>NC_133946.1:14939364-17364399 GCF_031877795.1 Strix aluco | reverse complement strand
TCTCTTACAAGAAAGTTCTTTGGTAGTTGAGTGTATAAGTTTGAAGTCCTGTTTTGAAACTTAAGTATTTTGGGCACTAAATCACCTTCTAATGTCACGTGGATGAAGGCCTCAGAACTGATTATAATTTTCTCAAACAATTTTCTTTTAATGTTACTTTATTTATTTTGGGACAGATGATTTTTTTTCTTTCTTAATTTTATTGCTTTCCTTTAGTATCCTGAATTTAATCCATTTTTTTTCTGTTCAGTACATTGGCTGGTGGGTATGGCTGGAAGAGACAGATAAACTGAAAGTCAAGTAAGTCTTCCATTTAATGCTTGAGACCTTGTCTAATTTTCTTCCACCTTCATTGGTTCATTTTGAAAGATGCTACTTTTCTCTGTGAATCTGGGTTCACTCATGTACTCAGCTTGCTACTGTACACCACAGCCACTGCCATAGATTGACAAGCAGATGATTGCTATTGGAGGAATGCTACTGATATACTGGAGTATTAAGTTTCTTATAATTTTGTACTGAACTTTAGATTTTTTCATATGCTGATACTGCCAACCTGCTCTTGAATTAGAAATGATTAGTGGTGGCAATTAACAAAAACAGTTGACCCAGGTCATGCCATTTTTGCACTTTCAGGAAAATACTTTTTTCTTTGATACAGCCAAACTTGTTTTGCTTCAGTTTCATCTGTGGGTGATTGTATTATCACTGATTCTTGTATTATCACTCATAAAGTGTATGGTATTAACAAATATGCCAGTGTCTGTGGGGATGTTGTGTAGATTTGCAAGATTATTTTCTGAAAGAATAAAATCAATTTATAGATCAAAGTATTGAATGGTTTTAGTGCAAGTTCAAATGATACAGGAGAATTTTTAGCCCAGTGATAGACAATTGGAATTTCCACGAAAAGCTAAGTTGACTGCTGGAATGATGGAAATAATTATCCTCATTCTTTTCAGCCTGGAAAACTGCCTGTTGTGTGATGAGGGCACAAAGCTAAAGCTCTTTAAGCATAGCATGGATTGTATTTTGGGAATTTAATCTATTTAGGATTTTTTGAGGAAAAGGAGTATTGAGCATTTCTGTATTTCATGATACATATTTATAGAGATTTTTGTATTTACAGAAAGATTCTGTTGCTGTAAATGTAAAAGCTGCCTGTCACTTCCTAGACTCTTTTCATTCTTTTCCTGCAGGGGCACTTGAAATTTCCATCATGCTTAAAGCAAGCTAAGAAAGTCAAGTTGCCGTAGCTTCCAAGCATTCCGTCTTTCCTTCAGCAAACACTTTCTCCTTCTCGGGAAATGAAAATACGTTTATCTGCTGAATTCGTGTGTTTTCACCTTAGGAATGTTAACCTATCATGTAGTTTCTCTTCCTTGTTTCTAAGCTGTGATGGATTAAGGGTGACATGTTTCTCCCCCCAGCGCCGCTAGAAATGTGCAGCAGAGAACTGAATGTGGAAAAGCTCAAAAGAAGGTGGCAATACTGACTTCTGGGAAAGCATCTGTCAGCTGTGCCTTTAGATAATTAAAGCAGAGGATCATAATGGAAACGGTGGTGAGAGTACTTATCCCAGCTTCAGATCTTTCTCACGGTCTTCATCTTACTTGCCAGCACTGATGAAAGTGTCTTTCAGACAGAGTTGTTTCAGGAGAATGGAGCGCAAAAAGGCGTTTGGGGGATCAGGTGAAGGGGGTAGGCCAGAGTTTGCTCAGGTCTGGTATCAGTTTTGTGATAGTTGTAATAAATCAAATTAAGGATGTATCCAGGTCAGTAACTCAAGGTATGATTACTTCTTCCCCCCTTTGTATATTTATCTATCTGTGTTTTTTTAAGTCCCTGTCACTGTTTCACTCTCTTCAGAACTACAGATAAAGGATGCTGTCAAAAATGTCAGTGGTGTTTTCGTGTTGTGGAGGGTTTTTAGTGAGCCAATAGTGTGGGTGTTCTTTATAGAACATACAGAAACATAAGTCCTGATTTGTACTACAATAAAATTAGTAAACAAGTTTATGTGCACTAATAAATCAGTTGTACAGCATTGTGGGATAGTGCCTCACCCCTTAGGTGTTGAGTCAATGTTCCTTTCTTCCGCCTTGCTTTACTTCTTTGGGGTAGGATAGCATTCTTACTTGGCTACCTGCAATATCCAGAAGCTGGTTACTAAGCAAGCATTTCTGTGAGCTGAGAAGCTGACCAAGTCTAGTTTTTCTGCAGTATTATAAGATATGCATATGCTTTAGAAGGCTTAATACAGTGTCCTTTGATCTTTAATTGGAGAGGGAAAGTGATTTGTAGCAGTACTGCTGGGATGAAAGTAAACAGGAAAAAACCCCAAACAAACAAGAGGGCTAATACATGCAGCTCTTGAAAATGCTCTGTCAGATGAAGCTATTAAAATAGTGTCCAGTCAGCCCAAACAAGGGAAGCCATTATAAGTAAATATTATCGCTGGTTTCAAGAAATACTGTGTATTTAAGGAAAGTAATTTCAGATTTGTTTTGCTTTTTTAAAAAAAAAGTACAGTATTTTGTTTAGAAAGATTTATTTAGGTTTGGTAAGAGCAAAGCAGAGCAATAGTCTAGGCTTGGCAATTTTTCAGAAGCTGGGTTTTACAAAGTCTGAGAGCTTTTAATATTTGGATACTAAATTATTTTAAACTTTGCTGCCTTGAGTCTTCAGTTACAAGAAAAGTGGAATAATGATGTAGTGAGCCCTCAGACTGACTGTATAAAACTGCACCTAGAAAAGAAGTTTTACTGGTATTGTGGCAGTCAGTCTCTAGAACATACCTCTCTCCTATCTTTTTTCCCCTCGTTAAAATGAAAACTTACCCAGAACTGGCTGATAAAAAGGAAAGTCCTCTATGGCAATAAGAACAAGCCGTTTGCTTTCAGCGATGGTGTGCAACTGATGTATTGTCCTAAGGCCCTGTTTGCAACTCATGTTTGTACTTGGGCAGACCTGAATGTGGAATTGAGAGGATGAGGACAGCACACAGGGCTATGCTGGTTTCCTAATGGTATTTTAGAGTGACAAAAAGGACAAGATATTCCAGGCAAAATAAGCTGTGAAAATTACATTTTCTCTCCTGCTTTGTAGTGTTTCATCAAACCACAAGAATAAGAGAAAGTCTTTCATTGTTTTACAGTGTTATTCATTGTACTTTTCTAGTCTTTGCTAAGCCTGAGGTGCATGTGAAAAGAACTGCAAAAATTCTTTCCATTTGTAGTATTGGGTGACATCCTTACCCCACCGTGCATGTGTGCTTACTCCTTCCATGGCTGTCATGTTGCTATGTTGGGGTTTTGTGTTAATGGTGAGGCACATTGGAAGCTCATTATGAACCATCTGAGGAGCCCTGATGAATCTTCTGCAGTCCAGTGGTTCACATCTCTTGGGTCATGCACTTGTTTTAAATGTAGCGTATACTTTTTCCAGTTTCTTCCCCAGTACCTACCAACATTTTCCTGTTCAACCATGCCTGTTCTTAGAGGAACCAACACCTCATTGCAGAATGCAATACCACTGCTTTTTGTGAGCAGTTAACCTTTACTCTTGAAGCATCTTGACGTCTGGTTTGCATTTCTATTGCAATCATAGCCTTTGCCAAGGTCTGAAAGGCCTTTCCTGCAATAATTGTGGTTCTGTATCCTAAATGACTTTTGATTCATTGTGTGCTTTGTGCTTTGGTATACTGCCCATAATTTAAATTATTTTTACAGACTCTAATCTCCCAGAAGAGCCATGTAAATGTGATAGAAGCCTTGCTTATTTAGCTGTAGAGCTAACCAGTTTTTCTTAGTGTCAAATTATCCTGTATTGTATATGATCTTTCTTGTACAATAAAACTGCTTTCTCCCATGGGAGCTAGAAGACAGTATTTCTTTGACAAGGAGTCAAGGAGCTGGTTAAAAATTATGCCATTGTTTCCTTCAGGAAGCACCAACTATACTTTGCCTTACAGCTGGAACAAATACATATTAACAGGAAGCTCCGTCTGATAGCCCTAAGCTAACACAAACAGAGCATTCGCACTTTGTCTGTTGAAGGCTTTTTGATGGTAAGTGACAACGGAGAATAGTCATCTGTCTACTAGCTTGACCTGTGTAGGACATAAGAGCGGAAGCGCGTGTTGTACAGGAAACTGTTGTAGCCCATTCCTGGAGGGAATCATGCTTCTGTGCAGGAATGCAAGTGTACTTCCCCTTCTGCTGGGCATCCTCATGCCGCAGAGAGGCTGGAAGATGGGAAGGGGCTGTACCCCTCCTTCCTTCCCCTGCCTCAAAAACAAAACAGAAGAAGATAAGACAAATCCTTAGAGGAAAACCATGCAAAGAGCCTGCGTGGCCAGAGATTTAAACCTTCACCTTTCTTTTTTTGTTATCAGGACTAAGGAACTTTTTTTTTTTTTTTTAATTTGTTTCATCTTCATCTATGGTTTGTATAGGTTGCTGGTCTCTTCTAACTCCTTGCTACAGTTTTTATTACTTTTTTCTTCCTACTTTGCCCTATTTAATGGATCTAGACCCAAATTAAAATTTATGTATTTTTGGAAGTTAAACAATTCTCTCCTAAGGAAGTTTGCTGAACTGGTTAGATAGCACAGCTAATGCAGTAGTTATGCAATTTTCACTCAAAGATTAGACAGTTCACAGCCATACTCTGGAAGAAAAATACATGTGTTAATAAAAATTTCAAAGTTGGCCAAAGGTATGGGCAAAGATGAATTGAAGTACAGGGCTCCCTCATTCTAATCATGTACCTTCACCACACCATTCTCTTAAAAACAAACACATTTTTTTTTAATGGAGGAAGTGAGAGAGGACTTCTGATGTCCACCACTTGCATAACTGAATGCTCATTTAGCCTTCTATCCTAGACTGGCACCGTGTACCGGTAGTTCATAGTCCTGGCAGCATTAGTGTCTGTCCAGTGTTCAGTTCAGACTTGCTGAAGAGTTCAAGATGAGACCTATGCATACAGCATATTTATGTGTGTGAATTTCATTAAGGATGAAAGTTTTCTCTGCATGGTGAAATCCTGTTTCTTTTTCAGAAAACAACCCTGAGTTTCTCACTTTTATAAGCACCAGTTGACACTATACCTTGATCCCATAAAATAAATTGCCATCCTGTATTAGCTTCCTGGTAATGCTGTTTATGATCTAGAGTCCTTACCTCTCTCTTAGTGTCTGCTGTCCTCCATTTGACAAGTTCTACCTGTTCTCCTTCTAACTTCCACCTTTTATTAGAATTTTTTTCTCAAGCAATCCCAAAATGCCTTGAATGAAAGAACATGAAAGACCTGGTGCCTAGCTGCAGTAAGAAATAACTTGATATGGATTATTATGAATGTTTACTTAGTTGCACTGTGAAAATGACTGTGCAGTACTGTGTGAGGTGGTTAGGGATTTATGTTGCCGTGTAGTAATATAAATCTGTTCAGGTTTTTCATCAGGTCCTGATGAAAATTAAGTAAGAAATGATGCCTGGAACAGGACAGAATATGTGACAAAGTAAAAGACTGATTCCCTGTCTTCAGTGGGTGTCTTTCCTGAAGTTTTCTATCTAAATCCTCATTGCAGTAACTCTTTGTTGCCTGGAAAGCTGTGTGAAAATGTCCTTTTATACCATTGACCTTTGTGTTCACAAGCTGAAAAGTAAGTGTCAGTACTGTAAGCCATGGAGATGAAAGATGAAATAATGATGCTGTCATAGTTTTAATGAACTAACATGAACTGGATATGCAGCAGCATTATAGTTTTCAAATTGATGATCAAGATAAGAATCTGCTCATATTTAATCTGCAAACTCATGTCATTCATTCTCAATGTCATCTTTCCAGTTCTTCTAAAGCTGTATGCTTAGAGGAGATTAAACTTTGTATTACTTTGTTTACCTGTGAAACCTATCACAGTTAAAAGCTAAATGGCAAAAAAGATATTTACTCTGTAAAAACAAAACCAAAAAACAGGGTTGGTGAGGAAGTTGCATGGTTGATCCTGCATGTGACTGGACAAAGCTGTACATTCAAAGACAGACAATCCAGTTGCCCAAAAGTGAAGTGCAGACAGAGGTTCAAGAAGGAGGCTTAGGTAGAATGTTACCAAAGACATAGAAGGACCCAGAAGACATATTTTTTTATTTACAGACTATTTCTTTTTTAGTTTCAGTCACTTTCTCCAGTAGACAGAGAGGATGAACTACAACTAACCATTGACCTCATGCCAAAAAAAAAAAGAGGACAGATCCAGCAGTTATAAGCTAAAATACTATTCCCTGTATGCAAGGGTACTGATAGTTGGATACCTTCAAGATTGATAGCTGTAATGAATAAAAGTAGTTTGAAAGTAAAGAGCAGACTTAAGCCAGCTCTTACATGACATTGAATAAGGAAAAACCGGCTGTCTTCCTGGAGGGTTAGAACTCAAGTTAGATTTATATAAATTGAACTGAACTTTGCATCTCCCTTCTCATCTATTAAATGTTTTTGAGGTTTCAGCTTAATTTAGGGCCTAATGCCAACCTTTTCTACGTTCATGGAAAGACTCCCACTGAGTGTAAGAAACACTGCAAGAAGAAATAAAACCTACCCACATTTTAATACAGGTTTCAATGGTGATGGCTGCATGTGCATGAGACTATATTAATCTGGTGAGTAAGTACTTCCAGCTTGTCTCGTGCACCTGTTTTTTTTTTAAATGTTCCTGGTCATATCACTGGACATATTTTATAAACCTTTATCAGTTCTCCTACCTGTGACATTTACTAAATGAGCATTGTTATCTCTCAGTAAGTGGCTAATTGTTCCTTTGATCATTCCACACATTGCTTCAAGCCACAAAAAAGACATGCTAATGTTCTAAACCCATAGTTAAACGCAGAAAAAAAGTGGCAGTTCAGGGCTGGCGGCTGCAAAGTACTGATAGCTACCTGTAATGTGTCAGGTTTCTGCAGCTGTCACTAAGGTCAGTGAAAAAGCCTAAAGTCTGGAGCTGTTCTGAAAGTTGAAATATATCCTAGAATAGTCAGAAACTATTAAATCCCCTTTTAGCTCTTAATACGTTCCCTATATGTTTCCTATATATTGCAAAATATAGGGCATATACTAGCTGGTCATGTTTACTTGTCAGCTGTATGATTCTTTCCTGGAAATATGACTTCTCAAACTTCTTTGAGACAAAAAAGTATCTAAATCATCTGGCTGACTTCGTGGAGTAAGCCAAATTTTATTGATTCTGGCTTTGCCCACATAATGCATCCGTGCACACGCTGTCTCATGTATCTCTATATACACCTGTGCCTATGTATGTGCTTTTCTTTTTAACAAGTAGCATAGCATAGACACACATTTCAAGTCTGTATACAGGCCTGGATGTGCGTGGGCTCAAAGTGTTACTGGAGGGTGCACGCTGACGTTGTTTCATACGTGCTGAGATAGCTCCACTTCTGGGTATGACTCCACCAGCTATGCAGTGCCTGTAAAATCTGACCTGAAAAAGACAACCACAGGAACTGGCTTCTAGTAAAACAGTGCTGGCTGGTGAGAGGAAACGAGTCGCCTTGTAATAGTCTACTGAAAATGGAGTCCATGAAAGAAAACATCTGCTGCTTTGTAAGCGTTAGTGTCCATGCTGCTTTAATAGTGGTTTCATGATTTCATATCCAGAAGTACAGAGATGTTCAGATGCTTGTAAAATTCGTGGTGTTTAAAGAAACATAGCACTGTTAGATACGAGTTAACCACAAAGCTAAGTCTTTTTGAGTGCATCTGCTGATGCAGCATCTGTGATTTATCTAGGTGCAGGCAGATGCTACTTTGTAACCTGGGACAGGCAGTATGAAAGGCTTCACACACTGTCGCCTCATCTCTGGTGTTTGCTTGGCCCCACAATCTGAGAGTTAGATCAGAGCTGATGAAAGCCTGAACTCATCACTCTGCTTCCTTACTTGAAGATGATCATATTTACGCATAGAGGGTAAACAAGCAGCGGGTTTCAAGAGATAAAAGATAGGTGGTTTTCAAGAGACTAAGCCTTTTCTGACTGCTAAAGTTAAAGAAATTTCAGTGTTCTGCTGTCTGTCTCTCCTGTAGAGGAAAAAGGTATTATACTGGAGTCATTAGGGCAGATACAATGGTGCGTGTTTGTTCTGCTACCCCATACACAACTGGGGAAACCAGCGCAGGACTGTATGCTTAGCAGAGTGTTCCAGAGTGGCTGATGCTACCGGTTAAACCATTCATCCATCTTAGATCTTTAAGTCCCTGAGTGGTATTATATGGGAGCAAAGGTAGTTTTAAATTTTTACTCTGAGGAGGAGAAGCAAGGCCGGCTAAGAAACATGCTTTTCCACTTGTTATGTTACAATAAAGCAGCTTAGCTACCACCCAGTGAAGAGAAAAGGACTGTTTGTGAAGTCTAATAAATGTTTTGGGATTAGCATGTACACTGGATAGCCCACATTCAGTTTGCCTAATCTAAATGTCCACCTTTAGAGTCTTCACCCGCTCAACAATTGAAACAACTAAAAGTTTTGCATGGTAACTTGTTTCATATGGGATATAAATTGCTCCCTGAAGGTGTCCAGTCTTTCCACCAACAACAGAGCTTTGATGTGCAGGTGAGGCTTAGTTTGTCTGAAACAAAGCTCTCAATTCAGCTATCTGCAATTATGTGATTGATTAGGGTAGGGCTGATACATCTGCCCACTAGTAATTTCTCTAATGCTTCTTATTGTAAGGTTGGTTTCAATTGCCCTGTAGTTTGTCTGATATTAGCTGGTTGGATGAACAGCTTACATGCTTGGCATCTGTATCAAGGTGAGTACTTTTTTGGAAAAATGTAGTAATAGTGACCACAGTAAGCCAATATTAAGAGTGATAAGGTTATTTTGGGCATGTGAAGATTGTAACGTTTGCTTTGAAAAAATACACCAATTTGGGGGCTTTGAAATTTTATCTTCTGTTGTCAGGGTTTTGTATCTTTGATTTTCTGGAATCTGAAAATTCACACAAGTTCAGTTACGTTCTAAATACTTGGGGAAAAAAAAATCACAGCTCTCACATACATAGTGGAAGCTTTCTGAGGCTTCACAGTTATATTTCCCCAGGATGATTTTCACATAGAGCAAATTCAAGTTTGAGGCAGAGTCTGTCCTTGCAACTCTTGTTCCTAACTGTTTTACTCCTGTGGACTTGTCTGCTGTCAACAAGTGAAAGTAGGCAGTAACTGAGAATCTGTGCTCCACTTTTGGCTGAAGGAGAGGGGAGGTAGCTGTCAAAAAAAGAAAAAAAGTGGCAAACTTTTCCGGTTTTCCTTTTTCCTGGTGCCTCACTCCCTTCTTATGCTTCAGAAGTGGAGGAGGAAGCCACTAGTACTGAAACAAAAACAGGGTAAGAGCTGAGTGTTGGAAGGAAAAAATCAGCAAGCTAATGCCAGAGGAGGACCATATGTTTTTTTTTTCTCTCTTAATTTTGCACCCTCTGTTCCTTACGTGCAGCTGATCTAGTCTCAGAAGCGAAATCGTGATGCCGGTGTGATAGGGTTAGTAGCTCAGCTGTGCTGCTCCACGGGCAGGGTTGTACTAGGGGGGTGTGGCCATCTGTCTAATGCTGAACAAACAGATGAGAAGCAGCAATATCTGACTGAACATCTTTGTTTCGCTTGGGGTAATGTGTATTTGTGGGTATGAAGGTGTCTCATGCTTCAGCCTGGAAAGAGCACAACAATAAATTTCAAGAGTTTTTCTGGGAGTGAAAAAAAGAAAGAAATTAGCAAGACTGCAATGGATCCATGTGCATGAAACCCCATAAAAGTAGATAGTAACAAGCAAAGAGGTTTGTCAAACGATTTACCCTAAGTTTATCTTCCTGTCACTTAGGCACACAAACTTTCATCTTTAATCCTTTTTAGGTTCTCTTTGGTTGTATTTGTTTAGGAAAAGTACAGAAATGGGATTATCTTTGTTTTGGTGCCCTCTTGTGGTTTCACATATTGGCCGAGTTACACTTTTAAGAAGCCTGCTACTAATATGGGATATAATAAGTATTGTTACCGCTCAGGGTGTATTCAGACAGCTTACACCATCCCATGCAATTCGTTGTTTGCTTTGAACTGGTATGTTGGACTTTTTATCCAGACACCCTTAGCTACCTCTGTGTAACTGAACCCATTTATGTTCACCCTATCACGCGTATTGGTTTTACGTGATTGTGGGAGTATTGCAGAGAGAAGGGCTGGACACTTGGGGAACATTTATGTTATGTTTCAAATGACTGGCTCATCTTTAAATTCCCCTGTCTTGTCTGCACACTGTTTAAGAATGACCAAAGTTAGAGATACAAGGTGAAAGGAGATTTGAGATAAATCAGAAACACCCACATATTTATACTTTGGCTAGGAGAAGTATATTTTTGTGTATGTGTGTCAATATGTGATAATCTCTATCCTATTAACATCAGTTCATTATCACTTACTAATTTGATTTTTGTACCTAATTACCTATGAACTTCCTCTCCATGATTTTGTAATGTGTTTACAGTATCACTTGTGTGCGCATTGGACTCACATGCGCTGTATTTTGAAGGGATCGTTGGGCAGCCGAGCTTATAGTGTCAATCTTGACACACTTTTGTTTTTTTGAGTGCTTGGCCTTTCAAAAGATTCACCCAGTGAAGTTCTCACTTATGTGAAAAAAGATAAAGGCTCTGGGTGACTTCAGCTGAGCCATGCCAGTTTGCAGCCACTGATGTCCAGTTTTAATATTTCTCCTCTTGAGTTTAGTTTTATTCATTATGTGAATTGGTTTTTGTTGTTTTTCTGAGGAAAAAACCCAACTGATGAACTTTTTTAGAGATCTGTAAAGAGGGGGATGATTTAGTTACTGGATTTTGCAGCAAATTTCTGTCAAGTGCAAAGGATTGGTGTTGCTTGTCTCAACAGAATTGTGAAAAATAACCCTAGCAACTAGGTCTCTGTTTAATAAGTGACTGGTTTAAGTCGTCTTCATTGCTCATGTCATGTTTTAAAAAGAAACATGCAGTTGTTTGGGAATGGGAAGCTGCATGTGCCTAGTGTGTAGTGGGTAGCATCCAGTTTGGGTCTTAAATATTTTGTTTCCCAAATGCATTATGTTCCCTTAAAGCAAGCAGCAGTCCTGTGGGATGGTGAGCACAGCTGAAGCTGCTCAGGGAAGGGTTTGAGGGCAGAGGCTGTGGGGCTGGGCAGCCTTGCTCTCCAGCTGTGGGAAGAGGCCTGCTGAGGACCATGGGTGGTTGAGTTGAGTTTGCTGCAACTCCCTGGCTGGCCCCAATCTTACCTTGGGAACCAGGATCCCCTCCCTAAGGACTCACTTGGGCAGGGAGGACCAGGGAACAAACAAATATTCCCACTTTTTCTCTGATAGTTGCTTTCAAATTTTGTTTTATTTAAAAATGGAGTCAGTGTTTCAGATACCAAATGTCAGATTTTATTTATCTGTGGCCTTTTGGGGTTTGGTTATAAAAGACAGTGTGGGTAGAGCCTGTTAAGCTCTGGCTTAGTTGGGATTTCTTTTTGCAGTTCATTAGAATTGGGAACAGCAAAAAGGCAAATATTTGAAACATGTTGGGGGTGTGTGTGTGGGGGGGTGTGGTGGTGATTCAGCTGTAGTAGCCCTTACAATGGGAAAGAACAAGGAATGCTGTTTTCCTGAGGGTCTAGGAAACAGCAAGTCTTGAAGGTAGGCTAAAGCTAATGTTATTGCACGGTTTCATTTGATAATGTCCTACCCAAAAGCTGAAGAGAAATAAACTATTCAACATGAAGCAGGATCACTCAAAAGTTACCAGCTGTGTTTTAAGATGATCCAATACCAACGACATTTCGCTGTGTACAGATGATTTGTAACAGCATAATTATCTGTCCTCCGTTTAGGTTCTTAATAGACTACATTACATTTTTTTTTTTCTTCTAATTTACAGCTTCCTTATTGTGCTGATATGCCTTATCTTCAGTGTGCTTTCTACAATTGAACAGTATGCAGCCCTTGCTACAGGGACGTTATTTTGGATGGTACGTATGTGGATGTTAATGTGATTGATGCATGTTTGTTCTTAATGTGCAAATTCTGATCTCCTGAGCTAATACCACGTCAAGCAGAATGTTCCTTATGGTTTAATTGACAAAAGGCTTTTCTGGCTTTCCATAATGAGTTTGTAAAGCCACAGAAACACCAAAAGTCGTGGTAGCACAAACCCCAAGTCTTACCCTGTATGGCCTATACAGAGGGCATCTGTGTTGTGTCCAACACACATGGCTGTTTTAATTAAGCTTGAATCCCTCATATTGCTCAGGTTAATCCATTTTTCAGCCATACTGAAGACCAGACACCTGACCGTAGGTGGGGAAAAAAGTAAGTGGAAGTCTTTTCTTTTAGTTGATGTCAGATCCAGCTTTCTTTCACAAGTTTAAAACTCTTGTATTTTAATTGACTTTAGAGTTAAGACAACTTGCTCCACCTGTCCTCACACACTTTCCCTTCAGTAGAGTAAACATAGTTTCCTTATGTTTATAGTACACTAGTGCTGCAACAGATATGTATCAAGAAATGTTCCAAGAGTATTACTGTCCCACCAGCTTAGCTTTCATTGAAGAGAGAAGTTTTGGAGAGTCATGATTTTAAACATACCTCAGTGGTGGGGTACCCTCTGCTAAATCATTGATTGCTCTTCATTTGTAAATAAATGACCATTACTTACTTGTGAAAGCACTGTCACTGTATTGAGAAAATGCTGACTAGCAATTTAAAAGTCTGTTCAAAATAGTTCTTGTAGCAGTGTACCGGTAGTATCATTGTTATGCGTGGTATCATTATTAACATGGAAAAGTTCACTTAAAACTCCTATCAATTGTAATAAACTTTGTCAATATCTATTCAATATGCTAAGGTTTTATACTTAATATATGTACTGTAAGAAAAAGAATATAGTATATTAAATTTAGTGTCAATCACACTATTTCTATTTAAGGTATCTTCATGTCTGGTATATTATTTTTAACTAACTTGTAAGGTATTTGAACTCCTAGGTGCAACATTATAACTAGTTGCCAGCTAAGAGAGTCTATACATGTATTTCTGCATCCAGTACCTTTTCTGTTTTATGGTTTGGGGTTTTCTTTTTGTACAGATTTAAGTTGTTTGTGTTTTTGGATACTTCTCCCAATTTCTGGGATGCATTTCAGTTGTGATATCTCACTCATCTTTGCAATATATCATAATTTTTTTACATATGTGTGGTTTCAATGAAATAACTTCTAGTGACAACATAACCAGTGATGTTCTATTTTTTTTCCCCTCCCATGAAATCGTGGAACTCATTTTGTGTGTTCATACTGTGTGCAGCATGTATTGTCTGTATGTGTGTAATACATTCAGTGTAATATGTATGCAGTGCGTTCAGGATTACATACAAAGTAGTGCATCAAATATAAGGCTGAGATAGTGGTGCCAAATGTGCAGTGTCATGCTTTGAAATATTGCCTACTTGAGATTTGTGGACTTCTTGTATTCTGGGGGCAGGAGGCTTTGACCAGGCAGCCATAGGTCTGGAAATGCAAGAAATAACTATATCATGCTGAATGTCTGGGAATGGGTGCTCTGAGTTAGCATGTGGGTGTGCTGAGCTGAACAGCCCCATGGAGCAAGTCTGATTAGGTGAGTTTAGTGCATGGGCACTGTAAATCTGATTCGTCTTGAAAATGAGATGGAATACCAATAAAAGCACATGTGTGTGTTATCTGCAAACTACTGTGGTTACAGAATCCCTTCTACAGCCCACTTGTAGGTTGCGTGGCATTGAAGATGCATGTTGGGAAAAGTACAGAATCTGTTCCTCCTGACTGAAAAACTATTCAAACAAGACCCTTGAAAACACTCACAATTAAGAGCTATACTGCTATATTTCCTCCATGTAGCCAAAGTATTTTGCCTTGATAACTGTGAAAGACCTAAGCACCTACACAACTTCAGTGGATAGTCTTTTTAAAACCAGGGAGACTGGTCACATTAAAGTTACAGGTGGAAGCTGAGTGTGCCCTTTTTCATGAACAAGATTTTAGTGCTTCAATAATATAGTCATACAAGATATTACAATTATATGAAAATAAGAGCTAAAAAGGTTGTTGAGTTTATATGTATATATTTCCTTTTTATTCTGGAGCTACTTGTTTCATAATATCCCTTCCAACTAACAGAGGAGGAAATAGAAGGTATTATCAGTAATTTTAAAGCATTTTAAAATGCTTCTGTTTTTCATAACAATAAGAAAAATGCAAGTTTAACACTGGAAAAATAAATAAGGGAAAGTTCATATGTGTTCCAAGTGGTGTTCCAATTTTAGACAAAAAGCTTACAATTAGCTGTTGAATCTTTCTCTACTTGTCACCACACTTCACAAAGCAAAGAGCCTTGATGAAAGCTATACCTAAATGCAGTTGTAATGGGAGATTAGGAGAGAATTGGCCTTTTGTTAGTTTCCAGAATGCAGTGAAAACTGTTTAAATTTGCATGTGTTTATTTTACTTTTTTTTCACTAGATGGTGCTGTTGGAGGGGGTTTGACTCCAGTTACTCGTTGGCACTTGCCCAGCATGAGCTGGAGTCAGAGCCAAGACTGTGAAAGGATCATCATTTCGAAGGGTATATGTACACTTGGCCCATTTAAAATAGTGGTGCGGGAGAGCTTTTGCCATGACTCATAAAGAGAATGTGGTATATCTGTGTAAAAATTGATTTTGAGACTACAATATTTAAACTATGGAAAGAAGTAATTCAGAGATGTATGTTCCCAGAGAGGCCATATTTTTCTTTTATTTTCATAAGCAAGGATTTTATGGTGCCAGAACACAGCAGAATGCTGTTATCTCAGCATGATCTAAGAAAATCCAAGTGCCTGATCCAAGGGGATTAAATATTCTGCTGAACCAAGGGATATTTAGTGTGCCTGAAAAAGCTATTTTCTGGTAGGAATCTCATTTCAATATTGATTCCAACAAAAAAAAAAAAAAAAAGGAAGGGTATGTTTTTATGATGAAAGTATAAGTTCTTTCCAGCTTTCTGTTTTCTGAGTTCCTTTTCTACTTTAGCATACTTCTTACCAAAGAGATTAAAAAAATTTTAAACATTAAAAATACTATCAATTAAGATAACTACCCAAAACTATTACCTTTTTAACATTTATGTTATTGGCATTGAAATTATTCGAACAGTTAAGAGAAGGTGGCACAGAGTTTAGGCCTATGAGAAATCTAGATTTTATTTCTTTTTTTAATATAATCTTTTGTTTTGAGTATAAGCCTTGGGTTTTGTTTGCTGGAGTGTTTTGTGGGTCTTGTGGGGAAGAAAGAGAAGAATACCTACAGCTTTTGATTCTGAAGATGGTCTTTACAGAGAAAAAATGGTTCAAATAGTTCAAAGTGGTCCCAGCATTTTCTTTTCTCATTGTCTTCCTTGGTTAAGAAGGCCAAGACACAGACTTCGGACATGGACATTGGTGTGTTTTCATCCTTTTGAAAAATTAAATGGGATTAATGTCTGTGATAGCTCTACAGACTGATCTAGTCTACAGACTCTCTCTAAAGAACAGCTGTAGCTGAGAAAGTGAAAAAATCTGTCTTTGCAACCTCAGCAATGTCCCCTGGTCTGACCCAGAGGGAGGTCAGCTGGTGTAGAAGACGTGTGGTGGACTCATGCTCTTTACTCCTTTTCCTTTGCTGGACCTGCAGCTAGACCTGTCCGGGAATCACTCACTGCAGCATTTCCTTTCTGTCAGTCCACCGATAGCTGAAGTTGAGAACCCCAGCTTTCATTTAAAGTCAGCTTCTCTACATTTAGATTGTAGTAAAAAGGCCGTATGTGAGTGGTTCAAAGGCTCAGGAAACACAAACAGAAATGAAAATCGCCCTCCCCCCTTTTAGTTGGGTGACAATATAGTTAGTAGCTGGGACAAGGAGCTTCCTCTGAATCTGAATCCAGGTGTCTCTTGCCGTGCTTCAGTCTGGTTCTGATGTGTGTAGCTGAGCTGTGCTGGCAGATAATGTGAGTGTTTCTAATCTGCTTCATTGAAAAATCAGCTGTGTTGGTTTGAAATGCTGCTGGTAGTAACATCTTCACTTGTTCCAGCTGTTCGCAAAGCCATCCCTTGTCAACTCCCCTGGTCTGTATAGGAGAATTATGTGTTTAATGTAAACACGATGTTAAAGGGATTTAATTGGGTTCAGAAGGTTGCATGAACATGCTTTTAATCCAGCTTAAATTCTGCTTTATGTCCATTATGAACAGGTCTGAGGGAGCCAAATCAGATGCTTCTAAAGTGTAAATAAGAATGTCTGTTAGGGACAGCTGAAGCAATTTAATGAAATAGGCTTTAAAAAAAAAAAAAAAGGCAAACCTGTTGTTATGGTTTGGTGTAGATGAGATCTGAGCTGAGGAGGAATGCCAGGAAGGAAGGAAGAGGTGATATGGAAGGAAAGTATGCCAAGACCAGTAAGGGAAAGAGGAGCTACTTTTTGTTTTCACGTGTGCTAAAAATCGAACACTTGTAGAAGGCAGCTATACTTTCCCCTTAAAATCTGTAGAGGGCAGCATTGGACCACTCTGTGTCTGTCTGGGACGGCTGGATTCAGACCTTGGATGGTGTCCTGAAGTAGGTAAAAATATCTTTTGGAAGAAGGGAACTATTAATAAAGAGATGGTTTTTCACATGGACTTGGGGAATTTTATATGAGTAATCAACAAAAATAATTCTGGGAGAGAGGGGTGGAAGAAAAGGACTGTGTAAATGTTGCTGCCACAGACAACTCTGGCCACTTCGTGGTTGTAGCCACAAAATTCATGCTGTTTGGCCTACCTGATTTCTCATCATGTGGATGGCTAGAAAAAAGTGAGAACAATTAAAGCTTTCAGTGAAATGAATTGGACAGGTATTTACTTGGAGGAGAAAGAAAAAGATACTAAACTTGTTAAGATTTCCAGTATGTTATGTCCTTCCGGGTATGCTCTTGCTATTGTCTTAGATGTTTCCTTTGCAGTGGGGAAAAAAAAAGTTGCTTATTTGGCTAAACTTCTCTAAAATTACCACCAAAAATTTATTTAAGATGTATGTGATAAAAATCACTGCTTATTCTTATAGAAAAGAAAATTCTTTTTACATGTTTTGCTACATGTTCTTCTAGCAGGTTCAAAAGTTCTCGATTTGAATTCTTATTTTAGTCTGCTAGGCTGGAATGTGTATTTGGTAAAGATCAGCTTGGATGCAGAAAATTGGTTACTTCCTAAGAACTATGAAAAAAAAATATTAATCCCTCTTCTTGGGTTTCTCTACCTGGAGTTCTGTGGTGGCATACCTGAACACTGCTCTTTAAAATAAAAGTCTGCAACTACATCACCGTGAGCAGAGGAGTTGGATTTAACATTGATCCCCACAGTACGTTGGGATGAGATGCTATGAAGCACTAAGCATTTATCGGGGCTCAAACTCTGAAGACTAAAACAGGCTCTGGGATGAGCGACCTTCCTCCAACTCAGGGTGGAGCTGGTGACAGATTGCAGGCCAGCACAAGCCACTGGTGCTAGACTGGTGCTGGCTGCTCGTTGGCCCACATGGTCTGACGTGGTGATCTCCCTCACTGGCAGCGTGGGGTGTTGGCCAAAGGCTGAGATGAGCACAGTGCCAGGTTGCCCGTTTACACTGAGCAAGCTTCCCAGCTTTTCAGATATGAACTATAGTAGTGTGACAGTTTTCAGAGAACATTGCTTTTATATTGTATGCAGCATTTTGAAAAATAGCAGGATATGTGCTTCAGAGTTGTTAGTAGTTCACCTGTTCTCAGGAGCTTGTGTTTGCTTTCATAAGTCACATAGTGTTTTGTTTCTTTACTTTTTAGTACTTTTTTAGTTTTTTAGCATTCCAATAAATTCTGTTCAAAGGTGCATCTAAGAAAATCCCATCACTGAAAAAAGAATGTTTCATTCACTTTCATCAGACTATCTACTTAAGGCTTACATTTTGAATAAACTTTTCTGGGGTGTAAATCCACGTCAAACTCAGAGTATTTGCTTGGTATACTCTAAAAGAAACATGATAAACCTATTTTCTGTGAAATGATACACGTTTTTCACTATTTAATATTTTAGTAAACAAGCAGGGTAATACAAATTCCATCTTGGAAAAAATTTAAACCTGTGAAATATTGGTTCATAGTAGAGCCAAGCAGTGAAAAGAAAGATTTTTAAATTTAGGGTTTATCTGGATTAGTGTGTAATGTTTGCAGTGACAGGTGTTTCCTTTATGCTTTGCCCAAATGTCTGGAAAGTAGTTTGTCATTAAGTGCTACATTCAGTGTGTATCTCAATTTCAGTATAACTGGAGGGTCTATGGCTTTGTTAGGTCCTTTTTTTCACATCTGACCTCAGCCAGCTGGAGTCTATTGTTTTAAGCGTAATGTAACAGCTGACATAACATAACGGATATCAAGCTGAAAAACTGAAACAGTGCAGTGAACTGGTGCAGAGAGGGGGGAAAGGGAGAAGTTGGGAAGGAGGGACAGGGGCAAAACTAGCTTCATGATTCAAAGTGGAAGCTTGCTAGCTTGTTTTCCCGGGGGGAATTAGCTAGGAAATAATGGGATGAGTCTGTTGAAGTTCTATTTGCAATTGATTACATATGATAGACTACCGAGCCAGACTTGAGTTTGCCAGCTGTCACTAGCTGGTGGCTCTTGAATGGCTTTAAGTGGCCCTTGGTAGGCAAAACTGGAATAAACTCCGCAGGTGTGGTGTAATTGTAGTGCAGAAGAGCAGTGAGTGGCAATGCCTTAGAAGAAAGGAGGTTCCAGGAGTTAGTAGAGAGAAAACAACTTAAACAAATTGAATGCAGTAAGAATTTTATTTTGCGATGTTGGATTAAGTGGGTTCAATTAACTGACTAACAAGAGCAACTGGACTTCTTCGTGGCTTTCTTTTTCTTGGCAGTTTCTAATGTAAGCTTCTATGAGTTCATTCTTTTAAAAACTTCATTATTTCATTTCTCGACTTCCGTGTTTGATGGTAGGAAAGCGCATCTCGGCATTGAGCGCTTACTGCTCTTGGAAGGGAAAGGAGTAAATGAACATCCTGTTAGAAACTTGCCACGCCGTGAAAAAAAGTGACAAATATCTAACTTTGTGCACAAAGAAGCAACAAGAAGGTATAGAGATCACCCTGTTATTTCTTCATATGTATCTGTGTATGCTTCTTTACGTATATATATTTCTATATATAGAACATATTTCTATTTTTAGCAATGATTAGAAAAAATACCTCTAGCTGGATTTCATTTGTATTGAGTAGAGCCTCTGGCAACTCCACCCTACTGTAAGTTTATTCCATGGTTTTAGGAGAGGGGGGAAAAAAAGTCAAGACTCTGTATGCTGGCTTTTTTAATGTATATGGGTATAGGCAGCCAAATTAGGTTCTACATTTGTAAGTGAAGTTTTTATGGCAGCAGACTTGCAATTGTGCAGTATGTATAACTTTGTGCATGTGAGTAGTCATCATGACTTCAGCAGAGCTTCCTGTGTGCATAAATATTAACAGGATCAGGGTGTAATAGGAAAGGTTTCTTGAACAGTGTCTGTTTGTACTTAGGGATAACCCAGGAAGCACGAGAGTTTGATTTATGTAACTACAAGCTGTATTTACCTCATATTTAACGTTTTACATTTATTTTTCTCTAATTTACTTTTATTTTGGTAGTATGAAAAATGTCAGTATGACTGAAACATCAGTTCTGTTGGACTTGTCTTGCACAGAGAGCTTCTGGGATTGTTCCTGTTGTAATATGGGGCCCATTCCTATTTTATCTCAACAATCAGAAAGGTCTTGTGAAAGAGTTTATTAGAGCTGTTGATTCAGTGGCTAGTAATACATAGCATGGGCATTTACAATTTATCTCAGCTTATAAAATAAAGTAATTTTGTTGTAAAGCTTAGAACTTGGTGGTTGTACTGAGCTGCTGGAGAAGTCTTGACAGCCCGGAGAGCTGCTGCGTACTGGATTTTTTGTTCTGCGTTCCTGGCATGTCCTGTGCCTTGGCTGCCAACAAGGATGGGTGCCCCTGTGCCCTGGTAGTGACAGCATTAGAGCCTGTGCAACAGAGTAAGCTGTGTGGGTTTCTCTGAGTTGCCTCTAGGGACCAAACGTTGGGACAGATGTCCTAGAACTTCTGCACTGCTCAGCTATCTGAATTGTTCATTGATTTCAGGGACCTGTACCTCAGTGCATTGTTTACATCAGGTATTTCCACCCAACCCATCGAACATGAACATATTTTTAAAATGATGGGGAGTCAAGAATTGTTATTAGCTCTCAGAAACAGCAGGACTTTGAAGAACTAAATAACCAAAATGCATGTTTTCACACCCAGTCTGTGGAAGCAAGCTATGTACTGCCTCACTTTGATGGTTTCCCTTATGCTAATGATGCTGAGGCTGACCCTTTTTTCTTCCAGTATGCTCGTAACATCCTTATTAAGGTACTTTTAAGAAACACTCCTTTTCACTGTTGTTTCTGTCAGCTTGACAGTATGTGTTTACTCGTGGAATGCATGCAAAAGGAGTTGATCTACTCGTCCTTTACCCCTCTGCAGCTGTGCCCCAGATCAAGGTGAGAAAGGATGTTTGCTGTAGAGGTAATCTGACCATTCCGTGGTTCCCTGCAGCAGGGTGGGTACAATGTATTTAGATGTTGTTTTGGCTGCAATGTTGCAGAACAGTTTTAAATCAGAATATGTGCGTATGATGACTGACCTCTGTCTGGCCGACAGGCAGGGAGCTTGACAGCTACCTTCTAGGAGCTGCTCCAAGTCATTGATTTAGTACATGAAACTCGGAACGAGTTACACTTAGTGGCCAGGGCAGGGGAAAAGGGAGGAGAGAAAATTAAATATTTACTAATCTTATTTCTGTAATGCCTTACAAACACGAATGTACTTAACCTTGCAGCATTCTTGGGAGGTGAGTATTAGCAGTTTTATGAGTAAAATCGGGTGACCCATAGCTTTTCCACCCTAACTTGGATTTGTGAGATAAATCCTTCAGAGAACCCAGGCTGCACTTTCAAGAATGGGTTTCAGCCCGCATATACTGGCACTGCCACCTGAAGAAATGGCCCTGCTGCTCCGTTCCTTGTGCCAACACAATCATTTGTGCAGCTATGTTGTAAACTGCCTTGGAGAACCCAGATGGGCTCACACTAACCTTTTTTTTGGCCAGATGAGATTGCTTCTTTTGGCAGCAGTGCTGGCTTAAAGTGTTTATGGAACTCTAGAGTAAGATTTGTTAGCTTTTGATAGTTAAAAGTGTGATGGAAACTTTATCTGCAACACAATTTATAAGCAAACTTGCATGCTATCCTTCTGAGAAAGGATATTATTGTTGTTTACATTACAGCCCATTCAGAGGGCCCTGTCTGTAAGCTCAAGTACAACACCTAGTAGAGCAGGGGCCCACATGCTCTGAAAGATAGATCCTACCCTCATAGACCTTGCAGCCTAAACAGTCGAGGTGGTGAAAAGGTGAGCAGAAGGAAGTGTGAGTAGCCCCTTGCGCAGCCAGGCACTGAAGCAGAGAAAGAACGTAACTTACAGAAGTCCCAGCTTTGTCCTGCTCCGTGCGTTCAGGTTCAGTGATGGGCCTCAGCAATCATAACACTGAAAAGAGAAATATATTTAATTTCTTGTCTCGTTTCTTAGTTTAGAACTTTGAAAGATTTTTTTATATGAAAGCTGAGATTTTGGCCCTTATTTTACATACTTAGCTCTGTTTGTGCCTCTCTTGTATGGCTTTGACTGACTAATGAATTAAGTAGCATTTTATGTTTACTTTGCATCTGGTTTGCTGCAGCACAGCAGGATATCAGCCTGACAGCTGATTGAGACCAACTTGACTGAAATTAATTTTATCCTACAGGTCTAGGCATGCCTACTACAATCCAGAGCCAGTTATTGAGCTCGAATTGGCAGCTAGGCTGTCTCTACAAACAAAAGCTGTTTTGTTCAAACTCGGCTAGAACAGACAGGGTGTAGATAGGGTTGCAGAAGCATGTCTCTCTGGAAAAGCTTAAGAAGCAGTCATCTGCTAGCTCCTCGCTGCTGCCCCTCCACAGGTTTTACTCTTCCCAGAATTGGATTGTACTGCATTTGCTTTCATAGTCTGCTGCAGTGTCTAGCTGCCCCAGAAAGCTTTGTTTACCCCCAAAGATGGTTAAAACTAATTTGGTTAGATCGAAGAGGGCTAGGAGCACTTCCACAATGGGTTACCATTGTTCAGCTTTGTGGGAGGTAATCTCCAAGATGAGAGGTGCAGTAATGAGGGGTTGGGTGTGGTAATATCTTCAATCTCGTACTGTCTTTGAAGTGATCATGAGCACGTGGTTACATGCATCAGTATAGCCTAGTCCCATCGGGTATAATTGTACTATTATGTCATCGTTATTATTAATACAATAACAGGCACATTTGGGTTTGAATTACTGCAACTATTTTGATAAAAAGAAAAAAAACTACAACCAAGCCCCAACCCCCCCATATCTCTACACAGAATACCAGTACTAAATGTGTGTGTAGACTAGTCCTGAGATAGCAACTTACCTTATAGATTCCTAGCTTGTGTGTGTGTGTATCTATATGTATATATGTAAAAAAACATGCTTGGGTATGAGCAGGATTTTTCAGATATAATGACATGCCTTTTCATACTTGCAGTTTAGGATCCAGCTCATTAGTGAAACAGTTAAGTATTTAGCCACTATGAGTCATATGCCCTTTTAAAGCAGAGTTAAAAAGGATGTAAAGAAAAAATTTTTCTCTTACTCCCAATTCTGAACTGAAAGCTTAGTGAGTTGCTATCTCAACCACAAGGGAAAAAAAATGCAAGAAAATTAGGGGCCGTATACTGACTGTATTGAAGTCAAACTTTTGATGGGTATGTGCTTACAAATACATTTGTGATACAGTGGGTAAGGTGGAGGGAATAGAGCTGGGATCGTGTAGACCTTGAAAGCAGAACAAAGTTTGCAGCAGTAATCAAAATGGGTAACTGTTTGTAAGTGGAGACCTATTTTTATATTTTGTTAACAGAACTAGGAAACTCCATGTTTAAACGTTGGAAAAATGCTTTCAAGTAGTGAAGCTATAACATGAAATTTCCTTTTTTTTTTTCCTTAATTGATTATGTCAGGTTAATGGCCAATGAGAGTCAGAGGTGAGAAGCTCAGCCATGCATCAAGTCACACAAAAATGCGCACTGTGGCCATTCTGTCAAATGACAAATCCCAAAACAAACAGGCAGCCTGTCAATCTTTACTTTCTCAAGGTCAACAAACACTGGTTCTGAAACACTAGTGAAGCCATTAAGAGAAAGCTGTTTCAGGAGTTGATTCCACTTTTGGAAAGCATCTGAACTCTTGGTTTCTAAGTGTTCAGACACAAGGGACCATTAGGTTTCATGTCCCAGGCAGCCTCATTTGTTTCATAGCTTATGTGCCAGGATGTTTCTCTCTTTAAAACCAAATCATAACTGCGTAGATATGCAGATGAGCTCTGTGATCTCTATCTAAATTGCTGATTTCTTCTAATTTTGTGTCTTCAATTAGCTTTAATTTGGAAAGAAGAGACTAGTGTTTGTAAATACATAGGGTAAGGCTTTTTCTTTTGGTCCTTCTCTCACTGCAGTGTTGCTGCGCTCTTTGCTAGGGAGAGGGAGTCAATCGATGCTAATTCAGGCAAATATCTTCTGGCACTTTAAATCTCCATTAAGTAGAGTCAGGTAACAGGGGCCTAGATTTTAATGTCCTTTTAGTAGAAGAACTCCTCAGCGCTATGGTTCTTGAGATTTACTGCAAATGTGTAATTACTGCTACTGGGATCTGGTAGGGTGATCATCTGGGAAGTAGCAGATGAGGAGTGGGAGATTGTGCTGCTATCCCTTTTTGAGCATGGAATGGCATAAAAATGCAGGACAGCATCATGAATAGTCTTAGTGTTAGATGGCCATTTGTCATGAAGAGAATGAAGAGATAACCAGGAGAAATCTCTTCTTTCTGATGACTGTTACCTGACTCTGAGTTGTCTGCTCCTTGAAGCAGCTCTCCCTTTCTCCTTGCTCTTAAATTTGGTGTGACATTGACAAAGTTGCTGATAGGCATTTCTTTTTTCTTAATATTTAAAGGAGATGTTGAGCTAGAGCTTTTTCACTTAGAAAAAACGTTGCTTTAGAGAGCTGGAGCAAGATGATGGAGACTGTCAGTGAAAGGTGTAAGACTTTGAGGAAGAAATGCTAAGTGGCTTGGATGAGGGATGAAGCACGTGATCAGGTACTTCTTGCCATTTCCATTTTTCTCTCACCACTTGGAACAGGGACTTCTTGAGAATTATAATTCCTTAATGAATTGCAGATGTCACTCATCATGGAACTGTATCTTCTGTCATTCTTTCCCTAACTTGAATTTCTAAATCCTTACCAACTGAAGCAGCCTACAAGGCACAGAGAATTCAAACACACAGAAAGCCAATGTCAATTAAAATCCAGGGGGACTTCTGCCCTTTTTGAGTTCCAAGTGACTTGTGTTGCCTTTCTGAATGTACATCTAGGCTTTCATGCACAGTATCACTTTGCTGTCATGTCAGCTTTTAAAAATTAAAATGTCTTTTAATCACTTTTCTATAAATATTAATCCCAGCTTCTATCCCAAGAGGCTTCAGGACCAAAAGAATTGTGAACATTTTAAAAGAAAAATGAAAATTGAATTAATGTGGGGCAATCTTTAAAACTGCTACTGTTTTCCTTGTTTATGCTTAGGCTTGGATGTAAGGCTGAAAACAAACAGTAAAATCTTGGAAAAGATTTTTGTTTCTCTCTTTTAATTTTGTTTTATTTCCCAGTAAGATAGCTTACATGTGCCGTGGGACCAGGAGGAAAAACAATGGCATCTGACTAACCAGCATAGCGGAAGTGATCTACAGAATAAAGAAGGCTTTCTATTTGTAATCTCTTAGGTTTTTATTCATCTCAGTTCATAACACAGGAAATCAATAATTTTCAGTTGCTATGGTGTAGTATTAGGTCAAAATCAAACAGTCCTTTTAACAAATGAGCTTACTGTAATGTTCCTGGCAGTAAGGCTAAAGTTTCAAAGCAATGTGCTTTTTACTTTGATTTATTTATTGTCAGTAGCTTGTCAGGCCTTTGTTTGAATTAGGAGCCATTGTGGGCAGCCAGGAATTGAACTTTATGTAATATAATCTATCTGTCACTTAGTATCAGTTCCCTAATAATGATGCTAACACGTTCAGACTTCAGCATCTGGACCTCACACTTGAGTTTTCAGCCACTAGGTGTAGGGTCTAATGTTTCAGTCCCTCCATGTTGTATTGAGTTTGTGGGGCGAGGTTTTGGTATGGGGGGGCTGCAGGGGTGGCTTCTGTGAGAAGCTGCTGGGAGCTTCCCCCATGTCCGATGGAGCCAAGGTCAGATGGCTCCAAGTCAGACCCGACACTGGCCAAGGCCGAGCCCATCAGTGACGGTGGTAGCGCCTCTGGGATAACGTATTTAAGAAGGGGAAAAAAGCCCCCCAAAACTGTACAACTTCAGCCGGAGAGAGGAGTGAGACTATGTGAGGTAATTGGTGAATGGCCTCCCTCTGTCCTTATCTCGACCCACGAGCCTTTTGTTATATTTTCTCTCCCCTGTCCAGCTGAGGAGGGGAGTGATGGAGCAGCTTTAGTGGGCACCAGGCATCCAGCCAGGGCCAGCCCACCACACATGTAATTCCTTCCCAGCTATTGCCCATCTGTGTATGGCTGTCCCACTTCCCTGGGGGTCAGTCACCAGTGCTGCCAATGTCACCAGACAAGCCTTTTCCTGAGAGAGAAATTATTTTTAACTGTATCACTTGTTAAACTGTACTAGACTACTAGATTCATTGTCTTCACCTCAAAAGCCAGAAAATTCATAATAAAGCAGAAAGCTGTGGCATTATGCTTGAGCATGTCTTTGGGGTGAATATATAGCATTTTGTTTCATGGGCCAATTCTAAAAGAGTGGTTTTTCAGTCTCCTTTAACATTTTACAGAGTGAAGGTGAATGTTTCCATAGAATGATAAGGTGTGTTTGCAGGAAAGACTAAGAACAAGTGTTAAGTCTACAGCTGGGTTCTCAGCCTCTCTGACAAAGTCAGTTCTTGAAAGAAAAATCTGTAATAGTTAATGTACTAAACACTATTAAAATTTGCCACCTGCCTTCTACCCCCTCTAGTACCTTTAAGGCTGTCAGGCTCTTCTGGGAATGTGTCTGTAGGTATTCCATGCCTTCCTAGCTGGGGAGGACCTTGGAGGAAGGCAGGCAAGCCTGTCCTTGAGCAAGAGAAAAATTCACAAATCTCCACCCTGGGCTTCCTGTGAGCTTCCAAGAACGTGCTTCTGTGACTGCTGCTGCTGTTTCGTATGCTACTTGTGGTGCCTGGGAATTGGCTACAAATGAGGGCCCCTTTGTGCTTTGGGCCCAAACATAATATGGAGACTTAAATATTGAAGAATAAAAGCAGTAGGTGGGCTGGACTGGAGGACATTCTTCCCCGGATCTGTGCTTTGTTCTGTAGGTAGCAAAGTACCTGTTAGCACTAATGACAGAGGTCTGGACTATCAAATAAATAGGGTATCTTTTCTCATATGCTGTCCCTCTGTTTTTTTCCGTGAATTGGCTTCGTGTCTCAGGTTCAGAAGTTGGAAAGCGTGACTAGAGCCAGTGAGGAGGAAGCTCAGCCTGGAGCAGTACCTCTTCTGTCTCTTGAGCAAGTAGCAGGGAGGGAATTAAACCTCCCTCAAAACATCTGGCTGAGCTGAGCTGTGCCAGTTATCCACCCCCAAGGGAATATGACTGACTCCTAGGGTGAGGCCAGATCAAAAGGAAGGTGCAGGGAAACGGAAACAGGGGCGAAAAAGGATGCCAAAATGTTTAAAATATAGCTGCTGCATCTGTCCAGTGGTCTAGCTCCTGTTTGTGGAATAAATTTCATGAAAGATGCACTTATTTATGTTAGCCTGTGATATGTAGGTGTAGACCAACTGGCATGTTTTAAGAGGTTAGGAAAGAAAAGAAAAAAAGACCAAACTATTTTGCTTGCACTTTTTGCTTTAAGGTAATTTAGTCTAAAAATCTTTGAAGTAAAATAAACGTTGTATTTTAAGTAGCTGAAGGCATTTACTATGTTTGCAAAGGCCTTTGCTCTTTGCAGTCTGGTTTGAGGAGATTTGTTTTTGTCTAGAAGAAACAAAAATATTTGCAAGCTTGCTTTTGACTCCTAGATTGCCAGGACTCGTGTGTGAAGTGGAATTCTACAAAACATCATTTTAATAAGAGTGCAAAGGAGAGATACACTGCTGGTGAAGTGATCTAGAACAGCTACATTAAAGTCTGTCTTTCAGTGGCTGCTTTCAGGAAGGATGGGTTGTATTTGTTTTGACTTCCTTCCCTGTAGTGCTGCTGGCAGGGTTGGCACTAACAGGGGGCTTAATGTAGGTGCTGTTCAGAGAGTTGCCCTTGGGAGCCTAAACAGGTAACTGCAGCTGTGGGTCCGGAACTGTCCCTGAAAGTCTCCTGTGTGTTTGTCAACACCTGAAATTTAGAGCACCTTTCCAAATTTCAAAATGTTCAGTGGCCCTGCGCTGTGAAATCTGTGTTCATCTGGTGTAATTAATTCAGCTGGCAGGGACAGATTTATTATCAGCAATGGAAACCCTGTGGAACGTGACAAACCTTGAAGTCAAATGAAAAGTGGAATTTTCAGCTGCATTTTGCTTTGATCTTCCCTGCCAGCTGCACCATGAATATATGCACCACCATATATGGGCCAGACCTAAAAATACACTTGTAAGCCCAAAATGTCAATGCGTGCAGCACTGTCGTTAAGATTTCTTAGATACAAAGGTTTCACTTGTAATTTTAAAATGGTGAGCCACAGATGCTTATTCCCTCGTCACACATGGATGGGATTTTAGGTTCAGGTTTGGTAGCTACCTGTTATATTTTTCAGTGCACTTGAAATCAAATTGTAGCCTTTTGTAGAGCTTTGGGATTCAAAGAAGTATCCCTCTGATACAGAGTAGCATTACTGCCAATTCAGAGTAAAGAAATAGGTTTACATCTTTTTTACACAATAAATGTGTAAAAAGGCTGTCCTATAACCTAGTGATTTGGTGTAAATGTTAATCTTTGCCCTTCAGTTTAAGTGTATGTGCACAGACAGACTGCTTATCTATGAATGTGCTTTGTTAAATCACACATGATTCTTATTCTGCAGTCGTTGTGTTAGTGAACCCTACAGTTTAGAAAGAACAGTTAAGAGCAACTGAGAACATTGAGAATAGAAGAATATTATTCTTATGCTAAGCAGTGTGTCAGAATCAATGACCATTATGAAACAAAAAATGATGGCAATTAATTACTGGTGTATTGGGGTTGTGGGGCAAAGTCTTGGTATTGGGGGGGCTGCAGGGGTGGCTTCTGTGAGAAGCTGCTGGGAGCTTCCCCCATGTCCGATGGAGCCAAGGCTGGATGGCTCCAAGTCAGACCCAACGCTGGCCAAGGCCGAGCCCATCAGTGACGGTGGTAGTGCCTCTGGGATAACGTATTTAAGAAGGGGAAAAAAGCCCCCCAAAACTGTACAACTTCAGCCGGAGAGAGGAGTGAGACTATGTGAGAGCAACAGCCCTGCAGACACCAAGGTCCATGCAGGAGGAGGGGGAGGAGGTGCCCAGGGCTGGAGCAGAGATTCCCCTGCAGCCCCTGGTGCAGCCCCTGGTGAGTCAGGCTGTGCCCTGCACCCAGGGAGGCCCACAGGGGAGCAGAGACCCACCTGCAGCCCGGGGAGGGCCCCATGCCGGAGCAGGGGGATGTGCCCGAAGGAGGCTGTGACCGGGTGGGAAGCCCACGCTGGAGCAGGCTCCTGGCAGAAGCTGTGGCCCCGTGGAAAGAGGAGCCCATGCTGTAGCAGGTTTGCTGTCAGGACTTGTGACCCCACAGGGGACCCACGCTGGAGCAGTTCAGGAGGAGCTACAGCCTGTGGGAAGGACTCACGTTGGAGAAGTTCATGGAGGACTGTCTCCTGTGGGAGGGACCCCACGCTGGAGCAGGGGAAGAGTGTGAGGAGTGCCCCCCCTTCACCGCTCAGAGGGAGGAGGTAGAGAAATTGGGACTAAAGTTAAGCCCGGAAAGAAGGGAGGGTTGGGGGAACGTGTTTCAAGATTTGGTTTTATTTCTCATTACCCTACTTTGATTTGATTGGTAGTACATTAAGTTAATATCCCCAAGTCGAGTCTGTTTTGCCCGTGACGGTAACTGGTGAATGGCCTCCCCCTGTCCTTATCTCGACCCATGAGCCTTTTCTTATATTCTCTCTCCCCTGTCCAGCTGAGGAGGGGAATGATGGAGCAGCTTTGGTGGGCACCGGGCATCCAGCCAGGGCCAGCCCACTGCACTGGTTATGTAATAAAGTCAGAAAACACCTTGAAGTGTGAGAATGTGATTAAACAGATAAACACACCAGGTTAAAAAATAAACAAACAAACCCCTCCCAAAAGACTTGACCTCAAGAAAACAAGCCACACAGTAGTCAATGAAATCTACTCTGTGAAATGCTTAATTTTCTGGTTATCAAAATACTGAAATAAAACTCTGCGATAGCAACAGATGTGCATGAATTTCTCTACTGTCTTCTGAAATATTTATAAGGAAAGCTACTTAAATTCTGCTTTTGCAACTAAATCTTTTGAAAAAGAAAAAACATAGGAAAGGTTTGTGTACATGACAGAATTTTGCTTGCTTATGCTGTTAGAGCTTGATTTTGTTCTTTGGATATACAGTTATGTTTAAAAGCTACATTCTTCTGGCATCTGCCCAGGTTATGTTCTTCAGAACTCTAAATTAGAGTATGGGCTAAAATAAGCAGTAGTAGGAATTAAACAAATACGGCACAGTCAAAGCAAACGCTTTGATCAAGTATCGTTGACAAATGTACTGTTATGGAAAGCTTTAAATAATGTGTTTTATTTCTGTCTTCCTGTAGTGCATGGCATTAGATGAATCAAAACAGGTTATATTCTGAAAGTTACATATCTATTTGTTATAGAAATTGATATGATTAATCAAGAATTATAGTAGTGCAGTGTGCATGTCTTTTAGTAAGTGCATTTAAAATCACATTTGGCAATAAATACATCATTTAGTTATATAACCAACCATTAGTTTAAGAAAAAAGAGAAATGATGATGATGTGTAACCTCTCGTATGTCTATTGAACATAGCTACTTATTCCTCTTTGGATAGAGATTTCAGCTTTTGATAGTGTTTATACTGTCTCAAGCACCTGTACATTGCAGCCTTCTGGAGGGAAATATTAAAGACTTGGAGTTACAAGAGCCTTGTACTGTGGTTGTTCTCTTGGTGTTGGTGGGATACTGTCATGTTGCTTGCCACTTCTTTTGCAGTTGTAGGGTCTGCAGTGATTATGATTCAAAACACTGTCCCTTTTTGACAGAGAAAGGCAGAACTTTTGATTTTAGACATGGAGAGGCCTTTGCCATGATATAAATATGTTAAGGAGCTTTCTTGTGCCAAAAACTTAAAGCTATGATCTGCTAGATACAAACCACTTGATAAATTAGCATGAAAAGTGAGATAGCAGTAGCAGCTTTTTCAATATATGTTGCACCACAGAACATAATGCCTAAAAATGAAGAACCTCTCTCCCTGAATTTTTTTAGGTGTTCAAAATCTAAGCTACATAAATGTTGAGAAGCAACGGTAAGATGTTGTGTTGCACTGCGATGGCTCTGTCTGACAAAGAAACCTTTGAGCCAGCATCTCTGACATCGTTTCTGTTGAATTTAGTATCAACAGATGCAAAAATTCACCTGCCCATCCCCCTGGGTGTGAGTTGTTCCCATAAGGGGTGAGAGACAGTCATCTGCAGTGGCTCCTTTGCTCCTGCAGTTTTTCACAGTCTGAATCATTGGTTTAAACTTTTGTTGGTCTCAGATTAACTTAATACAATAGAATGAGAATTTTATGGCCTGCTGAAGAGCTGGCATGCACTCACTTCTTTTATCCCTGCTGTTGGATCTGGCAGAAAATCAGCACTTTACCTCACTGTGGTACTGCAAAGCTCTTTTTTGGTTTGGGTGGGTTTTTTATTTGTACTTCATTGCTTTCAGGAACCCAAGTGCTGCTTCTGCATAAGGCTCAAGTATGAACACGCACTATCTAACCTGAGGCTGAGATGTCAAACTTAGACTCCCCGCATGTTTCTTGAGGTGCCCCTCTCCTCCACAGATTTATGGATGGTGGAGTCATGGGCTCTCCAGCTAAGAGCAGAAAGTGAGGTGGGATGAACGCAGGCCCAGTTGCATTTCTGAAATGAAATATAAGCTTCTAAAATCTTAAAAAAGCATGGGTGAATCTTTCTGATGTAGGTGAAGAAGTGTCAGCTGACAGATGTCCTGTCACCATCATCTTTCTGGCACAGTTTATGCTTGAAGAATCCAGCTTTTTTTACAGGTGTGCAAATTTTGTTTCTAGTGCTTACATTGCTTTGAAAGATATGATAGGGGTTAGTAAACCACTGAAACACTTGTGGAGCCTTTGTCTCAGGATATAATGCATATTTATAGTTGTTGTTTAGCTGTATCAACTGACAATGTGCCTTGTGATGCACCCCCTGATTTCAGGGTCCTGTGTGTCCTTAGGAGAGCTAATGAGCTTGCTTGTTTTTCTGATTTAAACAAAGTCTTTATGCTTTCAAAGCAAGGAGAAGCAAAAAATTTGATACCTCATTCTCTTTTGTTGGATGCAGTTATATTTTCTTAAAAATACACAGTTCTGTACTGCTGTTGCAGTACAATGTTTGTGTTGTGCACTTTGAAAGAATGGTAGGGATGGTTGTGATATAAAGTCCAAATACCATTTCATCATTTGATTTTTTTTCTAGCAAAATTGTTTTAAAAATAAAACAAAAAGCATCGCTTTACTTCAGTGGAGTATAAGTTCCCTGATCATCTCTGGAAAGACTAGAATTCTTTAGAGTTTAAGTGAACTCCCCCGCCAGAGTGGAAGCCAGCTCCATGGTCTTGTTGCAGCAGTGTTGTACCTGGGTATTCTTTGAAAGCATTTATTAGCATGATGCAGACTCACTGCTCTCACTTCTTTATTGCTTTACATTTTATCAGAGCTTAACTGGTCTTTAGACTCAAGCATCCGTAATCCTTTGCTGTGGCCGGGCTGTAAGAGTAAGTACCTAAATTTAATGAACAAACTTACCATGAAGTGGAAATTGCCAGATACATAAGGTCTAGGGAGGTTGAGTTTAAATGCAGAAAGCAGTAAGATGTAATTGCCTAGAAGATCTGAAAGGAAATCTGATTGCAGTGGTTGATTTAGAGAGAAAACACTGATTTTCACTGAGGTACTTTATCCAGCTTTTACTTATCCTACATGTCACCATAGAATTGTTGTGGTCTATAACTGCAGCACTGGGGGGGAAAAAAAAATTCTTTGTGGATAATGCCCCATATATAAGCCCCTGCGTGCCTAGAAGTTCTTCATTACAGCCCTGTCACTCTGTGCAAGCCACAGGGTGGCTGTTGAATTGATTGCTCCAACCTGTGAAACGTTCCTCTTACAGTGCCCAGCTCTGGAGACTGTCTCTGCTTCTTGCTATGGAAGTTTTCCTCCCTTGTAATTTTAAATGTGAAAAAACGTCCAGCCCTGTTCTTCAGTATAGTGCAAAGGAAAGTGTTGGTGGAGATCTTGCAGGCAGTGTGAGGCTTTGGGTTTTTTTCCCCCTCAGCTCACTTTGGAGGACTAGCAATGGCTGCCCCCTCATCTATAGCTCCTTTGCTCTCCTAACTCCTTGCTTCACCTTTACCAACAGGTTAATGCCTTTCACCTTCACCCTTGTCTGGTACCTGAGGGGGACTCAAAAAAACCTCCTCCAAATGTCTGGTGATGCTGACTGGCAGGATTGCTGTAAAAGGAAAGCGAGGAGGAGCCTGACTGCTTTCTCTGTGTGCTGCTCCAGGCTGAGCATGCCCTCATTGTTCTTTCTGGATGTGCTGATTCAGCATTGCAATGGTGTGTAATATATACAAAATATGAGTGGCTACATATGTCAGATTAAAAAGTAAACAGGTCAGAGTGTGTCCTCTGATGTGTGTGTATAGCTCACTGACATCAGCAGGAGCTACATACATCTGAAAGCAAATTCAGCCTGTGTGATAAGTGGAAAAAAAGTGAGCCTTAAGCAAAAGGAGCAGAGGCTGTATATCATACATTTAAGTGAACATCACTTGTAGCTGTCTTAATATATACCCTACTTCCATTGTATATCTAACCTTAGTGATTAGCGCCTGTTAGGTATAAAATGTGGTGACAAGCTGTACCTTTCTGTAGTTCCTTAAAAGTTACAAATAGGCATGACTGAGTAGCTGAAGGACATTGAATTAAACATGCTTGAATTAATAGGGTAATGATTGGTGCTGCTCAGAGCTATAAGGTAAACACTAGCTAGAGCTCTGTGCTATGTGGCAACCAGATCAAGCCATGGGGTTGCTGGAAGTATTCTGAAATGACTCAACTTTGTTGTTAAGTGAGAGAGATAATCCTAAGAAAGCTCTCTGTGTAGGCTCCCTGTGCAGTTAACGTTTTAAACCCCCCTTTGGCTTGTTGTTATGACTTCAAAGATACTCTAAAGCCTTTGTTAAATTGATCATTAACTTTGCAATGTTATAATTAGACATTTGAACTTGGCTGCATTCAAAAAGAAAACACAAGAATGAAAATCCTAACCGGTGTTGTTTCTCTGCAGCTCGTCAGCATGGTCAGAGATGGATTAAAGTTCCACAGGAGTTAAAAAGCAATGGGAATTGAAGGCATTAACCAGCCTTGCAGGAAGGATAGGGAGCCATTAATCCACAAAGTTTTTCTTTGAAAGTATGGAGGGAGAATGATGTCAGGAACCTGAAATGGGTTACTGCTGGAGATTTAGATTTAAGCTCATAAAACCATTTAGATGGGAATGTTGGGCTAGAAGCCTGAGTTGGGGAAGCCTTAGGTCTCCAGCCCAGCAATCGAACATGTTGTACCAAGCGGTTGTGTGCTGCCGCCGGCGTGTTAGGAGTCTGTAAAACCAGCGGAGAAAGCCCCGTAAGGAGGCTTTAAACAATAGCAACGAGCCCAGGCGGCGGTGAAGAAGTTTCAGGGTTGGACACTGTCATTTATGAGTTTATGAGGTCCAGGGCTGGGAGAAGCTCAGCCCTACGTCTCCCACTTTCTTTCCTCAGTCTCTCCTGATGGAGTACAAGTCGAGACAACAGCTGGTAGCTACTACACGCCCGGCTGCATAGTGGATGGGAAAACCCATCTCCATAGTAACAGAGAAGGCATTGCATGTGCTGCTCCTGCTTGATCTGGGGAGTAGCTGGCTGAAGACATCTGGTCAGTGTAGCCAATTCTCAGGGGAAATTAGCTCATTTCATCTGATAGTAACCACAGAAACTTTTGACTTAGTTTAATAGTATGATGCTGAACATGAGATAGAACTGACTGGTTCAGCAGTTTCAAAAGTCAAAGATTATATAACTACTTTTAGATAAATATTTTTTTAAGGAGGGCTATTGCTTGTGCTCATTCCCCTACCTTCTGCTCTTCCCCATGGTGATGTTTCTGTCTAATATGATGGTGATTCTTCAGTGTGGGGTGGGTTTTAGGAGTTTAAAGGCAGCTTTCTCTTTGTAAATATTTATTTCTTTTGCTTACATGAGCTCTTTTTATTATACAGTGAACCCTCTAAGCCTTTCATCTTAGTGGAGCTCAATATAGTGTGAGATACTGTCTGTGTTAACATACTATGGCTTGTACACTAGAAAGTTCACTCCCCACCCCCAAAATCTTGAATCAATTAACTCTTAACTATTTTCAAAAGAAATGGTCTGAACAGCTCATATAGCTACAAATAAACCTCAAAATAACTGGTGAATATGTCTAAAAGTCTTGAGCTATTTAACATCAATGAAATCAATTACAGATCATATTTTTGAGTACAATTTCAGGAAAAATTGATTTTTGCAGAACAAATTCTGGGTACAATATGCAGAGACTATTGAGGATATGGTGGTTGGGCATGCTGTTGTTTTTTTTTTTTTTCTGTTTGCCATAAAATTTATCAGCTCATACTATGCTGTGTAACATTCAGAAATTTGGAAGGAATTGAAGAATGGAACCTTTTTTTCAATTTGCATGTGAGGACATCACTATGTATTTTTCATATGCCAGTAAATGAATGTAGTGGACAATAGCTTTTCTGTAAGCATAATGCATGCAGAAGAGTGTCTTATAAGAGACCCAAGAGCAACATCCTAAATGTGTGGGGCCCAAATAAATGCTTGATCTTACACACACACACCCCCCTCCCCCCTCCTGACACCTACTCCTGGTTGTAAATATTTGCACTCAGTGGGTTGTTGTGACCGTCATGAACTAGAAAATGAAAATGCACGGACAGGCATAAGCCTGAACCGTGTGTCTCCCTTTATGGAAGACCAGTAGAGCTGTCAATCTTTGAGAAGCCCTGCCCATGATTTCTGTTTGAGCATGTGTGGTTGAACAAGAGAAGTGTGTTCAGCTCTGCTGGACAACAGTAATAAATGATTATATGGAGAATAATTGCTGCTAGCTGCCATAGTTCTGAAGAAAGATCAGGGATATCTAAAGGTCTTAACAGAAATCTGAGAAATGCTTATAATAAACGAAGGGGCCTGAGCTTCCTAAAACTAGTCAGACGAGTGCAGCAGATGTTCGAGGGCCCCAGGTGGATTATAAAGATGTTAATAAACCAGATGAGCTGAAATCAGTTAATGAAAGAAGTTTAATCAATCTGAGTTGATTCAAGAAGTGACTACATGATGAATACATGCTCCTCACTGAACGAAGATTCATTGGTTTGCTTTCTCTGCTGAGCTCATGCTCTGATGTATCAATAGTTACATCTCTCTGTGGAGTCACACCATTGAAACTAGGTGTCAGATTTTTTCCCCAAATGGTACTCTTTCTACCTCGAAATGGTCACGTAACAATGTGAAGGGTGGTGGGAGAGAGGACATGGAGGAAGTCTTTCTTGTTTTACTCTTAAATTCATATTGAGTTTCATGGCAAGTGAACTGTCTTTGAAACTGAAAAATAAACATCTTGGTTTCATAGTTTTAAAAAATTTCTTTCTGAAAGTGATTTGCATTTAGTCACTTTTTTTTGGTAAACATAGGTTACAGAAATCAATAGGAAAAATTCTACTTAATCATAGAAAAATTATATATATATTATAGAAAACCTTATGATGACAGGGGGCTTCAGGGGTCTTGAGTTGGACAGTTGTTTGCCTTTCTAGTTTTGCTTGTGTGTTTGTTTGTTTGTATGAGGCTGAATGACTTTGGTTGAAATTTGCAATGTCTTCCTGAGAAAAATTAGAGAACCCTAATGAGTGTGATTATTAACATGAAATCTTTCCTCTTGGGGTGTAGAGGGGGTATTTCTTTTCTGCTGGGCTCCTTATTTTCACAACACTTGCAGGAAGTTTAAATCTCCTCTGACATGCCTGACCTTCTGATCTGTCCACATCGACTGGTGGATTTGGGAGTTTTGAGAGGGAAACTGGAGGTAGACAAGGTAATCACGTGGACCTCTCTAGGGAGACCAGCCCAAAAATAGAAACCCCTCATAAACCTCTCTTTCAAGTGAGAACTGATAGTAAATTTCCTCTGCTGTTTATACCATTGCTCCAAGCTGAGAATACTTTATTGGATAATTAAAAGCAGTTCTTCTAGGCTGACTCTGATTTTTTTTTTGCAGCTTTTAGCTGTCTAAAAGTTAGGTTAGGTAGTATAAGCAAATCACATAGGCTTTCCCTTCACAGAAAAGGATAGGTCCTGCTGAAAGTGTAGTTTATTACATCTTAAGGTGCCTAGGACACTTCAGATGAATTTCCCTTTGTATGTGCCTGTTTCTCACCATTAATTATAGAAAAAGCCATGCATGTTTACCCTATAAACTCAAGTACTTGAGTTTTCATTATCTGTGAAGTCACTTTCTAGCCAGGCAGTTAATATTAACTTAGTTAATCAGTATTAATACTAATCTTCTTTGTATAATTGTTTTGTAGTTATGAACATGCTTGGAATACATCACATCTGGTCATGGAGGTTTTTAACAGCTTAGCTGGTATTTGGAATATGGTACAATTACATTTCTGATGCCTGGATACATGCTGGCTTTTGTTTGTGTTTTCCTTTCAAGAAGCATAAATTAGTGATTATATGGCTCAGAATTTAGATATATGTAGGGTAAGGGTGTAATCTTCCCTTTCTTCCCTTTTCAGCAGATAGATTTAACTGTGCTTGTCTGTTACGGATTGCAGCTTGTTTCAAGGGTCATCCCATTGACTTGGATGGGAATATTCAAAAATAAAGTGATATACAGTGGAAGAGGTGTCAGAAATCAGCTCTGTGTGATGTAGCACGGGCAGCTTAGTGTTAAAGCCCCGAACCGAAGTCTAATCCTGTGATCCAGATGAAACAAAATGTCAGAAGTGTTCTTCCTGCCAAAACTCTGAATAGCTTCTTTTATCATCCAGTCCTATGATTGTGTTGGCTCACAGGCAGAGTTGCACAATGTACTAAGCAGTGGTAAGAGGTACAACCTGAGCAAAAGAGAAGCTTCTCAGCTCTCGAAAAGGAATAAATAATTCATTGGGGTTCCTTTGAGCCTGAATTCTGACTGACTTATCTTTGTATTTATTTTAACAGTAAAACAAGTTGAACGTTGAAAAAAATCCTGCTTTCCTTGCTTTAAAGAGTAGAAAGAACCACATAACATAAAGTTAAAAGGAACTCCTTGAATGTTGTTAAGGATTCCAAAAGTAGTCTTTAATTGCTGCCAAAACTAATGCGGCTGGAATTTCCATGGAAAACATCAGTGCCGTAGTCAGTTAGTATACAAATACCTCCAGTTTGCAATAGATTCTCCACCCCTGCCCCCAAGCTTGTCCACCCTGTTCTCCCTGATAAAAAACCGTATCCGTGTTCAACACTATGCTTAAGATTGCAACAGCCAAACACGACTTCTCATCGCCATACGAGGAGACATGTGGTGGTAACTCCTTGGTGTTGCCCTGAGAACTGATTGCTTATTCTACAACCACCATTGTTTGCTATCTTTTTAAACATAAAAAATAATCAAATTCGTTGAAGAGATAATTCCCACAGCCTACAACTGATTCACGAAGTGTTTAAAAAGGAGGGCTTTTGTAGTGTTTTTCAGAGTGATTTAATACCCAAGATGAACACATTTCATGTCTTCATAGCATGAAATATTCATTACTATTACTCAGAAGGTGTGAAACCACATATAGTATTACCAGAGAGTTTCTACCACTTCTTGAGTACCGTAAAGCATGCTGTTTAAATAGGCACAATGTTTCTGGCTTATACAGTATGCCACTTGGGACAAGTAATATGGTTCATGATAACAGAATTCTCTGATGTAACATGCTAGGGGCAGATTTCTAATGAGGAAAGCTTTACTGATGGACTTATTAAAACATGCATTCATGTCATCAGTTTCGGTATCCCAAGTGCAATAGCTTATAAATATTCAAATAGCCAGTTATGGGACACAGCTGTACCATACTTTCATGTTTAGTAGGTTTCTTTGGCCATCCAGCAGATGAGGAAATGCACGTTGTACACAAAGCAGTCCCTTATGTGCTTTTCTAGCATAATGTAATTGTTATTAATTACACCCTGAACAGTACTAGCAATTGACACTTCTGCTCAAAGTTAAATGTGCAATGTGTTATGTGTTCAGGAAAGGGGAAACACAAGGTTGTCATTAAAGCCATTTTTAGCAGAGCTGGAAATGGGACACAGATCCAAGCGTGGCAGACTCACTTGTTTCATCCACTGAGAAGGAACTCACCAAATGGGTGAGTTGGGTTTTGCTGTCTTGCTCCCTTTGGCAGAGGAGGACAGGCCTCTGACCCTGGGTTCCATGGTTTAGCCATCTTCACTGATGCTCTAAGAAAACTGGAAAACTATCCAAACTGAACTGCAGTTTAAGTAGCCTTTTCCTCCTGTAAGATATGTAAAGCTGGCTAAAAACTTTGACATTTGGTAATTTCTACAAGTCTTGGCCACTTGAGATACTATTTCTTTTGTAAAACCATTAAAAAAGAATGTAACGCAAATTCTTTATGTGCACTGTTTGTGTGTCAGTATTTGGTTGTTGTGCACCAGGACTCCCTTTTGCCCCCCCCCTTAGTCCTAGAAAAGAACTTAGCCTCCTGATTATTTATTTTGCATACTGAGAAAATCTGCTTTAAAAGAACATTTTACAGTTGAAAGAACATTATCACCTCTCAGTAATGACATGATGCAAAAAAGTCACACATTTCAGTTTGTCACAGTGTTGGCTTCCACACTGGGTTAGTAAATATTAAGGTTGAGTAGCTTTAAAGCAAGGAGTCACCTTTCTTTAATGTAACCTCTTGCTTCATTTCTGTTAAGACAACTGGTACAAATGTCAGTTCTTACTAGTTCCTCTGCTGCTGAACAAATAACTTTTTGGGTGGGATGAGCATCTTTGGTTCCAGTGGGTAATCTTAGCTCTCTGGTTTGACAGTAAGACCCTTGGTATCCAGACTAGACTTAACATTTTTTTTTGTTAATATCACATCTAACACAATGGGATCGTGAGAGGCTTAAGCCAGACAAACATACCAAAACCAACTTTTAGTGAGTATCAAGAACTTCAGAGAAGGTGTAAAGAGAAGGCTAAAAAATTGGATGATCTTTTGCCATTTAAAGATGTGCTTTATCACATAAGGTATAGGAAAAATGTTTGGAAACAGGGCATTTCCAAAGATGTGTTTAGTTTAATTACTAATTTAAGCAACAGTAAATCTCAGATCAAAGAGAAGGGCTTAGAAAATTCAGCTATTCCCAGAAAAAAATCATACTATGAATCACCTGGAAGTACAGCTCACATAAAGAGGGGATAGGCCTCAAGCTTTAGAAAAATGAGTGCAATTGTACTGCATCATATGAAGTCTGGCTCCACTGGTACCAGTTGGATTTTCTGATCTGTTAATGCATTTAAAATGCATAACTAGTGCTTTGGTTGTTCTAATAATGTATATTTTCAAGTGGACTCTAAATCTGTCCTGCATTGCCCAATGTTTCAGCACAGAAGAGGCTCATCTGTCTCTAAACCATGCTCCTTGTGCCCCTTCCTTTAAGTTGCAATTGTTTTTCTCTCTTCAAGTACCACTCCACAGAGGGGATTCTTCTGGTCGGGTGGCTTTTGCTTGCTACATCAGCTGCCTGCTAGCCTATGTACTGTCGCTGAGCCTTTAGTTTATTCTTGACATGTCCTAGGCATTGCTTTTATAAGGTCTCTCCTTTTCCAAAGAGTTTTGGAGTACAGTGTTGCTGAATTCTGCCAAATATCAGTTTGGTTTTTTTTTTTTTTTTTGTTAAATTCATTCCATATAATGCCTATTAGTTTCCTGAGGTATTTGATGTCTTGAAGCTCAGAGCAGCTGCCACTGAGGAGGCCGTGGCTTTTTTAAGAATTTTTTTCTTCCAGCAATGAATAGTGCACTTGTCCTTTATTTGTAAAGGGAGCAGGGGAAAGGTGATAGTGAGTGAAGGGAGTTTCACAGAGCTGGAGTTCTCCTTTCGTAACTTTGAATTCTGCAAAGAGCTGCCTCTGTTGCACCATTTATTTATGTTGGACCCAAAACTGATAGAAACATGAATCCAAGTAAAAATATAAGTCTTTGCACATAACGGTAGCTTGGTTAATGGGGTATGCAACTTCAGAGAGATCTGGCTTATATCTTCATTTTGCAAATGTAGGTTTAGTTTGGTCCGTTTGGAACATTATCAAAGCTCTAGGGAGAGTTTGCACTGAGTTAATCATGTGCTTTGGTTGGTATAAATTAACTTCCCATTTTGGTATGCTATAATCCTGATGCGCTGAATGATAGCCACAACTGTTTAATGCTTGCTGATTGGAACGAGCGCAGGAAATTGGCACGAGGAGGAAACTACTTGCCTTCAGTATGTGAAATGTATTTGCCACTTAGCTGAAAATGCTGACTTTGTTGCCTTCGGTTAGGTTTATTTTGCATGTCAAATAATTCTCCTCTCCTCCTTCACAAATTTTAGAGGCAACTGTAAAATGCTGACTGAATGGGCTGTGTACATATGGCATCTGAGAGGTTTTTATTAGCTTAAACTAGCACATGTGTTTTCCTGTGAGGAGTATTAAGTGCCTGGACTACAGGTTTAGTGTGTGACTGTTTTTGCAGCTGTGTGGAAGAGCATGATGCGTATTCCCTGGAGCAGGCCCGGGAGAGAGCTCAAGTATGTTGAGGCAAAAGCAGGTTGTGTTTATGGGAATGTCAAACAGAAATACGGCACTTGAACTCTTATCAACGCTGAGCCTGATACTGGTAACTGAGCAGCAGTTGCCCAGGTGTGTGAAAGGAATGCCCCACTTCCAACCGCGCGGGATTTTGCTTCTGAACTTGACAGCTCTATCCTGCAATGCTCTCCTGCCAGTCTGGAAAAAATGAAGATGTTATTTTTCCCTTTGTTATCTGGACGTGGTTGAAACCAGAGTTAGACCATTTGAAATTTAGTTCTTGTTATTGAACTACCTGAAAGGAGGTTGCAGAGAGCTGGGGATGAGTCTCTTTAACGAAGTAACAAGCGATAGAACAAGAGGTAGTGGCCTCAAGTTGTGCCAGGGAAGGTTTAGACTAGATATTAGGAAGTATTTCTTTACAGAACGGGTTGTTGGGCATTGGAATGGGTGGAGTTCAGAACTGTCAATGTTAGGTTAATGGTTGGACTAGGTGATCTTCAGGGTCTTTTCCAACCTATATGATTCTGTGAAGGGCATGGTCATTGCTCTGTCCAGAAATCTTACTTTTGGAGGATGAATGTGAAAACATTCTGCTTCTAGAAAAAGAGGATATCATGAGTATATGTGGAAGTAGAGGTAATGTCCTACTTTTGGTGACCTCTCACTCTTCTGGAAATGTCACTTGCAGAGAACATATCATCCCAGAGAGGGTCCCATAAAGCTGAAAACCACATAGAGGAGCTGGAAGGGTACAGATGAAAATCCTGAAGCAAGACTGCACACAGTATAATTTTGTACATTTTGTACAATTTTGTACAATTTCTGTACTCCTTCTTGGAGGGAGTGCAGGGCTGGGGGGAGATGTCTTGTCTGCACAAGGGAGATAACAAGTTCAAACTTCATCAGAAAGAGTTCCTCTACCTGCTTTTGCAGGAGCAAGTTGTTGAAGTAGCTCATAATAGCTCATGAGATTTAGATGTTGAGGGCCTCATGATGTCACTGTGCATATCCAGCTATACTTCCATCCGCAGTGCTACTATCTCATTGTCTTCGAGCATTTTCTAGGAGAGGGTGGTGAGAGTACTGAGTTTCTTGGATTTGGAATGGAGTTGAAGACTGCACGCCGTTTGCTCCAAGCTGCATGAGAAACCTGCAGCTGATAGCAAGTCAAGCTTTGATCTTCCTTATCTTTTCAGTCTTCCTGACTCCTGCCTACCCAGGGAATGAAGACAGGCATTGCTACAGCTTGCGGGCATGTTTTCTCTTTGGGTTCTGGATAGTGCCCTTAAGTTGAGAAATCTTTGTAGGTCAGAATGTCTGGGCTGTGGGTAAGGTTGAAATGATGCACGTGCAGTGCTGTCAACTTTAGAGGAGTGAGATACTCAAAGGTCAGGTTTACTGCAGAGTGGGGATGTAGATATCCTTGGTCAATTGGTGACTGTACAGGGGAGAGAAGCAACAAAAAAGGAAAATTAATTTCATTAAAGCTTATTTTCTTTTTGTCCTTGTTTTGCAAGTTTCTAGAGAAAATAAATGTAGTTCCTAAATTTTCTACTTTATAATAAAAAAAATTCCCTTTCATGCCTTAAATCTACACGATTCTGCAGACACACATCTTGTGTTTAAAAACTCTATACATTAAAAAAAGAAAAAACCATGAAAATTTAAATATAAAATGAAACCTGGCTGCAGTTTATGTAAAATATGACTCTGTTGAAAAACACCATTTTTCAAGAGCAAGTACTGATTTAATGTAAAAGATAATTGAAAACTAGAGGTTTCTAGCTTCCCACCCTTACCAGTCTGTTTCCTCTTTTCTTCTGCCATTTTCTAAGAGAGTAAGAGATGGGTAAGGAGGAAAAATGAATATTCAGAGAAGGGTTAAAATTATTTTCTGCTTTTCAAAACCAGTGGTACAGAAATCCTTTTTCATCGATAATCTTTCTGTTTTAAAACTTATTATTGCTTCCTGGCTGCTATCACAGTGTGGCCTCAAATAAAAAAAAAAAAAAAAAAAAAAAAAAAGTGCATTAGTATGTCTGAAACTGCTAGATTTCAAGTTGTTTGCTGTTACCAAACTGTACAGCAGGTGACAAGAGCTTGGCCATTACATCTTAAAAATGCCATCTACCATTACCTTCCCTTTTAAGTATACAAAGTGAAGTTATTGCAGGTTAAGCTGGGCAGATAATGGCCAGATTCTTCCTTTGTGTGGCTCTGCTTTCAGGTAAGAGATATTGTGCAATATTTATTTTCTCTCAGAAAGGAATAGTGTTGTAACAGTGATAGTCTAAGGGTATAAGAGAAACATGGTTTGCTGGAAGACACAATAGCTTTTATTGCCCTGTCATTTATAGCTGGAAAAAAACAGGCATACAGTTGATTTATGAGGTCCTCTAAAAAATTCAGTGTTACCTGGGGAGCAAAGGGAAGACCTAAGAACTGCTCAATGTAGGACACAGTGGATATGAAGTAGCTTTTTAAAAAATGAGTGAGGAAGATTAGTTAATAAAAAGCTTGCAACAAGATACTTGACAGGATAAAAATAATCAGATCAGGGAAAGTAACCACTGTGTGAATAGTGTTAATACGAAAAGTTCTCTGTAACATGAAAATATAGACTACTTGGCTTAGACTGATTTTTTTAATAGTCTGTAACAGTTTGTTTCTACTCATCTTAGCATATTGTCTGTACTAACGAATGAGTGAGTATCCATCTCTCTGAACTGTGCGTATGTGTGCTTAATCTTAAGTAGGTGCATAGTTCTTTTGAATTCAGTGAGATATGAAATCAAGCATATGCTGGGTAGAAGCCAGAGCATTTTTTACTTTGAAGGAGACGATCCTGTATGAATTACTTCTAGAGACTTTTATGAAGCCCTGAAGAAGAGGTTCATCTGAAATAAACACAAAGGAAGTGTGGTTTTTTAATCCCACCAGTGTTAGCATGTTGACACTTCATTTCTCTTGCTACATACACAGGGTTTAAAATCTAATTCTTGAGCATACTTTGTGATGGGGGAGAACTCCACATTAAAACAAATATTGTAAACTAAATGTGCAAACCCAGTTTAATTTACTTCCGTAAATTCCTGGTGGATATCATCAACAACTAAGTTCAAAAGCTAAAGACAGCTGCGTCATGAAGAGACTTGTGCAGGGGTGACGGTGTGGAAAGTTGTTCTAATGCAGCCGTGCTCTGAGACCATGCCTTCACGTGCAGGGTTACACCACTGACATCTGAGGCCTTTTGTAGTTGGTGGAAAAATTTCAACTGCCTGCGTTTGGATTTGGCTGAAACCTCTAGTGAGAAGAGAGCTAAGAAAATCAATTAAAGGCTTTTTAAATGCACCTAAGGGAGTTAGGTGCCGGACTCCTATTGAAATTCAATAGGATTTAGTTGCTTGGAGCCTTTGGAAAATCTCAATCTAAAACTGCAGGCCTGCAGTATTCTTTACTGGTCCCAGTGCTATTGTTCTGTGCTCTCAGCACCGATTAAGAGAAAACAGAAAAGCTTCAGCACAATCAGCTGTTCTAACTGTCTCCTAGTAAGTGTCCCGTTTTTTCAGGACATGAACACTTACGTAAATATTATTTCATCTTAATTAAAAACATTAATAAAGGGACTTTAATGATGTTCAGTAACTTCTTAGGATTAATTATGGGCCTCTGAAGATAGAAATGTGATACTAATATCATGCTTTTTGTTTTCTATTGCCTGTTTAATATTTGGTGCCAAATATGCTAGATAAAGAATTTTAGCAAATGATACCAGCCTTTTTGAAAGAAAGGAACACCAAGTGTTCTGGCCTTAAACATTTTTAAAAAAACTTATCATTATTGTTTTTCACTTGAAATGATGCAGTTTACAAGATCTGTGGAAGGGAGGGGTATAAGTAGCGGGGGGGGAATCCTCAATCCTAAATAGCACTTTTGGCGCTTGCTGTTGCTCCGTAAGTGTTTATATGTATGAAAAAACATTTATTTTTTTTTTTTGATCTGTACTTCATCAAGTTGAGATTTTTATGTTATTGGGCTTGGTGTCTTTGTCTGTTTGCCTAGGCCATCTGATTCTGCTGTTCTGTGTATCTTGGAAAACACAGTACAGCTTTCAGGCAAAAATCCTGCCTTTCTCAACAGAACAAAGAGGGGCCTCTCTATACAAAGTGAGTGAGATTAGAAGAAACAGTTGCCTTCACTGCTGTTAATTTGCATACCCTGCTCGGGCCACAGACAAGTGCTGTCTGAAGCATTTTGTGAGCCCTCATGTGTCAGGTGAACAGTGTGCTGTGGACTTCAGCTCTCTCTGAACTAACGTGTAGCCTGGGTGGTTTGGTTTTTGCATCTTACCCTTCTCTGAGTGCAAATGTAACCTGTTGCTCTGCATGAGAGACATGTTCCTGATTTTTTTGACCTTTCAATGGCTGTAGAGGGTGTGCTGCATCCCTGCCTGTGAAGATGCTGAGCCTGTTTCTCTGTTGCCCACTCCAGCTCCAACAGCCCTTGGCTGATGGCAAGTGCCCCATTGTCACTTTGCATTAGCATCAGCAGATCTATTGTCCCCTCTCTTGGCTCCTTCAGAGACCTCCTTGTCACAGCTTCTGAACATAACTTCTGGCAGTGTCCTCGCTCCACTGCTGCCTGAGCCTGCAAAGAGGTTACTGTTCCACTTTACTGTTGGCACACTAGTGTTGCCTTGCCTTACAAATAGGTATCGGTGCAAGTAGTGCCACAGGAATCTTATAGCTGGGGTAATGCTGGTTGGCATGCAGTCCCTATAGAAGCTATAGGAGAGCTTATTTCCTTGTTTAAAGGAATTCATGGCAACTTTATCATCCTTGAAGCTAGAATCTGAAAGAAGCCAGATTTGAAAGAATCATGAAAATAATGTAGTTGATCCCTCCAATGAGGATAATGTAACAGAGCTTGTGATATGGCAGAGGTGGGTAGGAGTCGTATTCCCAGTAAAACGTTGGGGTGGCAGGAAATTCTTACAGTAGAAGTGTGTGCTTATGAGGCTTAAAGTCATTCCACTCAAGTGCCTCTAGTTTCCCTGTGCTTGTTACCTCCCTTTCCTCTTAGGGCAGCCACCTCTATGGAAGATGGAATAAACTGTACATTATCTTTGATTTTTGGTCTTTAGTTAGCCCATTAGAATAACATAGTGCTATGCTTTGCCTCCTTGCTCCTAGAACATGTATCTTACCTCTCTTATGTTTATGGAGTTCCCTAAAAAAGTCTAGACTCAGAGTAGAAATGTTCTTGTTCATAATAGGTTTCAGATGACCTCATCTAGTCCTCCCACATCAAATGGCTGCATGAACTTCTGTAATGCTCCATGACCAGTTACAGCTTTGAGGTCTACAGGCAGAGCTGCAGGCAATATATTCTCTATGCAGATGCTTTCTCAGCCTCCAGAAACAATTTCTTTATCTGTTAAGTAGCTGTTGTTATGGTGTCATGATCCATTCTATGTCAGGGTTTTGTTGTGGTTTTCTTTTCCCCAAGCTATTAATCTGTCTAATTGCTTAAAAACATCTCCTTCAGCTAAGTTTAGGGACTCTGTTCTTCCTTTTGGAGTTGCTACTGCACTTTATCTCACAGTGTGGATGTTGGATGCCTCCCAACGTTGGATTGTAGCTATTCCAATCTGGTGGGGGTGGAGTAGTAATGGAAGGGCTTTTCAAGATGCATTTATTAGCAAAATAAATATAGTATTTGCTAATCAGCTAATTAGCAAAATAAATATACTAAAGTGCTAATATACTTGTGTGTATTTGTTTTCATAGATCTGACTCTCCAGTCACACAGCTGAAGAAGTCTTGTTCCTCCTTCAATTCAGTCACAGTCCTTTTCATTAGTAACTTTTCCCTGTTGTCTTCTGATGGAAGGAACTTGCTTGTTCTTTTGCCTTATGGCATCCTGAAGTTTGTCAAGGCAATAGTTAAAGTGTCCTTACCAATAGCAGGTCCAGTTCTTCGGTGTAAGTCAAACCTAATACATGGGCTTTTCATTACAGCTGCTCTTTGAGCCCTTCTCTGTGTGGGCTTATTATGAAACTGTGATTAATCCACAGGAACTGTGGAGATATGGGCTGTAATGACAGATAGTATGGGTATGTTTGTCAGGGGACTGTGTTTTTATGGATCCTGCCTAAGTTCCTTCATCAGGTGATGAGAGCTGTACTTTAGCCAGGTGATTAAATTATGACATATCTGTCTCAGGCTGAGGATTATTTTTATGTTTTGTTGGCTCTTTCATTATACTTCAAACAATTCCCAAAGCTGTCCATGTAGTGCGTGATCAACTCAAAAGGAACTTCTGTTCCCCTTCTAAAACCATGAAGGTGAGTAGTGAGACGCACTGAAAAATCTGTCGTGAGACTTCTGGAATGGATCCCACATGCTGACCCTACTCCTGCACCAATGCACCAGTGAGGACTCAGGCTCCTTTACTGGTCTTTATGAGAAATATTTAATTTCCAGGCATCTGCTGAATGACTGCCTGGAGACCTATTGTAGTTTCGCCAAGCACTGTACCACAGTAGAAATGCCCAAGGCTTATTACACTAGTTTTGTCTACCTGTTCCTTTTAGTTGAAAGTTGTGAATTTACATGCGAGAAGTTGCTCGTAGCTGGAGAGTTACCGACACCAGTAGAGTTCTTCAAGAAGAGCAATCTACGTGTGTATCTCACAGTCATCTTCTCTACTTTTCATCCAGAGTTGATCTGGTACTTGGCTGTGTTGGGATTATGTGGCTGAGAAGGCATGAAGATGGTGTTAAGCATATGCCTGGGCTGAGCAGGAAGGATGGCAGAAGTGAGGGTACCATGTACAAATCAATAATTAAAAGGAAAAAAAGTCTCTCCTCTTAAGCAAGAGGGCTCCTGGATGCCCACAGTATGAAGCTACATGATTGTCCCATCTCTAGACGGCTCTTTTTACCATGTCAGTATAAGTTTTTTCTCTCTGTTGTATTTTTGTTTTCACCCTGTAGAAAGGGTTGAGTGGGCCCTTGCACAGTGCGGTTCTTGCATGTCTGTAACTTTAACCAGGAAAACTCCTCCACTGAGCTTTAATCCCTACTCCCACTAGTGTTTTGCAGGCAGTTATTTTCTCTATATTTTAATTTTTCTCTTGTGCTGAATGTTGCTTTGTTTCTTCTTTCACTCATTCTTTACATCCTGTCTGTCTGCTCAGTCCTTTATCCCTTCATTTTCCTGTATCAGCTTCTCAAAGCCATGTTTCAGTCTAGCTGATTCATTGAGAGAAGTGCAAACTTTCATACAGTGCACTTAAGAGGTAGGTGTTAATCAGGCAATTAGGAGAAAGTGTCGAAGAAACAGTGGACCAAATGAACCTGTAGTGCAACTCAGGTGTGAGGCCAGGGTAACTCCTATTTAATGGAATTAGCCCTAGTTACTACCAGCATAAATGAACTAAGGATCAGGTTGGCCTCCTAGTTAATGTAAAGTTTCATGTTAAGCTGTTAATTGGGAAAATATGGGCAATAGTTTAGTAGCTCAGGAAGGCATAATTTTCTAATGTAATTTTTCCTTGTCTGCAAGTTTCTGGCTGCTAATACAAGTGTGTACCAACAGACATTCGTCAGCCTCCCCCACCCCCAGGAGACTACTTATTAGACTTATGCATCGCAAGATATTAAAAACACTTTTGTCTGTCACATAGCCACGGGCAGGGGAGGGGGAATTTGCCAGTTGCTAATGGATACCTGGAGTTTTTGTGTATGACCATGAAGAACAGCTTGTGCACTTTCACCCCCGATGTTCCCTGAATAACTTGGGTCTCATTTAGGTCAATAAGCCTTTATCAAAACGTCAGGAGTGAAAAATGTGTCTTGGTGTAAGCCGACTGGTCGTTCCCTCCAGTCACCGGAGTCTATAGGACAATCAATGTTCTCTAAGCTTGTCTGCATGTCACGCAAAGAGCTGGATGACAGTAACCATTGACTGCGTGTCTGTCGCATTGTCTTTGGGACAGCCCCCATTTGCATACTTGCCGGTGTGCCTGTTAGCCAATGAACCATGCAGGGCCTTTAAAAAACATACGCACACAACTCCGATGCAAATTTCCTACGCAGAGAATACACGCTTCTTTAAAGCACAATCCAGGCTTTCACTTTCTACCTTCTTGCTATAAAACTGAAACTGTGATCCTGACAAGGCCACGGTGCCTGGTCAGAGTGCTGTTTGTGGTTTCATTGTGCTAAAACATTAACTTTTCTCAAGGTTTTTCTTTGCCTACCAAGCTAATTTTTTTGTTGTTCTTTTGCTCTTGGGGATATCTGAACAGTATTATCTGTGCTATCACATATGATGTGAGGCCATAATCCCTTCCTCAAATGAGTTATTTTGAATGAAGGACAGTTTTTGCTCCCTGTATGGTTGCTATTGTCTTTTGTTGAGGGAGTTTCCTCCGTGGTAGTGATGAAAGGAGATGTAGTAACCTTCTGCATACAGAAGAGTACTTGGATATTAGAGTTTATTGACCATGTCTGTGAAATGAATGCAATCACCTGCTCAGAAAAGGTGGCCTCTGGTGCTTTATTTTGCTGTGACAATTCAACAGCACCTCATGTAAAGCAGGGCTCATAATTTTACCATTCACTGTAGGTTCATAAATGACATTGTCCAATTTCACTTAAAGGCAGAGTTTCATTGTGTTTAAAGCTTCTCTCATAAGGCACAGGCTTTCCTTAAAGTGTCTGCCCCAGATGCTGTTTAGATTTATGATGTTCGTTATGACTTTATTTTACTGAAGAATATTCAATAATAGTCCAATTTAAAAAAAAAAAAAAAAAAGGTGAAGGGTTCTGGTGGATCCTTTCAGAATGAGGCTGTAGAAGAAAATCTTGGCTGGGTCAAAGGGTCTGAACTTCGTATTTGTTACAACCAATGATCTGGACAGTTTCATTATATCTTGAAAATCCAACAAGTGACTATAAACAATTGTGATAGCTGTTCTGCTCTATCTGACATCTTGCACGGGTTATGAGATTGTCCAAACTAAGAGAAAGGTTCCTGGCTAATGTTCTCCTGCCTTTTCTAGAAGTGTCTCAGAGTCAAACTTCGTGTAGTGCCCCGAGATGAACAGTTTGTTATGCCATCAGGAGACTGGCGTTTCAGAGCCACAAAAAGATTACAGTGAAGTCAACTGATTCGTAAATTTTTCCTGCTCTTTTTACTGTATACAGACCTATTATTTTACTCTGTATTCAGGGCAATGTCCCAAGCATTTTTGAAGCTAATAATATGACTCCTATTCATCTTGACTGGACTAGGGTTGTATCCTGAGCATTTCAGTTAATTTAGAAAATAGCCATAGGTACCATCTTGAGTCCTGTTTGCCCATCTGTTATGAAAAACAGCAGTGAACCCTGCAGAAATGTGAGGGGCCTGGATAAAATGTTCCGCAGCATGTTGTCTTCCCTGCAGTTCCTCTTTATATTAAATGACACTGTGAAATAAGCAGCTCGTTCTCTTAATCTGCATTATCCTATGTGACTGTGATGCCTTAGGACTGGTTTCTCTGCGTTACTCCTTCCATACATCATCGTGATTTGTGTGGTTTCAATTACAAGCCACTGTTACCATTCCATTTAGTAGATTTTGCTAGTGGCTCTGATAGAGAATGTGACCAGTTATTATTCAGGTTGGCCAATGAGGCTGTATTGCAGCTCCCTGATACTCGAGGCAACTCTGCTGAGTATGCCGTGCTCAACCAGTCTGCAGAAAACCAAGATTTTTCTGTGCATTGACCGAGTTCCAAATACAGCATAGCTGTAGCTCTGCCTAATCAACACGAATGTCAGATGGCTTTGACATCTATCACTTTGAAGGCATTTCCAAAGTCATACCTTAGTGTAGGTCTGTGGTTAACACGTAGCTTGCTAGCAGCCGTGCTTCAGGACTAGATCTCTGTCTCTGCTGAGGTCTCTAATTGTTGACAAGAGGCTGGGAAAGGTGGGCTTGAGAGTTTTTAGTGCACCTGGAGACTGACATACTGGTAGTGGGTACTAGCAATCTTTCTTCAGTCCATGTGAGATTAAAGGAAGACTGAAAAAGTATAAATAAGTGGGAGGTTAAGCTGATACAGTAAATGGAATGTGAAACACACCTCTTCCCGAAATGAAATACGCTAGCAAAATACTCATCTTCTGAAAACAGACTCTGCTTGTTTTCTTTGGCTCCCGCAGGAAACCTTTTGTTTGAATTAGACCAAGTGAATTGCACAGAATGGTTTTCAGTTTTAGTACGTGTAGACAAGCCAAACTGCATGCAATTAAAGTATTTAAACTTGCTCTTAATCTTTTCTTTCTTTATTCTTAAAAGTTTTTCTATGTTACTTTAGATCATTTTGGTATAGTTGACGTTTTTTTCACCTTCCAAATGTTACATTTTAGCATTTTCTAATACATTCTGAAAAAAGAGGAAAGACATACAGTAGAGAATTAATCTAGTTCCCTGTCTGTTTCTTTCAGGAAATTGTATTAGTGGTATTCTTTGGAACAGAATATGTGGTTCGGTTATGGTCAGCAGGATGCCGCAGTAAATATGTTGGAATATGGGGAAGGCTTCGTTTCGCTAGGAAACCTATTTCAATCATTGGTGAGTATGCACAGCTTGCAAAGTTGACGTAAACAATGAGTAAAACTTGTCCTTGAAAGTTTTGAGAAGTGGAATTTCTGCAGTAGTTGAAGCCAAGTTAGAGCAAGAGCTCTTGTCATTAGCATTAATGTAGATCTGAATTTCCTTTCAGGAATCCATGGCACTGTCATCTGAGAACAAATGTAGCTTGGTTTGTTTTTCCAGAAGAGCAGAGTGTTTTCTTTTCACAAGTGATCTGAAGCTTTGCCAGAATTAAGTCTTGGCCATAGTCCTGTCTCCTGTGACCTCAGGCTCCCAGACACTGTACAATAGCTACAACTGTATTTTTTTAAAGATACCGAAAGGCCTTTTTTTTAACTCAGCAGCCATTTGAATAATTATGAGTTTATTTTGCACTCTAATTGAGCTACGTACTGCATGGTGGAGCATGATAGATAGTTGCTTTGTGTATCTATTGGATTAAAATTTCAGTGATGCGTTTGGAACTGGGTACCTGACTTCCCTTCCCACTGCAGTTGGCTTCCTACCATGACTTCAGTGTTCTTAGAAATTACATCCATATGTTCCATATATGTCACAAACCATTTTTTTTTTTGAAAGCTTGTCATGCATTTAACAATTTCACTGGAAAAAAAAAATCCAAAATTAATCTGTATTTTGTTAGCCAATATTGAGAGAACTATGTAAAGACCCTTGCCCTGAAGCACTTAAAATATAAGTGGGATTAAACAAACCAGATTTTGGAAGAGGAGTATTGTTATGGAAGCATAGTAATTCTTGTCCCGTGACACAGTTTTCTCCCACTACTCGGAAATATTATTTGTTGTTGAGTAGAGGATATAGTTTTTCATAAACTATCTAAATTTTGTTGAATATAAAATACAAAATTTTGTATCTGGGTATTTTTACAATCATAAAATACTTTAGCTTCTCTGTGCATATATATATAAATAACAACTGTATCACAGGTGTGACTGCAGCTATAAACTGGCATTGACTATATCTTTACACTCTGTTCACAATCCATTTCTCTTGAGACCTAGAACACTAGGGGTTCTGAAACATCATCCAATTTATCTCAGCTTGGAAAGCAAAACAAAATTCCACTTTCTCAGATATGTATCAAGAACTATTTAATTCTCCAAAATACAGAGTTCCTTTCCAAAATTAACTAGGCCTGAGGCACAGGGATTTAGAGTACCATCCTAGGATAATGACTAACTTAAAGTAAATTACACTTATACACTAATTCCAATTTTTCTCTCACTTTTAGACCTGGACAGATGAAATAATAGTAAGGCAATTTCCATATATGAACTAAACCCCAAAACCTCTGTCAGTGAATAAAATACTGTCTAAAACAACAGAGAAAATAAGATACACAGAAGAGATAATAGGTAGAAACTGCTGAAATTCCTTATGCGTTACAGCTAATCAGGATTCCTGGGTGCAGAGGCTGCCTTGCCATAACTCAATATCGCTCGCCATTCATCTAGAATGTGGCCATCCTGGAGCCATCCCAGTAAAACCTTTCTATCATATCACAATTATATTTTCTTTATATGTTACAGTAGAGGTCTTGTGATATACAAACAAAAAATCTTAATTTGGGGTGACTGTTCAAATTGTTAAAGTAATATTGGCATTGGTTCTAGTAACAGTCTTGCAGAAGTATTGGAAGATGCTGCTAACTAATTTTTTTCAATTGACTTTTATTTTCCAGATTTAATTGTAGTCGTTGCTTCCATGATAGTTCTTTGTGTGGGTTCTAAAGGTCAAGTCTTTGCAACCTCAGCTATCAGGTAATTATATGCAATAAAAGAAGATAGTGCTGTCTGAGTAAGGTGGGGTTTTTATTTTCTTTTTTTTACCTCCTGTTTCAGTTCTTGCAGGAGAAAATGAGTCACTGCTCAGAGCCATGTAACAGAGCAGATCACCAATCATGTATGGGTGTGAAACAGTGATCCCATTGAGTGTAGGGGAAATGAAATTTTGTGTGTTGTCTGGTGGTAATGCCTTTATGTCTGGTGAAGACAGAGGTACACATAACTCAGTCCCCTTTGCCCAGCTAGGTGGATTCTACCCAAATCCTGGTTTAGTTTCTAGGCTCAGTTTTATCACATCGCTTTCATGGGTCATGTCTCTGATGTCTTCAAGCTGCTTCTTTGTAAAATGCCTGAGGTTAGTGGTGAATTCCTAATGGACTGAATCCACCTTGTGCTCAGGAGGGTCATGTCACTTGGCTTTCTTAAATGAGAGGGTACACGGCAGAGTACTGTGCTCTGCACACTAGCTGCAGTGATGCTCTAGGATTGCAGTGACTTTCATAAAAAGAATATTTTAAAATATTATTGGACCATCTAGTTCAAATTACCTCTGAAATTCCTAAAGGTGAGGAGGGAATTCAGATCTTTAGTTAGCTGTTTTTCTATGTTGTTTCCCATCCTGGCAAGCAGGTCATGTATGAGTTGATGAATGATTTCTAGAGCATTCACAGTTTGTGTCCAAAATTCCTGAATCCTTGAGTTATCCTTACTAGCCATATGTACAAAGGTCTGTCCTTCTCTTGTGCAATCTCCCCACGCTCTCTTCATAACAAACAAGATGAAAGATGGGTGAATGGAGTGAAAAGAGACAGGCTGCTAAGTCCAACATAAAATACTATGTCTCTCCTGAAACAGTCCCTTGGAAGAGACAGACTTCCCCTCTCCGCCTCTATTTCTTCTCTTTTATCTTTAGTCTCCTCATTTATATAAAACTTGTGTTCCAGGGGCATCCGTTTTCTGCAGATTTTACGAATGCTGCATGTTGACCGTCAGGGTGGTACATGGAGGCTGCTGGGATCAGTAGTGTTCATACACAGACAAGTAAGTTTGAGTACTCTGAGGAATGGCATAATAATTGATGCAGAAGTCCTTATATACAGAACAGCGTGTATGCAGACATGCTGATGATGTCAAATATATTTAGTGTGGAGGCAGGCAGTCATTTATTTTAACCAAGTATGGTTCTTCTGCCTTGTTCAAGGGACAGAAAGTTCCTAAAAGATTAAAAATATGCACCTCCACTTTGGCAAACTTTTGACTTGTAGTTGGAAATAACCAGAGAAAATGAGACTTCTGAAAAGTAGTCTGAATATTTCGAAAAATATGTTTCTAAATTCCAAAGTTGTTTTGAATGTCTGAAAAAAAATTACCCAACTACTTTTTGGTGACCAAAAGGTTAATGAGTCACACTTTCAAGTGAGGAGGTTGTTTTGACTCTGTGTTTGACGTGTGCGTGCTGGGCCAAGTCATCAGCTATGGTGTAAATTCTTTCACCATTGAGCTCAGTGGATTTTTTGTTAATTTGCACAGCTGAGAGTCAGTGTCAATGTTTATTAATTGCTGAAATTACATTCTTCTGTTCCAATTATCTTTTAAAAAACATCAGTGGTAGGTAATTTAAGTGTCTCAATAATGCCGTTATTTTCATTCTCTTTGCAGGAACTGATAACCACACTCTACATTGGATTTCTGGGCCTGATTTTTTCCTCTTATTTTGTGTACCTGGCTGAAAAAGATGCTGTAAATGATTCTGGAGAAACAGAGTTTGGCAGCTATGCAGATGCCCTGTGGTGGGGAGTAGTAAGTATAGCAATTTCACATGTACTAAAAGTAGTTAACACCTTCAGATGTGGAGTAAAATTCAAGCAAGCATGGAGTAAGAACAGCAGTTTGAAATGACCTCTTACTGCTTCAGTACACTTTCTGGTTTTGTAATTCTGTGGAACTGAGAAAATACTATAGATGATCAGTAGTTTTATTTGGTGTTTATAGTCTTATGTGATCAAATTATGTATACAAGATGTAGAAACATTCTTATTTCTTTATCCTGTCTTCCCTTCTGGTATAGTGATTATTTCTTGCTACATTTCTCATGGTAGGGTTCACCCTTCTAAGGCAGCAAGAGTCTTGCTACATCAGGGCTAGGTTTTGGGGGATTTTTGTGTGTGTGTTTGGGGGTGTTTTTTGGTCCCTTTTTTTTTTTTTTTTTGGATAGATACATATGGTTTGCAATTCAGCCTGGGGCAGTAATTCCCTGTTTATTCAGAACGGACTAATTTCAGAGCAAGGAGCATCTGAAATACTTAAGAAATCCAGGCACAGGACTGTTTTAAAGTGGTTATATTGCTTTGGAACCAACTTGGTATCCTTATGTGGCATTTGTCTGTGCTATGTCAACATACCATCTTGCTCAGAGATTTCTCAGGTTTCCCTAAGGTGCTGGCACTCTTTGGTGTAGATGTATCTTTAGTTCTGCTACTAGAGGTCATCTTTCTTGCTGTTGATAGTGACAGTTGTGTCTCTATTTTTGTTTATTATGCATACTTACTAGTTTGGCAGCTCTATCCTGGGATTATATTTTAGTAAACGTTTTAATTGTTTCTGCTAGTAACAATTCCCACTTCCTTTTCTTGCATGATATGCAAATATTAGGTTGGCTGCTCTGTTCTGGGATTTTCCGTCCGTAATTGTTTCCCTTTCCTTTTCCTATTACAGTTCAAAGAAAGGTACTTTCTGGAAGCTGTTTTTCCTTATCATTAGCATTCAAGCAATGACTTGTTTTTATCTGCTTTAATTGTATGTAGCTTAATAAAACAAACGATCATCATTAAGTACTACAGATCTTTAAAACGTATAGGCATCGCTAATGATTCCATGCTTGCATTTTCAAAATGTTCTGATCTTTTAGAGTCCTCTCTTTGCTTTTTTAAATCAAAAGGCATTGTTTCTTTTTTCATTAAAAATGAAACTACTGGTAAGTCTTATGTACAAGAACTGTAGGACTAACACCTCTGTTTCACTAATAAAATGTATTTGTTAAGAAATATTTGTAATAAACATCTGTGTGTGTGTGCTTGTATAGTCTTCTCTCTACAAACAGTACCACTTGCTGTTTCAGGAAGGAAAGATCTATCGATGAGCAAGTCTATTGCAGGTCTCCTGGTGCTGAAATGCATATGTAGCCTTTTTTGAATACAACAGGTTTTGTTTAGGTTGCTACTAAGATCTGCTGCAGAATTAGTCTTGCTGTCTGCCGTGTTAAATACAGCCTCTCTTAGGATCAGAAAACTTGCTGCGTAGCACAAGGAAGTGGCTTTCTGGCAAGTAGCCTTTTCAATGCTTTCAAGTCATCACGGCATTTTTATTTTCCAGTGCAGCGGTCAGATGACTCGGTAATTAACAGTGGCAGATGTAGCTGCGTTTAAAAACACATGCTGTCATTGGCGTTGGCATTAAAAATTGAGTATGTGACAGACCAGATTGGCTTACTGAAAATACAGGAAAACCTTCCACGGAAGCAATACGATCTGTCAGGATGTTGAAATATTCTCCTTTCAGGGAATTTTTGCTCATTTAATAGGCATACCAGTTATTTTGTCTTTCTAATTGCAATAAACTTATTTAATCAGTAAGTTTAATTATGATAATATTCTTTCTCTGTTATAACGTCTATTACATTGCAGCATGCAACCTGAAATGTGAGACTGCATTCAATGAACCCATAATGTAATTTCTTTAATATTAAAAATAGAATTCAATGTCCTTGTTCTGCTCTAAATGCAGATGCTATATTTCTGCTAACTCCTCAAAGGTTTTAGCAAAGCAAAACTGAAATGGATTCAGGTCCAGCCATTTCTGGTGTTTTGATACTGTAATATTCTTCTTGCTTTGTACTAGGAAAAAGCCTTGTAAAGTTAGGACAATAACTAGGACATCATTAAGTATTGGGATGCTTCCTAATGAAGGTCTCAAACTCATACAAAAACCCTCTCAAAATGTTAGGTCTCAAAAGTTTTGGTTATGTTTTAGCCAGAATTTTCAGAATCGCTTGAACACCACAAATACTGGCCACTGAAAACCAGTCTCAGTCTGTTTTGAACTGACACGCAGAAGAGGGTAATTCACAACTCCTGTCTCAAACACCATCTTAGATACGTGATCTGTCTGGCAACATAGCTGATCTCCCTTCTCTGAAAGTGCACTTACCTTAGGTAGTAGAGAATACTTCTAAAAAAAGAGTGCTTGATGACATTTTCACACCCCCTTTCTCACTCTTCAACATCGACCTTCTTTTCTTATCTCAGCATATGTCTACACTGCTAAACAAGTTCTTTGGGTAGCAGCAATAGAGTATGTAGCACAGCATAAAGTAAACCATATAAAAGGTCGGTGTTGCCACAACTAAACTGCATCTGGGATTGGGTACTTTTATATTACTGTGCTTTGCTGACTATAGACATACCCATAGGGTACATAACTTTTAATTAAATGTTCGTCATTGTCATTGTTGTTATTTATAAATCTATATTGCTTTTCCATTTCCATATGTAAATTTGGCCTCCTGGGCTTTATTTGAATTTCCTTGAGAACTCTGGGCTGTAGCTATTTACCATTCCAGTTTATGGGCTTCTTGAAGAAACCTAAGGTTACCTTGTGGCATAAAGATTTGTCTGTATTATTGCTGGGTTTGAATGCAGTGAATGTCGTACAGATAATTCTGTCAGTGGTTGTATATCTGTATGTCTTTCAAAAGACAAATTTAATATTTGCGAGTAAAATACAAGTAACATGATGCATATCTCAGCTCCCCAGTGCCAGTATTCAGAATTACTCTGCTTATGTTGTCCTTCATGTCCAGACTAACAGTCTTAAAGACCTAGTATAGATTCTGGACAATAAAAACAAGAATTAAAACCAAAAAAGCTAAAAAAATAAAAAATAAGATCTCACCGAATCTGTCAGAGATGACCACCTTCAGGGAGCATTATTGTCTTACTGTCTCTGTTTCTTTGTTTGGGTTTTGTTCGTATTTGTTGTTTCCCCCCACCCCTCCTTAAATGCAGTCATGCCTCGGGCAGACTGAGGGGAGCTCTCCTTTTGATATCCACCGAGTGATCCACAGTTTCCAACCTTCACATCTGAACAAACATCCTCCAGGAAAACCATTATGCAGATTGTGCTAACTGTCACTTTGATCACGAACTCTATTTGCCACAAACAATTATTGAATATAGCCATGCATGGATATTACACTGTGCCCGTTCCTTTGAGTTGGATTGAGCAATTGTCTGCAAGTACCAGCTTTAGTTAAGAGTTTCTCATTCCTTCAACTCACCGATATATGCTTTCTCACCAAGGACCAAATTCAACAAAACGTTGGTAAGTTTGCTTACTTGTAAGCATACATAAACCCATGTTGCTATTTAGTGAAGCCTATCAGTATGTGCTTAATGTAAACTGAAAATCAAAACTGTGGGAAAGCTATGCTGCAAAGTTGCAGGAAATGCCACTTTAAACTACACGTGCATAGAACTTTTGCTAAATTAGAACAGATCTGATTTAATTTATAAATAGTTGAACATAAATATTGAAAAATTGCTACATAAAAGGGATTTTGTGTTATTCAGAACCCTTTTTTCCCCCCTTCTAAATTAAAAAAGCTGTTGAGGACTGTACACAATGTTAGACAGAAGGCAACACTTCATTTTTATTCTTTTTGTGGTTTACAAGTCAAGAATACCGACTACAGGCCTGTTATATTCTTTTTTTTTTTTTTTTTTGTGTCTCCCCTAATTTTTAGGATGAGAAGTGTTTGGGTTTTTTGAGAGGGGAGTTGGTTATTTTAAGAATTTTTGGAGTGGGGGTTGGAAGATGTAAGGGTTAGTATTTTTAAATGCTTTTTGCATGCAATCTCTGCATCTTGCCGTTGCCTTCTCATCTCTGAGCTTTAACTCCATGAGCAGTTCCAACTACATTTTGTTCTCATAATAAAGATCTGTGGGGTAGATGTGGAGAAACCTTTTAAAATTCCTACTTAAAAAGTACAGATGTAGATATTCTCTCTGTATCTAGGGAACACTCTCGGGACTTATTTTCTTAATTCCCAAATCTTTAAACCTCTATCAAAAGATAGCAAGGAGCTAGGGAAAAAGTTATGTCTAGAAGAATCCTGAAATTTTCAACAGTTATTTTCCATTGGATGAGAAAAAAAGTATTTCAAAATACAGAACATCTTCTAGGTCAGGATCTAGAAAAAATAATTATAATTAAGCAATTTAGATTTCATTTATATCTCAATAATTAGCACAAATTGTGCCTCTCTTGAATTGGGTCTGTGGGAGGCTAAGACTAACTTCGCTCTGATTTTCCTGTGTCATATGGCTAGAATTATCCTATAGGAAGATGTCTTAAAGCTTTCCTCCTAAGATATTTGGCTACCTTGTACATACCTAAGCATTCTTTTTTCCCCTTGTTGTACCTAGATAATGCTGTTTCTTTTCAGTATAATTACTATGTTTTGTGAGGTGTGATATAGTACTAACACTGAATGGAAATGAAATAGCTGCAGGATTTCCACAAACAGTTCAGAAGCTGTGGTCAAACTATCTGCACATGTTGATAGCTTTCCCCAGCCCTTCCTTCAACATCACACTCAGATATAGGTACTGCTTCAAGTGGCTCCTTTTCTGACATTTTTTTGTACAGAACTGGTCTGTTGAGCAAGGTCTAGATAAGAGAAACTCCTCTACTGTAGATTAAGACCTATATGTGCTTGAGCTGGACATGGGTGAGATCAAGTCCAACCGGCAGAGCTGGCGGTTGACTTTGCCAGCAGCGGGACTGCTGGTGGCCAGCAGGCCTCCACCATTCCCCTTCATCTGATCAGTGAGCAGAGAAGGGCTGGCATGCTGCAGCCTCCCACAGAAGGTGGGGGTTGCTGCACTGTAAAATCTAAACAGCTGACGATGGATGAATTATCAGGCCAGGATACAAAGCTGCTGGATCTCCTATGAATTTTATTGCTTGTGTCCATGTATATGTTTATTACTGAGTTCAAATCTAAAATTATCTGTTCACTTCAAGTAAAAATTATCATAATAATGATTAAATGAAAAAAATGATCAAATAACCATCTTCTTGGGAGGTTTTAAGTCTTTTTGCTGGACTATGTTTCTCTAATTCAGTTACTTCTGTATTTTGGTAGGGGTGCTTGTAGGGGGGGAAAAATGCTCAGATGAACCCCAACACTTTGCATATACTAATAATGAACAATTCTCCCTATTTTTATATAAGTTTATGTCCTGTATCCTGTCATCCTTGAGAACTACTACCAGGATAATCCAGGGGCTGAATAGACTATTTTACAAGAACAAGTGAAAACAGCTTTTATTTGTGAGGCTAAACATACTGAGAAAGGGATTCAGCAGCCTTTGGAGCGTGCTGTGATGCAGGTGTGTGTACTGCAGGAGTGAGGCAACAGAAGAGGGGAGGGGGATAAACTGAGACCGTGAAATGGTGGAACAGAAAAACAAGGCTGGAAACCCATCTTTCAGAGATGAAGACAAGAGCCTACAAGAATGTCTGGTACCATGAAAAGCATGAGGTTCTTGAAAAACATCCTAACAGGAACTATGAGGGGAAAGCCAATTCATTTTCAGATGTTGCATTTTCGAGAGCTAGTGAATGAGATGACCTAATGTGGCTGGCTTGAACTAGCCAGAAACTAGAAATAGCAACCAGAAAAGCCCCTCAACCCTTGTATTCTTACTGACTTGGTTAAAGCTGCTGTAGTCCCTTTTTTCATTACACAGAACAGACTTTCCAAATTTAGGTGACCTCAAGACTCCAACTTATTTTTAATCAGTTTAGTTGTTTGGGGTTTTTTTAAGACTAGTTTTCTAGTTTTATCTTTGAGATCTCAGAAGCAGAGATGTTTAGCTTGGGCCACCTTTGATTAGGAGGTTTAGAGTGGCCAGTAATTTGGTCGGAACTAATGGATGGCTGAAAATGACATCTTGAGGAGGTATTAAATTAAGATCCAAAAGTAATGGCTAGGCAGCACTGAGGATCTGTTATTTGAGAGCCATAACACTGAAGTTAATATATTGTTTGTTGTGTTTGCAATTGGATGTGTAGTTCCATTTCATTTCATATCCTAAGTTATTAGAAGTGTTTCGGTGTCCTTCAGATCTGGTTGTGTCTCAGTTATGTACTTCAACTGCATCGAAAGTGATGGTGTGAGCCTGCAGTGATAACTTGTATGAAAATGACTTTGAAATTTTAAGAAGAAAAAGAATCCAAACATCTCTTTAAAATGTTTGTAATAGTAGTGACCAGGAAGTCCTTTTTTCAGCTTTGGATTACATTTTTAATTCCAGTATTTCAAACAATTTGTGTCCTGTAGACCATAGTCTCTTAACTTGTTCATCTGAAGGATATAACTTGAATCTTCTCAGAGTGCTGCAACGAGGTGATTGGGAGCAGAATGGAATTCCTGTTGTGTGAATCTGTTCTTACCTCTAACATCCTTATACGCACAAGGAAGAAAAAGATTGTCATTTGGAAAAGAATTCAAAATATCAGAAGATCACTAGGGTTGGGGTTTTTTTAGCTTTACACAGATTGCATACTTCACAGTAAAATAAAAGCGTGAGTGTCTAATCTGTTTGCGCTTGTGTTGCATGGATTTCAGCAACTTGGAAAGATTCTACTTTATGTTCAACTTGCCCGAGTGCAGTTGACTGAATAAGACATCAAGCAGAGAAGGGCTTCTCATGTGTTTGCTACACTTAGGCATACAGGAGAGCATTCAAACCATTTTGCAATTTACTATATTTCAACTGCAAAGAAGTCAGGGAGCTGGTCGATGTTTGTGGTATATTGCTGATGTTGTTCTTGGGTTCCTTGATTTAATCAGGGTGGGTATTGCGAGTGGTTCAGCAAATTCTGAGTGGTATTTGGTATGCAGAACAATACCTAGTGCGATTGATTTTGAAGTTGCAGTGCTGCAAATTTAGAAACAAGGTAGTTATTTCCCTTATTTGCTTTAATGCTTGGCTTTTTTAATCTTTTAGCTTATGTTTGCTCCCTCAGTCCTGTGTTGTCTGCCTTTTTAATACCTCCGAATCACATGTTCTTGTATTTTGTAGCTGTTTAACTGTCCAAATTTTTACAAGGCACACAGCAAGGATTCCATCAATGGAGCATGGTTATTCACCTGATTTGTTTGCTGGGCTCACTTTAGCCTGATAGCCTTGAATAAAATCCCTTCCCTATTCAGTGCTGATGAACATTACTATTTCTTCTTGCTGGGTGAATATTTGCTTCGTATTTCCTCTTTCATTGATGCATATTTAATAGGAACAAGATTAGTCTTAATACCAAAGCCTGTGGTGATGTACATCAGATCAAAGTTCTGAAATAGTCAATGGATGAATATGATTTTGTTCCTAATTAAAACAATTAGTTTTACATGCTGCTTTTCAATGAAAACTTAATGTGTGAGCTCTTGTATCAATTTAATTTCATTATGCCAACATATTTACTATGCTAGAGTAGAAGTTGAGTCAGTGTTTCCATTATAAGATCTTATTTTACAACTGTAAAATTAGTATTGTACTCTTTAGGGGGTTATAATCTGCCTGTAAAAAATCATTTAGGGCAGAAACTTGGCACGGAGGGTTTCAACAGCATATATCTTGGGGAATAAAGAAAATGTAATTTTGGAATACAATGCATTTGTAGATGGATTAGAGTTATGAGGGCAGAGAATAATGTTAACTGAAAGACACACTTTGATCTGCAACCCAATTTCCAAAATGTTTTTTTTAAAGAACTTCTGAACAAACAGCACAGAAAATACTTTTCTTGTGTCACTGATGCTTCGTATAGACCAATTCAGAAGGGATGGTTGGGAGGGTGGTGGGAAAGGGGAGACACATACTGCTTAGTTGTGTATGAATTTTTCTTCACTTCAGTCAGCTCAAAAGCACCCATTTCTTTTCACATTTTTAGTTAGTGTGTATATTTCAACATGATGTTAAGATTGAAACACAGAATAGTTGATAAAACTTTTCAATGACAAGTATTTGTAAATATTTTAAAAACTGAGACATAAAACCGCTATCTTCTCTCGTAATCTTTTTATGTATGAAGGTATTGGAGGCCGTCGCTTTTCCCATAATTATATTTCCTTTTTTATACCATATTTTTTGAACAGGAATTTGTAAGAAGAATTTAGGATTTTTTTTTTTTTTTAAACTGACCCTCTTGTGTAGGTAAGGAAATAATGTCATCCTTTCAGTTCTGCATCAGACCCTGAATTAAGGTGGTATTTCAACAACAATTTCAATAATACAGGCAAAGGTACTTTGGTACTTAACTCACCTTACTAATTCTTAAAATACTTTTGTAGGATGTGAAACAGTTTTGGAAATAAGTCACATTTTAAAAACTTGTATTAAAAATTAAATGCTAATACTTGAATATTTTGAGTATTGGCAACTTGCAATAAACTTTTAACATCACCACCTCAAGCAGCTAGAGCTGTCCCTTTGTCGTGTGTTTGACAGACACGTAATGATGTTGCTTAGAAGGTGGCCAGTTTGAGTAGGGATGGCTTGCTTCATGTGTTTCCGAGGTACAGCTCAGGTTGGAACTTACATCCCCAGCATTTCCCTCAGGTGTCTCATCTTTTAGTAGAAATGGACAATTATTAAAGTGGCTGACAGCTGTACTTTTCCTGAAGCGCTTGTCATGACCTTTTATTTCCCCAAACCCAGGTTCTCCATCCTTCACCTCCTTAACAAACATCTTGCCTCTATAAATCTGCCCTTCCCTTCTCCCCTAGAGGTGTGGGCATTGCCTGCGGTTCTGCAGGCGTGGGGTATTATGCATTACAGCAGGCAGGTGAGCCAGGGACAACTGCAGGACGAGGTGGGGATGGCCTCTGTATATTGTTGCCTGGGACTAACACCCTCTGTGTCCTGGGCAGCAGAAGCCTGTACTGTCAGAAGATAATCTGAAGAGCCAGCAGTTGAGGTGTGCTTCAACTGTTTGAGAGCCATATGTGGTTTCACATGCTCTGATTGGGTTAGCTTTCTTCAAAGTCACAGATAAAAATCTCTCTAATTTCCAAATTCAGCAATAGCTTGTGACATAGGTGAATTTAAATTGCTCTCAGATGCCAAATGTATCCTTCTGCTTCAAACAAATCCATTCTTTCCTTGAGCTCATGCAAATAATGACTTATTAAGCCTTGTTATGCTACATCACTGTGGTGGTAATTTTTACTACCCAAACTGAACAGATGTTTCCTGCATGTGTGCATTAAATTATCTGTTCTTGCTCTTGATGTATTATATGAATTAGTGATTCATTAGACTATGTTTTCAGGATCCTTACTGCATGGAAACTTTTCAGCTTCTTTTGCTATTTATACCAATATTATGCTCTAGAATTCTTCATGTCTGACCCCATTCATAGTCCATGGTTACAGTATTTATATGCCCTTTCTATACAACAGCCCTGTAATGCTCTCAGCAACCATGTCCTGCCCATAAAGAAATTCAGCAGTTCAGAACTGTTGTCAGCCTCCCCCTAAGGAAAGTGTATGACACGTGCAGGCAACCCATATCCCAATAACTTCATACGCTGTAAAGTTGCCTCAGCCATGAAGACTTAAATTAATGGTTTTACTTTACAAGATTTTAAACATGTATTTTATTGTAATTCAATTTCCTCTCCCTTTTTCCATCTATTATAGATGGGGAAGCAAACCTGGAGAGTTACCTTCATTAACGTCACACAGACTGTCATGGGGAGAGTTAGGAATGCAACTAATATTTCTTTAAAATAAATAAAAAAGGAAGAAAGAACAACCCCAAACTGCCGCATTAATACTTGCTGTAATGCTCTGTGTGTTTCTCTTCACAGGTGACTGTTACAACTATTGGCTATGGGGATAAAGTGCCTCAGACCTGGATAGGAAAGACCATTGCATCTTGTTTTTCAGTATTTGCAATTTCATTTTTTGCACTACCTGCGGTAGGTTATCTTGTGCTTTTGCTGGCAATTTTGCTGGTGTTGACTTATTAGTCGTCAGAGGAAACTTTTGTTATTGATTCTTTAACTTTTCATTTAACCTGATGTTCTGAAAGCTTTGTATTAAACTTTTATATGTGGTTAAAATATACGTAGCTTGTAGAAGCGAAAGAGATTTGGTATATATTTGAGAAAGAGCTGTTTAATTCAAAACACTTTTTCTGTCCATCTCAGAAGTGTAAAGGGAATTATTTCTCATGCTAATTATTTCTGGACTCAGTGACTTACTGATGTTTTGGCTTTTTAAGGCATTCACTCAGAGTTTACTCAACTGATTAGGTCCAGGGTGAACTGTAGAGTTTTTGTACATATCATTCTTGAAGCAAAGCTGCCGAAAAAGTGTCACTGGCAGAGAGACAATAAGCAGTCAGGGACACTGATGCAGATCTTTGCCGAATTAGCATCTGTCCATGGCCAAAGTCCCATTTTTAGAAGTGACCTAGGGCTGAGCTTTTAAAGGTGTTATGGCACTTTGTTTGCACTGAAAACAGGTTCCCAAGTACTTTCTAACAAGAAAAAAAGGCACTTGAGTACCAAGGGTAAAATGAAAATCAGTGAAACCTGGACTGTGGTTTGAAAACCCAAAATGTTCAGTGCCAAGGGTAGTTAAGGGTATTTTTTTCACAAGTTTAGCAACACACCTGAATTGTGCTGTTAAAATGTTTGCACAAAGTGAAGTGTGCTGTTAAAATGTTTCTTTTTCAGCAAGTTTTTCAGTTCAGTGACATGAACAGTTTTGTTAGCAGATGTTAGTGTAGTTGTGACAGGGAAGTGGTGGGGTTAAGTACAGGATGGATAAGAATACTTTTAAGCCAGTACTGTCACAAAAATTCTTCACGTCATATAATAACTATTAAAAATCTAGTGGCTTTTTAAAATCAGATGCTTACTGTAAAGGTACACAACCTTTTGCAGAGGAGGGTAATTAAGTGTCGTTTTTCAGACTCTCCAACATCAGTTTGCCTTTAAAGCATATACTTCACCCCTCCTTATTCTAATCTCTTTCACACTTATTCCTATTTTAGAAGAGAGATCTGGTAAATGAAATGATCTATAAGAAAAATGCCAAAAGCTGCTATTTTGACTGAAGAGTTGGTTGGTTTTTTTTCCTCAGACTTGAATGCCAGCAAAGATATTTTATAAATAATTGTGTAGCAGCCGCACATTCACAGCAATGTTTTTATGTTTACCTGTCAGATTTCCCTAGCGTTAGTAGAAGGAAAACAACAAACACCCCTTTACCAGTGTGATTTTATTTACTAAATTAAGTTGTTGTGAGTTGGCCCAAGGGGGAAATTTAGGGTTTGAAGCTCTAGCAGTAAATAGTTGATAAGCATAGTAGCTATTGCACGCTGCCTTGTTGCTGTTTTAAATAAGGGGGAGCTGGCTGAGATCAGTCAAAAGTAATTGTTGTGGCTAAACACAACTGGTACAGGTACTGGATGTAGCAATGATCCTTCGTTTCCCAAATAAGTGATGTTTTGCATCATTAGCTCTTTGATCTTCACTGAATGAACATAATAGGAAGGGCCTTTCCTGTTCCTTTCAAAACACTTGCTGATTAATATAGTTCTTATAGGTTGAGCCAAGATCACTGGCTGCTCTCAGATATTGACTACTATATGTAGAAAATTAATGATGCTTTTGTTGAGTAGATCTAGCCATGTAAGCTCATTCTTAGCTGTGTTACTAAAACCTCTGTTAAATATGATTATAGCTATGGAAATGATTATATAAATTACTTGCTCTATACTTAATTTTTGATCCAATAGTTATACTGCATTTGGAGGCTATTTCGGGTTGTACACCATACAGTGCCATTAGTCCATGTCCCTTGTCCTGAGAGCAAATTAGATGGCCTCACTGAAGTCCTGACCATTTTGTAATATTCCTTTTCCTCTTCTTTGTCCTACCCTCCCAGCATGGGTTAACATATGGAAATAGAAATTACCATACTACAGTTAAAGGGTCTTTCTTGTGACGTGAATCATGCCATGCCAAAGCTCTATTGCTCATAAAAATGAAGTTAAGCACATCGGGTTAATATTTCTCCCTATTCTGTCGTTCCCTTTCACAAGCATTTACGAGGCTTTTAGAGGGTATTGAAATATCATTTCTGCTCGTTCTTTAGCTTTTGAGTCCAGCTGACTTAAATAAGCTTTGGATCAGGGCATGATAGCATTCATAGTTTGTTTCAACAAGTAATACTAACTGAGTCTAAAAACTTAACAGTATTAAGTCATTTCCTCTAAATAATTAGCTGGGTTTTATGATGCTGAATAGAAGTTTATTAATACAACATAATTTCACAAGCTTATGTGTGCTTTTTTCCCCCCTTAAAAAAAATTAAATCTGTGTTTTCTTTCTTCCCACAGGGAATTCTTGGTTCAGGCTTTGCCCTAAAGGTACAACAGAAACAGAGACAGAAACATTTCAACCGTCAGATTCCAGCTGCCGCCTCTCTCATACAGGTACCAAGTTCCTGCATTTTGTGTACTATCGTTTCTTTCCATTTATAGTTTTTTTTCAAAACTGTTGGCAGTATTTCCATGCCTGATTCCCATTAAAAATTGTAGAGGAGCACAGATGGCAGTCTTTTAAATGGTTTTGGAAATCTCACCTTTGATGTAAACTAATGAGCAGAAAAGTTCTCTCCCAAATCAGTGTAAACTGTTTAATTCAGCTGGTTAAAATCAAAACCGAAGGCTATCCTGTACTTATTGAACAATTTACCTGGGGAAAACGTTATGAAATACTATGTTTGCAGTAGTGAAAAACAGGAGGCTCAATGCAAATTGTACTTTTAAAAAATACATTGTTGCTTGTAAAGACAAATGTCAGGTATGCTTCATTCTCCTTGTGACAAATAAATTCTTAAAAATTTCAAATTTAGGAGAATTAAGTCAGAATGTTAAATAGGAAAATCTTATCTGAAATTTTCACCTCCAGGACAGGTGGCTGGAAGCCAGTGAGATTCTGCAAAATCAGTCTTTTTGTGTAGGATAACATACAGGCCAAAAAATTTTGATCCCCTCTGTTGAAAATACAGTTGCAGTTCAGTGTCAGTAAGGTCAATGAGATTTTATCCTTTACTTCAGTGGAGCCAGCATTTCACTGTGGAGAAGTATTAATATTGTTTGATTCCAGGCTTTTTCAGCTTTTCCTCCCCCCCTCCGTATCTGCATGGAGCTTTAGAAGCACAGGGATCACATTTTAAAAGAAATCTAGATGTACACCTAAACTGTATCATTTTTGCATTCTCCTATGACTTATTTCTCTAGCTTCATGAGTGAATGTGGATTTCCAGGTCAGGCTCTTTATGGAAACAGTAGCTAACTGTAAAGTTTATGCTTGAAACTAAACAGTCCCAGAGTTAATGTGAAAAAGGTTTAAATTTAGGGCTCTGGTTATAGCCAGAGATTAGCCAAAAATCTTCAGACTCGGTGTGTTTCGTTTGGATTGCATGGTCAGAAAAAGGTATGGTTTTGCACAGAATGGATTTTTAGTGTTCCCACTGATTCTTTTGGGAAATCAACCCCAAATTATTGAGAAGTCTGAAACTGCGTGTCCAGAATGTTTTACTTGGCTCCATCTGAAATGTTAAGGAGCAGTGGAGGGATAGACAGTGAGTTGCTGACTACCTGTTCTTAATAGTGGTAATTATGATTTACTAATAGTCTTGGACTTCTAAAGGCCCAATCTAATTTATTTACTCTACAAATAACTTACAAAAACATGATTTTTAAACCAAGAAGTTTATGAAATAAGTAGAAGACAAGACACAGCTGAGATGAGTGATACTTTTTTCTTGTATTCCTTCTTGTTTTCCTCTAGAGGCCAGTTGTTTCTTCCAGTATCCTACTAACCATGGTGGGAATTATATGGTGATTGTCTGATCCTTTACTTTCCAACTGCTGTCTGTTTTTCTCTGTCATTCTGTCTTGCTTTGTTTCTTTCATCTAGTGTTTTCTGGCCTTTCCCACTTCAGATTTTATGTATGTATGTGTGTGTCCTTTTTTCATGTAGTGAGTGAGGATCTGCCTTTTTAATTTGGGGACTAATTATTAATCAACTCTGATGATATATCTACACATTTAAGAGAGAATGCAGTAGTGTTTTATCTCTGGTTGGTCTTGTTTCCTAGCCCTGCTTTTCCTCCTTTTTGTCTTAGAACATAGTACTTTAATCATTGGTGGTTGGCAGGAGGGAGGGTTGGGTTTGGGTTTTGGCTTCTGGCTAACCATTGGTGCCGTTCCCTCATGCTCTCAGTCTTATTTCTTTGTATGAATATAGCCCTACTGACCACATCACAGTTGCTTTTTTTTCTGATAGTACTCTTGTGAGTCAGGGAAGATGATTTTTGTTTTCCGAGTAGGAGCCTGAAGCACAGGATGCAATAGGCAAAATGCTCAAAGTCAGGGAGGAAAACTGGAGCAGAGCAAGAAATTCAACTCCAATCTTTTGAGTCCAGTCTAGAATTCTGTCTTCTTATTTGTTTGTTGCTAATGAGAGCAAAAGTTGCACTTGAAAAGACTCATCTTCCTTTCTGGTTTGCCCAGTTCTGGTTTCTGTTTACCAAATAAGGATTCTAAACTATGCTGATTTTGTTTCCAGTGGGGAAATTCAAATACTATTAAATAAAGAATGACTAATGTGCTACTTGGAAGTTACTTTGTAGTACAAATAGCTACAAATCTGATTACATTTATTGTTCTGTTGCTTAAAACATTTGTTCTAGACTGCATGGAGATGCTATGCAGCAGAAAACCCAGACTCTTCTACATGGAAAATATACATTCGAAAACCTGCCAGAAATTATCATTTGCTGTCACCTAGTCCAAAACCGAAGAAATCAGTGATGGTACCAGTAATTAGCATTTCCTATTACAGTAATTTAAAATTTTTAAATTAAATTTAATTTGTTTACTCTCTAGACACTATTTGTTGTGTTTGTTTTACAGATTATTACTTGGTTTCAGAGTTTTATTTTCATTTCAGTTTTGAGATTTTCAGTATACAAACATTTTAAACTATAACTTAATTTGCTTCAGTTCCCAAGCTTGACTTTTTTAATAGGTCTAATGGGTTTGGAAAAGAGGAATAATGAGCTAACTCAGGCACATCAACCAGTAGCTTACTGTTGTTGTTTGGAAAACTATAAGCAAAGGAAAAATATAAATTACTATTTTCAAAACTGTAACTTTTAATTGGTTTAAAAAAGAAACAAAACTGCTGCTGCTCTCAGCTGTTAATTTTGTGGTTTTCCAAGCTTCTGTGGTGAAGACATCTTGTGCCTATATGCGGTACTATTTTCATATCAACTGATTCCATAAGTTAAGAATTTTTTTGTTTAAAAAACTTTGTCAGAATCTTTAAATTACATAATACTTCATCCTTGCTATTGTAAGAGTATTGCACAGTAATCTCAAACTGGAAGACAAGGATGTTGTGCAAAAATCTTCCCTAATATCCAAGGTTCATCTGAGTTCAGTAGCAATATATCCATTTGCTTTTTGCTGAATGATTTATTGCATCCGTAAAATGGTAAAGATATTCTAGAATAGTCTGATTTATGTAAAGTGTCACAGAGCTAGCAGATTTTTTTACTGCAGGCAAGGGATTTGCTAATGACAATGTGCAGAATTCTAGTGATTAGCCAGTTTTGGTGGGATGGTGGGCAGTCTGACTGAGAAACGCAGTGTAGCATCATGAAAATGTAATTGGTCAGGCACTCTTTTGACTGGTTACAGCTCATTGGGGACTGCCTTATTATTGAAGACATTACTGAAGAGACAACTAAATGTGGCTTGGTTTGAGTAATTTAATGTATGTGTATTTTTAGGTTAAAAAGAAGAAATTTAAGTTAGACAAGGACAATGGGCCTTCTTCTCCAGATAGGATGTTAACTGTTCCACACATCACTTACGACCATGTGACGGAGGACAGGAAACCTGATTTCAGTTTTGAACCATATGAAAATTCTGGTAAGAAATTCCATTATGAAATGCCAGTAACTGCAATGGCTTCTATTAGTGATTTACACATAGGTCATCTTTAGCATCTGTAGGAGACAGGATGAGGACAGAACAAGCTCTTGTCGTTCTAAAGCAAGAATACTTTGCTTTTTGACTTTGGTCTCCGGCTTGTCTGGATGTGATTCAGCCATTCCTTTAATGAGCGTGCTCCACTGCAGACAAACTGAGATTATTTGTCATTTCTGCCTGCCAGAAGAGCTACTGCCTCTGAGGCTGGCACATACATTCCCCAATTCTGCAACTGATTGAAACTGTAGGGATTAGTTCTTTGCTTTTCTATGTGAAATTTACCCAAGATGTGTTACTATTGTGCTTGTACCTCAACCAAAAGCGATTGACATGTCTTGGCTGCACTAAACATAGTCTGCTACATGAAACCATCGTGTGCTCCTGCCATCTGCTCAGTGGAGTAGGCTGTGAATCAAATTTTGAAAGCAGAAGTACTTAAGATAAATGTGGATCCATCTGTATTAACTGTCACTGTACAAAATGGTACAGTATGAGGGAAAAGAAGAAAGGACTTTGATAGTCACCTTATAATTAATAGCTTAGTTATAGTTGCTTTAGCTGTAATGAAGTTCCAAAATAACTCTGAATTTACAATGTGGCTTTTTTACAAATGTACTTTTATTAGAAGGTTTTAATGTGTATTGCTCAAATTTTGGCAGCAAGAATGAGGTTTAATTTTTAAGGTGTGTTTTATTGATTATAGATACCTTAAGTACTTACGTGTTTTTCTCCTCAAAAATTTGGCTGACCTGATTAAATTTAATGACCTTTAAAGTAAGATAGCAACGTGGGCTGGCACCAGGCATATTATAATTCAAGCAGAAGGTCTCACCTTCCATGTACTTTTTTGGTATGCTTCTGTCTTGTCTTGTTCTGTAATATCCATGCTTTTCCACTCTTTCTTGGCCTCTTAAGGAATGATTGTGAATTGCATCTGGTGGTGGAAATGACAGAGCTGTTAAAAGGTGGAAGAGTACTAAGTTTAGTCTGTGTCTCAGGCTTTGAGTACAGATACCTTTCTTCAAAACAATCCAACGAATGAACTGTACAAATGCTTAGATTTGTAAACTCCCACCTTTTATCACTAAGTTTCTGAGTTGATTAAAGGACAATATGATTTGCAGGCAGCCTACTGCTGCCACTTCAAAAATCAGCTCTATAGCTTTCAATAAAAGGACTTTCTCTAATTTCTTCTGACACTTATCCTTTTTCTTTTTTATCTGTGCTCTGCTCTCTCTAAACTGTTACAAGTATACAGGACAAACAGGAATGTTAAAATTGCTTGGTAAGTTGAGGAAAATAATTCTAACTGTGGCATGCCAGCTTCTGACAATGTAATGTTTGCGGTGCTATTCATGTGTGTCTAGTGCCATATAGTTTCTAAAAAATCTTTTGCAGCCAAGGAGATCTAGACAGACAAAATGTACATTCTCACACTTGTACTCACAGTTGCACCCACAGTTTCAATACAAAGAGAAAAGTGATCACTCATTTATATAAATAGTTGATCTCTGTTGTTTTTATAATTGAGAAAAATTTCTTGTGTCTATGTAACCAAGGATAGAAAAGGATAATCTACATATAAATAAAGTATAATTCACCCAGTAGTTTAGTTATCTGAACATACAGCTGAGAACTTCTAAACAAATAGATTGGCATGGAAAAAAATTTCCAGATTTGACCTCTAATATTGTGAATTCTGAAGTACATGCATGTGTTCCTGTAAAAATGCTCTGTAGATATTTGTGAACAGATGGGGACCCATAAATTAAATAATTTATTTTACTGTTTGTCTGGATTCTGTGATCACTTAAGCAGCCACGCAGTCCTGTGATGTTTCTAATGTGCTTGCTTAGGCGCTTTCTTAACAATTGAGTGTTCCCCAAAGACTCTAGGATTAGAGGTAGGTCTGGGCAAAAAAACTCTGTTTTAGTGAGAGTGCTGTGAGCCACCTGTAAGTTGTCTGCTCTGCATCCACTAAAGACAATAGAGGCTTCTTTTCAGTGATTGAGTGCAAGGATGCTCAAGCTTGGATTAAATTGTCTGAAAACACAAGATTCGGTTTCTCCTCTGAACCCACATGGAACACAGATGCAAATAAGGTGGTAAAATAGCAGAAAACAAAATGAATCTCCTTGAGTCCCGCTGACCGATCCTTGATTTGGCCGTTTTCCAATTTGTACTTTTCTCCTGAATTCCGAGTAGTGTATCTCCATTGGGGGTGAGCATGGTGGAACAAGTCTGGGAGAGCAGCAAAAGCCATGAAGTCACCCGTTTTACATAAACAAGAAATTCATTCTGGGGAAATATCAGAGGAGCTTTGCCATCCGCCATAGGTTCAGTTTCTATTTCCTAGCCAGGCAGCATGAGCTTGGTGGACCTGAGAGGTTACCTATCACTGTTCTCACAGTGACTGAAGGAAATAGAGGAGAGTGTATTTGTACTTACTGTGAATAAGATTAGCTACACAGAAAACTGAAGCTGCTAAGTCAAAAACTCAGAAACAAGAAATCAGGAAGTACAAGAATAAAGGGTGCTCATTCAGTTTTGATTTGGTATTCAGAAAGCCCCTGATCACATGTCTGTATTCTGCTTTCCCATATTCAGTAAATTTTGGTTCTCTCTTTGGGCTGCCCACTTATATTCAAGTCTTCACACTCCTGGATCCCCCATCTAGCTTCCCTGCCAGTATCCTTGGGCAACCAGAGATTGCCACCTCCTTTTCTGCCCTCCTCCTTTCTGCTGGCATCATCAGTTCAGCAAAGACCCAAGAGCCATGGCTGGAGCATGCCTGGCACTGACAGAACACTTGCAAAATGAGTGTTTTTTCAGGTTTTTTTAACTCCTATTTTGAGGGTTTTCCTCTTTGGGTAAGAGTAAGGCAACACTCCTGAAAAGTATCACTGTGTCCCAGTGTGTGAGTCCGCAGGCATGTCTTAATGAAATAGTTATTAAAAGGTTAATGCTGCTATTCAGAAGAACTAAACATAGCATGAACGTTATGTTTTGCTGAGTCTCTCATCACTGACTCCTCTTGCTTGCCTGAAACTTTTTCCCAAGAAATTCAGCTTAAGGCAGGCACTTAGCTTAAATAGTTGAAGTGGACAGCTTCAAGTGCTATTTATGGGATGTGTCAGGCAGCTTCGAACATGGGTGGCAGCGTGAGTCTGTCCATCTGACAGCACTGCAGTCTGACCAGAGGCTAGCTACACCATGAGCGGTATGAACGAGAGCAAGAGGGGTCTCACCTGTATGAGACTGTACATTTTGGAAAGGGAAACACTTGAGGAAACCCTAAAGTCAGGAAGGAAGGGACTAACATATAGACTACTTCCCTCAAAATGGGACTGGCTTGTAGGGAGAAATATCTTGCAGCAGATTACACTGCCAGGAAGAATGGGTTTGAAGAGGCAATGATGCCTTCCCTCGTGGTGATTTTAATATTCTGCTAACATGTAATGCACACTACAAGAGTTTCATACAAACTGTTTCCACAGTGTTTTTTGTTTTGTTTTTAAACATGTCAGGTACAGCATACTGTATTTTAGATATGTCTGCATCTCCTCAGCTGCCTGTCTTGGAGCCTTCTTTCTTTCCCTCCCTCTCACCCCCCCACCCCCCATCTCTTTATTTTATGTGCATCTTTACTCTGACTCAGATTGTCAGCGCTCCTGGCCATCCTTTTCCACAGACCAGCAGTCTTCCAGCGCTCCTTCCTCTCCAGGTAATGCTCATAATATTTCATTGCTCCATCACCTTTGTTAATTACTAAATCTTTGCAATGCTCTGTCTGGAGTGGCCTGCTGTGGCACAGAAAGTTATAGTGCTGTTTTTTAAAGAAAGCAGAGTCATGTCAGTAGAATTTCGAGTTTGGAAAGCTGTTCAGGTTGTAAATCACAAATATTTAAATAAAAAAAGGAAATTTTCTGCAGAACGGAGGTATTTTCTAAACGCATTAATTAAAATTCAGGTTTTCCAGGAAAAATGCTCTAAAGTGTTTTAAATTTTTTGTCTGTGCTTGCAAAAGACAAATTGTAAAATGATTTGTGTCTTACTAGCCAAATACTACCAGAAAAGCATCTGCGTACATGTCATATTGTATATAAAAATGTTGTGTTGGTAATATAGAGAACCCATCAGTAATTTCTTGTTATTGTGTTTATAATCCTTGATTGAAAGGTCATAGAATCATAGAATGGTTTGGGTTGGAAGGCACCTTTAAAGGTCATCTAGACCAACCCCCCTGCAGTGAGCAGGGACATCTTCAACTAGATCAGGTTGCTCAGAGCCCCGTCCAGCCTGGCCTTGAATGTTTCCAGATAGTTCAGATTTCTGTTTTAAAGCAGGGCTTATTATATTGTGGAGAGTGTATTTTCTGCCCTTTCAAAGTAGTACTCGGCTCAGCATTATCAGTTGGATAGTCACGCCTGTTACCATAGTTGCTGCTGCTACCCATCAAAATTAGAGAAAATAAAGCTCTGGGACCCCTGAATTATAGTAAATGTCCCTTCCTACACCTGTTTCTTGTTTATTTTCACTCATTGTTATGCATTCAAAATGAGTTTCTAAGGCTTCCTTTTTTTCCCTTTAGGCTACTTATTTAGAAATCTAGTGTCTTTTTTTTAACATACTTTTTTTTTTTTAACACTGCTTTGTGAGAAAGACTCCTCCAAAGTCAAATGGTTATGAATTTATTTTCATAAATAAATATGCTGTGGCAGCATATGGTCCCTGGTGCTGTGCCTGAGCCTTGTTTCAAGGCACTTTGTGGCAGGGAAGTTCTCGTTAATGCCGTGGTCGTTTCCTGGTCCCTCCTCTCTCTGTGCGAGCAGGTTGCACGGTGATGTTTTGGAGTGGTTCCTCCTTCATGTTGGAAGCAGCAACATACATTTAAGAATGAGACCATATAGAGCAGAGGGCTGCACTGGTCACCAGAACAGACTGATCTTGTTTATGATCTTCTTAGAAATTTTTAAAATAAAAAGAGGGAGGGAGAATACAATCTTGGCCTCATATTAAGCAGCTCTTCATCTCTCTATTCTCAGATAACAGCACTTTCAGACAGGCTGAGGTACAGTCTTGACTTCTTTTTTCCTTTTTCATTGTGCCACTCCTTGTCTCCCCTCCCGTGAAACTGAAAAGCAGTAACTGCGAGTGATCCAAGAATAGCTGTTTTATGTAAATCCACTTGTGTACGGTGTGTATTAGATCTCTCATAAGCACAGTGAGTGTTCAGCAAACACTTTACATGGTTTTAGGTTCAGCAGTTTATCACTTGGCATCAGGAAAACTAAAAAGTCTGTGAGTCCTCCTTTGCTAGAAACTGGGAAAGTTTCATTTCTATCTTGTAGAAATGAAGACAGTGAAAATTAGTGAAAGCCCAAAGGAGTCTGTTTTAAACACAGGTCTCTGCATATCTGAATCTGGAATTATTTTGCTTGTTTCACAGCCACTATCTTGGATGATGGCTACAGCAAAGTGATTAAATAACATGATATTAAAACTGAAAATAGGAAGCTAATATTTGCTAAAACTTGGTATAGAATTTTCATTTTTAAGCGCTGCAAGTGGCTTCTGCTTTTAATAATTTTATCTCTTTTTTTTTCACTGTGATTTCAGAGGTCTTCCTCTCCTATTACAATTCCTGGAGAGCAGACTTTCCCATTGTAATTTTGAATGGCCATGTGCCTGATGGTGTAATAACATTTTCTCTTCTGATTATTTGTGAAAGTTCAAATCCATTTGTGCCATTTGAAGATATCTACTTACTTGTGTAACACGGTTGCGTTTTAAAAAAAAATTGTTTCCTGATATCCCTACTTCTATTCTCATTAAATTCAGCTACATTTAAGTTAGCTATTTCTGCTGTATGCCTTTAGCTTTCATGTTGCATTTTGGCAGGGCATTATTTACTGTTATATTCTAAAGTACATAATACAGTAGAAACTTCATAAATTGCAACATCATAATTATTTTGTTGAATGATCCAGCCAGTTGCACAGATAAAGATTTCTGTGGAGGTTTCACAATATACCTATGATTTCTATGGAATTTTATTACTTGTTTTTATTCTCTATAAAACTAATTTACAGTCATGTATAAATACAATAGTGGTTTTATTTATATGCAAATTTTGTGGCTTCTCTGACAAATGTTAGGACTATGCTGGTAAAAGAGCTTACAGTTATTAATGTTAGAGTCTGGCAGAATTTAGGAGCCTGACTTTAAAAATAAAATCTGTAATACTATGTGTAATTTCTTGGATGCATGGAAGTGTTGGCATACAAGTAACTTTGCCACTAAATACTTTCAATATCAGAAGTTTTGTGAAATGGCCTTCCTACTAAGGACCTCATCCTGGATAAACTGAACATCTTGCCACCTGTCTCGTGTCTGGGCTCAAAGACGAGGAGGCATCCTCGTGCCTGAGTGTGAGAGGGATTGGGAACCAGTAAACTGGCTCAGAGAGCGCGTGACAGGAGCTGACTGCGCACCATGAAAACACATAGGCTCCTTTGTCGATCTAGGCCTGGTTTCTTCATCTTAGTCAAGTAATTACACCCCAGAAACTGGTATTATAAACTAAAACATGAAGTAGAGATGATATAAAAAGGAACTAATCTTGTCGTTAAATTGCACCCATGCACTGTTGCTGTAGAGCCGTGGTCCATGGTATGGCTGAGTATTGTACAAGTGTTATAATGCATGAAGCTGCTTGTGGTATAGATACTCTACATTCTAGTGTATAAGGAGTATGAACAAAAAAAAAAAAGTCGAAATTCTTCAGATAGAAGAGTTAAAGTTTTCATGAACTCTGTGGTATATGCAATTTTTTTGTAGTAACTTCTGTTTTTAATATTCTGTTAAACTGTACAGTATTTCAGAGATCCAAAGGAGTGGTAGACCTTTCTTGAAAAAGCTGAATGCTATTGCTTTGACTGTTATCTGCATGTTTCCTCACAGTGAAAAAAAGTCCGACGTTTTTAGATGTGAACACAGGACCCTTCATCAGGACCAACAGCTTTGCCGATGAGCTTGACCTGGAGGGTGAGACACTGTTGACCCCAATAACTCACATCTCACAGTAAGTCAAGGCTGTTGAATTGCGCATTAGTTGACTTAGACAAGAGAAGCCAATTCAGGTGGGAGGAGCTGAAATATGGAGCTGATAGGGCTATCTCAGATATTTGCGTCAAACTCTTTTTTACCTTGAAGTTGGTGTATATTGTTCTGAGTGCCAGTAAATCTTCGTGTTGACCTAAAGAAAAGTTCACTTGGCTGTGACACAAGGCTTTACTTTTTAGCTAATGTCTCTGGGCAGCTGGTGGTTGATAGCCTCAAGATTTTCATGTGGAGACAATGTGTGGGAGTAGTTGCCTGTTGAGAATTATATTAATCCCTCCACCATTTTCCAGTGGAATAGCTGTAAAGTGCAAATTTTTAAATGCTACATATATGAGATACCAGCCTTTCCATTTCAGCAGCGCCTTCTCTAATGGTCAAATGATGATCTGCAATGGAAGAAAATATCTGTTTTGATCTTTATTACTGCCTTGTGATATATAAAAATTATCTGAAACAGGCCTGTAATTTTTCTGTTTTTTCCTTTTGAAAAGAAGATTTTCCACATGTCTTTTATGCTAAAATGTTATCTCCAGGTTCTCAGATTATTCTAAAAAATTGAGAATTGCAAAAGATTTTGATTCAAATGCCTTTAAAAAAAAATCTGTCATTGTTTAATTCAAACTCCTGACAAATGCTTATTATTTACCATAGTAGATGTGTGACAGTTTGTCCTCCAGGAGAGGAATGAGACATTTTTTTCCCCTCCTATTCGTAGAAATCTGAGGATTTCTGCAGTGAAACCACAGATGAAAATTCTTGGCATACTTGTATTTCTGAGGTACAAACCATGCAGAAATGCCTGCTGCCAATTTTCAGGCCTTCTTCCTATATAGTATAAATAGTAGAGACACACGAACATACTTTTTATAGACACTTTAGAAGGGCATTTTTTTAAAAAAGTAGGTTTGGTGGGGAGTGTTCCCTGCCCGCAAACTAAAGGACTTGCATTTTCAGCTGAATCACCTAAATGCGTATATATTTGTATGCCAAGGATTTAGGAGACTTGTATTCTGGAAGATTTCTTAGTGGTTCAAGCAGGAGGAGGAAGTCATAAATTTCCTCAAGCCTTAGACAAGAACAACAGAGCAGCAAAACCAGATCTAGAAGTTTCCTTTGCGTAGCTTTTTTTAAACTTTAATTTACCACAACATTGCAGGCTTTCTTTAAGTGAAATAAGCTTTGGTGCTAGGAGTTTTCATTATCCTTTTTGGATCTGGGAATGATTTAGTTATTTCTCATTGTCACCTTCATTGATACATAATAAGGCGCTCCATCAGTTTTAAGTTCAATTTGTGTAGCAGCTGAGGTTTTTTTTTTCCTCTGAACTACTTGGGGGAGACCTTAAGATATAGGTAATGTATATCAGCTGAAGAACCTGACCAAATTAACACCCTAGTCTTTTAGTAACTTAACTCTTTTACTTCATTAATTTTTGGTTTAATTCATTAATTTTTGGCCACAAACATGGCCCCATATATGGCTTGAATTGAGTCTCTGCTGGGGTGGAAGAAAATGGAATGCTTCTTTTAAGACTTTGGTTTTAGATTCAGAAGTGGATAAATAGGATTAAATGCAAAACTGGATAAAGTATTAATTGAAATGTGTCTCTTGGAAGCGTGGGTGCCCAAATGTTGTACAGCATGAGAACTGTTCACTTAGAAGTACATTTACTTTGTATGCAGTTTATTAAAAGGCCTGAAACAATGCCACATCAGCCTATAGATATAAGGGTTTGGCAAAAAGTTAGTGAAAACCCTGTGTTTTGTAATGTCAGTTGGAGTATTGGCATTCAGGTAACAGATATTCACAAATACTTTGAATGCAGAATATTCTAACATTTGTTTTACTGTTGGGTTGTGCATTCTGCCTGCATTTGAGGCGGTTGAAAAGCGAGCTGCTGTGCTGTGTTTCACTGGGTACTCGTGTTGCTGGGCGCTGAAGACAAATGCTGCTTCTTCATTCTTCATTTCAAAGTCCTAGGGAACAAATATTTATGAGCTGGTTGCCAATGTTAGTAAGACCTGCATATTAGACATGTGGGCATAGAATTAAGGATCAAATTTAGAATTGTGCAATAGGTATATCTCTGTGTGCAAAGGCACGTACTAATTTGCAGTAAAGCGGTTAGTCATTTCAGATCCGTGTGTGTTTTTAATTCAGGCTTGAAAGTGATGCTATGCCTGAGAGAATCTAGGATGAATTATTTTGTTCTGATGTCCCCGGTTGTGAAGCATTTTATTTCCTTAAAGCCATCATATATACAGTATGATAGCTTCAGATTTGTTGATAAGGAAATAAGCAGCCATATGCAAGTCTGAACCCAAGTACTTAACAAAAATACAGCACCAGCTATGAAAACAAATTAGTATGGAAAAGTCAAATTAAGTGCAAATATGTCTAGTTTCAGGTCTTAAAAGCAATTCATACTCTATCAGAGGAACAGAAGCATGAAGACAGTTTCAGAAGTGGAAGCGTAATATAAAACATTAGATCTAAGGATGCTTGGATTTGGGATTCATAGAACTATTTCCTGGTCAATTATATATTTATTGCAACATATGAATTAGTTTATCCATAAATCACAGACAGGTGACTCCAAAATAAACATTAATTTTTGAAAGTCATAAATACTTGAGTAAATATTACACAGTTAATTGGAGACATTGCAACTGGAAGGTGACTTTTAGTTGACAGTATGAAAAATATTTCTTTTTGACAGGTAGTGTAAATCTGGCAAAAGTATGGGGTACCTACTGTGTTACTGACAGGCAAACACTTGGCATCGTTGTGGCTTAAAAAAAAAGAATGAAGCTAAGTTTGTTTCCTCACTTGCATTAAGTCATGGAAGGAAAATGCCATCTTTCAGCCCTTATGACAAACAGCTTTAGGCTTCTAGGCCTAAAGACCTTGTTTATGCAAAAATTATTCTCTTTTTATAAATGTAGTTGTATAGTCTCACTGAATTTAATAGGACTGGTTTTGTGTCTAATAATAAAAGTGCAGGTGTGGGTTTTTTGGCATGACACGCTTCTGGCTGTATTTTAAATCTGTTTTGAAATAAATACTGTACTAAATGTAGCCCTATTTCTGTGGAATTAGAAATGGGAAATCTTTCATGTGGAAAGATTACTGTACCACTTAATCATGTGTCACTACCAATTTGAGGAAACAAAAATAATAGAAGCACTTTGAGACCTGATGTTTGAACAGGAAAGTGATTAAAATGTCATAGAAAAAACAGATCTGCAGCAGATGCATGGAGAGATATAGAATAAGATAGCAGTGTGTGGAAGAGTGACGGCACTCTTCCTGCTACGTGAGAAGTCTTATAAGCAGAAGATGCAGATTCAAGCAGAGCAAGCTGCGTAATTAGCTGTTATGGATCTCACCTATAAAATAACTGGAACAGTTTGAAGAATGCGGTACACAGTGTGTTGTTTGAGATAAGACTTGGCTCTTCGGTGGTTTGTTTAATGATTGTTGTGGTCTGTTCAATGATTGTCATGGTCTGTCTGTTGTAAAAGTGAAATAGGAAACTAGGCTGTAGCAATACCTCACCTCTCCTTTGGACTTCTCACTGTTTTCTCTCTAATCAGTGCGTCCGGCATTGTCTCCTGTTCCCTGTTTCACTTCATTGGATCTTCTGTTCTAGTTGTCTTTTAAAGCAGTGGAAAATCAATGCTACTTGTAGCTGAGCCTCAGCTACCAAGAGGTTCTTTCCCTGTGTTCGTGTAATTGTTTAATTTCAGCACCTTTTTTAACTTTACATTTGGCATTAGCTGAAGTAGCAAAAGACATTAACTGAGCTTCTAAGCATACGAGTGGGAGAGAGAGGGAGAAGTAGGGGATGGAATTGAGCTGAAAAAGGGAGAGCAGAAAATAATGAAGAACCCTCAATCTGGTATATCTTTATATAAATATTTCTCACCTCTTTAAAGAAGTTTAAAAAGAGCTCTGCGTTCTCTGTGAATCTTTCAGAAATGCTACCGAATCAAAAACAAGTTCATGTCTGTTATTTCTACAGTTTGCCATTCTGGGGGTTCAGCAGCTCATTACAGTGCTTTGTTTAATCAGTTCTGGTGTATAAATGTTTGGTATTTATGTCTGCTTCTTAACAAGAGTTATTTTTTTAGGGAAATACTATGTCTAAATGTATTGTAAATTTACTGCAGAAATTGAAACATAAATCGAAGGTCATCTCTGGATACTGTATTTAAACTCTTTATATATAAAAAGTAGCTCGTTTTTTCACAAAGTTTAAAGAAACTGGGGAGACCTCTTGAACAACTCATACCTAGTTCTGTCACCTTGAGTATCATACTAAACGAGTACTTGCTGTCATAAGACTGTGTAAACCAATATATTCTCTGACTATGCAAATTGCTGGCAGAATTCTTGATCTTTAAATTGTGGGTATGGTATTACTTCACATACATCTTTCTCTAATTTTTTGGGGAAGAATTACCATGGATCCAGCTGACATCAGGGAATGTATTTCTTGTTGAAAGCAGTTGCTAATGTTGCACAGTTGTGATCCTGTTACTGTCTGTATGGTCAAAGTAAGAATAATTCTTGATGTTTTAATGACTCTTCCGCACACGTTCATGTACCTCTTTATTGGGATGATTAAAATATATTTCATTAGTTAAGGATTGGTTTTGTCAGTATACATATAAAATAATTTTTCAATGAAGGTTTTCTTGCAACAGCATACTGCTGTGATCTTAGATTTAATGTAGTAGGCTTACACTAAAATAAAGCATTAGATTAAAAACAAAAAACACTTTCTTTTTGTTATTAAGTATAATTCTGTCCTGAAAAAATTCTGTGTTGTGACATCAGCTTTATCTTCTCTACTCTCTCTGTCAGTGTCTCAGATGTGGTAGAGGGCCTGTTAGGCACTGTATTAGGAGTAAATGGGAGGCTCCAGTGATGGAGGTGTTTGTAAATATAAACCCTTCTTTGTTAAACAACGTGATAGAATAATTAAGCAAACAAATTTAGTGCTTTTTAATAATTTCCAGATTAAGAGGCAATGATAACAGATGGATCTTTCTGAATGGTTGAAATGAATGCTTTTGAACACTTAGAAATATAACTGAAATAATCGAAATAAAGTGTGCTGGTAAACACCAAGTGCAGTGTCCATGGTGCTGCAGTTACCACTAGCTTTCCTTGGAAGTCATATTTGCTTTCTTTTTCTTTTAAGATTTTTTATTAAGTGCTCTGTGTTTTAATTACCAGCATAAAATCTGTTGGCATGAGATATAACCACATTGCCTAGAACAAACAGTGCTGAATGTGTTTTATAACTGTCTCTTTTCTGTTGGATTATCAGTGAGTGGAATCCCTATTTGCTCTGATTTGCTAGCTCATATTGTAAAAGATTCCTGCTTTTATCTTCCTCTTCTATACCAAAATGACCCTCTGAAGTCTGAGCAAATATTTCTTTTTTCACTCTCGAGTGGCCAGATGTAACGGCTGACTTCTGCTGTCACAAGAATTCTCTCTGAACCGCTGCTAACAATATTTAAACCGTGATTTGCATGGGGCCTGTTTTATCATTAATGACAGGGCATGTTAGAAGAATGGCAGTGATAGCAACTGTATGTAAGAACATGCTTGAGTTAAGACCAGAGCTTAATGTTCAAACATCACTGGTCACTGTTATGTGCTGTCATTCCAGTCATTAACTTGCACCAGGAAAGTCTTCAGTACTTGCTGTACGCTGGGCAGCATCCCTTTTTCATTCGGCACATTCCGGTGTGTCGTCAAACTCCCTTACGAATGCTGCTTACAATCTCTGCTGATTTAATAGTTTGCTAAAAAAGGGGAAGGACTGTTTCCTTGAGTTATTCCTTTTGGTGTGGAAAAGTATCATTATATCCTGTGCTTTCGTTATAAATTGACCGTAAACTTGGCCATAGAAGTCAACCCTAGAACACTGGGTGTATCAGGAATCTGATTTTTCTCATCTATTCAGCTGCTTTGAGCCACTTGAGGATATGAAGTGTCCCTAAAGCTGGTTTAACAAACAGTCAGGAAAGTTGCTTTTTCAGAAGGAAACTCCAGAACAGTGGTAAACAAGACACTGTGATGATTTCAGTGTCATCATCCTATTCTGGTTTCTCACTGCAGGTTGCATGGGAGGGAAAAAGAGCTGTGGCAATCCAGTCCTAAACATGGCTAATCCCTTAAGTAAGCAATGATCAACGCAGTATAGTCATCGAAAAGGACTCAGAGTCTCAGATTTGAGTTAAGAAATTATTAGTTTATTAGGTAGTCCTGGTTTTAGGGAGCTGCGAAGCTTGTCTCCAGCTCAAGAGCCAGGCGGTTGTAGTAGAGCAGGACATTAAGCAAACTTCTCTCTTGAACACTGAAAGGCAAACGGGTATTTAAGTTCATCATACTTTATAAGAACTGTATTTCTGGCTTATGGCTGTTGATACCAGCTAGAAGCACTGCCAAAATAGCGACAGCATCCCACTGTAGCAATGAGCTAACAGTACAGCGTCGTGCATTTTTGTGTGCAGCTGCACTGATTCAAAATTACTGTAAAATCTTCCCCTGCCCCTGAAGAGTACTGTGGCCACTGTATGCTGAGACAAATGTGATACCGTGTTTCCAGGTGCTATTGCATCTGTCTGTCTGTATATACTTAATCTGTCATCCTGCACCTGGATCGGAAGCTCTTTGAGTTGTTGTTGGATAATATGGAATAGGTGGGATCCCAGCACGTGGACTGTTTCTGTGTTCTGCATCCGATGTCTGCTACCGAGTTGGCTAAAGCTGACTCATTGTGTCTTCCATGACACAGTCAGTTGTTTATAATCTTTGTTTTTATAGATGGATTACCTGAGATGTGCTGAAGACTTGGGCAGATCTCCACAGTCTTTTATTTCACCCTCAACACTGTAGCAACTGAGCTGCTTCCGACAGTGCAATAAGTAATGTGGCTAACATCTGTCCCATGTGGTTACTTGTTTCTTTTATCTTTAGGGAGAAGTTCTTGTGTACTGTGGTGTGGGTGGTTGCTTTTTTCGTAGATTAGATAGAACGTGTAGTTTACATCTATAGATCTGAAGATCAGAAGGGATAATTAGATCATCTCCTTTGATCTTGTAAAAGGCAGGCTGTAGCACTCTGCCGAGTTGAATGCAGCATTGCTGTGCTGCATTCCTAATATTAGCAAAAACACAATGAAAGAATTGTATTTCACAAACTTAGAGAGTGAACAGGTGAAAAATTCAGGCAGCAACCTAGAGGTTGCAATTTCATCTCTCCTTTTATTTTATTTTAACTTTCTATCTATTTATTTATTGGAGAGGGAAGTACTATCATATACCGGTGCTGCTATTTGCCAGAAGGTATTACTGGACAAATATGTTCTGTGTTAGTGGTTACAAGCCTTTATGAACTAATATTGTCATGATCTTTTCTCCCTTACTACAAATTGTTACTGATATATTCAAGTACAGCGTAAAATTACTCTTTGGCTATTTTATGTTACTGACATAGTATAAAAGTAATGTGTTGACTTTTCCTAGTGTACAAACCGTCTAGGCAGAAGCTAAGATAGCTTAGCTATTTCTTTTGTGTTGCAGATGAACGTTGCATTCCTTGGTCTCCAAGTGCTGGTTTACATCTTGATTGATGTTAAGTAATTAAACCAGACTCCAGCTGCTTAGTGATTCAGAAGTACAGGGCTCCTATGCTATAAAAACAACAAGCAACTCCCCACTTACTAACTTTATCATTGTTTACTTTGGGCACCATGCAGAATAATAAGTGCAAAAACTTTTTTTTTTGTTGGGGAGGGGGCAATGAAAAGCAATAAAAATGTCCCTCTTCTATCTAGCATTTTAAAAAGTTAAATTTATGATCACTTGAGTTAACTCCAGAATGAAAATCCAAAGCATAAATAAACACTTTCTTTCTGTTACGAGGACGGAGGATGGCTTTACTTTTTCTTTAGATGTGGTAGATATACCAGAAGAAGTTAAAAACTTGAGTAGTTTATAATGTGCACGCTTCTTTTGTTGGGAGTTATTTTATCTGGTAAACAGGATAGAAATTTTGTTTAATGGTTTATTAATTATATGACAAATAATAATTTTCTACTAATGTGGTAACAAACCATTCATTATGAAGCTGTAAAATTTCACACTTTAAATAGCAGTTAAATTAGCATACTTCAGAATCTAAAGGCAGCGTTATGCCCACACATGCTGCAATATACTATGCTAAATCAGTGTACATACCTGTACTTGACATCACAGCTCCCCAGCAGGAGCCCACCTGACACCAGTACAAGGTTGTAGGAATGCCTGTCAAGGTCGATATGTGCCAAGCAAGAGAATAGTTGACTGCTGAGATTTGTTGCATGTGCAGGTACAAAGCAGTAAATGAGCTGTTTTAGCAAAATTCTAATTCTAATCTCGGTCAAAATGTTAGCATTTGTAAACATTTTTTTTACTGAAATGATGGCTGTGGATGTGAGTGTAGTTACAGATATCTGTGGCTGTGTTTGGGGCAGAGCTGGAAACCAACACCACATAACAAGCAAATAGTTTGTCTAATGTATTTTTGACCTAATCATCTAATTCCAGACTCAACTGTCAATCCAGGCATGAAATATTATGGTATTAAAAAGTAAAGCACGTGTGACTAAAGGGACCTTTGTATTTTAATACTTGGATAACATTTAATTTCTAATAAGGTCTTGTGAGAGCATCTTTTGTAGTAAAGTGCATTACATTGGAAAAATGGAAATCAACAGCTGGTTTAAATATTGCTGAATAGTGCAACAGGACAGCAGTGCTGAAAGAAAATACTGTTTTGTAACAGTATTAACACACAGGGAAACAATTCCAAAAGGTGTAAATGGGTTAGTTTGCCTCCTGTAATACTATAATTGTTCAGGAAATTGCATGCTGTGGGTAAAAATGATCTGAAAATTGCTCAAACATATTATCGATACAAGTTCATTTTACCTATTAACTTAATTCCATAGTGTTTTACAAAGGTAAATGTTGCACTTGCAGGTTTTTTTCACAAGTAAATGCTGCTCCCCATATGACCAGGACCCAGTTCAGAATTAATGTAGTAGTTTCCTCTTGCTGTACTTCTCTGGGAATCCTTTTATAGCATTGACACATTAAGGAGTTTCTTCTGCAGCTGCTGTTTCTGATCACTATTGATGATTTTTTTTTTTTTCCAAAGTTAAAAACGTGGTCAAGTATGCTTAACACCCTACTGATGTAGCAAAGCTTACCTCGATGGCAAAATTCCTTGAAACATTTCCCAAATCAAAGGCAGAGCTGTGAAGCAGGGAACTCTACGCATCATCTCGGATGCTGCATGCGTGAAGTGCAGCAGGCCTGGCCTTGGGGGCTTGCCCTGGACAGAGAGCCTGTGGGACGTCAGGGAGCTGGGGACTGAAATTTATTTTCTTCATATGACTCCAAGGACTGAAAATAGCTGTGATTTCACTCAGTGTCTCAGGGACTTTCTGTCATTCCCATGTGTAGAACTATGTTTGTTTTACCCACTGCAGGAAGTTAAACTGGGAAAAGCTAAAGCATTTTGATTGTGTTGCAGACAAAATACCTTAAATACCTTACAGTAGTTGTCAGCCTGTTAGCAGAGTAAAGCGAAGCACCTGACCTGTTGCTCATGGTTGTGTTTTGGTCTGTGTTTTTCTCAGGTTCCTGTATCACACCCATCTCTGTGGTTACTGAGTGCCTCTTGGGATAAAAGTAAATACAGAACCTAGTCATCGCTATGTCCGGTTCATCCTCTGCGTCTGTTTGTCCCAAGGAGTGTGTTTGTGTTCATTTTTTTCTCTTTTTGTCCACATGCGAAACGCATATAAATATATAAATATATATATATATATATATAAAAAAAAAATGTCAAAAGGGAAATGGGGCAGAAAGTGGTATCTGTTGTTGTCAGTCTGTTGCCTTGTCCTTTTGGTCAGGGGCCTGCCCCACAACCAAGTCCCACCTCCTGTGCAGCCAAGTGTCGTTGGTATGGGAATGTCACTGTTCCTGAAAAGGGGAGTTATTTGGAGTGGTGGGCATCCCAGGGACTTGATCTTTTAGAAATTGGGGCCCGTATGAATTAGAGCCTTGAAAATAAAGGCAGGGGATGTTCAGTGCGACACGATGTCCTGCGGAGAGCCAACGAAGTGAGCAGAGCACAGCAGAAGCAACACTCATTATGTGATTCTTGGTTTACGAGAGGTTGTCATGCTGTGTTTTGTAGGTGCAGTGGTTTTTTTAGGGATGACATTTCAGGCAGGCCAGATTCATAATACGGGCTGTGTATGAATGGAAAATACCAGGGGATGCCAAAAATGTTTTATGGTCACTACAAAAGTTTATTTTACGTGCAGGAATATGAAGGGCTGTGAACAGAGAGCTGGATCTCCTGAGATACAGCGTTTGGAAATTACTTGTTTGTCTACATCTGGCAGCAAGTTCACTTTGACAAAACCTTTAACATACAGGCAGTGAAACTTATTTGAATCATCCCCATGATTCTTTTTTTTTCCCTATAGCTGCAGCTATTACTCTGAAAAGCAGTTGAATCTTTGTAGCATTTTTTTTTTAAATCAATACCTATTTAGACAGTGACTAGAATTTGAGAACGGATCATAGACACCAAAGTCATACTAGTGCTGCTGAAAATTTGACCCCCGTATGTATGGGATCTGATTTTTTTTAAAAAAAATAAAAGCAAACAAAAAATTGTGAACAGCTTTTTTTTTTTTTTTTAGGGTATTATCATAGAAATAAGTAATATTTAAAGATTATTTCCTCATCTTTACTTAATGAGAGAACCCTAAAATATCACAACATTCCTTAATATTGTGTAAAGAAAAGTACTAATTGAGATCTGGGACAACCAGTTTATACTCACGTTTCCCATACAGCCTATGTTAGTGTTTAAAAAACATTCTGCAGTAAGAGTGGGATCCAGAAGTGCTTGAACTGAGCATAAGTCTTATCAAGTTGTAGGTTTGGTATGGTGGACTTCAGAGGCGTTAGGCAGTGGTGAATGTTTTGAAAATCCTCACAACCCATTCTTTTAAAGTTGATTTTAACACAGAACGGAAGCTTGTCTTGGGCTGCCCCACAGGTGGTGGGACATGCAGGGCAGCACCAGAGCGGTGCGAGATGTCCGTTTTTCTTTTGTTAGCAATGTGAACTGGCAGCAGTGCTTAGGTGACCATGGTTGGGGTTGAAAAACCAAAAAACAAGCTTTGTATGAAGCATTTGTTGTTCATGTAGGCCTGCAGTCTGGGGTCAAATTCCCTCCGTTGTTGAATGTGAAGTGTTCAAGAGTTTTGTGTTGGGAGCATAGGGAGGTTGCAGAGGTGAAATGCATCCTTTTCTTCTCTGGTCCTACCTAAAGCCCAGGATGCTGAGCTGCCACACGCGTGTGCTTTCATTGTATTGGTTTCCAGAAACCCTCCTCTGGATTTCAGGTCCTGCTGTTGTTGGCAGTATGCATACAAACGACAAAAATGGGTCCTGTCTGGAGATGTTATGCTGTACCTGTTCCTTTTGAAAAGGGTCTGAGACAGAAAGCTCTGTGTGAAAGCACTACTCTTATCTTAGCACTTTATTGAGGAAAATTTGGCAAACTGGGATTAATAGACTGTATCATGGGCTGTTGTTCTTCTGTACTCATCTGTGTTCAGAAAAAAATCACACTCTGATACTGAGAAATTCTGGTTCAGCAGCACAAACATTAATTTCTCCTCTTTCTTCTCTTTCCACCCTGTATTCTTAGCTATTTTTCAAGCTGTGCAACATTTAATGGTTCTTATCATTACCTATTCCATAGAATAAATAAATATGCAGGGGAAATAGGAAGTCAGGTGCATAATTAAACAGATGTTATATAACTTCATCCACGTTCCAGCTGTGATAAATACACTAAAAAGTTGAAATGCCAGTCATTATTCTTCTTGTTGTTTAATTGCTTAGTAATTAATGTTTAAATTTTAACTCAAAATGAGAAATTTATTTAGAGGGAAAGATAAAGATTTGCGCATGTGCTTAGTCCTAGAGGGTTTGCACTGTGCTTGCTGGTGTATGTGGAGCCTATGCTGAGAACTGTGTACGTGGAAAGTACTAGACAAGAAATAGCTGTGTTTGAGTCCTAAAATGGCTGCTGGGATAATGAATAATGGAGGGATGCAACCACAGTGTATTTGTTCTTTAGCGAATTTAGTAAGTGTTCTCAGTCCATCTGCTTTTTATTTTAGAAACCTAATTCAGTCCTGTCTGTGTAAAATTTTCAGATGCTCATTTGGAATGCATTCATATCCACACCCTTTGTTACACTCTAGAATCTTGATCTTTTACTTTTTTTTTTTTTTTTTTTTTTTTTTCAAAAAAGGCTATTTGCAGTCTTCCTTTTTTTTCAGGCCACCCACATGGGGGCACCTGCCAGGTCTTCAGGGGTACTTCCTTTACTCTGCAGGACTCTGAGGTTTTCTGTAAGTGTGTGTGCTATGTCTCATCCATTCATCATTATTACATCTTAATGTAGGTCTCAGGTTTGCTAAATTACGTTAAATCACTTCCATATTGAAACACGTGAATAATTTTAAATCAGTGTGTGCTGCAAACAGCAGGATCAGATTATTAGAGCTCTTAATTGTTTCTGTCTTCTTGTCTGAAGGCTTTTGGTCTTTTACTGTAAATTATGAACTGGCAAGTAATGTATACTATAGGCCTTGCAGCATTACCACCAATGGCGTGTTTGAGACACGGTACATCTAGGAACTCCCTTTTTCTGAGACAAGTATGGTTTAAAGGTATGAACTTCTCAAAAAGCAGTTCAATATAGATCATACCTAACGGAGCTGTAATCATTATAGTTTGCAGATCCCCCGAGAGAAGAGTGAATTATTAGAAATATTTGGATGGCAGGAACCTGTCATTTGTTAATGACTTTTTTATGTATGCAAGGTGTCCCTGTGTCAGAAAGAACTGAAAGAGGGGAGAAAGAAAAAAAAAAAAAAAAAAGAGAGAAAGGGAGGGAAGGATAAAAGCAAGCCAAGAGCCTGAAGTCTGGGAATATTCACATCTGAATTGCAAGTTTTTGAGTTCAGTTCCTCTCTGATAAAGCAGAGCGTTTGTGTAGAATGCAGAACATATAAAAGATGCAGTAGAGAAATGAGATTGATAGCTATATGGAGTTACATGTGATGGAGAAAACATTGAAAGTGTATGTGACAGTAGTGACACATCTAGTACAGAGACTGAAAAAAAGAGAAATATAAGAGTTTTGATAGTAGGAAAGCAAAATTAGTTGGAAAGCTGTACCTTAATTTCTGTCTTACCTTTGTACTTCCTCTAGTCAGCTCACTGAAAGGCCAGAGCTTTACAAATGCCTAAATGAATTTTTTTTGTGAGAGGGTTGGAGAGGAGGGACAGGTCTTGAAGGTGCTGTGGTGAAGCAGATGGGTTGTGGGAGAAGGAGAGAGGAGGAAAGAGAGTAGCTGAAGGATGTAAGCCTCAATGAACAGGAAGGATAGTCATATCAGCAGTGACAGGAGGAAATGAGCTGAGGATATGGGAGGAAAATTGGCTGATCTTGGTGATACTGTTGGATGCATTTGTGCTTGGAATGTGATGCCTTAATTCTGTTGGCATTGGTGTAATTTGCAGACCCAGATTATTAACGTTGGCTTGATGGCTTCATATTTTTCAGATATTAAATCTGTGATGCTGCATTCTAGACACCTTAGTTAGTACTTGATAGTCCTTTAGGAGCTGTGTGGATATGGATATGTGTTCAGAAGAAGCAACTTCCAGGAAATTAACTTTTCACATTTTCCTCCTACATTTCTATCCAAAAACTTTCAGTATTCTGATACAGAACTGTGAGCTCTGCTGTGAACAATACTGATCTTTTAGAATATGCTGCTTGTTTCCATCAGTTCAACTCAGTTCTTATCTGCTTAGTTCCAATTCTTCACTTTTTCCCCTCAGTGTTTCCCTTTTCCAAGGTTCAGTGGAACACCTTGGCTTGACGTTTCTCTCCCTGTGCCAGTGCTTTGTCCTGCCTCCAGACTTCTATGTAGAGAAGATGTTGGAGTTCTGCAGATAGGAAATGATTTCTTTCTTCCCTGCCGTCACTCCTAACTCATGTGTGTGCTCACACAGGGCATGTGCCAGTCAGACAGAGAGATGGCTGCTTCCTTCGAAGAAAGGAGGGGAGTCCCTGGTGGCTCCACAAACTTTAGAGAGCACCAAAGGAAAACTGAAGGGGAGACCCGTGAGCTGAAGCCAGTGCTGAAGGCCTAAGGGCAAGCAGTCTGGTAGTTTGGATAACAATTCATGTAACAGTGCTTTTTGTTTTAGCTTTGTCAAAAACCTATAGATGGGTGAAATGGACAAAAATGAGGCATTTTCTATGGCTGTATTGTGGCCTGAGTTTTTGAGGGGGAAAAATTCTAGTTCGGTCTTCTGACTCACTTTTTATGTTGCTTTTCAAAGATTGTCTTGCTCAGCCAAAAAGCCTCTCATTTATTTATTTATTTGTTTGTTTGTTTATTTAAATTTCCTTTACCCTAGTCATAAAGGCAGGAACCCAGTTCTTCCCTTGGTTCTCGATGGCAAACATCTTATCTTGCTCTGACTGCCTGTTATCTGCCAGTATCATCGACAGGCTCTCATTGACCCTCTTGGCTTTAAAAAAAAAGGGGGGGCAAAAAATAGCATAAAAATCTGCCCACATTTCCTTGATGGCAGTGCTCTCGCATCTGGCCTGAGTCCAGAGCCTTGTTTAGCACTTCTCAGGTGCCACACAGGTTACGGATGCCTCCATAAACCCTACGTACCTATTTTGGCCCCTTATATGCTAAAGGACAGGTCATAATATTTCATAACACATTTGAAATAATTTCTAAGTTTCCAAACACATGCATAGTGTGTGAATATATGTAAATTATGCACAGGAACAAATTCTTGTTAAAAAAGAATTACAGCCTTTATGAGTCCCTCAGAACTTGCAAACTGCATGTGTTCAGCAAAGGTGGTGTTTTGTTTGAGCAAATAATTTCAAATGTAAGCACGTATCCTGTATATGTCTATGTGCCCACTTGAAGCTCTGATGTCCTTTGTGAATTTTCCCCTTGTAGTATAGTATGTGGCACGTGCTGGCACAGGCTTCTGTAATTCAGAGCTACTAGTGAATTACACTGTATGTCTAACTTGGTGCAGTTAGCTAACAATCTTGCTGTATGATTTCATATAATTAATTTGATAATTGACCTATAGGAAAAGTAGGGATTATGTAAAGAAAACAGCCTTTGAAAGGAAAACTGCTTTTTCCTTTCTTTTGTTGTTAATAATCACTCCGTGTATCACTCTGGAAATACGTATTGCTATTTTCCAAATTGCTTTCTGTCATTCATAGCTTACATTTTGTTTTGTTATAGTTTCAAGAACTGTAGAGCTCTAGTTTCATACTCAAGAAAGTACTTCAATTCTTTTTTTTTTTAATATTAAGAAGAGAGAAGTTAGAGATCTTGTAAGAAATCCCACTGCTAAAGGAAGGGGATCTAGTTTGACACAAGGGGGCAGTCATGTTATATATGAAATTATGTCTACTTTTGGGTTATTCAACCATGGGTTAATAGTCAACTGGATGACAAAATTAGTGTTGTAGGGTGTCATGAGTGCAGTCTTATATTTGAGCAGGATTCACTGATGCTCCAAGTAGAATGGTTGCCAGAATTTTAGGAAAGATTTATTTCTAATCTTTTTTTGAAGGAAAAAAAAAAGTCTGTGTGTATATCATAAACTGTTTTGTTCTTAAAGGTTAAATATATATATGTATGTGTGCATATGATAATAAGTGTTAGATGAAATGACTGCAGTACTTTCCACACTTGTCACCTACAGGCATCTCACTCAAGTGTTAATATCACCTCAAGGCTGGGAAATAAGAGGAAATCTAAATGTAATATATCTTTTAAAAACTCTGGATACAAAGGATTTTAGTTGGAAAGTGGACTTGGTTTAAAGATTGTTGATTCTTCGAGAGGGATTGAGTAGGAGATCTCTCCAAATTTATTTTGGACAGGGAGATAGGACAGCACTCAAGAAGCCTCATTTCCCTCTTCGCATCCCTGCTCATTGCATTCCTGGGAAGGCCAGTTGGGTGATGTTCAATACAACTAGTGAAGACTCAGTACAGTTGCTGTGTCCAGTGCTTCTTGGGAAGCTTTAACATTTAAAGTTGACAGATAGTGATATTTTTTACCTGGTTTTTACCTGTTTTTTGTTTGAAAGATCCAACTACTCTCAACATGAAAGTGAATCTGCTTGATTTGCCTTGTAGGTGAGGCTGCATGAGCACAGCTCCAGAACTATAGTTTTAAAGTAAAGTGATTTTAATCCTAATCTGTCATGACACATCATGAACAAGTCTTGCAGCGTAGGTCTCAAACATAGCCTTGCATATAAGTTTCAAACATAGGTCCCTGGTGAGAATAGGTCTCAGAGGAGAATGTAGGGAGGAAAAATAGTTAGCAGTTTAGCATGTTATCTAACTCTTAAATTTGGAACCTGTTTCTTATTAAGAGAGATCACATATTTAAAAGCTGGTAGACCAGATCATTAGTTGTTTTATTATTCTGCTGCTGAATAAGGCTACCTATATTCTGTCACTTTAGCATGTCAGAAATCTCCCTGGTTTCTGAAGACTATTGATATAAGGAGGAAAAACCCTTGTAAGATGAGACAAAATGTTATAAATAGTGCTGGAACCACTGAGCCTTCAGCTAGACATAAACAGGGTGTAAGTGACTCACATGGGTGATAATCCTAAAGTTTATGTTGCCATCTCATAGTGCGTCTCGCTTGAGGTCATTATTGCAGAATGTGAGCTTTCACTTGGAAAACTATGGTACTTTGGAAGTTGTGCTTTTTTTTTTTTTAACGGCTTCTTTATCATGGCTTTGTTACATATATTTTTGGGGGCTAAGTATTAGTTTCATCATGTATGGCATAGTTTGTTGTCATGAAAGTAAAAAAAGATTCAGATGATTTCTCCTTCATGAGTTCCCTTACTTTAACCTCCTTAGCCAGGTAAGATCAACAAAAAAAGAAATAACACAGATGCGCATGCACTGCTGCATAAATCATCAGGTTTTCTGCAAGGACGCAAGGCCAATGTGATCCTGTTGTCTGCATGTCACCACTCACCAACCCCCAGACAGCTTTTGAACATGTTGTCCGGTTTTACCTTAATTTCACAGCAGTTAAGTCTAAGTGATACTCAATTTCATAAAATAAGCAATTGTGTTGGAGAGGAGGAAGATGGTTCCTCCGCTGAAGCGAACGGTTTTAGTCTGCAGAGCTTCTTACTGTTAGATGAGGCACAATTGCACAGGGAGCCACGAGAAACCGAGTTTTATATATTCTCCTGTGCACGCAACTCTTTCTTCTTTTAGGGAGAGGATGAGATGACAGCTAAACTTGAAAGTTGGGAAATGCCTGTAACTTAGTGAGTGGGTATACGTGTGCACACCACATGAGCAATGGAATTGTTAGGGAAAATTGCTGCGATAGGGTCTTTTCTCAACTATGTTTACACTTCTTGTAGTAAGCCAGTATCTTTACAGCTGTTAAATGGTTGACACCTGGGGACAACCCCTGTCCCCCCCATAATTTTTCCGTTCTTCTTGACAAGTAGGTTCAGACTGATCTCATGCCACGCTTCGATGGATGTTTCAATTCAGGGAATGAATATTTCATTCTCAGTCAAAGCCTAACTAGTGAGATTACGCTAACCTTGAACTAGGTATTTTCACTTCCAGCATCTATCTGCTCCCAGTGTGAAATTGTGTATATTCTAATCCATGTTATAGAGGGAAAAGAAGATCTAATAGCTCTGTTTGGGACAGATGGGGAGAAAGATACTGCAGCAGTTCTTTGACAATATAAGGCTTAGAGTATCAGTCAAAGTAATTCACTTTCCTGACAGCAGTATGTTTTACTTATCTCCATGAAAGGACAAAACAAGTGAGGTGTACATGCCAAAAATATCAATATTCTCTGATAGGGCTCAAAGAATTTTCTTTTTCTTGAAATTACATCTCATAAGGACTGTGTAGGAGTCCATCACCGACTTTTCTCCAATACTTATTCCTCTAAGCTCTTGCTTCTTAATCCCATTTTTGATGCATTCATGAGTGGGAAAGTGCTGCTGCATTATGGGCAGGGAAGTAAGCTATAGAGTGTGCTAATTATTCTTGGTTAATTCAAAGTAGGTGAATATGTTCTTATGGGCCTTACTATAAGATTTTTAAACTACAGTTTTTTACCAACTGGAAATGAAGTTAAAGGTTTGTTCATCAGCTTGTCATGGGAGTTGGCAAATCCGTGGATAAATCAGTGGCTGGATGCCTTTGTCCTTTTGTCCCTTCTTTTCACTGGAAAGACAAAGTATATAATTTCATAATCTGTCTTGTGGATTTAAATGATTTAAAAAAAATACCTTTTTCTCTTGTAAATCTTTGCCATAGGATAAAAGTTGTCAATATCTGAAGGATGAAATTCAAAGTGGTAGCATATATATTTTCGGAAGTTCAGTTTTAACTTTGGGCAGAGGCTCATTTATAATCCCCGTTGGACAATGCGTTTGTTCTCTTCGACAGTTGAATAAGGGGAAAAGACATGTTGAAAAATGTGTTCCTGTCCTCTTTTTCTGTGTGCTTTTCTCTACATCTGTGCTTAGCAGAATCCCTCAGGGTATCCTGGATTGTATTTACCAGGAAGAAAGAATACCTGACTAGACTAGCATTGCTCCTCATGATTATGGTGTCATCAATTAACTTATATGACTCAAAAGTGAAGCTTGCCAGTCATTTTAAAGCTTTGGATAATGAAACTCAGGAAGTTTGTTCCTACGGCAAATTTCTTCAACCTTTGTTTAAAATAGTATAAAATAACTTCCTTTAATTGTGGAAATATACTGTTGGCAAAAGGCAAGGGCAAACTATAACTCTTTAAACATTAGAAAACCTGAGTCCATCATATCTGACAGGTTAGAACTGGTTTCTCTTACATCCAATAGTAGACAAATAGCAATAGTGTAATAATTAAAACTTAATACATGTAGTCATAAGCTATTATAATTAATTGTGACTATTGCAGCTTCTAAGTTTTGCTTTTCTTATCTTTGAGAGTGGGATTTTTTTTTTTTTCCCCCTCCTTAAAGAAGGGGAAATGCCTCAGCGCTTTTGAAGGGCTGGTAGGACAGCTTGACAGTTATGTAAGCAGCTGTCTGCAGAAATTCATTAAACGTCTGATTGTTCATAGCCATGTCTGACCCTTGGTGCTCATGCTGAGCTTTCCCCCTGCCAGCTACCTTCTCGTCTCTGGTTGATATTGTGGATATTCATTTACAGGGATGCAGACTTCACCAGTCTTCCTCACAGTAAACTATGCCATGATCCCCTTAACTTTATAGGCAGGGGTTCACGTTTTTATGTGAAATGAAAAAGGAATTTGGTCTTTAAATGGTGTGGCTTCACAGAAGAATGAATGTGGTCTCATATACATACTTGCTTCTTACTACTTTTCTGCTTAATTGTTTGAGGCTCTTCCATTTTCCTAGGTGACCTTCTAAGAGATCCAAAAAGTGGGGGCTTTTTAATGTCCAACTGTACCTGGTACTAATTTTGAAAGTACTGGCGTTTACTGGCCTACTATGCATGCACCCCACCATGTCAATGAGGGAATCATGTGCAATTCTAACATTAAAGGAAAGCATAGATTTTTAGTTTTTCAAGGGGCACTCAACAACTCCTATATTTGGAATTCATGACCTTACATCTTCTGCTTATTCTGTTCAGTGTTATATCACTTCATCCATCTCCTGTATTCAGATTTTTAATTTTTCAACATCATTGTTCCATTTACTTTTCTTATTTAAAGAAATTTCACCAAGGTTTCTAAAACGGATCTCACAGCTCATGTATTTCTTCATTCTACCTACACGATGATGCCATTTATAGCCAAAAGAATCTTAAGATCAGTGTGGGATTCCTTCTAGCTTCTGTTAAGGTTGTGAACAGTTTGTTTTTGCAGGTTTTTTTCCCCACTTTTTAAAGCTAAGAGGTGACAGGACTAAATCAGGCCAAGGCTGAAGCCACTAGACTTAGCAGGGTTAGTCAATAACCAGAAGATATGCTTGAGCTGGAAGTTTTGGGAAACATTTTCTTAGACCAAGGTATGGTGGAACTAAAAGGATTGTTCTAAGGTTACAGAAAGCTGTCAGACAGTGCTTTCTGCCTTTTCTGCCCTAGTAGCTGCACTGATAATTTTTTTTATTGCTACAACTAAATATTGTGGCACGTATTTTATCAGACAGTAATTGTGGTATTGACCATCCCACGCTTCCCACAAAATACCAAACACACTCAGCTGAGTTGGTAAATAAGCCAAAGGAAGAATACACAACTTTTGGGGGCAGCTGTCTTGTGAACATGTAGACCCTGATTTAGGTATTTGGTTAAGCATGCACTTTGAGTGCTTTCTGAGTCTTAATAGCTTCAATGGAGGTAACGTTTTGTTTAACATACAGCATGTGCCTGCATGTGTTACTGAATCCAATCCAGCTGAATAAAAGATCAGGGATTAGAACCGAGATTCTCCAATTCTCTTGTTTGGACTGTGTCTGCCAACTATGAGCCAGGTTGAGTAATCATAGCACTGCCAGCCTTGAAAAGGTCATAAATTGTGAGGTAGGCCCTGCTGAATCACAAGACTTAAAGGAAATACTGGCATCTCTTTTTAACCTTTTGTTTTCTTAACACTTAGGCTACACATAGTTTCAAGCCCTTCTGTAAAGCTAGAAATACACTTAAAAAATTGAAGATGTTCCCAGAAATCCTTGCAGTTTCAGTCCTTCACGTTTTCTCTTGAATTATTTCTCTGAATCTCTGTATCACCTCTCTCACACACACATACATCCTATGTCTTTGTTTCCTTTCATCACCCAGAGAGAGGGGACTGGATCAGTTGATGACTTTGAAGAGGGAGGAGGGTTCTGGTGTCCTGAAGGATTCTCATCTATGCACAAAATAGACTAAGGGGTAGTGAAGAAACTGAGGCACAGATTAAAAGGAAACATTTAATATTTCACTAGTTAAAACAACTTTTACTATGATTTTGTGTCTGCTTTGGCTGGTACACTGCTAGAATTTTAAATCTAGAATGTTTGAGAGCTTGACCTGTAAGAAATATGTCAAGAATCAATAGTGCCTAGTATATCTAGGTAAAAGGCTTTCATTTTTACAATGGTGTAGTGGGAATATGCAGCAGAAGTCAAGGAAGAAATCAGCACTTTGGTGCTTTGAGCTGGGGGAAACGAGAGAGCATCTGAGCCGTGTCGAGCAGAGGCCTCAGCCTGGTGTATGTCCAGTGAGGACACTCCACCCTAACGGAACGCTGTGGGGGTGTGTGTGTATAAATGTGTGTGTATGTTCATTTACAAACTCATTAATTCAAGTGAGCACTTCCCTTTTTCTACACCATTTATTCTTCTCTGCTTTTAAGCTGATTTGTGTTCCTTAATTGGTCTTGTACTTTTGGCAGCTGAGGTGCCTTTTGTGCAAGGAAACCTGATTCCATTTTCTGTCTAATCTATGACTTGTTTTGCATTTTGTTAATATTATGAACAGATTCTCTGCAGTGACCTATTCTCACCTCCTCCCCCCAGCATTTTATATCTCTGAGGTTTTCTGCCAATATCCATTTTCTTTAATCAAAGAATTAGCTCAAAGAACTCAGCTGCCAATGCAAGCAATAGGAGATGTATACTTTGTACAGTTGTCATAAATTGTGATTAATTTATTGACAATTACTACTTAAAATCTCTTCAACTGCATGCATTCTCACAAACATGTACATTTTGTCATTGGGATGTATAAAATGCATTTCTGGAAACCGGAGCAAATGTGTTTGTGAACTCAACCAAAGGTAGGCAGCGGGTAGCTCGTTTCCCGCCCAAATCCCGAGGTTTGCTCTGCATTCCACTGCTGTGCCGTGTGTTTGTCGTCCGAGCACAGACACATGTTCAGTCTAGCAGCTCCTCTTTCAGCCAGTGTTTGAGCAGCGGTTAAAAGAAGATGCACTCATGTGGAAAATCCTGGCAGCAGGCACCCTGGATTGTGTTACGGCAGCTGTCCTCAATGGGAAGGCATTGATGTTTACAGTGTGTGTTTTTCCATGGAATTTTGTTTGCCTGCCGTATATATACAACACAGGTTATTCTTCTCTGTGTGTTGTGTTTTTCAGTGCTTTGTACAAAAAGTATTTTCTGTGGTAATATTTATATATTAAATGGGAATGCAGATGTAAGGCAGACACTGGCTTGAAAACATTCACAATTAAGAAGTCTGATATGTAGTAATTTAGATAAATCAACATCTTTGAAACAATGAAAAAAGGGGGGGAGAAAAAAACCTTACTGATCTGAAACACGCGAACTTGCTTCAGCATACATATTGAAAAATCTCTGGAAGAATAAGCAATGCTTTCTAAAGAACCTATTTATCAGCACATTAGTTAGTAAATTCTTTTTCAAATATAAGTTATTTTTTTCTTTACATGGAGCCTTGAGGTGGTGTTATAATCTGAATTGCTAATGGTTTAACTGTCCGTAACAATGTTGGATGTCTTGATATATGATGAAAAACCCTTTTTGCATTATTTATCCCAACATATCAATGTAACATGGTATCACTTTTTCCATAGCTATTTTTAGTGAAGTCGTCATTTTAGCACCTAGGCCATAATTGGCACAAGTATATGATGATGTCACTCCTTCTGCCTCTGTCATACTTCCATTTATTTGGGGGGGAGGAAATTTTTTCTTGTTTTATTTTTCACTTACTGAGGTCACGCCAGTGGAATTCAATGGGCCTTGCATTGTTTTCCAAAGCCATAGTTCAGCAAAACGCTTTGACATGCTTGCTCAAAGTGGATATTAGGCAGCTAATGGCTTTGGGTAGAATTTAAGCACTATCTTAAGTGCTTTTTGGAGCGTCAAGTGATTTGTATCTTATGGATAAGCTACAAATACAAAATGCATAAGAAAATTTTTTTCCCCTGGGCTCACGCCTGTAACAAGTTGGATATGAATTAAGTCAAAAGCCCTTTCCCCATCTGTGCAACCCCTGGATCATTGCAAGATCTGCCCATCCTAACAGCACCATTGTGCAACGCAGAGAGCTGTGAAAAAAGAAGAGAGAGCCTCAAGGCAATCAGACCCTAATCCTTTTGGATACCTTGTGGATAAAAGGAGCAGCATAACGCATGTGTGATATTGAACGGCCATCCCAAACCTTGTGTATTCTACCTGAATATGTTTCTCTGATCTCAAGAAACGTCTCCCTTTGGGTTGGATCACTTGCTGTTTTGCCATTGTGATAGGATGGAGATGGAAAGTTGAAGTCAAGTAGTCTGGCCACTCTTTGGCAATTGCATGCCCTGAAAAAATGGCAGAACAAAGTTTTAAGTAGCATTTGGATAAACATGTGCAGTACTAGACATGCAGTTGTCTTAGGTTTACAGAAAGAAGTGTGTTTGTGTACAGGTCAGCCAGCCTCCAGAACCTTCTCAGAGATATACAAAATCACACCCCGAGGCTTGCAGTCTGGCATAATTAAGGAACATCGGCAAAAAAACTCCCAAACGTAACACACAATTTGTGAAATAGCGTGCTTTGACTTTTTAGAAAAAGTCAGTGTTCAGTACTGGGACTTTAGTCCATATGCCGAGGCAGTGCATGGGAACCCATCGCTGTGTTTCACAGTGGGACAGCCTCTACCTGTACCACGAGGAGCTTGAGTTTCCATCATTTCCTAGCTTCTGTCTTCATATGCTGGGAAAAAGCCCCAACTTTTAATTGTACACAAAACTGTATTTTCAATTAAAAGACTGCGTAGCAATGTGAAGCCTTCACATCTAGTCCAAGCTTTTATCAAAGACACATATGTCAGCGGGAGGCTCTTACTGCAGTGTGTCTGCAACAAAACCCAAAACAGCATGAAAAGTGGAAGGTGTACAGGGCTGCAGTCCAGACAGTCTTCCTTAGGCATCAAAAATATCTTATTTTCACTAGTACCTCACACAGTCAAGCAGTCACGGTTTCAGCCAAGTCTTCCTTCTCTTTGATCTTTATGCTGCCTGCTATTATAAGATACTGAATTATCACCTCTTCCCTCAGGCTGTCTCAGAAGTTTACAGATGCAAACTTTCAAATCAAACAGTTTATGTTGAGCTGGTTTCCCCTTACTCCCTACCGTTGCCAAAGCAAAGTTCACAAAAGAGAAAAACAGTAGTGCAAAACACTTAATAAATTATCACCCATTTCTTTTTAAAATCTTTCCCAAAATAATGTTGTTTACTCTTTAATATGGAGCTATGATGAAAGAAAAATCACTTTGCAGCTTGCATTTTGGGTAGGGCTTTTGTATATTGGCACTGCTATAACCGTAATGATTGTTTCTAAAGAATTCACGATAATTAATTGGTGTGTTTATGTTTTTGTTTCTGTGCATATGTGGCTGTACCTTGTGCCATCAGCTTTGGCTGAAGCACTAACCCAACAATAGGAACTTTGTGTAGGAAAACAGACCTATGTGGAATTGCATATTGACATTTTCACCAAATTACTTCCTTTTTTTTCCTTCTTTCAGTACAATTATTAAAGATGTAACCACAGAGCCGCTTTTACAAAGTGCAGATCCACACTGCTGTCAGTTTTAATTGCATTTCTCGAGCATGTTGTGGCCTTGAAAGTGATTTTACAGTTTGGGAGTTTAGTAGAAAAATGTAAGAACCTTTTAATTTTATTTTCAGGGGGAAAAATTGCCTCCTTTTCCATTCCTTTGTCTGTGATTTGAAGCAAACTAAAGTAATAGCTTGGAAGCTTTTTAATTTCCCAAATGTGTCTTCCATTACCAATGACACTTCTAAACTTTGTTGCTAAACCTTCTAATATTTAAGGTTCTGTGAGTGTAGGCAACTGTCAAGGAAGCTGCATAATTTGGCAGTGAAGTCATGCCTGATTCACTGACCATTATTTATTATACAATGATTTCTGCAGTTCCTAAAGATGATAATCCTGGTGGTAAATGTTGATGGAAAGTCAGCAGTCTTGGGACAGGAATGAGATGATCAGTGTCACATACTAGAGTGAAATCTGGTAGAAGGCATTCCATTGAGAAATACTGTACTTAACACAGACTGCCTTTCCAAAAAATTGCCTTAAAGAGCTTTTAAATATTTTTTTACCAATTAATTCTAAAAAAAAGTGTGAAATTTGTAATTCCTTTTTGTTGCTTCCCCATTGGTGGATACGTTTTTGACTGTCTTTGTTTTTCCCTCCTCTCCTCAGCTTTTCTTACTTAGGTTCATTAATGTAATTTAATTAAAAGATGCTCAGGAAATTCCGAGTGTGTGGTGCAGGTGGCTGGTACGGGCTTCCCACCCTCAGCTTCTCAGTATCTCAGTAGTGTTACATGTGTATTCCTGCCCTTGAACTCTTCTGAGCTGGCAGTCAGTGGCTCTAAGTACAGTCAGTGGCTCCAAATACAGGTGACAACCTGTATTGTGGCTCTGAGAAGATGACAAATGGCAGCTGGAGACTGGTTTGGGAACAACTGCATTTATTTTCATTTGAAACATAATCTGTGCCTCCTCCCCCTCTCCTTCCCCCAGTGTTTTGAATAGAACACTCAGGGAAGGGAAGGAGAAAAGAAAAGTTTGGCTGACACTTGTTTACCTTGGGTTTAGTTCAACAGCATCAGTGGCCTCGCAGCTCGGGCAGCCCTGGAGGTTGGTAGCTCGGTGCTGCAAGGCAGTGATGGGTATTTTGCAGGCTGCACAAAAATGGCCACGGCAGTGCAGGCAACATTTAAATTCATATTCAGTGATAGCATTCCTTTGTTGTGAGATAGGAGGTGGGTAGTTCCTGGCTTCATGGAAGTCAGCGGGGATTTTGCCAGAAATTTGAGCAGACCTTAGATTTTATCCACAGTTTTCAGTGTTTTGTTTTCAGTATTTGTCCCAAACTGTAACCTTATGTGCTGGGGCTGTCTTTAGTAGCTGCTTCGTACAGTGTGTGGATGGCATAATCAAAACTTAGTGCTTGTCTGAGGGCCTTGGACTCTGCTGCAGTAGACATGGTGCTAATCTAAACAGGATCTGTGTGCTTGTGATTACGTTTTTTAAACTGACCTGAAAGCAATGTACTGTGAATTACTTCAGTACCAAAGCTGGAACTGAAGTTGAACGCACCAGAAAACAGCCCAACAGCTGTCATGAGATAATGAATGGTGCTACAAGAAGGGAGAGGGCTGATTAGTGGGGCAGAAGGGCAGGTAAGCATGATGGATGTGTTTCTTAGAAACCAGTCTGCAGAAAGCTGGATATAAAGATACAGACCAAAATAAAAAGCTTCATATACTCTCCTTAGGGACATTAGAAACATCTAACACATCCAGTTTTCTGAATCAATACTTGGCATGGTGTAATTCCATGCTGGGCAGACACATGCTTTGGAGTGCATAGAAGCATCAGAACAGGGCAGTTCAAAGATAAAAGTCTCTATTCAACAAAGCATGAATAAAGTAAATTAGGAACATATATGAACTAAGAAATGAAGGACAGGTTTTATTCTTAGTAACTCTGCCAGTACCAGTTTGCCACAGCTTATTTCCAATTTACAGCAGTCATAGTTTCATTTGTTCTCATGATACCTAAACAGTATTCTAAGATAATAAAAGATTTAAATTTAGTTTTGGGGGTGGGTTTTTTGGGGTTTTTTTAATTTGGTTTTTTTTTTAAAAAAAAAAAAGCTTTTTTATAGGAGATACTTGGTAAATGATACATGCCTGCTGAACACAGTTACATGAAAAGTTTGCACTGCAGTACTGGCCATGCACAGAGTGTTCACTCCAGCTGCTAAGCAGTCAAGAGCTTTCTAGCACTTGAGAATGAAGATGTAAAATTAAACTCTAATTGAAGAAATTTAATATAACCATCCATTTGGAATATGTGTAACAGATAACCCAGATAATGATGAAAAGGAACTTATTTTTAACCTTTTAACTAAAATCTTAACTTAGCAAATGTTAGAGTAAGATTTTAAGAGAAATGTGATTGAAACTTTCCTTAAGAACTATAGAATTAAAGCCTCAGGATAGGAAATTGTGACTGATGCCCTTGGCTAATTTTAAGGATAATACCTGCTTTTACTATCCTTTTATGTTCTGCTAGTGAAAAATATTGTACAGATTACCGAAGCACTTTAAAATCAGAAGGAGCTGACAGCAAAGCCAAAAACTGTCCTGGACTATTTTACTGTTCGCTTTGATGAACAATGTTTGATGCTTACCATTTGTTTTGTAGTAGAATTATATTTTGTGGCCTCAGGCAGAGAACTGTACCTGAACTGTTTTACTGTTTCTTTCCTCTGAGTATGAAAGAATTGTTGAGTCACCTGTGCCTCTTATGGTGCCTGAACTTTTTCTACATCTGCAAGAGCTTTTCAAAGCAGTATCCTCAAGTAAAGTAGGAATGGACTTTATTTTGGAAATCTTATTTCTATGAAAAGGTTTTCTCTGTGGTGTCTTTACATACTTTTTGCTAGTATTTACCACCATCATGCTTTCTGGGTAAATTTCTCAAGTGGTATGTACATTTTGTTGGACATATAGGTATATGCTTAAGGTTAAGCACGTTACAAATCGTATCCTTACTGAGCAAACAACTCACACATCTCCTTAAATCTAAAGTTAGTGGGATTGTTGATATGCTTAGAATTAAGCACATCTTTGAATATTTTTCTGATTTGAGACTTTAGTCCTTCGAACTAGTATTTTAGTCAGTTCTGCAAGCAGAATGGAAAAAATGATTTGTTTCTGTAAATGTCTTATAACCGTGGTATACCCTTCTGCATGAAGAAGATTGATGAACAGTATGTACCTGGTTTGGTAGAGTTTAAGAATGTTTTTATTGCAAAGGAGAAACCAGGTTGGTTAGGTTTTGTGGTTTTTGTTGTTGTTTTGAAAAGATAAAAATTCAGGTTTAATTCAAATGCTGACTTGAAATCAACCAAAATATGTCTGTGATGCTTGTGAAATAGTTACCTTCTGATGGTTATTCTAAACTAGTGCACTGCTAGTTTGCAGTCTGAGCAGTGCAGAAATAGTGCCCTGACCGTTGAATTGAAGACAAGCAAATCAAAGCCGCTTTTCCTGTCACACATACTTTGTTAATCCTACTACAAGAGACCAAGCAGAGACACAGTAGGTGTTAAGAATTGCTGAAAAGTTCAAAGTGTGCGTACTCGGTAGGATGCAGTGACTCCAGGGTGCACAGGCTTTGAAAGGGTGATATTGCAGCCTTGCAGAAAGGCTCTGTTCCTTTTGGACTGGCTAAAAGGTACTGTTCTATTTGGTAGGAAGAAGGCTGTGGAAAGCTGCAAGGGAATGACTGGTAGCCAATGTGTGTGGGGGGTCCTGAATACTTTATTATAACATATTCCACTGCAATCACATGATGAACAATTCACACATCACAGAAATCAAAGAAGGAAGAAAACCAGTTAGGTCATCTTGGCTAATACTCTTGCCAATGCAGGACTGTGTTCTCCTGTATTTTCCTCTGGTGTTAGATTGCCCATTTTTATCTGACTCAAGTGATGATGCATTCCCTAAGATACTTTCACAGTCTAATAGATTTTACTGTTAGGAAATTTTCTGTTGCTCTGTAAACTAAATTTAACTTTGTTTAAATTCAGATCATTACTGTGAGACAAATCTCCAGGAACTTAAGCTAAGTAATTCCCATCGCTGTCCTTGGCAGTTTACACCGTTCAGGTACCTGTAAGTCTAATAATTGTGCTATTAAAGAAACAATGCTACTGCAGAAAATTTTTCACTGGGAGAAAAAACAAACAAACCAAAACCCAAAATACCAGTTAAGTGTTCATCAACCTGGTGTTTTTCCATTTTAACTATGTAAAAGTTCGTGATGAAATTCGACCTTGTGTTTATAACAGCACTCATGGCTCAGCTCTGTAGCCTATGCCATATATTTGGTTTAAAGGTAACAGTGTACACAGTGACAGAGATACAGAAGACATATGAAGCTGCAGGCAGATGTGATTTGGTGGCTTGGTTTGTGGTTTGGTTTTCTGGGTGGTTTTTTTTTTGGGATCACACATTGGACTGTTTAGTTTTGACCCAGATGTTAAAAGGAATTGTAGCCCCTTTACAATAGCCTGGTAACTTAAAAGAGCCATAAAACTGACTGTTTGGCATATTCCCGGTTTAGGAAGATCTACATAGACTCTGTAGCATCTCTGGCCTGTAGGTACAGAAGAAGTGTAGAAACAAGGGGTGAAACAAACAGTTGCTACTGCTATCAACTCAGTGGGAATCCAGCAGATATCCTCAAACCATCAGCCTTGCCTCCTAGCTGTATCTAGGACACAGGGATACAAGGGCAAAGAGACCAAAGTGCAGTTCCCAAACTGTGTTAGGTTCAACCCCTGGCTGCAGGAGAATGTGAAATGATTCTGTGAGGTCTGACAGATCTCAAAGACACAGATCTAAAGCGATAGACACAAGGATAGGATTCACAGTGCTTGGATTAGCCCCCATGAATGAGTCTTATTTGCCTGTGCAAATTGCATGGACAGACGGCTGGCGCTGGCCTGGTGGCTCAGCTTTTGGAGGTACCCTTTTGCACTGTGTGGCATGACTGTGAGCAGATAAAGGTGTCTGCAGTCGTATTTCATAGCTGCTTTCTAGGAGAACTCCTCCAAAGTTTTAATACTCTTGAAACCACATCTCTGGCTTACTTTGGCTGTGGATAGTCTTTTTTAAATATATCCCTCTGTGCCTAATACAGACCCAGCATTGTGCTTCCCTGGTAGAGAAGGGAGAGGTGATTATTGTGGAGTCAGGAAGAGAGAATTAGGGCCTGATAAGAGCCCCAGAGATGGAAGGCCAATTGGTAGTGTGTCCCTACTGCCTCGCCTCTGCTTACTGGTTGAAATGGCTCATCTTAATTAGAAGCTTCCTGGCAGCTGTGGATAACCTTCAAGGTTGTACTGCCTCATTTCTATTACCTTTGGCTCTTTAGTCTGTTATAAACAATGTGTCTCATTACAAAATGAAAAGCTTTGTCTTCCAAAATTAGACTTATTAAAAGTTTATGCTCCATATTCTGAAGTGTCTTTGGCTGAACCTTTTCCTTTCCTTTTTGCTATGTGTTTATCCAGCACTTCTTGTGGAATCATTGTGCTTGATTTAGATACTTGACTTCGCAAGAGCTGATTTATACACATGCTTTACATACATTATCTTTAGATGGAAAAAAGTCAGCTCAGAAAGCTTCTTGCAACTGATCCGTAAGTAGAACATTGTGGGATTGCTGGAATGTACTACATCTGAGACACTACGGTTGATTGAGGTGCTCTGTTGTTTCTTTGGGAAGAGTAAGGTTGAATCAGCATTGCAATTAAATATAGTCCATAGAGTGAATAGACTGTGGACCTTGTCTTTTCAAGGTGGCATTTGTTATCGTAGTCCCTGAAAGCACTGCTGTAGTTAACCCTTATATTTATAGCCTTGTAGCTTGACCATAGAAATTTGCCCTCAGCAAGAACTTGGCACACAGACTGCTGTTAGCATAGGAGTCTAAGTTATGTGTGTATTATCTTCTCCTTTTTAAATCTAATTCATTTTAATTAGAGATGGGCTTGTGCTGCAGAATTTGGATCCAAATCTTAAACTCTCCTCCTCCAGGTTTAAAGGATGTATAGACTTGACACTTTTGTTTAAATTCAGCTGGCAACAGTTAGGCAGTGTGGTAGTGTCAGATCCTTTTACTATTTTCTAACAAAGAACAACATTTTTGTCAGCCGTGTCCTTTCTTCCATTTAGAATGATGTCTTCAGAAATGCTCAATTTAGTTTTGAGTATTGTATTTTGGAAAAAAAATCAAATGGCTTCTAGGTTTTGTTCTGTTTGGAAGAGAATAAAAAGTTGGAAGGCTGATGTCACAACCTGGTTTGACTTCCTGGAAAAACACTAGTCTGTACTGATCATGTTAATAGCTCCCTAACTCCTGGTCTGGGTAATGGCTTTTAGCTCTGGGTATCTCTGGAAGTGAGGTCAGGCTTTGCAGGAAGATTGCAGAGCCATGGTTTGTGTATGCAGGGAGAAGACACGAAAGGGCAAAGCTCAGTTAGAGTTGAAACCAGCCAGTGTTGTGTCAGACAACAAGAAGGGCTTTTTTAGGTACGTTAATAGCAAGAGGAGGTCTAAGGAAAACATTACACCAATACGTGTTGAAGTTGGTCACCTGACTAATAGGGATGAAGAAAAAGCAGAGGCATTCAATATGTTTTTTGCCTCAGTCTTTAATAATACTGATAGACCTTGGGCTGCTCGGTCCCCTGAGTCAGAGGACCACGAGTGTGGGAACAGTGACTTTCCATTTATGGACACTGAAATTGTAAGGGACCAGCTGCATCAGCTGAATGTTCACAATTCCGTGGGGCCTGATGGGATTCATCCCAAAGAACTGAAGGAGCTGGTGGATGTTACGGCAGGACCCCTCTTGATCATCTACCAAAGGTCTTGGGAGTCCGGGGAGGTCCCTGCTGACTGGAAGCCAGCCAGTGGTATTCCAGTTTACATGAAGGGCATGAGGGAAGACCCAGGAAACTGCAGACCTGTTGGAAACTGTTTCCTCTGTTCCTGGAAAAACTATGGAGAAGATAGTACTGTGTTCTGTTGAAAGGCATTTAAAGAATAATGCAATCATGAGTCACAGACAACGTGGGTTCACAAAGGGAAATTCCTGTTTAACTAATTTGATAACCTCCTATGATAAGATCACCCACCTGGTGGAGGAAGAGGAAGCAATGAATGTAGTTCTTCTGGATTTTAGTGAGGCTTTTGATACTGTCCCTCACAGCACCCTTCTGGACAAATTGTCCAACTGTGGGATGAGTGGGTTCACAGTGTGCTGGGTGAAGAACTGACTGAAGGGCAGAGCTCCAAGGGTTGCAGTGAATGGAGCTCCACCTGTCTGGTGACCACCAGCAGCGTTCCTCAGGGCTCAATTCTAGGGCCAGTGCTGTTCAATATATTTATCAATGATCTGGATGCAGGAGTTGAATGCACCATTAGCACGTTTGCTGATGACACCAACCTGGGGGGTGCTGTTGACTCTCTTGAGGGACAGGAGGCCTTGCAGAGGGTCTAGATAGATTGGAGCATTGGGCAATGGTCAGTGGCATGAAATGTAACAAGTCCAAATGCCAGATTCTGCATTTAGGACAGAGTAACGCCGGGCACAGTGTAACTTGGGAGAGAGTGGCTGGAGAGCAGCCCTGCAGGAAGGGATCTGGGGGTGCTGGTCAGCAGCAGGCTCACTGTGAGCCAGCAGTGTGCCCTGGTAGCCAGGAGGGCAAAGCACATCCTGGTGTGCATCCAACACAGCATGACCAGCTGGTCACAAGAGGTGACTGTCCCACTGTGTTCAGCATGGTGCAGCCTCACTTGAGTGCCATGGGCAGTTCTGGGCCCCACAGTTTAAGAAAGATGTGAAGGTCCTTGAATGTGTCCAGAGGAAGCCAACAAAGCTGGTGACAGGGCTGGAAGGCATGTCCTGCGAGGAGCAGCTGAGGGCTTTGGGGTTGTCTAGCTTGGAGAAAAGGAGGCTGAGGGACAACCTCCTTGCTCTCTGCAGCTTCCTGAGAAGGGGAGGTGGAGAGGGCGGTACTGGGCTCTTCTCCCTGGGAGCCAGTGATAGGACTCATGGGAATCATTCAGAGCTGTGCCAGGGGAGGTTTAGACTGGACATTAGGCAGCATTTCTTTACCAAGGGGATGGTCAATCACTTCAACAGGCTTCCTAGAGAGGTGATTAATGCCCTAAGCCTGTCAGTGTTTGAGGCGTTTGGACAATGCCCTCAGTAATTCGCCTTAACTTCTGGTCAGCCCTGAAGTGGTCAGGCAGTTGGACTAGATGATCGTTGTAGGTCCCTTCCAACTGAAATAGTCCTATTCTATTCTCTATTCTATTCTCTATTCTATTCTCTATTCTATTCTCTATTCTGTTCTATCTCAAGTAAATTCCTAGGAACAAACACTTTTCAAGGGCAGAGGAACGATCCAGCAATCCGTGTCTTAGAAAGCTAGTGCTGCAAGCATCCCCATCAGTTGCACATATCCCTCCCAGGTTTCCCCTGGCTGTTCTGAACTCTGAATTCTACTTACATCTGTCAGAGGTGATGTGTCAGTAAAGCAGGGAAATGCAAGTTTAGCAAGTGTATAGGCTCATGCTTCCTTCTTACACAACCAGGATAAAACCTGGGTGAATTATATATCTGAAAACCATTGAGCTCTTCAGAGCAACCCCTCAAGAGTCCTGGGTGTGAGATGGATTTTTTTAAGCCAAACAAGCTTTTCAAGCCTCCTTTGGCCTGAGTGTTGCCTTGCAATGGTGTAATGACCTGCTTGCCTCAAGAGGATATTCCTCATCTAAATCTCTCATATACCTCTTGTCTGTGTGTTTATGCATGGAATTTCCAGGCTGGAATCTCTTTTAGCTTCTGACCAAAGAATTTCTCCAAGGTAGTGGCACTGTCACAGTAGCAGTCCTCTTGCTATTTTGAGGGGGATCCCTCAGTGCACTGAGGCTGCTCTGCCCCAGCTTTCCAGGTGTTCCTGAATTCCTGATACAGAATAAATGCTCAAGGCGACGTTAATGGTAACAATTGACTTGGATGTTGAAATACAAAAAGGCTTGGATGAAATCAGACTGAATTTGTAAGCAGACACAAATCTGTCTCCCAGTTTATTACAGCATAATCTAAACTTTTTCTAAGTAGTAGCATTAAGTATATATGAAAGTGCGTGACAGACATTTAGCGAAGCATATACTCATGTTTTTAGCAAGGGAGTAAAAGATATGGTCAGAACATGTCTGCCCTGGAATCAGAAATTAGAAATCCTTATTCACGCTCTGTAAATCAGGGCTGACGTTTGTCACCAGCCCTGGTTCTCAGCTGCATTTTCTACATGTGGATGTGCAGAACTAATAAAGAAACAGTGCTTACACTTTTCCACTATTAGTTGAAAGGTGTCAGTCTCTCCTTTTATTCTCAGTTGGTGCATTTAATGAACTTGTGTTGGTTCCAATCATCAGACTTCCAAATACAGAAGTTTTCAAGTATTAGTCTATCTGAGTGTTGTATACAGGGATTGTGAAGCATATGAATCACAGGATGGTTTGGGTTGGAAGGGCCCTTAAAGATCACCCAGTTCCATCCCCCTGCCATGGGCAGGGACACCTTCCACTAGCCCAGGTTGCTCACAGCCCCGTCCAACCTGGCCTTGAACCCTTCCAGGGAGGGGGCAGCCACAGCTTCTCTGGGCAACCTGTGCCAGGGCCTCACCACCCTCACAGGGAAGAATTTCTTCCTTATATCTAATCTAAATTTACCCTCTTTCAATTTAAAACATTACCCCTCATCCTGTCCCTACACTCAGGGAGATAGAGTCCCTCCCCAGCTTTCCTGTAGCCCCTTTAAGTACTGGGAGGCTGCTCTAAGGTCTCCCCAGAGCCTTCTCTTCTCCAGCTGAACACCCCCAACTCTCTCAGCCTGTTCTCACAGGGGAGGTGCTCCAGCCCCCTGATCATCTTCGTGGCCTCCTCTGGACCCGCTCGAGCAGGTCCGTGTCCTTCTGATGTTGGTGCCCCCAGAGCTGGACCCAGCACTGCAGGGGGGGTCTGGTGAGAGCAGAGTAGAGGGGGCGAATCCCCTCCCTCAAGGGGCCACACTGCTCTTGATGCAGCCCAGGACACGGTTGGCTTTCTGGGCTGCAAGCACACGTTGCTGGCTCACAGTCACATTTTCCATCCCCTAATACCCCCAAGTCCTTCTCCTTGGGGCTGCTTTCAATCCACTCCTTGCCCAGCCTGTAGCTGTGCTTGGGATTGCCCTGACCCATGTGCTGGAGGGTGTTACATATGTTACCCATATGAGGGGGGTGTTGCAGATAGTCAGTCCTTTCATCCTTCCCTCCCTGTGGGGAGGACCAGGGTAAGGGTAAAACTTTTTTTTTTTTTTTTTAATTTAACATGACTTGTAACCATTAAAAAGAAACTAATTTAACTTTCAGGCTTTGGCAAAAGTTTGTATAGCTTCTTATTTCATTCCCTGTGGTTGTTTTTTCTAGGCAGCCAACTCCAGTGGGATGCATAATATTTAGTACTTCAAAAGCGAGTATGAATATTTATCTTCCCATGCCCCACCTCTTCAGGTATCCTCAGCAGAGCATATGCACCTTCTTTATCTTCTTGGTTTGAATCTCCATCCTCTTGAGAGGAACAATTACATGTTTGTCCATATCTACTCCTTCCTTTAATTCTTTTAAAAAATGCTCTAAATGTTAGCTGGGGTGCAGAGATACTTGCTGATAATGTGATGGAGAACTGCTTGCATCTGGAGCAGCTGACTAGTCATTGGGTGATAGCCTATTGCTAGATACTTTGTTTTGCCTGTATGGTTTTAAAAATAGGGAAGTATTACAGAAAATATAAAAGGTATGTTTTTTTAGAATATTTAAAAAAAATAATTAAAAAAATAATCTGTGAATGGGAAATTGCAGTATTACTTTTCGTATATAACTTGTTTATTTGTTTAACCAGTAAATCACCTGCTTAGAAAGTGTCTTGGTTTCATCTTAGGACTTTCAGTTGCTGAAGTATTCAAACCCTGTTTCAGGCAATGGCAAAGTAGTCTGTCTGTTGTAGCACTTCACCTACTGCATCCATCAAGGGTCATTACATTTGCTGAACTGACCAGTAAGTAACTGACACAGTTCTGGAGTTCAACACTGCTTATTTCTCATTAAGGCATCATTATCCCATTGTCCTTCCTTCCCTGTGCACTGACTGCACCGAGTCTAGCTGGTTCAGTATTAGAAGATTAATAATCACAGCTGGAACCTGAAAGGGGTTTCTTTGGCATACTAAGCCATTCTAGAAGTGCTTTATTCATGGAATATGGCAGTGGTGGTCTTAGTCAGGAGGCCAATAATAGCGGTTTAAATCTGGCATAAATCAGCGGTGTGCTTATTCACTAAACCCAGACTGACTTCTCATCCTATGCCTTTCCTGTTCTGCATTCATAAATATCTTCATTTTATAGACTCTTCACTCTGTGCACTAAGTCTCCATACTCATTCCAGATTACTTTGGAACTGGAGATAGTTTAAAGAAAAAACTTTTCACTTAAATAATTTTAGTGATAAGGTCTGTGTTTAATCTCTTATTCCTGCCTTTGCTTCCTGTCCATGCAAATAGTGTTAGGACTTTGTACAAAACAAAAGAGGACAAAAATTACTAATATCCTGTGCATTGAATATATCTTATATTTTTAATTACTGTATAATTGCTCAATTGCTGTATAAAGGGCAGTCTTCCATAGATGTCCAGCCCAGCTTTTAGGTCATGGCAGTTGGTTGCTGTGGTTATGTGACTGGAATGTTGTACATTTATGTGTTTTGGTGTGGCCAAACACTTCAGAGTGGAGAAATCTGAGGAAATTAAGAGACTGCTTTCCCGTGATTCATGTTAAAGAAGAAAAGATTGCAAGTGCATACAGAGTCAAGTGTCTCCTAAATATTTTGGGTTTGTGTTATCATTTTATTGCTGAAGGGTTTTAGATTAATTTTGCAAAATTAAGTGATCACTTTGATATGAGTGGTTACTCTCAAAGTCACATTCCAAACCTGTTCACTCATGCATAGTACAAGCACAGGGTTTCTTGCCATACGTTCTCTTTCATACATACTCAGTCCATTCATACTAGATATAGCAGGGTGATCGGCACATGACATGAGAAAATACTTTAGCTGCACGTGCCTCTTACACTGGGAATACATCCTATTACCAGCAAAATCAGGACTGAACCAGAGGGACTGCTGAGACTGTGCAGGATGGCACCATGGTGATGGAGCTGCAGTTGTTCCCTGTGTGTGAACCTTTCTCAGAGCTGTTTTGTGTTGGCTCTCCAAAGTATGTGATGTATCACAGAATTTTGGATCACATTAAAATTTCAGGGTGTTGTTGTTTGAGCCCAGAGGACAACTGAGCACCACGCAACTGCTCACTCACCCCTTCCCCCCCAGGAATGGGGAGGAGAAAATAAAGTAAAAGGCTCAGGAATCCAGATAAGGACAGGAAGGAATGACTCATCCATTATGGTCATGGGCAAAAGACAGGCTCATTAGGAGAAGAATAGGAATATTGATTTAATTCAAACACTTAACAACACCACCACCACTTAACAGACAGTAGGATAGTGAGAAGCATTACCACATCTTAAAAACACCTTCCCACCTCCCCTTCTTCCCAGGCTCAGCTTTGCTCCTGATTTCTCTGCCTTCTCCCCGCCCTGAGCAGTGCAGGGGGCAGGGAATGGGGGTCAGTCCCACTGCTCCTTCCTCATCAGGGAGAGGACTCTTTACACTCTTCCCCTGCTCCAGCGTGGGCTCCCTCTCATGGGAGACAGTCCTCCACGAACTTTCTCCGGTGTGAGTCCTTTCCACAGACTGCAGCTCTTCATGAACTGCTCCAGCGTGGGTCCCTCCCGCATATTGCAGTCCTCCCAGCACCGAACTACAGCAGCAGCAATTTCTTCCCACAGAATCCTGGCCTTCTTCGGGTGCAGTCACCTGCTCTGACATGGGGTCCTCCACAGGCTCCTGTTCGACAGCTGCTCCACTGTGGACCCCCATGAGTGCAGGGGGGCGGCCCTGCCATCTCACCATGGGATACAGGGGAGTCTCTGCACCGGCACATCTTCCCTCCGTCCTCCTCTTTTCTCCTACTGACCTCGGTGTTTGCATAGGTGTCATCCTTGCAACTCCAACTCCTCTTCTCAGGTTCCCCTTCTTAAATACATGATCACAGAGGCACAGCCACTGTTCCTAATTGGCTGGGCCTTAGTGTAGAGGTGGGTCTGACTTGGAGCCAGGGGAGCTTCAAGAAGCTTCTCACAAAGGGTCACGGCTGTAGCCCCCTCTCCCTGTACCAAAACCCCCCACCACACACAGACTCAACACACAGGGTCAGGAATATGCATCTCTGAAATACAACCTTGTCAGTGTAGTTTAGTGCCATCTGCAGAGCTGTGAAGATTGCCCCATCATTTGTGTGGGTCTTCACTATCATGTATTATCCAGCCGTCTGTGGGTCAATCCAAAGCACTGATTAAACTTTACTTTCAGGTGATAGAAAATTATCAGAAAACATGTGATTGCTAAATTAGGAGAAACTAAACCCTCCTTGTATCATGTTCACAAAATCCAGGCTGATTCATTCAAAGCTGGGGAAATAATCCAGATTTAAATCAATGTGACAAAAAAATGCATTTGGCCCTATGTGTATAGGCACAGATCAACCAAACCAGTAATACCGTGCTTGCAACACACACTTGTAACATAAAATGATCAGTTGTAAAATGTGTTATTTTTGGAACATGAGGTAGATTAAAGTGGTTAATGGCTTATTATTCTAGCTCTTGCTTCAACAATATGACCAAGAAGGTTAATGACATATTGTTTGCACAGTGCTGTACTCTACTCGTGTCCATAGCTAATATGTATTTTCATGAACATCGCAAGCAGCTTTTCTGCTGTGGCTATAAATCACGTTGTTTCCTTGACATTTTCCGTGTTAATAGTTGAAAGGTGTACAAAAATAACAACCAGTTTGTTCATTGGTTTGAGTTTGTGCATGTCTCCATTGAGCCACCAGTTGTGTTTGAATGGTGTCTAGGTAAGGTTACAGAAGGGACCAAAAATTCCTTAAGCTGTGATCTGTGGGCAACTGATGTTGGTTGGCGAAAGAGCAGAAAAGATTTGTCAATGGTTACGTTGGCTCCTGGGTTACAGGATGTGCTCTGTCGACTTCTCCATTTTGGGTGCTCTGCTTGGGCGAATAAGTACTTGATTTCACTTGCTGGTGAAGTCAGAGCTCTTAGCCAGCTTCTTTTTTGGTGTACTGCTACTGTTTTGGACACAGATGAAGCTTATCCTCTGTGTAACGGGCATAGCTCTCTTAGAGTCAATAGCTGAGTAAATTTAGGTGAAGATCTGTATTGCTGGCTTTCCTGTCAAACCACTGCCTTCTCACTGTGTATTATGTGCTCTTGTAGGGTGGTAGTGGAACTCCTGTTAAATGTCTAATCATTTAGTTAAAATTTTTTTTTTAAAAAATCATCTGTAGAAAAACAAGTAGCTAAAAGAACAAGTAGCTAGCTTAGAAAAAGTGTGACCTTCAACTGCTATTTCACATGTTACTGTCACACGAAGGAATTGGAGCATTTTTGGAGGAAGAGGGCAGACAGGAGAAGAGCAGTTCCAGTGCTCACCAAGAAGAGTTATCTGCATGACAAATTAAATGTGGTAGCAATGAGGAGTTTTGGCCAGGTTTAGTAACAAATGCTAGTTTTGGCATGTCCACAATACCACCATGCTGCATAAAGTGCCTGTATGTTTGAATTCTATACATTTCTGTAAAGGTGATAGTTGAATCAAACTGTATATACTAAATAATGCAAACAGGGTCCCTGTGACCAAAGATGACTGGTCTTGAATTTGTAATAGAGGGATAATGTTAAGGGTATTTTTGTGTTACCTGTTCTTGTCAGTCATCTTTTTTTACCAGAATGCAGGGTGCTCTTTTATTTATGTATTTCGTGCTACCCTGACTATCATAGCATGTATTTCTCTTTAGTTTCAAAATATAATATCAAGTGCATTTGGACTTGTGTGCCTTATACATACATAAATATTTATTAACTGAGTTCAGTCTTCCTGCGCACAAAGAATCAACATTTTTGCATTTGTATAGAGGTAATCCAAAAGCTTAAAACTATATGTAGGGTTAGCCAAAAAAGAGGCACCTGGAGCTGTGGTACATGGAATAGTCCAAAACACAAAAATCCCTTTACAGTGTTTTATTTATCTGATCAACAGAGAGCAGTGTGTAGACAGTGTTCAGTGTCTTATCAACTCATTGTGCTTGAGTCTCACTGGATAGCAAAAGCTTGTGTTAAAATAGTTGTCTTTTTTTTCCTTTTAAAGACACCTTTCTTTCTTCACCCCCAGCAGGGAAGTAACGCAAATTCATTACTAGCAATGTTGCTTTAAAGCAATATGTACTAAAATAAATATTAAGAGACTAAATTTTAGTAATTATAACATTAATAAATCTTGCTCTTAGAACTTCAGTGTAAAGCATCTTCGTTACCGCAGCATCTGTGCTTTTGTCAGAGCGAGCTGTTCACCAGCTCTCTCTAGTATTATTTTTACTTTTCCTAACACTGAGTGAATGTTGACTTTAAATATTACAGAGAAAAGCAAAAAAACCGCACTGAAGATGTGTGACTTTGTTTCCACTGTGAAGGACAGCTTATTCTTAGGCTGTACTTTTTATGTAATTCCCCCAAAATGCTGACAGAGATGTTAGCGAATTTTAAAGCCATTGTGAGCCTGAGTTGGCAGTACAGGGCCTTGGGTCTATATAAGGGAAAGAAGTAATCTGTATTGTATGTTCAGTGTATCTCCTCCAGATTGTAACTACATCTAGTTTGTGGTGGTTTTACTTTTCAGACAGCTGTTCTTGGTGTACAGCCGAACAGTACAATCTCATGTTCATTACCCGTTTGACGGAGGGGACTTGGGTCAAGCAGTGTTCACTCCATACCCACAGAAGTATTTACAGTTTTGACAATAGCTTGTTTTACCATACCGGAATGTCGTCAATATTCTTTTACCTGTTGTTTTCTTGAGGGGGTTTATTTGTTATTTATTTGGGGACACAAATTCATGATGGTGACTAGCAAACCAGACTTGAATGGAGTGCCTTTTAGCTGTGTTGCAAGGTTCCTCTGTGTTTTAGTGTCTTGTGTATAACCCCTGTTCCCCATTAAGTGAAAACTGCTAAATCATATTGAATTGAAAGGGAGAAATGGTGACAGTGAACCGTTCACCCATGTTCTATCAAGGTGATTTTTCCTTCTTGCTCATTGGCACTGGATGCATATTAAAAATCCTGGAAGAGACTGTGCAGATGAGCTTTTCAGAAAAATAAATTTTATTCAGATTCTCCCAGTGAAAGCCCCTAAAATTAATTACAATTTATTTTGGTCCTAATAGTCATGAATTTACATTCAAACAAACAGAAATTACCCTCTGCACTGTGTTTTTTATTTTGCAGAAAAGAGATGCCAACTAGACACTACTGGGAATACTTTTATCCCCAAGGTCTATATTAATCCTTTTGTGCTAAAAGACACATTTCTGAAAAATTTATCATAAACCTGCCATGCTGTTGTCTCATTGTTCCTTCCGTGGTGTGAGCAGTTCTGGGACTTCTGCCAGCATTGTTCCTTCCATTTAAATAGGAAATTTGCTACGAAGGGTCTGGTTCTCGGATGAATAGTGCAGTGCTTGTTCAACCTGACTTGGGCGATTCATAACCCAAATGGGCGATGCCATGCAAAGTAGGAGTAGCCAGTATTTGGCCTGTCAGGTTTACTGATGTTATATTTGCAAGTATAATTTTAATTGTATGCGTACATAAGAAGGGGGAAGGGCTGATCATTTTAAATAGGAGTCAGATCTTTGAAATACTGTTTGTGTTGCTTAATAAGTTCTACAAATAATTAGGTAAAAACTGAATGAGTCCAAGGCTTCAATTTATAGCTTTTTTTTAATCAGAAAATGTTACAGCATTAGTTCTGCTGTCCTTGTTTCTGAGACCGAATAACTGAGAAATATTTGTACGTACTGGGAGAGGGTCTTGAATCTCTTAAACTGGCAGTGTGTTCTAAATGTGTGTTGAACACCTCCCTCAGAACTGTGTCCATTCTAGAGAGTTTCATCTATGAAACATTTGTTTCAATTGGTAAGCTAAAAATAGTGTTCCTTCAAAGGAATTTGTGTACAGCAGAAAAAAGTCAGTTTGCAGATTTTTTTTTTCTTAAGTGCTTTGCAATTTTAGTTAGGGGTTTTTTTATATATACAACTAATGGCTTGAATGCATTACTCGTGTCTGTGGTTTCACTTAAAATACAGTTCTGTTTTAGCTCTGAGTATTCTGGAGAATAGCAAGAATAATTTGATAACACTATTCCCTTATGAAAGCATTTAAAGTATAGTAAGTGTTTCCATTTCAGGCCTGTGGAGTACTGTCTGGTTAAATTATATGGTGGACTTGAATGCATCATTTATGAGCTTCTTGATCCAAAGTTTGACAGCTATTCTAAAATTATACCAAATTTGAGATTATTTTTTAATATGTGCTAGAATCTATCTGCAACATAGCTGATAAGCTATCTTAAGAAATTGTGATAGCATTTGTATATAAAAATAAATTATTCCGTTCATTACAGTAACCAAGTTAAAATTATATCAATAAGAATGTTTCTAATAGTAACTAAATCTTATACACATCAACATGAAGCTCAACACAAGTAACAGGGAAAATAATAAGAATTCTTTCAACTTTCAGTTCATGGGGTCATTGAAGGTTTTATGATCAAGGTGCAGTTATCACTTTAGAGACCTAGGATACTTCTGGATCAGGCTACTGTATTCCCTAATATCAAAAGCAGGACACAAAATAGGTGTGTTGGGAGAGGCAGCACTTCTGTTTGAGCAGTAGCTACATGCATGAGGCTCTAAGCCACTGCATTTCTGCCAACTCTCTTGCAGTAGACCTCCCTCCTTAAGCTAGACCTCCTTCCACTGCAGAGCTCCTGTCCTCCTCTGTCTTGTCCTAGAGGATCTACAAGCCCTGAACTGTACCCTTTCCTTTCATCCCTCTTACCACAAAACTATTTATTCTCTCATTCCTCATCAAATCACCCCGGTCTGCCTCAGATCTCTGGACTTTTCCTGTCTCTCTGCCCCACGCTTCTCATGAAAGTTGGTTGTTGTTACCATCACCTGTTGTGTTGTCCCTGTAGCACTGACTTCTAGACCCAGCAATCAAAATACCTGTTGCCACTGGCACCGTGTTCTGCTGGAGTCCACCCCTGTGCTGGCCATCAGTGCAGTTCCCAGAGCTTGCTCTTTATTTCTGACTAGGATTCCAGAAGCCTGGAAAGGAGCTGCCTTTGCTGAAATCTGTGGACATACAGTAGCACTACTCCTGATAGAGGTGGAGGATCTGACTTGGAAAGAGTGGGATCCTTCAGGGAAACTAGAGGATCTTTTACCCTGTGTGGACCTCTTAACAAAAATAATTTCCTCTCAATTTCTCTGTTTCTTATTAGATCCTAATATGGATAATATATATGGGTCGGTTTTTTGTTGAAAGTGGCTGATTTAAAGTTATTGTATAATGAAGAAATATAAAAAGGACATCACTTCACTACCTGTCGAATGATTTGATTTCTAAATGAATATGTATACTGTCAATATTACAAACTCATCCAGGAACCTAAAAGACAAGGGTTGTTTCTTTGCTTCTGTGTTATTGCTGGTGATAAATAAGAAATTATAACTAGGACCTTATTTTGATGCACCACAATACAGTTCCAGACAGCCTGCAATAAAGTGAATATAAGTTATGATCAATAAAACCTATCACAGTAATAATTATTACTGTAAGCTTGTAATATTTGTTAAGTTACAGAATCAGCAGAAGGTCTTATCATCTCTTTAAGGGATATAAGAGTATGGCCCCATTGTAACTGCCCTCTGTGTGTTGGTTTTGGAGTCAGTATTTTGTTCTTGGTTTTGTCCAGCTTTCTTCCAAATTCTTTAATTAGTGGGCATCACTTCCTGGTAAGGCTACAGGAAAAGCTCAGGTCATGCTTAGGCCACTGCCGAATCTATGAGCTAGTGTCTTCCAAGAAAAACATTGTAAATCGTATTTTGAAAAGGAAATGTTATTAGACACACAGTTAATTGAATTGGATTAGCTATGCATCAGCTCTTCAGTCTGAAAGATTCACTTTCCTGCATTTCTTCTGGATAGAGATAAACCAGAGTGGTTGATTGAATTCAGTCTTCCATAAAGACTGATGTATCTTTGTATCAGCAGTAGCGAGGTAAGACGTTGCGTCTGAAACTGGCAATGCTGATTTTGATAGGCTTACCTGCGTTTTACTTCAGAGGTTATCCGCTTTCATCAGCAATTGTCAAGTTCTTAACACGGCTGGAAGCATAACTGAAATCCCAGTTAGTTGTTGCCCTTAGCATTATTCACCCAGCTGCGTAACTCCCATGGGTGTTGGCAGAAGCTGAAGATACTCCGCTGGATGTAGGCAGCATCTGCAAGTTCGGATACAGCAGCCCTGGTTCAACAAAGCTTAAGGAGATTCTTAAATCCTGATTCAACAAAGCTTAAGGATGTTCTTAAATCATGTTGAAGGAGAGACTGTAGCATTTAAATTAAGTGCAAGCTTAAATACTTTTCTGAAAGTGGAAGGGTCTAGAAAAAATGTAGAGTAGGTCAGCTACAGTAGGATGTTACAGGATGCTCTTAAGTACAAGACACTAGTTTCAAGCACTTCCAAGTTGTGCTCATAAGCTAGGAGTTCTGCCATTAGTAAAACAATAAATAATTTTCAAGGGACCGTAAATTGGGTAGGAAGCATTTGATTTATCTTAAGAACAAAATACAATGCAGTAAGTCCTATGCTTAAAAATAAATAAATATTTATGTAGTGTAAATAATTTCTTGACACACAAATCACTTGCTATTGTGTTATGTGTTTCTTTCACTTTATAATTTAGGCTAAACCAATTTCCCTGTTAGATATTGTGTATTAGCTATTGGCTTTTTTAATTGTTCTAAAATTTAAGTCACTTTTAATGATCTGCTTAAGATAAACAGCTTGGCCTCTTCGTTATTGTCGTGGTTTAAACCTGCCTGGGAGCCAAACACCACACAGCCGCTTGCTCACCCTTCCCTGCCCAGGGGATGGGGGGGTAAGTTGGAGGGGTAAAGAGACTCATAGGTTGAGATAAAAACAATTTAAGAATTGAAATAAAATAGTAGTAATAGTAGAAAATACAAATGAGTAATGCACAATGTGATTGCTCACCACCCACTGACAGATGTCCAGCCCGTTCCCAGCTAGTGATCCCAGAGAAGAGAAGATCCTGAAATCTCAATCCCAGCAGTGAGAGGGCTTCCCAGCCAACCTCCTCTATACACTGAGTGTAACACTGTAGGATATGGAATAGTCCCTTGGCCAATCTGAGTCCAATACTCTGGCTGTGCTCCCTCCCAGCTTCTTGTGCCCCTGCACATGGGCAGGGCACGAGAGGTTGAAAAGTCTTTGATTTCTTAGCATCAACTGAAAATACCAGTATATTATCAACATTCTTCTCATACCAAATCCCATACTGAATCCAGAACACAGCACTATTCTAGCTAGTAAGAAGAAAAATTAGCTCTATCCCAGCAGAAACTAGGACAGTATCCACCCCTTATTCCATACCATTTAGGTTATGGCCAGGTTCCATTTTTTGATGTATACACACAGATGTCATTCCCATAGTCTGTGGGCCATCCCTCCAAAATACGTAGTGAGTTCATTTAGTCCATAGCTTTGAGTTCCATCTGTCATGACAGTCTATCAGGGCAGGAGGGGTGGTGCAGAGGTGGCCAGTCGGTAGAGCGGGCGACCTTGGGCGCAGCAGGAGGATGGCGTGCAGTCTCTACTGCGTTTGCAGCTCGTAGCTGACCTATCTGGCGTGGTCCATGTTCACAGTCTGCAAGCTGAAGGCGTCGATCTCGAGGAAGTTGCTGGGCACCAGTTGTTGAAAGTAGTCTTGACTTCTTCAAAGTTCATTTTTCATTAACCTGGGTGATTCTTAATATAATAATATATATGAACCAAAGTGATGATGATATGCAATGACAGCGTTATTTAGCAGTTATGCAGCCAGCCGTATTTCCAGATCAGTAGCACATATTTTGATCATTGAATGATTGTATGAAAACACTTGGAGGGTTTAACATTCTGGGGGATCCCTGTGAAATTAACTACAGAAATTAAAACACATTTTTCTGACACACTGCCTATTCAGAAAGAAAAAGCTTTTAGAGTAAATAAATGTAGATTTGTTTAACCCCTATTTCCCAGCTTCTTGCTAAACAATTCAATAGAAAAAAAGTATTATTTTTATCTTTAAATTTGTTGAAGTCGTCATTCTATTTAGAGTTAGACAAGCCTGAGGTCTAAAGTTACATGAATTTGGTCAAACTGACCCTGAATTCTTGACTGTAAACACCATAAATCTTCCCTGCAATAATTAGTTTCACATTGTAAAGGCCATGCTGTGAAGGGTAATCCCTCATGCAACAAGTTAAGTTTCTAATTTGTTTTCCATAGCACAATGAAATCCAAAAGCTTTCACCATGTTTCTAGTGAGTCATTTATCAGCTTCATAATAAAGCATAGAAGGGACATTGCAGATCATCTGCAACAGAAACTCAAGTTGTGTTATAGCAAGAGTAGGCAACCGTGCCCTAGGGCTACAGTGTTCAGTGTGGTTTTTGGGGTTTTTTTTTTTTTTTTGCTTTAATCATTCACCTTGGTTTATAAAATTTTAAACTTAAAAATCTATCCAAAAAGTAATCAAAGTCTGTAAACTGAGCCCAGAGATTGAGTTTCTCTATTAATTTTCACACAGAGAGTATATCAAACAGAGCTCAGTAACATGCCAGCCTTGTACTTCTCCATTGAAATACAACTTTGCAGTGTTGCAGAAGGCTTTACCAATGCAGGAAAACATCAACACTGTGACTCAGCTAGTACAGAGGGTGCTGTCTTTCATTCTATCATGTCATTTTTCAGAATCAGTCTGTTACAGTTTTTCTGAGTCTAGAGTGTAGAATTTTCCATATCTATGCTTTATAGAGTAATAAAATATTTAGCATAATTCCTCTTCAAGTAGGTTTCAGTAATTGGTTTGACAGCAGTAGCATATATCTCTAGAGTAGACATTTGAACTGCAGCTTTTAAATCACTGCTAAACTCAGTAATGTTCTTTATCCCATCTTGATTCCAGTGAGACCGTTTTTAGTTTTTTCCAGTATTTCAGGTTCATCTGGGGTTTGGGTTTTCTTGGGGGGGTGGTGGTGTAAAAAACACTTTTTTGTGTTTTGTTTCTTTTTTAAGAAAGTTGATTTGAGGGGGAAATGTATGAGATATTTTTGACTCAAGTGAGTGTCACTCTAAACATCATTTTGCTTCTATGGTGAAGCAAGTCATTTCAGCCAAGTAGCTAAAAGAAGTCAGCAAAAGACAGCGTTAGTCATGACATACCTTTTTTAGGACAATTTGCTTAGCTCAAAAAATATCTGCCTTTCTGCTTCAGCACATGTGAATCAAGAATTCCACACCCCAGTCCTTTTCTGTCACCCTTGGAGTTTAGCTTGACGTACGACAGCGTGTCAAAAACATGTACAGGAGAATCCTGTGAATGCCAGGAGCACAACTGTGTAGATCATCTTTACAGTGAATGGTGACTTGCTCTATTCTGAGTTTCATTCAGGCACAGGGCCCATCTCTAAACATGCACCTCTGTACCAGATGCTCTGCTAAAAAATATACTGTCCTGACTTAATACGTGTTAGGGATTATTAAAGCACTAAATGGGTTATTAAAGGTTATGCTTCACCTGCTTCCTCCCTTCCCCGCAATTTTCAAAGAAACTGTGTGACTAAAACCTGTATCATGAAACAGTAAAAGGGAAAAAATAAGCAAACAAAAAGAGAAACAGCCAAGTTGGACAAGGTGAAGTATCCAGAGACAGTATACTTGACAAATGCTTTGTGGATTTTAGCGGAGAATCTGGGAGCAGGCTGTTCTCTAGTGTAGCAGACCTTCCTTTGATGGCATTCTAGCTCAAGAGCTTTGTTTCTTGCTCAGGTGGCTTGTCTGAGAAAAGAGATTCTGCCTAACAGTAACCCGATGTCAGTGACCATTATTTTCTTAACAGTTGTCTTTTCAAAATAGATGTAAATCTATAGAAATGGTGCTGTCTGGTGAGGCACAGTGTTGAGGAAGTTGTTGGGCTCATGAGTTGGAGCTGAAGGGGCCATATATTTGTATATTTGTGATACACAGAGGCTGTTGTAGTCTCAGTGGCTACATGGGGGGATGTAGAAGGGCTGGGGTCCAGTGCAAAAGCTCCTTTAGGACTGAACACTGATGATTAGCAGTTTGATTTATGCACCAATTTCAGTGCTTTTGAGAATCAGGACTTAATTAGTAGGACAGCTGCTTAATGACGTTTATCATCAACATTCAGTGTATACTGAATCCAGAGCACATACTCTTGTTGTTTTGCAGGTCTCATCACTGAGCACCGTCCATGTATTATCAGCTTTATCTTGCATTAATATGGTGACCCTAGCAGGAAGAGTTCTTTCAAAAATAACAAAGTGTATCAATAACAAATCCAGACTTAAAATTCAAGATCTTTTAAAGTCCATTTAAGACTTCCCCCAAATTACACTTTCTTACTGCAACTGTTGAACATCTACAAGTCCTGCTGACTTCCACTGGAGGTCTGTAGTAGATCCCAGGTGTCTCCATTTGTGCATCTGCAATTAAGGGCTATAAACCAAAAATTGTGTTAAAATGTTGTGTTCAGTGCTGCAGAGGTAAAGAGGGAATTGAGTTTTCTTGGATTAATATATACCCTTGCCTCAAGGATAAGGCTTTCCCTTCCTCAGTAATTCCCTGCCTCATTCAGTAGATAATACTGAATAAGCCTTGTGAGTTCATGCACGGTCAAGGATTGTTCATCCCTATGTCCTTCCTGCTGCAAGTATTATGTAGGGTGGACCAGTATAGCTGTTAAGTGTTGAACCCCTAATATTTGGGGTAATATGAGCTAAACGATTCTGGTTAACTCACAGCAGGCAGTGCTCTACAGTTATTTGACTATACAGTGATCTTATTTCTAGTGATGTTTATCAGCTTATTGTGAGTATAGGCCCTGCTGAACATTAGGCTGTTTCTTTCAAGCTTCTCTGATGTCTCTACATTCTTCGTAACAGGATCAGATAGGCTTATTAGCTTAGGTACAGCACTATGACTCTCAACCTTTTACGAGCTGTAACCCACACCAACTTGTCATCTCCCATTCATCCTTGTGTTCCATGAGGACTCAGTGCTCAGGCTGCACCTTCAAATTCCTTCCTCAGTAGTCAGAAAGCCTAGAGATGTTGTCCCTTAGTATCTGTATATATGTTCTTCAGAAGCTTTGAAATTTGGGGATGTATTATTTGAAAAAGTACTGAAATCATTATGAAATATACATTCCATATTGAAAAAGCCCTGAAGAATATAATCCCATTGTCTTAGTCTGAGGTCTAGACTTCTCAGTACGAAGGTCTCTTTAGAAGCTTGGTCAGGACTTTCCAGGAAATAATATTCCTTTTCCTCCTGGCAATGATGATAATCCCCTGCTGTTCACAGAATGTCATTTAAATTACTTAGAGGCTTTTGGCTTGCTTGTGGATGACTCTTGATGAAGATTGGCTTCAGCTAGAGATTTGGGAAAATTTTCACAGGAAAGTTCAATCATTAGAACTAGTCAGCAATTTGTTGTGAATTTGTGAGAGGTGAGAGTTGTCAAAAAAGAAATCTGGCTCATCTTCAAAAAAGCTTTTACAACACAGTCTGTTTTGATCTGTGGCTGAACTCAAAAAAATTGAGGAAAAAAAAAAAGATCTGAGATAGTTAAAATGTCCCTGTTGACATTTTTTTAAAATAAAAAGATCTTTCATGTTCAGGCAACACTTTGTAATGAAGTACAAGCTAACCTATCTTGGAATTTGAAAATCAACTTTTAAAGTGCTTTGATTGACCAAAACTGGAGCATTGTTACATTTTTATTTGAAAATTCTTTTTTGATTTTTTTTTTTTTCCTTCCCCTGTCTTCCGGGATGGGAACAATTTCTGAAATCATATATGTTTTCACAGAACAAAAAGACTCTCTCTCACTCAGCTCTTGAATCTGTTTGCTAGCTGAGGATCTGCCCCGTACACTTCTGTGAGCCCCTTGAAGTGTTAACCTGATATTCTGTTGAAGTGTGGGTTGGCGGTATCACTTTCAAAGGAAGCAGAGATGTGGGGTCACATTCTGATGTCCATGCTCACGCTGAAGTAGAGCCTTGTGCTGCCTAGAAGTCACGCTGATTTCACAGAAACTATTCCTGAAAGAAAGTCTTCATCAGCATAAAGAGATAGCAAAATTTTTACAAATCCTTACATACAAATGGTACTTACCATGTGTTTGGACAAGGTGCAGGAGTAGTCACTGATACTACGCTGCTTTATTTTAAGGATCAAAAGCTGCAAGAAAATGTATTCTCTCTCTCCACTCCCTGCTCAGCTGCACATGCTTTTTTTTTTTTTTTTTTTTAATGTTGTTACTTTGGTAAGAGAACATATGTTGCATTTGAAAGGTTTAGTTTATGTGGCATTTAACATTATATTGACTTTCAAATCATTGCAAACAGGGGCTTATCTTCTGGCTTCAACGGCAAATACGTATTCTGACACGTTAGCGGATGTTTTAAAAAAATTCTGATTTGCAGGGGATCTGTTTCAGCTGTGTTTTTACTCTAGTTCTTTAGGGAGTAGTCCTCTTCTGAACAGAGGACAGTGGGCCAAGTGGAGGCTTAGAACTGGTAGTTTTGTGTATGTTTTACATGCCACTGACTCACAAAACCTTGCTGAAATTCAGCAGGCTTGTCATTTAAGGAAAGCTGGCATAACTGAACTTGGGAAATTTTACGATAACTTTTTGGATATTGAGCTTTTTATGCATTGATATATTTTGGGTTCTTAAAATCAGATGGACTGTGATTTGCTAAAATCTTGCTCAAAGCCTGTCTTTATAGTATGACTTAGTTCACCTTATGCTATGAATGTAATATTTTTTGGAAGTATAGCTGGAAAAATTGAATATACTGTTGTACGTCAGCTGTTTATAATCAAAGAAATATGTTTAAAAGAGTTCGAGGACCTTTATAAACTATGCATGCATATTACTTTTGGAATTGCTTTATTACATTCAGTTATGGCTGCCATTGCTTTGGGTAACTATTCAAATCCATTGTTATGAATTAATTACAACCATAATATAGCCTTTTGATATGTTTAACTTCATTTACATCAGCTAATCAAAGGCGCATGCGTGTTATCCTGCCACAGAACATGGAATAATTAATTTTTAATGTTCTGTTTATTTCTCTAGTGCATTTTTTTTGCTAAAAATAGAATGCAAACTGTTTAAAAACTGAAGAGATTTGATTGGACATCAAATGTATTTGTGTGCTCTTTGCAGCAAGAACAACTAGTGAAATATTTGAAATAAATTGGCAGGGAAGTGGACTTCTGGTCCATGCACTTTAACTCCCTTGGGAGTGTGCTGTTCATTTGTTAATACACACAACACATCATTTGTATGGAAGATGCCAATTCCTGCTGTGTTTCTCTGTTTTTCTTTCATTTGCATGCAAACATGCAGCACTTGAGTTCTACAAATTTAACTGCTGTGATCCATGGGAAAATTTGCTGCATTTGCATGCATAAATATGCAGGGTTTCTAACAGGAAAAATTCATATTTAAATCTCTGTGTTTGTGTACATCTGTATGTACTCAGCTAACGTAAATATGTACATGAAAAAAAAAAAGCCAGGATGGATGTAACATGCATTTCTTGCATATCTGATGCTTAGCTCTGTGCTAAGTGTGCTCTGTGGGGATAGAAAGCTCGTTTGAAAACATTCTCAAACAGTTAACATTGCTGCTGCTATTTTTATCCAAAACTCTACTGCATTTATTTTTTTGGGCTGTTTTTCTAACAGGGCAGTAATCAGTCCCGTGTGGTTTATACAATGAACTGAACTGTACGCACCTCTTGCCTGTTTGTCAGCCAGAAATAGGAGAGCTGTGTTTGTAGGTGTTAGGACTAAACCTGAAGAATATACGGAGAAAATCAACCAGTAGCCATGTTCTTTTAATAATAGCTAGAAAAAGCAACCAAAACTGAAGAGACTTGCAGAGTGAACTGCTATTAAAAGCACAAATGGATATCAGCTAGCCATGAATGAACTGAGGCTGGAAAAGGGAGAAAAAATCTGCCTACAGGAAAGTGAGGTTCTGGAGTTTCCCTCCAACAGGAATTTGAACAGCAGGAAACAAACTCTTGAATCAATTGATGGAGGAGTTCTGTGATGTGGTTGCTGAAACCATAGAAATGCAGGTGGTCCTTCCCTCTGGTGGGTGCTTTATCAGATTGAGGGACACTGCACCCTGTGTATCACCTATGCTTCCCCAAAAGGTTCAAATGGAAGTAGAAATCAAGATGAGCCTTCCTGTTGGTAACATATGGTGGGATTAGCATTTCTTAAAGTAACAAAGATGGGAACAAAATGTTTAAAGGAAAAATTTTTACTCTTTTTAAATGTATGCATCCTTCTTATAGAAGGCTTACCATCCCCTCACCCAATTGTAGGCTTAGCTCCAGCCACCACAGCAGAAAGCTAAAAGTCTGCTCCCATCCTCTGAACATCTCACTCTGTCCTCACCTTCCTCACCCCACAGTTCTTTTTTAAAATGGCAATTGTTGCTTTCTCTTCCAGTGCAAAGCATACCAAATCCAAAACCATATCTGATTCCTGCTATTAATCCCGTTGTATTGCTATTAATCCCAGCATTGAGACTGACATAAACTAATGACTACAGAGTAGCTCCAGGCCTATCATATCATTTAAAAATCAAGTCAGGTATGAGACAAATGGATATAAACGTAATAGTTTGAGTGTAAGACCCCCAATTTAAGTTTTTATGTCAGAATAGTATTTTAAAGGCATCAAAACTATTTTTTTTAAGTAATTTAATTCCAAAATTTTCTATTCTGGATCACTTTGTGGTGAGTTTTTTCCTAGGTAACTTTTATTTGTTTATATTCTTTCTTTTCTCCAGTTTTATTATTGGGTTATGAAATGGTGGTATTTCTTTGTTCTTAGCTATTTATCCCAAATATTATGTTTTGTCATCTATGCAACAAGTTCAGATGATGTATATAAACAAGTCGGTCAGTTTAAGCTTTAAAAAGGAAAAAGAACAACATATGAAAGCAAAATACATTCCCCTTCAGCAGTGTCCCAGTGAATGCTGGTGTACCACCCAGGCTTAAAGAACTGCCTTGCTTATGAAAGCAAAGGCAACACAGAATCAGACAATGGTTCAATTTCATGCCTCATTTCAGACATCGTTAAACATATTTGGTTTCACCTCATCTTCATCATGATCCCAAAAAGAGACAGGAGCCCTGATTAATGTATATTGCAGCAAAAGAGGAAGAGGGGAAACTTCATAAATAATTTTTTTCCTGATTTCTTTGTCTGCTGTTATGCCACTTTTTATTCCTACTTTTTTTGAGATTATTCTTTCCTTGTGTTTCTTCCTCCATTGCTGCAGAGGACATAATGCAGTTATTAAACCCCTGGCAAAAATCAGCTCAGCTTTGCAAAACTGCCATGGTCGTTTTTTCTACATATTACTGTTCTCAGGAGAATTTCTGCACTGCCTGACCAACACCTTGGTGCTATTCCTCTTTACTGTGTTTTACAAAAGGGTTGAAGACCCCAAATAGAGTAACTGTTGAATTTTGTTTACTTTATTCTCCAGTATAGAAGAAAATATTAGCACCCTGCTTTATGAGCTCTCTTTATTGTTCTTTCCCTGTACGTGTTTATAGCCAGTGGCCAAGGAGATGAAAACCTGTTTATACCACTCTGGTGCTGTTGAACTCAGGGGGAAATGTCTGCTGGCTACACTGGAGGCTGAATTTTCCCTCTGTAGGTATTAGATGTGAGAAAGCCAGGACTTCATTTTCCCCATCATCCTTCCTTTAGGAAGGTTCAGGTACAGCAGGATCCAGGATGAAGCTACTCTGTCACCATATTAGATCCAAATTAGTGATCTATAGGGTATGGTGGCAGGTCTCAGAAGGTGGCTGGCATGATGATAGCAGCTGCTGTAGAGATTTGTGAGCATTTGTGTAGTATTTAGTTGTATGTTAAAATAAAATTGGCAAGATGGAGGAAGGTAACAGAGAATGAAAAAACACCTTTCTGGATCTTGCTCATCAGTGTGGGATGTTGGCGTTATCTGACTGCCAGAAGCATGCTTGCTTTCTGCTAAGCCACTTCCATCGGTGCTTCAGATGTGTTTACGTCCATGAAGCAGAAGGGTTGGGGGCCAGTGGGAGCTCTTATCTGGGTGGGCAGGAAGCCATGTGCTGGGACAGGCAGAGCTTGCAAACAGCTCTCACAGTGTTGCTTGTAGCCCCTCAGCTGCCAAGGGACCCGCGTAGGAAATAAATTGTACCTGAAGGAGTAATAAAATGTTGGTACCAGGTACTGTCTGTGTAAGCTACTCTGAATCATCAAAAAGGCAGTGCTCCAAAGAGTAAGAGAGGCTTTGTAGTTGTTAGAAATGGGCTTCTTAATTGCTGGACGTAAAACTTGAGAATTTTGGTTTGACTTCCCTGTAGTTTCGTTCACTCTGATGTTTGTTCCCTTTCCCTTTTCTCTCTCCTGGCTCTGCTCATTTCATGTCTTTCTCCTTCTGCTGAACATTGGCTCCCTTTCCTGCACCTTTATTGGCACACTTTTTATTTCTTGGTCTGTCCCTTTCCCCACGCAGTGACCACGCTCCACGTGCTGGATTAGTGCCTGCTGTGTCCCAGTGCAATCTTGTCCATTGGAACCTCATTCATGTGCACTGCAAATGAAACCTTGGAGGCCAGTGGCGCTGGCACACAGAAGAGTGAAATACTAACCCAGGTGAAGTTTTGACCTTCGTTATTTAAAGGAGGTACTGCTAATTCAGTATCACCTCTACCTGCAGGTTTTTCCAATAAAATGTTTTGATGTGGCTGTTGAATTTTGAAACCTTTGAAGAAATTTTAATTTTAAGCTAGTTACATGATAGCAAGCTGTTGAACTGAACTTAGCTTTTGTTTATGCAAAATCCAGATGAATGAGAGAGACAGGGTCTTCTCTAAGGGACATTGTATCTAATATCAAAAACATAAGCTAACCTTGATGATTTACATAAATGCTACAATATGTGATTTAAATGAAAGTTAGCATTTCATATTTTAAGTGCAACCTCTTGCCTCTATCATGTGGAGATTCGAAGCAAGTCTTGCAAAAATTCCTCAGCTCAGCAAGCTCACTCTTAAGCTAACAGCTAATACAGTGCAGAGATCAAAAGAGCTGGTTCAGTTTTTTTTGGAACCTGCACATTGAGATAAGATCTACATGAGACCAAGCTGAATATTTTTCATGTTACATCTGTGGTTTACCAGAAGTGACAGTATCACATAATTAGTGATGTAACGTTTGAAACATTTAGTAAAGTCGCATGTGGATCTAATCTTTATGCCTAGTGGAGATGTTATATATTTGTATAGACTGTAACTTCTTTTCTGTTATGTCTTTATAGCTCATAGTTGATTGGAATGATGTCTATTATACTAACTTTATGCCTAAGGGTAAAACTTATCGGACGTAAATGAACTAATATCTCTTGAATTCTGGTTGATTTTGCAGCAAAGCTAATATTTGTTACCTGCTAAATCACATACCTAACTCAAGTAGTCCATTTCTTAATCTCTTAAAATTTAAATAGCAATATGTGGTCTTTTATTGGTAATGATTGTTATAAGACATAACGGCTATCATTATGATATAATATTGTATGATAATTAACTAGCAAAATCTGAAGGCTCATGATTGAAAATGAGTTAATTGCATTTGTAATGGTTTTTCCTTACTTTAGTTTCATGCTGTAGATACCCTGTGGCACATTCTGAAAGTGCCTGGCTTTGTATTAAGAACAGTAATTTTGTGCAGACCTTTCTGGGTAATTTCCGGGTTTCACTGCATGGCCAGAATGGGTCATGACTCACCAGGAGAGATTCCTCTGTATTGTGATAGAGGAGGGAAGCACCTTCTGCGTGCTGTGGGCAGCTTCCCATGCTTCAGTGCTCACTGGGGCACGATGGGAATAACAAGAGCAGTATTTCTTTATGTATGTTCTTCTGCAAAACACGTCCTTCCTAAGTGGAAAGAGTGTTTCTTTCCTAAACTGTCTCTGGAGCTCCTGACAGTGACAGAGGGCTTGATGAGAGTGCCCTCATCTCTGGCACTGCGGAGTGCAGGTGCATTGACTCTTAATTCAGTGTGTGCAACGGACCAGTGACTTGGGTTTGATCTTTTTATTTGTTCAGATTTTTCTTAGATGTTCTCTTTCCACTTCCATATATAGTGGTTGCATGCCTTGCATATATTCTCGCTTCGACAATATCCAGTGTTTTTGTTTCTTCTAGTTAGGATAAGATTTGGTTGGTTGTAATACTACTGCCATTAAGAAACAGTGGCAACTTTCAATTGTCTGTTTGAAGAAGTGGAAGTAATGCATATTTTTTTGGAAAGTGCTTTTGATCTACTGATTGAAAGCTCTGTATTAGAGGTAAGAAACAGCAACATTTACTGTTAGCTATCATCAGTTCTGCCAAACTAACGGACATTTGCCAAGCAGCAACCGCTCACTTGGTACTTTACATGGATCTATCAGCGTGCTTCCTTCCACGGCAGCATCAGGAACACAGGCCTCTTATTCTGATTCACTGTTTGCTTAACACATTTATCTCTGTGTGTGTTTGTGTGTAAAATCAAAGAAAGGGGTACGCCAAATTCTCCTTCCATTTCTCGTTACAATAAACATTTAAACTACTGGAAAAGTATCGATAGGGTCGGCTGTTTGAAGCTGGCTGTGGTGTGAAACACGTGAACAATTCTCAAGGTTGGATTTCTGCTGTTTCTTGAGAGAAGGCCACGCTGTGTCTTAGTCAACCATAGTTAGGGGAAATATTTGTTTGACTCTTTTTGTAGGTGTCTGTTGAAAGTGCTGGCAGGTTCCTTGCCCTTATCTTGCTGTATTTTTCCCCCCAAGCAGTGTGGTATACCATGTACAATCAATTCTCAGTCATTCTGGCAATAACTGAACAAATTTTAAGATGTGTTTCATAGTCTTAAGTTGTCATATATATGCAGTAACAAAAGATGACAAAAGACTTAGTTGCTCAACTTTCTCTAATGACTTCTTGTTGCAAATGAGCACTGTCAAAGTGGCTGTAATGTTTACTGCTATAGCACTTTCTTTTCTAATGAATGTTGTGACATTCAGTGGGGACTGCTGTGTAATAGATGTTTGCATGCCCTGGCCCTTAGTTTCTTGCATCAGCTAATGAGAGTATTTTATATGTGCAAGCATCTGAAATTTAACCATAGTGTGTGACTAATACTTAATAATAAGTCTAGATATAATCAGTAAAATATCAGCAGAATTGCGTGCAAGCAAGTTTGGGTTAAATAACCCATTTTATTTTTAATTTATTGTAGTTACATGGCTACAGGCCAGAGCATACACACTCCAAGTTTTGATCCACTGAGATGTACATGATAAAAATTAAAGGATTTTTTTGTAATTCAGAAGTTCAGAAAGACTTTTTTATAAGGGCACTTAACCTATGGAATGATCTCCCCAAAGCGGTCTTTGAAATCATTGTGCTTAGAGGCTTATAAAATTGAACACTATAAAAAGCTCGTGGATAATATATGTTGAACGTTGGCTTAGAGATAGACAAAAGAGCTTGAATAATTTCATTTCCCCCCCTATTACTTTTTCAGCAAGTTGCTGCCAGTTTCTGTCTGTGGCTGTGTAAAGGTACCTGGAGTCACTGAATCCTTTACTGCTTGAGAAATTCCAGGTAGTACAGAATGCTAGCAAAGCAGAGACTTCTGGTCTATGGGGGGGGGGGGGGGGGGGGGGGGAGAAAAGGCATGATTAGATACCTTGTATACTTCTGCAACCTGTGATTTTGGGCTGGCAGGCTCAGAGGAAGAGAGAGAAAGAGCAGACAGAGTCTTAGGCTGATGGAGCAGCTAGCAAGCAAGCATCAGTGTTAGCTGAGGGGGGTTTGTACCGGGATGTATAGCAAGTCATATTTCCATGCTCTTTAATTAAGCAGGGTAACACAGCCTGTTGGTTCTTACTGTGGTTTCCAGCTCTGGTTTTAGTTATCTAGGGCTTTATGATCTTCTCTCCGTGTAAGTAAGCTAACAATAAAATACTTTATTTTGAGCAGCAGCATGGAGCCTAAAACAGGGGCTGAGTTTCAGTCTGCTTTTGCACCTCTAGGACAGGGCAGCAGTGTGAGTGCTCAGTCAAGGACACTGCCAGGGACATTTTTCATTCCCTCACAAGTGCCAAAGTTGGAGTGTTACTAGGCTTGTCACATTCTCTAGCATGCTGAGTTACATGCAAAGAGCAGATATTTCTAAAGTACTGCATTCATGGTTCATTTGGATGAGCAGGCATTTCTAATTTGGCACCAGCCTAATGAAAAGATGCATTCCATTCCAGATTCCAGCAGCTGCAGACTTCATTGACTCCAAAGATAATGCCTTTAATTTTGGCCGTGGAACTCGAGTGATACTTCAGCTAACTGCTTCAAAATCCAGTGGTTGTTTTACTTAGAGGAAAAATAGTGAAATAAAATAGCTACACTTTGAATTCACCCTTATGTTAGTTTTTGTTTGATTTACTGGTAAATTATACTCTAGCAGATTAAGTAAGAATTTATGGCATGTTTTATATGCAAAAAAACCCAACCCCAACAAACCCAAAGCATGTCTGACAGAAGAGGTAATGCAGAGGGCTCTGATTTAATATATAAATGCTAAGCAGTTTTGCTAGTAGTAGGAGTGAGTTGTGTGCTTTCGTTTCTGCATTTCTTTGGATTCCGAAGGGGAGAATGAAGGGTAGCAGCTGAGGTGGAAACTTAATTTTGTTATATATTGGGAGGTAACTACAGTGAATGATATGCGTAGCCTTGTATGTTTAAGAATAAAGGTAAAATTTGGACCTGGAATTAGATTCGAAGTTAGAAGAAATATTTCATGTATACATTACACTCTGGCATTCCTTCTCTTTCAATGTTCTTTATAAATAATTTACATTGCCTTCTTCCAAACTGATAGATGAAGCCTGTTCCTGAAATAAATGTTCTTTTCCTAATTTAAATACAGGGCAGAGGAGTTCCCACTTGTGACAGTTTGATGCATTTACCTGCTGCTTCTTTTGCTTGCTCTCTTCATTTTGACCTAAAAATCAGTGTTGAACTTACTTGAGTAGATTAAGTTGAGAGATAAATCCATTAGACTTCTGCTGATATCTAAAATTTAATCAATTGACACCTAATTTTTAGAGATATGAACATGGCAATAGGACAGGTTGTCCTTGCCCTGCTAATTTCAGTTTACTGTGCCAGAAAGACCTTTCACACTCATAAGAAAGTCATGCCTGCTCATGAGGCAGGGAAAAGGCAGGGACTTTAAAAAAGGAGGAAGAGCAGTATCAACATGACACTATTAACTTCTTCAACCGATTTTTACAGATCTGGCTTTCCTGCACATTTCACTTGAACTTTGAAAGTTGTGTATTTAACAAAATTGTGTTCCTTTCTATGTTTATGCACTTTTCTACTGACAATAGATGTTTTCAAGTTTTTTAATAATATTTTCTGAGAACAATATTAAAAAGTTTGTCCATTATAGAGGTGAGTGCAATACATTGATAGAGGGGCACGTTGCACAGAGCATTCCTTCCTGAAAGCCTCGGAACAAGCCTTGGTGGTGTTGGAAGTGGAAGGAGAAGGGACATGTTTTGGTGGGGTGGAGTGTTGAGAACAGGCTGTACCATCAACTTTTCCATGCAATGAAGTGAGAATGGGTGTTTTTTTCCTGGATGTAGTAGGATGAGAGGTGAGGTAGTAAGCTACTCTTAGGCTGATGGAGAAGAATCATAAAAGATCAGAGCAAACAATATGAGAAACATCTGGTGTTGCCAACTGTTGCGGTAGGGTGACCTATTTGGGTGTTCAAAGTGTAGAATTTGGAAATATTACCTAGAGCTGCTCACAAGATAAACGAGAGAGGCAGTGATTTCCAACCTGGAGAGTAGTGTCAGGTAATTAAACTTCTCTGTAGATATAAAAATAAACTGACTGCTAAAAGTTGTTTCTTCCTGACACATTTAGGATTCATATATGGCTGGCTCTTAAATCAACTTACTTGGGCTTTTTTAATACCAATGTATGAATTTGACGATGAACACACAGGTTTGAGATCCTTACCTGAAAAAATTTGATATGGAGATTTTTTTTCTTTTCTTTTTTAGGATGATAGGTGTTATTTCTTTCAGTTGTATTCCATTTGTACAATTAGCATGTTTTATTTCATGACAAGCCAGACTTCTGTGATAGATGAGCTTTCGCTAGTAGAATGGGCATAGCAAATATAGAAAATTATTTTTTCTGTGTGTTTTTTTTGAGGTTTTGCTTTCAATCCTGCTTTCACTCAAGTTACCAAAATAGGGAGCTTCATTTTTCTTTTTTTTCCCTCAGGCTTAGCAAAGCATCCTTTGGCTTGGGCACTAGTGTGCCACAGTGGCCTGTGAAAGTTTTTAAGTCAAAATTGCCTAACGCTGACTGTTTTTCTGAATACTGCCGTAAGAAAATCTTGGCAGTTTATTCAGATATTATCTCTTGGAATTTACTCAAAGCCCAAGTTGAGGAGGTAGTTCTGATTTATAATTACGAGGCGGATAATCTAAATTCATCTCTGTTTTTATAGGCATCCATTCAGAGTAAGCACTCTGGACTGGAAAAAAAACCAACAAATCATAAATGTAAAATCCAGACCCATATCTCAGAAGTGGAGAGCTATAAATGTACTTTCTAAAACGCAGAAATGGCAGTTCTACTAAAAACCATGTTGAGCATCTCTGGTAGAGAATAGATTTCATTAAACTGCAAAAGATTTTGTTAGTTTTTTGGTTAAAAAAAGCCTCGTAAACCATTAAGCTGCATCCTTTTTGGATTCAGTGGCAATAATGACTGAGTAAAAGATCTGGTATATGAGGTGTTTTATACTAAGCATGGATCTAACAGCATTTTGAAATTAGCAGTGCGTTAATGGAACTTTGTACTGCAGAAGTCTATTTTAAATGAATACCTAGACTGAATAAGTAAATATAGGCTTGCATTTTGTAGAAATCCCCCCAGTTAATCCTTTATCTTCTGTTTGCTCAGCTTTTAGAAAGCTTGTATTAAGTCACAGTGATAGCTAGAAAAAATGAGTACTATACTTGTTGCTTGACACTTTCTTTATGTGATTCCTCCTAAAATCGTGCTTATAATGCCATCACATTTTCCCCAATATCTTCTTGTGTAAGCTTAGTTAACCTTTTGGAAACACCAACACTGTTTACAGATTTCATAACGAAACGTTGCACATGTGGCTTTTATAAAATTTTTACACTCATTTTTTAGTATTAGGATAATGCTAGGGTAAAAAGTTAAACACTGATATTCCAGTTCCCCAGGGGAGTGTTCACTGCTTTTTATCTCGTCTCTATTACTGAATTCTTTTGTGATCTGAACTCTTTTAAATATAAAACACTCCCATTTTCTGGAGGTGGAATGTGAGATCTAAAGATCTGAATTTGAAAAAGGTTGACATTAATAGTTGCAGCTGAAATCAGTGGAGGCTGTACTTGACTCTATCAACTGTCATGTGATGCTAACTGCAATTAATTCTTCAATTTCACGACCCAAAATGCAGATATACTGTAAGGAAATACTGAAAAAGACGCTGCAAAGCCATGCAAGGGACTCAGCATAGATGTTCAGTGGGCCCTGGTGCTGGCTCCAGTAAAATCAGCAGTTGTCCTCGGGTTGATCAGGTCATTGAAACTGAGAAGTACCTTCGTTTTGAAAAATCCAACTTTTACACATGTAAAGTTAGTTGATGTTTTTGGCCATAATCATACTGCCTTTCTAGTTTTGATCTGCAAAGTGAGAGTGTTGTCATACCAGTCAGCTGCCAGGAGTGTTCTGAAGCTAAATGTATTGATATTTTAAAAGTATTTATATTCACTCATGGAAAGGACCTTGAGGTAATTAATCATTCTGTATTCATCATAAGGGTTGGAGAGTGTGAGGCAAATAAAGAAGAGGTCTCACAATTCATGAGTAGGAGAAAACAAAATGCTTATAGAATGAGTGGTCCCCTCTGTGAACTCAGGTTTCCAGGGCCGTTGCACAAAAGCTGTGAGTGAACATTTAGTTAAAAGTCTGGATGGTAATGCTAAAGGAAAGAGGACTAGTGCTATGTGCTTTTCAGCTTCTGAGTGCACGTCTTGGCTATAAGAGATTATATATAATAACCCTCTATGCATATACTTTTCTAGCACTTTTTTCACTGTGTAGTAAACCTCAGTAAAAAAACAGTAGTTATTTTCAATTTCAGATAAAAAATTATGACAATGACATTGTTAGGTTTCTTCTGTTAACTATTCCCTTCTGAGACTCTCTCTGATTAAAGTATATTTAAGGCAAGCCATGGGCACATGTTAATTCTCAGCTGTAAGCACATGCTTTTACACAAAATTAGTATAAAGTTACAAAAATTTTTAGGAATGTACATTTGTTTTAGTTAATACAAAGCAATGATCCAGTTAGATGAGACACTAGCACTGTCATACTGGTTTTATTACATAGGGCATTATAGGTGAATGTAAAAGATGTAATTTTGTAGTTCACATCTTCACATGGTCATGGAAAATGTCACTAAAAATGCCGGCTGGAGTCAAGCACAGTTTGCAGGAGTTTCAGGGGTGCTCTGAAGTGCATCTGCTTTACCTCTAATATTCCAGCAAGAGGTCTTTCCTCACCACAGGCTTCCAGCAACACGCAGCTGGGTTGTGGTTTTGTGATATGGTCTATTGGGTGCTGTAGGACTATCAAAATCCATTTTCACTTCTTACCACTTTGGATTTGAACTTTGGATTCCAGAGGTAAAAGCCTAGAGGTCACTAACGCAGTAGTCCAGCCAGGCCAAACATGTTACTATTAAGTCCAATAATTACAGGTATTTGTGAAAATTTTTCAGTAATAAATACATTCTTTGACATATTTATGCCTTGCTGAAAATGTGATTTTTAGCATGTGCTGTGATTGATTACACGGTAGTGAGTCTCTTACAAGATGAACAAATTCTTTATTTTATTACCTGAAACAAAACAGAATGTCTCTCCAAATGTTAATTCAGCAGTTGGTCATATTAGTTCCATCTCAGGAAAACCAAATCCCAATTACTTTCAGTTGTCCCTAGTACCTCATAAAGAGCTGGCTTTTTTGTGCACGGTCAGTTTGCAAGAATAAATGCCATCCTTAAAGATTTGTTTGTTCAGAAAACAAAATATGCCAAAGCATTTACTTAATCTCAAAAAGAATTGTAGTTGAGTGACTATATAATTGTACTTGTTCAGCTCTCATTTAACAATGAACATTGAATTTAGAAAGATTTTTTTTTTTTTTCCTTGAACTGAAAGCAACAGAAGCAGCAGCACTACGTATACTAGAAAGTGCCTTGTGTTAATTGTGATACCAGAGATAACGTGGTTGGGGATAACTGAGCTGATCTTCAGTTTTTGCAAGTACTTGTCTACACATGGAATTATTTAGAAACAGCAATTCTTGAATAACTCCATGTGCTGACATTCTTGTTTCTGTTTAGCTTAACGCACTCTGATGGGCTAAATTAAACAGAAATAAGGCAACCTTATTCTGGAATAAGTGTGTCTACACATGGAGTTATTCAGGAATAGCTGTTCTTGAGCAGTCATTACTAAATAATTCCATGTGTAGACAGTCCTTTAATCTAGCAAGTTCTTAAGTCATTTCTGAAAACATGACTTAGTTTCCTGTGTTATTAAGGGACAATCTAAATATTTTTGTCAGAAGTATTATTTTGGAAAAAATTATTTAAGTCTCAGCTGGTCTTGGAAGTTGTAAGCTAGATAAGGGGTATCTTTTTTTTTTTTTTTCAGGTAATATGCAAAACAAGAAAAATGTACAGCAGAATAGCAATTCTCAATACAACTCCTCAAATGGAGAGACTAGTCTGAACAGTTCTAGAGTATCTTTAGTAAGAAAGTGGCTTGAGAGAGGTGATTATTGGGGGTTTTTTTTTGCCTATCACTTCTGCATCTGATTGTATTTAAAAGTTAAGACAAGAAATTTTAAGTTTCATCAGTGACAGAATAATATTGTAAATGATATTGTTTGCCTTACAGTTAAAACTTGGTTTTTATAATGAGGGGATTTTTTCTCTGTATTAAGTAGGTACATGGAAATTCATTACAATCAGGAGTTTCAGGACAGTGAAACTCAGCGCTTACATTCTACTTAACTACAAACTGTGTCTTAATGCATTTATCCAATTCACTTGTATAAGTTACCAGTGGAAATCAGCATAGCTCGTAGCAGCTTGGCTATTTGAAGAGGTGTGTTATTGCCTTGAAAATGGCTTATAAGAAGATTCAGAATTCAAAACACATGTTTTGAGAAACCATCAGATAATCTGTTCTTATTAGAAATGAATGAGCCTCAATAACAAAATGTTTAGAATTTCTCTATAAAGACATTTTCTGTAAAGAATGAAAGGTGCGCTATAGTAATTGGTAAGAAGTTCAGACTGTGTTAAGTTTTAGTAAACAATAGCACATTCTGGGTCAGTGTTATTTTTTATTCACAAATATAAATATACAGCATGGTATACTATTGTTAATTCAGAGCAGTGAAACAAATATGCACGATTCGGATGGCAGAGGGATGCTTAAACAAGCCCCAAATGTGTATGGCACATGAGTACTCATATAGGCCTAGTATTGCATTAATAGTGATGGTGCTGGTGGGACAAGCTGTCGCTTCCTGTAGTGAATTTTCTTACGATGTAAGTAAACAAAAGATGCATGCTCTATTTTTTGGTTTCTTTCTCTGGCATACAAATCGCCTATTTTCTGTGTGCACACAAAAATGTAGATTTTGCTGCGTTGTTTTCTCCCACTCACATGAATCACATTCTTAACTAGAGGCAGCCAAACTAGCCTTCAATGTAAGTCTTTCTCCTAAATACCAACATTCAAAAATTATCCTGCCATGAGCTCATAGCTGACTTAATTAAAACAAGGCTAATGTGGAGCAGAATTGTACCTGATTCGCCTGTCAGTATCTAATTCTTTTCTCTCTTTATCATAATGTAGCTGGCTAAGAAGAATTTGACCGCAGTTTTTTTCCCATAAACTCAAGTGAACTTCAGCAAGATCAAGACATACAGGCAGTATTATTGCAAAGTCATAAATGGGATTTCTGTAGATTCTCCAAATAGTTTTTTGCAGACTACCAATAGACTCCTTACTAGGCTGAGGTAATTCAACGTAGGAGACTTGATGAATAAACAGTAAGGCTGTTGCTGTGCTAATGTTTAGGCACTGTTCTTCTATATGTTACTGTATAACCACGAACTCTCAAATCAGCAGTGGGAAGGGACTTCCAAAAAATCACATGCTACTTCTCATGGGACACTGAGTGGGTACAACATTAGGCCGCAGTACCTCTGATACCCAGCTCTTGTTCAACAGCCTTGGAGTTGTTTAAAATCATGGTAAGTTTATTTCCCCACATGAAGGAGCCTGCAAATCTCATAAAACTGGAATTTTGGTTCCAGAGCCAACAGGCTTCTGTTAGGAGTCTCTCAGTTATACCTCTGTCAAATGTGTATTGATCACAGCTGTCCTACTGCAGGCTGGTTTTTGGGTGTTGCCAGACTCACTCATCAATAGACCTACACTTGGTAGGTCTATTGATCAGGTTGCTTCCAGTCTCTGTGAAAGAGCAAGTCAGTGAAAGAACAAGTGAGGAAAATGAAAGAAAAAATGCTCTGTTTTTACAGTGAGAAGGCAGTGCTACCTTTCTACCTTCTAGGGAAAGATGCTTCTCTGCTTGGGGAACTGCTTTGTATCCCTTCTTTTTGTCATGGTGCTTCCTGAGAGGCAGACCTCAGAGCTTTCACCCTTTTTCAAGCTAGAGATGTTAAGATCTGCAATTAAACGTCTGTTTAGATTTGGGCTGTATCCTTTTCTGTTTGTGCACAGGTCTCATAAAATGTCCACGCAGCTCTTCCAGACCCAGTGGAAGACATCTACCAAGTGCCCTTATAATAAACAGGATTACATGTGATTTAGTGTAGTCCATGAGGGAAAAATGTCTGTTACGCCCCACGTCAGGATTTTGTTGGAGGTAATCTCATGCTTTCACATACTCATTTTCAATCCAGAGATGTTCAAAACGCTGTTTTGCATTAGCCCAGATACCAGTACTGGTTTAGAGGCATTCAACCTGAAAATTTGCCGCAGCATCCCTTTTCTGCCTCAGGTGAACCAGCAAATTGCGGTTCAGTGTTTGCTTTGGGGTTGCACAGGTTTTTCGATTTAATACTGTGCTCTGGGGCCCCTTTGGGTGAGGTAGTGTTCTGGGCCATCTGTAGCTGCCATTCTGTTGGAGTAATGTGCTGTTTCTCTGAAACCTTAGAGAAGAAAGGGACCAAGAATCGGTGAAAAGTTTCTTGTGGGTTCATGCTTCCTGCTTAGTTCTCTCTGTCAAAGTCAGTGCTACATTTGCTAGATTATTTTTTCTTAATGTGAAGTGGGGAACAATCCCACCTACATTCCAGGGGTTTTTTTTCAGTTGGGAAAGCTTGTTAAAAAGAAACTGAAGTATATAGGTGTATGTGCAGATATACGTGCATTTTGTTAGCGTGTCAGACTGACCCAACCTTTCTGTGTAAACAGGGTTAATGAACCTTGCAAGGCGCAGGATTAACAAAAAGAAAAAGGAACTCAGGAGTAGTGAAAATGACCTCAACAATAACTGGGGAAATGGTTTGCTCTCCAAGTATGTCCATTTGGCAGCACTTGTGGGCAAGCAACATGATGTTTCCTCTCTTTTTTTTCTTCATTTCATTCCTTGTCCCATTCTTTTCACTCTGCCAGCTATTCAAGAAATGGACTTTATTCATCTGCACAAAAGGCACAGTTTACAGATGCCTCCTGGTCCTTTAAGGTTATTCATTCCAGGGCAATGCAAAACTAAAAGACACGTTGCAAGTTTAGCATCTTGGGGTCATCAGTGAATGTATATGGTGACTATAGCTAGAACGGGTGAAAACAGGTTAAGACCACTACTGCTGTTAAGTGATTTTTTCTTGCATAGATCTTGTGGGCAATCAGTGTGACAAGTTGCAGTATGAGCATACAAAAAGCGAGACTGTAATCTTTAATAATAATGGAAATACACGTCTGTGAATTGTGGTGCTGTGAGTTTACATATTATACAAAAATTAAAGCGCATTGCTATTTTAAAAAGAACACTATTATCCTATCCCTACCCCTGTTCTCCCTGCCCCCTATGTTTTACATTTTCTTTCCTCTAAAAGAAACCCTTTCTGATTAAGGATCATGTTGAAAACTCAGCAGTTTTTAATCCAGCTCTCTGCAGGCTGCAGTTCATGCTTCATTTAACTGATCGGTTCCACTGCTACATTACTAGACAAAATCACCAGTTTGAAGAGAGAAGCAATTATAGTAAGTCATAAAAATGGAAGACCCCACATTTTAAGAAACGAAATCCAGTTTAAAAACTCTCCAGTTCTCATACAGATGATTTGGAGGGTGTTTTTATACATGACCAAATGAAGAGCACACTTTTCAGTGTTTTGCTACACTTTGTATAATGAATCCTGATCAAAACATGAAGTACGTGCTTAGCTGTTCAGCAGAGACTGTTAAAAAGATTATTCTGCGTGCTTTGAAATAACAGTATGGATACATGTGAAAAAGTTTCAGCAGAGTAATGCGTAAATGCTGGTGTGAACTACGAGTGTCAGACTTGAACAGTAATTGTTAACGTGAATCTTGAGGTTAGCATAAACAGGGCTTCAAATCAGCAAAACTGGTGCTTGTTATTTTGTGGGGTTGCTGGAATATAACTGCAAACAGATGCGTTGTCAGGGACAACACGTAACACGCTGAGAGGAGATGCTGTTGGAAAACAAATTTCATGTCCTGCTAGCAAAAACCGAAAGGTGTGGAGCCCTAAATACTCCCATGAACTAATGCATAGGATTTGTTTAACCTGTTGGTTTTATCATGCCATAACCTTGGAGGAGTCCTTGCTGGTTTGTATTCTTGACCTGAATCCTCACAGGTTCAATCCAGTTGCAACATGTGCTTTGAAGGATCAGAAAGCAGCATCTCCATCTTTAAAGAAATGTTGCCTAAGTGACAGACCCGTTTGACTGCCTGTCCTCTCTGTGTCTGGATGTATATAGGAATGCACATGCATTTGTGTAAAAACCATGGTAAGCTTTTATTTACACTGTGTAATAATTTTTTTTTACTTTTTGCTTTATTCATACTGTTTTTCATATGAACAGTTGTGATGACAAGTTCCGATTAGCTCTTCCTTTAGCACAATACTGTTCAAATGTGAAACAACATTTGCCAGTGCAAGTTTTCTCCATCCTCCCCTCAGTCACATTTTTCTGTGCTGTTTCAATTTCTGTTCTTCATCAATCCTTCTAAGACTACTGACAAGACTCTTGGACTAGAGCACCTTATTACAGCTGAAAGTATAGCAATTCAGGATGTCTTTTGCAACAGACACCTCAAGTTTGGACGTTTGAAATATTGGGCATTTCTTATTAAAATATAAATCCACTGTATATTTGCTCAGCGTTTAAACGTTTATGCTCCTCTTTTGAATAAGGAAGATACTATTCTCTTGCTAGAACTTACCTTGATACCGTAGATATTTAGGGCATTGTGCAATGGTTTAGTTACATGAATCCAGTAGTTGCTAATCACATGGAAAAATCCACATCAACCGTTTTCACAGTTGTTATTTGCAGATGCTATGGTGCTGGGCACGCTACAAAAACAGGAGCATGATAGAAGTTGGGAAGTTGATCAGATAGCCCTGCCTCTGAAGGCTTTTCATGGTGTCAGATTATATTCTCCAGCATGTCAGCCCCATGAGAATCTATTGTGACAATGCAAAAAATCCAGCTGTTTTGAGAAGTTTACTTGGTGCCCTACAGGTGAAAAATACGTTACACTATTAGAAGCATTTATGGCAAATATTCCTAAAACAATGTGACAACTTGTGGGGCTTTACAGCCTGGGACCAGCAACACAAGATCATGACATTTGTCTTGTGAGAACAGATTGATTTATGTGAGCTTTACCTGCCTAGATGAAGCAAATTTACTCCCAAGTTATACCACTTTATAAGGCATATCCATTTCTTACAGGGGCAAAGATATATATATATTTTTATTACTTTTGTACTGAACTGATGCTCAAGTGAGCAGATTGCTTTTTTTTTTTCCCCCCCAAATAATCCCACAGTAACAAAATAATATAAGATGACAGGCCATATGACTTAGCTGTATGTTAGTCATTAGAACAAAAGACCTAAGGATGAGATGTTTTCAGGAAGACAGAAATTGGGCACACACTTAAAGAAAATTCTCTTCAGTAAGCAGCACACGATATCCAGAATAAGGTTGAGTAATTTGTCTGAGTTGTTCTTAAATGGTTTGAAAAATAAAAGCTTTCTCTCTTCTTGGTAAGAACACACTAACTGAAGCTGAATGGGATATACTGATGTATTGAATGCGTGTTGCTACAGGTAGTGTGTCAGGCTCAGTGACTTGGAGATCTCTGAAAGCACAAGGATTTGTTTGGATGTTTTTATGTTTTCACACTGTAGGTAGGTGATAGCATGACACAGTTGATTGGGCAGATTCTGCGTTAGCATATAGCATTTCCTTTAATAGTAGCACTACAGTCAAGGAGAGATTACTACTAAATCCAGGAAATATCATTTGGCCATCTAACTAATCCCCATATTTCTGGAGTCAGAGGGAGAAAATACTATGGGTTTGGTTTTGTTTTCATTTGGGGTTTTTTTATTATTTATAAAAAGATACCTTAGGTTAATCCATTTTGAATGTCAAGAGGATAAATCTGACAGGAGTCAGAAGAGCTCCAGTGGGACTAGCACTACAAGTTACAAAACAGCTAACATCATCCAAGACTAATTTCTTTCCCCTGTTTGTCCTACTGTGGAGGGAGAGTTAAAAGGCAATTCTTGGGGAGTTGAAAGGCTCCATAATAGGGCTCCTCTCTCTAAGGGAGTAAAACTGCTTTGTGGCCTTTGTCTTCAGGCTGCTAATAAACCATCCCATGCTGTGAAGCTTTGAGTTCACTCTTAATTCAACTTCAGTTCAGCTTCCATCAGCTTTGGTTTCCCTGTCTTTGTGAGTTGTTTTTTTCTTAAATACATGGTGTATCTAACTCGCATTTGAGCTTTTTCATTCATTGACTGAGTTTATTAAATGTATCAGCTTCGTAACACCCTGCTTGGAAATTTTTGTCAAAGCATAGGAATCACCAGAAGCATTTTAGTAGCTGTTTTGATGGTTACTGCTGTCTTTCTGTCTGTCTCTCTGAGTCCACATCTCTCTCCCTCTTAAAGCATCTTACATTTACCCATATGAATCTGTGTCAGATCTTCTGGGCTGTTCATGAGGACACATTTTTCTGTGTAGCTGGGGTTTGGCTGATGTGACTCCTTCCCCCCCAGTCCCCAATTATGTGACTGATCATTTATTAACGTGTTTGTCTGCCTGTTGTTTCTGCCCCTGCTTTTCCAGATGAGACCAAAATATAGTACCTGGACTTGTAAATGCCAAGTAATTTGCACTTGGCAAATTACAGATTTGGGAAGAGATGGTATGGGGGGGGGATGTTCAGTTAATTTTGCGATCCATGAGGTCTGACACGGGGAGCAGCTGCAATGGGCCAGTTGCAGCCCTGCCAGCCCAGCAAGGTGCTGTTTACTGCCTTTGTACCTAGGCAGAGCTTAGAGAATGATGGGGGGAAGAGGGGGGATTGCCCGCCTTCTGGTGGGAAACAATCACATGCCTGTGATGGTGGCCAGGGCTTGGTCCATGTGGGCAGCTCTGTTTCAGGGCTCAGTAATAGAGGTGGTGTTGTCTGTGCCCTCTGCTTCTTAACCCTTAAACTGCCACTCTTGTAGGATGGCCAGCACTGAGTGATCTGGGAGCAGCAGACGCACACAGTCAGGGCACCTTGACTTCAGAACAGCTGTCCTGGCAAATACTGGTACGACTGTGTCTAGAGCCAGAAGGAACTCTTAAAATAAAATTAAAAAGGATAAAACAAAGGTTCCAGAAAACTTACTTTGTTTGGAGTTTTACTCTAAACACTCACCTAATCGTTTAAATGTCCCTGCAAGTCACATCCTTTTCAAGTGAGCTTAGTTGCAGTTTATTTTAGAAGTCATTTGAAATGAGGTGGTGGTGCTGCAATTCTCACTGAGCGTTGGTTGCATTTGTGCAGGCGCCTTTCCAACGTTAACAACACAGGAAAGTAGGTGAGGGTAGTATGGGGTAGCGTGTTACTTAGAGAACAAGGGAAAGGTCTCATGTAGGAGCAGGTTAGGCTGGATGAAGTATGAAGTACCATCTATTTAGTAGTGAGCTGGAGAAAAATCCTGTTATTAAAAGGTTGGGTATTCTTCACTAAAATGACAGAAAATTGGTAATTGGTCTCAAATATCTAGTTTGTGACCTTCTAAGAAGTTTGCAGGGAGGGCAGGGAAGCTGGATAGTCCAGGGGTTTCAATCTAATTGGTCTTCTCATTTACTTTTCAAGAAATAGACCTATTTTCTCTGTCTTGGGTTTGATGGGTGTATGAACCTATAAGCACTCTGTGGGTTTCTGTTTTCATATCATATGTGATCAGCTCTTGCCAAGTAAAAAAGCTGGGAGTCTGATGGATATCTGCTACTGTCTTCTCAAAATTAGAAGAAATCAAAACAGCATGAAAATTAAGCATACAGTTGGAAGTCAGAAGTTATGTGTCTTTATGAAAGTATGAAAAGCAGGTTATTTCTTCTCATTAACTTTAAGGTAAGTGAACTAGTCTTATGCTAGGTATTGGAGAATTTAGTCACACAAATTTAGCTTTGTTTCTGACTGAGTACTGCTTTCCAATCTATAGCTACGCAGATGTGGGACTAGCACACACATTTACCTCGAAGGATGAACGCTTTGCTGTGTCATAGATATGTTAGGAATTGTTATTTCCAGAGTGTTGTGTGTATGGTCTGCAGAATGGTTTGGGTTTTTTTGGTTCTTGGTTTGCAGCTTAATTCTTATCCAAAACTTAACAAATCAAAATGCACTTCAGTTCCATTTCAGGAGGTGAGATTCAGGTAAAATTTGTTGTGCTGCTAATGGATGGAAAAAAAGCCAAGTACTCCGAAAAGTGGAGGCCCAAATGAGAAGGAGTAGTAGAGAATTCAGGGGTTGGGAAAAGGAGGTAAGACAAAAAAGGTAGATCAAGGGAGGGAAAAATGGAAAGGAAAAAAGAGGGCACACAACGTAACAGATGGAAGATTAGATTGAGAGTCCTTCATGCTTAGAAAGAATTGAGATGCAGAAAGGGAAATAACATTAAAAAAAAAACACAGAAGGAGTCGTATGAAAAAAGCACATAGCCTGAAACTAAATACTGTACTTTTATGTCAATTTGAGAGATTTTTTTGAAAATGGTAGCATAAAAAGTGTAATTCTGTGCAATATCAGAATTTTTTTTAAAATTTATTTCTGCGTTGTGAAAAACCTGAGCTTCTTTATTACTGGCTGATATTTCTAAAAGATTTTTTTCCTGCAAACCTTAGTTAATAAAACCTAAGAGTAGTTTGAGGGAGAGGAAATACTGTATTTTAAAATGTTACTATCTGCCACATTCCTACCACCACTCTTTGTTTTTAGGACTGAAAATCAAACTGACCTTCGCCAGCTACTCTAATGCAGCTGAGAACACATGTTGAGAGGGCAAAGGCTTGCACACGTAAATGTGATTTTGTACCCTTAGTTCATGCCAAAAGAAAGTACAATTATTCTCTACTCAAAAGTCTCAGTGGGAACCCTGGCCATTGTCAGATGGGTGCTTTGTGCACATCTGCTGCATTGCCCAATGCTTGACTTGACTGCTCACCCTTTCATTGAGGATAAACAAGGAAATAGAAACTCCTGCTTGTGTAACTAAAAGGATATGAAAGGGTATGTCCTCATTCGAAGCATTCTAGCAAAGAGTAGCCTGGCTTGGAACAAACACAGAGGAACAAAATATATCCGTATTTTACCAGGTCAGACTGCTACTTCACACATATAGCTGTGGTACCATGGATAAATAATTATTCTTAACACTTTTTAAAATGTGTATATCCAAGCTCTGAAGTATACAAGTAGATCTCTAAACAAACATGTCAAGTGTGATTAGTGTTTTGTGCAAACGGACTGTCATACACTCCTTTCTGTCCGTATCTGTCTCCTATTTAAGTTGCATTCAATAAGAAAGTGTCAAATATCAGAAAAGCAATTTTCCAAGTTTCAGTTTATTCATGCAAAATGGGGAATAACCAACACATTTAAAAGCACTTAGGATTTCTTGTTCTTAAGAGAACTTACTTTTTTTCTCCCAGAAATTGGCATTCCAGTAGATGCAAGTGATGTTACTTAGATATCTATCTGTTCTGTGACTGTATTCCTGGAGTAATATTTCTGACCAGAATTGTTTGTTACATAATTGTTTTGACCCAAGAATAACTGTAGATGTAAAATTGGTGTAATTGTTTATGCCTTCAAAACAGTGCTCACGGAAAAAGGACAAAACTAACTTGAGTAAAAAAAAAAAAAAAATCCAAGACCAGAGAGTAGCAGAACGTTTCGGTAAGGTTGACAAATGATGTTCTGACAGGCTCGTGCAATCATTCCAATGTGGTTTAAAGTTGTAGGAGCCTGCAGCAAGCCTGCAAGCTGACAGCCTCTCACCTTCACAGTTTTAAATGCAAACCTTCTTTTCTGATCAGACATCTTGGATAGTCTACGCAAACCTCAACAAAGCCCCTGGAACAGAGTGAAGTTTATATGCTACATAAAATAAACCATCATGCAGGAGAAAAGTTACAGAGCACCTTCAGAAAAATTTCTCAGTTTCTTAACTAGACAAAAGGGAGGTCAGTGCACAAGTAGGAACCGAGGGCACCTCAAACAAACCTCGGTTAGGACTTTGCAAGATGAAAGGTAAGCAGATACCCTGCCAATAGCTTGTGTAAGAAAGGGGCAGGCCTGTGTATGACACATGCTGTCAGCAGGCTCCCTTTGTATTTTTGAGTGCTGCTACACCCTTTCACTTAAACCCCCCTACTTGCCCTCAGGATAGCTCCCACCACCCTCTGACATGGTCATTCCTTACCTAGAGCATCCTTTTGCCCACTGTTTCAAGAGATCCCCCATTCTTGGCAGCCAGTGTCCTGCAATCTGCAATCCTGCAGAAGCATTCAGTCACACTAAAGTGCATGGGCTTTGACCCTTTCATGTGATTATACTGATGCTAATGAGTGACTTAGCATTGTGCATAAAGCATGTATGCTTTGTGAATAAAGCATGCGTGCTGTTTTCCCTTAAGAATGAACTTTGTTCCGTATTTTTCATACCCTGCTACTTTAATTCCTTCAAAAGGAAGGAAGGCATCGTACTCCCACTGCTGCCAGCTGCCAGCATCGTTCAGCTTCCTTCTGGGGTCAGGCTCTTTGCCCCTGCTGCTATATACAGAGAGGCCTCTATGACAGTCCATTTGCACACAACACTAATGCCTCCCAATTTAGGCAAGTGGCAAGCCCATCTACTTCTATAAACTCAAGACTTGGTACTTTAAGAACTATATTTAACAATGTCCCTGCAGAAAATAGCAAGGAATATAGAGTTATAGCAAGGTGCTCTTTGTATGCAGGGATTAACCTTTCAGACACTGGCAAAATACTTTCAAAACAGATACCTCATTTTAACAAATAGCTTTCTGTGAGCTGCAGCCAATCATCCTCATGGAAATCTCTTCAGATTTTTAAAAGCAAGACTCAAATCAGGTTTTACACTTTAGAGAATTTAATAGCAGTCTTGGTGGCTTTGTAGAAGGTGACTACTGGGAGAGATTCAAGTGTCAACACCTACTACCATTTTAGGTGACCTAACATCTTGTCTGATCTACAACTACCTCTCCAGAAGGGCATGGGTCTGATGTCATATCTGCCAACCCCATGCAGGTGTCTTGGATACTATAGAAGTGCCTAAAATAGCACTACATGCCTCTGGGCTTGCATCTAAATCCCATGCTGCTTAAGCTCCTGCTCCGATGTGTAGGAAAAGGCACTATGCTACTTCATGTCTCATTATTGGGTGAAGCATTAAGTGAAATTTTGACAGCTTACAACCTTTTAAATGTCAGAGGTGGTTTTCAACAGACTCAGAGCTAAATGCTGTGTCCGGTATTTCAGCTTAAAAGTATCACCTTAAATCACTCCTTTGGTCAATGTGTTCCTTCTGTAGGGTTTTAATCCTGTTAGCCTTCCTTGCTTCAGCAGCAGGTACTGTGTCAATCAGCAAATGTTCTCAAATGTTCGGAATATCTTCATATGCATGTATAAATGCAGATAGGGTTTATAAAATATTTTTTTATGGTGGTTTTGTAGTAACAAAAATGATCCTTGCTGTGAGAGGCTGCAGTCTGTACGACTACTTGATGCATCACCCAGCCATGGACCGCCTGTAGCATCCAGTGCGTGGCTGGAACTCGGGAACTGCCGTGTGCTGAGTTCAGACAATGAGACAACAGCTAAATAGTTGCTGCTTTACCTGACTGTGACCAACTTGATCTGGATTGATCCCAAAACTATTGGCATTGTTTCTTTTATCTTTCTTCTGAGATAAGTCTGCTCACTTGGCAATTCCAAAAATAGAAACTCATTCAGTGATCAAGTTGTGCCTCTAATAGCTTGTTTCTCACAATTTAGAGAAGCCTGATAAGAATGAGAGAAAAGTAGCTGATTACCTCAAATCATGTTTCTTCATGGCACAAAGTGTCAAGCATGATTGCGTGCAAGGTGTGTCTTAATGGATTCACTGTTGTGCAGTTTTGAACTCCTCTAGTGGCAACATATGTTAGTTGCTGTGAACCTTCAGAGCAAAATATTTCTCAGCTGTTGGGGAGGAATGAAAACAAACATAAAGACCTCATTGCCATCATGGGAACTGGATGATACAATGTCTTTTGAATGAGGTTCTTTACTTAAAATCTTGCTGGATTTAGTGGCTGGCTGAGGCAAATATTTCCATACAAATACAGTGGTAAAAAACCCAAGGATCCTCAGCCCAGACTCTGACTTTTAGTCCAGACTTTTATGCTCAGTTTTATGTAGATAACAGGTAGTAGATAAGAAAAAGATTTTAAGGTTTGAGAATGAGGGCTCAAAAAAGAAAAACAGCGTAGTAAGTTCTTGGCAGGGCAGTGTAGCGTATGTGTAAGGATATGAAGAAGCCAGTGAGAAAGCATCAGAGCTCCAAGTGCCCTTATTCACTGTCTCAACTACATGAGGCGCATGGTGGTTTTGTTTTGTTATAAATATTGGCTTGGGTTAGCTAACGGAGGCAACTGATACTTTTTCCTGAAGACTGGATTCATTTTCAGTTTTGTTTGACACATTTGGACTAATCAACCCCAATGACATCATGGACATCAAATTGCGTTGGCCTACATCCTAAAAATGATCCTGTTGGAAACTTCCAGCTAAATATTCATCAGTGGAAAATGCAGTCGCGGCAAAAGCAAAACTTCATGTGAGATCGTGATAAGGTTAAGGGTTTTTCTGTCAGAAAACTTACAATATTCTATATGAGATGTCTCCCATCCTACCCGAGAGCCTTTTAGATTGGATAGTTTGTTACTTATTTTGTACAGTGTTTTGCTGACCCACAGCATTCAGTTCCCTCCTCATCCTTAGAAGGAGGAGAAAACCAAGATTTTGACATCATCGGAGACTATTGGATTTGCATGTCAGTATTACAGTCCTTCTCATGAAAGAGGGAGTTTGCCATGCCTTGTTTTATGGATTCTCAAAAGGATGCTGGACAACTTTTAGCGGAAAGGCTGCTATCACCTCACTCAGTTTTCTAAGGCACAAAAGAAAGATTAGCAAGAAACTGATGGAGTTGGGGCTGGAGGCTCTCTTGTGAACAGTGAATGTGGGAAGGAGAGGACTTTTTTTTGTTTTCTCTTTTAAATTTAGAGAGCTTTAAAAGTTTAAAGTGACTTCTGAAGAAATAGTTATGTCCTGTTGAGCTGTTACTTCTGTTAGCCAAAATCAAATGCAGGAGCTGCCAAAACCAGAAGTGTGACGGTGTGTTCTTAACAGGTTCCTTTCTTTTACAGAATACTCCATTTCCACGCCTTATTTTTCCTTAACATAGCAACAGCTCGTCTTTAAGATTTGTCTAACAGAGCTTACCTCCTATTGGTTATAGGCCATAGCTTTATATTGTTTTCATCAATGAATACCACTGTCAACAGAACAGAATTATTGTTGGTCACTGTGTCTTTTGTTTGTTGCACTGTCTATTTGATGCTCATTTATGTAATTTTTTTTTCTAAGCAACTCACCCTTATTTGCACTTTGCATCTCGCCCTCTTTTTTCTTTTTACATTGTGATCAGTGTACTATGTATAGCACATCCAAAAATGACACTCGTTTTTCATGCCCACAGTACAGCATATGTGGTCAGGTTGATAAACTGAAAAAAGCTGAATCCCAAAACCATCCTTTGGAAAGAAAACTAACTGGGAGGGGTACAGTCCTAGTCAGCCCACTCCTCTGTGGAGTCTGTTCAACGACTGCAAGACAAGGATTTGGTTGTTGAGTAGTAGCACAAAACCGTTAAATAAACTTGTCTTTCAGTTGCATAAAAATGTCCATCCCTAAGCATACAGGACATATTGCAGAAATGGAGTACTATATGAACTGTGTTCTAATGGGAAGTTTGTTCTTCCGTGGCTTAAACCTAGGTCTTCGAGAATTTCTCAAATTATTTTATTTCCGTGGGAAAGTATGGGGAACTGCAAACAATTTTACATTCTGTTGCTACAGGTGGATGGACTAAATAGCTATTGAAGGGATTTTGCTAGTGTTACCTCAGGAAAAGATATTTCTGAAAGAAAGCTAATTAAGTTTTTGTGCAGTTGGCCTCCAGCTACCCTTGAGCACAAAAAAATAACATGACATTGTGAGGGGCTGTTACCTGAGGGTTACTGATGTAGACAAACTTTTCAAGAAGAAAACTCAGCGAAATCAAGATATCTGGATTTTATTGCAATAAAATGGAACTATCTTCATGGTCTTGCATCAGTTTGAAGTATGTTCTTGGAATGATGTTAGGGACTAGTTAGTTATATTCTCCCCTTTTCATGCTGGATTGGAGTGCTAAAGCATGCAGAAGTTGGCTTGAGAGGAGGAAGCTGTGTTGGTGCTCTCTTAGGGTTAGTCCCTGGCTTATGCCTGGGAGCCAGGCAGGGCTGGTGGGAAGGCAGCCTTTTGTGCTATGTCCTGCTGTGACCCGTGTCCTTCAAAGTGCGCTGAGGCCAGGGCAGTTGGTATCTTTTATATGAGGTGAGACACTTTTAACACAGTGGAGGGCAGAGCTGGGCTGCTCGCTAATACATGTCAGCTGCCCGTAGCCCCAAGGACAGTACTGAAGCCAGCATTAATGGGAAATATCCCTTTACCTGCTGGAAAACACATCATTTTGTCTGGTTGAGATGAATAAAAGTAGCAGGAAGATTCACTAGTTTGGGTATTCTACCTCTTCAAACTGATGCAAGCCTTACTAATACAGAGTTATTCCTTCTTACTTATTTTGTATTGCATAGATGTAAAAAAAAGCTCCTCAATGCAGAATAATGAAAAGACAGAGGAACAGAATTATTACTTATAAAAATAACTCTTTGGAAGTACTTGGCATTGACGTTCATGTGATCCTATTCAGGTCTACAGAAAAAACTGTAGATGGAAGCAGTATTACACCAATGTTCCCTTAATGGAAAAATCAAAGTGCAGCAACAGTTACAACATAATTGCTTTTTTTACAATTTACAATTACAACAAGAATTTTTGAGTGGCAGTTACAAAAACTGTAAGTTAAATGTGATGTGTTTGAATTACCAATTTTTGCATTGTGTAGAAGAGGTTGACTTGTACTTTTAGAGGGATAGAAGAATATAGCATGTTGAGCTGACATGGAAACAGATATCAATAAAAAGAGCTTGGAATTACAGAATCAGTATTTTTAAAAACCCAAGGAGCATAAATGCTTATGCTTTAAGGAATACTAATTAGCAGACGACTGTTGAGCCTTGGAGTATACAAGTTCTTGGGAAATGTTTTGTCAAAACTGCCTCGAAATTGGATGTCTTTCTTTGAAGCATCTGGCCCTGCCTACCCTGCAGACTAGTTTGATCCAGAATCACATTCCTCTTTCTGAAAGTAAAAGCCTGTTCATTGCTAACAAGATGAAAACATATTTACAAATATAGTAAAATGAAATAACTTGGTATATTGATAAAATAATATTGTTAGTTGCTGATACTGTTAATCAGAGCAATTCTAAAAATCTGACTTTATAGAAATGGGATTATGGTTCCATATAACAGATGTGAAGAGCAGAACCAAAGATACTTTGTCTAATGTAGCCTTTTAGTTGCTGGGATTTTTTTTTTTTGCACATTTGCTTCAATCTTCCTAGACCTTTTCAAATAGCTTTATGTAACATTTAATCACTAAAATAAGATTCATTGAATAAGGATATAGTTGCTGATATTTAAATCTAATCTGTTATTACACCGAAACTTTTCTGAAGTCAGAGTTTGAACTCTCAAGAAGTGTTTGTTTGATCTTGGAGAAGATATCCCAGTGATTAATGTTAACGATAAGGTGTTGATTGGGGCTTGGGAGAACCTATTCATAGAAACAATAGACTATTATACTCTACTTTAACTACCATATAACAATATTTAAGCTTTACTCCATAGAAACAATAGTCTTATTTATACATCCCTGTCTGCCTCTAAACCAGCATTACAGTTTCTGGCTTCCTATTAGATTGAAAGCGCCCATTAACATTTTCAGCGCTTGAAGAGTTCAGTTCTATACCAAGGTGCAGAAAAAAGCAAGTGGAATTTTTCAGCCTGGCTGTCATCTGAATCTTACAGTAAAAAAGCTGAGCCCTGGAACTGCTAGCTGTATTTCGCAATTCATCTGAGCGTTGTACTAAGATTTGATAGGCTAAACACATCACAGGCTAAACGCTCCTTCTTTTTGAGCCAGACTGCACAAACCCTCTTTCAGCATTTCATACTGTTGCCAAGGATAAGAGCACCAGGTGCACCAGCTTTCTTACCAATACCAAAGTCATCCAAGAAGATCAAATTTACTAGACTCCAAAATAACTAGAATATCTGCTCTTCTTAAAGGCGAAGATTTGGTCCCAGAAGCCTAACAGTCAGAAGTTTTGAATAGTAACTTCATGTTATTGTTGTTACGCTGTTTTACATTGTTGAAGTTGAGCTGTGCGCTGAAGAGCTTGCAGGTTATGGGAATACTTAGACACTGAATGTATGAAGTGAGCAGAGCACAGATTTATTGTCTTCATGCTTCTTCTATTTAAGAATAAAGAAGCAAGCTGGAAACCCTTCCTTCCCCAGCTAGCATGTCAATCGTTATAATTTAGCAAAACTGATTTTCAAGAAGTGAAAATGTAATCTACTCGTAGAGTTGGGGAGAAAAATGAAATTACCACAGGGATGATGCAGAACCTACACCTGAAACTCTGTTACCTCGGATCTTGGCATTTAGTTCTGGAAAGAGAGATCTTTCTACTTGAACTAAAGTGGTGTCCATTTGCTTATGCATAACAAATTATTAATACTCATTTTAAGCCAAATCCAAACCTACTACTTTTTGCTTTGTTAACACACTTGTGTAAGCTGATACATAAACAAAATATTAGCGGTGATAGTGTCATTTCATTAGTAATGAATTTTTGCACGCTCAGATCACCTGGCACTATATTAAAATTAGACATGAGTACACAATTATGTCTTTAAATAGCCCACGCGCTTAGTCCTGCGTTGATCTCGTCTTTGCACAGAGGTACGCCCTTGGAGAGAGGGAAGATGATTCTTCATGCCGTGTAAAAAATACACATAAAAATTAAATGGTGTGAGTGATTTAGACTACAGTAATAATTCGAATTATGTAATTTCAGTGTTTTTCATCTGATACTAGTCACTTTAAAATGACAATAATATGGTGCACCAACCACAATAGTTTTCTTTTTCTTTTCATGCAACACACGTACCAAGCTCTAGAGGGTTCATCAGGGACCACTTTCTGTACAGTGGAAGTTGAGCTACATCCAGCTCATTTTTAAAGTAAACCTTGGTTCTAAATAGCCTTTTTCTGTTTATTAGTACGGCTTATCTTTTAAAACAGACTCTGCAGAGAGAAGGAAGGAAATTATCCTTATGAACTGGAAGAAGCCTTTAGTTTGGAGAAGATGCACAAGAGATTCTATTAGCTATCAAGGCCTGTGATTTTGGTTGCTACCAAGGCTTATGGAGGTCACTGAGCTCAAGGAACATGAAAATTAGGGTCTAGCATAAATACTAACCTGTTTGAAGGATGAGAGGAGGCTTTCAGTATAGCATGAAGGACTGAAACTCAGACCTAGGATCGGAATGACAGACTGTAGCAAACTGCAGGCACTGTGGAAGCAGAGAAAGACCATATAACCACAGACCTACTGAAGGTGGATGGGGAAACAAGGGATAGGCATTGTCATGACAGTGGGACGGGAAAGCTGCAAATCCAGGCAAATTGTATGTATTTTCTTCTTTGAAGCAATTGATTGGGTTTTTGAGGGGAAAAACCTAGTATGAATGGAGACGAGAGAAAATAACAAAGACAACAGACTTGTGTTTGCTCAAGTGTAGATTGTGTTTTGAGCAGCTTTGTATCATGATTTGTGGGTGTGGGGTGAGAGGGAGGACTACCAAGAAAGGGCATTGTTACAGTGGAATCTAACTCGAAAGAAGAGGATTGTTTTCTGTATGCCAAAAAATGGCAGCTGGACAAAAAAGAAAAGAAAATGTAAATAAGGGCGGACCTTTATGTATGTATATATTTGAATTTATTAGCTGCCAACGTTGTCAAACAGGAATGGAATTTGATGCTTTATATTCCTAGTTATATGTATTTCACTCCTACTGGAATTCCTCTGAAAGATGGTTTGTTTGAATGTTGGCCTGGTTTAATGTTTGTTTGTTTTCAGAAAGCAGAGCATACATTCAAAGAAGACAAGATATTTCTTCTAGAAGAGAGAGTAAACATCCTAACAGTATCCCTAACCGATGTTACCTTAATGAATGCTAGAGCCTCATGGAGACTCCAGTCTGTCAGGTCAAATTGTTTAAATGTACATTTTGGAAATAACATAGATTTTTACATTTAGGTAAGAGATCAAAATCCTGTCCTACTACCACAACTTTACAGAAAGCAGTAGTTGATGCTATTTCTTTCCATGTGCAGCTGGATCACCTTGGATCTGTTTAATAAGAACTCTGTTAAATCCATACTTCTGAAGTCTCAGTCAGGCTTTATAAAGTCATGATACGAAGGCTGCCCTTCATGGCTTTACTTGGTACATCTTTCTCCTTCCACTGCGAAACTCTCCTTTGGGAGTTGAGGAGGTTAGGATGCCTTTCTGCAGATCTCAATTCCTGCAAAGACGTGTCATGCTATAACTCACACAGAGGAGCTTTCACAACCAGGAACACACTGTGGAACATGTTCAAAGTTGCATGGAGTTCCACCTAATACCACCTTAAATATTTTCTGAGTCATTTTATGTATTCTTCATCCAGGAGTACATTTTATTGTACTCTTACCCTTTACACTTCTTTCTCGCTTCTATACTTTCCTGCATTTAAAAAAGTGATTAATTAGTGGATGGTTTTGGATGCAGTAATTCCGCATCTAAAGATTCTCTTCTCAAAGGTTTTTTTGACCAAAGAACTGCACTGCAATCAAACTGATTCTTTGCGCATTGCAGTATTTTATAACAATGTGGAATTATCTCCTTAAATCCACTCAGATGTCCTGCATTCAGGTTTCACTGAACTCAGGTTGTCCCTTGCATATCTGATCTATCATTACTTGGGCACCTGTAAGACAGATCGCATCCACTGCCCCATTTTATTTTATTTTAGGTTGTTTGCTTGTATTAGAACGGATAGATGAGATACTTAGGGCCATTGTATGTTGGCTTTTGGGGGCTGGGGTACGCAAATCTTTTTTTGACTTTTAACACGTGCTTCCTGTTGGTCATTTTTGCTGTGTATGATCCATCACTGTCTTTTTCTTAGAACATATTTCAAAGGTGTTGGAGTGATGTGCTCATTTCCTGTCTTTTTAAGTTCAGGCACATTCTTTTTTATCTTGGGAACTTCATTTAGTAACCGAGGGTCTCTTAAGATCCCACAATGAAAAGCTCCACCACATTTTCTTGCTAAAGAGGTGGTGTGGGGATGACATCATTCATCTGTGCTAGACACTGACTCACAGGCATTTGACCCGAGGGTGGAACCCAGTAACAGGGGTTAACATGAAGTCATCTGTGGTTGCACAATGCATTTCACAGTTGTTCTCCCTCTCCTTTTTTAAGCCATCTAAATAATTGCAGAGTGCACAACATAATGAAGTACAGCAATAAGGGCAAACATTGCTTTTGGGGCTCCTCCAGGGCGCTTTGTAGACCACAGTGAAAAAGAGTAGGACAAATTTTGTGATAGAGTATCGGATTTTGCATTTGGATGTAAAACATAGCTTTGTCCACTAGCCAGAGAATGGAAAATAAATTTGTCTTAAAACTGTATAGCATACAACCTGTTGCATTAATTTTCACTGTGAAATACTAGACCTGTTTTTAGATTTGTAGGACGGTATCATATTTTTAATATGATTCCTTGGAGACACTGCTGACTTATTAGGATCTAAGCCATGTTTTGATTTGTTCTTTGTTTTTTCCCTGACCTTTTTTCACTATGTTTTCAGTTTGTCCACAGTTGCTGTTTTAGAATTTTTTGCTTCATGTTCTGGCACAGGGTCTGGTCTCGTTCTTGTGAAATACAGCCTGAGCATGCACTTAGGGATGAAAGTCACCGGTGATGTAACTTGAAAGAATATCTGTAATATTAAGAGCTTTAGAAAGAGAATTACCTGTTGGGGTCTCCAGTTTCTTACACTGTTTGAAACTTGGCAGAATTTGTCATGCAATAATATTTTGGGACATTAGAAAACCTAAGGCTTTCCCTTGTTAAATCAATGGACCAGCGATTACTTTCTGCTTTTATTAACACTGAGCAGGAGCATGACCGTTCCTCCTCGGGGACCACAGGAAAACACGCCCGTTCTGTCCAGCAGACGTTGGGACTGTTTCACTAGATTAGCTGGGGCGTGTGGCTGCTCCTTCCCACCTGCAACTACCTCAGGGAGCCCGGCTGACCTGCCTGGAGGTAACGCCAGCAGGAGGATGATTGCTCAGGACTGACTGTTTCCAGCATCTCCCTTTTAGTTAGCTAGACCTGATTTGATGTAGGGTCTTTTTATCCTCTTATGAGAAATATGCTTTTCACTGCTTCAAAAGCAGTGGAGAGTGTTAAACACACAGTTTATTTTTGTCTACTGGTGAGTGCTGTGTAAGTATTATAATCAAAAGAGAAACAGTTGGAACAAAACACAAACTTCCAACATTAGATTCTGGAAATCTTCTGAGTCTTGTAAGCAACTTTACATTTGAGTATAACATGGTTTAATATAGCACTTTAAATACTTTTCTAGATGGTATATAATTATTTACCTAGCACTTTCCATTTCAAGTCTCTGAAATTTAGCTTATAAATAGGCAAGACAAGTGGGAATTTACGTTTGGTAATTTGCAGATTCTATTATAGAACATCTTGTAAGAATGAATGAATTATTAAAGTTAGGGTTGTTACTGAGGAAGAGTGATAACATATGTCTAATTCTGAAAAATACTCTTTTTCTGAAAACGATCTAATGGTTTACAGGGAACAAGGCTAGAGTGTCCTGTCCCCCCCCCCCCGCTGAATTTTAAGAGACTTGTAGATCACTGCTGTGTCCTATTTTTAATTAGAAAATATGTTAAGTATTTCACGTCATACCTCATATGGGCAGATATATTTTATTAAACTTCTGGAGAAAATTAACAACATAGGGCTTGCTTAAGAAAGTTCTCCCTGTGTAAATGCAGTGTAGCCTGCTTGTCTCCACTCAGCTGATTCAGCAAAAGTTGAAGCATGTACTTGCTTTTGTATACACGTTTGGCCTTTAATAGGCTTCTTAATTGAGGGCCTTTGTCCTTGATGGCTGATTTCTGGTTGAGTAAAGGACAGAAAATCTGGTTCTTGAAAAAGATATGAATAGGTGGAACGTGCTTCTGCTGCCTAACTTCTTACTGAAGGCTGATGTGAAGTCTTAGAGTTTGTTAGACAGGTGCCCACTTCAGTGGTACATAAACATTTTTCTGTAAAATTAACAGAAATGTTATTTGGAACAGAACAGTGTAAAATCTCTTTGGCTCTTAGAGGTGATCTAAACTTGAAAATATAACTTGGCAAAAATATTTTGAGTATTGAACTTCATCATAAAGTAAGGAGAAAGTAGTCTCTTTTTTCAACAGGCATTGTTGAGTTCTGATGCAAATTCCATGCAAATTACTGACCTTGGAAACACCACGGGGGCAATCTTTACGTAGGCATGAACAATTTCTGCAATGTACTAAGGCATAAGTAGTCTTGGTTTTGACAGCAGACATACAAGAGTTTTTTCAGGTTACATGTTTCTGGAGCAAATGCATTTATTAAAGTCATTGCACAAAAATCTGCTTTACAGTTATTCTTCACTAACCTTTTCCCAGGAGATTGTCTATCATTATTCCAAGGTACTTGGTTATTTTCTGAATTAACTTTTGTCTGTGCACTAGAGGATGCAACTTCTGTATGATTTGGTTAAGGTGGCTTGAGCTGGATCTTTGAAAGTAACAGAGGTGTGTGTTCAGTGATCACATGAAATGAGAAATATCTGTACCTATAGGCATGCAGACAACTTCTAAACATTCTTTGCCCTTCACCACCTTAGATGATGTACTTAGCATCCTGCTTTTTGTCATAAAAATACGCATTTAGAAATGAGTATAATTAATCAAACTGTTATTCAAACTATTCCATTTTAAAGCACGTATGCACTGTGATTTTTTTTTTTACTCTCATGCACACACACACCCCACCAATGTTATGATTTAAGTATATTCATAGACATTCTTTTTGTTGATTAAATTGCTTATCTCTACTGATCTAGTGAAAAGTGGAAACATTTGCTTTTGGAATTATAGTCACACTTACCTACACGGTCTTCTCTCAAGGAAGCACAGTGACAAGCTGGCCTTTATTTGTAGCAGATGGTAAATTTGCTGGGTTTCACTAGGGGGGGGAAAAAGGGGGGGGGGGGGGAGGGGAGGAAATACACTGAATAAAAAAATACGTATTTTTTCAGATTGAGGAACTGGACACCTTGTCATCTGCAAAGCACTTTTTTTTTCCCTCCAACAAGAAAACATCCAACAGAATAAGGACAGAAATTTTGTTTGCATTTCTTTGCTTCTGTGTGAAGAAAACACAAATTGTAGTCCGTATCCTCCAAACATTTTGGGTTTGGTTTGGTGTTGTTTTTCAGATTTCATCTTGGAATTCTGTATTATTAAACTATAAGTTTATAAAGGAGAGTCTGTCAGAGTCTTAACTGCAGTGGTGCTCCTAGTGCTACTGCAATTTTATATGTGTTTCATTATATGTTGTACATAATTTCAATATATGATGTACACATTCCTGAACATTAAGTATATCCTATGAAATAATGGCACCTCATAAAAAGGGATCATTTTCATACTAATGATATACTTAAGCTGTTCAGAAACTAACTGAACTCGCAACTTATTTCCTGAGGCAGGATTTGGGGATATATTTAATTTAAATGGGGCAGCCATAGTGAGTTATGAATTGTGAAATGACCGCTATGTTTACCGCTTAAGAGGTGCAAAATTGTTAATTGATACATGAAGTCTCCCTTACCAAGTAAATTCTCACAGGGTGCATGCCTGTATTCTCAACAGTTAGATCCAAAAAATGATCTGCACATGTTTAGAAACTTTGTAACATTGTCTGCTGAAAACTTTGCTCAGCCGTTTAAGAAGTAAGGCAGGTTCTTCCATTTTAAGTGGCTCAGATTCACTCATCATTGAAAACTTCTTTACCTCCTTGCCTTTCCTTCCAATAATGGAAACAGGAGGAGGGGAAGAATTCCTACCAAAAGTTAAAGATCACAAAAGGCTGGAGATGCATCCTCTCTACTGCTCCACAGCCATGTGTCATTTGTTGCTTGCTCTTCTTTTTCCTCCCACCCTGTGTTTGTACTGTTAAGGTGTCTTTAGACACTGCATGTTGAAATTTTAAATATAGGAAACAGTGTCTCAAAACAAACAAAAGAAGGAGGCTTCTGTTACCATTGACCAGCTCTGTTATCACACATGCAGGTTTCAGAGCCTTTAACTTCTATATTCTGTCTGGGACAGAAAATTAAATCTCAGCTTCTGCTCAGGCCTTCCAGTTCTTATGATTTTATTGAAATTTTTCACAACTTTTGATTCTTTTTTGTTGTTGTTTTCCCTAGAGACCTAATTCTGAAACCAGGGGTCACTAGGAATATCTTAGTGTTTGTTTCGTAAAAAACTTTTCACTACAAATAGCTTGGAGGAAGGTCAGAAAATAAGTGCAAGTTGCCAGGTTTCCTCTCTCACATCACTGTCAAAACTGCGGCTTAAAAAAAAACCCTGCAAGTGTCATCACACTTAGGGAAAGGATAAAAATGAGGATTTCTTCTTCTGAGAGTTTTCCCTCAATTTTTACTTACTGAATCTGCAGTGACTGGAGGTAAAAGAGCTTGATGTGAGACCAAATTATTTGTTTGCCCTTTTCCATGCACTTGAAGCATTGTTTTTTTCATAACTGCCATGTAATTTATGGGACTGTGGAAGAGAGTAAGATAATCCTTTTCTCTGAGATAGTGTATCTTGAAGAACTTGTGTCTTTATGTGAAAGAATAATGGCCAAGAAATGAGACTTACGTTGTTGCACCCTTGAGCTAATATAATGAAATTTGAAATAAATGACAGTGAAATAATGTTAAATCAAGGAAATTCTCAGTGACAGTTAAACCTAAGCCATTAGTCATGTGTGCTCTAGTGATTGTTTTAAATATCATTTACATTCATCAGAGTATGAATTTCCTGGGGGGGGTTTGTTGTGGTTTGGTTTTTTTGAATCAATACTCTGTGAATTGGTACTCTTCAGGAAGATGCAGTTCTTGTACTCCACTTCCAAGTGACTGAGGTGTATGTGTGGTTGATATATACCTTATATTTTTAAGAGGGTAATATCTCTTCTGCTCTGCCATCCACGTGTTTAAGGGTTCCAAGATAAGGCAAGAAGTGAGTTCTCTTGTGCTCTGCAGGATTCCTAGCTGCTTTAAATGACAGTTTTAAATTGGTGCCTCTGCTTTCATTTTACTGTGTTCCTTTCCATCATCCATTTCAGCAGTGAAACTTGACTTGGTGTGTATTGCAGTCTAATAATGACTTGCCTTAGGAGCTGTCTGGCCTTGTGCCATGAGCAATCAAAGTGTCATTACTCGATCGTAATATGTAAGTTGCCATATCTCATTGCAGCGATAAGGAAATTTCAGAGGGTGAGGAAGGAGGAGGAATAGGAACATACAGTGAGAGAGAAGATGTGCCCTGGAAGAGAAGTAACTGTATTGGTTTAGGAATTAGGCATATGTTCTTCACATTGGACAAAAATAGTTCATAATAGTTTGGAAAGTTTAACATGTTTAATTTATCAAGTTGAGTTGAGATAGTTAAGATAAGAAAGGAGGCTTTTGTTTTCAGAAGTGCTACGTGCTCCTCACAGCCCAAACCTTTGAGCAGAGCCAGTATTAGGAGGATGGTCCAGCCCCAGGTAATGGATTGCCATACTGACTGGTCACTGCCTCCTTTAGCCTGAGTGCTACAGTCAGAGAACAAAAGTGAAGACTGAACTGTCGTGCAGAGTCACTCGATAGCTGATTGCATCTGAGAAATACCAGAGAAAACTTAGGAACCTGGCTTGCTTAAGTGGTTTTGTAAATCCTATCTGGCTGTCTAATTCTGCATCCATAAGCATGCAATTACTCTTATTTTTAATGTAGCTGTCAGACTACCAATTTATTTCACAGACCATCACACAACATGTCTGTTTCACACTTTAAGAAGAAATATATGGGTAAGTAGATCTCTGTAACTCATGCAAACATTGTTTTTATCTTTTGCTTAAGTAGAAGGGCTTCACACAGCAGTAGATGAGGATACAAGGCCAGAAGGATAGAATAAGATTTCTCAGAAACTCCATTAACTAACATCATGCGCATTGAGTTAATGGAATCTTGTCGTCACCTGTAAAATTTCTGTCAGCAAACATCTGGGTTAGATTGAACTTCCCAATAAACTGTGTTAAAATTGACAGAGCACAAAAGGGTTTGTATGTGAAACGCTGAGACGAGAGCTCTAAGAATCGTGGTGTTCTCCAGACTGTCATCTCAAAGAATTAAAATATCCTCAAGAGGGAGATGGGCTCTTTCTGTAGAACTGGACTTGACTTTGGCAATTCTGTGTGTTTAAAAAAAAAATAATTCTAAATAAAATCAAATCACTGCAAAAATGTCAAAGCCTTGACTTTGGCACAAGATAAGGGAATGGAATTTTGTCTTTATTTTCCATGAGCATCTACATCACGCTGAATATAGCATGCTGAATCCATGCAGAGTGGTGTCAGTGTGAATGTAGGCCTAGATTAAAAAGCAGTTAATCTGCTTGGACTTTTTCCATGCTATAAACTTGTTGCTGGTGTACAAGTTGTGAATGGATTGTTGGTCCTGGCTCTCACTTAGGTAGAACAATGGTATTGCAGTTAAGTGATGTCAGGGCACAGACCTATAGACAAATTACAAGGGGTTATTTTTCACAAGGAACAATTGCCCTGCTCTATTGTATTTTGTTGTATTTTTATGGCCATAAATAATTGTCAAGAAAGACAGGAAATTCCGTTAAAATGTAAGAAAAAGCATTTTCACTTATGAGGATGCTCAAACACTGGCGGAGGTTGCTCAGGCTGGTTATGGAGTCTCCCTCCTTGGAGATATTGAAAACCTGACTAGACATGACCCTGAGCAACCTGCTTCAGTGAACCCTGCTTTAAGCAGCTAAGGGTGGACCAGAAAATCTCCACAGGTCCCTTCCAACCTCAACTATTCTGTGATTCCATGAAAAAGTATACTTCAGACTTCATTTCTCAAGCATTTTCTTTTAGCACTTTTATATACCATGAAGTTAGTTGAGGATCTTCACTGTTAAACCTCTGCTGTTTCTGTATCGCTGGTTTTGTGATGTTGTCTTCCTAGTGATTAAGTAGTTGTGTGTCTGCCTCCCATCACTGCTGTCATGGAGACAGAGGACTGGCTTACTGGGATTGGGAACAGCACTGGGGTTTAGGGGGAGGGCACAGTCTCTGGAGAGGACTGGGTAGTGACACTGGAGTGGCACTGAAACATCAAGAGGATGTGAGGTGTTAATCCAGTACTATGGCCAAAATTACTTGTGAAATGGAAACATTCAAATTCCATTGAAGTAAAATTCAGTATTTAAACATGAGTGATGTTTTGCTCAGGAAAATGCTTTTTATCAGCAAAGAAGGGACATAATAGAGAGTGAATGAGGTGTGAGGTCTTGTGGGCTTTTCTGATAAAAATGGATACATTCGTTAGCCTTTAAAATAAGCTTCTGGTTATTGTTTGTTGCATTTGCCCTACTTCAGGTAATGATATGCTCTACATTAATTTTTGAAAAGTCTAAAGTGTTTACATGAGATGTGCCGTTTGTTGATAAAGGAAGGAAGTAAAAGGTTTTGGTGCTTTGGGGGTGCATAATCCTGATACGGTGCAAACCTGATTTCCAGCCTTATTTTGCTGAAACGAACAAGCCTGTCCTTTTGGCAGCAATGCTGCTTTGTCTGAAGGCATGAATCCCTTTTTTCCTTCAAATTTGACTGTTCTGACAGATGTATTACAAGGGCTGTACATGTTAACCTCTGCTACTTTGGGGGTGTTATATTAATTTTCAAAATCATGTGTTTCAAAATTATTAATTTCCTCCTTTTAAACACGTTCAGTTATCTTGTTCCACCTTGCTATGTTTCAGTTTTACCTAATTTTCCTGCCGTAGCATTTCTGAGTGTCTGACTCTCAGTTTCTCCACTGTGCATTCACTTTACTCCTGCAGTGGTGGTCCCTGTCTCTTATCCCGCAGAGATGAGAGGACGTGGGAATTAATTCCTCACTGCCCACCACAGTCATCTGGAAGTCTTTGTTCTTGCCAACAGAATTTTCTAAAAATACCTTTCTTTACATTGAATCCTTGTCTTTCCAGCTAGTTTTCTCCCTCAGTTTTGACTACTAATGGATTTCATTTCTGTAAATCATCTTGGCTCATTGATCCTCTATTGAAAAGTTTTGCATACTGGGGGTGCAGACCTGATGCCTCCTGCTCCCTCTGGGCAGGCTGGGGAATAGTTTATGTAGAATATCGACCCGATAGGGTCTGCCACTTGTTAATGAATGCAGAAATTTTCTCTTCTTTGCACCCAGTAAGCCAGAGATAATTATCCCTCCTTATTTCAGTCATTTCCAGTTTACCACATTTGAAAAACAGGTATCTTAACAGTGAGTTTGAAAAAAACATTTCTAACACTTTTAAAACTGTTACTTCAGTAAAAGAGAACCAAGCAGGTGGGTAGCAATTGCGACTATCAATGTTGCTTTCTTTAAAATGCTTTTAGTCAAATGAGATGTGAACAGCTTCTGTCTCTCCATTCCCTCCAGAGCAGGAACAGTCTTTTCCAGCTTTATTGTATGTGAGGCAGGGGTCCCGAATGGGAGCGGTGTCCTTGCAGAACAGTGTGACTGCTTGGAGACCAAACCTTCAGAGCCTGCTGGGAAAACCCCAAAAAAAGAAAACCAAATCCAGGTAGTGTGCCAGCTGGAAAAGGACTTAGAATAGAACAGAGCATGGCCACTGAGGGTGAAGCAGGAAAATCAGCCATAGCAGCTCCTGCACAAGCTGTCAAGCTGAGGCTTTTGCCACCTGTATTTTGTAGTGTTTGGGAGATGGGGGGCTGCGGTTCTCAGAGATGATGGCTGGGGCCAGGCTGTTTTCTCCAGCCCCACTATTTATCTATGTATTTACTTTAACATGCCAGTATTTAAAACTCAGTGTAGTTGGTTTTTATTTTGCAAATACCAGGCCAGGAAGACCAGAAGTTAAACCAACAGCAGCTGTCTGTTGTAGGACCAGGAGATATAAACATGCCTGTGTACAGAGCCCTGCAAGCCGCTTTTGCCCTCCTCCCCCACACATACTTTTTTTCAGCTCATTGAATGTCATTTGTGCCTGTACATGGAACAGGTGTCTCTTGTGAACTCCTTAAATAAACCGAATTTTAAAAAAAGATACTGATGTCAGTTTACACAGGTGCAGACATCATTCAGGAGAATGCTATTTGCACACAAACACACTACTGTTTACTGTCTGCGCTGCAATCAGAGCAGTGCCAGAAGGGCACTGAAGCAAGATGGAGCACGGTTTGCTTTGCTGCTGCTGCTGTCGATTGATGTGAACTTTCATAAAGTTCCGTCTCGGTGGGCAGCGAGTCCTTTTTGCTCCTTGAAGCATTAAAAAGTGCTCTTTCAAAGAGTGACTCAGAGGAAAGCAGAAGCCGTTACTAATCATGATATGTGAAATGGAATAGAAAATGTGTCTGTGTGACTCTTCTTGGTTTTGCTTGGTAGCTTAGCAGGAACTTTGTATTTCATCTTGTTTGTTTTTTTTTTCTCCCCGCCCTGTATTACAGCTTATCCAGGGCAGCCCATGCCAGGAACGATTCAGTGAACTTGCAGCATCTGTCAATGTGTGACAATGCCCACGGGTTATCTTTGAGACAGCTCTACCAATGCTGAAAAAACCACCTATTGCAGATGGCCCATGAGCAAAGGAGCACCGAGGTGCGTTATCATCCCACCTTCTCAGCCCCCTTGAGCTGATCAGAAACTTGTCCAGTCCCCAGAATAGCCATGAGCACAGCACGTGCATTAAAACAGGGCGAGCAAGTAGGAGCAAAGCTGGCTGTATATAAATCACACTCTGGGCTATCACAGTGCAAGATATCTTTATTAATTCAGCTTCAGAGAATTTAATTTTCATCAGATTCCCCAGCAGTGCTTATGGGCTGCATAGCTGCCCGAAGCCCACAGCGGCTGAAGCTGCAGGATCCCCACCCACCCTGGTATCTTTGTGGTACCAGACCAGTCTGCCACATGCTGTCTGTGGTATGTATGCAAGGAAAAAGAACTGAATGTGTCCAAGATATCTTGTTCATCACATACTTAAATAAGAGCAACAGTAGGATTCCCAGCATGAACCTTTTCTTTTGTATATATATATTTCAACTTCTGAGTGAAGGACGTCCACAGAAATGACAGACGTTTCTCTGGCAAGAAAGCCCACAAGCTCTTAATATCAGCTAGTGCCTATTAATTAGGCTTTCTGACAAAAGGCATGCTTGCCACACCCTTTTACATGCATTGGCCTGTGTAATTTTTTCCCTAAGTAGAGCTTTTAGGTATATTTCTTCCATTGAAAATAGTGCATTAAAAAAAAAACTCAAACTTTTACAAAAGCAAATTAAGAACAGATGTAGCTAAGCAATACTTTTTAACCCAGGAGTAATAAATGTTTGGAATGGACTGCTGTGAAGGTTATTAAGACTAAAACACTGGGGTCATTCAAATAAGAGTTGAGAGCATCCAAGGGGATGGAATTGGAGTAGAAAAGAAGTGGATAACTGAACATTATCCACTGTGTTCTTGATGATGCATAACACCCTGTGCACTTGTTTTATGTTGTATGACCTGAAAATCTATCTGCATTGGTTAAACATATACGAAGGATTATGCCTTGGTAAAAGCTATGGAAAGTTGATTATAATAACAAATGCCAACAAGCTAGTCTCTGGACTACATCACTTGGGAAAAGTTGCCTCAGAAGAAGAGCTGTTTGACTGTATTCCTTCTCTGATCTCATGGAGGACATAGATGTGACAGCTTGAAATGTTTAAAAACATTTAAATTTTATACTGACTGTGGTTACTGTGGAGAGATTTAATACACTGTGAGGAACAGTGAATTTTGAGGAAAAAGTAATATTCTAAGTGTGGTTTAAGTCCGTATTGAACAGATCATCGTAAAGATAGGAAGTAGAGACTTGTGATGTTCACAATTGATGAAAATAAACATCAAGAAAAGCACTGCACTCTGTGCTTGTATCTGGTATCCCAGGATTATTATCAGACGTTTGTCTAATCAAACAGCTGGGCAAGCCACTGCGTATGAACGCTGCAGCAGGCTGACACGTTACACCTACGTCTCTCTTGACTTTGCCAAGTCTACGCCTATAACTTCATTGTAATTTTTTTTTTTCTGCTTGGTCAGTTCCATCAAGCAGGTGGGTGTTTAGTATTATTTCTATAGATAGTACATTTATTTTGTATGTATAGAACTTCAGAGAGACCCATTTCAAAACACTAGTGCTTAGCAGATTGATGTCATATATATCGTGACATGTGCTGGTTCTCCTTCCTAAATGCACAAAAAATGGTTGGCTATGAAGTGGCATCCACAAATCTGAAGCTGGAAACAAAAGCTTGGATTTCATCTTTTCTGGGCATGTGGCATGTTGCAAGATGTGTTTTAATCTGGTAGATAAGTAATACAGCTTAGTGTTCAGATTCATGTCTAGAGTTATTGCCTATGACTTTATAAACAGAGAGAGAATGACAAAATGAGGAACACAGTGGCTTAACTTGGTAAATCCTCAGGATGTTTTCAAATTTTTTTTAGAGGGCTTAATTTTATACTGTGAAAGATAGAAAAAACTGGAGACAAACAATTTACCTGTTGTACTGACTTCTCAAAAGTAACAAAATTTACTAATTACTTGTCCAGGGCTTTCAGTTATCCAGCTTATAAATAGCATTCTGAGCATTAATTAAGCCTCATGGCACTGTGAATCTGATGTCTCCTTTTATCCCCATTTTAAAGACAGTGAGGCACTGAGAACCCAGACATGATCTGCTCTCCTCTTCTCTAATTGTCCTCCTAGCTGGGCCTACATACAGTAGAAGAAATTAAGCAAATATTTCTTTGAGCCTGAACAGTGGTCACTTGAGAACATGACATTTGCTTTCTAAGTTGTGCGCTATTCTGTATGTGCGTGTTGAGAGTACCTGACATGGATCTAAATACTTACGATGCTTAGAAACACTAAACAGCTTTTTCACTGCAAACATCATTTATCAAAGCTGTAATAAGGGCAACTTGCACAAATGACTTGAATACAATGGAAAGTCTGTAAGCTTCCACCGCCTCGGTGAAGTTGTTTCTAAAGTTGTTATAAAACAAAGGGTAGCTTTCCCTTTTATTGTCTTGCAAGGATCTCGTTGACTACTACAGACCTGAACTTTAACCTTGTAGGCTATTGTTCTTACCAAATTATAAAATATTTATGAGTGGCTAAAAGACACAGCTTTTTTTGTTTTCTTATAAGATTCTCACAGCAGAGTGAAGTGATCAAATTTTTATCCTAAATCATGAGGGTTTATGACGTGAGGCGTTCTGCAGCTAATGGTTGCACTTGTAAAAATAACAAAGGAAAAGCAGTAAAGAACAAGGTTTGCAAATCACACGAGGCCTCATCAAGCAGTGAGTATCTTTGGAGGTGACTTTTAGTAATGAGAGAAGTCAGAGTGCCTTGACAACTGGCTGCCTTTGTGTTCCTGTTACAGGACAGTCCGATGCCCGTATATTAGACAGACCTTTGTTAGCCCAGCTCTCTCAAACGTACCTTCCCCTTGTGCCTCAGCCCTGGTAAAAACAAAGGCTATGTGACATGACCTCTTTTCCTGTGCACATTTTAGCCTGGAGCCATTGGTCCAGCCTGTCTTAACTGATGACAGTCTTCCAGGTGCTGTTCTGATCTTAATCTTCTGGCTGAACCATAGGCCTAACATGGTAAGCTATAAATCTCCCTAGGTCACCGAGAAGTCTGCTGGTGTCATTTCTAATTGACCTCAGGGAAAAGAGACCAGCTTAGTTCATAATTTCCTAGGTTTACAGATTCACAGGCTGGCATTTCCAAAGCAGTGCTCGTGACTTTTCAGTAATAAATTACACTGAAAAGCCTACAGCTACAATAATTTATGATCTTTCTGCTGCTCTTATAACACATGCTAATTGGAGGAAAAAATTATTTATAGAAAATTTTCAGTGGAGTATTGGGAGAAAAAAATTGCATTGGAAAGCCAATGTTTTCTACTGAGTAAATTCTTTTGTGTAAACATATTTAGAATTTTCTCCGCAGTAGTAAAAAGAAATAGACTGTGGTATTGGAGGAAAAAGCCAGCAGTTGCAGAATGGTACACTTTGCAGTATATTTCATGGCGCAAATTGCTGAATAGCACTGTGTTTGGATGCTGTGGGTTGAGCTGGGGGGCTGGATCTTTGGTTGCACAGATCTGCCCAGCTCTAACAGTTCTTGTAAGCAGTGGTAGAGCTACCTCAGCTAAGAGGTTGCTCTCTAGGTGTAATAATGTGAAAGGATACAAGGAAATACTTAAACATCCAAAAGAAAAGAAGTTCTTGGTCAGTTTTACATGAACTGGCCTTTTGACAGAATAAGAAAACATTTTGCTCAATCCGTTACCATCCTTGAAATATAATCAGGAGTTAGGAACTGATTCAAAGCTCATTGAAAGATTCCCGATGACCTCGCTGTCAGCAAAACAAAGAGTTGTTTAATTGCTAAATATTATTTTAGTTGTATCACTCAGAATGAGAATGCAATTAATCTCAATTAAGGTGGAGTTTATTAGCACAAATTTGCTATTAAAATCCTTTAATACACGTCTTCCCTTCTGTTTCTTCTACCAACATTTTGAATATGCATGCATTTAAAATTAGTTAAATGTTATTTTGATGTGGAATAACCCAATGTTGTACTCCTTTAAATCTGAACAACAATTTCATACTTAGTCACAATTCCTTGAATTCCTGGAAAAATTTCAAAAGTATTAGCTCTGATTCCTATCAAACTAGATTTTCAGCTAACACTGCATAATGAACATCTTTCTTTTTGCCCATTTTCCAGTGGTATTCTGGGTTCAGTTACTGCTTCAGAGCTAATCCACAATTACATTATTTTATAATCTTTCCCAAATCCTTTGGAAACTTTTCCAGAAGGCTTCTTGGGAAAGCTGTGCTGTGTAGACATTTCAAAAGTGAAACAAAAGAATTTTCTACCCATTTTTGAAGAATGAAATACTATGCATAAACATGGCACTTTTACCTATTAAGTAAGAGTGAAGCAATTTGGAAAGCTGCCTTTTAACTGTTCTGGTTTTCAATATCAGCTTTATGATATCTTTAAAAAGTAATTTAGCACCTTTCAAAAATACAGCACTAATTTCCTGATAGACAAATGAACTTTACTATTAGGTTTGTTTTGGGAAGAATGATTCATTTATTCAGTTCACTGCTACTGACTGGTTTTAATTTGTTATTGATTCCTTACGGATTGTCCAAGTCACAAGCTATTTCTTAAGAGTTGTGCCACTATTTAACTTGGCATTTCTGACCCAAGCTTAGCTCATACACGAAGCTGTGGATCTAAGACACTTATATTAATCAGCATTCAGTCTAGTCTCATACTTGTGGATTACATTTATATTCCAACAATGTTACGGGAATGGTCTAAGCAAAGCAAAAAAATAAACACACTGAGCCAGGGAAAAATAAATTTCATCTGTCAGCCATCTTTCTGCTCTGTATGGTCACCTTTCTTTTAACCAGTTAATTCTGTAACAAGCTTGTTTCAGAGAAACGTGCATGAGGACAAGTCATGATGACCCCTGGGGCAGGGAGCGTGGTGTGGCAGAGCACATACATGAGAATGTGGATCCATGTCACGCTCTGAAGTAAACATCTGGTTCCTTCCCAATTCTGCTCAGAGGGTTGTTGTAACCTCTCCATGCAATTTGATTTTTTTCAGAGTTAATTTCCTATAGTAATTGCTGCAAATACCTTCTTAATGTTAATACACTTAGAGTATGCTTTTATCTGAAAGACACAGAAGTTTATCCTACGGAGTTTTATAGCCCATGTGAAACCCTTGGTTATATCTACCCAAACTGTTTTCCTATTATGTTCTCTGACACCTGGATGTTGAATATTAATTAGCAATACAGGAAGTAATTAGGAAGATTGTAGCCAGTCACGTGCCATAACTGTCCCTTAATTTAAAATTTAGTAAGGCGATTTAGCAAATTAACATCATGAAAAGAAAATGTGGTCCAGTCACATGCAGAAACACTAGTAGAGGTTGAGAAATAATATGGACCTTAACTAGCACAATCAACAGTTAACTCCAAATATATAACAAGGAAAAGGCTCTAGGAGTCAAGTTACTTACGGCTGTTTTCCAGCTAAGAAGGCTGTTCCTCATTCCTTGATGTTTGATGATTCTCATACATGTGTATGTAGGAATGACCCACACATCCTTACCACCACCAACTCCAGCGCTCCCTCTCCAATAACTTATGCTTCTGGTTCTTCTGAATTTAGACCATTTCAAAGGTATTAAGACACCAGAGTAAGTGTATATTTAGTTGGATTACCAAAAATAGTCAATCTGTTTAGGTTCTTGGCTTGCTTAGAAACAGGTAATTGTAGGCAGCTTTGTCCCCTACCCCCCACAAGCTGGAATCTACCTCCTGGAGACTGACATGCCATGAATCCCAGGAGCCTCGTCTGACAGTGCAGCTTAAGTGGTTTGCTGTGGCTAAATCCAGTTAGAAAGAAAAAGGTGCGTTCTCATGAAAAGCAGAGGTGAGCGTTGGGTTAAATCACCGATGCTGCTATTTAGTGCTGTCAGGGAATGCTTCAAGAAGGACCTGAGTTCCCATGTAATTCTGGTGACAAGATCATTTTCCTACGGTTAAAAAGGGAGAGAGTTGCTGGTAACCTCCTCATTGTGTCTTACTTTTCACCCAAACCCACTTCAGTTGTGTGGGTTGAATTCAGGCTACAGACCTCGAAGCTTTGCATCATCGCTCTTAACGTGCTTGACTGTGCAGATGAGAACACCTGTGCTGGCATATGAGCACATGCATGGCTGTGCAGATGAGAACACCTATGCTGGCATATGAGCACATGCATGGCTGTGCAGATGAGAACACCTATGCTGGCATATGAGCACATGCATGCACGGCCAGCTGGAGGTCTGACCCCTCCTCTTGCAAGATTTAAGGACTGAGATGAAAATTCCCTCTAAGGAGTAAACGTAATGACATTTTGATCCCTTGAGAAATGCTGTTGTAACCCTGCCTAGATTCTCACACTGTTTGGATTTTATTTTTAGCTCTGGCATTCTTGAAGATTAATAAGCATAATGTTGCTGAAATTATTCTGCCAGTGTAATGTTACCTGAACAGAGTGTTACGTAGTTGAGTAATGAAGCTGAAATGATGGCTTAGGGAGAAGCACGTGCTACAAATTGCACAATGCTTTAGAAAAAGGCCTATTTCGGTTTTGTTCTGCCAGTGGGCTTTTGATTTGTTGCTGTTTCAAAACACTTGCTAGCTAGTGAACCACAGATAAGTGCATAACAAAAATTGCACGGAGTGTTTCTGAGCAGTGGGACAGAACAGGGAAGTACAATAGAGAGGTAAATTACGAATGCACTTCTCAGTTCATTACCAGACCTACCTCTGTAGCACAAAAGCAGAAAAATACTGTTTATCTCAAGTTCAGAACACTGAATTCTAATTTTTATGAGGGCTTTTAGTGAGTAAGTATATCAACCTGCAGTAATTCCATTGAAGCTACTGGAGTCACTTTAAAAGAAAACTTCAAACTCTAATGTCTACTGCAGAAACTGGTGAACATCCATTCATCACAGGGTTTTTTTAATATCTAATAATGTGTGCCAAAAAAAAAGGAAAAATATCTTTGTGCACGCATTGACTAATTTGGTGAAATTTTATATTTATTCCTATCTACTGTTTTGTATGATATAAAAATGGTCTCAATTTTCCACTGCCTTTATTCTTAATAAGTCATGTGAGATTTTTCATTACTGTAGTGCATAGGTACACCTGAAAAAAAAAAAAAAAAAAGAAAATCTGGTTGTGTAAAACTGAACCTGCCAATTATTTCTGAGAAACTTAACACAAGAGACTTGTTTGTAAATGTTATGAATGGTACTCAATGAAAACTTTGTTTGATTTCAGTTATGTTTAGTATAATTTGTTCTGCTCTAGGGCATCCTGCGAATAGGAGATTGTACGCAAATGAATACTGAGTGAAGCAAAGATCATTAAGAGAGGAACTGGGGGGGAACCACACATGCTGGACACAATTATGTGTGTGTGTTATATTATGCTATCTTGGACACATCAGCACTGACTGCTTTGTTCCTTAGAATGACCTTTGATCAAGAGAGACTGCATGTGTCTTTGGTCATTCCCACATCCTAGGCTACTGTAGATGAAGGGAATTTCTGTGGTGTCTTAACTATAATCTCACTGGGAGCTGCCTCATTGTGTGCAAACACTCTGGTAGATGTCTGCCTTGTTGGGAGTTTACAATTGGAGGAAAGGATGGTGGCATTACCTCAAGCATACTAGGCATTGTGCCAGTGTAACTGAGCAGATGGTGACCTGTGGGTCATGGGACTATATTTCTGAGATAGATGGGAAAGGAAATTCTACAGTTTGCAGACCAGATGGAGAGTTCTCACAGAGCTAGCTACAAGGAGTGTATCTACACATGTGTGTGTGTAACAGAATGTCGAATCAGAGTAAAATAGCAAATGGATATTATTAAATGTAGGAAGAAAAACTTACCAATGGCTTTCACGCAAGAGGACGTCACGTAATAAAGGTATTTTACGTGGCTGTTAAATGCAGCATTCACAAGTTTCCTGCTAGTTTCCGTACTTCACTCTTTCATCACGTAGCATTTGAATCACTTCTATATAAAATATCTGTAATTAAAAAGCCCTATTGTTCTCATTCCAAAAAGATAAGTGGTTTACTTTCTCTCTAGTATTCATTTTATCCAGATTTTTCAAGTAGGGTTTATTTCCAGATAATTTTTTTTTTTTTTTTACAAAGAGGGTACCAGGTGCAAAGTTTCTTTACCTAAAATGATATTCTCTGTCTGCCAGACTTGCCTCCTTTCTCCCATTATTATTTCTTGAAGGCTTTTGGGGGCTCTTAGTTGTGTCACTTGTAGGACGCTTGCAAAGCAAAGCAGATATTTCTCAAGCTCTGGCTGCCAAACGTCAATATTTGTGTAGTTTTAATCTGCAGGTTACTTGGACTTTGAAAAAATTACTGCTCTATTGTTCTGAAAATACAAAAAGTATTTGATCTGTGGAAGTATATACTTCACTAGAAGGACTACTAAGAGCCTGACAGATTTTGTGTGTCGTGAAATAATATATGCAACACTAAAACAAGGAAGAGAGGGGTTTCTTTTTCTAAGAAGCTTCCTTTGATTCTCTTTTAATGAATCCATGTGCCAGTACATAATCCATAAGCCATTCCAGGAAGGAAAATTCAGTTGTAGGGTCTCTTTCTCAGGATGGCAATTGAATATAAATCAATGAAAAGAACTCCTCCTGGTTTCTCTGCAATGATTGTGGCTACAGGAAGGGGCAGTTATTGTGCATTGTTCGGAGTAAAAAAAATGAAATCTTGAGCTCTTTTTGCTTTGTGATTTGTTTTCCACCTTGAATTTAACTTTTAAATAAAACAGTTCAAGAGGAGCCCATGCAACCCTTTAAAGAATGAAGAGCATAAAAGTAATAAATATCTTCAGATACATAAACTATCGGATAGGCCATAAAGGTCTGGTTGCTGTTATATTTCATCCTCAATCTAAACAAATGAGGTAAGTGCAGATAGTATTAACTGTGCTTTCAAGTCAGTAAAAAGTATATACAATAAAGGAACTGCAAGAACAGTGTTTGCAATGGGAACTAATGAAAGATATTGTCTAGAGAATTTCATGTTTCCTTTGGTTTCCATGAAGGGCAGTATTCACTCAGAACTGGATATACTAACATCTTTTATTTGAAGAACTCAACAATAATTTTTCATCATTGTTTTCATTTTTCTCCTGAATTTTTATGGTATTTAACCCTGTCCCTCAAAGTTAGCTCAGTGCCCTTTAAACTCAATACAGGGGTTAAAAGCTTTATGGGCAGTTGTAGAACTGGAGTCATCTCCATTCAATTTTGTTTGTACTGAGCAAAGTTGGGAAAAGGAAGAGGGAAATTTAGTTTTGTTCTTCCCATGTGAGTGCTTTAAATACCCAGCAAGCAGTAGGAGTCGATACTGCCTTTTCAAAGCCAAGGTCTGGGCAAGGTTTCATCAGTAGCCTTTGGAGAAGTCTGCCTGAGAATCTGTAGATGCCTACCTGTGGGACAATATCAGGACATACTGGCACATTCCATGTGGCAGACTTTTAGGCGTGTAGGTGATGTTTATGGGCAGAAACTTTGGTATCTAAGTGGTTACATTCCTCTGAGGTAAGAAAACATGTCACTATTTGAGATCAAGATGCTTAAAGAGGTGTTAGGTACCTGTCTCTTTGTGCCTGTGTCTCTAATCCCAAGGCCCCAAGTAGTGAAGCACATGCCTAACTTTTAAGCAGGAGTGATCTCATTAATTTAAATGGGGCTACTGGTGTACTTCGAAGTTAGACATATGTTAAAATGCTTGGTTGAACTGGGGCCCAGATTTCTACTTTTATGGAAAACTCACATGTGCAAACTGTAATAGCATAATTAATCTCTTTTCATGAAGTGTTGGGTTTAATAATTTTATTTAGGGCTTATTGTGCATCATGCTTTTCTTCTTCAAGGCCTTTTACAGACATCAATGCAGGGATTTAAATTGGGTGTATGATTGTGGGAATTGTGCAGTCTTATGTCTGACTTTGCAATTCCATACCTCCATGTTCTTGGCAGGAGGCTCTTGCCATGCAGCTGGGCTGGCTGAACCAGGCACTTTGGCTCTGTCACCACTTAGCACCTTGGCAAATTATCTCCCAGGTGGAATTCTGGAGGCAGTGAGTGGTTTCTAAAGCCTCTTCCAGATCCAGATTTTCAAGCTAATGACTTCATTCACCACTGAGTGAAGCAGAGGTGGTGATGTAGGCTGCATTTGGCATGCTTGGCTCTTATCCCTTCCTTCTTTTCACCACAAGCTACTCAGAAGTGGGAGAAGGACCAGAAATGTACATGGGCCAAAGTTACATTTAAGATACAGCCATAATTCTTGTTGGCTTCAGAAACACTTGACGTATGTGATCAGATCTCAGTGCTGCCTGTATACTAACTCATCAGAGCCTTTATGTCAAAGTGTAAGATCTCAGCATCTGATGATGGAGGGCTAATTCCAAGCATTCTCTTGCTTCTGAGGCATGAGAAGCATTTAGGGTACAGTGATACTGACTGTTGATTTAATCCACAATGCTGCCATGCAGAGTATTTTACTGTACAGAAGGCCTGGATTGCAGAGATCCTTCAAGGGCTGGAGGCAGCCCAGTTGTTCTGCAGTTTGGTTCGCTTGCCTGCTGGGAGTGAACTTTCTCATTCTTCCGTATATATGATGAGGTCCGACCTTGCTATTGGTGTGACCTTGGTTTTCTCTCTGTAAATCTCAGTAGTAGCAGCTAGGTTGGAGAGTCTAGCATTTTTTTATTTTATTTTTTTTTTCCAGGAAGAAAAATTCCTTAAAAGATTTTTGTTTTACACAGTGTTTTCACCAAAAGGGCTCCTCCTACTGTTGCAATTTCCTTTTCAAAGGCACGTGCTCAAGTTATTTACTTCTGTCCCTTTCAGAGTAAAAATCGACATCAGTTCATGTAGCCAAAGAGAAATTACTGTCTTTTCCCATTTTCCTGTTCCCGACAGGAAAGAGATAAGTTGTGTTTTACAGAAAAGGAACCCTTTCTATGTGGGTGACTTCTTAAAATGCTTGGGTGGATTGCTGTCTGTGACACTGGCCTCCTTACTGAGTTGTGGTTCTGTTGGAAGATACAGAACTCAGCTGAAATATGGAGGAAGCACTCTTTTCTGCCCAGCAGTCTCCATAGGTGACGACACTGCCCAGTCCTGCTTTTTCTCTTCACCTTTCCTGGAGGTAAATAAGATGTTTAACTGGTGCCATGATCAAGTGAACACATTTCAAACCCATGAAATTAATCAAAATATCATATGAGGGAAGGGGGTAATTAGAGTGCTGCACTTTCAAACAGGCTGATCCTGTAAAAAGATGAACTCCAGGTTATAGAAGGTCTTGGGTTGAATGGTGTGCTAGCGTTCATCGCTAATGTGTGTGCCGCTGCACTGTGCTTAAGGGATATACGTGGGAACTCCTGAAAGATCCTCTTCACATAACTAATAAGCCACTATAAATTCTTTAAAGGATCACACCCTTTAAATAAAAGTATTGCCTCATTAGGAATATCAGAAAATAGAGAGTCTGAACAGAGATGAAAATGGAGCTTGTGACTTAACAGTTGAAATGCAAATCTAATTAGTCTGGTATTTTAAAGTATTAACAGGGAGCCATAAAAAAGATGGATTGGAATGAAGAAATTTGTTGTAAAGAAAATACCGGATAGTGACAAAAGCCCAATTTATTAACACTCCATGATGTGTTAATGAAACAATGAAAAGGGCATTAATTACTTTACTAGTACTTATTTTGCACCGTTGCCCAACGTAATTGGTTTATTGACCTCTCTTTAATCCTGAATAGTTCTAAAAAATTAATTTCAGTGGTGAAAATTAAGATCTGTGAAGGAATGTAGGCCTATTTGTTCTGTCCTATCTTACCTTGAGTATAAATGTTACATTGCTTCAAACATATCTGACTATATGTGGAGGGTAGGATATCTGTATGTTCTCTGTGTCCTAGATCTGTGTATGCAGGTACTAGTTTTCAATCAGTGCCAGATATATCTATTTTTTTAAAGAAGTGGCTATAATAAGATGTATTTGGTACGCTCTTCTATTCTCAGTTTAATTCCAAGTATTAAATTAAATGTCACCAAGAAATGGATGTATGGAAGTGACTGGAATAACTTCAGATTCAAATTTGGGATGTGCAAAAATAATGTAGGTTTTTTTTTTTTTCTTCTGGGAAAATTTTAGCAGGTGTAAGATTTTTAGAATGCTTCTGCGTTTGAGGAAGAGCTGAACAAACTATTTCCGCTTATTTACACTGATAAATTGTATCAGCCTTGAAGCACTGAGGTGTTTCACAAAGCTGACCTTGAGGGACCACTCACCCAGATATTACATACCCAGATGGGTATTTCTGAGCAACTAGGTTGTGTGATTGCTGTAGTATTCTGTTTTCCTATTGTTTATCTGTGTATTGCTTAGCAATTTGAAGAAGGATGTTTTTATTTTACTAAGTTTACCATAAGAATCTTGTTTGTTTCTTTGTCATTGTCATAACGAGCAAGCACGTGGACTTTAATGACTGTATCTTTGGGATATCAGTCTTCATATGCCCCCAAAAGATAGATGATGAATGGCAAACAGGTGATTTTGGCTTCTGTTTTGTTTGGAATACATTAAGGACAGAAAAGTTAATCTAAGTGGCTGAAACTTCTGTGGAAATCAATGTAATTACAGTAGACAAGTGGTCAAAGAATGCCCTGTTAATATGTCTGAGTAGGAAGGCAGTTGTTATGATGCAGTGTAACGCTGCTGTATGCAAGGTTATAGTTTGATCTAGAAAGTCAGTAAAATTCAGTATACTGACACCTTCAGCTACAGAAAAAGCAGCAATATTACCATTTTTGAATATTGTTTTTTCTGGAATATTTTGCACTGAAAATAGGACGCTTTATTCAGGCTGTTTTAAGCTTGTTTCCTCAAAGAAATGAACGATATAACCAAGTCTCTATCAAGTAAGTCTATTCATGTGCTCGAATATCTCCCTGAATGGTTTTCCCTTGACTCCCACAGCTCTTAGTTGTCTTTCTCTGCTCCCTCGTTTCTCGCCCCATTTCCCTGCCTTTTGTTCCTGTGGCTGGGCATTGGGCTCCCGCCCCACCTGCGGATGGGACAGCATCATCTCCTTCCCTCTCTCCTTCCAGTATAACCTCCAGTATAACTTCCTTCAATAACCATTCTTACTCTACCTTCATCGGGAGACTCCTGCCTTCAGGCATGTGTTTACTTTTTCTGGCTTACAGTATCCATATAAAAGAGCGATGGAACTTTATCATGACAAGTATGAACAGTCCTCACTCTGTCAAGGTTTATAACGTTCAGCTGGTTGGAAGACCTGCCTAAATTTAATGTGTAATCCATAAGTGTTCAAATACATTCAGTTAAAAGATGAGGTTGACTGGACTGCAAAATCTCAGATGCTGCTAGGTTTGGAGAACCTTGTCATATATGTTTTACTTCATTTACTTTAGTTGTTTAGAGAAAAGTATCAGAAGGTACTTAGTGCTTCAGGTCTCTCGGGGTGTATTTGCTGACCAGGATCCTGTCTGCATTAGTTGAATATCTTAATGAGGTACTTTGTTATAAATCTGTAGTACATAAAGTATATAATCTTGTAATGGGAAAGAATTAAGTCTACTTACATATTTGAAAAGTTACAAGAGAAAAAATTGTTTTCTTGCATTATTTGGTGAGATGAGTGGCAGGAACTGCCTGTTATATTTGCTTGGGGTTTTGTTACTCAGTCATTTAAATATTAAATTGACATTTAACATTAAATTGAAACTGTGATCAGTCTTTCTTAACTCCTGGGGGGGGAAGGTTAAAACTTTCAAAGCTAGAGTAACATTTTTTGAATGTGTGAGCTTTAGTTCTTCACGATAGTAGCTGTTAACTCCATATGCCTTCTCTCTGGCTTCTGTCATGCAGGGAGCTTTAGAAAGAGACAATCAATTTTGTTTTCTATTTAACCCGAACACTGGGCAGACTATTTAGCTGTGTTCTTCATGTATCCTTTCCTAAAGGATAGAGAAGACTTTATGAAGAAATGCTGTTTTTCATGTAAGTAAATTGGTGTCATGTTTCGGAGTAGCTAAGCACTAAATTTTCCTAGTGAGTATTCCTCCAGAAACATTCACACACTGCATTTTATTGTCAACAGGAGGTAAGCTATTCTTGAACAGTATTAAAAATAAAAAGTGGTTTCAGGTTGGGTTTTTGGGGGTGGGGCAGGAAGTGTAAGTAATAGTGTTAGATGCAGAATTTCCACCCTGTGTGTAAGGGATGCAGTGAATTAAGGTTTTTTTAATATGCCTAACTCTTCAAATTGGCACTACAGCATCAGAACATGACTGGTGTTCCTACAGCCTGCTGTATTCCTCCCCCAGATCCCTGGTGAAAGCAGTGCGTGTTACTGCATTAATGGTTTTTTCGTTTGGGTTTTTTTTTTTTTCATGTTTAGCTCAGCTGGTTGTTGGAGGCAGCCTTTTCTGTGCAGAAATTTTTAGAGCATAATAAAGCTTTTATTCGTAAGGAGGGAACCTGATGTTTACTTTTTTTGGCAGAATTCACCACTAACCAGTAAATCTAAAGTAAAAGCAGACACGTACAGATATTGAAGTGCCTCCTATACCCACTATGTCTGGGTGCCTGGGGAGATTGGTTGTATCATGAGTGAAGGTAGTTGGCTTCAATTTGGACTGAGTTGCTCAGAAGTCGCTCCCGTGTGATGCTGACAAGGGATCTATGTGATGTTAGTGCCGTTTGCAAGGTGACGGGTGCTCTTACTTAACTAGCTCACGGGTGCATACGCACCCCTGCACCAACCACTTGACAGAGAAGCTGAGGCCAAAATACACAGAGAAACTGGCCTAATTTTCCCTTAAAATGTGTTTCTCAGAAACAATAAGAGGACAAAGAAAGAATTAATTAAGTAAACAGTAGAATTCCTGTTCTCACTATGCAAAAGAAGCACTTTCTTTAGTGCTGTGAATCAACACCCGTTTCAAAAAACATCACCACTGAAGAACGGAAGAATACCCAGTGGACTTCAAAGCAGAGATACACCTAACTCTAAATAAATAAATAGAACCAGTTCATGGCCATAGGAATGTTTAAAATCTTGACTTGAACTTTGCAGATCTCAGTATCTAAGTAAGACCCAGAATTTTGAAGTGTTTGCAATCCAGACACTTGTTCTACTGTTAATTTTTACATATGCAATTTTGGGCTTATTGGTATAAATTCGGAGGATAATGTGGTCTTCTTTAGTTCAAAGCCTTTTTACCATTTAGAAATCTGGTTAAGAAAAATGTCTTACCATGCACATCTTATTATCCAAAGAGAAATTTCTCTCAGTGATATTCTTCAGCATTTTGTCTTCTCTGTTCGCTCACAAAATTAGCATCTCCGAGTCTACTGATTTCTGCTCCCTGCCCTGCCTGGGTACTGACACCCTTCTGCTGTCCTGGCTCTGAAAACATTCCACAGTACTTCAGACCAAAATAATATAATACTTTTATATTAGTGAGTACATCACAGCACATCCCCACCTCACTTGGAACCATTGGTTTCATAACGTCTTTTAAAGAGATTCGAAGACCCAACAAAGTGAAGAATTTTCTCTCCATTAATGAGTTTAGTGGTGGCTAAGCTTGTTATGAAGACTTTTAGATGATTTTGTAAATAGTAAGGCTTTAAAAGGAAAATGTCTACAAAGCTGTTCTAGATTCCATCCAACAAAGAGACTGTATCGTTCGTTTCAAAATGTTAATGTTTTTTGTCTCTTCGCCTTCATTTTGATCAAGCAATCCCATATAAGTCATCTTAGTGCAGCCATTATTTATAGCTAATAATCTCCTTTAGCTGCCAAACCGAAACTAGATCTCCTTCACTCTTGAGCTGAAAGCGCTTTTCTTTCTACAATGTGCTGGAAATGTGCCAATTTACCAGTTCCATTAACTTAATGAGGTCTGACAGCCTGCAGCAAATTTTCTCATAATCTCTCTTGGACTTAAATTTGGTGCTGCACAAACAAGGAGTATGACCAAGTAGTTGCTTTTTAACTCTATATATTCTAAGCAAAATTCCTTACACATCTTAAATACAAAGCAGGCTTGGGTCTTTCTTTTTTTGTGGGCAGTTTTTTAATCATGCAGCAATTATTAAATTTACCGATTAATTTACTTTTTAATCTTAACAATCATCTGAATGCTGTATTTGTGTTAAACATCAGTATTAAAACTTCAAGTGATTTAAGTGCAAGTGATTTCAAGTGTAAGTACTGTTGGTGGTGGGAGAAAGATGGTATTTATTTATTTTTATAATACACCTGAATAGTTATATGAGCTGTGAGGTTATGTCATGATTTTCACAGACTAATAAATAATCACTCTTATAAGGTCAACAGTAGTTTTAATGCAAGGTTAATCCTTAGCTTCTGTTTCCTAATACTTCCAGTGATTACTGTTCACTAAAGGCTGTAGTATGTTACTAAATTCACAAGAAACAGAATTACTTGGCAAATTAAGCTGGATAAAAAGTAAAATCTTGCTTTCTCCTCCTTGAATTCTACCTTCCTACCAGTGACATCGATGTGCTGAAGGCAAAGCTGAAAAAACAGTATTATTACCCATTGCAAGAATAGTGGCTTGTTGTTGGTATTTTTTTAGTACATCAGATTTCCATAAATCTGGTAAACCACTTTAAATTTAAAAGCATGGCACTGTAATAGAAAATTGCTAGTGACATGCTGCACTTTGAAAATGAGCTTGTAACAAAGGTTTGATCTGAATTTAAAATTGCCAGGGGTATTTCCCTTCGCTGTATTCATGCTTCTGCTGTGAAGTTTTTACTCACACCAGCATTTCCCAAGAAGCTGTAAATTTTGTCTTGAAGTGCTTTGGACATTACAAGACCTCAGTACGTGGAGTAGGTTTATCAGAGGAATCTTAAATTTGAAAATAGGTGACAAAGTGCCTCAAATATAAATATGCCATCTCACACTGGCTCTCTATCTGGAGAGTCTCCTTGCGTGGGCTTTGTGTATTTTGTATTTTATCACTATATTTGTAAGTATTAACTTCACTATATAAATATTACCTGCCTGAATATTTGTACAGTCCACAGTCTTTCGGTTGACATCAAGTTCTGCAAAATTAATGTGTTAGTCCTCTGTTTAATCTGTTTTTTTTCCTAAAACAGTCTTTCAGCGAGTGGTTTCCAGTTTAGAAGAGGGAAAAACACCTTAGGCCTCACCTTTACAAAATTTGACAGGGGTGCTTCACATCGCATGAGGTACTGCTCAGTGCACTCAGTGGAAGCGTTCATATATTCATAGCAACGTGGAACTGCAACTGCAAGATTTTTTAGTTAAATGAGAATGTCTTCTGTTTCTGACTCCTGGAGAGAGTCTTTCTGATATAAACGCATCCATTTTTTGTGGATGCAGACTCCATGGGAAACTTGAATGCCTGTTGATATTTAGGTAACAAAGCAGTCCAAATGAGTTGAAGTTAAAAATTCAACATACATATACAACATTGTATGGAATGAGTATTAACATCTTGCTCTTCATACTGGGAGCCATGTTTTAAAGGAGAGAGAAGGGAAGTCACCTGTATGCAACCCCTCAGCTTTAATCCTGCTTTTCCTCAGCCAGTGCTAAATGCATAGCTAAAAGATCGTCTGGGACATGTTTTTCTATCCTTAACGTGGGTCAACTCCCATGACTTTTTATGACCAGTCTCATCATGTCTATTTTGGGTCATTTTATCAGTTCAAGTCCCAGCTCCTCAAGACAATTGATTTGTGATTTCCCATGAACAAGTAGTTGAAAGAAAACATTGAGTTTCCCCTAATGCTTTAAATGCTGGAAACGCTTCCCTTTCCCTTTCCCTTTTTTCTTTATTTCTTTAAGAGGAAATAAATCACATAGTTTGGAGCCCCATGCATGTTTGATTCCAACATGCTGACAGTATGGTTATTTACAAAAGTTTTTAATTTTATGTTCCTCAGTCTTCCCAGCATTTTTTTTTTTCCTCTCAGACAAGATCTTTCTTGACTCCCTGACCATGCTTGGTTGAGCTTATCGTCAGAGTTAAACACTATTGTATGTTTTGTTGCTGTTGTGATGCCTCACGCTTCCTTAAGCAAGTGCATTGCACAGTCTGGGGAAGAGGAGATTTTAGGGGTGTGGAGGGAGGTGGAGGGGCTTTGCATCCTTCTGAACATTCTGGCAGCAAGGCTGGCTGTTTCTTGCTATATTTTGAAAAATATTCTGTCAAATTCTTGTATTAACTCAGCTTTGTGTTGTATTAACTCAGCTGAATACAAGTTGCCTGAAGTGACTGCAGATAACATGAAATATTAAAAGAATGAAAACATTCTTCTGGACACGTATCCTTGAGGCAGGCAGGTACTGTTAAGTCTTCATGAACATCAACATAGCAAGAGCATGTGGCCTAACAGTGTTTAATGTCACCTATGTATCAGTCAATTCTGCTTTGGACTAATGAATTTAGACTATACCATTCATTTATTTTTAACATCAGCAAGTGTAGTTCCTGCCAATGACCCTGTTTTTATAAAACCAGTCATTTTTAGAAAATGCATTGATTTCTTGCATGGAACAACAAATTTAAAGGAAAAGCTGTATAATTGCAAAGCTTAGTTAAGAAAACTACATTAAATACAAAAAGTGAGCAATGGAAGTGAAATGTGAATAGAGGGGTTAGGTGGAGAGAAAATCGGCGGCTATAGAGAAATCTGAACTCTCTGTTTTAATACAGATTTTGCATTCTTGTTTTGTCACTGCGCTATAAATGGACACACAAATGTCGCCATTCACTGGCACAGGAAAAGGTAGGAGAGCTGGAACTGAGAAAAGTTGTTGTACAGGCAGGTTTGAGAGCAGATGAAGTGGTGCACTTGGCTGTTGCGCTTTGGCCCTAACCATAAACCAGGGCTTTCTTCCTGTGCAGACCACTGCTTGTTCTTTGTGCCTTTATAAGCAGAGATGCCTGAATATATTACAGCTGAATATTGATATATATCTGATCATAAATTGGGAAATTACCTGTTTTATGTTTGTGCGTGTACAATGTTTTCATTGCACTTTAATTCATTGTGCTTGTAGGAAATGTTGGGCTAGAAAAATGTTAGTTCACCAGTATATACCTCCCTCTTTTTTCCCCTCATGTTCTCATCCTTGACTGGTATTTCAAAAAAAAAGCAAGGTATTCAAATAATTTCATGGGACTTTGCACCAGGCTTCCTATATAACCTTGGGCAAGTTACTTAATATACCACATTTTGACAGGGGTCTTGGGAAAGGTAGTTATGTGAAGGAAGAAAGTATTTAATTATGTTTTCTCAACTGAGAGATCTCCATAATAAATCTACCAAACAAGTGAGGCACAGCAACTTCTAAGTGTTTTTTAATGGGATGAAATTATCCTCACCAGCAGATCTGAGTATTTCTAAGAAACTGCACTTTGACTTTTTAGAGACAACCTCAGCAGATGTTCAGGCAGCTATCCAGGTATCTAAAGATAATAGAAGGAATTCCAACCCACTGACGTCAATAGCAAAACTTTTATTAACTTCGGCAGGCCAAGGTTTTACCCTGTCACAAATCAGTGCTAACCCTTGTGAAGGAACAGCTCTCTGCAAATGGAGGAAGATGAGAAATAGTTTTAGAGCACATCCTCTTATGACCTCTTTGCCTTTGGTGCAAATGAACGCTTAACTTCAGGATGTGTGAGAAAAACAAAGCATAAATGCTGTTCTTGACATTCCCTTGGTTTTCACTAGCAGGTGATTACACATTTGATACTTCCTGAACACTGACCTGAGCACTGGCAATGCCAGCATCTATGTTGTCATTTTTCCTGTTTAAAGATAGATACCACCATGCTGGATATCTTTCCTGAACTTCCAAGAACTATTCAATCTTCTCTAAGCACATTTTTTTAATAAAAAATTCATTACTATCGTCAATTGTTTGAAGTCTTGAGAAAAGAGAGTATATACTTGTTGAATTCAGAAAAAAACTATGTGCTTTCAGGTCAAAAGTTCTCATGTTCAGTCCTCATTGCCAGTTATCTACTTAGGTGAGAGTACATTACAGAAATCAAACAATTATATGTTATTATATAATCCACATGTTTTATTTAAGGTTGTCTTAGTAACCGAGTAACATGTATTAGTTACACATAATAGGGCAGATTTTTTATTCCAGTGGATTCATACCAGTTATTTTTGCTATCTCACTTAAATTCTCTGAACTGCCACTGACTGAACAGGGTACTTAGACTTCTGTCTTTTGGGCCTTTGAGTTACATGTATATCTGCTTTCTTTTAAGTGCAAAGCACCTTGAAGCTTATGCATTGGTCCTGCATATAAAATCCTTGCAAGAATCAACAAACTTGAAAGGGCCTGACCTCTTTTACAGGATACAGCATTTCCTCCATTTTGTATTCCACTTCTTTTTTCCTTCAAAGCAACTGCTTTAATATTCTCCTTACCTGAAAAAAAAAAAAAAAAAAGTAGTGAACTAAACCTGTAGTTCAGTAGAAGCACTCAACAGTAATCAAGCAAAAAAATATATATATATTTATATAGATACACAGGGGAAGAAAATGAAGCTGTTTTTCTGTTAAAACTGTAAGGATTGTGCTACTGCTACTGCTAAATCATTCTGTGGTGCACTGTTTAACATGAAAGGAAGTGAGATTCAATTTTTTATCTAGAAGTTCATGTTTATGAAATTCAAAATAATAAAAAACTATCTTTTGAAAACCAGATAGGGGGTTTTTTAGCCTTATTAGGTATACTTATTTCGTAAGAAGTCACTATGGCAAAGGACTGTCCAGATACAATTTGGACACAGTGTAATTTTGATGCAGCTATAATTACTTAAGAAATGCCCTTTACTGTAATTGAAGATGAACTTTTACAGTGCCTTGCTTTAATAATTTCAAGTAATAGGATAAAAACAAGCTTTGGAACAGCACTTTGTACTACAAAACGCTGTCTTTAACATGTTAGCACTTTAAATTTTATCTGAATGTGAATCTGAAGCTGCAAGTATTGTTTAAGGACCCTGCAGTTGCCATTCAGTAATATACATCGTAAGAGCATTCACTTCAGCCCAGATTCAGAAAACATTCTAATACAAAAAATTATTTCTGATTTTATTTGGCCTTTATTTTAGGCCTGACTGCAACCAAATAATTGAGCTTGATATTAATGTGTCCTTGGGAAGCAGCAGCGAGAGGTGTCAGTACAGGTTGCTGTGTAGGATAAAACATTTCAGGACATCCTATAGCACTGGAGAGAAAAGGAACTACATGAAAAAAAAACAGTACAAATTCAATTTAGTCACCTAATTATACAAATACAAATAATTTTTTTGTTGTTCCTCCATTTTATCTGGTTTATGTATATGTACACACAACCAACATGTAAATGCTGTTCAAAAGAGAACAATATTTAAACTTAGAAAACAGAGAGGAAAGTATACTTAGGTATATTTAGACTTGAACTTAAACCTAAGAAGAGGCCATCTGGTTACAGGACAAACAATACTAATTTGATAATCCATCCTAGAGAGCAATGTCATCTTAGTCTTCTCAATAAAATTAGTAGTGGATAAACATTCAGAGATTTGAGTAAAGATTGCCTCATACAGAGTCTCTCAGACTCATCTGAATCTCATGAGTTTTCAAACTGGGTCATGAAGGTCTTGTGGGAAAAGAGTTTGAGCTGATTTTTTGTTTGTTTGTTTTTTCCTGCTTCCAATTCAGACTGGAAATTCTGTGAAAATGTTCTTTATTGTGGCATTTCACCATGGTGCTTTAGGTCTTGGCTTGCAAACAGAAAAAATAGTATGAAGAAAAGATATTTAAGCCTTTTAAAATGTGAAAAGTCCGAGAGTTTTCCAAAGACCAAGCCATTTGTTTCTGGTTTGGTCTGAGATTAAGTGAAATGATTTCTGATTCAATTAAAGACCAGACTTTTATAGGTATAAGGCAACTCTGAGACAGATGTGTAATCAGTAGGATTTGCCTAAGTGTTTTGTAGTTAGTTGTCTGTGGGCATCTTTAGGAATTTATTTAGTATGTTCAAAAAAATCCAGTGTTACTAAGAAGTCCTAGAGGCTGAAATTCTCAGTTACTTGCAAAAAGCACATTTGCCTTGCGTGTTAAGCCCTGCTGTTCTTAAGAGATGTGGCTTTTCATAGGTCTCACCCTGGTGCTGCTACGGGGACAAGCATGCCCACGGGACGAGCAGCAGCCACAGCTCCACAGAGCTGCTCGCCAAGAGCCATCAGGCCTGGCCTCTGAAACGCACAACGGAGGCCCTGTGCCGTGCACGCTGTCATCAGGCGTTTTCTGCCCACGAGGAGCTGGCTGTGCCTGGCTCTGCCTTTTTGCGTAAGCCAGCAAACACACACAGATTTTTAACAGCTTCCCGTTACGGTACTCCGGGGTGGAGTCTCTCCGCCTGTAGTCACCTACTCCATTACCCAAACTTGTTTGCAATTTGTCTGGTTTTGGTTGAATTTTAAGCAAGATTTGTTTTTCCTTGCATTCTGACCAGGCTGTGGGTTCGTATTTAAAACAGCATTAATGATGTGACATTAACTCTTATGATAACCTGGTAGCTGTTTACTGTAGGATATTTAATAGGATTTTTAAATGGAATTCAAGATACATGAATTGTTCATCAGCAAATCTCCAGGAAAATCAATACAAACTCAGAAGTGCTGGGAGAAAAGGCAACTTTGATTTTCTTCTAATGCTTGTTCTTTCTTCTCTATTCTAAAAGCCTTGCAAGTCTTGAGTAATAAAAATATGTAGGAGAAAAGAAAGCGGGGGAGGAATATCCCATGGACTTGCACTTTTAAATGTGGAGAAGCCTAGATCGTTGTAATTGCCCGTTTGCACAAATACCTGTAGTGTTATTCAGGCTCTCATTAAGGTCTCAGTAGATTAATCCAGTGAGAATATGCTTTCATAAACTGCAAGGAGAGGAAAAGAATATGAATTAAAAGGCATATGAGGGAGAAGAGCAAGTATCACCTCAGAGCCTGGCTTAGCTGAAACTGCACCATCCACGAGCAGAATACACTTGGCTTGCTTCCTCTTTCCGTAGAAGCCAGGGAGGAAAGCAGTGTTAAACCTGCACAGAAAGCCCTTCAATGGACTTGGTAAGGCCAGGCCTACTTCGGCATCATTTCAAAATTCCTAATTGTCTTTCAGTCCCCAAAGTGACCTGGGTTGTAATAATAAAGACTGAAATTAAAGACTGGAATAATGTAAACTGTCAAGTCAACTCTCTACTCTTTGAGGATAGCATTGTACATTAGTACCTTCAGTGCCGATAAAAACTCTGTGACGCCCTAGAATACAATTTAAACTAATTTTGTTTCAGTGTTCTTTCATACAGTTAGCCTACTCCCCTCTCTGCTCTTGGTCTGTGCAGAACTCATGGATATAAGGCATATACAAGGTGTAAAAGTAGCTGGTAGAAAAGTACCACTGATGTTCAATGCACTTTTTCATATTTCGCATTTCCCCACTTTCTCAGAAGATTTTTAGTGAGGGATCACTGCTGATGTCTATTGAAAGTCTCCTCATTAATCATGATTTTGACTTCCCATCACCTTAAAATACCTTCTTGATTCTGCTGTTTTCAAAATCAAACTATTCTCCAGTCTTTGTCTGCGATTTGCATTAACTTACTTGCCTGGATTAAATAAATGCTTTCATATGTATATATTACTATGTATATTAGCTTATATAAATGGATATTTTAATGAAGTAATCATTCAAAACTGGAAATAACGTATGGTCTTGTACAACCAGTGTATCTACACAGTGCTTACTAGGAAGTGCTAATGTGTTTTGGCAAGTCCTTTTTACTCCAAAAACACCTGGTCTCACAAAAGTTTGAATGAGCATGTTTTTGCTTGGTTTTAGGGCATCCCTATCATTGGTTTAACACAGAAAGCACAGTTGCAAGACTAATAACTACACTGAAAGCCTAATTTTGCCATGTTGCTATTTAGCATTTGTGCTAATCAAAATATGAGGAGTATATTCTCTGAATTGTGTCCCATTGTGAAGAGATGCTATGCAGCCAGAGAGTAAGGAGAAATAGAAAAAAGTTGTCCTGCAGTATTATTTGGAAGGAAGGAAATGGGGAAACGTGTTTGCATGATTATTGGGCAATGGCATGCAGAGTGAAGATGCCCCTGAGGTTTGATAGCTAGGATCACAGTAGGCTGTGAAGGACTGTGAAAATAAGGGTAACTTACGACTGATAAAACAGAGAGGAGGAACCACAGGACAGATGCAGAAAACCTAAGGGTAAAAGGGAGAAAAAGGTAATTGGGAAGTGTAGGAAAGTCAGATGACTAAAGTGAAGGAAGGCAGCTAGAGAAGAGAGCTGGCTCACAGTGGTATGGAAAGGAGAGCCTGAGGCAGTGCTCTTTTAAATAAGACTTTCAGGATTGCCTCTCTAATTAAATAAGTGGAGCTCTGATTTGAACCAGCTGAGGGTTTGGTTAACTGCTTCTGATTCTACCTCTTTTGCAGGTACACTTGAGAGTGGGTGTTTCTGGGGGATCTTGCATCAAAAAAAAAAAAAAAAAAAAAAAAGGAAATTATCACAGTAGTCTTAATGCCAAGCAAGATATCTCTCTGCTTTCCTAAGTAATGTTTCCTCTGTGTTTTGTGGTATGACCTGAGGTGGGAATTCCCTGATTCTTGGACAGGTATAACACAAATGGTACCCTCCTTGATTCCACTACTAGTGTGTTCCCTCAAATTACTGTCCATCCTGGACTGTAATCACTCTTCTGGATGTTGGTAGCTTAGTTTTCATTTCCATTTAACTGTGCTGATACTGCCAAGAGAAACGCATGGTCATGTTAGTTCTCTGAGTACTGGATTCCTTGACTGTATTGATAGCACTGAAAAAAATATTTCTAGAATAAATAGAGCCCACCTAAAACTGTCCAGGATCAAGAGACTCATATCTGCTACGCTGAGTGTAGTTGAGCTCATGTTCAGCACTTACCGAGAAAATGTTGCTTTGCAGAAATGTGTTGCAAAACTGTAAAGTTACGAATTAGGCTGATATTTTTAAGAAAGTACTCGACTGTAAATCATTCTGTAAACATCTTCACGTATTTACGCAATGAGATAGGAATATTAAGCAGAACATTTTTTTCTATGTAACAGAACTTAAGTTGAAAGGTACAACAGGCTTGTTAACAGTTTCTGAATTGAGAGGGAGAAAGTAATTAAAACACATGCTGTTTTCCATATCTAACTTACTAGAGAGTAATTCCAGGCCAAAAAATACGTTGTTGAGCTGTGCCTGTGCTTTGAAGCCACAGAAAGAAATGGAGTTCACATACCAGAGTAGTTAGTCCCAGCCAGTTTCTGTCTCCAGCATATCAGCTCATAAAATTTCCCCTGTCTTTTTGCAATCACAGTAACACAGCATATTCTTTAACTATTAGATTGAACAGGAGAACTCATATGTTTCAGGTCAGATTTTCCACACAAAAGATAGAACCTAGTTAGTAAGTGTGTATCTAGAATTCTTCTCAATATATAATCTACATTTTGCTATCTTCAATTTTTTCTTGTATGTACAAATTTTTCAAGTTTCTACTGATCCCTCGACATGCTAAGCAAGTGCGTAAGTTTAGGCATGTGTTCTCCCCTTGACTTCAATAAGTCTACTCATGCACCTGCTTTGGTGAGATGGGGACTTCAAAGCAACTGGATACATTAAGGCAGGGACTTTTGCGCAGGATGTGCATTAAAGGATTTCTCTAGCTAGTAATTTTGAACACATAATTCTGTAGATGTGATACAGCCCGTATTTTTAGTGGTTTTCAAGCTGCAAAGTGCCTCTTCCTTCATACTCATACAATTTGTACATCTGGTTACGTATGGAATAGGTCAGATTGTCAGTTATTTAGGTACCTCATGAGATTTGTCAGAACTGTGTATCCCATCCTAATTAGATGGGCTGATAGACATCTTTGGACGTCCCAGTGGGGACATCCATAGGTGTTTGTATGCAAATATCATCTTGGATTCACAAGAGACAAAGATGAGATCTGGATCTGAGCATCTGCAGGACTAAAGTGAAGCACGGGAGGTTGTATTTGAAATTGGACTGTGGCTTTAAACAGCTGTACTTATAACAGGATGAAGGTGAAGCAGATGAGGGTCTAATCTTAAATTTTCCACCAAGTATGAGTTTGTGAAAAAAATCAGTCTTCGGTTTGAAATTATTTCCAAAAAAAAAGTTGTGGTGACTATTATGGTTCTTGAGATTTACTAACACACGATTTGACATATCAAATGTTGATCATAAGAGAGGGTTGTGCTAATAACATAAACTCTCTCTTACACTCTGTGTTTTCCCCAAATCTTTCCTTGCAAGTACAATTACATAAAACAATTTTAGCAAGCTGTTTCTAAAGTGCTCATATTTTGTTAGGTTGTCTCTCTGATTTCACAGAATTTTGTAAATTTAGCACAAAGTTTTAGCCATGTGTATATTTTGGATGCTCCCACAACATGCCCAGTAGCTAAGAGTAAACTCATTTTCATGCTGTGTTCTTCTAATTTTGTCGGGTAGCTATTTCTTTGCTTGAAAAAGGCTTAGGTCTCCATCATTGCCACTTTAGAGACATTTTTCCTATGAATTACAACCTTTTTAGTGAAGTACAGAAACATCCTAGCTTTTCATCAGGAGACATGGACAAAAGTACCACTTCACTGAACTGCAGCCAATAAACGGACAGAGGTTGGATTACCACGGTCAAATACTGTGTGTGCAGATGAGTGATCTTGCAGTAAGCTTAAAATTCTTTCCTCTTCTCCTTTCAACTGTCCTGGGTTGGTTGGTTTGGGGTTTGCTCTAAAATATTACATTGGTGTAGAGATTTAACATGATGTACCATCATACTTTATCTCAATCCGAGCCCGTTTCTGTTTTTAATCAAACCGTTGTGTCACATACATGAGTGAATTTCTGGAAGTATTGGAACTCTGACCCTGACAAGGTATAGACTAATGCCTCTGGCAATGCTGATATTCCAGTCCATTCTTTTACACTGTGGCTTTTTATTTAAAAACAAACAAACAAAAAAGGCTGTGTCTTAGGATTCAAGTTTGAAAAGGCTTGATGGGTTTGGGGTTTTTTTTGTCCAGTGAGCCATGAGAGAGGTTAAAATGATAGAGCCGTAGTTAGGGATCTTAAAAGACAATAAATAAATGCTCTTTATATCCTCTTAATGCTCTTACATATTTCTGAAGAGAAATTACCACTAATGTGTTAGTATTCGTTCTCCTATTGCCTGATTAAGGAGTTTATAACCTTACGGTGAGATGACAGGCTGCTAGTTACTTCTTTCTCAGTGAAATATAGCCTGATATTCAAAACCAGAGGCCTGTGTTTGCCAGGTCTTGCTCTATAAGAGAGATCCTAATCTCAGCAAGATAAACTGCTTAAATAAAAGTTGATGAAAGAACAGTCCGAATAGTGGATTATGCACTAACAGTTTTACAGTGCTTTGCTTTAGGACAATTCTGTGCTTGTGTCCTTAGGGAAGTCAGTCGAAGAGCTGAAGTTTTTGGTTTACAGAATTGTATTCATCTTGATTTTTACCAAGTTAATTTCTGTTCAGTACTTGTATATTCATTTTCGTTTTGTACTGGGAAGAAATTATGGGGAAAGGGTTAAGAGCATGCTTGCTCTTCATCTGTTTTAAATCCATAAATGTGAGCCCCTGTGCTGTTTCCAGGTTTCAGATTACGCTCTGTGATTTATAGGAAAAGGCTGTTCTCCACAAGTTGAAATCCCATGTGTTTCCCCACCATTGTAAAATAACAAATCCTTGAGAATGCTTCCAGTTGCAAAAATTGCAGTTTTGAACTACATTTGTAACTGCTTTTTTTCCTGAAATGATGGCATTGACATGGGAAGCGATGTCCCCTTGTCCTAGTGCTGTCTGTTCAAGGTTTGCCATGCTTTTCATTGCAGCTTACACAAACTATAGCAACACCCTTACGTTTATCATCTTCTATCACTTTATTTTTGGAGGATACACCCACTAAAAAGTGCAGCTGTGAGCAGACACTTATATCATTCTGCATAAGTTACATCCAGAGCCCCTACAGAGATGGCACGGTGACCTAACAGTCCATCAGCTTCCAGTCCCTTCTAGTGTCTCATGGTGTAAATCAGCACAGAGTTTGGCCTCGTGTTTTTCAGTTGATTTCTGTGGCAGTGATGGGATTTTTTGGATACAGTATGATTTGAGAATATAGTGCTTAGAAACAGCTTCACAGCAGCAACTTCCATCTTCTCTTTTTCTTTATTAAATGGCAGGAGAATTTGCCAGTCATCTCTGTAGTTGAAAACAACATGGAAAATGTTAGGGTTTCTGAAATAGTATTATCACTGATTTTGGTAATGTAAATATTGCTATTCAGGTCAATGGCCTTTTTCTTTCAGATACTTTTTCCCCCTGTAATTCCTGTCTCTGCAACAGGAGAGCTGCTTTATTTTGTCAGTCACAACTGTGTAATGACTTTCATTTGTGTTGAACAGCTGAGATCGTCTCTCAATTTACCTGCATCACCTTGGTAAAATAGCCTGAACTTGTGAGGGTGTATGAGTGAACCTAACCTCTTGCCTATGATTGGTTTTACAAAGAAAAAACAACTTTTTCTCTATTCACCACTATTTAAAAATACACATATTACAGAGATGTGGGAAAAAAATGGAGGAGGTTCTGTCTACAGTCGTTGTGTGAGGTTAAATAAGTAGCAATGCAGTATTGTTTTGACCTTCCATGGATCTCCTATGAACTGTGTCAGTAGTTGACCTAATAAAAGCTTATTTCTTTTGTCTCAAAAGGTTAAATGGGATGTTATTAGTAGTATTACGTGATGAGTCTTAATTAAGATGTGGGCTACAGGATATATTAAATTAGCAAGTTAAACTACTATGTAGAGTGGAAACAAATAATCGAGAATTCTTAATGAGTTGAAGATAATTTTGATGCTTTTATGTCTCATACTCAGCATTAAATATTTTTGTGTACAAGTTGTATCTGATGTGTATTGTGGCCAATGCAATTTAAGCCAAATATTTCTATTTTGCAGTGAGTTTGCAGTGGTCTTGTAACTCCCTATGACAAATACAACAAAGAGCTACCGCGTAGTGTTAACAACTTCTTGAGCATAATGAAGTAGTGTAACATCAGCTGGTTTAATATTCAAAGGTTATTGTAAGTTTAATAGGCCAGCAGTAAAGAGGCAAGTAACCATAGGCAATATGGTTATTTCTTCCTAGTATCACTGATGTAGCCCTGCATTTCCTTGTATAATTCAGAGCCATGAATGACAAGCTATACAAAAAATATTTTTTTAATCTGAAAAGATTGCTTTTAACCAGATGCTGCAAAATAATAATATCCATGGCTTTCTGTGTGCACTGAACTACAGCTCTGTTGTGTTCTGTCTTCAGCTTTAGAAAAGTTTAATATGTCAGGCTATGTCTGTAAGACAGTGCTATACGTTATTATTTACTTATCTGTGATCTCATTTGTGTCTAGTTACTTTCAGATTGCTTGGCCTTGAAACCATGTAAAAAAGCAACTGCTTTCTGACTCAACAAGATTCAGAGAGTGAAGAGCTGAAGAAAGCTTCACTGGGGTTTGATATGGGTATCAATATCAATTGGTATTTGATAATGATATCACCAAAGTTGGGGAACAATAGCCAGTTCTGACAAAATGGGAGCTGTTTTTTATATTTTTCCTGTTTTGTCTACAGGGTATTTCAGTCCCTTCCAAAAATAATTTTGTCTTCCTTTTTTTCCCCGCCCCCCCATGTCCTGTGTGCAACTCTTCATACCTTGATAACAGACATCCGTAAAAATAGAATTGTGAAAATATACAGCAAAGGTGATTTAGGATGTACAAGAAATCTCATGCACTTGCCTGATTTAAGCACAAACTTTTATAGTAAGGGTTATGTTCTTAGCTAGCATCATTGTGGGCAGACCACAAAGGAAATCTCTGACTCTGCATCTGTTTGTCCCAGCATGCTATTAGTTCTGAAAGTGTATGCACGATCTTTATTATAGCTACAGCAATTTGTCTGGGTTCTAGACAATACTATGTGTTGGACTGTTTCCCCCAAGAGATGTTGAACAAATTTGAGCGTTGAACTCCAAAATCCTATGCTGTTTAGCTCTTGTGGATCGCCTTCTGCTTAGTTGGAAACCATTTTTTTTTTTCATTTGTCAAGGTATGCTGAGGAATAGAAGGACAACTGGGAATGGAGTAGAGAGCCAGCATGCTTGAAAACTTTGCTTTTAATGGTGTGTTTCCTGCCTTATCCTGTGTCTGCTCTCTCAGTATCACATAAATGTTTTGCAGAAAGCTGTTCTTGAAAATACAGTTGTAAAATGACCCACCTTGAGTTACAGCAATATAGTTGTCGTGCAGCCGTATAGATATTAGAGTTTGTACTTCCCGTGAGTCGTGCAGCCAAGCCCCTTGTGAGACTAGTGTTCCCTATCAGAAAAACAGCTTCCAAAAACTTCTGCGCTTTGTGCCACCTCTTGCTGATCCACCATGGCAGTCGTTATTTTTACCTGTGCTAACTGAAGGTCAGGAGAGCAATGGTTCTTCCCCTTCTCTGGCCTGCATTTAAATATTCATTTCAGATCACCTTGATAGGAGCATGTTTTAAAGGGCCAGACTGATGAGCTGTATTTCCCAGAGTTGCTCTGAGTCTCAAATGGCTGTTAGTGCCTGAAACGAGTCAAGTCACTTGAGCTTGTTTTCCCCTTTCCATACAAACCCCAGCTGCCCTTGGACACCTCTCCCAGCACACCTGTGCAGAGCTCAGGACTCTTTCTGAACTGCCGGCTGCGGCCGATGAGGATTGCCCGTGGCTGCGTGACGGCTCCCAGCGCAGGAGCAAAGCCCCGGAGCTGTGCTGACGCCGGCGTGTGTGCCTGTCTCCAGCCGTACATCCACCAGTGTCACACCTCTGCTGAGGGCTGGAGAGATCCCATCACGCTCCGAGCTGGGATTGCTGAACTACCCACCCCTTGGGGAGGCTGCAGCTCTCCGACAGCTTCCCCCAGTTACATACCATGCTCCAATGGCATGACTATGAAAAACCTGCCCGATTTTTTTCCCTTTTAAAACATTTCTTATAATAGTAGACTATTTTTATTATTAACTGAAGATATTAAAACATCAAAATCCTCCAAAGGCAATGTTATTTTTTAAACTTGTTCTTTTTTGCATGTCTCTTAAAAATCCACAAACCAAGCTCAATCAGACTATCTGTAGAGAAAAGAGGATTGCTATAACTACGTGAAAGGAGTTCTGAGTTAAGCCCATGACTTTTGAGAAGAGAGACATGAAAGCTGCTGTAAAATAAAATACAAACCCATTAAAAGATGACTGTGGATTTAAAATTACATACTTTAAATTAAAAAAAGGCCAGCCACAGATAGTTGGGAGAATACATAGTGGAGGGAGGAGCTTACAAATGTTAATTCAGCTTAAACTAATTCCCCTGGGGCTATCTTCACATTCAGTAAATAATAACCAAGATGTTTACTGGCTGAAGGGTTCACCAAAAGAGTGAATTGGACATTACTCTTACAGAGTATTCTTGCAGAGCATTTTTTAAGTTTATAATCACTAATACTCATGGGAGGTCAGCCCCTGCATTCCCCTAGGTAGGGAACAGAAATTACATTGAGACACATGCATTTAAATCAAAGCAGCTCATGTTTTTTAAAATTAAACACTTGAAATGTGCTATTCAACAGAAATTATTAATCAAGTGTCTTCATAGAGATTGTTTGCTGCTGGCATTGAATTATTCAGTGCTTAGATGAACAAATGCATTTGATGAAATCTTACCTGTTCATGACCAGTTTGCAAGCGTGAATAAGAGTTCAGTACGCAGAGATCTTTTGTAACCAGACTACTTGTTCATCAATAATTACTAAAAATGCCTTTAACTTCTAATTCCAAAGAAGTTTTTTAAATCTAGCTTACCTGCTATTTGTGATTCTCCTTATTCTACGTGTATCTATTATTTCTGTATTCCTATTGCATTTAAACCTGTGAAGACCCTAGAAGTGAGGACTGGGGGATAGCTGAATTAGTTTCATTTGTCTTGTCACTAGTTACTCTCATGAATGGATGGGAAGTGCAGAGGGCAAGGTCTAGTAAAGAATGTTTGTCCATTAAGAATGTTATGGGAGCCTTTATGTAAATACTAAGCTTGGCTGAAGCCCATTTAATAAAACTTCAGTTTTGTAACTGGTTTGCTCTTCAAGTGTCGTCATACTTTTCTAACACTTCTGGGCAGCTTTTACTGGTTTGTCCTTAAGATGGTTTTTGTGAGTCATTTATGGGCCAGGGTATATTTTGTGACCCCCTGATAAACGTATCATAATGATGGCAAACAACAGTTGCCAAGCTCTAGCAACACATTAAAGGAAAAGCTGCGTAGTCCACATTATTTGAAATAATCAGTGATTCCAATTTTGTTCCTGGGTACAGAGATCAAGCATTTCCTATTACAAAATACACAGCAATGCAACCTAATCCCTTCCAATTTATCACATCTAAAATGTTGCCCATTATCAACTGTAATGGACAGGGAATGACAGAATGTGTGAAAAGACGAGAATAACCTTGAGCCACAGCAAATTCTATACCAAAAGCGCCTGCAGGACTAATGATGAAAGATTTCATTAGACTTAAATGCACTAATGAAATGGCTTAATGTAGTTACTCTGAGTCTCGTCCACCAGATTCTGTGACAAGGAACGCTTTTCAGTGCCTGGATGGAAAAAACATTTCAGTTCACATGCACAACATATTATTAAAATCTGATGTGTTAAAGATAAAGTTCAAGTCTAAATAATGATTAGTGCCAAAAATTTCAGACTTCTTTCTTAATATTTTAGCTCTGTCCTAAGTCAGAAATTTAAGATGACTGCAGAGAATTTAAATATGTTTGAAAACTGAGCTTGACTTCAAATCAGTGTTAGGTTTACTGAGAAATGGGCATTTTGTAAAAGATATTATAGATCTGTGGGTCTCTCCTACTGAGTTTTCATTCTTGTTAAACTCATTCTGAATAGACAGCACTGACCTTTTAACTCCGATAATATCAGCGTCCATGTACGTTGGGAGGTCTGTGCCAGATAATAAAATGTTCTATAAATGAACAAAAAGGCAAGTGTTATAAATAGGAAATTAGCACCACCTTTCCTCTGTCTTGTTGCTTTAATATTTCTGTTAACACTAAACCAATATGTAGAACACCTTCCTGAGATGAAAAGGGGAACAAAGTTCTAACAGCATTATTAAGGATTTCATAACAAATTCAGCAGCTTTGTAAGGACAATAAATATTTCTATCTAATTACTAATTGGTTTTCCTTTCTTGTTCTTTAATGAAAGAACTGTATTTCAGAATAGGTACTAATCTTGTAAAACTTCATTTTTAAAAAAAAAAGGGTTTCTTTTTCTTGAAACTTAAACCAACCAAACCAAACAACTGCTTACTTCCTTTTTTGTAAAGCCACCTGTTTTTTTAACCAAAAATCTTAGCCTTGTTCCCAGAAACCATTCTTCTGGAGTGGCCCTGCAGGTCAGGGGTGCTGGCTGAAGCCAGTGACATTCACTGTCGCTGTCGGTGAGTATAGGACTGAGGAATGAGCCACACCTTGGAAAACCTATTGAGATTTTGGCTGGCTGTGTTGTGAAAAGTGAATAATACTGCAGTCAAATGTACAGATTGCTCCATTACAATAGTTTGGGGCATTTATAAATGTATAACAACTTTCCAACCAAATGAGAACATCTGTAAAATTACCTGAAGTTCTTCAGCATGCTGGTTTTCCAAATTACATGAAATATCAGACCAGATTTGGGTTGGACTAATGAAGAGATCCAGTTTCTTCCAAATGACTTGTTGTAGGTTAAGTATCCTAACAAAAAGGAGGCAGGAAAAACTAATGATTTCTAGACATTTTATTCTGTCAGGTTTTCTTTTGTAATGTGGGTGTTCAATCCATTGTATGTTGTTGCCCAGAGTTTTTTTATCCTCATTTCTTACACTTTGAGGAGTGCCTGCATCCACAACAGGTTACTTTTTCAGTGCACAAATAAAGCAGACCTGGTTTATACCTACAGATAATGAAGGTTTGTATGAATCTATTGACCCTATTACCACCTGGATGGTTTTCTGTTATTGATCATAGAATCACAGAATGGTTTGGGCTGGAAGGGCCCTTAAAGATCACCCAGTTCCACCCACCCTGCCATGGGCAGGGCCACCTTCCACTAGCCCAGGTTGCTCACAGCCCCGTCCAACCTGGCCTTGAACCCTTCCAGGGAGGGGGCAGCCACAGCTTCTCTGGGCAACCTGTGCCAGGGCCTCACCACCCTCACAGGGAAGAAATTCTTCCTTATATCTAATCTAAATCTACCCTATTTTCAATTTAAAACCATTACCCCTTGTCCTGTCACTATACTCAGGGAGATAGAGTCCCTCCCCAGCTTTCCTGTAGCCCCTTTCAGTACTGGGAGGCCGCTCTAAGGTCTCCCCAGAGCCTTCTCTTCTCCAGCTGAACACCCCCAACTCTCTCAGCCTGTTCTCACAGGGGAGGTGCTCCAGCCCCCCCTGATCATCTTCGTGGCCTCCTCTGGACCCGCTCGAGCAGGTCTGTGTCCTTCTGATGTTGGAGGCCCCAGAGCTGGACCCAGCACTGCAGGTGGGGTCTGGTGAGAGTGGAGCAGAGGGGGAGAATCCCCTCCCTCGAGGGGCCACACTTCTCTTGATGCAGTCCAGGACACTGTTGGCTTTCTGGGCTGCAAGTGCACGTTGCTGGCTCACAGTCAGTTTTCCATCCTCCAACACACCCAAGTCCTTCTCCTTGGGGCTGCTCTCAATCCACTCATCCCCCAGCCTTTATTTGTGCTTGGGATTGCCCCAACCCATGTGCAGGACCTTGCACTTGGCCTTGTTGAACTTCATGAGATTGGCACGGTCCCACCTCTCCAGCCTGTCCAGGTCCCTCTGGATGACACATCCCTTCCCTCCAGCATGTGACTGCACCACACAGCTTGGCATGGTCAGCAAACTCGCTGAGGGTGCCTCGATCCCACTGTCCATGTCGTCAACAAAGATGTTAAACAGCGCTGGTCCCAACTCCGACGCTTGAGGAACAGCACTTGTCACTGCTCTCCGCTTGATGAGTTGTTACATCCTTCTTCCTTCTGGATCATTCCTGTGGGCTCTGACAATGTTACGGCTTCATAGACAGCTTCAGGACCTAATTCTATGAGTTTCAGTCCATGGGAAATGTCATGTAGTATGTGCCATGTTCAAGGTGATCTTGATGTCCTGTTCATATTGAGAAAGAAAATTACTGGTAGCCAGTGGAAGCTATTGGCAATTTTTCTTTGGAAAGGCACAGGCTGAGATGTTGTCTAGTATCAGAAACAGTAATATTTAGCTTGATTTTATGGGCTTGCAAACTACTTCAAGTTTATTCTTGAAGGCAATATGCTGATGGTTATTTGGGTGATTGGCAAGTCCCTTTGGATGTCCATTATTATGAGATTAATAGGTATGATGTGCGTAAGGCTCAAAGCCTGATGAACGCTTAGAAGAGGAAAACAGCTTCGTTAACAAAAGGGCAAAACCTTTGTCTGCTGACTCGGTTGCTAACGCGCTTATCAAACAAGCTTTCTCCTGAAGTTAGGCAAAACCAAATGTGTAAAAATGAGGGATTTCAGTTGCAAGAGAGCTTAGCTTAGCTACACTGAAGCGGGCGGGCTCTCCGGAGTATCCCAGCGGGCCCCGAACGCCCTGTCCGTAGGGGCTGTGGGAGTGCGACTGCCGCCGGCGGCTCGCTCTGCACGGCAGTGCTTCGCCAAAGGGCACCTCCTGCTCACTGCGGGGGTGCAGGCACAGCCAGGCTGTGTTGCTGCTGTCTGTAAGCACTCTCAGATGATGTCATTTCCCGCCACGCTCCTAAAAAAAATACCCAGTATTCACGAAACTCTTGCTCTGAGGACGGTAATGTATTGGGTGGCTATCTGGCATCTAAATATGCTGTGTGTCCCCTGAGGTTGCAGACAGACATTCTGTAACCAGAATTCAGAGATGTCACAAGTGGCTGAACAAACAAATATCACCAGTTAATGGTTAAACTCTCAATTTACTAAAGCATTTGTTACCGGTTTGCAAAAGAGATCAAACAACTGTGAATCATAACCTTGGCTACTAATTAAATCCTTTATTCCCTTCCCTCATCGCAGAAGCATTTAATCTTGGGGAATCAGGACAGCCTGTTGTGCAGAATTAGATTCTACAGCATAAGCAGAAACAAGCTTACTGTAGGGCTTCCTGCTGGAGCTGGAAATGGGAAGGAATAAAATGAGAATATTAGCTTTCCCTCCTGGCATAGAAGTTCATGTTAGCACTGAACAGTGATTGCTGTAAAATAGCTGCATTGGAAAATCATTTTGGTGGTATAGTTTTGTGTGTCACCGAATGGCAAATATCACTTTTATTATCCATCTGCCTTGCTTACAGATGAGACTTGTCATCTAGATAGAGAATGAGGGATTTGGTGTGCTTTACTGGTGACCGTCTGTCCCAAAGAAAAATATTTTACTCAGAAATAATGGACTGTGAAGAACACTCTAGAGGAAATGAGGCATAAACCAAAATACTACAAGCAGTTTTATTGCGATTAAAATTTATTTCTCTTTGTCATAAGATGTTTTTGTGTGCATTTATATATAGGATGTATAGGTGCGTGCCAGTTACCCTTTCACACCTTTGATATTTAATAGCAAATTAAGCAGCACTTATCTTTTTGGCACCCATCTGTGTGAAGCAGTACTTAAAAACCCAAACCACTTTATTTCCTTCAGTTTTTGGGGAAGTTGTCCTTGTCCCTAGCAGCAGAGGGATGTAGCAAGGGCTCACAGAACAGGGATACCATGAACTAGCATAGGCTAACTCCATTCACCGGGACTCGATCCAAACAGGCACCATCCCGGTTAGGGGGAGCAAATTTCCATTTTTATAACATGAACCACGATCTTGCAGTCAGATCTGCAAGAGCAGAGACCTGGAGAGAGAGTCTGAGACATCTCAGTAAGGTGTTAAGAGGGAAGGGCCTCCCTGTACAGATCCAACTGCAGATTCACAGATTGGTGCATAATTATTGACACACAGTCACTTTATATAAATGCACTTACAGTCTTAGCAATGTCTAGACCTGTGGTGACAAGGTGTACGTTATTAGTTTAAAATCAACTGTATTTTACACTGTATCCGGAGAAAGTAATCTTTTCTGTCATTGCTAAGTCTGAACAATTTTTGTAACAGAAAGAAACCACCTGAGAGGCAGTAGCTACAAGTAGGAAATGAGAGCTTTTTTTGGTTCTGTTTTTGGCTTTGCAGAAAGCTATTTTCCCACTAAAAAGTGGAAGTTTTCAGAAAGGGAACTCCCCAGCTACACTTGCCATGCTGTTCAGGGGACAGATATCCCCCGTTTGTACATGCAAAACTTCTGTTTGCTGGGAGAAATTTGTTCTGAGGAAATATGTGAATACGCACTAAAATTTCAGGGTATATTTAACTGAAGAGACTTGGGTGATACCATGCTATGTCATACCAAAGACCCAAACCTGTACAAAACTTAAATATGACTTTTCCATCCCATAGGGAGTATGAATGCTGTCAGGTTCAGTCCAGACAGAAAGCACTGCCTAGTGATGTCTCAGTATGTCTGTCTGTCAGTATTGCTAATAATAATTTTATAAAGATAAAACATTTGGAGTATCTAACTCTGCTTTAACTGCTGCTTCCCCAAAGCCATCACTAGAAGTCTGTTTGAGATGAGAGTTAGAAATACTAGATGTTCATGCGTTTAAAAAGGAACTAAAGATTGTGCAATGATGTCATTCAAGCGCATCTTGACAAGAGTAATAGAATGAGCAAGTAGAATAAATCATTGGCACAGCTTAAATGTTTGATTTGATATTTTAATGTTAAGAAAAAAATACATAATTTTTGTAAGCTTTGGAAAATGTAAAAGATCTATTGTCTCTTAATGAACTGTTTAAAAAATAATGTCAGATACTATGAAAATCTGTTACTTTAGAGTACAAAGAGCAAATGATTCTTTTTTAATTCTGTTTTCCGTTCATATGCATGTACATGAAGAGGGAGATATATTTGTTTGAAGACCTTCCAGATTATTTTATCTTTATAGATATACTTACAGTTCGGTTTTGGGGATACACGAGTATGTAGATGTTGCATCCAGCTACCACAAGGTTATTTGGATTGTTCAGCAGGCAACAACTCAAATCTTTAAAGTTTTTTTTTCTAATATGTTTTGAAAAACAAATTAGTGTAAATGAAGTAACATATTATACAGGACTTAAGTGGGAGAAAAAAAAAGTCCAAAAACCCCCCCAAAAACCCCGCAGGCTGGATTTCTAGAGTGACTGTGTATAAAAGCTGTGCATGGCTGAATATGCAGAAACTTGCTAGCGAGTTTTTTTGTGGAAATGAAACTGGGAAGGATGGCTGGAGGTTTGCTTAGACATAGGAGGAGGTTATGTGGACACCTCTTTTTACTGCGAAATGTACGCAAAGCTAGCATAGGTCAGATAAACCCCTGGATTTTTATAGCCTTCTTGAAAGGTGGGGAAGGTCAACATAGTAGTGTGTTGTGCTCCCAGACTGAATCGCAACTACTTACATTACACATTCACATGTTAGTGAAGCATTGACTGCAGACTGTTATATTTATTGTCTGGATGGAGATGCTCTTTCACCCCACTCATCTTCCTCGTTTTTCCCACAGGCTGCGAGAACACCACCGCGCCGCAATTAAGGTGATTCGTAGGATGCAGTATTTTGTGGCAAAGAAAAAGTTTCAGGTGAGTTGTGAATAGAAAGCTCCTTTTCTAAATAAACCCTTTTATTCTCCTGATTCATTGTTTCTTTTAGAAACTTAAATGAATTGTGTTAGTCTCTCTTCAGTAATGGTGAGCTACACCCACTATTCTCTCCCCCCTTCAATAGGGTGGTTGTTTAACAGCAGGCTAGTCAACTGTGGATGCACTGGAAATGGGCTAAACTCCTGAAATGCAGTCTGAATTAAAATGTTATTTTCTGCTAATGGACTTGACCCTTAACCCCGTGTTATCGCTGTCTCTTTCTTGCAGTGCAAACATTCTCATATGTCTCCATTAATTCTGAGCTGTATGTTACTGTCGTGCCGAGTCAGTAGGATTAGAGATTAAAATACTACCTCAGCCTTGTTTCTGTCTCTTATTCAATGATAATGAAGTCCTGATAAGAAACCAGGGTGGAAATTTGTTAGTGTATTGGAAGGTTTCTCCTTCCTTTTCCCTTCTCCCCTCTGCATAGGTAGGAGACCTCCTTCCCAGTTCGTGAGCTATCGGTTCTCTTTACTCCTCTAGCCCTCACTGACATACATTTCCTGTGTGCTACTTCACTTGCTGTGATATTGAGATACTGTAAATATTTAACATTAGCTAATTAACCTTGTTGCCTGGTCTGAATAAAAAAATTCTGACGGCAAAATTTTTAAGACTGTGGTTTCTAAATCAGTTTCATTAATCCAGTAAAAACATGTGTCAACAGCCTTCAGCTTGATTTAAACCAGGTGACTATATATATTCAAAAAATATGTTACTTAAAATTAATTGATAAGGGACAATCTCTGGAAAACAGGCTTCACAACTGAAAACGCACAGAGAGGGGCTTAACTGCCCACATCTATTTTCATATACAACCTCACCAGAACTGCTTACAACAGACTGAAGAGCTTTCCTGCCTTTAATCTAGACCACACCCCACCCCCCCCCCCCATAAAGGGAGGGTGTCCTTTTTCCTTCAGATTTGACGGGTGCAAAGTTTAGGGTCAAAAAGATGATGATGCAATGATGGCCACCAACAGTCCAGGAGATCATTGTTTCTGTAAGGCGATGCTTGCTGCAATTTCAAAACCATGATTCTGACTTTGTCTCTGAAATTTAGAAGCACTGCCTGAATTCTTTAGCAATTTCTATTTTGATATTTTTAGTTTTACTAAAATTCATGAGCTAATTTATGGTTAATGTTGCCTGAGCTTTTCAGAAATTGGTTTCAGTTAGGTATAATGTATTCAGACTGTCACCATTCAGGCTGAAATCTCCCCTGTCCAGCATTTTCTTGGAAAAGAGTGCTTTCAGAAAGTTTCTGCTAGCACATTTCACCTGTTATTTTTACTAGACTAAAATTAGAAAGGCACAATGTCTGGACTGCTTGAAAATAATTTTTATAGTCATTTTGTTGAGACTCTCCTTAACACTTGCTGGGCAGCACCTGTAACTTGGCAAGGGATGTGGCCCGTTCCAGTGATGTGCCCACTGCTGTTCTGTGAAAAACTGCCTAAATGTGGCCAGTTCCATTAAATTTTAATTTATTCTCATTCTAAAATCTGATTGTGATCCTTTGCTCCGTGGTAATTACTGAATCATTGCTCTCATAAATTTAGATCATAAAATATTTGCCATGGAATTAACTAAACTGCTTAGAAACAAGAAATCTACACATTATATATCTACCTCCCAAGTGGTATTTGTCAAAAACAGATTTTGAAAATGCCTGAACACTGTGTGCAACATTATCCACCTGGCAAATACACGAAACTCCCCTGCGGCAGATGATTTGATAGAAGCTGAAAAGCATTTGACTGAATAGAATGGGACTATTCAGTTCATACTTAAACTTGTTTGTACTCAGTATCCCGGTTGCTAATCTGACTTCTCAGTTGTACTCTCACTTTCACATCTGCAAAAGACCTGGTCTTGGCCATCTACAAAATCCCTTAACAAGGTTGTCTCTCATCCTTCTTTAGTAGTCTTTCTTCTTCCTGAGCTATCAATATTAGCTGTTACTAAAGAACTAAAAATGTCAGTTAGGCTGAGGTGAAACGTATCTCAAGTCACTTCTGCGTACAAGTGATATGTTGCTGTTTCTGTCAGAAGCAGAATCTCCCAATAGGAATGTATTGGGGATATCTGATACTTCTCCATAATTTCTGAATACAAGGTTATGACCAAGTTTAAAAATTTGGAGAGCACTAAAGGTACAGTTTTCAAAAGCACCTAAGTAACTTAATGCACAAAGTCACCTTGAAATTCAAGCCACAAGGTGCTTTTGAAAATCTCTCCTGTAATTAAGAGATAACCACTATCATTATTCTTTCCTCAAAAGTATGTTGTCAATCTGCTTTGTTCTATTGTATGCACCTAAAATAGTCATAAGAAATTAAAAAGTTTAAACATGTGCCAAGTAATGACTATACAGTTTCTAACAACCAGTCCAATGCAATATCTGAAATGAACGTAAAGCAGAAGATGCATTTTAAAAATGTATCTTTCAGCATTTAAGAGATCTGCATAGCTCTTTTCTGGTAGATACTTGCCTTTTAAGATTTTTGTGTTTATGTGAAATGTATCTTCCAAAAAGAAAATTCAGATTTTTTTTTTCTATAACTATTGAAAAAACCCCAAATTTCATTTGAAGGCCATTGGACTATGAGTCATGCTTCAAATTAGATGGAACATAAGTAATTGCAAGGTCAGCACTTAAAAGGAGTATTTTTTAGAGATTCCTCAAGCTTTTGAGGAGGGGAAGCATGGGAAGAAGGAGAGGAAGAGGAAGATTTTGCAAAATAGGTCCCAGCATGAACCCAGCATGGTTCTTAAACTATACCAGCTGTTTGCAGGATACACCTGTATGCCTAAATTTGCCTAGATATGTTTTTTTAAGAGCTCAATTAATAACAGGGGGTGATGGCACCACAAAGACAAAAGTCAGTTAGAAAGCAGAGCTTTCCTGTTTAAAAAAATTAAAGAAAATAAATAAAGAGAAGCTAAACAGGGATACAAAGAAATTTTAAAGGACTTGAAAAGCAATTCTTTGTGAAACGTCACACTTGGACATCATTTCCTCTTTAAAAGAAGGGGAGAAATTTATGTTCTATTTTAAAGTCCAGGTTTGAATATAGTCCATATGATCATGTCCATGTAAGAACCCAGCATAATATTATAAAGAATTAATACCTTTTTTATGGATGTGTTTATGCTCTTGTAAAGTCTGTAGGACTGTTCCAAATGGTGTAGGAAAGATCATATTCGACTAGTAGTCAATGCAAGTCCTGTGCGCCAGTTAAGGTGAATGGCTCATGGTTAAGGAAGGATTCTGTAGATTATAGGGAAAACTACTTAGAAATTAATGGTTTTCTAGGCTTTTTTCACCCCACCTACCAAAAACTAATTTCATGTATTAGTTATAAATCAGATGTCTTTGGCATAGTCTAACCTTACAACTGCATTTCAGAAAGGAAATTACCATGTTTGGTTATTCCATTAGCTGAATTCATGAGTAAATAACCTTTGTCTTCCAATTAAGAAAGTTTCTAAATGTCTTAAGCCTTACACACATGGATACAACTGTGATATCCATCACAGATCCAGAGACCAGGGATTTGATCTGATTTCCCATTGTCACTTTGAAATCTTTTAATTCTCTTTCCATGTCAATTCTTCCTGTTGAGTAAATCAGGTCCCTTCTAAAATATGTTTTTAACTTGTGCTATGTTTTTCACCATGGCAAATATTCTATACATAGCGTAAACTAAAAATACAAGTTGCAGTTCCACTGATGATGTAACTGTTGCCTGGTTTGTTACAATTTCACTGGCAAATCTTGCATTTATAGTCTTATAATTCATCATCTCTATGTAACTCATTTGTCATGGTATGAATCATGAATTGTGTGTGTAATCTTTTCTAATCTCCATACTGGTGTGTACCAAACAATGTAGTTCAGAGTGTTCTGTGCTACAAAGGATGTTCTACCCATTTTATTTGACTGTTACTTGGTTACATTTCCCAGAATTTCCCCTTGCACGGATTCCCCTCTCCCTTTCCCGGGTCTGCCTCCCTGCACATGCAGTTGCTAGGGAACAGCAATGGCCAGTGGTGCACATTTAATATTTGGCATTGGCTTGTGTGCCTTTTGAAAACTTTCATATATGATGGGGGAAATTTTAACTCATTTAAGGAGATTTTTGCCATGAATATTGGTTAATTAGCCAAGGGATGAAATTAAAGAAGAGAAGTAGGTAAGAAGAGCTTTGGGGCTGGCTTCTACTTTTGTTTCTTCGATAGTCATCCATTGCCTGCTGCGGGTTTTTTCCTTTTACAAACCTAACATGTTGTCAACATCAAGAGTATTTTCTCCTAAAAGATCAGCTTTCAGTATGAAGTAACTACAGAAAAATCAGCACTAACTATTAAATACCTTATCCTACTCAGAAATTAAGCTTCATTCATAAATTCTATTTCCTCCATGTTTTCAGTTCTTGTTTTAAAGAGAAAGAAGGAGCCCAGTAAATGAAAAACAGGCACGGTCATACCTACTCTTTCTACTGTCAGACACCTGCATCAAAGTACAAGGATGGCAGGAGAAAGCTTTGCATCTTTGTTCTTACCGAACAACTTTTCTGAACCTGGAGTTTTCAAGCTGATCTTGCAGATTTCTCTCTTGCGTATTTACAGTACAAAAATAATCCAAGAATCCATTTTTTTTATATCATCATGTTTACAGTACTAGTCTATGGAAAGACTTATGGGCTCATGCCATTGTTGAATCATATTTCTTTCTTTGTGGATGTTACTTATGATTTATATGTGTGTAAGCAGTCGGGGTTCTTGGGAATTCTTCTGTGTGCTCTTTGGTTAGATTGAAGCAATTTCCATTCCCGTTTAGCCTTCCATTAGAGAGTATCTTACATTCACCCAGGGTTTGCAGTTGGCTTTGGGGAATCTGGCAGACTGAAATATTATTTGTTTGATGAAGTGGTATTATTAATGATTATTAAAGTAATGATTCCTGAAACGTGGGAGCTGTCTCCCAGGCAGGTGCAGAGACTACATGAAGGTGCCACAGCCTGGTTTTTATACTGTATCCGGTTTTCCTTTGGTTTAAAAAAGAAGGTATTTGTATCGTGGGATTGAGAAAAACCTGCAGCATGTGAAATAAGGTTAAGCAGTGCAGAGACATTTCCTGCTTTTGAGGTACAGATGACAAAATATTTCTGATATCTCAAATGGGATACAAATTCTGGTATGTTAGAAGCTACCACTGTAAACTCTTTTCCTTGTTCTCAAAAGATGCAAGAAAGGAAAAGTTGTAACTCAGTGTTACCAATGTTTTTACCAAACTTTGAAAATTATCTAGAGTATCTATAACGAATGAGTCAAATGTGGAATCATAGAATGGTTTGGGTTGGAAGAGACCTTTAAAGGTCATCTAGACCAACCCCCCTGCCGTGAGCAGGGACATCTTCAACTAGAACAAGTTGCTCAAAGCCCCGTCCAACCTGGCCTTGAATGTTACCAGGAATGAGGCATCTGCAACCTCTCTGGACAACCTGTTCCAGTGTTTCACCACCCTCATCATAAAACAGTTGTTCCTTATATCTGTCTGAATCTACCCTCCTTTAGTTTAAAAGTGTGGGAGTGCCAGCTCTGCACAGCTGTGGGAGATTCAATATGCTAAGAGTCAAATCATGTGTTACTGGTAAATAATTAAGAGGCAAGTGGGCATTGGCCTGTCAGCCCTGCACAGCTGTGGGAGATTCAATACTTAAGAGCCAAATCGACATCAGCAAAGGAGCTTGGTTTGGGGAGCTCAGTGAAGGTGGAAAGCTCTGCTTGAGAGAACTCTGCTTGGTGAGCCAGGCAGGAGCTCTGTCCTGTGCTGGCTTGGAGAAGCAGCAAGGCTTGGAGGAGAAGCAGGCCTTGGAAGAAGGATAAGTTAGCTTGATGAAAGTATGGAACTGTTTTTGGGAGAGAGGGTTGATGACTGTCTAGTTGCTGATTTGCTTATCATGAAGTAAGAGCTAAGGTAGCAAGAGCATAAGTATGAACCATTGTAATAATAAAGGACTTTCCTTCTGCACTTCAATGGAGAGTCTGTGCCTCAATTGCCATGTAAAACCATTACTCCCTGTCTTATTGCTACAGGCCCTACTAAAAAGTCTGTCCCCATCTTCCTTATAAACCTGCTTATGCATTGAAAGGCTGCTCTAAGGTCTCCCCAGAGCCTTCTCTTCTCCAGCTGAACACCCCCAACTCTCTCAGCCTGTCCTCACAGGGGAGCTGCTCCAGCCCCTGATCATCTTTGTGGCCTCCTCTGGACCCACTCGAGCAGGTCCGTGTCCTTCTGATGTTGGTGCCCCCGGAGCGGGACACAGCACTGCAGGGGGGGTCTGGTGAGAGCAGAGTAGAGGGGGAGAATCCCCTCCCTGGACCTGCTTGGCTTATCATTTATTGTTACTGTATTGTTTGAGTGATTTGATTAGCATCTTTAAGAAAAAGTTTTTTACAAAATGGTAAATTCAGGTGTTTCTGTTCAGTCTAATGTGTGAAGTTTACACCGTACTCTTTTTCTCTACTGTTTCCTCTTTTCTGTTGTGTTAGAGCTTCATTGCTGCTTCTCTATGTATCTCTGGCACTGATTGGACTCTGGTTTCTAGATGTAGGATTAAGATATTTTTAATTTGTGACTGCGCTTCGACAAGTTTATTCACTTGCTTTCCAGTTAGTCTTGGTCTTTATTGGTTAAAATTATGGTCTTTATCTTTAATACTACACAAAAGTGTTTATATTACTAATAGGTCAGATCAAGGCTTTCCCATGTATGAAGTGCAAATTACAGACACAGGGCTTTCTCCCTCATCATTCCTTGCACCAATATTTTCCCAGTTTTTCCCAGTAGATTTGAAAGCTCAGCCAGTCTTTCTGGAAGACAAGATCAGTCATGCACCTTCAGCCAGGACTCTGCTTTAACCTTCCCATGGGAAGAGCTGAACTGAGAACTCCAGCTGTCCTGCTGCTGACTAAGAATGAGGGCTTGCCTGTGTGAAAGACCTCTTTACTGTCTGGTGGCTGAGGAGTATGAACCTTGTTTCCAGAAGAAACTCAAGTGATCACAAACTTCTGAGCAAAGTGCCAGATATACTTTTTTGGCCTCAAGTTTGGTGGATAATCTCTTGAAAGGCAGGTAGACCTGCAGTAACAAAAAGGTGGATGAAATCAGAACTGTCATAATTATTCCACAAAGAATGCATGATCATGGCAACAATCAAAATATCTCAAATGTTTAAACAGTGTTAAAAGGGGTTAAAAGAACTTACTGTTCACTCTTGAAAAAAATCTACGTTACTGTAGACCATTCTTACATCCTTGTGGCTTAAAGGCATGTTTTCTGCTTTTTATTTCACAGCAAGCTAGAAAACCCTATGATGTCCGAGATGTTATTGAGCAATATTCACAGGGCCACCTCAACCTGATGGTGCGAATCAAGGAGTTACAGAGGAGGTATGTCAATAAAGTTGTGTCCATATCTTTAAACACCAGCACAGGGATGTTTGTAAATGTTTGTCAGTGATTGGGCCTGGGGATGAAAAACTGACAGGGTCACAGGTGCTGTATTGGTAGGACTGTGCAAAGTTAGGGAATATAAAATGGCATTCAAGTAAAGCTTTCTTTTCGGGAAGAGGAAGGAAAAGGCAAAGAGCTTAAAATCCGATGATCAACTTTGACTATACACTGTAATCCCTATATGTTAGGGGCTGTATTATGCATATAGTGTGAAATACTGTCACCTGCTCTGGTAGAATTGCACTTAGGAGCAAACTAAGAGATGACAGATAGATACAACAAGCTGCGGAAGAACAAGGAAAAGAGGAAACAATGTTGTTCACATGGAAAAGTGATGGGCACAGTAAAACTTTACAGTCGTTGAAGAAGCTAAAGACCAATCCAAGTCTAATCCCATTTTGTTATTATTTTTTATCTTCAAGCTGTTCTTAGCCCAAAACAACAGCTTCACTTACAGTAGAAACCAGAACTATTTGAACTTCACTTTGCTTGTTTGTGAAGAGTTCTCCTTGTTCCAGCTAGAGAAAGTGAAGATGCTGGTTCAGGCTGATAAAAACTAAAAATTATTCTTTTTGTTTTATAGGTTGGACCAATCCATAGGGAAGCCATCTCTTTTTATTTCCGTCTCAGGTAAGTTAAACTGATGAAGATATAATTAATGGAGAATACTTGTTAAAATACTTTTTATTTTGTTGCCAAACTTCTAAACAGTGCCAACCAGTGTGGTCTGGAGTTTAGGTATCCACAATAATATTTAGTCATGAACACCTTTAAAATAGGGTTGTTCTTATTTAGATATTTAAAACACCTACTTTCACTGAAGTTTTCAAAATGTTGGCTCTCATCTCTCTGAGACTAACCATATTTTCTTTAAAATGGTGTGCTGTGATTACAGAGTTTCTATGAAATCAGTAATATTCACATAAAGCTTTGATATCTTTGAAAAGAGAATGGAAAAGGAGCACAAAGTACTAAGTTTGTTTGCAACCAGTTTGGCTAATGAAAACTCTCCATTAATGTAATTTTCAAACTCATTTCTTTATAGTTTATAGGGGGAAAAATAGATAAAATGTTATCAAATGCATTGTTCGAGTTGGCTGTAGAGTCTTTTGCATAGCGGCAGATTGTTTTTAATGGCAATTAAAACATTAACTAAGTTGGGAACAGCTTTGTTCTCCCAGGTTAAAGTATAAAACTGAGGTTGAAAGTGCCTTAAACTTAAGGGCTATTAAAAGCCATGGCGTGGGCTACTGCTATAAAAAGGAACAAAAAGCTGCTTTTAAGGAATAAAACTACCAGCTTGGCAAAGGTGTTCAGTTACACTGCGTTGGTGGGCTAGTTAAACACACCCTGTTGTGGCTTGCTGCTATTTTGTTATACCACCATATATTAATTTGAAAATGTTTCTTGTTCCACAGAAAAAAACAAAGATCGAGGGAATAACACGATTGGTGCCAGGCTGAACAGAGTGGAGGACAAGGTAAGCCTCAGACTGGCAGTGAATGAGGACATGGTCTGTGATCGAACAGTGCTTGTTTCATAGGATGTGGGGAAAAATTCAGCTTAAAATAGAGTTAAATGCCTGGCTTTTCCTGGTGATGAAGCGTAATTTTTGTGGTAATTGCATTTTCGGTTCGTTCTTGTCATTTTAACAGAATAAGAAAAAAAACAAACTTTAATTGATTTCAGTCTCTTTGGGACTCGCTTGGGTTTTTGATTTTTAATTGTATATATTACACATGTCTCAATGCTCTACTTCCTTCCTCCACAATAGATAAAAGACTCTGTTCCTTTAATACCTCAGTGTGTTACGGTCCCTGAGATTTCCCTTTGATCGTTGCTCTGTTGTTTATATAACTCCACCTACAATTCCTTAGAGAGGGCGATAGCAAACCTTGTTCTGTCCTGGTTTTCATTCCTTATGACAAATGGAGTTTCTCCTTCCAAGTGACGTGAAGTCAGAAAAAAATCAGACTTGTTCTATAATCACAAATTAACAATTAAGTGCTTTGTGACCCTTTATTTCAATGCTGGCTGTGCTTGAAAATCAGGTGACAGGTAGAGGCTATATCATTGTTGAAAAACATAGGTTTGCTCATATTAAGGAAAGAAAGAGTTAAGAGAAATGCTTTGGATCCTTTACTGATCTCTTACAGTGGTTTGATGAGGGGGTGAAAGAATTTCTTTACCTGAGTATTATTTCACTCATGTATCTGAACTGTTCATTCGATATTAAGGAATGAAAGTTTTTCTTGGGGGAAAAGAGCTTTCAGAGTGTTTCTTCCATAACTGGAAGTATGTTATAACCTAATGAAGGATTTGTTCTGAAGAAATATCCAGCGAATAGTCTGGAAAGCCAAAAGAGGTGTGAGCAACGCATCCCAAAGGATGCAAACAGAGCACCCTGGTCTGTACTGATTCACTTGTGACATAGCCAATCTTTACACATTTCTCCTGAAATACTCAAACTTGAATGATAGTACTCAGAACTGTACTTCAATCTACTGGAAATAAATGGCCTTTTAAAGGGAACAGGTGTTTTTTGGGTTTTCGGTGACCAACAGAAAGGGTGAAGTAGAAGACAGGAAGGTACAGTGCATTTTACACAAAGAAGAATCACTGTGCAGTGCTCGTTCAGATCTGTGGTTGGCAAGTGTTTTTACACATGTAAGCCCTTTCCAGAAATTCTGGATTACATTTATTTATTTTCTCTTCAGTAAGGTCAACTAAAAGTGTGGAACACTAAAAAATGTCTTGTGACTTATGACAAAGAGCAATGACTTTTCAGTTTGGACAAATAATTCTCAAATGACAGCTAAAATAGCTTCTCAGGGCTATTTGTAAAATCTCCAACGAGCCTGGGAAAGCTTTGGTGTTGTACTGGCTCAGAGATAAGCTCTTTTGGGGTTATTGATTACTCTTTTTACATCCTTACAAATAAGTACACCGTGAATTTAGAGTGACTGTTGGTTTATGTCTTGTAATGGGACTGTAAAACACTCCCTGTTTAATTTTAGTATAGCTGGGTTAAAATTTAGCCTTGTTTTAAGTAACAGACCCTTCTTTCTTTGCAGTTGCATGAGGTCATCTGTGGTTTCAGAGTTGTATGTTATCTGCCCTATACAGCTAGTCCTATCTGCAGGAATTTTATCTGAAAGTAGCTGAAAGGCTAAAAATAGAGAATTTCGGTTGGACTCGGCAAACAGTGGTATACATGACAACACACTGGCAACACTGAAATCACATTTTTGCTGCAGCTGCAGATGGTGACCAAAGCTAGTTTTTTAGTGTTTTTGCTTTCAGAGACTGGCCTTTGCTTTCCTGTAAAGTACGTGGTATGCTTTCAGCATACAGTTAAATCCTTCCTGAGCTGAGCACTACATAAAGGATATCTGTATCAGTTTGTTTGTAAGGTGACTATATATTTTAAACAGTTACATGCCATTTGGTTTGTGAATTAGTTTTGAATCTTGGACTTCTGAAGGAGAGGTTTTCAGTGCTGCAGGCTAGTGTTAGCATCTAACCACCTTTTGTGCATTTGAAAAATCTCCCTTAAGTCATTTTAAAATGAGACATAGCCTTCTGAAATTATTTGGATGCTCCTGCTACAGCAAGAAGTTACATGGTACTTCCCACACCCCAGGAATAAGCTGAGTTCTTCTAATAGATCTTTCTCAATGATCATCAGTATGCTCCTTGCAGCAGAAGGCTGGTGTATGGTTGTCAGAAAATCTGCCTTAAAGCAGAAAGAGAAGAAACCCTGAACTTTGTTTTTTTTTTTTTTTTTAAAACTTTTGGGTGCTTCTGCTTATGGGTGTCTGCTGTCAGCACAGGATCTGCTACTTGCACATCACAGAGGCAGAATCCAATTTTATGTGTGTTCCTATAGGCTTTTGTAAAGGTAGATTTTTAACTCGATAAGTGTTTACAAATAAAGATAATTCTGTCTTCAGGAGTATTTGATCTCTGGGACATCATGTCACTCTTGCAAAGCTCTTGTACTTGTGGCCCAAGTAAACATCTTCTAGAGATGTATGGCCGGTAGTACAGAGGGGATGGCATGTGAGAGGGACATGTTAAAAATAAAATGCTTAGAGTCAAACAGCAGTGTATTGTCAGGAATTATGATACTTTACGGCATAAATCTGAATTTCCAAGTATTGAAATCAGCAAAAAAATTGTGTTTTCTTCTTTTAAATTTAAGAACATACTCATTTGAGGCGGAGGGTCCTGTAGAGTCTGTTCAACTTGTGCACTGAGTGAAACTTTGACCTTGTAATATATACAGTTAGTGATAATGTAAAGATTGTTTCCTAATATGCAAAAGCCAAGGGGATGAATCATGCTTGCAGGAACCTTCCCGCAGATTCCTTCCCGTAGAATTTTGTAATTTTGGCAAGCAACTGAAAAGATGGGTTTATAAATGTAAGTAGAAACTGCACAACCCGATAGGTCTTTGTGAAAAGAAATCACAATCCAACATGTAATCACATCATATTTTGACTTTGCCATTGTTCTCTGTTGCTTATAAAGCTGAGGGTAGCAAATGCTCTGTCCTTCTGAAGGTGCGTTGCCGTGGCTGAGGGCAGGCAGCGGCAGCACCCGCCGTGTCCACCCCAGCTCCGTCGGGACACCGGCCAGCAGCGGTCCAGAAGGCACGTCGCTGCAGTGGTGCTGTGCCCAGGCTGAGCTCACAAACCCCGCTGAGTAGCAATGGTCCAAGTGTGTGCATGGAGATACACCCCCTTGGAGAATGGTGTTGAGCCAGATTACAGCAGCAAATCGATTTATTTGCGGTGACCAGCCTTCTCTTTTTATCCTGAAACATCTGTGCATGACTGTTCAGCCTACCCTCAAGAAACCTGGCCACTGCTGGCTTGGTACCAAACTCAAAATCAAACCCAGTTTTCCCAGATAGGTGCAGCTGTGTGTGCGCAGCGCCGTTAATCCGCATGCAGAGAGCGCTACGTGCCACTGCTTTCGTTCTGGGGGTGCCCAGAGCTGGGGCCAGGAACAAGCCCACAGTGCACTCAAGCACTTGCATGTGCTACATCTTCTCTTTTCATTTCACCGCTTTTAGTTTGGCTATAAATGACCATAATGCTAACTTTTTAGAATAAATGAATCTGTTCTTTTTTTAACCTTTTGTCAACCATTAATTTAGATGTAACAGGCGCAGCTTGCACTTTTCAGATAATCAGCTGGCCTTGTTGCTTGGCTGCCCTAAGATAATTCAGTGTTAAATATGAGCACTGCACAAAATCGTCTAGAATATACAGTGAGGGCTAAAACTGGCAGTCCCTGGACTCTCAACAGGCTGTTGTGGCTACAGACCAGACTGCCCCAGATGTCAGTAGGTCCTGCCTACGGACATCCCAGAGTAGGATAACAGAACCCAGGCTTACAAAAAGTTTTAAAAACCGTTCTGAGCAGTAGACATTATGCTGTATTCTCTGTTAAATTGTTTTAAAAATAGGACTTAACTTTCTGCAATGATTTGGACGCTTCAAAAATTGCCTTTTAAGAATAGCTATAGCAATCCAAAGCAGTTTTCTGGATGTCCCTTCTATATCCTCAGAATTATTCCTGTATCTGACAGTAAGTACAGTGTTAATATCAGTATTGCCAAGGTCACAACTAAAATCTTACAATAGTCTTTTTCAGTTATATGGAACATCAGGAGTAATGCTACCTACTGCTAAAATTGTAGAGATTTAAACGGAGATTTCTGTTTATACAGAAGTATGTAGTAGTGAGGCATGTGACATGACACCTTTTAATGTGAATCCAACAATTCTGCAAGGCAATATTCATTCCAAGCATATGCACATTTTGCATACTTACAGATGAAAATGTAAACTCTTGTATTCTGACTAGTACTAACCCAAAGAGCAACAGGCAGAACTTCAAACATGCAGTGCAGCACTGAACAGAGAATCATTTCACGTTTTCAGATTTACTTTAAAAGCAGATAGCACCACCTTTTAAATGAAATAAAAACAAATCTATCGTGTGAAAGCATCTACCTAAAATAGATGAGGCTGTGCTGCTTGGGTTGCCTACTGAAAATCTGAACTGATCTTCAAAACCAAAACTGAAAGGAAGTTCCCTTTGCACAGTTCGTTTGAGTTCTGGTTATGGTGATTTGGTTTTCTGTCTTTCATCTACAGTGTCTTTGATTGTTGAATGTATAGATCCCATGTTCAGTAAAATTACACGGATATGATAAATACTTGATAAGTTTTTCACTGTGAGTGCCGAGTATGGGACTTTTAAAGAGAAATAAGTGCAAAGGCTTTATCTGAGGTGGCTTTCAAAAAGTGGTGGAGACCTGTATGTTACAACATTTATATATGTGGTATGACATTTTCTTCTGGCTAAATAATTTTCTGTAATTGTTTCACCAGAGCACTGATTGTATCCATACGTGTATTAGGAACCCTGTTAAACACGGTCCAGATGAACAGAATGACCATTGATAAGTCTAGGTGCAGTTTCTGATTTTACTCTTGCTCTTTCCTACTCTTGCTCTTTCCTGCTCTTGCTTTCTAATCAACTAATAGTTCCCCATTGCAAAAAGTGTCATATCTAACTTACTTCTCTTGTTGATTTGCTCAGAAATGTATGAACTTGAGTTATATATATTGCAGAGGAATGTCACTGTAAGGTTAATAAATTTGCTATTTTATTGTATCAGAAGGTAAATTGTAATCATGTCACTTCTAATAACGAACTCCCAGCCCATCCAACACAGAAAGGTTTAGGACATGCTCCAGACCCCGTTAAAGCTGGTAGGAGTCTTTCCTTTGACCTGGCAGACTGTGAAGCAGGCCTTTTCATCAAAACATAAGGTAGCCTCGACAAGCCAACATTTCAGCCTTCCTTCATCAGGGTAGGCAGAAGCATTAACATTTATCAAACTTGTATGCCTTTGAGAGGATTTTTTCTTTTGGTTGTTTTGATACAGTTTTGTTCAGTAACACAGACAGCATTTCTGTCATAAATGGAAGTATAGCTCTGTACATCCATGTGTCTCGTTACTGGACGCTCCATGTTTACCATTTAACATTTCACTTGGAAAAGTATTATCTCATCTACCTCTTCCTAGGTTCACAAATACCAGGTTTCATGCTGACAGCTTGTTCACCTAAAAGATTTCTTCCTGTGTGGCCAGTCTTCCAATTTTGTGTGAAATATCTGCATTATCTGTCATAGGATCAAACTTTGGTGGGTTTTTTGTCTATTTTTAATGGCATTCTGTGCCTGTGGGAACAGTTACTGTGCTTCCTGGTGTAACATAGCAATTGGGGCAAACTCAAAGGCCTTGACCAGTGATGGCCTTCTTGCACATCAGTATGCAATGGACAGGGACATTTGGCTTTATTTTTAATTGAATAATAATGCTGAAAAATTGATAGTAAAAGACTGACAAAAAACCATCTGACTCTCTGGTCAGTGCTGGAAAGCACAGTTAGAGCCATGAGTCATCAGTTGGAAGAGATGGCTTCGGAAAGTGTCTGGCACAGTAATATTCAGCACTTCGCAGGCTGAACATGCCCTAGGCAGCTCAGGTATTAATATTGGCAGCTTCTGCAATAGCTGTGTGAGGATTTGCCTTCCTGATACCTAGAAACAGAACTAAAAAACTGTGGGTTTGGATGGAAATTTTAAGAGATATGGGAAATCAATAAAAATCAAAGAACCACCGCCAAGCAGTTACTCATCTTGTATGTAGTTCTTGCAATAATGCAGAAGTAATAACCTGGGGGATGTGGAGGAATATTAAGAGGCATATGGAAGATTAAGTATCCCTATTAATTTAATCCTTAGTCTTTTTCCAGATGCTGAAGTACAAGCATACGGAAGCAATTTCGGTGCTGAACTTTGTGATGGAGGATGCCCGTTTTCTATAAATTGGACTACAACTAAGCACATCCTTCATCAATCTAGGTCATTAGGCAGCTTTACAATTTTAATAGCTTTTCTCTCACCAATCTGATAATATTTCGGTGGGTAAACAATGAAAAAGTGCAGCTTTTCATTTCCAGTGTCCCATGCTTCCCATCTCCCCGGCTACAGTAAAATACAATTATCAGGTATACATGGTAAAATTGAAAACAAAAAATAATTACTTGTAGGATTCACTGCTGCCAGAAGCTTTGGTAGCCAGAATAGAAGCAAACTGAGAGAGAGATCAGGCAAAGTCATGGAGAAGGGTTCACTTGAGGATTATTAAACAGGATGTCTCTATGTAAACTCCAGTTTAGCAAGTACTTTAATCAGTAGTCAATGATGAGTTGGTTAAAAAAAGGAGAAATATAATTTTATGTATATGTACTTTCTTACAGTCTTTTTTAAGACTCTGCTACAAGCCTTGCACCAGAAACAAGATAACCGGGGCAGATAAACTTTGGTCTTGTTCCACATAGCCCTTTTTATGCTAGGCTGTTACACACAGCTGCTTGCTACTGGATTTGGTCACCCATACAGCCCCAAGCAGCTGAACGTTGCCATACAGTGTCTTAGACCTGATCTGTTTATGAAGGCCATGTGAGCAGACACCCAGGCGTCTTTAGAGGACATTCATGAGGGGTTTTGCAGCACCATACCTTGAAGACTTTGGAATAGCCTTCACTTCCATCCAGTTGTTAGCACTAATTTTATCTGTTTGAAGCTCATTAGATCCTATGGCAGCACAAATGAAAAACAATCAATTTTTGCATTAATTTTGAAATTGTTTAATATACAGAGTGTTAAGTACTATCTATAAGTACTATCTGTAGTATATTACCTAGGTGCAGTAGCTTAGATATGGTTACAGACCTGGCCCACAGAGTGTGTTACAAGCCATTGTGATGTTTTGTGGTCTGTTTCTGAAGTGTCAGCTCTTGGATCAGAGGAAATGTGATTATATCAAAAAAACCAAATCTAGCATGGAATATAAATAGCCACAGATGGTGAGGATACTGCAGCTCATTAGCTTACTTGCAGGAAATGAGAGTATACACTTCCTCAACACTGTAAAATAAAGTTAAGCAAGACAAAATATTATCTTTATTCTAAAGAAGAGTGACTGAAGATAGTTCAAGCTAGCACACAGTTGCTGTGCTAGTATTCAAAAGCAAGGACCAGAGCTTAATATATATTATATATACTTCTCTAAAAGTAAAAAGGTAGAAGTGAAATACTGCTAAAGAGAAGACTTCCTGTTTAAGTGAGTTTCTATAGATTTTACCCCAAATTTCCAGTACGTCTGGATGCAGACAGTAGTTGGGAAGCATGATGCTGAAGGCACAGTGTAAACCCTTACAAATACAAAGTGTTATATAGAATTTTTTTTAATATCTCATTGATTTCTTTCCTATTTGGGATCTGATTAATGACTTGATTTCTTAACACCAGCAACAGCTGCATGCTTGCTATCTGCATAGCTGTCTATTTGCTTATTAAAAGCAGAAATCGTGGAAGAATTTTAGGTAACACGCAGTATATCCTATTAAATCTAGGAATTTGGGGGGGGAAATGGAGGAATGAAATAAGTAGTTACCAGTTGATAGTCTTTTCAACAATCTTCAGATTAGTTGCTTATCTGGCAATCAGCTGTTTGTGTTTATATTTGAGTAGGTATGCAAGTGGATGTAAGGTCTGCAAATTGAGATGACTCAATATTTTATTAAACCACATAAAGCCTGCTTTGTCTGGCAGTCAAAGATAAACCCAAGCACAATTTGAAACGTGGCCTCCATCATTCTTGTGCATAGACTGTTTACATTTGATGTGGAATGGAAATGCATGGTGAATATGCCGAGAGAGAATGTGGAACAGTTGTATGGACTAAATACCCTGTAGAGCAGATCAGAGAAAAAGAATTTAAGTGAACAACACGTGTGCACAGCGTGCTACACAGAAGACTGTTATTTGTCTTTCTAATAGGTTAAAGGAAAAGAAATGACCGTAAGATCATCTCTGCATTTCGTTTTGTGTGTGTGTGTTGCAGATGAGCAAGCAAAAAACATTCTAACATAAATGGCAAATTTTGGTTTTGTTACTCTAGGACGGACCTTTACTGAAGTTAGATGCATCAAAGTTGAAATTGTTCCTTGTCAAAGATTTGTTTTTAGAGTGATCTCACTGGAATTAAAATATTTTATTTCCATTTGCAGTTGAGTATCAGGGAGGAAAAGTGCCTGGAATTGAAAGGACTCTATTCAGGCTGCAGTCTTTCCAGGTTGGAATCTATTCAGCTCTTGGAAAAGATTCAGAGTAAAGGAAGGTATACTCCCTGTCTTACACAAAGTCCATACCTTCTGTCACCCTATCTGCTCTCCCTGCTCTCCCCAAAACTTGCGAAACAGAAATGATCCAGTGCTGCTTAGATTGCAGGAAAAGAAATAGGAGAAGGAGCCTTTGCTGTCTGACTCCTGCTTAGGGCTGTGGGAGTCAGAGGGAAGATAAGAAGTCACTGAAAGTAGAATATGAACACCTGGTTCAAAATACCCTCCTAGAGCTCCGGAAACCAAGATGGCAAATATAGTTTCCTCCAATCCTTCTCTGTTCCTGCATCCTGCTCGCTGGGGTTGTGACAAAAGCATGATTCATCTTTCAATAAGACAATCAAGATTTGCATTACTTCTGTAAAATTCTAGAACAAACATGATTACAACAACTTTTTACATGTCTTCAAAGTATCCCAGTGTTTCAGCAGTTAGCACGGGGCTGTGAACCTGTGTCACAGGTTCCCCTTCTACCTGAAGTAACTGATGCTACACATGGTAGCTCCAGCGCTCCGCCAGCAGCCCAGCCTGGCAGAGTGTGGTTGCCCTTGTATGCCATGGGCGGGATACTCTGATGCACTGCCTCCCTTTAGGATAGACCTTCATTGTGGCAGCTTCGTAAACGTGTTTGTCATAGCACAAGAGCTCCTGCTCTGACAGATTAAACACACAAAAGAGAGAAAGGAAGGGAAAAAAACCCCATTGTTTCCCTCTTTTACAGCTAAGGTACAGGAAGTGACTTGCCCAAGGTACCACAGTGGCAGCTGTGGCACCACCAGGAATTGAAGTTAAGCCGTGTCTGGGACTTGACCACAAATCAGCATTCCTTTTTGTTACTGTGTTTAAAAGCCCCTCTAGTTTTGAATAGTTATATTGGCCAGTGCAGTGTTCAACATAATCATAGCCCATTAATACTAAAACCATCCAGTACTTGAGAACAGCATATATAAACATATAAACCACCCCAACCCAGCCAATATAAATGTACTGGGACTATTTTAGACAGTAGATTTTAAATCATCTAGAAATTAATCTAACAACATCATTTTGTAGCCCAGGAGCCTAGGGATGGAGAGGACTGAACGTATTTACATGACACAAAAACTGTCCTATGTATAGATAATTATGCATGTAATATTTAAAGCTTATCAAATGATATTAAATGCTATATTTGCACAGTCAAGCAGAGAGGAATATTCAAGTGAGTTCAAATATTCATCTAAGTTTCTATTTTAAAAGTCTTGGATCCAGCGATGCTCGCTATTGACCCTTCTGTGACATCTGTTAATCTTGGGTTTATTTCAATTTCTTTCTCTCTCTTTTTTTAAACAGATGACTCCACTTAAATCAACGCTTGGTTTCCATTAGACAGATAGAAGGTGATTCACTTAGTAACATGTGCATCTTTATCTAGTTAAGTCCTAATAGCCTTAATATATCAAGGAAGCTGGTGTGATTAACAGCACTAAAGGCTTTGTCAGACACTTCACCTAATAAATACTGCCCTTTGTCCAGCCATAGAAAAAGAGTGAATAAGTGCATTGTGTTTCCAAACTGAAAATGTGTACAGCCTTATAAATATTCTAAAATTATCCCTATAAAAAAATATATGTTGACAATAGAAGTTACATTTACATACATGTCTGTGTTTGCACATGTCTACCAATCCAAGTGTGGGTTGGCTCCTTGCCCTGCCTGGGCTGTCCTTTTTCTGTTTTATCATTTCATGATGGAGCCACCATTCGTGTGTGATTTTCTTCCTGTTCACTTGAGCTCTGTGCAGATTATTTGACAGTTCTTTGTCTCTGGTTGTCATAGCTTATCTGTCCCGGGGTAGTTTGCTATGTGAATATTAGTTGTGCCACTCTAGATAATGTTGGCAAAAAGACATCTGACTTGGCTTGATTATTATATATGATCATCCTGCCAAATGAGGCAGTCAAAACAAAAACCCCCGAGAGTAAAATATATTCAAAATGTCAGCTTGAATGGAGGTGGGGTCCTTGCTTCATCACAGCTGAAGTTTTCTGGAAACTTTCCAGTTGTGCCACCAGTGTCTGTGACTGCATGCTGCAGCCGTCAGGGTACTGAAGGAAGCCTTTATTCCGCTACTCCCAAGTTTCTAGAGAGTTTCAACCAGAGGAGTTTTACAGGAGAACACCTTAGAAAGGAAATGGGCAGGGATAATTTTTGCTACTTCTCAAAAAGAAACTGACTGAGCCATAATCATGGATCCTCTACCTCTGTGTTTGCTTCATGTTACGTAAGGGAGTTTTGGACAAGCTTTAAGGTCGGATAATCAGTCCCACAGTGATGTTGCCATAAACTCTCAGCAGAATTTTGCTAGCAGAAGTGACTGGGGAGGAAAGGTGCAAAGGAGCAGTGGTTTCTGCTACAGCACAAACTTCATACTCTTCCATCTAACACAATGCACTGCAGGCCCACGGGCCCAGGGATCCATCTCACAGCACTCAGGTGGCACTGCCTCCATGCATGGCTTATTAGCTTGGGCATGATGCTTTGCAAAGGTCCAGCTGTTTCTGGTTTTGGCACAGGCAGCACTGGTTCAGCTATTTTTGCAGCACGCTCTTGATTGTAGCTGACTTAACACGACGCTCACAATGAATGGGTCATTCATAGGCTGCTCCAAGATAGTGGTTGACAAAGCTGGTTTTGAATCTGAGCCCTTGAATCTCTGTGCAGAGGAATTTCTGAATCTCATGGCAGCTAGAAAAAAGGGCAGTGGAAAGTCATTTCCTTTGCATGGAGAAAGGGGAGGAGGAGGAGGATCAGTTAATGGCGCTTCTCTGATTTTGATGACTACAGGATTGGCATCTTTGCTTTCCACTGCTGGTGCAAAGGCTGCGAGATGAGAGGAGGAAAGCAGCAGCCTTTACAACTTTGTTTCTGTTGTATGACATATCTGAAGGTGTAATTAAATTAGGGCACAAGCAAATTCATTAAATACATCAGTGATGTCTACATTTATATTATTATTCGAAGAGCTGCATGTTAGAGGATTGTGAATTATACTGTGAAACAAAGCTCTAGAAACAATTGACCTTAATTTTTCCACACTGAAGTTCCCCATCTGTACACTCCCCACACCCTTCCTGAGAGAGGTCTGTGAAGAGCTGTGAAGCAAATAAGTGTTAAACTGATAAGCGCAGCAGAAAAACTTAAAGAAAAATTAATTGTTCTGTCTTTAGAGGCAGAGAGATGCTCTCAGGGAGTTGAAGTCTTTGGACTTAGGGCCTCTTTGCAGTGCAGAAGCATTATAATGTAATGAAATTAGTCCAGCCCCCACTTGATAATAATTTAAGTTTTCTCTCCAGCTGCCCTGTATTTCTCCACAGCTTGGACTTGTATCATAGCCTTGAATAAGCATCTTCACCCCGCTCAGCTTCTGCTCCTGAGTAAAGCCTGGGGTGCTCATCTGGACTGTAAGATCTCTGAGCTCCAGCCTTGTTGTGTGGGACTTTTCCATTTCCAAGTGGTGCTGGAATTTGGATATTATCAATGCCAAACAGTAAAACAGTATTCTAGCCCAGATTTGTGTATTATAGATGCTTAAGCTTTTAAACATAAAATAAAAACAATGTAAATACAACAGTAACAAATCAAAACATAGTTATTTTCTATACTAGATAAATAACTAGTAGATAGCTAGTGGTACTTAGTAAAGAACTTTAGAAATTGGCATAGAAAAATGTGGATTCATCCATTTTTCTAGTACGATTGTAGTGAGAGGAAAAAAAAAGGAAACCAGTTACCAAGTTGAATTATTAGAGGTAAATTGGATTAAATGTAAGTCCAGAAAAATGCAATTGCTACATATATAGTACTATTTCAAAAATTTTGTGTGATGTTTTGATCACTGTTACTTCTGGAGGAAGCTATTGCTAACTTTGGAAAAGGCAGGCAGGATAAATTTAAACTGAGATTCCTTCTGGTACAAAACTCTTACAAGTCTGTTATTAATTCACAATAAAAGTGAGTATTTTGAGTGGTTTAGATGACTTCCTTAACAACATATAAGTATTTCTTCAGAGTAAATTGATATCTGCACAGTAGGGTACATGGTGATCACACTCTGAAGTGTGATTTTTTTAGGCCACAGGTGGAAAAATGTAGGAACACTACCAACATTTTAGCCAGCAAAACATCCAGGAAGCCCTTGGAAGACACATCAGTTTAAGAGACAGCTCGATACCTTTTTTAAATGATCTAAGAAAGCTAATGCAAATCGAAGGTAGTATGAAGGTAGGGGCAGAGATTGATTTAATTAGAGGTTTAATTAAGGATGAAATTGTATTAGCTAAGCTGAGCTGGCAATTATCGGGCAATAACTCATGGAACAGGGATCTTCTCTCCTTCCTCTATTGTTTCTGTATCGTCCTCTCACCACTGAATAGCTCTCCCTCGCACGAGGCTGAGGGAGATGGGGCCAGAGCGTGGCTCCTTGCTGTGCTGGTGAGGACTAGCATTGAATCCTGTGACATCTGTGAGCTTGCAGCAGCTTGAACCTTGCTTCTAACCTGGATCCCAGAGCAGCTGGAGGGCATTGTAAAAAAAAAAATTAAAAAAAAATTAAGTGTCAACAAATAAAAATTCCTTTCCCGTTTCAAAAAAAATGGTCTGGTAAAGTGTCAGAGCGCATCCAAAAGCTCCTTCGGAGTTGTCCTGATTCTCAGCAGAAGGTAGAAGGTAATGTTGGAAGCATGCAAGCTCTCTGGCAGGACGATGTGTGTGCTCGTACGTACAGACTGCCGTTTACCTCTAGCATGCCTTGAGCTCAGAGAATTGTAAGCTTTTCTGACCCCTGTTTTAAACCCAAAAGAAGCAGAAGTCCTTTTACAATGCAAAACCCCATTTTCTTCTGCTTTACCATAGCAAATCCCCCTCTCCATTGAAACTACGAAGTTTGCACTCCATAGTAAATAATAATGAAGATTATTGTAAAAGACTCAGGTTATTTCCGCCCTCCTCCTAAGCATTCTTTCATATCATCATAGGTTTGTTTTGTACTGAAATGAAGCTGTGAGATACACACACTGAACAGAAATCAAAGTTGTGCTTTCATCGCAGTCCTGAAGCTAATCGGTTGGCTTGCTGCTGCAGGCATCTGCAGGCACCTTGTACTATAGTACAGTAGTGTTATGCCTTTGGAGGCCCAGCCATTTTAAATCATAATAGTGACACAGTGTGCATGCTTTCTTTCAAAGAGCCTGGGCAAGCCATGCTGTGTTGATTTTCTTGGCACACTGTGTACCTATAATTTTGTCTTATATTTTGTAATGTAGGTATCTGGGCATAGAATCAAAAAGCTCCGCTGAATATATAAGAATTTTTTTTAAAAAGAAAAGCCCAACAACAAACACATTCTTTGCTTTTAGATTGATAATATTCCTTGAACAGCTATAGATGTTTAAGAACAAAAAGTTACTGGGGAAAAAAAAGGAAAAAGAAACATTATGATTGTGGGGGATGTTTTGAGGCTTTTTTGCAAGACTGTCCAGGTGTTTTGTTAGTGAACTTTTCTACCATGATTTTGGTCCTCTGCTAGTATGCTTACAGTGACTGGGTTACGCAGGACTGCTAGAATAAGTAATAATATTTCATGAAAAACCTGACCTGACTCGAGAAGAATCGCCTAATGGAGGCAGTTTATTCTGTGTCGATTTCCATCGTTCGTGCTGTGGAAGGAAGCAAAGTCACAATAGGAGGATCTAGTTCTGTTGCTCGCCATTTCATCTCCCAGTAGCCTGGTTTTCAGAGCTGGCAGCAGCCGCTGTGGGTGCTCAGCATCACTTTAAAAATCAGCCCCTACCTCTCCTCTGGAAATGGCTACAGTGCCACCTTGCCTGCAACCGGCTGGAGAGACACCTGCTTCACAAGGAGGACACTGAGCATCAGAAGAGCTAAACCCACTCTTGCTAATCTCTATGAAAACAGAAAGAGTTCAACAAGGTTCTCAAACAATCTGTAATTTGGCATAGTGTTGTAATTAGCCTTATGATGATAGCATGAAATGGATAAGCATGGATAGCTGTATCAGGGCCCATTCAAGTGCAAACAGGAGACCTGAGTTCAACTGGAAGGTAACTAAGAGAGACCTTTCTGTTCCTGTTTTCTATTGATTGTACAAAATTGGTAAATGCTACCTGTGCTACTAGGGATGAGGCTGAAGAAGAGTATCTCCTGCTAATACGCTTTGCTTTTCCTATATAGGTACAGGAAAATGCCCAAGCCTGAATATAAAGAAAAAAAGCAGGTGAGGGGGAGTTGACTAATGAGTTTTTATTTGCATATTTTTGCTAGAGATCCATCAGTGTAGTACTGGAGTATTACAAATGAGAACTTCTTGTGCATGCATTGTTTGGTCACCCTTAGCTATTTCCTATTCATCGATAATCAACTACTCTAAAACACCATAATGGAAGAGGCTGCTGTGATCAAAAGTTTCCAGATTTTCTCAGTGAGTTTTTATACTCCACTGTGAGAAGAGGGTTTTTCCCCACAGTAGGGAACAGTACGTTGCATCCATTTTTTTCTCATCTTCCTTTTCACCTCAGATTTGTCCATTCCCTATGACTGCTGATGGTGATGCTTTCCCTAAGCGTTCAGATTTGACTGTTTCTGTCGAAGACTTTCTTATTTACCAGAGGCAAGAAGAAGAGGATAGCTTGATTTTGGTTCATGGTAGTCTGTAGACCTAAAGCCCTTCTAAAAGTGTGTTCTGTTTCCAGACAAGAGGATTTGATTTCAGAAAATTGGTCTCCGTAGCTAGTTGTAGGGAGGCAGATTGGTTAAAGTTTACAACCTCTTTTTGTTTGGCCTCTGGAACAGTGCCACAGAGTCTCAAGTTTCCTGTATAAAGGGAGATCTGTATTTGGTCAGAAGGTAACCAGGCAAGGTACATGAAGGCTGCAGGGTGAATGGCTCTTTCAACAATGAAATCAGTTTGGGGTCTTTAAGATCCCAGCAGTGCCTTGTCTCAAGACAGTATTGAGCAGGCGAAATTCCTGAAAACTTCAGGGGGGCAAAATAAACACGCTTGAACAAACCAAAACTTCAGAAAATACTAAACAGGAAGAAATTTCCTGCAAACCTGATGATCCTTATGAAGTTCCTTGGCTCTCGGGGAAGCAGGAGAGATGAGGGCTACCCACATCTTCATTTCCTTCTCAGCGAGTTCTGCGTGCTTTGGTTGTTCACATGCATACACATGGGGAATGTGTATCTCATGGAAAATACCTTGATGCACTATTGTTCCAGGAGTAAATGCACCAATGCACCTTAAATCTGAGGATTAAGGATCTTAAGTAGTTATTCCTGCAAACAGGATTCACCTTGCTCCCATCTTCTGAAACTGAAGGTGTCACTCTACAATTACTAAATCACATTTATATGTTACTCCAGGGTACAGAAGCTTTGCCTCAGGGAGAATAAAAGACAGGAAGAAAAGAGACATGCTCTTAGAAATATTGCATTCAAATAACAACTTATAGTTGCATTGGGAGATATGCAATAGTGAAACTCTGTGTTTTTGTAATCATGTTTTCCTGTTTTCATCAAATTAGTGAGGTAATGCATCTCCTGCTTTGCTCATTTATCTGTTGGTGCATTGTGGCTTTTCAGTAACTTTCCAGTTGCATGATATTTAATGCTTTCCTTGCAGTAATTTGCAGAATAAATTGCATCACAAAGAAAACAAAATGCTAGGAATCTGATTTTGGCGATCTTTCCACATGGTTTGGAGAAGTTTGCAAATTGTCTCGATGTGTGTATGCTCACCCTTGAATATCAGCAAGCTAACTCTGCTGGCACCGTTGTCTAAACTTTGCCCTTTACAGTATGCATCTTTAAAATATTAGAAAGCTTGATGTCTCACTGTGGCTGAGCACCTTCATCTCTTCCACTATCAGTTGCTACTCAGAAAACATCACCAAATTAATGATGGTTTATTCAGCAAACTCATGAAAGCCCCAATATTTTTGGAGTATTTGTGGGACCTTGGTTTTGGTAAAACCACGAGGCTGGGGCCTGAATTAATTTCATGCAATTTTAGACATGTGAAACTGTAGCACTAACATCCCTTTCCAGGCAGCTGAGAGAGACTTTATCCTCAAGACGGGTTCTGCAGGGTAGGTGGGGGAACCCAAGGCTGCTGCAATGCGCAGTGCTGGGCTGCAGTTGCCCCATGATTCTGTGAAGATTAGAACCCACGTGTCTTTGCAAGGTCCTGGCAATCTCTTGCTTTTGCTCGTATGACAAGTTGGTCCATTCTGAGCTGGATTTTTGCAGGGATATCCATAGATTGTAGGTCCTGCAAAGAAAGCTTTCCAGCAGTAAGCATTTCTTGTGCTCTTTTTCTCTCTCAATTCCTGATTTTCTTAAAGTATATCTGATACAAAGGTGTTCGAATATTTGTCTTTTTGCTGGATAAGTGCTAGCCATCAGGGAGAGAGTGTTGTGTTTTTCCTGATAGTGACTGGTGCCTGTTTTGTTCTGGTTTTTATGGAATACTAATTATTCTTTGTTCTCTGCTTAAGCTAAGCAAGAAATAGGTATAAAGTCTACTTCACTAAGTGTGTGAGGTGATGCCAAGCAGTGTCAAATAGTCCTCTTCTGGCAACAATGGGCTGTTGTTCAGTATCCTCACACAGGTTAACCGCAGAGTTGCTCCTGAGAATCCTTCTGATTTATGATGACATTGCTGGCAACAACCGAAAGCTCTCTAGCAGTGCTTTCCACAGTGCTGTGTCAGCAGTTTCTTATATATACACACACACACGCTCTTAATATACATATTTATAGCAGAGAATTCTGACCCAATTCTAATATTCATCCTGTTTTTCTTTGCACTTAAGTGATGTTTATTCAGCAATAATGTATCTACCTCCATCTCTAGTTGCAAGTTTAGTGTCCGTACCAATTACAAAACTGTGCTTGTCAGAACAGCCCTGGGAAATTAATTATATTGATCTTGTGTTGCATATGCCTTGCTAGGAGGAATTCCTTGGGAGGGGAAGAGGCAAGTAATTTGGTTTCTGGGATGATACCACTTGTCGCAATAAAGCACATAAAATGTTATCAGACGGGCAGCTCTGAATTCACATACACAAGAATTACAATACAATTAAAAATTTATTTTGTCATCAGAACAGTGTTTCTGCTATGTTTGAAAGATAAGTCCTTTCCAAATTAAAAAAAAAAAAAAGCCTTTCATCTACATATAACAGAATTTGCATTAAAATATTTGTATCCTGTAGTATCATTCTTGATACCCTCTTTCTACCTTTCCCTCCATCCCCCAGGAATTAAAGAAGCTCATCTTTGCCTTGGCTTGTGTATAGTTTGTGCTCCATCTATTTCTTATTCCTGGTCTCTTGTTGGACAAAAATCCACATAAAAACTACACAAATGTGGAACTCTCATGAGACTTGTATCTTCAACCTCTAGCTGAAGGTTTGGGGGTTTGGGGTTTTTTCTGACTAATTTTGGTAGGTCCTCCAGTCTTTTTTTTTTTGTCTAGACCAAGACCAAACTACAGTGTTGTCTGTTCTGAGGCAGTAGCATCATGTAATCCTAGTCCCTGAGCTACAGACGTTGTGCCAATATTGAGCTACAGACTGTAATATAACAATTTCTAGAAGGCAGCCTGTGGGCTGTCTGCTCAGGTCCAGTCAAGATCTGGACAGTCACATAGTTCAGGCTTTTAGTCCTTTCTTCCATCTTGTGAATGCATAAATAAAAAGAAGTCAAAGTACATAAACCACTTTATTATTATTATTATTATCTTGGTATTTTATTGTTTCTTGTAAGCTGTCGGTGCAGAGTCATAAGGTTAATGATAAAAGGTGGCCAACAGCAGGGACACATGCACATGATGACAAGTGGGACAGAGGGCATTGGTAAGGTATTCCTGCTCTTGACAGAGAAGTATGGGGATACCCAGACTACACCATGTTTAGGTCCAAATTCTTCCTTCGGGAATACCACATGCAGGCACCACAAACCTGACTTTTTCTTCTGTTATGTCACTTTCTGCTATGATGTTGTCCAGCACCTCAATAGACTTTTCAAGGAAATAATTTAATACAGCCTATTGAAGAAACATTTCCTTCTTAATTTTGCAAAGGGGATTACGGTTAATATCTAGAAGTGCCTAGATTTAGGGTTTTCTCTTTCTCCGAAAGAAAATTCTTTTGCTGGATAAGAAAAGCCCTCTAATAGATTGATTATCATTCTGCCTCTCTGTTTGGATAGGGGGTTATTTTGAATAACTTGCTTGACACAGTAGCATTTGGAAGAAGAGCTATTGAGTTCTCATGTTGTGGAAGTAGTCTTGGTCACAAATACATTAAATGCAACTTAATAGCTTCAGTAATGAGAATACAGTAACGTTCTTACATAGGTCTGTGATGTACCTCAGAATACAGCAGGAGCAGATGTAAGCTGTAGGGACTATAGGGAATGAGGAGAATTTCTGCAATAAAGGTTGTGTTAAGAACTGGACCATCTCATTTACAGAATCAATATATTTGCAAGATAATATGGCTATGCATATCCCTAAATATGGTAGAGAAAACTAAACAAAAAAGGAAAACAAAATTAAAGAGGCATCTACAATTTTTGCAGTGGATAAAGCAGGATATGACAAGTAACATGTTCTTTCTAAGTCCCGGCTGTTTAATTCCCTGAATGCTGTCCATCCGGGGTGCTAGTGAGACAGAGAAAGCATGTGGAAAAAAAATAAAACACAAGCATGCAGTGAAATTGTTACTTATTAAGTTTTCAGAAATTTGACAGAATGAAGGAGAAGGTTCATTAAACACAACCATATGTTTTTGTGATGTCTCATCAACTGGGCTGGAGACTCCTCTACCAAACACACATACTTCTATTGCCTACATGAATAAAGCAGCTTAATAAACCATATTCGTTTACTCTCCACTCCACAGACCAGCCGCAGGGCCGGACACACCACGCACTTGTTTGCTGTTCCTTGCTGTTCTCAGGGACTGGTGAGCCTTGGTAACTCTGGTTTCCATTCAAGGCTCCAACAGGCCGTGGCGTTTTGATGGATGCAGACTTTTCTTCCTATTTTCTGCCAGATCTTATGTCTTCTACTGTGTACTCCTCAATGACTTTTTTTTTTTTCTTCTGAGGCCTGGAAGTTGATTTCCTTTACTGTCTCCAGCCTTCACTCATGTTTATCATCTCATTTCCCCACTGTTCCCAGGCTCACCTATGCCATAACTTTTTTCCAGGTGCTTCCCATTCCATCCTTATATGTGTTTTTTCTCTTGTTTGCATTCATATCTGAGTTCTTTTTCTGTGTTGTCTTGGCTCAGACAGGATTAACTGGCAATGCTAGGAAAGTCTCTTGCACTGAGTTGTAGTGATCTCAGTGTTGGCATAACCCACACCAGACCTGAGTATCAGGCGAAGTGGAAGTCCTGGGGTTTTGCTGCTCGGGAACATGGGCTAACAAACTGCTACGGGATATTTGCTGCTGGCATCTCTGTACTGGGAAGGTAAAACCTGCTATTTTCCAGACAGTAATACTGTGGTTTTCACATGATTAGCAAGAAAGCACATCCTTTGTCCAAAATACTGTCTTATCAGAATTAAGGTTTCTGCTTCAGAAGATGGAGTGCCAGAGCTTTCCTAAAAAGTCTTCTCTTTTTTATAACATAAATTCATTTTTCCTTGACATCACCCTTAGAAAAGGCAATTAATTTGTCTGAAATTTCCCAAAGACTTTGAGGCAGATATTCAACATTAAAAAAATCAGGCCCAAGGGTTGTACTTTGGCAGATTTACTGAATAGTTATCATCTAACAGGAAGCATGGGATAGACTATACAACTGCTAACATATTAGTTACAACTGTTCTTATTACCTGAGTGAACATATGACCCATTTTACAATTCTAAATATACATTTTGATGATGATGATAAAACCTTTTACAACTGAGCATGTGTCAAGTGCTAACTGAACGAAGAAATGCGATGCCCTCTTAAGGATTTGATTTTATGACTGTAGACAGTGAGTTTTCTTGTCAGTGTTCTAAAGCCTGTAATAACTCCTTCTGCCAAAAAAACAGCATTGGTGATCCAGTATTATTTGTCAGTGAGCAAGCAATTTGCTGCACTGGGTAAATAGGGCTATAATTCTAGGAAAGCTCAAAAATTAGGAAGATTTAGTGAAATTAAAAAATAGTTCTGTGTTAAAAGTGTGCATGTGCATGCATATACATGTCTACCTAAGTGTTAATTTGGGTTTTGTAGAGATTTTGAAACTGTAGGATAAATAAATAACCAAATATCTATAGCTGCAGGTACCTTGAATCTGTCAGGGTCCTCTTGGAATGTGTCAGGCAGCACATCTTTGTCGTAAGCGCAGCAGACTATACGCAGGGTGACTCCAGGTCCCTGTGCCTCCTTGTAAGCAGCCAGATAGCATCTTCAAAGGAGGGTGAGCTGAAGTGGAATTAAAAAGCAAAGGGGAATCCAGGAGATAAAGGAGATAAAGGCAAACTTGCACTACTGTTGTGGGTACCTTTACAACAGTTCATCTGAGTAAAATTGCCAGGCTCTTTCCTCGGTGTTAAATTAATGACGATGTTGCAATACACCGGCGCTCAGCCATTTCATAGATTGTTTTCACTCTACCTTCCTGTGTGTAAGTCTCATTAATGTCAATAGGGCTACAAGCCTGCTAGAGAAAAGGGCAGTAAGTTTCTAGAGCTGGCCCTGAAAAGCACCAGGAACTGACCAGCAATAGCTGTATTTAACCGTTAATCTAAGGGAGAGATGCTCTTCTTTCCATACTTCCCTGAAACGGAAAAATAAAATGCACATGAACGACAAAACAGAGGTAAACAGTAGTAGATATTAGGATAACACAGAATTGCTTGGCGTTTGCTTGTGAGTCTGGCCAAACCACAAGTGAACAATTACACACTGGTTTAATTACGCTGCTTTAACCCACCGGACTCTGCTGACCTTCCCTGTAGCAGGTTGTGTTCTCCAGAAGGGCTACCTTAAGTTGCAGCACATTTCAAGGTTATTTGCTTGTTGCAAAAACACTTTGTTTGAAAAAGACTATTCCCAAATTTTATGTTGCACACTTGGCTTTAATTCATCAAGGTACTTAAGTACATGCCATGTATAAATGATTACTGTCCACTTCAGTTGAAAGTACTGTTGCTTCAGATTTATATTCTGCTTAAGTAGCTTGTTGAACAAAGGTCCTCATTTGTAGTTAGGTTTCTTTTTTTTCCCCCTAACTTTAAAAACAACTGTGACTTTACTGTTTTTAAGAAGCTTCCAGCTTTGACAAGGAGAGTTGAATCACGACAGCCATGGCCTTTTGTCTCTGTATGTATAAATCCTGCTTAGTGTGTGAAAGCAGAGGAATCCAACCACATGCCCTAAAATCCACGTATGGCTAGAAATTTTTAACTTCCTTATCTCTGGGGATAAGGACTAGACAATTTGCCAGGACAAAAACTTCAGATTCCTAAAGATCAGAACACTGCGGTGAAATCAGGGCTAAACAACTTCAGAAGCTCGCTTTATGTGCCAATAAGTTACATATTATAGTGTTGACTGCTGAAAAGCAGCAGAGTCCCATGTGTCCCATTCATTTATGCAGGACTCATGAGATTTTCTTCCTGCCCTTTACTCCTTTTCACCAGTCAGCACTGTTGTATAGTATTTAGGAAGTCACTGATAAATCTCACATGGCAGTAAAGATTAGTGGAAACAGGGTATGATTAGAGCTGGAAGTGCTTTTGAGACATCTGCAAGGTAGGTCCATGTATAATTTCTCTCTTATTTTATGCAACGAAAAAGTCTTATCACATCTTAGTCATAGGAACAGATCCTTCGTAGTGAAAATAACTGTGAAGTCTGCTTAGAAAGAAATTGGTTACAAAAATAAGAGAGTTGCTGCTTCTTGGGTGTGCAAAGAGGATTAATGAGTTTGCAGCATCAGGAAAGCCCAGAAGACATGCATGGGAGCTCATTTCCCATGGTATTTTTCACAGTAAATCAACTCGGAGCCAAATGTAGGCATCTCCTGGTGTGCCACAGGCAGCAAACCTTGAGATTAGCTGGATGTTTCCCAGCAGCCTGCTAGGTGCCTATGGCTGCTGGGATGCAGCACCCACTCCTCTCGGCGCTGCTACATTTGGCTGGTTAAAACAGCTCAAAACATGGCCTGTGGCATCCCCAGTCTGAGTCACTTGTCTCTCACCACACGTTTCATAGGGAGCCTAAATACCGAGCTCAAATCGCAGACTACCTATGTAAGGGCTGTGGGTTCTGACACTAGGTTTGGCAAGGCTCAAGCCTACCTTCAGACCTAGTCTTTGTTATATGGGTGCATCAAATCCCCGTCTATGTAATAAGCGATGGGATATTTTCTTCCTTCTGCTTATTGCTTTCTTTGTTTATTTTAGACAAAAAGTTCTTTGCAGGTGGCTCAACAGCATTCAGGTCGTGGATGACAACACTCTTTGTTCTGCTGCCAGTGTAGCTGATGATACATATAAACGCATCACAGAACAGGTAGTTAGGCATTGGAATGGGCTGCCCAGGGAGGTGGTGGAGTCCCCATCCCTGGAGGTGTTTAGGGTTGACATAACACTGAGGGATCTGGTGTAGTTGGGATCTGTCAGTGCTGGGTTAACGCTTGGACTAGATGGTCTTCAAGGTCCTTTCCAGCCGAGATGATTCTGTGTGAATACTAGAAGAGAGAGGCCAAAAACCTAAATAAGTTTCCATATTCCTACCATTAGTGAGCTGAATCTGCTGGCGGCCTTGTGCAGAGGTCTGAGAAAAAGTGCAAGGCATAGAGTGTGGCTTTGGGAAGCATCCCCAAAGCACAGGTTAAAGGGGATGTGCCCAAAGGAGAGGAGGAGAACCCAGGCTGACTGAGATGCTGGGGAAGGAGCTGAAATGGGAGAAGGTGTCGACACTGCAGGGAAGCTCGCAAAGTCCAGGGAAGACTTAATGTCATAGTATTATTTTTTTTTCAAATGCATTAATCAACACATTTGAACTGAAGTTTCATATTCTCCAAAATATGCCCATTTTGGGCATTTGGTGGTTTTGTTTCTGTTTTCCTGTCTCACTTCATTCTTGCTGCCTGCTGGTCTCTGAATTAAATGTCACCTGCTTAAAGAGAAACCTGGGTCATGGTGCACCCATCAGAGTCACCACAACTGTTATCAAATTTGTGGAACTGTTGTAGAATTAAGTTGTTTGGTTAAATGCAATCAGTGTAACTTTACAGAAATTATGGAAAAAAAAAAAACCCGTAAGTGAAATCGTTGTGAACTTTACATTTGAACCACAAAATTCATTATTTTATAATGAATTCACTATTTTACTGAAAATATGAGGTTCCTTCAGCAGCTTCTTCAAAAAGATACACGCCACAAAGCCTTGGAAGACTAAAAAATAAGAACAATAATAATTACTGATATGAAGCAGGAAATTCTGCATTTAATGTGATTATATCAATAGCTGCTGCTTCTTCCTAAGCCAAACATGACATCTCTTTCCATTGTTTTCCAATGAAAGCACTCATCTGTGTGCTTGTACATAATCTGGCACTTCTCCCGGCTGTTCTCTGGATAATGTCTTGGGGTTTTTTTCTAAACAGAGTAATTACTTGTCCATCAAGAATAGTTTGTTAAATAAATACTGAGGAGGAGCTATGACACTTGAGTATTTTCCACTGAATATTGTTACATGTACATTTTCATAGCACAAGGTCTGATCTTCTATAGATGACTTACAGTTGAAAGAGAAAAATGCGAGAGACAGTACAACTAATTTACTAACTGCTGACAAAGTATCCAGGTATGCAGGGAATGGGAGTTACTTCAGGAAGGGAGAATTTCCATTTTTACAGGGTGGCTCCAAGGGCAGTGCTTCTGCCGTCTTCCCCTCCCTGCAGTCACTTTGATTTAAAGGAACTGAAGTATAGCCATGATTGCTTTGAGCCCCACTTCAGTTCACATCAAAGTGGGTGGAAAAACTGCCAATTAACTTTAAGGTTGTAGGATCATGACCTCACGTCTAAGATCAGAAATAGGATCACAAGTAGCAAGTTAGACAATGTTACACTTCAGGACAGTAGCACCTATAGAGGCAGTAAATTTCAGTGACCTGTATTCTGCTCTGAGGAGAACTGAACACTGATTGTAAATGCGTATGTAATTATGCTTGGGAGAAATCTCATTACTTTTTTCATAATTTTAAATTATTTTTACATTTGCTTTCAAAAGCTATTTGAGAATTTTGTGCAAGAAAGTTTCAGTATGGTACATTCCCTTTATCAGGAAAAAATTATTTTTGTAAAAGTACATTTTGCAATGTATATTTTACAAAATTATTATTTTGTGAGAGTACATTTTGGCTGAAGTGCTTAAGTTTCATTTGAGGAATCAGTCTAAAGTTCTGATGACCAGGCAACGCCGCCTGCTGCTTAAGTGCTGTTTAAAACGTCTCCAGAGGTTGGCTAAGCTTGTACTGGCATGTGCAGGTGAGCTACTGCATTATCTAATTGCAGTTTGGAAGACACATCTTCATTCTCCCACCTCATCCCGTTCCCTGCTGGACTACAACCCTATAAAGTTCTGTGCTTCGGGACTTCTGGGGTGTAGGGCTGGTTGGTGGGGTGCATTAAGAGGAACGTCTTTCAGCGAAAGAGTCGGTCTGTCTGGAAGGGTGGCAGGGGTCGACCGCCTGAACTGCTTCTGCCATGGGACAGCTCTGCTGCTCCAGGTGCATGTCATGTAAGGTCCTGCCAGTCTCAGAAATAGTATTTTGGCAATGTCTGGTTTACTCATTCAAAAAGGAGTTTGTATTCATGTACTGTGGCACTTTGTGTTTTGTACTGAGGTACACTCTGACCATAAGATAAAAGCATTGATAGTCTTCTTACCTCTGGGAATCGTCTTGAGTGAACTCATGGGCGTTTTTGTGCAAGCCTGAGAGCTGCAAGAGTTAGCGGCTGCGTTTTCAAAGTCTTATGCTGCTGTCTTGACTACAAGCTGCTTTTACTAGAGAAGGTGCAACACCGCTTGAAAAGTATTGGTTTCTTTAGTGATGTGCAGCGCTAACATCAAAAAGTCCCTCACTTGGGCTTGATGTGCTTTTCATTAATCTTCTTGAGGGTCAAATGGTGCCAGAGTGGGTCCCAGACGCACAGAGCAGAGAACAGAGGAACTCTATCAAGTTTACATGACACAGAAACACTTTCTGCATATGGCTTTGCACAGAATACTCACTTTGAAATGTTTTTCCTCACATAAAAATCACTGGGTTTTTTTTCAAAGTGCAATGACTTCTAAGGAGCTGTGTGATTTATTGTTTGTCCTGTACTTTTCCTTTGCTTTATAGAATATTTCATTAGCAAAGGTCCTTCTGTTACTGTGCCTTTTGAAACAAGTTCAGGATCCCTCTGACAGCTGCCATTTTTTATACCCTGATACCATTACCTGCAGCAAATCTCCACTGCTCGAGCTTGCTTTTCTCTGATCATACTCAGTCACGGAAGGCGGTGGAGTCTCCCAGCCTATTCTTTGCCTTGTCTGCTTTTTTTTTTTTGAGGAAGCCAGATGGTGCATGCCACATGTAATTTGTGTCAAAACTAGTTAATACTGAACTGCCGCAGCATTTTTTTTTGTATATGGTGGATCTGATCTCATAACAGTTGATGTATTTCACAGCTGTTTTGGTTAAAGGACAGTAAGTGCGCTCTGAGCAAAAGAAGCAGGTACTCAGTCACAGAGACTCAATACAGTAAGACAGCTCTATCTTATGCTATCACTATACAAACGGTGTTTACCTCAGTATGGTTAACATCAATTTATTTCTGTAATACCAATGTGGATTGTTTTCCTGAGGGGATGCTACTTCTCTCCCCCTCTGGCACCTCAGTAGATGTTTAGTATCTGCATTGTCATCTGGTTAGCAACAGCACAGGCATAAAAGAGATTTGTTTCCATCAAACAAAATCTATGAAATTAAGCTCTGTTTTCATGAAGTCTATTATTTGGGTCCATAGCATGATGATGACAACTAATTCCAGTGCAGCTGAAAAGATAACTTTAAAAGACAATGAACCCCAACAAAGGCAAAAGCTTGTGTGGAGTACGTGGTTGGCTTCGTGGCAGAAGCTGCGTAAAGGAACAGTATATTCATACATGACGGCATCCTTTTCAGAGGGAAAAGGCAGGAAGATTAAATAGAGTGGATGTTATAACGTGTTTAATGTACTAAAGTAGGCTCCTCGCCTCAGTAGCAAATACTTTGATGAGAAGAATTTGAGATAATTTCAGATGACAGAAGGTGAAATGTTCATGGCAGAGACTACAAAGCAGCAACGTTTCTTTTGCAGGTGCTTGAGCATCAGTGTTTATTATTCATATATCACAGGAAAATCCATTTTGGTAACGTAAATAACTGATTGTATGTTCACAAAAGCAACGTAATGTTACAAAATCAAGATGTCGATGGTAGCATTGCTCTGTGGTACATCTGACATACATTCCAGTCTGAATGGAGGTATTGACATTTTTTCATTTCAGTCTTATCCATACTCTATTAGATGAACCGTATTAGAATTTTTTGTGCAAAGTTACATCATCTCAATTATATAAAAGGTTAAGAGCCTGTAGAGTTATATTGGGCTGCTGTATATTTAAAACATTATTCGACCAGTATCTGTGTTATAGGTGAATACAGTACATTAATTGCTCTTGCAAGATGCCAATGATTTCTTGTCTCTGATTATGGAAGAAGTGCTTTTTTTCCCTGCCTAATCTGTTTCCAGAAAAAAAACAGTCCAGTTATATCTGTTCTGTGCAGCTGGTCACAGAAGTTGTGATGGGACTAAAAAACCCCACACATGTCAACCAATGTGATAGCCCTGTTTCACTGGTGGAATAGACTCTGGTATCGTTTGGGAGGTGATGGCAGGCTGCTGCCATCCTTCTAAAACTTACTATTTAAAAAGGTGTGTTACCAGCCTAAAAGAGGAAAAAAAAATCACAGTATTTATTGCTCACTACTGTTTATAAAAATAGGACCTTGAACAGTCAGTGTGTGTTTGAACTTTGATTTGCAGAAATTTCCTGGCAGTTTTGTTCAACCAAAGAACTATTTAAGCTGGATGTATGATGCCTTCTGGATTCGGCTGTGATACCATGAAATATCAGGAGTCACTACATAAATGATTCAAAGTGAAATGAAGTAAATGAACAAAACACCAGAGTAGACTTTAATGTCTATGTAAAACTTATAAAACACTCCATTGGAGGCGGGCAGTTACATCTAACGTGGGTACCTTTTGCAGATAGCTATGTTTATCTGCATATATTTTTATAAAGTAGATATATATAAATCATATATACACATGTATATATTTATTTCAAGAATTGAATTGAGAACATTTGTGAGGGATGAAATTAGATCTTGCTTCCAAAAAATCCATTTTTAAATCTTACAGCTTTGTTATGGTAGTATGTTTTATGTTACATGAATTACGTCCTTTAATGTGAATATCTGGAAGATACATTCACCATCGGATTTAACTTGCATTTTGGAATGTCCACAGAAAAAGGATCAGCGGAGCAGTAATAAAAACCAGGCATTTAGTAAATTTTTTTCTGACACATCTGTGAGCAGTAAAGAGACACAGGGTTTTACCAGCCCTGAACATTCAATCATAAGTGAAACTTTACAACTGCAGTAACAACAGCACTGTGAAAACATTCACTGAACTGCCACAAACTCTCTACTTACTACTGAAATCCTTAGATAAATATTGAATGAAATTTCTTATTGCAAGGCATGGCAAAGGAAAACAAACACACTTTCATATCCACTTTTTTCGCCTCAGAGGTACATCAGGTGACACGGAGGCATGCTAATTGAAGTTGATTTTTAAAGGCTTGATTTCCAGCCTCTGAGTTGCTACAGGTGCATCTCTCTTGTGGTTAATGGGAATGAAGGACTGAGGTCATCAACATAGCAAAAGAAAACATCATGAATATACAAAATCTGTATATGTGGCCACATACGGCTTCTGTATTTTTCTCTTTAGCTTAGCATCTCACAAACAGTGACAAGTTAATTTAAAGACTGGGGTCTGGTTTGTGTTGTGACAGTATTAGAAAAGGATGTTTAAGAGAGGCATTAAAAGATGCAGACATTCCCTTAGTTTGTAAAGCTTCAGTTCTGCATGCCTAAATGGAGCTTTCACTTCATGGTGTGAGGAATGCTGTATTATTTATCTTTGGGTGGATTTTATTTTCTGTTTGGGTAGTTTTTTTCTGTTTAATCACATTCTCTGAAAATATTTTTGGTATTTCAGAATTGCAGTAAATTTTTATCTGACATGGGATGAAAATAACATTACAAAAAAGAAAACGCTGTATTGCAATATCAATGTGAAAAGATCTCCTGGGTTTTTGGGTGTGTTAATACTAGCTGAACCTGCAGAATCGAATCCGGAGTGACTCTGCCTGTGGAATGGTTTCTGTGTTCTTCTGCCTTTGTCCTTGGGAAAGCCAAAGTATAAGAAAATTACCAGAATGTTGATTCTGTGCCCAGAACGCTTAAATTCACTTAATGCCAGGAAAATCAAATATGTGCATCAGCAGTTGGTCAGATGGTAAAGCAGTTAGCTGTTTTTACCAGTGAGATGTGCCGCAGAGAGTGCATTTTATGCAGATCTTTGGACAATATCCATTCACATACAGTGTGTGAAGTCTGGGGTGGAGGGTTTTTTAACACAGGTACTATGAGGCTGGAAGCCCAAGGTCATACAATGGCAAAAAAATATGTTGGGTCAGAAATAAAAAGGCAATAAAGGTCCTTTCAGTACCTAAAGGGGGCCTACAAGAAAGCTGAAGAGGGACTTTTTACAAGGGCATGGGGTAATGGCTTTAAACTGAAAGAGGGAAGATTTGGATTAGATAGAAGGAAGAAATTCTTCCCTGTGAGGGTGGTGAGACACTGGCACAGGTTGCCCAGAGAAGCTGTGGCTGCCCCCTCCCTGGAAGGGCTCAAGGCCAGGTTGGACGGGGCTTTGGGCAACCTGGGCTAGTGGAACGTGTCCCTGTCCATTCTGTGATTCTCATCTTCAAGGTCCTTTCCAACCTAGGCGATTCTGTGATTATGGCTCAGATTTCCAAACAAGTCAAAGGGGCTTCTTAATGGCCCCCTGAAAGTGGGAGCATGTAGGAGGGTTGGGGTTCTGAGCATCACCTCACAGGCTCTGATGGGTATCTTCATTTTGCATAGGAAGTGCCACCTCTAAGTTCAGAATGAAGCACTGGCCTCCACAAAATTCAACCTCCCCTAGCACTCGTCAGAAAGCCTCTGGCACGCATCCACGTTGGGCAAGCCTGGGCATGTTGCAGAAGAGAAAGCGCTGCTCGTTCAGGTGGGCCACAGCAAACTGATCACTGACTGCAGTGATCATACTTGTCCCCGTGGCAATATCATGGAGCTCACATGGCATGTCAGGTCAGCCTGCTGCTTGCTTTCTGGAGTGATGCTGCTTGTAGCAAGGACTAGAAGTGACTAGAAGTAGGAATGCTAGAAGCCATGTCAGCCTGCTTTCTGAGGGAGGAGTATCTCAACGTGAGGTCCTTAAGTATCTCTGGGTCGTTTTGAAGCTCCTGCCTTAGGACATCAAAGTTGTATACCTTGCATTGTTTACTTCAGGAGTAGACAAGTAATGTGTATGCTAGAAACTGAGTTAAACTGACACTTTTTCTGCCTTTAGCAGCAAGTGTTGCAAAGTGGGCCCGAAACTCTACGCGTGCCTGAGAGCTGCCATATGTATGTGGACAATGCATTCACAAAAATGCACACATCCACAGGAGTGGGCTCAGTATTTATTATCATAGCAGGGGTAAAGACAGAAGGTGGTACCGGTTGAGTCCAAACCAGATGCTGCTAAATGAATGAGCAAGACCCAGTGACCAGGCAGGGGTGGTTGGGCTCTTCTCACCCAAGGGTATGCTTTGGTTCTTTCATTTCTGTACTCTGTCCTCCAACCTAGTCCCTGGTTTTCACACTCTTACTTTTCCTTAGCAAACATGATTTTTCACAGCTCTGGAATAAGTGAATTATACAGCCGGTAGTTTCTTTGGCATCCTCCCTCTCTGCAGCATACAGTCACCAGCCCCTAGATCGGGTTCTGAGTGTAGGGTTCCCTGCCTCCTGGGTTGTTCCTGCTCATCCTGCACTCAAAGGATATAGCAGTCAATCGAGTAAAATTATAATGATTTGAAAAGGAATTTTGCATTAACGTTAAGGAAAAATGAAGACCCTGAAGTGAGGTTATGTTTCGTTTAGTTTGGATGAAGACAGCAACTCTATGATGTATTTTTGTTAACATTTCCATATTAAGTCTGTTGGAGTATCAGGCTAATTTTGAAGATTTGTAAGCAATTATGTGGCGATGATAGCGTAAGGAAAATGTGTGATTATACTTCTCTGGTCAATAAAGGGAGGGGATGCACTTTTCTGTTTGGTTTCCAGGTGGATCAGGGAGAAATAATTGCTGTGTTGCTCAAATTAGAAATCAGAACGGTTGTTTTGGTTTGTTTAACCTCAGCTACGCCCAGCATGTCCTCGCAGTCACCTCCCCGCCTGCTTATGAATAATAGCTCATGTCACGTCCCGCTCAGACGAGGGGGACAAGTGACTCAGATTCGCAAATCCCCAATGGAGCGGACAACAAGTCTCCAAGTCTAAACATTTATTAACTACTCACAATGTACTAATTGAACACACGATAGTTGGCTAAGTATATAGCAAGTTGTGGCAAGCAATATAATATGCCTTGCATTTCTTAATAGGAAAGGGAAAAGAGGGAGATAGAGGGAATGGGGAAATACAGATCACCGGTCTGGGTTTCTGCGCTGATCCTGCCGACGAGGGTTCCGAGAGGCACAGGAGACATCCGTCTTTTTCACTGGCATCCGTCTTCTTCGCTTCACTGCACTCTCTCTCCTCGGGGCCGCGCCACCCCCCCCACCCCCCCTTCTTGATTTATACCCGCTTTCCTTGGGTCCATCCCCTAGGTCGACCCACATACCTACGTATCCCATGTACGGGGAGGGGTGAGGTGTTTCATGGGATGATGTAATTAGCATGATCATGTTAGCCCTCGTTAGCATATTGAGGGGTGTTAACTTTAATATGCATTTCGTGGATAATGAAGCAAAGGTCATTCACCGGACAGATGGCCCTTGAAGTTTTGGCCAGGTGCACCAGAGCAGAGCCGTCCTGTCTTCACAGGGCTCCCTCCTCCAGTCCCATCTTGTGTTATTCGGGCAGCCTTATCAGCTTCGACCTCCACAGAATGCACCCTGTGACTCATAGTTTTGTCTTGCGAGTGTTTGAGGCATTTCTTCGATCAGCCTCAACTTTTGCTTTCTCAGGCTGTTTTTCTTAGTTTCTCACAGGCCTGGTTTCTCGTCTCTCACAGCTCATCAAAGAGCCAACTGACCGCTATTTTATTCTGAATTCTTAAATATAGTGCACAATTAGTAACATCAAAGCGACCACTCAAGAAACCAAGGCTAGCCCTACCAACCACATGGAGAGGTTGTGTTTCTGTTAAATCTAGCTACAGGTAATGATGCTGAGTTTGGTCCAGTGAGGATCCTTCAGCTCACAACTTCTCTGACCAGAATAATCTTTAGTTCTGAAAGATTTTTAATTTACCTGAGTGATCCTTGCATATTACTGAAGAAAGTCATTTTTATTCACTGATATCCTAGCTTGAATCAGTTTTTTAAATGGAAAAAAAGGTGCATTATTCTGTACTTTTAGCAATCTTGTTTTCTCTTAAAGAAAAGCCCTGCTGTGCACCATGCCAAGCGTGTCTTTAAGGGTCTTCAGATTCTACTGAAATCAGAAGGAACAAGGGGAGTTAGTCCTGTCATTAACTTGGGATTGTCAATAGTAGTGTAGGTTTTCAGAGCAGATGCACAGCACCAAAGTCCTAGGCAAATGTTGGTTTTGTCAGCAGGCAGCTGCGGTGCCACCTTCCCACCCCAAGGCTTGCTTGAACCCCACAGGGCATCAGGCTGGGTGACGTCCATGAGGTGGTATTCCAGCACTGGCTTTGTGGGGGAGTCTCTCGGAGAATAACCTCCCTTTTTTTTCAGTTTACCTGTCTGTGCAACCAAGACAATGATACTTCCCTTGCTTCCAAAAGCACATTTTTATCTACAAGTGGAAAGAGCTACCAAAAAAAAAAGCTAAATACCTGCTGCTGTTCATTCTTTTTAAGCTAGCTCTAAAACTATGCCACTACATTCATCAGCAGTTCTGAGCTTTTGAAGGCAAGGCCGTTTTACGTTATTGTAATAGTGAAGAGTGGTTTTGTAGTGTGTGAATGACTTTTAGTTTTTGATTAAGAGTAGATGGGTGCTGACATCTGTTAATGTTTACTGAGAACATAAAAATGAAAGAGACTAAATATTTTGTAGCACTGCACCTACATTTGGCGATAGCAAGCCAAAAAGAAACTTCCCAGCTGGTGTGTAATGCTCATCGAGTCCAGGCTGGTTTTAGACTTCTCTGGAGATCTGGCAGTTGGAGCTCTAGGAATATTCAGAAATACCCAGTATGTGTTCTCCAAAAATTTTTAGATAAACAGGTACATATTGTAGAAGTTTGGCAAAAAGCAATACAGTGGCAGTACAAAAAAACTGCTTTAGGCTATGTGGATTTTCTAATGCACAAGAACCATGCTTTAGAAACTTGGGCTTCAGTAATGCATGACAAAGCCATTGTCAGCCCGAGCTGATCAGACGTCACTGGCAAAATTCCTGTTTAATTCTACTAACAAAAATAGATCTCAGAGCTGAACACATAAAAATTCAGGCTTACTTTGGAAAAGCACTATAAAAAGTACTTAATATAAAGTACTATGTATTTACTGATCTATCACTGTTTCTCTTTCAAATCTCTGCCTTCCTGTTTCTTCCACGCTTCGGTGTCCCCAGGAACCAGAAAAATCATAAAACCAACTCAAAAATATGTTAAAGCTGCACCTTTTTCTCCTGGCATGGTCATTTCTAGACTCCCTTGCCAATGCAGTTTGCTATTTGATTTGGACGTTTCTCCATGACCTAGATTTTCTGGTTCGGCAAACACTAAAAAGGAGGGAAAACCCATCAAAATATAAAGATACACCAGGTTTACCCACTTGTCTTGGGAATGTTCTTCCAGGCCAGATGGTAGCTTGGGAGAGGAAGGGCTCCAAGGAGAAGGCCCAGACCCAGTGGTCCTCCAGCCTCTGGTGTGGACATGGAAACTAAACCCTTGTATAACAAGTTTTGCTACTTTTCTGAAATTTTGAATTTAAAAGGGGATTTTTATAGAAGGGAACTTTCTCACTCTTTACCTGCAGTTCCTTCCAGCTTCCCTTAGCAAAGGTTTAAGGTAGGATGGAGTGCCAGAAGACTGTGACAGACACCAAACCAGTGCTTTTAAGTATATAAAGGAAAAATTAAAGGCACCTGGCTTGAGTGGAGAGGAGTGGGGGAAAAAAGAGAGGTGGTAGATTTACAGAGTAAATGCAGCCCTACAGAAGTGACCTAAATATAGAAGAGCATTTCATATTGCCTTTTTATAAACCTTGTGAAGTTTTGAAGGTACTGAAATACTGAAGTGTTTATTTTTTTTAAACTTCTGTTTGCTCGAGTTCAGCCCATCCTTTTCTGCATGCTGAGTCTGCGCAGAGAAGAGCTGCCACCTTGGAGAGGGTGCTTGGCCAAGCCAGCCCCTGCCCCGTAACTGTGAGCTGTCATTCCACCCAGGGGCCGTAATCGCAGGAAATAAAATCAACAGGAACGTTACACGAGTGTGTGTACATACCAGTCCTCCAAGTGACTTATTTATAGTCTGAGCCTTAATGTCTGTTCATTAAAATCTCACAGAAGTCGTTGTCCCCCCGCCCTTCAAGCTATAAAAGTCTACTTAATACACTCTTTCTCAGAAATCAGCAGCTCTCCAGACCCTGTTACACTATGCAAGTTATGACAAGAACTCAGCCTCATGCTCCCGTAGCTTGAGCTTTGGCATTATTAGTTTCCCCAACATCACTGCTGGGGATCGGGGCGCAGCTCGGGGGCATTGTTTGTTTTCCATGTAAGAAAATACAGTAGCATTTCATAAAACAGATCGAGCCAGGGCGGCCCAGGGACGGGTTATTGGCCGAGCTGCGCAGCGCAGGCTGGAGCATCGTTAGCCAAAGCACATAATACATCACTGTCCTCTTTCACAGCCAGTGAAACTTGAGGAGCAAAAGGCAAAGGATTTTAAAACGCTATACTTGATTTTTGGTAGCTCTGGTCTAAAGAAAGTAAAATGGGTTTTGAAAGGACTGGGAAGATAAAGAGGCAAAAATGGCTCTTGATTCAGATTTTAAATTATTCAAGCAAGTAGCTCTTGTTCTTGTCGGACACGTACTGAGAGATACTTAGGTACCTAAATGCTGTTGAAGTCAGTGGGAGTGGAACACTTAAATACCTTTCAGAGGTTAGTGTTAGAGTTCAAGGATTTCAGAGACATTCACCTCACCTTGATGGAGCAAATCTTGTGGAAGCTTTTGTCTTGAGGACAGATGTAGTGATGTGCCTCTCTGCTCCTTCCGTTACCCCACTCCACACCTGTACCTGGCACCTGCCAAAGCTGCACAGGCAGCAAGTTGGGAAGGGACACTGGGCTGGTGCTCCCTCTTGGGATCCCAAACTGGGATGTTCCCTCAGGAATTTGCAGCCAGGAAATGTAACACCATGAAACACCATCACCTGCTACTTTGCCTTTCCTTGAAAGAGCAGCATATACAAATTATTTTTTTTTTTTATGTGAAAGCAGGCCAAAATGTTACTATATGCACAACAAAAACCTCAGTTTATGTATAGGGAGGATTTTTACTTGACTCTCAGTTTATTAATAAAATCATTCTCATTTTTTTGGTAACACTGACAGGTCGTACATTTCAAGTGGGACAAAAATATCTGTAATGTTGTCTAGGTGGCTCCCTTTTATGTTAGTTGCAATCCATACTCAAGCATCCTTCCAAGATTTTTCAAGCTTCTAAATGCCTACAAGAGTTGCTATTAGTTTAGCACAGTGCTCTGCCAGCCATCTGTTGTGGTTTATATCATTAAATATCAGTAGGGGCTATGTATTACAGAATAGGGAGAAAAGCTCTGACATAGTAAAACACATCTCCCAGAGGAAATGATGGAGAGCCAGAGGCTACATCTTTTTGGACATTTAAAACAGTTCAGACTGAAGTGTAGGAGCTTGTACCACAGGGCATTTTTGCAATCCTGTCTATGAAACCACAAAGGTCTAAAGTCTTCCCAGTTCTTGGGGGGCAGAAATCAGGATAATGTCTGTAGACCTTTAAGAGTAAGCTACCTCTTTGTGACTTTAGAGCACAATAATTTCCCATAATAAATTTACATTGCAAATGAAATTACTTGAAATATGTGTCTCCAGGAGAAGTAGAAGGAATATACCTTATAGGTATTTGCATTTCAATAGCACCTGAAATATGTGTTGCAGGTCTTCTGTTTGCATCTGGCTCTCTTGGATAATCAGAAGCCCAATGCCCAGAGGAATTGCTTTTGAAGGGAATAGTTCACGGCTGGGTCATGAGATTCTAACAGTTTCACAGGGACTGACTGATGGAAGAATTGCAGTCAGTTTGGGCTTGTGGAGTAGCACTGCATGTTTATGTCTCTGAATGGTCTGTTCTTTTCTGTTTTACCCCAAGGAAATACATCCTGATGGTTTTCTCTTAAACAGCATTAGCATCTGACTTTGCAAATACCACTTTATTTCTTCCACTACAGTGCATATGCATGCTTTAGTGGGGTCTGTCCAGTCTTCCCAACTTCCTCAGCTGGAACAGGCAGAGCAGGTAAGGAACAATTAACAGCGAAGTACAGTACAAAACACCTTTAGCAATTTGCAGTTACCCACAGTATCCACCAGGCCAGACTTCTGCATTCAGCTGTGACAGTGTCCTGCAGGAACAAAGGAATAGCCTAGTATGCAGAAAAGGATGGTTAAGGTGATAGCCTTGGAAATTATACTTCTGCAATTCACTGCAGTTCCTAAAGATGTGTTGAGACAAAGAACTGTGGATTGCCAGCGGGCATGTTCGTACACAAAGATAAAGAGAATTTTGTTCAGACATGCCTAAGCTCCTTCTGATAACGACATATTTAAATCTAGTGAGTGTGCTCTATGCCCGTATCACACATGGTATTTCATATTGAGAAACATTGTTGATACGATTTTTTTTTTAAAAAAAAAGTGACCAGAAACAAGTGGGAGTCCAGACCTTCAGTCCCAATCCTTCTTGTCTCATCACAAATCACGTCATGGCTTGTTTTTTGTGAAGGCAGTGTTTCTGAAAGTAATAGCTAAAAATGTCAATTTCATTTACTAATACCTGGCCAAAGTATATATAAATCTTTTAATACCAAGTATTTAAAAATATTAGCCTTCTATTTGATTTTTAGCAACTGACATTTAATTATTAGATGCACAGTGTGCTCAGAAACACTATATAGTACCTATTTCTAAGACTTTCCTCAACATAGCAGGACAAACGTTACAGTGCACAGATTAACTCAGAAAATGCTGTGCTTCATCGCTCGGTGTCATCCATTACTACTTATTATCTGTCTTTATTTTGTTCCTGTACTTGGTTGCTTCACAGATTCCTTTACTTTGTCCTCATTAGTACCCACAAACACATCCTTCGTGAACGTCGCCAGTGTTCTTTGTTATCAAACACAGATGTGAAGAAACCACTGAGATTTTCTTGATTCTTTTTCAGTCATTGGAAATTTCTTTGTTGTTCTCTTTGGTCCCAGTCCAACACTGTAGGAGTTGGCGATTGTCTTTCCACCAACTTCATTGGGATTTGGATCTTGTCTTTAATATTTCCACTAAATTCATTTTATTTTCAATCTTCAAGCATGTCTCAAAGTTATTTTATTTTAAAGTTCATTATGATTTGCTGTTTGACCTTCATGGATTTTATATATTTTTGAACACCATCTTTATATTCCATCAATTACTTCTTGTAAAATTCAAACCTTGTTGCAGTCCTTTGCCCATGCGCTCACTCTCTGCTCTCTCACTCTTTTTCAGAACTGTTTTCACTCAGCTAACAATAAACTACTTATCATCAGTCCTTATGGGGGTTTAGTTTTAGGTTTCACTCTCCAGAAGGATATATGTTCCTCCCAAGCCAGCTCCGCCACCTCTTTCAACTTCAGCAAAACTTGTCTACTGCACCTCTTTGCCAGTCAACATTGCAATTTCTTTCGTTAAAATAGATTTAATTTAATCAGATCATGCCATGTATTCACAATAATTTCAGACAGTGAACCTGAGAGCCTTATGAAATATTGGTCTTGTTTTCCACACCTTGCTTGATCATCACCTCATTTATTGGTTGTAACACTGCAGCACAGGAAGGGCTGCATCCAAGATCTGCACTTGGTTGTGTTGGACTGATGCACACACACACAGGGAAGGAGCAGCCCGAACCAGACAGGACAGAGACAGTGAGAGAGCTAAAGTAAAGCTCCCTTTCAGACATCTGAAGTGACTGGATAGCAGTTCAAAATAAAATCTTTACCAGTCCACCTTCCTTTCCCAGGTTAAAGTGCGGGGGGGGGGGTGGGTGGGGGGGGGGTGGTCCTCCCCATGTGTGTGTTTGGGGTTTTGGTTGTTTTTTCTAAAATAAGAGGCTTTGGCTTTCTTTTCTAGTATTGCAAAACTGAATTTAACCTTTCAAATCTCAAGCCTAAAGGCTGCTATCACTTACCACCTCTCAGTGCTAGCATGTAGCTTTTGCTGATTGAATATGCATTCAAGCTTCTGAACTAGACTCCTAGCAATATAAAAATCACCTTTCTTCATGTACCACTGTGGCGTTAGGAGAGATCAGTCATACTGGTGCCTTTGCAAATGTCCCTCCTAAATCCTTCTGCCACCATTATCCTCTAATTTTCACATCTGCAGTTTTTCTGCTGTCTTAGCAATTTTATTTGACTCAAGACTAGTTAATGGTTATTAAAGCAGGACCTAATCAACCCAGTTAATTTCAGTAAAACTGTTCTTCCAAGGTCCTCCTTTCAGCAACTTTAACAAACCTTCTTGTTGGTTTGTTACTGTTTTCGACTAATTTCAACTATTTTTTTTTAGCTAAATTTTTTGCTAAATAATTGAAAAGAAATCTGATAGTTCAGAACCTCAGTAAAGGGAAATACACCCAGGTTATATAGATATACTTCTGCGTTGTTCAAAAGCCAGACATCAGCAGTGCCCAAGAGCAGATGCAGAGCAAGAGTGGAGGGACAGATGCAGCCTCTGATGGTAACAGCAGGGAAAGGTTATTGCCCTACCTGACTCATGTCAAATAATGTCATTCATTCATGTTAGGAGGGATTGGCAAATGCATTACTTTGTTGGGTTTGGATGGATTTTTTTGTTTGGTTTGTTTTGAAGGACCTGGAAAGGAGCTGGGATGTTACACAGGAACTGAAAGTACAGGCAGTGCCAGTACCATGGCAGGATGTAGAAAAATGGGAGCAAAGTCTGGTGTGAGATAGCTAGGATCTGCCTAAGAACTTGCACCTAGAGGAGAAATGACTGCCAGCAGCTTGGTGTCAGAGGAGAAAAAAAACTGGCCTTGTTCCCAATTCCAGTGGATACAGCACAAAAACTACCATGATGGTTTGCAGTTGTTTGTACTGCTAATGCTGTCCTTAGTAAGAGGAAAAGCTGTGGCAAAGGAAGTATCCACTCACTCTTCCATCCCGTGGTTAGGATGAATCAGCGAAGCCCTAAGGGGGGATTTGAGTGCCGTTACCCAGGCTTTCTCTGCCCTGCGTAGAAACAGCAAATTATTTCATTCTCCGGTGCTTTCGGCCCTGCATCTTCCTTGAGCAGAAAATTAATACAAAAATGGAAAGTAGTTTGCCATTAACATGGCAGTGATTATCCGAGAGCCAGACTCGGCATCCATTGAAGTCAAAGGAAAAAAAAAAATTCCATCTACTTCCAAGGGCTTTGGCTCAAGGCCTAGGAGAACCTCTTCAAATTTCTGAGGATTGCTAGGCTACTGAAAAATAATGTTCGTACAGTGCTTCAGTGTACATATGTTGCTTTGATTATTTCATGAATATCACGTGCTTTGATGTTGGAGGCTACATAAAGACCGCCAGAAAAGATCTGTTAACTAATGACTGTGTTTATGCTGTAGTAGGCAAATGCTGAAACTGAATTTGGCCTTTTTCCCCTGGGACCGAATCCAAATAAATGTCATGAAGTAACTGCACAAACAGCACTCACTGGAAAAAAAAGGTCTTTGTTTCACTAATAAGCTCTTTTAAGGAACAATGGATACAGTTTCTCAGTTTTCTTTACATCTGACAAAATAAAGCAGGCAAGAATTCTATTTTAAGGCCGTTTGAATGAAAGCAATGAAAATTGGTTTGCTTAACAAAGGTAACTTGACTAACTGTTTGTTGTGGTTAGGAAGATGTGAGAACCCCTATGAATGTTTCTGGATTCCTGAGACAAATTCGTGGCTGAGGAGTTTTGCTTGTCTGGTGAGGGCAGTTGGCTTCCAGCACAGGGTTTATGTGGGGCAGATTTCACAGACCAAAATACACCCAAGAGTCGCAAAGTAGTTGGAGGATGCTGATGTTCAGGAATCCACAAGAATGTATATTTTGGAGAGGAGTTACACTGTCATTTAGTTTGATTTGATGCTTGTTGAATGACAGGTTGGGTAGCTGTTTTCTGTGATTCCTGAGTAGCTTTCAGTGTCTGTACTTTCAGGACAAATGCTCTTTTAGCTCAATGTCTTGGAGCCAGGTTCCTCCTGAACTCAGGCTAACTCTACATGCATTACATACTGGAGGGACTGCTAGTTTCCGAGACGTGGACAGACTTCTCCAAATCCAGCCATGTCACCAGAAGTTACTGCCTTTAGCTACTCACTGCTCTTCCCCTGTCAAAGGCTGCTGCCCTCTCCATCTACTCACACAGCAAGTTGTGTAGGAGCTCCCTCATTTGTTTTAAGCAAAATCAACTCCATTTGTTTTGCTAGTCGTTGGTCTGCACCAAGATAACAGGCTCAGCCTGAAGCTGGGCCTTGTAGGAAGTGTTCATACAAACTGTTCAATGAGCACATCAGTGGGGGTGATCCTTAATGAGGAGAGCAGGGAATGGTGCTGAGCAGCTGAGAGTAGTAACCTCTTCCAACTCACAGCAGGGTCCCAAAGAGGACATCTGTTCATGGCTTCTGTCTACAGCTCCTTTGTAGGTCTGACCAAAATGCTTCTGGCAAAAAAGCAATTCCTACTAGGGAGGAAAAAAAAAAAAAAAAAAGAGTGGTTTAAACATTTTTCTGCAGGGAAATGTTAATTTGAAAGAAATTCCAACAAAAAGTTAAATGGTGCCTCTAGTGAAGGAAGTGAGGGTTTTCTACGGAGTTCAGTGGAGTCAGGATTTCACACAAAAATACGTTTCAGGATTTCTCACAGAAAACTGCTTCTGAATTGCAGATTTCAATTAGCAGATTCACATTTTTTTCATGAAAAAAAACTGGTTTCTCCACCACGTCTAACAGCTACCACTGTACTGCTACAAAAAAAACAGGAGCACGTTTTGCTCCCACTCACCCCTGTAAAGAGTTCAACACCAAATTCTCCCTGTAGGATTTGACCCTAGCTATTTAAATGGTAAACTACCTCAAAATGGATGGGCCCGACTGTAGCCACCAGTCCCAGCCTGCAATCTGTAGCAGAGGAAAACCTCATTTCCACGCAACTCACCTGCTGTAAAGTGCAGAGAACAAGATGTTTACTGCCTGTTTTCTGTGGCATGGGAGACCGACCCTTGCCATCAACTCAGAGGCACTCAGTTTGCTGCCCGCTGCTTTCACTCCGGCTAGCACTTAGTGCTTCAGAGCACTACAGCCCTGGCGTGGATTCACAAATGCGTTACCTAAATGCTTTATATTTCTTAAAATGACTGCATTACAGTGGGGCAGAATTTATATTTTGCTGTTTGTGTTCAGATCAGAGTATTGTCATTTCTGATTTCTTTGTCCTGTAAATATGTATTAAACAAAACGACTTGTAGCATACTCATAGTTTGACATTAAATTTGAATAAATACCTCTCAGCAGATATTCTATGCTAAATAATTTGTTGATCTGTTGGTGTAAGACTTTTATCAAGGAAGTTTCAAACAATATGGAGTAGATCCCCCCCAGAACTGTAGAACTTATCCACAATTACCCCTGTGTGTTGCTTAAAAAACATTTTCAGAGCAAATTGCGTATTGCATATTTAGAGTACAGCATTTCTTATTCAAACAGGTGAAAAGCATAGACCTTAATGAAGGCATAAATCCTTGGTGTTTAATCTTTCTAGAGAAATGCAGGAGTGTTTGTGGAGGGAGGAAATTATGAAAAAATCAGTAACTACTGAAAAAATGCAGAATATCTCAATATTGCCATTTATATATACAGTCAGAAGCTGTTTGCTTAATAGTAAAGAATACAAGGAACTGACCTTTATGTCCTCCCCCACAGATTTCAGTAAATAGTAGTCTCAGAGTGAAATTGTCTTCAGTGTTAACTGTGAAACCATGCTATGATGCCATAGTCATAAAGATGCTTCCAACTTCAGTATAGCAGTGCAGAATAAGCAAGAAATATCTTATAAATAGGGCCTGTTAAAAGAGGAAGGAGCATAATTTAGGGATTGGTATATAAATAAGTTGTAACTCTTTTTCTGAATCTATATTGCTTTTCCTAAATGTACTAAAACTGTAAAGTAATATCAGTGGAAAATTGTAGCAGAATGATTTGTTTTCATAGTTCATTTATAGTTAATTTCCTGTACTAGTAGTACAGGGAAAATGATTTAGCAGCAAGTCTAGTGTGAATTCCTTACAAGAAACCAAAAGATAAATAGCTTACTCCCTACTGCCTTAAAGGTTTGAGAGTGTGGATAAACTGAATTAATAAAATCTTAGGAGTCTTTGTGTGCTCCAGTATGGAAAGCATGAAAAGTATTCCTCCACTGTGCAGTTTATTTTCTGTACATGTTCTCCAAGAAGGCAGCCTAGAGATAATACAGGACAAGTTACCTTCAGCTTTGAAAATCGCAATCTGCTTTCAAATTCTCTCCAGGCCCAGCAGCAGAAGGCTGTGGGCTTCCTACCACTGCCTGGGGGAAAAACTGAAGGTGCCCCTGCACAGCGAAGACATTTGGCAATCAGATGAATGCAGGAAGGGCTATTTGCGGTGCTCTTTCCTTTCCTACAGAAGTACATGGTGTTGTCCTCCATAGACATGAGCTCTGCTGTGCTAACTCATCCTCCTAATTTCTTCTATGGGATAGAAGGATATTTGTTTGGGGGTCCCTCATGTATCTGAGTGCTTGACTGCTGTTACACGAAGATAGTGCTGGGCTTTCTTTGCCCGTCACTCAGCACTAGTGTGCTGGCAGTATCCATTTGAGGGAAGGAAGAGAAGCAGGAAGGGGATGGACTTCTCAGCAGAACTTGGCAGGATTTTTATTTTGGTGTAATTTGACCCTTGCTCAAAAGAAACATGTTAAAATACATATATAGGGATAGTAGGGTATATATAAATACTCTACTAAAATATATATAGGTAGAGTGTAATAGACACAACATATCCCACTCTTTTCTCACTGGCAGACTAATTAGACTAGCAAGTACATATTAATGTTCATGGTTGCTCCCCACTCTTCCTGCCCTCCAGCTGTCTGAATAATAATTTGTATTTCCTCCCAAACCTCTTCTAATAAAAGATCTAAACCTCACTGGTTCTGAGCTACTTTTACTAGAGAGGACTGGATTGAACCTGCTGACCAGCTGCTGTTATAGCTTTGAAAATCAAATAAATTCATCTCCCACTCATTTGCTTTCATCAGTTACATGTGAGATACAGTACAAATGGGATGGTCTCAATTATGAAGATCAGAGGAGTTACACAGTTAAGCCTGCTCCTCCACTTCATTGATATCAAAAAATAAAATACACGTTATGCTTTCTTAACTAGTTCACAAAGATTTTCTATACTGGAATACATAAATGTGAGTTTAAATACTCAAAACATGAAGCAAGGAAATGCATCACTGTGATAAGCTACTAAAACTTTGTTGTTCATTTTGCAGAGGATAACCTTGGTTCTTCTCTATTGGGTATTAAACCAGAGGCTCATTATTGACTAACAAAATGCAGTTGAAGCTATTGATAAACCAAGATGTGAACTGATAACAGAACCCTTGCCATTTGGGTCCGTTCAGCTTTGTCCACCTGCAAAAGAAGGATGCCTTAATACTGAAGTACATTAAGGGATGTTATTTGTTTTCTTGCTGAGGTGGATATTGACCATCAATCTAAGACAGGAGTTCAGTACTTGCCATCTGATTACAAAGTTGTTATGGAAGGAAAAGGCTGAATGTTGAGTTAAGCTAAGTGACAATTAACTGTGTTTCCTAGTGATATTTTCAGACATGGCGATTTGAGTTATTAGCATCCAGGTTCATTGTGTAACTGTTAAGGAGATGTTGGCTTCACTCTGGAAGGTGCTGAGAGCTTTAGCTGAGCAGCTGACAGTTTTCATAGTACTACATTTGTACTTCTATAGCACTTCTGGAAAAACTGCCCTTGAATGGAGTAGGATCGGGTACAGGTTCGGGTGTTGTTCATGTTCTTCACAGGCAGAGATGTGTGAGAAGGTCAGTGAGACTCAGTGTGTGGCTGGATGGGAACAGAAGTTAAGTGGGGAACTTGCTTGTGTACCTGCTTTGATGAACTGGTGTCGGAGTATTTAGTGTCTTCAGCCATATGTAAGGTCTTATTAAAATTACACAAGTAGTTAAGACTGTGAGGATGAAGAAGTTTGTAGTGAATGTGCAAATCATAAACACTGGCTGCTTCCTGGTACAAAAACAGATGGCACTAATATCTGTAAGTTAATTGAAATAAATTACTGATGACTTAGTAGTGAAGGTCAAGGAAACAGGCAGGTTTGGATTATCCAGCAGCTGGAGAAGGTTATCTTATTTGCACTGTTTCTACACATAACTGTAAAATGACTACCGCTGAAGTCCATAACAGCCCTGTTTATTTATTTTAGGAGTGTAAAACTGATATTTATATTGTAGTAGGAAACAATATTTTAATGACTTCCCAGCCAGAGAATAGTGTAAGAGCACATACAGGAGCCACCACTCACAGGGATGAGAGTGACCTGTTTGAAATGCTGTGCATGGATTGCCAGAGGGGTTTGACAAGATCCCTGCAGAAAGACTCTTAAATCATCTCAGAATGGTCTCATGGATCACCCACAGATTTGAAAGATGGGAAGCAACGGCTGTGAGTAAATGGCTAGGGAGATAGTGGTGTATTCCCAGGGGGGTCTGGCCTGAAGCTTGAGCTGTTCAATGTATTCATAAATGCTCTGCACAACAGTGAGCTGATCGTACTTGCTAGTGATCCAAGATTATTCCAGCTAACGGCATTTAAAACTAATTGTGTGGAGTTGCATGATACTGAGTGACTGGCAGATGAAATTCAGTGTAATTAAATACAAATCAGTGTATACAGAGAGAAACATTCTTGCTATAGACAAGGCTTGCTCTGAATTAGCTGTTACCACTCAGGGAAGAGATGAGGAGTCCCTGTAGATGAAAACTTCCATTCACTCCCCAGATGCAAAGCAGAGACGTGGCACAAGGGCACAAGCCCTGCTTTATCAAGTGTTTGAGTATCTGCTCTGCAGACAGATCAGGGCTCTGAGCTGCGGTGCCTGTACTGGCAGGGAAATAAAGGTCCCTGGAGTGGTACAGTTCTCCCTTCTGCCTACTTTGCTGTAAGACCAACAACTTCACCTAGAGGGGGCAGTTAGGGGTAGTATCTTCTTGTATCACCATAGCAAGACTTGTCAGCAACCTCTGTCCAAAAGCATTTTGATGAGATGTAGGATTTGCAGTGCTTGAGTCCATTTAGGTAATGGTACGTGGGCTCCTGAGCACGTCTTGTTATTTTAGATTATACATTTTTATATAGTTAACTTTCAGATACCAGTTTTATTTTAAGATATACGTTAGTTGACAAATACATTTTACATGTGCACCACATACCTTTCCATTATTTGTGTATTAAACAGATGATGGTGGACTGAAGTGTCGCAAGAGATGCTCTTACTGAGCCAGGGCCCAGAGCAGCAAGCCTAGATCCTGCAGTGTATCCAGCACTATCCCTTGTCTCATGCTGGAACACCTCTTACTTAAATATTTCTATTTAAATCTGATTTTTTGTGTAGCTGTAACCAAGAGCCCCTGGTGTCCTACCTGCTTTTTTGTGTAATACCATTCTACCAGCTAAATACTCCCCTTGCAACCCCACCTAGCTCTGCTCTCACTTTCTCTCCTTGCTTGTGCTTTTCTAAGCATCAGTTTAGCCCTCTGGCAACGCTAAGTTTGGTAAGAATTGAAATGGTCCTTGTGTGTATGTGCATGTGGGTACATGTAGGTGTGGAGGGGAAAGGGGGCACGAGTTTATTCTCTTAACAGAAGCAGCATTTGGACATTCCTGGGGGTTTTCTTCAGGCATGCAGGACATGATCAGGTCCATAGCTAGTAGCTACTGGAGTTTATAACATTGCTGGTGTGTTTATAGTATAGTGTGGAAGGTGCTATATAAATATCAATTACTCTGTTAGTATAGTAATTAGTTTTTATACCCGACATTCATTTTATGCTCTTCATAAGAAAATGCAAGCAATGCAGACTACCTTAACCTTCAAACATCTAAATGTGGTTCATTCCAAGGGTTAACTGTACTTGTAGTTTACTGTATTAGTCCCAGTTGTATTTGACATAAAAATGTTTTTATAGCACAACCAAATACCAGCATATTTGCGGTTGCAGTCAGATGTTTTTAACTATATTGGATATAACCCACAATGGTTTCAGAAGATATTTCCATTGTTTTAGCCAGATTTAGTGAGGCTGGATTAAGCTATGGCACACCAAGCCCAGTGGTGTTTACATATGTAAGTATCAGTCTTAAAGGGCAAAGAATATGATGTTCCATAAACCTTTATACAGAAATAAATACCTCGCAGCAAAAATGTTTTTCCAAGATCAGTTACTATTTCAACTATAATGACCTGCTTGGAGAAGGTCAGGGGCCAAATTCTTCTCTCATTTACACTGGCGTAAATCCACAGTAACGTAAGTGTAGGATTTGGGCTCAGGAGTGTAATACTTCGGAGTTAATTTTCCCCTGACCCACAACATTTTAATGCAATCTGTTCTGTTTGAGCTGTTAATTTAGCAAACTATTCCATGGATAAGATCCTGATAAACTACGTAACACGAGAAATTAATTCAGTTGGAGCTTCTGGGCAGAATGTAGTCCTGGGCAGCGCTTGTTTTAATTATCTCTTTCTAAAAACAAAACTGTGCCATGTTGCTCTGCCAAAAGGCTTGTTCAGGTTGGAGATGTTACTGTTTAAACTGAATATATATATATGTCAGTAATGTATCAAAGTTCTGATCCAACTTTACAAGTGTACCAGGCCCCAGAAATCCTTAACCCCTAACTGCCAGTGCAAATGCAAACACCCTTCTGCCTCTGTCCATCTTCTGAATGGGTTGAACCAAAGCTCCAGTTCATGTATGTTCCTAATTTTTACAGTTCAGTTCCAGTTTTAAACTTTATGGACTCTTCCCATGTCATCTTTAACTTTTGATTGCATTTAGTATTTGTGATCTTTACTGCTAGCAGTGACCAGCTCACTAATGAAAGATGATTTAGTACCAATTTAAACATCAAAAACTATTGTCATAGATATTATGTAAATATGAAGGATAATTTTTTAAAGCTGCAAACCTGACTTCTGCGTGTGCAGTGCAAATCTGGTGTGTGTACACAAGGCAATCCACATTGCTCTTGAAAAAAAAAAGAAAAAAAATCTTTTTTTGCTTAAAATAGTAAGTTGTTTAGCATAGCTGAACTCAAAACCTGATTAACAGATCCTGTGTTATCAGCATCCCTTGTAGCAACCGGCTACCTGGGACTCTGGACCCCCCACAAATTTATATAGGCCAGGCTACACATACACAGAAAATGAAGGGCCAAAATATTCCAAGGAGCCTATAAACTCCTCGGCATATCTTCTAACCATAGCTCTTTTGCAACTCCATCCCATAGCCATTAATATGACACTGCTCAGGAACCTGAGTTGGGAACCTCCTTCCAGATTTCAGATGTTTCGAGCTTCTAGTAACACACATCTGTAACTCTTGTGTAGCCCAGCCATCTCCTAACATTTCACCTCTCAGGTGCCAGCACTTACATCGCGAACACGAAGGCAGCCAACTGATCGTTTGAAGTGCAAAATCATGTTAAGCTATTATCTCACCTCGAAGATTTTCACACTGTGCATTTATATGAACTCATATTGTTATCCTGGGCAGTGGGGAAGATGATAGTCAGAAGGCCAAGTTTTGCCAGTGTTTGACATGGAGTAATACAGATCTGGTTGAATTTCCCTGCTCAACCATGCAGTGTGTTAGTAGATAGCTTCTATATTAAAACCTGATGTGGTTTTGGATATGCATTGGATTAGTTTCTCTCAAATAACTGTTCCTGTCTAATTTGAACATTACACAAATACAGTAACAAGTGAGAGGACTTTTATTGTAGTTTTAATTCAACACAGAGCACAATATATATAACCATTGAAAACAGAACCACAACTTGACAGGCTCAGATCTGGCTCTCCCCTAATCCTGCGGGCTCTGTGCAAAACCCTAATGGAAAAATACCCAGGAAAGGATGGGATGAGATGAAATCAAACTCTCTACAGTTCTTTGGAGATGCTGCTGTGTTTGGAGAGGACCTTGGGTGAAGGGAGTACCTAGTCAAAAGCTTGTCCCTGAGACTCTTTAGGGAAACGGGACTTTTGCTGTTAGTATCCAAAGCTCCATGTTGAAAGCTGCCTTCTTTTCACAGCTTCCCACCTCCCATCCTGGAAGCAGTACTTATTTCAGAGCCCTGCTGCTGTTTCATGTTCATGTAACTGTGCAAAAGGAAGGGGACTCTGAAAGTTTATGGTGGTGTTTGCTACGCTAAGCACCAGATGGATTTCTATCCAGATGTTCTAACAGCTGCTGAAAAGGCACAATGTAGAAAATTATTACTTCCCAGTTACACATGGCGTTCCTACATGTAGAAAAGACACGGAAAGGCACTGGTAGAGTTAGGTAAAAGGAAGCACATGCTTTACTTGCCTCATTTCTCACCTACCGTGAGAAACTTGGGGCTTTTTTTCTTGTTCTTCTTCTGGCCACTGTGGATTACAGAGTTCTCTATTTCTTGTTTTCCGATCCCCTATTCTCAAGCCCAGGTTTGAGCTCAGACATGGCAGGTTTTAACTCGGGCATGGCAGGGAACGCTGCATGTGGAACCAGCTTCTGCATTTCCTTCAGACTCATTTCCATGTGCTGTTTTGCAAAATGTGCCAGTCACACTTTCATGCCTTTGATTTCTGTTACTCCCACTTTGTGAAAAACTGCAAAGCACAGATCAGGAGATCCAAATGTAAGTCAATTAAGTTGATGAAAAAATTCCTCTAACTTCAGTTAGACCAGAATTTTTTTACCCCTTTCGCAAAAGAAATGATGGCAAGATCATGCAAGTGTTAGCATCTACCACCAAAGGCCCAATGCTACAAAGCACTTGGCAGTGACATATTCCCAAAGAGCTGCAAGGGGTCTCCTGGTCCCCACCCAGCTGAGCCCATGTACCATCCCTCACTGTTGCCTTCCATGGGAAATGTTCTGGTTTCATGCATGTGCATCTGAGGAGAGAATCTAATGATTCCCATCTCAAAAAAATACAGCCAGCTGGCCCGTTCCAAAGTTGGCTGTCTAAGACGGCATCCTTGCATGCATCCCAGCATGCTGAGCAGCACTAGCAATTTTCCTCTCTAGTCGGAGAGATTGCTCACAGAATAAGGTGCTTGAGGTAGAATTAAAAGCTCTGGGAAAGGCTACTTTACCATGGTATGGGCTAGAGAAAGTTGATACTGGAGGTGTCTCCTTTCTGGAAAGGAAAATATTTAAGGAATGTGTTTTTAGCTGCTAACTAGATGCAAGCTGTATGTGGAATGGGCATGAGAATAGAACTTGGTTACATTTTGCAGTGTGTGTTTTTGAAGCAGGTCCTTGTAATCAAATAGGTTCAGATATATAGTATTTTCTTTTTCCTTTTGCGGGGGGAGCAGGAGGAATAGTTTCTCTTTTCTCTAGGATCCAGTCAGCATCAGGACCCCATTGTATTAGGAGTTACTTAAAGGTGCAGAAGGCAGCTATCCTGCCTGAAGAAGCTCAAAGCCCATGGCACACAGAAAGCTGTTGTACGTGTAAGAGAAAAAGTCTGCTCTGTCAGCACGATGGCCTTTTGCTTTCAGAGTAAGCACTTGTGTTTTGGAAGTAGTCTGAACAAATAAGCCATTACTATTGTTTTTAACCAAATATTCAGCTACAAACACACCACTAGGTTAAAATCTCTGTGTATATTTTGTATTTTTAATTTTTCCCCCTCAAAATAAGTAAGAATTAGCAACTGTACTTAAAATGTATTCTGTTCAATGTGTGCTGTAATTACTGTTGTTTCCCATCACATCAGGTTTTTTTTAAAAAAACCCAACCATTCCAGTGAGAATTCAGTCTCTTTAGCAGTTGATGTATTTCTCTCTTGCTCCATTAGGAAGCTGATCCAGCTTCAGTTTCTGAATGTCCTAGTAGTGTCAGTGCACACGTCCTCTGTCAAGTTCAATTAAGAATAGCTCAGATAGTAGTTGAGTATTTTTCCATAGCAAATCATAACTTCTTCACCTTCTCAAAACTTCTGCAGATGTTTCTATGACGGAATATCAGTCTGCATTTGGGCATCATTCCCTCATTAATGTAAAATAGTGTGACTGTGTCTTCTTTTACATGAGCAGCTTTGTTCCGTTTGCTATTATTCGAGGTTCATTTTAGAGTGTGCATACGCTCAGATTTCCCATCTCGCAGCACAGCTGGCTATACCCAAGAGTGTGCAGTCTTGAGTTTACAACTAACACTGCTGAGGGGGATAGTGCACAGATGAGGGAAAAGGAAGGGATGCAGTAGTAACCTTTATAATGTGACGATCATGGATTTATTTTATTTAGACATATATCTCGGTAGCTTGGTCAGAGTAATAAGGGAAGGGTATTGCTGTGTTGCAGTTAAGGGGTAATTACGCTGTTTCCAGTGTGTAATTACAACTTATTTATGAACTGCCAGACCTAACCAATTTGCTTACTGAGACGCCTTTGGCAGAAGTGGTCACGCATGTATTGTCAGGTATATTAACTTCTGCTTGTACAATGTAATTATTCTGGGCTCTGTACTCTATTTTCTGGTTATAGGTGTTAATAAGTATTGATGTGAAAAAGCAAAACTTCACTGTAGATGAGCTGAGTTCAGGCTCAGCTCTGTGCAGGAGGACGTTAACAGCTGGCAAATGATAATATGTCTCCTGGATTCTTCCATCATAGAAATTACCCCGCATCGTGTTTGGCACGATGTGCTTCCTGCTGTGCACTGCTACCGCATGCCTTCTGCTTTTGGGAAGGGATGCCCAAGCCCTGCTTGACTGGGGGCTGCTACAGATCCCTAGGCACCAGCTCCTGGGGGATCCTGCTGTTCCCAGCCTAATGAGTCTGATCCAAGTAGGCAGGATATAGAAGCAGACAAAGCCTTTTACAGAAAGACTAATGGTAAAATGTTGATTTTAGGGAACAACCAAAATGACATGTGGGGCCTGATCTTCAAATCTGTGGAAACCTGTGGAAGCCCTTTACTTTCATGCACAGAAAAGACCTATGCAATGTGTAGTTCTCTCAGATTTAAAAAAAAAAAGACAAACCTCAAAACCCTGTCTGCACGTTCTGGCAACAGTCCATTTACAAGGCCTTTGACCATTTAGCCCCAGTTAAGACCTCTTTGAAATCACTGTCTAATTTCCCATTGCCTGGATTTCCTCTGAGTCCCCAATCTCAGCCGTTGATGGAAGATATGGTAAATAATGCTGGACACTTGAAAAACATAGATTAATTGTATGAAAACATCATACAGGTTGAGATTGTGTTTGGTGTTATTTACTGATACAGGACAGCATTACCGGTGGAATTTGTACATCCTATACTCTAGCATACTCATTCATTTGGCACTCCTTAATGGAAAACATGGAGCAATTATATGCAGACAATGCTGTAATGGAAAATAATTGAAGACAGCCACAGTTTGGGTTTTTGTTTTGTTTTTTTTTTAAACAATGCATGCCAGGTCCTGCATGCAAGCATCCTTTTTTTTTCCCCCCCAGCATAAATGCAGCCAACACTTGAACCGCATACGAAACCACAGTTCTGGGGCTCTAACTTCACAGCCAGCTAGAAATGACCAAAACAACATCTGCTACAGTTAGAATTTGAAAGTACTTTTTCACTTTGTTGAGTTGCTTTCTCTGCTCAAATCACCCTCAGTAGTTAATGTTTTGTAACTGTTTTATTTGAGTAAATAGAAAACTTGATCGTTTTCTGAATTTCAGCAAAGGATCTGTGTGAAAATCCATCACGCAAAAATGGATAAAGTATATGTGTGTGTAAATCTGTGTGTATGTAGAATCTGAAGCATTTCTTGTTATGTCTTCCACAGTGCTATAACAGTTCAAGCAAGCTCCTTTTAAGTCAGCATGCATTTAAAGTTCCCTTCTTTTTATGGTTTTAAACATCGGTGTTTACCTCTGCATAAGTGAAGCTGTCAACGCAGTGCTTCTAATATTAATGTGACATATATGCCTATTCTTGTTGCTCTTGTTATTATTAATAGTAATCATAATATTTGAATTATGGTAGTACCTCAAGGCCCAGCCCTCTTAAAAAGTTTTTACAAAAAAGAGTAAAGAGAGGGTCCTGTCCCAGACAAAAGATCAGCTGGTAAGCAGGCATGGACAGGAGGAACAGTGAGCTCAGGAGAGAGCTGAACTGAAGGTGATGATGCCACAGGTGTCAGAAGAATCAGAAGTAATAAAGTTTGATTGATTTGGAGAGACAAATGCATGTGAATGCTCTTGCACATGTTATAGCAATGTGGCTGAACTGCTGGTGCTTGTATTGACCTCAGCTCAGTATCTCAGGCTTTTCAGTCAGGGCCAAGAAGAATTTAAGTAGATCAGCAGCTTGTAGGAGTCTTGTACATCCTCTTCTTGACTGGCAGTGGGAGCAGAGAGGATGAGTCTTAACTCTTTATATATTGGCTTAACAAGGAGTTACATTGATCCCCTGCTAAAGATCAGATCTTGTATGCCTTACTGCAGTAACTGATACTGGATTGTTAGTAATCCCCCTACGAGTACAGAGGACAAGTGCACTCTTCGCAGCCAGAGCGTGCTGCAGTGTTGCTGCTGACATTGCAGCTCCTTCCCGGCTCCAGCCCTGGGGTCCCCACTCCCTGCAGCACCCAGCAACCCACCCTTGCATGGGACTTCCCTCCACTCCCTTGGAAAGATTGTGTTTCGAGGGCTTATTCAAAGAAGCTCCTGCAGGTCAGGTTTGGGTTTACCAACCTGAAATCAAAAAGGACTGGTTTAATGGATCAGCTTCAGGCTTGAAGCATGCAGTGTTGAATTCAAATCAGATGTAACTGGGGATATACTATATGCAAGTAAATCTGTGTGAGTGACTAAGTTAGTGTTGATTTGTACATCAGAGGCAGAAAACAAGGAAATGCAACCAGCATAAAGACATAAGATGAAACAGCCCCGTCTGACTCTATTTCTGAATATACTGGGCCTTAGCCAATGTGACTACAAAACATGTTCTTGGACATCACTTTGCTTGCTTTTACAAGACACATTTGCAGTGTCTTCCCAGTAAACTTGGTCCACAGAAGCCCGGAAACCATGAGGCTGACATAAAAAGTGAGCAAAACGTGGCTTCTTATGTGTTTTACTAATCACATTTCCTAATCGCATAAATACACATGTTACAGTGGAACAGAAATGAACTCATGGATCAGCAGTGGTACATGACGCTTAGTGGTGCTCTTTAGCATCAGAGAAGCGAAGGTTTGAGTGGAGAGATGTTCTTTATGAGGATTTTTTTTTCTAGGAGTTGGTTCACATGACTACAAAGCTAGAAAGACTCCATCTTCTAAAGAGTTGGTGGATATAAACAAGTAGATTCTTCGAAAGCAAAAATGGGGATTTTCTTAACATATTTATTTCAAGAGTGGCAAATTGTTACACATGTGAAGTAGTTTATTTTATACTGGAATTTATATTGTGTAATGTTTTTACTCAGTTTATGCAGACAACTCTCTTGGATATTTTGCAAACTGTGCTGATACTGGTAGCCTTGTTCACAGAAGAAGAGCATTCACGTTTGTGTACATCAGCCTCTCCTCCTGTATCTTAGCCATCCAGGAAAGCACTCGGTCATCTTGCAGGGTCTTGTGTGGTGACTTTCATGCTCATGTTGTTATGAGAAGGTTAAGAACCTGTTCTTCTTCCAGGTACGAAAAATACAGATTTGTATCAGAACCAGAGCAGTCAAAGACCTCTTCTGGTATAAAGAAGGGCCTTAGTAGAAGTAGCCGTTGGTGTAGTTTTTCTACCTGTTTTCCATAGCTTAAAGCTGTATGTTCCCATGAACTACTCTAGGAAGTAGCTTCAGCATTGTAAACTGTTGCATGAAGAGTAAAACATCCATTAAGTTATGGCTATGGGAATGGAGTGACAGAGTAGAAAGCAAAGAGCAGAAAACAGAGCTGAGACATACTAGATTTTCTTTCTTGTACTAAGTCATTCATTGTGGTGTTGGAAAAGTTGTCACATTGGAAAAATTTCTGTGTCTTTTTCCTTATTGATAAAATAGGAGTAGTTCCATTGGTGAGCTCAGAAATTGTGGAAAAGGTACAATATGAAAGACTTTGATGGGAAGTGCTGTGTGACCACTATGCCTTACTGCTGCTGATCCTTTTCTTTAAGCATGTAAAGAATACTCATGTGGACATGTTTTAATTATTTGACCATGATTGATAGTATTATTCAACAAATCTATCTGCTCTTCATTGTCATGAGATTATATGAATTGTGATCAAGCAGGCATTAAGAAAGCCTCAAGTACTAGCATTGCTGTGTATTGGTGGAAATGAAGGCAGGAAATCCAACCTCTTACAGTGACAGATTAATAAATTACAGTATAATTCTGAGCTGGTGAATTTATGGATTGTTTCTTTCTCTTCAGAAGCTGAGTTGCACCCAACTATTGAAGGGAAAAATGCAGCTTTGTCATGCCTGTCTAACTGGCACAGATCCAACGTGCTAATGATGCAGTTTCAAATTCTGCATAAGCCAAAGATGCAAACAAGAAAAGATGGGTTATGGTAGAAGGTTTTGGAAGTAGTTGTATGTGGAAACTGATCACAGTTTGCAGCTGACTCAGAAGTGCTATGTCCATCTGTCCTCCTCACCGGAGTGATAATGGCAGCAATTAGTGAGTTGCCAACATGGCAAGTAACAGCCTCCCTGGTGGCATTGGCTTTGATTGATTTTATGCAGCAGTGAGAGGCTCCATGTTTCATGCCCAGAGACTCCATATCCAGGATCAGAGGTTATGGGGATGGGAGGGCAGAAGCAGTATGATGTCTTCATTACTGAAAGGAAAAAAGCCAAATATGCTGAACACCAGTGCTGCTCCCCCAACTGCCATTGGCATCAGCTCCTGAGACAGAGGGTTGCCAAGTCTCTTGGCCACTATCTGCTGTTCTGGCAATCGGAGCCATCACGAAAGAGGGGAAAAAAAAAAAGATTAAAGGAATAATAGGAGTGACGAAGTAAGGCAATTTTAGTGTCTGGTTCTCCAGCTATTATCAACTCACTGTGAACAGCAATGACTTCAGCACTCTGACAGGATTATTTATGGATTAGACTCTTACAAGATAGCTTGGGAGTACATCGGTTGCCATTAAACAAATATACATATGGATATTTGTATGTATATATAGCCAAATTACCTGGGGGGTGCGTGGGATTTCCCGAATATATAGAATAGGAAATCTCTCTGCAGTTATCATGAGATTATAGCTGAATACAACAACGTCTCCGTGATGTCTAGGTGTACCTCTGTGCTCATTAGGGTGAAGCTAGCATCTTTCTTCAGTTTTCTCTGCTAGTTCTTTCCACAGTACAAGGCAATGGCTCTAACCTACAGCTGCCTGAAGATTTTTTTTCTCTGTCCTTCCCCTACCTTGTTATTCAGCCCTTCTCAAGGTTCTTGAGGACATATATGTGATGGGTGAAACCTGCAGGAACTGGTGTTTTGAGAGCCTGACTTACATCTGTGATATCCATTTCCCTTCCTCCAAGAAACAACTTGAATCCTGAATCTGCCCAACCGCTGAAAAAAGACCCTACTCTCACTCCCTAAAAATAAGGCATTAACACTTCTGAAGGTCTCTTTAGCAGTGTAATAAGCTTGGTACATTTCAGGCCTGGAAATTATTTGCAGAATTTTTATGGGAAGCCAAATACATCAATAAATACATTGGAAATACCTACTGGGACGGCAGATTGTAGGGAAACTAGAGCGCTGAGCTTCAGAATTACAAAAATATTTTGAACAGAGCAAATGATGAATGGGATGCCCTGTTACGCAGTTCAAGCTAAAGCATACATTTATATGAGCTCATTTAATATGTTATCATTTAATACAATATGGTTAAAATAACCAAGTAAATAATTTTGCTTTATATAAGTGAAAGTGCTCTGTGTTCTTTTCACAATCATGTTACCAGAGCACATTATACGTTGTTGATATAAATGACTAAAGGAAAAAAAATCTTGAAGAGATTCAAGTGCTAAAGTTATCTTTCTAAATTTTCTACATTATTTTAATTTAAAAGGAAAGTACTTTTTATTTTTCCTGTTAACATTTTCCCCTTACTAAAAAGAAACTAAAATGAGATTATTTCTCTCTCTTTCCCCTCCAGCCCCGCCTCCTTTCTTTTTTCCCTCACCTTCCTTCTGATGTAAAGGAAAATGTAGTGGAGAATAAACAGCGCTCTCACTTTTTTAGGGCCCCCCCTTCAAAAAGTCAGCCTTATCTGGTTGCACTTTCTTTGGCTTCATGCTGAAAAGTGAGCGTGTGTTCTTTCAGCACCCGACACGGGCCAGGGAAAGGGCTGGTTTTTCTGGAAGGGTTTTCTTCCTGACTTGCCTGTAGCAGGATCCAGCCGCTGTCCCCAGGGAGCCTTGTGTGAGGGGACCTGGGGGACAGACTGTGTCCCCCGGGACACGCGTTAGGCTGAGCTCACCCAGACCCTTGGGACTGATGGGCGGCCAAGAGTGGGGCTTGAGCCAGGCAGCTCCTCAGGGATATCTCTAAGCACTGCAGGACCTTTCCCATCTCCTCTGTGAGTGGAGCGATATGGTGTGTTTAAACATCTGAAGTGCCCTGTGTCATAATGAAAGCAGAAGCGTCCAGACAAAATGGAGTTGGTTTTGTGGCTGGTGCTGTTTTCAAATTAGAAAAACAGTCAAAGGCTGTCGGATAAGATGTGCATGTCAAAAGGCAATAAAGAAAACAACTGGTCTTAAAAGCTAATCGCCATGCACCATTGTGATTGGGACCGAAAAATGTTAGCTAATATTTTAAATGTGAGTGAAGGGTCAACAGATGAACCGTATTGTAAACATACATGTCAGCAGGAGAGCAGGGTTGAAGATAAAATTAGAACCATGTGCTTCTCCATTTCTCATAAGGCACAGAGGTCATGACCCCAACGGCTTAAAAGTCCCTCAACAGGGAAAAATATAATAATGTCATATGTCACGCAGGGAGATGCTGTGCTTATTAATTTTGTAAGGTACGTACAATTGCTAAGAATAATGTTTTGTACTGTGAAGGAGAGAGTCTCTTTTAAGAACATCTGTTTTTTATCAAATAAAACTACTCTTGAATCAGGTCTTAACACAATACATGGAAATACAGTTAGAACTTACAATGAACTGTAACTAATCCCACAAACTGAAGAATCAGCACAAATCACTAAATATGATATTTAGAGAAAATGAATACAGTCATCTGATAAACTTTGGAACTGCCTCGTTACTGCTATTTATTCAGTCATTAAAGAGCTGTACCCAAGTTAGCATCTACTCTGTATCCACCCTAATACCTGAGGAAGCTACAGGCTTTTTCTTTCCTTTTTCTTTCCCCATTAATAAATTCTAAGCATTTCTTTCCATGGTGCAATTACGTGGTCATTGTGCTGGTTTTTAAGTTAGAAAGGGGGGCACAGAGGAAGGTCTGACCACTGCACCCAACCCAATCCCCCTCAACTAAAGAGCAGGATGTTGAGCACCAGGTGGTACTTTGAAGGAGAAGGCACCGTTGTATATATGGCGGCTCCATGGATGGTTTAGTGGTGGCAATGGCAGCGTGCTGTTACAGAGAGGTAAACCCTCATATCGCCGACCCAGAGCTTCACCAAGTTCTCATGCCCAAGAAACGTATATGTACGCTGCAGAAATCATTCAGGAGTGATACTTTCCTGGAATACCAGACATTAATGGGTCTTCTCTCGTAAAATAAAAAAAAAGAAAAGGTGTTTTTTCACATTTACTATGCATCTGCTCTTATACAACAGTGTCCTCTAGAGGAATGAATATGGGATGGAGAGTAAAAGGTCTGGAGTTCTGATCTTCGCTTTGGGTGATTTTTCATGTCTTGGTAGGAAAATGTCTCTGTTGCTTTCTCCTAACACTAAAATGAAATGTACCTCTTTCAAAGCATATCTCTGAATATAAACTAGCTGCAGCTTTTCTGGTTCTTCGAAGATCCAGAAGGTGTATTTTTGTAGTAGAGGCACATCACAAAATGCCAGGGTCCTCCTGGTCTTTCCATTCCTCAGGGTACTGCAGTTCCAAACTCATTGTCTTCTCTTCCCAAGCCAGACTTCTCTTCCCCTTTTCTACTTCCTACCACTTGTATTTCTTGCCTGCCAGAGAGCTGTCTGTTTTATCTCCCTTTATGTGCATTTCAAAGCTGAGGCCCTGAAATGTCTGGGATGAAAACTGCCCTCAGAGGGGCCAAAGTGAGGAAGGAACTGAATGTTCTACTTAATTCAGATGAATCCATGCTAAACCTGTTTTCAGCTGTTTTCTCAAATGCAATTATTGAATGCCAAAAAGACTTGTGTGTTGACTTTTTTCCAATCCCTGTGTTCATGGATATGCAGGTCTTTTATAAGAGTTTGTAATGGTATTCAGGAACATTGGGCTGGAAAGAACCACCTTCTGCCTTTAAGGCTAACCTCCCACAGTTGCAACCATGAGAGAGATGCCCCATTCAGGAGTGCACAGACCTTCCGTTCCTGCAATCATAGCAGGCAAAATACTTCTTATTAGCCTTTAAAAATACCGAGTTATAGTGGAAGGTCAAAAGCCATGCTATAATGTGCCATAGGAACATAGCAGGAGAGATCAAGGGCATTGCAAAACAAGATTGTGTGCGAAATACAACTCCCAGGTGACAAAAAAGCTGACTAATAACCTTTGCTTCTGAGGAAGGAGGGAAACCCCGTAGGGTACCTGCCAGTGTGACCTGAAGGAAAAAAATCTGTGCTGTTTCGTGAGTGTCAGTGGGACGTGCCAACTAGACACTGAAGGGAATGTAATGGTATGAACCATGAGTGTGTCTGCATCTCTTACTGCCAGTCTCCAAGTGTTCAGCAGTGGGAGGGAAATATCAGAAACAAGGGCAGGAGGGTGAATATTTCTTGGCCACCACAAGGTGAGAGCTTGAAGTTAATTTGGTATAAATACACTACAGAGATACACTCCCCTTTCAAACTCCCTTGTATGTACCAATACACTGGATACCTGCAGATGTGCATCAGAAACATATTTTCTGGGATTTTTCTCTATAAATTAGTCCCTTCCGTAATCCCCTCAAAATCCATCTGAAAGCCACTTAGTCACCACGAGCCACATGTGGAAGCAGCTTACAGAATTTCACTCTTCAGACAGCTAAAAACCTTCTTCTAGCTTTAACTACACTTACTCATGAACAGTTTATTGCAATTTGATCTTATGCTCTACAGACATAGTTATATAGGGCCATGATATCTTTTCTCTGCCTTTGTTTTATGAGGCTGAACAAGCCAACTTCTCCTATTTTCCTATCGGAGGATGTGTTCTCTCTCCTTTAATAATCTCTGTGATCCTTCTTTGAAACATGATTTCTTCTAAAATGTTGTGATCGTCCTTAAGATATTTAGAAAAAGGGTATCTGGGAAAGTTGAGACCATGAATGTTCAGTAGGTTGTGTGTGTGCATGTGTTAAAACATGTAAATGATGAACTCTCATGTATATGTACATGTGTATTTTAAAATTACAGTATCAAGGTTCAGGATCTTGCCAAGCTGTTACCCTGGCACTTGGGCTGGACAGATCTCTTGGAGTCCCCATTTTCTCAGTTTAAGTAACAAGATGGAAGATGCAGCACAAAGTCAATCAAAGCAGATCTAAATACAATAAACAATAACCACCTCCTCTTCTCTTCTGAGAATTGTGTAACCTGACCTGGTTATGTATTTAGAAAGTTGGTATGTGCCCCTACACGTATGGCTTCCAGCTTAAAGAAACCCTAGAACCAGGCATGTTGTTATCATGTCACTTTTCATGCTCCAGTCATCCTAAGGGATTTCATAAATCATAAGGATCTTAGTAATATTTTAAACATTGTCAAAAACACTAAACTCTCTCTGTCATGCCATTCTAATTTTAATTTTCCTTATTTAAGCCTCTTATAAATGCATACGGCTTAAATGCTCATATAGCTGTCAGTACTTTCCCCTGGTTTCATTACCTGCAAATTCTTGATAGAAAGCTGTGCACTGAAACTACTATGTTGTGGAAGACTTAAAATGGTATTTTGGATGACTTCTCCTGGGTCACCTTGTTAAGGCAGACAGCACTTACTTAAGTTACCAGTCCTGTATTTTAGTAAACATCACCATATTCTGTTCTCTATGCACTTAAAGGCTATCCAAAATCTGGGCCTGATTCTACAGTCACATCTGCACGAGCCTAGATGTACACATATGCAGAGCATCATTAACTCTAGCAGTGCTTTGAGCAACCAACAGTTCTATAATCTTGATTAAATTTAATAGCCAAAAGAAGAGGCTAACCACGAATCAGTGACGGTGAAATATAAACCTTGCCCACCCCACAGAAATAAGAGGGCTCTGTGTTCTCATACCCTACCCCAATCATACTTAGATCTGTTTGAAAGCCAAACCAAATTGTAAATGAATCCAAAACCAAACCACAAATTGGCTTCTGGCACTTTAGATGCTTTTATTTAGGTGCCACCCAGTTACGGAGGCTCCACAAAACCAAACTGGTGTTATTATCATCATTTATTCTACTTCTAAGACTGCTTCTGGCACCATCTAGGGCAATTTGAAGCATAATTAACAGAGTGAAAGGCAAGGAAATTTTGTTTGAAAATGATCTATTGTTGTGATCCCATAGCTTCTCTTTCCTGAATAACGCATCAAACTTTTTCATTAGAAAACCATTTCTTCTTCTTCTGACTCTCTTCAGGTTTTTTCCTTAGACGCCAGTCTGCAAAATTTTCTTATGTTCAACCTCATCCACATAAGCTTTGATAATGAAATTTGGGGAGAATAAGAAAATGTATTTTTGATTTCAGAAAAATGAGTATGTCCTCATAGTTTTTTGGATGGCTGTCACAAAAATGGCTCTGCTTTGAAAGTCCAGGTTTGTGTCTTTCACTGCTGGGTTTAAGATGCTCCAGTTAAAGAACTACCAAAAGCCAGATTCTTGTAGATGCTAGAAAGTTGTGTTGGTGAATGTTCATGTAATGGGGAAGGGAAAGGATGAGCACTGCAAGCTTCCTGGGCATGCAGTTCCAGATGAGGTGTAAAGGTTTGGATTGTTGCTGCTGGGAGCCGTGATGTTTTAACTTGGGCGTTGACTCCCTGTTGCCTCCCTCTGAGCTCCAGGTCTGTAGGAACCACTGCCTTAGCTGAGGCAATTCATTATTGCTAGCAGCTTATCCCTGCTCCCATTGGGCTTTGGACAACATGCTTCACTTCTAAACTGGAAAAGGCTATGCCCACAGCCTCCAAAGGTTGTTGACTTTTGGCCTGTTGACTGTGATATGGCATGGTGTGGCAGTGCAGCTGGAATGGAGACAGAGCAATGATAAGTGAGATTCTGGTTTCATCAGAGTCAACAGCAGAACCTTATTCACTGCAGAGGGGCAAAGGTTTCAACCCAGAGGGAGGATGATTCATCTTGACTCTTTGGGTATTTTACTCTAAGTGTTGACCTCTGATCTGTAAGTCTAGACTCAATGGTCAGGGGAGGGAAAAAGGCATATCTAGGGCATGATGCATCTCATCCTAAAATAGACATTTAAAGTAAATTGCATGGAGTACAACTGATCTGCCCATTTCTGTCAGCTGACTATAAAAAGCATCAGTATGACTAGCTCTAAAACACACATCTACGTTGATACCTACAGAAAGATCATCTGCTGGAGAGGACTCAAATGACATGAAAAAAAGTCCCACCATGGTGTTTAGGTAGAAAGACACCCTATCAGTGTTGTTACGTTATGCACTACAGTACATATAGCGATACTCAGCAGCATTCCTCCATGTGAGACTCAGGAGTGACTCAGGGATCAGGATTGTTTGTTCATGGTTCCTAACCCCTCCATTTGCACACTCCCCTGTGCCTGTGAGGGGGAGGAGATGGGAAGGAGGAAGGCGTGTTGAATTGGTCTTTGTGCTTCTTCCTTTGTTTCTAGCTGTTTGTTTTCATTTAACACTTATTTTTGTGCTTCCCCATTTTCAAATGACTGTAATTTAATATTGCACCTTCCACTAAAGAGGGCTATTCCCTCACTCAATTCAAAATAAATGAATGACAAAGAATCAATAATCTATATGTAATGTGCAGGAGAGCTGTAAAGTTGTACTGGAATATCTATTTGGACGTTCACTTTCAGCAGTTTTTAAGCAATTGCTTTTAGGTGCCGTCATTTTACAGTGATGTGCTTTTGTACAAGATCTCATGGCTCATGATAATAGTGTTGTTCACGTTTCTCATTTTGTTTTGCTCAGCTTTTTAGAAACTTTATTTTTTCCGTGTGTGAGATGAAAAGTTGATACTAGTTTACCATCCCCAAGGCTTTAGAAGAGATCAGGGTATTTCAGTGATGTGATGCCTGTGGATGCAGAGAGACACTTTGCTGTTAACCTGGTTGTCCCCAGTTTTTGAGACTTTCTGGTTCAGGAGAAGTGCTTGTCACAGCACCATCAGGTGCCCTTCAAGTTCTACCTCTGATTTCTCTCATGTTTCTTCATGTGAGGCATCTCCATTAAAAAAAAAAAACCAAACTTTTAGTTCTGAGATCTCTTATGGCATGATGGAGGAAGATGCCTGTTCTGTCTGCTCTTCATGGCATCATTTGGGGGGATATTGCCAGATTCAGCATACTTAAAGCCTGTTCACAGCAGTTGTGCTGCTAGAATTTGCTCTGCAAAAGCAAGCTGACATAAAAGAATTTTTTTAAGTAAACAAAGGAGCGATTTAATTTTTACCATGCATATGAAAATATAGTTTGCAACAGAATTTTTGCTTGCTCTGTGCATTTTCAAAAGCTCAAGGCTGCTGTATTTCTAGTACACTGCACCCAGGCTTCGTTGCTGGTAAGTACAGAGATTATTTTCTGGGTTTCATTTTCAAACCATAGTGAAACCGAAAAAGCAATGAGGGCTGGATGTGAGTGCAAATTATGAAGACCAGAAAATACTCCCGGCAGACAGATCTCTCTATGGCAGAACTGATGGTTCACAGCACTTGGTAGATACTTAGTACTACTACAAAACAAACACTGGGATTAATCATAAGAAAAGTCCGCAGGTTGAAAACCTTGAATGAGCAACTGTAAAAGGGTTTTCAGAACCGCTTCAGTCTGTTGATGTATCTCGCCATAAAATCTTTCCATATTCATATTTGTTTTTTGGCTGAAGAAGTTAAACAGTGGTCTGGCTGCTAGTACAAAGTGTTCTGTCTCCCTTCCCCTCCTGCCTTCCTGTATTGCCATGGCTCCAAAGTGAGGGAGGAGTCCGGAGACTGAGCAGAATCAAATGCAGGTGGGGATTATGTGCTAACCAGCCAAGACAAACAGCCCTCATGCTGTCTTCTATCTTTTTTTCTTTTTTTTTTTTTTTCTTCCTTCCCCTGAACTGTCCTACATTTGAGACTATCAGCCTGTTTGTAGCTGCTGATGCATGCAGCGGTACCGATTGCTGCAGCATTGCATCTGCCTGCCGCAGGCAGACACGCACTCTTGTTTCTTTTATATTCCCTTCTCCCCCCCAACCCCCAACCTTTTTCCCCCAACGGTTCAGTTTTAAAAGGAAAAAAAAAAAAAAAAGAAAAAAAAATTAATGCAGTGAATAATAGATCTGTGCAAAAAGCCCAGTAACAAAGCCAGGAGAAACTTGGCCAGCTTTCAGCTTTGTTACAGTCTCAAAGCTCAGTCCAGGTGTGTGGAAAATTTTGCGACTGTTCTCCAGACTGCTCAGCAAAACTGGGCCTTCTTGCTCTCAGGCTGGAGCTGATTTCTGGTTTCACATGGCAACATGAGGAAAATCCAGCTCCCACGTGGTTTGTGGGTCAAAACCGCAAGCTGAAACCGAGGGACACCTAACCCTCAGCCCACAAACCCAACCAAAGCAAAAGATTTACACAAAGGCTGTGTCCCACAGTGCTGAATTTGACAGATCACTAATAGTTTTCCCTTTAAGCCTCAATTTTTGATTATAAAAATCTGACTATTAAATTTTTTGCCAGAAAATTATACTGAAATTTTGCACCTGAGATACAGTCAATGTGTCTTACCTCATCCAAAGACATACAGTGGAAAAGTTATACTGTAGTAGGAGAAACTAAAACTAATCTCATCTTCTGTAGGCTAATTTGTTCCTTTAGGCAACATTTTGCTGCCTGATCTTTCTTTTGGGTGCAGCTCTGTCCCTGCAAAGTCTGCCTCTCCAATTATTGAGTATAACCACACACTGCAGAAAGTAGTTTCCTTGGGTGCCAACAACAGTGGACGCAGAAGCACAGCTCCTGGAGTGGTGTGTGTGCATGTACCAACCCTGCAGTCATTTCTTATATGCTATAACATAAATGTCAGCTAGTCCCCTGGGTGTTCTCAAGGTGACTGCTGTTGGAGAAACTTGCCATGCTTTAGCACGAAGGATGGTTGTTCTTTACTCCTTTGTTGCCTTCTTAAATTTGAAATGCAAGTCATAAATTCTGAAAATATAAAATCCATACTGGCAGCTTCCTTGTTTCAGTGGCACAGGACGGAAATAGAGTTGCTCAGACGTGGGCTATGAGTGGTCCCTCCCATCTAACATCCTGCCCACCCATCCTCTCCCTGCTCCCACTCAGAGGAGCTCTGCACAGCTCCCTGCCAGCTCACCATGGTATCTCATTCACTCCCCAAACAAGATTACATGAAGCTGAGGATCACCTTAGAGAAACAGAAGGCATTATCAGGTTGTGTTTTTTTTTCCTCTGCTCCTCGAAAAGCCTCACAGGCTTCCTTGTCATCAGCTAGGAAAAAAAGCCACCTGCCATCGTTACGTATTCATTGAGAGGTGATAGAGGATTTAACTTCTGTGGGTGCAGAGGAAAGCTTCTGCCAGCACTGAATCAACACCCAGCTCCCGTGTCAGCAAGAAACCACTCCCCAAAGCCAGCACCCGCAATCTGCTCAACATTTCTTGCTCAACTCGGATCCCAGCTGCCTTTAGGGTTGCAGGCAATTACGGAATATGGTAGTTCCTCCCCTTTTTCTCTTAGCTGCATAGCGATTTATAGATCAAAATCTGTATCTTTAACGTTTCGGTCCGTGAAATACTGCTCAATGCACAACCAGTCATTTTCTGCGTTACTAGAGGTATCCAGGTGCTTTAAAAGTGCATCCCAAGTGGAGCACAGGGTGAACACCCACCCTGAAAGGGCAGCAGTTGCACTACATGTGTGGCAGTGTCCTCACACAAAGAGAAGGGTCTTCCTGCCTTCTAGCCAAGAGCCAAAGCCAGTCCTTTTTGATCCTTCTGCTTCAGGAATGTCTAGTGATAGCCTAATAGGCTGCAAGGATTGCAACACTAACTAGCAAAGAGTGGAAGAAAAAAAATACTGTTAACCGAGTGAGCCAAAGATTCTTCTGTAAGATCTTGTTGTTGCTTTCGCCACGCTCAGTGGCATGTTAGGATGGGCAGTCAAGTGTATGGTGACATGGAGACATAAACTTCCCAACGAGAGCTGCTACCAGTACCCATCACTGTTTACTCCAATAATTTTTAAGGATGGTTATCAAGACTTTTTTTAAGTGCTTTCTTTTTTTTTTGCTTATCATATCCTGGGTTAATACAGTTGTTCTAAATGTTGTTTAACTTTGTTCTGCTTGCCCAATTTGGGAGAATTTAACTTGTCAGACTTTATTATAGTGAAGATCCTCTTTCTTGCTTCACAATTTAGTGCAGTAGGATTGCAAAAGCTCTAGGGGAAACGAGCGATGAAAACACTCCTAAGGATATTATGAATTTGAATTTTGTTTGCTTTTTGTTTTTAACAAAACCTAATGTCAATTTGAATGCTAAATTACTTGATATTGTTTGGTTTTAAAAAATCAATGGTAATACTGCAGTGTAGGTCTCACTGGCTGCCTTAGCTCAGAGCAGGAATGCACTTTCAAAGCAATCATCTGACAATCCCCATTTATTATGGTTTTGTTTTTGTTGAGAGCAGTCTCAGAACATGAGCCAGTTATGAATGAAATCAAACTGCACATATACTCCAGGAGTACACTTAGCACACTCCCAGCCCAGGGACATTCCCTCTGCGGGTCAGGACCAGAACTAGTTGGGAGCAACCCCACCTTCAGCAGCGTGCGGAGGTGATGCTGGCTCTGCCACACCAGCCGCTCTGCCGCAGAGATCTCCCTCGCCTGCACTGACTCGCTTGCTGGTGCAGAGACAGCTGCTCATTCCCAAACTCAGAAAACTCTCTTCCCTTATCTTTTATTCTGCACCAACTGGGAATGACCAGTCTGAAGGGTAGGAGGGAGAGGGTGCACCTATCCATGACTTGTTTTGTGATTATGCTTTAATTAGTAGTTATTCTTAGCTAACAAAGATAACTCTGTGATTAGACCCCTTGGACTCAGCTGGCCTAGATTCAGCTTCTAATCTTATATATATATATATTCCTGCATTATTTTAGGCAAAGCTATGCAGTCATACAGCCTGGACTCATTCCATACAAGTTTACGCTCCTGTCACCTAAAGTACTGTAGAAATAGGGACAGCCAGAGTGTGTCACATTGGCCACACTGGGAATCTAAACCAATTCCACTTCTGACATAAAGCACTTCTGAGTAGGATGAGTCCAGGCCTTAGTGTCATCATGCCTCAGGTCCCTATTTATCATGAGACATGAGAGGAGATGTATTGATCAGAAGGGAAACCCACCTAGCTGACTGTCCTGCCTGCAGCAGCGAACAGCATGGAAGAGCAAACCTACAGTGAAACATTTGAACTACATTTCATTAGAACACATGGAATTTCTCATGAGATTATGGGAAAGCAGTTGTTAATTGGTCTCTACTAAAATTCTTGTGAAAAATCGTTACTTTTGTCAGCCTGGGTAGAACACATGTATCAGGGAATACAGTGGACACCATTGCAGTTCAGTAGTTGTGGCCTCCCGTCAGATTACAGTTTGGTTATTCCACATGAAAAATAATGCCTTCATTGTAAGACAGTTCTTTTAACCTTTGAAAGATGGAAACTTTACGCACACGCTGCTGCATCTGCTGAGTATTTTTATGAACACATGATACAAAAGGGCTTAAAATGCACTTGGCCTCTCTAGTGAACCTGGTATAAGAGCAGAACACCAGAGGGAAAAGGGTGCCTCAGCCTTTGGCCAGCTGAATTTATATGGAATTTGGGGTCTACTGGAAGCACACGTTTTCTCTAGTCCTCAGTGTCAGTGTATTTTAATGTAACGTTCTGCATAAAGCCTCTCTGATGTGAAAATCCCCCTTTGCACAACACTTTGTTACTGCACACCCCGTGTCCTGGGATCGATTGTGTCCTTGGGGAGTACAGCAATGATGACGCCCGTCTTTGCTGTGCTGGTGAACTTCTCCTGGTATCTTTGTAGGAAAAAATACACAGGGTAGTTACAGAGTGGTGAGTTGCGTTAAAGTTCTTGGAGGCTCAGCAAGTGATTTAATGGTCACAGCTGTTTGTTTGCAGAGGGGGTTTGGACAAGTAAAAATATACTGACCTGCGATCTGAGACCTACTCCTAGCTCTGCAAGCTCTTCCTATGTGACCCTGGGCAAATCACTTCTCTGCTTTTCCTCCCTTCTTTATCTGTCTTGTCTATTTAGTCTCTCAGGAAGCTCTTAAGAGCCGAGACTGTATCTTATTCTCTGTTTGTACAGTGCCTAACATAACAGGGCCCCAGGCTTCCTGAAGTCCCAAAGATGCTGTTGCAATACAAGTCGTAAATGTTAAAGAGGTGTAAGAATCTGGCCCAGCTCACCACCATCACCATCTGTTTTTCTATGACAAATTAGTAGTATGAAAGCACGCAGCTGAGTGATTAGAGCTGTGACCGTTCGCTAGACTCCCTAGGTTCTGCTCCTGGGTTTGGCACCGCCACGCTTTGTAACAAGAGCTGTTTAAAAATTTTCCAGCAACATGCTGTTGGGTTTTCTTCCTTAGAGAGTGTCAAATTAGTAAAAACTGAAAATAAGGAGGGAAAAAAAAAAAAATCAAGAGCATGCCAGTTTCAACAAAGCTTTAATGGGAAGATGATTCAGGGGCCCAGGTTGGAATTCTTAGAAAACCAGAAAGCGAGCGACCTCCTCTTCTCACCTATTCTAGAGGAGCCAGTAGTGTTCACGTGCACTGGAGGAGGCTATGACTGAAATCTTTGCTCCAGCAAAAGTTTTGCATGAAGAGGAGGTTGTGGGATTTGGTAGTGTCATGGCAGCTGGGGCCATCGCCTGGAGTGTGAAAGGCTGGTTCTTGGTTTGAATGGCCCAGAGCACTGATGTGGGCCTGGCTTTCCTCCCTTCCTGATAACTTCCTCACCACAAGACTCTGCTGTCCCAGGGAGGAAGAAGTTGAGACTGTCTCTGTGACTTTACAGTCACAGGTTTGCAAGGTTTTGAGGTTGTCCTCAGTGGAAAAGGAAAAATAAAAAATATTTTGTTTTGAACAGATAGGGAAGCCATTTTCTACCCAGCTCCTTGTGAAAGCAGCTTCATTTCGTCTTGTCTCCATGTGTCCTCTAGTAAGTGGGTACACTGGTGCTTTTAAATAACTTCTGTAACGCACTTTGTGACGTTTGACCACCATTATCACTTCTCCTTTGGGGATGATACTTGTCATGGAAGAAAAATTAGCTCTATCCCAGCTGAAACCAGGACAGTACTTCATCTGATCCACCTAGAAGTGTGGAAAGGCAGCTTTAAATAGGTGGTCTGTACCCTGGTGCTTGGGCATTGCACGGAGCAGCCTTCAGGCAGTTGTCATCTAACCTCAGCTGCAGCATCAGCTAAGGAACTTTTTGCTCCACAAATAAGCACTAGCTTTTTGGTCGTGCTTCCTCCACACCTTCACACCATCCCTATAGTGATATAACCAGCTGTGACAACTTTTTCCACCACCCAGGACTCTCCTGGAGAAAGGGAATCCTCTGGCTGGGCAGGGAATGCAAGCAGCAAGCAAGTATGCACCACTGCTCCACGATTTAACTCTGTCAGGATGAAATAGTCTTAAATCTTAGTAATTTGATTAATTCTTTGCACTGGAAATTTTAAAATATACCCTGCTTTAAGTCAGAGTGTTCTTGGCTTTCTTTTAGTAATTCCCCGTTATTTGTTGGATATCATGTCATCCAAAGGGCTTAAACAAATAGATCATAGAGAGTCTACATTTAGCCATAAAACTACCATGTTTGAGCTTCTGTCTAACATACTAGATGAGGCAATGACTGGTGATGATGCTTGTTGTGTTAATCAAGCCATTGAATTACTAAATTATTTCAATGTTTTTATTCTACTTTTCTTGGAAGAGGCTCCTTGACAAGCAGGTGTTTCTTTCCAAGATCGTAATCAGTGCAGAAACATAGGGTAGCTTGGAGCTGTCACATTTCCACCAAAAGTATTTCATTACTATTATGTTTATGTCTATGTCCAGTTAATGAGATTTCTATAGATCATGAGACCCACTTAGTATGTCCTTAACCCCATAATGCTAGGAAACGGTACCCTCGACTGTCAGACTGATTTCCCTCGTGAGGGTTATAATGTTAAAATTTCCTTTCCAAAAGTAAGAGCCGTATGTTGCCACATGGAACTGCCATCGGTTGCTTGAATGAGTCAGTGCCGTGAATTTTATGACAACTGGAATGACTACTGTGGTTGAAATGAAACTTTTCGACTTCAGGTGTTGCAATCACAAAGGGGGCTAGTGTCTGAAGTGAAGTGGAGCATGCCGGTGCAGAAGTGAGCTCATTTCCTAGCTCGGATCTGTCTTTTCTTCAAAAGCAGAATGAAGGGGGCTTTGCATCTGTTCCTCCTTGCCTAGAGGAAAACACGCTTATTAACTCTTTGACAAAAGACTTGGAAACCTTGAGCTCCAATGATGCCCAAGTCACTTTAGCCACTGAATCTTGCAAGATGCAGTTTAATAAAACCTGCCACTACTGCAAAGATCTGCAGGGAGAGAGAAGAAGAAAATTTATTCGTGGGAGAAATATAGCTCCCTTTATTTGCATTATTATCAAACTGAGATATTTCAGGATGACGCAAAGATGGGAGAGTGGTTTGTTTTGGTTTTTAGTTTGATTTTTATCTCTCCAGGCTCAGGCAATTTTATGAGCCTGTAGCTGTAACTCCAGGAAGAAACAGGTGAAATGAAAAGCAACTTGTCAAGTAATGTAAAGTTAACAGAGCACTGTTTTTCCAGCCCCAAAGCAGGAATCTTGAGAGACAGCTAAACTGGAAAGAAATTCTCTAAAATAAGTTACAGTGCCTGTCTGTTGTCGTATAATTGACTGTTGTTATATATTCATATGAGGTGTAGGAAAGCATTTGGTATGTTTTTGCCAATAAAAGAATTAATGATGTAGATGCCCATTTTCCAGTAATTAATTCCAACTACTTCTGCCCTGGTATGTTTATAAGGTTTAGCTGAACTTCCAAGCAAGGAGGAGAAGTTTAGCACAAAACGTGACTGAAGGAAAGTCAGTTTTATCCAAGGGTTTGCTTTGGCTGTTGGTTTGTGACATCTAACATGATGGGTTTGGTAGTGGTTTTGTTACATGAAGATGATTCAGTACTGAGATGGGCTATTTGACATCAGAAACTCAACTCACTTGTACTGACTGATCAGTTGCCAAATCCAGCTTTCTGCAGAATCCAAAAATCAAAGGAAGCATGAAAAGGGAACCCAATTTTTAAAAATCCCTGTAAACACATAACCTTGAGACTTTTCCACAATAAGTAGACACAAACTTTAAGAGCCCACTCTTAAAATTGTATTTCTTCATGTATTTCAGGCCATTTTGTGTCCCTTCCCCTCTCTCACCCCCCAGTCTCTCTCATAGTCTAACATTCAAGGTGTCTACAATGCCAAAAACAAGTCTATTGTTGGTTTGTGCATGTCATAGCTCTTAATCTGAGGGCCATGAACTCAGCAAGTGTTTCTCTTCTAACATAAGAGGATGGAAAGAGGTAAGAACTTGTATCGTCTCTGAAGTGAGCTTTGTGGAGCCATGCCAGTGTTCTGCTAAACAGAGGTCTGCATTGCAAAAATGTATTCCTGCAGGTAATTTTGTGATTAGGGGGAAGACCAGAGATTGATGGATTATGGGTCTGACTCAAAATTCATTGAAGTCAAAGAAGAGATCTTCAATGATTTTAATAAATGCTATTTTAAAAGTATGAATTGGTGATAAGCCAATACTTGGGTTTGAACTCTCTCAGAATTTAGGAAACGGTTGAGATACAATGTAATTAAGAGCTATGAGTGAAGTTTGACTCTAGAGCCCTAACTTCAAGAAATTTCTGTGTTGCTCAACTCCGGAATTTGGTTTAGAGTCTCTGATGTAAAAATGATGCCCAGGTCACTTTAGGCACTGAATCTTGCAAGATGCAGTTTAATAAAACCTGCCACTACTGCAAAGATCTGCAGGGAGAGAGAAGAAGAAAATTTATTCGTGGGAGAAATATAGCTCCCTTTATTTGCATTTTTATCAAACTGAGATATTTCAGGATGACGCAAAGATGGGAGAGTGGTTTGGATGAGGTTTTACAGTGCTAAGTCCTAATTTTACAGTAGGAATTTAAAGGATGCATCACAATTAATTTCTTTCAGGTGAAAAAGGGATAGGAACACCAATTGTCTATAGGTTGAATTTCTCAGTTAACATGGTATATAATTTATGCGAATTGTCCATATGAATTGCCAACTCTTGTTACATAAGGCAGATAAAATTAGTATATCTTATGCAAACTATGGTGTGTTTCCCACTGGTGGTCTCACCATGTAAGTAGTCATGCAGAGTTTCAAAGCTTCATCTACCGTTCTAGTGCTAATTTTTCATGTGAGCAATAGTAGCTGATGTGACTGAAAATGCAATCTTGTAAAAGTAACAGAGGTTAGTCTCCATTTTAAAACAAGTTCCGCCCATCAAGAAGTTGTACAGGTTTTATTATAAGTGATACTATTCACTTTTTTGATGTAATTTGGGTTTATTGATGACACAGCTTTACGCTCTTGAAAGTTGAATAGGTTGTTCTCCAATTTGTCTTGACAAATCATTCACTTTTCTTTATACGCCTTTGCCAGTAATCTAGACCGCTCATATAAGCATTGTTCCAGAGGTGCTGAGTTGTGTTATATCCAGAATAAATTCATACTGTACCAAGTAGAAGCCACCACATTTTTATTTGATGGATGAATCTTTCAGTGTCCTCAGCAGTGTGAAGAGAAAATAATTCCCAACAGCATGGACTATGCAACATTTGAAAGTGTAGGTTTGCTAATATATGTTAAACATACATAATACTTACTAGTGTATATAAAATGAAGATACGCAAGATCTCTGTGGAAGTTTTTGTTAAGCTTTTTGAGTATGTTGAACAACAAGTGCTTATTAGAAATGAAAAGGAAGGCTTTATGCTAGTTTGTAAAATTTGGTTGGATGAAGTTTGTTCTACGTTTCAGAAGCACCATGTTTGGGATTTTTAATAGCCGTGCAGCTGTCTCAAGTAATTGGTTTTGATTATTGGGGTTTTCTAAGTATGAAAACTATAAATTTTGTAATTTTTGAATGTAAAATAGATATTTCTTAAAACATACACTGTATGCTGACACAAATATTTGTTAAAACGAGCCTTTAAAGGCTAACACTAACTCACTGTCATGCATTAAATCCAGTCTTTCTTATGGAATATGCTGTACTGAGACACAAGTACAGATTATTCCAAAGCCTGTACTTAACCTGACACAAAGCACAAACTGTGAAGAAGATGGTGACATTTTATTCAGTGCTCCAAATCTTTTTCAACTGAGCTTCCAAGTTGCTAGACAGCACCTATGCCATTTCCTATTAAAATCCAATTCACTATGAGGAATCCGTGGGTGATTCTTTCATGCTTTCATCTGTCTTTGTCATAGCTATCACAAACTGGATAAACTAAAGACGATGAAAATTTTATTTTTCTTCCTACTTCTTCTTGTCAGTGCTAACATAAATCAACTTCACTGTAAGAAAAAAAAACAAAACATAAGAAAAGTAAATACAGCTGTAATTGTAAACATTTGTAACATGAGTTATGGACATGGGATGCCAGAATTTGTAATCTTTAAGGAGTATATTTTTATAGTACAGAACTTAATACTGCAAAACTGAGCAACAGCATAGAAACTCATGCGACTTTTCTTCAATGATGTTAAAAGCATACTCAACCTATCCCTTTTCAAGCAAGACAGAGTAACTTTTAAAAAACTTGATACTTTTTTAAAAATGTTTTGATTTTGTTGATTTGTGAGGACATAGGTATTTACCTGCTGCAAGCTGCTGAAAATCCAGCCTAAAATCTCTAGCATTTTGTTTTCAGTTGGATCACACCATATTCATTTTTGTTGTTAATTAATATTAAGACTTGTTTAGGCTGTTGCCATAGAAATTTCAGTTATTACAACATTATTTTATCTGATGTTAAAAGAAACAATTTCACCCTGTCTTTATTCATGAAAGTATCTGTTGCTGTTTCCAAGTCCACAGCTTTGATGTTTCATTCTTCTCTTTTCATCCTTCAAACTCCTTCACCATCATACTGAGTATATGGCACTTACATTCATTTTCAAGACTTTTCGTGATCTATGTCCTTTCTGTCTGTCACCTTGCCTTTGCATCATTGCTCACACCAGCTTGCATCACCAACTTCCTAGATCATTAGAGCAGACCATTTGTACTTCATCTCATATATATATATCTCTGCTCAGAGTCAGTCTCCATAAATACTTTAAAGGTATTCTGCTTTTTCAGATCTTTCTGTAAAACTGGTGCCAGTATAAACTGCCTGTTGTGCTGCCTATGATGTCCTTGTTGTCCCCCATCTATTTGTTGCACTGTATGACACTTGGACTAGAAGACATAGGAAACAGGAACTGTCTTTCCCCTTGTTCTCTTTCCTTTTTTAATATGGAGTCTACCCCACCTGAAGCACTGATCTGACTAGTCTTTGCTGGAACTATGATAATAAATACATAATACAGATTATCTTAATGGTTGTTACTGTTCATGCAGGTGGTATAAGTGTGTAAAAGACTCCTGCAGTGTACATTCACACTGCATTTCTGCACAGCACTTTTTCTGTGGCTTCTTAAGCTTCTTCAGGTTTACTCTTGTTGCAAACAGGCCCACTAACTCCCAAGGAAGATTGGGGGTCATTGCATTCATAGGAAACAAAGTTCAAAAGAGGGCTAGGTTAGACATTGACACATAGATTTCATACTTGTGAAATTAACTTTTAAGAAAAGATTTGAAATGGAAAATGTTTGTCACTGCAAGCATCTTGTAATTATTCACTTATGATTGAGAAGGGATTTTCCTCTGTGTCTTTTAACTAAGATGAAAGTAAATCTACCTTTGGTTTGAGCTATCATGTAGAACCAGAACAATTTCTGAACTTGCCTTTCTGTCCTTTAGAAATTATATACACTGTCGTATGGGCCTGTTACCTTGCTTAAGGTATGTAGTCACTGCAATGTTTTCTGCCAACATGGTGGTTTCAGATAATTTTCGTTTTCTTTTCCAAGTATTTTAAGGACACAATTCAATTGCCACTGACTTCATTGGAAGCTGGATCAGACCCTATAAAACGGTCCATTAAGGGTTCTTTGATAAAAGGAAAAATAAATTTACTGTCAGGCAAGTTGAAGATGTAAGTGGAAGGGACAGCTGGCTCAGGCTTGTAGGAGGTTATTGCCTTCTGTATGATTTCAGGAAAAGATTAGCTGGAGGCTATTACTTATCTGAATAACTCCCTTCATGAAGTCTAGCCATTAGCTATGTGAGCAGGGAACTTACAGTGTTATTTCCCACTGTTGTAATTAGTTAATGCAAAAATTTACACTAAGCACTAGTTTACAAAGTGGCTTGTTCGTGACACGTAAGTATGTCGAAGGCGGTATTTGGTGTGAAATACATGAGCGTTGTTTGGGGTAGTATACAGTATATAAGCCTCAGGACTCAGCCCCTATATCAGTCACTTCTCTGCTTCTGGAGTAACAGCATTTTCTGACGCTCTTGTTCTATGCCATGATTAAACAGGAATCTGTTTACTGAAGGATTTCTACAGCTGTAAAACTAAGCAGAACACATGTCCAGAGAAGTGAACAGCACGTCATAAATAAAGAACAGTTTATTCGCAGTCTCTTCAGCAGCTGATGAACCTATCAGGCACAGGAGGGCTTTCAGAACAGGAAACTTCTGTGAAGGACAGAAGCTAGTTTGGGATCAGTGATTTGTCATTGCATGTTGTGTGAAAACAGCAGTGTGCTGACATATCTGCAGAGCTCGGTATATGAAGCTGTTGTACAATTTGCCCCAGAAAACTAAGTATAAAAAAATATTGATCTCTAGTTGAGTTCTGCTGGCCTCTGAATCGCATCTAGGTAAGAGAGAAGTCTGCTGGCCCAAACGATGTCCAGGAGGGAGGTCTGGTCTGAAGCCAGGACCCTGGGTTGCGTGTGGAAACAAAAGCAATGTTCCCTGCCCTCAGGAAATGTTTGTCAGCTGCATGCTAACTGACCTGCTCATTGGATCAGCGTAAGGGGATGGGGACATTATTCGTCTCCCTTGTCCTTTACAGAAGTTGTGAGGAGGAAGCTGGTATCAGCAGCAGTACAAACTTAGGCATTCCTCTGGCTCTGTCAGTGCCAAAGATTCATGTTATCATCGCCGTCTGTGTTTGTGGAGAAAGATCTGTGTGAATCAGATGTCCAAAAAAAACCCCTGAAGTTGTTTGTGGCTATGCCTTAAGGCCATGAAAATTTTTCTAGGTTTTTGGTGTTTTTTTTCTGAGTTGGGAGAGGGAAAAAAAAAAAAAGGCACATTAAAATGGTTAGTAATTTTGAAGAAAAATAAAGTAAAACCTTTCAAAAGGAATGTGTGAGTTTCTAGATGTCCCCAGACTATCGAGACATACTTTGTAAAGGAAGAATGTATCAAGTTTCTTCATGATGTGGTAGATAAGTTCATCTACATGAGCCCCTATCTCAGCCTGCCTATTTTTCCTTAAGTTACTAATCCATAAAAGTGACTGATTAATTTGATTAGGACTGGTGAGAGAAGTAGCCTTTAGACATATTTTCCTCCCTACCACAGGAGGAAAGCTGAAGACTACCTCATACCTGGTTTTAACCATGTAGAAAGGCAAAACTCTGTCCTTGAGGTAGAGAGGAGGGAAAGTCTAAACATTTTACTTTTCAAAGTTACTACAAGCAAGTTTGACTGTGCTCGTGATAAAGTCCAGTCAATTCAAGCCTCTCCTGTGTATTTTAGCAGAGTCCATCAATCCAGAACTATGTGTCCAAGGTTCAGCTGAACATAAGCTCTGCTGCTGACACCTGAGCTAGGGAAAACTGCACTGAGACTCCAAACTCCTGTACGTGTTAAGGCTCATCGGGGAAGAAAACTTGAGTCAATACTGCCTAGCCTTGGGTTCAGACAAGCACTCCAAAGGTAAAAAGTGCTGTTAGGAAACAAGCTATCCTGCCTTTCTGAGGGGCATTACTCACCTGGACCAGAGAGACAGAGTAACACACATGCTGTGACTTTTCATTTTAAACAGTGAGACAGTGCAGCCTGACAGAGGCTTTGTGAAATGATGATGCGTGTTGCATAAACAGCTTATTATTGGCTGCACAACTATTTAATCTAGAAAATACCCTTTTCCCAAGGTGACTGTAGTTTTTCCTCTGATTGTTCATTCCCATTTGTTTCTTCTGGTATGTTCTTAAAGAGAACAGAAACCTGGTCTAACAAATTAGCCTAGCATAGCAGGATCCAGATTAGTGGCATGGGTACCTTGGAATTTAGGTATGTATTCTTTTCTCTGAAAAATGGCTGAAGTAGTGTATGAACAAATTCAGGGCTTGTTATAAAAGGATTAGGTCCAGCTCTTTTCTAGAACAAACTTGAACAAAGACCAATCTATTTTGTTCATCTTTCATAAAAAGATTAAGCAGACTGATTTATTATGTATTACAGTAGTCACACAGTAGAAAATTCTTTCCAAAGCAAAGGCACTTTTTTTATTCAATTAAAAAAAAAAAAAAGACATTTGTAAACAGGAATGGACAGGAACTGCTACGTTCCAAGGCTGATCCAGTGTGAACACGTTACTCTTCATTTTGAAGGTGGTTGGCAACTTTTTGGCAGGAATATTATTTATTTAATTAATTAGTGTGGAAAGAACCATTTGGCTTGTCCTTGCAATCAAGAGCTTTTGTCTGTTGGATGCTCCATCGCTTCTTACATACCATTTTTGCAACCTACTCCCTTTTCACTTATGCATGATGCTTTTCCTTCAATTTTGTGAACCAAGTTGAATCAGCAGCAAGCTCGCTCTCTCAGATGCTCCAGCAGATCCCATGGTTTTATTGCTAAGCCATTAAGAGATTTTTTTTTTTTCAATTAAAACTTCTCTAGGCTGATTTTTGGCCAGCAGCAGCTTACCCAGCTCATAAGTTTCAGACTCTGGATGGAAGAGAACCTCCAAATAAGCACTGGCCCTCCCCCCTGGAAGCCCCACAGTCCATCCATTTTGAACACAACAGCCTGGTCAGCAGAGATTGTCAGATATACTGGGACACTCCATCAGTTCAATGTGGAGACAGAAGCCCTTTTGGGAAGTACCTGGTGGTGGTGTAGGGGAGAATTATAGCGACAAGATTTTTGTCAAACGTTAGAAAATCTAAATAAAATGTGCATAGTAAATGTGTTCATCTCCACTGAGGTATGGGAGGGTCTTTTCTTCAAGAGTTATCTCATTCCTAATGGGCATCAGGAGCAGAGAAGAGTGCTCAGAGGGTAGGCACAGCAAGCAGAAGGAAATCATTATGTTGGTTTTTTTCTTATCAGTTCTGCAACTTAAAACTACCCTGAAGAGACATGTTTCAACAGAGCTCTTCACACTGCCAAACAAAAGAGCTTTTCTCTCTTCCTTCCCCCCTCACCCTCCCCCCAGTTTGGATGTATGGCTGGAGAAAAATGATTGCAGGCATTGTCTGGCAACAACAACCGCAGAGTCTCTTCTGGAAACATGTTGGGTCAGGTTCATGAGCGCACACAGAAAGAAAGAGAGAAGGGGGGGGGGGAAGAAAGCTCCCTGGCCAGATAAATAACTCACTTTTGGAAGATGCTTCACCAGTGTTCCTGCTGTTATATAACAGCCTCAGCCAAGATCCAGCTATTTCATATTTGCTTAAGCAAGAGAGTCATACAGGGAAAACATTACTGTGCTATGTTAGTTGTTCAGTCATTGGTACTGCGAGAGGTGATATGCTAATAAAAGTATGCAGTAACAAGCATTTAAAATGTGATGTCTTATTAGTTTTGCAGTAAATACAGGGAAGATACTAACAACTCATTTCTGCTCTTAATTTAATTCATGTTGTGAACATGAAAATGAGGACAGAATTCATTTCTCAGTGGCTGGATCCTCTCACTGACCCTATGCTTGTTTGCATTTAAACAAAAGAAACTAAATTTCTGCCCATGCATTGCTGGAAAGAAAATGTCTATAGTTTTGTCTGGGTATCATGACAAAGGGGTTTAATGGAACTTAAAGAAGTAATTTGAGTATAAAATGGGGAGCTGATTAGAGCAGTAAAATAATCAAATGTTAAAAGGAGCAAATACAGTGTAACGGCTAAAAGCCCAGGAGTGGGAATCAGGCCAGCTGGGGTTCTGCTTCCATTCAAGCATGCTGCGCAACTCTGAGTAAGTCAATAAACCTTGCAGTGCTTCAGTTCGACCATCTGTAGAATGGGAATAATAAAAATATTATTCCCTGTCTCCCCAAACTGTGGTGAGCCATTGAGATGAGTATTGAGTCAGAGTGCTGTGAGTTGAGAAAAGACAGATTTAAACTTTCCCAAAGTTCAGAAGTTTGCTTCCAGTTCATTTCTATTTGGGAGGTTCAACTCCACCTTTGCAATTGTAAATCTGTTCTCCTCCCACCTCTATAGCTGGTAGGCATCTGTTGGCCTCATGTGAACACTCAGCAGTTGAGACACATTGATGTCCACGACTGTGTCGTTATGAGTCAAAGGAGTATGTTGCACTTTGGGAACTGTGGCAACAGGGAAGAGCGTGCACAGTTGAGAGTGAAAAATTGACGTGAAAGTAGTTAAATTCTTTACATACTTCAGAGCGATCTCTCTAAAAAAATCCATTCAAGATCCTACTAACCCAAATCTCATGAGCCCACGCTGTATATTTTTAATTGTGACAGCATCTTTCTTCATCAGGTTGTTCTGCAGCTCTCAGGAGTGTGCTCCAGAGCCCAGGCATTACCAAGACGTACCTTTGTGCTTACCTCTCTCCACCCTGAGAAATACTGTTGAAGCAGATGAGGAATATTCTCAGTGCACATAGTTGTTCACATCCATAAGTCTTGGTTGGGGCTTAAGCATGCGCAATAAAGGGACAGTTGGGACGCATGAAATACTGTACAGTTTAGCCTTGCTAAATTATCTTTGAATTGTTTCTAGCTATAAATTGTTTTTCCTGTTAATTTTCATCTCTGATTCTGGGTTGTAGTTAGAAACAGAAGTGCTGAAATACAAATCCAGGCTTCCTGGTGTATTTAGCTCAACATTGGAGTCTCCAGGGGTTGAGATAAGTTCCAGAGATGATTCCAACAGTTTGTTTGCTCACTGAAAGTAATTTCCAGTTCTCCGAGTAGTTCAGAAGGTGAAACAATCAATTAAATACACTCATGTGCATGTACACATGCAGAGAGTATCCCCGAGGTGGTTAATGGGGCAAAATCTTTAAAAGGCACCAGGAGCCCAGTTCAGTAAAGCTGCAAAGACCGCAGCAGTTTGGACATCCAGTCTCTTCATAGGCTACAACTGAAATTTCTCACATCTTTTGTATGTTACGTGCAAGCCAAAAAGAAAGCAAAAGAGCAGCACAATTATTTTGTCAGAGTAAAACGTACATTTTCTCAGAATATAAATTCTTTCGTTTTGCACTCAAAAGTAATTGTAAAAAGAAATATACACATGCAAAATGTTTTACTTTTTCCTGCTTTTGGTTAGCAGTGAGATTTTTTTCACACAGCCCTCACTAAAAGTCTGCCGTATGGGAAGGACTTACAGTGTGTTGTAAACAGCAGGTTCAAATCAAGGCTAAACCAGTCCTCTCGGTCCAGCCAAAGCCACAGGGTGCTCAAAACTCCAATCTATTGCAGTACTGGAAACAAACTACCGTGCAGTAAATTGTAAATTTTTTCATGTTGCTGCTCTTATATGAATTCATTTTCTTTCAGCTACAAAATAGGGTGAAAAATCTGAGACAAAACAAAAGAAGGAAGAAAAAATCTTTTCAGTTACAGAATGACCCTTTTCATGGTCTTAAGTTCACAATGCTGAAAAATAGTAAATTTAAAGAAATCTTAAACAAACTACTAATTTGAGAAGATTGTTTCTTTACATGCCCTAAAATTATTTACTTCTTGACATTTATTTTATTTTACATTAGGCAAGATGGCAGCTTGAGCCCTGAAAATCATCTTGTTTTAGCCACCTCAAAGCAATTTTAAAGTTCTGAAGTGACTTTTAAAAGTTCTGTCTTTTCTGATTGAATGCTATGAGATTTAATCCTGGTCTGTACATGCCTGTTCTGTAACACTCAGTAAAATCTTTGGGAATTCTCCACGTAGTAAGTTTCCCATGAAGTTCTGAAAGCAGAGTTTTGCCTTTCTTATCTCATTGTCAAATGATTAAATATTCTTTTTTTAAATAAATAAATAAATTTAAAGCAGTAGGACTTTATCGCTCAGTCATCTGCTTGCCACTGAATTTAGGAAATATTAAGGCTCACGGTTTACTCGAAGACGTTATCTTTTCTGCTTTAGATTGACAAGACTTAACTATCATCTGATTGACTGTTTGTTTTCCAGTGTATGCCTTGGTCACTGACAGAGCTCCATGCATCCTGTGTATTACAGTGGCAGGACTCCAAGGCAGTATTTGGCTATCAGTTTATTCACTAGATTTTTCATTCAAAATCCCTCTTGAGCTTTTCAGTATGGCTCAAATAAATTATTAGTTGGCTTAGAGTGCTGGCTGTAAATGTTTGGGCCTTTATTTGTGCATTAAAAAAGGCCTGGGAACTGTTTCAGGGAAAGTATTATTAACAAATTCTATGTGATAAAAATCTACTATTTGTTTTGGTTTTCAACCAGGATTTTTTATTTTGGGGGAAAGGCAGGGAGGAGGTTGGTGGCAAGGAGAACCATTCATATCAGAAACAATGTCATAATTACACAGAGAGCCTGTCTAGAAAACAGGATTTTAAAAATTGTATAGAAACCTCTATAGCCAAAGAGAGAAATCCCTATGGATGGCAGAGGAGGGTCTCCAGCAGCTGAGTTGGTACAAGGGTCCTATCAGAAGCAGAGGTAAAGGTTTCGTTAAGAAAGCATTTCAGACAGGCAGCAGGCACACCCTGATTTCCAGGAAATAAGTGTTATCCTTATTAATGCCTTGAATACAAATCAAGGTGCAAGCATTCCTGGGAAGTGGACAGAACATGCTGGAGTCATGACAGAACATGCAAGGTTCTTCAAAGGCCAGTGCCCGCCGTGTTTTCCAGAATTGCCCTGTGCAACTGGGTTTTCCACACAGCAGTCCTCAGCATCTTCCTTTTCTGTGTTACATTCCCTCTGCGCAGTGTTTCTGGTGGTCTGTTAGTCTCATCAGGTGTGGTGGTGAGTCTCTGTTGGTATTGCCGCTTGCATCATGGAGCTCAGTGTTACCCCGTGCAGCTTACAGATCTCACTGCTTTTCTTCTTGAGACATATTCTTGGTAAACCCGAGTTTGATACAGTCCTCAAGAGACAACTGGGACTGAGATTTTTGACCCATGTCTCATAAAACCACATGACCAGCTCTTACTGTTTTCTTTCCCCTCTGTATTTTCCTTGGTAATCAGATCAATGTGTACAAGACTGGCTTGACAAATTGGGCTATAGGATCAAGATGGTTTCTTGTATCACCGAAACTGAACAACACCAGAGTTTAATGGAAAATTTTCACCTCTAATAATTGGATGGATTTATATTTTCCATCCATTTCCACAACTAAAAGTCTTGGAGAGAATTTTTTGTCAAAACTTGAAAAAGTAGACTAGCGTTGACACAAATTGACCATTCAGATTGAAGCACCTCCAGGGCCAGCCCTGACCTAAATGCTCCTGGGGCTAATCCTAAAGTAAATATGTTGTTGATAAAAAGTAATTATTCTCGACTGTGCTTCTGCTTCTTTTAAAGTCAATGGCAAAGGTCTCACTGGCTTTTAGAGGACACCCATCCTATCGTATTTTCACACAGTGATCCCAAAACACAGTCTGCTTTGGAAGGCTCCCAGGCAGGACTTGCTACCTGCTCACGTTGGGCAAAGCTGGAGATGGAAAGGTGCACTTCAGCTGTCCGAGGACCATACAGAGGTTTTCGGTAGTCCTGCTGCTTTGCAGCGTTAGCAGTTGCAGTACTGTATAGGGAAAAACAATTTGCCTCTCCAGGGACTTCTGCTGGAAAGAGCTAGTTAGAGCCACTTACAGAAACAGGAAATTCTGCCGTTTTGTAAATGATTTTAAAACTGATAGCCCTCATGACAGGCAGTTCTTCAGAGGTTTGCTCCAAGGCGCCTCCCCAATGAGCAGCACTTGTGTTAACATCTCGGGAGGGCAACCTAGTGGCAAGTAAGGACTGAGAAATGGTCAGGTTTTGTCAGGGAGAGGGGATGATTTTCAAAAAGTAGGAAGTTCTAACTGCCTTATTTTAGATAGAGCTAGCAAAAATTAGCCTTTTGGGAAAAAATAGAACTCCCATTAGAAATCTCTGTGTTGTCACATGTGAACAAGGCTACTTGGAAAACACTTTCAGTCAAACCTTCTCGTAATCATTGATTTAGACTGTTTCATTGTGATCACCATTTTAATCCAAGGACACTGAAAGGCTGCACTTAGTCTGTTTTGTTGCCTTTTTATTCCTTTTAGGCCCTTTGGGATAGTGATAGGTTTTTTTACTATTTTAATGAAATGTTTCAGTACTATCAACATTCATTATGAAGCTAAATCCATTTATGTGTTTCCAAATTAAAAGAGTTTGCAATTTCCACTCCTTGAAATATCTCAATATTTTGAGAGGTCAAAAAAATTGTGATATGCCATAATTTCCCATGCAACAGAAACTGTTTACTGACCAAGGCAAGTAATGACAGTCCTCTCTTCTGTAAATTAAGCAAAAGTGTGGTATTGAAGCCAAGTAATGAAGCATAGTTTGTCTGCCATGTAAATGTATTTTGGGATTTATTATGTGTACTCACCTGCTTGTTCTTGGGTATTGGGAGTGCTTTGGAGCCTTACCAAAACTTTATAAGACATTTCCCACTATAAGACATTGTTTTAGCTGTGTGCAACTTTAACCATCTGACCTGAAGTTTTCCATTTTGGACATCTCAGACTAAAATTTTTGGGTATGTTTCAGCTGAAAAGCTTCAGCCATTCCAAGAAGAAAGTTAGGAAGAGACACATAATTTTTGCCCATATTACTGTGATTATTTTTAAATCCTGTAAGTGTTTTGAGGTGCTCTCCTACATTCATACTTTGGAATGAAGACTTGAAATTTCTCTGGAAGTTGTCCTAGTTTCAGGTATATTTATTTTAAAAACCCAAATAAACCAACTAACAACAAAACAAAACCTTGACTTTTTATTAGGTGAAAGTCTCTAAAATCACACATTCTTAGGGTAGAGGGGGGAGTGAAGGGAGAGGTGCTGATCTCCTCTCTCTGGTGACCAGTGATAGGACATGAGGAAATGGAATGAAGCTGCGTCAGGGGAAGCTCAGGCTGGACATTAGGAAAAGGCTCTTTGCTGAGAGGGTGGTTAGTCCCTGGCACAGGCTCCCCCGGGGGGTGGTCACGGCACCAACCCTGTCAGAGTTCAAGGACTGTCTGGATGATGCTTTTAGTCATATGGTTTAGTTTTAAGTAGCCCTGCAAGGAGCTACCTGGACTCAATGATCCTTATATGTCCCTTCCAACCTGAGATATTATATGATTCTATATAACAATTTAAAAAAATAAGTAAAGCTACTTGATTTTCAGAAGGAAACTACTTCTGAAGTAGAAAACTACTTGGATTTTTTTTCTGAAGACAAAAGTCTTCTGAAGACAAAGTAATATAATAGTTCTTTACTAAAACATGTATAACGACTCTTTTTTTCCTTTTCTTTTTTTTAAATAAAATGTGTGAACTGCAGGTCAGATGTTTAGAGAAACCCATTAAGTGATTATTTACTTTTTTCCTGAAGCACAGCACAGTTTGTTGTTTCTGTGGCTGCTTGCACAGAGGACTCTGCAGAGAAATAGCAGAATCCAGACTTCCTTTACCAAATAGAAAATCCAAATATTTCCTAAGTTTGATTTTTCTAAAGCTTCAAGAAGCAAAGCCACAAGTAACTATTGCTATGTGAACATATGTATTCTTGCAAGATGTTAGAGGCATGTTGTTCCCTCCTGTGCTTAGGCCCTGTATGACCAAAGGCTGAATGTGGCTCTGATGTCTCAGCTTATAAATACAAATTTGAGTCCAATCTTGTATCTAGTAAGCATAGGGTTAAAGAAGGAAGACGAAGTTGATTTGAACTTGAAAATTTTGGTTCAATTCCTAGCTTTTGCCCCAGATATTTTTTCTGTGAGTGCAGGCAAGACATTTAATCCCTCCGTATCTCAGTTCCATATGTATAAAACAGGAATGAAAATACGATCTTTGTCCCACCCCTTTTTTTATCTCATCTATTTAGATCATGCATTTTTCAAGGCAAGGGCTGTTTCTCTGAGTGTGTGTGTGTGTGTGGACAACTCGTAGCCCATCAGGGCTCTGATCTCAGATGAGGCCCCTAAGTGCTATTAGTGTGTAGTAGTAATAATAATAGTAATAATAGCAATAATAAGAAGAACAACAGATGGAGTTCAAATTGTGACAGATAGCTCTAAGCCATTACACATTCAGGAGTATGAAATACAGTCGAGCCCAAGACAGCTATTTTCATCAGAGACAAAAGTTAAGAGTTTGGCAGGGCGACTGAATTTAGCGTTATGTAAGCTGGGCTTTGCAACTTCAAACCCTGGTTTTATTTATGGGGGGGTTTTTTTCCATCTCCATAAAGTTTGGTCTGCCACTGGCACTGTTTTAGAGCTGGCTCATTGTGGGATCTACCCTGCTGCAAACAACGGTTGGAAATCTGAAAAGGTTTCTTTAATTAACTGAAAACCAGAGTCCATAGTCTGCTTGATATGAAAAATAGACCAAATTATAGTGGTATTCATAGCCTGCTGGAATGGTTGGTTGTTTTGGAAAAAAAATGTTTTTAAAGGAGGCTTGCCAAGAAACTGTTCTCTCAGGAAATGATAAATGGCAGTTTGGAGACTTGAGTGGCCTGTACTGTATGTATGTGTCTTGGTAACTGCTGACTCAATCGTGTGTGCTCCTGATGGCTCCCACATTCGCAGCACAGGGAATTTACAGTCCTGATTCACAAACTCATTACTGTCCTGGAGTTCGGGACTTTTGCGCATGGCCTTGGGGTTGTTTTATCTGAAAACAATGCAAACACATTTCTTTAAATTACACTTCAGATAACCTTTTGGTTATTGTTACTTTTACAGTGTATGCTAAAAACCTTGCAATTTCTTTTCCAAAACTATAGTTTCTCTGAATATACCCTGACAGGTTTGGTGTTTTCTATTTGGTTTGGGTGTGGTTTTTTTTTCTTTTATAGTATGTTTTATATGAAGTTGAGAAGTTTTAGGAAATTTAAATAACAGAAGAATGAAGACGTGGCTAGAATTTGCATGACAGGATTGGTTTTTAACAAAGTAAAAGAAAACACTGTCTCTGTGCACTGAAGAAAGATTTGCTTTAAACAAAGCACCATTTAGTCATATGAGTCTTTTGCAGTGATATGTGCTATTTACTGTATACTGTTACTATAGGGGATATGTGTGTGCAAGTGAACAAGCCTTTGAGTGTACTTTTCTGAGTGCTAACAGTGATCCATGTTTTCAGGTCATTTATATTACCTTAATCCTATTGACATCAATAAGTTTACTCTTCATTTACTCTGGGGTGAAAAAGAAGCAATTGGAACTATTATATATTTTAGGAGACGTTGCAAAATATTTTCCATTCCTGAGTCACGGTGGAGGGAGAGAGAGAGGTTCATGGCATACACAGAGCTCAAGGGATTGTTTTTTTTCTGATGTTGCCTAATGAATCTCACTGAAAAGGGTTACATAAATGGTAGAAAAACTTTGCATCTACATGTCCATGAAAATTTATACTGTGTGCTTGTAAACTACAAGATGAAGTGTGGATTAAAGAGCTCGGAGATAGTTTGATAGAAAATTAATTGATTCATTGCCTTTAGCTTGAATGTTAGAGATCCTAGGCACCTTATGGAGAATTTGTGTATTTGGTCATTTGCATCCAAGAAAACCCTTTTAGCATTCACATAGGAGGTATTTGTGAAAATGCTGAACGCTTCAAAGATCCTTTCTCTCCCCTTGCTCCATTATTTTTCTGCCCTTACTCCTGTTCTTTGCTGGTTCTGAACTAATGCTTCTCCTGCTCCCCTTTTACTTCCCCTGTGGCATGGCACTGCGTCATGGAGTGGCTGTAAACAGCTGGGCGGAGAACCCTGCCAGTGCCATCAGTGCTTCTTGCCTTTGGTAGGAAGGGTGTGACTTTTATATTGAGGACAACATGATGCCTTGGAGTGTATTGAAGGAAGCACCTACCTAAAGTAACTTTCCACTCTGTGAGAAATTTGCTGATGGGTTTTACGTGCAGTCTGACAGATTAGGAGAAGAGGAATGTGAAATGCAGGTACCTCGGCCCCTCTGACCAGTTAGATGCTGGTTTTCAGATTATAGACCATTGATTCTTCAAGTTTTGCATACTGAGCTAAGGGAGTTACCAGCACTGATTAGCATCAGTGTGAGCAGGGACTGTCTGGGGAGAACTGCAGATAACTTCCACTGGGGAACTACATCAGTGAAAAAAATGTATGCTGACCTTGGTATTTGAGTTCCAGCATAATTTTAGGTACGTAAATAGCACGATGAATCACAAAGAGAATAAAATTAATTATTTGTCATTTCTTAGATGCTTACAAGTTTTGCTGGGTCAGGTATTGGTATACAGTAGAGATGGAAAAAAATGTCATTTACATGAAAGTCAGAAGAACATATGCTTAAATCTTAAAATAATGCTAAACTTCAGATTTCAACAACAGTATCTGATTACTCTCTTAATCTTCTCTATTCGTTCAAATGTTCCGGAGTGTCTTCTTGTGCCCAGCAATGATGTATTAGAGTCTTTCACCCTTAGAGACTTCAGAGTGTGAGTATATTCCAGAGTTGCCTAGTTTTGCAGCATCAGAATGACTGCTCTAGAAATATAATGATGTCTGTCTCCTGGGGTGGCTGATTTAAAACCTTTGGCATGAGCAATGACCCCTGAGTGAGTGAAGGGCGTAATTAGTACAGGTGTTCACTGTACTAACAAAAGCATTTTTAGGTTCTGGGACTGTCTGCAAAGATTTAGTTCATGTCGTTTTCTACACATGGCAAACTTCTTTGTCCAGCACGGATATACAAGCCCTAAATTAACTGTAGAGTTATAAATAGACCATAGTTACAATGTGTAAGGAGAGAAACCTCACTTTGGCTTCTTGTATTGTGCAATCACTGTTACAGAAAGTTATAGACTATGTGTTTCACAGGTGGATCTTCCCAAATACATGGACCTTCCTCACTGAAAAGCTCACTGAGAGTCAAGAGCACTCAGGGAGTAAGGGAAGTGTTGAGCACCTTACAGCACTGCGTTGAAAACAGATTTGACAAAGTTTGACCTGTGTGAAATATTCATATAGAAAAGTTTCCCTGGAAAGTGACACATTCCTATGTGTCAGTTGTATGTGGAGAAATGCTGTGATTTAAACAAGCTTCTTTAGCCAGAGGCTTATTTTGCTATTGTACTAGATGCAATGTTGTGCTGCAGCAGGGGAGGAGAAAAAAAAAAAAAGACAAAGAATCAAGATAAAGTGATATTTGTGATGATGTGTCTGTATGTCTGCACATCATCTGCAGACTGTGGATTTATTAGTTTTTCAGTCAGTAAAAGTGTTCTATAAATAATGCATATCAGAGCTGGTCACACATGGTCTTCTCCCTTGCACATGTACGCTGCAAGTACTGTCTGAGCCAGAGAGGAATAAGTGCAACCAGACCTTCTCTGTAAATCAGCTTTTAAAAGTCAGTGTCAGACACTTGCATTGTCACGACAATCCATGTCCCATCTAGAAAGATGCATCGGTGTGGTTATTGCGGGGGTTTCAGGCAGTGTGGGTGCTGTTCCTGACTCAGCCATCATTTTCTGCAGGACTTGAGATGAATCATTTCACCTTCTGTTGTTTCCATTTCCTCAGCCATGAGTACTGGGGATCATAAAGCATTTTGAGGCTTGGAGGTCAGAAATTAAAAGAGAAGCGCTTGGTATTTTTATCATTTTTATTATTCCCACTGTTGTTCGGCATCTATCTTAAAACTTCGATATAATTTCAGAAGATCATTTATTGATTTGAAAAGACTGTTGCTTGAATATATAAATCAACAACGCAGGTACTATAAAGTAAAAAGGAGCAACTTACACCTGAAAGGGACTGTGATGCTTGAGACTGAATTAAACTCCTTTCACATTTCAGAGCAGATGTGTCACAGATAAAATTGTTAGCTGAATCACATAAACCCACCCATGAAAGTGTCCTAATTAATTCAGAATGATGTTAGCATTTTAATCTGTAAGGTCCTTCGTAGGTGCTATCTGACAACCTTTTTTCAAAGCTTGCATGAATAGGGGTGAATGAATTTCTCCAGATTAGCTGATTACTCTCTCTGTTGGATGGGGGGGAAGATACTACTTAGCAAAAGAGATTAGCAGAAGAAAGAAAATAAATAACTTCACAGTAACCTCTTTCACTCTTTCAAGGAAAATATGCAAAGGGAAAATAAGAAATGCTTGCAGGTAAACCAGTTTGTGTGGTGATACTCAGATCTTCCAAGTAAAGCACAGTCTGGCTTCTATGAACACAAATGATCAATCTCCAGGAGGAGCAGGCTGCAGCTTGCTTCAGGAAGGAGGGTGCTGATTCTCTGGTGTTCCTTTCCCAGAATGCCACTGTCAATGAAGTTCTTCCTGACTGATGCCTAAGACAAGCTTGGTCCTTGTGTGGAGGACCATTCTTTAGATGACAATCAAAGTGATGTCTCTCATCCTTTAGCAGTCTTTGTCTGTCTTAGTGTTGGGTAGCTTCTTTCTGCCACCATGATGTTCTCCTATGCTTTTGTCATATCGCTGCTCTTTGCTCCTACCTGTAAGTGCTGTGGACTGTTACCATGTGCTGTGAAACAGATGCTGCTTCCCATCACAGAGAAGCTACATTTTATTATTGATTTAACAGGGGCTAGTGCAGCCCTTAATAGCAGGGGCCAAAGGGGAGAGATCCAGCTACATATTCATGCTCCTCCTTTGTGCAATTTATAACAGTTCTGCTCGGAGGTGGGATTGGAGAAGGGAAATGTCACAAAGCTTTATGTGCATGACTGTCACCACCTCTGCCTGAAGGATCTTCCAGTATTTCATCATGTCTAGATTATATGTATTGTTTATCTTGTGTAGAAGCCTCCTCTATCATAGGATAAAATTACAAAGTCCAAATCCTTTTTGTTTCGAACAGTAATGATCATGATTATCTTAAGAATGAACAATCCAGGCTACTGCTTATGAACCAGAAGAATAGCAAGAGGTGGATGCACATCTAATATCTGGAGCTGGGCAGATCATTTAGTCTTCAAGCCTGTCATGATGATTAATCAGCTAGGAAAGACTGTGAGCCTTTTTCTTCCACCACTGAGCAGTTTCTTACACCACCGAGCAGTTGCTTACACTGCCAATAGATCCACTTTTTGAGTCATGATGTATCAGTCCAAATAAATGCCCAGCCTGGCTATATTCCTAGAAGAAGTTATTGACAAAGAAAAGCACTAAGGATTTTTTGTTATCTTTGTCATCCATTAAATTTTTCAAACACGTTATTTTATCAGAAACATTTGTTTACTTTTGAAGTCATTATAGCTTAAAATGGTATGGAGAAGAGCCCTGATATTTTAACTGACTCAAAACCAGAGGGAAACCTGCAATGGAACCATTTTGGAAAGTTAGCCCATGCAAAACTTGTTACTGGCAGCAGCCAATCTGTCTCCTAGTTTTCAAACCCCCAAAGTGTTAGGAAATTGGCTTAAAGCCATAGGGTTGTATTTCAGCAAAAAAAAAAAAAAAAAAAAAAAAAAGGAAACAGTTATCAGAGTCTTTAAAAATCTAGTTTCTGAGACCTTGATGTACATGGACCTGTTTTCAAGATTTCCTCTGCAATAATGCTGGTTAGAAACTAACTCTGGAAATTGAAGCTGGTATTCTTACAGAGCTGGTTGGCTTCAGAACTTGGAATTTAAAGAAAAATGTCTAAAACTACAAAATGCATAGGAAAATAATCACTTCATTTCCCCCAAATTCAACTGGCAGATCTGTTGAACTCCTGCAGGCATGGTAATGACTTTGTATGACCCATGAAATTTGACTGAAAACCCTTCTTCATTAGCAGTTGGTTGCCTTTGTTGTAGTTTTGCTCCTGGTATCCATAAGATCTACTAGTTTGCCTTTATGAATAATACCATGACAGCCAACAAGCAGTTTCTTTTCCTTTTAAACATGGGTTTCCACTGGTAAATATATTACGTTCTAGTTCTCTCATTGGTTATTTGTTGGTTTGTGGCTGATTGTATCTGCCTCCCCTTTTTGAAGCAGTCAGTAAACTAATGAAATGCTGTTTTGGAGTGTCCAAGGCAACTTGATTTTAGAGGGTGCTGAGCACTTGCATCTTCTCTGGATTTCAGTGGTTTTGCTGGGTGCTTACATTTCTACAAAATGAAAGCATTTTTATTTTTAGAGTATTCTGAAGGAGATATTTCCAAGAATATGATTTCAGCAGAATCAAATGGCGGTTGGAAAGGCTGGGGGAGTAGAGTGGGCTCGCAGACTTTTTATCACCAATAAATTTCACCTCTGATCTCTGTGCAGCCCCTGGGAATGAAAAGTGCCTTTGGAATTGTGTGTGGTTTTCTTTCGTTCCACTGAGCTTTCCCACTGAAATTTTCTGTCTTGAATCTGTGTCTTTGTAAAGCTTAATGCAACGGCAAAAGAAGAGGCCGCCTCCTTTCTGAGGAGCAGACTCAAGCATACAAGAATACAGCCCTGATTTTGTGTGTTCAGAATGGGTGCAAACTTGCCACCTTATTTATCACCAGGATTTCTAACCTTCAAATGCTATGGCCCATAAATGACTTCTCCATAATAATATTTATCAATGTATTTCTGGTCTAATTATTCATGCTGAGCTTGTTCTCTAAAAATTTCTCTTGAAAGAATCTTTTTAAAGATTTTTCTTTTGAAAACAAATTCATGACCACATCAAACAGAGATTCATGTTGCCATTGGTTTAATTACCAGCAGCCCTCAGGGAATCTCAAAACTCACTGTTGTTGTAATTGCTTCTCTCCCTTTCTCTCCCCCCTCCTTTTCTCCTTCCATTTTTGATTGCTGCAGAAGTCATCGTGTGGTTATTAATTTTTTAAGCTCGTTTTAGGTACAAAGGAGTTTATGTCTTTTTTTGCCCATATAGTAACTATCAAATCATAAATAATGAGTAGATTATGGATGCTAAAAAAGGAACTGGCCAAAAATCTTTTTTTTTTTTTTTTTTTAAAAAACAGTTGAAGTCATATTGGTTTTTAACATTTTAAGCAAAAAGCAGATAGTGGTGCCCTTCCCTACTCATGCCATGCCATAAGATCAGATCCATAACCTGTGGGTGTGTCTCCCTTTCTATTCCAACCAGTGCACCTAGTGTGGCTTTATTCCCTTTGAAAAGCAGTATGGATGCCTCATTGGGGTGAAGTGGGAAACATAACATAAGCAATGCTGACCTAACTCAATGTGATACATGGCATATTTGCTTTAAAAAGAGCAGCAGTCTCAAATCTGTTTTGAATTAGAAAAAGTGTTTGAGAGAAAGAAAGGAAAAAGGGAACTGTTTCGTAGCAGGCATCTGAAAAATAACAGTTTGGAGGAAGGAGGAAAAATTTTCAGGCAAAACCTAACAGTTAAAGCTGAAAAATGTATTTCTAACACTGGGGATTATGAGTGTATATCTTATTCTTTGGGGTTTTTTTAAATAAAATCTTGGCAACTTAAGTGCATACTATGATGATCCAGAACAAGAACAGCTACTCAACAGTGAAATTATCAGCAGTACTCCAGCAAGAGGTTATTAGTCATAGTCCCAGTATCATACAAGAGCCAGAGCCAAGGATTCAAGAAGCAAAACATTCCCCTTTGGAGAGAGGTCAAGATTAGTCACTTTTGTTTTCTATAATTGGTAAGGGTGGTAGGGGGGTTTGGTTTGGGGTTTATTTTGTTGGGGAGAAGACTTTGGGACATATTTTGATGCTAGTCGGGTCTTTTACTTTTTTAACCCTAAAGTGTTGTAAACATGCCACTGTTCCACACTGGAAATGGGAATCTACAGCTAGGAGAAAGCTGTTGTCTGATAGCCAAACTTCTGACAACAAAAATATGGAGTGATATTCAGAGGCTGCACTGCTGTGATTAAACCAGCAGAAAGAGTCCTCGCGAGGCTAGTACCACAGGGAGTTTTCTTCACATCTGTGGAACTGAAGCATCTGAAATATAAGTGCCTGTTAGCTAAACAGTCTTTCTTTCCTCTGTAGGTAGGTACCAGGGTGCTCAACCAGAAGGACCCAATGCAGGAATGTTTTGCTGAAAAAGAATGTGACTGAGAATGAGAAAGCCATCAGTTTTCCAACCTTCTGTCTCATTAAAAAACAGAAAAGTGCTTTGAAGGGTTTTTTTGAGATCTGAAGATCTGCCCAGGACAGGGGAAAAGAATGTTAAGGTTTTGTTAGAGCTCCTCCTTCCAAGTTGAAGTTAAAGATGTTTAGCATATCTGAAGGCGGGCCGTTAACTTTACTGCTTCAGTTTTCCCCACGTTGTGCTAGCAGTAACAGTACATATCTACTGCAGTGTCTTACTGTATAGGTACACAAAGGTTCACACAGTGCTTTGGGTATAAGATGTGCTAATGACCACCATTTATTCTATAACTATATCCAAACTATTGCATAAAGATAAGGGCCTTTTTTTCATGTTTTTTTGGTCAATACTTCCCTTATATGTCTTGTTATCTCAAGCCTGTTTGACATCCTCCATAAGACTGGGTTTCAATTTAAGCATAATTTGGGAAGCTGCTTATGATGATGGTGCTAGATGGATGTCCAGTGATATTTGTGGATACATAAACATCTCATATTTTTGGTATCACTGATTCACTTGTAAGGAAAGAATCCTCTCTTCTTGCCAACTTGTGTCTTATTTTTAAGTGAAGATGGAAGACAGTTATGTCTGGTCAAAAAGGTATTATTTCCTGAAGTTGGGGCTATAGTAAATGAAGATAAGAAAATTCTTGAAAAATCCAGAGTATTCAGTTAATAAGATAGGGGGATTTTATCTTGTTTAGTAGCTTCTGGTAGAAGTTATATTTAGAGACAAGACCCTACACTTTATTTCCCTGGCTTCATGCAAGGAGAGAAAAACATTCCAAGCTCCCTTGCTCGTCTACTGATACTCTGTTAGTTTAGAGGAAAGGGTTAAAAAAATAAGTATCTGACCTTTGTAATATTTTAGAGAAAAAAATGCTGTATCCTGAGGCAGTGCTGGGCCAAAGACTGTAGATTTTGGACACTGTCCTAACTTGAAAATTTCCATGTGTTTTAAGTCTTGTCTCATTTATCTACAACAAGAGTCAACCACAGATTTTAATTGCTTGGCTATAGCCCTCTGGATGCCAGATAGATCTGCAAGCATTGCGCACGTCCGGGCATACACTCAGTACTGCGAGGCCAGCAGGACTGGCCTGGGAGCTTGGAGAGCCATGAGCAAGCAGAGGGGCTTCGCAGCCCAAATCCGCACCTAGAGCTAAAGAAAGATTCTCAGGAAGAGTTGATTTCCAATGCTTTGGGTGTTTTAAATAAGCCAAATATTTTTGCAAGAAGTTGTTAATAGCAGCAACAAAAGCGCTGAACTGAGGCCACTTCTCAAATAGCAGCCATGTCTAGTCTCTGCTTCTTACCATCCCCTCCAGCCACATCCATCATGGTCCTCATTTCTGTCTTGACTAGCAGCATTTTAGGTCACCCCTTTCCAACTTTTTTTACCCTCAGGCCTTTCTGAATCCTCTCCACTTCTAAAATAAGCACTGCCTCAAAAGCTTTCCACCTTTTGAGGTCCTGCACTCAATAACAGTCCATGGCCAAGTGTATTTCACTCTCCCATAACTTAATTCTCCTATTTGCCAGTGTCCTACCAACACTGTTAGAAGGAGAGGTATATATTCATCTTACCTTGCTTCCTTTAGTCAAGCAGCAAGTTAAAGCCAGATAATTTTATGAAAGTGACATGTAAAAGCCAAATCAACTTGTGTGTTTGTAACTTCTGATTTCTATTTATTTCTCATAATTTTTAAGATCTTAAAGGAATTGCTTGCTTATATAAGCACAGCATCTTGACACTTGTTTGTTTGTAGGTCTCATTTAATACTTCTCTCGTACCTAAAGTTATGCCTGCTGCTGATGTGCAGCATTTATTCGTGTAAGGATTACGTACATGAGTTGTGTGTAAGTGGCTGGAAATAGTCAGGGATGGCTGTCAAGGTTTTATCGTGTAACATCATCTTCAGCTACTGCTGTGTCTGAAGGTTGTATCTTCATTTTCATTTGGGGAAATATGGCAGTATCATAACAGGCAGTTATCAAAACATGGTGCCAATATTCTGTGTTTGGTAACATATATGCTGTATTTTATACTATATTATTCATTTAATCACATATTACTGAAGTGGCTTTTTTCATAGCAGTTTTCCAGTTTCTGACCTATCAGAATATGTCTCTTACTATTGTTGGTTTCAAATAGAATTCAAGGGAGACGTCTAATCTGAAAAATTACATTATGGTTGTAATCTACACTCTTCTAGGAATCATGAGAATCCACATGAAAGAAATGGAGCTGAGTGTATAGTTAACCCAAGATGTCATATTTCTAGAAACTTTGAGGAAGTGTTTAGAAAAAGATGTTTTTCTTAGGGGAAGAGAACATTTGGAAAGGAGAAATAATTCTCTGCAGTGCACTTGTTTATCAACATTGCTTTCACAATTCTAGTGGAAAGAAATAATGCATACATCAACCCTGTCTTTCTCCCATGTCCTATAGCTTGAGCATCTGGTACCCTAGAGCTTGTGCTGCACAATCAGGACAAAATTCTTCAAACAAAAATTACTTTAAAGTGCCACAAGTGTTATAATCAGTAATCAAATGGCCACATGCTGGTGTTACCAGTTTGTTTTACTTCCCAACATAATTAAGGAAAATGTGTGACAAAACTGAGTTTCTATTCAGTGCATTAGGAGTTTACTATGCCAAGTCAAGCCCTTTTTAATAGCAGTTCACTGTTATCAAGGTAACTTCTGGATAATCAGAGCCAGCAACTGAATTATAAATCCTGGTTGTTTCTGAGCTCTAACCCTGACTCAGCAACTCAGAAGTTTCTTCCCATTCCTAGGTCATTGCCTTCTGTTGAAAGCACAAGCGGCACACCCTGATTAATGGTGAATTATCAGCAGCCATTTAAGGGTTACTACTACAAAAAATAAGGGGTTTTTTTACACTTTTGAGAAGTGTAGGAGAAGCAGTTTACTATAAAAATACAGAGTAAGATGAGACCAACAACAGTCTCAGTTTACTGAAAAAACAGAACAATTTTTAGTATCTCAAAACAAAGAAGAGATTGGCACTGGTAGCTTTATGCAAGAGAGCTGATTCTAGGACACACTGTGTAGCAAGTGCCTTTCTTTCCAAAGAAGCTTTTTGTCTTAAAGTTATCCATTTTATTTCTCAGTTAAGACAGTGGTTACAGTGTTCATATAACATTTTCATTGACTGGAAAGTGACTTGTCACATGCAACTACCAAAACCTGTTAATTTTGTTCCTCAGAAGCTCAGCTTTTATATTTTTCTAACAATGAGTAATCTTGTAGTACAGGAGAGTGTTTTCTCACTGGCTCTACTTCCTCTGTCCTTCCCCCAGACACCACACACATACTCCCTTCTTTGGCCAACACTCAAGAGAAAGTACAGACTGTCTGGAGAACAAATCTTCCTTCACGCAGATTACATTCCCCTATAAACACCTAGCGACGGGTATATAACCTCCAGTGAGACTGCTGCCTAACCTCTGGCAACAAAATAAACAAACCGAAGCCAGAAGCTCTGATAAGGGGATTCTCAAGAATCTGAAATCTTGGGTACTGTAAATGGAAGGAAGACTCTTCACGTGATTTTTGAAGAATCATGTGCCTGAAGAAAGAAACTTTCTTTAATAATACTGAAATTGTTAGTCTCTCCTGCTACTAGTATAGAGAAATATTTAAAATAAATCCTCTATGAAGATTCCCATACCTATCCTTGAGCTTCTCTAGAAAACCACTCCTAACACTGTATTTGTTCCTGTACACAGGGCTCTCAAAACTAAAGCATTAACTTTTAGAAATACTGAGATACCAAAATGTGTAGTGACTTAGCAAGAAGAGGAGCCAGGGAAGCTGCACTTTGAAGCTTCCTCGGATATTCTCAAGAACTTAAATATGATGGATCCCACCAAAGAAAAACATGATTTATAACCACACCTTCACTTGCAGAATACACTCGTCGTTTTCTTAAGTACCGCTTGATACTGATACCTTTCTTCATATTGTTGCCATTAACAGGTATCGTAAGTTCTGGAATGTTTTTTGCCTCTTACCTTTTCATCAACCGAGTCATTAGTGTGCCTGACGATGATTTTGTTAAAAGGACATTTTGTGTGTTTTCCTGAAATATAAAGCTAGCTTATTACTGAGTATAGTATTGAATAGTGAACACATTAGGGATTCTATACAACAACACTTAAAAGCATGCACAGATGAAGAAAGCATCATTTTCTTTCCCTGAAACAGCTTTAATCAACAGCATTAATCAACCTTGATCCCTCCAGATCATGGAGCAGCACTTGGCACAACATTACAGTAATTTGTGGTCTTTGTGGCCTAAATTATGCCAAACTCCAAATTTTGTCCTTCAGCTTCCCCACTACCCTGAATATCCATGGCTGAAAATACCGTTCCCCTCAGCTCCATAATTCCATCTGTCCTTGCCCCTTCCCGGTAAAGCCCTGTAATTAGTTTGGGGAGTGTGTCTCCAGAGTGCTGCTCTTTAGTTCTTCATTATAGGGGTGTGTAAAGAAGACTCTCCTCTAGATGTCCTTGGAGCCACTCAGGCTTCTTTGGATTTTTTATTAAAAAAAAAAAAAAAACAAGGAAAGAAATTCATTGTTACATTTTATGTTCTGAATCGTACCATGAATTTCTTATGAATGCTTAAAATTACAGGGCATTTAAGATTAATATAAAGTGAAGATCTGTGGTATTTTAATAGATAAATTGCTCATTATTCTGTTCTCTCATCACAAGAACAGTCTCTCTCTTGTTCACTAGCACCTCCTGGAATGCCTTTAATACCTTTATAAAATTTGGCATGTCACTATATCCAGTTGTAGAGGATTGCTGCTCCTGAAAACATGACCTCAGAGAGGACTTTCTGGTTCATAGGAACTACGTCATCACCATTAGTCTATTGAGTGGGGGGTCAGAGTAGTCATGTGCCTCTGTGACTTTGTAGGGAGAGCAAAACTCTGTTGTGTAACGTAGCTACATTTCTCCATGATGTGCCATTTAAGATTTGTGCTCTAATCTTTCAGCCTTTGTGAAGAACTATTTGGGTTGGGTTCTTTTCTCAGTGCACTGCGTGGATGGGATTGTTTTATTCATTTTTAAGAACTAGGTTCAAAACTTGTTTAAATCTGCTTCTCTCCATCTGTGCTTAATCTATGATCCTTGGATCTTTTTTTAAAAAAAAAAACTTATCTCGGAGGATGGAAAAATCTTGGTTTTATACAGTATTTCATTAAGAGTTAGAAATAACTGTGGTGTGTAATTTCTGAAGAGTTTCAAACACTGCTTCCTCTCCCCAACAACTATAAAATGCAAAGGAAATTATTTGCATATAAAGAATTTGATCATCCAAACATCATGCTTCTAATGAAACATAAATCAGCTAGAAAGAGCTTACTTAGTTTTTCCTAAAAGAAACAAATCAGTCTGAGTTATTTTTCTGTGTAATTAACACTGTTTGCTGTTTTAAGTAGAGGGATCAGAGTTGTCCAAAGCAGTTAAGATTATAGCAACATCAGCAGTTTTTCTGTTTGCTTGACTTTTATTCATTCTGGCATCATAGCTAATTTCTAATCAAGTAAATGTGTTTGAAAATACGATTCAGGGGAGATGATACACTCTGCCATGCTAAGTACATAAAGCTACTTTAATAAAAAGGGTATTGCACATGATGACATTTTTCTAGTGGGTATAATTATCACTGCAGCAAACAAGTGAATGATGTGTTTCAGGATGTGTTTGGACGAGGACAGGCAGACTGGGCATGCTAATAAGCAAGGCCATTCACCATCAAGCCTCTTATTCTTGTACATCAGAGGCCTGTGATGACAGTAGAAGTTGCCTTCTGGTAGCTTTCACTTCTCTCTAAAATGTCTCATACTTTAAGCAGACACCCCTTTGGCAGAACCGAGGATGGGGGCCCATCGTCCCATTGCCATCTCAATGTCATCTTTTCTGATCCAGCCCCAAGAAGCATGAGCAGAGCAGTGTACAGAAATCCAGACTGCTCCTTCTCTGGTAATATCCAAAGAATATGTTACTATTTGGGATTGATGATTCAGTCCAAAATCGATCCAGAGCCCGCTGAAGTCACTGGAAGTCTGTGATTGCCAAAAACTACCACTGACTTCAGCATGTCTTGGAGCAAGCCCTTCACGGGCGCTGAACTCCCTGGGAAATGGCTTGCTTTATTGGAAAGCAAAACTGATTAAACAACAATTAAACACAAGCAGTTATCTGGACCTCCCTCCGCAAAAGCTTTGTGGCTTTAGAGCCCTATCCCTATAAGCAGGAACATGGAAGACGAAGGCCTTTACTTTTTATCTCATATGGCTCAGCTCAATAGCAATTAGCTTCTGCCTCTGCTTCTGTGGGCCTCCTGCACTCCACAGCTGCAGCAGCCAAACCTTGTTCCCTAGGAAAAATTAGACAATTATCTCTGGGAATTTATTTCCCAGCAAGATTATTCACATGTCACTTCTCTCCAGTACTTCATCACCAAGATGCACAGCTGTTGAAGGAGTATCCAGATCTCAGTCCAATCTACTGTCATGTTCAATAGCTCATCACTGCAAGAGTTTCATAAATGTACATTTTCCAGATATATCTTCAGTCTGTGTTTCCTCTGGTAATCCCTGCTTGGAATCACAAATTAAGAAATAGATATCTATAAAAATCCCCTAGTTAGTTTAGAATAATTAGCAAAAAGACATTTCTTGTTAGAGGAAAAGTTGTCCTTTGGACTCTGAAGATAGCTGTTTGTCTGCAGTCTTCCACTACGGACCTTCCAGCGCAGCTGTCTCAGAAAGCAAGTGATACCTGAGCAGTGGGGGCTGTAGGAATGAGGTATTTTTGCAGGCTTCCCTAGCACTGATTTGTACTGTCACGCTTGGAGCATCATGAGTTTGCCATCTACGATGGGCACCATTTGGGCAAAGCATGCTTTTTTTTTAAGGGAGTGAACAAATAGTGATGAAATGAAAACCTGATGATCTGCTCAATTTTCCATCTGTATTTCCTTCTAGAAATCTTGAACTTATATGTTCTTCAGCTTCCTCATTTGAAGAATCTCATCTTTCAACAGCCATTTCCATCCAGAATTACTAGTGTTTCATGTACCATCTAGGGTGCTTTGCCTAATGTTTTCAAAACCAGCTGCAAAGTATAAATCTCTGGCACCTCATATTTTTAAATCACTGTATCTGCTTCCCTACCAGTTGTACAAAGTGTTTGGAAAAAAAGAAAAAAAAAAAAGCATTTTCTCTAAGGTGGAAAAACATTTTAGTCTCTGCTGAAATCCTCCAGGTTTGTTGATGTTCTGCTCAGCCTTACTGTCTTTTACTATCCTGTGTGATACTTGGATGATAGCCAGGCACATATAAATTGCTCCCACTCATGCTCTCTCTGGCGGTTTTATGTGCCTTTCACTACTTTCTAGCAGATATTTTAAGCAGCAATTTATTCCTATCACATTTTTTCTGCTTACTTTCTTTTCCCTTTTTAAAATGTATTACATCTTTTTGCCTAGAATTTACTTAGTGTTTTAGGATCCCTGTGGATCGATGGGTCAGAGACTACAATGGCAAAATCGAGGCTTTCTTGTTATGCTTGCAGAAGGCAGTAGGAAGCCAGAAGGCAGACTCTTACTGCCCAGTTTCAATGCTTGCCATGCCAAGGGGCAGAGAGCGTGCAGGACTTTGAAGCTGGAAGTCCCCATCTTCCCCTTGGGACATCTCGCTCAGTACACTGGAGCCAGCGCGGAGAGGAGGATTCCCATGCCAGATAAAAGGGGTGATAAAGGTTACTTCTTGACTGGAAGATGCAAGAAACCTGAGACTGAATCTGTGGTGCTCCTAGAAACATTTCATTCTTGATTTTCCTCTGAGTACCAAAAATGTACACAGAATAGAGTCTAAATTTTGGATAAATCCATAACCTAGGTTCTATTCAGTATCCTGGTTTTTCATTATATTTTCTCCTAAAGATTAGAGCAGAAAAGGCAAAAAAGAAGCACTAAGTAATTTAAGGAGTTTCTGTCTGTAGGCAGAAGAAAATGAGCATTATGGATTCAGGCTGAACCTTCCCTTGCAGCCCCCCAGTTGAAAAATCAGCTTTCACCCGACTTAGAAGAGTCTCTGGCTTGCTGTGAATCATGTCATTCAAACAGCAGTCCTAGTGAAGGCTGTGTCACTGGGGGAATGAGAGCATAAAACCAAATCATGCCTCACTCCCAGCCCTGGCCACAGAGCCCAGCTGCTATATACTCACAGCAGCAAAAATATCTGTGGGCATTTTGTGGCCCGAGCTGGTAATTGGGCCCAAATGTAACAAAAAGCATCAGTCAGTCCTATCTTAGAGTTGATTAGATCACTGCAAGTAGAGCATATTGATATTATTAAGGCATGTAAGCATGTTAGAAGTTTATCATGTTTTCAGAAAAAAATATGGACACAATAATAACAAAAAAACCACAGAAACTCAGTTCTGGGACTTCTTTCTCTATCCGAGCACATGTCTTCAAAAGCCCATTTGTCATGTGTTCATCCAGGTATAAAATAAGTGTCAAAGCACATACCAGAGGTGAGTATTAACAGGCCTGTCCTCATCCAACTCTGACTTATTGCATTAAATTTCTAATGCTCTGTTTGTTGAGCTGTGAATCTGTGGTGTCTTCGTAGAGGTTCTTGTGATCCTAATTAAGAAAACTGTCATTTTAATATTGCATTTGTATCACATGGTTTGTTGCAATTTTCTCACCTGCTGCTGCTAAACAAACCTTCCCTTTGATTTGTAGGTTACACAAATGGACCAGAAACTGAACCTCATTACAGATATGCTGCATCATCTGGTTTCCCATCAGCAGGGAGATCAAGGGAACAACAGATCATCTCAGAGAGGCAACAGTGTCAATTCGGATCTTTTCCTCCCTAATAACACCCTGCCGACCTACGAGCAACTGACAGTACCAAGAAGAAACGAAGACGATATATCCTGATCTGGTATAAGTCTGGGTTGGGTTCTTCCCACCTTTATCCTTTAAATGGGACTGAATGTTGAGAACCTGGAAGGAATTAAGTTCATCAGCTATCCAAGAAAACACACAACAACTGTATCTATACCACTGGTCTCAAATACACTCTTCTAAAGCCCCTCACAACAGCCAAAGGATTGCCAGGCTGTCTTCTACCAGGCAAAACTTACTGAAGCTCCATGTTGATTTTGTTCATGAACAAATGATCACAACCCATTATTTCTCAGAAAGACCAAAATCATGTAAAGAGAGGCAAAACATCAAGGATTTAGAGCTCCTTTAATAATAATAATAGTAATAATAATATTCTAATAATACTTGAACTTAGATGGAAAAAGTGCATTCTGTTTATGAATCTGCAGATAGCAATATATTTCTACTACTAAGGTTTTTAAAACAAACTGGGATAACTTATGTTGTTTTTATTGTATAAACATACACTAACATTCTAGAGAAAGGCAAACCACATACTGAATGATTTTCTCTTTCTGTTTTATTTTAACTTTGCTACATAGTTATCAGATAATGACCAGATTTTTTAAACCTGTTTTTCTTCAGGGAGGAACTACTCCTTAATCTGGAACAATACTATTTATAGTGGAAAGTGCTATAGATTTTTTAAGATATCAGTTTTTCATGGGAGACAATAAAGTATTACATAGAAAAAATGATTCTGCTTTCTAGAAAATTGTTGCCAAAGAATTTATGTATAAATAGAAAACACCGTGGTCTGAATGTACTTGTCCTGAAATAGCTTTTTAAAAAGAAAGCCCACTACTTCTTAAACCTACTGGTTTTTAGCTTACAGTTGCCAAAAATAGTACAGAAGGCTGACGTGACTGAACTTGCTGGTCAAGTGCTTGAGCTGGCCACTTACTGAGCATCCATAATCCTTGCAGGAATCGAGGCCCCAGTTCAGGAAAGCATCTCTTAGCCAGACAGCATCTATGACAATTGGAATAGTTTCCTGAATAACGTCTTGAGAAATTCTACTCCCTACAAGAGTCATTTGGTACTGAAAAGTGCTAGCTCTGATTTAGAGGACCGAGGGCCTCAGCTACAACCCAGGGAGCTGAACCGCATTACCCCACATGGTAGGTGCAATAAAGCCAGCAGTGTTTGGCTCAGTGTGATTTTTCACACACACACACACACCGTGAGCAGGATTTGGGCTTTGATTACTAAGGTTGAAATTCCACCCTTGTGGATAGTCAGCACCTGTACCAGTCAGCCCTGCTTTGAATGTGGAACATTTTTAAAGCTGACAGAGTGTCAGGAAAAGCTATTTAGCCCAATGTGGTGGTGGTGGTGGTAGCCCATACCTCTGGCAAAGGAGGGAGATGTAGACAGATTTATCAGCTCTTGCATTTTGAGCATCATACACATCCAGTGCACCCTATTCCCCTCACTGCAAAGCCTGTACCCCACGGTGGTCTCTCTCCCTCTCCTGGAAAACTGATGCCCTAAAGCCTCATAATTTTGCACAGCAGTTAACCACTCTTTAAAATCTTTGAGCAGTCTGAAATACTGATGTGTAATGAACTGAGATTGCAGGGAACCTTCTTATAGTGCTGCTCATATTCCGGGCTTTCTTTTCAACATTTCATCTCTTTCACTTGGACTGCAGAGAAAAGTATACTGTATCTAACTTTACAGATTATCTTACAATTATCCAGCCTTGCTGCTGTACAGTAGATAAATGTTAAGGGTGTAGAAATTTAATTTACAGGCACAAACAGGAATTGTATCTGGGCATTATGTTTTATAGAAATCAAATTATTGTCATGATTTTGAACATTTTTTAAATGAGATTCACTATGTAATTTCAGGTTATCAATCAGCCTGTTAATTTCCTAATAAAATACAGGACAAGAATGCTATGTCTTTTGGTTATTCTAAAATCTAGCCACTTGATACACACAGGAAAGCTGTTGTCTTGGCTTTTCTTTTTCCTCTTAGCCCACTGTGCAGTGTACGGATGCCTGATTTGCAATGTAGGACTAGAAACCTTCTGCTGATTCTTTACTAGAGAAATAAAAGAAAAACAGGACTTAATCAGCTGGGGTGGCTTTGGGGAGAAAGGTGTGTCTTGTAGCCCTTGCTGAAAGCAGCCAAGTCTATGCATTTCTAGGGGCATTGTTAACCAGAAAATGCTTCCATTCTTACCTATTTGTTCCTAAGACCACGCCTACATTTTCTGTTTGGCAGCTAATGTCAGATAACAGTCTGGCATAGCAAACATTTCATGTGAAAGGTAATTTCCCTTTCTTGATGTGTCAGCTGGTCTATATCCATCCAAAAATCACTGTTACCAGAATCCTGGGAATAAGCAGGTTATACAGATTCTCAAGGCTGGTGGCAAGTTGTGGCAAGGTCAGTGATTCCTCACCTGGGTCCAGCTGATCCATTCAGAAAGAGCACCAGCTCTGAGACCTGCTACTTCAAATCTGATAATTCACCTCACCGTAAGAAAAAGATGATCTGTTTTCCCAGTTGAAGGGGGATGTCATAAAATAAGCCATGCAAGTTTGCCATGCAGCTGCCTGGAGCTAGCCATCCCCAAGTGCTCACCGGAGACAGGTCTGACCTCTCTACTTGGAGAACCAGACTGGATTTATCTTGCCTGCTGGGGCTTCATAACTCGATGACTTCTCCTGGAAGTAGGTACCTTGGCATCTTTCTTTCACAGAGCATTGTAGAACAGCAGGAGCAGGGAAGGTGAGCTGAAGAGTTCAACAACTGGACCATCCTGCAATAACCAGCATGTGGTGAGTATGTGTTTCTGCTGAAACCTTATCTGCTGGTGTCTGCTGGTCATCCAAACTGTCCAGAGTGGGGTTTTTTAAGTGGGTAGGAAATGTTTGTAAATAGCTTGAAGGGAAGCAAAGCAAACTGTAAGGTAGGCAAAGTCTTGACTTTATAATTTTCAACCCCGTTTTTGTAAACTGTGTAAAAGGTATCTGAGGCTGCAGAAAGGAGTCTCTTGGAGCAGCTCAATAGCAGTTTGCATTTCAAGACTAGTGTAAGCTAGGCCTGGACTCCCATCCCTGCCTGAAAAAATAATGGTCAGCTAAAAGAAGTCATCTAGAAAAATGTGAGCTGGCTCAGCTTCCCCAGCCTACCAGGGTCTGGGTGCTATACCAGATACAAAAGGCAGTGAATAGGAGAGGAGGAGAAACCTGGGGCTGCCCAGCTGAAGGTGGTGATGAAAGCTCACCCTGTCTCAGTCTGCAGCAGAGGCAGATGACCGGGCAAGTTTGCAAAAAAAAAAAAAAAAAAGATTAATGGGAGGAAGGGTGGAATGTGTGCAAGGGAGGAGGTTTAGGAGATGAGCAAAAGCGTGGGCTCCTGGTTAGGGGCCTGTGTTGGGATTCAAGAGACAGAAGCACTGTGCCTGGCATCAGCATTAATCTACAGTGTCACCTCAGGGCGAGTCGAGTCTTTTCACCTGTTTGGCCACATCTGTTGCCCCCTCTCCTTCACTCAGCCCACTTGTCTCTTTAAACCACAGATTCCTTGGGACGGGGATGGCTCCTTTCTGTATGTTTGCTCAGTGCCTAGCACAAAGGGACCTGCACTCTGGGGACTTGAGGTACCACTCTCATATAAATAATTACTCAGGAAGTAAAAGCCACCCTGGAGCCTTGCTATATGCAAAACCTTTATTATTCTGAGCCCAAAGAGTTTCAGAGTTGGAAGTGCCTGCTGCCAAACTGACAATTAGAGGATGTTGGGTTTTAGATCCCCTTTGACATAGTATCTTATAAAAGAAGACCAGAAGTTCGGCCATCACTCGTTTTCACTCTTGTACATTAAAGCAGATTTGTTTCAAATAATGCAGTGGGCCAGCACTACACTCAAATACTAGCTGAGGCAGAAATCAGCAGATTAAATAGTCATTTTACTGCAGCAAGTTAAGGGCTGTCGTTGCTAGCAGACACCTCTGGACTGATTTATCACCCGTCAGTTCTGAGGAAGGTGGAAATATTCCAGGGCGCTGGGCTGAAAAGGTCTGGGCAAGAGACAGATTGCTTTTTGAAGTATAAAAAAGTAAAATACAGGAAGATTTTCTTTTCTTGGATTTTAAAGGGAAAAAAGTAAAAACAGTTTTAAGCTAATCCTCATGTACTCTGCTGAGATAGGTATTACTGTTCTCATTTTACTGATGGGGTGGTGGTTTGGGAAGAGGAGGGGCATTGAGAAGAAAAGGAAAAAGATTAAAGGTCTGATGCAATGCCCATTTATGTCCTACTCCTGTGAAAATGTATTTGTGTGTTTCATTTATGCACAGGAGTTGGGCTATTGCCTGCAGTGGGACTACTCAGTCCATGCAGGTCAATGTAAGCCTTTGCAAGTTCAAAATGTGTAGTAAAGACGCCTTTCCATGGTCTTTCAGTGGAAGCTGGGCTCAGTTGTGTATACAGCATTGCTTTCCTCATGGTCCCAGAGCCCTGTGAATTCACAAGTTTCTGTTTCCCATTTCTGTTTTCAAAACATCAGTTTACAATACACTTGCATGCCACTTGCATTTTCAAGCCGCAACAATTAGAGGTATTTCTTTCCACTTCAGCAATGTGAATTTCCTTACCTACCACACTTGAACACACGCAATGCAATATTTCTGCACACAGAGCAAAGGCTTTTCAAATGCCCTGCAATTTCATTTTAAATAGTCTGTGTAACATTTTGCATCCTGGGCTCCCTGAGCAGCGGCAGCTGTGATGAAGGTGAATGAAAGGCAGTGAGTTGCTACACCAGTGCAATGTGAGGGTGACACTTAGCTACATTCCAAGAAGGATTCACTCCCTTGCAATAACCGAAAGTTGTGGAGTTCAAATTGAAAATAGCGAGTAATTCTTTGAACGCTAGCTTTTTTTCTGTCTTGTCCATGGGCTGACTCTGATGTCTAAGAAGTGCAAATTTCAGCTGAAGCTTTTTTTTTTTTGTGTTTGCGATGTAGAGCAGGTTTGTTTTCTGTGTCATTTCTCTGGTGCCCAACAAGATTAACATTCACACTCAGCCTTTCCTCGGCAAGGTCGTTGATACCGAACCCCTCTCTCTTCTGTCTTAGTGCCTTTTTTCACAAAACTTATAACAACTTAATTATTTTGTAGACCTCTACCCTTCTATCAAGTTCAGTTGAACAAGGCTGACAGGTTCAAAAGTTATTAGGGGGAGGCAAAACAAACACAGTGTGAGCGCATTAACCTCGTTTCCACAGGAACTAAGCTAAAAGTCCGCTCTCCGTGCCCAAACCCAGAGGTCTGGAAGAGATGCAACCCCTCACGCTGGAGCAGAAGACACCCTCTAACTCCTGGGGTGGAGACTTGCAGAAGACATGTTCTTGGGAGTTGGTGGCTCCTGCAAGGCTTGGTGCACCTTGCCTTTGGGTCAGCTGTTGAAAGATGCTGAAAAATTGCATTTTTCTTATATTGCTCCCAGTGACAGTGACCTAAAAGCTAATACAACAAAACGCTTGGCGCCACAACAAAGAAAACGCAGGTGCCGGATAGGCGTATTATGAAACACGTCCATGCGTGTTATTGTAATACGGCGTGGTGTCCGGTGAAAAGATGTCTACATCACTGGCGAGGGAGTGCTGCTGGGGAAGGGCTGGCCCGAAAGAAACGGCATTGTCCAAGTTCACAACGCTCCTGCATGGGCTGGCAACTGCTGCCTGTGGGGAGAGGCTTCCCGGGGGCCTGACATGAGGCATTATGCTCTCTGCCCATGGATTTGCACCTAAGAAGAACTGATATATAAAGCCGGTCTTGAAACCATCTTGGAGCTGTGTTTGCTTCAGAGCTAGCATTGCTCTGGCGAGCTGCCCAGGGATTTAGGCTCAGTTAATCCAAGCTTGGCTCTCCGTGGCAGACACCCGTGAAACAAAGGAAATAAAGCTTCCACGACCCCGTCGAGTTGCTGGTCAATCATTTGGCCAGGTGCAGAAAGTGGGCTAGGCAGCCTTCAGCAAGCTCTCTGGGATCAGAGAGGGGCAAATCCCCGGCAGGGGTGAGCAGACGAATCTTTAGAGATTTTCTTGCCATAATTTCCCAAGTCTGGGAGCGTCACATTCTGAGCCCCCGGTGCCTGTGTGTTTCACACAACCTTTAAAGCCAGCTGTGCTGAAACGCATCAGGGCTGCTCTCATGCTGGCAGTCTTATAGGGAAATAAAAAGTAAGAAGCCACGAAGGAAAATAAATTCTGTTTTCAGTTCTGCTGTATGTATCCTTAGGAGCATATTGATCATTAATTTGTAAAGATTAATACGTTAGATAGAGTTGTTACAAGCACTACCAGTGCTGTAAGAATGATAAGCACGTATGAAGTATTAGGATTACAAGCAGCTTGTGAGATGCTATCGTCTGCAACTGTTGTTTAAGCATTGCCTAACAATTTGTTAGTCCTAATGATTGCCTAATAGGGTTATTAACTGAGCTGTCTATAAATGGAACCTAAACGTAAATGTGATCCAGATTTTACTCTTTTTGCATCCTTAGCCCTTATTCTGCATGTTAATCTTCTGCTTTGATTCCGTCCCTTTTCCTTGATTTCCCTGGGGATTTCCTTCTAAGTGTTAATTGAGACACTGGATGCAGGTTTGATGGGCAGAGGGATATGTGCACTTCAGATCACTTTTGGGAACCGTCAGGTAAGAGTTACCCAAGGACTGATCGCAATTGCATGAGGGAGTTTTCTGCAAGCCGCAACATCTTTTTAATCACAGTTTGTCTTTTAAAATCTGAATGACAGAAGATGTGCTTACCCAGCTGAAACCCTCCTCTGCCCGTGCTGCAGGAGCTGCGGACTCACAGCTAGCACAACATGTGCTGACTTGCAGCCATTATAGAGCAGATTTTAAATAACGCGTTTGCTTAAGTGGTTGCAAATGTTTCTCTGTCATTTCAGTCGGCGATCAAGCAAGTATTTGATTTTCCATTTATTTTCCCTCCTGTGCTGTGAGGTGGGGGGATCCTCAGCAGTCACAGGACAAAAACCAGAAGCAGGGGAACAGAAAGGTGCACCAGAAGACAGGTCCTGTCAGTAAACAAAAAGTACTGCCCCAGGCACCCACGTTTCAGTCCCTGTTTCTTGCAACCTGAGCATTGCTTTTACTACCCTGTCTTGATCTTCTTGCACCCAAGTGCTAAGCCTTAATACACCTTGAAAATACCCTGAAGTGTCCTGAACCTTAATTTCCATCTGGTTCTCCCACTCCCATGAGCTGATCTGGGGCTCAATCCAAAGCTGGCAGAAGGCTTTCGGCTGGCTCCGATGGCACTTGGGACGGGCCCCCGGGAATGTTTCCTGGTGCCTGCACCTCGCAGGCGCATTAGTCACTGCTCCTTGGCATCGCACAGCCTGTGATTAACATTTCCTTCCTACGCCAGTGCTTCAGCCGCTTCGACTCTGACTTTTTGTTTTCCTCCTTCCCCCCTTCCCGGCCGAAGGGGAGAACAATTCCTGGAAAAGAAAAATGCTCTTTCCCCCACGTTGCCGAAACCTTCACAGGGAGCTTTGGGGAGGAGAGAGGAGACTTTGGAGAACATATGGCTAAAAGCGTTTGGGGGTTTTCAGATGGTAAATGACCGATGAGGTCTCAAAGGGGTTTTATTTATAAATGATAGACTCCTGAGAGAGAAATAATTGCTGCTCTCCCAGGCGTAAAAAAGCAATTCACCTGACATAAAACCCAGGGATAAAATTAGCTAAATGAAAGCTAGATATGGCAACTGTATTAAGCTTTTTTTTTTTTCCCCCTGCTGAATGGTGAATCATTTTAATTTTGTTTTCCCCTCCTTTCTTGGAAGGAGAAAAAAAAAGCCAAAGCCAAAGCAGTGCCTTGGGTCTGAAAGAACAGATGGTGCCCTGGGCGGCCCTCCGGAGCGCTCTGCGGCGTGCATTCCTCCACTGCGCCGCTCAGATAACTGAGTTATACAGCACACGACCATCTGGTGTATGACACATCTTGTGTCCCCCGGACAATGCCCTAGCAAACCTCTTCAGGGGAGAGGTTAGTTTCTAGGGTAACAGCAGCATGTGCAGCTCCAGGCCTTATTGAGATTCAGGGCTCCTCACTTGTCCCTATTCTTCTCCTCCCTATTGTTGTCACTTGAGCTTTTGCTGCTTGGTTACTCCGAGACTGACAATATCCATCAGTATTTTGTCCCCGGCCCAGAAACCATTGTCTCCAAATTTTGTTTCATTATTTATGTTTTCAATATCCAATGGTTGGCTGAAGCATCTGCTGTAGAGTGATAAGGCAAGTGCCTATTGAGGAGAACTGTGCTGCTGCCTGACAACGATAGTTTGAATTATTTAGGTTGTGGTTGGACAAGCCTTTGCAAAAGCCAGGATATCCTCGAAGCACTGAGGTGACTTTATTTATTTGTCTGCTTCATTTTTTTTAGGTGCTTGCATCTTTTAATCCAGACCAAAAAAAAAACCAAAAAAACTTAAAGCCTCCATAGATAAGTCAGCTCTTGAAGAAGTAGGTCTCTTGACTGGAGGTCTCTGGATTTTTCCTGGCTGGGAACTATTTGGAAAAAAAAAAAGAAAAGGGGCTTTCGCCTTTTTGTATTTCTAAGGGGTTTCTTCTGAGGTTACTTTGTTTTTTGAGTGCTGATATTCTCCGCTTATTTAAAGAGCCAAGGTCTGAACTATAACCATGATCAAACACAGAGGCTATGTACTCTGAAATTCAGTTTTAGCAGCCTAAATCAGAAAGTTTCATCATCAAGCAGAAGTAGTAGATGTTTTCTCGACCAATAGAAGACATATGTCCCACCGAATCCTTCACTCTGTAACAGAACAATTACATCAGCAGTGTTACCTTCCTCAGATATCTGCAATTGTCGCAGCCAGCCAAAATCCCCCCAGATTCTTCTTATATCTGCATGGAGTAGACTTTTCATTCAATGGAGTTGAAAATACTTGTTTAAAAAATTAAAACATCAAGCATGAGTTTTAAATGAGTAAGTATTAAAAGCGTACAACTAAGGAAATAACAGTGATGTCTAAGCACAAATGTGCTGAACTGCAGGCCTCAGTCAAGGTGTGAGTAACTTTAAAATATTGCATCGTATCTCGGGTTAAGGTCAAGTATTAGAGAACCAGCAATACCAGTTAAGAGCTTCTGTATCTATGTATCAGATAATAATAACAACGTGTATATATAGATATCATGGTAAGTTTACTGTAATGTCATCTGATTCATTATTTTCACTCATAACTTTCTGGAGATTTTATTTTCAAAGTAACACTTGCAAAATATAGATATATGGCCTAAAGGCAATTTTAAAAAAGATTTGTCTAAAAAGCTTCAGTTCCTCACTATGAGGAGAAGAGGAAAAAAAAAAATAGGGTTTTCCCAGCAAGAAACCTTTGTTTTGTAGACCTCAGAGCTGGTGGCACAAAATGACAAAGAGATGGAACCCTGAGCCAGAAGACTGGTTTTAAATATTCTAATGAAATTCAGTTTTGAGTCACAGCATGTTTTGCCCCTGACCTGTTCATTAGGTATGGCATGGCAGTAAGTGTATTTACTTTATCACATGCTTGAGATGGCATGTGATCGCAGAAGTAGAGACCACACTATGTGCATATGCAAGAGGAGATAGAGCTGATTGTGGACAAGGCTTGCTTAGCTGTGTTTTGCTTGGCAGCTTTCAATAGCAAGAAGGGGCTGGAAATATCCCAGCTTTGTTATAGATTCAGAGAGAGTTCCTATTTTTCTAACTCTTCAAAGTTATCAGCAATTTGCTCTGCCAGAACCTCTGTGTTATCTTTGTAGGTGCAAAGCCCTCTGGCCAGACCAGCAGAACGGGACCAGCTGGGAAGGTCCAGGCAAAGCACCAGAGCTTGTGGTGTTTGTGAGGGCACAAGAAATGTCCATACATGGGTATCACATAGACTGGAAACTGGGTCTCAGTCGTGCAACCCTTCTCCCCATCCCACAGCCCTCCCTACCTCCCCTCTTCCAACCTCAGAGATGGGGCGCTGCAGCCCTGAGGCCCCTCAGCATCTCTCCAGCTTCAGACCATGAGAACAACAGAAAGTGAACCAGAGCAGGCAGTTCCATCCTGCAAAAGGTACTCTTGGTCTCAGAATAGTACCAGGTGAGGTATTTCTTTAGAAATTGTGGAAGCTGCATCTGGCACTGAGCCTTCAGCTGGAGTGCTGTGTAGTAGTCTGGTTACTCGAGCTGGATGAGTCTTTCCTGAAAGTGGCATGGAGCAGAAGAAGGGTAACGAGAGCGGTCAGAGGAATTGAGAGCCTGTGTTAGAAGTTTCTCTGTCAGACCTAGCAAAGCAAAAGGCTAAGGTTGCTCTCCATAAGTATACAGGAAGGAGAAGTGCTGTTTCACCCAATGTTACCGCAAGAATATGTAAGTTTTCCTCAAATACATTCCTGAAGGTTTCTAAACATCAGAGAAGGGGCTTCCTGCGACAGCACCCCAATGTAAATATGGGGGGCAAAAACTTCCAGCTTTAAGATGTCACTTGATTAATTTGTGAAAGAGATCATAGGCTATGACTGCCTGCAAAGGCAGGGAACTGGTCCACGTCACGCAGGACATCCCTGCTGCTCCAGTATTTTGTAGGTTTTAAGGGCAGAAGAGCCCATTAGACCATCTGATCTCTGTACGACACAGGCCAGTGACTCTTTGCTGAGCTCAGCAATTTGTCTGACTTAAGCGTTATCTTACAAAAAGTCATTCAGTCTTGACATGAAGACACCAAGATCCACTTCTTTCCCTGAGGTTTGTCAGAGCCTTAATCCCCCTGTTATCAAAATGGACAGCTTTTCTTGTTTTGGTCTGAATTTATTCACCAGCATCTTTGATTCTTTTTAGGCTTTCCACAGACAAACCAAAAAGCCTTCTAGCATAGGAAATGATCCTGCCTGAGCAAAGATTGCAATAAGCCTGATCTCTGAGCAAAAACTAGCATAAATACACTATCTGATCCAGAAAAGTTTACGTTTTTAGCCATTCCTTCTATGCTGTACCTTCCGTGTTTCGACATCCTTCTGACATTATACCTTGGTATTTTAGAAGCTTGTCTGAAAGTGCTAAAATTGCATCGGTGCCTTGTTGCAGCAGAATCGGTGGTAAGGCTTTGGGATCCCTAAATATTCTTCATGTGCATTGTGGGGGCAGAGGAAGGGAGGGGCAGGTAGAAAAGGAGATACTGCAGTATCTCTAGACATGCCAGCTGCACAGGTTATCTGCAGGCAGGGACCAGAGGACCTCAGTATTTGAAATCATTTTTAAAATACTTAGGAAAGGAAAATATGCAGGACAATAAGACACAGAGATGGACTCCTGAATGAGGACGGGTCTCCCTACACCCTTTTAAAGAAAAATAAAATGAGATCTGTGCTTTTTTTTTTTTTGTTTTACTGGCCAGAGCATAGTGCTGTCTAATGGGCAAGACTGGCCCTGCTGTATAATATGGGCAATCCCCTGTCCTGTGCTGATCCAAGTTTTTTTAACGAGTGTCAGTCAGACTGGCATAAGCTTCATCATCTGAGGAAGTGAGTAGAGTGTATATGGATGTATGTGTGCGTGTGTAGTTCCCATCACCAGAGAAGGATGGGTTATATATAACTATATACAATTGTTGATCATTATTTAGAGAAATGTGAAGCCACACAGGCAGAGGCACAAGTGATACATGCAGTATGGAAAGACGTCACAGAACTCACTTCATTTCTAGAAGAAATTATCGCCTGCAGGCTCAGCCTAGAAGGCTTTGTCCAAAGGATCTCTTTTTATTTCTCTTGTGGAAAAAAGGAGTTGCCGTTTTCTTGCCTCTGATAAATCCAGGGTGAGGAATGTAAAGCAAGCAGATAGTGCATTTAGCAATATCCCTGCCTTTACTGCCCTGTCACTTCAGGGCAGCTAATTAGAAGCAAATAGGGGCAAAAAGAGTTGTGATCGTAAAGCTAAGCACAAGGGGTCTCCATCTGTGAAAGCAGAGGCTGCTTATGGGGACAGTCTTAGCTGAATCAGGAGGGAATTACCATCTCTCCCATTTTACAGAGAGGAAGGACAAGCCACAGAAGGATAAAGCTTTGCTCCATTACATGAAGAGGCAATCATTTTTGCTAGGTATGTACTAAGACACCTCTCTACTTTATGAGGGCCACACTTGACCACACTGCTATGCCTTTGTCCAGACCTCCAAGACCCAGATGAAGCCAACCAGTTGTTCATAACATCTGCTTCTGTTGAGAGCACAGCAAATGGCTTCTTAGCAAAGAGATTTCTCTTTGGAAAGGATCACTGAAGAGTCAGAAAGGCAAATTAAATTAGAAGCATAAAGCAGAGTGCCATGAGCAGAGGGCAGAAGAATAAGCTGCCATTCACGTGTGAAGCAGATCACTTGCTAAGAAGTCAAATGTACTCAGTTTTTTCAGGAACATCTGAATATTTTTATACTTAAAAAAAATAGTGGCACAGTCTGCTTAGAGGAAAAAGCAAAACAAAACAAGTTGGGCCATGAGACATGATGCGATTTGCATCTAAATACGTTTTAGAGATAAGAACGTGCTCAGAGGAAAACACAGTATTGCCAGTTCACGAGACTTACTTTCTGGTATCTTTGTGGGAACCAAATGAATTGCAAAACATCTGCAAGGTCCAAAGTGTCAATTATGCCTTTATGTACATGGAGGAAATGTCACATGATGGAGGCAGTCATTGGACATGGTCAATTGTAGGGTTTTATCCTCTGCTTAGCCTTAAAGCCTCGCTCAACAGTCAGGTTAGACAATGGCACTGTCAGAACGGGAGATGGATCAGTTTGGCCACTCAGAGGAGTTGCTTATCAGCACAGAAAGTGTCCCCAGCCTCAGACAGCGCTGACATTTCGTTTGCAAAGCCTGGCTCAGGGCTGCTTCGAACAAGTATGCTTCCAGATTTGCGCATCTAGAAGCAGCCAAACGAAAAACCGAACACAAAGCACAGATACCAGCTAGGATTTGCAAAAGTAATCATGCAAATGAAGTAGGTTTCCAAAGTTTCCCTTAGACCAGATCTGTGTTTCTTAATCAGATTTCTTCTCCACATGTTTTTAAAAAAATGGCAACTTTGCAGACGCATCTTACAGGAACATATAAAAGGAGGTTGTGCATCATTCAAGGACCGTAGGAGCTGCCAAACCAGAAGAATGGTTTTGAAAGGCCCATATGTGTGACTGCGAATGCCAAATATCTTCATTTTAATGGCTTGCGTGTTACAGTTTATATTGAGCACTTCAACAAGTCCCAACAATATTCTTTCCGGATTTGCAAACTTGCATTGCTTCTCCAGGAAACTTTTAAATCCAGCAACATTTGTAATATATACAATTTGTGTATGTTAGACTGCAGTCAACGTCTGCAGCAAAACGGCATCTATAGTCTGTCAAATTGCACAGAAACGCCACTGGCACCATTTCCAGCTGCGCTCCGGGCTGGGGTCCAATCTCCAGTTTCCACCATCTTTCATCACTCTCTAGCCAACGCTAGCAGCATGCCAGCCAACACGCTTAGGTCCTTCAAAGCCCACACAGGTAGGTGACATTTTTGTGGCAGTTAATGAAGGACATTTCTGCAGAACCATCAGAGAATGCTGCAAAACTTGATAGTTTCTCCAAAGTCCTCTTTCTAGGTTTGTGGAAAGAAAACCAACAGCCTGAACTGCATCAGCCTTGTCACCTCCACAGCTGCAACCAGTATCCTCTTACTCTTTCAGTAAGAGTACTTAAAGTTCTCTCATGCAGATTATTGGCATTGGTACGTGCTGTTGGACTTCATACAGATCCCCTCAAATCAAGGGAGGTTTGGATTGGGCTTGTAATCGTTATTATATTTAAATATTATATTATTGCGTCACTGTGGATGCTCTTGTAAAGTCTGATATCTGCATGACTGGGCGAACACATCTGGATTCATTCTGAGCGGGTGTCCCACCAAATGAGATGCCATTCATGAGATACAAGCCAGGCAGGGTAAGAAAATGAGCAGGAAAGGGGAGAAAGGGGTAGACAGAGGGAGGAAATGTTTGATAACTAGTAACTAACTCTTTATGACTGTGTGCGCTTCTGCTGTCGGACTATGGTATTGTTGGCATTGACACTGTATAACACAGCCTTATAAGGTAGAGGGAAAAAACAGGAGCCCAAATGATGTCATTTGTAAACAGTCTGGTGCATCCTTTGGGTTTGTTTTTTTTCCTCATTAGTGGTCTCCACATCATGCCAGTCCAAGTGATCACACGTGGCATCTCCCAGCGGTACTGTGAGCTCATGACAATACCAATGTTAACCATTCTGAGGCCAGTCAGAATACTAGGATTACCCAACTAACATGCTTGTGACACAAGCCCTCAGCTTCACTGCATGCTGCATCCCCCAGCAGTCTCTGCTCAATCGCCTGGACCTCCTCCTGCTGCACATCCAGTGCTGATACTGCAAGCTCTCCAGGAAACTGGAGGAGAATACGCAGAGTAAATCACTGAATTTTGTACCAAAACCACTGGCAGAGATTGTAAACGATTTTATTCTTTCTTTTCATGTAGAGCTCGCAGAAATCCTCTTGAAGAATTTTGTTGCTGCCAGACCAAAAGCAATCCAGGAAGCCTGGTACAGAGTTTGAGACCAACTTGTCTCAGCGTAAGTGGAGCCGGATTACAACACGTCCGGAAACAGCCGCTGGCTGGTGTGGAAATGGAGCCAAGGCAGGGCATTCACTTAAAAATAACTCCTTAGGGTTGAAGTAAAAATATGGGTCACAGAATTCTGGATCTGTACGATCCAGGCAAGGAGGCAAACGAGCAGAAAGTGAGATGCGCAGAACAAGTGTCTTCAGTTGCTTTAGAAAGTGTGCAGCCAAACCTGTAAATTATACATTAAGAATAAAATCTGTTCTGAATTGTAGAAGCCTTCACATTGTTTTAACTTAGATTTTTGCATTTAACATAGCTATGTTTACCAGTGCAGTACCAGCTGGAGTTTGGGAGAGGAGTTCAGGCCCCCATCGCAACAGCAGCAGTCCCACTGCCCGCTCGCTGCATCCTCCCGCCCTTGGCCTGCAGAGGTGATTAAGTGCTTGCTCTGTCTAAAATGCTGGTCAAAAGCCTGACTTTAATTAATATACCCAAAAAATGAGAATGACAGTTTTGCTCTGGTTGTGGCTAGTTCTCGTAACCAACAAGTTACGACAAGGTAACTCATACACCTAAAGAAGAAAAACAACCGAAAAAGGGATGGGACTTGCTCTGTTGTGGTAGTGCAAGTTGCCTAGTAACCAAAATGAAGGTATTTATTTAAAGTTGTTGGATAAGCCTACCAATACAGGTATTCCAGGAAAGGATGGAGTTTGTTTCACAGTTCCAGGAATGGAAAGGAATTTTATGAAGTGAGCAGAAGCGCATCACGTGCACTGTGAGATAAACCCACTGGACAGATCTGAAATGTAGCACAGATTGGGATGGTTTACATCAACGTGAGTTTGGCTCCGTCTTTTGTAGGGAAGCACAAGAGAAGAGAGATCATTCTAGCAGTAAAATTACTTGAAGAGAAGATTCCTGGAAACTGTTTTTAGGTCTGAATTTTTGAGCAACAGTTTCATTGTGCCAGTGAAGCTTGTGTAAGTAACAGCTCTGCAGAAGAGAACATTTAATACAGTGTAAAATCCAGCAGCCGATGGTGAATGGCTCAGGCTCCAGTCTGCAAAACCTGTCTATAGAAAAACAGTAATTGTCAGGAGGGGTCAGACTGTTGTCCATCATCTCTGCAGTAGACAATGGCTTATATTCAGGGAAAAAAAAAACATACAGAACTCTATAGTTTCTAACTGGAGAATAAGCTATCCATAAGAATGTCTTACTTCTGTGTTGGTTAATGTCCTTTCACATGTTCAGGAGAATTATCTGCCTACTGAACTGTAACTTAAAATAGAAGTGTTCAGTCTCTCCTCTTCTAAGCTCTTGTCATCAGAAAAAGAGCACGAAAAAGCATTTTATGGACTAATACTGGTTTGGGTTCTTGAGAAGTTGCTGAGTAATCAATAGGAGTAGAATTCCTTCAAAGCCAGTTGTGCATGGGAAAATGCAGGTTTATCAGGAGAACAATTTGTATTTCTTCAAAATGTTATGTGGGGCGGGGTTCCTGTCCTCCACACAGGGTGAGGGTGATGCCAATGGCTCCTCTCAGCAGCTTCTGACATTTTTTTTTCCCTGAAGAGCCTTTGCTTAACATATTTTATAAATCTAAATACAAAAGATGGACTTTCTGTTACATGCTTATCTCGAACACTGGGCCCTACCTATAGCAAAACGTGTTGTCTTTTACTAAGCATACTGAGAAAATGCCAGATATGAGGACTATCCAGATGGTAGTTTCCTCTGGACTTATTTGAGAGTAGTATTGGTGACACTTCCAGCTTTACCCTGCCTCAAAGGTTAGGATAGAAAGCTACGAACCCATCAGTAGTTCCTATTAGATAGCGTGCTGTCTGTAACACAAAAAGAACTGTTTCTCTTCCAGCTGCTTCGTGCCTCCTCTCTGACACATTCACTGATCACAGGTAAAATAAAAAGGCATTTTCTACTATTATCACAATGAGGATTCATTGAGATTTTATAAATGTACTGTTCCTCCAGGCCTGATGTACTTGCTGCTGGAGTTGGTGAAAATACTCTAAGGGTATTCAGTGGGAGCTGAGCCAGGCTTAGCGTTCTTCTGGTTACACAAATCATAGGGTGAAGGTCAATATCTCCCAGGAAACCAGCCTGCCACACCAGTTCACTGCTAGATATCATGCTACAGCTTGAAATGAATGGTATTTAGGCTACAAACAGGGAAGACACAGCTGCTTAAAATGGCAGCATTGCCATTACTCATTAGCAATGATCATCTGGTGATCTGTTTTCTGAGAGTCACAACTTCTGAACCCATAGGACTACCTGAAAGACTTAGGGTTTTTGCTACAAAAATGAGCTTCTTAGCTCTCTATTTGGGCAGGGGGTGGGGGGAGCTAGGAAGTGTGATCAGATTGCAAAACATCCTGAAAGCCAGCAAAACCTGATTTGTATGCACCTGGCACATAACTGACTTCAGCTTGCAGCCTCTGAGAGCTGCTGTGCCCTTTGCTAGATCCAGGATGCTCACAGGTGTGGGATGGCCAGGAATTTGGGAAGCAGGAGTAGTCCCATGAATAAAGATTCCCTTCTCCCTGTTGATCCTTTGCTGACCCTGCTTACCTAGTTCCTTCTGCAGGGAGCCTTGGAAAAGATCGTCCTAGGTGAGTAGTACCACCGAGCTTTCCCAAGGAGGATGGAGGGACACCTATCTAGGGGGTGGTGTTACTGCTTTAATCTTTCTGTATTTACCTATATGGAGTCTACAAAACACCTCATCAGCTCCTTTTTCTGTTAAACACAAGTAAGGAAAGTTTAGGATGGTATTTTCCTTGTGGTGTATTTTGGAGTTGTTAGCAAAGTAGGTTTGCCCCTGTCGAGAAACCTGCTCCGTGCTGTTTATCAGGCAAAGATCAAGAGCAGAAAACACAGGCTGAGCTGTTAAAAAAAGCCCTACCATCTCTCTTGTTATACTCAGATGCACAGCTACAGTTTAACCAGCTATACTGTGTGGGGGAATCATGCAATATGCCGTTTGGTAGGCGTACAAATGCCACAAGCTGCTACCAGTGGAGAAACATTTCAGGCGTTAGGGTCTCAGTGGTTCCCCAGCTGAGGGTGACTGTCCTCCAGGAAAGAGCCAAGGCAGATCAGATTGGGCTAGTTTTTTAGAGCCCGCTTCTTCACAGCGCAATGACTTGATCCCCAGCCTATCCATCTGTGTGCTCCTTCTCCAGCTCAGGGCTTTGTTTACCCTGGGGCTGCTGCCTATTCCACAGCCCCATTCGCCGCAATTCCATTTGCTTATTTTTCCTCCCTTTCCATATTCAACAGCACAAAACCAAGTTAAGTTTTCCATACCTAATCAGCAATGTTAGGTCCCTGTGTTTCAATGAACCTAGCCTGAACCCTCCTGAAGATGGATTTTGGCAAGAACAAAACACCAGCCAGCTGAAAATCAGGACCAGCTGAGATCCTCCTGATGAGGCATCCAAATTTTCCAAACACAGTCACAATCCTGCCCTTTAGTTCTTCACCACTTTGATTAAACCTTTTTTTCTCTATATACCTAGTGTTGGCCTTGCTAGTTGTCTTATATTTTTTTAGATCTGTTTTTTAGGTCAAAATCAGCTTTTGTTAGAATTTGAGCTTTATCTCCCCTGTTTGAATACTCCTCCCATCCATTTTTTTGTCCATTTGCTAGTCTGGGATGTTGTACCTTTTGTTACCTCTTCCTTTTACTAAATACTGCTCTTAGAAATACTGCATTTGATTTTGTATAATGGTAGATTTTGCTCCTGGAACAACTCTGCCACCTTTCTTTGGCCAAATTACATGTACATCAGTTCTTATTAATGAAACATTATCTAATATGACGCTTGCAGTATTTACAATCTATCCAAAAATCAACATTTAAATTTTAACATCACTCACCTGGCTATTGTGAAAAAGCATTATCTTCATTTTAAAATCACTTCAGGTGTTTTTTTTGTGCAATAAAATTAAAACTGTACATACTCATCTTAAAAAAAAAAAAAATCATCAAGGTTACTCATAATATTCTCTGTGTTATCACTAGAGATTTAAACGTACCACATACTCTGCGGCCAATTAAAACACTCACTGCTCTGTGATTTCTATCCTAATTGTAGCAGTCAGATTGGAGTCTGGGTTTGGAGGGTTTGAGATGGGTGGAGCAAGTGGGAAGTGAGATGGCCAGAAGGGCAAAAATTTCTCTGTTTATTCCTGCATGAAAAATAGGAATATGTTTCAGTGAAACAGAATAAAACTTTAAGAAACCAAAGCTCCTAGCCCAACCACATGGATAAACATCTTAAATATCAAATGAGTCAGAACTTTTTTATTATTGCCTTCCTTGGTCTGAGAAGACAGACAAAACTGTCGAGGTTTTGAAAGTGCACCTGAGGATCTCAACTGGTAATTTTAAAGCCAATGCAATTTTCTCCCTTTATCTCAAAGACGGGGTAATTCCAAAGTGCTGCATTAAAAAGGTAATATTAGATACAAACTGTTCTAGTGCCAAACATCTTGGGTGAAAAGTCCAACTGTTGTGAGAACAGGAGCAGTACAAACATTTAAATTTTCTGACTCTGGTATCATTAGCTCTCCCCCTTAGCACCTTGTAGCTGTTATTAAAATCTGCTGCGTTCAGCTCAGCACTGACCCTGGAGCTGTAGCTCAAGTGACTTTAACCCTTGGTGAGCGGCTCTGGACAGGTGTCTCCATCCCCAAATACACTCGATTATTTGTTGCCCTTTTTCACCTGATACTCTTTTGTTTCCCTTGTAACCAGACACAGAAGGGTTGTCTTGGCAGCCCAGCTCAGCTGCTCTGGAGTTGCAGCTTCACTTCTTGCTCAATGTTAAGGCCTCCTCAACAGGAGCAGAAGTGGGGCTCCACACGCACCTCCTCACCCAGAAACACGGCAGCACAGGGGAAAACGTACCGTAGTGCCTCTGCTTGTCTTCCCCCTTGCTCCCTTTGGGCTTAGTGCTCCCAAGTGGGAGGTGAGATAGCAGTGAGATGTGGTGTGAGCTTAACGTGTGTTTTGCTCTGCTCTCCTTTTCGAGGTGAATGCTTGGGGGGAACGCGTTTGTGTGAGCTGATTGCTGTGTAGACTTTGGAAAAGGGCTCAAACTAGTTTTTCTCTAGAATGTCTAGTTACAGGGGGGGGCCATGCACCGAGACTCCCATCCTCTCCCACCTTTGGGTGCCATGGTCCCACCCAGAGCAGCACCCCAGGGATGTTAACCCTTCCCCAGAAAAAATTTACTGCGTGCTCTTTTATTTTTTTTTTTTTAATTTTTTTTTTTAGTGCAGTATTCGCCGCTCAGCAGAGCGGCTGGGGGCCCTTGGGGAGGGAAAGTCATCTTTCCCCCCACCCCCCCGGCTGCGCGGAGGGGGCGCGCAAGGGGCGCGCAGGGGCCGCGCGCTGCCGCGGCGGGGCCAGCAGAGGGAGCGCACGCGACGCGGTGCTGTTGCGGCCCCGGCCCCGCTCCCGGAGGGGTTGGGTCTGTTTGGGGAAAACGAAGGTATTTCCGAAACCGCCACGTTTTGCCCTTTCCCCACCCCGGCCGGAGGCTGCGCCGATGTGGTTTTTCCATCGTTGTGCGCTGACACGTGCTGTGCGCAGCTCCTGCCGCGGGGCTCGCCCCTCGCGCTAGGAATTGCAAGGCTTCGCGTTGTCCTTCTCTGCTTTAACCATACCGCAACGCCCAGGAATAGCCCCTTCCCTGTCTAGGCAGACGCTGTTTCTGGGACTGCCATCTCCAGGACGCCGCTGATGCTCGAAGCGTGGTGACCGTCACCTCTGCAGTCACTGGTAACATCTCTGCCGGCAGGTGCGGGAGCTGTCACGCTCCGGTGGGGTACAGGGCCCAGAGAGCACTAACAACTGCCCTCAGTCCTGAACTCTAGTGGCCCTTGATGCAGGACTGGTTTGAATAAGTCTTTTGCATGAAAATGATCAAAATTTAAAAAGAAAACCAGGTCAAAACTCATGAAAAGACTTATGCATCGAAAAAAACTGATTTATAGACAAAATCCAGCCCAAAGAGCCTGCGATCTGAGACCCCAGACTCACAAACCAGTGCTTGCTGGGGAACTGCACCTGCACAGAAATCCTCTGACTTCAGGGGAGCCTGCACAGATCATTTTGCAGGAGTAGACCTGAAGTCAGCAACACAGATAAGTGATGTGACATCAGTTTGTCCATTGCCCTTGATTATATTCTTAGCCCATCCTTATGCCCTTGCTAATCTTTATTTTCTATGTACACTGAGGGAAAATGGTTACTCCAGATGTCTCTAAGCTCCTCTCAAAAGCCATTATCTGGCAGGTCTCTCTAGAGGACTGTGCTAACTGTGGGAGAGTTGGTAGTGGATATATACTACTTATCCTCTATTTTGATGCTTCTACCAGTGGAAGATCTAGAGTTGTCTAATACACTTTCAAGTAAATCACCAAGACAAGCAATAACAAGGATGATGGGGAAGGAAAAAAGCAAATGTCGGAAGGACCTGGTTATTTTTGAGAGGGCTTAAGAGTAGTCAAGCTTGGATCTGCAGAGCTTTTTTATTTTTCTTTTTTTTCTTTCCCCTCCTGACAAGCCCAAAACAGTCCCTGCCCCATGAGTGCTTCCTGCTCACTAGTTCTGTGTTCTTACTGCCTTTCTCTGACCTCTCTCAGACTTTGCTTGCAGCTGCGAAGGTTCCCCTCCATCCAGGCTGGAAGTCTGTGGGTTGTTCCATTCCCAGCCTCCACCTGCACCTTCTGAATTTGGAGGAAGGAGGCAATTGAAAGGAGGGGAAAAGAATGGTTTCTGAACTGCAGAAGCCCAAGGTGCTTCATGAGGCAGAAATAGCTTCTAACACAGATATTTCTTCTGCCACTTCTCATTTCTGAGTGTGGTCCCATCAGAAGAAGTTTGAGGGAAGCCACGTAGAGGGGGAAAGGAAAGAGCTTGTGTTGCTGCTTCACCTCCTGTGCACCCCCAGAAAACTGGAACTCTGGAGGCTGACACGGAGGAGTCTACGACTGGCAGTGCAGGTCCTGCTGCTGTGCCATCCTGGGTTATATTCTCCTGGTGCAGCTGAAGCATTTCGTACACCCAGCCAGGAGTCACTGGTGTTCCCAGCTGCCCTCCATGTTGTGGCTGGGGCCAGCAACACAAGAGGAATTGCAGCAGCAATGGAAACTTGTTCCACCGAGATACATATATTAATCTCCTGTCCTAATGCACCAGAAAGGTAAAAGGATGTATGCTGGGATTTCTAGACTGTACTAAGGCTGGAGGGGGAAAAACAACCCAAAACATTTGCGGCTAACTCCAATCCATATTCTTATACTTTAGAGTTTGCCAGTAGACAGGGCTGCCTGAGGACACATGGTGGGCAATTACTTAAAGCAATGGACCACTCAAGGCAGCAAACTGGCCTGCAGCCTGTTTTGCCTACGCCAGAGCACCGTGGCCGCTGTGGTCAAGGCTGGGCTACGGGAGCAGGCATCAAGGCAGAGCATTGCCTTGCAGAGGGTAGCACTGCAGGCTTCTGAGCTTGGCCAGCTTCCCATCAGGGAGCAAACTGTGTTGGCTCATTTGGGCACCGTCGGTGGAGCAGCAAAACCCAGGCTTGCCTGTACTGACCAAGATCTTCCAGCTGGCTCTGCTTGTAGCCTGTTGCTTAACGCAGGTAGAACAGTGAAGCACACAAAATCAGATACAGAAATGCACACATACACACATGCAGATATAAATACATACCATCTATGCACCAAACATAAACAAAATAGCCTCTTGTGTATATTTGAGCATTTCTGCACATCTTTGTTGGAAAACTTCCCAGCCTTTTTTTCTTTTCACTACAGAGGATACAGATTTACCTCTGCCTAAATTTCCAAACAACACATATGCCAGATTTGCTTTACCACCTCCTAAAGATCCCACAATTTAATAAGATGTAGGAATTTGTCATTCTGTTTGTAATAAGTCTTCAAGACACCCAACTTATTGTAGGCTATAGTACTGGTACCTTACCTAAGAGATGGGTCTGTGGCAGCTCAGACAGCTGCTTTTTTTTCCTGGTTGCTGGTACAGGTTTTTTTAATCCTATTTATATCTGACATAAATTATGCTAATGGTGCAGCACTCTGATCCGTGTTTGATACCAGTGGTTGTTGCTAGCACATCAGTTGCAGAGGAGCTAAGCCATCACCTTCAATTAGATGGTCCACTTGCCCAGGGGTGCTGCTGTTTTGTTCAATAACCCTTACAATGTTTTTTTTCTAATCATTGTATACTTTTTCCTGTTCCTTCAGAGCTCTTTCATGAACCCAAATCTTTATTTTCAAGCATCCTATTATGTGCCCTTGCTATTGTACCTAGCTTTTCTCTCCCTCAAGAGTGAAACTCAACCTTAACAGCTAATAAAGTCTTTTGCGTGGCTACAGAACATTAACAGGAGGTAAACACGAGGCAAAGATGCAAAGTTAGTTAGCATGCCACCCGCATGACCAGGATCTATCCAGCTGTGGAGTGCTCTATTTTACAGAAAGTAGCATCCGCTCTGCTTAAAATACACCTTGAGGGTAGAGCAGGGACTGTAACACATTTGTACCCCGGTGCTGAACCGCGCGCCAGCCCCAGATGTTGCAAAGAGGGATGGTGGCTGCTAACAGTTTCAAGTGCGGCGCAGAAAGAACCTAAGAAAGAGGGGAAAAAAGCAGGAAAGAGCTTGTGCTTGGATGTCTAGGGCCATCTGCCACCGCAAAAGTACAATACTGGATTCTTGAAATGTAAAAATAGATCTCAAAAGAGACATGTTTTAATGAACTGAACACAAAGAAACATGGTCGAAATAAACTGAAAACAGAAGCAAGGTTCAAGGATCTGTTTGTTAAATGAACACCCAAAGCCAGAATATGTTTTTAGTGCTGGAGAATGCTGGCTGTCTGGTTTCTGCTAAAGCCTCTGGTCTCTCTTTGGGATGCATGTGGGAGAAGGAGGGGGTGAATGGCAGCCCTTGTTTGTCCTCTCTTGAGGAATCTAATTATGTATCAATTGATTTCAAAGCCTGGAATAGTAACTCTCTAGAAAACACTCGCTCGGAGACATTGTTCCAATTTTCGCCTGTTCATAATTTATTCACCTCCGGTTTCAATGAGAAGGGCGCTCCCTCATACTGATTCGCCCCCCGCAAGTTGCACAGAAAATCACAAGTTTGTGGACTTTTAAAAAAACAAAACCAAACAAAACGCGCACACACAGAGCGGCGAGGCGAGGGGAAGGCGCCTGGGCAAGCGGGAAGGAACAAAATGCAGCTCCTCCATCATCCCAGGGCTCACGCACGCCGCTGTGGCGGGCAGCCCCGCCATGCCCAGCTGGGAGCCGAGTTTATTCCCTCGCCCCTCGCCGCCAGCGCAGCCTGGAAACAACCTGGGGGGCGAGGGGAGCTGTGCACCCCAGAGCAGTATTGCCCCTCCATGGCACCGCAGCACCCTGAGCGACAGAGGTGCGAGGGGCAGGCTGCTGCTACTCTCCTGGTGCTCAGTGTGCAGGAAAACCAAAAATGCTTTGGTAGCCCACCCTCCAGCCCTGGGGCCACCCTACCTGCCCAGGCCAGCCTGGCTGGTGGCCATCCTGGGGCTGCACTGGGGGCTCCCACCAGCCTCCAGCCACCCCAGAGCGGCCACCATGGAGATTCACCCGTGGTTCACCCACACCAGACAGTGTGGGGGGTGACCAGGCCCCCAGGCTGTGTATGTGTATTTGGGGTGGGGGTCCCCCAAAGGCCCGGCTGTTTGCTTGCAGGGGGAGGCGCGTGGTGCCCGGTGTCCAGCACCGCTGCCTCGCCCCCACCCAGGGCAGGGTAACGGCCCCCAGCAGGGCAACCCCTCCCCCAGGGGCTGAGGGTCCCCCACCAAAAAAAAAAAAAAAAAGAAAAAAAGCAACGGCAGCGGGTTGGGCGGCTTGAATCCATCCCTCCCCCTGCCCGAAAGCAGCCGAGCCACGAGTCTCCTGTCATTCAGCCTTCTGCCCGGCTGATCACTGTGAAAAGAGCCGCCCCGGTGACAGAAACACATGAATATTGACGGCAAACAAACCCCGGGGGAGCGGCACCTGGGGGGCTGCGAGCCGGCCCCCCCTCGGCCGGCGGGGGAGGGCGCTCACCTGCCGCACACGCACGGCCATGTGCCCCCCCCCCGCCCCGAGAGAGGGTCTCCGCTCGGCTTGGCAAAGCCCAGCCTAGGCAAGGCATGGGGGGGTCCGGCTGGCTGCAGCCCCCCCGGGCCGGCCCTCCCCCGTGTACCTGCCGCAGGCCGGGGAGGCGGCAGCTGAGTCTATATAGCTGGTGGGTTATAATGGGGCTGTCCCCCGGGGGGGAGGACCATAAAAGAAACACGTTTCATTTACAAGTTTCCCCCAGCTGGCCCCCGACTTTAGTCCTTATTCCCTCTCTGGAGAGGGGATAGGGGGAGACGGCTTCCCCCCCCCCCCCCCCCCCCTTTTCATGTATCTACCCCAGGCCAAAATCTTTGCTTTCACTTCAAAATCCTCAAGCTTTCCCAGTTTAAAGGCAAGAGTCATGGGGGAGGGGGGGGTAGGAGACAAAAGCTCTAACCCTCACAGTTTTCCATTTCTTTTTGGGCCATAGCATCTCTCATTATCGCTTTCCTCTCTCCCATCCTCGGGGGGAAAAAAAAAAAAAAAAAAAAAAAAAGGTATTAATATTTGCTTTAGAAATATACTTTCAAACAACTCTATGCCCCCCTGGATCTAAATAAACAGCATCGGGAAGCTAACATATCACCAAATGCCCCCCCCCCCTTTTTACTTTTTCCTCGCCTATTGTTTAGTGCTAGGGCTATAAATAACGTTTCGTTTGGGTTTTATGGACGAGACACGTTTCTAAGGTGCCCCCCCCCACCCGTTATAGCGTCAGAGCGGGGTGTAGGGCCGGGGGTGCCGCGGGGGTGCCCCCCCCCCCCCCGCCAAGCCCCTATTAACCGCCTATTACAGGGGGTGGGGGCAGGGAAGGTGCAGATTTAAATGGCCTTCCCCCCCCCCCCCCCCCCCCCCGGTTCAAACGCAGACAATTTTGATGAGTGGGTTTTTGTCCGGATGGTTTGTAATGGTGCCTGTTTTGGGGTGTCCCGGGGGGTCCGGGAAGCTTTAATTCGCTCACAAAGGCTCATTTGCAGGTCAATGCCATGGCACACTCGCCTCTCCCCTTTGCCTAAATCTCCTTTTGTTCCCCATCGCCTGCTCCTCATGCCAGATGGCCGCGGAAAATGCTAATTTTCTCTCTCTCTCCCCCCCCCTTTTTTTTTGCATTTAATTGCGGCCCTTTGCAGATGGGGGCTGCGGAGTGTGTGCTTCATTCAAATGAGTTTGCTTTTTGGTTTCCAGGCACGTTTCTAAAAGTCCGATCTGAGTCAGGCAGGGATTAGTTTGACAGGGAAGTGATCAGATTAAAATCCGTGCATGAGCTCGGCCTCCTCGCTCCCTCCCTTTAAAGCTCTCCTCCTTCCCCGCCTTGCCCGTCGCTTTCCTCTCAGGAAAAAGGCAAATCCTTCTCTTTCCTCAGCTGGTGTGAGCGATTTGGGGTGGGAGGCAGGGTGGATTTAGCCTGAATCCAGGCAGGATTCAAGGGAAAATTCATCTTCTTGGGGCAATGGGAAAATAAGCTTCCCTTTAGCTAGCATCCTGCCACCAGTAGGGTCATAAAGCTGGCTATGGTGTGAAGATAACTGTTTTCTCTCTTTTTAAAACTTCCTTTTGATAAGGCAAGTGTTGGTGTTGATGGGAAGAGGGGAGCAGATGCCACCATAGGTCAGGGTATCTGAGGGTGGGGATGGGGACAGGGCGGTACGGAAGGGCAGTGGTGGGCAGCTGCCGGCACCGCAGCATGCAAAACCCCCCGGGGGGACCTGGCCACCTCCAAATGTGTGGTGCAGAGGGCAGAGCCACCAAAACCGCTGGGGAAAAGATGCTGAGAGGTGTGCCCTCCTCCTCGGGTGTCTCCAGGGTCTCACTCAGTTTTAGTAGGATGAGCTTGTCCCCAAATGGGGTCTTGTGGCCTTTGAAATGTCTTAAAAGTGGTCGCACTTAAATGCTTCCTCTCAACAAGGAAAAAAGTGTCAAAAGAGCAAAAGTGGGGTTCTTCCCCTCTTTAAAGACAACTAGACAATGCTTGCAGCAATTGCACGGGATGAAACCCAGACTCCTTTTTGCCTCCTTTTTATCGGGGTGTGAGCTAACGTGTCTCTCTGCATGTTGGCAATCGGCTGCTGCAGCTCAGCTGCGCCGGGGTAACATGGGGCAGAGCCATGGGCTCGGGGTCCCCCTCCTCGTAGGTATTTAAGCACCCCACTCAAGGCTTTGTAACTTGACGGGGAGGAGAGGATGCTGTGCTCCTCTTCTTCACCCAATGTCAGGATGATCTTGCCCCTGGGGTGGGAGGTGTGGGTTTGGCTCCTGGATTTTCAGCTCGAGGGAGGGTTGTTCAAGGCAAGACAGCCGGGTAGGCATCCCAGCTGCTGTGCTGCTAACACAGCAAGCACAACCCTCAATTCCTTTCCCCTCAACCATATTTTTAATGCACTTCTGCATTTTGGGTGGCACTGGGTTTGGAAGTGTGCTCTACAGCAAATCCCTCAGCGGTAGGAAAGGCCCAAGGACCTGTCCCAGTTGTGGATGGGGCTGGACATGAGTTAGGCACCACCAGGCTTTTCAGCTGGACCAGGGCTGGCCCCTGGGGGCGAGCACAGGCAGAGCTGTAGGATGGCTTGTAGTGAAAGTGGAGGTGACACCTTCAAGCAGCAGCAGTAGCTGGGCAAGGGAGAGTTGCAATCTGGGCTCACAGAGGTACACGGCCCTCTTAAAAAATGCTAAAAGCCTCTTCCCATGATGGAGAAGTGGGAAAACTATATGAATGTCAGAAAAGTCTTTAAAACTATTGAACAGTGTAGAGAGACAAACTTATCAGGCAGTTTATCATCTTCAGTCACAAATCTACACTGTATGGTTTGGTTTGTTAGAGCAAGATGGTGATATTTTCTTGCTGACTTTGGAGCATATTAAGCCAACTGCTTCACCTGAGTTCTCCTTAGTTTCTGCCTTAATTAAAGCCAGCCTGCAAACACTGACCCAGGTGTTTGCATGCTGGCAAAGTGCTGGCACAGGCACCTGGATCCATGTCTGCAGGCTGGGAGAGCGGCTCTGGAGCCACAGTTGGCTGTCAGGTAGTACAAAATGTGTTTTTACATATATGTATATGCACATACATTTATAAACTTTTGGATTTTGAATAGTCTGTTGTGATTTTTGGAACTTAAGAAAAACACCCATTAAAAAAATCATCACCCATTGTGATTTGATTGTGCCCTAAGAGAGAAACTAGAGGCTTCAGCTTTGGGAGTTGTGGGTGGGAAGGAATGAAGTGATGCCTTTGCCTACCAGGTAGGACTCTGAACTGGGGATGGGGGGCGGGGGGGGATGCATGCAGTCCACTTTTTGCCTCTCTCACTGCTGGGGCCTCACAGCTCTGGATTGAATTGATCTGTTAAAAATGAACCCTTGTATTACACTGGATATTAGGGCTTAATGACTCATTGTGAATAAGGTCTAATGTGGAAACATCCATTCCCTTTGGGATAGCTAGCGAAAATAAAAGCAAAATTACAGTAGACAAAGATTTAACCCTAGTATCTCTTAAATCTTTAGTAACTATTTCTCTCTCTCTCTAAGATTCAGGGAGGGGAGGGGCAAATCCCATATATTCTGGATTTTTGTTTAAATTAGGTTTGTTTCTCTAAGAATTCAAGAACATTTATTTGCTTAAAGGCTTGCCAGTAAAAAGGCCCCAGGTCTAATCCCCTTTCTGCTACACACCAATGAAACTTAGGAAACTCTTTGACTATTGACTTTTTCACGTGGAAACTGATCTGCTGAAAGTGAAAAGAAACCATTTCTTGGAGGGGGGGAAGAAAAACCTCTGTGAAACTCTGTTTTGAAGAAGTTGTCGTCCTTGGCCTGTGGAGTAGCAGCAGAAGCAAAGGCTTTTTGATCCTCAGATTTGTAAACTTGTAGACATAATAATGCCATTTCTCTAGTGTTAGCAGGTGTCCTGTCTGGAAGTTGCTGCCTCAGCCTCCAGCAGAGCTGGGAATTAGAAAATTGTCTGTCTTTCCTGAACCGTGAAGTGCTGCTCTTAAATAAAGGCCAGGTCAGATGTTAAAGGGACATTCTTGTCTCCTGAAGCCGAAATAATCTACAGTCACGTCGAGAAATGAAGGCATCCTCCTCCCAAAATGGTCAATCTCTTTATCTCCCATTATAGTCCGCAGGGTCAAGAAAAAACCCCTTCCATGCTGACATTTTGCAATATTTCTCCTCAGCCTGTAATTATCCTGGTTCTGTATAGCCGAATTTCAGGGAAATATGATAACTGGGGAAGTTTTATTCTTTTCCTTTTTTGTTTTTCTCCCCCCCCCCCCCCCCGTTGTTCTTCCTTGGCAGAACAGTTTAGTGAACACAGATCAAGCTTCAAATATAAATTCTGTATTTTCTCTCTGCCGTTAATAGCTCTCAAATGAAATTAAGAAATTTTTTTTAATTTAATATGGTTAAAGAGAATTTTTGCCCCAAGTCCTCAAAATCCTGCAGACAGGCACAAAACCGAAACCAACAAACATATCTTTTAATTTGCAGCTAATTCCCTCTGATAAGGTGTCTTTGTGCCTGTGTTTTATGGGTGTTTGGTAACAGTGATTATTATGGAAATTATCCCCAACTCTCCTGCTGTATCCCCCTGCAGAGGTGGCTACTGCTGCTTAGAGCTGTACTGTCCTGTGCTACACACCTGGTAGCAAACGAAAACTGATGCTTTTCTTTTATTTATGCTTTAGAAAAGCTGTGCCTCAGAGGAGCGCCCCAGCTCAGGAGTTGTGCTGACGGGGAGAAGGGGTGTCCCCCCCTCTCCCCCCGGCTGTGCCCTACTGCTCCCTGCTCTTGTCCCCAGGTGCTGGAGGGGGGATGTGAAATTTGGCAGGGGGGTGGGCTTTGTGTCAGAGAGGTGCCTTTTGCCATCCCAGCACAAATTAAACACGTGTGTTCCTCCGATGCTGCCAAACCCCTGCAACACCCCGTAACCTGCTGTGCTCCCTGGGCTCCTCGCCCGCATGGCACGGGACAGCGATCCCACCTGGCAGCCGGTGGAGAGGAGGGGTCTGGCAGTGTGGAGGTGGTTTTGGGTACCACCGCACCCTCTCCATCAGCTCTCTGAGCAGAAAAGCCTGGTCGTAGCAGCTTCCAAAAGGTTTGGTCTTGGCACAAAAGGCAGGCTTCCTCCTTTGGAGGGATGCACATCCAGACTCCCTTGGTTAGCAGGATGAATAAACAGGTTTGGCCTAACGATGTGCAGAAGAAAATGGAGAACCAGGTGCCGATACTTCCAGTCTAAGTTTACTCATCTGGGTGACAGCAAAACCTAAAAAAAAAAAAGATCCAAAGCTTTTTGGACCACCAGCCACCAGATGGGATGTTGTACAGCACCAGCAAAACTGAAGCTATGTTAACTAGAGCCACGTTTGAAAATGTCTTGAATGAAGGTCCTAGGAAAAGCAGGCTTTACTAAACCAATTACCCTTGGATGTATGAAAACAACCTAATTCATGCCCATTGTTTTCCAGAGAAAATTGCTGTAGACCTCAGGTCCCAGTATGTCTCAAGCTGCTTAATGTGACCCAAACAGGGACTTTTCCTCAGTATTTTCATGTAAAAACAGATGCGATGGTGAGGTGTATTCTTGGGGGAGGGTGGTTTTGGTTTCATCTGAAAAACTCTTCTCTTTCCCTGACTTCATAGCCAGGCACAGCAGTGATTTCCTAGGCTTGCTGTGATGGCGAGGGTGGTGGAGACCACGGTCCAGTGTCGAGGTGCCGCACCTGCAGCAGTTAGGAGGTCATCCTTCTTCCCCTCCTGGAGAGTCAGCAGGTTGACGGTGGGACCGATGGGTGACAGGCAAGGGAAGAAAGATGTGGTGAGGTGAAAAGATTTGTCAGAGCTCAGGCAGTGATTTCTGTTAGTTTAGGGGCTTGGAAAAAAAAAAAAAATCATGTTTTTCAGGTTCCTGTTCTAGGTTACATCCAAGAAATACTCTGGTGTTTGTGCAGAGCAGGCAAGGATGAGGGAAGACGGGGCCTTGGCTCTGCCCCCTTGTGTCTGTGCACGATGATAAAATCTTTTAATTAAATGATCGCATTGAGTGCACAGAGTGAACGGTGCTCGCTTAATGAGCAGTTGCTCAATTTTGTTTTTCTCGCCGTTCAATGGACGGTGCTATGTCTTACTAACTGTGCACTATTCAAACCCTGCTCAAAGACATTATTAATTTCCCCGCTGGATTTATACGGTGCTGCTCATGGTAGTATCTGAGAGCTTTCCAGACATTTATGGATTAAAATATAAACAGTGAGTGTTATTATCCCCGTTTAATGATGGGGAGCCAACATAAAAAGAGATGAGAGCTAATAATTAATTCAGAGTACTGGTCCAAGGTACCCCACAGCCATCCCCTTCCAAGCTCTGGGCTTCATCTGGCTGAAAACACATGTGTAGCCCGGTGTGTGGTGACCCTGACTGCAGCTGTGGATGCTGAGTGCCTTCTCAAGTCAGACCCAAGTGTCTCCTATCAGATGCCCAACAAAGGTGGGCACAATTAAGTGGCTGCTCATGAAAACTTCAAGCACCTCGCCCAGGACTGCCCAAAGCCTCTGTTGCAGGAACAGGTCAGGAGGAGCCAACCATCCTTTGAAGAATAAAAACCTGCATCCAACTGTTAGCATTGGATTAAGCATGAAAGCATCTTGCAGGCCCTTGCTTTACTCTCTCAGCTTCTCTGGCATGAGTTTACCCAGCAATTTTCTCTTTGCCGCACGGCCCAGATTCATACTGCAAGAGAAAGTGCTGCATGAAGCGGGTAGCCTGTGTCCTGGGGGAAGAAATAGCATGCATGCCTGTGAAAATGCACCATGAGCGAAGGGTCTGGGCTGAAATCGTACAGACAGCTCATGCACCTCTGAAGTTTGAGTGTTGCCTTCTCAATCCTCATTCTGTGTGTAATACAAGTGTAGTGCGTGTGTGAGAGAGCATCAAGTATGCTAAAGCAAATCTGGTAGGGGAGAGTGAGTAATCCTGGGGTGACGTGAAGCCTAGTGACTCCTCAGCAGGACTGGGGCACTGACCGGGGCCACAGGTATAAAAAATATCAGATTATCGTTAGCACCCCTCTGTAGATGAGTTGAGGGGAGGGATGGGATGTTACTGGGTGTTTGCTGGCAGCAGAGCTGTGTTGGAGCCAGGCAGCCTCTGAAGGAATGCACAAAATATATATACAAATTAATATATAATGCAGAATATAGACGCCGTGGCCTGTTCCCTTCTCTCCCTCCCCGTGCGCACACCAGCAGAGTTTGGTACCCTCTGCCCAGCTTCTTCCAGCATACCCCAGCCTCAGCTGTGCTTCTGCTCCACCCGTGCCCTGTTATCCCCATCTGTTTTCTGGTGCTGCCCCCCATCCCTGCCTCCTGTTCCTCTCCCTGCATCCCCATCCCCATCCTACAGATTGGGACCCTGTGACACAACGGATGCAGACATGAGGCTGCATAACCACCACTGGCCAACGGTTTTCCTGGAGCAGAGGCTTGGCTATGCAAATCAGGGAAAGTTGCTCCAAAATTTAGTTTGTTCTGTGTTTAAAAGAGTTGAGCTATTTTTTTTGCCTCATAGGAGGGCCTGCCTCAGGGCTTTTACATTCTATACAACTCATCTGTTTAGCATCTTTCTTTCTCCCTTTTTCCCCCCAAATCTGTCCCAACAAAAGTCTCTTGGAAATATATGACTAAAAATCTCCCTTGGTTTAAAAATCGAACAAACCAAAACTTTAACTTCTTTTCATTGGGAATTTCACCAGTGACACCAAAAGAGATTGTGTGATCTTTAGTATTAGATGCTGTGTGATGGTAGAGAAGATACTTGATTCTCCTCCTTTCTCCATGAGTCAGAATAACAGATATAATCCCATCCTTTCATCTTACGAAAAGACTTTTGGTTTGTGTTTTGGCCTGCTTTGTTGCAAAAACGCTTGTCAAGAAGAACATATCTGAGAGGGTACAGGCTAGTGGAGGGGAAGGCATTGGAAAACCATTGTGAGTTTATTCTGTAGCAATAGGTGACAAGGTAGCTAAAAAAAAAATCCAGCTCCCTGATTAATTAATTTATACTCCCTGATTAATTATTTTTATATATATGTGTGTGTTTGTACATACGCATGCACTATTTCTCTTCATATATTTTTCTCTGTTTAAACATGGGCAATTCGATTTCCATCTCCCCACATGCAGCCTTTGCACGGATCTCCCCATGTAGCCATCCTATCAAGCTATCACAACTCGTTGCAAATGAATTGGGTGTTTAGTGAATTTATTTCCATACCCAAACATAGGAAATTATTCTTTAAAAATGATGGGTTTTTCCCCATCCTGTTACCTACACCTCCTGCTCATTAGCGACAAATATTTGCTCAAGAAGTGGAAAGCAGCTTTTTGTTTATTTTAAGTGATAATAGAACAAGTTTTGGCCCAGAAAGAAAAGTTGCAGCTAGGAAGGAAAATGATTTCCAGTGTCAACCATATGTTGCATTCATCTAACTGAAGTGGCTTAATTGCTGGTAGATGTTGTTGTGCTCATAAAGATAGCGCTACCTTTTTTGCCAAGATTGTTTGCTGATAATTGCATTTCCTAAAAAAAAAAAAAAAAAAATAAATAAATCTGAAAGACTTTCTCCCACCAAGCTTCCCTTCCAGTCTTCCTGCAGTGCCCTTTCCCTTTAGGTACCAGAATTCACATCGAGAGATGCTTGTATGAAACAAATCTCTGGAGCTCCGGCAACTTTAACGCTTCCATCTCGGTCTCTCTCGGGGCAGGGGGGAACTGCAGTAGCTGTGCCCCTAACACACGGCTCTGCTTCTCAGGAGACGGAGCGGTGGTGATTTGGGGTAGATTATTCCCCTAATTGCGTAGCTGGCTTCAGCCTGGGATTAAGGCGGCTCAAATAACGACCTGACTTTTTGTAGCTGTAATGAGTGACAAGCTCGGTCCTTCAAGACCCCCGATATTTTGAATCCTTTCCAAAAATATTCCTGTCCTCAAATCCAAAGTGGAATTTGGGATTTACCGCAAAGGGGTAAGTGGGTTGGCGGTAACAACCGGCAGCCTCCCTCTGCTTCTGCCTATGCATTCTCATGATAAAGGGCACTTTAAAGCCCCTCTGACAATGAATGAGTCCTAGTTAAATATTTCAAGAACTTCTTTACATGGTTTCCTCTGATGCATGTACTGTTGAGACATCTGTCTTCCGTACTAATAAAGTAGTCTAGATTTAAAATGAACTTCATTGGATTGCTTTGAAACTATAGGCACATATGGTTCATAATTAGCTGGATATCTCTTATAGTTAAATGATTTTTTTTTTCTCTCTCTCTCTCTCTGTCGCCCATTCGCATCAATAATAGAAGCAAACAAAGTTCCAATTGTTCCCTGTTGCGGGACATTATGTGCCTGAATAAATGGATGTTGGCTGTGTCTACATGGATTTGCCATATGGCTACAAAGGCCGAAAGAATAGGGGCAGTGTGCTTTGTGCCGGGGCGAGGAGGGCCGGCCGGGCTGGGTGGGGCAGGGCGGGGGGCAGCCGCACACCTTCCCCCCCGGGCCCTCACGGCGAGCAGAGCCCAGGGGGCTGCGGGACGCTGGAAACCCGACAGCTCCTCTCGGGCGATGCCTGAGAGCTGGAATTATTTGCTTTCATAAAGAGCCCCGTGCCTAAATTCTGGCTGGGGTGAGAGCTCTCCTCCCGAGCCGGACTGGGCACACCTCGGGGCAGGCGGCGGCTCCTCCGGCCGAGGTATTCGGGAGCTCGGAGCAGGGATCTTTCATTGCAGAAAGTCCTATTATTAGTTGGGGGCTGGGACAATGGAGGTCCCAAAGGCACCTGCTTTCATGAAAGCGAAAGAAAAGCCCATAAATCCTGGAGGATCCAGCTGCCTCACTCCGGGTATTGTTGGCTTTCATAAGGAAAGGGAAAAGCTATTTTTCTTTTCAAAGGGGGGGAAAATCGTATTGAGTCAGCAGCCACTGATGCGGGTGCGTAAAATAATCCCGTTCTGATTAAGCGATCACGGAGCTGGAGGTAATCAATGTTACTTTTACAGCCAGGAGCGTTTGGCGGCTGTGACGGGGCGGGGGGGGGGGGGGGGGGGGCGGCAGAGAGGAGCGCTGCAGGGGCCGGGGGAAGATGATGCGGATAAACCCTGAGCCTTATTCACCCTGAGCCTTAGTCTCTTGGCTCCCTCCCCCCTCCGTGAAAGAGCATCGTTGCACAGCTCATAGGGCCGCTGGGGAGTGATGTCCTCGTCCCCCCGCACCCGCTGGGTCCCGCATGGGGGTGCAGCACTCCACAGAGGTGACAGGGTGGGGAGTGGGGTCTGAAAGGGACAACTCCGTCACCTCTGGGACCCTCATCCCCCTCCCGCATCCCTGCTCCCCAGCTGTATTCTCCGGCACCGCGGTCCTTGCACCAACTGCAGCTGGGACCAGACGTGGTCTGTGCCCCCCTCCCTGGGCAGCGCAGGGTTTGGGACCCCGAGCGGGGTGCGTGCCCTGACCCCCCCAGGCCTGCGTGTAGATCCCGGGGCTTTAACCTGCTCCCGGGCCCAGGGGATGGGGTGCCCCCCCCCCAAACTGCCAGCCCTGCCACCAAAGCGTTAATGCCAAAATGCTGGGTATTTTGTCTGTTGGGAGGGTTTATTTTGTCTGTTTGTTGTTTTTCGTGTTTTCCCTCGTTTATGGCCAGCTGGAATTGCTGCCTTTCCCGGCACTGTTGTGCCTTTGCCCTGTAAATCATTGTTGGCCTTGGGCAAGAGGTACCAGGAAGTGTTTCCCTGCCGTAGCCACGGCTTCGAGCTCCGGGGAGGGGGGGGGGGGCTTTGCACCGCCCCCCCCCAGGGCAGGGCCGTACCCCCAGTGCTGAGTCCACCGAGGGCACCGTGGGGCTGTGGTCACCCCCCCGGCCGTCTCTAAGCGTGGAAGACAGCGGCCCCCGCCCCGCTGCACCCACAACACAGCCTCGAGGGGGGGCAGATACAGCTTTGGTTAACAAAAAGAGGGAAACGATTAAAAATAAATGAAGAATCATAAAACGTGCTGAAAAGCCGAATTCAGCATGCGTGCTCCCCTCACACTCGGTTAACTCCAGCAGTACTCTAAACCACTTATTTTTAAGTGAAAACCCGCTCCTTTGCCCTCCGAATTGCACACAAGCTGGGAGCCGCGGAGGGGGGGAGCGCGGTCCCTGCGGCGGGGTCCTGCTCCGAGCCCCCCCCGCCCCTCGAAAGGCGCCGAGCTGGGCTCGGCTCCACCGCCCGACCCTCCGGGGGCTCCCCCCCTCCCCCGAGGGCGCCTGCACAGCACACATCAAGCAGCCTTGCAGGGGTTTCCTGGCTTTCTTTTATTTATTTATTATTATTGAAGTTGTGGCATTATTTGCAATGGCAGTGGTACAGACCGGCTCAGGAACCATTGAAACAGATTTGTCTTCAAGTAAAGTCTAAAAAATATTTTGAACCATAGCTACATCTTGTGAATGCAAAAAAAAAAAATCCCACTATAAAAATAAATTTACATTTTGTAAATAACAAAAGCAAATATAGTGCCCTTTGGCTTAACCAAAAGAAAAAAAAAAAAGACTATTGGATGTCAAAGTTATCCACATTTCTGACATAAATAGAAAATATAAGTTAGTATAACTCTTAAAAAAGTTTTGTACAAATATACACTTGCTTTTTTCATTTTTTCCTTTTTCCTTTTTTTTTCCTCCTTTTTGCACTGAGAGCTCAGCAGAGATTAAACATTTCATATAAATGACTTTTAAAGCTTTACACTTCTGGCCAGTGTACTCACATTAGGCATAATACATTTCTATACAGAACGTAATACATTGCACAGTTGTACGTTAACACTGCTCCGGCCGCGGCCGGCGGGCAGGCGCTCCGGCTCCGCTCCGGTTCCGCTCCGGCTCCGGCTCCCGCTCCCGGTCCCGGTGGGCGCGGGGGGGCCCGGCTCGCCTCGCCGCCCGCCCCGGCCCCCCGCGCCTCCGGGGCGCCGTGCCTCCGGGGGCGACGCGCCTCTCCCGTGGGTGCCGTAGTGCAAAAGTCTGGGGAGGAACAAAAAGCAGGAGAAAAAAAAAATAATCAGAAGAGGAAAAAAAAAAATAAAAAAAGGTGAGGGGGGAGCGGGGGGGGGGTGGTAGTAAATAAAAGCGACGCAACAAGGGGCCGGACGCCCCCGCCCGCCCCCGGGACGCGCCTCACCTGGCTCACCGGAGCCGCTTGCGGGGGGTCTGCTCAGCCGGCACGGCGGCGGGGGGCGGCGGGCAGCCGGCGGGGCGCTCCGCCGCCGCCTTGGGCTCCGCCGGCCTTTTCCTCCTCGCGAAGAAATCTGGATGGGGGACGGAGAGGGAGGCGGGGGGGTCCGTCAGCCGCTGCGGCGGGACGCCCCGCACCCCCCCTCGCGCCCCCCGCGCCCCCACGCACCTGTGATGCGGGCCGTCGGGCCCCTCCGGCGGAGCCTCATGCCGAGGCGGCGGGGCGCGGCGCGGTTCTCCCGGCTCAGGCGCCCCGCGGGCCCCTTGCCGCCGGCGGCGGGGGGGGGCGGCGACGGGGAGGGGGGCGTCCGGCGGAGCGGGACGCGGCGCCGCCCCACCTGCAGCGTCTCCCGGTAGAACGCGGGCACGGCGCCGCCCTCCACCTCCTCCCAGCGCAGGCGGCCGGGCCCCGGCAGCGGCGTGTCGGTGTGGAAGTTGTAGTCCCAGCGGCGCTGGTCGTCCTCCCCCATCTCCCGCAGGCGGCTCCGCAGCTCCCGGCCCAGCTCCTCGTGGTCCACCGGCCCGAAGAGGCTCCTGCAGACGGGGCTGCGGCCGTGCCCGGCCAGGGCTGGCGGGGCCGAGAGGCGCTCCAGGGCGGCGGCGCCGGAGAGGTGCACGTTGGACATCGCCGCCGGGGAGGACGCGGGGTGGGTGGGTGCGGTGGGTGCCCCCCCACCGCTCCTCGCCTCCCGTCCCGTCAGCGCTCCGGCCGGCCCTGCCTCCCGCCTCTGAGCCCCTGCCCCCGGCCGCCTGGCTTTTAAACCCCGCTCCCCGCGAGTGCGAGCAAAACAACCATTAGCATAATAGTATTTCCCGGCCACCGGCCCGCCGCGATTGGCGGGGACCCCCCCGCCGCCCCCCGGCCCCCGGCGGCAGCCCTCCTGCCCGCGCCCTCCATTGGCTGCGCCGGGCAGCGCCGCGCCGCCGCCGGCCGCATTGGCCCGGCCCGGCCCCGCCGCGGCCCGGGGGGGCGGCCCCGGCGCTGGCCCGGCCCCGGGGGGCGGCCGCGGCGCTCCCCGCCCGCCGCCGGCCCCGCTCCCTTTGTCTGCCGGCGGCCGCGGCTCCGCCGCCGCTTCCTCCCCGGCGACTCTCGGGGTGGGGTGTTCCCCCTCCGTGTTGCCTTTTCGGGGGGAGGGGGGGGGGGCGTGTGTGCGATTATTATTTTTATTATTTTTTTTTCCCCAGGGGTGTCGCCGGCAGGTTTTTTCAGCGTCCGCGGGGCGCGGGGCTTTGGGGCGGGCGGGTGGAAGCAAACAGGATCGTTTCTGGCTCGGGGTTTTTTATTACGCTGCTGCAAAACAAAGCGAGATGCAGATTTCAAAACAAGCTGAAGGCTATTTTTAAAAACAGGGCTTCTCAGCTGCATGGAAGTAATAAGTTGCAGCCTTGCTGAATAGAAATACATGAAAACCACAGCATTTTCCTCTCCTAACTTTAAAACCCACATAATACGTGTTTGTTCACTGCAGATGAACTAATCTCGCTATTGTGTTGCCAGGGATCAGCTGGCTTGTGCTTTACATTTTCTGCAGGTCACTGCAATCATTGCCTTTTGTTGTTTTGGGATGGAGGAGTATGAAAGGAAAGGGAGGGGGAGCATAATCGACACGGTGCTAAAACTGGACCCAGAACATCATCGTAATTTTGATGCGCGCCTCGGAGCCTTGTAACCACAGTGAGCTTTTCATCTGCAAACACCAAGGGGAAAGATGGATCTTTAGCACTCTTTGCGCATTTGGGGACACCCTGGCTCTCTGTGTACCTACAGCTCTTGCCGTTGGGAAACTCGAACCCTTGAGCAAAGACAACTTGGATGTTTTATTCCCTAGAGGGAATAAATTAATTTTAATTCCTAGGGTGGTGCTGGCTGTGCAGAGACTGCCAAGGTGCCAGTTTACTGCAGGGCTGGAGAGGTCACAGCTCAAGGCCCCGTAGAGTAATTGTGACCGCAGGCAGGTGTCAGCTTCAAGGAGAGCGGCAATAGTCTTTGCACCCATAGAAAGCCCTTCTTTTCCCCTAGCTGAGCCGAAATAAGTCCTCTTCCTCCATGCTGGTTCCACAGCCAGCCCGTCGTGTCTGTGACGGAGCAGCCCTCCAGCACTGCCGAGGGCACTTGCTCCTGCCCTTGCCATGCCGGCGAGGAGCCTGGGGTGGCTGGGACGGCTCCCGCAGGCTCCCAGGTCCTGCACCTTCCGTGGTGCTCCCAAAGACCGGCCGCACCAGGAGACACCAGCAGCACCCATGGTTTTGGACCGATGGACCCGGCGGTGGCCGCAGCTGGTGCAGAGAGGAGGTTGCAGCCTGTCTCACTGCACAGGAAGGGTCTTTCCATGCTCGGGCTGATGAGCAACGAGATGCCACGGTAGGTTTGATCTCCTGAAATCATTCTCTGACCTCTGTGGGGGCAGGTGGGCTGCTCAGCAGGAAAGGTCTGTAGCTCTGCGGTTGAGAGAAGACGACGCAGCAAATGTCTTCAGGGTGCAGATCCCCCGCTTGCAGGTGTAGAGTCACGCCTGGCAGAAGACTTTGCCGACCGATGGTACAGACAGATGACTCTCATTTCACAAACAGCAGGTATTTTAGGATCTATGAAGGCCTTTTTTTTTAAAGATACCTGTTTAGATGTGGTGTTCTCAGCAGTTATTCTTGGTCTCCTGGCCCAAAGGGTATCATTCAGGAGCAGGTCCCAAGAAGGCTCTCCTGGTTCCTCATCACTAAAAGCACATCATCTTAAAAAGCAGGAGGTGGGCATCAGTGAGCAAGGGTTCAGCCAGGGAGAGAGGGATGGGTCCCCAGCCCGGCTGGGACGGTTGGGGAGTGTGTGGAACATGGCACAGTGTTCAGCTGGGACTTCTCTCAGCAGCCATCAGACGTACCTCTCAGGATGTAGGCTGGGGTGGTTTTAGAAATAAATGTGCTATGCGGAGAAAATGCCTCAAGTTCCCCGAGAAACCTGCTGAAAAAGTGCCCTCTATTCAAGACGCGAGCCAAATGGCAATGGCCGGGTCCCCGCAGACAGGGGCTCTTTGTGAGGAGCCCTCACGAACCTGCTGCCGTCCTCGCCCAGCGCCGGGAGAGGCCAGCGGCCGCCTTTCCTGTTTTCTGCCTCCTTGGTTTTATACATTCCTGCGACGCAAGCTGAGCGAGCAAACTTCCCTGCTATTTGCAAGATGTGGGTGTGCCCTCTGCAAAATCCACATCGTGGTCCTTCCAAACCGTTTTCAGAGGTTAGCCAATATTTACGCAGTGCTTGAGGGATGCTAGCAACTACAGTTTGAACGGGGAAGTATTTTCAAGGTTGCCTCGTGTTTGAGGCCGCTTCTCCTTCCAGCTCACCTACCTGGGAGGTAAAGCAGCTCGAGTCTGAGGTTACCACCTCTCTTTCTCAGTTCGTCTTCCTCACTGCCAATGCTCTGCATCTCTGACTTTTTTTTTTTTGTCCCATTATACACTTAAAGCTGGTGGTGATAGTCCTGGGGACTTTCCACTCACAGTCGCCAGTTCTAGCAGTGTCTGTGCTTCTCTTCTGTGTGGAGATAGAGAGCATCCAGCCCGTTTGAGGAGGAAATACTGTCTGCAGGGAGAGATGTTTTTAATTTAGTGAATCCGTGAACTCTAAGGCCAGAGGGGTATGTTACGATCCTCTAAACCAGCAGTTTGCCTAGCATGAGCCACAAAATCTTACCCAAGAGCTCCCACCACCAAGCCCATTAGCTTCTTTAGAAATTCCTGCTCCAGAACACTGAGCAGAGTAATTACCGCTATGGTTAGAACAATGCCCCATAAGAATGAAACATTTTTGCCCAAACTATCCAAGTCATATCTGCTTATGTCAGAAAAAACAATGACTTTAACTAGCATGTATTCCTGCTGCCTGCTCTGTTTCGAAAGGGTGAGGGGAGGGATGGCAAACTCCTTTATGGCTTGTGCATCATTGCAAAGGGATTGCAATTGCAGGAGGTTTATTGCCTTTGACTATTCCTGTTTGGAAGGAGTCCAGGTTGACTGTCAGAGCCAGGGCTGCGTCTGATGGCTTGGCAGATACAGGAAGAGAGGTCCTTACACTGTAAACAGAGCAAGGAGTAACTGAGGAAATTTGGTAAGGAGTTGTGAAAGTAACAAAAGAGAGAGCCTCAGCGCTGCCCTTCTAATGGGGCTGTTGCAGAGCTCCAGGTTAACTTCAGAAAAGAGGGTCTGGTGAAACGTTTATATATGGAGGTGAACGGGTCCCCATGACATGGTGCCACAGAGGAGCACTCCTCTGTCTTCTGGAGAGTCTCAGGGTGAACGTCTCCTGCAGGAATTGTCCTCAGTGTGCTGCCGGACAAGCAAACCCGTTGTTGGGCCCCTGCAGCTTGAAGGTTTGTGCTTTGCTCCCTTCTCACTTCCTTTAATACACCGTTATTGTATACGCTCAACAATGTTTAACTCGGGATTCTTCAAATGCTGTGCAATCCTCAAGTGATTGCTCCATTTCAGAACATGTTATATTCCATAATTGCTTTAGCAGAGACACAGACCAGTAAACATCGGTACTTTATCTCCCGTGCACTTCTCTTTTACTACGCGTGTGATCACAAGCAATTTGCAGTTTTGCATTTATACCAGTGGCAATTTTGCTTGGTATTGCTTAAATAAACCAATTGCAATTAAAGTTGAAGTTAGCACAGACTGCCCAAACTTCTTGTTGAGGCTTTTTCACCAGCAAAACAACGCTTCGAATTATTCAAGCTGGTGCACATTCAAAATTTTCCATTTCTTGACATGGTCATAAAAAGTCAAAGTATTAGATTTATAGCTAGGGAAAACCACACTAGTTCAGGGGTTAAAATGGGAAAAGATAATCTGAACAGAACCCTTAAAAAATTCTGGTAGTTTTAATCCAATTTGAATTGCTTTTTGTTGTGTTCTCAAAAATATGCAAAAGCTAACATCTCTGAAAAATGCTTTATTTCATTTAATTTCCTTTAATGTTTTCTTAATTATTCTTTCTGTTCTTGGTTGTTAAAAGAAGAGCTAGCCTTGCTGCCCAGCTGCTGTGCATCATTAGGGTAGCACAAAGGTAGCAGTGAATTTAGCCTAATCTATTGACGGACCTGCCAGCCAGTGCACCGGGGGCCATCGCATTCTCACTTCCCACTCTTCTTTTGCTCTTTCCATCATGTTGTTTTACTAGATGAAGTCCACTCGCCATCTGGCCCTTCGTGACTGATTGGAAGCCTGACTCATTTGCAGGATGCTCTCCGTGAGCCGCGTGTGGCAAGCCTTACCGACACCGTGCTGTTAACTTGGAAAGCAGGCTGGGAACGGCGGGTACCAAACAGCATTCTGAGCTCACAGTACAGACCTGTGGAGGGTGGCTCTTTTTTGCTGACGGTCTGTTAATGCAGTTAAATACTCCATTTATCAACACTCCTTGCTTTTCTGTTGGTATCATTTCTGTGAAAGCCATGCTCTATGCTCCTAGGTACTGTTCATTGCCACTCTTTGTATTAAACGAGAGGTTTGCATTTTGCTTGTTTTGACATTCCCCCTGCCTTTCATCTTGATCCATGGTAATATTATTTTTGGAGCAGCTTTTCATAGGTTATTTCTACTTTCTGTAGGGGGAGGGGGGTGAAGGGGCCATTACACCGGTTTTATTTTTGGTTTCATGTTTCTTAAATAAACAGGTTTTTTAATGCTGATAGTCTTGCACGAGTCCTGCAGGAGATTATTCATGTCCTGGACTGTTGCAGAGTGGAGGTGCCTGGTCCAAAACCAAGCCCAGGAGCAGCGGTAAGTGCATCAGGAATATTTTCAGATGGATCCCAGTGCACAAAATCTACAGAGTGTGAAAAACAACCTCAAAACACTTGGAGATTCTTTAAACCTGGCTATGAAAGCAACATACCTGCAAGAAGCGGAGGGTGTCTAAAGAACCCTGATGATAAAGACTTTAAAAACAATTTTACGGGAGAGTAAATGAATGCAAGTGCTACCTGCCCCAGCCACCTCCTCGTCGCACCCCCGGCCACCCAGTCCCGCCGCTCCCGCGCTGGCCGGAGCTCTGGCCCTGCGGCCGCGGCCCGGGCAGCCGCGCTGACCCGACCCTGCGATCCGTGCCGGGGCCCCGGCCGTGCCCTCCCTCCTCCTCCTCCTCCTCCTCCTCCTCCTCCTCTTCCTCCTCCTCCTCCCTCACACACGTTTCTGCTCTCCCACCGCTCCCCCGGCTCCACCGCCCTCCGGGGCTCGGGCCGGGGCGCTGGGGCCAGCGGGACCCGCCGGGCGGCCTCGCTCCCCGCCAGCCCCTGTCCCCCGGCCTGGCTGCGGAGGGACGGGGACACCCCCCGCCAGCCCCTGCCCCCCGGCCTGGCTGCGGAGGGACCGCGGTGCCCCTGCCCGCCCGGGGCCGGCGGGGAAGGCGGGCGGTGGCTGCGAGCGGCCCGCGGGCCGTCGCCATGCGCGGGGCAATGGTGCCCTCTAATGTCGGCTGGGCCCGGGACAGGCGGGCGGTCGCCCCGGTCCCCCCGCTCGCCCCCCAGCACGGCGGGTTTCCAGCTCGATTCCCCCCCCCCCCCCCCCCCACGCGCTATGCGTTTGCCGCCGGTCGCCTCCCCGCACCTCGGAGCGCCCCCGGCTTGGTGGCGTGTCCCGCCGTGACCCCGTGCCGGGGATGGCTGCCCTTGACCCGCCGCTTCGGGAGCCGCCGGAGCGCCGGGCCGGGCCGGGGGGGTAACACGCTCCCCGCTTGTCGCAGGTCCCCAGGAGAGCGCTGGGTAAGGTGTCCCAGGGGAGACCGCTCCACCCCGCCGGCTGCAGACAGCCCCTCGCAGCTCAAGCGAGAGCAGGTAATTGGAAGGGGCGGATTTTAAACCTTCATGGCATGCACAGTACTTCTAGAGTAATAAAATATATCGTAGCTATATTCACTATTCTCTAGATTTTTCAAATTGCTCTGTGAAAATTAGGGTTAAGGTGTAGCTCGGCAATTATAGAATTGCAGATTCATAGACTTGTTTGGGTTGGAAGGGACCTTAAAGATCACCCAGTTCCAACCCCCCTGCCATGGGCAGGGACACCTTCCACTAGCCCAGGTTGCTCACAGCCCCGTCCAACCTGGCCTTGAACCCTTCCAGGGAGGGGGCAGCCACAGCTTCTCTGGGCAACCTGTGCCAGGGCCTCACCACCCTCACAGGGAAGAATTTTTTCCTTATGTCTAATCTAAATCTACCCTCTTTCAGTTTAAAACCGTTACCCCTCATCCTGTCCCTATACTCAGGGAGATAGAGTCCCTCCCCAGCTTTCCTGTAGCCCCTTTCAGTACTGGGAGGCTGCTCTAAGGTCTCCCCAGAGCCTTCTCTTCTCCAGCTGAACTCCTCTAACTCTCTCAGCCTGTCCTCACAGGGGAGTGCTCCAGCACCCTGATCATCTTCGTGGCCTCCTCTGGACCCGCTCGAGCAGGTCCGTGTCCTTCTGATGTTGGTGCCCCCAGAGCTGGAGCCAGCACTGCAGGGGGGGTCTGGTGAGAGCAGAGTAGAGGGGGCGAATCCCCTCCCTGGACCTGCTGGCCACACTGCTCTTGATGCAGCCCAGGACACGGTTGGCTTTCTGGGCTGCAAGCGCACATGCTGGCTCATACTCCATTTTTCACCCATGAGTACCTCCGAGTCCTTCTCTGCAGGGCTGCTCTCAGTCTGCTCATAACCCAGCCTGTGTCCATGTTTGGGATTGCCCTGGCCCAGATGCAGGACTTTGCACTTGGCCTTGAACTTTATGAGGTTTGCACAGGCCTACCTCTCCAGCCCATCCCTCTGGATGGCATCCCTTCCCTCTAGAGTATCAACCACATCACTCAGCTTGGTGTCATCTGCAAACTTGCTGAGGGTGCACTCAGTCCCACTACCCAGGTCCCCAGCAAAGATATTAAATAATACTGGTCTCAATACAGACCCCTGAGGGACACCATTCATCACTGGTCTCCACCTGGACTGCAACTCCTTGAGTGCAACCATCCAGCCAATTCCTTATCTATCAAGTGGTCCATTCATCAAATCCACGCCTCTCCAATGTAGAGACAAGGATGTCATGCAGGACAGTTTCAAAAGCTTTGCACAGGTCCGGGTAGATGATGTCAGTCACTCTTCCCTTATCCATCAATGCTGTAACCCTGTCATAGAAGGCCACCAAATTTGCCAGGCACGCTTTACCTTTAGTGAAGCCATGTTGGCTGTCACCAATCACCTCTCTGTTTTCCATGTGCCTTAGCATAGTTTCCAGGAGGATCTGCGCCATGATCTTGACAGGCACAGAGGTGAGACTGACCAGCCAGTAGTTCCTTTTTGCCCTTTTTAAAAATGCGTTGTGTTTCCCCTTTTCCAGTCACTGGGAACTTCACCAATCTGCCACAACTTTTCAAATGTAATGGACAGTGGCTTAGCTCAATGGTAGCTCAAACCTGGAAGTCCAAGAGGAGATGTAGTTGTAGAGGATGAGGACCTCGAGACACACCCCTGGTTTCACGCAGGGCTGGCATGCCTCAGGGAGCCCCAGGAGCTTTGTCTCCTCTACATTTTTCTGTGGCTGGTTCCCTCCCTAGGAGCGGGTGGCAAAGTAATACAGTGCTGTGGGATCTGGCTGTTCCTTCTCTCACTCCACAAGTTGGATTCCCTCTTCTTATTTGCCTCTCCCTTGGGGCTTGCTCCCTCCTTTCCCTGCGATGGGGTGTTGAGATATCATGCGATGACGCAGCATGATGAGATAATTTCTCCTCCCTCCCCACCTCCCGGCTTCTCGTTTGTATTCTTTAATTAATTTATCTTCTCGCCTACAGCTTTAAATTTGCTTTTAGTGTTGTAACTTTCTGAAGACACAGCACTAAAATTTTATTTGCTCTTAATCTTGAAAAGCAATCGTTTTATAATATGCCTGCTAGATTCATAGCATTAATTTTGCTGCAAGCTTTGAATGTGGACCAAACAACCCAGCCAGTGGTGAACCTGCAAAGGGAGTGGTTCGATGAGCTCCTCTGGGGGAGTCCATCATGTTCATTTTGCAGCAGTTTAACTATAATAAAGCTGCCCAGCCCACAGTACGGTATGTATTCCTACAGAGCAGAGAGTTAATTGTACCTAGATCCAGCAATGCACTACAAAGACATTTATGTCATGCAGAACAATTAGTTCTGTGACTCATTGCTGGGAGTTCAGCCTATGTTATCTATGGGGCAGCATTTAAGCATTTGTCTGTGCCATCTTCAACAGGAGTCAGCACAAATCCCACTAGTGTTCATCACCCACAGATCCAAAGAGAAACCAAGTGCCATATCCCCTAACGCAGCAGAGGAGGTGGAAGAGCATGGGTAACACTGGCTTAAAGGTTTTTTAATGGTTTGCCTTACATTCAATGACACGGCTATTTCTTAATGAGCCAGTTCTCAAGTTTTGGACAGAAGCCGAAAGGACCTGCTACCTTGGGCCATGGTCAGAAATGTTGCTATATACTCTGATTATATGTGATTGTAATGTCCTTTAGGAGAAAGTGAAGTTTTTTTCCTGTGCTGTGACCAGGTTGAAAAATCATCAGGTCATTCTGTAGCCTTAAAAGTTACCCTTAGCAGCTTCTCTGCCACTTCTTGCAGGAGCTATTCCTAAAACAAGTTTATAGGGCAGGGAAGTCCAGGTGCCTGACCCTCAGTTTCAAGTAGGGTGAGTTTTGAACTGAGTGAGGACAGGAAGATCAGGCACGAAGAGATGCACTTGTACCTGACTCTTGATTAAACTTCAGTTTCATAAAGGTGCAATTAAAGACCCACTCTGATGCTGTGCAGGATAGCAGGTATCTCACTGTCCCCCAGCAAGCATGCAGTCACACATGAAGGCATTTCAAAATGACATGTACAAATTCTAGTGTGAACCATGAGCCACATGCTCAGACATAGTCATGACTGAGTGAGTCTGAAACAAATGTTTTCCTAACAGTAAAAGCAGAAGAGAAGCTGGATGAAAGACCTAAAGATTAAATCCTGGCAGCATGGAAATCAGAGGCAAAATTCCTGGTGAATCAGGGTCAGGGCTTCAGCCTAGAGCTAAGTAATCCAGATCTTGCAGCTCTTCTCAAAGTAAAAATGAGTCAGCTGGTCATCAATGGTATTCAAAGGGAAAATATAAACCAGGTGAAATCATTTAAGCTGACAGTGGCCAAGTGAGTTTGCTCTGGAAGGAAAAAAAATCTATCTGGAGGTGCGATGTTTATGGAGTGTCATTGCTTTCTAGATCAAATGTACTTGCTTTGCAGATGGGAGAATGACTTTTTTTTTTAACTGCCAGCCTGCAGAGTTAATTTAGAGCCTTTTCTTTTCATGCACCACAACTGTTAACCAAGATTTTCTGCTGAGCTGCCCCTACAATCCCGATGAGGTCTCTGGCCCCTCTGCAGTCCCACGGCTTCTGAGGGCACCTCCAGCAGGATTTGAGATGGTTGTCGCTTCACCTGTGTGGAGCCAGCTGAATTTGGCAAATGATTTAATTGCTGAGGCTCAGGAGGAATATAACCCACCACTCCTGGGCAATAAATAAAAGGAATAAATCCTTACTGTTTTGTCTTGAAGGTAATGAGGAGAGAGCCTGGGCAGAGCTGCTGAGGAGGTTGGTGTCAGTTTTAATAGGAGGCTCAGGACCCAGCCAGTGTAGGAAGCCAGGGAAATTTCTTCCTAGCACCCTCCCTGAGGCAGTTTTACAGAGATAATCCCATTGCTGTCTGGTAGAACATTAGGAAAATGAGTTGGGATAGACCCCTTTTTCTAGCAGCACTTTTTCTTTGTTTCAAATACCTTAACTATTTGCAAAATGCTCAGGTCCAATCGCTGCTTTGGCAGGACTGGTTTTCGACCAGTTTGGATGGAAAATTTGCAGGACTTGCTTGATTTCTGGAAAAGCCAGATGATGGATCTTGCTTTTAGTTCATGAAGGCTTTGATGTAGGGAGTTGTGTATTCCAGAAATGGAATGCGTGAACCAGGGAGCAGTGCTCCAAGTGAGCTCTTCTAGGGTTATTTCCACCCTCTCCAGGGTGTGAAAAGATTAACAAATGCCAAATGGTGCTGACAGTGGCCAGTCCAGCCCAGGACTATGCAAGCATTGCTGTTTTATGCCAGCCTTGCATTTGGCCTTAGCAATGGCTTAGAATTAAGCAGCAATATCAAAGCAAAAAGCCTCAAAAACAAACATTGCAACAGTAAATGTTTAGTGCATCCTGGTCACAGCCGTCATCCAGCCCTCCCACAAGCAGCAGCCAGCTCCAGTTGGGGCTGGCAAACTCTTGTCCTTTGGCATGCTTGGAAGCACTTAAGTTACTCTCTGTGCTCTTTCCAGGGCATAAATACTTCTGCCACTTCTTGCAGAAGGGTCTAGGTCTCTCTCCTTCTCTGGTGGCAAGGGGATTGTGAGCCTGTGATTGTCTTGGGGACAAACTTTAAAAATGATTTTAAAATATTTTTAAAAAATAAATAGCTCTTAGGCATTTTTCTATTAGGAAAACTTCTATGTGTCACTCATGTCCCACTTTAAATTGCTCCTGATGCCAGGGTTGGATCCTAAGTGTGGAAGGTTTGCTCTGATTCTTTACAGAGAGACAAATTTCATTTGTAGCTCCTGGTGTTGTTCCAAAATAATTCTGAAGAATTATTGTAAGCAATGAGCTTTTGAGAGAGCACTTTAAAGACACAGTTGAGCAGGTTTGGGGTTTTTTGTGTGTCAGACATACCTGCAGCATGTTAGGAATGCATCCTCATCCTTTGCTCTGAAGAAATGCCATGCCTATAGAGATTGAACTGCAAAGAAGAGAAGCAAATGGTACCATGCAGGTGCTTGCCTCTTAACAGCGAAGTTTCAGATGTATTTGAAGTGTGACTTACTCATATGATAGAGTAGCTTGACTGTAGGGATGTGTCTTCTATACTTTTCCACCTCTTATCTATCTGTCCATGCTAGAGTTGTATTCAGTGTTCAACACTGGTTTAACTGAATTGCATTGAAAATTTTCCCCAAACCACTGTGAAGATTCCTGATATCCCACTTGAGAGCTGTTAGTGGGTCCCCCCTACAACCTCAGCGCTAAGGATCCTGCAAGGAAACTCCACCCCCAGCAAAGTAGGTTTGATTTCTTTTTGTTTCAGGCAAATTCAAGTGGAGGGTGGATGGGAAGGCTAGGAGGAAGCAGCAAAGGGTGTGCAAAGCCTTCTGGTGGTTTGAACAAGAAACCAGCAGTCTTGGGACTGTCATCCCTCTTGTATTCCTAATTAAAATCAAGAGTGTAATCATTCTCCCGAAGTAGACCTGGCTACGGCATTTGTCACTGATGCGGGGGATGCAGACCTGGCTGGCAGAGCACATACCTCCAAGGGCTGGTGTCTTCTAGAGCTTTAAATACTTGGTTTTTCCCAGATGAGTTGTATGACAGGCAAGAGTGCGTGCTCTGCTCCAACTTGCAACAGGGAGAACTCAGGGGTTTGCCCTGACTTTATAAATACCATTCAAGCCTTCAGCTGAAATTAGGTGTTTGCTTAGAGGGAGAAAAATAAGGACCTTGCTGAGGCTTCAGAAGGCATTTAGAGCCCAGATACATCATGGGGTGTCTAGCCACGTTTGTGCATTTCACCACTTCTGAGATGCTGATAAATCCAGCCCTGCATGACTGTGGATACCTTTGTCCCACCTCTTCCATCCACAGGCAGTGAAAATCTGCAACGTAGAGTTGTCCCCCACCCACACAGCTGGGCACGGTGGCAGCCGTCCCCTTTCCTCCACATCCCACACTGGCTCCACACAGGTCCTGAGTCCACATGGAGAAACCAGCCAGCCAAACAGAGCAAGGATGGCGGGGGATTTGTCTCCCTTGACCCTGAGCAGGTAAGGATTTGTCTGAGGATGTAACACAGACCCTCCTCTGTGGAAGCCATGTCCAGGAGGTGCGAGGTTTTACATGCTAATTGCTTTATGCAGAAACATACATTAGCAGAAACACTGAATACACATCCGTACTTTGTGCTGTGTATGGCTTCGTCGGAAGGCTAACCGACAGAGAGATTCTTGTTACATTGTGTTGCTGGTGGTCTCCTGAATGCTCGGGAGTTATAAATCAGGCAATTGTTTGATTCTGACACAGGAAAATGTTTTGGTAAATGCAGGAGGCTCAAGACTAGCTGAAAATGTCTGGGGCTCCCATTGTGTGCAGAATGTAATGTGTGCAGAGGAAATCTGCAGCATTCCTATGGCAAACCACAACAAGAAGCTCCATACAGCCCCAATCAGTTGCAATTCTCATATAAATTATAATGGCTTAAATGTTATTTAAATGATAAACAGCTTTTGCATTCCAGACATTGCTGCGATTCCAGAAGGTGGCTGTATAATACCAGCTGAATGAAAGATTGCATATTGCAGGCTAAGTATGAGGCTTTATTTGTGTGTGTGTGTATCCATTTTTGTCACATCTAGCATATTCTTTGGCTATAAACCTTGGACTTCCAACACACTTTGTGTATCTTGGAGCCCAGGGCTTCATCCATTATCCAGCAGCGAGTTGTCTGAAGGTCAGTCACGCCAACATGCCAGTAAGATGAAGACGCAACCCCAGAGGCAGCAGAAGTATCCATCACTTCTCAGCTGTCACCATCACTTATTAGTGGGTGCAGTTTTGCCTGGACCCTGCTCAGCAGCCGATGGTATAACCACTCCTTTAATCACACTTTCCTACATAGATGGCCATGTCATGCTTGCTTAAAGCAAGTATGGCTTGAGCATTAGGAAGAAGAATGGCAAGTTGGGGGGAAATCATCCCTTGTCTGGGTGAGAGCTCACCCAGCAGACCTGGGCTTTCACTAAGGGAAGAGTTATTTTTTTTCTTGCCAATTATTCGATGTCCTAGCATAGCAGACCACCAGAGGCTGGTGGCATTTGCTGTCTTTTGATGGCTTCACTTGAAGGAGAAGGTTGGCAGCTGCTCTCAGGGCAGCCCAGCAGCCCTTCCCCACTGTGTGGCAGTAGCTCACTGAAACCTGAGGGTTTTCTGTTCGCTCAGGAGAGATTTTGGGGTAGAGGTGGACCAGAGCCATGGCTGAGCTGAAATCATCCTAAGCACAGTGCCACTCGGTGTGAGCAGGCACAAGAGGCTCCTGCCCTGGCGAGTTCCTGCTGGAGCCGATGAGACTGGATGGGTACAAAGAACTGAGCTTTTTCTTCCTATTTGGTCATGTTATTCTTGGTGTAACTCTCCTGAATTCAGGCCACGGGATTTTTCCAAAACTCTTTTACAATTGACACAGTCTCTGCCCCATCTGCATATTTTGTCGTCAAATTCCAGCATTCAGAAATGTTCTCTTTTGGTTTAATTTTTCCAGAATATTAGAGAGGAGAAACTGCCCTGTGGTTAAACAACGGGACTGGCGTCCAAAGGATGATAGAGTCTGACTCCAGCCTTTTCCACAGACTTCCTCTGTGATTTCAGGGAAGTCATTAAAGCCCTCTGTCTCTTAGGGTCCCATCTGCAAGACAAGGAGGATCTAATTCTTTTCCCTCATCTGAGTCTCAACCTCTTTGTGTTTTTAGGGCACCGAACAGGACCTCGATGTTAGCTGGAGCTTTGGGGCTTTACCATTAAAAAGTTAATAATAACCAGCCATATTTCAGATAAAATGTGATTTGCAGTTTAATATGCTAAGTAACAAAGACTTTACTAAAAGAATGAACAATAGCCTTTTCCATTTCACAAAATAATTTGCCAGGCAGAATAAGCACACCAGCATTTTTATAAAAACAAATTATAAATAATTGCTTTTTGCAATTTAATACACACATAGAAAGAGCCAAAAGAGTTCAGCAGCCACCGGGAATCTGATTTCATTGCCGATTTGGACTGTCTCTGTAGTTTTTATGAAAATCCCTGAAGACTGTGCTATTTTGTAAACTAAACATTTTTTTTTTTTGCTGGCCATGTGGAGTCTTTTTCCATTCATTAGTGAGCTGCTTTTTTCATGAACACAATTAGACAAAGGAATAAATCAGTCAACAAACATGGGACATAATTTTGGCAATACCAGGCCGTCTATGCTCTTATTTGCTTAACTGTGTAAATCTTTCACCAGACTACAAATGAGACTGGTTCCCTCAATGTCGGGGTCGGGGGAAGAGAGGGATCTGGCCAGATCCTGTGGATTTGATGGCTCCCACCAACCATGGCTGATGTTGAGCAGTTTCCCTCATTAGGGCAATTCAGCATTCTCTCTACTGGGGAATCACTTCGACATATTTCTTCCATTTCCTTTCTCGTATTACAGAGCTTAAGAAAGATCATCAGGAACGTAGCTCCCTGAGGGCTATGTCTCCGTAGAGGGTTTTTATGTCTCTCCTTGTCCAAAGATCCGCACACCTCACTGGGTTTGGTGCGGTGGCCTTGTGATGCTCTTGCAAGGAGGGAAAGGGTTATCCTTGCTGCTTCTTGGGCAGGGAGATGAGGTATGCTCATAACTATTCATGTCGCACCTCATGTCCCTCCTGGCACCCCCCAGAACACAGCCCATAGAAATGCAGTTTCTCTTTTCAGTGAGAGATGAAAGCTTTGCTGGACCCAAGAGGCAGCGATTCCCTCCCTGGCATTCCCAGCCGGCTCTCACGCTTGCTATGGGTATGGGTGCATACCCACAAGGGCAAGGATTTGTGACTGATCTGCACTGGAGCAAGATTTGGTTCATCCCACTGGTTTTTTTGCATAGCTGGAGAGACCTGCCAGCTTGCATTCATTCAGGATTTGAGGCCTGAGGGATGCCCTTCATCACTGGGCAGGGCAGCACATCTGCACTGCCATCCCTTTTCAAGGCTCTTTTGAGGCTATAAAACTTGTTTTGACCCTCTGCAGACAGGTGAATCCCACCCAGTGTACCTCGTGTTACTGCAGCTCATATTAAGCTTCCTCTGTGAAAAAAATACAAGTTGAGAGAAGGACTCTGCATTTATTTCCCCACAATTTATCCTTTTTCAACCAACATTTTGAACTGCTGGTATTGCTGTGGGTAGATTTCCCCTCCCCATGCATATGCTGGCCTTGCTTCCCATTTCCAGTGATTTAAGAAAAGATTTCTGCCCGAGTAACATAAACAGTAAGTCTTTATAAAATTTTTTTTAAAGATGTTCTCAGGTTTCCCATTCTGTTTTTCCAGAGATCACCAGATAAATAAGCCTCAGGAAAGATATACCAGGGAAGGCAACTATAAATACTCCAAAAATGTTGAGAATAAGTGTCAAGGCTTAATGCATAGCTAATGGCCTAATCTGCAGTTTCATCACAAGACATTTATCTCCTTGCTTGCTTTCACCATAGTGTCCCCAGAATAGCTGTCCATTTAAAGTTTATTTATCCTACCCCAAAAAATTAATTTCCTATTCATAACCTATTCCTCCCCAATTTTTAAATTAATCTTTATTTTTTAAAGACGGCTTGTCAGTGACTGACTGCTACCTGTGATGTAGTCTCTAACTGAGCCAGAAGGAGCCTTTAGATAAAAATGCAATGCCAGCCTATGCCATCTGTCATTAATGGTGCATTATCACTACAGGTATAGATGAACTGGCCCCTAGCTGGATGGCTACAAGCGCCATGTTCAACCGGGCATAGCTGGGAACAGAGTTAATCTCCATCATACTTTCGCTCCTGCAGGCATTTTCAGACAGACTTCTCACTCAGGGGAGGAGTAGGATCTGCCTTGTGTCGATCACACTGGCTGTTTTTCTATAGGTGCTCGTGCTGCCACTTTAGCCCCTAGATCGACTGATTCATGGGGTGAAATTTTAAAAATCAGGTGCTGAAAGTCAGGAAAGTCCAAGTTCCTGCACAGAAGACCTTGTGGGAGGGCACTGAGATGATTCAGGCCTGCCAATGTCTTGGCCAAATTTGGAGAATACAGCTCATCCCTACGTCCTTGAGGCCAGGGCAGCATGGGCATGGCTTGGCTCATGGCTTGTAAAGGCAGCTTAAAACTGCCACCCTCTTCCCTTTGTCCTATCAGTGCCAAAGTGCAGGGATGGGGAGATAAATGATCCTGCCAAAGGGACTATTGCTAGAAGAGGATAGCTGAGTTGGGCCCAGAGCACACACTTGCAGCCTGATCTGGGATGCTAAGGAGAAGGTTTGAGCACTGAGCCATCAAGAGGCGTCCAGTGACATACAGGAACTGAGTCTGGTGATCATAGCTCATTCTTCATGGTCACCTCCACACCAGGCACTGAGTTTAGTTCCCTGCTTCTCAGAACTGTGTCTTTTGCCCCAGAGGCTGAAAATTAAACTTGGGTTTTTCTTACTCCATTTCCCTTGTCAATGCCAGTAGAAAGAAGCTAAATCTGAGTGAGAGCATGTGGCTGGTTAGCTGTCTGCACTGCATGCCCCGGGCAGGATGAGGCTCGTATCTGGTGGAGAGTGGCTGCATCTGAAAGTCATTGCTTCCCTTGGTCGCCTTGCTGGGATCTGTTTTCAGTTGCTGCTGAGACAAACTCACCAGTCAAAATATTGATGCTTTTCAAGTCCAAGTCAGCAACATTTCCTGTAAGCAGTGTTTTACATTGCATTTGCATGAGTTGTTTTTTCGGTTGTCTTGAAACCTCCATAAACAGAGTTCTGTCATTAATTTTACTCTTCTATTCAATGCTGGTAATTTGTACATTGTGCCTGTCCAGCACAAACCAGGGAGTGATGATGTTGGTGCTGTGCTGCAGGACATTCAAAGTGCAGGCAAATCCATTGTTTACTGCTGAGATGAACCAAATGTCGAGCACTGATCCTTTGCTAAATTGGGATACATGCTGGGTAATCTTCCTTCTTCAGTAACAAATACGACTTCTAGGGCGTTGTGAGTTGGGTCTGTTTGAGTGCTGGTATCGCTATAGGGAACCTTCTTTAAAGGTGCTTTTTTATTCATACTCTGGCTGAGTTTGCAAAAGGTTGTTTCTGTGCAACCTCCAGTGATATGGTACCCGCCCCTGGTGAAATGTTAAACCTTTGGTCTTCCCCTTCCCTCGCCAGGAGGTAGAGCCTGGCAGCCCTCACCAAATCCTGGGTCTCTGCAGCAACATTTGCTGAATAAAAAGGTGTGTCCAGAGATCTTACAGTTCCCTCTCCCTGGGCTTGGCTGGGAACCTGGGAACCCTGACAAGGACTCCGGATCCAAGCCAGCAAATGTGTGTGTCCCTGTATCGATGTGTTTGTGTCAGCCTTCACAGCGAGTCAAACCTCTGCTTCTGAACTGAGGTGTTACCAGATTAGAGGGACTGGCTGACATGGTCAGTGATGGAGCCTCAGGAAGAGGGTCTGCATAAAACATGAGAGCTGGATCAACCAAACCCTCAAGCTGAAAGTGGTGACAATTTGCCCCAAGCCTGGGGCAGAATATCCACCTGCATCAATGCAGGCTGGGGACCAACCGGACATGTAGCAACCCTAGCATGAGGACCATGGGTGATGGCGATGCTGTGTGAGCCAATGGTGCATCCTCATCAGGAATAAGGCAAACCATGTAATGGACCATTTGAGGAGAAGCATGGCCAGGACATCCAGGGAAGTTGTTATTCCCCTTGGCTTGGTGCTGGTGAGGCTGACCCAGTGTTGGGCCTCCCAGTTCAAGAGGGTTGTGTACAAACTGGGTTGGACCCAGGCAAGGGCTACCAAGAAGGTCAGGGGTCTAGAGTACATCATCTTTAAAAGAGGTGGAGGGAATTGGACTTGTTCATTCTGGCAAAGAGAAGGCTGGGGTGTTCTAACAGCAGCCTGCAACTACTTGAAGGGCAGCTCCAGAGATGATTCAGCCAGACTCTTCTGTATAGTGGCAGCCGATACCATGAGGAACGATGGCTACAAGCTTCAGCTTGAGAAATTCAGATTATACATTAGGGAAAACTTCTTTCCCAGATGCTCAGTGAGAGAGCAAATCCGTTTTCAGGAGGGTGGATGAGATCTCCTGAGGTCCCTTCCTCCCGAAAGTCCTGTGATTCTACAAAATCATGATATTGAGATCTCTGCTTTCTTTTTCTCTCTAAAATAAAAATAATGCTCAACCAGACTTCCAGGCTTCAACAAGTAAGAAAACAAACAAATAACGCCCCCAGGCAAACAAACAAATATATAAAACCCTAAGTAAACAAGCAAGCAAACAAACAAAACTCCCAAAGGACAAATGAGTCTTGTTTATTTAACTCCCCAGTTTGCAGTCAGCCTCATAATTTGTGTGGATTTAATACTTTTTTTTTTAAAAAAAATGTTTTTGGCATTGGTTGATAATTTGTAGTCTGAGTGGAGTCACATGTGAACATTTGCTAGCTCAGTCTGTCTATAAATTTGCAGCACCTGGTGAAGGAGGGGAAACAGCTCAGCTGGAGGTGTTGATGAGAGCAACTGTAACTGCACGTAAGACCTAGGCTTGTTCCAGGACCTGTATAAATCTATTGCAAGAAGCATGAGGGCTTGGGAAGAGCTGTTCTGCTGTAAGCTTCAATTGTAACCTCCAAAAATAAAATCAAAGTGCCTTTCATGAAGAATTAAAACAGTAATCTCTTCTGAGCCACCAGAGGCAATAAAAGTGAAAGAAGTGAAACAGTTAAAGAGTTGAAGATTTTGTCACGTGCTCTTGTTTGGGGCAATGTCCACTTTCACTCTGCTGGGACTCTCAAGCTGATTTTTGTTGTGATGGTACTTGAAGTAATGAGCCCACCTGGGACAAGGCTGAAGAAGGAGACCTGTGGTTACCTTTGATCCTGCCTGGCAAGTAAGTAAAGGGGAGGGAAAAAAAAGAAAAAATGTTGGCATGCTGACTCAGCACCTTTCACACTGTAAGCTTTGAACTGTACACACAGCTTCCGCATTTTACCTATGCTTTATGTTCCCAGCTAGAAAGCACCTTTGTATCACTTTTTCAGCCCATCAGCCTGCAGTAAGTTGTTCCATGAGTACTATGAATACAAAAGCCAGCTCTGGAGGTGAGGAAGAAGACTTGGGAATGAAGAGTGAGACCCTGGGGGAGAGCAGCTGCTTGGGAGAGGTCAAGAGGAGACAAACGATCCTTGTTGCCTACCTGATTGTAACCCTAGAGCTGACCTTCCTCTTCATGCAGATGGGAGTCATGCCTGTGAGTATGGGTGGTCCTGCTTCACGGCGCATCTTGCCTTCAACGCCAAGCTGTGTAGTTTTCCAGCAAAATCAGAAGAGAGTTTCTAGCAGGAGAGAGGAAACTGTATTCCTACCTAGCAGGCAAGCTGTGACTGTGTTCAGGGTTTGCCCAGGCAGTAAAAGCTGCTTTACTATTTGTACTGCATTAGCACCTAGAGCCCTTTCCTGGCCTGATGACCCTGGGTGAAGCTGATGTAGTTTGTGTCTTCTTGCCTGCAGTGGGAGAGTGACCCAACAAGCAGGCAGCAGAAATTGGAGGTTTCGGATCAGAGGTAGTTTTTTCTGAGGGCATAATAAACCAGCTGTGAGTGGGAATCATTGATTCTCACTTACTGGACTCTCCTGTCTGGTTTCATAGACTCATTTAGGTTGGGAAAGACCTTTATGATCATCAAGTCTGACCCTTAACCTGACACTGCCAAGTCCACCACTAAACCATGTCCCTAAGCACCACATCTAAAGGTCTTTTAAATACCTCCAGGGGTGGTGACTCAACCACTTCCTTGGGCAGCCTGTTCCAGTGCTTGATAACCCTTTTGGTGAAGAAATTTTTTCAAATATCTAATCTAAACCTGCCCTGGTACAACTTGAGGCTGTTTCATCTTGTCCTATCACTTGTCACCTGGGAGATGAGACCGACACCCACCTTGCTACATCCTCCTGTCAGGTAGTTGTAGAGAGTGATAAGGTCTCCCCTCAGCCTCCTTTTCTCCAGAATAAACAACCTGAATCCCTTGAGCTGTTCCTTACAGGACTTGTCCTGTAGACCCCTCACAAGCTTCATTACTCTTTGGACACACTCCAGCACCTTGATGTCTTTCCTGTCAGTGAGAGGCCCAAAACTGAACCCAGTATTTGAGGTGCAGCTTCACCAGTGCTGAGTACAGGGGGACGATCACTTCCCCAGTCCTGCTGGCCATGCTATTTCTGATACAAGCCAGGATGCTATTGGCCTTCTTGGCCACCTAGGCACAGTGCTGGCTTGTATTCAGCTAGCTGTTGACCAGCACCTTCAGGTCCTTTTCCACCAGGCAGCTTTCCTGCTCTTGTGAGCTCCTGGATCTGTGATACACATGACCACCGCTGTCTCTGGTGAGCCCATGTCTTCTGGGAGAACTCTCAACAGGTTTTGTGATTTCAGAGGCAAACTGCTCCCTCCTCCTAGCACTAAACCAGCTCATGGTGCCTTGAGCCTGTAGGCTGAGAGAGAGTTTATTTATAGGAGATTGGTCTAGTTGGTCACCAATCAATTACAGGGGGTTTGGGGACCTGGGTGCAGACCACATACTGGGGAAGCAGGCAAGACTGGGGCATCTTCACACCTTCTGAGAGCTGAACTTGGCTGTGAGTTTTAAACAACTCCTAGCAGATGGCACAAAACAAAAATGTGAATCAGAAAGGGCTGTCCCTTGAGCATACAATTTTTAAATAAAAAACCTCAAAGGATTGTGGGTCTTCAAGGTGTGCATCTGCAGTTTTTTGCGAGGTCAGGTTGTGGGCATACCATCCAGATTATAAGTAAAAGTAATATTTCTCCTATGTTATGCTTGCATGGATTCCAGCTTGCTCAATTAAACAACAGTGTCAAGACCTTACAGCAGTCATCTCCTGGATGGTGCTTGGGCTGCCCCAAGTGCGGGGTCTGGAGGCAGGAAAGCTACTTAAAATCTACCTTATCCCCTTAGCAGTAGCTGAATATGTTCAGCTGTATTAGACTGCAAAGGTAAAGGGTGATTCAGATTTGTGACCTGGTGCAAAATTGATGGTTTTGATCACATCCCCCTGATCTTCATTAGTGGATGGTGTGGGACAGAGACTTGTGGTCTTCATTAAGCAGCCTGTGTCTGACCCAGTGAAGATTTCATCTGTAGATATGGGGAACTGAAGGAAGTGCTTGTTTGGAGCTGTAGCCCTTTCCACACAGACATTAAGTCCTATATTCAGAAGTATAGCATACTTCATTTCCCCTGACCTGTTAAGTTTTTTCTTTTTTAGTACTTGGCAAAGAGCCTAAATTTGGATTCAGTGGGGTTTGGCTACCTCCAGACAACCTTTGGTGTCCTCCAGCTTGTGGGAGGTCCCATTTTCGGAAGGTAAGTGAGAACAATTCTTATGACCCGTTTCATAGCTGAAAAAGGCCAGACATTTTTATACTTTAATAAAAAAATCATTTGGTTCTGGTTCATGGTCTTGTTGAAATGTTTGAAAATTTCATAAATGGGCAAAGGGAAAATAAATACTATAATTAGAAATACCGCAACATAGAAGCAGCCTTTATATTAACTTAGCTGTGTTTTAATAACACACATTTAAGCATAAAAATATACAGGGAACAGGCTTAAACCATCAGAGCCCTCAGAGCCCAGGTCCTAACAGCTTAATCCTGCAAACATTTTATAGCCACGTGTAACCTTAGAAATGTCTTGTGACTGGGAATCCTGAAAAAGAGGGTATTTATTGATGTTAAGTAGAGCCTGTCAATGAAAATATTTTAGGGTTGAGTTATTTCTACAGCTCAATCTCACTGTATCTGTGTCAGTGTTTAATACAAAGCTGGACTGTATGAATCTTGAAGAACTGATACATCCATAAGCTCATCTATCAAAATAAGAAAAGAGTGGAAAAGACAGGTTTACTGCCTCTCTATCCCATGCAGGGGACACTCCTATTCCTAATGAAATGTCAACAGCCCAAAAAAATTCAAATGGAAGGGGAATGCATTCAAAAAAGCAGAAAAAAATTTGGAAGAGGAATATAATCCAGTGATAGGAAACTAAAATGAGGCTGAGAAAATCTAGCTTTTCTTCTCAGTCCTGCTACTGATCAACAAAGCAATAAATGGATACAGAGTTGGTGTGTGCCTCGGTTTTCCTGCATGCTGGTTGATGCTCTAGAGGATCTTCCGGTACATGGTGTGTAGCACTTCAGGGATCTGATCTCTAAAAGCCCTTGGACACTGCCATAATACACATTTTAAAATCAACAATTATTATGTTAAACTCTCCAGTGTGGCTTGGAAGAAAATGTGTTGCTAAGAACAGAGATGGTGCAAAGGGCCCAATTTGAATACTTTTTCTATTAACATACAAAACTGGAGTAATATTTCTGTTCTGTTCTGGATCTGCTGCCACCTGAAGTCTGGTTTTCCTCTGTGTATGTCACTCTGAGTGTCCAGAAGAGATGCTGAAGGGAAGGAAAACGACAAGCCGGAATCCATCCGGGTCTGGACTCTCACTGGTATAGGTGTATATTGCCACACTGATGTCGGGTTTTCCTAGATGTGAGGCTGCTTTGACCTCAGTGTAAAGGTAGATAAAGAGAAAATGAGAAGGGGGGGGATAAGAGAGAGAAAAATGTGTAGCTTAGGTTAGTGTTTCTTGTTCTTGTTTGATGCTTCTAAACAGCCGTGAGAAGATGAAGCACCGAATTTACTCTTAAGTAACAAAACCAGAAAAGCCCCGGACTATGTAGTGAATTGTGGTCTTTAGGTTACAAAAAGCTAATATAAGCTTCCCTGGCTTTCACGTTAACAGTAAAGTTTTGACCTGTACCTCTTCCTCAACATGAAACCCTTTAATTACTTATGCTTAGCTTTGTTTGTAGACCAGTCTTGGCATTTTCTGGGGTGTTGTTTCTTTCAGTGTAAGCACAACTAAGTGCTACACAAGGTAACATTCATCTGCTAACTGTAATATGCAACTTCAGTAAAATGAAGGAAGGAGGAATTGGAGTGAAAAACACTATCTAAGGCCTGGTTTATGGTCATCATAGTCGCAGTTGCTCAGGACCCTTTCTGTGGTACTCTCGGACTTTGTCCAACTTAGCTTTTTAAAGTATCTTGGAGTTGAATCAAAACCTGACCCAAAACCTGATCTGCCTGTTTGAAGCAAATATGAGTCACTATTGTGATGTCTTTATTGAACCTAAATAGAAAACTACCTATTTATTTTCTTTAAGTGATGCTAAATGAGAAATGTTGCTTTGAACATCCTCTGGAAAGAAATTGGAATAACTTCAATTGCCATTGAACCTGGACTAAAAAATTAACTAGCCTGATTCCCTGGTCTGAACCAGCTCTGAGTCACAAAGTAAAATCTGAGGGTGCTATGTGCTCTGAAGTGATGATATTGTGAATGAGTTACTGAGCTGAGCTGCTGTATCTGCCTCTGCCTGTGGCTTGTCGTTAGCAGCTCTGAGCTTGATAACATTTATTCACTGAAATGCCAGGGGAGGAGACTTAAGGACGTAGTCATTATCTTGTGCTTGTGAGGGGTCTGGAAGTGGACTGTGGCAGTTGCTGGCACATTCCCTTGCTACGCCAAAGCGTCTGTGCCTGCATTGCCAGGTGGGCAGTTGGTGCTTCAGCACTGGTCCTTGCACTCCTTCTTCAGGCAAGGCTTTCACTTTTGGGGAGACTTGTTTTGGTTTTTTTGGTTTTTTTTTTTTTTTTGCAAGGCAAAGTTTTCTATTGCTGGTAGTCAGCAATGAAGAGAGGTTGTCCAGTACTCGGACCCAGTGAGCTGAGCTCCTCTTTTGGGAACTGAGTGCTTCTGAGAACGTGGTCAGCACTTCCCATGGTGGATAAATGAGAGAGATGGCTGTGCAACTTCATCCATCTGGGTGCATTTCACTTGTAATGACCTGCATGGTCCCACTTCTGATGACCTTGTACCATTTCTGTACCAGGTTTGCAGATCAGTTTGGCACCAGAGCAGCCTTAATTCTCTCCTGTGCATCTGGAAGTGCCTTCTTCCTGCTCATGTCCATCTCCACCAGCATCCCTCTCCTCTTCCTCTCCAGGCTGCCAGCAGTGTTCATGCATGGGCTACCAGGTAAGGTTGGTCAGGGCTGAGTGGCTTTCCACATTGCTTTTATTGCCTGATCCCTCTCTTCTTGCTCACATTGCTGGAAGTCAACAGGCTCAACAGCATGAAGCAAGGAAGGAGAAACATTTGATGGTCATCAGGGATGAAATGGTGAGAACGTGAAGCAGCAGGTGTATTGGTTATGAAAGTAGGGCTAGTAGTCCATTGTCCTAGGTCTATCCTCCTGTATGATCTTGAGCAAGTTGCTTGGACTTCACCATCCAGACAGGGGTGACAATCACTTTCTGACAGCAGTGCTGTCCCAAACTTCACAGCTGCCTTCTTGCAACCAGGATATTTTATAGGAGAGCTTTTCCCATTCTCCTGGTAAAATGACCATCCTGGTCAAAATGAAATGTGATTACAAAAATACCTTCGGTTACCCACCAAGCTGTTCTGCTTTAGTTGGCCTTTTCTAGATGTTTCTAGTAAAACCCATAAACAACCTTTAACTACTAGAAGTCCGCGTAACTCATGCAAGAGGACTCAAGCTGATAGAGTGTTAAGACTCTTCTTGCCACTTGTGAAGTGGTTTGAGTGTTTTTGTTTCCTGTGACTGACAGGCTGAACCAATTCCACTCAGCAGGGTGCACAAGCATTTGCCCTGGGGTTGCAGGGACCGTTTTGTGGCAGGCACTGTTTCTGTGGCCTAAAACTGTGTATACCTCCTGCTCAGACCCTGTGGCAAGCTTCTTTCAAGGGATTTATTTCCCTGCAGGTGCTCAGAAGGTTATTACAGACCTGACTAATCCTTCCCAACGCGCTGATGCTTTGGGGAAGCTGGGTCTTTGCTTTGGAATAGGAATCATCATCGGCTCTGCCCTGGGAGGTGTCCTCTCCACCAAATTCAGGTGAGTGGCCCACTTGTTCCGTGTTGGCCTTGTTGCAACCATTGAGGGAGCTGCTAAGAGGTATTTTGCTTTCCCTTCAGCTTTTAATGATATCTTACTGCTGGTGGCAGTAGAGGATCGTATCAGAACTCAAAATTTTGCTTTGCACACTGCTACAAAGAACTACTCCCACGGTTTTTAAGGAGACCTTGTTGAAAATCTCATCTTCCATCTACTTAAATTGATTTTAAAACATGTTGAAGTGAGAAATGGAGTCTGTCTCTCTCCTGGTTGTCTTCTTTTTGGAGCTGAGTGTGCTGAAAAGCAGCACACACTGCATACCCTGCTTTTAAGAAACAGTGTTGTACAACTGAGAAATCAAAATTGGGAGCAGTATGAAACTCGTGGGGAAATTGGTGGCAAGACCTTGGGGAAGGGGAAAGCAAGCTTGGGACAGTGGGGAAAAAGATTGAGGAGGTCTAGCCCTGTCACAGCAAGATGAAGCACATACCTGCCACTTCCCTGTTTGCTTTCCACAGCCTGGCACGTGATAGCAGGCTGCCACCTTCTCCTATGTGCTGCAATAGGAAAGAAATGCCTGATTGTACTGAATTTACCAGTCTGTTCATTATTAGGAACGTAGAGGAAGTTCAAAAGGTGTGGTGTGTCGAGAACTTTGCAGGCAGGGAAGTGCACATGACTGTAACCTTCCTGGAAGATTCCCCAGCGTTTTTCCAGTGGGGGGAAAAAAGAAATCCCTTGTGAACTTTTGAGGATTTATTTTGCTCTTCTTTTACTATGGACACTTGCTTCTGCAGATTCAGGTTAGCGTGGAAATAACTTTTTTCCAACCACTGAGCGTTAGAGCTGCTCTACAGTGTAGGACAGAGGTTAACAGTCGTTAGGGGAAGCTCTGGTTTTCAGGAATTGGGCTTGTCCTGGAAGGGCTCACTGTGGCTGGCAAGTGTTTGTGTCCGCTCGGTGTCACCGTCGGTCTGCCCACCAGCGCTGCTGGCAGCTGCTGCTCACTGTCACAGCCACCCAGGGCCACCATACCAGTGTGTGTCCCATCTCCCCTCACCTGGACAGCAATGCTATCTCATTAAAAATCAATTTTCGTGAACTTCAGGCAGCTAAGTCAAATGTCATTGATTTTTTTCATGATCCTTGTCCTAGTGCCATCAGCACTGCAGGCTGCGTATGGCGATACGTCACCTGGGCACTTTGCGTAGGGCACCCTCGGTTACAGTGTTGGGTGTCATGCATTGTGCTCTGAACCCTGTTGTGCGTCCATACGTGTTCAGGTGCTGTAGCCACGGTACTTTGCGTCTCAAATCTTTGCAAAGGTTAATTGAGTAGAAGACTTTAACCTTGCTGTCTTAGGGAGTAGCCCCTGAAATCTCTGTTTGCTGCTGTACCTTGGCAGCGTTGGGCCAAGTTAACTGCTGCAGACAATCTCGGGAGTTTTCTTCCTCTCACTTGAAACCTGAAAAGGTTTTCCTTAATTCTTTTGTGGTTGGTGCCTGTTCTCTGTTGACTGATTGACACAAGGCTGGCTCAGAGGATTCATTTTGTAGTTGTTACTGGGGATGTAGTTGTTATTTGGGATGTACATAATATTAACTAATTCAGGATCTTAAAGTATTTGTAGATGTGGATGGTTGAGTGGGATTTTTAATAAGCATTATTTTTAATCAAATGCAGTCCCTTCTATATGTTAACTGTCTGAAAGTAAAAGTTACCTCTGTTCTCAGCTTAATCTCTGGTTATATGGCCATATTTAAATATCAACATTCAAGTAGCATTGTTATCCAGCAAAAATTTATGGGACTTCACTTACCAGCATGTTCATCAGTCGCTGGTTTATAGAAAAATCAGCAGTGGGAGAGAATCCCGTGTTGCAGTTAGAGACACTTGGTTGCTGTCTGGCTTGTGGATGTCGGGGCTTGGCGCTGTCGGATAACAGGATGCTTCTGGACTCCTCGGGTTGCTGTTTATTTTGAAAGCTTCTGGCCCTTATATTTTGTGCCAGCAACCTAACACTGAGAAAAGTGAATGTTGCCCATAATTATGGGACGGTAAGGGACCTGCATCTGAAATCCTACATGGCTTTTGCCTTTCCCATCGCAGGGGATGCTTTCCCTCGCAGCCGGCAGAGGGCAGCTCTGCCTCGCAGTTCGTGCCGGAGCATCCCCCCGCCTGGGCTCGGGGCTCTTCTGCCCGGCAGCAGGGCTGGGGAAAACAGCATCTCTGCCCGGAGCATCTGGGTTTCTCCATGAGGATTTGTGCATCCCCCCTGGAAGGATCTGTCTGCCGTCAGCATCTGGGTTTCTCCATGAGGATCTGTGCATCCTCCTGGAAGGATGATAGGAAATCCCATTAACAAAGGACAAACCCCAGGCAGGAGCTTTCTGACCACCCTGACATGCAGAGGGTTGATTTGATTTTATAAACAGCAGCTCCAGGCTGAGAAGGTCACTCTGGGTGTTTGGTAGCAACCTTCACTGCAGCCAAATCCCACCTTTGTTCTGACACCGTGTTTAGCTCCTCTGCCAGATTTCTATGCAAAGATTAGAGAAGCAATCTACTGATTTTCAGGGTTTTGGCTGATATTGGTGGTGAGCAGAAATGCAGCCCTGCAAGCAGATGAAGAGAGTTCTGTGCCATGAAACAGCCCCCAGAGCACTCCCAGCACCTCTGGCTGTGTCTGTGCCACTGACCTGGAGGGAAGGGAGTGGGTGTCGCATTATGGACGTACCAGAGGCTCCTTGGCCCTGTTGCCATATCCCACAGATTGGCTGTTAATCATCCCTCCCTGTTTCCCACACTTGCACAGGAAGGCTCCAGCTGTACTTGGAGCTGCATAATCACTTCCATTTTTTTCATAGAAGAATGACCCAATCTCTTTCCTTTGAAAAGAGGCATTTCTGCCATATCATGGAAGAGCAAAGCTGGAGATTTCTGTCCACTCTGCATTCTTTGCTCTCCCTCACCACAAAGCTGGCCAGCATTCCCCGTCTGTTGTTGACAGCATTATTCATATGTTAGCAGTGGTTTGTATACAAGAGAGGGGGAAAAATCAGCCTCAGTTCCTCAGCTGATGTCATTTTGGTATTATTCCACTGTATTGTATTTACCATTGATGTACTTGACCTAAAGAGCTGGTCTGTTGTTGTTTTCAATGTTGGAATAATATTTGTCAACCCTTATTTATTAAGGGACCCCCAGGAAATTGAATGGCTTTTTCTGATTTGCATAGGACTTCTTGGATGTCAGATCCTGACCTCCGCTCCTAAGCTGTAGCCACCAGTCCCAGACCTTCCCTTTCCTCTCTCTAAAGTACTACACTTTTCCCCCATGTTTTCCACAACTTTGAATGAAGCTGTAGCAAAGGAATTGTGACTTTTAGTCCGACTGGACATGTTTCATCTGTGGAATGTGGCTTTGCCTTTTCCAATTAAAGGGGGTGCTCACCAGCTGGCTTTGCCTTACTGAATTTAATTGCTGGAGACCTTGCTCTTAATATATAGCCCAAACTGCATACTGCTGTGAAGAACATGCTTTCTACAGGCAGGATGATGGTCAGGCAAATTTACACCACCTGAGGATGAGGTATAAGCCAATTTATTAACACAAGCAGTTGTAATCTTAACTATTTGGAAAGTATTTTCATGTTTGTGTGCTTTTTTTCTTTTTAATTGGCATTTTCTGGTCATTGATCAGTTGGATCGGGATGTGGATGCAACATACCTCGCTTGAAAATATCAGTTCAGCTGAGGTCTCCAGGTTCTCCGAGAGTCTGCAAAATTCATGACAGCTCATCCACAAAAGGTGACTAAGAAAAGGAGCATCACTTGTTCTCTGCAAATGTTCCCCCCTCCCTGTACACTTACTGCAAAGCTGTTAGAGGACCACAGGCTGTAGGTGAGCGTGTACCCCTGGAGAGAAGTGATTTGGTATTTGTAGTAGACTTTTGTGGCAGCACAGTGGGTGAAGGGTGGAAAAAAAAAAAAAAAGAGGCTGGATTAGTCTTCAAAAGTTGAAAGATGAGCCTAGGTAGCTAATTACAGAGATTTCATCCTTTCTTCTGGGACTATGATTAATTGCATTTGGCTGCTTCTTTCTTTCTAACAAGGACATACAGAAGCTTTGCTGCATGACCCGAGATTTGTTTGCTTTCTATGGACAAGGAGAGATTTCTTCATTTTAGTGACTCAGCTGTAGGCTTAAATCTCTTGGAGCAATTATTCTTTTGAACTTGGGATTTTCCTGGCCAAACCCCTTTGGTTTCTTATTTAATATTATTACACCAGGCTTTAGGGATAGGGTTTTTTTCTCCCTGGCTGTGCTATTATCCTTCTTCCTCAAGGGGAAAAGGAGCTTGTTCACCCGGAGTAAGGAATTGCATTTCTTTTCAATAACCCATTTGAACAATGTCCTCTGGCAGGGAATTTCTCATCACTTCGCAGCAGAGTGGAAAAACTGTGGGTGTTGAAAGGGCTGAAGGTTGGGAGCTGGGAAGGCGGGTGGGAACATGGCAAAGGGCGAGAGGGTTGTGCTCTGTTTCAGGACAAAGCAGGGCATTCTGCTGCTGGGAGCTGCTCCTGCTCCCTTCCAGTAGAAACTGTGGTATTTCTCTGCCTGGGATGATGTCGATCGGTCAAGCAGCATGGATCGGTGACACTTGTACAGGCTTTGTCCTTTGTATTGAGGGACTTTGGGGAGAGGGAGGTGGTGTCTGCCTGCCAGCAAGTCATCCACAAGCTGCAATGTGATCTGTCACTGTTGGTTGAGCTCTGTGGTGCCTTGGGAGAGATGGGGAAGGAATAGCAAATGGACTCTTTGTCAAGGAGCTGATGGTTTGGGGAAGGTGCAGAGGACCTCAGCTGTGGCCTTCTGTGAAAAACAAAACAGGATCCAGAGATGCTTTTTCTCATTTACTCTGCATGACAACAATCTTAGTTTTAGAATCTATGGTCCCAAAGATTGTAAGGTGTATGTTAACCAGGTCTGGATAGAGGATCATGCACATCATCCCTCCACGACTTGTTGGTTCAGAGTTCAGGTCTAGGGCACTTTTCTTCTCTCCTCTATTCCCAGCACCAGATTCTGATGACTTGTTTAACCTATTCTTAAACCTGAGAAATGCCTCCGTGCACTTTGGGTGGAGTTCAACTAATCTTAGACATCTACAGTGGAGACAGCTACCCCTAAATTTGCTATTTAGACTCTATGTGGTTGATGGAGAGGCACAGACACTTCTACAGCACCATTTACCCTTAAACAGATCAGGGAATGGTCCACTTCTCAAGCTTTCTGTTTGCTTAACACCCAAGCCCCAAAACACTGGCTGCTGGCCATCAGCACGTTGTGCCTGTGGTCACAGTCCTGGATTTTGCTGCTGGATTGTGAACGTACCAGGAGTGACCAAGATGCAGGTCCTGGGCAGTTTCCCCTGTCTGCCTTCATGCAACAGACAGGTGTGCACTAAGCTCATCCCCAGCTCTTCCTTCCTGCAAACCTCCACCCCACTTACCACTTCTAGGCCACCAATTTTAGATTTGGGTCCACTGGCTTTCTCCTGTTTGCCCATTGGAAGATGACCCTGACACTGCAAATGTGCCCTTGTTTCCCCCTTAGCAGACCTTCAGTAAACCTGGCTTTTCCATGCTCTCCCTACAACCCCTGATCTGACCTTCAGTGGAGGAAGGCATGATGATGGGGCTGAGAGCTCCTCTTTGGTCCTTCACCCATAGGTGGGGCCCTTTCTCAAGGGAGGAAGAGTGGGGTTCAGGGCAGGAGTCAGCAGCTCATGGGAGGGAGAGCCCATGCCTTGTGGCTGCCCTCATGGTGTATGGCTGGGGAAGGCTGGGCTTGCTTGAGCTAACAGGGTGCTGGTTGGCAGCCCCTTCCTCAGCCTTGTCAGGAGCTCCCCATTTTTGTTCAAAACCCTCTCTCCCACTTAGCTTTCTGCAGGGGTTTGGTGGGAGGGCTGTGTGTGAGTGTGGCTGTGTCAGCTCACAGGGGATGTCCACCTGCCCCCTCTCACCATAGCACCCTCCGTCCTCCTGGGCAACTCTATCCTTTTGGGTTAGGTGCTTCATCTTCCCAGGGAAACCATGATGAAAAGGCATTAAAAAAAATGAATAAAGGGAGCAAGTATCCAGAACTTCCTTGTGTGGCTGGTTTGTGCTGCTTAGACAGAGAGTTGAGGTTTGGGGGCTGCTGGGAATTGATTTGCACCAGAACCATGGGAAGAGGGACTCCTGGCACGGTTTGCTTGGTGTCCCTCCATGGGTTGACAGTGGTTACCCCAGCAGGCAGACAGTTAGGAAATAAAGGGGGGGGGGGGGGGTGTGTGTGTTGGGGAATCTATGGGGGAGCTAAGGAAACTTCCTCACTGCCTTCCCCAGCTTTCATTGCGCCTGTGTGCTGGGGGAGGCTGCCCTGCCCCGCTGCCCCACTCCTGGAGTCAGAAAGTGAGGGGGCAGTGGGTGAGCAAAACCCTATTTTGTGTGCGTGGTGGCTAGATTGCAATCAAAAATGAATGTGTCTGTGAAGTTACCTCTTCTAAACAATTATGGATGTTTGAACACTGCTCCCCTTGGCCGATGCTTTGGAAGCACTGGGCTTCTGTGTGGTGTGGTGCCCTGCCTGGTCAGTTGTTAGCTGTGTTCCCACAAGGTTGTGTTGAGGTGGTGGCTGATCTTTTTTGTCTAGCCTGGCTTAACAGCCCCAAGTAATAAGTGTAAAAAAAAAAAAAAAAAATGGGAGAAATAAAAAACCCCAAACCCCCCAAACTGGAATTTTATGGAAAGGCGCGAGGTATTTTGGGTCTGGTCTCTCTAGCAGAGGCAGTGTTGGAAGGCTCAACATGACCCTCACCGTGTAGGTTGCACAATAAGGCAGTGTCTGCTCATGACTCACTGGAGCTTCATCTGCTCTTCCCACTCCTGGAATATTTCATGACCAGGCAGTAAATCCAGCAGTTATTACTGAGGATTGAAATCCAGGGAAATACTGTTTTCTTTGTTAACAGAAAATAGAAAGCACAGAATAGGCTGTGGTTAAGTCCCTGAATTGGGATTTGGGACTTGGCTCTGTCACAATTTTCCTGTGATGTGAGTAAGTCATCGCATCCCTCTGAACCAGTGTTCCTCATGCATAATATGGGGCAATGAGATGGTTTTACCTTCTCTCTCCCAATACGTTAACAATATTGCTGTTTAGATTATACAGCCTTTGGGATGCAGTCTCTATCACAAGGTATGCTTGTGCAAATATCTACTATGTTGAGGGAATGCATCCATTTTTTCCTGGATGTATCCTCCTCTTCATCCCCTGGTGTCCTGGGCAGACAGAGTCTTTATGAGCCCAGGTACCATCCCATTTTTGGGGCTTGTTTCTTTTTTTTTTAAATTGTTTATTGAAAGCAAGGGCCTGCCTTCTGCTGTTTCAGAAAAGCAGCAGAAAAAAAACAAGCTCAGCCAGCCATAGAGCACAGTGGTGGGGGGGTCCCAGAGGTTGGGGGCTGAAGTGCAGAGCTGAGCCCAGCAAGAGCTAGCAGAGGGACCTAGAGGGCAACGTGGGGTGGCACAACCTTCCTCCATTTGTGCTTGCACATGTTTGTATGGACAGCTCTCTCCTTTACATCTCCTAATCCTTTAGATTCAAAGGGTCATGCTTACATTTCATTCTGATCTGCTTCGGTGAATGAACCCAGCCTTGTGGTGAGGTTGGGGCAGGAAGGATGTGGTGCTTGTGTGGGAAGGACTATCAGACAAGCGAGGGAGGGAAGGTCGGGATGAACGGAAATGTGTGGATTTGGCATGTGAAGGGTGGACTGGGAGGAGTTAGGACTTGAGGAGCTGAGGAGTGAAGTTCTGCAGGAGAAAGGCTTAGTGCTTTTAGATGTATTGGGTCATCTGGGACAGTAAGATTGGAACATCAAGTGGCTTGGGCTGGGAGGAAGCAGTATATCCAAAATGAACCTTCATTTGCCACGGGAGAAGAAAGGGGATAGCACATCAGGTGCTGTTGCTCTCCAGTTTTCCTCCTGCCTGAAATATGGCTGCTGTAAAGGATGGGTGGAAAAGCAGCCCTTCTGGAGGAGTTTCGGGTTGGGTATTAAACACTCCCTGGTGTTTCTCTTGGCCAATGCTGCCAGATTGATGGGACAAGCAGGAGGCTGCCGGGTGGATGGGGAGATGCAACACCCTGTTATCATGGGGTGCCAGTTCGCTGTGGCCCTGGGTTCTTGGATGGGGTGCTCAGAGGGAAATAAAAAGGGTGTGACCTTTGCGTGAACTACACCAGCTTCCATGGCTCCACCCAGGGTTTTTGCTTCCTGCAGTCTCTTTATGAAACCCTACTCACAGCCACTCCACCAGCCAGGGAGAGCCAAAGGTATGTGAAGCATTCAGGCAGTGAAAGCAGCCAGAGGGCAAAGGAGTTTTTGAATGGCCATCTCCAGGCTAACCCCAGCACTTGTTGGGGCTTGTCTCTTTAACCTGACAAATCATGGGTTATCACAGCCAAGGGAGAAGTTCATTGCCAGCATCAGACACGTTCTCTGTAGCATTCAGACTGCAAGCTCCTGGCTGCTCAGGCTGAGCCCTGTGCTGTGCCAAGGGGTGCAACAAATGCCCTTAAGCACTGCTGGCAAGCAGAGATGCTGATCCAAGAGGAGGGCAATGCGAATGGTGTGATCAGAGAGGCCGGACACCATGGTGAGGGTCTCTTGGTGCACAGGGCATAGCGCTGTGTGTTGAGCCAGCAGTGGGTCTGTGCCATAGCACATGCAGAAGCACTCCCAGTTTGCCCTACTGGCATTTGCAGGAGGCAGGGCATCATGTCGCATAGGATTGTATCCCATTTTGGGGGATATGGAGCAGCACCTTTGGACGAGTAGCATGTCTTGTTGTAATTAACTGTTGTTTGGGAGGCAACTTGGATGGCCTGGGAAAGACACAGACCCTTATATGTTCGTTAGAATAATTTGCTTTCCTTTACAAACACATAAGAGGCTCTGCTCTGCTCTCTAACTGCCCTCTAAAGCAGAAGTGCATCAACCAGGCTTTCCAGAATTTACTGTGATTTTTTTTCTTTCAGTTTCCCACTTGGGGATGTTTAATGTGGATTTTCAGAGGATAGGAATTTAGAACTCAGGATCTGAAAACTTTGCATATTTTTGAGCGTCTGACGTTTTCTTGTTTACTTGTTATTACAGCAATTGTTGCTTGCATTTTAATTTATTTTTCTTGGTGGAGAGGGGATTATACATCTAATCCTTTGTGGTCTGTATGCAGAATTAACTTTCTCAGTCTCACTAGATGTTCCTTTATTCTGTGATATTCTAGGCTGAAACTTTGGACTAATTACTTCTTTCCAGAACTTCACTGTGAATCCTTTTGAAATCTGCACCATCTTTATTTTTATGGGATTTGGTTCATTTCTCTTTTCCCCCAGGGTATGTGATTTGAGACATATTGAAGTCATTGGAAGTGTTTCCTTTGAGTTGGGTTTTAAATCAAGCTCTGGGTAAAGAAATTTGTAGAGGAAGGAAGGAAACCTCCAGAAACCTAAAAGATTCCTGCAGGATATTTCTTTTAAAAACTCAAATAATTAGAAATCCCCTGGGAAAAGCCATCTGGGGAGCATCTGAGCAATGCTTACAGGAGGCCAGAGTCTTAAATGCTGTTGTCAGACTTTAGAAAAGGGGGGGATGAAAGACAGTAATGCTTATTAAAGCTGAGGATGCTCATACATCAGATGTTTAAGCTTATTTCCTACAGAAGCTTAGAAAGGCTCTTTCCTGATATAAAGCTGTATAACAGATTATCTGTATTGTGTGTGATGTGTTTCTCTCCACTCCCTTTCCGACTGTCCAGACACAGTTGGATATGAAACAGATGATGAAGCGATTCTTCTGGCTGATGTTTTCCAGTATAGTCCTGGACGTTTCCCAGTCTTCCAGGAATGACTTTTCATGGCAGAAAGAGATCTACTTCTAGATGGACCTACTGATGTTTAGAAAAGAAATTTTGAAACCATTTGTTGAAGAACTCCTTTAGGGTAACCGGAAGAGCCTGTGGCTGGTGACACCAGGCTCATGCCTCGCACTACACCCACGTGTGTTCTCATTGCATGCGATTACACGGTCTGGGATGTGTAATTGCCCGATTGTAATCTGTCCACCCTACCAGAAGTTGCATCATTTTGATTTTGCCTGGGTGTTGTGTGGCAAGCACTTTTCAGACAGAGCCTCTTGGCCCTTGAAGGATTCATAAAGTTTTTCCTGTGCTTTTGTATAAAGCCTGATTATTTTTTTTTAAATTGTTTTATTTCTTGGGGATGGAGGTTCAGCTGTGGCAGGGAAGAATTTGCAGTAGCTAGAAAAGTACATGTGCAGTGCAAAGCTGCTCTGGATAGCAGTGGAGATAAATTGTTCAAAAGGTTTCCAAAACACAAACACTGCCTTGACTATTACAGCATCCAGTGGGAGCAAATCCCATTTACCCTTCTCCAGCTGTGCCAGTTCATCCCATTCTGTGCTGGTGAGAGGCAGCGTGCCCACCAGGAAAGGGAAGGCAATCAAGAGCCACATGCATTGGTCACCTACCTCAGCCTAACAGGACTCAAGGTCAGATGATGCAAAAATGACTGCTAAATACTTACCAGGAATAATCCAGCTAGGAGATAAGGCCTTGCTTATCTGCAGGTCTGCCCTGAGAGGGGGACGCGGCAGTGAGCTTGGAGCCGGGCAGCAGCAGCAGCCCATAAGGGGGAAACCGCAGGAATGCAAATGGCATGCTCTAACGGGCAATGAAGCTGTCTGATGGCACACCCGGGCACTCTTTTATTGTGGATGAGGATCTATTTCTGGACTTTGGAAATGAGCCATCCAAAAGTAAATGTTTAGTCAGCCTTGCAAGCTGTCTGAAATGTATGACGTGCTTGTGACAGGGTGGTTTTATGGGGATGGGACTGATCTTTCTTTGCTAAATATGATTCTGCTATAAAGAAAATCTACATTCAAAAGAGATGGTAAGGTGTGGGTGAAGTTTAGTTTTCTGTCCTAGAGAGCTGAGCTTTAAGGGAGAAAAGGGAGTCTGTCACTTCTGCAGGGACTCATAAGGGCATGGGGGGCTCTCCCCGCTGTGGAGGTTGTGCCCTTCAAAACGAACCCTGGCACAAAACTGAGGGTTGCTGTCATTATTTGGCTTGCAGGCATGAGTGGAGGCACTTGGCTTTGTGTTGGGGCAGGCTTCGTGCTTTGGCTAGGAGCTGCAGCTGTAGCCTACAAGGGCAGGGAGAAGGTGGTGCAGTGAAAAGCAGGGCTTGGTCACAGTGCTGGGAACGCCGTGGCCACTGGAACAAATGGGGATGTGCCGTCAGACACCAAACAGGCATCTCCACCTTGAGTCAGTGATCCGGGGACATGCTGCCACAGACCAACAGCGAGCTCTCCCATGGGGCAGAGTGGGCCCACGGCGGGGCACTGGGAGATGTGTGGCAAGAGGAACAGAGGGCACCAGCAGCCGAGCACAATGACTTGGCCAAAACCCAGTTGAGAGTAGAAAGCCAGATCTCCAGGATTTGGCTGTTGGAGACCTGCAGCTCAGACTGCATGATGGGGCTGGGGCTGGGTTTAGTTCATTTGGGAGAGGAGCAAGTTACAAAAGTGGATATGGGTTCAGGTTTCAATTCTGCTCCCCAGGGCTATTCCAGGTGTTCAAATACGAACTTTTGGCCCAGGCCCATCTCTAATTAGGCATATTCTTTAAAAGTATTTTCCTTCCTCAGCTCCTATGCTCTTGGCTTGTCTCCACTAGCCCTCTTTGCTGTGCTAGAACACAGTTTGCTGGGTATATTAATTGAACTGTTTACACACCTGGTTTCCTGCAAGAATAGACACCTAGCTCCTTCTTTTGAAAAGTCTAGCCCAGAGGCTGTAAACAGGAGTTGTGCTATGTCTGGAAAAGCTGAACTGTTGCTTATCTGCACTCCCTCAGGCTGTGGGAGCAGCAGCAGCTGCAGACATGGGTCAGTTGAGCATGGAAACTAGCTCCCATACTCTTCCCACCAGTCCTGTCCTCCTGCCTAGCTTGGGACCTCCAGCGGTTGAGGAGCTGCCTTCTTCACAGTGTTATTCCCTTTTATTGTGATGGTGACAGGACAGGCCCCACCTGGCATTTGGGTCAGCTGAGATGCATATTTTGCCTCGTATATGAAAGCTGGGGATGTCATCCTGGAGTTCTGTCCTGTGCAGGATGGCTGATGGGACGTTCCCTCTCTTTTCATGGCTTTACCTTCCAAGGTTAGTTTCTGTCCAAGTTCCCTGAAAGCAGTGGTGGGTTCATCACCCCTTATACTGTTCTAGTCATGGCTGAGGGGCATCTTTCGTAAGCCATCGTGTGGCTCAAAGAGTGACTGTGAAAAGAAAAAGTTGGTAAGGCTTGTGTGGTGAGAATCAGATGACCTCATGATCTCTTTGGGCTTAAAATGTATAAGCCTAAACACATGCCATTGAACAACTTTGATTTCAGGGTATAAGAGGAGGAAAAAGGCAGCACAAAATCACTTGGCTGATGCTGTCAAAAATTTCTGCTTCTGAGTCAGGTAGCATTGGAAAACCCCATAGAGCTTTCTCAGATGCTAAAACAGACCTTCAGACTTTGCTGGGGAGTCCTCCTTCACACCAGTGTGTGCTCTGTACTGCCTTAAAATACGCTGATTTTGTGGACATGCTATCAGCTTCTGAATCCTACTTTGCAGCCATTGTTTTACTGTGTGACATTGAGTTTTACTTTGCTGCTTCATTTCTTTGCTGAACATTACTTGGACTTCATCTGGAAGATACCAGCTAACCTCTGTGTAAGGCTGTGAGTTGGGAGGGTCAGTGTACTGTGCTGTTGGTGGTCCACAGGCTATGGAGTGTGACGCTGATGTGCTGGGCCTTGGCATCTTTAACTCTCAGTACTTTTTGAGGTTTCTGAAGCATTGGTGAAGACCCCTGGAGGAGTTCCCCCAAGGCAGGCCCTTGGGAAGGGGCATGCAGATGCCTGGTCTGGGAATAGGGAACAGGAAATCAGATGCACCTTAGGGCAAAATTTGCTATCCAAATCCCAGTCCAGCTAGGAACGGAAATTGCTGCTGTTCCCAAAGCACTGGACTGGACTGGGATTACTCTGACAAGGCCCCACAGGCTTCCAGAAAGTCCCACAAAGTCATCCAGTGGGGAATGAAAGAAGGCGTGATACCAGCTTTTGGGTGCTCGTGCCGTGGGGAAACTCCAGCAGCTCTGTCCGGGACCAGCACAGCTTCTAATTGCCCAGCAAGCGGTGACTTTGTCGTTGAACTTTATGTTGGCGTTGATTCCTGCTTGGCTGCTGCGTGTTGGTTATATGCCATAAGTGTTACGAGCTGTAAGGGCTGGGAAATCTCAGCTCTGGAAAGAGGCCCAGAAGGATGAAGGTGGCAGGTACTTTCATCCAGGCTTGCGTCAAAACCCTTCACGGGTGAAGAGGAGAGGGTTTACGCTATCACCCCACTTACCTTTCCCCCCTGCGTAATCATGTCCTTCTGCCAAAAAAAGAAATCTGGGCTTTTGCTAGAAACCAGTGGCTAGCTGGATCCAGCGTGAAGCAGCATGACTGTTCATGCTGCGCTGTGTGCTCCTGCTAATGGTATCAAATCAAGCAGGAAATTATTTTTGGAGCAGCAAGGCATGTTGAAACCCAGCAGAAGGCAGCTGTTTGCGTAACCGGAGTTGTGGGAGAGCTGCCTCCCTTGTTGCCAAGCGCTTGACTTCCTATACTGGTGAGAAACGGTTTCCCTGCTCCCGGCAGCGTGAGCAAATCCCCTCAGGCTTGGGAGGCTGGGCTTGGTCCAGCATCCATCATTCCTGTAGCGCCTGCTTCACTGCTCTGAAAGTCCCTGGACACTTTTCTGCAGGGATTTGAACTACCTGGTTCTGACTCCTTAGATCACTGCTCAGCCCTCTCCTTAAAAACAAATGATCTGCAAAATAAAGGGGTCTGTCTGGAGTTTCAAATGCATTTTGGTTAACTCTCAGCAGAGGTCCACATCTGGCACACGGCCCATGCTGGAAGTCAAACATTAGTTCTGCCTCGGTCTGAGCGTCTGCTCTGTGTTTTCACACCCTGGCCGGGTTTCCAGCACCGGTTCAGTGCCCCGGCAGTGCTTGGGCTGCCTTCGCAAGGATGCGTCCTGGCACGCAGCTCCTCTGGCTGCACTTCAGCACCTCCTTTTCAATTTGGCTCTTTCAGCAGCTCCCAAGTGCCTAACAGGGGCTTGATTTTGTTGTTGTTGGGGTTTTTTGGGGGTGGGGTGGGGTGGGGAGTGTCTTGGTATGCTGCTGCTTTTTCACTCTCTGGCAATACCATTTGTACCTTTTCTTTTTGCTCCGTCACCTCTCAGAGGTGGCTCCAGCTGTACATTGATGGATCTCCTATGCAAACAGGTTTGTCACCCTGGGCTCTGCTTGGCTCTCATACCAGAGCAGAAATAGATCCCTTCAGTCTTACAGTGAAACGTTGTGCCCCGTAAAAGAGCATCGTTAATGTGGGTCATAGGATTGCGTTAGCCAGAAAGAATGAGATAAAGCCACGGCTGCAGAGATGGCAATTGACCTGGTCCAGATGGGGATTAAATTCCTGCCCTCAAAATGTGTTGCTTCTGCATAGAAGGGAAGGACCAAGCCAGCGTGGAGAGGTTTCGAAAGCTGCCATGGGGGTATAAAGCCTTTTTTGTTTGTGAACTTATTATGTCATCCCTCGGTCATGCAAATGTCGCCCCAGAAGAAAGACTTTTTCACATTACTGCCTTGTTCTGGAAAAGTCCCTCCCTGATTATTCATGACCACTGATGCCTTCAGCCATGTGCCGCTGCAGGGTGTAAAGAAATTCCCTGACGCAGTGAAAGGCAAGAAAAAATCCAGTACACCCGAACTGAGTCAGTCTGAAGTATTTATGGGTTTCCAGCTGGGCAATTAAGTTCTCATGCAGCCCAGTTATGGTTAGAAAAGGTGTCTGTCCTGTGCCAGGTTGAAGTTTGTTACCGTTATATGAATGTTCATTGGCAATGAGACTCCACAGCTGGGGGGATGAGCAGGGCAATCCCCATGATCTATAAAAGTCCTGGTGAAGTAGATTAGAAATTAATTTTTTAAAAAAGCTGTTGTTTCACTTTGTAGTAACCTTTCAACATAAGTGCTTGATTGTTTCTGGGCAGTTTGGTAATAGATGATGGAATCTTTTATTTCTGCCTGTCCCATCCATGTCTAGGATTGCAACTGTGAAATATTTCACTGTCCAAGGCTGTTTAGTGTCTCGTGTTTCTAGTTACAAATCCAGTTCTTTTCCCCTTGCCACTTAATTGTTCCCTGTGGCATCATTATGCCCCGCGCCTTCAGTTTCACTTCATCTGGTTTGGGAGGGAGGCAGGATGGGGTGGGTGCGCCCTCGGAGACCTCCCAGCTCCACCCTGAGCATGCTCCCTGCTCTGCCTTTCAGCTCTATTTCTTTTCTTTGTAGTGCTACTGTTGGCCTATGTCTTCTGTGCCCAGATGAGGGGGTTAAAGAAAAGCAGTGGAAACCCCTTGTTTAGTGGCTGCTTTAACTGGCCCCTCACACTTTGACTGCTCCAAAGCCATCATATGGTCTACAGTGCTTCAACCCAAATTTCTCGGGACCTTAACTGAAGCATTTATTAAGCTGTACCCCAAAAGAGAGTCACATTTCCTGACAGTAAAATACTATCCATCCCATAAAAAGAAATTAGTAGGAGCCTTAGAGGCTAATATTCCTGCAATGCAAAGGAAGGAAGCAGCTGCAGAGTTTGAGGCGCACTATACTAAATTGATCTGTTTGAAACCACTAATGTAAGTCCTGTTTCCTCAGATGAATGGCATAGTTATGTCTGAAGTGGTGCCTCTATTTCTCTGCTGATATTTTACTGAAGGGTAGTCGTAGGGAAGGGTCTAATTTGTCTTGTTGCCTTATCTCTGGGATCCACTTCAGTTCCGTTTCAGTGACGTTCTCGTGAAGTCTAAGACTAAAAAGGGGTTTATTGTCTCTTTGAACTGCCTTTTGCTTTGAGGAATGAGGATATAATTGTAACATAGGAAGGACAAACTGAACATGTTCAGGCTTGTCCTGCCTGATCTTTGCCCATTTCTTTTCTTTTTTTTTTTTTTTTTTTCTCCCCTTGCAGCTAGCACTCATGACTGGGATTTTCCAACTGATAAAGTCTTGGCTAGCCTAGGGAATAATATGCTCTTAGCTAAACAAGCTCTCTGGATGGCTGGATGTGCGGTTTCTTTTGATGCCCGCCAAGACCAGGGTTCGCCACTTTATTTGTGTTTGCCACCAGAGCATCAATCTCTTGCTGTTCATGTCTGCAGGATGAATGCAGAGGAAGTCTTGGGCAGATGGCTTTCATATTCCCTCGGGGATAATTTTTTCCACATGTTTAGTGATCTTTCAGTACTCTCTTCTTTTTTTCAGTCATGTTTAGATTTTACGAGAAATAGGTCTGTGGAAGAAATTAAAGGCAAATATTAACTGGACTTAAAGTAACCCAAAAAGAACATCCCTAAAGCCTTCAAATTCCATAGTGTTTTGCTTTTAGGATATCTCATTTATTAGTGTAGTTGAAATATAGGGTTTGTTGGCTATTTGTAAGCACAATAAATTGTGCTTAGTTTGTGTCGTTTAGTAAAATCTTCACCTTTGTCTGAGGCCAGTTTAACTACTAGCCTTGATAGGAAGCAGGGATTAAAGGTCAAGATGTTGGTACTAAACTCATACCATCTTTTTTCCTTAACTTAATTCTTTCCTGCTGCTAATCTGTGTCTGCTCTATGGCTGGGCTCTTTGTACTGGGTGCTGCCATTTTGATGAGGATTGGCAGCCATGTATCTACACTGCTGATGTTGGGCCTGATCCTGCAAAAAAAATTTCAGCTCTTCCTGACTGTACCTTTTTCGTGATGGCCCCGGTTGATCTTCTCCAGCCCCTTCTCCATGATGTCCCCGGTGCAGCTGGGATTGTAGCATTTCTTGCTAATTCCTCAGGATCTGCATGGCTTGTTTTACTTTGACCCTGTGGTTTTTACTCAGTCCTTCCTCATACAAGTTTCCACTGAGTCAAATTTGTGATTTAATTGAGTCAGGGCTCCAGGATGCATCCCTGGGGCGAAGCCTGTTTCTAGGGCAGCTGGTTCCTGTGGAACTGGGCCAGCCGACACCAGTGTGCAATGGTAAGGCTCATTGGGAGGAATTCTTGAAACAGTAATAGGGATGTCATGTACCTTCAAAATCTACATATGTGTGTTTCTCTTGTCAGTGGTGCTGTAATATGCAGTTCTGGTGTTGCGATGTCAGGGTGCTGCAAGACACAACTAGTTGTGGGTTCCCGTTGCATCAGTGGTGTGGCTGGGGCAGCAGAAAAGGCTTTTGGGGGACCTAGGGAAAAGAAAGAGTAGAGGAAAACTGTGGTCCACTGGTCTAAGCACTAAACTTGCATGTGAAAGACCTGATTTTTAAGGCTTTTTTCCACCATGATATTTATGGGACCTTACCCTGGGGCACTTAGGTTTTCTGTGCTTCATTTCCCTGTGAGTACATATGGGGTGTTTGCACCACTGTCACCCACAGGGGTGCCAGAAAGATAAATTGTGAGATTTGAAGTGTGAGTTTTTCAGCTGCTACTGCATTAGGTCTGTCTCTATATGTAAGAAAGGAAAACTTTATGTAAGGACTATTATGAGGACAGATGGGGACCCAGGTCTGGAGATCCTTGTACTTTGGACACCCCAGTGCTGTACAGATGTACATCCAACAGGTTTGGCAGCACTTTAAAGTCCATGTTTTCATGGTTTTGCCCTGCTGAAAATAAAATTGAAGTGAAGCAGAAACACACAATTCTTTTTCATTGTGCACTCAAAAGAGAAAGAACAACCACCTGCTAGTCACCTCTAAAGGTAAATAATTTCCTCATCAACCAGTTTGTCTGTTTATGTGGACCTCTTTGGTGCACTGAAAGCAGCTAGCTTCTGCAAGGGTCCAGGATATCACAAGCGCCAGTCTAAAATCCTCATCGCCGCCGACCGCTAAAGAACATGGCCCATTGCTGCCTTGAGTTACCTGGTTGTAGCATCTAAAATACAGGTGTTCCCTAAGATGTCCTGCCAAAGGAGTGTGTGGCCTCTGGCTCTTGCTACACCAGATGGCTTGAAATGTAAATCTTCTAGGTATAGCAAACCCCAGGCACGCAGTGGGCCAGCGCTTCGCTCACTGGAGCTACAGAAATGTATAATCGGAGGTTTCCAACCTCCTTTGCAGACAGCTGGCGGCTCACACGCTGCTCACCCCTCCTTGTTTCCAGCTGCTAATTTGCAATTAAACACAACTAAAAATACAGTAAACACTCTGCTCGCAATTTTCCGTACAAGTCCGTCAGGTAGTTTGCAGTTGCCATCATTTGGTGGTGAACGGGGCAGGCTTCTGCCGTAAGCGTGTGCCTGGGTGGAGAGGCTGCCCATGAGGCTGCCTAAGATGTGGTTCCCACCGAGCGCTCCCATAAATACCAGTTCAGCACAATGCAGCTGATACTAACTGGCATCCCTGTAGGTGGTCTCAGTAGCAGGGCCAAGATGAAACATGGTGCAAGGAAGGAACAAAGCGCTTTTTCTCCCTAAGGGGAGTGCCTCCAACTGAGAGCAAAGGTGTGGTAGGCAGTGCTCGAAATGCAGCCGCTGCACCAGGTCTGCAGGTAGAAGATGTTCATATTCGGGGCTTTGGCAATGCTGCAATCCACTGAAACATGCAAGGTGCATAGGAGACCCTGCAATTACATGTGACTGGTATGAAGTACATTAAATCTTATTCATTACTCCAAAAAGTGCAAGCAACTTCAGTTAACACTGAATGTGCTTTTCAACCCAAATAAATTATTTTCTGCTATGCTAATCAAAGTAGTTGGAAATTCATCATTCAGTGCAAAGTTTCTTAGCTGTTCCTTGGCTAGTGTTTGTCCTACAGCCTGTGTAGGGGAGAAAACTACAACAATTTGCAAATATGAAACACAGAACAACCTCCTTTCTGAATATATTTAACATGCAGAAACCATTGTCATTATGGGATGAAGGAAACAAAATGCTTAATTGGGACAGTTCAGTAAATATAGTAACAGTGAGACCACTCCTGGTTTGAGTGTACAAAGCCTGCCCAAGCAAGCAAACTGTGTACCTTTAATTAATGGTTTTGCCCATTATTGAAATGGAGTGACTCACTTTTCTCATGCAGATGCCTCCTTCTGGGGTCAAACTCTTCATGAAATTAAATCAGCTGCACCACAGCCCTCAGGCTCTGTCTTTGCTGGGGAAAGGGTTGTTTTCAAGGGAGCTTGTTGTGCAACTGAAGAGGTTGGAGTGGGATGCTGGAAAGTCTTCCACCTGACGTGTGAAATGTTTTATTTGTGACTTTTTTATTAGTGTTCTAACATCGCTTCCCGTACAAAATTAGCCCTAATGTGTCCTATTTCATTAAAAGGTCTTACTAGACAGGCACTGGAGCCCTTGATGCAGCATGGCAAGATTTTTCACACTTCGAGGTATGAGGTGTTGGCTGCCAGTACTTGTTCCAAAGCAAGATCAGTCTGTACCTCTGGTAGGATGCTGCATTTACAGTTACTTACCTCAAAGTAGAGAAGTAACTTGTTTTGCCAGGGATTATGTAGCTTAAAAATGTCATTCACATGAATGTGGTCCTGGTAAAAGATGACATTTAAGTGTCAGACTTGGCTAGTCAATGACTTCGCTATTTACCTCGTTAGCCTTTGGGTGTGGGGTGTGGAGAGAGCCCTTCCTTTTGCATGACACAAGGATTGCTCTCTTGGATCATTGCAGTAGCTTTGCCAGTGCCTTGCTAGCAAAAGGGACTGGCAGAGGAAGAAACTGGAGTCCTTTGGTGGGCTGATGATGGGGCACCTCCAAGCATTGGCAAAATAGGTCCTTGCCTGCAGCATTAGACTGTCTGCCCACAGTCCTGTTGTCTACTTGCCTGTGCCAGAGTGGCGAGAAGACATGCTCATTGAGGAAAGCCAGAGCATCTGGTGTCTGTGTCTGTTTTTGGAAGGTGGGAGAGGTCGTCTTGGAAGTAGCAGTCACCTCCTGTCTCCTCAGTGCCAGCAAAGGCAGTGGTCCTGGCTCACCAGAGCTTTCTTCATGTTTTCTTTCCCAGCCAAATCCTACCCCTTCCCCTCACAGGAACTATCCGGCCCCCACCCCTCATCCTTGGGCAGCAAAATTCAGCTCTGCCCACGCATTGCTTTGAGCCAGCTCTGAGTAAGCGAGTGCATCATGATCGGTGAGAGGTAACAGCTTCGGCCGATGCCAGAGTTGCAGATCCTCCAAAGTCACTGCCGTGAGCCAAGACCTGACGTGCCGGGAGTGCAGCCCAGGTTACTATAGCAAATCCTCAACAGTTTCCTGCCCAGCTGAGTCTTTTGGAGTCTGAAGCGTTGTAACCTCATAAAAGCCAGAAAAAGCTTGAACTCATTCAAAGATTATTTCACACCACCTACAGTACTCTATGAAGTCAGACATGCTGTAACATATGATTAACGATGCGTTTGGTGGTGAGTCACCAGGTAGTCTAGCGAGCGCTGCTCACCTTCTAACCAGTCTGTGTGTGGGAGTCCTTACCCAGTGACACACCCAAACTGAGTGTTTTAATAATTTAAACATTCTGAGCTTGGAAGAGCATTTTTTGTTGGTTAATTTAAAAAAAAAAATAATTACTTAAAGGCTTTGCCACCTGTTAGGGAACAAACCTCCACCATGAAGAAGGTGGGGGGGAACCCAAAAAACTGTTATTACTTTGTATGGTTGGAGTATCCAAGAAAAAGACTGGGAAAAATCTATCTTTAAGAGATGGGAGATTGCATCTTTTTATTATATTAAATAGTCACTTGAGAAGATGCATGAACGTTTCTTAGACTGAAATGTAGCATTACCCTTTTCCAATTGAGTGTCCCATGCACAAAGTGAGAGTTGTGGTTATTCTTCTTTATTTTCTGCAATGTTTAAGGATAGTAGGGGAAAAAAGCAGCATTTTCCAGGGAATGAGCAAAAATGAGCCTGTCTGGTTTGTGAGATGGTGGTGGGAAACACGGTTTTGATTCCTGCTGCAGAGGAGAAAATTGCACTTGCGTCTCAACATGATCTGGTATCCTTTCTCCAGTAAAAATCATAGTAAGAAGCCTAGGGAAGAGAAAGAGTGGGACAAACTTGCATAATGCTTTACTGATTACTTTTCCAGCCTTCAACTATTTTCAACTCAAGGGAGTTCCTGACATGAATGAATGTGGTTTGTAACTCTTTAGTAACCTTCAATGGATCATTCTTCCAAGTACTTGGCCAGTCTCTCCTTGTACCTGTCTAAACCTTTTGCTTCCACAATGTGAGTGGCAAGAAACTCCACCAACCTTCTACACATTGTGGGAAGAATTAGGCCTTTTCTCTTTGTTTTGAACCAGTCTCTGACATCTTTGCTTGGTGCTTCCCAGTTCTTGTTGTGGAAATGATCGTGTCAGCCACTTCCTAACCCCCTGCTCCAAGTCACTCACAAACCTGTGGACTTTTATTAGACGTCTCTTGGACATCTTCCTGGGGTGAAGGCTCTCAACGTCCTCGGGCATAAAACCAGTCGCCATGAATTGTCCTTGTTGCTGTCTTCTGAGCCTGTCCCATTTCTTAGACACCTTTTTGAGAGGAGAGGACCAGAATTACATGCACTATTCAAAGTACTGGTGAACCAGGAGTTTATACAGTGGTCTAATGGGGTTCTCTTCTCTGTTCGCTTGCTGTTTCTTTCATGGTAATCCCTGATGTTTGATATAGCTGATTACTGAGCTGATGGTTTTGTGGAATAGTCTATGACAGTCCAAAGGTCTCACTCCTGAATAATAATAAGCAGTTCAGAAACCATCATTTCATATGTGAATTTAAGACTTGTTTTCCCTGCATGCATCACTTTAAATTTGATCTGCACTGACTTTCAGCTGTTCTTGCCCAATCCCTCAGTCCTCTAAGGGCTCCATATGCAACTCCCCACTGACTGCTCTTTTCCCCAGTACTCTCGGTTGCATATCCTCAGCAAACTTTCTTGCCTCACTGCTGCTCCAGATCATCCACAGATAGATCGAACAGCACATGTCCTGGCCCCACGGGTGGGATGCCTCTGCTTTGAGAACTGACCGCTTACACCCACTTTCTGATGCCTATCTTGACCTGCCCCAGCTCATCCAGTATTAGCACTGCTGGGATCAAAGCCAGATGTTGCAAGCCCCTGTTCAGGGAGTGCAACTCATACCTGGTCTTTGTCTAGACTCTTCATTTCTAGATGTACAGGGTGATACCATGGAGCGTGAGCAAGTAACACCTTAGCCAGCCAGCTGGCTAAAATCTTTTGGGGAGTGCAGCTTATTCCCCCATTTGTTATAAATGCATGTAAATGTGCAGGTGTTCGGTGCACCGAGATGCCAGTGGGACTGTCTATGCCATGCAACAGGGAAAAGCAATAATCACGCATACAAGTGCAAGCTTTGAATTAGCAAAGTGCGGTATTTTGAAATAGGATGTTTTACCAGAAAAGAGCACACGAGAATAAATGATACTCAAAATTAGTGGCGGATTATGGGCAAAGCATTCAAACCCGCCCATGTCTTATTGAAGCGTAACTGATATGCCTCTTCCGGCAATTAGCCGAGTTCCTCGGAGGAGTGCTGTGTTGGATCAGGCAGCAGGACAGGCTGGCGCAGGCAGGCTGCTCCAGCTGCCTGGGAATTAGCATCCTGCCACAACCATCCCCTTCACACCCCGGCAGCGGGATCTGCCGGGCTTGAGCTGGGGCTGCGGCAGGGGCCGGTTAGTTCAAGCTGCTTTCCATTGCTGGGATTTTCTTTGCAGCAGGAGCTCGCGGGGGACAGATAGCTTTGTTTCTGCAGAGCCCATGATGGACAGCCAGCCTTATCCATTCACACAGAGCACCACTTATATAGGGAGCTCTGCTGAAGGAGGATTTTCCCTGTGGAAGAAGCCCAAGTGGTTTTATTTAATGCCCTGCACTGACCTAAAGTGTTTTTTCTGCAAGGTTGAGCGTCAAGTCCCACCAGCAACTCTCCTTGTGCTGGGTCAGTGACACACACAGGAGTGAATGTCCCTTAAGGGAAGTTAAGCCACCAGTAGCTCCGATGACTTTGGGGATGGCTGTGAACTCCTGGCCCTGTCCCACACCTGGTGTCCTCAGCACACGGCAGCTCTGACGTGCCTCTGCCATTGCACCCCTGGCTCTTTGCCCTGCTAATGCACCACTGCTAATCTTCAGCAGCCCTCCCTCGCCCAGTTCTGACGGAAACGGTTGATGCAGGATGCCCATACCCCCCTTTCTCTTTTTTCCCTTTCCCACCACCCAAATTTTCCAGATGTGGCTGCCACTAGAAATAAGCAGTTGAATGAGCGCTTGTCTTCGGGTGACTCATTCTCGCCCTGTGAGGGGCTCCGCACAGGGTGCGGACACAAAGTCTCACCACCTCCTTGGACAGCCTGCAATGATGTCAAGTTCGCTGGAGTGTAAAAGAGCGTCCTGCTCCCTCCGAAGCAGCAGCAGCCAACTTCTGTTGCTCCTCATCTAAAAAAAAATATGAGGCAAAAAGGACACCCTGGTCATGGTTTCCAGTTGCATCAGGGCAGTGAACTCCCTCCTTTTCCTGCTGATGCATGGGTGGGAGTGGGTATCTGCTCAGGTTTTACGTTCTGTCTCTAGAGAAATCTCAGGCTTCCAGACAAATAATGGGAAAATTACAACTAAAGGAGTCCCACTGAGGGGCTACAGCAAAATATGGGTGATTTATCCCAGGTGATTTGTCCTACTTCTTGTGAAGTACCTTCTACCTGACCATGAGGAAGCAAGTAAGAAAGGGCATCTTTCTCTGGCACATGTACCTCAAAGGCTGCATTTGTTCCCACTTGGGATTTAACACTCCTTCAGCTGGCATTAACCTGTGCTCCTTGCTTCACACGCTGTTTCCACATGGGCATTTGCTTGGACAGGAGAGCCAGGGGGAAAGACTCCTTCCACATTTACTCATGCCTTGGTGTGATGTTTTCTTCCATGAGGACAGGGAGGAGGAGCAACTGTGGAAAGGAAGGTTTGGGGTTCTTTTTGTTTTCCTCTCAAAGGCACAGACAATGTGATGGGTGGTACTGGCCGGCAGGGCTGCCTCTAAGCCTGCTGAGCATGGGGCTGTCTGGGTTTATTTGTGTTATTGTGCTGTTTCTTGCCCTGGGCTGTGGAAGCCAGGCTATCTCTGTACATTTGCATGAACATCCTAGGAAATGTGTGAAATTTTTTGAGGCTCCATAAATCTATTTTTGGTTGAGGCTTTTGTGGTTTTGTTTCTTTAAGAAGCTTTGGTGAAAATTTTGTGCTTGCTTTTTTTGTGGTTAGGAGGAATCTGAACAACATAGACCAGACCACGATGGGTCAAAGAGGAAGTACAGTCAGCAAGCATTGTCAAGGCAGTAAAACAAAGTTTCTTGAATGAAGCCATCACTAATTCGCAATAAGTTATGCACTAAGTTTGTGTATCACTAACTTAATCAGGATCACAGCAGCCACTGTTCACTTTCTTACGGACCCAAGGCTGCTTACTGGAGAGCAGGATTCAGTGTCATGGCTCCACCTGAACCTTTTTTTTCACCTCAGTTTTTTGCTTTTCTTTTCTTTCTAACTCACCAGCTGTTTTTCACCCATAGCTGCTCCTCTAAGGGTGTGAGTGGATGAGTGGATAGTGTGGCCGGACTGCAATCAAAGAAATATTTTGAGAGTCCTTTCAGAGCTCTTTAAGGAATCTGGGCCAGCTATGAATGCCGGCTTTATGCAGCGCTGTTTTGAAGTAGGAGTGAGTCACTAAAAAACAATTTGTGCTCTCTCCATGTTCAACTTTGACTTTATTAAGAAAAAGAGAAAGAAAACAAACACAATCCCATTCACTGCCGAACTACACATTGATCCTTTAATCCTCAGGGAATCATTGGGAACTGCTTCCTCCTTGAAAGAATCACTGTATTGACGCAACATTTAATTGTGCAATTATACACGTGCGTTTTTCTCCTGGGCTTTGCAGAGCAGGGCTCTGTGGCTGGAATGCTAATCAGAAAGCAACTGATACCATCTGGAGGCACACACGGCCTGAATGCAGCCTCCTGGCTGGCAGCCACCCCTAGGTACCTTCATGGGTCTGTCACAGGGTTTTTTAGGCAGGAAACCAAAGGTGGGGATTGCAGCCCAGCAAGGTCAGAGCAAGGACTGGGATTTGGGCTGGAGCCCAAAACTGTATCCTATATTAATTTGTTGTAGCCTTCCTTGGTGGAAGTAGGACTCTCCGGTGCCCATCACTCCCTGGCACTGCCTGGGGGCTGTGGCTGGCAGGTACCAGCCAGGACTCTGTTCAAACACCCTTGTCTGCGAGCTGAAAATATTACCTGCCTGCAAATGTCTGGTCAGTAGCCTCTCTCCTGCTCCTGTGCCACTGCCTAATCTCTGCATGGTGTGCACAGCTTTGTGAGATCGAATATTTCATCGAAGTTTTGCTGAAAGTATTTCTTCAAAGCTACTGGGAAATGCTCTGCGCATGTGTTTGTACATATATATGTATGTATGTACACCCACACATACTTTGTGGATATACTTTGGCCAGACCCCGCTTTCCAAGAGCTGCATTTGCTGTAAACTGCGCCAGATTTTTCTGATGCTTCATGTGTGCCACCTCTAACGTCAGGGGCACGCGACATTCAGGGCAGAGCCACAAAAAATCACTTCCAGGAGTTGGGGAGCATCTGGGAGCTCTTGCTGTCACCTGTGTAACTGCGCCGTGTCTTGATTCAGAAACTGAACCCTGATTGAGCTCTTTTGCCTCATTGACCCTGATGGGAGCAGGTAACATAGAGCATGTCCTCGCATTGCCTCACCTGGGAAGCGTGGTGCGCATTGGGATTTACCTGCCAGTAAATACAGAGGCTGGTTAAGTGTTAGATGAGAAGAAATGCAACCCTTCTCCAGCTGGCTTTGAATGCTAATGTTTTTTTTGGGTTTAATCTGTTTACCATGACATTACTACTAATGGTTTCACCATCAATTCTGCTTTCCCACCAGCATTAAGGATGGAGTTTCCAGAGGGGCAACCCTAGCTGTCAGCCTCGTACCTGGCCACACCATCAGTCCCCCAGCAAGTGTGCCCTGGGCCACCCATCCCACTTTTTGAAACCCTTTAAAACTCTTTTAATGGATGCTTTAATGCATCCACCACACTTACCTTATGGCCTCAGGAAAATGAAAAGGAGAGGCTTTTGTTATGTTGTTAAGCAGTGTTTGGCTGATCTTATGGGCTTCTGGCCTCTAGGTCCTTCTGCTTATGTTTTCTTCCTATTTCTTTGAAAGCTTTAAGTTGGGGCAAGCTGCGCCTGCTCCTGTTGGCAAAAACTAGTGAAAACTAGTCCTCTTCTGGGTTCATGTGTTTGCTCCCTGCAGCCTATTGCTTTTCACTCTCCTGGCAGCAGGATCTTGGGGCATATCAGTCCCATGCAGGATAGGGTGATGAATTTTGTTCCTCCCTTTCACAGCAAGGCTGAAAACACACAAAGAAGAGCAGGCAGCTGTGGTCCTAGCTGACCTGAGAGGAGCTTTGCTAACAGAAAACCCCAGGGGAGAGCAAGGAAGACTGCTGGCAAAAGTCAGCAAGGGACTCTCTCTCCAGATGCAAGAGAAGCAAAGGAATTATAAGTAACATGCTGAATTAGCAGATAAAGTTACTCATGTTATCTTGACCGTAAAGCCCAGGACGGTAAAGGTTGTTAACCTCTATTAATCAGCAAGAAGCTGGAAGAGGCCGCACAATGATCTCAGCTGCTGAAGCTGTTTGTGCCCTTTTGCTCCCTTTAATTTAATTGTATTAGTCCTGCCCACATCCTTTGTTCTTCCGCCCCGCTCAGGAAATCTGCTGCTGGATTTGGCACAGCTCGTTCTGGCTCCACGTAGCTGGTTTGTGGACAGCCAGGAGGGACAAGAGGGAGGGCAGGAAGGGAAGAGGATAGGAAAAGGTCCCACAGGAGCAACCTAATTAACATGCCTCATTTGTCTTAATAGTGCCACTGTGTCCCTTCCTGATGAAACTTCCTCCTGATAAGCCAAACAGGCAAAATTGAATGCAGAAGGGCTCCCACGATACCGACAGAGATGAGATTTCATGCTTAAATTTTTAAAAAAATAAAGACGAGTGCCCATAAGCCAAGTATTGCATGGCAGGAGCTGTCAACCCAGTGATCATTCCTACCCCTAGCTCTCGGCTCTGCTGAGGGGTCAGGGTGTCTCACCCTTAGCTTAGCTGTTGTGGTTTGCACCACTTGTTCCTCATCAGACCAGTGAGAAATAAGAGCAACAACTTAGCCCCGAGTCCTCCACTTGCTTAGTGTGCAGAAAAAGGGTCCAGTGAGCACAGCAGAGGGATTATCAGGCCAACCCCCAGCTGTTTTCTGTGGTGGTGGCAATAACATCACTGTACCCCTTGCCAAAGTTCTGTTCTTCGGGACTGTTGTGGGGTGCAAACCCTCCCCTGCCCTCCTGCTGCTTGCTGGACTCCTCCAAACCATCACCACCTCCTTCCCACCCGCCTCCCCAGGGCTGCAGCTCCCTCCCAGCAGCATCCAAGGGTGTGGGTAGAGTTTTCCCCATCGTCAGTGACATGAAGCAGCTCTAGCTGAGGATCCAGCAGCATTGCTGCAACTTCACCAGTTTCCCCAGCAAATACACTGTCCTCCAGTCTCCTGTCAGCATCGTTGCAAGAATACTTCCAGCTCAACCCACTGGCATTTGTCTTCCCTGCTGCCAGAAATAATGATTCAGCAAATGCATGCTGCTTTTAGCATTCATGTCCCTCTATATGACAGTATAAATATTTGTGTGTCTTCATATAACAGGAAAAGACAATGTGTGCAGTCCCTCACCTACCCAAGCCCCAAAGCGATCCTCATGGGGTGTTCAGGCATGATGACATGTCAGGACAGCCACCCTGTGCTGCTGCTTTATAAAGCAGTTGCCTTTCACTGTAAGAGTGGGAGGATGCATCCCACTGATGCTGTACCGGAGGGGTGGCACAGGAGGTGTCGTTATGCGTAATTCATGGAAACTTCAGAAAAAAAGAAACAAAGATATATCAGAAAAAAATTAATGGCCTGCTGTGTCAATATGGCATTTTTATGACCCTTGGTTTCACTTCATCTTAAACGAGCAAACAAACAAATGGAAGAGGTGGTTTCCTGGACACAGATACATTATCTCCAGTTCCAGAGTTCATCCCTGCCAAAGGATGAGGTAGCAGAGCAGGTAACCTGAGGGTGTACCTTCAGCACCTTTCCATCAAGGAATGATATTTGAATAAAGGTGAAGCACTTAGAAAAAGCTGTGGTTAAGAAAAGGGGTTTTCAGATGATTTTGAACACTTCAGGCTTGTCTGGGAAACATGATTCTGAGCTCCATATTTTACTGGATTTCTCTGACTTCAGAGTCCAGCCATACAAAATGCCACAAATCCATTATGGCAAGCCCAGGTTTCCTCAAATACATAAAATGTCAAGGTTCTCCCTTTCACAGCAGTGAATTATCAGTCGTATGCTTGCAGTCAAGTAGTGTATCGTTTGCTTTCTAGTTTTATAGGGGGATCCTTCTTTCATTGCTTGCTGCAATTCTTCTTGGATCTGAAGAGTAAAACATATTTATGTTGGCATGTGGGATTCTGGAAAACCCCAGGAAAAAATAGGACCGGAACGGAAGTTTTTCTATTCAATGAGAATTTTTGACAATTGAAATGATGTGCTTTTTCATATCAGAATGAAAGCTTGAAATATAGAAACCCCAGAAAACATTAAGCCAGCTGCAGCTACTTATTATTTTGATTATTTTATCCTTTCTATTTTGTTAGTAAATTTACTTTATGTTGCAATGCAAAGTAGAAATTCTGGACTTCTTGGATAAAAATTTGGGTCTACAAAGTTGATTTCAGTAGTTTGGGAACTGTTTGGTAGATAATTTTAAATCAGAAGGTGGCAATCTCCTGTGCTAAAAATAAAAAATAATGATCCAGTAAATGACTAATTTGTGGCCCGCGGTAATTAGTGGAACAGTCTGGCAGATGGAAGGCAGCAGGTCTAAATTACTGCACTAAGTCCATTTGCAGGAAGATATTATCTGACTTTGTTGTTATTAATAATAATTAATGAGAATTAAAATATTCAGCTTGAATTTTTGCCATTGCTATTAGCGGGAATATGTGTGTATATATATATATATGTGTATTTGCTCTTTGATGCTTTTCTTGGTTGTTTGCATCTCAATCCTTGACTGTCTTGCTCTGGGACTTTAATAATACTCCAGAAATTATTCAGACCGCACCTTTGTCTAGCATGGAGGAAACTTGAGGCTTTCACAATTAGTGCTGCTGGTTATTCCGTGAAAAACATATACCGTGGTCTGACAAGGCAAGCAGCAGTAAAGAGTCAGGCAAGAAGCAGTCCTTTATCAGCAGGCTCAGAGGGAGAATCAGTTGGCAGCTCACAGGTCGCTTTGCATCTTGTTTTTGCAGCAGGGGTTGCTGGGGATGCAGGGACGGTGTGGTCGCCTCCGAGTCTGCACAGCTCCAAAGCCTTCTCTGGTGAAATCCAGGCATTACTTTGCTAAGTCCAAGGTGCTTAAACTTCAATGCCTCCAAGACACCCTGATGGTCACTTAGTCTTGTGCCCTCCATGACACCAGCCTTTGGTGCTTCTGCTGGGCATTCCCACCCCAAACCTGTGCCCTGAAGTAGGTTTTAAGCACATGTTTTATGAAACCCTTTGACTAACAGGGTTCCCATGATGGGTTGAGTGGATAATTGCTCTCACTGTTAAAAACAAAACATACTTCTCCCTTTGTTTTCAGCTCGACTCTCCTGAGTTTCAGTTTTCCAGCCCTGGACTTTGCTCCACCTGTGTTTGGCAGAGTTAAAGCCCTTCAGAGTCTGAAATCTTCCCACACGCTCTTAAAGACTAGGAGTCATCATTTCCTAATCTCTTTTAAGAGGACAGCGATAACTGAGGACGTATAATTGACTCTATTGACTTTTACATGGTTTGTGTTTGGGGTTTTTAGATAAGCTGTAATTGTTCCTTTTTATCATTGTAAAACTACTGCTAATAATTGCTGTCCACTGTGTCTACATCTAAGGAAGCGGCCCCACTTCTGTTAAAGATCCAAGTGTTTCGGGCTCTGATGGACAGTTGAAGGAGTGTTGATTTGGTTTTGGGCACCTTTGGAGAAAAGTAGGTGCATCAATCAAAGTGCTGTTTACTCACCTCCTCAGAAGGTTTTGTAAATCATGTTTGTTATTTTTAGCGGCTCCTTTTCAAGTGGTATTGTATCTCCGGTGGTTTCAGTTCTGGTTGTAGGCTGGGCTATATGCTACCATCCTTAATAATCTTGAGTACTTTTTTCACTTTCCTTAACTTCATTTGATTTTATTGCGAAATTTCAAGGGGTGAGATGATACTTAGATGAATGAAATTGGGGATTAGATGGGGAATTAGATGGATCCTAACAACCAGATGCTGTGCTTTTGGTGGGAAGATTTCTAAGCTTCATTAAACCAAGAGGGGCTTTTTTTCCCTGACACTTACAGATTCAAAAGCATTGTATTATACCCTATTATTCCTATTATTAATACAAATGATAAACTATCTTGAAGGCAATAGCTGTCTTTTGGTGAAATTTCAAACCTTGGTGATATCTAAAGCCTCCATGAAAAGATGCAAGCTCTTTTATACCCTTATTTACTGTGACTTCAAGAGGAATGTTCCTCATCCAAGTGCCCAAGCCTTTGCAGGATGGAGGTATAAATGTATTGTTTATTATATTTATCCACTTACCTGTATTTTTTCTGTTTGCAGCATTTTTGTTCCTACATATGTCGGTCTGGTGGGAAATCTCATAAATACCATGATAGTAGTGGTTTGCATCCCTTTGCAAGCTAAACCAAAGTCAGACCATCGTGTGACAGAGCACAGTAAGTATTTACTGTTTCTGATAAATAGCACGTGCATAGGGATGGGAGATTGATACGCTGTAAGGACTGCTAAAGGACTTGGGATTGCATTTAAGGGCAAAAAGGTGTCAATCTTGAAATGCTGACACTTTAATGCCTAATCTGTGCTTATGGAAGAGTATTATTCCCTACCTATCGACTACTCTGCCGTGCAGAATTGCAGGCTTCCAGCTCGGTGCTTGCATTGCATCTCAGAAAAGTTAATGTGGACCCCTTGCTGGGGGTTAGTTTGGCCTGGCATGGGAGACAATCCCACTGTCTCGCAGGGGTCCTCTGCATACAGACCTGGCACCAGCCCCTGACCTCCTGCCATCGGCAGACAGCTGTCTTTTCAGAAAGGTGGCAGTGAACCCGAGCAGGCAGTCTCAGAGTTTCTTGCTTCCTGCCTCTAACCTATATAAATACAGTATTAATCAATATGTCATCTTCTGTAGGCTCATCACAGTCTGGCAGCGTGTTTAGCATCAGAGAAATCCTACGCCTGATGAAGTTTCCGGGAGTAATGGAAGTTTTCATAGTCAAGGTCTTTGCTGGACTTCCCATAGGTAAATCTTACCCATTACCTGTGATTGCTGATGTATTTAAAATAAGATGATACACACTGTAGACCAGGCTTGTCTCAAGTTACCGAGAGCATGTTGCGTTTGACCACGGAGCAGTGAGGATTCAGCTCCTAACTCGATGCTGGATGCTTTCAAATGCTTTCAGCTATGTAGGGTCAAAACCCTGGAACTTAATGTAAAACAGACTACTTGTCACAGGCTGCTTCTGTGACTTTTGGCAAATCGCTTAATCTCTCTACTCCATCCCCCTAGCTGCAAATGTTTTTTCCTCTTGTCTGTCATTTCTATTTAGGCTGTAACCTCTTCAGAGCAGAGGGAAATCATTTGTACCCTGCCAGAAACACTGAGGTCCTTCCTGATTTTAATGACTTTAAGGGGTATGTGTACCCTAACCTTTTCCCCAACAACTGAAAACGGTTGCTGGATGAGAGGCTGCGGCTGCTCTGTTGGCTGCATGCAGGGGAGCCACAGCATGTTTATTCCCTTGCACATTGATGATGCTGTTTGTTCTCTTATTTATGTATTCTGTTCATTTTTTTGTGTCATAGGTAGGAACGTGCTGCTACCTCAAACGCATCCCAAACCTGCCTGTTTCCCTGTTCCCTTTGAGTCAGTTGCTGTCCTGGCACGGTCATGTCTCCCAATTTGCCTGGTTATACATATCCTTGGCCACAATTTAATAATCTTTAATTTTGCCTACCCTCTAGCTTCTTTCCCCCCCTGCTCGTCTAGAGACAAGCCAGTTTGTCAGCCTTGTTAGTGGTGGTGTAAGGACGGGGTGATGTTCTCTGCCCTTCCACACAGAGAGCCTCCATGGCTCTTTTCCCAGTCAAACCTAGAAATACAGTTTCTCTTAATTATGGTTTCAAGGATTTAATTTTGTGCGTATCAAAACACGTGCACATCATGCATCTGAACAAACTAAGGCGCTTCCCTTCCAAACAGGGATCCTAAGAGAGGATTTAAGACACCTTAGCTTTTATACTTTGCATCTTTTTTCTATTCATCTGCATCTGGAGAAGCCCTTGAAGTTTAAATAATGTGAAATATCATTTACAAATTAAATTCTAATTTGTAAACTGTAAATTCAGTTTACAAATGAGTCGATTTGGCTGTGCAGAGTGGCTGAATCAAAAGGAGATGGCATTTCTGGGCTTGGCCAGGTTCATCTGTTGTTCCTTGCTGAGGCTCTGGGGGAACAAGTCTGACTGGAGCTGTAGAATAACATTCAGGGAAGTAAAGGATTTCTGGTTTTTTTTATTTTTGTGTGTAGTTGGCACTGGCTGAGATCAGTAATGCCAGCTGGTCCTACCTGCACCACTGGAGGCATGATACAGTCTTGATGGACTGCTGGCTTGCCCTAGTAGTGCACTTTTTTGTGCACTTTTTCGTGCACTATTGAAACTAAACTTTTAAAACTATATGTTTAAAAGTGTTTATAAAATGACAGCATTTCACAGAATGAGACAGTCAAGCAATGTTTTAAGAGGGTTTTCTTTGCTGATTCTGGCTTATTTCTCAGCTTAAAGTAGCATTCATTTCTCTGTTTAAAAATGCCTGAGACCGCATCCATATGCAATCTGCATGGTAATTTCCTGTGTGCTCTCCTTTTTCCAAAGGCCAGGCAAGATGCACTTTGTTTTAGTCATCTCTGCTGAAATGCAAATTCCTCCCTGTTGCTGAAGACATTCTTCTTTTCCCATGCACAGCAAAAATGCACACCCAACAAAAATAAACATCTCCAGTCCAAAACTGCAAGGGAACTTCTAAGCAAAGAGGATGGAGACAGTGAAGCTGAGATTTAAGGCAGGACATGGGCTGATAGTCTATTACTGAAATGGCTGGGAGTATTTTCTTAAACATAGGAATAGGTTCACTTGGGGCATCCCTGCCACAAGTATAGCACTTGCTATACAGTGAGAAGTGATTAAAATCCTAGCGACTTCTCTTTGCAGGTTGCTCTTCATTTCAGGTGGCTGACCATAGGATGGCAGCTGAAAGGGGATTTGGCATTCACCTACTTCTCTGCAGCTCACAGCGGAGGCTGAGCTCCTCATGAGCTCATTTACCTTTCATCTCCAGGCTGCAACTGTATAATTAATTAGATCACCCAAATTACAGACCGTTCTCTATTTACTTTGTAAACAAGTTTGTGATATACACAGAAGAAAACCTTCTGTTCCTTATGGATCTCATTGTTGTCTAAAATTAGCTTGTTTGAGACTGAAAGAGCCTCCCCGGGAGGGCTGCAGGGCTGGGATCCTCCTCCCTGTGTTGCATAAAAGCAGAGACATGGGCTCTGTGCATCTTGCAGGAGGGTAGCTGCCAGGGGATGGATGGGTGGCAGACTCCTCCAGCATGACTGAATTACATTCTCAGCTGACCTGGGAAAAGAGAGACTCATTGCATTGTGGTAGATAAGAGACAGAAAAGAAAACACCAGGATAAAAATGTCAAACCATACCTCTTACTGACCAGAAATCACCAGGGCCTTGAAAATACTGATAAATAGCTGCTTGTATGAATCTTTGGCTGCTTAAATCCCTTTGGAAAACCTGGTTTTAATATTATTGCTTTAGCACCTGTGTCCCATTTTTAAAAGGACTTTCTTTCACATGTGGAACAGGATTTTGCAGTGAGCTCTAGGGCTCTGCTACCCGTCACATTTGCAGTCCAATGTAGGAGGACTGAGACGGGCTCCCAGAGTCTGTGCTCGCCTTCTCACACCACTCTCGGTAAGGATTGCTAAGCTGGCCCTCCAAAGCCACGGGCTGCTTTTAGAAATGTCGTATCTTTTTTTCTGAAAATATAGTTAGCACTCCTGTGTCTCCTTGGTGCTTTTCCTTGTCTTTACCACATCCTGCAAACCATTTACCTGCCTTCTGCTGCATCACCCTCGTTACTCATGCCACTGGTGCCAGGTTTTCTAAGGGGTTTGCCCCTTATTTAGACCCCTTTAAAAAAAAGTGACGTTTCTGAGGGTGGTTTTTGCCATTTTCCATTTTTTTCATGTTGAAAACCTGAGCCTTGCAGTGTGAATTGAGGCTTATCTGGGCAGCTTCTGCATGAGGTTTCGGTGTCCCCAGAAGAGCCTGGGGACACACCACCCCAGCAAGGGTATATTCCTCCTGTGGCTGCACTCAGCTGACCTGCAGCCTACCCAGATGGGACCTGCTGAGATCTTTGTAAGGAATGCTTGTTCCAAAGAGAGTAAAATCTTTTGAGTTCAATCTGGAGCTCACCTTGTGGGTTTCACCAAGAAATGTGTTGACAGTGGCAGAGAGCCTCTTAGTTGCTCAAAGAAGGGGAGGCAAGGGGGTCTCCCTTGTCCAAGTAGCTTTAAGTGACCATGCAGGGGACACCTATCAACAGAGGAGATGATCTCCAGGGCAGCTATGCAGTGTGTAATGCTAATTAAAGAGCACAGCCTATCCCCCTGCTCCAAAAGCAAGCAGCTCATTTGGAGAAGAAAAATCCAAATCTGCCTTAACTCGATGAGGGACTTCAAAGGGGAGAGGAGCTGTAGAAGCTGGCGTGTGGTACCAGGAAGAAGCATCAGGTATGTAGGAAGGTCGAGCCCCTCCTAGGTGGTACCTGCAGCAGGGTAGCAGGATGAAGGGCAAGCGCCCTCTTCGATCTAATCTTCCTGCAAGTGAAACAAAGTGTGGTTTTTCTTTCATTTCTTCACGTGTGCCTTTTATAAACACGTGCAACTCTGTTGCCTGGTTTGGCTGTTGTGAGTAAATACTGTTATTTGCATGTTACCTTAAGCTGGCGTGAGCTAAGAGCGATTTCAAAGAAACTGGATAAGGATGGGGTGCTCTCCGCAGAGGGGTGTGGTGAAGCCATAAATCTTCATGAGCCCCAGCTCCCCAGCACCTTCTCCAAATATCCGGAGAGTAGCAGAGCAGGACACTCTTCCTGCATCCATCCCTCTCCCCCAACACCATGGGGCCAGCTGGGGTGCAGTGATCCCCATTAAAGGGGGGAAGAGATGTCTCCGGTGGGGTTCAGGAAGGCTCTGTGGCAGGTCCTGGGGTGGGAGGGTGGTGCTCCCTCCAGGCAAAGGCTTGGGATGCTTGGAGGGAGGTCCTTGTTGCTGCAGGTGCTCCGCTGGTAGCAGCGCCGTTGGGTTGCTGGATGGGGTGCAGTTGCTCTGGTTTGTAAAGGTGCAAGTCCTCCACGGCGTTTTAGTCAGCAATTTGGGATCACTCTCCTCACACTTCCAGGAAATGCCAGCAAATCCTTCCCATGCCATGGGATTAGTGACTCACTTTGCCAGGCCACAAGCTGTTTTCTCAGTCCTCACACATTGCCTCCTGGGCTCTGTTTTCTTCAGGAAGGAGAGGAGTGCAGCTCCCTATTTACCCAGTCTTTGCACCTCAGAGGATACTACAAGGAAGGGTAGGACCCCTAAAGGTCCTCTGCCCTCTTCTCCTCTCCCCAGCAGGATCAGTGCTCTCCAATGGGCATGTTGTGGGGTTGTTCACACGCAGAGAGCCCCAATTTCCTACTGTCTTGGTCCATCTGAGGTGCACACGACACTGGGGGAGGCAGCAGCCTCCTAGCCCATACCACTCTTTGAGAGCAATGTTTTGTCATAATATTTTTAATTTGATGGCTCTTTGTGTACGATGGGATCATGTGTACACGTGTCTCTATTTGTGTATGTTTGGTGGTGGGGAAAACGCACACTATTGTATTTTCATGTGAGCTTAAGTGAGTGGGCATTTTCCGTTACGCTTTCCAGAAATTGCCTTAATTGAAAAGCAGACCCAGCCTGTGCTGTTTCAGTCCATACTTTCCTGACTGCTTGTGTTGACACAGCTATTGGTCCACACAAGAGATATTTCACGTGCCACCAGCGTCATTGCCAAGGTGTGCAGTGAAACCTCTGTATTTAGGCTCATGTCACTGGGCTGTTCCCCATGGTGAAAATCTAAAGTCAGGCAAAAAGGCGAGGAATCCAATCAGATTATTTTTATGGTTACAGTCTTGTCTGAACAAATGTTTTCTCGCTGTCTTAATGGTTAGTCTGGCTTCAGTGATACAAATATTTACCAGTTTATAATAAACAGCTGAATCTACAGCCTACATAGTCACATTATTTAAAGATGAAAGTAAGTGGGATAAAAAAGTTAACATTTAAAGATTAAATTACTACATTGACTTTGAATAGGATTCTGCTCATGTTTATATCCAGTCCTGGCAACCCCAGGGAGAGCTACTGACTCATACTGGGGGTGACTGGGAGCAGGGTCTGGGCCACTATATGCAGTGCAAGTATATTGATGTATGTTTTTCATTAACCCTCCCTCTAGGTTTGTTCCTGATTATGTTTTCCATCATCTCTATGGATTTCTTTGGCTTGGAAGCAGTGGAGTCTGGATACCTGATGTCATATTTTGGTGTCCTTCAAATGGTAAGTGAAGTGGAAGTCCCCCTCTCGCCACACTGCTATTTAACTTGCTTTTTCACACACAGTCTTCCAAATCCAGGTGTAATATTGACAGGCAAATCCTAGCTCTGCCATGTGGCACGTGGCTTCAAAACATAGAAGTGATCCCAAATTTATTCTGTTTCTTGAAATGAGAAGGAATCAGCAAGTAATGTCCTGAAAGCTTTCTTCCCCTTGTCCCTTTTTAAGCTGTGAAGCTAAAATTTCCTTGGACTGACTTATTGTCCTGGTTTTTGCTACAAAACTTACATTGAAGCTGAAGTGTCTTGACTGAGATTTTCCCTGGTGCGGGTTAGCTAATTTACCCTTAGTTAGTAGCACCCTGTAAATTTATGTGAGTAAATGATCTTACTGTCGTTTTCAGAGGTCCATTCAGTGTAGAGGAAGGACTTGTTTCTGCTGCATGGAAACAAGCACAGCAAGCTTGTACTTTCCAAACAACAAAAAAAAACCCAACCAAACAAATGCAAACAAAAAGGTGGGCAATGTATCACGGTTAGGAGACTACCAAAATGGGTAAAAGAGTAAAGTTAGCTGAATTAGGCAGTCACAGGGCCGAAAAAATAAGGTGTTGTGTTATAGCAGAATGTTCTTTTTGGAGGAAGAGGCTAATAATTTTGCAGAAAGAGCAACAGATGGTTATAAGCAAGCCCCAAGGTAGGAATGCAAGTTAAGCAATATCCTGAAAGAGGGTGGTCTTGTTTTTAAAGCCGACTTCATTTCCTGGGCATTGCCGCAGAGTTCCTGTGGGATCTGGGGGAGCTTCTCATCTGGGAAATGGGAGGTTTAGTTCCTTCCCTTGTGATTTGGATTTGACACGGTGTTGCCAGTCACTTGGGCTCTGTCCTGGTCTCACCAAATCTGGGCATCTTGGTAGAGCGGCTGACGAGCGTGGCTGTACATCAGCAAGTGGTGTCTGCAGACCAAACTGGTTGTGCCATGTCTGTTCTGGGAGGGTGGCTTTGGACTAGCTGTCTCTTGGTCCTGTGAGCTCAACATCTGCTACCAGCTGGATGCGCTCTCCTATCCACTCTCATTGGAAAGAAAACCAGTTTGCTGCTCCACAGCATGGAAACGGTGTGACAAGTGGGGTGATCAGCCGCTGCTTTCCAAGGCGCTCTTCTGACCCAAACTCCACTGCTAACAGAGGCTTTCCCTATGTTAGTCTTTGTATGCTGCCTTCTAGACCAGGATCTACAAGAGTCACTCAGGTTTTAGAGGGTCTGAGTCACCTTCCAATATCTTCTTACCCCTTTGAATGTAGAGGGACTCCCCAACGACTGTGCTCTTAACTTAGACGTATCAGTTAAATCCCTGTTATATGTGTCTATACTGAAATCAAATTTAGGGGTGCAGCATGGCTGTGGTGTGCTTGTTTTGAGCCAGGTAACGTGGGCAGCAATAGCACTTGTACAGTCTGGCAGGAGTGGCTTCGTGTTGCTGGATGGAGCTTGGATGCTGCTGTTAGGTCTGGGGTATCTGTCTTCAGGACACTGCTGTTACGTCTGGGATATCTGTCTGTCTTCACTGCTATTGTTTCCCAGGTTAGTTTGGTTGAAACTACTGTAGATAAGGTTACCTGTGCTGCTGTACTGGTGTGCCCTACATATAGATACAGCCCTGAAAGATATGGGAACTATAGCATTCACTCTGCTTCCTAACAAATAATCAACGTCAGTGCTAACCAGGGACCTGACCCTTCCCATAGTCACAGGGTTTCATCCCTAAGAGGCCGACCATACCTATTACCACACTCTAACCCAGCAGTGGCCTACAGGCTCTGGTGCAGCATCTGCTTTGCCTTGAGACATTTGACACAGAAACTAGCTTCTGTCAGCCAGGCAGTTTTCTTTCACCTATCAGTGCAGTTTCTGTCCGTGTTGCTACACATATTCTATAGCGCACGACTCTGGACATCAGAAATATAGGAGTGAAGGGATCATAGGATACAAACTTCTCTTCTTCATGATGGGGAATTGGGGTTTGCTGTCAGAACACCAAAAAGGAAAGGGAAAAAAAAATGCTTTATGTTTTTTAAAGTCCAGGACTCCTGAGTCCTGGTGGCAATAAAGCCATCTCGCCCGAGAGCTCGCAGAACACTGCTTTCTGCTTTGTTGCTTGTTCTTTCCACTTTATTACTGGCAGTTCCAAGCTCTGCTCTGGCTTATGCAGGACCAGATCCTCAACTGGTCCAAACAATACTCTCACCGTGTGGCTTTTAAATTATTGTCAAACATAAGAATTGGTGTCTTTACTTTCAGATCAGGTCTCTGGCTAGAACCACCCAGATACCTCTTTCAGCTATTGATGGGGTTAACATTTTACAGCTGCTTTCTATTGGGGTTCCTCCAGTGGAAGATGCATGCAGCAAATGCGACATGTGCTGGCTCTGTCCTGCCGAGCCCCACAGCTGCTTGTGTGCCTTCATGTTGCCTAAACTGGCATTTCAGATGCGTTTGTTTCTGCTGTACGGTGAATTGATACTGCTGGAGATATAAATGCAGATGAAGGTGCAAGCAAATTCCACCAGTCTGGATGGGTAAATGGTGATTAATATCTGCTGACTGTCTTTCCCACTTCACTGAGTAAATTATAGCTTTATTCATAAGGAATATAATGTCCTTTTCAATGAATTTCATCAACCAGATCCTCAGCTTTGATTTCTCATTCCCTAGTTTGCCTTTCCATAAAACATTGTGAAGGTTTTCCCATTCTCCTGGACTTGCTCTGAGCCCTCCTGTTAGAGGAAGCACGTCCCCTGTATTTGCATCTCTCCCTGGACTTGAAAATGGGTCATGCTTAAGTACTCTTATAGATGGGAGAGGACACCACAGAAATGAAGAGGAAAATAAGAATCGAACCATGTCCTGTTTACTTTAAACCTCCCTGTAGACACTGAGCACAGGGCCTGGGCGATTGCACAGCACATCCAGCTGATGCACTCAGCACTGCATCCCAGGGTCTCACCTGCTCCCAGCACACGTTGCATGCACTGAGCAGCTTCAGAGTTGCAAGCAAGGCTTAGCTGAACCGTTTACTCAACTCTTCTCCAAAAGTCATACGCTGACAAAAGCCAATTTGGTCTGCCAATTCCTGGCAATTTTTAGTAATATTATTTCTTTGTGTTATTGTATTTTCTAGTTTTAAAATTAAATAGTCTCAAAACAAACATCTTCCTCTTGCACAAAAGGTGATGTTGCACCCCCTTTCCCAGCCGAATCACCAACCCCAGGATGACTCGAATAGTGATGGTCTCTTCCCACTTTTCTCTCTCACCCCAAGGATATTATGCTCCAATTGTTTAGCCTAATTTTTCAGCTTCTCAGCCTCATTTAACCTACTGTGGTGAGAAGGAGCCAATGCACTGTAAACATCTCTGTTTCTCACCACACCTCCGGTTTAAGCCAGCTGCAGAGCACCTAGAGAGAAGATTTTGAATGGCCTTGGGTCAGTCCACTTAATTTTAAGTAGGCAACTCAAGTACTTTGTCATTGGTATCTCAAACAGCTCTTTGAGTGGGGAGATCAGCACAGAAACACCAACCCCACAGGAGGTGAGGCGTTTGCCACCTTTGCAGATGGAGGACTTAGCCACCCTGCTAATTCAAGCAGCCCTCCTGAGGGATCCCATCAGGAGCTCCTCAGCCTCAGCTCATCATGCTTGGTCCTGTCTTGTCACTTTATGACCCCCAGGACCCCAACATTTGGAGGGGTGCCCCATGCCCAGCCTGAGAGGATCCCTGTGGGTTTGGAAGGAGGATTCAGGGCTGGCTTTTGGAGCCTGGGAGCCTCATGGGCTTTGGCTGGCTGCTCCCCTGAGCACCTCTCGTGGTTGCTCCCTTGATGCACATCAGCTCTGTCCACATGGGAACAGTTCATGGCACTTGCTAGCGGTGAAGCGGCTCGGCAATGCCATGCACGTAGCACCAATGACCACCACTCATGGCATGGGTCATTCTCAGCATCCTCCTGCCTTTGCCGAGTTGGCTGCTCACAGCATGGTCACCCTTCACCCCAGCATTTGCTGCCATTTGTACCCTGCATGGAGGGACATGGGTTGCCTTGCTGCTGCTCCCAACCTGTTTTGTGGAGACCTGAGTGGCCCAAAGTAATATATCTGCTGATGTGTTGTTGTAAAATTTCCCATGGGAGTACCTGTCCACAGGGAATGGGAGCTTTCCAGCCTTCTGGATGAAGCACTGGCCCAGGAGCTGGCACCAATTTACTGTTTGTGGTTAGGCAAAGATCATCATCTAAGCAGAGGATATTGGAAAGTTAAGTGCAGTGAGGGTGGGAAGGTGGCTCACTTCTGGGTCGGGACAGAGCCAAACAAGGTCAGAGAAGGGTGTGTGGGCAGGCAGTGTCATAGCATTGGGACAAAGAGATGTCTGATGAGGAAACAAAGTCATTGATTAGAAAAGTGAGTATAATCAAGGCTGGAGTGGGCTGATGGGGAAGTGAAAATAGCAAGTGGGGGGTAATTCGAGCAACTCAGGGCTCTGCAGTGTTACTTGAAGCACCCTGATAGCGTGGGGCTGTCTGATGAGCTGGGACTGTGCCAGTGTAAGTCAAGGAGGAGGAGTCAGGTGGGAGATAATGAAATAAGTAGAGGAAGGCAGACAGCAGGAGGGGTACCTCTGCGCTGGGCATCTTGCGTTGCAGCAATTCCCTTCCTCATGACGTGTTTGAAGCATCTTTACCTGATCGCTGGTGGGTTTCCAGGCAAGAGACACAATCCCTCTGTCCTCCGGGGCTGGGCTTCCAGAGTCCTCTCATCTCAGAAGCCATGCAAACAGTTTCCCTCATAGTGAATGCCTGGAGTGTGAGATGCCTTTCAATCTCCCTACAGAGAATAATGAATTTCATAATAATTTAAAATAATTTAACTTTGCATAATGGGCAGAAGCTGGCCTAGGCTCTGGCTTTTTTTTTTGGAGTTGTAAGCGCAATAGCATGGAGAACTTCCAGGTGTAGTAACTGGCTTGGAAAATGCTGCTGGAGGATTAGGCAAGTGAAATACCTGGAGTCCCTGGTTGGTATCTAAAGTCACATCTGATGCTTGGATTTCAAACCACGGGAGGGGGTGGGGGAAGCTTTCCTTTAAGAACTTTTTCTCCCAAAAAACAAAGCAAAATGCACCAAACAAAAACTCTGGGTGGGACAAAGGGGTAGATATTTATAACCCTGAGGATCAAGAAATCATAAGACATCTGTTCTATTTACTGTGTTTAAATTTGTATTGTTATACAAACTCCACCTCTAGCTGTGCAGCTTCTGGAGGGACAAGTTGGTACGGAGTGATCCTGAAAAGATGAGAGAGATTCCTGGAGGAGAGATTTACATTGCATATCATCTTATCACCAGTCTGTCCCTCTTGCTTATTTTTTTTCCCCCTGCACAGCAAAAGAGATGATTAAAGAGCCAGGGATTTAATTACAGCCAGGTATGCCTAGGGGGAAAACCCACTGGTGAAAGGACCTTGCAACAACAAACAGAAAGTTCTCCAGTTTCCTAGCTTTGAAGGATTTAAATCTGTGGAGGGGGGCGGGTTGGAGGGGGAAAGAAAGTGATTAGGCTGGAGTTTGCAAAACACATGGTCCTCTTCCCCCTGTTTGGCAGAGTGCTGCCTTCAGCAGTTTGGTCCTCACCGTCAGCTCTCTTTCCAGTCCCACCACCCTCCTGCTCCTCTGCAAGACCTGAACTACTTCTCAAGCGCTTTCTGGCATCGCCGTGTCAGTAAAACAACTGCCTTTTCCCCTGCCTAAGGTTTTACACCACCTTCAGCCCGTGCTGAAAAGCCTCATGATTTTTGTTGCCCGCCATGGTCCGCCCCAGCCCGTGCCCACCCGCGTGTCCCACCCGGCCGCGCTGTGCTCGCCCTGGGAACCGCCAGCTGGGCACAAGTTCAAAGGCGAGAGATACGGGTCCGGTGCGTGGGAGGCTGCCTCTGATGTGAATCATGCTATCTGCGCTAGGGATGGGGCCCTGCATCTTCTCTGCTAGGCTGTACCAGCTTATCTGACCTGCTGCGCCTGCCTCTCCGAACTTCTCATGTCTTTTCATTTCCAGGCTGTTGGGTGAAAGGGAATTTATTTTGTTGATGGGCTCTGTCAAGCTTTCAATCAGTGCTGATGGAAGAATCTGTAGAAACACTCCTGCGTCTGCTGAGCGTGGAGGACCAACCAAGCATCTGCATAACTCCTCTAACCTCCACCAATGAGGTTAGATACTTGCAGGTGCCAGTCCTGCTCAGCAGCAGCTCCATGCAGCACTGTTCAAAAGTCTTCCAAAAGCTTCACTCTTCAAAAGTTTTCTAAAAGCTAGCACTTTAAATCTTCAAACAGCAACAATCTTTTCCATCCTGCAAGGGATGCCTGAAATGAGGTTAACAATAAAATGGGTAATTTTCTCTTCTGAGCAAATGGGAGCTGCTGCCCTCCCAGAAATCTAATACAGCGATAGATCTAGAGAGTATTTTTCTGCATGGTCAGCTGAACTAGTGTAACAAATCCCCAGTTTGGCAAATCCAGCAGAACGACAAGGAGAGATTTGGCTGTTCTTATGCATTTATTGCGAGACTTATTTGCCTTTAAAGAAGAATGAGGGGAGGGAGAAAAAAAGATGAGTTGGTTTTTCCTGTGACATGTGTACATAGCCACAGGCAGTGCCTGTTATTTCACTTGCAAACAATTTCCTCTCTCTTTTGTTTACTGATGACAGAAGGCATTCCAGCCAGGTACACTGGCTCTTCCCCGACTTCAAAGGAGGTCAGGTTACAAAGGCAAGCACCATCCAGGCAAAGCGAAATGCAAGAGGGGAAGGCCCATCGCAGTCGATCTCAAGGGGAGGTTATGTGCAAGGGAAAAGCCCAGAACATGCCAGCAGGAATAAAAATAAGGATAAATCGCATTGTCAGTGCCACCCAGACTTGTCCATGGGAGAGGCGATGGCCAAGTCATCTGGCATGCCCCTGCTACACCCAGGCCATGGCAGCACACATCCAAACCCTTACATGAGAGCGTGCACATGAACCACCTTTTTCTTCCTCCTTCCTGAATGTGCCTGTGCAGGCTGCTCATGCAAACCTGGGGATTGTGCACCCAGGGAAAATTGCAGGCTGGAAATAATGGGTTTTCAGGTGTAAATTCAGACTGGAAGTGAGGTCTGAGCTCCTGGTGAGTGGAAACATTACCCAGTACCTAAATCAAGGTGCTGTGTCCAAAATCAAGATGATGGGCCTTGCCTGCCTGGGACTCATGGCTGGATTGGCAATGACCATTCTGGGGAGGGAGGCAGACAGCCCACATAACCAGTGGGGAGGCTACAGTCTGTATAACCCAAGCATGGCTGCTCAGCCCCAAAGGGAAAGCAGGTGACTTGGGCTGACACTTGCCCTTGGAAAAAGTCCCATCGCTGAGTTAGTTGGTTCAGCAGTGGTGTTTTACCTCACGCTTGTATTGCCACAGTCTGAGTGATGGGGAAGCCCGTGCTGAATGCCAGCCTTAACACAAGGACTGTCCCTCTGCCCCGCTTACTCCGGGGACAGCCCGGTCTGCATGTCTCCAGATCCTGCCTGCTCAGAGCCTGGCTTTGCTGCAGCGGTTCTTTTTGCCTGCGCTTAGGTGCTCGTGTGTAGTGATGGAGATGTTTTTGGGTATGCCACTCCCACGGCCATCAGACAGGGCTGCTCTGGGACCTTGCTGATGATATACCCCAATGACTCAAGGAAGGGCAGGGACCGGGCTGTGCCTGCATGGTGTATCCCAATTACATATGCCATTCAAGTCTGGGCAAATTGAGAAACGTTTCCTTTCCTCCAGTGCCTCAGCAGAGCCAAACTGGGGTTCAGGTGATGCCACCACTGAGTCAAGCCATGCCCTGTGATGGGGTTCAGCCCCTGTCCCATGTGACTCAGCACAGCCCCAACCAGGGTGAGCTGGCAGGAGCGACTGGGAAGCTGCAAAAAGTTAATGACGATTCTTCGTTTTAGGAGCACTCAGCTTAATGAAGCGTTACTCAGCGGCTTCTCCACCCACCCTCCAAGTAGGAGCTGCCAGGGCTGGTATCAGCCTCCTCCTGTGTCCGCGGCAGGGCTTTCAGCCGGGATGACTCAGGTCACCCCATGCATCGTCCACCAGTGTCCCCGAGGTCTCTCAGCAGGTGACACCACCCAGGAGAGACACATGGGGCCTGTGCTACCGTCACGTGTGGCTGGGCACATGTCAGGCAAGCTCTCAAGCCCTGCCCAAGGGTGGGGACAGGGACAAAAAGGAGGCAGGAAAAGTGTTTACTGGGGACTAAAATGTCTACTTGGTGTGATGTGACCTCCTGTCCAAAATAGCTTGTGCTCTGAAGCAAAGCGAAGGGTCGAATTTTTATGTTTTCCATTAAGTTGTAGCTTGTTGAAAATATATTCAATTTGTAGCTATTGTTCTTAATGTTAGCTTTATTTTCACTCTATTGCTATTTGCTTTTTACTTTTTTTTAATTTTAAGTAATTAAATTGCTTTTTCTGGACTGTTTGTCATAGATTAACATTTCCTTTCTTTTAACTTACTTTCTTATTTATTTTGCACTCATGTCCTTTCAGTTGAGTTTGGGTTTCACAGCAAGGTTGAGCGTGGCTTAGTGTCATTGCAGGTCCAAGCAGAGCAGCGAGGTTTTCTCCAGGATGGACTGCTACTGAAACGAAGCCATCCTGCCAAACAAAGCATTTTGAACTAGAGCTCTTCTTTCAAGTCAGAGGGGTTTTGGCTTGGATCAAACAAACCCTTTCAAGGCAGGGAAAACTTGGTAGATTCCTATCTGACCCTCCCCTGAAATGCAGTCAGTCAGGCTTCATTTTCACAGTGATCTCTTCCAGCCTCTGTCCTCTCATGTCCATTTGGGCCAGCATCACCTGAAGTACAGGAGATGCTGAACAGAGAAACAAAAGAGGGAATCTTTTCTCTGCAAAGTGCTGGAAAAGTCAAATACTTCCTGGGATTTAAATTTTTTGCTTCTCCTTCCCTTACCCTCTCCCTCAGTTTTTATGTAAAATCTGTAAAACCAGTTTCCCATCCCTCATGTCTGCGCATACTGCTGGGGCTGGGTATTAGCATCTCCGTCGTACTTGTTTCCTGCCTAAAAAGGATGAACCACCCAATTTGTATATTTATAGTTTCAAATAATGGCAAGAGAAGGTACAGGAGGCATTTTCCTCCTCTGCACATAAATGTACAGTTTTCCTTTGGAAGGACTTGCCAAGAATGAAGAGCTTAGTATTAACTGTATTTCACAAAAACATCACAAGTTAGAAAAATTCATTTGTATCTGCAAGTGTATTTAGAAAGTTTCAGTCACCGCTGGTGAGTAGGCAGTGATGGTAAACTCAGCCGTGCACCCCGAGTAAAGACTTTCAGCTGACAGGATGGATCTAGCCTTAGGATGCAAAATGCTTTCCATAATGGATCATGTCTTCCAGCCATTTACTGTGTCAGGGAGGTCCCTTTTTCTCAAAAAAAACCGAGGGAATAACCTATTTGCTGCCTTTCATTTGCTTGAAGCACTGTAGAAATTCTCTTTTGAACTTCTTTGAATTGTTATGTATTGGGCTTAATGGTACTCGTGTGCTTCCTTCCCAGGTTGTCCAGGGTCTGGTCATTGGAAAACTCACTAACAACTGCACCGAGAGGACCCTGCTCAGGCTCAGCGTCTTCGTCTTCGCCGGCGTGGGCCTTGGCATGGTACGGCTCGGCAGGAAATCATCCACGGTGCCTTTTAATAACGCAGCAGCACAAGGTCCATGAGACCTGGCTGCAAGTTCTGCCCCTTGAAATGCCACCACTGGCTTTGCTGGGTGGTCCTCGGAAGGGAAACCAGCTCTCCTGGGCCTCTGCGCAAACAGCTGCGCTCAGCGTAAGCACTGTGCCCAGTAATAGCGAGATGTGTGAGTAATAGTTATGGGGATTTAAAAAAAAAATTAATCTATCACAGAAACTTGTTAAGTCCCTCCTGAGTCACTGGCTTTGCATAGAAATCCTGCCCTTGGTCTTGTCAGCAGCTGCATTTCCTGAACTACCCAGAAAGTAAATGAAGATTAAGGGGAGGAAAATCCTTGTAGGTTGTACCCTGCTGCGAGACAGCGGAGGTTGTATGTTCTTCTTCTGGGGCCTTATGTTTGCCTAATTCCCCCAAGCTGAGACTATTTGGGGAAGGAGGCAGCAAGGCAATAATTTTGTTCCTCCATTTTGGGATAAGTGATGTTACCCAGCGCTGGTTGTGTCTTCATGGTCGACAGTTGATACCAATCTCAAGCGGTAATTAGAAAACCAAGTTGACGTAGGCAGTTCTGCCAGTAATCCTGTTTGCTCAGATAAGCCACGTTCAGCCAACTGATAGTTCTGCCCAGGCCACAGGGATGGAGGAAGGGTGCACACCAGTCCCTGTCAGTGAGATGGGCCCAAAGCATGGTCAGACTGCGTCAGCCTTTTGACATTCCCTGCAGGATTTGGCCTCAAGCCTTGCTGCTGGGACGCTGCTGCTCCTGCCAGCACGGGTAGGATGGGTGCCATTCCCACAACCGTGCTGCAGCCACGGGGAGGTCAGGGCCAAATCCTGGAGGGTACTGAGGCTCGTTGTTCCCAGCTACACAGATGAGATGAGGCACCTACACACCTTAGCTAATCTGAGGCTAAACCATATGTCTGAGATGAGGCTGGGAAGCGAGGATGGATGTTGATGAAGGGTTAGCTCTGCAGATGGAGCGTGGTCACCTTCTCTGGGATTTTGGGGCTCACAGAGATGCTGCTGGGTGGTAGGATGCTCAGGAAGGGTCTGTCCCAGCTGGTGTCACGTGGGTTTGGCTGCCATCGATGTGCCCCCTTAGCATGGGACATCTGCACAGGGCTTGGTGCTTCTGAGCATGGCTCGGGAAGGGCTTTGAAGGGCTTTGAAGGTCTCGCCATTGTTTTTTGGTCGTGGGTGGGAGCAATTAGGTGGGACCTGAGCATCCCCAACTGGGTGCAGGGCAGAGTGCCGCTGGGGCTGGCTCCCCGTGCTCAAGCCCGGTCCCATGGCAATCAGGCAGAGGAGCAACATGGAGTAAATGGTTTTTGTGCGCTGAGGTCTCACTGAGAGGGAAGGCTGGAGGTGGCTGGAGGTAGGAGAGAAAGGCAGCAGAGGGACACATGGGGCAGCCCGGCTTGCAGTGGCTAATGCCCTAGCACGGGGAGACTCACATCGCCTGCGCGGGAAGGGGAGCCGGGAAGGGAAATGGTTTTAGAGTTGGCAATTACACCAAGCCCGGAGGGCTGTGGACATCCTGACAGCACGGGCCTGGGGACAAGGGTCAGCAATGACTTCCCACGAGAACTATTCATAGGCAAACGCAGCTGCAATCCTCTTCGCTGGGGACGCCTTATTAAAAAGAACTCTGTTCAAGCGGCTGCTGAGCAAACATCCGTTTCTGGGGTGGCTTTCTGTCTCGGTGGGGATGAGTGCCATCACAGCAGCAGGGCCCAAATGCAGAGATTAATGCACAAAGCTTTTAATCCTGCACAGCCACCGGTGGAGGAGCATCCCGCCCACTGTGCCCTTGCTGCATCTGGCCTCCAAATGAAGCAGATCTCCTCCCCAAAGCAGAAATCCTGGGAAGAGGATGCAGGATGTTCCCAGCAACCGACTGCTGGAGAAGGGAAGGGGTGGACTGGGAGCTCCGCAATAACACCTGGAAAAGGAGAGGAGGGGAGAGCTAGTGTCTGATCTGCAGATGCAAGGCGGGAGCACGTGGGCAGGAGCGTAGGAGGGCTTGGCGGTTGCAATGGGGAAGTTTTTTCTCTTTGTCTGAAGGTATGGCTGTGCCTCATCCTGCCTTGCTGCCTGCATTTCCCAGGCGTTTGTGTTTTGAGCCTGTCTGCTGAAACTCCTGGTTCTGTCTCCCTCACCTTAAAAAATGCCTTCAGATCTGCTCAGGTCAAAAAGGGTCCTACCTACCCAGCAGCTGAGGTGTAGCAGAGACTGGGCTCTGCCTGGCTCAGTATCTTCTGAGTCCCAGGGCAGAAAGGAGCCATTTCCCCTGGTTTTACAGGAGGTACAGACATGACTCTGCTCTTTTCTGCCCACTTGCTTCAGCCCATGAGGGAATTCATACAAAGCATTGGGGGTTAAAGCTGTTTTTTCCTACAAGCTCTGCAATGTTGTCCTGCAATGACATTTGCCCTAGCAAGGAATTATTCTCCCTCCGTCTGTTTATGTAGTGAATACCTGTTCCTCTGTCTCTGTTCTCTGGTTCCTTAATCAGAAGTGCCTAGATCTTAACCAAAACGTAGGCAAAGAGCCCCTCCAAGGAGAGAAACCTGGTTCTGTGTGACTCTAGAGGGGAATTAGGAATAAACCTCAATATTTCCAAGTCATTAGTGAGAAATGTCTCTGGGCTTCTCCATCTTCTGTAGCCAAGAGGCAGGGACCAGATTGTAGGAGAGAGAACCCCAGAGAATGAAACTTCTGGCTAAACCAGTAATAGAAATTTTTCCAGCCACAATAACACACCTTGAGACATGGGTGAGGGCAAGAGACTTGCAAGAAAGGGGGAATTTCCTTTCCATGTCCCAGAGATATCCATTCATTTGACCAGCAGGGCTTGTGAATGAGCCGAGAGCCGCTTTAGCCCCACGGCTTAGGGAGCCTCACTGCTATTGTTTCAATATTAAACAGCTGGAGGGATGTCTCCACTAAGAATATGTGCAATAACAAAATCATTACTCTCACTAATTATGCTCGCTAATGTGCATTTATGGCCAGAAGACCTATTCCAGATTACCGAATCCAGTGAATCTATTAGCAAGGAAGCAGCAGAACAGGATTAGAAATCCCAAAGGTACAGCGTTACATAATGCACGGCGCTCATTTATTTTGACAAGCTCAGTTTAGTTTTAATTATTTATGATAATGAACTGAAATACCTTCTCTAGGCTGTTTTGTATAAGTAATGGAGGCTTCCTGAAGTACACCACATGCATCTGCTGTTCAACGTTTCCCCAGGAGTTGGACAAGAGACAGAAGACAGGGGGAAGGGTGCAGGGACGTCACTAATTCCCAGACACTAAAAATACCCACAGCAGTGCCAGAGAAACGTGCTGCCAGATTGTAGGGTATCATTTGCTACTTGCTCCACGTGCTTGGAATAATTCACTGCAGACAAATGGTGGGCTATGAAAGACCCTGCAATGGCCAAGGCCACACTGCCATGTATCAGCTGTGGCTCCCACAATCTACCCAAGTCATGGGTTTGACTTGTGATGTTTTTCTAGGTTGTTACTTTGCACAAAGTCACTGCTTGTGCTCTCTAATGATCTGTGGTCTGGTGTGTCCTGTCCTTAGGCCCTGATGAGGACCGTGTGGCACTACTGCATCATTGCGGTGCCACTGGTGTTCGCCTTCAGCATGCTGGGCACCATCACCGACAGCATCCTCACCAAGGCTGTCCCCTCCTCTGACACTGGTAAGACTCATCAAGAAAGATCAGACTGGTCTTTTCTCATTTTTGACTCCATCAGGTGCTTCCCAGCTCACACCACTGCTATCGAATTCTGGGGCACATCCATGGCAAACGCCCAATTCCCCAGCAGATCTGGCTGGGCAGTTGCGTGCGATGGGCGTCAGCAGAGCAGATGAACAGGAACCAGTGTTGCTAATACAGGATGAGCTTGAACAACGTTGAGCAAGCATCCCGTGACCCAGTGCTCCTGGGCCTGTGCCACCTGCTGACATCCATAGTGGTGGGCACAGTAAGGGAAAGCTCTCCCAAACTCTCCTTTCCATGGGAAGCCAAGATATGTTAAAAAAACCCAAACAACTACTTTTCCACCGTGACTGAGAGGGCTGCTCATTCACACCTTTTAACTTAGGGCATGTCAGGAGGGTGTTCTGGATCACCCTTTGGAAACATGCTTTGCCGGATGCAGTAATTGCCCCCCTCTCTACATTCTGGACATGTTTCAGTCAAAGAGTTACTGTATTTCTCTTTACAAGGTGGCTGAAATGCACACAAATCTTTATACCTGGGTTTTTAGTTCTGTCAATGAAGGAAATATACCTACGTCACTGTCACGGGAGCCTTGCTAAGTTTGTCCCAGGATGGAGCTGATTTAACTCAGTTTGGTGTATTTTGCTCAAGCTCTTTCAGGATTTTCTCCCAGAGCTGCATTCACCAGGTACCCGAGAGTGTCTCTGCTTTAGCTGAGTCTTTTTGGGGTGCCAGCCTGCACCCTTCATCTTCCCAGCAGCTGTCTGAGCAGATACCTCGGCACAGACCCTACCGAGAATGGGAGTTATAGTTTGCACAGCCCATTAGTGAAGTTTATAAAGCACTTTTGAGATGCTCCTGGATTAAGAGCTTTTTAAAATGTCACTTCAGTAGTTTGTTTTAGAGCTGACCACCACATCTCCTGCAAATGGTGGGAGCCTGCGATTTCTGAGAGCGATACTTCTACCTGGTAGGACCACTTAGTTCTTGGGGAGGTGAGGACTGGGGATGTCTCAGCTCCTCCACTTGTCCGGGAAGAAAATCTGCTGTTTCATGAGTTGGAGCAATGTTCAGGGAGGGAGAGCCAGGGGGAAGGGCACCAAGCAGCTTTGGGACATACAGCCAAGCTGGAATTCATCCAAGCTCTTCTCAAAGGGGCTTTGTGAGGAAAACCGGAGCATTGCTTGGCTTTTAAAGACCGGAGGCAAGCTTCGGTCAGAGAGGAAAATGGGTTTAGTTGCCTCATCCTGCTCCCTGCTTGCGTATGTTGTTAGGTCAGCCTGCACCTCAGCGGGGCGGATGGTCTCCGCACGGCAGGGCAGGATGGAGGCAGCTCGTGGGGTGGTGCAGATGGTCAGGAGGGGGTGGCGGGACAACAGGGAGCCATGGGCTCTCCAGGGTTTTCTTCTGCCCATCCATCCTGGACTGATGCCATACCAAGTGCTACTACAAATTGCAGAGTTACGGTTGGCTTGAAACTGAGCATGCCAAGGAAGGATGCTGCTGGCACGGAGGATGGTGGCGCTGGGGGAAAACCTTGTATCCACTGCCCCTCCCTGGCCCTCGCCTTTCAAGCTGTGCTTTCTCCTTGCAACGTTTCCAAGGGAAGAGGCATCTGATGGTTTTGTGCTTGCTTTGGACGCACCCGGGCAGGGGCTGGGACGAAGGCAGGAATGCCTGACACAGCAGAGCCGACAAGCTGCCTCTCTGCAGCAGCTGCGGCAGTGACGGCGTGGGTGTCTCGCAGAGAAATGCGGCTATTAAAATGCCTGCCATCCGTCTCTGGCCGTGGGTGGCACCCCGCAACGGCTGCTCCACCCGTACAGCAGCTAAGAGGCTGCTCCTTCCTATGCGAGCCTGAGACCGGCTCTGTAAAGCGAGCATTTCAGTGGCGTGTTAGAAATCCCTGCTTTTCTAAGAGCGTGGAAATCTGGCTTTATGAAAAAGCCTTACTGCGTCAAAAACCTGAGCGCTAGCTTGCAACAACTTTTAGCTAATGCAAGGAAATCACACATTGAGCTTTTTGCCTTTGGAAACACCACTTTTGAGCTTTGCTGCTGTCTTTTCCTGATGTTTTTGCCAGCCTGGGGCCAGAAGAGCCCATGGAGGTTTTTCTTTGGGCCAGGGAGAGGCTTTCCGAGGAGCTGGAATTTGGGCTGAGCTCTAGTGTCTGTCTCATCGTGGGGCTGGAACGGATGGGGCGTTGCAGGAGGCTAACCTGTCCACCCTTGCTAGACACTGAGTCACCTATACTTGCCTTTTAAATAGGTGTCTTGGAAAGGGAACAGTGGGACATAGGCTGGCACCATCCCTTGCACCCATCATCCTGCTTTCAGGAGCGATCCAAGGTCACTTCTTACTAAGGCTGATGAGTTTACCACTTGCTCTTTGCTGATGGCTGAGGCTTTGCACTGAAGTGAAGATAGCGGAAATGATTTCATTCGTTTCCCTTTGATATTTTTTTTCCCCTCTCCTCATCTTCAAAGGCAGGAAGGGAAAATTCTGCCCCACGTGCACATGCTGTTCAGCTGGGCGTGCGAGCCAGTGGGAGGGAAGCCCCGAGCCCAGGGGGACTTGCATCTGCACAAGCACTCCTTGTCAACGCTGGTCCCTCCCCGAGAATGGAGGTCTTGTTTCTGCACAGAGCCCCCCACCCTTGGGGGAGGCAGGGAGGAAGCCCAGCAGAGCCTTCTTGCGTAATGAGCCCACGTTTCCTGATTTTATTTGCACATCAGACACAAAACCTTAGGAGGAGAGCTTGCAGCCAGGCGGGGCTGGGCACACTGAACCCCCCAGCTTTGCTCAGGCTTTGCTGGTTCGAAGGCAGCCGCTGGTGCGATGACCTAATCATTAAATCAGGCCCTGCGATTGCCCGCGGGCATGTGGCTGATCTGGGCCAGCACCATCATCTGAGCGCGGCAACAGGATGTGAGCTGGAAAGGAGGTTGAGCCGGGGCGCCCGGCACAGCGGAGGGTGGGAGGAGGGATGGAGCCGCCCGGCTTGGGGAGCTGCCAGCACCCAACCCTGAAACCTGCGGGAGGAGAGGAGGGCTGGGGCGGGAGGGGAGGATGGGCTCCCAGCCGGGAGCCAGGTATGGGAAAAGGGGGAAAAAAGCTCGGGAGGGAGGAAAAAAGGCAGGGAAGGTGTAGAAAGTGGGATATCCGTGCTGAAGAAGGTGAGCATGTGCGTTGGCAGAGCTGCACAAAGTGACGCAGGAATATTTCTGCTGAGATGGTGACTTGTCCCAGTTAAAGGTCTTGCCTTAAATGAGATCCAGCACATGCGCAGCTTTGCAACAGAGCTAGAACCACGCTGCAGAGCTGAGATTTACAGTGTCCCAAAGCTCGAGGGCGTCTGACACAAGGGATCTAATTTAAGCCCATTAAACAGAAATTATCTTTCTCAGCAACATGTTGGAGAAGTGCAGAGGGAGAGCCCAGCCTTTTAAGAGGATGGATTTCTGCTCTGGAAAAAAAAAAAAAAAAAGGAAAGGAAAAAAAGTGCCTCCTCAATCATAAGAGCCAGTTTGGCAATTTTATGTAGTAATTAGTTTAATTCAAATACCTAGAGGGGAAAAAATAATTGCAAAACCTGCCCAGAAAGTTTGGTGGTTGTGGGATGGTTCCCATTGGCAAAGGGTCAAGGCGAGGTCCCACCCATCACCTTTGTGTTCCCATGCGCGGGAGGAGCACTCAGCAGCGCTTCCCGGGAGATTTCCCTCTCCACAGGGCTACGCCCTCGGCTCGGGCTCATTGCACAAGTATTTTAAGCATGCTGATAAAAGCCCAGCAGTCGCTGGCCGGCATTGCGCTAACACCTGGCTGCCTCTTCTCTCTCAGAGCCACGGATCATTTCCCCATGGTTACCCACGTTAAATATCGCACTGGGCTCCACATCTTCTTCCATGCAAGACAGCATCCTCCTCATCCTTCCCAGATGCTGCTGGCCTTGTGCCGTGACAATGCCTCAACACATGTCTTGGTGGAAAATTGATACCAACAGCCCAAATAATCACACTGATGTTTAAAAAAAAATGTCTGCAAATATAATTTTAGAGCAGGGCAGAAGTTTCTTGCATACGCTGCCAGCTTGCCCTTCCTCCCAGTGTTGGGGGCTAATGATTTTCTGGCCAGCCAGGTATTTTTTCTCCCCTGATTGTGATAGCCATCCTGCAACTGCAAGGCAAAGAGCACGCAGGGTGTGTGGGGGACAGCTTTGCATCCCATGGGACATCCTGGCTGTCCGTCTGTGTGTGGAAGAAACCTGCCTTTGCCAAACTGGAGGTGCTTCCCCATCCGCCGGGTTCCTGTTAATGATGCAAATGGGAGAGCTGCTGGAGGGGCAACCGGCCCAGCCGGGAGAAGGACTCGCATTTCCATCCAAATTGAAATATCCGTTCTTTTTGCAAGGGAGGTGGGGGAGTATCTCAAGGGGGGTTCAGTCTTTATCTATGGTTTTATTTATTTATTCTTAAAGACCTAGTTAGACCTAAGCCTCTTGCTACTGCTAAACCCTCGAGAGCTGTTCCTCTGTCCCACACAAGCAAATAAACAGCAATAGCAGCAGCTTGGGTGAAATAGAGGCCTCTTGGGTAATTATGATACTGGAAGAAGCTGTGTGATTTGCTTAGAAGTCTCAAACACAAGCCTAGAAATTACCTCTCTGTCCTAACCCTCTGCAGTAGTTACCAGCTCTGCTAGATGCGATGTCGAGAAGCAGCTTCTGGGGCCAAAGGCATCCTTGGGCTCTGGTGAAGGCAGCAGTGAGCACTGACTTGCCTTTCGGGCAGTGATACGGTCGTCTGGACCACTCAGTAAAGAGCTGAGCTGGCTCGTGGTGGAAACTAGTCCCAGTGCCTCCAGGAGTCCTTAGCCTTAACAAACCCTAACTGGACCTCTATAAATTAATGCAAGAGATTATTTGAAGTGATTTGCTACTACCGCAGGGGAACACCATCAGGGACGAAGGAGTTCCCGCATGCTCTTCTCTGCTTTTCTCTCCCAAGACTTGCTCTCACCCTGTGCGTCTCTGCTGTCTCTCCTAGGTACCATGCTCGGGATTTGCGCCTCGGTGCAACCCTTGACCCGGACGGTGGGCCCAACCATCGGTGGAGTTTTATACAAACAATTTGGAGTCTCCTCCTTTGGTTATCTACAGCTGGTTGTCAATATAGGTTTGTTTGTTTACCTCTTAAAGAACAAAATCCCACTGAGAGAGGTGAAAAGCCAATAATTCAGTTGCAAGAAAGGAACCCCCTTACTTTTTCCAATGAAATAAAGATGTTCTTGAGTTTTATTTTTGATTCCATAAACCTGGAATAAAACCATTTGAACAATACCTTGCATTTCACCAACATTTGCCTCTAAGGACAGCTCAGTTTGCAAAGGCCTTGGAGCTGTGCTGGAGCAGCTGGCAGCCGCGGGACCCCGGGAACTATCAGGTTCCCCCCTGCAGTGGTGGCTGTCATTGCAGGCAATAGCTCCAGATCCTCAGCTGTTGTCAGTCAGCATTCCTGTCTGGATTCACCGAAACTAAGGGGATTAGGAGACAGTGCCTCTGCTCTGGTTTAGCCTGTTATTTCACCTCCTCTGCAATGGTACCAAGGAAAATCAGGATAAAACACATCTGCTTTTGAGTGTCATTTTACTGCATTAAATGCACCCCTGGCGTGCTAGAGGGGGATGGAGGCCAAAGGCTTTCACTGTGGCCAAAGGTTTGCTACATCCACAGCTCAAACACGTGCAATCCTACCTCTGCACGAGCCCGGCGGGCGGCAGCGCAGCTGCCAGCAGCATGCAAGGAGGATGCAAAGCCCCAGCGTAGCACGCTGCAGTGCCAGAGTCTCCCTGCTGCTTCCAGAAACAGGGACCAACCCTCCTGCCAGGTTTTTTTTTTTTTTCCCCCTGTTCTGAGTCGCTCTTGCTCTTACTACAGGCTGCTTGTAATTACATACTTTGCAGCTTCCTCTAGTACAAAGTCTCCCGCAAGAATTGCACTGGTATTAGGAGGGGGAAGTTACCTGATTGAAATTACCAAGTTTGCAGAATTAGTAGCGAGTACTTTGCCTGATAAGCTCGTAGTCCTGACTGCCAGAGCCAAGTCATGTGTTGCAGCATTGCTCTCGAGGAAGCCCAGGTTAGTTAGTGGGTTAGTTAGAGCCTCACAAGATAAAACTTTAGTACTTTTATCCAAAAATTTTTTTCTCCAAGCTTCTTGGTCTGGGTGCTACGGCAAAAAAAGACTGTCTCTGTTCTTCCCAGTTAGCCTGTAGAAATTTAACTCGCTCTAGAGACTGCAGAGGTGGAGGAAGAGGAGAGAGCAAGTTCAGCTTGCTTTGCTGCAAAGCTGAGGAATCCCATGGAACGTCAGCACTGCGTTATTCCGAAATCAAAAATCCAGTTTTCTGCCTTAGCACAGCACTAACCTCCAGGGGCTGGGGAGAGAACGTTGGGGCATAGCAAACAGCAACATTTTACTGTTGCAGGGAGCTCTTGCACCTTCTGTAGCCACCATTCCTCGATTAGATGGGAAAGCGCTTCAAAAGGAGCACTTATCCAAACTGTGGTAGGCTTTCCTATTTCCACCACTGACCAGAATTGGACCTCAACACACTTTCCCTCCCCGGTCAGGAGACAAGGTCAAACACAAATGGGTTATCTGGGCTTTCTCCACCTCCCGCTGGCCAGTCCAGGGCACCAAAAAGCTGAGCTTACCCACTCTTGTTAAGCCACTAAACCACTGCCTGCTCCACAAACATGCACCAACAAAAGTTACTGCAGCCCAGAGTATAGTAATAAAAAGTGAACATTTCAAGTAATTTATTTGGAATGGACATATTAATGCAAAAGCAATATTAAGACCAGTAACTGCTGAAAGACATTCATCAAAATAAATACAAATATAGATACTACAAATAATTTAAATTGTGTTTAACACCACCAGTCAGTGTTGAATCTTCCTTGCCTCTCATAAATAGAAGATAATTGTTCGCAAAGCTGCGCCACTCAAAACACGTGGACACTTTGCTAGAAGTCCTTTACGAAAGTCTTTGGTTTTTCTTTAAATGCATCTCAGGCAAAGCTCAGGGCTCTTTGCTCAGCAGCCTCAACGGGCTTGGAGAAAACCAAGCTGTTCCAGCTCTCTTCTTTGCTTTCCTTCATTGGTACCCTGTCCCATTTCAGTCCAAGACACTTGATCTGGTTTATCATCCAGTGGTAAGCTCTAAAGGCAGCAAGAGAAAGCAGGTTAGTTAAGTGAACAGGACAGCAGGGCGTGAAAAAAAGGGGGGACTTTCAAGGGAGAGTAAGTGTTCAGCATTTATTTTTGCAGATATAATGTTTTTAGCAAATTCTGTAAAGAAAGCACTGCCAAATGCTATTTCTTACTCACGCCCTCCCCCCAGCCGTACTTCTCAGCTCCCTGCATAAACCCAGCTCCCACCAGAAATTCCCAGCGACTCACTGGCAAAGGGGGAGCCCCAGAACTCCTGCGCCGAAGCGGCGGGGCAGCACGCCCCGGTTTCGGGGTGCGGCCACAGGCACCTTGTCGGGCCGGAGAGGCGGCAGCCGGGGGGGGGGTCCCCCCGGCAAAAGAAGGGGGCGAGCGGTGCGAGGGGGAGCCCCCATCGCCCACCCGATTTCCCGAAGCTGGCGAGGGGTGGAATAATAATAAAAAAAACCCTCTTAAGAAACGGAAAGCCCGGGCAGGAGCGCGCTGGGGGCCGCGGAGGGGCTCACCGGGGGCCGGGGCGGGCGGCGGCGGCTCAGGGCGCCCGGGCCAGCCGCCGCTCCTGGGCGCCCGCCGCCTGCTCCATCTCCTGCCGGCTCTTGAAGTCCTGGATGGCCCGCTTGTTCTGGAAGTCGATGAGGGCCATGGTGATGGAGGCGTTCCAGCAGCTCTGGTCCGGGCACCGAAAGTCAATCTCCTTGCGGTCCTTGGTGACGATGGTGAAGTAGATGTACTTGCCCGTGCGCTCCACGCAGTCCACCTTGAGGATGGAGCCGAAGCCCAGCTCCTTGCCCTTGGCCCGCTTGTGCCCGTCGGGGAAGAGGCTGAGGCTGTCCTTGGTCAGCACCACCAGCTTCTTCTTCCACAGCTGGAAAAGGCTGTCGCTCCGCTTCTCCAGCTCGCCCTCGCGGATCACCTCGGCTTGCATCTTCATCCTCCCTCCCCGGCGGCGGCGGCTCCGCTGCGGCTCCGGCTCCGGCTCCGGCTGCGGCCCCGGCTCCGGCTCAGGCGGCGATGACCGAGCCTCGCCGCGACGGGAACAATTTATTGCAATGAATCAGCGCCGGGCGCCTTCCGGTGCCTCCCCCGGGGAGCCCGGCCCGCCGCCCCCTCGCCGCCCCGCCTCCCGCCCGCCCCCCCGGGCCGCGCTCCCCGCCCGCCGCCGCCCGTCGGCGCTGGGCTGCGGGGCGAGGGGTCCCCCGGGAGCAGAGGAGGGGTGCTGGATGCTGCCCCGCCTCGGCGGGTGGGATGGGGGTGAGGAGGCGGGTGCCTCCCCGCGGGACCCCAGCTCTGCTGCCGCCGTGAGGGGACCGCAATTCTGCCCCCGCTCCGTGTGTTTCCTCTGCCCAGCAAGGATAGCCCCCGCCGGTGAGGAGGGGGCCACTGTGGCCCGACGCACCCCAATCTTGCCCCTCTGAGCACTCCATGCCGCTTCTCAGGTCCACACTGGGGTACACGATGCTCCCCAAACCGTGGTCCTGTGGTCCTGGACCCCGGCATCTCTGCCACATTGGGTCTGCCCTGACACCGTCTCCACCTGGCACAGAGAGGTGCGAGCCCAGCCTGTGGTGGGCCACTGCCATCTCCCATGGGCATCTGGTTTGAGCCCCAGCCCCAGGTCACCCCAAGCCCTGGCCCTGGCCAAGCCCACCAGCTTCATCTGAGGCCCCACATCCCACCACCTCTGCATCTTCACCATCGGCACCTCACCTCTCCACCTTTGCATTAACCCCGCTCCCCCTTATCTTTTTTGTTGTCCTCTGCAATCACTGGATTTATCCCATTTTCTTCCCCCCAGCCCACTCTCAACTCTCAGGGAAGGCACCAGTTTGTTATAGTCTGGCCAGTGCCCAGCGCCATGGGGAAATCAGTACAGGCTGTGGCGGTTGGAGGTGATATTTAAGAAGCATGTGCAAGCCTGCAATCCCTTCCTCTTGTACACCATTCATTTTGTCACGCTTTTACGATAGTTGACACAAGGCTGATCCAGCTTCCTAGCCGTTGCCTCAATGCTGCAGCCAAGGGCAGGGCTGCGCTTAATGAACTCATTCACGCTGTTTCTAAAGCAGTATTTGCTCAGCTACATACTTTGTGCGGCATCACCCTTTGGACTTTGAGCTCTGTTTCCCCTCCATCATCTTTCTTGAGTGACCGACACCTCTGTAGGTGTTTGCAAGCCAAACCCCAGAGGTGAGCTTACAAAGCAAGCCCCTTTGAAGAGCTTGGCGGCGTTCCCAGGGACTTCAGCAGGGTCAGGAGCCTTTTCCTAGGAACAAATCAGAGCTACAGCCAAACCCGTTTCCGCTACAAATCACTCATCGGCTGGAGTATACGGCCACGCTTTGATAATTCACGGCAGCGTGCACATCTGTGGGGAGGGCCAGAACAAAGGTGGGGTCTGTGCGATGCTCTCGGGGTTGATGAATGAGTTGGGAATGGTCTGGCTGAGCTTCTCGGGGTGGGCTGGGCTGGCGACCGCTCTGGGAAGACCACGCTGGCCATCACTGCTCGTGGGGTGGGGGAGCGGCCACAGACCGTACATGTAGCTGTGTCCTGGCATGTGAAGAAAGCTGACACTGTATCTCACTTTTTAGCATGATGAGGGGAACAGCCCAGACTGCCTTGCAATTAAGCCGCACATCTACATTTTCTGGACAAATGCTGGACTGCTCTGTAAAACGAGTTCCTGCCCAAAAGGCCCCATAAGAATAAGGGAGCTGAAGTCAGCCAGGAGCAGAGCTGAATCTTAAGCAGAAATCATTATGATATTTTTAATTGGGCTCCAAAATACAACAGGGAATGGTCTTTGTGCACAGGAAATGGGACACCACTTCAAAAAGAGCAAAAAACCAAGGCGGCAAGTCAGGAGCATACAAGGAACATCTGGAGGAAGGCTCCCGGTGTGGAAAGGCTGCAGGACTTGGCATGTTTGAGCACACCTTGCTTCAAAAGGTCCAGTAAAAAAAACTTAACTCACTTTTAAATGAAACTCACATCTGTGGATGCGGGGTCAGCAGTCCGCTTTGGTCTCTGTCTTTCCTCTTTTGCTTTCATCTGAGTGACTTTTCTTATGCATTTATCCATCATTTTGAAAAATTCAAAGCCTCCCCCACCTGTCATCACAGTCAACTTGTCTTAGCACTGGCCAAATTAGAAAACTGCTAGAAAAATAAAAGATTATTATGAAAAAAAAGTGAAAAAATTGCTCACAGTGTAGAAAAAGGTTGGTTCTTGCAGAACTGGCACTCTAGTTTCCAGTGTAGGTCCATTGTAGGAAGGCTCCACTCTTTTTGCATAGAAACATGCAAGGCTTGTTAAGTGGGTAACCACATAAAAGGGGAGTCCAGTGCATTAAAATACCATAATTTTAGGTCTCTGGCATTGTGGCCATGCAAAAATTCCATAAAGTAAGTTTTAAAGCCTATTTACCTTCACTGAGACAGAAAGCAAAGGTGACTCTAACTGAAGCCAGAGTGAGCAGCAGAGTCGAATCATCTCCAATGGGAACACATCTCGGGAAAGAACAGGGACCTTCAAGGAGCTCAGAGCAATCTGACCTGGGAAATGTGGCAATTGTTTACAAGTAAGCAGCACAGCCCTAACCGTAGTGCATGCCGTGGTAGCTGTTATAAGTATATAGCACTAAATTTTCTTGGAAAAAGAAAAAACATGTATATTGCCTTAATTTTTAAATAATGAGGGTTAATAACCAAGGTGAGGAGCTGAGAGCAGGGTGCTAACTTCATCTCCAGTGTGCTTGGGGAGAGGGGTAAGAGATGTGATGTAGGCCTGCACCATTCCCTGGCACCGAAGCTTGGGACAAGCATGGGACAAGTGTCACAGGGCGGCTTGAGTACATGTAGGTAGTGGGTGGCTTTGATAATTAAGGGCCATAATCCAGCTTTAGCTATTAGGAGCTCTGGGTGATTGAAATTCAGGTGATTGCTGCTGTCTCTGTCTAAGCTGGGGCTGGTGGCTGGGAGAAACCTGTCCCTGCCTTTAGTTCGGGTTTAGTTTGGTTTAGTTGCGTTACCAGCAAGAACAAGAGAAGAGATTTTTTTTTCTTGCAATCCACTGTGTCACCACACTTGTGCCTCAGAAGTGTGTGAGCTCCCAAACACAGCTACCGTGGCTGCCATTAAAATAGATCATCAAGCACCAGCCCTTTGTTACCCCTCAAATACAAGAAATCTGCAGGAATTTGAAAATTTAGGAATTTGTCACTCTTCTTAGAAAGGGGGGAATAATAACACAGTGAGGAGTGTTAACCAAGGGGCAGCTGGTGGGAAATGCACTGACATTCATTCACTGGAGCCTCGTCCTACATGGTCATCTCCCTCTTCCTGCAGTCACCAGGGATGCTCCCTCTGCTTCGCCCCAAAGCAAGTTCTATTCTAGTAAGGGCATTTTCAAAAGCCTACATGGCAATTTGTCATTGAAAGTGTGGCTTCAGCCCTCTCCCAGGTGAAGGGAATAGCACTGGGTCGCTGGGGAGGGATGATTGTACGTGCGTGTGTGTGTATGTTGTGTGTAGGGATATCTATGGGTGTGTGATGGGGTGGCCACACTCAGCCTCGATGGATGGGCTGGTGACGCCAGCTTCTGCAGGCTGGGTCGCTGGCTCTGCCCTGGCATGTGTCGCTTAAGTGAGTGCCTGCTCCAGAGAAGGGATTTGATCATCATTTCAGTGTGAGGCATCACATACCCTGCTGCTGGCAACATCGGGTTGCCTTAGCTACCTGAGTCATGGTAACACAGCACAGCAGCCACGCAGGCGCTGCCAGGAAAGGCCCATGGTCTGAGGTCAAGGCTGAGGATGGGTAGGGCTCATACCAAGGACAAATGTAAAAAAAAAGGGGGGTTGGCAATTTATCTCCTCTGCAGCTCTCCCCACGTGCCCATTGGTGGGACCTGCTAGCTTTCCTGTGGGGTTTAGCAATGCATTCAGCCTGCCGAGGTCTTTGGCTGGCCCCGACATCTCATCTCTCTCCCAGGAGATGTGGAAGTTCGTGCTGCAGCTATCAGCCATTGCAGGGCACCAGTGTTCCTGCTGTCATTGTGTTTTTATTCTGGTTGTCACTCTGTAATCCCAGAGACATGCATCTCCTCTCCGAGGGGTCTGTCCTTGGAGAAGGCCCTCTAATTCCAGTGGCGTTACGCCAGCATCTCAGCAGCAGATGAAAGTGGAGACTCAAGGCCATATAACTTCTTTTATTATAATGATTTAAACTTTACATCTGTAGGGAAAAAAGCTGGTTTATAGGATTAACATTATAATTCTGCCATCTGAAGTCAATCAGTAACAGAGAAACATATGCTTGTGCACTGTAAATTGTTGCCCTCCAAATTTATATTGGGGCATAGCTGTATCCACAGGCACGTTATAGCTGGAGCTCAGTATAGTGACCACCCGGTCTCCTAGGAAACTTGTACTCAGAAAAACCCTAAATAGACATAAGTGAAGGGTGTAGCTTGCTACTGTGGAATGGTTGTGAGGAGCAGTGGGTTTTTTTCATGCTTTTCACATTTTTTTTCCATTTTTTCACATTTTCATACTCCTTAAAATTTATCTATTTTTTTAATCAGACTATTCCAGAATATCTCTGGGAAGTTTTTGGTTATAGTTCCTTATTATTCTCCTCCTCAGAAATGTCCTGGGACAAACTGGTGCCATTGGGTCCCCCCAAACCCCACGAGTCAGGTGGTGGGTGCCAGTCCCTCTGCAGACAAAACCTCCTGGAGGGACATGGACCCCATCAGGGGCAGCTGCCCAAGATAGAGTCACCCTGTGAGGGGGCTCAATCTCACTTTGGGGGTGTTCAGGTCTTTCCATGAGCACAGAGGGAGCTCAGGTACTTCACTCCAAGATGGTCAAGATCGGGTGAAGAAGCTCTTCTTTTAGGGGCAGTTCACTTAGAAAGGTCTCAGCCAGGGAGGTGAAGGCCACAAAGGTTGGTTGTTTAATGATTACAGCAAATGAACCACAGCAAGGCTGGAGCTTTTGGGTTAATTTAAACAAGGGCAGCAGTGGAAGCATCTTTGCTCAATCTGTGAGAATTTTTTTCATACTGTACGCAAGCCATGCATTAATCAGCAATATCACGTAACCCTGCTTGCTCAATTTACTAATATTTATCTGACTAAGACTCCTTTTTCCTAAGCAGCTTGAAATGTCTCATCCCACTGACTCAGTATGTTACCATTACATGTTGTAAACTGCTGCAGACAGTCATGGAGCCAGCGTGAGGGGCTGGGGAAAAAAAGATGTAATTTCCAGTAAGCCAGTCCTTGGTTGCGCTTTGAAGGAGACAACCAAATAAGGATGGGTATGTGCCAACTCAAACCTGCTTAGGAGGACTTCAGGCACTTCAGATCAATACTGGGATTAAAAACTAGGGGGGCTGTTTTGCTTTGTCTCTTCTCAGCAGCCTCGTGTGTAGCATGTTCACCACTCTTGGACATTGTGTAGGTGTTTAGTTTGGTAACAAAAAAAAAAAAAAAAAGGAAAAAAGAGGCTTGTGTTATCTGGTCTTTTCAGCTGTTGGTCATGCACCTGCTCTGGTTCCCCACCCAATACACGTATCTTTGGTCCTCTCAGTCCAATTTCAAGCCCAGTATGGCAGGATTACAACAGGTGGAAAGTTGCTGCAAGGTCTGTGTGTAGCTGGGCACGGCTTGGCTCCCGGCTGCATCAGAGGTGCCCAGATACATCCTCATGTGGGCAAGGAGGGTGTTGACCCCACAGGCTGGGTTTGGTCCAGGACTGCCACCTAAATGCTGGCAGACATGGATATAGCCTGTTCTCACAGTTGTCTTCACAAAGTGGTTTGCTGAGCATCATGGGGGGATCCACAAATACCTTGAGACTTATGTCAGCGGGGAAGAGAGAGGCTGCCGTGGGACCCATGGTGACTCAGTCCTTCCCCTTCAATAAAGACTTCTGCCGAGAGCATGGGAAGACCAGCGGCTTGCCAAGAGCTGCCCTGAACTGTGCGGTTATTTACTGGCCCCTTTGAACAACGTCAACATTTTTTGATGTCTAATGAGCTCAAGGGATGGTTTAGGCTACAGCTCACGGTTTTAAAATGACAGGACAATCCCCCTCTGAAGCGTCCAATTTCCCAATCCACGTCTGTTGGTATAAATATTTGGGATATCTTTATTTTGCAGCAGCGGTAATAAATGTCTGAGACCTCAGCTCGACTGACGCTGATGTGCTCTTTGCATTGAAGTCCCGGGTGATTACCATTCAGCCTGATGTTGCCTGTCTGCTACCAGTCAGCCTCTTCTTATGCTGGTGTGTTACAGCAGTAACATTTACCAGAGATTATGAAGGGTCAGGCCTTGTAGTAACATGCGGACACCGCAAGCCGAAGTGAAGGTCACTGCTCTGGATAACCTGCCCTTTCAAAATCTGCAGAGATCAGTAAAGTGGCTTTTAACCATCTTTTTCTCATTTTTATCTATGTGCGGAGACTCTGGCAGGTCCAGTGCTGACAAGCGTGTCCGAGCGGGATGTCCTGTGTCACATCGGAGCGCATCACTGGTCTGCGGTGCCAGGCGTCGACATGGCCCATGGCCCAGCATCCCGGCCCCAGCTGTCCTGCTGGCAGGTGATTGAGCTCCCTGCTTGGCACATCCTCTTGGCCCCGCTTTCTGCTTTTCACCTTTTCTTTTTTGTTTTAACTAACAGTACGTAAACTTTAAGAGTAAACACTGAAAGGCGTTGTAGGGCTGCCTAACCACAACATCAGCAAACTTCAGGGAGTTTGGGGGGAAGATGAGGTCATGGTACTGTCCAGATTGGGATGTTTCCTGTCTCCAGGCGGGCTGGCTAGCCATCACAAACAAAACCCTCCAGTGCATCTTTCCCAGCAATGGCCAGGGCTGGGCTGTGGGGAGGAGCTGGAGGGGGAAGAGCATCCTTTCCCTCCCTGGCTGATGGCGTGCACAGCAGGACAGGCAGTAGTGTGGATATTGTGTTTCACATTGACCTTTGGCCACCAAATTTTCTTTCTGAAGCCTTGCATTGTGGCAGGTGTGAACGGAAGGAGCTTTTAGCACCGGCTGTCCTCTCCCAAGGCTTTCTGCCTCCTTGCCAATGTTCTCGTTGCTGTGGCCTTTACCTGCTACCATTACGCTGCTGCTCCCCCCTGAACCCGCACCCACGGCCAGCTCTCCGCCACTGTAGCCAGTGGGAGCTGAGGGTGCTGCGTTGCCTTGTTGGCAGTGCCCGGGAAGGCTGGAGAGAAATGGGTGTCTGATACGGTAGATTAAAAAACCCAAAATGCTCTCCATGTATCAGATTCAGGTGCTTCAATGAAATCCAAAAACCATGGGAGAGAACAAAAAACCTAAAACTATGGGATAAAAAGAAGAAGGGGAATCACAATGTGGACTTTTCCAGTTTTGATTGACTTTCCCAAATCTAACCTTGCCACTGATTTATTTCCCCACTCCAACCACCAAATAAAAGGGTATGGGGTGAGTTCAACAGCCCTGAGCCGTAGAATTTGCTGTGTATAGACTTCAGGTACCACTCAATTTGTAACTGTCCTTTGCCGTTTGGGTCGTACAGCAGGGATAGTGGCAGCCCACTTGCTCCACAGTGCCCAAGTTAATATTTGCTGATAGGGCTAACATGTAAAAGCCAAACTTTCTTTTTTCCTGTCGGTTACTCAGCCTGTTTCATGTTCGAACACCCAGCCCCACCTCGGCAAATATTTGCAATAAGTAGCTGAGGGCATGTCCCAGCCTTAGGTCCTGGGGCTGAGCCCAGCTGTCCCGCTGTAAGTGGGGCTGGGCTGGGGCTGGGGCTGGGGCAAGCAGGGAGCAGCAGCGATGCCGTGGTTCTCCTCCTGACGGTCCCCATGCCGCCTGGCTGAACCAGGAGGTGGGAAAGGGAAATCTGAAGTCATGAAAAGCTGAGGATTTGATTTTTTTGGTGGCAGGGAGAAATGGATTGCAAAAGCTGACTCTTTTGGAGATAGGCATGAGCCTGGTGGCCCAGTGGTCCAGTGGCCTGGTGGCCCGGTGGCCCAGGGGCAGCCTATGTCAGTGCTGCTGGAGGCACCAGTGACTGCAGCCTTTACGAGTGGAAAAAAAGATGAAGTGAGAAAGTTTGTGATAAAGCAGGGAGGCAGTTAAAGAGAGGAAATGAGGACGCTTGGCATGTAACCTTGGCCCGGCTCTGCTCCCTGGGGACAAGCCAAAAATTAATTTCCCTAGAGCCAGGGCAGCCAGTGCCCAGGTTAAAGTCCCTGTGCAATGAGTGGGGGGGAAGCAGACATGGCATGCACAGGGAATATGAGGGGACAGAGAGGTATTGCTCTGCCAAGGGCATCCCGCTGCTTTACTGGAGGCAGCTTTGTCCCCCTTTCCCAGGGTTATCCTCAGGAGCCTGGTGCCCACACTTTGCCCTCCGTGTGCCCTCCATCAGCTCAGTGGGGCTCCAGCCCAGCAGCTGGTACAGCTGTAGGGGGAAAAGTTATTTTCATTGAGCAGAAAACACAGGAACTCTCCTAATGCTGTGTCACAGCTTAGAACACAGAAACCCCCTTACTGTGGTGTAATCGGTGAGTGCTCGCTGGGCCAAATGTCATAAAAGCTTAGCTATTAACCCCACATTACTGGTGTCCTTTAGGGATCCCTTCTGTGAGCAAAACCAGGTAGCACTGACACTCATATTTACCACCCCAGGATGGGTTTATCTGAGCTTTTCTGGAAGTGTTGTAGCCAGAGGGGTTGCTACAGCAGGGATAAAATGCTTTAAATTCCTTGTTTCCTCAATCTATTTATTGACTATTGGACATTTCAAATATTGAGTCCTGCTGGCCATCTGGCCTTCGGAGCCAGGAAATAACGTCCAAACGGAGCAAAATGAGTTAAATGCCTTGGCAGGCAGCCAGGATGACTAAGTCATTCTTCCAGCCTTACTGGAAGGAGTCAAAGTCACAGAGCTGGACACATTTCCCATAATTGGAAAGCCTTGGCCAGAAGCCCCCATGCAGAGCTGCAGCAAAAGCTGTGGTGGGCTACGATCGGCTGGTGGGGCCACAGGCAGGGCTGCTCCAGAAGGGAGATGCATGTCTGTGAGTGCATGCTTTGCAAAAAAGAAACCAATGAAGAGAAATCGGAAATCATGCATTTGGCCAAAATAGTGGCAAACAAGGCTGGAGTTTCCAACACAGACACTGCCAGACCTGTTTCATTGCCAACGTCTTTCTAAAAGCCTCTTCGGGCTTGCACAGGCACCTCTCAATCCTTAGCTTTTCTTATGAGACCCCAAAGTGTGAAGCTATGTGAGAGCAGGAGGAGAAATGTTTGGTTTCAGTGAGCCCATCTCCCTTCTTCCTTCTCCTCCTCTGGCCACGGAGAACGGATGTGGCAGCGCCCGTTGTTTGCCCGGCCATTCCCAGGATCACTCATTCCCTTCCCTTCCGGACGGGACTTATCTCCAGCCACTCCAGCAATGTGTGACAACAGCCAAGCACCCTGCGGGGAGCCATACGGGTGCTTCACCACCCACGGCTCCTTTAACTGCCCCATTGGCGCCGCTCGGCTCGCAGCACCACCAAAAACCATCATCATCATTGGACGCTGCTGGGAAACGGGCAATGGAATAAGAAAATCCGGCGGTTGCCCCTGGCATCCCCTGGGCGGAGGTCTCCTTGGCGCTGGGATTTTTGGCTCCAGCTGCCCTCTGAGCACATTTCTTTGCAGCATGCCCAGCCCGCAGCCCAGCCTCTCCCTGACTGATAAGGGAAGGAGCTTGACCTTTATCTTTGGTGAGTCACGGCTGCTCCTGCTTCACTTGCATGTCAAGGGCTGGTTGTCTCCTCCATGGGAAAGCTCCTAAGTGTTGACCAGGGGCAGGAGAAGCACAACCACACCTGCACCCAGAAATCCCCTTTAGCCACAGTCATTCAATCGCTTATCACCCTGCGGTGTCTCTCTCACTGCTCTGCTGCTCCTCTCACGGCACAAAGCGAGGCTATAACGGTAGTGTCATGGGAAAGTGTGCTTCACCCTTGCTCAGAACTGAATGGCAATTGTGTTGGCACAGTTAATTGAAAATAAAAATGCTCTCTTATTTATGCTACAGGCCATCACCAGCTGACCAGGGTCTTGGATGGCTGAAGTCATCACATCTTTCCCAACCCCCGAAACACTCATCCCCACACTGCCCCCAGTTCAGGAATGGAGACACCCAGACACACCGCCCAGCTGTGTGGCGCTGGGGACTTGGGGTGTTTTCCAGCAGAGGGAAGGGAGGTCCCCACATCGGGGTGAGATGCTCAGGAGCACCAAGGCCCTGCGGGAGTTGTGGGGTGTTGTGTTGCCATGGAAGAGAAACACCTCCAGGTGCAGCGTGTACCCGGCGAGTCACCACCCCGCGCTGCCACCACGATAGGCAGCGGGGGGTGATTTTGTATTTCACCCAGGGTTTCTTACAGCCATGTCTTCTCCTGAAGGCTCTTTATTTCTGTACATGCACACGTTGCATATGCGCAGAGACCAGCACTGTGCACAGGGGGTGCCACGGCAGGAGCCTGGGACCCCCTTGCCTACCCTTGGCTACACCAGCATGCTGGTCACAGGTGGCCAGTCCACAAATAAGGATGAGGATGAGGATGAGGATGAGTCTGACAATGAGGATGAGGATGAGGATGAGGATGAGGATGAGGATGAGAATGAGGATGAGGATGAAGAGGGGGTTGCCCCAAGGGAAGGATGGCTGCTCAGTGCCTCTGACACACAGCACCCTGTTCCCCAGCCTGAAATGCAGGAGGGTGGTTTTATTTTCATCCACCACACACAGTTGCTTCAAGTTATCTTGAACTGTAAGTGATTTCTCATCCAACAGCAATGAGGGGAGAAGAGGAAAAAAGGGTCTTAAACCTCATGAGAAAGCTGGGAACTGGAATGGGGACACAGCTGTCCCCGCGGGAACAGGACTGCATTTCTCTGGGAGATCAACAGGTTGTGGGTCACCACAAAAAGGTCCTCCGTGCAAAGCCAGGCTGTGATCAGTGATTGCTGTGGATGTCAAGGCCAATGCGCTTTTGTCGAGCATCTGGGACCCTGGGACAAAGGGAGCAGGAAGGCAGGAGGAGGTTTGTGTCTGTTAGGGGCTGGCAGAGAGCCTGGAGCAGGATCTCAGCCTCAGCCTTCAAAGGGAGGAGGCTGCTGGCTCTGCGCTGGCTGATGGACCCATCCCAGCTCTCGCATGTTGCTCCCACCTGGGCGTTTAAAAAAGCAGGTTTCACTTCTCTTTGGTTAAAGGCAACCTCGTTCTTCCATCTGGCGCAGGGCTGGGGCGGCCGGTCGGCAGCAGCGGGGTGACTCAGCCTGCCCACGCAGCAGCCTGCCATCCAGTCCCAGCTATATTTGCCGAGCAGGTGAATCACTCATTGCACAGAAAGACCTTGGACCTTGCCTTCTTTTCCTTTTTTTTTTTTTCCTCCCACTTTTTTTCCCCTTCTCCTCCCTGGAGCCACACTCCCTTGAGTGGCACCAGCCGGGTGGCAGCCCTGGCTCCCTGCCTGCCCGAAGCCAGTGCTCCACGGGCAGCGATGTGTTGGGCACCCAGCCGGGCCACAGGCAGCCCAGCCAGCAGCCTGGTGGTCCTGGGGCCACCTGCCTCTGCAAGCCAAGGGCAAGCCCAGCAGCATCGGCCAGGGGTGAAGGAAACACTGGGGGCGTGGTGCAGCCGTAAAGCCGCGGGGCTTTTTTCTTAATAATTTTTTTATCTCTGGCAGGAGGAAGTTGTAAAGCGATTATGTTTCATTGAAACACGAGGAGCAAGGACATCTCAGCACATGGGACCAAGTCAAGGCCACAGCTCTGGCCTCCTGGCTGCCAGAAAGAGCAATAAAACGTAGTGGCATTGTGGGACTAAGCCGGCGGTTCAGCCCCTGCAATTATCACTGTTTCCCAAGGGAGATTTCTACCATGTGCCTCTGGTTTTCCCTCCCTGGTCACGTGTTGGGACAGACGGACAAGGTGGTGTCTACAGGAAAAGCGCACGTGTGGGCTGGGTGGGTTAGTCCCACCTTGGTGCTCATGTGTGGGGTCATGAGGAGGGTGTTTCTATCAGAGGACAGTTGCCTACTGCTTGGCATTAATTAGGATAAAATAAAATAAAATAAAATAAAATAAAATAAAATAAAATAAAATAAAATAAAATAAAATAAAATAAAATAAAATAAAATAATTATTTTTTGAGCTCTTAATTGTGGCTCTGTGTTAGGTTTCAGACACCCATCTTGCCCCAGCAGCTCCTCTCCTGCCAACAACCACCCAGTACTTTATCCAGGAGGCGTTTCTGGCTGGTGCCATGTGTGGGGAGGGCTTGGTTTGGCTTTGGAGGGCTTTCTGGGTTTGGGGTTTTTTTAAGCTGTTTGCTGCCCCTTTGATGTGCTGGCTCTGACACCAAAAAAGCCGATTGCATCTTGCCTGGGGGTGCCGGGACAGGATCCGAAAGCGCTGGCAGCATGGCTGGGAGGCAGCCAGCTTCGATCTGCTCCTACCAGTCACCCCAGAGCCCCCCACTAAGCCCTGCCAGCCCAGGGGGATGACAGGCAAGCCCCCCCAAACCCTACTGTACACCATGTCCAGAGATCTCCTGTGGTGCCACTGGCATGCTCAAAGGGGGCTGGGCCCCCCCTCCCCTGCACCACCACCCCCTTTAATTAAAAATTGAAATCATGTAATTGCCTCTTCATTAAAACCAATTAAAGCCCGGCTGACAAGGGAGGAGGCGGCACATTTTGCAACTTGCCACAGAGATGAGAAAGCACACACTGCAATTATGGTGTCTGTTTGCTTTGCCTTCACCCAATGTCTTCATCAGGGCTGGCTTTGAAATCGGACCCCGGGTGAAACGGCGCTGGCGGGTTCCTCGTGCCCAGTAAACCCTGCATACTGGTTGGGCCGGGTGCTGGGAGAGGCTGCCGCACGCCTTGGTGGGAAAGGGAGGCCAGGCCACCTCCTCTTCCTCCTCATCCTCCTCCTCCTGCCCTGCACCCACAGACAGGGCCAAGTGCAGAGGAGGGATGCTGAGGGGGATGAGGGATGGAGAACAAGTCTGGGGGGGCAGCAGTCCCCATGCCCAGCCGAGGAGTCCCCCGTGCCAGGGGGGACTCTGTCTTTTGGTCTCCATCTCTCAGGGATGCTTCAAAGCTGCCAGTGGCTCTTTGCTGGGGCCAGGAGCGCCCACATGGGCAGGTTCAGTCCCAAATGAAACAGGGTATTTGCAGTCTTTTCAGCTGGGGGAAAGGGACCGTAACCCCTGGTCCTCAGAAAGCACAAAATGAAACTGGGGGCTGCGGGAGGGAGGGCTCCAGCCCCTCCTCTCCTTGGCCAGGAGATCCCGACACAAGCCAAGCCATGTCTGTGACTGCAGGAGTTTCCAGCCAGAGAAGTTCTACCAAGTCTACAGGTGCAGAGACGAACACACGTGCAATGCTGCGGTGTTGCTGCGTGAGATGCCGGCTCAGTGATTTACCCTCTTGCTGCCCGGCTTTGAAACGTCTGAGCAAGCAGCCCTTGAGAACGCTTTGTTGCACACACCGCACTTGCCTATGTTTTGACCTGAACTGTGCTTATTAACCTCTTTTTTTTTTTTTTTTGGTATAATAACAGTCCAGCGTTCTTTGTAGGTGATCTGTCTTCAAAGATCTCCTTTTTGATCTTTTCATAGGCTAAGCAACAATTCATCCTATATAAATCTCAGATTGAAGGTACATAATTTGTTTTTCCCTGCTTTTTTGAAGCGGTAAGAGATGAAACGGCTTAGGGGAATGTCAGCAGCAGTTATATCTTAATTGGTTTTTCTCTGCATCAGAATGCCTTGAACTATTCACTTATGTGCAGGAGTTCTACGTGACCTTTACAGCAAGTGCTTTAACTCCCCTAACAAGTTATATGCCATCACCAACTTCAGGAGTTTGCTTTGGTAGTGTCTCCAATACTAATTTTGTACCCAACCCTCCTTCTCGCATGCTCCTTCTGTCCAGGCAAATCAAAGAGTTTGAAATGTACCTTAAATCAGGAGCATGAAAAGGAGGAAGGAAGACTAGACCACTGGGTGAAATAAAAAATAATATTAAAAAAGGAAAAAAAACCCCAACCCCTCCTAGTGTGACCTTACCACTGTTGGTCAAGTGGGCATTAATGCTAAAACACCGAGGCAAGTTCTTTCTTTACCCCTACAAGGTGGATGAACTTAACAACCGCGAGAGTGAATTTGCTTTGCTGAATTTGCTTAACAGCTCACAAGGAATATTTGCACAGTGCAAAGATTTGCATCGGTGATAGACCAATGGTCCTTCTTTTCCAAGATCATCCTATGCTGTTTGGTTTCTGCTCCAAGCAGGGACAAATTATTATTTTATATATCTTATTCTGTTTCCCCTTTGGGTCATGTTGCATGAGTGAATTCCTTTCCCTACCATTTGTCTTCTCTTCAGCCCTTTTCTTAAGCTGGGTTATGTTTAACTTGCAGATGCTGGGGGCAAGCAGGAAGGCAGGGGCGAGTCAGAGAGAGGCCACTGCATCGCTGACGACATCTCCTTTGGGAAAGCAGAATGTGCTAGGAGGGCTTTTTTTTTTTTCAGCACGGGACTGTTACCCTGAAGGTTTGTACAAGCCAGGAGGCTGCGCAGAGCAGCACTGGCATTTGGCGCACACGCTTGCTGGGTTGTATTAACGTGGTTTGGCATCCCCAGGAGGTGTCCGGATTCCCACGGTAAAAACCGGAGGTTAAGGTGGCTTGTGCAAGAGGTGAGCGTGCTGCTGGGTGGAGCGTGCGTTTTTGCTTGTGTAATGGTGAGGTGAACAAGCAGAGAGGAAAGCCGGTCTAGAAACAAAAGCTGGCACTTGGCAAACAGCTCAGCCTTCATTCACATGATGCTTCGTTAACAGCACACAGGCTTGGATTCTTTAATTTTTTCTCTTTTTTTTTGGATGCTTGTCAAACTGGAGTGACTTATAGCGTTTATTGGGCTTCCTGACCCTGGCCCGCAAGAGGCTGGAGATATTTAGGACAGCAATGTGAGCACATGGGAAAAAAATAGTTCTGCCTGCTATTAGTGTGATGACTATAAATTGTTTGGGAAAGGGAGGATGAAGGTTCTTCCATGCACAGGTCACAGCTACAGAGCAGTTTGCACACTGATTATAGTGAAAAATATGGGCAACAAAGGTAAAAAATGTGAGGACTTCAGCTTCTGGAGAGGAGTCCTGAACAGATACTATATTGACACAAAATCAATGCCTCCCAGACTTTATTTGGGAAATAATACAGATATTTATCTGTGGGAAGAGGCAGAGGATAAAGCATGAATGCAGCATATTTTTTTTTTTTTAATACATTGCCATTTACTACAGGCTATCAAGAGATGATTTGCAGGAGCCCAAAGTAAACTTCATGTTTTTCCAAAAGCCACAAGCAGACACAAAAAGCCACTGGAACAGGTGAAGTTTAGCGATGGCAAGGCTTTGGGGCACGTAACACATGCTCCAGCAGCAGGAGAAGCAAGTCTCCCACCTAGCTGCATAATCCACTACTTATAGGCTCAACTAAAAGGGATGTTTCTTCCATTTTCTGGCTGAGCTGTAATTGTTTCCAAAAGGGTTCAAGCTAAGATGCTCCAGAACAAGGTGCAGATTTCAAGCGCAAGTTCATAAGGTTATGTGCTACCTCAGTGTAACGTCAGGCAGCCAGGGCATGTCTCACGTCTTAAACTCACCTCCTGAATCGCCGAGCTCGCAAGGAGTGAGCGATTTCCTCGTGCCATAACTCGTCTGACCTCTTCTTACGCGCTCCTCTCCAGCGTGGGCCTCCTCAGACTGCGCCGTGCTGAGCTGGCTTCCTCGGCAAGACCTTATTTGCTTGAGGAACTGCCGTCAAGGCAACATTTAACTGAGGATGAATTTATTACAAGTCTCCTTTATTTTAAAACAGGAAAAGCCTGTTTAATAAGGAGAGTGGAAACACACAGAGACCATTTTAATTTTTCCAGCTACCACACATCCTAACCAGATAGCAAACCCCAGATAACTGAACATACTGAAATTGGACCGAAAGCTCTCAGTTATGTCGAATACCAAGCTCCCAGGAAGGTATCCTAACGCTGTGCAAAAGACTCCCGAGAAACCACAGCCCGTCCCTGATTTTCAGCTAGAAGCAGAATACTTGCCATTTGTTTCTGTATCAGATAGGGCAGCAGGGTTGTACCTCCAAGGCTTTCTTCCTAGACATCCGAGGTGCTGAGAAGCTATTAATCATGCTGCAGCCTGAGCAGGCGACACGCCAGATTAATCTCGCTTGGAGCGCTTCCAGCTGCTTCAACTTTCAGACCCAGAAATGGAGCTTTTTTTTTTTTCCTCAAACGAGAAGCTACCAACATGAAGACTGCATCAAAAGAGCGTGTTCCCACAGACTAAACTTCAGTTTCTTTTATCAGGTTGCTGTGATGGTAATCAGGCATATATGCATGTAGACTCACTTTATTTGGTATCACCTCACCATTTTTAAAACTTCCTGCCCTAGTTTTCCATAGAGCCCCTAACTTGTCTTAAGGCACAGTCTTCAGAAAACACCAATATTGACGAAAAATTTTCTTTTCCAACAGTTAATCACTCATCTCCTTTTTTGCACACCCACGCTCCCTGTATTTTATCATCCAGCCTGGGTTTGTCCAGCTGTGACATTCTGACAACCAACCCATACTCTTTTCTGCTAAAGAAATGAGCTGAGGCGTTCAAGTAGCTGTTAGTTACTTTTCCTGTAGAAAGTCTATAAATATCCATCTGAAAACGTTAAGTCTATGAAATGCTCATCTTTGCCACCAGCTAGATCTGTAATGGCAAGAGCACAGCTGGGTTTTGACAAGATCTGTTTTCTGTGTCGACTGGCATTAACTCTGCTTTAACAAATCCCAGCTCAGCTTTCCCATCGCCTTCCTGAGGACGAACATCTCGCCAGGCAACTTTGCCACCCACCCATCTCATTTGCGCTCCCTGAATACTGGCACATTTGCTCTACGTGTTCTGGAATTTCCCGTTTTCTCAAAATTAAAGTTAGCCTTTCGGGATTTCATGCACATAAATTACTTCGGTGTGCTAATTTGCAGATGTTTATCTCCAGGCAGCAGCGCTCCTGTTTAACCATGTAGTAGAAAGTACTTCTTTAGGATGAGGGAACTACCATTCAATTTCTTTTGATAGAGAAGGAAAAAAGGCTGGTCAAATATCTCTATTCGATGTGTCTGGCACCCTTATGAGCCAGTTTGCACACATGCAAACTCCAGTCATTATTCCTCCCCTTGTCTGACGTGCCCTTACACTGTTCCCTGGGCCTGCTGTACTACACTACAGTCTAACAACTGGTTACAAAAACTATTTTTTTTCTTTTAAACTAAAAGTCCAGAACCTATCCCCATTCCTGCCTTAACACTACAGTATGTCACCTGAGCACTATCTCTACACGTTTCCTGACTACAAGGTAGCGATGTGGGGATATCTTAACATGTCATAAACCATATTATGCCTCCCAGCACCTCATTTAGTCCACGACCAAACTGCATAGATGTGGAATCTTTAATAATGACACTGCCTCCTAAAAAACCCAAATCCTACAAAACATTCCAGACTATTTACTTGCAAATTGAGGTTTGTTCTGGTTTACATCAAAGAACCCCGTAATGCAATATTTACAAGGGTTTCCTTTCTTTGGCTTTTGACAACAAAGGAAACTCGCAGGACATTGAGACAAGAGCTGTGCAAGGCCCAACAGCTGGCATGGCCCTCATTAAACACCTCACCCTTCACTACCGAAAGCCAAAGGGACGTTCGTTTAACCTAGGAAACATTATGGACCAGACAGGCACCAACAATCATGTTTCACAACTTTAATAGAATATTCTATCTATTCTGTACAAATTGAAAACACCGTATTAAGTTACAAATGTGTAAGGTAAGGCTGGAGCACTCTACATGCCTGGTCACAGTGTTGATACAGCTGCTATTCAACTGCTGCCAGAGGTTGGCAATGGATGCTGAAACTAGAAACGTGTACCTGAAGTGCCACACAACAACAAAAGGTAGTTCTGAAGACTTCAGCGCTTTAAATAAAACAAATTGTGGAATGGAATAATTTCAGTGTTGCAAGTAAGACACCAAAACTTCAAATTTATTGAACCGAATTTTGATAAGTTTCCGTGTTCATAGTGAAAGGTCCTTCCATGCTGGACACTAAGCAATAAGACTACTGGAAATTTTCTGGTTCTTTGGCTGCAACCCACTTCCATCAACAGCAACAGTTTGGCCTTTGCATTTTGATCTTCATCCAGAAGAGTTGTCATTTTGATGCAAGTTCTTTTCTTCCGTCTAGACTACTACATTGAGACCAATTCAAATGATTTGTTTTACAAGTACCCATAGTGTATGCAAAAGAGGAAGAAGATTTTCAAGTATATTAAAAACTATTAAAAAGCACTAGTTCTGTCAAAGTACTTACAAACATGAATAAATAAATAGTAAGATGAACAACTAAGTCTCAAATATGACACTCCTTTCAATGAAGTAAAATTACTTCAATTCAATTGGTTTTACTGAGATAATAAATATGACATTTAAAGCTGCTCAAGCACTAGTTCAATTTGTAGGTTGCAAGAAACATTAAAAAAGGGGGGAAGGAACTAGCAAAAAAGTCATATTGCTCTATCTGTTTCAGCTACCATACATGTAATCCATTTACTTTAGCTTCTTAGCACATTGCTATTCCACAATTTTCAATGTTTAACAAGAAAATGGATAATCCTCACTTGGTAGTCTGGACTATTCCCCTATGCATAGGGCAAAAGGCTCTAAAGGCCTACTGACATAGCTACAGTGTACCAACGGCTGTAGAGTGTGCTTTATTTAAACCTCATATTTCCCAAATGCATTGAAGTTGCCACTGTACATGTTAAGCAATAAAGAAAAGTTAGTGAAAATCATGCATTTCAAAACAAATTAATTTTAAGCATTGTTAATAAGATTGTGCTGCAGCGATGGAATATCCTGAACTGCAGGCCAGGTATCCAAGTATTTGTTACAAGTTGTTCAAATATCACTTCCAAGTGGTATTTCCTTATTACTGTTGTTTGCACTCAGCAGGTTGGCTGGAATCTTTCTGTATAAAGGGAAAAAAAAAAACCAAACAGTTAAAAATCAAAATGGCATACGAGAAAATACTTCAACAAATAAAAGAAATTGGCTATGCAGTTCTGAATCAGCTAGAGATTTCGTTAGCACGCACAAAAAAGCTACATGTAAACTCCAGCTAGATAATACAGTCTGAACAGCAGTCACCGTATTTCTTGGGTCTCCCCCTGCCCCCAACTGCTTGGTACCCCATATTTTTAGTCTACATTTGTGTTCTTTACACTCCATCCAGTAGGCCAAGGCTCAAAAAAAAAAAAAAAAAAAAAATTGCAAACCATGCTACTCCCCCTCAATCTGACTTTCAGTTCCTATTAAACAGTTTAACAATAAACTGCCACCTCCTCACTAACTAAGGAGGGAGGAAGGCAGGGAAGGTAGGCTGCTTATTCTGCAGCACGTTTGAGTTCTTCCTTAGAAGCCTTGCCCTTTCTGCTAAGGTGATAAAAATGTAATTAATGTGTTGATTTTTTGTAGGTTCTGCATCACCAGCAGGTAACTATTCAACAGTTTAACACCAGGCAAGAAGTCCACATGTTACTCTGAATATGTAAAAGTAGAAACAACTTCATTAGGTAGTAAAACAACTTCCCCTTTGGCAAAAGGAAGTGTATTTGGGAAGGAGAACAAGTACTCAAACAGCTAAGAACTTCAGGTTTTACACTGTACTTCTTGCTTTTTTGTTGTAAAACAGGATTCTTAAACAGGAGAATTCACCCAGTGTATTTCCTGTTTGCTTCTCCCTTTATCATTCTTAATTATAAACAAATAGCAGTCAGAAATCTGCTGAATTTTATTAAAGAAAAATACAGGTATAAAACATGACACCTTCTATGTCACTGACTGCAAAATACAATGTTTCTTAGTAAGTATCTTAAAGAAGAACTTTAGGTGTTTCATTATAGATTCAGTAACCAAGACCTAAGACCACTTAAGCATGTTGCCTGTAGTAAGGAAGAACAGGTGCAACTAGGATTCCTTATCATAAATTTTGCCCTTTATAATCTGCACTAAACCCAGACTATTTTTCTCTTCCCCACCTAAACTGATTTAGGGTTACAGTGGTCACTATCACTCCCACTGGAAGTCTGAATTAAAGCCAAATGCTGCCTCTTCTGCACAGATACACATAAGAACTTTCAGAGTATCTCTCTGCGGTTTTCCTCCCCCAGCACATCTGGCTAACTTCAACTTTGTACTCTCTCATCTGCCTGGGGTTCCAAATAACACTGGTGTGAATTCATTTTCACTGATCTGGGACTAAATACAGCATGAATTCTCTCTTGAAGAGAGGAATACATTTATACAGAACACAAAATTAACATTCTCAAAAAAAAAAAAAAAGAAAATCTGACTGCCACTGGTAATACATTGTATGCTATTCCTTTTCATTTAGAGGGTGGCAAAAAACAGCAACATTTTTATCAAAAAGCTTTCCAAAAGTATCTATTTTTCTTATAACTGCTTTGTATTTTGAACGTGGCCACAGAGTTGTGCTGTACAGCATCACTTCCCCTTGCCCATGCACTCTGGGTAAGAGCCATTATCAAGTGAGAAACCCATTATTTATAAAGTACTTAAAAATCTTTCCATCTTGCTCCTTCCTTCCTATTCACCTGCTGTATTCATATCAGACACATTTAGGCTGACCACTGCAACCATTTCAGCCAAATTTTAATGATCAACCAAAACCCTTGTATTTTCTAATAAACTTCATTATCCTTTCTTTATATTTATCTTTATTTCTGTAAACATTTAAATCATATTATTGCATATAAATATGCTGTAGAAAGTCAGTCACAGAGATTACAAAGTTCCTTCTTAAGGACTTTTCAGTGTTGATTACTGTTTGCAGACAAAAAAAAAGTACAGTTTAAGGGTTTAAGGGGATCTTGGATACAAGTCAGTTGTTAGAGAATTCTGAGAGAAATACTGCTGGTTTATGCAATTTTTAGCTTACAGTTGAAGGCATATTGACCTTGACCATACATAAAATGTTTAAGCAGGCCATAAGTAACAAGCCAGTATCTCAGATCCAGATTCCAACATAATCAATTTTCTTCCACCATTTCAATAGTACAGAGCTGCTCTTGTTGAGGAAGCCAGCACGTGAGCTCTACTGCCTTCAGCATCAGCCTCATATAAAGCATCTCACAGTCTAATCCCAAGGTGACAACAGCACAGATATGACTACAATTTTCTTCAAGTTACAGCTGCCCCATCAGGCACATGCATGCTGAAACATATCTTTGGCCTCTAATGGCTCCTGTAAGATCAGGGACCAGACCTCAAGCTGCGAGTGTGATCGAGATACTACATCCATACTCCCTCAGCAAGGCTTGAGCCTGCTCTTCCCGCAGTGCCCTTACTGTTGGTGATACTTGGTCAGCCAACCACTACCAGTCCATTTATTTGCCTAAGACAGACCCTGCGCTATTTATCTCCCCATTCTAGCAAGATTTCCATTCATGCTGTATTTCCCTAGATTAACTTCCCAAGATATCTTAGAAAGGCAGTGAAGTGCACTGGGCAGGCAATAAAGACCAGAGAGACTTTAACTGGCAAAGGTGAGGAGGAATTGCATCTTATTTTAAAAGAAATTTAGCAGCAAACACGTACTGAAGTTCACTACCAGCGCTAGAGACAAGATTTCTTCTTGTCATAAAGAGATTCTCTATAGTAGTCATGAGCAATGACTTAAAATCATATGAAAACTGGCAGATTTTTTTATTTTTACATCTCTACAAAGTATTTAATAATATTTACTTATTCTGTGCAAAGAGTTTAAACTACTCTGGGCCTTGAGGCACTGTTCCAATGGAGATATACAAGCTAAATAAGTGAGACTCCCAGCTATTTTTTCCTCTTTTACTAAGAAGCATCAATATAAAGCTTTTTTGCCACTGCCTCTTATTTATTGCATCACTTTCTCAGAATTTAAAAAAAACACCAAACAAACAAACAACACTTGCTACAATGGACATAAACTTTTTTTTTTTTCTGGCATTTGATTACCCAGAACAATGCAAGAAACTTGAACTAATTAGCTGACACACAGACCACTTGCTCAGACATCAGCAATTACATCAGCTAAACTGTATCAGCTGCTCATGGATATAGAGGGGACACATCAAATTTAAGGAGGGAATTTCACCTAAAATTTGCAGGGTCATAGGGCTAAAATGGAGAAGAAAAGGAGGTCCAAAGCAATACTGCTTTTGGGACTTTCATACACACAACCCACTGCATCTACCCATCCAATCAACTGGGTGTCCTAGAGAATGGGGGCATAAGCCCAAAGTCCCCATGCCATTTATCTTAGCAATTTAATCCTTTCAAACCAGATCTTTTTCACATAAAGTTACTGCTGAAAGAGACACTGAATTTCTATTCATCTTCAGTGTTTAAACAGATTTGGCAGGATACATTCCTAGGTGATTCAAAGAGCAATTGAACCTTTACCGCCTTACTTCTACAAATCACTTTTTGGGAAGCTTCCCATCCACTAAAGTAGCCGTACAGGCACAGGCAGCCCATCAAGATCTCGTCTGACTCCCAGACTTTGCTGCCAACAGTGGGATCAATGCAGGCAGTAGGCACTAAAGCTGATGTCCTTTCCAGCAGAGAAGGAAGAAAGCCTTTCAGTATTTCAAATGTCTTACTATGAAATAGTCCAGTTAGCAGTCCTAAAGCTAAACCTTATCTTTGTTCATTTTCTAATCTATGTTCTCAGATGAGAAAAAGCAAGGATATCAAATATATACATGGGATTTAAACTCAGAGCTAATTGGAGCTAAGCAAGTGGTCTGAACTGCCTCCTCCCCAACTACACAGAACGCTTCAGAGGTTCTGAAAATGACTTTGCTGCTAACAGGCCCTTCTGCCACTGTTACTTAAAAGATAGACTAAGCACCTTGAAGCACGTGCAGTCTCTCCCCGCAGGAGCTTTTTAGTTCATAACTCAAAACAGCATTCTCTGCTACCTTGTCTGCCACTTCAAGTCGAGCATTGCGTCAGTAACGTGAAATAAAGGCAGCTAACAGAACAGGGCATACAAGCACATAGGAAAATATACTGGACAAAACAAGCTACATTATCTGGTTTTATAGCATCTTCTGAAGCTACTTCCAATCAGACTGCTCAGTCTTCCAAAGCCGCAACTTGTATGTAGTGCTTTGTGTAAGAGATGATAATGATCTGGTTTGAACTGAACAACTCAAATGTACTTAAAACTGACAGGAGTAAGAGGAAAGAAGGAGGAAAAGTTAACAAAGCAGGAAGTGTTGACATTTACGTAGCAAATGTAGTACAACAATAAAGGAGGAGGTAATATGGAAATGACCTAAGAGGAGAAATTGGATTTGAAAAGGAAAACAGACCAAAGAACAATTTTTTTTGTGTGTACAGGAAAACTATTGTAAATCTAAGAAATCTAAGAAATAAGGGGAGGGGAGGGAATATAACACTGAAAGGTAAAGAGTGGCAGAGGACAGGGAAAACAGGACCAGAAAATGGGACGAACAGAAGAAGGAATAAAAAAAACCAGGGTTAAGTCTTAAAAGACAAAAAACAGAATTCCAAGTTGATTTAAACTGAGGCCAGTGGCTGACAATTTTTAATTGTAAGAGGGGAAGACAGCTGTGTAACTGCAGACAGACTGCAGCAGGACAACACATAAGCTGTTGTGACAAACAGATGTTCTACTACTGCAGGTGAATAAACAGTGCAAATATGTTGAGGCAGGGTGGATGGCTTCTCAAAGTATATCAGATCAGAAAAAACGAACGAACGAAAAAACCCCACCACAGCTCAATTTTGAGTTTAACAAAGGCAAAGAAGTGCATTATCTATGCAGAGAGGGAATGAGTTAGAAAGATTGCAGCTTCTCTTAAGTAATGATACAAGCCTAAAATACATATGGAGCCTGCTGTTCTTTATGAGGCATGGGATGAAAGGTGAAAGATGACAGCACACAACAGAAGGAACTTTTTCCCCCCCTTCTTTTAAATAGACAGATGAGCAGGAGATCAGTACCTATTCAGAATCACAAGAGCTCAACAAATAGGCCTTTAAGAGTGACTGCCTCTGTCAGGCAGCATAAATAAGAATAATGCTGGAAAAGACATACTAAGTAAGCTGATGACTTACAAGAGATATTTAAGAAATAATTTGCAAGTACACTAGAAACAGTAAAGAGATGCAACATCAAATCAGAAACACGGAAAAAATTCTGACAAGTCTCAGTATCTTTTCTCATGCGTACATAAAATGCAGTTTGACTGCTACAAAGGCAAAGCAGAAGTTGTGCCAGGAAGACAGAGATCATTCTGAAAAATCTAATTTAATTTTATGATTCAAAGGCATTTATCTCTATACGCATTTCTTTCTATTTTTTACTAATAAAACCTAAACTCTGAAGTCACCATTTCCCCATTTCCTTTCCCCACACAAGAAAAAAAACCAAGAAATGAGACAGAAAACCCTAGAAAACAAACTACATTGCATGGCTACAAATGGGACTCTTGGAAGTTAGGTATGAATGGAATTCCACCTTACCTAGAAATGTATGAATGATAAACAGACTTAAATTACACCTAAATGGGAAAAAATTGAAAGGAACTGTCAGCATGAATGAAAAGTGAAATGTACAAAATAATATAGAAGGCAACAACCATAACCTTCCAAGATACCTTAAGCTTTTTTTCTACAGAATACCAAACCCTGTAGAAGGGTATTTGATACCTAGCACAAATATACTTTGACTCAGAACTAACATTTTGTTTCTCAGCTGTCCAACTTTTTCTCATTACAGGTACACCACTGCATTTTGATCCTGCAGAGCAGTCAGAATACTCATTTCTGCCACTCTAATCCTGTTTGATCAATCTTTCCACAAGACAGAATTTTAGTATACGGTATTTCTCATTGAGGAAAACCAAGCTCAATTCTTGATGTGGTGACAAAAAGCATTTATTAGTGATATAGTGATGCATATAAAACTCTACATCAGAAGACTAACATGTTAAGCTGCTGTTAAGACATTCATCCAGAGATCAAGCAGTTTCACATGCCTTCCACATTTGCATCTGTGCCTTTATAAAAAACTGATGTTTTAAGAACTAAATGAATGCAAGACTGTCATCACCGAGTCCCAGCCTCACTAAATGTAAGCATTAACTTTACCATGACTGAAGGACTGAAAAATACCTATCAGAACGAGCACTAACCCTTAAGGCTGAAATTTAAACCAGGTCTTAAAGTTTAAAATTCAAAGTTGGGGACTAACTTTTTTTTGATTTCTAGGTAAGTACATGCAGAGTCTAACCTGCAGCAATCAGGACAACCAGAAAGAACAATTTAAAAAAAAGAAAACAAATAAACTAGCTAGTTAAGATTTGTCAGACTAATTCTAAGTTGAAGTCCAGCCACAGAATATTTGAATATGACCTTTCTAAAGGAAAAATATATCATGATTATACAGAGATACCATTAAGACTTAAAAGGCACATAGTTCAGAGGTTATCTTTTCTTGGTGCAGGTTGGAAGACAAAGCCTACATTTTCTCAATTTATGGAAACATTAACTTGCCTTTTAAGAGCAATTTAAGTGCTGCAGAAGATGAAAACATTGCAGTCAGAAGCTAGTGTGGTTTCTGGTTTTTAATAATTTATTAATCTTTCATAAACTAGTATAACCTTAGTTACACTGCTCACAATTATAGGCTGTGTTATGACTAAGCACACAAAAATCCCTACCTTAGGATCACTCTCTGCATCTTCCTCTTCTTCTCCCTCCTCTTCCCCCTCCAACTCCTATGACAAAATAGAGATAAACTAACAGAAATTAAAACGGGTTAAAAGTGCAACTTTTTGTAATGGAGAAAAAACAAAATAACAAATTATATTACCACTGTATTCCAGAGTGTTTCAGATGTCAACATTAAAACTACTTGGGCTGACTTAAAAGAATTCAGCATCTTCAAAATCTTAAAGCAAAATCTTTAAAAGAAGATTTAAAACATAGATTAAAAAAATTCAGCATGGCTTAAGGCAACCTTCCTACATAAGTTGCTGCAGTCTCTCAGCAATTTTTTAACTTCTACCTGACATATTACTTGGAACTTTACAGTTCTGGTAATAAGTATTTATGTCTAATTTTGTTCTTTGTCTTGACCTCCTTCTAAAGGGTCTTTATTTGGATTACTGTGAACAGGCTATATACTTCTGCACAGAATTTTGCAGTATTTTCGCACTTTGTTGTACACATGCCTACATCCATGTAGTAGTATCTGGCACTGGACACAGATTAAAAATACATGCACATTTCTATCAAAATCCAGCTTAAAAAATAAGAAAACGTTTAATCACTCAACAGCCTAAGCCCAGGAGTCTGTACTGCAACTTGCAAAGAGAGAAAAGAGACTGCATGCTGAAGGCTGCCAGTTCACACCAGACCACCAGCTCGATAACTTCTGATGTATTCTACTATGGTGAACTCAATGACCGTGAGGTATGTACCTTGAACCAATTAGCAAGAACACCACAGTAAACGCAGTAAAATAAAAATATAATTATCCGTAAGGGATATTAGTTAAGTGTGGTATCATTTAGTGGTTTTGTGCAAAGCCTTTCACAGTATGTTTGTATTTATACAACACTACTGTAAACGGACCAGAGGTCTTGGTAATATGAGAAATTCCAGCCTAAATTAAGCCTTCATCCTGAGCAGTTGCATGTTCTCCCTTTTTTACTTTACGCTTAGCAAGGCCCAGTCTTCAAACTTATGACAGCTAAAAGCTGACTGCTGAATTCCACTACTGCAGTAGTAACAGATATTTAAAAATATGACTAAAGGTTCATGCAGCACCCAAAAAACCCCCTCATCCTTAATTTTTGACTCATGTCAGAAAGCAGCTTTCAAAATACTAGAAAAAAACTGGATAAATGTTCTTGCAGAAAGTACTTGCGTGAAGAGAAAAAACTGCCATAGATTTTTTTAAGTCAGGAATGATGAACTTGGAAAGACATATCATACACAAGAGCATTTACAAACAACTATTTTCTGCTCCATATAGGACTATTTCTGGAACTGGAATGCAGTAGGTAATTAATTATCTATAAAAGATACAGTATGCATCTCACCTCCTCTTCACCTTCTTCACCTTCTTCAAACTGAAAAACAAACCCAAGGTTTTATTAGCTCTGCTAATATTTTCATAAAAATCTTCTGCAGTAATAGGTAATATTTAAACAAAGTAACTGAAACTAAAGCCCTTCCAGAAGCAAAGATTAACAACTCACAGCAAGTTGAATCTTTCCTATTCCTAATCTCTTCACATTTTTTGTTATTCTCACGTAATTAATAGCACATACTAGTCTAATCAGACAAGGAGAATATTTCTATCTACATGGTGACTAATAAACAAAATGCTGACAGAATACATACGTTATCATCATCCTCTATAGCTTCCCCAGTGAAATAAAGCACAGCACGAGGGACTATCCTTTCACGGAAGAAGTGTCCGATTTCAAAATCTGCTGCTAAAGTAAACTCTGAATCTTCATCCTGTAAAGCAAATCAAGTTTTATTTTTCTACTAAAAATGTGATGTGCTACAGAGGAGTGTAGAGAAGTAGTTAAAAGTTACACGTTTGAAACATCACACTCATCAACATCAACTTTCAGGTCAGATGTACTTTCAGTATACTCTGTAACAATAAAAGAAATACTGCAAGTCTAAATTCAGATTTGCAGAACTGAGATTTATTTTAAAAGCTTTCTACATACAAGCTACTGGTCTGCTGAAACACCTTTTATGAAAAAGGCTCGTGTAGACTTTGCTGGTTCTGACACCAGATGCTACAGAATTGTTCAGAACGCTTGAGACAGATTTTTATTTAAAAAAAATAAATCAGGTATCAGCTGTAGTGCTGAGTGACTAGAGAAAATAATGACCTCTTCCCAGCAGTGATCATTATAGATGTATTAGATCAGCAAGACACTTAACAGCAAAGTGTCAGTGCATTAACTGGAGAAGCCAACAGTATCTTGCATTTCATCAAGATGAAGCTCAGCTTTGGCAAAAGCAAAAATAAAGATAAAAATACACAGTACTTAAGAAAAGAATCTGAATAGTCACTAGATACGTTTAGCAAAAAAGATGTGGCAATCGTGCCATTTCAGAAATGTAAACTTACCAATGACTCTCCATCACCAGACACTGCAAAAAGAAAAGACAGTAAATTTAAGAAAAGTTTGTATAGTCTAGCCCACCTCAATACTCAAGATAACAAAACACAGTATAAAGACCTTCTCATACCAGAAAACACTGGGGTTATAAAGTCTTCAGAAGCTAACTATTAAACCTTTAAAGACAATACTGATTCATCCTAAGTTAAACCCACAGAAATTGCACTTGCAAGAATTTTATGTGCTGTAGTAAGAGCATCAAAGCTGCCATTCTGATGCCAAAGATTTTTGCAAAGAAAATACTCTTTCTACAAAGATGGGTTCAGAAGGCATACAGATCACATTCCTCCCCTTAAAGAGCAACGCATTTTGTTTCGATATTAATGCTGCAATTACAGTGACTATTCGGCTAGAGCACTACGAACTCTCTCCTCTCCCCAAACACAGATGCTACCAAGTAAATGAACATTTTGTCATGAATTTGCAAAGCATTGTTGAGAAGAGGCCTGGTATTATAACCAGTAAGGAACAGGGTGGGGTTTTTTTGTTTGGTTGGTTAAAAACACCCCAAACCAAACAACAACAAAAACCCCAAACCAGATTTCCCTCGTCTACTCGGGTGCCGTGGTACTGTGATCCTGCTGTGAAAGTGCTAATTTGGCTGAGCCTGTTCTTAAGTTGAAAATGCAAGTATCAACTGCCAGCAGATGTCATACCCTTATCTTTCTTACACAGCTACCACCAGAGTATGGCCTTTACATATTTAAAAAAAAAAAAACAACAAACCATCATGAGGCAAACAAATCTCTATCCCTTTCTGAAAGCAGCAACTACTTGTAACAAAAAACACTGTTTAAGTTAAAGGACATTTCTGTACCAAACAAACTCTAAACTTTGGAAAAACTTATCACTTGTTTCTTATCCCCATGTACACAGGTATTTAGAAGGCATAGGTAGATCATAATAGCCCACTACTGAATCAAGAGCTAATGTCCATTTTGTTCAGTACACCTCTAAAGTCCACCAAGTAAGCTGCTTCTTCCACCTTTTTATTTTTGTGGGGGGTGGGGGGTAGGGGGGGAACAACAATGGGGGATGGGGAGATGTATCAAGGAGAAATGATGTTTTTGGAATCCATTTAAGTTGTTTTAAATATGTGAGTACACATCTAACATTGGATAACTAGGAAAATTAGGAAGGTATGTATGGAACATGAGGGATCACTAATTAATCACAGAAGAAACCACAGAAAGTTCCGTCATCTAACACCAAGGTTTAAATGAAACCTATATACTATAAACTTGACCAACACTGGAAGAGATTTCTTTCACATGTTAAAAACCTCAAACTGATGCATGGAGCCATCCTGTGGTAAAACAAGTAAACTTCTTTAGGAGATTCTACATGGGACTCTTTCCATACTATGAATCCTGTTTACACAGCACACCTAATGGCTAAATTCTACAGAACAACATCTGAACGAAACGATCTGTTTGGATGGGCTAGTTTGTTATTTTCCTCTAGTACAAGGAAAGTATATGATGCAGCAGCATCAACAGTTTGTAGGTTTAAGCTGCAGAAATACAAATACACGTAAGTAAAACACAACGTATTTTAAGAATCCTAAATCCTGGATGTTCAAGCTTACCCTTTATTGGACTGAAGAAGTTAAAAAAAGAATCATTAGGTACTTGTTTAGTAATTGTCCGAACTGTGCCTCGACCCTTGTGTTTCTGTTTTTTCTTGATTGTTTTAACTGTAACATTTTTTCCTTTCTTCCAGTCAATAGTACACCTAAAGACAATACGTAAGAAACAGCATTTTATCACAAGACATCAGTGAAAATAAGGAACTGAGCATGAGAGCAACAAACATCCAAGGCAAAGATGGCTTATCATTCTCTAGATAAAGCTAGTTTTACACAAGCTGGCAACTGAAACTGCTTGACAAGATGTCAAGTAGATGCATTGTAGTGCTAGACACTATGTGTATGTTGGACATATCAAGTATTGCCCTAAATGAAAAAGCTTGTCTTCGCAGAGTAATCACTGCCCCCACCCCACTCATACTTTAATACCTCTTTGCCCCAACTACTGGAGTTTTGTGACCAAGGACATGATTAAGCTATTCCAGAAAAATCTCAATAGTTGAGAAATATTCTTCCAATAGCTGGACCAGTAGAAAACAATACACCTCTCAATGCACAGGGTGACCAGGGAGAGGCACGCTTCAGCTGTCCAAAGAGCAGCGCTCAGGCTGACTTGGCAGTCAAGTATAGCAAGCCAGGAAGAGCTTACTTTGCAGTTCCTTTCTGATACTGTGCAAACCGACATTTATCTCAAAATTCTCTCTCCATTCACCTATAGTTTGACCCAAAACTGCACATGGCAAAGAATGAGTGGTAAACACAGCTAGTTCTCTTCTAACAGAAATAACGGTGCCACAGTAATCCTTAAGTGCCTCAAAATATTTTGTCCTATAGATAAATGGTCAAAGTCAACTGTTTTATAGTTAACTTGTATAAAAAGTCACAGAAAAGTTTTCCTGCTCTACTTAGTGTAGCATCTCTAACCTTCATCAGGAAACATGAACTGAAATCAAAGTTTTGACATACCAGCAATTTTAGAAAGGGATTCCTCTGCAGGACTTAAACAGAAAACATTTTGCTGTAATTAAAGTTTTCTTCAAAATGGACTAGCTTTTTACTTGGGCACAACTTTCACTAAAAATGCAAGTAGATGTTTTGCCTCACTGCAGGTGAATACTCAATTCAAAAGCCAGAAAGTTTTGAGGTTGTCTAGGGTGCCTTCAAGAAAGCAAGTATTTGGCATCTCTTAAGTGTTAGTTTTAAACAAAAAAACCCAAACACCCCCTCCCCCCAAAACAAACACAAAAAACCCCAACCCCACTCCACAAAAAAAACCCAAATCCCTGTCATGGTTTAACCCTAGCCACCGGTTAAGCACTACACAGCCACTCATTCACTCCTCCCCACTCCCAGTGGGATGGGAAGGAGAATCGGAAAAAGTAAAACTCTTGAGTTGAAATAAGAACAGTTTAGTAACTAAAGTAAAATAAAACAATAGTAGTAGTAATGAAAAGGAATACAACAAAAACAGAGATAAATAAAACTGAAGAAAAGACAAGTGATGCACAATGCAGTTGCTCACCACCGAGCAGCCATCAGCCCATCCCGGCCCACTCCCCCCAGTTTCTATACTGAGCATGACATCCTGTGGTATGGAATAGCCCTTTGGCTAGTTGGGGTCAGCTGTCCTGGTCGTGCTCCCTCCCAGCATCTTGTGCACCTGTGTGCTGGCAGAGCATGGGGAACTGAGAAGTCCTTAACTTAGGATAAGCTACTTGTGTGTTATCAACCTTATTCTTATGCTAAATCCAAAACACAGCACTGTATCAGTTACTAGGAAGAGAACTAACTCTATCCCAGCTGAAACCAGGTCACCCCCCCTTCCCACCAAATCCAAAAAAACCTTCCCGCCAAAACCAAAAAACACATCCTTGAACAGGGTGGGGGACCAAAAAAAAAAATATCAACCACAAACCAACAGAAAAAACACCACGAAGAAAGCTAAAAAAAAGGTACAAAAGCATTTTTCAGTTGTGTCAGCTCTGCTCTGGTGTGACAATGAACATCAGTTATAGAGCAGAGATCACTGATGGGAAGAGCAAGGGTTAGTTTAAACAGAACACTCTTTTACGCAAAGAAAAACTCTAATGTGGTGTCCAACCTACTAGACTTCCAGAGTAGAGATGAGAATTCACCATCCTACAGTCAGTTTCTGAACACACTTTGACAAAAAAGTTGCTGCATTAGCCACAACTGTCAGAACCTAACTGCGTGGCCAGTATGTTCCAGCCTCAAAAGGGGCTGAAAGAACAGTTCATACATACAACCAATTCCTGTTAGATTCAGAAGTACTGCTGGAATAAAAATTGCTGAGGAGTTGAGCAAGAGTCCAAGACAGTCTAAGGCTACATATCAGACTGAGAATGGGTGTCTATGAAATAATAATAAGTGACTAATATGAATTTACCCAGTTATCTGGAAATAAGTTTGAGATGTGGAAGATTTAAAATGCACACTATGTCAAAAATGTATCTGTATCTATGTATCTGTTACTTCTGCATGCTGAAGCTAAGATCATCAGCATCCCTACAAACACTCCCAGTTTTCAAGTCAGCAAAAGCTTTATTTTACCTTCATTCATCAGTATCACAGTAAGAGAAGACAGCATCTGGAAAATATGGACTAGTACTTCAGAAGGTTTTTTGAATTTCAAGTTTTCCTTACCCCTCACAATCAACTATTTCAGGTCCTTCAAACGAAAAGGGATCCGTCTTGTCTGGCTCCGACTTCATCTTGTAGGTTTTTGTCAGGACTGAATTAGAAAAGTAGTCATTGGGCCCAAAGTGGAACTCTAATGAGAAAGACTGGAAGAAAATTACATTATAATTTTATGTTACCACTAATTTTTATCTTTGAAATAGTGCATCAGCAGAATTACCGTTAATCAAATTCTGAATACAAGAAAAAAAAAAATTTGATGGCAAACATATCTTTCAAACTACAGCAGAAACAGGAAATTAAGAATGTCAACTAATTCTGACCGTGCAGGAAGCTAGAACAACCTTGGCTAGTATTAACATACAAATTATAATCAGGTAATTACTGCATTTTAAAGCAATTTGAGACAGCTTGTGTGGTTTGGAGGGTGTCTTCAGCTTAGGCAAATCTCTCTCTGGCAAACATGCTCAGGTGAAGAGTTACAAACTTCGCTTATTGTGGCGGTGTGCTCCCCCTGCTCCCCAACCTGGCCCGTATTTCCCACAACCTTGATAACCACCAGTGGTGATCGTAATGGACGTGTGGATTCGGGAGAGACAGGTAACAACACAGCAGCCAAGGGCTAATTTGAACAATGTGTCCACCTAACCACAGTACTGGTCAGTGTCCTACTCCAGCCAAATTTGGAAGAAACGAACATCTGTAGTCAGTATGTAAATATGACTATAAGACAATTATCTTACTCCAGAAATAGTGGGCAGCCCAGGGCCCACTGAGCTCTCCTGGATGGCAGCAGGCAGCACACCAAGATCTCCCCTTGAGCAGGGACACCTTTCAAGGTTACTCCTCGAGGTTCGCAACAGATTCTCAGTAAGTGATTAATAGCATGCTAAACTTTGCAATCCTAACTAAATTATATAAAGGATTGATTGTGCACATATAATCCTTTATATCTAAACTGCTGACCCAGCCTGGGCCTAAGTCTGGATCCAGCCACACCTAGACTCCCCTCTGCGAAGGGGTTTAGAATGCAAGGGGGTCCTTTCTGAACCTCATGACTCCAAGGGAGGGTCTCCCTGACAGCTTTATCTGACCCTGTCCTCTATGCAGTAAATCAAGCGTACCTTGCTGTTGAATCTCGTTAAACCACTGTCGCATTTACTATCAAACTTTGTCATATTGCTGTTTCATATCAATAAACATGTTGCTGCTTCTCTCTTACAAGTGAAGTGCATCACTCCAGCCGCAACTCTTATCCACTACCAGTGACTAACACTCGTACCCAAATACACCATCACTGGGGTTATAAATAGGTAACCAGTGGCACTACTTAGCATGCAGGATCCCAAGGACTAGCAAGCCAAAAATATCTGCAAAGACTGCGTTTCAGCATTTCATTCTATACCTGCTAATGAGGAGACAATAAGAAGCAGCTTCAAGTTTCACATCCTATTTGAAGTAGTGTAATAACCTTTCCAGTAGTCTTTATTTGGACATCTTTGCTTTTGACATCAGCTTACCTTTGTAGCATGTATTTCTAGATTTTCTCTGTAGTATGGGATGTTCTCATGAAGTTCAAAAAAGGGAACTTCCTTACTTTAAGCTACTTAAGTTATACCCAGATACAACATCCAAGTCTGAATATGCTAGCTAAGGATCCTGATGTCCCAATAGACATCTAAGTAGAAATTACACTTATACAAACTTATGCAAGTTTATTCATATAATTATAAATAAATAAAAGCAAATAGTAAGGGAATTGCTTATGCTTCATGCAGATAAAAGTGTATATATATATACACACATGCTACAGCCAACAGAACTTTGAAGCACCATTACTGTAGCCAGGTAATCTACTTTTGGAAAATGACTAACTACAGTTGATCACTCTAGGTCAACGGTAAATCAGGAAATTCCTAACTATCACGTATTTTAGCAGCAAAACTGAATCCCCAGCAGAATTAGTGTATTTATTACACACTGGTTATACAAACTTTTCACAGTACAAAGCTACCACTGCTGCACCGATTTTCAATGGCCAGAGAATTTCAGACAAGCCAGTCACACACAACTGGGTAACAGGTTTCACTCAAGTAGTCAGGAATGCATTCTTTTGTCTCCAAATACAGAAGGGACATGGAATTTGTCAGCCTTCCATTATTGGATTTCATGTAGCACTGGAATGGAACCTATTCACAGAAATATGCTGTCAAGAGGTTACGAACAGTGCGAGACAAGATAAATGCACTGATGTTTTAAGAGCAGTTCTTCAACTTAAGGTACTGTAAAACAAAGCTGAACGAGAACACAGAAATGCTGTATGCAAAAACAACTATTCCCAAACCATCTAAATGCCACCAAATAGATATGATTCAAGGTAAAACCCACCAACTTCTTAGAATACTTTATATTTAAACAATTCATTTTCTTCATAAAATTCATAACCTCTCCTTTAGGAACCTAATTCCCAATTTTTCTCTGTCTGTACTGCCTATTATCAGCTCAAGTGTCTTGATACTAACATGAGAAAGACAATGAGGACTAAAAAAAAAAAAAAACAAACCAACTTTGTCTCAGCTGTTATTAACCTTAACCTTTAAAAGGTATTTTAAGAAAGTCCTTCCATCTTTCTTAGGTGAATCTTGCATTTATTTTAGACTTTGTCAGAAGACTACAACTCCATAAGACAAAACCCCACCAAACATAAGGAAAATGCCACAAGGACAACGTTTAAAGAAAGGATGTGTAGGCTCAAATCCCATCCTTCTCCCTGCCTCTCCCTCAAAAGGAGTTCAAGGAGTAAGTGTAGTCTGCACGAATTAAATAAGCAACAGAACAACTTCAGACACAGTATCTCTTTTTGTACACTGAACTTAATTTCCAAATAAAAGGCAAAGTTGTACTTTAAAAATTACTCATTAAGTACACTTTTAGAAGACCATCTAATATATTTTTATATCTTTTTCAATAGGCCAAGTATCCATCATCATTGCTTTTGATTAACATTACTAAGTCACATCTCTTCTTTTGATGACATATTCAATATAGTAAGTAGCACCCAGAATTTTTTCCACAATTCCTTTTCAAACTAAAAGCAGCCATGTAACTTTATTAGTAAGAGTAGCTAATTTGGAATTTGAGAGGGGGAAAAAAAGGTGGTAACTAGACAAAAACAAGTCAGAATTTTAATCTAGGAACTACAATGATGTCAGATGTGTCCAGGCTAAGGATGAAAGAACAAGGGGTCAGGAAAGCTGAAGACAAATCTTTAAAAAGGCAAAACATGAAGGTATTAGCCCAGAAAGAAACCCCACACACATTCCAGCTGAAGAGAGTGGAATGAAATTTCTGAAGTGCTGTTCACTTCATTAATACATTCTTCATGAGAAACAGTCACAGAAAACTCACCATAGGCTGTCCGGGTTCAGAAAACTTAACTTTAATATCCTGCAGGTGTTTCAAGATTGGTTCATCATATTCCTAAGGAAAAAAAAAAAAAATTCCTATTCAGCAGGCAGTATTTAGAAGAACAAAATTTGAACCTAGCTTGCTTGTTCAACCTGTTCTTAAAAAAACAAACCTTGTAATTATTCAACAATTTCAGTCAAAGTTCAGATTTGGATCCAAATTTCTTAATCGGAGTTGCAAAAACCACACGCCAAATTCCGAATCATTAGGCCTCATCTTCAGTAAATAAAGCTGCTACTATGCTAGGCTGTATGAACATTACTGAAAATAAAATCACTTCATTCAGGATATTTATTGCTGGTGAGATTCACAGAAAGATACACTTCAGGGAATTCTTCCTTAACAGCATTAAAAGCAATTAATATAACTGAGGGCAAAACTACATAAGCTGTTTAACACAAATTCAACCAATCCATGGGTGTGCTTATAATATCCTTGCAAAAATAATCCCTTTATGGACTAAATTAACAAAACTGCAGGGAAACAGCTGCTGTAAGCACCACAGACTTGCATTTTAGTACCTACAAATGTCGTTACAAGATCATTTCTCAAACAATGCACATAGTGTTTAGCAGTTTGGGTCAGCTGTTCTGCTTGTCCATCATTAGCCTTTCAAGCACCTTCACGAATAATATTAGGGATTCTGGAAACTCAGAGATTTGGTCCCTCACAGACATTCCACAAGCACTCACTATTAATTGGAAAAAGTAGCAATTCATTTAACACATGACAGAAGTTATTCTTTTCAGAGGAGAAACTTACTTGTACTAATTCACTTAGCATATCTACATTCCTAAAGATAGTAAACCAGAAGTCTGGAATTCCTTTGACATTTGTCTCTTCTGCTTCCGCTTTTTCTTCTATTACCACTACATTTTTCAGGTCTCCCTGTGAAACAAGTACAAAAACATTTAAGAAATTAAACTGTGACTTCTTAATGTATTTAATAAACAGAAGTAGATGTGCAAAACATTTGCCATTTTTGAAGCTGTGTTTAAGGAACATTTTAAATTTACACTGTTTTTTCTCTGTAGATGAAGTTGAAACACATGGTTTATTTACACAACTAAGCATATATACATTTAATTCAGATTTATTTTCAACAGATTTGTAATCCTTCTGTTCAAAGAGTGAAGAAGGCCAAGCGACAGTTTCACTGACTTGACAAACAAATAATTAAAACACACTTCTATCTTGCCACAATCAGAAATACATTTCTATTTTTCTATTCATCTCATTCCCGTAGCTTCACGTGCCACATGCAGTGTTTCATCTAAAGAGTTAAAAATTTAACTTTGCCCTCTGAAATAGTTTTAACTTCCCAGTTTTGCAAAATACTTGGTAAAGCTGGTTTTCATGATTATTTTTCATTATTACACTGTCTTCAATTATTAATCTTTTGTGATACACAATTCCCTGTATATAACTGATGTCAAATGTTATAAAAAAGAAGAACGATTAGGTCACTTCTCCATCTCAAAAAACCAGGAAATGCGCAGTCTGAATTAGTTGCATTGCACCTTTCCTTTTACACCACTAGGTAGCAGCAAATATGTAAGATCTTCCGAACAGCAGCTACTTGGGTTACGACTAGCCAAGAACACGAAGCTGCAGTTTACTAGCCATCTAGACATATTTCTGATCTTGTAATTGCACGGAACATGGCCTGCCAATGCTGTACTTACACAAAGCCTAACAAACCTTTTTTGCTTATGCATATGGAGTACTGTCATGCTAAATCTCACAAGATCAGTAAAAACAAAAACAATCCGCTTTGTATACAGAACACTGTCCAAAGGAAACTGAAGGAAAATGGGCCAAGGAAAAACTGCAAGGAAAACCTGACAGAATGGCAAACACAGCATTGTTAAGTAGGTCACTTCTCTGAGAAAAAGCAAGCCAGCCATGAGTATACATCTCCAAATATGATAGGAGAGAAAAAGGCAGCCTACAGATTATATTATCCCTCCTAAATCAAAGTATCTCCTACTCAACAGACAAGTAGGAATCCACTAGCCAGCACACATTAGGCTGATTCCATTTTATGACTAGGTGACATGTGTCTAATCTATATTTATGGAAGTAAAGCTAATTATGTCCCCCAAAATAAAGGGGACAGGCAGATAAACAGCCAGCCTTCTATTATCTTGGGGTATCATGTAGCACTGGAATGGAACCCATTATCAGAAACATACTGTTAACAGGTTACGAACAGTGCGAAGGCAACTTTTCAATTCACTCGAGTTACAAACTTGGAAAAAGCCTCAACTAGAAGTCTGAAAGCTTTCACTGGACATAACTGTGTTCATCACAAGAGCACATTACTGATAAAACCTTTATTTCCAAAAGATGAGTCTTTTAATGGAAAACACTGTACAGGAATTAATTCTGACTATCCTACCTATCTGTAGTTCATTACCCAGCTTGTACTCACAGCTAGTTTTTCTTCTTCCTCATTTTCACTGTGCCACTCTGACTCCGCATCTGTGGGTTCAGCTTCCCCATTAATAAACTCTCTTCTCTGTGTTAGAAAAAAATCAAGAATGTAATTGAAGATGTAAAATTACATATATGCAAACAGAACTGACTAAGATAGAAGGAGACAAAGACTGTACATATAGTCCTCCCACCTTATCAAAGAGGGGTTGATAGAGTGCTGCATATTTCCTCTCTAAATCATGTACTTCTTCATAGAATTTAGCTTCTATATGGGCACATTTCACCTGGAGCTGTTTCAAGGCATCAATTCTTCTTTTTACTGCTTTTGGTAAACTAAAAACCAAACAAATCTTTAAGGTTAAAAGCTAGTTGCCTCAGCATTATTTAACTTATCACTGCGAAATAGGCTGCTTATAACTAAGTGCAATTTTTAAATTATGTCAAATTATGTTTACATTATGTCAAACATACATATTTCTTCAAAACCTATTTCAAAAAGTTGAAAGAATCCTCTCCTACCCAAGCTGCTCTCAAAGGTGTTATCGTCTGTTCCATTCCCTGGGGTCACCACCCTCCCCATGTAGTTCAGAGATCTGAAATTAATACCTTTGTTTACACCTGAACTTTGAGACTAGAGTTGTGCTGATCCATCTATGAAAAATAAGAACTGTTCATTCTACAGAGGAAAGTTTTGATTCATGGGTCATACTCAGAAAAGTACACATTACCCCTATGTAATTTAAATTATAAAGCATTTATATAAAGACAGATAAAAAGAACTTTTTATAGAATTTTTTTTAAATATGTCTACCAGCTATTCCCAGTCAAGAAATAAAAACACAATTATCTACTAAAGGCAAAAATTTAAAGTTTAAGTCCATTCTACAGCTAGTATAAAACTAAGCTTCAAACTAGGGATTTACAGGTCCTGAACTTTCCACTACATCCCAGACAGCAATCTTACAGAAATCATCAATCAATGCAGCGCACGCCCTGACAGAATAAGGGTCACAGAAGGAAACAAAGCGGGGTAGGGCAGTTATTGCTAACCAAAATAGTAATAGCCAAGGAAAATACTGAACTGGACAAAGTTTTGTTTGCAATTTTGTGTAAGTAAACCAAAACCTGACTCTTCCGTCCAGACACAGGCCACTATGAATCATGGATGAAGTCAACCATTTTTCTTAATTAATAATTTGTTCTAATTTCCTACCTTAATTATACAGTAATAACATTCTATTACGTTTTCAGTCTTTCAAGAATTTTATTATGCCCAGTACTTACGTTTCAATGTAACTTGAAGGAGTAAGTGCTGTGTTGTCAAGACGTTCCTGCAGAGCTGCCAGGACCTGCGGATTTTGCATCACTTGGTCTGCTAGCTTTTCTATGAAGACAGAAAACCACTTTTAAAACCAATCTGAATACATTTATAGTGCTTTGTCACCCTGCGGGTCTTACAACAGTCACAGTAAAAATACTCACTATTTTCCAGATCCAAATAGCACCACTACAGTTCACTAGTAACTCAAGCAAAATTACTTCAAGATCAGATTTCAGAAAGATAAAACTGGATGACAGAAAATGCTTCTTTTGTTGCTTTGCAAATATATCAAATCTTTGCTTTTAGAAGCTAATAGTAGACTGATGACATAAGCAAATTTCCTGTCTTCCCTGTTATGTAAGAAAGTGCAAAGTAGGAGTTTCTCTGTCCTCCCTCTATAGTAGCTGTAGCTTATAAGCTGCATATAAATTTGCAAGAGAACCACTTAATTACACAAAGACATTTATAAGTGTTTTCCAGTTAGTCTGACTCCTGAAAAAAATGATGAAAACTGTGTACTCTACAACAAAGGAGCATAGCACTATGACCATTTCCTTGACAATTACTAATTTTTTACATCAAGATACTTCTACAATCTGCAAGACTCCTCAAACAGTCATCACAACAGTTCACAGAAGACTATTTTTACAGGAGGTTAGATCTAAAATCTTCTGGTTAGGAGTTAAAAATCCTTGCTAATAACTGCACAGGTGGTCACAGTGGGAAGACATTTGCTTTTCAAATCTTTCCATTCTTTCTCATTGCTCTTCTCCCCAGACATTAAAAAACATTAACTGCATAGCACATATTAACTCAATGAAGCTTTTACATAGGCAGGTTTGCATGTTGCTTGTTTGGTTTTGTTGTTTGTTTGGGGGGTGGTGGGGGTCATGGCTGTTTTTTCTTAATCCAACATGACTGTAAGAAGTTTCTATGTGATTTCCAATTGCCAGTCACAAAGGCTTTCTTAAAAAAAGTGAGACCTAAAGAACATTTAGTGACCACATATGTGAAATGTATTTCACTATAACTTACAAATTTGAGCATTCAGGTTAATAACAATGGCACTGTAGCTCTTTTGCACATAGAAGCACTAATTTGGAAAGCATTATTCAGCAGTTATCTGTAGACTTTCCAAACAAAGAATAAAAGCCTCAAGAGAACACATTATAAAGATGCATCTTCCTACAAAGAAGACAGTAAAGAACTAGCATACATGCAGCACTGCTCATTTTAATAACTATACCGATAAAGACAGCATGTTGCTAAAAGCTAGTCTATGCAGGCCTTATTGCAAGCGTCTAGTGGGTTAGTTCATGCAATAGTGAAGTATGCTAGCCACACTACACGCAAAAATACTATGTTACAAAAATATAGCCTTTATTTTGCTCTTGGCTGCAGTAAATACAGAAAACATCAGAAAGCGAACAGCCTAGAAACCACTGCTTTGCCTTCAATAAGAGAATACATCTTTAGTTTTGACTGTAAAGGTTTTGGAACCATAGATAAAGAAGCTTCAACACACGAGGCTTATTCCACCTTTGTAATATGTTACTTACTACTATGTATTATTACCTTTTTTGTCACTTGCATTTTTAGCGGCCTCCACAGAATCTGAAGCAGTGTCTTCTGTTTTACTAAAAGAATTAAAAATGTAACATATTGAAAAGGCATCACTTTATAAAAATCTTATTATTTAAGAACAAAAGTATTCTGAATTTTCAGTGTTTACTACAGGACAAGTTTTATAAACAAGTATGCCACTAGAAGACAAGTCTTCAAGCTTCTCAAAACTTAAAAGTTTGGATACGAAACTAGTTCTCCTAAGACAAACAGGATGCAAAGGAAAGGCAAACACACACACACAAAAAACCCACAACAAAACACAAAAACCCCAAACAAAAAACACTGACAGATAAATTCGTCTCATTAAGTGAACGGCTGGCCTTTCATCTGCACTGGTCACTCTGGATAGAAAAATGTTATTACTCACAAGGGAAAATACAAGACACCCTTTTAGTGTAAGTAATAAATAAAAACATGAGAAAGGATACAGGTAAGAAAGGAAGATAAACAAGAGAACAAAGCTCTTTGTTTTGAATTTCTCTATCAAGTTGTTACATTCACTTCTATTCTAAAACGAGATGCCCCTGTCCTCCCCACCTCCCTGCTGCAATGTCTTCCATTACACTTCCTGTGCTAGAGAAAGAGAGGGCTCAGAATGAGTCAACAGCCAGCGAGCATTCCCTGTGTTCCCTGCCAGTTTATAGGTCGCAAAATACAGACTGGATATTGCTGAAATTAACCCCAACTCGCACACAAAAGGAGAAGAGATACCACATACGCAAATGGGATTATTAGTTACTGGACAGACTAGCTTATCCAGCTTACCCTAGTGCACTGCAAGCCTCAGAAGACCAGCATCACCTACGTATTTACGCCAGTTTAACAACACTGTTATTTGTCCAAAAAAAATGCTATAAAGACTAGAAAATAAAACCGTGCCTTTTGCATGCTTAAATCATACAGATCAGAGAAACACTGAGGATCAGTGCTGTCTTCAAGTCCTCAGGGCATTTAAATATGAACACTGAAAACTGAATCAAGACAACACAAATTATGTTAATCCGAGAACAAAGTAATTCTGTATCCAATACACTACAATCTCAGTTTCTCTGTACCAAATGAGGGTTTTGTCCCTGCTGTAAGAAAACACAGTCCAGTTGGAGAAAATATTAGCATTTTATTCTTATCCAAATTTGGTAATCTGTTCTTCATAGGTAAAAACAAAAATCTCCCACGGAAGACCAGATATACAGTCAGCTCTAACTGCCTTGATTTAATTTCAAGAAAACAGTGCAACATACCTGTTATCTGCCATCTGTGTGCCTGTAACCACCTGCAAGTTGAAATACAGTGTTTAAAAATACTTTAATGGTAATCTGTTTACCTCAACAGAAAATGAAAACAGGTCATTGTTTAAAATCTCAATATAAATTAACAGCTGCTGGTTTTGCTGAGAAATTCATCATGCATAATCTCTTACACTAAAGTGAATAGGTACCATAATACCCAATCCAAACTGGAACTTGCTCATAGTTTTTAAATAGTCTGTTAAGTGCCTTCATTTAACCCTTTTAAACTTATTTTTTCTGTTAAGTATTCCAGACTCTAATTCATTTCTATCAGATCATAAGTCTTCAGTCTGAAGACAAGTGTCACAGTTTCCTAATCAAGAAATCAAGCCAAAGAAGAAGATATAAATATATTATTTTCTAAGTCCTTGACAGTATCACAGTAAATAATGAATTTTTAATCTCTGCATATACTATATTACTACGCCTGATCTGAAAACAATGAAGCTTCAAATGAATTACAACTTCAGAATGACTTTTTTCTTATGTCACCTGAGCAGAAAAATATGCCTCACTTGCAGCTATTCACAAAGATAGCCCTGATTAGACAGGCTTCTGCTGCACTATGCTGAACGACGACCTGAAACTGCTGCTAGATAAAGAGAAGCAAAACACTTAAGGAAAGAAAATTATTTATCAAGAGAAGGGTTTTTGACAGCAGCTACGAAGGCAGAATCACCTATATAAAGATTTGCCTTGAATTTATTTATCAGGAGTGAGAAAACAAAGAGCATACATAGAAGTTGAAGTCTTGGTATTAGCAATGATTGGAACCAAGTTTAGCACAGCTACCCCAGCCCCCAAGATCTAAATTAGCTCTCCCGAGAAACCAGAGGGAGACAGATTGCCTAACTTATTTTGCTGTTATTTCTTTACTGGGGTGAAATACCTAGGCCTGTGTATCTGTTGTAGTAACACAGGTTGGTTCCCCCTCCCCGTTCTGAACAGTTCATCACAAATCCAAGTAATCTCTACATATCAAACAGAACCAAGGTGGTATTTTCCCCTATCAAGCTTTCAAGAAAGCAGATGTTAGTCTGCAAGTCAAATTTAGAATAAAAAGTACCTTACAGCACTCATGAGAGTCGACAGGTCTGATTTCTTAGATTCTTTAAGAGCCAAGCAGGCTGGTCTCTAGCCCAGCTTCCAATACAGGGCTACCAAAGAACCACCTAAGCACTAATGACATTTTGACTGGCAGCCCGAGCAGGGGGCCCGGAGATCGCACGTGCTCTCCCATCCAGAAAGTGCCAATTCCTGCTCTAAGCTAGAAAAGCAACACTTTTCACAACCACTTTAAATGGAGTTGAAAAGCTTTGTTTATTTAAAAAAGTACTCACAGTATACTTAGATTATCCCACAGGAAGTAAAGTTCCTTAACATCTACCAAAAAAGCAGGTGAGTGCACCCTATAGATTAAATCCAGGAAGAAATAAAAGGGGCTTCTGGTAGACTAAGTGTGTTTAAGCAACCCAAGCATATTTATTTGCAAACACTTATTCTTGCCTTAAACATAACAAGAGAAAGTGGCAATGCCAGCAAACATCCGCTAGAGCAAAACGGAAGAATTTTACTATCTTACAGCTGAAGAAATAAAGGAGCATACATGAGTCTGTCCTTCCACAGCAGACAGAGGGCAGAAAAAAGAGATACGATTAAAAAGGTAAGACATAACAAATTGACCTAATATCAGAGTTCAGCCAACAAGTTATATGATCCTAGTCACCATTAGAGGAAGCAATGGTAAGCAAATAAAAATGCAGACTCGCATTACTTAAAAATTAGCCTTGGAGCCTTGTCTCTTCCAACCTAGGCCCAATGACAGAGATAATGGAAAAAATCCACTCCATGCACAAACTCTTTTGCTCAGTTGTTTGTGCTGTATTTCCTGCAGGGAACTACTTCTTAACCCTGCTGAAGGATGATGAGATTCTCATTCCACCCTCATTCATGTTTAGAAAACATGGAATAAAGTTCCCATAACCTGAGTAATTTTTAAATAGCTGTTGAATTAATCTCCACTGGAACAGGCATGAATTCTGCATGTTCTGACAAAAGTCATTCACCTAAGTAACAAGAAACAACAACAATAAAAAGAGGAGAAAAAAAAAGACACCATTCCCTGGTGCAAACACATACTTTAAGTCTTGTTTCGCTCCTCAAAGTTGTTCCTTCAGCAACTAAAAAGTAAAAAGTATATCAATAAATAATAAGAAGCAGCTTTCTTACAAAACAGCTTGTGATTCCCAGTTACATTACAGCTGCCTTCCAACGACTTCACTACCACAGAGTTACTAACAAAACTGTTTAGTAAAAGCTGGTGGGGGCAGGGGAGGGGCAGAGCAAGGTGATTTTAGAGAGACAAAGTTAAAAAATGCACACCTAGTTGAAAGAGTACAGCATTAAAGCATGGAGCCTTCACATTTATTGCTTTAGTTATTTCCAAGCAAGTGAGCCCAGTTTACAGACAATTAAGACATGAAAAAGATATCAGAACTCCAAGAAAATAATAGTGTAAGGTATTGTCATTATTGCTATCACTGCCAATAAGAGGCCAAAATTGTATCTTATTTCTTCTGGACAGTTACTGTTTTCAAATGACTAATGCAGACATGAAGCTTTTGGGCAAGAACACTTACATCAACCACTTGTCCCACAAAGCAGGCTGCTGCAATTTGTCTACCACAAATGTCACACGCCATTAGTCAATTGAAACAGCAGGAAACTGTAAACTTGATGCACGCTAAGCAAAAGTTCATTGTAAGGACGAGTAACATCCTGAAGGATGCAACTTTAAAGGAAAAGTCTGTATATTTAATGGCAAGACAAGTAGAAGTGTACACAGAATAAATTTTCTCTGCTAAAAAAGCCTATGTCTTGCTGTACAAACCTTCTAAACACAACTAGAATATGAAACAGGAAACTAAGGGGCTCCTGAACTCACAGGAAGACTTCTACCCACAACTGTTACTGTTTTTTGTAACTACAACAAATCAGAAGGGAAAGTTGTGACTTCTGTTTTAGAGCTGCTGGGATGCAACCCTGTGGGAAGCCACAAACGTAACAGTCTGACACTTTTTATGGAAAATTAGAAGGAAAATTAGAAGCAATAATGAAAAAATAGTCAAGAGGAAGAAAGTCTTTAACCTGTTCCACAAGCCCTGAACACTAGCAATACTTAAGCTCACTTTGGAAGTTTTCTTGAGGGAACACTTTTTTGGTTAGAGGTGACTTTATAAAAATTTGCCTAGTGGTTCTGGCTTCACCTATAACTTACATACTTGCTTCTCTACCCTTTTATTTTCAAGCGTCGTTAGCAGATGTTACAGGAACGGAGTCAGACAAATCCTACAAACGCTAGCATCACACGCAGTAAACAATCATAGCAGCAGAGAAAATCTTCAACAGCCCCTCACTTGGAAGACGAGGACCTCGAAATGAAAAACTAAGCCCCCAAAATCTCACATCACGCTGAGGGAACACAAGATCGTGGATGAGGTCAAACGAAAGAATCACGCCTAACCTAAGTGGCTAAGGGTTTGACTCAACCCGAGCACCGCGGGGTGAGAAAGACGGAGAAACTGTTCACCACAAACAACAGCCCTCCCACCCTCTTCCTCCCCCACTTCCACCGGGAGGGCGGGGGAAGGGAGGGCTCGCCGCCAGGCTCCGCGGGGCGGGCGAGAGCGGCCATACATGTGGCCGGAACCACTCTGTCCCCCTCCGCCAGACTCAGAGCCACGCGGACTCCCTCTTCTCTCGGTCCAAACTTCTCAAGCCAGCCTTAAAATGGTGCCTGACCGGGCCGGGCCCGCCCCTCTCCGCCAGGCGGCTCCAGGCGGCCCCCGCCGCCACCGAGCTCCACCCCGGAGCAGGCCCTAATGGCCACCCCCTCCCCGCGCTCCGCCAGCCCCACCGGGCGCTCGGCCCCGCCGCGCCCTCACCTGCCCGCGCCCCGCGTCCCCTCACGCCCGCAGAGGCAGCAGCGCCAGCCGCTAGGCTCCTCGCAGGCTCACTCGGGCTGCGCCGCCGCCAAGAAAGCGCCCTCCCATTGGCCGAAGCGCGGGCGCCTCCCTCAACAAAGAGGCCCCCGATTGGCCCAGCCAGCGCCAGGGCCGCCACGCCGCACGCGGGCCATGTTGACTATCCGACGGCGCGGCGCTCAGCCAATCAGAGAGCGAGCGGCGCTCGGGGGAGGGCGGGGGGCCCGGGGGATGTGCGCGCGGGGCTGGCGGTGCGCGGGGCGAGCGCGTGATGCGGGGCGGGAGGGGGGGGGAGGGGGCTCGTGCCTGCGTCCTTAAAGCGACAGAGGCCGCGCGGGAGAGGCGGGGAGCGGCAATATGGCGGCCGCGCTCTGGAAACACGCCGGGAAGGTCCCTCGGCGGGGCGGCCTCCCGCTGTTCGCGGCGCCAGGGCGCCCTTTAACCAGCCTGGCGGCACTGTGGCTCCCGCGGCCTGAGCGTTTCGGTCGGGGCTGGGCCGTGGGCGGGGAAGAGCTGAGGGCCGTGGGATGTGCCCGGGACGGCCAGCTCGGTGGGCCTTGCGGTGGGGAAGAAGAAGAGGAGGAGGAGGAGGAGGAGGCGGCTGAACGTGCGCTTGGGCTGCCGAGGACCCGTGACCGCTGCAGCTCTCGCGCAGGCAGTTTGCTTCGGTTTGTGGTTAAGACGATCCGTGCTGAGGGCTGGGAAATGAGGCGTCCTGTGACCGGCTTTTGGACGTGGTCCTGCTCTGCCGTCTTCTTCAGCAGCAAAGATAGACTTGGCAGTGCCTGTCTTCTGCTCAGTCACCTGCCTGCGCCATAAGGTGTACTGTCCTAGCAGATACACAGACGTGTGTTTGAAGGGTTGCATTTTAGCCAAATTAATGTGATTGTGGGTTCAAGAACCTCTCTGTATAGCATCTGCATGGATAAGACTAAACTTTCAAAGTTGAAAGGTAAATCAAAGAGCTGAGTGTTTACTATTACCAAAATAAATCCCAAAACAACCCCCCTTTTTGATGTTTCAGATCAAGCACCTTTTTGAAAATGCAGCTGTTAGCCTTGACACCATTGTTTCCTAATCTACATAGGGACATAATTTCCTCTTCTGTAAAAAAAAACAACAAAAACCAGCCCAGCTTCTGTTTGCATGGCAATTTGTAAGCAATTGCTGTGTAGCGTGGTGTTAGGAATTATGAGTTTTAGTAATCGTTCACTCAGTAGGAGAAAACTCTAAGCCTTTGTTGTGTCAGTGGATTCCCTTGTTCTAAAAAAGGTTTTTTTCAGGTCTGCAATTTAGTCTTGGATTTCAATCATTAACGACTAGGGTTTATCATCACAATCCTTTCATGGGCAAAATTAAAATTTGGAAATTAGGAGACCAATATGTTATTAAATAACAACTAATCAATACATTAGTGTTGGATTAATTCAGTTATTGTAGGAATTTAAGTGACAGGCATAACTAAGGAATCGTTAGTTAAATAGGTACCAATCCTGTAATTAAAGAATTAGATAATTTTGAATTGCATTCAAAGAGCTGAAGAACTGCAGGAATGTTGTAGAGTCAGTCACATAAACAGGCAGATTTGGTGGGCCAGAGGATATGCTCAGTGGAAGGTTCTTCCACTTCTTTGCCTTCAGCTCCCTTTCCCTTTTCCTCCAAACTAGTCATTTTTTTAACATCAGCAAGTTAATGGCCTCCTCATATTTCCATGAATTCTAATTTTGGGACAACTTTTATCATGGTAGTGGCTACACTGAATTCTCAGTCTTCCAAAAGAAGAGCATAACAAACTTTGAAAGGAGGATTTGTCTGAAGGTATTCCTACTCCACGCTTCTCTTCTTGCTCCTGGTTCATAGCTGTCAAGTATTCTTTTAAGCTTTTTTCTGTCAATCTACATTTTGTTAAAAGCTATTTCTCTTTTACACCCAGAAGACACTTGGAGTACAAACTCCAAACTTCGTCTCCTATAAAGACGTAGGAGGTCCTGCTTGAGTATGTGATCTAGCTGCACCTTTCTGCAGTTGCAGGAACACACTGCAGTGCTGGTTAGACTGCTGTTGCACTACAGCATCTTCTGTGGCATTTGTAGAGTTCGTGCCTCTGCACTAGTTGCTATCTCATTAATGCAGTTCTCATAAATGCTGAAAACTCTGAATTAAATTAAAATAGGGATCATCTTGTAAAAGCAGATTTGGTTTCTTCTGGACCAGTTATTAAATCCTTGAAACAGGCCAGAGTGCTGGAAGTACTTGGCTCCCTTCCCGCACTGATGTATATTGAAGGAAACACACATTTAAATTACCTTACATCGTTTGGATTGATCTCCAAAGGCATTAATCTCCCATAATCAATGAGGGATTTTGGCTGAGTGTTGCCTAACCTCTCATAGCACAGTGGTAGACTTTAGGACTGGGGACAAGGCATAATCTGTGGAGTCATCTTGCTGTCAGGTGCTCCCACCCTGCAGAGAGCTGCAAAAAGACATCTGCTGAATCACCCTGGCTTAATTTAAACACCCAGCCTAGCATACAAGAGTTTGGAGAACCAAAACTGAGAAGGGATTTGGCAGAGCTGCCAACCAGATGCACTAGACACTGGAGAGAACACTTAGGCGGAGATCTGTAACTGGCATTTTAAAAATGACTCTGCCTTCTGCCCTGGGGTGGGTATTAATGAAACTGCTCTCACTTAGGGAGATGCCAGACATTCACAGCCTAATTTGGCAGATAAAAGTTCATCAATGATTTCTTCTGGAGGGGGAGCAAGAACTTTGCTCATTGCTAAGTGGAGCCTTGGTACTAAGTAGCTAATGTGCTTCTCAATTAATTTGTTCTGTCTCAGGAGACATGTATGCAGTACAGCGTCCTGTGTAGAAACTGTCCTGTGAAATCGCAGAGAGCAGTAAAAATTCCTTTCCACATTTGTGTGGTAGAAATTGTGTAATAAAAGAGGGAGCTAAAGTTGGTCCAACAACTACCACCACCTGAAAATGTTTAAACTTAGCTTAAAATGTAGAAAAATAAGCTGAAGGTATGTACTGTATATGTGCTTATTTGCACACTTAAAAGGCATCTGTGGTTTCTTGGAACAGCAAACAATATAAATGTTAGGATAAAGAGGTCAAAGAGTATCATAAATGTAATTAAGCACTCATTAGTTTAGTCTTTGCAAAGATTGGTGGCAACAAGACCAGACTGAAGAATTCACAGATTTTTCTACCAGTATCTGGACAAACTGAGCGATGGAGGAAGTTGTTCTCTGTAGTGGAGCAGTATTCACATTTGATGTTAATGTGAATATTCACATTAGAAGGGCTGAAGGGCACACTCTGAGCAAAAGACAGAAACAGAATTTGCCGCTGCCAAGTTTGGCCTTCAACCAAGGGTGCAATTAAAAACAGACACGCCACACGTTTACCTTACCTTGCCATCTCTGAATAAATTCTTTGATAGGTGAGAAATAAAAAGCTCCATGTTGTACAGACCAGTAGGAGGTCTGCATTCCAAAAAATTAAAATATTAAAAAATTCCAAGGTTTTGCTGTGGGGATTTTCATTTTCATAATGCTTAGAAAATCACATTCCAGACTGGCTTCCCCAAGCATGTGTATGCATACATGCACATTTTAAAATTAAAAAAAATATACCATGGAGTGTGTCCTCTCCCTTTTCCTTGCTGAGACAGGTGACTAAGCCACTGAATGCAGAGCACTGCTGTTGCATTCCCTTCTGGTTGCCAGGTCACTCTCACTAAGCCGGTGCAGTGGAATTCACTAAGTGCCACCTTGATGGATTGCCAGGGAAGAGGGGTTGTGCTGTGCAGTTTCAGTGATTGCACAGATCAACTGGCACACCTTCCCTGAAACAGTCATCTTAAACAGTGTGCATCCAGGCCTGGCTGCAGCATTCTTTGTTGGCTAGCAAGTTCTTCACCAGGACTTTATGTAAACTGTTATTTTTTTGCTAAATTGTGGCTGCAGAGAGGATAGATGTAACTGATCTGTAGTAGCTCTGGAGATTTGTATTTTGTTACAAATTCTAGGAGACTAAGTCTGTTTTTCTGACTCTTTGCCAAGGTCATTGTTTTTATTATCCTGCTGCTTTCAGAAAAAAAGGGAACTCGGAATATGGGCAAAACTCTGATTTTATTTGGAGAGAATGAATTAACTTCCTGTTTGTGTAACAAGGTAAAAATATTTTAGCAGCTTCTTTACAGGAGGAGTTGCCAATTTGTGTGGCTTTTTTTTTTTTTTTTTAAATAAAAAACACTTAGGCCTGTCAACTAACTCACAGATGCTTCATTTTCCTTGCTGACAATGCTGGCTTCCAAGGACAGCTGAAATAGATCGGAAGAGAAAATTGCAACTGGAACACCAGTTCAAGTATGGGAAGAAAAGTTCAAGTATGGGAAGGTTTTGAGGGCTTTATTGCTGAAGGACTCAAGTGACAAGCTTGCTTGAAGAAGGCAACTTCAAAAATGCATGAACTAGATAGCAAAGCACTATAAAAAGCAGAGGAGAATAAGCAGCTATGTGGAAGAACAATGATCACCCAAGACACAAGGTGAGCCTGCAGAGGAGGGGATTTCAAAGGCTCTGATCCTTATGATGTCTATGAAAAGAATCCCATTGATTTTAGGAGACTTTTGATTGTGTTCTAAGAGAATTCAAAGACAGGAAAGCTGTTATGCCATAGCAGAAGAGAAAGATGATTTTAGCAGCACTGATGTTTCAGATGCGGATTCTTTCAAATCATCTTAGTTTGAAATGATCAAATTGACAATCAAACAAAACACAGAAAATGGGAAGCACGAGCTAAATCATTTTGGAGGTAGAATAAGACCTTAATGGGGCAGTAAATACAGCAGAGACTCTTATCTGACATTACTAACTTTGAATTTAAAAAAAATACTGAGGGAGGAAGCAGTGTGTGCATGTGCGAAGCATACAGAAAGACTGGAAGATAATCTTTGGAGAATGCGAATATGAAATGCTCCTAAGATCTATGCAAAGAGAGTTGTCCCAGAAACAAAATGAAGCATTTGGGAAGGGAAAAGGGTATTTTTTTTTTTTAAATTCATCTACATTGATGTAGTAGATAAATTATGGAATTGGATGAGGTTCTACTAAAAACATAGCAGGAGGAGAAAAAACAGTGTGTGGAGGTGAAAGCCAGGATGTTATCATGGAGTTGCCATAAACTACAATCCAGGACAGCAGTGGATTAACAGCATCTTCTCCGTAGTTATATACTAACTAGCTTTAAGAAAGTGCTAACTTCATATTACCAAAAAAGAATTTCTGTAAACAAATTACTGTCACTATTTGACATTACGTAGCAACTTCATAAGCAGCCTAGGCACATCCCATCCCTTCACAGATATCCTGAGTGCACGTGCATCTTGGGGGAGCACACTGGGAAGAAAACGATGAGCTGATAATGTTGAAAGGGTTTAGAATCTAGAATGGTGTAAAAATGCAACTGGTCCTCTTCTGTTCACAGGCCAAAGCATGGAGAAATTGCCCTCGTGGCTCTGGCTGGCTGAAGTACCACTGTGCAGTTTAGACATGCATTTATACAATTCATTAGAAATAAGCAGAATAATCAAATCCTGAATGCAAAATGAATTAAATTAGTAATAGCAAGCTAAAGTACAAGCTCTGTAAACCATATTTCAAAACAATGGTTGTGGAATAAAGATAAGCTCTATGTTCTTCCCACTATACAAAGGTCACATACAACTTGGACTTCACAACAGGTTTTATTTTCTGCATACAAGATGCATGTGTTTTACTGACCTTAACAGTATGTATGTTTTCAAAGGCAAACACAGACAAACTAGAAAAAAACCTGTTAAGACCTTTCTGTTACTCCAAATACGTTCATTCCTCAGAAGAAGGAATATAAATACAAAAATATAAAAATAAAGCAAAGATGTTTTAATTAAGGAAAGGAACATAGCCTAATGGTTATAGCATGAACCTAAGAGTTCACAGAACAGTATGACTTTCTGCAAGTCACTTTGAGGCTTACGAATACTTGGTGGATATAATTCTGCATATTGGACACTTAGCTGTTATATGCAGTTGTGAAGAAGGCGAGATATTTTTTAGGATTTCATTAACTTTAGTTCATTTAGTAGCTACTGCCACTGAAATGCATTATTAGGCAACAGAGAACTGTCCTTGCAGACACAAGGTGACCATGCTACATCAGAAAGATTATTAACTCGGGGTTAAATTGCCGTGATAGAAACATCAGTCTTGAATAATGAGCAATGTTTAGCTGTATTTCCTAACTGCAAACCAATCCACAAACTGTATCTCAGTTAGAAACCCTCTGGCAATTCCCCATGGCTCTGAACAAGTAATTAGGTACTGAGTACTTTGGGTAAGCAGGTACTTTGGCAGCACTCCTGTTTCCTTGGAGGGATAGCTCCAAGAACACACCACCCTCCACCATTAGCCCTTCATGTCTTTCCCACCTGTTTGTTCAATGCAGGTACATTTGCCTTGTACTTACCCCCTTGATTGCAGCTGCAGGTTGAGCAAAGATGATAATCTGTTCCCTTTTGCAACAAAGGGACTGTTAGCTTCTACTATGCAAAGTGTTCTGGGTATACTTATGAGAGTTTTTAATAACAGCAGCTAGAGTAAGTATCATAGTGGAACTACCCACTTTTCCTGCTTATGTAAAGATACTAAAGTCATCTGGAAAATACTGTTCTTACTGTGGGACAAATTACTCAGCTCCCATTCAGCAGCAGATTTTGCTGACGGTGACATATTCCAGAATGCAAGCTACAGTGGATCTTAGATAGAGATCAGTATGCAGGGCAAATTAACCAAAGCCTGGACAGCTATAATAAAGAATCCTTATGTGGATTTGCTGACTGAGCAGCACCTTCTCAAATAGAACTGGCAACCATTCAACCTGCTACTGTTGTTGTGAAGAAACTTCTTACAGTTGGTGTTTTTTAAGAATGGATTTTTATTGACTTTCCAGATGACATTATTAATCCACGTAAACAGGATTTTTACTTTGCACATAAAAGTGTAAACAGAAATTTGAGCATCAGTATATGCTCACTTCTTCAGTGGTGACCCAGCACTCGCCTTCTAAAAAAAGTCCAGTTGTTTTCAATTTGCACTTCCATTCTGAACCATTTGTAGATACTCCTTGTATAGCTTTTCTTGGGTTTCGTAAAGTTTCTTTAGCTTCTTAATCTGTCCTTTGCTGAGTTCTTTGCCTTCTGTATCATGTGTGGGAAATCCCTGAAATATTTAAAAAAAGAGAATATTTAAGATAAATTCTCGGACTACTTTTGCTCCTTATGGAATCGTGTTTTAATAAGACAGGGAGATAATGTCATAATCACAAGCTGTGAGGATGGGGTGCATCTTGTCTAATTTTAGTCACCTACAAGTTTGACACTAACCTTCACTATTTGTGTATGTTCCTCTCCTCATTAATGAAGGGGCAAAGGGTGTATTTATTTTCTGTCCTGTACTAACTAAGGGAAGTTTAGACAACTAACTTCTAGATGGTTATAGTTAAGAGAATAATGACTAATCCTTGAACAGATGGTTAAGAGACCACTTTTAGTCATAGTAGCATATTGAATCCAAGGCTTAAAGCAAAAACAGTAAGAGATTGGTGTTCTCGATGGAGAAAGTATGATCAGGGTTTTTATGGACATTGTCCTTGGCTTGCAGGGGTATTTTCCAGTATTTACACTCTCCATTCTTGCTTGCCCCCCAGGCCTGAATTTGTGCTGGTGAAGAGGACTGGCAGAAGCAAGATCAATGTCCCGGATCAAGCACTGAAGAAACAGCGCTTTATGTTTTCCGAGTAACACCTTTTATCCTCATGGGGAGCAATCCAGAGCAAAGTTATCCGTACAGCCCCTTCAGAGATCCTTTGCCAGGAGAGAGCAAAACAGCGGGCAGAACCAAAAAGGAAGCACAGGAGCTCTCTGAATAGCATCAGTTCTGGCAGAGTTGGGGAGTTTGTACTTGCAAGTGAATTCTTTGCCTTGCAACAGGGTAATAAATCTGTGAACAAACATCACGCATGTTCCTACCCACAATATTTACAGGGAATTTTGCTCTGCAGGGGAGGACAAAGGAGAGCACTGTACAATGAAAACAGCCTTGAAATGATGGCTAACAGAGAACCTTGCTCCCCAATGCAATATGTATGTGTAATAAATTTAATATATCGCATTTTCTTCCTCTCCTTCCCTCATTTCACTACAGCGCTGCCCTGGAGGTTCTGGAACAAGATCAGCTACGTAAATATACAACTGAGTATGTACAACTGGGGAAGGAAAACCACTCTGTATCTAGAGAAAAGTCTCTTACGTTTTCATCAAACATGGAATATTTGTCATGTTCTGATTTAAACATTTCATGTGGTGGAATCTTCATTTTTGCCAGTTTTGCTGCCTGTAATATAAAACATGCATTAACATCACAGTTAATTACTGACAACCTGTCACATATGCAAAAGGAAAAGTAGACTATAATTTGCAAACCAAAGAGCATTTAATTCACAACTTTTTATTGTGTGAAAAGAAACTTTCAGTGAGGAGCAACTCAGTAAGTCCTAGATGTGCTTGTCTAGGAGAAAAAAAATGTGTTTTAATGCTGTAGAGAACCACTTAATAAAGTAGATATACTGCAGAAACTCAAAATAACTTGCTTATATACTCTAAAAACTACACCTGATTTTTGCTAATTTGGTTGCTTAGTGCACCAGGTGTAAACATTAAGTGAATAGTTGCTACAAGTAAAGAATATTCAGCAATTAACTCACTGCAAAGGGAACCCCCTTTATCAACAGTTTCCTGCTGACAAGCACAGGTTTCTGTGCAGGTCACAGCAGGATCAGGATGCAAGTAATTGGACGGAAAATAAACTGAACTTTCACTTATCTGTAAACAAGAACATCTCAGAATCCCTTCCAAGTAATTTATGCCCAATGCAAGGGAATCACCTTTTTGAAAGAATGCAAAAGCTACTTGGAATTTATGGATTATAAATGCTATTTCTCTGCTTTTCTCTCTGTACATGGTGCTCTCTAAACGTTCACTTCATTTTTTAACCCAGGAACGCATTTCCTGTACCTTTAAGAATCATGAGCATGGCAAACAATCTTTTCTTACGAGTTCATCTCATCTGGCTGTCTACTCCTCATTCAAAGCCTAAAGCCTTTGAGCTATCTCAGTTCCAACTGTAGAGATAAAATGTGTTTTTACAAAACACTACATTTCAGAGTTCAATCGGAGGGAACGGGTGGATTCTTGAAAAGAAAAAAAAGTTTTCACACATACCTACAATACTGGAAAGGGAAGAAAATAATAAATGACACAAGCAAAATCTTCTCTAACAGGCATGTAAGATACTACCTTTGGCAATTAAGGAAGTAATACTGTCTATAGACTAAAGTAAGTGCTACAAGTTCTTCTAAGAAGTTTTTGCAGCTCTTAGCTGTGTTTTCAAAAACGGCTTCCCTATAATAGGAGCTGAAAATTCAAATCTGAACTGCAAGCCAAAGTCATTCTGAGCAGGAAATTGTAGACAAACAAACAAAAAAAAGGAGGCCCAGTTAAGGCCGGGCAGAGCGCCTGTGTTCTAATGTAATCTTTTCTGCACGTGACTATTGGTGCTAACACTTTTCTTCAAAGCCAGATTAAAAGGATCTGAACACTTACTTCCTGCTGTTGTTTCTTCCTGGCTGCTTCTTCTTTCTTCCTTTTTTTCTCTTCTTCAATCTATGAAAGGCAATGTTAATGAGTAAAAGGTAACTAACTGTTTCATTGGGTTATTTTCTACAAATCTGAGCCAGCTAGCTCCCCTGGATATGCAATTACAGACGGAACTGGCAGCATGACCTGCAGCAAAAACACCATGCCTTATAATTAGGATTGTCTGATACTTCCCACTGTACGCCTTCCATTTCATTGGCTTTTATTCACAGTTAAACCCGTTTTAACTGTTCAGAATGCATTTTGCATGCAAAGTGTATACATAGAATACCTACAAAGCCTGCAAGAGAAATGGTCCTGCTATTTCATGGGGAAAATGTTTTGCAAATGACTTTAAAAAAAGACTGTATTTCGCTGGCATTTTAAGCTTTTGCCTCAAACTGTGAAGACATTACCATTTCTCCAGAAACAGTTGTATCCCTTGGTGTTCCTAGGGAAACAACTATCCAAATTTAGCCAACTTATAAAACTTTTAAAAAAATAATGTCATCTTGCACTTGCTTAGGAGAGACCTATCAGTTCTCCAAGGGTTCTGCCAGTACTGACCATAATACTGTTTCCAGGGAAAATGTACTCTAGCTGCAGGTTCCACCCAGCAGCTATATACAAACTGCCCTCAAATGTCTTTTTGATGAAAACACCTGGAATTGCCTGAAAGTACATTTCACTTCTCCCTTTTTTAAAAAACATCTACATGAAAGGAGAAATGTTGGAAAGTCTTCCAAATATTTCTAGTCACGATGGAATTTTATTATTTGTTAAAACTGAAGACAGACATATGAAGTGTTACTTTTAAATGTTACAAAGTCAAATATTAATGCTAGGAGGTGCCAAAAGGAGGGTTTCTGTACAGACCTTATGCATGTGAATTAGAATTCACAATCTTTATATAGTAACATGTGAATTCTTGCCCCCACACCCTGAATATCTCACTCATCCATACTACATTAATTAAGATTTAGCCAGTGCATTTTGTTCTCACGTATCAGATAAATGCAGTCTAGTTCTATGGAAAATGTCTTCATTCGTACAGACAAAAGAAGTCTGAATTTGCTCCTCATTAGAATCATTTTCCAGAGAGGTAAGACAGTATGCATGCAATACTCAACATTCCTTAATTATAGGAAGATCTTAAAAAAAAAACCAAACAAAAAAGCTTAGACATATTAATTAGGTCCCACACAAAACTTTCAAGAAACTACTGTTTCAAAAATTCTTTTCCTGAACACACTCAAATTTTAGCATGAATTACGTTATTTTCCTTGTTGCTAGTCTGTTAAGATTTTTCTTACAAGTTATCAAAGAAATGTAAAAGTATCCATAGCTTACACATTAATTTAAATTTTAAAAAAATATAGAATGCTTAAAATAATAACCTTTTTCTTTTCTTCTCTTTCTTTCAATAATGTGTCCTTATCCACTAATTTAACCACAGTTGGAAGTCCTAAAGAAGCAAAAACAGATGAGTAAGTTTCCAATGGTTGAATAGTCAAAGATAAATTTACCCTGTGATAACTGTTTCCTTTTTGGAAGCTGAATACAACTGAGTAACTACTCAAAAGTGACTAAGAAATGAGGTGCTATACAAAAAGATCAAAAAGATTGCAATGTATGTTTTTGTATTCTATACATATATTCCAATATACAGTTCTATAATATATACTTGTACATGAGAAATGTGATATGCTATAGCTTTGCAGTCCTTAAATTTGTTGCATTATTCCAGATTAGTCTTGACAGGTTGTTTTTCCACTTTTTATGAAAATAAAAACATCTACATACGAAGTTGCAAGACATAACTGGGTACCTTCATGATCTTCCAGTCGAACACCAAGTTCAGGAAGGACGTCATCTCGAAGAGCATCACTCAATTGCAGCACTTCAGTTACTACAAAGCATGAAAAATATTCTTAATGAAATAAGATTTGGTGAAAGTATTCTTCTATCCTGCTACATAGTTTTTGAAATGCAATTAAGAAATTGCCACTCTCTCACACAGGCCAGAGAAAGGTCTTTTATTTTAAAGTGATAAACCTTTTAAGTAAGTTCTGCCTTCTTTCAGCTACACAGAAAAGAAGCATGTTTCTTTGCAGGGACTTGAAATTCATAAGTTTCTTCCAAGATACCCTCATTGTTCTGAAGGGGAACAGAAAGAAAATCCAGGGCAATTCAGAAATGATGCAACAATTTTGCCAGGGTATAGTGGAAAGGTATATGACTCAGGAGGATCCTAATGGTTGCCGTGGGATTTCCAAGAAGTGTTAAGAGCCATATTTTAGAAAAATCGCAAATTAACATATCCTGTGCTACATCTAACAGTGTCTTTGAAGGACTACGATTTTGTTGGTTTGATAACTACACACACATTTGTCAGAGCAACTGTAATCCAAACATTCTCTGTTTCTGCAGATAGTTATCTTTACCACCTAGTCTGATCAACCTTGTTTTTTCAAGCAAGCTAGCTGAAGCAGAAGAGAGAATTTTGATTTGTCTTTCTGGACATCATGACTAACGTGTTTTTTTCTTGCAAACTTATCAAAGAGCCTTTGATGACAGCAAATAGAACCCAAGATTTAGCTGAAATAGATCCTACCAGGCCTTAAGAGGAAAATAAATCTTCACACAAGATATTTACTTGGATGACAAATTGTATCAGCTGAGAAGCAGCAGAACAGTTAAGAGGAATTAAATGCATCAGGAAGACCCAGTATGTTGCTGTTGTAAACTTAATTCAGTGGCATTTTTAATAGGCAGTCTTGTATTTAGAAGGAAACGCTTACCAAGTGTGACAAGATAGATGCTTGGGTTAGATGATACCATGTGCTTATAATAAACAAGTGTTCTCCCTTTCAGCAACTCTCAGCTGGTTAAACCTAAGAAGTAATACAGGTCTCAAAGGTAATAATAATTCTGGCAGTAGCAGCTACCATCCAGACACCGTACTGAACACTGCACATACCAGTATATGAGCCCTCATCTCTTCTATAATTCTCAGCTAAAGCTGAACAGTGAACAAAGCACCAACTACCCTAATGCCATAAAAAGGAACAGCCACCCTATTTCATTGCACGGTATTGTTCTGTGACTCTCTCTTTGTATAGGAAAGCATTGCAGTTTATAGAAGCTCTTTTGTCTGCTGTGAACTAAGTCGTTATTTTTCTTGATTCAGAGCAGTTGTACACAGTGAGTGGCTCACATGTTTGATGCAACTCTAAATAAGCCATTAAGATAAATAAGGGATACAATTACCTCACTGGCTGTTAACACTAAAAGGTGTTGACTCTAACCTAGGCAAAGGAATTATACGTATCATATCAAGAATGTATCAGATACACTACTGCTTATTCCATAAAAAGCATCTGCTCGGTTATATATATTTACTTATCTGAAATCACAAATAACTGAAAGTTTAAGAAGAAGAAATCCATTAAGATAGAGAATAAGGGGAAATGTGTAACAAAACATGTATTATTTCTGAAAGGACACATCCTCTGATCAATCCTCTGTCATCCCGAGGAATCAGCACCGTGCTCCTTAAGGCTGAACTGTGCCTGTTCTTTGCATGTGGTACCTCCAGAGCAAAGATGTTTAGGGATTGAGTAGGGGCTTGTTTATGGGCTGCCCCAAGACATAAACCATTATCCTCACTGAGGACAGTGACCAGAAACAGTGTGGCCAGCAGGGACAGGGGAGGGATCTTACCCCTGTACTCAGCACTGGTGAGGCCGCACCTCGATTACTGTGTCCAGTTTTGGGCCCCTCACTACAAAAAGGCCACTGAATGACTCAAGCATGTCCAGAGAAGGGCAATGAAGCTGGTGCAGGGTCTGGAGCACAGGTCTGATGGGGAGTGGCTGAGGGAACTGGGGGGGTTTAGTCTGGAGAAGAGGAGGCTGAGGGGAGACCTCATCGCCCTCTACAACTACCTGACAGGAGGGTGCAGAGAGGGGGGATGAGTCTCTTGAACCAAGTAATAAGCGATAGGACAAGAGGGAATGGCCTCAAGCTGCGCCAGGGAAGGTCTAGACTGGATATTAGGAAGCATTTCTTTCCAGAAGGGGTTGTTGGGCGTTGGAATGGGCTGCCCAGGGCAGGGGTGGAGTCCCTATCCCTGGAGGGGTTTAAGAGCCGGGTTGACCCAGTGCTGAGGGATCTGGTGGAGTTGAGAACGGTCAGTGTGAGGTTAATGGTTGGACTGGATGATCTTCAAGGTCTTTTCCAACAGAGATGATTCTGTGATTCTGTGACCAGGAAAACAGTGGGATAGCTGCCTTATTACCACTGCCCGTGAACACCCTGGCAGCTAGGCACTCCTTGAGCCTGTGACTATTTCCCAGACCTCTTTTCAAATTTTCTGTGAATTTCAAGCCAGAGTCTGGGATGTGAAACAGACGTTGTGCTGCTGTGAATGGGAACACTGTGATGGGGAGAAAAAGGAGGAGCTTAAAAAGCATCTTGAGAACGCTGGATGTTAAGACTGGCAGCAAAAGAAAGAGCAGGCATGGTTCCAATGATTGTCCCAGTTCTGGTCACCTAATGATATATTAGGAAGAGGGCAGAGGGTTCCCCACTGTGTCACAGGAACAGCTTAGAGCAAGATACCACATGGCACCAGCACCCATGGCAGGCAGACGCAGGCAGAGTTCAGCACCTTTACCACAGGGTAGTCAGTTTGAGCAGATGTCCTGAGGTAAGTAACCCACAACAACTGACGAGACTTGCTCTTGTTTGAACATCTGAATAACAATTTGTTGCTAATGAGGATTCTTCCCAAGCGCAGCAGGGCTGCACTAGAGCACAGATCTGCTCCGCTATGCATCCTTGCAGACACAACTACACGGGGTCTTTGCAGTTGGTCAAGTGCGCAGCATAGAGATGTTCTGACCAACCGATCGTTGATGTCTTTTGCAGAGGCTTTCTGCGTTTCTTTCCCTTGTACAACTAGCACGGCGTTTTCCTTTTTCTGTTTATCATCATTGCTAGATATACTCACAAACTGAGTCAAGGCTCAACTGCAAATGATCAGTGCGGTCTCCTGTTTGAATAGAAGTAAGCTTATAAAATAGAGAATTTATTTTACTAATATGTTTGAATGCTAGCCATTCTGGACAATGGCAAAATTTTTGTAGAGTATATACATTCTGAGTCTTACCAAAAAACATAGTTTTACAAATGGCTACTCTGTGAAATGTTTTGTAAATATAGATACATTTTAAAGTTAGATGTATATGGATGGGAACATCTGTATTACTCTGCTGATTTTACAGAAGCAGCGTACTTTTTATTTAACCTCTAAGAATACTTAAAGCAACACAGATCACGTTAATTAATATTTAACACCATCCTGCCAGCATTGGGCTATGGATGGAGAAACTCCCTTCACTTACAACCATGTAAAGGTAGTATCCCCAGCCATTAATCAGAACAACTCTTACAGTAATTTAACACCTCCTGCAAGCCAGAATTTAATGGTACAGGGAAACAAACCAGTAGCATGTCAGTGCAGGTCCTACCAACCACTGCTCAGCTTCCAAATATCAAACAGTTTAATGAAAGGTGCCTTCCTAGTCAAAGGGAAAAAAGAGCCTGGTCAAAAAGAAAAAAAAGCAAGGGAAAAAAAAGCCTCATGTAAAATGAGTATTTAAATACTGCAAGATCAAAGGTCACATTTTTGGCTGAGGATATACACACAAACTTCTTGAATTAAATCAAATTACAGCAAATATTTGCTGATGGAACTGATGAGCCTATTTCTCAGCATCAATTAGGCCTACAGGAGTTTGACAGTAATAGCTGAGTAGTCACATTAACAAATACAGTTTTGTGCTTTTACGGTAAACTTATTAGTCCTTAGAAGAACTCAAAACAGTAGCAAAATTAGGTTCAGATTCTTTGCCAGCTGAATAGGTTATCAACCAGATACTACAAGTAGTTTTGTATTTCTGTATAATATATGGGTTATTTATATATGTTTTATATATTTAAAAAATGCCCTATTTTGCCTTCAAGTACAAATCTCAGTGTAAAAAAGTTTTAAGAAAACAAGAATCAAATACATATTAAAATAATGTAAAATTCCACAGGGAACAGCATAAAATAGTAAGAGCTCCATTAGAAACTAATCAAACAGTAAAATCAAAGAGGGCTTAATGGGACCACCTTTTTAACACTATATAGTTGTGCTGCCAACACACACAGCATGATCAAAGCTTTTCAGAGAGGAAAAAAGCACCCAAAACAACTTCTAGCAAACTCCCAGATGAATTCTCCAAAGAGAGCACTCAGTTACCATCAGGGGAGCTGCAATTCCAACTATGCTAATAAATAAGAATGAACATCTGAGGCTATTTAAACAGAGACAGTATCTTTGTATAGCAATCTACACTTTTAAGAGAATGCAAGCTCCCTGGGGGAAAGAGATCGTGGGTACTTTAATACCTAGAAAGCAGGGAGTGCCCTAATCTAGAGAAACAACAGCTAGTCCTTGTCATTCCAGAACTTTTAGATTCTTTAGGAAATTAAAAGAAAATTAGTTTAGCAGCCTGTAAAAGATTCCCAAATTAAAGAGACAGGTAGCAGAGATGCAAATATTCAAACCATCTCCGATGTAAAGATGCCTTACTTTTATTCTCTAAGCAAAGAGAGACTGTATCAGCTGGCTCACTCGACCCAGTTTGACTCCTACGACCCCCATGTCTCACGTGCAACAATACAGGAAAAAGTGAACTCTCACCTTTCTTCTCTCTGGCAATTTGTCGCACTCCTTCTCTGAATTCAGAAAGAACTTGTAGGTATGGCATCACTGTAGATTCAATCTGCAGAATAATTATTTCTACAGTTAACTAATCATAATTTAGATATAAAACATGTCCTTACCCACTTCAGATTTATGTGCTGTTGGATGGAAATTGACCCTCAGGACAGATCTGTATCAATAAAAATTCTCATTGCTCTTTTGATGTCAAAGGATAGACAATAATTTGCATTAGGTGTCTATTTTGCTTTTGTACAGATAAAATCAACTTGTGAAGTTCTGCCTTTCCCCATTCCTTTTTCATCTCCTTTCAGTTACAGATACACCAGCTCCACAGGGTTATGCTACAGTCCAGCTAACAATAATGCAGTACAGGGATAAAAACTGCACCCAGACGAATTTGCCCCTTCATATTCTGTGTTGTGTTACTTAGGTCCAACTGCTTGTCAGACATAATACCAAGTACAGTTGATGTTAGGACTTATTCTCATTGAAACATAGATCTGTTCCTCAGACGTTAGCTTATGCTAATTGTATTTATTTCCAATACAGTGCAGTTGTCTGTATTCCTCACACAACTGCCACCCGCACAAAAAGTGGGGAGAGATTACTGTTGAATTATCTCAGGTGTAAGTAAATGCTGGTCATAAAAGCTCAAAGAAAAAGTCCTGAGAATCCTGCTCTCAATGGTAGCGAATAGCAACAGCATGCAGTTAGTGAACAGCAATGAACAATTACAAAAACAACTACAGATCAGCACTGTCTGCCAACACTTCTCTGGAATCCCAAGAGGAAAAGCCAGGCACCCAGGGGACTGCTTAAATTAAAAGTTTCATTACTTTGGAGGGTGGGGGAGCGAGAGAAAAAATGCACACTTTTGTTTCCCCTACAGTTTCCACATGTCTTTCCCATCTGTTAAATCTCCATGACAAATTTCCGTGCAATTAACAGACAAGATATGTTATGCTCTAAAAGTGCCCATACGAAAGGAGCTGAGGGGCTCCGTTAAAACTTTTCATAAATCTGAATACTATGCAACCAGTCTCACAACTGGAACCATTGCTGACAAGTCTGGCAGAAGGAACAGACTCTGGAAAGTAAACAACCACCCCATCTCCACTGCCCCCTTTACACTGAAACTAGCTCATGCAAATGAAGTGGCGTCAGGAAAGCATGCACCGTCACTAATTTATCAGTCATTTAAAGATGAAAGATTTTTATTTCCAGAATAGCTAACTTGACAGAAACGCTGGATTCATTTGAAAAATTAGACTATGGAACCTGAGGTTTTCTGACTTCAAATCTCTTCTATACCCTTTCAAGTAAATTACTGAACCACGGTAATTAAGCTAGATGTTCTTTCAGAGCTTTTGAAGAGGATTATGCCTTTTTTTGGAGATAACGACTCTGTTGGTTCCTTCATCTCCAATTTAGACAAAGAAACAACAGGCCTGATCCACAGCCTTCTGTAATTAATGAGTTTTCCAACCTTGAGTGTTCACCTGGTAATTTTTGCTAAGAAAAATGACTATCTGCACGGAAGATTGAAAGAGAGTATAAATTTTAATGAAACAGCCAATTGTGATATTATGTATCTTTACATTATAATGCTTAAAACCGGTAATGTCCTAGATGATAAAAACAGAAGTTTCTTGTGCGTAACAGGTGTTAGCAAATGACTCTTTCTGCACAAGGTTCTGACTCTACTACTCTTGGCAACATTATTCTAAAGGAGTGAAAGGGCTTAGCCTCTTGTTCCAAGCTACTGCAAATCCTTCCATAGATCATATCTGTTGTAAACACTGCCTGAATTAAGTGCTAAATACAAATTTAATTTTAATTTTCCCTATAAAGGTAAGTGTTAAGGTGCTGCCTTTCTTCTAAAATTTAAAATAATTCTGACCTAAATTAAAATTCACTATTGATGGGTTTTGGTGTGGAATACCGAGCATCTTCCTTATTATCCTTGTTATATCATTACTGGAGATTTCCACAACACAGTAAGTATTTGCATGGGCAATTATCAGATGAGTGTTCGTTCACATTCTTCAACCACAAGCAAGTTTTCCTCTTCCTTTGATGAATAAAAAGTTTAGCTTTTTTGTTATAACACAAATGTTTTAATTATTCCTTCTTAGGAGGAACAGAAAAACATGGTCACACCTCTGAACGCAGAAGAATACTTGAAAAACAGCACCGATTTGTTCATGTAGAATTTTTTGCATGAACAAAGAGAGCAAAGTTGATAGCTTTCATCTAGAGTTATTTCTCCTGCCTGCATCACGAAACATTACTGTTATTACAGGGCTCATCAGCACTTTCATCAGGTATCTCCCAAGTATTTCCAGAAAAATTCTGCATCACAGTAGAACTGCTGGGCGACCAACACAAAACAGCCTTCAGAAGCCAGATAAAAACTGTGGCTACAAATGAGATCAGAAAAAGAGATTGAAATGCGGATAAAACTCCAGCTGCCTCCAGGCTGGTTTTTGGTGTACCACAAGGAAGTTTAATCAGTATAATTATATTTTTGAAACTACTTAACATACAAATACTTGTAATGAGTCTTTAGACTGTAGCATGTGCTGTCTGTAGTTAACATGTGGTTTCTTAAACAGACTCATCATTCAGAAGACAAGCTAATTCTTTTTCTGGTTGCTATACAATTTGTCTGTCATTAAGTCAAACCAACCTATAAAAAACCCCAACTCTCATAAAAGAAAAATCCTGCTTCCTAAACCAATTACTTCAGATTCAAATGTTAAAAGCGGAAAGAATGTAATTCAGCTACATACCAGTAATGTAATCACTTTATCTAACCTAAGCTTTCTAAGGACACGGAGTTATTTCGTATAGTGTACTTTGTCCTTCACTTACATTTATGTTTTGACTATTCCCTCCAACAGGAAACCCAACTGCGTCATCACTTTCTATGGCACCAAAAATCTGGTCAAGGCAAAAGAAAAAAAAAAGAAAAAAAGGAAGACAAAATTGTATACATCAAGTCACAGGTATGTGAAACTAAGCAAAATCACATGTACTAGGGTTTTGAAGCCACCCAGTTCTCATTTAACCCACAATTCACTGCTCTAATAAGAAGATGTTTTGTTTTTTAATTGATACAGCATACTAAGCATTGGCTTTCAGATTTAGTTTAAAGCTGTCAGATGTGACATTCTGACTTGATATTTTTTTCCACTATCTAATTTTCCTTGCATGTATTAGGGGCTCTCCACTATGCAACAAAACATTAGCTGAAATTATAATGTAACATAAAGGACTTCAAATTGTTCCTGCTGCAGCACATACTGCAATTTGGGGTTGTTTTGATTGGGGTGTCTGTGGAAGATCTCTAGTTTCCTACAAGATTTAACAAAGACTGTACAGATCCCTACATTCTTGAAAAATACAACAGTTATATTGCACAGTGCAATAGCAACGTTACTACTTGCTATTACATACCTTTAGCATTTGAGTGAGATAGGAACTGATGTTTTCTAAAAGAAGTCTGTTTGGCATTTGTCTGGAAGATTTCTTTGCAGCAATATAGGAGTTACTCTGACTGACTAACGAACGCATTTCTTCTAAGACAGAGCGAGTGTCAATATTGTCACACAGTGCTTCATGAATTGCTGCCTTCTTGTCGTAAAAACTAAGAAGAGAAAAATTTTTTTTACTATTGATGTCAAAAGTATCTGCAACCTACTCTGAAGAATCTCTGTTAGAAGAGTAAGGGGACCTAAAAGTGAGATAATCTTTTGTTGGTCATCATTTATATTTGAAGGAAAAACAGATGAGCGAGAAAAAGGCATTATTATGATGCTGCTGTTTTGCTGCTATGGACAAAGGCAGGCAGGATAATCTAATTGGCAACAACTATCCAAACAAATTACATCAAACATTTTTTCAGCAACTGACATTTTCATATCAGTTTTTTAGAGCAGTACAAATTGCTTATTTAGCGTCTTCTTGGGCTTACCTTTTTTTTTTTTTTTTTTTTTTTTTTTTACAGCATTACTCTCCTATCCCTACATACCAGCCAAGTACTCTGTTTAGTATTTTTACATCAAGGAGCACCAATTTGGAAGTTAACTTACCACAAAGTGAAGTGTTATGAAGCTGTTACAAGCAGATACAAGGAATAAATTAATGCAAACCTTTGTAATGCTCATGAATAGGCGTCATAAGTAATACAGTATATTAAGTACCATTTCATCACACAAAGGGTACTACTGTTTCAAACAACGTAATTTTTCCAAAGAAAAGAGAATGAGAACTGGTAGAGAAAGAAGACAAAACCAAATATCCATGAAGCCTATCTTCTCTTCCTCCCACTTCTTTGCCCCTTCCTTTTCACCTTTTACTTACTATCTTCCCCCTTTTTTTAAAAAAAAAAAAAGGGTTATCTCTACCAACTTCAGGTTGAAGAAGAAATTTTCAGAGGACATCACTCAACAGAAGCATCTGCACTTGGTCTTTCAATAGTCAACCTCTGTTCACAACAGTGAACTGAACTAGGAACAACTTTAGTACTGCAACATAAGATGCTTCTATTTTAAATTTTACACATAATAGAAGTCATATAGGAAGCTGTCCTTACTACAAACAGCTATGATAGTTTTGTTATAAAACAGCAATATTGATATCACTCTCCCTCTCAGTAACACATTCTCAAACATTGGCACTCTGATCTTTTGTGCTTTCAGTCAGGTCATTTGACTCCTATTTGTCTGAGTTTGCTCACTGCACTTTGAAATGTGTAAAATACTATTTTTCCAGTTATAACCACTGTGAATTATTGGTCACTTCTCAGATAGAAGGACAGCATTTCAAGTAGTGAAGAAAACGGCAGCTATCTAACAACAAAGTTCTCTTTCCCTCATAAACAGGGTGATGAGGCATGCCAGTGTACTTAACATAAACAAAAGGGAAACTAACAATTTCATCTATACTTCATAAAGCTGTTGCAAGATTAAATTCACTAGCTTATATAGACTTGAGGTACTCAGTGGAAATGCTACAGACTTATAAATATCATTATATACACAGTAAGTCATTTTGCAAGGGAAAAAAAATTAAACATGTAGCTACACAATGGCTATTCAGAGTAGTAGTAATGCTCCACTCACTTTTTGTTCAGCTCTGCTTCCTGATTTTCCCATTTCTGAAACTGGCCTGTCACATCAGTGGGAGCTCGAAGAATATCCTTCACATTTAAAAAGAACTCCTGTAAAAGAAGAATATAGCTAAAAATTGGTTTAAATTAGACACAACCAATATTTACTACGAAAAGGCATTATTTCTTAATTAGCCTCCTAAAGTTTACGGTTTCAACACTGTTTCAGCCAGGATCTACTGAATGTCTGTCAAAACAAGGAAACCCACACATTTTACGTAACTCTCTAAATCACAGTTGGACTGCAATTCAGTTCTATCTCTTGGCTCTGCCACTGCATGATGCACTATGATACTGTAACACCAAGCTGCTCAAATGCAGTATCATTTTAAAAAAGTTTAGGCAAGAGTTGTTATGGCAGATTTTTAAATGTGTTGCTAGCAATGGAAGCTGAAGACTAAAGATGGTTTTATAGCAAAGGACTATTTTAAGTGGGCATCCAGCTTGGTGAAAAGTCATTTTCACTTGTTCTGTGGCCCAAACCAAACATTTTACATAAAAAGCAGAATAGCTTCAGCTGGAGAGATCAAGATCAATGATCTCAAAATGCTGTACAGCATTCTTGTGAGAAATGTGGGTTTAAGTCATGGCTCCAAACTAAGCAGGGACAGAAATTGTTCCTGACCCTTCACATATGTCTGCAAGGCACAGAGGCAAATGCTCAATGTATACAGGTGAGGCGACAAGGTAGGAATGATACTCCCTCTTCCCCTTTGGCTGTATTTGTGTAAAGTCTGATCTGGCAGACATGTTAAGAAAGTGTCTGTTGGACTGAGTCCTATAAGCAAGCTGAACTGAGAACTAATCTTGCGTGTGTCAAGCTGCTCAGAGATGTCAAAACTTGGAGAGAACACCCAGCTGCAGAGAAACGTAGCTGTCTGTGGAATTTACATGACTTGAATGTTCAATGGTAGCTAAACAAATACTGTGACATCCCACCTGATGAATTCAGAAGGCAAACTCAGTCTGTGGATGTGGCCTCTACATCCTTGGTTCTATTCCTTGAAACACATATGACAACACAAAGCTTAGAGAGCTGGAGGAGGAATGGAAAGCTTACTTACATTCATAAACTTCTCATACTGAATAGCTGACTCCATGGTATTATTTGAATAATCCAGTGTATCCTTCCAAGAGTGCATGAGGAAAGCCAACCGTAACTGTCGTGCTATTACAAGTTTCAAAATAAACGAGGAAAATAATCATAATCTAAAGCATTTTTATGGCCTCCAATAATGCAGTGGCTAAGAACATAATTTTCAACATTCTTGCTATCAATACATCTACCAAAAAAGCAAGAACATTATTATCCATACAGATAATACTGACAAGGAACAAAGAACAAGGAAGCTGTTCTAAAGTTAGTGAAGAAGAAAGACACCTGGAGTTAGCCATTTTTGGAAACTCCATTATATGCCTGAGTAACAAAATTACCACAGTCGCCCCTCAAAGTACATCAAAAGCATTCAAATTCCAAAGTAATTTTTACCTGTATGTTTCTTTAGTGCATCTTTTATGGTAATGAAATTCTTCAAAGATTTTGACATTTTACAGCCAGCAATTGTTAAGTGGCCAGTATGCAGAAAATACCGAACCCAGTGATCATTTTCAAAGTACGCCTGCAGCAAAAACAAAAAACCCTGAAGACCCAACGCTGTTTACATAGTTACCATGAAATAGGATCATTTAAGAATAAAATCTTGAGACCAAAAAGTTATGCTTATACAAAACACAGATAAAGTTTTAAAAATTAATCGATGGATTTGTGTGAGTTGCAGTCAAAGCAAAGCACGTTGCTTTTTCACTGCAGAAACTGAAGGCCAGTTCACTCACCTCAGACTGTGCCAGTTCATTGTCATGGTGGGGAAATCGGAGATCAAAACCCCCTCCATGAATATCCATTGACTCTCCTAGAATGGATCCAGCCATCGCGGAACATTCAATGTGCCAACCTGGACGTCCCTGTTAAGAAAAAGACATTATGTGGCTACTACTTATTTGTCTTCTGCTCCTGCCTACGTATCATTCCCTCATTGCTCTGCTCCTAAGCAGTTACACACCTGAGGAAATGAGATACAGTTCTACCAAGAAAAAAAAGATTCTCAGTCTCAGCTTCATAGAAGTAATACTGTTGGATTTAAAGATCAAACATGGCATATACATCTGTGATGCTTTGATTATCCTTATTATTCTTTTAAAAATTACATTAATACTTTTGATCACAAGGAAAAAAGAAGATATAGAAATTACTGCAGATAAAACCTGTAGATAAATAGAGGACAAATGATCAGTAACAGCCATCATGAGTCTGCATGCAGACTTCTGCTTAAAAGGTATCAAACAGACAGACTGATACACATTCTAAATTATTAAATGAACATAGCAACAGAATCTATGACTGAATACAAGATAATCTACACATTATTAATATGAGATGAAGCAAAGTATTTGTGTAACATGCTATTTAATAAGGCGTAGAAGAGCTAAATCCTGATTATAATGTCCTTACCTTTCCCCATGGAGAGTCCCATGAAGGCTCTCCTGGCTTGGAAGATTTCCACAAAGCAAAATCACTTGGAGAATGCTTCTCACTTAAGCGATCAGCTGAGATGCTCAAGTCACCTTTCAGAAGAGAAAAGGTAAATATATACATTTTATTTAAACACCAGCATTATTGATTTTTAGCCTTGCTGTACCTCACATCAAGTAAATTAAAAAAATGAATAAATAGAAAATAAAAACACTCAGCCCTCAAAATTCCTCATAATTAACCTTGATAATCCTTTGGGGTTTTGTTTGGTTGACAGGAAATCTGACAAGTAGTATCAGCTGCACTGCTTTCTAAGTTTGGACGTGAGATTCATCTACATTCTCTCTGCAGGCACAATTCCAATATTGTAGTTACAGAAAAAGAAATATAGAAACAAAACCCCCTATACTCATAGACAAGTAAGACTACAGAATCAAATTCACGCCAAAATTAGGAAGATCCAAATTAAGACTAGGATTTTCTTAATCTGCACACACAACATGATCACAGGATATTTCTTCCACCCCTCTAATCTCAGTTGCTGCACAGAATGGCTGGTAGTTGTTCAATAGCTGTTTACTGTTTTGTTACCACCACAGATGTGTTATGCATTAATTGGTGTTAGCTCCTTATCACCATTTAGGTGGTACTCTCATTATAACATCTTTAAAACACAGGAAATTTACCATTTCTGCAGTACTGTCAAACACTAAAGTGGTTAACAATACCATCTACCACACAAGAATCCAGGATAAAGACAAAATTGTCAAGGTTAAACTTGTCAATTAATTTTGATGTACGGATTGAGATACCTGCAATCTCAATTGTTTAGAATATCTAACATTATGCACTTCAAAGTATTATGCTTTTATTTACATTAATTGCAACTTTCAAAGCTCAGCATTTCTGCTGCCTGTAATAGTCAAAATTACATTATCTGTCAGGGTAAGGACAATCATCACAAATGAGTCAAAGCAGCTAAGCTGACAAGCAATAACTTGATGTATGCACACTCTTGGTTAGTTACATTAATCACTCAGCATTGGTTCCTATTTGCAAAAGGACACAACAATTCAACAAAACTGACTGTTACATAGCAGAAATTACACATTCATGTTACCACAAAGACAAGCACCTTCTATTTCACCTAGAAGATTTCAGTTACAACGGTCTTAATGAAGAAGAGAAACCACATCCACTTTAAGCTGCTTCTCTCAGATACTGCTAGTTTCACCTAGTACAAGGGCCCTTATTTTACCTAGTCTGAGTGTTATATGAAAACCTTTTAATATTCTTCTGATAGACTTTGCGGATGCTTTGCTACTAAAACTGTACAACCTTAGAAGCAAATAACTAATGAGTCTGGTTTATTGAGCATTTTAAGCTGCTACTCTGCTATAACTTGACTCAAAAAAAATCTGTATTTGGATTTAGTCCATCACAACAAAGTGAAAAGAATTCTCAGTATGAAAGAGGAACACAAATTTTTGTCGTGAAATAACCACAGCCTGAAGTGGAGAGCATTCACCTGGCATGTGGAAGACCCAGCTTGAAGTCTTTGTTCCTCCTACTTTGAACCAGATGAACAGGCACATAACTGGGCTATAGTCAAATGACTGAGCTATTTACAATTCTGACCAAAAAAACCCCAAACAAACAAAAAAACCCACAACCCCAAAACATCCTAGAATGAATAATGTTTCTTGGTATTTTCCAATTAAAAGCTTTCAGAAAAGGGCAGGCTCAAGCTTCAAAACTTTGGACAAGAAATCTATTAGTAAAGGAAGTATAGCAGGTAAACCATTCAACTCTGACTAATTCAAATGTCAGTGAAAACAACTGAAGAGATCAACACATCATCAGTTTCTTCAGCAACCTAAGCAAATGTTATTTCCCCTTTTTACCTTCACCCTCTTGAAGTGCTTTTTGATCACCTACAGCTTCAGGAACCAACTTAGCATAGGAGTGTGTTTCACTGGAATCAAACTTCACAGTATCAAAGTATACAGATCCATTGGACACATACCTGAAAAGTTAAAGATCATTGTTTAGCTAACTTTCTACCAAGACTTAACTGAATTTTATCCCAAAAATCACTCTCTTAAACTTAAGTTCTCTAGTGAAATGACATACAGTACTGCTCAGGATTGTAAAGATGACTCAGATGAGCCTAAGTTTTAAGGACTTACCATAAAAGTCCTCAGACAAATCATTGACAGTCATAATAAAAATTATCAAAGGGCAAACAACTAACATCTTTTTATATTAGACAATAGCAGAAAAACAGTTCATGATCAATTTTTTTTTTTTGACTTATGCTATTTACAACTAATTTCTAGCCATTTACTCGGGCATCCACTTTTGAAACCCCTTGCTGAAGGCCAGGAGTCAAAGTTCAAGTGAATGGGACTTTGACTATTTTAATGAATGAGGATTTCACCCTATAAATTTAATAATCTAACTTCTCTCTTTGTAAGACATCATAAGAAGTACAGAATAGCACATTTTCATCAGGTGAGAAATAATAGGTCTTTTGCGAAGGAACCTGAAGTTTCTATATTTGATGAAACACTACTTCTGGAAAAGACTACTATTGCGTAAGAAAACAGAGAAAACAGTTCACAGTTAAGTGTTGAAAGCAATCCTTCTGGCTCTGATACAGTATAAACACACAACAAAAGCATCCAGTAGCAAACTTACCCATAACCATTATCTACAATCTTTTTCACAAAATCCACAATTTCTGGCACATATTCACTAACCCGTGTTAAAACATCTGGAGGTAAAACCTATAGATAAAAAGTAGAATTTTATGTATTTTTTATATATATATATATATTTATACATATGCAAATATACATTAAATATGTATATATTATACATTGGTTAAAAATTGACTCAAAACCAACTGGCAGTAGAATCAAAGATTCCTATTTCAAGCTTTCTGCTCTGAAGCAATGTGCTGTGGCCATTTTTTCCTCAGCCTTTAAGACTATGTTAACAACAAGCTACCACAGAAGATGTCAGCTCTTCCACTTACTGGCACTTCCAACAGAACAGGCAATAAGTGCCTCTGATTTGCAGGTAAATAAATAAACCTTCACTGATCTGAACCACTGCATATGACACGACATTTCATCTGTCACAGACAGATCTGTCCTTGATTGTTATCATCACAAAATTTCTTAGTGACTGAAGACCGATAAGTAGTCAGTCTAAATGCTGAGGTTGGTAGGGCTCTCTTGTGCAGCTATCAGACTCTATCTCAAACTTCTGGATCAGTTTATGATTATAAGCCCATGTTACACCAAGGGGAAGGGATAGAGTGCACACGTCAAACAGTTAACTGGCTCTGGTAACATGCACAATGGATTTAAGATTGTTGGGATGGAAACAGAACAGGTGCTAATTTAACAGCTACCTATTCACATTAAAGAAAATACTTTATCAATATGAGGTTTTTGAAAGCTGTTAAGGACCTAAATTGTATTCTGGGTAATACGAGGCATGGCACATACACTTCTAGAACAGAAAACAGTTTATTTACTTACATTGAGCGCTTCCATATCTTTATGAAATTCTCCTTCCCAGAATTTGGGGAGCTTTGAGAATATGGAATTGTCAGTCACCTGACTGCCAAATTTTGTGTCCAACCAGTCAGACAGCAAATCCTTGGCTTCTTCCAACAGTATCTATAGAACAATAATTGTAAGTGCAACTGATCAAAGACTTGCCCTGTTTAAACTCTGCAGAAAGATCTTACTCTGAACAGAGAGGTTTGCTTAAGGAAAAAGACACTTGGCTATGAATACAGAGTAACCTGTGTTCCTACCAGATTTTTATCATATTGCTCTTCATAAATATGGATGAAACAAACAGAGGAAGGAAGATGAACTGATAAGTGATATCTACTTTGATATCAATCACTGAAGTAGGCATGTGGAATTTACACTGTGAACATCGGATGGGACCTGCAGTTATATCACATCATCTGTTCCCCCCTTTACTACTGGATAATCCTAACAGAAGCCTTTCTGTGCACATTGCTGAAAAGTGTTTGAAAGACTAATTTGAACATCAGCAAGGATACAGTTCAGTCTGATATTAAAAGATGAGGGGTTTTTACAATAGGATATAGGAGGTGTGATTGTTTAGATTTTGGTTGGTTTTAAAATTCTGTTAGGTCAGTATACACTTTTATAAAGGCACTTGATATTAGAATAGCTGGACTTTTTTAAAAAATGTAATTTAGAGAGAGTCTTCTCAAGAAGGGAGCACATACCCTATGCTTCCTACAGTAATTATCACAAATAATCTGAAAGCAAGAAAAGATGACAGTAGAAACCAATTACTAAAAGATGGTAGTTATATTGACTGACTAGGTTACTGGGACACTACCAAAGCCCAATAAAGTCAATAGGATTATTGTCGCTAAATGCAACGGCCTTTGGATAAAAATTATCCTGAGCATAACTTTTTGGGATGTACTTTTTTCTCTGACCAGAAAGAGAAACACTTTTGTAGAAAAACGCCACCAGTATTGGAATGTCATAAATGCATGTTCAGTAATCTATACTGAAACTAATTCATTGAGACAAAAAAGTCAAAGTCTAAATATATGCAAGAGAAAAATCCCCACTGGAACGGTAAAAATAACTGAGTAATTATCACAGTAGGAGGGGAAAAAAAAAGCCACTGATAAAAACAGCATGCAAAAACTATAGAGTTGGATTCAAAGATCAAACCTCCTGTATTGAATGCAAAGTACTAAAAAGTCTTCGGGCCCACCATTCCTCTTTTTAGGAATAAAAATTTCCATAATGTTTCAGGGAATCACTACAAGCTAAATATTATTTTTTAAACCCCTAACAGTTATAAGCCAAATATAATTTAAAACAGAGCTCAAACTGACCTCATGACATCTGTTGATCTCTTCTGCGGGGAGTTTGGCTTGCACAGCTTCTTGTAGAGGGTCAAAAGCAGACTTCACTGCATTTTGAATTCTTTCTAACATTTGCTTTTTATCTGGGTCTGTCGTCTCATTTAATTTAACTGAAAAGAGCTACAATTAAAAAAAAATTTAGAAAGCAACTTGCAGTACAGTAGCACTATGTTCCATACACAATTTATTATCTTAGCCACATAGTATCTTGCTAGTGACGAATAATACATTATGCCACATGAAAAGCTTTGATATCAAACTCCTGAAACATACTCCTCATCAGAAATAAAGAAGTTGAAAGAATTTAGTTCACATCTGAATTCAGTTTTTCAGAAAGACTTTATAAATTACTACATCATCACTACTGTTGTTCAGTAATTTTCATTTTCTATGCAGTTGATCACCTCAATTACACAGTTGATTAACACAAATCTGAAAAGAAGAAGCTTTAATGTGAAACATAGAGATTAAATGTTATGCTCTGAGAGCATGTCAGGCAATGACAGTTGGGTAAAATTCCCAGACCTCCTATTCCCAGGCCTGCATTCAATTCATTAGACTGGTAATCTCTTTGTGATCTGTAGTGTTAAAAATGAGCAGAGAATCGCCTTCCCCCACTTTCAGTCCAGCATACACTATTTATTAAATCCCTAAAGCTTTGGAGGCTTTTTGCTCTTTCCAAGGCCATCAATGGTACAAAAGAGAAATCTCACAAGCTTTAAAAGATTATGCACATATCACCATTTAAAAACTATTTCAAAGGGTTATTTTTAAAGTTTGAATTCTAACACAAACATCCAAATGCTTTTTGAGCTTTTTCCCCAACACCCCAACAACAATATACATGCACTCACAAACAAATGCTAAGGACACAAAGATCAGGCATGTCTTTTACACGATAGTTCTAGTCAGTTCTAAAACAATGGAAGAATCAAAGTGATGTGCGGTTCCAATCACATTTCTAATATGGGTGGTAACAGTTCAATAGAAAAACTGAAACAAGCGCAAAGTTTAAGGAGGTAGCAGTCAGAGGCATTTTTTAGATGCTTTGCTACATTATTGAGTAAGAACCTAAAACACTAGCAGGGATTAAATACCACACCCACCTCTGAGGCAGTTTTAACATCTTCAAGTAGCTGATCTGGTGCCGATTTGTTCTCTCTATACCGTTCAAAAAGGTAATTTTGTCTTGCTCTCTTGATGATCTACAGAGCAGAAATGTGAACATACTTTTCTGAAGCGACACATAGTTTTACATAAAGTGCAAATAAAACCTATTACATACCAAAGGCATTTCAGAATCCCTATAAATTTAACAAGGTACAAGAATTACATGCAGTAATACAAATTAAACACACCATACATAGTTAATCAGGTACCTCAACAGAGTTAATTAGGAATCTCAACAGGCAAATAAGTTACCTCTGTAAAATGCTTAGTCTTCATCATTTACGACAGCGTTCATTTATATACAACACAGGTTTTGCTACCTTAGGAATGCTACAAAACTGAGAAAAACCAATGTGTACAAAATGTATGTGTATATTAATAAGTGTAAGGTTTATCTTGGCTTATCAAATGGCAATTACATACAACTCTGACTTCCATGTTCAAAGTACAGTATTTTAGATTGCAATTTAAAAAGACTTTACCTTATCATCAATATCTGTAATATTCATACAATAGAAAATGTCATATTTAAAATAATCCCTCAAGATTCTTCTCAGGATATCAAATGAGATGTATGACCTAAAAACATAAAAGATATAGGGGTGTTTTTAGTGAACACCTCGAGTCCATTTCTATGCTATGCACAAACTACTTTAATCTCAAGGTCCACAATTTTACGACAGTTCTGATTTTTCATCATCTACTAGTAAGTTTTTAATCACACAATGACATAATATTATAACATGCTTTTAATCTCAAATGTCAAGTGTTGAGTATAGTGAGACTATTTGCTAGTAATACACTCATCTAAATAAAGTACCTTTTTCTATTAACCTTTTGCTTCCAATAGGCACTGTTATTACCTATATCAAAAAAAGGAACTGCAGTACCTGGCATGTCCCATGTGAGAAGCATCGTAAACTGTTGGACCACAGCAATACCACAAGACCCTTTTTCCATTCTGAGGCTGAAATATTTCCTTAATTGAAAGGGAAGGTACAGTGATCAGAAAAAACTGAAGTCATGATCTCAGGTCAGTAACACCATATTTGGAGATTACAATGTGAAAACAGGGATTATAATTACAGAAAAGGAATAGTTATTCCACTCCCAGTTTTACCATAAGAAAAGATCACCACTAGCTTTATCATGTAAGAAAGAGAACAGGGTGTGGCTGCTTATGTTATCTGTACTCTTATCAATCAAGATATCAGATTACAAAGATTTGGACTAGGCAGGGCATTATGCAAGTTATGTCTGTAAAAGGGAAGATCAGGCTTTCATTTACACTGATAAAGGTTACAGAGTATAATCATTTCACACATATTTGGATACTACATCCCATATAACATTAGTATTTTTACTCTTTCCTCTCTTTCCCAAAGGGCCTTCAAACAAGACCACAAGAAGTTTTACCAGTTTATGTTACAGTACTATAATTGGCAAGACTTTTTTTTACACAGACATCCAAATAAAGAAACTGTGATTTTATTCTGTTCACATTGCCTATACTTATGTGCATTACAGCTGAACCCCTGGCTATTCTGCATGACGATAACTTGCAATTGGGAACTATACATTATGCAATATACACATACATACACACACTTGTAGTATATGTATATTTATTGTGTATATTATAACACTTGCGCAGTAAACACACTTGACTGATGCAGCATCTCTGACACATGCTTGTTAACATTCTGCAAAATACAACCCAGAAACCCATCTACTGATAGGGTAAACACTTAAGAAATAAACATTTGATGACTTCTCTCTATTTGTGTTTCTACAGAAATCTCCACTTTTCTTTCATTTAGTCACCTTATTGCGAGTCAGGCTGTTGTAGAGGCAGAGCCTAGAATGTTTTGTCCCTTCAGGGGGAGACCAGGGGGGCTGCACACGCTTGCCTTTACCTAGGAGAAAAAATAGTTTAAAGGGAACTGCAAAGAACTTTCCACAAACAGATTTGCAATGTAACATTTTCTCCTTATCACATCACTAAGTTATTTAAAGAGAAAAAAACCACATATAATTAGACAAAGCAGCTCCAATCCTAGTAATCCAACTACTTTTGTTAGAGCTTCCTACAAAGCCACTAAAATCAAAGTAAATTATTTCAATCAAGTTTATTTTCTAATCTCTGACTTGCCATGCCTATTAACCTTTGATCCAAGTAACACGAAGGAAGAGGGTATAAAAGTAAGAGCATGCAATTCAGTTAAAGCACTAATGAGAGCTCTAAAATTTAATGAATTATTAATAAAGTGTTATGGTAGTCCTGGGCTTTCTGCAACACCACTGATTTTACTGTGATGGCATATCACAGATCTCATACAGATTTTGCAAAAAATCTTCACAGACCAGAGTTAGTCTTTAGAGCCAATATTGACAGAGTATGTGTACTCAGGGTGAGAGGGAGGGGAGACAAAAGGTTTAAAGAACCTCAGCTTTTTATCATACATTGTTGCTATGTACACAAGGCATTTCTGAGCACACTCATTTACCACAAATATGCTCCAATTCAGCAAGAGGCTAAATTTTGTCGTCAAAGAGAGTAGATAAAACCTAGGGCAATATTAGTGACAATATTCTTGCATTTGTTTTCTTCTAAATTTTTTAACTGTTGTTAAACTCATGTCTTTTTCAAACAAGAGTATGAATATGTCATCTGTCAAAGAGTTGCAGTTTGCTATGCACAGGGCTGCTTACAACTGTAAAGAACTTAAACTAATTATCCCATTAACTAGGAATGAAAGCAAACCAGGAAATTCAAAAATACAGCAAGGTTGCTGGCTTAATACACATAGCACTGTCTTTAGGAATTCTCATGGTATGCATTTTAACTGCAATTAAAATATTATACAAACTATTTGTATAGTTTGCAAACAAAATTGCCTTTCTGATCTTGTGTCTCAGGGTGCTCTTCATTAACTCTGCTACCCCCAATATCTTCATATGAATATTTTGGCTTAAAAGCTTCAAGTAATGTAAACATTCATTGGTGTAAAAAATTTAATCTCTTCCTCATCTTCCTTTTTTGAATAACTGCCTAAATAAGAAAGATATTAACTGTAGTACTCTGTCTCACAAATGGACTCTATTTAATCTCCATGAGTCCACGGAAGTAAGTGTTTATTCTATGCATTTCATTGTATGAGGTACTCCTGAACAGAACACCTCAAGTTCAAGAGCAGCCTATCCATAACACAGACCATATACCAAGGTACGGATTTGTTTACTCTTTGATTTACAAAGATTACTCTGTCATGCTTAATTGTGGCTAACATTTCCCTTGGGGAAAGAAGGCTATGTGGGTTACTCTAATAAAAGATAAATCTGTAAAGCTTTTTTTCCTTACAACCACACCAAACATAAGAAAAAAACCCAGATATCGCACCCTAAAGTTCTCAGCTTGCGAGTTAGGTGTCATGTTATATCCACTACATGGACACCAAGGGCAAAGTGAAAGGCACAGTCTGTTCAAATACAGCTCGACCAGCTATAGTCTTCTCCCTGGTTGAACTGAAGTTCATTTGCTCTAATCCACCCCTGGAGCTCTCTGATACCCAAAAAAACCTGATAAAATATCCAAGGTCTAAGGAGTGTGATAGATTCACATGTCATTTTCATAGTGAACACTGCAGAACACCATTTCAGACTTCAGATACACATGCACAGATCATGAAGATAACAAGACATAACCCTTCAGAAAGACTTAACATTAAAGATTTCATGGACAGGAAAACAGAAACCTTTTCTCTCATTGTTCCAGCCTGATCCATGAAAGTCTGCACACAAACTGCAGTTAGTGGCATTAAATCTGCTAATAGAGCCAGCGCTACAGCTGAGATCCCTTCCCTGCTGAAAGGAAATCAATAACCAGCACAAACGCATGCAGGCACACACACATACAGAATCTACTCACAGCAGTCTGATTTTAACTGCTGGTCTGCTAGGAATTGAGAACACATACAAGGAGAGGTTGTGAGAAGATGGCATGGGAGTAATATTAGTCTACAACCATCAGCAAAAATGACAGACATTATGCATTCATTTGTAGGTATTGCAAGCACTACAACAGCTCTGTGTTATTATTATTAATTATTTCATGACTCCCTGAGCAAGGATCTCACTATAAAGCAATTAAATTAGACTAGCTCATTGGAAAACAACCCAGGAGAGTGATGCAGCTCCCAAAAATGCCAGCACCCATGCTTACACAATGACCTAGATTAACCGGTTAGTATTTCCTCAAATCATCAGCAATGCCTAAATTACCAGGGTTAAAAAAGAACCCCAAACATTCTTCTTGAAATTCAGTGTTAATAACAATCATAAGAGGCAGTATTCAGTTTACTTTATTATGAATTTGTATATTATACAACAACTATTTAGTTATCCATGCAGGGAAAAAAAAGTGGACTGAGCAAATCCTGGTATTTTAGAGAACAAGCCAAAGCCCGCATATTCTTTTACAATCCAGTGGCTAGCTTTTAAAAGAAAATACACAATCGAATTCTGTACACTGAGGAATTTTAAAATCAAAGAAATGTGGAAACAGAGCTTTAACATTCAAATAGGTCAGGATCTATCAATTACATAGTATGCAAGAAGAATTTCAAGACCTTGAATACAAGTTGATATGGTAAATTTTAAAGTGTGCGAGAGAGTATGAAAGGGAACTTCCAGGAATTCTCAGCAATAAAAACCAATACAATGTCAGCTAGTCTATAACCTGCCCACCAGTTTCGTATTACTCACTTGTTTGAAGTTTACAAGGCTCATTTTTTTCACTGCTGCCATCATAGATTGCTTCTATGTGTCTGTACCACCGGACAACATGGATATACTGGTCCACAGGTGGCCCCGAAAACTTTCTGAATACCTCCACATCTGCATGTGAAAATGTGAACCCCTGGATATAACTACGAGTGCTCAGGTACTCGTTCAAAGCCTTCACCCTGGCTTCCTCTTCACTAATGCTCAGAATAAAACTGTAGCTGGAAGCTGTAAAGAGAGGCACAGGACATTTGGTCAGCATTAAAAGAAGGAGATCCCATGACCAAAATATTTCCTTGTACTATACATCTCCCCCTCTAAATGAGCTCTGGCAACTGACAAGAAATTTGAGAAAAATAAATTTAATACAAGCTACTGAGTAACTATATATTTCCTATGAATAGGATTATGTTCGTGCTGTGATAAGTTTTTCAGAGGCATCTTTACAAAAGAGTAGTAAGGACAAAAGCGCAGGTCCTTTTCATGACGAAATATTATCTACTTGAAATTGGAGAAAATTCTTCACACACAGCAAACCTAATCAGTCACTCTTTTCCACGCTGTTAAAACACTCATCCTGCAAATATTTAAATAAGATTAATTTTATACACTGTGGATAGGCTGTGAGTAAGTCTACTGAAGTTGTGCATATCCTTAAATCTTTGCAGGAGTGGGGCCTGCATGCAGGCTCCCAGCACGATGCTCAGTTACTCCTACTTGCTTTAACAACTCAAAACTTAAGCTGTTGCTGTGTATTTCTGTACTTCTATACCACTTTGTCTCCTCAGACGTATGAGTAACATTTAAAATGAGTAAGATCTACACAAATGAACAGAAAGGATATCAGATCGTGCTCCTCCCTCACAATTTTTTAATTCCATGATTTATTTGGTATACAGGCAAAGCAGCTTCAATTATGTCTCATCTTCACGAACACAGGTACATGGAGGAAGCAGCAGAAGGGGTCTGTGACTGGGAAAGGAATGCTCACAGTAATGGCAAGCCCTGGGCAAGTCAGTGAGTGTGAAGCACCGCGGAGGTTAGGGCATCTGGGCTAGCGCTGACGTTAGGTAAACCTGGCATTCGTATCTTCCTACAATTCAACGTTTGTAACTCTGTTCGTGTTCAAAGTACTGTATACACATTAAGCCTGCTAGGTAGTCAGCCAAGAAGGTAATTTAAGATGTGGTCAAGGTCACGGAGCAATAAGGTGAGAGAGGCAGTATGAGAACACCTGTCCCTGCTCCCAAACCCTGACAGAGACCACTGCCACAAGGGTTGCTTCTTACACCAGTACGAACATCTTCTGCACAAGTAGTTCCCAAAGCACCAGAGGTGCTCACAGACTAACGCTCTTGGAAAGGGAAGGATGAGAGGAGATGGAGAAGTGATGGCTAGGAGAGGATGTGAGGAACTGCAGAATTGAAAAGTTTTTCCAAATATCATCAATTAAGACTTTATGAGCAGCTCATTTCCTATATGGAAATCAATTATTAAAATATTCTACAGGAACTCAGGATGACAGGGAAATGGCAGATAGATACCAAGTATATCTGTGTCTGACTCTTTTGAGTATAAATGAGATATAGTGGCCCACCAGCAGAACTACTAAAAAAGATCAGTGATTAAAAAAAAAAAAATTAAAAAAAAAAAAATCAAAGGTCACAAAAGATATTTAAAATTCATACACAAAAGCAAAGTCAGATTCATGTGAAGTCTTAATCCTTCTTAAGGGCTATCCATGTAATTGTTCATTATAAATAAGGAATAACAAGTAAATAATGGTTTATAACTAGACCTTATGGGCTTGCCTTACCCGGCTGTACGGGATTCAGCTTCGGCTCACATAGTTAATCTTACTGTAAACTTTGCAGGCTCCTAAATATTTACTGATGTTTATCATCACAGAACTTCACATGTTTATACACATGAAATAGTTTGAAATAGTTACGTTCATTAACTATGGAAACCTAAGACATAAGTCTTCCCTGAATGTGAATTTTGTATCCATGAATCATGAGGGAGAAGGCCAAAAAAAGTACTACAAGAATGATCTGTGTAGAAATGAAACTATATCTCAAAGAAAAGATCTTTAAATATCTATTGCAAGGAGTGCAACACTCAATTTGCAAAGTATTATTAGGGTTATTACAATCATTATTCACACACCAGGCTGCTAATGGGAAGCAAGTCAGTGTATCTGAAACAATATAAGTGCTTTCCAACCACATCGGTAAACCAATCTAAAAGGGAAGTTGCACAAACTTACACACAAATACAACAAAGATGACAGAACTCCAGCAAGCTAATTTTGGTAAGTAAAGATGGCAAATACTGCCTGTGAGTGTCAGCACCAGCTCAGCCCTGATAAGCAGAGCAACCCAAACTACTTTGAACAATCTTGGCACACACATTAATACTTGAAATTACAAAGTTTGACGTTACGTCTAGTTGCAAGAGCAACAGCAGACTTGAAAGTGTAATACATCAAAGAAACCAGTTAGCCCAGGGGACCTAACAGGAGGATGTCTTTATGTTGAGACTGATCACTGACTCAAATTCAGCCCAAACTCAGGTCCGTGACTGCGCACCGCAGCCCGTGCAATACAGCAGGAACACACCTGAGCAGCTGTTGACAGGGCTTCTCAGGGCGCAGCAGCAGCTGAGCCACAGCGGTCTCCAGCTCCCAGCAGGCTCCCTGTACCAATACAAGTAGCCCACATTGGTTTCACAGGCTGTGCTGAGCTCCAAACTTCCTTTTCTAGACTGACAGCTACTTTCCAAACCATGACAGCTAGCTTAAAGCTAGCACAGACATGTTCTACTCTCTGCTGCAGTCAGGTGCAGAGATACAAGCAAATTTGCTGTGTTTGAGAGAGTGCCGAGTGATCAGTGCAATTCTGCAATACCTCTGAGCATCCTATTTCAGTACATACAGGACAAAACCTTTCTCACTTCTGGCATTCTTGTGAGTAGCTCCAAACTGGACTGAACTAACAAAACAAAAGCTCTTCTCCTGAAGCACAGGGTGCTTTCCTGAGAAGAAAGAGTGAATATGATAACAGTGTCATTTGGAAGGCAGTATACCAGAGAACCATTCATTTTCAAGCAAAAGAAATCACTCAATACTATCTTTACATAAACATTTGTTCTGATTTCACTTATAGCACTACTAAAAACAAGAGTAGTACATCCACAGAATCTTGGTTTTGTGATTTATATTCCGCACCCTCAGTTTCCCCACTCAACTGTTTCGCAATGCCTTTAACTCATCACACAATCCCACTGAAATATTTCCTGGTACCTCCTAAGTGCTTCATCCCCTCTCCCCATACACTTCAGTATCTCCATCCTCCTGTATAGCTCCAGCCCATCTCTGCTCAGTCTGCCAACTGTGGCCATGAGGCAGCCCACTGTCAAACGTAATTAATACCAACCCATGGATTCAAACACTATTGAGGGAGAAGGGCCAATGGACATACATAGGTCTGACCTGTTTTACCCCTGTTGCTTTAGGAAAGCAGGCTAAGGAATAGCACTCTCTGACTGTAACTTTTTTCCCCTCCCAAAACAGAAAAATGACAGTTGCTACTACTCAATTGCATTAGGAAGTGTCTTCTTGACAACTGAAACGCAGGAGCATTACAGAGCAGTTGCATAACACTGAGTGTTAACTCATGTGAATGGAATGATCCATAGACACCAAATCATATCACTCAAGAGCAACTCCGTTCAGAAAACAAGCACTAAGTGCACGAGTATTGGAGAGGTAGCAAAATAACCTTGAAAAATCATAAGAATGAATGTTAACAATGTAATACTCCCCCTGCGTTAAAAAGTTCTTTCAAAAAAATCCCACGGTAGACATCAATTAATATAGTTCTCATACAATAATTGCTGGTGGACAATCTCTTTGGGCTATATAATTGTCACACATTCTTCTTTCCGTGCATGGAGTGCTTTGGAGACTACTAAAGGGCAGTGAGAATTTCTCTGCAAGATTGCAGCACCACACAGACTCAAAGGCGCAAAATCGCGTCTACATTTTATTTGCACATAAAATACCTTCTGAAGCTTAATCAAAATGTGTAACCCACACTATCAAATTTGATGGAAATTTTTCACTTCTCTTAACTTGGAAACAAAAACCTCTGTTCCTTGAAGGTGTTGACAGCAAAGTAAATACAGAAAAGCCATGAAGTAGGCAGTAAGCTAGCTGACACAAAACCTGGGAGTTACTTTGCTTCAGGGAAAAATTGGGTTTCCTGGGCTTCCCTGAACCTGCTAACCTTGTCAGTCATAACTCGATGACAAATGAAATGTTCTGGGATTTCTGCAGAGGCATTCTCTGAAAAGCAATCTTATATGTTTCTGAATATTTTAAAATGTCATTTCTCTTCCAGCTTGGCTTTCACATATTTAAAACAACTCATAAAAGATAAGTGTAACATGTTTCATTATTAATACAGCTCCAAACAGGCCATTTATCATTCCAGCTGGCCACTCCGGTAGCTTTAGAAGGAAGTCCAACTACCTGCCCAGCCAAGACGAATTATCCTTTTCCATAACAATTTCAGAACTGAATCAATGCAGCTATCCCATCTATGCAAGACATAGCATACACAGAGAGAGAGAGAGAGAGAGAAGACTCACACATGAGCGGCTTTTAGCAGAGCAGGGATTTTTAAGATGGGGGTATCCCACCAAGGAAGAGCTTGTCAGTCCTAGTCACTTTAGCCCTGTAACTTCCACTTTCACTTTTCCTGAACTGAAACTAAATGTAACAATTACAGTTTCAGTAAAAAGCAAATACTATTTGCCCAACAATAAACTTAACTAAAAAGTTTCTTAAAGCGCGCCTGAACTGAGCCTTTGGTGGGGGGTTTCCCCCCCTTAACTAAGATACTGAAAACACATCTGAAAATGCCAGTCCTTTGACAACAATAAGTGTTTCTGGACTCCCTTACATAGGAACGTTGCTTGTGATGAACAAAGAGCAAAGTAACTTTCAGTAACAAAGAAAAAGGGGCAAAGTCTTTGAATCTATAGATCCTTAACTGGAATGACAGAAATTTCCAACCCTTTACATACCATAATGGTATTTCATACTTGTATGACTGGTATGCCAAGTTTCCATTTGCTACAGTAGTGCCAAAAATTACAGGACTACCCTGGCCCTCCTTCCATATGGAAGAGCACAGTATAACCCATAATTAAAACACGACCACAAAAAAAAGTTCGGAAAAGTCCAAGAGTTCAGACGTGAGTTCAAGGGAGAACACAGATGACTAGGAAAGACGGTAAGGGAGACAGAGGCAGGTGAAAGAAAGCAGACGATGCTGTGATAAGTGCACAACTGACTAAGCGGTCTGGCAGCTACTTAACATCTCTTCGAACCCATTACGCTGGAGAACAGCTGTTTCCAAACTTCAGTACTGAGGAGCTCCAAGTTTTTTCCATAAATCACCATGTGTCATCATTAACCTTTACATTAGTGGTGAGGCATGATGTGGATTGCCTCCCATGGTCTCGCAAGGCACCGGAGGTCCTCCGATCCATAGGCACCTGCGTGAGAGGTGCAACCAGAACCCACAGATCCACGTTTCCCACTGCCCCACGCCTAGTCACACACCGCACTTCGAACTCCTCGCTCCCCATACCCCGAAGTGGCATTGGGAGCTGCTTACGTGTCACCCTCCACCAAGGGACACAGGTGACCTCCCCAGGGGCACCCACCCAACATTGGGCGCGGGGAGCTGATTCCACACGTCGCCGTGATAGCTGCCTGCCTCGCACCTCAGGGGCCTGCGGAGGCGGGGTCCCCCCCAACCCGTTCGGGTGCGTTGGGGGGGACCCCGCCGCCGCAGGCCCCGAGAGACGCGTTGAGGAGGCCGCCAGGACGACACCCCAACGCCCCCAGCCGCCATTTTCCACCCCGACGCCTCAGCTGCTGTGACAGGGCGGTGGGTCGGCGGCTCCCCGCCTCCCCCCGCTCCTCCGCCGCCGCCTGACGTCACGGCGCCCACCTGCCACCGTGACAGCGGCGGAGCCGCGACACCAACCCCCACCGAGCCGTGACAACCCCGGAGAACCCCTCGCCTCGCCTCAACGGGGGGCGCTCCGCGGCGCCGCTCGCCGACTTACCCTGCTCGGCGGCCGCCGCTGCCATCCTGCTGCCTCCTCCCTCCCTTCGCTCGCGAGCTGATGCAACAGCGTGCCCGGAAGCGTCGCCCCGCCCCGCCCCGCTACTTCCGACGGGCGCCCCGCGTCACCACGGCAACGGGGGAACACCGCCCCCCCCCCCCCCCCCCCGCCCACACCGCCTTCCCGCCCACACCGCCTTCCCGCCAAGCGGCGGCCGTCGCCTCAGGAGCCGCCGCCGCTGTGTCGCAGGGGTTTACCACAGCCGGGCGGCCCCAAAACCGAGCGGGAACGGGCCTCCCCTCGCAACATCCCCCCTCAGACAAGAAAGTTCAAGAGTCAACCCCGCTTCTGGCTCAGCCGGGCTTTTATTGCTGTGCTTCAAACGTAACAGTACAAAACAAAACACAATCCTTTCAGAAACCAAAGCATTGCAATCCTCTCAAAAACAGCACAAGCCTCTTGGTCGCCAGCGCCCGGGCTCGAACCGGTCCTGCCTCACACGAAGGGAAGCGCAAGCTGGAGCTCCTCGCTCTCAAGCTGGCATCCGGCGCCTGAGTTTAATATCATACAACTCAAAAGACTTTAGTGAACATCACAACCGGAGTCTGTGTTAACACCGACGGCGTTAAATCACTTCCAGCTCCCTGCGTGAAGGTGAGGAGGATATCAAGTCCATGCCATCATTTTTACTAGCAGTTTGTTGACGTCCTCATTTACAGGAAGTTTGTAGACATATATATGTACACAGGAGCATTTTTGAAGTTCATCGTAAACATTAATTTGTAGCTTCTAATTTACTTATAATGTTATTACTTTTTAAAGTGTTCAATACATTATCATAAGCCTTGGTATCTAGATACCTTAACTCATCCAGTAACTTAATAATAGATTGTTTCTCTCCCAGTGTGTTTTTCCAGGTGAGAAGCATCTGATAAGATTGCTCTTCTATATCATTAGGAACGTCATGAATAATTTTATCAATATAATTTTCCTGCAGATGAGTTCTCATAAGCCGCTTCCATTTTTTCGGTGGTACTTCATTTATAAAGGTCCAAAAGCTGTCTCTCAGTTCTGAAAGAAAACATAAACAACACACACCAGCTTAGGTTTTAAACTACAGATTTTTTTCATAGCTAACGTACATGCTTTCCCATCAATTTTCAGCCAATACATGCACAGACCAAATAGCAGCAGCAAGGCCAGGTTTGGCACCTAAGCAGCAGCAGGACAAACCACTGAGTGATCTTGAAAGAGGCTAAAGGGATCATTCTACATGTCTCAAAAGTAGTTTCTTAAGATGAGACACCACTCAGTAAAGGTGGGTTTCAGGACAGCTTCATCGGCCTGCATGTCTTCACTTAAGCCTAACAGGGCTGCTCAACAGCAGGCTTTAACCACCACTGCACTACGCTATTGGTATAGGTTTGCCACGCCAAGACCAGCATAAGCAAAACCCGTCGCTTGGACATCCAGCACATCAACTTGCTGGGTACGGGGATTCGATGCAATCTTCCACATGAGCAGACATGTGTCAGAAAGGTCTGCTCTGACCTATACCCCACTCATTAAGGCAGAGTACACTTCGCAATGCAGACTTGTTTAAAAACATACAAAACCAAATTTGTACTGTTCTTATTCTTAAAAGCATGCCTGCACTATACTCCTGTGCAGAAAAGCCATGCTTTAAAGTAGAACAATTTGCCACAGGAATTACAACTTCACTCAAACGTAGTAATAATCTTGTTTCAGCGTATTCTACAGTAATCTGAAAGCCTTATAGCCCTAAGACAATATTCATTAGCCTCCCTACACCATTCCTTAAGCAGACCAAAGTCAACAGGAAAAAAACCAAATTCAAATACTGCCAATTTATGGAATACTTACCTTTTTGAGAGAGATCTTTAACAATTATCTGGCACACTGGTTCTCGTACCTGTAATACAGAGTTGGACCATTACCAAAACGTATCCGAGCACTTGACTCATGATTATTCCTGAGCTACTTGGTAGCTTGCTTCCACAGCACACACACTGGTAAGGGGGAGGGGGGCAGATTTTCACAGCACAGCTGGAAGTATTTGAGTAAAGAAAATGCCACACTGAAACAGCTCTGAAGTGAAGCAACAAGGCAACACATTTGCTACTATTGCAAAAGAATAGCTTCTGTGTAAATATTGAACAGGGGGATGAGAGAGGCAGAGCAGATCAAATGAGGGACTGAAGTTTGCTTTCCCAAGATATCACTTCCCATACTTTCTATTACATCTTTAAGGCGAAGCCTCCTATTCTCCATCATTCTGCCTGACAACAGTATCTATCACTCAAGGAATAATTAAGAACTCAACTAAAATTACACATGCCAGGAAATATGATGAGAATTTCACACACACACACTTACCATACACTCTGCTGGCATCCTACCACTTGGTATGTTGGGTATGTCGGACAGGGCATTCTGACGAGAAGCAGGATTCTGCCCAGTTTTTGCTGGTAACAAAGACTCAGCGATCCTCCTCCAGCACCTTTCCATGTGGCGCTTCCATTGCCCGTGCAGGATGGTGCCCCGCTCAGAAAGCGCAACACCATTTTCCTCTGGTGATGTGGGGTTTACTTCCAAGTTAATGCTGGTTTGTACTTGGCCCTCTGGGCTCTCATCAGAGTTCTCACCCTCTGGGTTGGCATTATTTGCATGTGTCTCCATTTCTGGTAAAATGAAGCTTTCAGTACTGCCCTCAGACTCCTGTAAAGAATAAGAACATATTTTAAGAGATGTTTCATAGGTAGGCCTTCAAGGACAATCTGAAGGAAGAAAACAGAATACTTGAAATCACCAAATACCAGAAAAATAATAGGAGAGCTGCTAATTTAGCAGAGTTACAAATGTGGCAAAGTTACAGCCTTTAGAAACTTGGACTTCAAATGGCTTCAGAGCCTTAACTCTCTGCTTCGCTGGCTGTTCTGCTCCCACTGGACTGCAGGGTAAGTCTCAAAGGCTACCTCCACAACAAACACAGGAAACTTTTTCTAATGTTTTCACTGGCAGGTATTGCTGCTTACTCCTCTCTAGGTATGGAAGGTATGCACCCTCCTGAGGCAGGAGGAAATTAAATTGCCTTGCTGCACCTGAGCTGACTTTACAGCAACAGGGGCCTCAAGCCTACCATTGTATCAAGGCTGATGCTCTCAGAGCTTTTGCTGAGGTGATAATAGCCTACCAGCTCCATGTCAGTGCACTAACTTGGGGTGGGTTTTTTTTGGCTGGATTAGTTTTTCTGGCAGATTCACAAACTAGAATCACTTGAAAGAAGTCAGTGAGCACCAGTGCACATTGCATAGCTTTTGTGAGGGGACAGAGGGAAGCAAGTGAGGAGGGCTGCATCAGTTTTAGCATTGTCAACACATTAAACAAGCATATGCTAGGGAGTATAGCTCCAATGCATCAAGAACAGCACAAGTACAAAGCAGGCCAGCATCTATCTAGCATATCAGCTAGTGCTAAAACTGGAAAGCTTTAGGAATTTTTTTTAAACATGGAAAATGAGGGCAAGGAGTGAGTGTTTTTCCAATAGGACTTGTGTTTGAGGTACTGCTCCCCCATGAGTGTAAGCCAGTGTGATTTTTGTTTGCACAAGGTCAGTGACCCACATGTGACACCAGCACTTGACCAAATGCGTAAGCAGGGATGTGAGGGGAACCACCCCACACATCACACATGTAGTTGTACATCATCCTCATTGAATCCACTTTCTGTTTAAGGGTGCAAACAGGTTAAACAAGTTGATCCTATTTATACAGAATAGTTCTTAAATAGGTAAGCGAGTGAAGGTACCCAGCATGTCTGACTAATAGCTGCTGCTGTATTTTGGAATGAAATAAAGTATCAGCAGTATTATATATTTTTTTACAGCAGTATGAATTCGCTGGTACTTTGGAAAGGACAGTGTGTTGGTGCCAGAACACCTGGTCTGAGGACTGCATCAGTGTAACTCCCCTTAGCAAGTAAGCTTTTTGCTACAGTAGCACGAACACTCTAAGCATGCAGACATTATGACTCAAGTCTGTGACAACTCTTATGTCAGAGCTAAGCGTCACCATGCACTAATTTGTGATTGTGTTATTCTACTACCATTTTATTCAAATTAAAGAGACAGTGTATTTGCCTATTCCTACGCTACAACATTTTGACCAGGTTTTCCTGTCACGTTTCTTCATCAGCTTCTACGAATAGACGAAGCACTGCGAATCTGGCCAGGGCGTGTGGGGAGACACAACCCAACAAAAACCCACGGGTGATTCACATATTTGAGCCACTTACGGACCTTAAAAAAGAGAAGGGTTTAAGGTGATGTTTTTAACAGATCTTTCAATTCTACTTCTTCAGTCTTCAAGTATTTGTGACATAATTAAAATGCATTTAATTTCTTGCAATGTCTAACTAGTAAGATTAGACAAGAGCTTACACACTAAGTGAGTAGCGCATGCAATGGGTGAGGGCCAAGAAAGGCAACAGGGAGAAAAAGGTGCTGCACACATGCTCCGAGAGGAATCTGGATGCTTTTCTTAGATCCTCATCAAGACAAATGTTTGTTTTACAGCTTGGTGTTACACACTGTTAACTGTATTGGTGAAGATTGAGCTCATTTTTGCCTCACCGTGCTGTTAGGAGTGTAAAGCTAGACTAGCTAAATGCAAGATAAATACAAGACTAGCCTGTAAAGTGCTAGCCTAGCAATAATCTTTCTAGACTGAAACTGCAAGGTTCTGAAATAGTATTTGACTGCAGAAGGCCAGGGTGAACCTGGCTTTAAAGCAGAACCCATGCCAGCAGCCAGCCTTAGCTTGGTAAACCCTTTTCAGGGATGTATTTCTGAACTGGTGTGCTAAGCCCCGAACCCCTTGTTTTATGGGACTGTCTAGGACCAAGCAGTTACACTCAGACCCAGACTCAGCCACTTCGCTGAATCAAGAGAATTCAGTCTTGTGAACAAACAACATTGTAGTCAAAATGCAAGGAAAGCTAGAACACCACCGTGCAGGGAGGTGACAGCCAACATTGCCTGGGGAATACACGCATGAAGCGGCAAAGAACTAATTGGATCAAGGCATCACTTGGAGACAGTCTGAAGTGAAAGCTTGCACTTAGCCGAATTTTTTTCCACTTTCAAAACATCCTGGCCACAAGCTCTGGAATGTTTCCAAGGGAAGTACTGGAAAGGCCAACTGCAGTGGACACATGGAGCTAATGAATGCATCAGGCCCTTGCTAACATCTGGCCCTGTCTGAATCACAACTTGTCACAGGAGCACATCCTACCAGAGGTCTACAGTGAGATAAAAATTGAGAGCTGTGTATCAGGTACAATTAAGCAGTGCACAATTATGCTGCACAAAACCGAGATGAAACACTTGATCCACCATATACTTACCAGACCTTTCTCTGCATCTTTATCAGGTAAAGCAGCTGGAAAACAAGATAAATTTCTAAGAAACTTTAGGAGTCGCAGCAACTTAAGCATAGCTGAATTCCCACAAAATTTATATGCAGTAGACACTTTTCTAACACAAACCAAAGCTCTAATACAAGCCAGTTAGTTTCCTTGACCTGTCATACATGAGAGCACTACCCTTAGCTTCCACCAACAGCACAAACCCTGTGCCTTCATACAGGGACTAAGAAGTCCCGCTTAGTAAAATACAGACCACAAGATGCAGTTCGGCCTTTAAGCCACTCTTTCAACCTCCCCCCTCCAGCTTATGCTTCTTAGCATTTCTGTGGGCTGTTGCAATACAAAAGAGAAGGCAGAAATAGTCTTTACTACCATACAGTCAGAAAGACATGATTTGAACAAAATTAACATTCAAATTTCAGAATAATTTTCAACATTATTTTAACTAAACTAGTTGCGAAAACACTTTAATATGCAGTAGTGGAAAGAAAAGTTTCTCAGAAAAACACCTCCATTTCCACTAAAAAAAAAAAAAAGATGAATTCACACAGAACATGAATGTTAGGTTCATAAGTCAAGAGGCTCAAATGATAAAAGGGCAACAATTTGTTGGAAAAAATCTCCACAGCTAAACAGTGAGTGAAAGTAGTTAATGATCTAATTAGTTGCCACTTCTTGCCCCATACATCTGAGCTCATGCACAGATTTTTCTCACTCTTTGCCAATACAATGCAAGTAGATAGGAAAAGTCCTTTCAAGGACCTTACACTAATCTTGCTTTGAAGCAAAGACATCTGTCAGCAAAGAAAAAAAAGCTCATAGTTAAAGTTTATGCATTTTGTTTACTGAACAAAACTAGTCTCCATCATACAGGAGTTAATTGAATCACATACTAAATGAGGTAGAGCTTAAACTGGTCCCCTATAAGGCAACACTAACCAGGGATAGCCTTAGTTCATGCTTTGCCTATTTCTGGAAATTTTATGGGTAGTAATCAGGCAGTTACCTTTATCACTATTCAGCTTTCTAATTACAAACAGCAGCAACAAACAAATACAAACCACCGAAATAGTCACAATAATCCAAACAAGGTATGTGCTTCCTGCAAAGGGAAAAAGGAATAAAATTAGTACTGAAGCAGTCCCCAAACAAGACATTCTGAAATGCAAGTCCTCCCTTCTGTCCTAGGGAACAGCCTCAGCTCAGCACTAGTACAGTGACCCAGCAGCTTGTCCTGGAAAAGGCACTGGGACTATCAGCTGACCTGAACACACAAGTACGAGTTCACACTGCACATCATTATCCCAGAGGCAGCAGGGGATTCTGTACAGACCTGCAAGGCAACTTCTACCAGGCTTTCTGAAGAGGCATTTAAGAAAAGGGGGAAACAAGCGTGCAGGAGATGTCAGTGACCTTCAGGTCCTGTAGCACTGGTAGTGTCTGTTCCTTCTTTCTCTAGTCTGGCAGAAGCTATCTACCAGCAGAAGAGAAAGCCACCCCATATGCAGCATCTCAGACGTGGAACACATGAAATAAATCTTTGGACTATTCGTAACTTTCAACGGTGTCACTGTTGCAACTTTGAAAACTCTGGCAACACATGTAGCTTTTCACCCAGTGACGTTTAAGATGATTTGTCACTCCAGGCCCTTTGAGAGCTTGTCTTTAGCAAGTAATTCCCAGACCAAAACACAGAATCTCTTAAACATGTTACAGTAGCTCAAACCACTGTTTTACAGACTGCTGTGGTGTACTAGCCTGAAGCCCCAGACCCAACAAACCAAGCCGAGAGGTACTTGGGTACCAGACCTTGATCAGGTAAGCCACATCCTAGGTCCATGGTAGCATTGCAATTCTGCACAATTTCTTTCCCTTTCGGACACCTGAAGGGGATGGCAACACAGGGTTGTATCAACATTTCTAGAGCAATATGCAACTCTGCCCAGGCCTTTTTTTTTTTTTTTTTTTTTTTTTTTTAAGGCAGAGCTTAGACACATGAACAGAACATGTACAAACAGATAACTTTGTTGGAAGTGCACCTTTAAACAACCCAAGAGAATACTACAAGATTAAATAGAAGTAAAGCAGATAAAGCTCATGTATGTTAGTCTCTAAGTGGCAGAAAGAAAAAAAAAAACAGAGTAGATGCATTACTCATGCAGTTAGTTTCCTTCAACAGGTGGTTCTACCCCCTGAAATTCTGGACTGGCTGCTACAAAGCTCATTCAAGTGTGTATGTGGGGAAGCACTAATCTGAAGACGTGGAAAGTGTAAGCTTACAGCCATAAGCAACAAGCACAACAATACCAAAAATCTGTATCGTCCTAGGTCTCAACCTCATGTATTTTGACACCTAAAATTTAAATGCATGAATAATGCTATTTGGCTTCAGGGCAATTATTTACAGCCTAATAACATGTGTTAGGTATTGGCACAGATCGGGCCACAGCACTAACATTCTCTAGAAGGAAAACAATCACTTATATTCATTATCAAACTTACATTGTACTGCATCTCTGACATATTTCACAGCCCTCGGCAGGGCAGAAATACCCTTGTTTGCATTGGCATTCAGTATCATGCGTCAGAGTACAGGGTCTCAAAGTTATCTGATCTAAAAAAAAAACACAAGTTGAAGTACATAAAAAAGTTGTGACTCTCCACAACTGTGCAAAAATTATACTCAGGCCATAAAGGCAAATTGATTTACAAGTTCACTATTCTCAATGACTGGAAGTGCAAAAAGCCAGAAGACAAGGCTTTTCACATTAAAAAAAGGGGGAAAGGGTTAAGGTTCATCAAAATTGTGCTTGGTACCATCTTTGCACTGTGTGCACCACAAGCATTCTTCCAGGCCGTTCTCATGGGCAGTAAAACCCTCTCCTTCGGTGCAAGGGACACATCTTCCTCTCGAATGGGGAGCACTGCAGTGCTCGGCAACATAAGTACCTGTGGAAGAGGGGAAGCAGCAGTGGCGGCAGGCTCAAGGCCTCATCGAACGGCGGAGACTATAACAGGATGTTACAACACAAAGCCGATTTGGTGAAATTTCAACCCATCCTCACAAGCGAACGGCTGCCACATGAACGGAGCAGCATGGTGGGGCCAGGAGGTGCGTTTGCAGCTTGCCACTTAGGGTGTGGGGGGAAGCGGGACAGCCAGCCGGGCCTCTGCCGGGACACACCGGGGCGAGGGTGACTCACTGCGGCAGCTCGGAGTCACCCACGTGCCAGCACCATCTCCTCTGATGGGGCACGGCAGGCACAGGGAGAACCGCTTCTAACAACCTCTCTTCTCCTTTGAGCTATCTCTGAATACACCCGATGGCCCTCTGATATTGTCTAAGGGCAGGGCGCTGCTTGGCACAAAGCTTGTTAACTGCACACATTGAGCAAGGAGGGGAAAGCAAAGGCAAACCGAAGTTTTACCTACAGATACAGAAATACCAGAATTCCCCTAGGCCCCTTCTTTGAGGGAAAGCGGTGGTTTGGTTTTGTTTTCATTTTGGTGTTTTTTGTTTTTTTAAAAAAAACTAAACCACCACCCGACTTTGAACACTTCATCCTCCACAGCAGGCAGAGGTTTCCCGGCTTGCTGCCAAGGCGCCTCTCCCAGCCATCACCTATTGCGCAACGGGCTCTCGCTTCAAAATGGAGCCCGGCCTTAAGAGCACCACAAAGCCACCACAGCTCCAACGGGACTTCCATTTCACCAGAAGCAAAGTGAAAACCAACAGTGATGCAAGTCCTCTCCGTGGGGAAAACTCCCGGCCGATACCAGTGCCCAGAGCCTCACCTGCTGGGCAAGAGACACAGCAGTGCCCATGAAAGTACTCTCCCTTCTCACATTTCTCTGCTCCGGCTCCAGGCATCAGCAGCACAGTCACCTGCAGTGGAAACACAGGTGTTTGAGTGATTCATCCTCCCAGGACACGATACCATCTCAGGGAGATGGTTCCTGTAAAAACTTGAAAACACATTCAGAAGTTCATGGGAAGCCACAAAGGAAACCCAAACTAATTTCTGCTAAGTGTACCGCTCACAGCGGTAATTACAATCACAAAGCTGGGGTTAGAGCAGCACAGTGCTGTGGCTGATGGGTTTTGTTGCCCCAGATCCCCGCCTCCATTTTAAACTTCTATTTTCTTTTTATGTATTTGCTGCAATTGAACTTCAGAGGCCGAGGTTTCTGCCTTGTGCCAGGGATTCGTTTCTCCCTCCTCCCGTCTTTTTAACTCAGGAGGGTCAGTGCTCGCCTTCCTCCAGCAAAATGGAGGAAACGCCCCAGAGACCTCATCCAACATTTCTCGCTGGTTCTGTAATCTTAAACAGAAGGCAAGTAGTTGAGTCATTAACAGAAATAACCTACTGTAGCCACAGGAGCATTAGAAACTTTTTTTTTTTGGCTTTTTTTTTCTGCGAAAACCCGCGGGGCGCAGGCGGCTCGTCCAGCCTCCGGCGGGGCGGGCCGGCCGGGCCAGGTGATTCGCGAGAGGGCGAGCGGCGAGCGCCGGCCGCCGCGGGCTCCGGGCCACCTCCCTCCTTCTAGGGGACAGAAGGGTAAAACGGGGGCAGGAGGAGGGTAGGGCGGCCGCGGAGCTCCCCGTCGCGAATTGCCGTCAGCGGCCAATTTCGACGCTGAAACCGAGTTCCCGCGGTCCGGTCCCCGCAGTTCTCCCCGGGGGACGGAAAATCTTCCCCATAAACGCGTAGCTGAGAAAATCACCAATTCCACAGCGCGGGGACTAGTAAAGAGCTCGCTCCCGACTTGTACTTTTCTTTTTTGCCGGGAGAGAAGGAAGGGCGGCAGCGGCCGCGCTAGGGAGAGGCAGCGCCCGCCCCCCTCGTCCCGGACACCCGCAGCCTGGGGCTGGGTTTACCCCCCCCGACAGCTAAGCTTCCTTATCCTTTTCAGCTTTAGGAGAGCTGTATTAACTACGAATGCCCGAAACTTCAAGCAGCACAAAAAAAAAAAAGTTCAAGGAAGTGACTAAAGCCTCTTGAGTGTAGAAAAGCCCGCAAGGCTCCTCCACGCTGGACTTGGAGGAAGATTTATTTTCCCCTCAGAAGGAAGGATTTGGGTGCTGGCTGCGGGCAGGCGGAGGACGAGCCCCTGCCCGCAAACAGCGGCCCCGGGCAGAGATTTCCCCCCCGCAGCCCGTCCCGGCACTCACCAGCAGCAGCCGCAACCCCCCGGCTCCCATTGCAGCGCCCGGCACGGCCCTGCTGCCGCTCGGCTCGGCTCGGCTCGGCACGGCACGTCCCGGGGCGGTGCCGTGGCCGCTTTATCCGCCCCCGGGGCGGGCCGCCACCGCCTCCTTCCACCCGCCGCCCCGGGGCTTCGGAGCCCCTGGGGAGGAGGAGCGGGGCCGGCGGCGAGCGTGTGCCCCAGCAGCTCGCCGCTCGCCCAGCGGAGGCCGGGAGAGGCCCGTCGCGCGTTAGGACGTGCCCTGGTACCACACTTGGCAGCTATTCGGAGCAGTGGGAAACCGTGTTAGGAAATGGCCTGATTCGTGTCTCCCCACCCAAAGCTCCCGCGTTGTTGCTGAAGGGCTACTGCTGATCACGAAAAGGAGGAGCAAAGGATGGAAGGAGAATTTTTCCAAAAACGCACAAACCGGGTCCATAACTGGTCTTTCTAAAGCCCTAGAAGGGTTCTCGACTTTTTCAACGTAAGTTATTCCTCCTAGAGAAATAACATTTCTGGCCATGATTTTCCTCAAGAATACCTTTTATCCTCCACGTGCACATACCTGGCATGTAGGAACATTCACCTCCACATGTCGAAATTGGATTACAGTGAATGGCACAAGGATTTATAGATTGTTCATTTTTGAATTATTTTTTAATCCCCTGTGGCAGCAGCAGTAAATGTTGGAAACTCCTCCTCTGCTGATGCATAATTAGTTTATGTAGGTTAATAGTTTCTTTCATTGAACTGCTCCTCTCGTGGTAACAGCGTGTTTTATTTAACTGCAGTAACAAGTCCCGGTGAAATCCCTGTGGGTGCGTAGTTTGGTGAAATGGAAACGATCCAAAGAATTTCAAGCATTTGCTTTATACCTAGTGAAGGCTTCCTGTCAGCACCGCTTCTCTTTGGTTGAGGTGGATTTGGGGATTTATTTTTTTTTAGTAACAACTTCTCAAGCCACAATACGTTTGTACCCAAGAGATGTAAATATCCCTGCAGGAGAGGGTCCCATCAGTAACTCGGAGACGCGGTCCCAAAGGAGGATGTGTGTGATGAGGAAGGCTGTGCTGACGGGCCAGAGACGTGCTGACTTGCTGAAACATTCACAGGGAGATTCAGGCAGGAAATCAGCAGGCGTGTCTGCACAGCATTACGAGCGAACACTTTCAAGGTGCACGGGGACGTTGCGCAGCCAGGCAGGCACCCTGGGCAGCAGGACGTTCTTTCCCAGGCGAGGCCGGGGTCCCCCTCTCCCGAGCGTGACACTCTGTGGGTAAGAGCTCCTCAGAGAGGAGTGACTAGGGTGGTGTCCTTCAAAAAGGCACCTGATCTGGATCGATGATGTTGACATTTTTCAAGGATGATTCCTCAAGGATGAAGAATCCTTTGGTTTTCTGGAGACTTCTGCTAATAACAAAGTCACTCTCACTCTTTATATTTGTGATCTGTTTCCTGAATGTCGGCTTCCGGATGCCAGCTCTTATCCTGTCTGTTCATGTCAGGGAGCTGTGGTTCTCCCCATGGAACTATCTATTCTCAATCATCAAGTTACCTCCTTCACATAAAGCTTTTCTAGGTCCAAGACAAGCCTGTACATTTACATGTACAACAGTGAAAATCAAGGCAACCACTTTTCTATTTTGGTGAAGTTACTACAACTAGAAGACATGGACAATTTGACCCAGAAGGGTATCAAAATGCTATTGCTGTTCTAACTTATGGCCTATGTCTGAGATTCTTGAAGGTCTCTTCCTGTAGCTTTTCCTCTAAAAAGCGTGGCCTAAGAGTTGCCTACTTGTAAAATGCTATCGAACAAAAAACCGAGTTCAAGCACACAAATAATCTGTCAGATAGACTGCCACTGAAAGTTGTGTGTAGTTTTATTTCAACATATCAAGCACAAACAGGTTTCCCCTAACTGGGGAATATGATGAGGAATGTACTCAAAAATTTGGAAACATTTACATTGAAAGATAGCCCAGACTGGCACCACCACTAAGTATTTTAAGGCTGTATATATAGCAGTACTTACCACTTGGAACTACTTCAGGCCAGAAAAGAAAGGCTTAGTATTGTCCGCAGTCTACAGAAAATATTGCAAATCTTTAAAAAATGGTGTAAAATAGGAAGACTATTAACAGAGTTGAACAATGCAGTGGCAAAACCCTTCCTCCTTCCTGACCTTTGACAATAAATGTGCCTACGACCGAACACATGTACACCTGTATCTCCTGTCCTTCTCGCCTCTCCTGGGGCAGTGGGTTCCTCTCTACAATGCTAGTGTGTGATATTATAAAACAGCCATATAGCAAATAATAACAACAATAATAGTAAATGATCAGGTTTTACGAACAGGCGTGTCTGACGTTACACTCGATGGGCCTGATCCAGGGCACCAGTCAGCTCCGTAACCAAACGAGGAGCTTTCACTGAATGCTTCCCATTTCCTACAGAGGAACGGCTCTAGGAAATTGTGCATATTTACAGTTCCCGTGGAATGGAAAATAAAACACATCCTGAGGTCCCATTCTGTGTGTGCTGACAAAACAGATCATGACTTAATATCCTGGGGGTGGATTTTTTGGACCAAGAGTGCTCCCTCCCATAAATAAAGGCAGCCGGACAGGCACCGTGGCCATCAGTTCTTTACAGCTCCCTTGCTGCACTCCCTCACTCGCAGAGCTATGACCCAGGCCGGCGTGGCCTTTCCAGAACACTGGGGTGTTTACCATTTTGGGGGTACCAATACTGCTGGGTAATTATTAATTGCATCAGAAAATGACAAGACATAGAAAACAAATTGCACAATTAAAGCTACATTTGGCTTCAGCATTAAGGCCCGTACAGGTTAAGAGGTCCTTGAAGATGTACATGTAAAAGGCAAAAATGACATAATCTGCAGGAACAAAGTTTTGCAGGTTCCTAGGTCCCTTTTTAACCTCGTTTTTCAACTTTCTTCCACCTCTGCCGCGTTGGTTCTAAAGTGCTTTGGTGCCTCGCTGGGCTCCTTGCGCGAGTGGCCCCCCTCCTGCAGCCAGTACTCGTTATTGCTGCCAAACGTAGTGATTTTATTTAAAGACATAATTAATGAATAGTTGACACGTAAGAAAGATGCAGAGGAGAAACCAACAGCGAGAGTCCAGGAGGAAGCTTTCAGAAGAGACCTTCCTGTGGAAGGACTTTTTGTTGAGAGCACTGAGGTTTCTGGAAAAGAAAGCAGTATGTTTATTTGCGTGGCGGAGGGAGGTGCGCATTCACACGCGTGTGCATTCCCAGAGCCCCCATACTGGGACGGATCCCCGTACTTCAGAGCCACCCTCACGGGTACAGCGCTGTGCCCCGCCAACTTCACCTCTCCTCTTTTTAACTTGTGGCTGCTGCTGGATCGGGCAGAGCGTGCTGCGTGGCACGGGAAAGTGTAAGGGCACAAACCCCAAGAAATCTCTTCCTCCAGCACCCGCTCACGAACCTACGCCCCAACCTTCCCAAATACAAGAACTTGCCCTGGACGCTCCCAGAGCAGCAGAGAAAAGCTAAAGCCATATCCCTGATGGCTCCGCACCCAGAAATGATGGGCCTCACGCGTGATCCCACCCCGCGGGAGCCTCGCGATGACACTCCTCACGCAGAGGGGAACCAGCACGGCTCCCTGGAGCAGGCGGAGCAGCGAACCCTCCCCGCAGGAGTCTGCGGGGCAAAGCCCTTTGCCAGCAGTAGGTTAAGCAGGTGTGCTCCCTGCTTCCCCCACACAGCAACTACCAATTTATACAAAAAGTGGGACTTTAGTGCTTTTCACCCATGGACCCGTTTTCAGACCACATGCCTGCATCTCTGCAGCAAACTGAGCAAATTCATACCACGCTGATGGGAAGGGAGACCCCACGCCTTCTCGCCAAGCCAGGACCTGGCCCAGCCCCTCCCGACTTCTGCAGCGGTTTTGCCATTGGGACTGCCAAGGGGTGCTTAACATGCTGAGGTGATGCTTTTTGCCCCATAAAGAGTCTTAAGAGGAAGAGATTTCCTTGCTGGTTCAAGCAGGGGCTGGGTTTGCCTTTCTGGTGTGTTAATAGGTTACCTATTGAAACAGCTGTTAACTGCACCCCTGCAGCTTATAAGGACGCTTCAAAGGCCACAGTGGAGGAGTTAAATGCCACAGGCTACTTTTAGCCCATTAAGATCATTGATTTGATGAGAGAAAATGGTTACCTGTGTATGTCCTGTTGGGCTCTCTGTAGGGATAAGACGGCTGAATGAATTTCCTTCAGGTGATTCATTTCTTTCCCGCACTGAGCACACAGGCTTTCAAACCCTGCGGCAAAGCATTGAAGGACATTATGTTTTACATCACCGTCTCTGGTGATGGTGATGAAATACAAACCAGGTTCACCCAGCACGTGATCAATTTGTCACAGCTGGGGGGGACACTTCCAGGAGAAAACGTGGGGAGAAGGAGACTGGCGACAGAATCTTCCCTGCCTGAGGACCCAGGTTAATGGAACGGGTCCCGTGACACTGGCCTGGGGCCCCTTCTTGGCTCTCAGGAAACAATTTTTGCAGTGTGCTCCCCAGCTGAGGGGAGGGGAATGGATTGCCCACACCTGCCCCCATTTCTGAAACATTCAAGGTCACTTCTAACAAAGGCTGAGACAAAGGAATGAGAAACGAAGCCTGTTTGCTATCTGTTGACTTTCCTATCTGTATCTTTCCAACATGTTTGTGCCAGGAGTTGGGAAGCCCTTGCTGGCATGGGTAGTGTAAGGCAGAAAGAGAAGTAGTATGTATGGAGAACAGAAGCAGAACATTCTCCGTGTTTGCCTGTGGGCTGTGGGACATGGTATTAACTGGGCTGGGAAACGTCCCAGGGCTGGCTCAAGGAATAAGGTACCAAGGAAAGAACATTAAAGCCTGACCCAGTGCTACCCAAATACTCACCATCATCATCTGAGAGCTCCTGCACCGACTCTGGCGTTGAACAGCTGCTCTCTGTATTCTGGCTGTGGTTGGACGGCTGATCACTGGTTTTGCGGCGCCTGCAGTCTTTGGCAGACCTCTGGATAAAACAGGGATTAAATGAGACTCGGTCACTGTCAAATTGAAGACTCTTGTGTTTGGCTTTAAACAAAAACTCGGGGTGCTGGGGAATATCTGTGAGATTGTGAAGTCTGAGTGCTTTCTCAGCCAACTCCTAGCAGCTGGACTCCTGGCAGCTAGTTAAGGATATTACACACATGTCCCGTACAGAAGCATTTCCTCAAATGATAATGTCCTTAAGACACCCATCCAAATTATTCTTGTTGTAGCTTTAACTGACACATATAGCGATGAACTTTATAGTTCTTTTGTTGAGTTGCGTACCCGGACAAAAAGAAGAAAAATTTAGAATCAAATTTCCCGGGGAAGATTTTTCAGAAGGTGCCTGAAGGATTTAAACATCACAGAACTTTTGTGCCTAATTTCTCGATGAACTTTGCAAAGTTTCTCTCCACCTCTCAGATGGGTAAACCAAACACATTGATTCAAACTTCTCACTGGAGGGTCTGAAAAGCAGTTATGAACCTCAATTTTCCCATTGTTGCAGAGACATTCAGATTTGGGGTATTAGAAAAGTCTACGTACATAACAAGATATGAATTTTTCAGTGTAGTTGGGTTACAACTAGCTAGTTCAGCAGTTCTACATTTACAAAGCATTTTATGAATGCCATGTATTACTCCAAAGATGAATGCAATGAAATAAGAAGGTATCACCCCTGTTTAAGGGAGAGGATGGAGGAGGTTTCTTGTCTTGCCTAAGAGGAAAGGCCAGAATTGAGGCTGCAGGATCTCAGCTGTGCACTCCAAAACCTTGCTCACACCCTCACTATGGGAAGTTTTCTGCTTCAGAAGCACAGAACAGTAAAGTTCAGCTCAGTCACATACAAAACCCAGTATAAGAGTCACTGTGACTAACACTGGGTGGAAGAAAAATACAAAAATATGTCAACCAAGAATTATAATTATTTGGAATTAATGATGGCATAATATTGCAGGTCTAGAGTCGTAAGCTATCTTTACCCAAAACAAACCTTCTAGCCTATGCTGTGCTTACATGAAAATGCTGCAAAAAAGGGCTGTGTATCTACACAATTATAAAGAATATGATATTCCCCAAAACAGGCTTTTTACCTTGTGCCGTGTAATTTGATTGTTTATGCATGTTGTTTTGTGGTTTGACATCCTTGTGGATAAGTGTCTTTCCATGGTCTGAAGTACCCCATTCTTCTCAAATTGGGCAATGTCATTCAAAGGATCCCAAGGTCTTAAACTTTTGAGAGCAGAGGAAAAAACATCAGAAAAGCAAGGATCTCACACCAGGTGTGTTAAGAGTAATGCACTAATTCCACGTGTCTCAGGGCAGGCATTCACTCCTGACAGTAACCAGGGTTTCCACAGATGCAGTGTGACAAGTAACAGACCCTTCCCTCCGCATTCACAGCTCCTAGCAATACACGAGGGGGGTTCGGTCTCCAGAGGCTGCACCTTTTGTGCCAGGGGAGGAGAGCACAGTTACCAACTCTGCTTGCACAGTGCAGAAAATCTCTGCTAAATGATCCCACGCTTGATTGCAGCAATAGCTACAGATTTTCTGTTGCCAAGCCCTCATTTCCAGCTATTCCCAATTAGTGTCAGGAATAGGTATTCTAATAATGACATGGAGCTCACAAAGAGCAAGCCCAGGGCATAGTTTAGGGAATGGCAGGCCCTGAATGACGGTCTGTAACCTTGCTTGCATCCCTCGAGCGGCACCCCCAGCCCCCCCACTCACTCCTCGTATTTGTAGTGCCATTCGTTAGTCGTGGCGTCGTGCTGGAAGAGCAGCGGTTTCCATTCTGTGCCGTTCTCTTTCCGCTCCCGGGCAGCATTCCTCTGCTCCTCTTCCAGCACAAATTTTTCCTGTGTCGCCTTGTGTTGATCGCCTTTGTTTATTGCACTGGTAACGTGCTGCCAAAGCCTAGAAAGAAACAGGGAAGCAAGTTAAACCACCTTAAAGCCAACAATGCGTTTTGCCAGCTGGAACCTTAGAGCAGACACTTTTCTGGTCTGTTGATACTCCAGAGGAACTGTAACGGGATTGCTCAGCCTCAGTTTTGGCTTGTAAATGAAAGGAACATTGTAAGAACAGCAACACTGAATGCTGTACGCAGTGATCGACTGAAGAACAGGGGAACTCTCCCTTAGATAACATCACCTACAATATTCATTAAAATCTTCAGTGCTGTCTGTGTGAGTTACAAGATAGTTATGCTCAATTCATTGAGGTCAGTGGCCTCTTTAGAGATGATGTATAATGGAGAATCTGTTATCTTCCTCATACTTTCAAGAATTTCTGTTTAGGAGCCTTTGTGTTAATGTCTATCCCTGAAACAAAGGCTTTATATTTAAAGTTTAGAAGCGTTGGAAAGTGAATTCATGCACACGGCTTGCAGCTGCGCACGCAGGGTTGTACTTCTGTATAGGATTAGCAACTAGACTCAGTCTGCAAGAAACGGACACGTACTTGTGCTCACAAACCACAAACACGAGCACAGGCTTTCCCTCGCACTTGTTTCCAGCTGCCAAAAGATACGTGATCTGTCATATGATGTCTCACTGAGCCTCCGCCCAGAGGAGAGGATCAGCCTTTTACAAGAGAAAAATTACTACCTTTTTTTTTTATTATAGCGAAGCTGTGATAGGCTTCTCCACAGTTTCTCTAATCAGAGCACCCTAAACTTCATTTCAGATTGGAAATACTTCTGAGAACAGCAGCAGCAGCTAGCCCTCCCAAAACATTACTGAGTGGTTGAGCAGTTAGAACAGGCACTGGAGATCCAGGCTGTTCCAGTATTCCCAGCTCCACAAAACACCAGTTCACCATTTAGAAGATGAACACATTACCGCATTTAATTTGGAGCTTGCTGTGAAGCTCTTAATTTAAAAAGGATACTGATGCTTTCATTATATTCCTATCACCATATGTTAACAGAACACTTACAAAAAAGCAGCCTCTTAGATAATTAACTGAAGGCAGAGGAACACTTTCCGGTCCTTTTTGACACGTCACTCCCATTTTCCTGTGTATGAATCTTTTCTCCCAGAAACAAAGGAAGGAAACTAAATTCAGATTCAAAGTGATGGGGGTGGGGGAGGGAGGAGTGAAAATAACGGCCTGAGAAAATACTGTGGTGGCGTAAAGAGTCAATCCTAGGGAATGCAGTGGTGTAAAGAGCGAGGCCTCTAATTATAAGAATCTCAGAGGGACACGCACAAAGTTGTTTGGCAAGGGCAAATTACTCCATCAACAGCTGCATGTGTCAGACAATGAGACCCTCCACGGTGAGCTGCATAATGGTATGAGCTTCAGAGACTCTCCAGCCTTTGTAAAAATAAGTGATTTTCAGCACTGCAGGAAAGACTAAGCAATTCAGGCAGAACATAACCTGGATTAGATGGTAATTTATTCATGCAACTGTCAGCATAATAAGGAGCTTGATGGACTGTCTTTTAGGGATCTCTAGAATTTTTCCTTTTTTTCTCCTTTCCATGGATGCATGTATCATTATTGATCTCTGATGTAGCAAAGGGAGTCAGCTCTGGCAGTAGCCTGGTAAACACAGAAATGGGGATCCTTTGTCCGCAAGACTGAGATTTCTCCATTAAAAGAATCTTCTTCAGAAAATGAATAGAGAAATGTGCTGCAGTCTGCTCTGCTCTGTGACAATGGCAAATGCACGACTGTAACTTACAAATACAGACTTTATTGCCTGTAATGTCCACTGCTGTCCAGAACAAACTAATGTTCACATGTTTTTATTTTCATGCAGTCCCTTTCTTTACCCAAAAAGGCGTAATCTTCTTAGTGTGATGTGATGCAACACCAAAATTAGGTGCCCTCAGGGAAGCGGCCAACGTCATGCAGAGCCAGGCAGCAAAGTGTGTGTGCTGGCTGGGGATGTGAGCTGGTACCGTACTGGTGAGATGGCAGGACTAGCTGGCTTGAAGCCAGCGCCACGTGATGCTGTTCTTGCTCAAGAACTGGCTCGGGGGATGCACATTGCATCAGGTAGTCACTCCTTCCATTTCCTAAATCATGTGCCAGGACTATATTTTTAGGTAATCTAGATTACCCTAAAAAAAACTGGTGCAGACTTCATTGGAGATCTCAGCTGAGATTACAAGGCAGTGTTAAACATCGTTTAATTACATTCTCTCATAAAATCCTGTTATGTGGTTCAAACTACTGCTCTGCTCCTGCCAGGACTTTCCACATGATTCCTGCGTCTAGTTTAAGAGCCTGTGGTTGAAACAACCCTTCTTAACAAGACAGATGACCTCAGATTGACATCTTGCCCTTCCACAAAATATTCCAGCAGTTACAGAGACTCTGTTCATGCTCTCTGGAGTTCAGGAAGCATTGTTATTTTAGCAGATAAAATGTAGCCTCCACTATTTCTCAGTCCAGCTCCCTGGTTATTTCAGAGCTATACTGCATGGAAATACTCCAAAGGTAACAGACTGGGAAAAAACAGGTAAAGGGCTGGGTAATACGTGCAGGCAAAGTGGGTCACTGCCTTTTCAGGGCTGTGCTGAGGAATTGGAGCCTTCTGATGAGAGCCCTGCTTCCAGCAGGGAAGAGGCAGCGAGACATTCCCAGGGCTCCTTACCTCTCCGACTCAAAGTCCGTCTGCTCCTCAAACAGCACAATATGGCGCTTCAGTCTCTGCCTTCGTACTTCACTGGTCGGGTTCCAGAACATTTCCGCGTTCCCGTTTTTCAACTCATTTATATGCACTTCCCCATCCTGAGAAGGAAAATTAAGTGAAAAGGTTAATGACAATCAGAAACGCAAGGCAGAAAATAATCCTGACAAATGGAAGCTGCTTCCGGATGATCAGAGATAGGGCTTGGTTAGAAGGCTTCTTTCCTTCTCTATCCCATTAAATCTCACTGAACACTTCCTGAAAGTTTCTAAAATGAGTGAGGCGAAGCATTGCCGGAAACACTGGCTGAATTAATCAGAGAAGAATTAGAAAGGGATGTGGTCCCTCCCAGACAAGGGTACCCACAGAAGCCCTAAGATGCTCTTCTTTCCCCACTGTTCCTCCCAGGTACCACCCAGCACATATAAACAAGATCTCTAGATCCTTTTCCAGTCATTCTGCTATTCCTCAATGCTGAAACCTCACACAGAGCCTATTGAAATTCCATACTCTCTAGAAAGGAGAGCTAAAGCTGAGATACTCTTTCACTTTCCCCCCCCCCCCCCCCAGTTTAGCCTGAACTTCATTTAGCACTTCAAAATGCCAGGGGTCTTTCATCCTTATTCCTTGCCAATCTACTTGGCAACCAACTATTAAGCAGCACTTCTCTGATCTGAGGCTGGCAAGACAATATTGCTGTGTCCCTGCTTAACTAAGCTGCTTCCCAGCCTTGCTCACAGACACAGCAATGCCACGGAGCCAGACCGGGTAGTTTTCAGGGCATACAGCAAACAGCATGACGCTGACTGCAAGTGGAATGAATCAGACGATTACAGGTGCCGGAGAGCGTGTGCACTGGTGCCATTCAGTGGCCCGGACACAGTACGAGCATCACGCAAACCTTATTTAGGTCACGGCTACTGGCTTTGCCCATCGCTGCTTATTTTCTTTGTGTCCCAGCTGCTGTGTTTCTTTCCCTGTCACGGTCCCTTGATGCAGGTCTCAAAGTCCACTTGCCACATCTTCAGCTGTGAAACTCCTTCAACCCTGAGGGACTCCCTTCCCTCCTCAAAGTCCCCCTCAGGACGTCTTCTGCCACAGCCTGAGGTGCCAGTTCCAGGACAGATCTCGGGTCCCCAGGAACCCCCCAGCTATGGATGGGAGGAGGCAGGCAGGCATTATCAAACAGCACTATGTGCATCCCTAAGGGGCATATATACAAGCAGCCCTCAGCTGCTGCTTTGATCCTGGAGCTGAGAAGCATTGGGATTTGCTTCCCTCCTTTATTCAGGTGGGTTTTTGGGTCCTGAGGCAGAGAATTAGCCTTTCAGCTGCCAGGGTTTCCGTCAGCAAACCGGACGGTGCCAGAGAAAAGTGTGCAGAGCTCAGGAGAGCAGGCCAATACTCTCAGCGGGGAGGGAGGAGAACAAACAACGTCCCTACCGCTGCACAGCAGCTACTCTATTCGCAGCGTGCCACTGCAAACAGCGGCTTATGGAGCCACCCTTTCAAAGCCATTTAACTTCTTTTATACATCATTCTAATTTTGTGCACCACAAACAACCAGCACAAAGAACAAGGGAGGAATAAATTATTTTCAGGCTGATAAAACCCAAACACAGAAGGCTGGAAGCTGAGCAGCACGCAGCCATGTGGCTCGGTGCCCCGGGGAGCCACTCGATTACATGCTCTGGCGGATGGTGTTTGCAGGACTGCAGCGAGAAGAGGTAACGAGATAACGAGGTACTCCACAGCCCAGCACAACTCACAATTACCAAGGCGCATCCTGCAGGGAAGGGAGCTCAGAACGGAAGTGCTGCCCAGGCACAGGGAGCAACTTTCCTTCTCTACCCCCAGAAAGGGCAAATCTCCCGATTTCTAAATGGTCATTAGCCTTTTACGTAAAAAGACAGATTGCCTGAGGGGAGCAGTCCAGTACCAAAGGCTGTGGTTAGGACCTCGCTATAGAAAGGGCTTTATCCAGGCACATTTCACCTGACCTACTTTAAATACCTCCTTTAGGATGAGACAAATCTCATCTCAGAAGTGGCAATTTCTGTGCACTGGAAAGGGAACATAGGTCAACTATAAGGAAGATGTGGGTGCCTAAATGCAGCTGAGATAAATACCTAAGTGTTCAGCCCAAAGCCAGGGCTCACTGCTTTTGCCCCAGATGCCAGGAGTTCCCAACCAAAACTCGAGACTACATCCTTCACCGTGCAACTTTATCCTTGCTGGATTTTGGCTTAAGGATGCCTTTGAGTGGTTCCCTTGTGGACACCAGGTGTGCAAAGGTGCTAGCTGTTCTGCTGACTCTTCTGAGCTGCCCATACTGATAGACCCTCACTGAATCTATGTCTCTGTCCTTCACCTCATAAACAGAGGAATAACCATCTTCTATCATAAAGATGTGCTGCGAAAATAATGAATTTAAAACCCTGTGATGTTCTTCCCTGATACTGCTGTAGCTGGGGAAGTATTCAACACAACAAGAAAAAAGGAAGCCTCATGATTTTCACAATCACACGTAAGACACACTATGCCTCCTGCCACCAGTGCTTGTCCTAAGCCTGGCACCCTAAATACAGAGTCACTGGCTTTGACAGAACCCCTCCTCGCTGCGCCCGGGCTCTGGGAATGCAAGTGTTACTTGCACTGCAGGTGGATGGGACTACAGAAGCGTAAATGACCTTGAGAGGTGTGGCCCCCACTCCCTGGGGACAGCGGGAAGAGGCAGGACAGGGGCCCTCCACCAGCCCCTGCTCCACGCCAGGGAGCCTGCCAAGGGCTGCCAGTCCTCCCATGCACCCACCCCGCTGCCACGCGCAATTAAACTGTCAGCAACTTCGATTATCGTGTGTTACCCAGTGTCCGTTGAGACTTGCTAACACTTCTTCTCCTGATTTAATCTTCCCAGAGATTTGATTAATGCTTGCACTGCCACCGAAGAAGGGCTGTCAGGGGAGAATAGAAATAGAAAATATGATCAGTCTAGTCAGAACTGGAAGGGAGCCAAACACAGTGATGCTGCAGGAGGGAAGGAAAGTGCAACCAGCTCAATTTCCATGATTTCTGGGGAAAGGCAGAATGAACTCTAACATGCATTTGGACTGTCTAGCATTGTGCCCTCCTCCTTTTGTTTGCAAGACCAAAATCACTGTAGGAGCTGCAGGAAGGGAGATAAGCTTTCAGGTGCATTAACATTCAGCGGCGTGAGGCCTCGCCTCCATTTATTGTCAGCTGGACATCGGGTAAGTGTATGTGGGCAAGTCCTCCGCATTGTCCAGAGTCACGTTACAGCTTGCACCCTTGTACTTGCAGCCTTGTCCAAAGAAATGGAGCAGCACTAATGCAGCTGGTGACTTTTCCTGCTTATGGGACTGCCACAGCAGTGTGGCACTGCTGATAGCTATGTCTGTGTGAAGTCTCCAGTGTGAAGAAGCTCTCGTCAGCAGCAAACAAAAAAAGAAAAAGGGTATTTCCAGAGTCAAGGAAAAGATTCTCAGAACAATGGAAAATTCCCCTCGCCTCCTGCCTGCCAAACACAGGAAACAGCAGTGATAGAGTGACCAGCTCTTTCATTCATACCACACAACATTTCTTCACACATTTTAGCAGCTACTTTCCAATATCATTCATGCAGAAGAACTCTTTTTTTTTTTTTTAAATAACAATATAAAACCAAATTTCCTGCAACACCCATGGAAAAAGAAATCACAAGTATCTCAAGAATCAATGTATGCAATCCAGCAGAGAATTGGTACATATCCAAATGAATAACAAAGTTATGGGGTTACCCTCTAACTTCTCACAATTTTCCTAAAAAGGTGGCTCAGAAATATTCAAAGCAGAGCACGTAGTTAAGCCCCAGGGACCTTTCTGGGTCATGTTTGGACTAAGCATGTTGTTTTCAAGCCAGAAAAGAAGGATCTACATTTTAAGCTCTGAAGCTTTTATAGGTTTGAGACTGAAGTCAGGGAAATACTCCACTGGCCTCGACACAGTATGTCAGGCCTATGGGAAGAACTGGCTTTAAAGACAAGTATATGCAAATGTCAAGAAAGTACATGAGGCAACAGTTCCCTTTGTAAGGGCAAATAAAGACGGAAAATTACTATTTCCCCCAGCAAAACTCAGTCTGCAAAAGACTTCCCTAACTCCAGTAATCTCTCACATTTACATTGGCTAAGGCTGCAGCCCTAAAGTCCTGCAGGTTCTCAGTTCTCCATCTTTCATTTTATGCCCAGGCAAGAAATTGTTTGTTGGAACAGAAGAGAAACAGATGCTCCTTAAAAAGCAAGTTAACTGTCCAAGTTACAGGTCATCATTTTGCCTCCCAGATTTTAACATGTATAACTACAGGAATGCTCAAAGATGTCTCCATTTTATCTGCACACCATAAATTTGCCTCACCAGGCTTTGCAGGGGAGGCAATAGCTACATGAACAAGTCAGTACAAGGCAATGACAGTGCGGCTCGTCAGTGTGACAGCCGTTCAAAATTATCTGCCTGAAAATGGGCTCTTACCCTGCCGTCAAGGCAAGGTCCTGGAGCCTTGAGAAACACCAGGCACAGTTCACTGTAATGCCTTCAAGGTAAGAGTACCTACGTGATGGCTACTGGAGAGCTTCACTGAAGATCCACATCCTAACTTGCCTCAAAATAGTTTGTACACCTCGCTGTATTTTGCAAGCAAAAGTAATTGCACCTTCCTAAACAGAAGCCATATTGTCGTTGCCAAACATTCAGAAGAGAGTTTGGCCAGTAGCCAGCTGGCTGGCAGTAAACAAGTCACGTGTTAAACTCGGGCTTCCTGGGTTCAAATCGAGCTGCACCAGACAGAACTGACTGCAGGATGATGCCTCCTCTCCGGGTAGGCCACCCCGTGGTGCACACACACGTTGCTGGTATATAAATGATCTGGTGTGCAAGGTCAAACCTTGCCTGGAGCTCAGGGGCAAGCCTGAGACCCATTCAAAATGGGGGCTACAATGTCTCCTACCTTGAGCTTGAATTCCAGTTCTGCCCTGTGGTTAGTTTTCTCACAGTCGATGGTAACTTTCCCTCCAAGCTCCATTGTCATGGTACCGTACAGAAGTCCTGAAAGGGAAAGAAGAGGCTTAAGAGAGGCCCCAGTGCAAGTGATCTGCTTTCTCAACTCAAACTGGCTCTCGCTGACACGCTGTGAAATTCACTACTTGGCTTAAAGTTTTGAAAAGACAGAAACCAAAGTTTCTAGGAAATGGCTCTTCATTATAAGCATGAAGAATCCTCCCCTGAGTCCATATTCCCCATTTATTACACCAGCTAGGAAATAGCTTGACTCATAGGTGCCGATAGTGCATCTGCAGCAAGCTGAAAGTGGGAAAGGAAAAATAAGGAAAGTTGTGCCTAGCAACTTCATTTATACTAGTGCTTAAACAGACCCAGTCGCTTCTCACAGGGCAGAGAGGAGCTGTAATGGGATTCAGCAGGACCTGGGAGACTAGCAGTCATGTTGGGGACTCCTTTTTACACATGCTTACCATTTTATGAAAAGGTCATTTGCATAAAAAGAAAAATTGACATGAAAAAGATTTATGCACAGGAACGGTTCACAGAGGGCATGATTTACAGAAGTTACTGTTTTCAGGTAGGTAGACCCTCCATAAGTATTAGAGGTCAACATGACAAAATGAAAGAATATTCAAAAACCAAAATTGGATCAAATGGCTGCAGGAGTGATTTTATCGCTGTGGTTGACATGCCACTGACGCTTAGCTTCCTAAGGAGAAGTGCAAAGTTACAGCAGTGAGTCAGGAGCCAGCCCCTGGCCTCAGTGCATGTTCAGCTCAACAGAGCAAAGCCACACCATAACAGGTATCAGCCTCACTGAGGCAGCTCATACACTGAGGAATATCATGATTAGAGTAACAAAGAAGTCAGAAGAGAAGTCAGGAATTTCCATTATTCTCAAAAAGCCAGAAAATATATTAAACAATTTCAGTGTTAACATTAGAAAAACTTTTTATCCTCAGAAGCTCAAACTGTACTCTCATTCCTTCCATCTTCCCTTTACCTGCAGTACATATACACAGTGGTTTTTTGTTTCTACATAGTGTTAAAACTCAGCTCTGCACAGACAAATGAAAAAGACTTCAGTGAGGATTACCAGTCTTCTGCTGGGCGCTATGACTCGTGTGTGGAGCAACTGCTCCCTGGAATTTCCAGTTCCTGCGGTGCCAGGTATTCCAGAGGGAAGAAGAGAGCCAGTGCAAAGTTAGTCAGTAACATACCATTATATTATTGTTTCTGTTTGCTTCCTATTTGAACAGTCATAACTTACCTTTACAGTGGGCGTATGGCATAGTAATTATATAATCTTCCCCTCTGTTTAGAAACATAAGCTTTGCTTTCCCATCCAACAGTGCAGAAAGTGAGTTACCTAGAATTTAAAAGAACAAATACATATATATTAAAAGTGCACATTATACTTGGTCACTCATCCTACTCTAGCAAAACGTTCCCATTAAATGTAGGTCACTAATGAAAGCAGAGATACAAAATGCTAATAATTCAGGACCCTGCAAGTCATTTACTGTTGGAGGCAGGCAGTTCTAATAAACTCTCTGCTGTACAGCTCATATTTGCTCTGGCATTTAGCCCCTGTTGCAGAAAGGGCAGTAGATTAAGTAAGTCACTAGTGGGATGTAGAAAGTAGTTCCAATGCTTAGAAGTTTTTCAGGTCCTTCGGTTCTCACAACTTTTCTGATTGTGTGTGATCCCAGATAACAAAATTGCCAGAAGGACAGCAATGACTATTTACAAGCATTTCAGCAAATACATTTACCAGAGGATAGTACTTAAGAGGTGTTTGTCTAAACAAAAAACCTATTTCAAATAGCAACACTGTTTCAGAGCCTGCAGCCCTGCTGTCTCCATTGAGATCAGAAGATTGGAGGGCATTTTGAAGCTCCAGGGTTCAACCCTAAGAAATCTGGGAGCTAGATAAATGGTTACATTTATACAGAGACTTTTGCAAAAGTCAGCTGGATGATCAGAGAGCTATACAACACTCATCCATCAGCATATGCAAAGCAGTCTGACAACCAATTGCCTACACATTCTCATGAACCTCTGCTTTCTGAATACCAGTTTTTTAAAGCTCTCAATTTTTCTGATTTTTCTTTTTAAACATCAATGTGATCTCCCACTGAAATAATGGAAATGGCGAAAATCCAGGAGAGCCAAGACAAGGAATTAGGGTGTCCTGGTGGCAGAACTCTTAAGTGTTTCTTTGTTCTTAACTATCAGCACACTCAGGAGTGATTAAAAACCAAACCAAAACCAATGCCATGACGTTACCTGGAAGATGTCTAGGCTTAATGCCTTACCATAAAACTTGGACCTAGCTAGAATGCTGCCAGTAATGCAGAATCCGTCCTTCCTATTGCTGACGTGAAAAGCTGACACTGGCGGATGATGGGAGACCTAGAAGAAAAATAGGCACAGGTCACTTACAGCAGTCGTTCCAGGCTAAGCAGAGAGGAGGGTGCACACACAACCTCACACGGTGTTACGCGTGCTCTAGGGAAAGTGCAAGACAAAGGCCACAGGGCTGAGCAGAGTCCGCTAAGCCCCATCCATACCATCAACCAGAATGTTAAAGGAGGGACCAGTATGTGAGACCACTGTTTATGAGAACATTATATATGTAAACTTTCTCCCCCACTCCATATTTTCTTGTCCTTGTGCATTTGAGATCACTTTAGGCCAACAGGTACACTGTCAGACTTTCAACACAGTAAGTGACAGTGCAGAACTTTGGGGCAGCATCTGAATAACCTCCATAAAATGGATGCAGTGGCTGAAATAACATAACACAAAAGTTCTTTGATTGAATAGGAAAAAAATGTACGTGAAACAGGGAGTCCCTGTACCAAAATCCACGTGATCCTCAGATCCCTTTACTAACACTGTAAATATCAAATTAAATATTGTCAGGCCAGTTTACTTGTGAGCTCTGCCTTTTATTTATCTCCAAAGACATAGAGATAAGCCCTCAATTTACTCCTATTAGAATCATTACAGGAAGTTTGGAAATAAAGGAAGGTAGGATTTGGTTATGTGTTTTATGACCCTTTTGACAGAGGCAACACAAACCACAACGTTTTATTAACAATAAGAAAACAGCGGGGCAGAACCCCATGGAAAAGGTCTTTATTGAAGAGGTGTGCTGGTTTTGGCTGGGATGGAGTTAATTTTCCTCCTAGTACCTAGTATGGGGTTGTGGTTTGGATCTGTGCTGAACACAGTGTTGATAACAGAGGGATGTTTTCGTTACCACTGAGCAGGGCTTACACAGAGCCAAGGCCTTTTCTGCCTCTCCCCCCACCCCCCAGCGAGCAGGCTGGGGGTGCACAAGGACTCGGGAGGGGACACAGCCGGGACAGCTGACCCCAGCTGACCCCAGGGGTATCCCCCACCGCATGGCTCATGCTCAGCACATACAGCTGGGGGAGGAGGAGGAAGGGGGGACGTTCGCAGTGATGGCGTTTGTCTTCCCAAGTCACCGTCACGCGTGATGGAGCCCGGCTGTGCTGGAGATGGCTGAGCACCCGCCTGCCCATGGGGAGTGGGCAAGGAATCCCTTGTTTTGCTTTGCTTGTGCACCCGGCTTTTGCTTTACCTATTAAAGTGGTTTTATCTCAAGCCATGAGTTTTCTCACTTTTACCCTTCCAATGGTTTCCCCCATCCCACCAGGGGGGAGCGAGCGAGTGGCTGTGTGGGGCCGAGCTGCTGGCTGGGGTTAAACCATGCCAAGAGGCTAATGTTGTATACAGGAGACCTGCTTTTATAGTCTTGCATGCCTGCCAAAGCTCACAGTCATCTTTGTAAATCTAAAGAGAAAAAAGATCAGCAGCTAGTTTATCCCATGTCCCGCTCCGGATATTTACACAAAACTCGAACTTCCTCTCCCAGGGTGAGATGTGGAGTGTGTTCCCACGCACAGAGGTGCAGGCAGGCTTCTGCTTGCAACACCTGAGCATCCAAATAAAGCAACTTACCTGTTCTGCTATGTAAAATGTGTGGCTGTTCGTCTGGGGGTGAAACCAACAGCAGCGAAATGTCTCTCCCAGAATAGGGTTGTATGGCTTTTTTATTCCCTGAAAAGCAAAGCAATCAGAACCTGCTACAAATGAAAGATTTGCAATCCAACTTTACAGAGCTGGCCACAAAACAACATAATAATTTTCTCCCTGATGCTTTAACCTAAGTCAATCACAAGAATCAAAACCTAAGAACTGGTTACATATATCCTCCTAATCTAATCTTTTCATCTGAGCCATGGATTCATCCGCTATTCTTGTCAATTTAATCTTCTGCCCCATCAAAGCTTTACAAGATGATAAAACTTTATTATTTCTGCTACTATATGCAGCGGGTGCCTACTGATGTAGAAACATGGCACTATGGCACTAACAGGCCTGAAAAGAGAAAGGGGCCCTGCTTTCAGCTAGGGTTAATATCTGGCATCCAAGGAGATGTTACTTGTTGATGACTAGTTTTGCGTTCTAACTGTCCAGTGCAAAAGCTCTGAGATGGTCAACACTATTCTGCATTCAGTATCGACTCTGAAACCAAATGCAACTTCAGTTTTAAAAGTAATGGTCAAAGTCTTCTGAACAATAGAAGGGGTAAAGTGTCAAAGGAAAGGCAATAAAGAAATACACAACCACAGCAGAAGATTTTGATGCTTGTTACAACCCCAATTTGATGCATTCTTTTACCTTTGGCTTCTTATAGAAGCCGGACAGATACCACCTCAAAACTTGCTTCATTCGACTGTATGGATCATCTTCAAGGACAGCCCTGCAGGACAGAATATAAAATGGCCTTTATACTGTTTACATGTCACATTCATTTCATACCAGTATAACAATATTGTATCAATAATATTTCCCTAGTGCTAAAGGGAAATAACTTCTGCGCTGCTGCCACTGGAAAAGGTGAATGCCAGCAGAAATAATTTTTTTTAGTAATGTACATCATACACCACACCAGTAAGCTCTTAAAATGTAGCACCTGTTGCCCTGCACTCCTGCAAAAAGTCTAATAGAATTTCTGGAGTGTATCAGGTTTGATTGGACATTCAAGTATGTTAATGTGGGACTGCCACGCACACTTAGTTACAGTGTGAGTCATAAAAGCCATAATACTTATGACACCAAAATAAAAGACAATTCTATTTTTCTCTCTTTCTCTTTGTTTCCCTCTTTCTTAAAAGATCTTTAAAGCTGATGTGCTACATGGCCTCTTCCAGTACTTTGAGAGTTCATATAATAATTTAGGTTGGAAGGGACTTCTCAAGGTCACCTCATCCAACCCCTCCCCGCTCAAGGTTGAATTGGGAAGTAAACAAAGACAATAGCGTTCCTGGTATTTCCAACCATTTAGTCAGATTTGAAAATCAACCTGGCTAAGTTCTTGCAAAATCCATTTAGAAGGATCATCCATACCACAAAGAGGTTTATTTAACAAAACCTCCAAACCTCTTGAAGTTTTCTTAGATCTCAGCACTGAGGAGAACCATTTCCTTAACTTCAGATGTTACAAATACCACAAACAAGGCTTGAAAATACCACGATTCTAAAATTACCCAGAGGCAGTGGAATAAACATGAGTAACTAGTGGTGCTATGTGATTATTGCACACACTGGTTTTAAAATACACCAAGCATATCTCATTGAGAAGGCTGGCCCTACCTAGAAGCATAACATTTTCTGTTTTCCACTCTGCTGCTCCCAGCAGGTCTCTCTCATCAATGGTGTTAAAAGATGCTTCTTATTTGTTTATCAACCAACATAATTATATTGCTTTTGGGGACAGAAGTGCTTGACAATCCTGTTTGTTCTGTCCTATTCCCCTCCGTACACACGTACACCAGAAGGTGGCACAGCTCTGCTACGAGATGCTCAAAGGAGGGAGCTGAATCCCCATCGGTTTCAGCCAATGCTGGCAAACTTGCATGTGCCAAGGTAGTTTTGTCCGGAGTTTAACTGTTTTCCTTGCTTCCTTGCCCCTCACTGGCAGCAGTCCATCTTTAAAAGGTCACTGCAGCTGTGCCTGGCTTCATTTATGTTGAACCCAGTGACCTAGGTGTTATTTGGGAGCCTTTCAAGCACATAAACACACCTCAGCCAGCACCAAGCTAACTCTGTAACACATTTTCACAAATACCAGAAAAATGCCCACACTGGGCACGCTCTGCAGGCTGCTTACTGGGAAAGCAGGTCAGCATGATAGTAGTAATCAGAGAGCTTGTTTAGGAACGAGCGTGGCTCCAGGATGAAGGTGGGCAGCACCACCCGTGACAGGTCCATGCCAGGCCGCAGCTGCTTCAGCAGGATCCACATCAGGCTCTTGTTCTCCTCAGAGACAGTTTCTGTTTGAGACGATTCACCTGTCTATGATGGGAAAAGGGGAGTTCAGGGCAGAAACAGGAAGACCGTTTCTTGTGGGTGCATTTGCTGGGAGAGCCCAAGCTCACCCAGGCATACCCGGCCCTGGCACAGGGATGAACGCTCAGCTACACCACGGCAGAGACATCGGCTCTGTCTTGGGAGAAGTGGATCCCTGAAGCACTAAAGGGAGCAGTACAGAAAGCCCTGGGCCTCTGCGAGGGCTGGCATGGCAGGGAGCACACCTCTGCTGTGCTCCTTCCTGAGCCACGGCCTCCACACCCTCAGGGCTGACCAGGACTGATGTTAACCAAGGGCGCTCCACACTGTGGCCCCTCCCGAGGTGTGGATGTGCCCAGGGCTGTTCCAGCATCACTACAGCCAGGTGGGCTGTGTACAAAAGCTCCTCTCAGTCCCATTCTCAGCAAATGAGAGACTGTAAGATTTACTATTATAAATGTAGAAAAATTTAAGAGATAAAAGAGTAATCAACAAAGAACGGAAGCAGTCCTCCAAGTTCAAAATAAGACAAACCGGTAGTAGGTAAAGGGCCCACTGCCAGGTGACATGCACAAAGACTATGCCCCCCAGTGCTGCTCAGTGCCCTTTGCAACAGGAGTGCAGGCAACTGTAAAAAAGCCAGGGATTATGTTGTGGTTTCAGTTATAATTGTGGAGGTCCTATGCATTCCACGGGGCTACGTGGGGGAATGGACCTTTCAAGCCACTGGAGAAAGAAAATTAAAGTAACTTTTCAGACATTAATGTTATTTTAACACAGATTTTGACTATCTTTTGTCTAACACACATCAGAATTTAACAATGAAAGAGAATATTTATACTTAGCCTTTCTACTGTTTATAGGCAAGAAACTTCTATCAGAAAAAGGGCACAGATCCACTTTTGGAATGGACTTTGGTTTGGGAGAGGACACAAAGCATCTCCCAACAGGATTTGCAGATGGTGTAAATCACTAAACACTCATTTTCACCACCTGAGCATTCCCAGCACCACCTTTTTGGCTCCCAATCAGCTCTTTTACTAGTCACACACCACATCCGGTTTGTATGCTGGGGGAATTTCAGATTGAGGAACAACAAAGCTCTTTTCATTTCATTGTTTTTCCATTATCATACCATTCTTCTTGTGTCAGTCTGATGCAATACACAGCTTGAACCTCCAAGAAGAAATGGAAACCATTAAAGAACATAATACCACAGTGTCAGCTAGGACTTTCAATTTGTACGGGTCTGTCAGAACTTTCATTACTTATCCAGGTCCTCAAGTGCATGTGTATTGGCAATATCAATTAATGCCATGTTGAAACTGCACAAAGTGCAATTGTCAAATTGCATAAAGTGTTACTCAGAGTGAATCACTGCAGAAGGGATGGATGAAGAGGGAAGGAGAGGAGGTGCAGGAAGATGAGAACAACTTCAAGCTACCTCTGGTTTGGTTTCCTCTCAAATGTATCATCCTCAATAACCCTTTTTATAACTTGTTATAACCACAAAACTTTTTTAAAAAGGGTTGTTATCCATCTACCTACTGAGGAGGTGTCTTTTTTATATTCTAACCAACTTTTGCAATCTCAAAGCCCTTCTGACACCTGTCTCTCTCTTCACATTCCTACTGCAAACAAGGCAAAGCTGGAACATCATCCACATAGATGCACAAGTACCCACCTTTCAAACACATACGGATGCACACACATACGTGCACACCTTTCAAACGAGCTTTCAAAGCCAAGCTGAAGATTTAACAGTGATGGTTTGCATCTGTGATCTTTGTCCTGCCAAATCTGAACTGTACATACAGACTGAAGGGCAACAGTTGCACTTTAAGATGACAGTTAATGTTACTAATTGGCAGGTGTTTACCTTGATACATCTCAGCCCACTGCTGATAGCAAACTGTCACTGCATACAACCTACTTGCCCTTACGTTACGGTCACCAGTGGGGTAAGACTTAACAACTAGTCCTACCTGTGTGTCTCAGGTGAGGACAGCCCCACCTCCCGGCCAGCAACAGAAATCTAGTAAAACATCTAATGGCCAAGGCTGCATGGCAACTCTTTTTGAAAGCCCACTGGCTGTTACCTGTGCAGAGCAGCCACACTATGGCTAGTCTTATTTTACACTACACAAAGTGTCACACTCTACAGCAGAAATTTAGTCCTTTCCATTTGGTTTGTACTGCTTTTCTTTTTATTTTAATGTAAAACTGCAGAGATCTCTCTCACTCTTGCACACCCCCACACACACATCAGTGCTGCCTGTACAGCTCATTCAAGCACCGAAGTATCAGCCTACCCTGCCAATACTTCTGGCACAAGTTTGTCAAGTGGGAAAAGGTCATTTCAGAATAAGCAGCTGATAGAAATTAAGATTGTCTTAATTTTGCTGTTGCTTAGTTCCTCAGCTATATTCAGAATCCCCTGTTTGGACCCAGTTACCATTTGCTGTGTGTCTGGGGTGGGATTTGAGGGGAGAGATGCACAAAAGGGGAGTTGGGTTTTTTTTATATCTGCAGGCAACAGTTGTGTTTGCAAGCACAATTTCTACAGCAGGGACTTGCACCTCACCCCTGACATCTGAAATGGCAGCAAACACACACAAGAAAGAAACAGCTTTTTAGCAAAGTGGTTTTCTTTGAAGCACCAGAAGACTTCAGCTTCCTTGCTCGAAGCAATAGGCAAGGGAAGTGCTCAGAGCCCTCCTGGTGCTGGAGCAGAGCTCCTCCGCTGCCTGCCTGGACTGATTCTCCCCAACACACTTGGCTCCCCCAGCTCTCTACTGCTGCCTTCCTCAGAGGTGTCACAGTGACATCCAGCTAACAAAAGCTCTTATGTGGAACAGACACACATCCTCCTGCTGTTAAATGACATGAGAAATGGCTTTCCTACAAGAAACTGTCATTTCGGAATCAAGTGGCTCAAATGCTCCATTAGGACACACAAAAAGGATGTTCCATACATAATGAAAAAAGGGAAGTATCATATTTTGTATCACGCAAGGACTGAGCATCCTAATTTGCCAGGACACATGCCCAGAATAATAATTCCCCCTCCCGCTGGCTCCACAAAGCACCGTGCCAATGCTATGCGGCTCTTTAATGCAATAACTGGTTAAAGCAATCGCTGGTGCTGGAAGCACGCCAAAGCACAGTAGCAGAGCTGCTCTTCATAATGCATAATTATTAGAGCACATGATAATTCAACATAATTTAGCAGAAAGCTGTGCATTGCTTTATCTGTAAAACACTGGAACTCACAAAGCTGGTTCTTAACTGCCAACGCATCTAAAAGGCTGAATGACAGATACTACGAACGCAGACATTTTAACAGAAACAGGCAGTGATTAAAATAATTCTTTTTCTTTTACCTCCCCGAATTCCTCATAGATCTGTTCAATATAAGTCGTTCCTTTCCTTCCTGGAGAGACCTCTCCATGGATTTCTGACTGATCGCTCTCGCTTTCATTTGTTTTCCGGCTGTTCTCATGAGTTTCATTCTCCGACTCCTCTACGTTGTCTCTCTCGGACTTGTCCGAAAAAGCATCATTTTCCAAATGGTGGTGGTTCTCCAGGGCTGATTCATTCAAACTGCAACACACAGTTCATTGCTTGCTTCAATTTGATTTACAAAGCCAGATTACTTAAGGCCTTTTAGAGAAAATAAAAACACCCCACAGGACTCAAAATAGGGCGTACAGCCCAGAAGAGTATAAGACATTGATCTCCTGTAGCAAGGTTTTTATCACAGAAACGATGAGATATTTTCCATCGGAATTCTCCCTTCCAAACTGCATTTTGCAGATCTACCCCTAAGCTCCACTTACCCATCGTTACACAGAATTGCCGCTGGCTCCGGATGGGAGCGTGCACACTGGAGGGATACAGAGCACACACTAACAACTGTACACTGCTGATTAGAGAACTGAAGTGTCAGTCAGGAGAGATTCTCCCCTTTACAGAAACAAATCAGTGGATTGTAGCGTATGGGAAAAATATGACATTATGAGATAGATTTTCTTTTTGGTACTACTACTAGTACTTTATTTCAACAGATAGTGGTCCTAAGTCAGCCTAGAAAAGGCAAATTTAAAAATGAATAGAAGCAAGTATTTTCACACCCCCCCCAAACTAACCTGGGGAATGTGCTCTCCCCAGATAATGCTGTGTGGTAGAACTCAGCTGAAAGCATGGACTGGACAATTACATGTAAGAAGAATACCCGGATCATAACAGCATCCAAGGGAAAGCGTGCATGTAGCAAGCTTCATGCTCAGTGATCAGACTTTAGAGAATGAGGACAAAGCCAAAAATTGTCTCTCAGGTAGCCTATAGCATCTCCATTTGAAAGAGCAGATGCAGTTCATACAACAGATAGCAAACATGATTAGGTGGGCCAAAGGTCAGATGCTGAGAAGTGTTCACTAAAAGCCTGTTTTTTCAAGTGACATTTAGCATAGGATTCAGTTTTCCCTGTTCATACATGTCTTCACACACACATCACCCCTTTCATGGCCCAGCCCAGCTCTCAGGTGCTTCTCAACTTGACCTTCCTCTGAAAATGTCTTACCCCTCATGCAAAACTGCTCTTGGATAGAGCAATAAGAGAAGATTCTCAGCTATACAGGGAGTTTCAGAGAATCTAGACAGGCCCTGGATTTTGAAGAGTTTCGCTACCTCCTGTAGTCCATCTCCCTCTCAAAGCAAGATTTCTCTCCTCAGTACATGGGAATGTTCTGTTGAGCTTGAAGTCTCTCCATGATGGGCCTTTTCTCAGGCCATTCTGAGCATGTTCCAATTTTGGTTATAGATTAATGCTGAAAGTTCCCATTCCCTTGTTCTCCCTCTCTTTTTTTTTTTTTTTTTTAAAAAAGATAATTAGGCATTTCTAGTTAGAGCCAGATTAAAAAAACAACAGAAGAGTCAGAACACAGAACTGGCATCAGCTTTTCAGAAGATCTCAACTTCCAACTATGCACTGAAATAAGCTCGTGATTTTTAACACGCCAAGCAAGCCACATTGTGACAGTCACAGCTCAGTTTCTGGAGAAGCTCAGCTTCTAGAGTTCTTTTGAAAGTGTCGTCTACAGCTTTCTGTGCCTTCAGAAAATCTTTTAACTCCCTTTGTATATACATGTACGTATGCATATATGTCTATGTGTATATATATATAAACTACAAGGTTTTTTTAATTTACAGTTTTACTGTAAAATAAAACCAAGATGATAAATCAGAGAGTCAATGACCACTATACTCCAGCACTAATAATTTGCTATTAGACATGATGTGTCTTCATCATTCCAGTGCCAGGATGCTACTTCCTTTTTTTTAGCTAGCAACCAGCAAGTGTAATGACTGATAACCAAATACACTGGAAGCACTGAGTACAGCACATGCATGAGTTAAAGATAATAAAGGAGAAAGAAGGTGAGGAGAGAGCTGCCTGGAGAGATCATCCCATGATTCCTCAGCACAGATATTTCCTGGGTGGTAGGCCTAGGCATTTATTAGTTATTAGTTGTTGATCATTTAAATACATAGTTTTTCAATGACAGCTAAATATGTGAGTGTTTGTCTGTGGCTGCTACACTCCCTTACCTAGTGAAAGTTTTGTCCATGGGTATACGTGCTTGAAAGAACAGTTCATTATTAAGGCTTACGGTTCATGGCTGAGAAGTAGCACTTGTTTCTAGTTCACATTTGTAAGAAAAACAAGTGTTTTTCTGTGTCACCTGCCTCACATTTGGGAAATATTTGACGTTTCAGAGGAGCAAGTGACTTTTTTCTTAGTTTCCCCTGCTCCCCCCATTATTTTTTAAGGATTTCAGATTTAGTCCAAGAGGGAATTAAATTCACATGAAATCCCACTTAACTGTGCACTGATTAGCCACCAGCCATGAACAAGGCAAGACTTAACACATCCAGAGCCAAGGAGCCACTCTGGGGAACCAAAGGGAAAACAGATGCTTCCCATTCTAAGGAACAAGTCTGAGATGTTGAAGTGGAGCCAGGCTCTTCTATTCCTCCAAACAGAATCATCACTGAATACGTAGGATATGCTAAAAACAAAAGCCACACCATGAGTTTGAGCTAAAATCAATGTCAAGACTTCCCAGGGGCTTCCAATGGGATTTGGACCAGGCTTTAAAAGCTGTGAGGGAATGACTGTGCTAAAAGTCAACACTGGATTTCCACCATGAACATGAATAACTTGGCATTTTTCACAGCTAATTTACTGTTTCAGCATATTGGAGCTGTCTTATACCAGTGCTTTATTCTCTAGGGACATTCCTGGAAACTTCAGCCAGTGACCAGGACCTCTTTAGGTTTGCTACCGCTCTTCTACACAAATCAAAAAACCCCTTTAGTTCTTATCAAACAAGTAAACCAGCCAGATTCCTGGTGTTGACGGAGATAAGACATGGAAGGGACAAGAAATACAACTTCATATTAAAAAGAAGAGTGCCTGGTGCCCTAAAGGCCTCTTATCTAAAATCACGGATTTACACAGTACTTTAGCCTTTGATCCACTTGCACAGTTCTCTTCCTCTCATTTTTATATGCTATTAAAGACATAGATTTTAAAATCACTGTATAATCTTGACTTCTTTCCCAGCAGGAAAGGAGCAAAGCAGCCAGCAGACAAATGTAACTTTGGCTCAAGGAAAGATTCACCTTTGCCAACTCCCTTGGGGCTTGTTCTCCCTATAATATCCATCATCTCCCTTTTCTTTTTCTTTTTTTGACAGAATAGTTTGGCTAATTTGAAGATAGAGTTAAATGTAATTAACTGGCCCCCTAACAACAGCGTGCCAATTTAATTGGTAAGATTCCCTGTAGGGAAGGCATTTAATTAGAATGATTGAATCCCTATGAGGAAGGCACTGTCAATGGCAAACCCAAACCCCTCTGCTCAGCATTTGCACAGTTTTGGTTTTGAATTCTCCCTTGTTTAAATGTTCTATATTCCTCCAGGAACAACAGCAAGTCGTCCCCCCCTGTCCTGCAACCATCAAACTCCCCTGGGCTTTAAGCACTGGGGAAAGTCTGCGTACACATCAAAACCAGTTGCAGGACTCAGAAAAACGACCAGATGCTGAACACCCAGCTTGAGCCAGACTCAGCTAAAATCTGAGCCTGTCAGAAAAATCTGGTTCCAATTGTGGGTACTCTGTCCTGCTGAAAACTCTGCCACGTGTGCTACTGCTGAGCCCCATAATTCAAGAGAGCTTTTAATGTTGAACGACTAAGAGGTGAAACACAAGCATCATTTAAGCATCATTTATGCATCGTATTTTGAAAGAATACTTTATAATACAGTTTTAACTCTATCTTCTGCGCTTCCTTACAGTAGGCACGGGTCTGCCACAGGCTCCATTTTAATGTTGGATTTCTGTACACATCCATCAGCTGAAAAACAAGTTCACTGCATTCCTGGATTCATTATCACAGTAAGCACAGCCCTAAGAGACTCTCTCTTAGGCAGAAAGAAATTAGGAAGTAAAGTATTATGGAAGAAGCCCAAGAACAACAGAAGTACTTGCACAAGTACTAGGGCACATGAGATTTCCTTCTCTTCCCCATTGCTCTTCAGTAAAGCTCTTCTTCAAACTCAAGCTAAAAACCCAAACAGCAGGACTGGAGAACACATACCAGAGCCTTCCAGAGCAAAGGGCAGACCAAAATGCTGCCACCCCTTTGGTCCCATGGGATGAAAGATACCTCGACCCTCTGAAGAGGACTCAGATCCCTGCTGTTGTTATAACAGGGCCTAAGAAAACCACTTAAAGGTGAGGTCCCACTGTGTAAGGCATCATCTTTGCAGACAGCAGAAATTGCTTCCCTAAAAGCTGTGTAACCAATAGTACATTGCTGTGAGCCCTAAGAGCCGAATTCGTATCAGCAGAACCAGAACTAGACACTACAACACCCAGTCCCCACTCCAAGGACCAAGTGTCTATACCAGAGGGGTTTTTGAGGTTGCCTATTTAGCTACAAGCAACAGATAAGGCCTGGGGTTTTTTAATGCTTACAGAGCTTTGATGTGAGTTGTTCCAAAATGCTGCAGTAATACTAGCAATATGAATAGAAAGAAGGCTGTGGGGACTTTTTTCCCTTATGTAAAAATTTATCTGATGCATCAAGGAAGAAATTGGAAACCACTCAAAACCCCTGTAGAGCGAGAAAGTAATTATAAAACTAAGGATGCAGTGTGTGCACTCTGCTGACTATGACACAGTATTATTAGAAAAGAGAACACATTATTAAAAAATAAATCAGACTCAGAGCCATATGCGCTAGCCGACAGACAGACACTGTTAGTGATTGTGTCTCTGTAACCACAGGTCTAGTCTAGTAGCTAGATTCTGCAATCCTTACTCAGGCAAGCCATTTTTCATGCCAGCATCTCCAGACAGTGTTTTGGCCCAAGCAGGGGACAGAAGAAAATTGTTTATGTACCCACAAACACAGCTGAGGTCCCCCGCAGTCTGTGTGCTCAAGCATTAGGTGACAACAACCCCCATGTGCACCAAACCCGTATATTAGTGATGGATGCAGCAGAACACGCAGGCTGGCTTTTAAACAGGTCTCCTTAGGGGACTCTGGCTAGATTATGCTAAAATTAAGAGAATGCCCAAGTGTGAGCCATGCAACACCTCTCTGTCCATTAAGAAGTGATAGCCCCGTCTTACTGGAAGAACTCCTGGTCTGAGATAGTGTTTGTGTGCAAGAGGTGGTTGAGCCCCACATGTGCAGAATCGCTCGAGCCGTTCATTTCTCCGTCCTTTCCCTGCTTGGAGGCACTGAGCCGGAAGAGGCTGGAGCAACGCAGGGCAAGTTCCAAAGCATCCAGCCAGCATCGGCCTGTGAAAACAAGAGGAATTATTTAAGCACAGGAGAGTAAATAAGACAATTCATGCATCGCTTCTCAAAAGCTTCTTGCCTGGGAGTAAAGCTTGCTATAATTCAGGAAGCCACTGTGGTGTACAATAATCTGTTTTTCATATATATAATCCCCAGGTTATCTTGCCAGAAATGGTGTGTTTTAGTGGCTGCCTAAGCGATACATCTGCACGGGTAATGCAGTGGGAAGCTCACCCCAACTCCCCCTTCCCTAAAGGCATCTCTTCCTCTGACCTCCCACAGTCTGTTCACATCCCCTTTTGCCTCTTTCTGATTTCATCCGAGATGCAGGAAATGTGTACAGGTACAGTGCTTTCAAACCACCCAGCAGCTCACGTCTTCAAGTGACACACCCCAAAAATACGTTCAGTATGTGGCATCCCCACCACACACACTGCCCAACAGCGGGGAGATACCGAGGCTCCTGCTTAATATGGGATCACTGAACCACAAGCTGGCTCAGGGGTCCCACGAAGGTGTAGTGCTGCAATAACAATCACTCTGAACAAGAGCCAGGATGATCAATACTTGCCAGAGTGATTAAGACTAGAGGGAGTTGCTTGTCAGGCTGTTTTTTTTTCCTCTTTCTCTGTATTTTTTCCCCTTTTCTCCATTTCTTCTCCTTGCCCACTCCATCAGGTAATCTGGGTGGAGCATCACGTTTTTTTATCTTGTCACAAAAAATCTTTTCCTGAAGGTCTACTTTGCAAATACCAGAAACTATAAGCATGGCACAGAGACAAGACAAACTCCAGCTCCTATGCACGGTCTCATTGGATTTTCTTAAAGCCTCCATAGGTCTCACAAGCAGACAGCAAATGAAAAGCATGGGAATCCAAACTGACCCTTGGCTCCTTTTGCAACGATCCATACAAGTCTACAAAGCTGTCTGCTAGTGTTAAAGCCTGATCATCACAATGCTGCAGTCACTGTATTCTTGGAAGCACCTGGAAATAGCCTGCTTCTCTAGTGCAGTCCTTAATGAGGCCAGGACACCTGCAAATTGGCTGAACATTCAAGAATTGAAGTATCAAGGGAATTATCTTCTAATTTCAAGCATGTAAAACAGAGCTCTTCATTACACTCCTCAGAATATATTTTGCAATAATTAGAAGTGTGCTTGAGAGGCAGTGAAGAAAACAAAAGGATTTTGCTCTAGCAATGGCAAGTGCTACAAACAGGTTTTCCCTGGACCATATTCATTCCTACGTCCCATTTGGGAAATGTTGCCATTACATTCAATTCTGTCACACGCTTAGCATCACGCATATGCATAAATCTCACTGGGATCCCGCTGTTCTCTTGGGCAGCACTCCCATCAGCTTTGATATGACCAGAATTTGGCTCTATAAGAAGATCAACTAGAGTTTAAAAAAAAATCCAGATCATATGTATATAAAGAAATGTTTATAAATTTGAGTAGCTTTCAGTGCTTGCTTTGATGCAAAGCTGCAACCAGTAAGAGAGAAAAAAATCCCCAAACTTTGAAGAACTGCCCTTGAACACTGAGCCACAAACACTGCAGAGCCCAGTCTACTTTCGTCCCATATATCCCTTCAGCATCAGCTAATGATTTAATAATAAAAATCACACATAATGGTTAATAAAAGATTAGGAAGGCTGAAGGCTGTTGGAATTGATTTCACACTATTTTGTGTTTAACAAATATTCCTGCATTAAGGCTTTACACACAGAGATTTATTCCCTTCTCACCATGTGGAGGATTTGCATGGATAACCCATTAGAGTTAATGGCTGTGCTGAGCACAAATCCACTTCCTCCTACATATCTGCTCTCCCCCAAACCCACCAAGATGAAAATCTGTTTCAGGCTATTCCATGCAAGGGAGCCCACTCCTGCTTAGGCTCACCTCCTTTGACTTTCCACTCTCTTTACCTTTGCTTTGCTTTTCCAGTTCTGCAGAGGGAGGACTGCATGACTTGACATTTGGAAATGCTGCATATGTCAAGGTATTTTTATATTCAATGGGCTTGTAAAATCAAGCGCTTTTATAAGTAGCTTGATTTGTAGCAGCATGAGCCCTTTGGAGCAGTAGCGGCGGTCAGCTCCTCAGTACCCTGCAGCACTTATGTACAGACTTTATCTTATGACAGTTACAGCAACGCACTGGCTACATTTATGCTTTCTAACAAGGGTGACCCCAAAGTCTCCCTCAGCCACCTCCCTTACTGTGCCCCTGCAGCTCACCCCTCCCCGGGGCTGTAGGCAGACAGGTCATGCTGGCCGTGACCCCACAGGCAGCTCCCTCACCCACCCACTGCCACAGATACTCACCAGCACTAACACCAGCTACAGGCTCGGTCAGACCCTTGGGATTGTGCTGGTTTTGGCTGGGATGGAGTTAATTTTCCTCCTAGTATCTAGTATGGGGTTGTGGTTTGGATCTGTGCTGAACACAGTGTTGATAACAGAGGGATGTTTTCGTTACCACTGAGCAGGGCTTACACAGAGCCAAGGCCTTTTCTGCCTCTCCCCCCACCCCCCAGCGAGCAGGCTGGGGGTGCACAAGGACTCGGGAGGGGACACAGCCGGGACAGCTGACCCCAGCTGACCCCAGGGGTATCCCCCACCGCATGGCTCATGCTCAGCACATACAGCTGGGGGAGGAGGAGGAAGGGGGGACGTTCGCAGTGATGGCGTTTGTCTTCCCAAGTCACCGTCACGCGTGATGGAGCCCGGCTGTGCTGGAGATGGCTGAGCACCCGCCTGCCCGTGGGGAGTGGGCAAGGAATCCCTTGTTTTGCTTTGCTTGTGCACCCGGCTTTTGCTTTACCTATTAAAGTGGTTTTATCTCAACCCATGAGTTTTCTCACTTCTACCCTTCCGATTCTCTCCCCATCCCACCGGGAGCAAGTGGCTGTGTGGGGCCGAGTTGCTGGCTGGGGTTAAACCATGACAGGGATCCTTTTTGATGCCCAATGTGGGGCTCAAAGGGTTTGAGATAATGACAGGTTTGACTGGAATGTGCTAGACTGAATTTATAGCTGTTACTGCTGTTTAGCTATTAACTGACAGTCTTTGTGCTTGCCATGGGGCTTGCTTGCCTTGCTGTATATTAGAGTCTAGTGCTCATCAGTGGCTGCTTTTTGCTTTTGTTGCTTGCTATGCTGCTGAAGTGCTGATCATCTGACTCTGCTGTGCCTGGACACATTTTGATAACAGCAATGGCCATGTCCTGGGCTGACAGATGGCCAGGGCATCACCGCTGTTCCTGTGCTGCTGCACTGGACAGGCTGGAACTCCCGTGTGAACTCGAGTCAAAGGGACTGGGACTTGCGTATGAATCCACAGTGGAGCAGGACATCCTGAAGTGTCCGTGGATAAGCAGCAGGTACTTCTCAAAGCATCTGGCTGTGGGTCTGTCTGTGCAGCAGCAGGTATACCTCTGGAAGGATTGTGGCCCAAGGGGAAGCCCATGCTGGAGAAGGTACAGCTTGAAGCCCTGTGGCCCAAGGGTAAGTCTAAGCTGCAGCAGGTACACCCTGAAGCACCAGTGGCTGTGCATGTGGTCATGCTGGAGCATCTGAAAGTGTCTGGCCATGGATGAGCCCACGACAGAGCAGGACTGCAGCAGTGGGTAAGGCCATGTTGGAGCAGGTTTATTTCTGAAGGGACTGTGGCTGTGGGTAAGGCCACCCTGCAGCAGGGATACCTCTGGGGGCACTGTGAGCCATGGATTAGGTCACCCTGGAGCAGGTACACTCTAAAGTGACTGTGGCTGTGGGTAAATCTATGCTGCAGCAGGTGCACCCCTGGAGAGACTGGGACTAACAGATTAGGGTCCCCTTGGCGCAGGTACACCCCTATGGGACTGCAGTCTAGGGCTAAGTCCAAGCCAGAGCAGGGGCAAGGGGAAAAGTTCAGTGAAATGTTAAATCCACTGGTCTGGTCCAAAAGGACCAGGGGTGGAGACTGTAATGGAAATACCTTTAAATTGTTGTAACCTGGGATTTGAGTTGCATGTTAAAGGAATGACTGTAGCAGGAATCACGTGAACCAACAGGGGACAGGCCTTACAAGAAGCAGTGCAAGCACAGCAGTGACCCGACCTCAGCTGGCTTTGGTGCCCAGTAACTCCATGAACACACCACCGTTCCTGTCTTGAGTGACCACCATGACAGATGGAGCCCAAAGTCATGGACTACATTAACTCAATGGACATTCTGGGGACATTTTACAGACATTTCACAGGGATGGTCCACAGACTTAGGGAATGGTATCTGTGTATTGTATCGAATAATGGGAAGAGGGGTGGCAGTTAATGAGGATGTACTGGATAATGTGGGATCAGAGCATGACATAAATGGTATGGAAAAAGGGGTGCAGAATGTGCTGGTTTCAGCTGGGATAGAGTTCATTTTCTTCACAGTATCTAGTATGGGGTTGTGGTTTGGATCTGTGCTGAACACAGTGTTGATAACAGAGGGATGTTTTCGTTACCACTGAGCAGGGCTTACACAGAGCCAAGGCCTTTTCTGCCTCTCCCCCCACCCCCCAGCGAGCAGGCTGGGGGTGCACAAGGACTCGGGAGGGGACACAGCCGGGACAGCTGACCCCAGCTGACCCCAGGGGTATCCCCCACCGCATGGCTCATGCTCAGCACATACAGCTGGGGGAGGAGGAGGAAGGGGGGACGTTCGCAGTGATGGCGTTTGTCTTCCCAAGTCACCGTCACGCGTGATGGAGCCCGGCTGTGCTGGAGATGGCTGAGCACCCACCTGCCCGTGGGGAGTGGGCAAGGAATCCCTTGTTTTGCTTTGCTTGTGCACCCGGCTTTTGCTTTACCTATTAAAGTGGTTTTATCTCAAGCCATGAGTTTTCTCACTTCTACCCTTCCGATTCTCTCCCCCATCCCACCGGCAGGGAGTGAGTGAGCAGCTGTGTGGGTTAGTTGCCAGCTGGGGATAAACCACGACAGGGGTCCACCACATTACCAGAGGAAAATTCTACATAACATCTGGTGGTTTTTTATCTCTTTATGTAACTCCCTGGAAGGGGTTAGGAGTAACTTGAATCTTTTTTGAAGCCTTATTCAAGGAGCCTAAATTTTAAAAAATAATAATAAGATTTTTAAATATTCATTTTAATATTTGAAGGCAGAAACACAAAGCTTTAGAGGAACTCACTGTGCATCATCAGTCAACGTTACTTGTGCCCTGCAGAACACAGAAATGGCATCAGTGTACACCCTTGATTTCATTTCTAACAGAAATTGAATTCAGGGGATGCATAGCATCCCCAAGCTAAGAAATGGGCCTTCAGCCATCAGGTGGTGCTGTGAATCCAAACAAATGTATGCCACAAAACCAGAGGTAAAACATGGGATTTTCTCTGCAAATGAAAAGGTTACATCTCTGAAAGTCAACAGTGTGTTAATTGCAGAATAACACCATAAAATTATACCCTCTCAATTTCAAGGATTGCACGCAAGATAAACCTGTTTCCTTGCTAAAGGCCTACATGAAATGTTTTTTACATTTGAGTGATCTTGCAATTCAGTAATATTCTTCTTTACTGTGCAAACAATACAAAAATGCTAGCATCTGGATTACTTAATTGCTTACCTGACAAATCTACTCACTCCCTCAGAAACTGCAGAAGGGGAAAAAAGTATGTGGTCACATAATAAAGGCTGTCATCAACAGTCATGGTAGTCTGCGCAAAAGCTTCACGGTTACCTTAATTCTCACATTTTCTAATTTTGACTCAAGTCAGGGTTTTTTGTATGCAAGGTAATTAGATCAAAGAAGGATGCAAAATGTGGGTTCCTTCAGAGAGGAATGACTGCCCAGTAAGATTGATATAAAGGAATCAAAAAGGAGCTGCGAAGGAGTTACAGTGGCATTCTTTTAGAAGGTTTGAGGTTTCTAAAACTGCAATGTAAAACACTGCAATCAATTATCAGTTATAATCTTCCATAAATTGTGGCTTAAAACAAGCATATGTTTAAATTCTGAAGGAAAACCCAAGAGCATATTGTGAGCCTATGGCAGGATCTCCCCACAGGCTTTTAAGCTCTTTTTCTATCAAATGACATATTGCTCTATCCACCACAATGATCACTTTTGGCCAATTTCTGCAGAGATCACGTTGTCCAAAACCACCTCCATTATGTCCTTCTGCTTGGAAGCTGTGAACTAAGTATTCCTTTTCAAATGTTATTTCTGAGCTTGACCCTTTCTTCATTGTATTTAGCATTTTGTCACCGACTTCCAAGGGACAGCCCGCAGAGCAAGCTCTGCCTCTTACCTGGGCTGCGGAGGAGGAAGGATGAAAGAGGCTGAGAGTAAAATAGTCCATCTATGCATAACGCTCCCATATAGCTCACAAGCCACATAGAAGAGTGTACAAAACTCAGCAACAGAAATCTTTCATGCAAGCTAACAGAGTTCTCAGTGAGGATAATAACAGGAAGAAATGACACCCCACCCAGAGAAGATCCCCAACTCTGAGGCGCAAAGTGAAGGGCAGCTAGATTGCTTATACTGGTAGCCGGCACAAGGAGGACATTTCACATCACCCCTCTCTTGGCCCCTGAACTGCTCAGGTGGGTGAGCTGCCCAGCCACCTTAGGATCCCTCCAGGAACAATGGGGAAAAAGTGAGACTCTTCAACAAGCTGTTCCTAACATGCCAAAAGTGGATGTCCTACCAGAGTGCTAGTGCTAGCTTGGGGTCCTGCTCTCTTTTGTAGCAGCCTCTCTCCTTGCACCGATCATTGGTTTAAATATCCATCCCCTACATCACGTTAGCAAATGATGACCACAGCGTTTGGCATGTGACAGATGTCCCAGGAAAGTGGAACACATCTGCACATCGCTCAGCTGTGCTCACTGCAAAAAAAAAAACCCAGAGGTGTCTCCCCTGAGCAGTCCTGTAACCCTCTTTCTCTGTTATACGTGTTTACAGTACAGTGACAACAGCCATCAGTGAAAATTTGAAAAGGAAACTCTGAAAAAATCAGTTAAACACAGCTGGGTTCCAAAGTTCCTTTCCTCTTGACAGGTTTGGGGGAAAAAAAGCTAATAAAGAATGTGTGTTGCCTTGACTTCACAAAACCAAAGCTGAACATGCATCCTACATACATTTTGAAACCTGCCATATGCCTTCTCTAGGCCTGTTGGATCAGCAGGCTGGAAAAGCACCTTGTGGTCCTTGGAGACAACACTGGCAGTAGAGCTGTGCAAATGGGAATCCCTACGGCTCCTTGCAGGATACTTCCCGGGTCCGCACGGCACTGCTGGCACCATGCGGAAACCTGGAGGCTGCAAGGCTGAACAGGAGCAGGCATGCACTTGCACCAACTCACAGACAAAAGGAACTACTAAAACCAAGTGACAAAAACCATTTCTTCCCCCACCTTGGAAAAAAAAAAAAACAACAAAACAACTCAAGGTTGCTTATGCTGCTAACCTAGGCTCAGTTCAAGGAATAACTTGAGTCTGTCCTAGTCTTCAAACAGATCTAAAATTACAACAATATCCCACAGAAAAAAGAACAGGCAGTATTGGAAACATTAAGCTATTCAGCTTTTAAATTCTTTACAGTCACCATCATTCACCTAGAACAACTCGTAATTTGATGTGCCAAGTCTATCTGCCACATTTTGGAACAGCTGATCACAGAGGAGCTAGCCAGTGTTCTCTCAGCACTCACCAATATCAAAAATCTGCTTGAGATGGAATCACACCACTGCACACCGAAATCTCAGTCTGGGACTGTATTTTTTTCCTTTGCATTCCTGTAGCTACAGAACGGCTGGGATGAATCTCTTGCCAATTAAGACTTCAAAAGCCTCACACCTAGTAACCATACATTCCTCCAGAGAGGCATCACTAAGGGAATATTATTCTTCTTGAATTATTAAAGTCATCCAGCTTTTGGCCTCGTGCCGCACACTTACAAGATAGATCCTTTTAAAAATCAACCTGAAGTAGACTGTCACCTGGAAATGATGAATTCTTGCTCAAGTGCACACAAATCACGAATGATGAGGAAGAGGCTGATTTGGTTCAGTCAGTGCACATTAAGGTCATCGTATTCAGCTGACTGCTTATTTTGCTGTACACTTGGGTGCCTGCATGCGTGATTTCTTACACTTTGGCTGTCAAGATGCAAGGATGCTATCTCTCAATTAACTGCAGGTGCAATTTATGCATCAAGCTAAATGAAGTCTGGTTGCAAATGCCTGGATTTTAAACTGCTGTGAAAGGCCTAAGGAATATGAAAGGCAGACATAAAGCTAAGAAGGTAGCTTCTATTTTTTCCAGCATCCAGTGATGTATTTCATTGTGAATTTGGTTTCAAATAGCAATCTTCCTCCTGGATCACTGTTTCTGTGCATCATCCTTATTTCAATAATTTAATTTCCTCCTCAGATCACAGCATCAGTCTGGGGGGAAAGGCCAGATGCCTACCAAAGAAACACCGCCACTGTAAGCCAGACCATCAGGATTTCCACACAACTGCATCCACATGCATACCCCCCCAAGGGGGACTACCCAAAGCATGCCTGAAGGAGAGGACAGGCATAAGGAACAAAATGTAAGTGTGGTTTACAATTCCACTGTTAAGCCTTTAACCCTTGGTAATTTGCCACTTTGAATTCCCCTTCAGTGGCAGTGCCCGTGGCAAGGTGGAGATCTGCACTATGAGATTTAAGCAGATGACTCAAAAAGCTTAGGACGTCTGGGGCACTGGTTTGGAGATCTCAGGGGGAGCCCCAGAATGGTCTGGGCAGGAAGCTCAAGACAGGCTTAAAATATTAATCCTAAACCACTCATCAGCATAAATCTGAAATGCATACATAGTCACTGGTTTGGAAAAAACAATTTTCTTTTCTGAAACTGGTAAGAAAGACAGGCCCTGTGTTTGTCCAGGTTGAGCCCTGTAGGCTGACATGACCTTCCAGATGTCTTTAAAACCCACCACAAAGCAGACTGCTCCTGCAGTGTGTGAATGTGAAACCTACTGTAGCTTGGCAGTGGTTCTGCAGGCTGTCCAGAAGTCAGGACCTTCAATCCTACCAACAGTATGTCACAGATGGTACGGCAGAGGGGAAAAAAGAAATTCTGAAACGCTGAGAGAAAAAGTAGGCCATGTAGCTGCTGATCATGATATAGTTGCCTGGATAGCAGAGCTGGATTGCAGCATCTAACATATGCTGCAACTCAATATTCCCCAGCAAGTCAGAGGCCTCCATGAATTACTGTTAAATTTGCCAAATGCTCTGTGGTTCATTTTCCACTACTAACATGGGAGACTGCGTTAAGAAGAACATGGTCAGGACACCTCCTCAGAGATGCTGTAGATTCACACAATATTGCATCTACGGAGGAGACATGAACATACTACAAATATGCGCTTACATTATGCAAGGGAACAGATTCCACCTGCCCCATTTGTGTCAGCCAGCTTAGCTCATTTTACCTTAACCTTCTGTTTCTCTTAACCATAACTGCATCCTCTATGTTTGTCCAGGGCATTAAAGAAATGAAACAAATTCAGGTACACCCTCTTGGAGATGCCTCTTTACAACAAGTAAAGGCTATATAATAGTCTACAACCATTTTGGTAGTGTCTTCTGGGCTTAAAATCAAGTTGTATTAATTGCAAAGTACAAGCCTTAATTTGCTGAAGTTTATACAGATTTCTTTAAATGTAACAGTTTCTACTCCTCGTGTCCTTGTCTGCATATGTTTTACAGCACTTACTGACATTAATACTGTTTGCACTCCGAGTATGACACCCATGGGCTTGGCCATTTGTCAGCACGCCTACACCGCTCAATGGAGCAGGTACCCCCACACTGCCCCCACGAAGACTAACTCACAAACAGAAGGAGCACAGCATGGTCACCATGCCAGGGCAGCCCTTGTGTCTGGGAGGGAGGCTAGCCTGAGTGTACAAGCTGCTCTCCCTTCTCATCTGCAGGTTCACATCCCTCTCCTCCTGACAACGTACAGCCACTCCTCACAGCTCACTGCCCTCAACTGTGAAGTCAAACATTCTCATTCAGCTGAAAATTACAGCATTTTTCATGCTAGTATTTCTGGTGCAATACTACACCAAATTTTTTTGTGAAGTCCACTGCTGAACGGACAGATCCCAAAGCTTCACTCCATGTCAGCTATCACAGTGACCTTCTCAGACTCTCACGATCTACTAGGCATAATGTGGGCTCTCCAAACCTGTGCAGGTGGCTCTAGAGCATTGCTAATCCAGTTCAAGAGCATATATTATTTCATCTTTAACCAAAGGCCCTAGTTATTTTCTATGTACACATTTACAATATTTGATTGAGAGGTATCTCAGTTCCTTCTTCTTCCTTTGATCACATTAGCTTTCCATCTAATCTTAAGACCCTGCTGTGGAGAAGCAGCAAAGTAAAGGAAAACCATACTAAATCCTAAAGTAACTCTATTTTGATCTGCCTGGCCTCTGCATCCTTCCCAAGAATCTTGGCCAGTATCTTGGCTTTAAAAATACATTCCAGTAACTCACTATTTTAAGTTCTTATGATACCAGAGACATGTAATAATTCACTGGGCAGAAAGCTTCCCACAGGCATTTAAATATTGAAAATTCTCATGTGCCAGATATGGTCCCTTTTGTGCTTTTTCAGCATGTGGTGTATGACCCAGACAGAGAGATCACAGCTAGAAAAGTGTTACCTCTGATGATCTCTTGGGAGCTATTTCTAGCTTGGGAGCCTTTATGGGTAAGGTTAGTTAGAACAAATCTAAAGCTATTCTACTCCATGTAACTGGCCTACGGCAGTCATCGTAAAAAGAGAGAAGAGAAGTTCAACCATAGGTCTCTCTGCCAGGCTGGCTTTAAGGTTTAATCATTAGGTTTCCACCAGAAGGAAAGTTTTCATTTAGAAGATAGCTGAAATGCCAGGAAAAAAGTACTTTATGAGCCAGCAATTTGTCTTGAACACATACAGTGACCACATTGGTCCCTTTGTGCATTTTCCAATTAAGTTAATGGAAAGACGAGTTAGATGGATCTCTAAGGAAATAATAATTTAGAAAATCTAGATTAACAGACAGTTGTTGAAGCTATTTGGTTGCCTAAGAACTCTGTGGAACTGTTCCGTATATCTATTCTGCAGGCTGTATGTATAACCAGGGTTTAAATTCCTGGAATTTAGCAGCTCTGCCCCAACAGTACTTTTTTTTCCCAGAAGACTATTGTATCTATCCCTTTCTAGACAGGTAATATTTGGAGCTGGGTTGTGTGTTCCTTTATATAAATAACTTGTACTGTTCCATAAGCTACAAAAGCATAATATTCAAAGAAACAGATGTGCTTCTACAGCTTTATTCAAGTTCCACTTCTTTTCATATCATTTCACTACACTGGCATCTGCAAGCAGGTTCACTGTCGAGATGGTATCCCTCACTATGAACAGCCCTCTTTGCACAGTAGTGGGAAGAACAGCATGCCAAGCATGTAATGAAAGAATGTTTCCTCCTATTCTAAGTGCCATGTCAAAAGTGCGTTTGGCATTGTCCCATTTCCAGCCTTTAGGAATATGTAAAAGTTAATCACTGGACCAGAAGAACACTGCTTTCAAAGCTCACTATGCTCCACAAAATATCCTTGTGTTCTTAAAGTTACTCTAGATGAGAACCAAAGGAGCACAAGGGCTGCAGGAGCACCCTTGGTGGGGTAGGTGAAAAATATCCCTAAAATGAACAGTCTGGGTTAATTTGCTATGGCAAAAAGAATTTACAGTAGTCTGAAGGTCAAATGAAATGAAAACATGTTTTTAATCTTCTTATCTACTTATAAATCACTGATATTTTAGGTCCACTAAAGTCATTTATAGAGATTTTCAGATAGTAAGCTGGCATGCCTGTTATATATTGACCTAAATTTACCTTCCATGATTTTGGAATTCCTAGAATGGTATTATAGATGTGGAGTCACAAGCATCTGGGCCTGCTATACTGTAAACCACGGTACAGCAAGTTTACAGGAATTTTCTGGTGGTTGAGAGATGTCTATCAACAGTTCTTCAATATTACTATGTCATTTTCCTCCAGCAGATCCCTACCTAGTACAAGACATAGGCAGATAACCCACTAAAGTCTCTGCTGAACTGAGGAAACAGCTAAGCCTCCCTCTCATCCCAATTTTGGGATCAACTCCTTTCATCCTTTAGTATATACTGACTTAGTGTGTTTTCCCAGCTACAAGCCTAGGTCCTTCTTCCACACACATGGCCAGAAAGGCGGCTGTTCAGTGAGGATTATGAAATGTGCCTGTAGTCTGCTTGACCTATTCTGACCGTTGCTAACGAATGGCACCTCCAAGCTGGGTGAGCTGCCATTTTTTCCTTTACATACCTTTTTTTTTTTTTCATCAACCTGTTTTCTTAACTAGCACAGAGTATGCAATCTGGAGAAAGCAATCAAAGACCAAAACTTACCATCCGATTCGGAGGCTGCTCTGAAAATCAAGTAGCTGCTGGGAAGAGGCTGAGTGATTGAACCAACATTTTCTCCCTTTGGGCCCTGGAAATGCACACAGACAGAAAGACGTAAGCACAGAAGATGCAGTGGACCGTTCAACATCTTTCTACTTTTCCTGGGCAGAGTCTGTATGTTTGTGATAAGAAAGAAGGAAGGAGCAGATGGAGTAATTTAGAAAGACTCATTAGTAATCACGATATTGCTGCTACAGTTCCAAAGCAGTAATGAGCTCTGACCTCTAACCTGGGACTCTGTTTATTCAGATCTACAGGAATGGAAGAATCTCACTCCTTTTGCTTTGGACAAAAACAGTCAAATATTTGCTATTAGCTATCTTTGTGCAACACCTGAATGGACTGTTCCATGCAGTGCACATCAAGTCTGTCTTAGAGCCTGACACACTAGCAATGAAACACCCCCTATGTGTCCCTCTAAACGTGGCAGAGGCCACACCTTGAGCTGTGAGTGCCTATAACAGAGAGGCAATGGCAGCTTTTCTGAAAGGAAACAAAGGGGAAATTATATCCTGCAAACCTGTCTGTGGGGAAGGCAGAGACAGGAAAAACCACAGGGTGAGGACCAAAGGTCTCCCAGCATGCGCACATGCTGCTGGGTTGCAGCTCTTCACCTGTACATCCAGAACATTTGAGAACCTTTATGCCGTGGTGCCTGGGGTGACAGCCACTTCAGGCTTTAACAAAAGCAGGCTTTCCTTGTTTATGTTGCCTTTAGTTTAGGAGCTGTGGCAAAAAAAGATTATAGTGTCTTGTGAACATCCTGCCACAATCCCTTCAGCATGACCCTTCAGAAATTATTCCCAGGGAGGCAGAGCCCATCTTGGATTGGGCACTTCTTTGAGCAGAACCACAGGCTCCCACCTTGATCTGCTCCTGTTTTCTCCTCCCTTGAGCTCCAGAAGCTGCTAAGAAAAAGCAGTTCCTGTACCCAGTGAGCACAGCTTCATACTCTCCATGGTATGGACTTTATGCCACAACCTGACTGAAATAAACAGGAGTCCCTCCTCATCCTTTGCGCTTCCAAAGTTACCCAGCCTCCTCCAGTTCCTTCTCTTCCTCACTTTGTAACAAAAACCACAAAAGCAGATCCTTTTTCAAATATGCAGGCATCATGTCAGAAATAAAGGCAGAGCAGAAAACATCACCAATACTTGCATGACCACTATGCCAACTGCAGGGTGGAACAAGCAGTTTTCTCCAGGATGCTCAAATACAGATTTCCTTGGGTTTCTAGAGAATACCACGCAATGCTGAGAAACTGTAGGCAAATTTTTGCAGTTTGAGTATGACTTGCCTTCCTTGCATGGGCCTTTATAGTATCCCATCCTGCCCCTTGAAAGAAGGGTTTCTCCCTAGCATAAGTTTGTAAGCAGGGAAACTAACTGCTACTGAAAACTGAGTCTGTATACAAGTGTCTGGTAGTTAAACGGTGGTTTTAGCTGTTTTTTTGTTTTTGAGTTCCACTCAGGAAACCAAAATTTGGAAAGAATGAAGAATGCAAGCATAGGACAAGCATCAAATTGTATCTGAGTGTATGCCACAAAGATGCAGTACTGAGAAGACAACAGTCTCCAGTCTAGCTTCTTGTCTTCACATCTACAGGGTTCTTCTGCTGCCAGGAGAAATTGGGATCCTTGTTACTCACTGCTTTTTCCCCTTCCCTCTCCCACAAAAGGTTCACAAAATTAAGACTGTTTAAAGGCTTAATAGTCAGGACTGGCAAAGTTAAGATTTGATTAGTAAACCAGAACAGAGCAGCTTAAGACATTACTAGTGACATTAATGCAATCAGGCATCATTCCCAATGGCATTTTTCCTTTCAGCAGCTTGCAGCTGAGCAGGGTATTTGAGAACTGTTGATAACACCATTAGTTGTATTTTCAGTGCAGAGGCTGCTATTTGCTCTGCTGAAGGAAAAACCCCACAACCAAACAGTACAGATCCAGAGAACCATTATTAAAAAAAGGGGGAGAAGGGAAGGAAGGGATAACACAAGTTTTTAACAGACATTTAGGCATGTGGATAAACACAAGGAGCAGCCAGGTCACTCTGTCAAGGAAACGTATTCAATAGTAAGGCATGCTCATACGTGGAGGGGGCTGTTTCCCACAGAAAGAAGAGGAGAAGAAGAAAAGAGAGTAGGCCATAAAAATGAAGTCAACAGCTCCGTGGAGTAAATGAGGTTCTGTATCTGCACAGCAGAGATAATGATGCTTTCTGTCTCCTAGCCTTTGAGCATCAAGCCTGTTTAGAGTCTAAGACCTCCAAGACAATGACCATCTCTCACTAAAAGTGAGCATTATAATTGCTATGCTAGGACACGGAGCTCAGCTGCAGCCTCTAGACAGTACAACTAAGAAAGGATCATCTCCAGATCATTCCTGGTTTTAGATTTGATTTGAGAGGCATTATCAAACAGGGGTTGATGAGGCTTTGAAAAATGGAGTGAACTCACACTGTTTTAGATAGTATGACAAGACATCTAGTCTTGGAGAGTCATAAAAACAGAGCTTTAAAAAGGGGAAGAAAAATCCCTTTCATTAACAGTACTGTGGGTAACTGTAAGGAGGAAGATGAAACTAACTATTACGGAGTAGAACAAACAACTGTAAAAGCAGCAGCACAAGCCCATTTCTAGAACTTTTTTCTTTAAAGAAATGACTCAAAGTTCTTAAAATTAACAAAATTCAAATGACATATATTCCCGGATTCAGTGGGTCTAACCCCAACTCATTTAGCACTCTAAATAAATGTCAGAACAAGCTGCAGTTGATAAAAGCCTTCCCACAGCACACTGTTCAGCGAGCTTCTGAGCAAGCTCAAAGGGAAATACGAACTATTCCAGGACCAGGACATTTTTTTGGGACAGCTGGACAACCCTGCCAGCTGATAGCCCTACACTCCCTCTGTGAAGCAAAGGACAGAGACGCACACTCTCACACTAATTACCAGGTTGGCATTCCTCAGTCTCTTGCAGTCATCTCGGCAAAAAGTCTGTTCCCTGAAGCAGCGTGGGATCACACTGCCTTCACACCATGGACAAAGTGCCTCCGCAGCAGTATCTGGAGCGTGTGGGGGAAGCTTTTCTTACTGCTGCTTGCACTGCTGACTGACTTTGAGACCTTGGCGGTTTTGGCCTTGGGTTTAAAAAGGCCTGGGCAAAGCAAATAGATAAAAGGTCTATTCCATTTGTGCTGGGAAGGAGTTTCAGGCTAAAACTCTCGAAAAGCCAGGGAAGCAGTGTAGAATAAAGGACTCTCTCCCCTGAGTGATATGCTTCTAAGATAGCTCTAGACACCAGAGAGCTTTATAGGAAAAGCAGTTCCCTGATGCATATACTTAGCTTTCAATTGTAAGTAATGGTCTTACATCTTACCTAACTACCATTTGAAAGGCACCCCAAAATTTTATCCTGCTCTAACTGAAGTTAAATGCCTGCACATCAAATTTAATTGGCTAGCACAATTACAAATGCCTGGGGTAGTGTCTGAACCAGACATTTGTTTTGGGGCTGAACCCCACAGTAAGATCCAAGTATCTGCTGAGCAGCCAGGCCAACACGTACAAAGGTGCTCATTAATTACCCTGAGCTAGCTGCAGGTCCACTGATGTGAGTCAAAGCTGGACCATCAACTCCAGTCTGGAAAAATCCTTGAAAACTTCACAGGCCATTTTAGCCAAAAGTGAAAGTTGTTTAGTCAGATCTTATTTCTGTTGTGATGGACAGTAACTTGGGCTTTTTGCTTAAGCTCAGGCTAATCTATATTTCATGAGAAATAGGATTTCTTTGCATAGTTAGACGTAACCAATTTAGATCAGTCAATTCTGCTCCAGTTGCTTTAAAAGAAGGCCATGAAATGACATAAAACAAAACAGTATTTTTAGCAGTTTCAGCCTTAAACTGTTGTCAGAGTGCAGACAGCTTCTTTGACATCAAGCAGTTCACTGGTGGTTTTCTTCTTGATGTGTATTTTGGTGTTCACCTTGTGGCTGAGAGCATCTATAACATACATAACAATCCAGGCTGAACTCAGGTTTCAGGAAATATCCTACTATGCAGCTCAAATGTAGCTTTCTAAATATCTGTCTCAAGCGACTTAGAATATTGACTTTAAAATTAAAATCTCTTGGGACTTCCTCTAGTACACAACATTTCAGAGATATATTCCCTGTGTATTTAATATACTAATTCCTATTTCTGTCATATATTTTCTCAAGAGACTTAAGAATTAGATATACATACACACACACAGAAATACATACATATTGATAAAAACTCCTCTTTCTTTTGGATGATTCATATCAAGGGAAGGGCATTCTAGCACAGCACTTCAGATCTGCCAGCAACACTACTTTTCAGAACCTGACTGCACTTTTGATTCTACTTTTTCACTATGTCTCCTGGCTGTGCTTTTCAGAAGAATTCAGTTGACCTGTCAAGTCACAAGGATTTTTTTGGTTGATGGACAGCAAATGATCGACAACCTTCTTGGGTGCATGCTCTGAATTAAAAAAGCATCAAAACTCTCAAAACTGAATAAGCAGCAAGGTAGCAATGAAACCTTTGGGACTTAAAGCAAAAACAATGCATCTACGCAGAGATCAGAGCTGAGCTACTGCCAGAAAACAGTAGCTCTTACCCCTGGTTGTTGAGGTTAATTTTAATTCTCTCCTCCTACCTCATTAAAAATTGCAAGAGTTTTATTAGTGACTGTATAGCTGTGTTTAAAACTGTTCAATTAACTGCAGGGATGAGCAGGAAGGAGCCTGTTTGATCTGCTCCCACAGCGCTTCCTTCCCATTTTGTTAGACCTTCTGATGCCAATGACAAACGCCTTCGTTGCTCTTGCAGGAGTCTTTCTAAGTAGATTTACTCTGCTGTCCACCTTGCAGTAAGGCACTAGCCTGTAATGCCTTGCTTACTAGTGATGCCTCCTAGCAAATTTATGTTTGCAGTAACTCTGCCAAGTCACTGTTTTTAAAGGGCAAACAATAGTTCAAGAACATTTAAGTTTTGTCTTCAGGGTATCCAACACATGTTGCTTTCAGTGCCTTTCAGGAGGCACCCAGGTCTTCCTCTTTGCCCATAGGCATTAGATATTTTTTTTCTTTTTGCCTATTCTTAAAGAAAAGAAGAAAAAGAAATGCAGCTCTAAAATTCGCAGGGATTTATCTTAAGAACTGAGAGAAACTATTAATCATTTATGTTACAGGGGAATCCAGAGGTCACTGCAGGAGCTACTGTGTGTACAGGAAGAGACTGTCTCAGCCTGTGAGTAACAACAGACTGAAGAACAACTTGAAGTGGAGAAAACCTTGCTATTTCCATTTCAAAGAAGAGAAAATTAAGGTAACTCATCCAAAGTCACACTCCTGTGGAACAGTCAAAGCTTGAGCAGACCACCAAGTTCCACGTCCATTGCAAACAAACCCAAACCTCAGAAGCATTAGAAAGTCAAATTAATAATTTCTTTTTTGTCACTTTGCCAGCCTCCTTTCAGTGTTATGCAAAGCATTTTGTGCTTTGGGCATCCTTGTTTTGGGGAATTCAGTTAATTGAATCTATTCCTCATCTCTTTTTGAAGATGTAGGCCATGGCTCGATAGAGCTTCTAGGTATTAATCTTTTTTTCTTTTTTTGCACTAACATGTTTCCCCTTTCCTTAGTCTACGCATCAATCTATACACCAAGAATGACACATTTGTATAACTAATCACAATGCACCACATTACTTTGATGTTATATCATAACCAAGCTTCAGTGTCTTTAATCTTTTTATGCGGTCAATTCACCATCACTAACAGCAACTGGATAACTGCAAATCTAGATGATATCAATGCTAGACAATAATGCTCGGACACTTTGGTGACCAAGAAGAGGTTGTTCGACTCATCAGGATTGTTACCTTTACAGCCCAGATTGATTGGTCCAAAGGATGAAAAAGTTTAAAACAGAAGCCATCCTTTTTGGAGGGTCTCTCGATCAGCTCACAAGAATGGAGCAAGATTGTCCCAACCCACTGTCCGATCTTTGGCGTCTTATAAATCAGCAGCACTCCCGGTTTCAGAACACACCATAGCTTGGTCCAACTCTTCAGAGTTCCACGAATCTGGAGGGAAGCAGGGAGAGAACAAAAAGTTGCATTTATGTTGCTCCTTAAAAGAAAACCAGCATTTATTCAGTATTTATACAGTATTTCCAGACTGTGTTTCTCCCAAGGCCACACTACGATTCACTTTCTTAAGAAAATAATACTGCATTATCTGAACAGCCTTAGGGATCTCACAGCAGCATCTCAGCCCTCGTAAATCTGGCTATCAGAATCTAGGCTTCATATTTTTATTACTGTCTTAGTGTTATCAGCTTGCTTAATTTTTTAGGCAACCAGCACTGCTGGCCCATGTGAGAGCGATTTGTTAATAATCATGGAGGACATGACAATTAGAACATTGCATAGAAAAATGCTCTCGCTAGTCTACCTCAACTTGTAAGTCATTTTAATAGTGTTCTGCAGAACAGGGCTATTGATGGGTTTTGTCAAATACCCCATTTTTAAAAGCACCTTCTCCAGCTGGTTTACTTCTCTGTCAAACTCAATGCATGCTCTCTCTTGTACAGAAGACATTAAATCTGGTAGTGTATATTAAACATAACAGCTTTAAGAATGGGGAAGTTTCTCAGTAAGGTTAGATTTTGCCTAAGGTCTTGTCTTCAGCGTATGTAGGCCAAACCTCAAGTATTATGTCTAGTTCTGTTTTTGTGGCCCAATATTATTTGTTGATGAACCAGAAATTTCCAGCCACAGCAAACATGCAACAGGCATTTTGTATTTTAAAAAAATCTCAATATTTATCTATCATCAACACTAAACACTATGGAAACATTTTGTTGCCAATTTAATTTCTCAAAGAAATTATATGTATCTCACTTTTCTGGCTTCTGATACTGATCATAAAACAATGCTGGAGGTTCTTCACACTGGTCAAATGCAATTGTTTCATGAAATCCCTAAGTTACTTTTTTTTAAAAAACAGCTATGTGTTTGGCAATGTCTGGAAATTAAGTTTTGCCGTTATAAAAGGGGCACCAATTCACTATTAGCTGAAGAGACTAAATGGCCCCAAACGAGGAGGAAAATAGTGCTCAAAGGTAACACGTCTCAATGTCAATTCAAATTTATTTTGCCACACACAAAGTTTCAGGAGTTCAATGAGAAGCTGTCACCAATTGAGTCTTTGCACACGGAGAAATTACAGCTGTCATCAGGTCCAATATGTTTCGTTCTGTGCTGTGACAACATAAAATCCAACTGCCAATAGAACAAGCCGTATCTGCCCATTTCCAGGCTGTTACTGTCTATTCCCTCTTATATACAAAAACATGTCTATGGGAAGAGGCTAGCAGAGAAAGACAGAAAGAAAGAGAGAAAGAAAGAGAGAAAGAAAGAGAGAAAGAAAGAGAGAAAGAAAGAGAGAAAGAAAGAGAGAAAGAGAGAAAGAAAGAGAGAAAGAGAGAAAGAAAGAAAGAAAGAAAGAAAGAAAGAAAGAAACAAACAAACAAACAAACAAACATCACCAGTTCCTTTTGTACTATGCACTTTTTGAGACCTTGTTGATACTTAAGGACATGGAATAGATGGATTGAGTTAGGTTAAGATGGAAAGTAAATATTCCCCGTAACTCCACTGTTATAGCAGTTATTTAAGTATGGCTTTACAGCAACTTCAACTCAAAATTATTCAATCTTTCTTCAGTCAAAAAAGTGTTAGTGCATAAGTCTCAGATGCAAAAACTACCCAATTATTTTCTCCTACAGCCTCAGAAGCAACGGTCTGTATTAAATACCTTCAGCCAGTCTGCTGTGATCACTACACTGGGATCCTTTAGAGCACTGAAGAGTTGTTTGGTAGCTCTTTTCTTCTCCTGTCTGTAATTTTTTTTTTGTACCTGGTTGAGAACAGAGAAAATATACCAGCTGTAATCATGGCCTCTTTTGGGGAGGAAAAAACATAATGCAGTAAGGACAGCTATGTATAGCACAGCTAGAACTTGACCCAGCACAGGTTCCCCAGAAACGAGCACAAGGAAGAACAAAAACATAACGAGATAGCAGGCATTTTCTTTGCTCCTGAAGTTCCACTAAGCATAATCTAATTTGGCTTTTCTTTGGGGAGAATGGAAAGAGGATGAATACCCAGTCCTCCCCACCCCTCAAATTAGAATCATAGAATAGAATCATAGAATAGAATCCTAGAATGGTTTGTGTTGGAAGGGATCTTAAAGATCATCTAGTTCCACTCCCCCTGCCATGGGCAGGGACACCTTCCACTAGACCAGGTTGCTCAAAGCCCCGTCCAACCTGGCCTTGAACTCTTCCAGGGAGGGGGCAGCCACAGCTTCTCTGTGTCAGTGACTCACCACCCTCACAGTAAAGAATTTCTTCCTTATATCTAAACTAAATCTATCCTCTTTCAGTTTAAAAACATTAATCCTTGTCCTATCCTTACCCTCCCTGATAAAGAGTCCCTCTCCAGCTTTCCTGTAGCCCCCTTTAAGTACTGGGAGACCACTATAAGGTCTCCCCAGAGTCTTCTCCAGCTGAACACCCCCAACTCTCTCAGCCTGTCCTCACAGGGGAGCTGCTCCAGCCCCCCGATCACCTTCGTGACCTCCTCTGGACCTGCTAGGGCAGCATCCTTCTGATGTTGGGGGCCCCAGAGCTGGACACAGGGGGGGGGGTCTCATGAGAGCACAGTAGAGAGGGAGAATCCCCTCCCTCAAGGGGCCACACTTCTCTTGATACAGCCCAGGGCACAGATGTCTTTCTGGGCTGCAAGCACACATTGCTGGCTCACAGTCAGTTTTTCATCCACTGATACCCCCAAGTCCTTCTCCTTGGGGCTGCTCTCAATCCACTCATCCCCCAGCCTGTATTTGTGCTTGGGATTGCCCCCACCCACGTGCAGGACCTTGCACTTGGCCTTGTTGGACTTCATGAAGTTTGCACGGGCCCGCCTGTCAAGGTCCCTCTGGATGGCCCATCCCTTCCCTCCAGCGTATTAAAGAGATTCAATCTAATTTCATCCAAACCAAATGATTTATATATGGTTTGGTAGACAAGCAAGAGTTCAAGCAATAATTTGCTCAGATTGCCTAGGCATACTCCTCCTCACAAGACCAGTGAAGGATTACAATCCTCGTGAGGTGCCTAATGGCTCTGGAACATAAGAACAGAGTGAAATAATTACACTGACTTGTCCCATTTGCAGTATATAATCTAATTCTGTATATAAAGCCAGTAAATGCCCTTGGCCTATAATGACTCCTAGAAGAGTCAGAGGCTTCTTTGGGTCTTGGGAAATGACTCAGAGTAGTTCCCAATGGTTTGTTTGGAAGGTACTATTTGTTTTATAAAAGAAAGTCAGCTGATGCCGACTTGGCTGCTTTGCACATACCTTCAGTGTTTCCTTCTTCGTGAATTTGGCTGTGGGAGACACACACTCTTTGTCAGACCCATTGCAAAGCTTATATTCGATCTAAAAAAGAGGGAGAGAGGAAATAGGAATGTGTTAACATGAAGATGTTCAAGTTATGCTTTAATGAAGAGTGGTTTATATCTTCCAGGAATCCATGAAATTGCTGATTGCAGACTTCAGCAGCAGAACACTAGGCAGGCGCAGAAAACGCATATTTGCACTGCAATCCAAACTTTCTTTTTATACTCATAGTTAGTTGGAAAATTCCCCATCAAATTTTCCTCCTATTTCTCCCATGAAGACATTAATCTTGGTAAAATAAAACAACAAAAACAAAAGCAAAACAAAACCCATATCGTTATTCTTAACTTTGAAAACTGCCCATCTCTTTTCAGATCTGAAAGCATTGCAATTACTGGAATAAAAATTATGGGGAAGCTGGTATAGATCTTTCAGAACTAGACTTGATATTGGCAATGACTGCTGCCCTAGCTGAAATGTCCAGAAACATAAGTGGACAAGAAATGACCTAATCATGTTACAGATAATACAGGAACCCATCATCATCTTGGCCTTGCAAAGCGGGGCATAAAATGTACAGTCACTTCAAATCGTGTTTGGTAGTGTCAGTGCTGTTTAAATTCATTTTCAGAGGCTACGGACTGATCTCATGACTGTGCCGACGGGCTGAAAAAATGCTTTACTTGGGTTAGACATGGTCACAGTATTACTGTTCTCAAAATAATGTACATTTACAGAGTATAGCTCTCTGGAGCACACCTCACGACTAGGACCCCTCCCGGATAGGTATTGTCAGCAAATTGTCCAAAACCTGGGTAGGGTTAGTGGCATGAGAATTATGGTACAGTCTGGACTCTGCTACGTTTTATGTGACCTTGTGGAAGTTAGTTTCTCTCTCTGTACATCTTTTCCTTCCAACCTTTCATGTGTCTGATGCATTCAGACTGTGATCTTTTGGGGTCAGGCTCTGTCTCTCCTGCTTATGCATGACAGTTTTATAAAAAAGCTCAGCTCTTGGCCACCTTGATTTAATGAGTATGACACAAAAAATGAGCCATACAAGGAAAAAACATATCAAATGTAGTTCCCATTTATAAATTCACTGTTATGATGTGAAGCAAACCCACTGGGCTCTCAGACTCTCATGTCATAAGTTGATGTAATCCTTTTGCAGCGCCTTCAGTTTTGAGAGACTCACTTTCTTTTTCCCTCCCAGTGACACAGAAACCTCTCTGGCTACTAAAGCCACAAACTACGCTGAACATTAGTCTGAGTAGGAAAATATTTAATGACAGCCAGATCAGTCTTTTTCACACGACTTAGATAAAAACATGCAAATGCATGACCAGATCACAGCAAACAGGCCATCAACTGTGCTTTGGAGACTGTGGCAGGAGCAAAAATGGGAAGTAAGGGTGCACACTCAACTGAGCAGAACTATTTGTGGATGATGCAGGATTAAAAATTTGGGGCAGAAGGTGCAATTTGCAACAGAGCCGTAGAACCTATTACTTGTTCTCACAGACCCTTATAGTAGTCTTTCACTAAAAACAAAACTACACGTGATACTTCAGAATAAATACAGAAATTAAAACTCTATGATGGTGCATAAAGACGAGTGAAGTCCCTGAACTGACTGTCCGGTTTACATGTCAACTTGGCACTGGATCCACTTAAAGAAAATGCCAGCTCTTGGACTCCTGCAAACTATTCAATAGTTGTCGTCTTTGTTTTACTAGAAAGCTAAGCCTGCCTCCTCTACCTGCAATGCAGTCTCTGATGCATATTTTATATTTCTGCACATGGGACTTCACTATAAAAACACAAGATTTATGGTGGGGACTGCTGCACAGATGACATCTGAGCAGAGAATTGTGCCCACAGGGTCTTTATCACATTTCAAAGGGCAGTGGTAGACATTTGGGAGATATAAGCTTCTTTGTGAGAAAACATTTCTAAGTGCTTAAATGTCTCTGAGCAAGAATCCTTCAGAATTATTAGGAGATTATGCTTTCATGATTCGAGACATGTGTCCTCTGAATCTGGTCAGAAGAATTCTCACCCTTTCTCCCAATTAGCAGGGAGAATGTCCTGTCCTTGAGATACAACTATGAGCCAACTGTTTATTGGTAATTTCACTCCCTCCAGCCCGAGAGATCAGACACAGAGAGAAACACTGAGTACCGTTCCTCATTAGCCAGCGTGAGAAGCAGAAAAAGCACAGATGTCCCCAAGATTCTAAGAAATCCTGCTCAGGTGTCTGCAAAGCATCAGGATATAATGAATGCTTTTTGCTTAACTAATTAAAACAAGCTACAGTCACTTGTTGTTTAGACAATTACATCTTAGCACTTATATAAAGAATGAAATTTTGGCCCCTAAGCTCACTTGGCTCGAGGAAATTTACTTGAAGATGAATTCAGAAAGGCTTCCAACAACGGCTGCAAACCATGCAAACCCGAGCCTTAAACCCACTGCTCGGGGGAACCAGCATTAACACAGACAGAGGCACTTTCACTGCTCTACCAGTCACACCTGCCTCCTCCTCGGAGTCTCTCTGGGTCATGCTAAAAATAGAGTTAAAGAACCACAGCACTTCAAACCTGGGATGTTTACACAGAGACACATTGATTCTGGCTCTTCAGGAGGGCTGACTCGTAGCTCCATGACCAAGGACACTGCATGCCTGACGCCAGCTGACACTGCTATGCATGTTAAAAAGCCACAGCACACACAGCGGATGAGGGATAATCTCCCCTTACACCACCATAGCCTTTAGGAATTCAATAAATACAGTGAAACTTGTCTGAAATCATTACAAAGTGGTCTTTCACTTGGTCAAAGCAGCAGGATTAACAGCCCTGGAGGCTGCTGCGGTGGGCTCCTGAACCACTGTGTTGCTTCCTTCAGGCACTGCCTCCCCCATGCCTGAGCTACATCCAGACATGCTGAATTTGATAACCTTGTCTGTAAAAGGGAAACACAGCCGCAGGGACAGTGCACACTAAGACAGGCTTAAGAACGGATGAGAAAGAAGCAGTAGCTTAAGTCCCTCAGTGCCTGCGTAAGAATTTTTAGGCATGGGAAAATATCTGTGCTTCCATGTCCCAAAAACTCTGATGTACCAACAGTATGATGAATAGCGCAGCTCCCTGAGATGGTTGTAAAATGACCAAGCTTTATGAAGAGAGAGAAAATTTTACTAAAAGCAATGGTTTTAACTAGGAGCCACAGACAAGCTTTCAGATGTCCCTGACCTGGGACTTCTGTTTTTGGAAACTTGATGCTGTTTCCCCATTTACTTTTTCAATGAGGCCAACTGATTGCTTCTCCCTGCCGACTTTGCTTCTCTTTATGTTTATGAGGATGCATCACCACAGATCCTAAATAGCAGTTTGCTTGCAGATGATTTCCAGGTCTACGGAGTGAGGCATTGCATTTCTGGGTTTAAAGTTCCTGCCTTTTCACAGGAAACATGGGATCTAAGCCTCAGCACTGCGTACCATAGGACCTCATGCTGCTGATAGCAATGTACAGTTACTCCAGGTTTAACCTGATAAGTGACTTGAAATAATATGATTTCATGTTTTCGCATGAATCTGTCTCAATAGTTTTGATTGTACCTCGTGGAATATATAAGATTCAGTAAATCCAGGCCATCACCTCTAATGATCCCTAAGACACAGCAGGGCCTTACATTGCTAAGACACATCAAGAGCATTTAATGATGTCCTCCTATTGCCTGGCCTTTCTCAGTCTGGCAGAACACTAAGAGAAGCCATTTGTCATCACAGCAAATTGTTCAAGGACACTGGGATAACACATGTGCAGGATAGCAGAATCTGGCCCCCTCTCTCTGCAGCAACACATGAACAATATTTACCAGAGATGAGACTTTGTACAATGGGAGGGTAGAGAATTGGTGTCCTTCTTAAAATTAAAAAAGAACACTGGAACATTCTAATAAGAAAGCAGTAGGTATGTTTTCCATATACTGGTTCTCATAATTACAAGGAGGCAAGACTCTTAATCTGCCAAAAACTTTTACCAGGGTGTGCAGCAGCACTTGCAGGGATAGGAAAATGTTGTCCCTCTTCAGTTCTGTAACCAGCTCTGTCCTTTCCAGGACTGAGTGATGACCTTGTCACCTGATGACAGGCTGTACTGTACTCAGAGATTTTTATCCCACTTAAGTCTCTGTTCCCTTTCATCTCAGTCATGTAGCTCTGGAGATCCACTGCTAATTGTTAGCAGTTATCACAATACCCTTACACTTCTGCTAGGCTCTGTAAGAGAGCATACAGAGTCCTCACAATAGTGCAATTCTGATCCAGTGCCTTTTTGGTGACTTCATATCCAAGAGGAACCAAATAATTTCACAGAAAAACAGCCTGTGATCGACTGGTGTGGGGGATGCCAGCCCATCAGTATGCCCTGCCTTGGGTAACAGCAAGAGGAAGATCCTGTTATTTATCACAAATAATCCTCGATGTACAGGATGAACACAAAAAATGTGTAACGAGAGACAAATAGACAGAATTGTTCCAAATCAGAAACATTTAAATAAAGTTATTCTCAAGCTGTGGTCTGCATGTTAACAGTAGTGACAGCTTACAAGCTGCTCTTTTTTCTTATTTGCATCCAAGTGAGAGAAAGATGAAATCAGATGGGAATTTGAAGGCAGAACAAAAGTAGCTGGGGTCGTAAGTTATGTTTCACAAAAGCAAAAATAGGCATCACATGGGAGACACGTCCTTGCTCACGTTGTAGTTTCTCCAGTATCTTTTCCACATATAATTGCTACAGATCTGTATCACTTCAGAAGTAAAAGAAATTAAACAAAAGTTCCTGAAGTAGTATAAACATTATGGAGAAGCTGGGTTTAACATTAGAAGTGAAGAGATTCTTGTTACTGATGTGAATATTCACAGATACCTCGAGCGCATTTAAAAATTTTGTTTTCAATTTACTATAAGCAGTTCTTTTTAAAAACTTTTTTATTTTGTTGTGAATTAATAGTTCATCCTAAGCACAGTAGTGTCAGTGAAACGACTCTTACAGACAAACAAGCTTTGCATTAGGAAAGATTAACCTTCAATTAATATGCTTCTTTACAGCAAGTTGAATAATCTTCACCTAAAACTTTCTAGTTTTCAAAAAAAAATAAAATCCCTCTTATTTCAGTAGTGTTACAAAGACACCACAACTGTGTTTACAACACTGAAATAACGCAATGATTTGCACAGACTGAAAAGCCTGTACAAATAAACAGCTGACATAACAGCGATATCTGGGGGAAATAATTGGTGAAATTCAGTTATCCAAGCAACTCCAAATATCAAGTTATAATACTGTTTAGTGGAATGCTTTGCGCCATTATGCCAGACTATAGTAAATAAAGAAAAAGTCACAGACCTCATGGGATTTCTATTTGATCATTTAAGTGTGCCTTTCATGGAAAGAATGTTCTGCAAGTTTAGAATATTTAGAGAACATTTTAGGTGAGATGGGAAGTTGCACACTGAGAAAGATGCTGTTTCACATGACTGATACAGTTGTAGTGCTAAGCAGAAATCTGAAGCAAAGCTTTGCTTTTTCCTCTAAGCTATAGGCACAGCTTTTGATCCTAGGCTGAATTTAAACAAACGAAGAAAGTGAGTGATGAAAACCAATTGGACTTTCAGTTTAAAATATGCTTTCCTAAATTGTTTAATAAATCATTTCAATTTTAGCACCTCTGTAGCACCTCATTTCCCCCATCAGAAACACCAGAGTAAATAATCACGATCACCAGTGACCCAAGGTGACATGATAGGACTGCTGTGGCTTACCCAAAATTATCAACTTTGAGACTTCATTTCTGTAAGCGAACAGTTACTACTGTCTACGTTTTCCTCTGTGAGGCACCTGGGAGTTTCAGGGCTTGTATGCACCTACACAAGTTAGGGATGATCAATGTTTCCTACCTCTCAGTGCAAAATCCCACCCCTCTTCTATGCAATTTTCCCAGAATACTCCAGGCTGCATCTCTGCTCACTTGAAACCAGCTCCAAAGCTCTCTGTGGACAACAGTGATTACCCTAAAATGCTGCACATGGAATTGAAGAAGCAAGGTGTACCTGAGCCAGTGCACAGGAACTGAGTGTAAGGCTTGATAGAGACAACTAGCTCCAAAATAATTCCATCCACAACACTGACAGCATTAAGTACGGCAATGAAAAGCCAGCAAGGGTCCAGTTAAGCGTAACACCACCTAGAAGGGCCAGGTTCTCCTATAAAGCTGTACTTAGCACACACAGGGAATGTTTCACTCCTGAGCCTCTCCAAGGTGATTCCTGCAACATCTGGATCTCTCAGACAACCAATTCTTCAGGTTTTGGCTAAGGGAGAACAGAGGGAAAGAAAGGTACCCTTGTAGGTTGCCAGAGTCGTGAATGATCTTTTAAGATAGTCCGAAGTGTAACCATGGTTGGAATTAACTCAGAGGTTAAGAGCATGATGCATGGATCTAGAAGGATGAGCTTCAGACAGCATGGGTGTTGTAGCTTAAACCTCAAGTGATCAGTATGAGCTGTTTCAAACTACTTTGCAGCTAAAATAAATTTCTCGCAGCCACTTCGATTCGTATTTCAGATTACAAGCCACACAATAAAGACTTGAACAATTCAGGCATGTTGAAAAACTCATTCACTATGAACAAAGCAATCTACGCTTTGCACTCCCAATACGTCATATAACTGTGCACGCAACAGCCACACTCCTACAATGTGATAATTTTAGACTTTGTTGTGGCATTAGAGGGGAACTGAAAAGAGTGAAGTATCACTGAGCACCAGCTTCAAGATTTTTCTGACTATCCCTTAAAATACACTTCAAAACTTTGTGGGCTCTGCATGCATATCAAGAAATCCCAGCTGCTCTCCAGCCAGTAGACTAAATAGGTAAGCATAGAAAGGGAAGAACGAGAAAATGCAACACTGCATTCTGCAATAAAAGGTACCTTAAAGGACACTTTAAGGCATATGAGGCATAGAATGAGAGAAAGGCATCTCTTGTCTCTATCAGGCACATGCTAACTGTACTACCTGGCTGCAGAGACGAGCTTCAGGCTTAGAGACAGTTCTGTGATACTTTCATACCCCACTATAAGCACTGGTCCCAGAAAACAAGGCTAAGGGCTCTTAAAAAGAGAGAAACTAATATGAGAAACAATCCAAAATAAATAAGCAAATAATATTTTTTTTGTCCCTTGAAAAAGGATATGAAAGCCTCCACTTAAAAAACTAAATAGGAGAAATTATGCTGCAGGAAAGATAGCAACGTAATATGTAGCTGAACTATGCCTTAAATTTGTTTTAATAAAATTTGGGGCGAGAATTCACAACTGAAATCAGAAATATATATTGCTAAGAGCTGCACAAATACACTGAAAGCAAATGTTCCGGCATCAAATACTTTACTGTCTCTGCAGATAGGACAGTCAGGATGTGTTCACACCTCAGACAGACTAACAGTCCATCTATGAGCCCAGGGTGGTGTGGTTGCAGTTAAAAGGCTTCATAGCTCACAAGGTCACAGATTTTATAGGTTTTTATGAGATACTCTGCTTGGTGCCCGCTAACCTAGGAAACCTGCAGCCTGCCCCATCATCCAGTGTGGATATGGCCTGAGTGAACGAAATGTAGAACTGTTTCCACTTCACCGATGACGATGTGAAATAGAAACGCAATTAATCTGCCTGGGGAAATGCAAGGACTCCAAGTCAGAGCTGGGAATTCAAGGTCACCTAAGCCCCAGTCCAGGGATCAAATCACTCGACTGGATTTCCTTCCCTTCTCATTACTGGGTGAAAAGAGTCGATGCGGCGTGGTACATCAAAGTAGTGATGCTGAAGCAACACTGGTCTCCAACAAGGTTTGTTATATCCACGGTGCCAAAAGAAGGCTAAGTATTCATTCTTCTGTTACCTAGAATATTTACTTTTGAATCCATTAATTAAACCTGCACACCCTACAGTTTGGTTTCTAAAAATTATTTCCCCCCTGCTATCAGGAATCTAAACACGACCCAATTAGCACACACTCTTTCCTTTGGTTCAAGTAGGTGGAATCACTATTTATTTTTAAACTGAACTGTGACAGATCCCTACTGACAGTTCTGGACAACTGACAGTAAGGTTCCATTTAGAGCCTTAGAGCTGAGTGGACATTAAAGATGAAATATTAAGCACACTGACTACCAGTTTGCCTGAATTTATTAAGGTAAAAGACATTTCACAATAGGGACTCCCTACTGTCACTGACACTGCAAAGCACGACAGAAGAAAAGTTACTTGGCTGGAGAAGAACAAGGTAGTGTGTAACACAGCAAGGTGAAGCAGAGTGAAGTGAGAATGACAGGCACTACAGGACAGGTCCAGTGAGACGGAAAGTCTCTGAATCAAACATCTCAGCAGAACATTCAGGCAGGAAAGAAAAACCTAGCTCTGGCCCATTCAGTAGCCAAAGTAATTGCCTGCAACACTGTAAACGAGTAGGCAAGTTGAAGTTTGATGTTTCGGGGTCCTCGTATCTGTTTTATCCACTGGTGTTTTGCAGCAATTTTGACTATTGTAAAACCAGTCTTGGGTTGGTGAAAGCAAAGCCTGTGTCCAGGTTCAGAACCCCATTTGTTCCGAATCACAAATCTGATGTTTTGTGCTGTGCACCTTCTCTTATCTCTCCTTATCAACTGCTCTTGACCCACCAATGCCTTCCAGATGCACAAAAAGCATGGCAGAAATCTAGGTGGGCACCCAAATCTTCCAAGGGTGCTTCAAAGGTTCAAAAACACACCTGTAGGAGACTAAATAGCAAGGCAAGCCCTGAGGCTGGGAAAACACAGCTGAGCTATGCTCTCACCCAGATACCTCTCATTCTTACTCTTGCGTTCATCTTGCATCTCAGAAATCAAACTCCTTTTTGGACATTATTTCAGTGCTCTGAGTTGTTCTGTCCAGAAAAAGTCTTTCTTCTTCACATTCCTAAGTCATTTAGAATTTAACACCACTCCTTGTAAGGCATGCAAAACATCTGGCTTTAAAACAAAGCCCTGACGCAGTTACCTGGTCCTTGGGCTTCTCCACTGCCAGGACAAGTGGGAGGCTGGGTTTCCGTGAGGAACCCACCTGGAAAAGTAAAACTAAGGTTGGTTTGCAGCTTGCCAGGTTCCAGCGATAGCAGAGGACATGTACACAAGCCCTTGCTGCATACTCCCAAAGCTCCTCTCATCACCATCTCCTGTGCTGACCTCTGCCAGGGCATCTCTGCAAAATGACCTGCAAGCTCCAGGCAAGCACAGCCAAAGGTATTTGAAGATGCAGAACCTAATTCCATGTATTATAACAAATCACTTGTCTGCAGCTGCTTCCTTCGTGTTATATTTTCATTTCAGCTGGTGTAATTTGCATTTTATAGCTTCATAGTTGAATAAATTTAGATAAAAATTTATTAACAGGCCTTGCTTCTATTTCTAGTTACCCTCCAGAAACATGTTAGGGAGCTGCAGCCAAAAAAGTCTGCTCATGAATCTCAAAGCCAGATCCAATTTATAAGGTTGATTCCATCTCTACAGGCACTCAGTAACTCTAGATGTAGAGCCAGGTTTTGAACACCCGGATCCAGAGCCTTTAGATCCAGTTTTAACTCTCCATAGCAGGCTGGATGGAAACATTGTGCTCAGAAAATGTTGGTTAGTTTGCGTTCCTCTTCTATTACACCAATTCCCAGAACTCTTTCCCTGGATCTAGACTCACAGTTTCGGATGCTATGCACTACCCTAAATAATTCAGACTTCTCTTCCAAAACAATTAAGGTTTATGATTGCCTTGCTGATCAGGAACAGCAGGAGACACCTCTGCTGACAAAAATCAACCTTTCAACTGGAATTATTCATATCTACACTGCCAAATGAGGCCCAAATAAACAGGGTCCTTCTGTGGTAGGTGCTATCAAGTCAGAGGAAAGTGTGGGCTTCTCTGTCATCCCAACCCTTCAAAAACACTAAATTTTCTTTCTCTCAAAACATGCACACACAGTTCCTGCAGGAACAGAGGGAGAGCTTTCTCTAAAAAAAGAGAGTAAGACTGATTAACAACAGCCTGAGAAGAAATGAAAGCAAGATTAAGGATAGATCCCCAACCCACAGTACCTTACTAATGGAGTTTGGAGTCTGTGGTGTCTCATCCTTCAGTGCTGACGGGCTGTTTCCTTCCACATCTTTTCCTGCAACAAACAAATGTGATTCAAACTGAGAAATTCTGTGCAAAACTGTGGCAATTCATGGCCTTAGAAGGGCTACTGCTAACAGCAAGCAAGAGAAGCTGTCACGAGCAGAAGCAGGCACACCAGGATCACAGAGAAGGATCTTGCAGAGCTTGAAATAGCCTGGATCCACATGCTTGGGCTATGCAACAAGTACTGCTTAAAAGCTAGGTCTCAAAACGTGGTGGTGAACCAACATGATGGTTGCAAAGTCCAGTATACAAAGGCTGGAAAAAAATAGAAATAAGGTTGCTTATGCATCCTTAATCAGCTCCCTTCTGTGTCTGCAGTATGATGCAGTCTTTAACTACATTACCACAGTCTGTTCTCTTCTTATATACCCCATGCCTCATTCAATGCAAATAATAAAGGGAATTCAGTTAATAAGCAGCTATTCAATACATCATCCTTGTTGGTCAGTATCTGGCAACTATACATAGATGCACTTGATAGCACGCTTTGTTTGACAAATAATAACCATTATCATAAAACGTTACAGAAGACAGAACAGCATCTAGGCGTAATTAGTAAATCAAAATTAAAAAACCCTGCAGAAGATCAATGTCTTCTGACCAAGTTATTTGTTAAAATAAGAAACATTTTCTATTAACAAGTAGCATTTATGAACACTACAACATTTTCCAATCATTGCAGAGATATATTTCCACTACCCAAATATACTAAACTTGCAGTACATTATACACATTATCTACTAGTATGAGTGTGCGTAGTCCTAGTCCAAGGAATAAAATGCAATGATAAATTTTGTTCTTTTTGCCAACTGTAATCACGTCCCTACAGTAAAAGAAAGCACAGAGCTTCTATTAAAAAAATCCAAAACATAGCATCTGATGAGACCATCCTTTTAGTGCCAAGACAGTCATTGTTATCCAACTGTAATACAGTTTTCTTCTCAAAATTGTCAGCAATCAGAGCTTCAGAATACTGGACACAGCAAAGAATTGAGACAGTGAAATATAATCCCTTTGTAGCACACTGCAAACATGGGAACTGTTAAAAATGTTTTTAAACATTGTGTGAGCCAGTCTTGGAAACATCATCAAATCCAAAACCAGCAAGGGAAAATCCTGATTCTCCTGAAGTCAGCAGAAGTTGTCACAGATGTGTCGGAAGTCATAAGGTCTCCTGGAGTTTTCAGAGTAGCAGTTTAAGAAGCCAAGCACTATTAGAAAAGCCAGCCACAGAAGCTTACTAAAAAATAAATATCCTCACGGCCATGTTCTGCACTTCCATCACGGGACATGTGAGAAAACAAGCACGTCTCATTATAACCAGAACTGCAACTGTGCTACAGGGTTTCACTGGTGAAGAGACAGGAGAAAAACCATGCCCTTTTTATAGGCACTAACAAGCAGTTTGATGTATCAACTCTGAAATTTAAGAAAAGGCTTTGTGGGACAACTGTCCTAGAAGGTGTTCAACTTCCCACACGGTGACTAAGGGTGGTGGGGGTTTCAGATGTGTTTCTCACCCCATGGCACAGTGCTGGTCTGTGCCACGTGCACGGAGCCACACTGACGCAGAAAGCAAACACTCCCAAACCCAGGAGAAGAGGGACAGCACGTGTGTTGCTCATGTGGGGAACTGAAGCAGAGGAAGGACCTATGCAGTCACACAGAAAGGCGGTGCAACAACAGGGAACCTATATCTTAACCTAGTTTCTTAACTGTCACTCCTCTCCTTGAAACACTGAGCCCTAAATAACGCACTCAGAAACCTAACGTCCACGGGCAAGAGAAAATCCCAAGTGGCCGGATACTTGACAGTCCCTTTGTGCTACCATGACAAGTGGGATGGCCATAAGCACTTCTGTGCATGGATTAGGACCTGTATCTCTGCACTTTTTCTTTCTCTGATGGTGTTTTCCTCTCTATAGCCCCTGCTCTCCCTGACAGAGGCAGAGGAGGTTGGAATAAGCTCACAAAGCCATGTAGCTGCTGCACTTGTTTCCCATGAAGAGTTTTTTCTGCACATGTATGGGAAAGTAACACGTGGTCTAAAAGTTCAAGTGAAGTTAACAGGAATCAGCTGCAGCCTGCTCCAAGGGAATGGCGTCTATTAGTGTAACAGAATTCACATCCATTCTTTATTATGTGCCATTTCTTAAAGAAAGCTTAACTCCAAGCTGGTATCCATATAAGAAGCCTGGATGTGAGAGATTTCTGCCTTCTCTCAGTAATACAGTTAAAAGGGTTTGCACCTGACCAATGAGATTTTCACTGTTTCTGAGGCTCTGGACCATCCTGCTGACAGAGTATTATGAAAAATGGGAACATGCAACTGTTCACTCTTATCATATCATTTACAAAGATTCATAAGATATGTTTATGGAGCAGCATGTACTGCTTTCTTATGCCAAACTCATTAAGCCTATTGGCATTTGTGAGGGAAAGGCTGTTTTTCAGAGGAGAGCTATCTTTGCTGTCTGTCTCAAGCAGACTTGCTGCAGCCATGTGGAAGGAGACAGCCAGCCCTTGTTTGGAAAGTAAACTTCACTGAAATGATGTGCAAGTTTCTTCAAAAACCTGCACACATAGTTAAAGTGCACAGAAAGCCCAAAAGCAAAAGTGCCACCCACAGCACAACAGACATAGCTCCCTTGAGAAAATAAATAGGAAACCACATAAAAACATAAAAGAAGCTAAATATTAACTGGCTATAGAAGGTGAAGTTCTTATCTTCCTGATCAAGAAAATATAATGCCCACAACAGAAATAGAGCTGAATCTCTCCTGACTTAAAGTGCTGGCTGCTAGCAGGGCATGCAAAGAAGGGCCCTCCGCAAAGCAGCCCAAAAATTTTTGCACCAAAAAATGAAAAAGATTTTGGGAAGGCAATCAGTGGTGATTATGGAAAGAGACTTCACCACATTGTGAAGAAAACTGGCAACACTCCAGTCATGCGGTTGCAGAGTAGAATTACTGATACTTTCTTTTATCCCATTACTGTCATGCACAGGAAAATAAATATTTAGTTCCTTTCCAGAACAGTAATTATTCCTTTTCTTTGGTTTTCTGTTGGGCATCAATCCTACAGGTGCATTTGCCTTTTCCCTTTATAAAGAATGATACAGCAAGCATGAATCATCAATGGTAATGAAAGCAAAATTTCTGGGTTATTGAGGAATTTATGATTAGCTCCACACAGCATAAAGTATTATTTTATAGGCTTTCTGATAAAGTATCTGGATAACTACAAGAGAAAATACAGGCTCTGATGTGTAGCAAAACTAGTGCAAATAAAGCCCGTTACTGCTGTAAATACCAGCCACATGGCCCAATGTGTACACCAGACTGAAATGTAGTTCAATGTATCTATCACAGTGAAATTCCCATATTCATGAAAGGAATGCAGATAAGCTAATCTAAATTTTTATTTAAAGACTCTGTGTGATCTTGCAGCCTAGTCAAAAAGAGACTCTAAAAGTTCTTTTAGCTACTCTCCCAATAAATTTCCTACCCTCTGAAAGAGAAAATAGAGAAAGATTGTCTCTCCTTATTGCTAAGTGAAAGACAGACACGGGCAAGGAACATGAATTCATATCTCTAGTTTTGTGAACTTCCTATTAAAAAAATGCCTTCCTCAAATTTCTTTTAGTTACCAGAATCATTAGCATTTTTGTATGCAAGCAAGAGGCAAAAAGTCCGAAGTGCTATTTCAGATAGTGTCCTCTGCATTTCCCGTATGTTTCCTTTAAAAAAAATCCCCTTGCTGAACTGAATCTTCATATCTTGCCTGAGGTGTAAAGTCTGTTGCTCCCTTCTCACTGAATTATTTACTTGCACACCGTTGTTGTTGGAGGGCTAATGCTCGGTGGTGATGCTGTGAGACCTGCAGCTCCAGCCACCTCATAACCCACCAACTTCCTGGCAGGAAATCACTGGGCTTTGCTGCCCACAGCACCCACCCAACACAATCAGCCCAGTGCCCTCCTGAAGAAAAACCTGCTGGGGTCAGGCAGCAAAACACAGACCACTGGAAAAGCCTCAAGAACTGCAAGTTCATGTAAAACAATAGAGAAAAATGGGGGACAGAGAAATACTGGATGCAGCTTACAGATGTAGACCTGTGGCTTATCTATGGTGATAGCAGCATCCCTCAGAGGGATGGGAGAAGGTGAGGGGAAGCACATGAGGCTCGGAGGAAAACGAGGCAGAAGCAGCAGCAAAGTAGTGAAAGGAGAGCCACCACGGGAAATGGGAACTGAACATGTAGAACGACAGTTACTTCTTACGGGAAATGTGAGGAAAACAAAGAGAGAAGGCAGCTCTGTGGGGATCAGGAAAGAAATGAAAGGAGTGAAAAAAAAAAAAAGGATAGACAAAAACCCAGACTCTCTGCAAGAAATCCCCTGGCTGAAGCAGTAACTTCTGTTTGTTTAAAAGAGCTATTCTCTCCTTTACAAACTCCTTGGCCTACGCTCTTCCTTTGTAATACAGAGGGCTACCACCCTCACTGATGCCAGTGCTGGAAGCTACTTGGGAGAACTGTGCAGCAAAACAAAAGCTCCAGCATGGCTCAAGGCACTTGCCCTGCTGAGCCTAGCAAAGGCTGTTTGGTCTGGCTGCCAGCAGGGATCAAGAAGAAACAAGGTGGTGGGAGAAGCTGAGGAACAGCCAAACTCTTCCAGCTACCTCCTCCACACTGAAACCCTCAACTTTCCCTGGTTTCTGAAAGATTACAGCACTGGAATACCTCTGTGAGGAAGTCAGTAACTTTTTTAACACTGAAAATGCTGCTAAGAAGAATGGGCAAACTCTAAGCTATGGCTCTCCATCTCCCTGAAGCAAGGAGCAGTGAGTACAGCCTGAAAAATCATCCCTTCAGCTCCCAAGGACAGCAGAAGTGAAACAGCTATTTACTTACCTCACATTTGTACTGACTGTATTTATGGGCAACTAGCTGTTCAGAAGTCCCTACAGGTTTGAAATGTACAAGATTTTAGGTGTCCCATTTTAAGTTGTTTTCAATTTGATTACCAAAAGGTTGTCGAAGCTTTCAGTCACCTCAGTGGCAGTCAGGATTAGTCAGCTCCGCTAAAAATAAGCTCCCCATTGCCTTGAAGCAGACACCCACAAATAGAAACACCTGCAAAATCAGAGGCCCTTGAAACCTTTGCACTTAAAGACAATTAGCTCAGGAAACCCAGAGCTGGTTTTGCTCTACATCTGCAAAACCCAGAGAGTCTGTCAGGTGTTACATCTATATGAACACTGAAACCTTTTGACAGATGCTATGTTCTTTCTCTGGATATCAGTGTTTTGAGAGCTCATGAAGGTGCTGTGAGGTTTGATTATTTAGCACTGACATGGCAGCTGCAAATGACAGCTCTACAAACTTGTGACTGGTCCCTGAAGCACTTGTTTACAGACTGGAACGGAAGCATTGTTTGCAGACTGCAATCAAGGAAAGACTTGAATGTTTATTGTGGGCAACAAATTCTGAAACAATAAAATGAGCTCTATTTCCTTCAGAAAGGGTGCTAGGAAATTCAAAGCAGAAATGATGTAAAGAGAACACTTAAAGCCAGTCTGCCATTCACTGCAACCTGTCAAGATTCCTGGTACTTGTAGTGCTTGTAGATATTTACAGAACATTAACCACAGAAAGTCTGCTCTTGTAATATTTATCCTGGACTCTAAATCTGAACAGGGAAACCTGCCATTAAACGTCTGCAAATGGGGCCAGTAAATCTTATGAGTTCGACGCTTAGGGTGAAACACATCAAGTGTGTCGAAGTGGAAGTGCCCGAAAACACTAGGCATTTTTTAAATGTGAGGCCATGCAGTGTTCAAACAGTTATGAACCCCAACTCTGATGCCCTCCACTTCCCACTTAACGCCATGGCAATGAAAGACAACAGCATCATGAAAGCACCACTGTCTAGGATCCAGTAATACCTGTGTTGCAGCAGCTTCTCTCTCTCTTCTACATTAACTTCTTCCTCTTTGCTTCCTGACAGCATGCTCAAGTATCTACTTGCAGTCAAGCACCTGAGACACACTACTTTCTGCACTGACACACCAGAAACCAACCTGGGCTGAGCGGGTAGATGTCATTGTCGGCCCCGAAGAACAGATTGCGTGTCAGCTTGCGAGGATCAACCTTCTGAGGGGTGGATGAGGCTGGACAGAGGGAGAACCTGCGACGAAGAAAGTTCTCCTCCTTCATGGCATGAGCTGTGGGGGTTTTCTGAAAAAGAAAGATAGAAATAACAGTTCATTTCAAGACACAGGAAATCAAAGTTTCACACCCAGATGACTCTGCTGCTTCAAAGCCGCCTAATCCTATGTAGCGTGCCAGATCTTTTTATAGAGTGCCAGAAGGCTATGCAGGGGAAAAAAAAAAAAAAAGAAGTGATATTAGTTTGAAGCTACAATTACTGATTTGCTGACTCCCAGTATTTGCAGACTGCAGGGAAGCAGGACACTGCTCCTTGGTGAATCCAGGCAGTGTAACACCCTCCTACCTACAATGATCTATCTAGAATAATAGCTAGAATAGAATAATAGAATAATTACCAGGTCTATCCAGTACATAGAGGCTAAAATAAATTAACTTTTTTTTTTTTTTAAGGTTTTGGAGTCTCTTTCATAAATATAACTCCATTGGTGTCAGCAGAGTTACACCATCTCCACAGAAATCAATCTAAGCTGCATGGAGAAGACCAGCTGCATTGGCTGCAGAGAGCAGCAAGCAGTGATAATGTCCGTGTCACTCCTGCCCTTATTTCCAATTACAGCACATATAAATAATTTCAGTTTTCTTTAAAATGGCATTTAGAACAGCCTTGCAGTTTGATCAATAAGATAAACCTTGATGCTCTGTGAGGCTAAAGAACTGCATTTGTCTCCCAAAAAGCTTCCCTGCATCCCTGCAGAAGAGCCTGGTGGTACTGTGCTCTTTACCACCACTTGGCTAACACATTAGAGTATACTGGCTGGAATTAAAGGTTTCTTTTATACCCATCCAACAAGCAGTTCTTTCTTACCCATTACAAACAGATATTATGACTGTCTCCTTCCTGAGTTACAAGCTTTATTCTCTTCCCATGTGCAGCCAGAGGTAGGGCTCTTGCTAGCAGTAAGAAGCATTAACCCAGCCTTTGGGTGGGCATTACAGATCACAAACTCTGCTGCTTCTCCAGAGGACAGTTATTGTGGTAAAGAAAAACCCTTTTGGATGGTACACATTTCCTTAAAAGAGCCTCCAAGTTTTCCCATCTCTTTTAGGCTACTGGGAAAGCAAAGGGGAAAAAGTTGCCCAGAGTTGCAATGCTGTTTGGGAGGGCAGGACCAGCATGCATGTAGGGTGACCTGTGTGGCACTAGGTGGAAAATGGGCCGAACATCCTGCCCTGCTCTTCCTGCTCCCAGTACCATCCCAGTGCTTGCGCTGGCCCAAATGACCCAATTTAATGGGGAACCTTCAGTGGCCTCTTGGAGCTCAACCTTCCCTGCTGAGACACCGCATGCGGAGATGCCATGAACATGTCCCACTGTGAGAAACTCCCCTCCTGTGTTTTATCTGAGCTCTGTCCCTCCACCTGCCCTGCTAATCCCTGTAGATCCTCAAGTCCTCAGTCCCAATGTTTCAGGTTTTGCAATTTTTTACTAATTTATTTACACAGCAGGCTGCATCAAATTTATAAACTAACCGCGATTTACAAGGCAAGAGAGAATCTGCTCCTCCTTTTCTGCAAGAGATGGCCTCAGTGCCCAAGAGCTTAATTTGATCTAAACCAGCCAGGACTCCAACAATGAGCATGGCTTATCCAAACCACTTTGAGGAGCAGGTCTTTCTGAAGTCAGCTCACCATGCTGGGAGGGTGAGCCAACAGATGTGAGGGTCTGTAACATCTAAAAAGGGGCTAATGGCTAGCAGCTGGGGCTAGCCTGAAAATGGGACTCCCCCAGGCCATGCAGCTGCAATCTGAAGGGGATGCATGTCCCCTGATGGGCCCGTGTCATCCGCAGAGGGTGAATTAAGGTCTGTGCAGTCCTCTGATGACACAACATTCCCTAAAAGCCCTATGTGTTACCCTGTTCCCCCCTGTGAGGTGGCTTTAAGACACTACAGATTCAGCAGCAGCATTTCACTACAATCACTTCACACAACTCTCAGTGCAAGGCTTTGTATCTTAGCACCAGGACACTGCACACTGGATGGGGCTGCCATGGACCGACCCCTCACACAAGGCTGTGTTTCAGGCTGATGATGTGTGATGACAGCAGGGTGAAATAAGGTGGCTGTAGCACCTTCCACTCACTGCTGCTCTGCCTCCTGTCAATTCAACTGCTCATTAAAACCGCCCTGCAAACCATACGTCCAGGCTCAAAAAGTCCCCACATTCCCATTGCAGCCAATGGCATCTCCAAAGGAGCAGGCAATTTAGCTACCTAACATTTAGCAATGTAAATAACCCTTTTTTTGCACAGATACTCTTGATTGCATACAGCTGGGTGAGGAGAAGATGTAAAATTAAAGCTAACTTTAAAAAAAGAGAGGAGGAAAATGCAGCTAGTTATGTGTCTGAAAGCAAAATATTTAAAAATAATCCAGGTCTAAATAGCTGGGTTTGGAATGTTAACACTGAGCTATTTTCTGCCCTTGTTCCCAGAAAGGCCATCTCAACTCTCTGCCTCTGGAACTGCTTGTAAGTGGCTCAGAGCAAAAGCAGATCCATGGGATATTCTCCCCAAAAAGCAGTGACTGGCAAGGCTGAGCTGATCGTGGAGGAAGGCGTTCAGAAATCCCAGGTCCACCCAGTGGAAAGCAGGCTGGGGAACAAGTTACAAACGTAAAACTGATGTCTATCCAGCTCTTACGCCCTGTTCTTGTGGTGGAGACTCTTCCTGACAGGGTAACAAAAAGGCCACATTCAGCATCATTTTGTCTCACCAATACTGTAAGCCATGCCAGTGGAGAACTGCCAGCCAGCTCACACTGATGTCAGTGGCAAAACCCCTCCAGACACCAGAGCGAGAGCAGGCTGTATGCCAAGTTGGACATACCAGACCCCAATTTCTTTCAACTGCTGCTATATTTACTATGCAGAGAGACCGACGCTTCAATATTTCCCTCACCTATTATTTCACTTTATTCAACCATGGGATAACTAACAGAATTATTGTATTGATGCTCTCTCATTCCCACACTTATTTAAGCCATGGGCTTGCAGCAAGAAATCTGGATGCCTTCTTTAACTGGGAACAGCCATTGGGCAATAACAAAGGAAAAATATTTTCCTCAAGTCAGTGATTTGCTCTGGCTCTTCTCTTACATCTCTTAATACAAACTTGTGGCAGCAGTTCATCTCTTTTTGACCAGAAAGATCAATTTGAGTAAGTTCCTCTTAACTGGGTCCTTTTTGACAGAAGACCTCCAGTGACCGAAGCTCCCTGAGAAGCAGCAGTGGCAATGTGTCCGTCTGTCAGCCACACACACACAACCACGCAACACGCTGTGACACCAACATCCCGACCTGTTTTTCAAAGATCATCTAACATTATTACCAGCTATTACCAAGCATCAGTGAATCCAACATAAGCCACAAATCCATCAGAATAAGTCATTAGCTCACTCAGAGAGCTGCTTGTTCTATCTGTCCATAAGGGTTGCCCTGCCCAAGCTGGCTCCAAATTACATAAAGCTTGTGGGAGTTGCAGTTGCTGAACAGTAGATGCCAGGGGCAATTTTCCAAAGGGATGTAACAAGAGGGTGGGAGGTGTGCTCAGTGTTTTTCACAACAGGGCTCTTTAGACACCTAAATAATCCAGCCTCTGCCCAAAATCACCTGTGTGAGATAGAAGGTTGTGAAGGGTTCCAAGAATATAGCCTTGTACTAAATCTACTTTTGACCGTTAATGTATGATTATCTGGAAAACATACAAAATTCACCGGTGATGAAGTATCTGATAAGAAATAAGCAACCATAGAAGATACACGAGTGCATGAGTGCTACATGAGACATGAGTGCTTTTGAGCCTCAAATCCTTCATGGCTGATTTGAAGACAACACTGTTGTTCTGAAACCCAAATCTAATTCTAAATCAGTATTTTGGAGGTTGCTTCACGGTATGGCAGATGCTTCATGGAAACCAGTTCTTGTGGGGGCTTGGGGAATATAGAGAAGGTAAAAATCAAAATTGGGCCTGAATTGCAGAAGGCCAAAACCTGCCATTATGTTACCAAACCACTTACATAACACAATGCAACAAATTTCAACCACTGTTCCTGCGTTCCCTCCAAATCCAGCAGATGAGATGGAGAATTACCCTAGAAAGACATTATGTCTTGATTTGAAGATGCCAACTGATGCAGGATCCATAAACTCTCTTAGGAAGCTAACCTCATCGCGAAAAATCTTCACTGTAGCTCTTGCACGAATTTATCTGGGGGTTAGTTTTGGCAGATTAAAGCACACTGAAGTTTGCAGCTCAGGTCATTTCTGCCCTTCTGTTCTGTGCTCTTGATCATAAAAATGAAGGAAAGGTAATACAGAGAGTATTACAGAGCCACTAAACACAGTATTTTTCAGGATTACCCCTTTTGTGTTGACAGCTCTCTAAGCAGTAATGGGCTATTAAATGTGGGCTGTTCGCTAGAGCTTAAATAGAAATAAATAATTCAGCAGCAAGAAAGAAACTTCTTGCTAACCCTGTCTTTGAGACCACTTTATCTTTTAAAAATGAAAAATATAGTAGATTAAAATTCTGCGTCAAATCCCCATGAAACACAGGACAATGAAAGTGGTGAACTTAACAGGGTGCAATCGCCTAATGGGACTTTCACTCCCAGGCAGCTTCAAGAACCGCTGACAAAAGAGCAATGGCGCAAGAATAAAAGTTATTTTATCAGCAAACCTCGTGGCTGCCATTAAAGCAAATGGGAACAGCCAGCGCTCTCCTTTTCTGGCACTGGACCCATTTGGGGTTCAGGCAGCGACTAATGCATTTACAGATGCTCAGTGTGGGTGCAGAGATGCCTTTCACATGGCTCATCTGCTTTTTGGGCCTTTTGTGCTTGCTGGGAAGCTACTGGCAGCTTTCAGCATCGGCCTCGAGGCTTTTGGGGATGGAATTTTCCTGGCTCCATCTTTAAATTTTGCAGTTTCTGATATATAATTACCACACAACTAAACACTGTACAGATAATATGCTGCCCCTACCCTCCGCAAACTGGTGGGTAGGTTGGTTTGCTTACTCTCATTTCCAGCATTTTAAAATAGATTGGAAAAATGCACATCTCTATAAATAGTTAATTAGGGGGGTTGTATAGTCAAGAAGGCTGTGCTAGTTGGGGGGGCTCTTAATTTATTCAAAGCTTGTTTCAAACAACCTTCTCTTTTTCTGGTCACTAAATATTTCCCAGAAATCAAATTAAACCATATTTTGTATTCACAGCAGTCATTCACTCCAGAATCTCCATCAATAAGGAAAATTAAATCTAAAGATACTGACATTTCCTGATTCAATTAACCCTGAGGAGGTAAAAATTTCATGAATGAAAAGAGAAGGCAAATTGTTAGCAGATACATTTCTAGCAATTACAGCCCTAAGTATTCACAAGGAAAAACAGCTGCACAGATCCTCAACAAGGGTAAATTATTAGTTCAGTGGTGCACTGGTGATTTACAACAGCTGAAGAACTACAATCAATTCAGAAAGTCTGTGAAATCTGTTTCTGGAAGCTATTCCTAAAATACCTATTTATAAGATAGGTAATTGGACAACCAATCCCCTACTAACAGTTAAATAAAACTTGATACAGTGAAAAGTGCCTGCACAGGCAATTTTCTTCTCTACCTAACACCCATGGGTTTTGGTTAGGGATATGGCAAAACACACATATTGCAGCTGACACTGAATGTTTTGGGCTGTCATGCTGTTAGCTGGAACCTAAACCAATGAGGCTTCACAATAAGTGTCAGCTATTCCCCAGAGTTATTGGGGTCAGCTATTTCTCTGTGGTGCTGGCAAGGGGACCTTTCCTCACCAGTGGTGGTCCCCAGTATGTTCCTCCTAGACCATGTCCTGCTCTGCTGCATCTTAAACCAGCCCCAGCAGCTCAGTAGAGCCCCACTCTTTCAATCCTTCACATGCTCCAGATGAATACATAGAAATACTGGTACTGCAGGAGTGCTCTGATTTTAAGGCCTGCCATACCCTCTGCTGCATGCCATATTACTCAGCTTGATGATCGGTCCAGGCTGGAAAAAAATCAAATAACGCGGGTTGCTGAAGACACGCATCTGCAACAAAGGAACCACATTACGGAAAGCTAAAGCTACAGACTGCTTTATTAAGATTATATGCAACAGGAAGGATTTCTCTCAGCTGCTTTGGCAAGCTCAGGAGTGTGGCTAGTTCATCCCTACAACCTAACTCGAAACTCACATGCCCTGTAGAGTCCTCAAAGCTGCCTCTCTTGTGCTGTTTTTGTGGAAGTTGCCTGCCACAGCCACCCCCAGCAATCTGCTCTTGCTCTGAGAACAGAACAACCACCTCTTTCTATCGCCTTCTGCTTCTTTGCCTGCCTTTTCCTGCACTGGGCAGTGAAAATTATGTAGTAATCAGGAGACAAAACTATTTCCTCCCTTAATTCTCTGTAAAATGTCTTGATTAATGTTTCCTTTGTGTACACCAGAACATTTGCAGCTTTAGGCACACCAGCAGCATTTACACGCATAATCTTCTCACAACTAATCTCTCTCTGCAGTGAGCATTACCTACAAAGACCACAAACAGAACAACTACAGGCAAAACCAGGCACCGAGTGCCCATGCTAAGAAAAAAACATCCCAGATTATTCGTTCGGGGGACCCCTATTTAACTTGGGACTAAGAAATTTAAAATGCAGATTCACAAAGGGCAAAACATTTTTATTTGACATGTAGGAAAACCTCATCTTCAGAATCATCTCTGGTTTGGACAAACATCTCCTGTGAGCAAACACCAGCCTATCACTAAAGCCATGTTGTGTTTGGGAAAAGGATCACTGCAACCTTATGGCTTAGAAATGGGCATTTCGATAAGTATTAAATACACAATTCTCATGTGGTTTTTTGGTCTTAAAACACTTGCAATTTACTCTTTAAACATTGTGCTAGTGATTTCTTCTGACTAAGAATATCGAGTGGGTCATTGAAATGAATGCTTAATGATTTTTACATCCACCTCCTCTGCCCTTTAAACTGTAAATTGATTGTTATGCAGAAGGCTATTAATTTAACAAAGCATATTAAATTTCCCACTAGCACTGAGGAGCTTCTCCTGACTTAGCAATTTCACTGGTCTTTCCCCTTGCTAACTACATAGATCATACCTCACTTGCTGTAATTACAACTAGTACATCAACATTAATTACTTCCCCGGTAACAACAGATGCATGCAGAATTGAAGGTTTTCCCCACACTACCAGAAGGATGAGAAAGTCCCCAGCACTCAGTGAAAGACAGGAGCAAGCACCTTTCCTACCAACTTTTGTCTTAGTCCCTTATTTTATTTTTGGTAAATCCTTTAGGCCCTGATTTCTGAAGGCATCTCTACTGAGTAAAGCTCATGCAAACGTATTTTATTGAAGCACCAATCTATGCAGAAAGGTAAGGTGTTTTCTTTGAATTCTCTTCAGCCCTTTAATCCCATGTTCTAATATATTCAACTGAAGATGACCAAAAGGTAAATCACATCTGTTAAGCAAACATTAAGCATCTGAATGCTTAACCATCTTACTGAATTTTTATTTAGTTGACCATTATTTATTACTGATATCTCTAGTCAGCGTTCTTTTAAGCAGGAAAACAAACTCAAAATGCAGATCAGCAAAGACTCCCCACCAAAACATAATGTACAACCAAGCACATGTGCAATGTATAGGAAGAAATGTGCCATCAGAGACCACAATTGATCTCCTGATGCAGTTTTCGTAACACACTAGCCAAGAAATTCCAGTAAGGATCCACTTGGAAACAAATTCAGGAACCAGATCTCTGCCTCTAAATTTCTGTTTATCTAGAAATATTTATATACTTCTTTAAATTAAAGTTTCATATAGATGACATAAAGATTGATGTGGCTATCACAGCTGCTGCTCAGCAGTGACCTCAAGAGGCTGGTGGAGATATATTTACATCAAAAAAGGTACAAACACAATTCAGGCACACATACATGAATTATCTTTGAGCTAGCTAGCTGGAATAGGGCTAATGGCATGGGCTGCAGTAGTAAGGCATGCAAGGCAGGCTAGACATTATATCTGAGAAATCAGGCAAGAACCCCATGGCCAGATCATTCTGACATCCTTGCTGATGTCTGCTACTGAGCAAGCTTGTCCAAGTGTTCAGATAAGCAGATACAAGCCACCATCACACCTCACTTGCAATACAGACGACCCTTGAATCCCTGCTGCTTGTGCTGAAGTGTGGGCACAGCTCCTGACCAGCCCGCAGTGGTTTGGCAGCACATGCCCGAGCCAAAAGGCAGCACTCCCTCTGACTTCAGGGTGTGATGCTCAGGCACAGAGACACAGTGTGAGGTTAGGCACTAAGAAAAGTGTTAAAAGCTTTGTGCTAATTAAGGAAATAAGCACTCAGTTATAAATTTCAAAATAAATATTAGACCCAAAGGTAAAAACATTGGACATGAGACTCAGAAAATCTCTACCTGAAAACCAGATTTGAAGTGCTCTGCTTCCTTTTTATTGTGGTTATTGATAGCCCATCCACCAGTGACATTTTTTGTTTAAGGCACACAGTGTCTCTAAGCCTGAGCATTTCAAGGAGCAAGTCTCAGAGTCCCATGAACAGTATTAATGAGTTGCATAATGGTAAACCACATCCACCTTTGACACATTGAGCTTTCCAGTAACTACCCATAACTCAGTATACTACTTGGGGAACAGATATCCTACAGCCCCCCATGCCCTTGAATTTCTATGCATGCTAATTGTTAGTAATACCCTCCAATGACCTCCCACAGAATCCTTTTAAACTGTAGCTGACTTCCTAAGAGAACAGCTTTTTAGTAACTCAGTTTTTCTAGTGGTACCTTAGGGGCTAGGGACCCCAGGCTGTGGTAAGGGTCACTGTTGTGGTTTAAACCACGGCTGGGATAGAGCTAAGTATTCTTCTCATTCCAAAACCCAGCACTATTCTAGCTACTAAGAAGAAAAACTAGCCCTATCCAAGCCAAAACCAGGACAGTTGCCCTGATGGAGTCACGGTGACAGGCCTTGGGAAGAGGGAGCCTGGCCCCACATGGCACCTGCCATCCCACTGCCCGCAGGAGGGCTCCAATGAGCACGGCCCTTTGCAGGGCGTGACCAGATTTGGGATAAGCTCAGGGTGGTGAAGGAAATATGGCATCAGGTACACAGAAACATTAATGAGAAATTCACTTAGTTACTCTAGCTAAAGCTATTGGAGATTTAAAGCCATGACAAGAACACATTGCTTTGGACAGGCGTGCAGTTACGTCATTTGCAAGCAAGCCACATCTTCAAGGTCAATTCTTGCCTTGATATTTTTCTTTAAAAAGAATGTATTAAAGAGAATCATTACAGCCTCATACCACTATCTAAATCACATAATGAGATCATATTCCCTTTTAATGGAAGGATCCTACTTCAAGCTTTAATGACATTTAAAAAAAAAACCCAGGCAACTGCAAGCCTCACTGATGGCTTTCTATGATATCCACCTCTGCCTTTATATAATTAAATCCAGAAAAGATTGTGCCTTGGGGCTACACTCCCACCACACAATTACTAGGAAATACCAAGCTAATTTTAATACCTGTTTTCATGCTTGATAGTGTCCTCCTGACATTATTCCCTTGTTTGTGAAATATTGGCCCCTTATAACAAAGTAAAACAAAATCAGACTTCTGTCTCGAGTCCTGTTGAGCCATTTTCAGACTCAGGCTCAAAAGGGAACTTCAACACAGCAGTAAGGCAAAGGTAATGTCAGGAAAGGATGTTTACAAACCATCTAACAAGAGATAAATCAAGTGCTGTTTAATTTCCCAAAGATTTTCCAGAATCAGTTCCAGACTATTTATGTCATGAGCATCCACTGTCCCAAACACATGCTCACAAAGAATGAAATGGACAGTCCTAAATGCCAAGAATTTTAGATTAAAAGTATATTTCTACCTTGACATCCTGTATAAGCACAAACTATATTTCTACCCAATGGTTCTGACCCCAAGCCCATTAAATTATACCTGACCTGGCTCATCTGCTTCTGAAGAACAGCTAAGTGATGGAGAAATGACCACATACCACGGTGCTCCAATCATGCTGAATTTTCTGCTCCTCTACTTCCTTGTTTCTCCTGTCAGATTCAGACAGGCTCTATAAACTTTAGAAGCCTTCACAAGGAGGGCTGAATAAACAAAACCAAATAAATTTTAAGGAAGTGCATCTATTTTTTAAAAGATCCTTATATGCCCCTCTTTAGCTTTTCAGACTTTTGGGTGCTATAGTATTACCAAGATCTGCTGTACAGTGGTTTAAATTTAGCATCCACCTATACTTCCTCTGATACTGCCACTCTCCCTGAAATTCTACAGGAAATTAATATACTGTGGTTTTTTGCATAAACTTCACTGTTTCTCAGAAACAAGAGCATGAAGCTCTTCCTTCAACAATAGTTAAAAGATGGCACTGCAGTTATTTTGGTCCTAGATTTTTAATTAAAAATCTCTGTGGGAGGAAGGAAACTAGACAACCCACAAAGAGCATTTAGGGTGGAATTTATGCTGTGTTAAATGTGCCCAAAGGACTCAAACCACGCACAGGCTGATGCAGCATGCACAACGAAACTCACTCTCAGCCTCAGTTCTCAAGCTCAAAACCTTTCCATGCCTACCTCAGTCCTTCCTTCTCTCCCAGTTTATCCATGACTTATCTGGTGAAAAAAGGAGACAGGATAAACTCTTTGCACTGGTGCTTTCCTTTGATTCAGCCTGAGGGAGCTTTAGGCACGCAGGTGAATGAACACACCCACATCATACAAATTTAACCGTGCATTTGTCTTCGCTGATCTCCTCCTACTGTTCAAATAATACTATCCCAGTATTTTTGCCAGTGACTACTCTGCTACTCGTACAACTGTCCCACTACCAGATGCAGCTGTGTGTGTGCCAAGCACAAACCAGACAGAAACTCTTTGTGTGAGTTATCAGCCGTAAACTAAAGCCCTGGAGAATCCAGGCTCCCAATCTCATGGGCAGCAAACCTGACAATACAGCTCTTGACAAAAGACAACAAATCTGAAAGCCGTGGAATTCAGAAGAAGGATTCTTCTCATTGCTTTAAAGCTAACCTATACTGACACTGGCTTTTTTTGTCACCAAATTGAAAGATCCAAGCAAAAAATCCCAAACTGAAACAAAACAGTACTGGTTGGCTACACACCCTCCTTGCTACAAGCACTGACAACTGGAAATACAAGGAGGGTCAAAAGCACCCCTGCCTGGAGAGCTGGGAGTTCCCAGCTGGCGAGGGTAAGGAAAGCACTAACACGCCGCACGACACTAACGTAACAGTATCTACACCAGCTCCAGCCCTGCCCCAAGGGAGGGACGAGAGTGCAAAGGAGGATATGGAACAAGGGGCACCTGCAGACTCCCATCTATAGATTTATGGATCACACTGACTTTCAACAGCTGCATGTCAAACGTGTAAAGGTGGCTTTAAACAAACAAAAATCCCTGTCTCCCACACAAACATGAGCTGAGGCCTGAAACAGAAGTAAGATCAGGTCCTCAGCGTCCAGACTGGCCCTGGCTGAAAGGAAGCCAAACACAATGCAGCCAATTCACAGTATTTTCTTTATCGCAGCGCTAAGAGCAGCCATACAATGCTTTCCAATAAAGACCACAGCAGTTTATCACAGAGAGACAGGAGCTAGCAGGAAACACTCCCGTTATCTCTGCTATGAAAAGGAAGTGGCAAGAAGAATGGCTAAAAGGTGACAGACGGTTTTTATGAGGCCAGACTTCAGCCTGGCTCAGGGCTGACCAGCTCATCTTTTCCACACCAGAAAAAAAGTGATAGGCTTTAGCTGTGGAGGTCTTACAAAACAGGAGTTACGAGTTGCTGCACTGATTTTTCGAGAGAAACAAACCAAGACAAATGAAAATATTTCAATAGCAACTGTGCTGCGCCAGATCCCCAAGCTGTGTAATCAGGGAAGTTCTGTGGCCTCCTTAGCAGGGTGATGCTGACCTACAGCAGTGAGCGCAGGGCTGGGCATCCAACAGGTAGAAGTGAGGCAATCGCAGAGAGACCTGCAGTGCCATAAGGAGGTGGTGGCAGACGAGAGAGCCCATGGTGTTTTCTGGCAGCTATTTGGTCTGTACTACAAAAGTAGGCTTCAAAGTGGTTGCTGCCTACAAGCTCCAAATGCACAAGAGTTTATAAACACAAGAGCCCAGATGGAAAAGATTTGAAAAGTTTGGGAGGGTAGCAAGGGAAGGAATAAACAAATATCTCTGAAATGAAGTAAGGAAGCACTTAAAATGGCAGAAGGCTAGACGGTCTGCACAGACTTCATGGTGCCTCTAAACAGTACAAAAACCTTTAACATCCCATGGCTGTGTGCACATACCAAATTCCCCTATGAGGCATAAATACAGACTGCTATTACCAGCTGCCAGTAATAAATACTATTGCTCAACCATTAGCAATCAGTCGGCACAGCAACCAAAAGCGCTAGGAGCTGGACAAGCACATAATAAATAATTGCCCCTGCCTCAAAAAGCATATTGGGTTTCTAACCGTCTCAGGCAGCACTCAGACCCAAACATATTTGCTAAAGAACAACAGACCACACCAGCAAATGTCTGAGTGAAGCAGAGAAAACTAAAGAGCGTAACGTTTTGATGTCTTCCTTGATCAGGTCAGGTCATTCGGTGTCTTTCCCAGCAAAACTAATTGTCCACTGCAGTCATCTCTTCATCTTTAGGGAAATGTATAAACACAGATATTAATGACTTCCCTCCTGTGCAGCTCACAACGCATCACCGCAGACACCAGTGATGCGATTGCTGTAAGGATGATTGGGTGTTTTATAATGAACAATTTCAGATCTGGTTAAAAGTGGAGGCGATGAGACAATAAAAAGGAGCTTTTCAAAACTGCTCACCAATGGATTCTGCAGACTCCTGCGGGAGCAGGGTTGAGCCGATACTGCTTCTGTCTGTGGATCTCACATAAACTGTCCTGACTGGAAGCCTCTCTGCCAAGAACTGCAGGCAAGGACCTGTCTGATGCCTCTGCCTCTCCTTCCAGGGCTGCCAATGTTGCCGGACTCTTTAAGGAGAAAGAGCAGCAGTTGACAGCTCACACCTGATGCAAAGAGAGCAGGCAAAACCCATGAGAGAGAAGTAATCTAAACCAGCAAAAGGACCATCACAGATCACTTTCCTCCTAGAAAGATGCAGCAAAGACCAGAGCGAGCTGGATGCTAGGCTGGGTTACAGCCCAACTGCAGATTTGTCCAAGGTCAGCTGCAGGCTCTTGATGAGCATACACCAGTTTTACTGACTGCTGCCTGCCTGTGCCACCCCGACAGCCCCAGCACCAGCCAGCTGCAGCCCCAGCCTGCAGGCAAGGGCCCCAGCCTGCCCATGGGAGCCACCTCTGCCACCACTGTCAGAGTTATGGAGAGTCAATGAGCTCGGAGAAAAAACAGCACAGAAGTCTTCCTTCCTGCTCTGCAAAACAAGCCACCTGCAGTTCAGAAAGCTGTTTCCAAAGCAGTGCTCAGTCTGGAGGTAACGAAGTCGAGAAACGCAGCATTGAAATGGCACTCACAATAAGCAAAGGTGAGAATTAAATGAGATGGAGGTGACACTAACTCATAGGCGAAAACTATTAGGTTCTGTGAAAACTTATTTCCCTCAACAGCCCAGCAAGGTAACTGTGACAAACAGCACAATAAGGTGTGTTCCTCCCAGCAAAGCTTTGCAGTCCCCTAATGGCACCAGTTAATCCTCGCCGCAGACTCCTTCACCTCCCCATCACCTGCCTTAAAATAACCTCTTATCTTGCAGAAGAAACAGGTCATATCCATTTATTTACTCTGTGGCAGAAGAAAGCCTAGAAGTTTGAGTTAGGTCCCATGTTTCCAGACACCTGTCAGTCATGTGCAATTAAGCCAGTTCTTCTCCAGAAGACCCCAGTCTGTTGGTGTCACTGCCTTCCCCCAATTACTCTGAATACAAAGTGTTTCCCATACCAAATGTATTTCTCCTTTGCCTGCAAACACCAAGAGTCTTTCCTACATGGTTCTTGCTACAAGGCACATAGCAATCATCTAGATTAGCAGCAGTACTAGGAAAAACCCAGTAAGCCACAATATTTGGGATTATAGTACCTAATTGGAATTTTTTTAAGTTTCTCTCTGTACCTGTTGATCTCTGGACTGCTCTGCCCTGCTGATAACTGAGGTAGATGACCACAGATATGAATGCCGAGTATTTCACAGTCACCAGACACTTTTCACTGGCACAAGTGGCTTTTCAGGACCCAGATTTTCAACGTTGCTAGAACACCTCTGTATTTCCCTGCCAGCTCAAAGGCACTTCCAAGTAAGCATTACTGGAATTTGCATCTTTGCCATGGCCCTCTTAGATTGCCAATATGCTGCAAATAAAAAGGTCAGCAACCAGTCTGAAAGTGAATAAAGTCTTACGTACTTTATTTAAAAATAAACTACGGCCATGACTCACATGACTCACAGTCATGACTTTAGAGTCAACACACTGACCATTTCTTAGTTTCTTAAGTGTGAATACATAACGACACTAAGTCTTTCCACTGTACCTTCATTCACAAAGACAATATTATAAATTCAAGGCATATTCAACACTTGCTTGTCAAGAAGTTATTGAGGCAGTTTGCAGACCAAGACTTGTTCCATACATGATTTTGCACCAGTTCACCCATGTTAAATTACAAGTATTATTTGCTGGTGTATTTCTGCCAATGCATCGAAAGTGTGGATGTAGTCAGAGCCAAATAAAAGCACTCTACTGGAATAGCTTGTTCCCCTTTCCCACAGGGGAACAAGCTACACTGGTATAAGCATGTTCATACTGGCATACCTGAACTCGCACTAGGGGAGGGTTATATCAATGTTACAGAATAGTAGTTAAAAGTAGTGCAACTTGTTTACATAGGCAAGACCTAATTTTGTAGAGGATTTGCTTCTGATCTTGAAATCACTACTAGAACTCCTAATTCTACAAGCAATCTAGACACACAGCAAAACTGGGCTGATCAGGGTTTTAGCTGAATAAAATATACCACAAATCAATACAGACCACTGAACAATAGTAACAACAACAGAAGGAGGAGGCACACTTTCATGTGAGCTCTCACTAATAAAGCCAGTTATATCTAGGGCACTCCATCCCTTTGGGTACATAAGAAGTTACCCAAGTTGTGTAGCAGCAGAGGGCAGTAAAATGGCCAACCTCGTTATTTCAGACCAAATTCCTGAAAATGTCAACTGATGAAGTAAATCACAGGATGCCACTGCCACAGCTGCTTCTAGCAGAATTCAAGCCTCAAGGGAGCCGAGTGCTGGTGGTTTTGAGCAGACAGGCAGAAATGCAAATAGGGTGTTCAGGTGCATCTAAATCCATTATAGACAATGCCTGCCAGTCAACAGTTCCCAAAGCATAAGGCTACAAATGTTCAAAGAACCCACTGCATTTGCATGAGACTGCGTCCAGCCTCAGAGGCACACAGACAGGAACAAAGAAAGAACGGGAGACCAAAAGGAGGGTAATGAGAGATGAGGGGAGAAGAGGAGGGCAGGTAAAAGAGGAGAGACTGAAAGGCATAAAGAAAGACCCTGCATGAAGGGAGGATTTTAAAAAGCTATAGCAAAGTAGGAAGGCCGGGATCAGTCCCAGGGAAGGAGGAGGAAAGGACACTCACCGCTGCGCTCGCTGTCTCAGACGGCGATCACTGTCCTCTCCTACGCGACACCTGCATTCAGAGCCACCGTCCCTACCCCAGATCCTCGCCGACTGCTACATGCACAGAAGCTTTCTGGTCCCCTCCTGGATGCTACACTCCTCCCAAGCTGCAGATCAGCACAGGACCCAGAGAAGACACCCACACGCAAAGCCTCTGCTCCAGGGGCACATGGCAATGAAACACACCTCCCACACGCTGCCAGCACGCTGTCTACGATCCCAGCTCTCGCTCAGGAAACCAGAGCGACTCTCTAACCATGGTGACTGTGGAAGAAAATCCTGAAAAGAAGCGCAGCATGATTCAACCCAGTGATACGTCCAAAGAAAGCCTGAAACAATAGCCCTGACGGGTGTGATCTGCCACTGTTTGTCAGGGGAAGTTTAAACTGCGATGCCCATCAACAATAATTTAATTGTCAGTGCTGTTAACAGTTTCATTGCTGATCAAAGCAGCTGGGCAGCATCGAGAAAATTAAAGCCAGTTGCAGCCACTTATCAAAGCACACCAGCAATAAATAATCTGCAACTCTGTGACAGACTCTATTCCTGTCACACATAATCTCTCACACTCTGTTTCTTTTTAGTGGCTTTTTGGCACACAAAATCACTGTGTAATCAGAAGGGGGGGGGGGGGGGGGGAAGCAGTTCACTCTTTTCTGTAATTCATAAAGTAAATCCTTACAACAGTGGGCTGGTGGTGGTGGAAATCACTCAGTGCATTCTGTACAGGGCTCAGATACACCCGAGTTGGGTGAGCACAGTACAAGCATCATTTCCTAAACTGCACAGAACCCACACCTGCCATGCAGAGGCAGGTTTGCCACGCACAGGCACAGGCATCAGGCACCCTAGCACAAGTATTACTGCTTTAGTTTTGATAGATGTTGCTAGTTACAGTATCCCATAGCGATTGTACATATATTTCAGTAAGCAAGCATGCTTAATCCAGCCCTGCTTCTTCCTGCATCATTCCACATCTGGAAAATAGCCAAATGTTTTTCCTTCGTGGGTTTTCCCAATATTGCTAAATTAAGTGATAAGCACAAAACACATACCTCAGCCAAAGCTTGCTCCCAAGGCTATTTGTGTTGCTGCTGTTCTCTGCAGCATGTGCTCTTCGGCCCTTGCGTTCTCACAGGGAAGGAAGAGTTTTGCAAATAACATCTATATCTCCTGGTGTCACCAGCTGCAGTGTATCAGCCTGTGTCTTTTTGTATACAGTTTTACAGTGACTTGTCTGGGTTTGTGTCAGATCAGGTTCCTCTAAGAAATTTGGCATGATGTGACTGAAAACAATATGAACTAAAAAGCTTTGGAAGAACTCCCACTTGTTGCACTGATTTCTCATGAATAACTGATATTCCAAATGACAGAAAATTAAGATGACAGTGATAATAGTAACAATAAGAAGTCAGGATTTCTAAGGTATTTTACACCTTCAAAGTACTATGCAAACAAGAATTAAAATGCATGCATAAACACCACTTTCTACACTTGACAGTCCATAGTTTGCTGAAGTCACACCTGCTGAGATATGAAGATCGTTTATTAGATCAGAAATTTCAGCTATCAGAGACACTGTCGCTGTGGGAAACTGTTGAAATCCTTGTGGGAGGCAATGCTCTTGTGTCAGGCGGCACGAACACCGCTGTCAGGCGGATCCTACACTGCCTTGGAGGAAGTGATACACCCCAGTGGGGCCCCAAGCAAGGAGTGATGCCAAGGCCAGGGGGCCACAGTCCCTCTCCCACAAGGGGCTGGGAGAACCAGGGCACCCAGAGACACTGCCTACGTGTCTTGGGGTAACCAAGCAGGGGCAGAACCAAGTGGGTGAACATTGTGCACATAAAGAAGTCCAGCCTCATTTAAAAGGGCAGAGAAATCCTGCAATAAGTTCTGGCAGTGAAAGACACAAAGAGTGGAAACTAACTTTTTTTTATTGCATGTACCAGAGTTGGACTAGGCAAGAGGCACAGTAAATCCACCCAGTGCATTTGGGGTGTGGGAGCCAGTATTCAGACAAGAGTGTTTCTCTTGCTTTCAGACAGTTATTAAAGGAGCCCCTCCGTGGTTGGGTATTATGAGCTGAAAGAAAAAATTGGGATGAATTTGAAGAGAAAGGCTCACAAGCAACTGGCACTGCATGGGGTCTGAAGCCTCCATTGAGCTGTGGGGATGCAGGTGGGCTCCTGGGTGGGAAGGACACCCTGAGGCCATGCTAGCTGTGAAGGCACAGGGGATTGTTGAGGGCACATGAGACATGGAGCTGCCAAGAACAGTTTTGTCCAGGAAAAAGATTTGATGGTCTGTGCAGGTCCCTTCCAGCACTATGTCTCCTTTGGTTTGTAATTCCCCCATTTTCATTGCCCAGCGCTGCAAAGATAAGTCAGTCTTTCAGCCCTTGCTCAGGCTGTTTGGCATTTGCGGCATGCCAGCAAATCCAACGGCGCTGCGGCAGGTCACCTCTGAGAGAGGGTGGGGAATTTCTGAATGGGTAGGTGTGGAGGCAGCTCTAAGCAACCCCTTCTCTGTATTGAACCACTACATGTTACAGCAACCTGGCAGCTCTCCACAAACAGTTTTGGACTGTGGCGTGCCCTTGGCAGCCACGAGAGTCGCTGGCTCCATGGAGAGCACGACAATCTGCAGAGGGGAACTGCTGCTGCACTGTGAGCAATAGTACATCTACCTCCACCGTCTCAGCCACACCAAGAGGAAATTCTCAAATTTCTTCCCAGAAGGAAGCTATTATACCCCCCTTCTAAGGTGTCTCTTCCTTACACAGCCCAGTTCAGGATTAATGCCATAACAAAACTCATTTCTGCAAACTGGTATGTGGTTGCTCTCGCTAGCTCATACCACTTGGCTGGACTTGGATCAGTGGTAACTTGCTTGGGGTCAGTGTGGACAGGATCAGTCTTAACGCTTCTTGATCTTAAAGAGACTTACTTGAGAGTTGTTTTCCATGTGTCTGGTAATCACATTCCCACTGTTTCTTTCTTTGTTTATGCTCCATTTCTACCAAGCAACAGCTTCCTTCCTGTACTTGGAAAAGCACGTCTAGGTTCCCAAGCTTATACCAGGTGATTTTCTTTATAAGTTTAGCTGGACTGTTTACCCTTCTAAAAAGCAGGCAAAACATCTTGATCTTCAAAAAAAAAATACAAGTCAAACTGACCACTATTAAATGCTGTTAGAAAAAGGGCAAGTACCACGTGTAGCTTTGTGTTGCTAAATTAATAATGTAAAATCAAATCTTAGAGCAGACTCCCACATTTAAAATCCCTCTAAACTCTGATGCTTGCAACAAATCAATGGCCTGATCAATTATGACTAGAAAACAACTGAGCTGGAGCCTTGTTTATGCAAGTAGGTTCAGCTCCCCACACAGCAGCTCATGGCCCAGTAAAAAAGCTGCTTTCAAAGACCCTACAGATTGGGAAGAGCTTGTTAACCTGTCAAGGAAAATCTCAGCAGCCCCCTCCTCAAAGTCTACACTGGCCCTTTTCCTGCGGGCATGACAGACTTGGCCAAAGACAATGCCCAAGTAACATAAAACACAGCTTCTTCCTCTGACTGAAGCAGCAAAGCCCCAAAGGCATCTCCCTTTGTGTCTTCTGATTTCCTGGAAAAGGCGGCACACCTTTTCCTTCAAATCCTTCTGAATCATGGAGCAGACGGCAGCCCTTAACCCTCTTCTGGCCAGGCAGAGGGGCGCAGGCATTGCCAGGAGGGGAGTCCCCCTACATCCCTGCTCAGCCCTCCAGACTCAGGAGCCTTTGGCCATCCCAGTGCCAGCCCAGGGCGGAGATGCCATGAGGTCTCCTCCAGTGGCTCTGGCAAGGACAGCTTAGCACAACTGAGCCTACCAGGCCTTCTTCCCCTGACTGTACAGGCTCCACGGTGTATTTCTAGCTCTAAAAAAAAACCAAACCAAAGCAAACAAACAAACCAGAAACAACGTATTTTTCTTTCTCATTTTAGACCTGGAATCTTCTTGAAATGTCACTGAGGTGAAAGAGATTTGGGCTTTGCATTTTTCTGTGGTCACAGAGGGCACACACACACATATATTGACAAAAAAGAAACATGCTGGGCTTTACAGCGTTGCTTTTCCATTAAACAAGATGAGGAGGAGATGGAGGAAGAATTGCTTTCTGGTATACGCCTGGCCATGCTTTCTCACTGCTTTCAGACTCCCCATTAACTGCACATTTTCACAACTGCATGTTTTGGAATGACACAGGCAAGCTCTTGGTTTCTAGTAAGTTGCAAATTAAACTATTTTTCATCCAGAATTTTGATAAAGAAAAACGTTTTGGTTCTAAATTGCTGTTCTCAAGCACTCTTACAGTATCTTTCATGATGCACCTTCTCATGCTATTTTCAAACTAAAGCTATTTTTTTTAACAAACATAATTAACTCACCTGTTTTCTTAAACGGCTTCCAAGATGCTCTATAAACAGGGCCAAGTCTCAACCAGCTCCCTATCATGTCATACAAAAAAAATATAAAAATGTAGAAACTTAACATTTCAACTTTCCAGAAAATACATGCTTTATTGCTAAGGTTTAATACAGTTTCACCAGTGGCTTTACCAATAAGCAGTCAAAACAATCTCCTGCTGTTTCCCTAATTCCATACACTCATCTCAAACCTCTCCTATATTTAAAGTGGCTGATGCAGTTTTTATTTGACATTCAGATATATCAAGACAAACCATAGGTATAAAGCAGAGGCTATAGAAACCAAATAAATTTCTGCCAACAACTTCAGCAGTAACAGCATTTCACACAAGTATAATTTATTCCAATTCTCTCGTTTAGTCCTATTTCTCTCAGTTGTGTGTGGTAAGAGCCTGCTTCTGTGGCTTCACTGAAGTCACTTCTGATTTACCCTGGTGACAAGGAAATCAGTATGCAGATGTGGCAGCATGGCACCGTGCAGCCAGGCACTCTCGGCTACCCCGAGCCCCGGCTGGGAGCACAAACTCCTCCGGGATGGGTCTGCGCTCTTGCACCACAACCCTCACAGCTTCGCTTCTGAGGAAGCCACAGGTCGGAGGGAGCAGGCTGGAGACACACCAACCCTCTATTATGCTAAGTCCTACATGCTAAAGAGCACCTTTTGCCTAAATATCACCCTTTTCTGTCTGCAAATTAATAGGGCCATGGGAAGTGGGTTACTGACAGTACTGAGGCATGCCTGCTGCTTTATGCAAAGTACAGCTGGGATGGGATGCTGCTTTTCACCAGCAATGCTGTCACTGTCATCCATTTAGCTCATGTAAAGAAAGTAACCTTTCTAAATCACAGCACTTTCGTTCCTGAAGCATAACAGAATTAGCAGCAGCACCAATACCATAGTCAGGTCTGAAAAGGTGACTGTGGGCTTTTCTGTGAATGCAGTTCCCTGAAAGTACACACACCTTCAGAACTTGGCTGATCTGTAGCGTTGACGTCTATTAGACAACACAGGAACTTCCCTGCCGCCATCACGATCAATGCATGAGATGCTTTGCTATTTTGCTACAGAGCTGACTTTCAGAAGAGCCATATCTTCCTGCCTTTACAGGGGCTCCACTGTACCTAAGCAAGCAAAATGCTGTAGTAACAGTAGAAAAGTGAGAAAATGCAAGGCGTTATGCGCTAGCAGCAATGAAAGGATCAGATTAGAGAGACAGCATTTTGGAGATTCACGGACAGACCTTTGAAGAGACCTTTTTTTAAAAAAGAGAGAGTGAAAAAATTACAGCCAGTATTTCTTGCAGTTCAAAGAATCCACGATCCCAGGAGTCAGAGAGATGTGCAAGAATAGCTAGCCAGAAAAGCATCTGAAAATAAAAGCTATTAGAAAATAATAGAGAAGCCTCAAATGGCAGCAATGAGGGAGAAATAAGAGCAGCAAGAATATGTTCACCATCCATCCCTCTAGGCAAATTACTCTTCTCGGGATGTTTCTGGCTGACAGGCTAATCTTGGAAATACCTTTTTTTTTACATTCTCTGTGCCTGTTTCTGGGAACACAGCTGTAAGAAGTCTGCTACTAAGTACAGGTAGGTCTGGGCCTTTGGGCCCTAGTTTAGGAGACAATGTAAACCTTTTTCCAAATATGTGATTAGGTCCCATGATCCAGGAAGAAGCAAGACAGCTAATGTGTGTTTATAAGTCTTGCCACATCTGCTTCCAAACTCCCCATTAACAAACAACTTGGTGATTGTCCAGTAACAGGAGATTTTCCAGGGCTAGGACACTGAGGAAACACTATTGTGTGAAACGTGCACTATTGTAATGATATTCCCAAATGACACGATGTAGTCGAGACGGGATTTGTGCTTGCTGCCCAGTTACCCTGAATCACTGCCGTGTTGCCAATAAATGACAGTGCTTTGGTTTTGGGGGGGCTGTTCTTTTTCCTCAGTTTAATAAAAGCTGCAAGGAGAAGTCTTTTTCTTGAAGGCAGACTGCAAATCTGCAGACGAGAAGAATAGGAGAGAGTTTGTCTTTGAAAAGTAAATGACACCACAGAACTGTGAACGAAGGTGCCACTTCATGCCCACAAAAACCAGCAAAGCTCTTTAGCCAAGCTGGAAGGCACCAAGAGTCCAGTGACATACCCTGTGAGGACTATAACACACAGAGAAACCTCTACAGCACCTGGACCAGTCTCAAGGAATTACAGCAGCAGAGTTAATTCACAGTGAGTAGGACTGTGCCGCCAGAGCAACACTACCCTACAAAGATCAGCCCCACTTTGGGGAGAAACAGGGGTAAAGTAGATGGGCAAAAGCCCAACTACTCAACTGCTGCCAGCAGGGAAGAGATGAGGACTGGCAGCCCCAAGAGCTACTGGGTTGAGAACTGGAGGAAATGGCCATGTCTGGGCGAGTTTAGCGAGCCATGGGCAAACAGGTCACTAAACCAGACAAACCAGGTGTTCAGTCTGTTGAAAAATCAAGGCAAAGGCTACTGGGTCTCATTTCGGAGCCCACCGCTCCCCAGCACAGAAGAGCTAAGGCAGGACAAGGGTGCTGCTCACCCACCCAAGTGCCATCCTCTGCTCCCGGCAGCTATACAGCATAGCAGGAGGTTTAGACTGAAAAACTCTACATGGTGAAACATGTGCAGACTGCTACAGGGCAAAGTAAACTTTCTAAACACACTGAGCTATCATTATTATACACAATCCTGAATTGTTTGTTGTAACTTTAGTTACTAAAACGGGGGGGGGGGGGGGGGGGGAAATCACCCCTTAGTTTTATACATACTGTGAGAAAAGGACATCAAAAGGGCCAAACAGGAAATTGTTTTTCCTCATGCCTAACATGCAAGAGCTGAACTCGAACTGACTTCTGCAATTAAGAAGGGAGAATAAAAAAGTGTTTGTTAAATCATGATGTTGCCTGCTCGGCAGTGTCAGCTTGCTTCCATGAAACACCATGTCTCCCTACCTTTGGAGAGTTTGCTCCAAATCCAGTCACTCATTTGCAAAAACTGTAACTGCATCAACAGCTTTGGTCCATTTTTTAGATTCACACTTAGTGCTTAGTGGCAACACCTTTTATTCAAAGTACTTCTTTATAGTAGCATACCACGGAGGACCTCTGATAAGAAACAGGGACACTGAGGATGAAATGGTACAAAAAAAGGCTTTTCTTGGTAAGATTTATTCAGATTTAGTAAATTCCAGCAAAAAGCAAATTTATCCAAAGCTTCAGAAATTCAAGATTTCAAATGTTCAAAAGCTTGTGGTTTTGTATCACAGAACTCTGTAGACTGAAGTAATTTTGATGCCTCTTAACATGACTTTGATACTACTTTACACAATAAAAACCACATGCTTCAGACCACACTGATAGCTTGTTCAATGGTCAGTTTTTTCAGCAGAGCCAGTGCTGACTAGTTGAATGTATTGGCACTTACATTAAACTGTCCATTAGGCTTAATTTGCATTAAGTGTAACTGCTTAAAGATGAGTTTATTGTCTGGAGCTACTAAGGATACAATGTTTCATTAAACTAGGAAGGAAGGAACACCCATAAAAAGTAAACAACCTTATTTCTTCCAACACTCTTGTTTTCATTATGGCCTTTTACACAGACAAGCATCATGTATTGTAGCTTAAAATGAAGCCAGAACCATAGGACTGCATACAAGATGACTGATGTGACAGCTTCTTTTGAATGCAGCTATAAGTAACCAGAGTCAGTTCCGCTCCCTGTTCATGAACCCTCTTGCTAACAATGCTTTCAGATCTACAAGGTTTTGCTGTTAAAACAGCTCCCAGAAAGAAAAAGATGTTATAGGAATGGTAAGAAAGCCAGTACTGGAGCCAGATGCAGTGAGAAACAACAGAGAGAGTCAAAAACCTCAGTAAAGGTCACTTTAAATACCATTATCTCTGCTGGTAAAGAACATGCCAGACACGGAGAGCCAGATCCACAGCTGGTGAACTGAATTTGATGCAAGTGAGGCTATTTACACGATGTCTTTTTATGTTTAGCAGAGAGCAGGATCTGTTCAAGAGGACAACCGTAAGGCTCCAGGCTGTCTTTGAAGAGCTAACATATCATTTCATGCTACAGATAGCTGGGTATCATGTCTTTCATTGGCTGCTGGTTTTAAACTGTGCTCCCGTGGTTAAGCAAGAGCAGCTGCACAGCAAGGAGGGAATGACTTGCAACCCAAGAGAACCGCCAGTGCATGCACTCCAGCCAGGAGAGTGCTGTACGGGCCGGAGGCTCAGGAGTATGACATGTGGCAGCTAACTCTGATAGAGTGAAGACAGTTGGGCTTGAACCCTGTGATTTAGAAAATAGCCTTTCCCTCAAAAGGGTGGACACCCAAAGGAAGGACCTCTGGCCCCACATCTGTTCTCCACATCAAAAGGCACTTTTCTAAATCTAAAGCAAGCAAGAGTGCTTGGAAGAAGTGTTTCTGACAGAACATGCCATTTTTAAAATGGCAACATAACATGTTTGCCAAAGATTTTTTTTCTCTGAAACCACGCCTGTTATAGTCTCTTCTGCCAAGAAAATCCGTTTCTGCAGCTGTGCCATCAGTGACTCAGAGATTCCCTGGTGATGAGTCTCCAGACTTGTCCCATCAGTGGCCCCATGGCCAGAAGGGGAGAAGAGTTCAAGAGGACAGGGAACCAGGACTGACACAACTGAGCCAGGTTGGCTTCTGGAGTATTGTTGTATGTATTAAACACTGTGAATACATCAGTGAATGCAAAAACAGATTGTGAACTGTGATCCCATAGCTGGAACACAGCAGCGGAGGAAATGCAACACAAATGCCCTTTCTCTGCAGCTCCCTGCATTGATCAGCAGGCAACCACAACAAGCGGTATACAAGACCTGTGTAGTCTTCATGCCTGCTACTTTTGGTCTGGCATTTTACGACTTTTCCAAGTAGACTGAGTTCATGGACTGCCATTATTCAGTTTAGGGTCTGACAACAGGAGAAACAGTGCAAGCAAAGTGCTCCCCTGTGGGGACAGGCAAGAAGGTGGTTAACCAAGGACCTGCTTGTGGAAATCAATCAAGAAATAAAACAAGCCAAGTGTACATTTAATCCCTTGTAATCTGGCTTCAAATCTTGAGTTCACAGCTGGTGAACCTCAGGTCAGGATTTCATGGATGTTAAATGGGCCTAGGATAACTAAATGTGGCCTAGAAGGGCCACATCCACATTACAAGCTTAGGACCAAAGCATGACAATCACTGTTTTGCAGGGCCATGGCATCGAGGTGGTGCTTGGGGAAAGCCAAACCTGCAAAAAGCACCAGTGACTGGGTCTGAAACATGTTCATCTTCAGGCAGGACCAGCTGGGCTCACATCATCACACCGCTTACAGTCAAGGCTTTCATCTCCCTCCTGAGCTCTCTGGGTAACAGATGGCACTGACAACACAATGGAGGTGTTACAGTGTGGATGAAGTTGGACAAAATAGTAGGCAGATCCTGGTTTTCACATAGATCTCTATGTGATGATATCCACCATACCCTATTGGTTCAGTGACAGAAGGATCCAACATAATTAAATACAAGCTCTCCACAATTGCACACACAATACATACATGTATATACACACGCACACATCAATATGTATATATGCATACACACATGTATGGATTCAACACAATACTTGTATCCTCCCAGAAAGGCAGCAAAATCTACCTGCAATATTACGCTGCAGTGATATCTTAACTGATTGCTATTTCAAGACACTGTCACTTGAAAAGATTTATATCCCTGTCACTGTTTCTGCTCATGCAATTAGTCTATCTTTGTGCAAAATGATATTAATGGACAATGAATGGAAAATTTATATTAAAAAAAACATTCACAGGAAAGAAAGAAAAATCTATGTAGCTACATTACCTATGACAAAAGAGAAGGCTCAAGACTGAGAAAGTTTAGCGCTATAGTTCCCTGCATAAAAAGCATCAGAAGATTCCAATTACTGCCTCTCGACTCCTGCGTATCAAAATTTTCTGCTTATAAACAAAGATCACTGCAATTTAATCAGGAAGGTCATAGTACAGATTAGCTTAGTGTGTGTGCAGAGGCATAGTTAAGCTTACAAGCATGCATTAAAAGTAACTTTTGAAGTGATAGAATCAAACCAGAATAATCAATCATGACTGCAAAAATTTATCCTTCACAAGAACTTAACATCAATTGGTAGGTTCCTCCAGGAAACTAAAACAGGAAATTCCCCCCCATCATGCACCTGCAGAGGAGCTGCAACCAGGCTGGACCCAGTCATGCACACGGCAAAGGAAGCAAAGGAAACGTGACCATGCAGTCTTCTGTGCCTTTCCAGAGGAGCACTCCAATGAAGCTACTCTGCATGACTGAGGATTTGACCCCAAACTCTGACTGCTCCATATTGTGCTGCACAGGCTATAAATGAAGTATTTTTGCATTCCTTTCACAGAAATTATGTTACAAAAATTAAATACACCAGAACTGTGAAAAGCACTAGGTGTTCATTCTCCCTAAAGAGAACAATTACTAAATTTCTGCTGGCTCAAACAGCAGGTTGCTGTTAATACTGCGATCTCCGTCTGGGAGCACTTCCAGCCACTCAGCTGGCAAAAGCTCCTCTTTGATCCTGAGTCACAAGTGAGCTATGGCAAGGCATTGAAGAGCAGTATCTGGTCTTAAATGAAATCACTGCTAGGATTTTCATGATGAGAAAAGGGCTTCCCTCTTCTTTCCTCAACTCACCTCACAGTCCTTACATGACATTCACACAAAACAGAGCTCCCGGCTTCAGAAAAACACATCTTGGCGCCTCACCAACTGTGTGCACTGAGCTGACTTTTACCAAAGCAGAAGAAAATTTCACAGCAACTTTCCTTGATCAGACCACTCAGCTCAATCGAACACTGCAGAAGCTAACAAACCCAAGCATCTTCATCAAAGCAAGTAAAACAGTAATTATAAACAGAGCTTCTTCCAGAGTGATACATCAGGTATCGGAGCACCAGACTGGCAGGTGCCATTTATTTGATCCTTCATCAAATTCAAGGTAGGTACAGCATTTTAGCAAAAGCAGAAAACATGTCAGGATGAATATACCGGTAGTTTCACTAAGCATCAGGGTTCAGATCCTGCCCTGGTGAAAGCTGGAACCACAGTGCACCATTAAAATCCACCCAGGTTTCTTTTCCAGGAGAGCCTGAGTCCACGCACGTAAGTTAAGAGCAGAGCGATGGCTCCCAAGCTGCCACAACCGGACACTGCTCCATTGAAATTGCAATTCATTTACAGCAGGGAGTCCTTTTTACAAATGTTCCCTGAATAAATGAAGTGATCCCACTGGAAACATTCTAGTGCAAGAGAAATCTTTTTTAATAGGGTCCAATCTCTGATGATCTCCCACACAGTGAATAATGCTGTACTCCACAAATAGCCTGACTGATCTGAATGGGTGGTTATGGTGAGTAAGGTACTATTCACAGTGGGCAAAAGCGATTAAAAAAAAAAATCTGTTTCTTTCTGATTATCACAAAGAGGTGGCCTTCTACTAGTGCATATATGAGACTAATGGCATGTAGGGAACTGACTCATGTTTTAGGCGTATCTTATTTTTAGAAAGACTATTACATCAAAAAAAAGGAAAAAGTTAATTTTTACCTTGTCTACAGTGTGGATTTGGTATCTTTAGGTAAGTAGGGAATTCAATTCCTGTGTCCTCTGCTTTGCACAATTTAAATGACAGATATACACACACACGTAGGTTGAACACATGACAGCCCTCCACAAGTGTTTGCTGATGAACATACTGAGTCAGTAAATTTAAAATATTTAAAGTGGACATTGGGCATAGTAATAACCCATGCTGGAGCTGATACTTCCTGCCATCCTCACGCCAAACAACAGCCTGGATCCTGCCCTGAGCAGCCACTTACCCATCCCCCTACATAGTGCCTTAAAGTGGTCTGAGTGCAGAACAAGTATCCTGTGTAAATGCCCATGACAGCTTTTACAGGACATTGAAGTGATTAACACCATCACTTTGCAGAAAAGTAACGTTTTTGCACATAGTCCTAGATGTATCTAACATTTGTAATAACTAACCTATTACTACACAGTACAAAAGTAAGGATTTGAATGAAGTTAACTCCTGCACACTCCCCAAATTTCTTACTGGCATGATAGTACTGATGTTTCCAGAAATAACGTGAAGTCAAAAATGAAACCAAACACTTCACTTAAACTTTCTAAAACAAGGAAAAAATCTCTCCCACTTCTGCTTCTCTCACAGCTTCATTCTGAGCACTTCAGCTTTGTTTGCGCCAAAATATTTTAAGTGTAACCACATTCGGGAAGAGTCAGCTGGTGTACTCAGCACTGATGCTCGATATCCAGATGACCATACACAGGCAGCACCTTGTCATACAGATCTGATGGTCTTGTGGATGTAACACGGGATTGGAAGTTAAAAATAAAAACTCAAACCCCACACCTTCTGCATTTCTGTTTTCTTGTCCATGTTTAACTGTACAAACATGCAGGGTGGGGACTTTCACTCTTCCTGTTGGGTAATGCATGAACGCATTGGGTTTCTGATCTCATGAGAAGTCTTGATGTACTGTCAGACTTGTTGACAAGGGGTGTTATTCCAAAAATGACAACCCTGTGCAGATGCCTTGAATTTGGAAGAACATCTTTTTTGAAGATGTGTTCACCACCTAAATGACCAGCCAGGCAGTGATTACTTGCAATTGTTTTCCAAATGCGGTGGGCTTTCCATGCAAAGACAAGTTAATCTGTGCCAGCAGCTCAGGCCTTTATTTCCCAGCTTTCTTCCTCCTACTTGAAACTGTCACACACCACACAACATAAGGCATTACCAACAGCCCTTTCTTTACACTCACTCTACTCCTTGGCAGCTAACCACATCCCCAACTCTCAGGCTGCTCCATGTGCAAATAAAAGTTTAATCTCAGACTGAAAAGAGAAAAACCCTTAAACTGGAAAAAGAGTTGAAACTATTAGCAGGTAGAATAGAGTGGAATCAGGATGCATCTTATGCCTGCAGGAATAGCATTAACAAGACGACTGATGGAAAACAAGCAGCAACCCAAACCCCACCCCACTTCTCTGTCTCTTTGCTCTAAAAATCCCTGACACACAACTCCAGCAGCAGGGCAACTAAAGAGCAAAAATACTATTGCTCCAGCCTGCAGAGACACCACAATATCAACAAAAACGATACCCAGGCTTTCCAAGCAGAGATCTGCTAGGAGCAGACTAGGACCAAGGAAGATAAGCAGTACTAATACACATACACTGAGAATAAACCCAGTTATACATCAGAACACAGGAACCTAATTTTGATAATAGTTAATGGCAAATTCAACCCCAGAGTAGTTACAGCAGCTTTCTGGTTGCCGTAAATCATGCCCCACCTGCAGCAGATGCCAGAGAACTGTACTTCCAGTGGGTAAGTATTCTAGCAGCACTCTCCTCTTTCAGGATGATCCTTGTGCTGGTATTTACATTGCCCAACTTCTGGTAACCAATTATGGCTCCTAAATTAGCAAACTAGTCTCTCTGGTTTTAGTGGAAGGAGAGAGGCTCCTGCCAAGAGTGACTCAAAGCAGCTGCCTCTCTTAGCAGGACAGTAGTATCCCTGCACTCTTACGGCAGACACCTAAAGGCAGCAAGGGAAAACATGCACTGAAGCTCTCCTTTCCATTCCCCTCACATATATGCTTTTTTGGAAAGGGAGCACTACTTTTGGCTACACACTTTTGGCTCCTAAACAGCTAAAGTACCCTTGTACCTTTCTACCACTGAAGGACCCATGTAGGGATGCACCTGGGTCAAGGCTGTGTTACTCTCTCCCCAAGACTGGCTGCAGCTGCATGTGGAAGCCTCATGCACAAATGGAAATATTGGTGGGGAAGGGGAGAATTCCAAGTCTGGAGGTTTTCAAGATTTGCAAGTTGTGACCTGGAGCAGAATTTGGAGCAGCACGCAAGACTAACATTTAAGTAATGCCACTGCAGTGACTCTTGATACATGCCATGCAGCATAAATGCAAAATGTAATCCAAGAGCATTACCACTGTGTGTCTCTGTGGCTGTACAGCACTTGGCTGTGCTTGCTGCCTTTACCCTCAGAAGTACAACCAAAACCAACCCCAGACACCAGCAGATCATCATGCAGATGCAGTTGCCCCAGAAGACTTCCACTGGTAGGTATGCAGAAACAAACACCAGCTGGTATGCTTTCCATCCAGATGCTTCCTTCAAACAGGGTGATCTCTGCTCTGTTCCACAACAGCTGCCAATACCCCCACAAAGCTACAAGGACACTCAGCAGAGCACAGCCCATTTGTTGGGCTTTCTGAAGCTGCATCACTCACTGTTGTCCTTAAACTACTGCAACTAGCAGGGAGGACAAATTAACTATAGTTATGGTGCCCTTTTGATAAGGGGCTGCAAGAGAAACCAAATTACCACTTAAGGCAACACTCATTATGTAAAAGTGAGAGACATGTAAGAAAATTACGTGAAATGGTTATTAATTCATTAATGTGTTATCCTTCCATTCCAGGCTGAAAGAGATCTCAAAATGCCTTGTAATGCGTTTCTTTCCCATACCTCTGCCCAAAGCAACACGGAGTGTACTCAGGTCATGTCTGGTAGGTATTTCTCTGGGATGCTCTTAAAGACCTCCAGTGGGGAAGACTGCACAGCTTTTCCTCCACAGCCTCTTCCAACAATTCATCATCTCTACAGTTACAAATTTTTTCCTAATGCTTCATCTGACTCATTTATTTACAATGAGACCAAGAGTGCTATGGGCAGCGCTAGACAAACTTATTAACATCACTACAATGGCTTATAATGAAAGTTACCCAAGACTTCCCAGTAGAGTACTTCTACCCAACTGAATTTCAACAATTTGTGTTGAAATTCAGCATCTCAGTCACCTGCCTTAGGACTGGTTTAAAGGCTATTTCAACCAGAGATAATCAGTGATTTCTATGAATGAGTAGAGATGCGGTGTATTTTGCATGCCAGCCAGAGACCTTCCCCTTGAAAACTTTAGTAATGAAACCCTCCTCTGACACACACACACACACACACACACAGTTTGGAAGCAGGAATTTACAAATCTAGCTTAGCACCGCTCCTCTGGAAAAGTACCAAAATTTGGCCAAGCTGTGTGTTTTCATTCCAGCCTTCCACCCCACCACTGAAGGGACTCGGGAGTTAACTGCTGGTGCAGCCAGTTCACAAGTGAAGGAAGGAAAAATCAATGACAGCTGAACCTGGCTCACATGGCAGCAGATCCAAAACAAGCCACAAACAGCTCAGACACACACACACAGGTTGGACAAGGGAAATACTTTCTACGCTGAGCCTTTCCAGCTATCAACCGGGAGCCTGGCCTTGGCACACTGAAGGCTGGTCGTGCATTGAGAACTGGCAACGGAGTAACATACAGGGGAGGATGCAACCAGAACTAAGTCTCCAAGAACACAGTCTAGGACCTGATGCTATTCACTCTGAGCTCGGTGTCAAACCCCCTAATAATCTCAGTGGAGCAGAAGCTGGTTCCTAGTACTTTACTCACAGTCTGCCCTTCCACCTCCCCTGTGATCCCTCCAGTTCAAAGATGAAGTACACAGGCAAGGCAAGGCAGCGAAAAAGCACATGTCTCTGCTTTGAGGATGGCAATCTGTCTGCAACCAAATGGAGTACTGCAGTCCTGAGTGCTGTCATGTGTCTCTCTTCATGGGTATGAAGTTTATAAAATCAATAGATCAATCAAGCTGAAGGCATAATACACTCCAACCTGCAGCTGTAAACTCAATCTCACAGATGCCTGATATACCACGGTAAATCCCACTCTCGTTACTTTTTCCCCATTGCTTTCCATCACAATGTATAAAGTGGACTCTCATGGGCATGCTGCCTGGAGGGTCATTCCAGGAAAGCATCGAGCTTCTCACAGCTGGAGCATGGGAAGGGGCACGAATCACATTAGCATTTTTCAAAGGGACCACTTAGGAAGAAGTTCTCCATTTGCAGTCACTCAGTGAAAGGGAAAGAAATAAAACCTTAAATGGGCTAGCAGCAGCTTTGGGGACAGATAACAAGATTTGAAAAAAAACCACCCTTTGATCTTTTCTGGTGTAATTAACCATAATATGAGAACAAACAAGTAAAGAGAGGAAGATAAGCAAGGGCAGAACCCCTACAGAAACCCAGTACCTGGAGATACCATCATCTATCTTGCCTACATGAAATGCTATGTGACAGCTAGACCCCTTAGGGGGGTTCTACCAAAGGTACAGCATTTCAAGAGGGCATACAGAAATGATTTTATTAAACCTGGCCTAATTTCCAAATCTTTTCTTCATTCCTGGCTTCACACCGATGAGTAACTCCATTTTTATCATCATTCCTCTTAGTTCCATCTACACCTATATCTGAATCTATCACATTATTTATGTATACAGGTCTCTGCATATATTCTCTTTTTTTCACTTCGCTCCTGCAGGAATAATATTAAGTGACAGAAAAGAATCCTATTCAGACTGTGTCCAAGACAAAGGAGGGAGTCCCCTCAGTCTCTTTTGCAAACTAAAACTCCCCCAAGTTAAAAAAAAGCCTGGAGTGCTTTCCTGCCTAACAGACCTATTCACACCAGTGAAATTACTCAAGTGTGCAAATGTTTGCAAAAGAGGGGCCTGTCACTGTAAGCTTCCCACACACATCTGATTACAAAGCATAAGCCAATGAGTGTGTCTATTTGACAGCTCTCACATACACATCACAGCACATCCAGGGGCATTTGAATGTGTGAGGGCTAAAACAAGCACAGCTGTGTTTGGACTCTGCTATGTGCGTGTTCCCGTTCAGACCATGCAGGATTCAAACCTCTGCCATCTGGAACAGCATTACCACTATGTAAAGAGCAAGAATGTTGCTGCACTACTGGGGATGTAGCTCTCATTTAAAACTCATCTCTAGAACAACTTTCTACAGACAGTTCCAGTCCTTGCTGGAGGCCATGTAAGCTTTAACAGACAAGTCTTCTGTATTACTCAAATTTCTAAACACAAAAATGGGGAAAGGCATCATTTGGTCACTTCAAAAACCCCCAAATGATCAAACACTTACTTCACCATGTTTTCTCCAATTCAGAAATTATTCGTGTGAGCAAGCATGTGAAAAGCTGAAAGAGGATGCCTTTTGGTTCTAATCACTGCAGCAACACTTCAATGCTGGCGAAAAACCTTTATTGGAATCTGTCACACCTTTGTAAAAAAATGGACTTAATCATGTAAAAGGCCTTCTTACATTTTTCAACTCTCTTAGCATATGCTCCCAATTATAGCACTGGCATTTTGATAACAGCCAGATATTCAAGCTTTCAGTTTTATAAACAAGCATCTTGTCAGTTTGGAACTACACAGAGAGGAAACTGCAAAACCAAAACCACACTCTGCACTACACTATTTCTGAGGCAAGCAAATCAGAACCCACCACTTCTTCATGAGGGGAACTTTTCCGGTTTCAAAAGACACCATGACTGATCAGAGGGAAACACCTCTTACAGTGAAGCACAGGCTTTTTACCGTCATTTTATCAGACTTTGGTGAACGTGAATTTTACCTTTCACATACATTATAAAAGCTGGCCTTTAAAATTAATGAGACCAAAATATGCAAAAATAATGCAAAATAGCAATTTTTCATACACAGCTGTTAGGTAGGTATTTATTTTAAAATACCCCAAACTAGGTGGCATTCCCCAAATGCACCAACAGCTCTGAACATATAGCAAAGTGACAGCTCTCAGCTGAAAAGGCTGGCATTTCAGAAAATAAGCTGACATTCCCCCAGCCTTGCCTCACATAGAATGACTAAGCTAAACAAACAGTATCTGCATGCTGTCAGCATGAAAAATCACTGCAAAAGGTACTGCTGGTTTATACACAACGGCTCACCCAGAACAGTAATGAGGAAAAGTTTAGGCTTTTGTTTTCAATGTACTGCCTGAGACAGTGGTTCCTGGCAATGACGGAAGGTATTGAGAGGAGAAGGGCTGCTGAAAAGAAAGTTAATCTACTTCTTCATAATGTGGTTGGGTTTTTTCTTCCCCTTGCAAGCAGTTATGATTGCTGTAAAGCAGAAAGAGCCCTAAAAATTAAATGGCGATATATATCCAAGGGCTGTGACTAACACACAGCAATGCCAGTTTGGGCAAGACCAGCCAAGAAAAGCTTCCTTGGACTTCTCTGGCTTTCAAACCACTTTTCTGGGGCAGCAGAACAGACAGGCACCTAATCAAGAAGCTCAGTCCAGAACACAAGCTGGCTGACCACGAAGACTAATTTTGTAAGTAGGTACTGCATAGGTACTTTGTCAGATAAATGAGATCCCAGGTCATAAACCCTTTGGTACCTTAAGTCAGGCCTAAAGAGATGTACCAAACAGAGAAACATTAGATTGCCTTTGTGTTTCAAATGACCAAGAAAACCTCTGCTGGCACCAGTGCAAGCAACTTTATTTGCTAACAAAAACCCAGTATCAATTGACCTGGTGACTAGGAGTTGTTTTGCTGCCACACAGCTGGGAAAATTAGTCTGTGAACTGACAGAGACAAGAAGGAAATCTGCAACACCAGAAGTCAGCAGCAGTATGTGGTACATATTACGTTCTAAAATAGTTGTAGTACATTCAAAACTCCCAACGTACTTCAAATGTAAGTTTCAGCCCAGGATTTCTACATTTCCATCACAACCACCGTTACAAGGATAGTCTCTGGCTATGGAGCTCTCTGGGTGAATAACTGATTTTATGAACCAGTTATCTTCAGCAGTCTGACATGGCTCTTCAGATATATTTGGATGCAAGATGTGATTGTTCCTTCCCTACTGTCAGCCCCCAAGTCTCCTGAATATATTTTCTGCTTTCTGTCCTGTTAACCTTCTGCTGCCTGTGTTATATCAGGTCCGGTCTATGACGTGGAACTCCCTGTGGCAAGAACTCTGACTGCATCTCTCAGGTACAGACTGTAATTTTCTGCAGGATAGTCACCAGTAAAAGTTATGACACCAATTACTGTGCAGTCATACTCACACAAGCATTAAAAAACCTTGGCTTGTGGAAGTCTTAAAAATGCTTGCTACTGCAGACAACTTGCTTTCTGTATTTTCCCATTAGCAACACATGAAAATGATTAAATAGACCCCTTTTTGTGCCCTGATTGCTTCATGACTGCAAGCATTTTCTTTCCAGCTGATGATGTGGCTTTTCAACTTGGTTGGGATGAAGTGGGAAAGGAAGGAGTCATTCACTCAGAATAGCAGAATATTTGTTTCACATGAATCATGCTGAACTGAAGGCAACTTTATTTCGGTCCTGCATCAGGACCAACTCTCCACTTACTAACAGCAATGAACCAGCAGTATTACGGGATTGCTTTTTTCTAGATGTTCATTCAGCATTTCCTGCAAAAAAAGTCTAATGCCATAAGCCCATCAACTTTGCTGCAGTAGAAAGGCAAACTAATAAGAGGACACACCAGCAACCTCAGAGTCCATTCCCAAGGCACATAATGAGAGGAATGTCAAACCAGTGATCTTCCCAGAGGTATTAAAATTATATTTGACAATTTTCACTAGCCTGAAATTGTTTGCATCTAATAACCAACTGCACATTCTCCTAGCTCCAAGGCAGTGCTCCCAGCTCTAACCTCTCCTCCTGCCCCCTCTGAGACACAACTCTTTCAGACATGCAAATATGAAATAAGCTAATTGAAGTACATTGTCTCTTCCCTTTTCTCATTTATAAACACATAAATATATATACATATGTATTTGTATATACACACACATATAGAGAAGAGGACATGAAGAGAGATACTAGTACAGATCCATGCTCAAAAAGTTATTTTGTCCCACAGCATCTGTTTGTTTTCAAGGCAGCTATGAGTATGCATCCTCAGGACCTGTGACTATCAGCTTTAATGAGCCAGACCTTCAGCTCACATCATTTGGAGTGGCTCAAAATGCCTGGCTCCTCCAGAATTGCCCTCCATCAACACCAGTTGAGCAGTTTTAAGCACCTTATAGAAGCCTACAGAGAGAAATGTCAAATAATTTTCAACTGCAATTTGGTCTGTCTTAAGCTTACGGCTCCCACTGAATTTCTCATTCCAGAGGAATTAGGCTGAATTCAATCATCCAAGGACCTGATCTATCTACACGGATTCCAAGAGGTGGCTTACATTCCAGACGAGCAGAACTGACAATGAAAAACCTGATTTGCTGACTACTGGCACTTATTTCATGACAGGTTTTGTCCATTAAATCCAGGAACAGTGGGCAAAATAAATGCATTTGAGTAACTGCTTTTGCAGTGGCCGAGTCAATTAACAGAACTTTATACAATACCACATCTTTAGCAGTGTATAGTGTCTCAGCCTCTTAATTTGTAAATGATTTATGCTCTCATTCCGCAAAGACTGATGGATAGTCTCAGTGCAAGACATCTGCATGAAGAGTGCCCTCAAAAGGAGCAGGAATATATGCGTGCACGGCTCAACAAATGCAGAGATGCTCAAAGTAGCAGGACTCTAAAATTGGCAAAAAAATTTAAAGCACGTCATCTTCGCCCCTTCGGCAGAAGCCAAAGTAATGCTGCAACCACCAAGAGACAGCTGACTATTAGGCTGCAACCAGAAATATCTTCTGCTAAAGCTCAAAATTCACTGTTTATATTTATCTTTGGCTGAAATTCATCTTCTCTCTGATAACTCACACTGTATTTCAATGTACACAGAAAGATGTTTCTCTCAACTAAGATCACATCAGCATAAATTCTGAGACAAGCTATTTACACAAAAAGCAGACCTTTTAGTATTCTCCTAGTTTACAACTATTTAGGAAGAGCAAAAAGGCTTTGGTGTCAAATTTAAATTAATATTTTCTAGAAGTGGCACAATCTCAGAGACCTGCACATCTATGGAAGTCTCCTACCCTTTGTGAAAGTGATTAAAGATTTAGCATCTCTGCTTCTGCCAGTTATAGTTCCTCTGGTGCAGACCACTGGGACTGCTTTAAAGAGATTTAGTTTTGGTTTTTTTATTAACGTGTTATTTATAAAACTGTACTTAGGACTGGATCACCATTTCCATACTAAGGACTCATTTTCTGGAATTTGGAACATGTTTTTACCTGGTGCAAATAACATTCTTCCCTGGCTGAAACTTAGCATAGAGATTTCTAGTACCAAAGGACACTTTCTATCCTGCTTGCTTTTGTTCAAAAGAGAAGAGAAACTAATTTTTCACTTCTGATTTGCTTAGCTCGTTTTCACATCTTCATTTTTGTTACCATAAATAAGGACATGTTTTGATGGGAGAACCTTCTCATCTGTTTTCCTCATAAACCACAGCAGGAACCATGTTCAACAAGCTATTTACATTCCTTATCTTACCATTGATTTCATTAGAATGGGTCTGTATTTTAATGGCTTTCCCATTTATTTCACTAAGAATTAAGAACCTAAAGAGTTTGTTGTATCTGGCCCAAAGTACCTGCTCCATTATCCCTTCTCAAATCACAGCCAGAAAAATCTTTTCCCAGCTCTTAATTCCTATCCTCTCCTATTCCTGGTTACTGAATTTAATTCAGAAATAAAACCTAAGCCCACAACCCAACATGGATGTCTCTGTGAAGAGAGGGTGAGAGAGAGCTCCATTAACAGTGTTTTACATACTCAACAAATACATTTGGAGATTCCTCTTCTGGGATTTGGTAATGTAAGACAAAGAGTTAATTTGCAACACATCATCTCACTATTCATGGCAGAGGAATGGGGCTTACTGGCAAGATCCTAAGTCATTACCTGTTTCATATGTGGACTGACAAAGAGATAGACATCTGTTACAAAAGCAAAGTTGGTCTTTGCATGAAGTTTTTTTTTTAAAAAATACATATTCTGAGAGCAAAACTCCTTGCTGGCATGTGAAAGGGGTTTTCAGCAAGAAAAATAATACAACAGATGTATAAAGAAAAGATGCGACTGGAGGATTATCAGTAGAATAGAAGGAAAGTATGGGTGTCAGACAAAAGCCATGTCTGTGACATGAAAAACATTGCTGATAGAAGCAATAAGGGAATATAATTTGGCTACAATTACTGTCCTCTAGGTCATGATTTGTGCTGCTGTCACAGTCTGCAGAGGCCACAGAGTGTCCAGCTCATCTGCCAACGCTGTCCTAATGAGACAGCAGTGAGATAATTTTTCCTGGGCTCTCTGATTTAAGAGGTGAGATGATGCCTAGTTCATTACACTGCAATGAATTCTTAATATCAAGCCCTGAAACCACTCTCCACCCCCAGAATCAATAAGCAGCACAGATTATAGGTGGTGCTACTGACCTCTCCTTCAAAGGGATAGGATCTGGGTAAGATCCACAGGAGAGAAAATGTTTGTCAAGACCAAGCCAAGAAATGGAGCCCCACACCCTGGGGTGCTGGGCACGTGCGAAGTCTGCAGGAGGGCTGCTCTGTGTCAGGAAACTCCACACCCCTTCACAGCAAGCCTAGGTTTGACACCTCTTCGTCAAGATCCTTGGCTGTGACTCTGCTTTGTGAAGCAGCAAGAGCTTGCAGGATGAAGCCTCTATTTAAAAAAAAAAAAAAAATCAAAAACCCACAAGCATCCTATTCCAGATGACCAAGATTATTTGGAGCTTCTGTGCTGAAACACAGCTCCTGTTTCCTGTAGAGATTTCTCCTACACAGAAGCTTCTCCTACCTTGAAGCATGCTGAGGACAAAGGATACATGTGTAAACAGTGCTTTTGAAATAGATGCCATCATTTTCTGCAAGCAGACCAGGTAGCAATGAGAAAAGAAACAACATCCTGTTACGCTGTAGCACAGCACTAAGCAAGAGCAATCTGCCCAGAACAGGTAGCGGGTTGGCTAACAGTGTTTTTCTGTGTTCCTGCTGGAGATGTCCTAAGACAAGAGGGGGAGCATCACAGAAGCTTAGAAACTATGTATTTCCAGCCACTAAGGCATTTTCCTTGTACAGAAAGACTAATTATGAGGCTGTATTTGTCCTTCACCATGACTCCCTGTGATTGACAAGAGTTCTGCACACTCACAGAACTGCCAAGACACAGCACTATATACTCGTGAGTCAAACCATAAAACTCACGAGACTAACTAAAAGAAAACAACAACAAAAAAGGAGATTTTAAAATAGAAAAATTCTTCTTTTATTTCCTTCCTGTTTTTCAAATAGGAGATGCAAGATATTCAAGATATTTCAGCACTGGTTGCATTTCTGGGCAATCCCCTAGATTCCAAAATCGTGGCCTAAAGGAAAGTATCAGCTAGCCAAGGCCTAACATGACAGGAAAAGGAAAGCAACAACTTAGCAAGACACCTATCTGAGAGAAGAGCGTGAGGTTGGTTCTTGGTCTCTTCATCAGCTGGAATTGTACTCTGGATTGTAAGAGAAGCTTCCATATCCCGTGCCCCTGAACACCCAAGGGAAGGAGAGCCCCAGCAGATATCACTTTGGCTCTTCTCCAGCCCTTGTCAAAACAAACAAAAAAAAAGTGCTATCTTAAGAAAAATCAATCAAGTTTTACAAAGGTGTATCTGAGAATGTAACATTAACACAGGAGCTGTGCCCTGTCTTAAATACAGGTGCTAACTGTGCCCTGGCTTTGAAGAATTTCCTTGAAGCAGCTTAAGAAGCATTTTTAGTGTGAGATACTGATTTTTTACTGCAGCTACTAATGTATGTTTCTTTCTGCTGTTTCTGTTATGGGTCCAGTACACCCAGGAAAGAAACAGGAGCAGGGAGTAGTACCTTTTACAACTGCAGTAGCAAGATTGTCCAGAGCTCATCTATCAACGTCCAGAAGATACAGTTCAGTAAAACTCTTGAGAAGATGACTGGACTGTGTAAGAGAAGACATGAATCACTATTTTTAACCAGCCTAGAGGAGTTCAAAGGGTCAGAAGTGTCTCATTCCCACCTATATCCTCACTTAACAGCATTTTCAAGGGCTCATTTCAGAACCATCTAAACTGCAATTCCAAACGATATGCACAATGATTTCCAGCAATTACAGAACTTTTGTGAAAAAGAGGCTGGGCTGGATGTTAGCCTCTAAATATCATATGTTAAAACAGCTAGGGTGATGTTGAAGGCTGGTGAGTAAAATGCCTGTGGTGGAAGGTTTCATACAGTGAGGTTCAGGAACACACTTATGAAAGCTGGCTTTAGTCTGGGAATATACTCACCTTAGTCCCTTCTTTATGAATTAGCAATCGTCTCCTGCAGATGATGGCTCAGAAAAACCTGCCAGTCCCTGGTCTGAACTGCCTCATAGCAGCAATCCTCCCTCCTATCCAACTGACTGCAAAGATAGTAAAAGTGGGTCTGGTGCACCCTCCCTGGCTTTTGGCCATCCACTGGAGCCCCCATCCAAAGCATCCCAAGGTGGGACTGCGAACCCTGGACACAGGCTTTACCCCTGGATGCAGGCTTCATCACACAACGGCACGGCTTCGACAGCGAGCTGCTCCCAAGAGAGGTAATGTCTGCTCCTCACTGGGAGGGAAGGCAGCTCCAAGCTCTTGCATCTTCGTTGAGAGGCAGAGTGAGCTTATTCAGGGAGTTTAATGATCCCAAAATAAATAGGTGATTTTGTAGGACCTGTTTTTATGTGCATGGGTGCCAGTTCAGAAAAAGAGACAAGAGCAAATGGCAGTGTAAGGGGAGATCAGTGGAGGGGCAGCTGGCCCTCACATCAGCTGAGTGTGATATGAACGTAGACCCCAAGTATTGGTGCTATGTGGCATCTCTCTACATAGATAGGATGGATGTATAATAGACAGTTTCATTTCTTTGCGTATGAGTAACGACTCTGCCACTCATGCATCAGTGCAATACACCAATGTCTCCTCCTTTAGATATGGAGAAGACAGATCCCACAGGCACCTCAGCTTACAGACGTACACAGGCGGTTAGGGCTTTCAATTATTTGTTTTAAATAATCTCCAGATTTGAAAGGGAAACAGACCTCGCGCTCCTCCGAATATCACTAACAGTCTGTCTTAGTTATTTAAGAGTATCCCAGGATGAGATGAAAAGAAATTTACTTCCATACAAAACTCACTGGCTTCAGCTTCTTCTAGAAATTGAGAGCACTAGGTTAGCATTTGCATTTCTGCATACCTCCAGGGGATGAAAACAAGCTGCTAAGATTATAATGGCACAGTGAAATCAATGTGAAAAGCCATAAACTGTCCTCACAGTAACAAGGTGAACTGTGAGCCTGCCTGCACAAAGTTCAGTCCCATCATAATCAAAAGGTAGATGGTCCTATCAGATGGAACTGGGTAAACACAGGAGAGAAGTAAGTGTGGAAACAGCAGCACTTAGTTTTTCTTTAAATGTGACCGCTTCAATTTAGAGCGGTGAAGTGACATTTATGAACATTTTAAGTCTTTCATATCTGTATTAAAGTATTCTTTGCCTTGCCAGAAGAAAACTATGGGGTGTAATTCTCGTTTACAGCAGCAACTGCTTTCCACTGATCTGTCAGTGTAAAGAGACATGAATGTAATTTTCCAAATTTGAAGATCCTTTTGCCTTACCAGAGCAACAAAAAACATCCCAAGTGTGAGATGTCTGTCTGGGGTTTTTCTCCTTTTAAAGAGAATTGAAATGATGTTAAAGTAAAATGTGACAAATAAGGGAAGGAAACATAGCAAGTCTCTTGATACTCTTTATAGAAGGAATTAATCTAAAAGCTGTTTTAAATAACTAACAAAAACCATACTCATTAAAACCTACATAGATCCAATTGCAAGAGAAACACAAACAGAAACTGGGGAGGTTCTCACAGTGGAGCCTTTTCAGGATCTACCTGAAATTTCAATGACCACAGGACGACTTCTGGTAAAAACAGGAAAAAGGAATCATAACAAATCAGGACTAGATGATGTTCACTTGAGAATTTTAAGAATGCTCATAGTTGAGATAGCTGGATTACTGGAAAATGAAAAATATGAAGCCTTTAGAAAAGATTTTGTGAGGATCTGGGGAACGACAGGCCTAGATGACTAATGTTTGTATCTGGCAACTTTGTGAAGCCTATAATAAAGGACAACAGATACCCACATAAATACAAACTCGTTGCAGAGTCAACACGGCTGCTGTAAGGGGGAGCCCTGCCTTTCCAGCCTCTTGGAGTTGCATGTCAGCAGCCATGTGGGTAAAAGTGATTTATTTCACATAATGTGGGTTTCAGGAAGAGTTGTGACAAAGGCCTTTATCTAAGACTCTTGAAAGCTAGAAGCTGCAGGAGAAGAAGGGAAGTCCTTGTGTAGAAAAACAATTGTTTAAAAGTTAGGAAACACAGGATAGGAGTAAGCATTCAGTTCCCAGCAAAAGTAGGTCATCAGTGAACTTTCATTAGGAGCCCACGCTGCAGTAGGGAAGATAACATAAATCCACGGCTATTCATACATTGATTACTACATGAAGTTCTGGTCCTCTCACCTCAGACAAAATAAATTAGAGCTGGAATATGCTCATGGAGAGAGCAAGAATGATCAAAGGTACTGCTCTCTATAAGGAATGACTGAATAGTCCGTGACTCATTAGTCTGGAACACACGTGACTTAAGGGGACAAAACAGAGGCCTGTAAAAGGATAACTGGCATCAGCGTGGATAACAACTGATTGCTTGCTGTCCTTTCCAAGGCAGGACCTCGAGTCTACTAAGTGAAGCTAACAGCATCTCTGTTCTTCACACAAGTAGGATCGCCCTGTAAAGGACACTGTAGGTGCAAGAAGTTTACATGGGCTCAGGGGGAGACTGAATCAGGAAACTGAGTTTTGTCAGATCTGGAAGCTGCTCCCTGGGTTTCCCTACTCAATCAGGGCTTTAAACTTGACCGTCTTGCAGCTGGGCAGGTGAAGCTGCTCAGGGGCTACTGCAACAGACAGACCATGCTAATAATGTCTCCTGTAGCAAAGTAAAAGGAGCCCTACACTGCAGCTTCAGCATAACACTGCATTCATTTTTACCTTCAATTTTGGTCTCTTCCTCACATCTATGAATACAGAGTCAGGATGTACCCAGACATTCAAGCTGAAATCTTTCCATATGTTGGATTAGGGAACTGGATGATGTTCATTCTGCAGTCACTACCTGTAAGATGAGCAAACAGCACAACAGGAACAGCAGCTGTTGCAGAACTATTCCTCATCTCCTGGTTTATCCCATTTCCACTATGAGGAAATCACAGCTTTGTCCAGTGTAATTTGAAAGCTGCAGTAGGCACTTGCTCTAAGTGCTGGTAACATTTCCCCAGCTTCATTGCAGGCTCCTTGCTGGTCTGGAAGCAGAAAGCTCATTAAACATGACTTGTAGGTCTAATAGTTAACTTATACAACAACTGCAAAAGTCTGCATTAGCTCAGTCCAAAAGGTGGCTGCACTTAATTGCTTCTTTCAAAGACTTGTTCCTTTGTGAAGAATGGTAGAGAATTGCTGATCATTATTACCAATTTGCTGAGACACTTAAAACATCAGTCTCCTTACACAGAAAGCATTTGCTGAAATTATCACCAATTATGCTGTCTGATGAGCTTTTGCTCCTCTTTGCAATTTGGAAGTAGGCCACCCCATTAATAGATTCCTAGACAGGTTTAAGCAGGAAGGCATTAGTGTGTCCCTGCTAGTAATAACAGTATCGTGGCATAAGTACCAGCGAGCCCGCTGGAAGGCAATCACAGAAGTGTCTATAAGCTTCCTGTGCACCAGGGCTTGTGCAAAATTAAATTCCAGCCACAGAAATTAAAATCAGGACTGGTTTGTTAGCTTAATAAATGGCTGGGGTCTTACAGAATAGTTCTAATTTTAATGAACTGAGGATAGAAACACCAGCAAAGTAGCTATTTGACCCTAAAACTGAAAAAAAGATGGTTCTCTGGTTCCTGATGAATTAGGATGGGAATGGAACTAATGGCATAAAGATGACACATTTCGCTCCAGATTTATGCACTTTTATTCCAGGTATCCCTGCAAAGAACTACCCTCAAGAGATGCTTGGAGACCAGCACAACAGCCCTGTACTCTTCACACCTCACTGAAGAGCCTGAAGTTTAGCGGGAGGACTCTGGGACTCTGTTCCTTTACCTAACCTATCCCAATTCCCCCCTCAAGCACAGCAGTTGCTGATAAAGACAAACCAACCACGCTCCCAGCTCCTTTTAACAACTGTATCCTCAACAGCAATCATTTCAGCACAGGAAGAAGCAGCACAGAGCAACTGGTATCAAACAGAAGGGTGAGATTCTTCACAAAGGGCAGTTCAGGAGTAATTTCTGCCATTTATCACTGCACTGAAATGCCTGAGTGTCCTAAAAGCATCCTTAGCTCCTTCCCATGTCCCACTCACTGATGTTAAGGCCCTAAGCAGGAACATCCTGATACAAAAAACAAGAAATGAAGGCACAGGAGGTAACAGTCTGGGTGGCTATTCTCCCAAATCCTGACTAAGCATACTTCAGCACCCTGAAATCATTATTACATTGTTCCTGTGGCAGCAGCTCATTTTATAACAGTTTAATTCCACCCAAGACTTACATGCAATGTTGGAAATCATTCAAGTAGCTACTACCATCTTCCTCCCACAGATCCACAGCATGTGATTCAAAGCTTATTTCATTATTTTCTGGCTAAACTTCTGCATTCAAGAAGCCACATGAAGAACTGTCACAAGACCTGGACCAGGTTCAAATGTAGATATTTCCAGAGCCAGAGGAGTATTTTGGAAGGAAAGGAAGGTGGGTGCAGTGTGCAGTTAGCAGCTGTGGCACAGGGTGCTACTCACCTGGCACAGCCTTTATGCAACCCAGCAGGCTGTCAGGCTCAAATCCCTTTAATGAAAAAGGTGAAGGAGGCTTGAATACTAAATAAAGCAACCGATGGTAACACAATACCTTCGCTCAGCTTTTGCTTACTCAAATATTAGCTACTTAAAAATCTAAGAAGAAAAAAATACAGTAACCAGACACACCTACAAGTAGACTCCTGGAGTTACACATTTACCATCACTGTGTTACTGAAGAACATAGGCAAAGTTAAGTAACTGCAAGCTTGCAGGCTACCTTTTAAAATGTGCTTCTAGTCAACTGTGGAGAGCTGTGAATCCCCTTACAGTTTAGATGTTAAACCTGAAGACATAGAGGAATTCAAGTAATAAGTAGCTAACTGCCAGCCAATTTTAAAATAAAAGAATTAACACACATACAAGATGACATTTGTCTTGCAATTAGTTATATGCCACATTACGTTTCTCACCAGCCTGTTCATTTTCAGCCCCCCTAACCTCTTGCTTCTCAACTCTATCCAAACAAGCCAGAAATAGCGCTCTCATTCTTAAAATGCCCCAGCTCCTATCTCCTACCATTCTGCAATTAAAGCAGTCATAATAATAAAGCAGCTACATAATACAGCCCTGCCAGCTACAGTCCTTACAAAGATATATACTAATCCAGTTTGCATTAGGGAAATTATCTCTGCTCCACCCTTTTATGCCGTCTTCTGCTCAGGAAACATCTTTCCCTGACAGGCTGGAATAAGACTCACTGCACCAGCATTTCACTAGGAATATGAAGAAGAGAGGAGATGCATCAGGAGACCAGTATATAAGTTAAGCAAGAAAAGAGGCCTGGGTGGGATGAGGTGACCCAGTGCCTTGAGAAGTGAAAGTACTCTAGTCCCACATCAAGCCTGGCTGGAGGCTTCTGTTCCCAACTTCTCCCTGGGACCGCTGTCACCTAGGGCCATCACCATGGCAAGTAATGAAGGCATAAAAGAAGAAAAGCCAAGTGCCCAGCACGGCTGGGTCCAGGGGTGCTGTGCAGGCTCATGCGCAGCCAATAAACCTCTGTTATTAGCTATTCTGAATAGCTACCCTAAAAAATGCCTTCTGTAGACCTTCTGTTCTGTTTAAAGGCAGAGAGACCTAAATTTGGATCTGTCTGCTAAGCCTGGCACATCTCTGAAATTAAGCTCACCAGCAGCAGCAACAACAGAAAGCCAAGTGTGGGAGCCAGCAGAAAAACAGAAGTGCAGGCTGCACAGTTCCAAGGTGGAAGAGATGTTTGCCTCCTTGCTGGCAGGAGAAATACACTGTTGTTCCAAAAAAAAAGGAAAAAAAATAAACCCAAACCAAGACAACAAACAAAATAAACCTGACCCCGCAAGCTTTAGGCACCCTCCTATTGAGGCTGATAGTGCAAAAGCTGATTTTTTCCAAGGACACCACCAGACTTGGGTGGACAAATCCCAATGGTACAGGCAGGCTTGCTGAGAAGGCATTTAAGATGAGGAAGATAACATTTAAAGCCTCCATTCCCACAGGAGGGGAAATTCCCAGACTTCGTGCTTGCTGGGACACATTCAGCTTTCACTTTGTGGTACTCTGAAAAGCTCTCACACTCACTGCTACTGCTTTTCTTGCACACCAAATGTGGTCAGAAGATTTGGGCCCCCCTCAGCTTCTCTACTCCCCCCCTGAAGTGGGAGGACAACAAAGGATAGAAGAAAATATTCATCTCCTTCAATCTGCTGGCAATGCTCCTCATAGTGCAGCCCAGCATACAGTTTGCCTTGTCCACAATGTCGGCTCGTTATGTCCACAGTGACTCTACAGTCCTTCTTGGTAGGGTTGCACATCAACCAGTCAGTTCCCAGCCCAGCTAATACTACCATCCAGTTCAATGTATGAGAAATACTCAAATTTATCCAAAAACAATAACGATTTAATCCCTTTAAGGTGGGTGATGCTGCCTTTTGTAACACAATTGTAGCTGACATGACAAGTAGGAGTAACATGAACCGTGCCAGCCACTTTGCAGAAGTGGTCAGAAGATGCAGAAGCTTGCAGGATCTGCACCAAGGCAAGGACTTACTAGAGGCTCAGGCCAGGTTTTAATTCAAAGGAGTATACATCTGACTAAAGTTTGTCATGCAAACTTCTTACCTAGGATTTCCTAATTTCTGTTTAAAGAAACCTCTTGTGCCCACTGATTGGTGAAGCTGGCTGTAGTCCTGCAAACAGTAGCAAACACCATTCTGTGCTGAAAAAGCACTGCAAATATTTCACAGAGGCAACAAAAATGAAAAAACTTGGATAATTGCTGTTTTGCTAGGGAAAACATTTTCTAGCCATTATAATTTTCATTTTTGCAGGCACAAACCTTTGCCATTTCAAAACAAGACAGCTGGTGTGCATTGACTGTTACTTATATTGCATGTGAATACCTTCCTGTTACCTTGTTCTGTCCCTTCTTGATATCATAAGGTAAGCCCATACATTCCTAGGACAGTGAATATTTGTCTTTAATAAACTAGGTCTGTGTAATATCTAGCACAATAGAGCTTTGATCCCAGATCAGAAGCTCTAGGTATTACCATACAAGTAAATAATAATATTCAACCAGGATAATAACAGAAGCCTAGATAAGCAAGCCCTAGCAAACAGTTGCAGCAGGCAGAAAAACAAGCACACAAAAATGAAAAATAAAACCAAAAGGATTAGACTGAAATTGCAAACTTCCTCTTGAATATTCTATTAGAACTGACAAAAGACTCAAAACTCTCTGAACAGAGTCTCTTTGTAAATCATATTTCCTAGTATCATCTTCTAATAGCTGATTAAGCACTCCAGCCCAGCGAGCCATGGCAGACCACTATCTGATCTCTGCTCACACAGATATTCAGTCTGTTCTCTCGGGTATGTAGGCTGCCTCGATGGATAAACTGGAGCATAAATCACAGAAAATACAGAGCACCACATTCCCTGTCACTTGGCTTTTCAGTTATATTTGTATAAAACCACACAGGACAGCAAAATATTTTCATAGGTAGGAGGCATTTAGCCATCGCAGAATAAGTGAAGTTGAAGGCCAGAAAAGCACCACCCAGTCAACCTTCCTGCAGATCAGCGTTGCTAAATCAGCAGGCCAGACTTCCCCCAAAAAGCAACAAGGAAAATGCTGATTTTTGTCAGTGTTTCTGAATTACAGCACTTGCTCCCACATCTATAAGTGAATCCAGTCATTCCTGCATCATCTCCAAGGCAAGTTATAAAACGCATTAATAACTTCCAGATATTTGCCTAAAATTGGGTGATGCCCAAGCCCCCCTGACTTCAGCAGGACTTTTGCTTTGAATTCAATGCGAAGACCTGAGTGGTTTAGTGAGGCTTTGGAGTTAGGGGCTCCTCTTTGGCCAACATAAACAAGGCAGATGGGACGAGCTGCCACTCCAGACATAATTCTAGCTGAATCACTTTGTAGACTTAATTGTGCTTGTAGGGAACAAAACCATCTGACCTTGTCTCCTTCATCTGTAGTAGTTCTGCTACTGATTTTCAGGGGAGGAATCTCAGTGTCTCATTTCACATACCCAGAAGTTCACATTAAATAGCTAAATGTACATGAGATTACCTGAAGCCAGCTACCTCAGCAAAATCCTCTGGTAACAATCCTCAAGTCCATGAGCAGAAAAGGTCCTTTCCATGTTCGTTAAGGACAACACTGATACAGTATTAAGCTAAAGTTACTCCTTAAACTAAGATGATTCGCCCAAGAGGCTGAGCTTAAGCCAGGCAACCTCACTTACTTGCTACTTCACTTCTGCTGAAGAGTTACCAACTGCTTTTTTTAAGTACCAGGAAGTGCTTGCTTATCTGGAAACACTGTTTCTTGGTAACGAGTCCCACCTGGGTCTGGGGCTCTCAGGGTGCAGTCAGTCATACTCCCACCGTCTTACGAGGAACACTTTCTGATTCCTCCTGTCAGCCTTCACTTCCTCTCCTTACACTTCCACATCAAGAGTACACTACAGCGTGACACTAATCTGCATGCACTGCAATATCTATCAGTAAGGCCTTCTCTTGCAGCTGCTACCAAAGGAAAAATCAAAAAGAAAATTCTTCCTTCCAAATAATTCTGGTGCTGAATCGGCTAGGGGAGTCGATACTGAGCAGCGCAACACTTCCCCACCACTACAGAATAGATCAACACAAATGTCAGGGCTTGACTATGCAGTTTACTCACATCAGCAAACACTTGTTCACTTAAGAGGGCCCCTGATTTCAGGGAAATCACTTGTGCAAATACATGCACTTCAGTATGAGTGAACAGTGCATGAGGAAGACTGAAAAAGCAAGAGACAAGGGTATATGCAATTGAAATCATTAAGTCTATCTTGGGGTACCTCGTGTTTCTCCACACAGAGCCTTTCTACTCCCATCTCCTAATGTTTAGCCCCAATCTTAAAGAGCTGCCAAAGTCACCTCTGAGGAAGACACAGTGACCTGACCACTACTCTCACAAATGGAAAGAAACTCAGCTTTAATTCTGCCAGGTGTTGCTCTGTTGACAAAAGGAAATATCAACCCTTATGTGATTTCTTAGAGCAGCACAGTAAGACACAGCAGTCTGTGAGCTAGCAGGCTAAGTGTTCAATAAAATGAAGAGCAGCAAGAGAGAGGTATTTTGGTCTGGAAGCATATGGATGGCTTGGAATTAATATGCTGGCTGGCACCTATGAACTACGATCAAAGGTGTATCTTAAAACTCACCATAGCAACACCATGATCCAACCACTCACTGCCTATTTCTGAGAACAAAGGAGGAAAAGAAATAAAGAAGCTAAGTGGCTACTAAATGCATTTAAACATTTCTGCTCCTCAAAGCACATCTCATTTAACAAAGCTGGTGCAGATACAACAGAGGGATGCAGGGAAGAACACTGTTCACTCGGAAATTTGCCAGCTTGCATCTGTATTTTGGATCCATCTTGAGATTGGATTGAGCTGCAAAGGAGGGGGAAGATGTCAGAGGAAAGGCCAAGGCAGCAATGCTATCTCACGCTTCCTACTAGCTTGCAGTTGTAGGGATGTCAGACCTTTCAGCTCGTACAGCCGACAGGCTCAGTGGTACAGCTTTCAGATTTTCGAGGTCCCCATTAATCATTTCCTCCGGAGCTCCATGGTAGACAGCTCATATTTCATGACCTTCAGAGAGAGGGAATTTAATTTTTATGATATACCTTCATGTGGGACCTTTGCCCGTTGACACAACAGTATACACCTTGGTAGCTAACCAATAAACCCTACCACTGCAACAGATTCATCTCAGCCTGGAGAAGGAGACTGGGTCAGCTGAGAGACATACCTCTGGGCTCCTAGAGGTAGTGTCCAGACTCAGTATTGACCTCCAGTCGCTAGTGTGTCTGGGGAGAGGGCTGACAGCTTCACTTTATTTTGTTTAAACTCATACACCTGCTAAAACAGCATGTTGTTTCCCCAGCTCTTCCATTCCCAAAGCTTAGGGGAGGCTGTCTTTATATGCCAGTGCCTGGATGGGAGCCCTGACAGCAGGTTAGGGTTGCATTGTGGTCTCTCTGCTCAGTGCCACTCATATCACTCTGAGGGGGCTTAAACCCTGGTGCTGTCAAAAACACAAAAGGGGAGAGGAGCCTTTGATCCACAGCAGTTACAGTTTGGGGATTGTGTGTGTGGAGGGGTCCAGAGAAAACAGAAATACAGACACAAAAGAGCTTCTTTTTATAATGCAGATTGAGGAAAAGTAGATTTACTTTCCAGCAAGTCCCAGAGATACAGAACAAAGAAGGTTCAATTCACAAAGCTAAAGAAGCCCCATCGCACAACTACCTTGGGGCTGTTTGTAGGTAGATACGCTGGAAAAATTCACTCTGATTTTCTACATTTTCTCAAGAGTAAACCAAGATCTCCAAGAATCCTGCTGCCAATTCAGGCACCTGAATAATATGTGGAAGTATTTATTACCAAGCAAGTCTGCCTGGGACACAAGCTGTGTTCATATTCCAAAGGCAGCACCAAAGATGGGAAAAATCACCACTTTCAATCTTTAGCTACAAAGGTATCACTTTCTAGCACCTATTTGTACTTGACATGAAAACACCTTTGGGATCCGTGTTTAAAATGGTTTCTAACAGTGTCTGACTGAGTAGCAACAGCCAGACTGTAGAAAATAGCTTTGTTTCTTAATTCAGTTTGTGCCTCACAGAGGATGGGGCATTTAGCCAGATGGAGCAAAGCCTGCAGTACATTTTCCTGGGAGTTGTGCAAGGGTAAGTCAACAAGCAGCAACTTAGACTACACCAGCCTGTTCCAGCCCAGCAGGAACAACTTTCTACTTGCTAACTGCCACATTTCATAATGAAGCATAAACAACACCCCCCCCCCCCCCCCCAACTATTTAAAAGGGAAAAAAGAGAGCATATTAAAGAAAAAAGGATCACAGTGTTTCTTCACAGCAACCTATTACTTGCAATATTGCTTGCATAATACATAGACTGCTGAAGAGTAGCTCCATCATTACCCCTCAAGTTTGGTGACAAGCCTTGCCACTTCATTAATTGTAAATCTGCTCAAGCAGATTCAGCTACAGGATGCTCTGAGGTAGGTTATCAGTAAGTGTTCCTGGTTGTCCCAGTGAAATTTAAAACAGGTTCACACAACATTATGAAAATAAGGAAACTCAAGCTGCTGGTAAAACATAACCTTTTCAGATGACAGCTGCAAGCTGCTTCTGGTCCCTGTGACATTTTACACCTGTAGGGACTTTATCAGCAGAGAGCTGCAGCACAAAAAGATGATTTGGGGATTGAGGTCAACTGGAGCTGTTCCACTAACACCTATGCACCTCACTGCAACCAAAAGGACCTTACCCCACAGGTCCCATGAGATACGGGACACTAACTCCTTCCCCACATCTTGGAAGTCTGACTGCAGCTTCTGTGTAACCAGAAAGGGCAATGGCCTAAGAGCAGATGGAGAGAAGCACTTGCAGAGGGTGTCCCTGCAAAAGAAAGCCCTGGGGTAGGATAATGAGCCACCATGCTGTTGCCCTCTTTCAGAGTCCACTAAAGGTTTTAGAAGTGTCGTTGGGAGCTGACTCAAACACTGGCATGGTTAGATCTTTAAAACTTCCTGGCTGTAGAAAGGTTTGAAGAAATGGTTCACATGGCAAACATTTCCCTGTTGAATGCCAAGCAGAAAACACAGTATAAACGCTAAGGCATTAGCACTGACAGCGAAGCAGTGATTGCACACTTGCTGTTGGTCCTCTTCCCCCAAAACATAAGTCTAACACTATGGTTTCTACTTTTTCTTTTGGGCTGGTAGGGGATTTTTGCTCGCACCTTAGAACACCTTCACCGTCTCCTACAGACCTATACATGAAAGCAGACTTTCCAGCCCTACAGCTGAATTAATTACACAGGGCTTTGCAAAGGCACCAGTGATGCGACAGTGTTGGGGCAGGGGGCGAAATATCAGGACTGGGCCCCCAGATGTAAGTTCTTAGGGGTATAGCTCTGGGTTTTCATATGTCCCAGAAAATGAGGGCCTAATTTCACTGGCACAGCCTCTGACACTACGTTAGGATGCATAAGAAAATAGCATGGTATGAATAACTTCGTCAAATTCAACTCTGATCAAGCTAATGAGACACTTAGTAGACTTTTCAGGCTTTACATGTGACACAATCAACTGCAACCTATATTAACATGGCAGGGGAGAGAAAAATCCTTTCTTCCACTAACGTTATGCTCAGATGTGGGGCTTTCACTTATGCAGTATCTTCCCAGCAATACACTTTCCTTCACATGTCTCATCCTGGAAACAAGAGCTGCTGGGTTTCCTTCAACTTACTGGAAAGGGATGCTGGCATATGAAAAGAGGACTTGCATGACATTTCTGAGAAGGGTATTGCAAACTTGCTCAGAAAAAACTACTACCCTTCAGTGCTGGATAGCCTGCCCTTAACAGTGACACAACCACATCCCTCTGCCACTCACTCGGAGAGTTACGCAGTGCTCATGCTCTGCCTCCTGGTAAAGGGGGAAGAAGCATTTACATTCACACCTTACAAAAAAAAAAAAAAAAATAGTGGAGGGTGGAGGTGCTTGGGTTTGTACTTCTCCTTCCACAGAAGCAACTTGTGCAGATGAAGCTAACCCAGGAGAGTAGAAGAATAGTGAGATAAGAACAAAATCAAAAAACTAAACCCTCATCAACCCACCCTTCCTTACCTGAAATTAATTGATACAAGAAAGATTCCAAATCTAAAAGAAAAAAAGCATATTTAGAGATTAAATTTACAAATGAAAGCCTGCTCTTCATGTACTTGCTGCCAAGATAATTTTCAGTATCCCATGCTTCCTGTGATATTTGTTAGTAATGATTACACTGAAACAGCACAAGAGTACTGTCTCCTATAAGTTTAGGTGTTAGCTACAAGAAAAAGTACAAATACTGAACTCCAGTTTTGAGAAGGTTAAAAGCCCTCCAGTTTGCCCTGAAGCACAGAAGACCCATGAGAATGAAACTGAGCTCTGACATTTGTTGGTCAGAACTCAGCAACACCAGTAACAACATAAAAAAATATGTCCCACTCTGCTAGGGCCAAACTTAGGAGCAATGTTATAACCCACAATATTTCAACCCTATTAATCTTCCACCACACTCGTGAAAGGCCCTCAGACAACCTGTCTCCTCCGGGCTCCCACACAGCACGTGGGCCAATGACTTTAACACTGAATTGATTTCTCCAAGACTGCTTATGGGTTGATGTCTTTCGTAAACACGAAGATCCAAACTCATGAGCTGTAATTACCAAGACCACAGATGAATCCAGATTAGGGAATCAAGTTACAGGACAGGTTTCACTCTAGACTATCTCTTCTGGTTATCATAAGTACAACTTTGTTTCATCTGAAGGTAATCCAGTTTGCATACTCCAGGACTGCTCCACAACATGAAATAGAGCACAGGAAGTGGAGGTTACTCCACAAGTCTGCAAAGCACAATCCTTATCTGAACAAAAATGCTACTGGAAACACCCTGAATTCCTCCCTACTGCACCATGCCATGCACAGCCCAGCCCTCAACCTCAAAACCAGAGATGACCTTAAGTATGTACTACACTTCAGTACATGCTATAATTCTGGGGGTACAAGCCTGTGTGTAAAAATAGAGACTGGGTTTTTATTTCCTTTCTGAGACTTCTAACTCATACATGGACCACACCTCATCTAATCAAGACTCAGAAAATCACCACAGCTGAGATCTTGAGGGGGATCACAGCTCCCTCTTGCTAACATCGCATACCGTGTTTTTGCACAAGATCCATACATGCCTGATTCATGCAGGTAAGTTGGAGGAAGAGAGCCCACTCTCACAATCCAGTCATTGAAAATGCAAATATGACAGCCCAGGACACAACTCAAACCACTAAAAAGAGAAATTTACGTTTTGGGCTTCAGACGTAACTGCTCAGTAGTGGCTCTCTTAGACCCTACGTACGCAGCAATGCAGTGGGCAGAGAGGGGAGAGCACCACAACTCTACTGGGAGTCCCAAGAGGTGCCTCCTGGTTGCCTGCCTCGACCACAACTCAACTGCACCTGAGTCTCTTTGGTCAGTGAGGAAGGAGCCTTTCCTCCTAGCTGAGCTTCTCAGTGTGAACTGCCCAGACGCTTTTCCAATTATACTGTATGACACAAAGAAAAAAATAAAAAATTCCACGTCTCACGCATGGAAAAAGAAGACAAAAGCCTATTTTGGGTGACAAAGCCCTGACATTTCAAAGTGATGGATCTGTGGTCTTTGTAAGGAGTCAGCCTTGCAATTTGCAGCCCACATTACAGTGCTCCAAAGCTATTCATGCTGGTTTGCCAATGCCGGTATTGTGTTTGCATGCTTGGCACTTCTGGACTATTCCAGGATTTCCCCCAGTGCTGACTGGACACATTCTTCACCATGCTAAGAAGGGGGTGACCCATCGCCTCAGGCTGGGGGGAAATGTGGATAATTGCTTTTGAGAAGCACAACCACCATATTTCTGGCTCATGGGGGAACAGCTCGACCCTGCTCTCCCACCCAGCAGACCACAACAGCTATGTTAGACCAACGCAGCCGCGCACTGCCTGGTATTTATAAGGAATTTGACATTTATGTTCTGATTTAGTAAAGCATAGAGCTCAATCTGTTCAAGAACCTACTTTATCTGATTTGCACTGCCCTACTGCCCAGTTGGCTTTGGTGCATGCCACCCGGCATGGGTGCTTGTCGTGGTCTGAGTGCCTGTGTTCAGCAGCAGCAAAGGGAGCCCCAAGCCTCATCCCCAAAACTGCCCAGGCTCATCCCCTCTCAGGGATGCTCTCAGAGCAATGGCAGCTTTTCTGTTCACAGACAGTTAAAAAAAACCCCAAACCTCAAAACCTTACCAACAATCCTACCTTCTAAAATATAATTTTAATCAACTTTGTCGCCCTTAGATTCATTCTGCGTTTATGCAATTACAGGGTGTGGCTGTACTCGCAGCTCTCCAGCACTGGCAGATCCCGGTGCAAGTGAGAGGCTCTGGAAAAGCCTGGTTTCAATTATATGTGAGAGTGGGCTATTTCCACTTGAAAAATCCTACTGTTTGACAACAGTATTTACCCTTGACCAAATACAGCCCCTCAGGTTTTCCACTGCATTTGGTACATACTAATTAAGCTTACAGTGCCTCAGTGACAGAAGGGGGTATCATCCCAAATGTGCAAGGAAAAAAAAAGTCAGAGACAAATAGAAATTACTTACAGATAGGTTGGAAAAGAGTCAAGTGGTAGTGACTTTCCCTGGATGGATCAGCAATAAGGAAAAAAGCTGCTGGACGCCATTTCCCACAACAAATTAACTTGGAAGGACTAATTTATCAGGCTGCGCTGGAGAGCACCAGGAAGGGCGGAGGAGAGAAGAGGCCGGCAGCCAGAGCACCCACGCTGCAAAGGGCGGGCGACCCTGGGGCTGGTGGAGGCACCCGCCGGCTGGGCTGCCTGGAACACAGCAATCCTGTTTTGCAAATGAATTCAGGGCCTCAATGTTTGCTTTCACACTGCACTAGCAGTACTGATGGTGCTGAGCTCCAGAGACGCTTCATATTTAAAGGACCAATCTATTCAACTCGTTCTTTGCAATGAACAAGCTCTTAATGCTCAGAGGTAACTATCTTTAAGGCCAACAATTCCCTTCTATACACACACTTTCCAGGAGAGGCAAGTGTAAACTATATGATGGCATTTTATACACTGAGGTCTCATTCCTTCAAGCACACCAATGTAAGTGGATAATGAAATCAATGAGATCCCACATCCAGGACCTTACATGCACAACTGTACAGGCAGGTGAACGAACACACAGCAATCTCTGTGTGAAACAGTACCATTTATACAAAATGACTATATTAGAGAAAAAAAAGCTATATACAGAAAGTACTGTGTTTATACTCTGCTATGGATATTAAAACACGCAGTACTAGTACGTACTAAAATGGGTGTGATTACATATCAGCAAGGCCAACATAATGAGATAAAGAGTCATCTCCTTGGTTAGCATCACAGACCAACATGTCCTACAAACTGCAGTTTATACTGGAATTTAAAGCATTATTTTTCAGAGACTAAAATGAAATGTCAATTTCTGGATAGCCTATATAATATATCTGCCAATAACCAAGGGGGGAACACTATGGGAGGACACGGACAGACACATATAACCCAAATATGAAGTGAACTGAAAATGATTTCACAGATATTGAACAAAATGCCTATGAGATGGTTTCTGGTTAGATAGACAAAAGGCAGAGACAGAGAGGAAAATGACCTTGTTCGGCACAATAGAGCGATTCATCTGGATGAACCAGATACCCCAAATTACCAGCTACCAGGAGAACTGTATTGCAAATGTAGCTCAACCTCCAACATATCAAGTGCTGACTTAATCCTATTTGCAAAATAGGAAAACATGGACAAAATGAAGTCAGTCACCTTTCAGAACTTGATCATTTTCCACCTGGTAAAAATGTCGCAGCATGCTGAGCAGAAGCTTCAGGTGGTATAAATCAGTACAGCTCTGTTGTCACCATGGATGGCAAAGGATAATGTATTTTTGCAGTAGTTGCTCTCCCACAAAATCAAGTGCACACATTGCTTGACCTCCACTGGCAGCCTGGGTGTGTATATATGCACATGGGCATATCCACACTAAGACAAGTTTCACAAACCCACTGTGTTACACCCCTGCATTGCCAACACTTCATATGAGGGGGTCTTAGCTCTACTCTGCCATGGTCCTTTTCTGGGCATCAAGTGGAGATTATATGAATGACAGAGCTGGAAAAGCTCTGCTTCAATTTACGCAATAAAGATGTTTTCTTCTAAGGAGCTTTGATCTGCAAGACTGTAACTTTCACTCTCAAATAGAGCTCAAATTCCTGACCTTGGCACAGCATCACAGAGGACTTGTTTTCGCTCACACGGATTAACTGTCACTGAACAATTCATCCAAGATAATTGGCACAACCACTCCTCTTCTTCAAAGCTAGCATTTCCTAACCTATTTTCCCTTCTTCCTCCAATGAGTGCATAATGTACAATAGTGAGTACATAACGTGTAACAGTGACTTTAATTACCACCACATCAATTGGCAAGAGTGCTATCCTGAACAAAGTCTGCCAATTATATTAAGTGAACGAAAGCACGACACAGCGCTCTATAAAAGGCACCTGCAAGTGTGCTGCTCCAAGTACCAGAGGCAGTTATGCACACAGCTGCCTACTCTGCCTGCCTCCTGAGAAAGGGGATGCAGCAGCCCAGGAGGACCGCCTGGCACACACGGCTACCTTGCTTCCAGACAAGTAAGTGTGCTGGTACTGACCACTTCCTATGGGCAAACCTATAACCAGGCTCTTATCTGCATGTATCCACACAGGTTACGTGCCAACGGAGAGGCCTATGACCCATCCAATAGCATTATCTTGGAGTTCAGTCCAATATATTTGTTCTTCTACTGAACAAATGGCTTCCTCTGGCACTAAAGCTACTATTCATGAACTTGAAAGGTTTGGGGAGTGTAAAAGAGGATACTAAAGAGATGTTGGCTCTATTTTGTGTTTTAACTAGCGCTGCTATGATTTGGTGCTTTGTAATCAATTTCACAGTAATTTTTTCCTTTTAAACCTCAGGGGATTGCTTTGTAAAAATGTTTGTTTGTTTGTTAGTAAAACCTGAAAAAGTCCCCCACCTTTCTGGTTGGAGAGAAAAGCTTGGAAGTATGTGTGGAACATAAGCTAGAGTTTTAAAAATTTAACAGCAAAGAGGGCTCCTTAACCCCTTTCCTTCCCCTCCCCCCCTTAAAGTTTTTATTTTTAAACTGAGCTTCACAATTTCTAAAAAATTTGGGATCTCTGAGACTGACAATATTTTCCTGGATAGTTAATATTATCCCTAACAAATGAATGAGCAAAGCAGTTTTGAGAAGCACTGTCCCAAGCTATTTTGACTATACCTGCACATTAGAGATTTAATTTTGAACATCTAGTCATATACAATCTGTCTCTTCAGCCTTGAATTGGTCTCTGTCTCACTTAAATTTGGAAAAAAATCTGAAAGAATGACTAAAGGCTCTGAAAGAGGTTAGTTTTGCCCACTCTTCCACCAGCAATTTTCAAAGGGCTGCAGTTCAGTGCCCCACCTAACTGCGCAAACCAGGCTTTCCCCTCTTCCTCCATCTGCACACTCCCATCTCTTGACTGACATCCAGCAATCCTGTGCCCTCCAGGGATGTCCCTTGGTTTATGTGACAGAAAGGAGGTGGGCCAGCTTTCCCTCGGATCAGCTCAAGTGGTCATTGGATGTTATACATAGGACGCAGTGGGCTTGCACAACTGGGTGTGCAGAGGAGCCCGATTACCCTGGCTTAGGGGGAACATCAAATCACCTCCAGGAGAGTAAGGAACCCTGTGCCCACACCCTTTCAAGGGATTTACACAGCTCAGGAAGCCTCCCTTGGTAAATCCTAGCCCAGATCAATTAAAAAGAAAGCAGATGACAAAAATAAGTTAAATGCTGCTATTGTAAAGCACCTTCTTAATTTCCAGCACACCTCTGAAGCAAGTAGCTGCAATTAAAACACCAGCCTTTGTAATTACAGCACAGGAGCCTGTCTCCGCCCTCACAGCTAGCTGTAACTGCTCTCACTTCTGGAGAGCTCTTCAGCAGCCACGCTCATCAACATCAATGCTCCAGCTCTCCATCCAGCTTATTACTGTCCTCCAACACTGGCTCTCTGGGACCTGTTTGAGCAGCATCTTGCCCTGATCAAGGATAACGACTCTGGGACACTATTGCAATACCAAATCTCAACAGTAGCATAACATGCCAAGCATCTTGTTTCAGATGAACTGAAGCAGCTCTAAGAGGAAGGGAAAGAGCTAAGGGAAATGTTAGTCATCACACAATGAAATCTTCCCTGACTTCATCCCCAAGACAAAATGATAACATGGCCTGATCAGGGCTCACAATCATTTAAGTGCCAACCTGATTTATCTGTAGTGATTTCTATACCAGCTGTTCAAGTCTCTGCTGGGCAACTAGATTGGGAGTTTTATACAGTGAATGGGCCATTTCAACCACAGTATATTACTAGCTTCTCACAAATATTCCTCTCTGTTTGGGGGAGGAACGCTCATCCATCAAACACCTTGGTGCCTTCTCTGCTTGCCACGTGCTGCAATTATTTGCTTTGGCACAGCAGATCTCTGGACGGCGAGCAGGCACGCTGTTATTTTCCCCAGTGACAGCATTGAAAAAGGAAAGCATATAAGTTGTAGCAGTCTTTGGGCTGTCTTCATTTATCCTGCAAGGAACAGGATTTTTTTTGTGTGTCTAGTACTATCTCTTTCTGAAAAAATATGTATCACTGCTCTCAGCTTTCCTTGCCCCAAGAAGGGACAGGGTCTCCCAAGTGTGCAAATAAAACTTTGTGGAAGAAAACCTTTTCTGCACAAGGTACCTGAGCTCTGCATGCCCTGGGGGAGAGAGGAGAAGGTTCTCTGTCCTAATTTTACACACATTTTGCGTCATTTTACACTTTTAGAGCAGCTACTGTCTTGCACATGGGAAAATTCATAAACACCTAGTAAGGGGCATGTTCTGCTTGCACCTACAGACATGACAGGTCTGTTGCATCACATCATCCATGAAACGTGAACAGCTTGGAGAAAATAAGACCACAATCAAAGCCCAAATGTGTACGAAGATAACACCTTTACATATTTAAGCCATGAGTACAACCCATGGGCTTGATTTACTTCTTGTTCCCATGGTTTGTTTTGTGTCCCACTCCCCCTGATGATTTCAGTGGGATTTAGATCAGGGTCTAAATGGATATTATAAAATCAAAAAATCCATTTCAAGCTAAGGAGAGATGGAAACAATTTATCACTTTCTTTGAAAGTATTTAGACGAGCTCTCCTGGGAAGTACAGCACCAGCCAAATGAAAGCAACATATCTGTCTACCTGAGCAGGGTGTCTGAAACAGCAGGAAGATAGCCGTGGAAATAAAGCAAAGTCTAATTAAACCTAGATTTAACTGGGGCTGCATTTTTTAATCTGGATTTTATTACTACTACCAAGTAGAGCTGCTGAAGCATTCCTTATGTTTCCTTAACATCATTTTATCCAGCAGTCCCTGGAATGTATTCAGTGTCAATTGATATCTTTTCCCTGGGATAGACATCTACGCTGGCAGCTTCTAGCACTGACACAACACATCAATTCTCATAAGAGAAAAATCACCATTAGCTAAAATTATCTGAATGAAAACAAAAAAGTGTTTAAAAAGCCATGGTATTACCCTGCCTTCCTTTTCCTTGGCTCTGTCTTTCTTTTTGTGACCACTGAGATAACCTCCAATATTTGCATAACTGCCTGATTTCTTACTAGTTTTTAAATGGAAGTGAGAGACATTTCCTTGAATTACATTTATAAAAAACACACAACCTGGTAAGTGGTTTTTTTGTTAACAATCCATCCAAAGTCTATGAATAACTAATGAAAATATCAAGAAGAGGCCCAGTAAATCAGCTGTGAATGCAAACAGCAGCAGGCCATGACGTACTTTTTTCCCCCACCTTCCAGAAGCTGCTCATTAAGTCAAATTTTAAGCTGGGGTGGAGACAAGCCACAGAAATTCCCAGGATGAGATAACACTGGTATCTGATTAGCGAGAAACATAACATCAATCGGACAGACTTGTAAGAAAGATATCACTGTGGTGTGTACACAAGCATTACACAACACGTTTGCCCCAGAGCATCCTGCCTACCTGCCTCCTTCCTGTTCAGCTCAGACCTTCCTGAAATTAGGACCATTTCTCCAGACTCGTTAAAAGTTTCCACCTTTATCTCTCAGCCTGCCTAAAGATAGTGCTGGCTAAACAAAGAATTTAGGAGAGGAAATGACTATTTTGTGAGAGACATACTCCAGAGAGCAGGAGGACCAGCACACAACCCCGAACAGAGCAACACCGGATGCTTTCACAAGGGAAACCTTCTGCATCCTTTCTTACAGTAGAAATTATCTTAGAGAGGAAAGAATGACCTCTAGATGTAAGTCATCCTAAGAAAAAGATACTTTACCTTTAAAGGTACTTCATGGGCTAAATGTAAACCCCTAGGGGTTTTCTAATATGTCTGTTTAGGTATCCTGAACACATTTGCTGGGTGAAGAAGAGCAACATGTTTGTTTGGTGAAAAGCAAGCCCAGAAACACACTGTTATTCTGCACAAGCACGATAAGCTTTTAAAACATTTAAATTATAAAAGGCTAGAAAAGCAGGCATGAATGTAACTCCCCATATCCCTTGGGATGGCAAGAAGCTGGGAATGCTCCTTCAGCCCTCACACAGCCAGCAGCTTGCTCAACCTCCAGCACATTTCAGCATTTTATAATGCAGCAGCCATTACCAGGACCAATACGTGCAGAGTCCCAGTGCATACAATGCTCTGTAAAAAAGTAAAACCCACTGAGTTGCCCAAGAGTGCTCTGGCTGGAGCAATTCAAATAGCACTTTTTGAAACAAATCCATTTCAAGTGGATGTGGCTTGTTTCCAACACCAATTAATAGCAATATTGAATTCTTGGGCAGCTAAATATGCAGTTTCTGCCCACTGGACTTTCATGTAATGACACTGTAAAATGCTAAAAAAACCCTGACTCACTTAGCCAGAGACTACACATGCTGTTTCCCCCAATACAGACCTTTCAACACTCCTTTTTTTTGAAAGTATTTACATTCAAATTCATTTTGAGGGTGGTTTGGCAGTAAGAACGGCAGCACACAATTCCTCTGTCCACCATAGCCATATAATTGTTATAATTCAGCTTTCTAGGCATGCATTGTTAGCTATCTACAGAGATGCTTTAAGGACGGGTAGCAGCAAATGCCCCATTACAAGAGAAACAAGCCAGCACTCCCCTGAAAGACACTTTTGTTCATTTCCTTTAACAAAAATACACCAGCTGTGCTGCCTCTTTGTGCAAAATAATAAACTACCCTAATTCACAGCACTAATACTCATCAAGCTGCCACAAGTGCCTCCTGCCCCCACAAACAGTAACCCTGCGAGGAGCCAGCACCTTTCCCTTTGAGCTCCCACACGCCCATCCAAGCTCCCAATCGTGGCCGGTGTTAGAGCATCTCTAACTCGACAGCCGGAGCTCATCCGGTGCCCAACCACTACTGCTATACTTAAGCCACAGACTTGCCTCCAACAGTATGACTTCTGTATCAGTAAGGGCCATTTGGGGTTACAAGAAAAACAGCAATGCAGTCTCAAACTGAGGCATCTCAGAGACAAAAATCAATAGGGAAGTTCGGAGGCAAAGAAAAGAAAGGATGCAATGTTGTATTTCACTGAATTACTGTACTTTGTACATAACAGAGGATTCTTAATAACACGGAAAACCATTGCTAAAAATTAGGAATATATAAGATCTTTTGAACCTGGGAGCAGAGAAATTATTCTAGCAGCCTTTTAAACCAACTTAATGTCTCATTTTCCAAATATCAACTTCTTTTCACTACTCTTTCACACACTTTTTTCTTGCATCTTCCCTATACCCTGCTTCAGGAAAGGACAAATCACTGGAACAAGGGCCAGTGGCATACAAAGGATGACTGGGAAAGCTGCTCTGACTTTTATTTTTATATGCTTGTACCAGCTGGTAATTCATCTTTTACAAAGCTGTGGATGGCTGAAATTTCCTTGCAAGGAAACCATGCTCTGTTTAATAATAAGAACAATCAAATGCCATGATTTGTAGGAAGTAACTTTTTTCCTTGACCTTTTTATTACTGGCAAAATGTCAGCAGATTATTAAAGTGCAGAGAGCACAATCTATGATAAATAACCTTATGTTGCCACATACCAGACCAAAACGCCCCCTCCTCTCTGTCCAGATATGTACCTTAGTTTTCCAAAACAGCTCTGATTTATAAGGAATGATAGATAACCAACAGAGTCTGAATGCCAAGTGCAATACCGTGGGTGAACAGGGCTTGCTCAGTTCCCGCAAGCACAAACAAGGGTGGGAAGGAACAAAAAAAAGCAAGGGCCAGAATGCAGCCTTACTTCTGTATGTGGCAGCTGCAAGATCATTGCTGGCATAATACATGCAATCTTTACCTGAAATACAGCACCAAGTAAAATTGGAAAGGACCCAGCAAAAAACCACAAGGCTGTCTCCAGGTCTTAAATCAACTGCAATGAGAGTTTTAAGGTGTTCAACCTATTTAACTAATCAAAGACACTTAAAGCATCACCTGATCACAGGCTGCAATTACTTAGAGGGAAAAGATGTCAGAAAGCTGGAAAAATGAAGCTAGAAAAAAGCTAGATTAGAGACAAAGTACACATCTTTTACTGTAAAGATAATTACCCTTTGCACACATTCTGAAGAGCACGAAAGAATCACCAACAAAAATTAAAATGCACTGGATGCCTAAAGATACATGCTGTAATGCAACCAGAAATTACCAGACATGAGGTAAGAATGTCAGGCTAAAATCCTGTGGCTTGCAGATGCAAAGTCAAATGAGATCAGTAAGACTGATACGTCTGGCTTTAAAATCCAAGATGCAAAGAAAAGCTGAACTGTCCAAAAAGCAAACTCCAGCCTTCCTACCTGAGCCCAGATTAAGACTACGAGGTTAAGACTAAAGGAGTCTTTCTCCAGGCTGCCCGAGCACTGCACCTCACTGCACTGTAACCAAGCAGCAGAGCAGTCTGTGATGGGCAGCTTGTGTTGCTTGTTAAACATTTCTAGTTTTCTGCATTTATTGTCCACTTACTTCTTCTAACGTCCATTTTCAAATCAGCCTGAAGAAAAAATTGTTTTACTGACTACAGTAAAATAAACCTTTTTATTATTTCATATGCTGTTTCATTTTCTGGTACTCCAAACGAAATGGTACAGATATTTACAACACCGGGAGTCTCATCTGTAGCTCATCTAAGATAGACTCACTGAGCCAATGGCTTAGAGCGCAGTAGGGTTGCCCATTAAAAATACTACAGTATAATTCAAGGCTTCCTACGGGCACCGTCTAAGTGTGCAGCTCAGCTCATTTTCAAACCATTATTAAGAGCTACACTATTTAACTCACCATTTAACTTTTATGTTAAATGAAAGCAAAGAGCATGACAAAAAAGTGGCAGTGAGAGGGAAAAAAAAAAAAAAAAAAAAAAGGATGGGCCTGAAGATTTCCCACTAGCTTTATCCAGAGAGTAAATAGGCATACTCTGTCTGGGACAGGACAGGCAGACAAGGCCAAATAACCCAGAGAAGAGATCAGACCCTCTCCATACCCTCTTAACAGAGCCTTGTAGGCCAGCAGCACAGGAAAATAAATAAAAACCCAACCCCAAAACTTACTTTCTGTTCATTATTTTTTCAGTGCAGACAGAGGCACAGGGGTACAAGCAATCTCCCCATAGCTACATGAGGTCTATGATGGAAGCAGGAACTAGCACTGATCTCCTGAATCCAAAGCCAAATGCCTTAACCACAAAATTATCCTACTTTCATTGCCTCAACCTGTCTGAATCCAGAAGTACCAAATTACTGGAGGAGGGAAGGAGAGGAAGAAAAAAGAGTATTTATCAGGAATATTTCTGTCCCACCTAGAAGCAGACACTATTTATATTGGTGTAAGTGTCCCATATTGCAGTCCAAGGAATTTGGAACAAGGGTATGAACTTTTAGTACTCAAAATCCTCAGCTTTCTGAAGTTCAAGTGAGGTTGACACAGACCCTCTATTAGATCAAGCAAAAAGCCCTATATTGCTTAAGGCTTTTTAGACAAGGGACTGGAATGCTCAAGAGATTAAATAATTCATGCACTGCCTCTTCCCAAGGGTTCATATCCAGCCCAGATCACAAGTGTCAAATACAGTCACGCACACTCTTAATTAAACTTTGAGAGATAAGAAAATGGCCTGAGTGCAATTCCCAGAAGACAAATGCTCGTATGGGACAAGTCCCCGTGGATCAGCTTGGCAGCAGTCCTAGCAGGACAGCAAGAGAAGCCAGTGGAGTGAATACTGCAGAGAAGTGGTGTCTTGGACCCCAGGGTTCAGAGGTGAATAAAGGAAGGAACATGCTTTGGTTTCCCCTTGACAGCTTCAATTTCTGAAGACCCGGTGAAATCCTGTCCCAAATAAAACACTTTTATTCACATTGAACGGCAGGGTATGCTTATAGCAGCTCCACGTTAAAAGCATAAAGATGTCATTCTCATTTGCACCAAACACACCAAAACAAAGAGCTGGTGAGTTTTTACATAGTATACACAACTCTGCACACCTTGTGATTTGCTCAGGCACTCAAACAAGGGAGCCAGAGGGAAGCGACCATCCGCACACGCTGCCCACAGAGGCAGATGCTGCCCGATAGCACGACGAGCTCCTGTGCACCCACTCAACCAGCCCGGCCAGCCTGGGCACCTGAGCTGTTGCAACTTGCTACAAGCAGAAAACAGCAGCAAACTACACCTTGCTCTGCAGCACGGGTGAAGCACGGAGGGAGCAGAGCCTCCAGGGAGCCATGCTAGAATCCAGTGTCTTCAGAGCGGGTTCCTGCAATAGCATTTTCTGTGCAGTGCCCCTGCTTATATAGCTCCAGGCTTGGCTTAAAGGTTCAATCTGCTGCTTCACTCTATTTCCACAGCCATTTGCACCTGAAGTGCCTGCTGTTTCTTTTCAAAAACTGCTCATTGCTGAGGTAAAAAGGGCAGAAAGCTCTTCTAGTAAAACCTGGGAGTCAGCAATCGAGAGAGGAAAATAAATTATTAAGGACCACAATCTTCTTTCTATCTGGCACAAAACTTAAATCTCTTCTTTCCTCCCCCTTCGTGGCTATGGTAATAATGCACAACTATTCATTATCCTCATCTTAACTAGAAAAGCCTCTTTCAATTTAGCACTTAATATAATTATGGTAAATTAAATAGTGTCTAGAAAAAAGTCTTACTTTTTCAGAGCTATTATCTTACCTCTATGAAACTCTATCAGTTAAAAGTGAATCTAGCTATTAAACAATAAGGGTTTGTATCTATTCAGTGAGCAGAAAAGTGAGATGTTCAGCTGAAAATTGTTCAAATTCTATTTCCAAACTCAATACCACATCTCCAAGGGAAAACAGGAGAATCTCATTAATGATAGCACAATGTATGTCCCTTTTGCATAGCTGAGACAGTACTTGAGCACCAATTCTCTGTTCACTTTCATTCGCCTCAACGAAGTTTCCTTCTTGTATAGGAGAAAAAAATTTGCATTTTACAAAATAACAAGGCAAATGATTGCTTTTGTGTGCTTTCAGCAAAAGTTCTCTCCAGCTAGCGATGTATTGTTAATGTGATTTCTCCAAGACACACAGGATAAAAAGCACTTGGCTGCTGTGAAGTCAACGGGAAAACACACAGTGTTCAAGACCGTCGGGATGTCAAACACAACACAGGAGATCAAACTACAGAGGCCAGGAGGAAATCAGGTAAGAAGCCATGCACATTTACATGCCATCTAATGAATATATGGAGATAAGTGGTAAAAGCTTGGAAGATCCAGTTCTGCAAACACTGACTAACACACTCTAAACTGTCCCTATCACATTGCAGTCAAAGTGATTTCGTTTGTGAGGACAAAGTGCAGACATGGATGTCATGCCTATTCACATCTGTACCATGGAAGGATGTGAAAATCCCCCACACAGATCTTTCCTAGAAGCTTAGTCTGTTTAAAGCAATTAATTTCTACACTGCTACTCAGAGGGGGGAAAAAAGAAAAAAAAAAAATGAAAAAAAAAGAAAAAGCATCTACAAGAGGTATCCAAGAGAGGCTCTTGGTAAATGGTCATCCTGTGTTCTCATGAATCAAACAGTGGCTTGGTAATATTCAAACTGCAGCATTATTTTTAACACACTGTAAGCATACCAGCTATGAGGAATAAAATATTAAGCAGGACATATCTTCATTATATTGTGTTCAACAATTGGGAGAACATTAGCAATAATTAGCAGCCGGCACTAGAACTGCTCTCTGCTAACTGTGCATCTTGTGAATAACAGCAAGGCTTATATTAACACAATGATGTCAGTTGACGACAGCTTTATAGCAGAGAACAGCATATTGTGCATTTCTGGGAAAAGGACTCTTTAGCACTGTGGGGATTATTGTGGTTAAATTGCTTCTGAGTCACAGTTGGTTGTTGCTCAATGTTTCTCACTTGGTCCCTACCTGTCTTTTATTCTCTTCTCCAAACAGGTGCATTCTCATGTGGAAATAAAACTGGCACTGTTGCATCCACTCACTTAGCTAATTTAGAAGAGTTATTCAGTATTTTGCTTACACAATAGGATTATTTTTATTTATATTACAGAACAGCCCAGCAGAAGCCAAGGCCACATTGCATTAGACATTGTGTGAATTCATGATAAAAGACAGACCTTGACACCAAAGACCATGTAATCCAAGCAGACATAAGAGAAGATGAAAAAGGCATGGGAAGCTGCTGTTAACACACACTGGCCACGTGGCTTCTTGGGGCTCTCAGGAACAGGAGACCCTACACCACACTTCTCAGATACACTCACAGCTAGGGGATCCTCCCAGCTTCTCAACACACCTCACCCTCCTGGAAAAGACAGCTTTCAGCACCTACGCTGAGGGTTTCCACAAGCCAGAACTTGAATACCAGCTTGGAAAAAATTAGGTTAGATGCCTGACAGTCTGGGCTTGGTTTACACAGCCTCCAGCCCTGTCCACAACTAGAGCTCCCCAAGTCTACTGCAGTGCATAGATGTATGAATATGAGTGCAGGTATGCCAACATGCCTCCTGTGACCTGGAGTCCAGGTAGTAACAGCAGTTTGATTACAGGCAACAAAGCCTGGGTGGATCATCAGACAAAAAAAATACGGGGCCTGGTTTGCATCCACTGAACCTGAATTAAAACAAACAAACAAAAAAAGCCCATTTATATCCATTCTTATCAAATTACATCTCTTCAATGAGGAATGTTACAAAGGCAGAGGATGACAAGGAGGTTGGGCCAAATTAACAGATGTTTAAATGGAAAGAAGAAAATCTATTTTAAACCAAACTCAAAAATACAAAGACTGTGTATTTCATGTCTAACACACCTGTGTCCTGCTCTAGATTGACAATAACAGAGAGCTCCATGGAATGCAGCTGAAATTACTGCCTTGTCCACTAATGCTGTAATTTGAATGGTGTGTTCAGTGTTCACAGAAAGCCTTCGTAATCCAAATAACGATTTACAACTTTATGGGAAAAAAAGTTATATTGCTCAGACTTGAACTGCCTTTGACCCACATATGAAAGAAAAGGTCATAAAATTATCTGCAAATCCAGATTTCTTTCCTTAGTAAAGTTAAGGGGAAAAAAATTATTCACTGTATCAGCAACTGTCAGGCTTGCAGAATTGCACGAGGTTCTTTTCAAAGCAACAAAGCAAGAAAAGGCAGAAAGATTAATCTCATAAAATGGAAATCTCATCTATTTGCATCCATGCCAGGAGTTTACCAGAATAAACCCCCCAGCCCAGCATTAATTCCAGTGGCAATTTCACATCCAGCTTCCAGGGATTTTACAGATGAGCCGGCAGCAGGTCCCCGAGCGAACTGTGCAATGTTTGAAAAGCGTAAAAGCCTCAGGTACCTAGTACTACTACATAAAAGTGATTCTCTCCTGATGCTGAAAGTCATACCAAAAAGAAAAAGGCAAAAATAAAGATTAAAAAAAGAAAAATTAAATTGTTCTTTTCATTCTGCCAAGATTACCCATAGTGAGTAATAGTTACCCGCACCACGCAAATGCAGCAGAGTTCCCTTCCTCTCCTCCCTGGGACGTGGCAATTGTTTGCTGTGAGGAGAGAATTCCCTGTCATTATAATCTGAGAAAAGAGCAAAACAATTGAATAGTGCAACGCTAGCGTAGGCTTTGCACTCTTAACTGGCATCAAACAACACAGGTAACAAAAAGCAAACTGTCTCCACAGCACCGAAGGCGGGAAGGAGCAAACTGCATTAGCATGGAAATTAAAGCACCTTTTAGAGCAATCTCATGTATTTACAGTGAGCAAACTGAAGCAGAGCTAGCAGGACACTGCTTTTGTGCTCGAAGTGCTGGGATGCAGAAGGACCAAGTCCACATTCAAGCTTTCCATGCAGCACAGACATTTCATCACTCAATGCCTCTCTTCTGCATCTTACAGACAAGCAGCAAGCCTGCTTTTATCTTAGCCTCTGCTGATCAATTTAGACAGCGTACCCTTTGGGACTCTACTACAGGGGCATCCCATTTTGGGCATACACACAAAATAGCTATTACATAATCCTTGGGGGTACAATTTCACATTGATGGATTCACTGACAGATTAGACAGGATGAAGCAGGCAGACTCAGTATTGGGGATTTTCCCCTGCCTCCCAATGATCGCTGCACATGTCCCAGTTTATTAAGGATGTGTGTATTTCTCTTTTGCCTTTAGTTGATTAAACTGATACTACAACCATGCAAATGGTAACTGGGTTGCCAAAACACCCAAATTCAGACAGCAGCCGTACAGTCGATTCCCAAGAAGTCAAAGCTTGGCTTGGAGTTTAACAAAACACATACAAAAACTATTATCAAGAAGGCTGCCAGCACGATAAGGTTATTGATATTGGCCCATAGCACAGACCTCAGTGACACATTTCAAAAAGGAAGCCTAGGTATATACCTAGCTGTTTATTAAACAAGGAGGAGAAATAAGCCTTTTCAATCAAGAGTTTGATTTACACATCTATAAATCCTTCAATCCAAAAGGAGCAAAAAGAAAATAACGGCACAACTTCAACTGAAGCTCTACAAACACAACACAAAACTATCTGAGACTAGAGAATAAGGGATATGCCCACATTTTGTAGCCAGGTTGCAAGAAAAAAAAAACAAACCACCACACACAAGCAGCTGGACTATTCTAACCTAAAAAAAAAAAAACCCAACCACTTTCACATCACTCTCCTTTTGTGATGGGCACACACCCTTTAAGAGTAACTCCTATTTGCTGCTGTGAGCTGCTTCCACTTTTGCAGAATATTCCCCTTTAATCCCTTGATCTGTTCATATCACACAGATGCATATACAGTACCTCGAGCCTGATGCAAGCACGACAACCCTACACCTTGAAACAGTATTCCAGTAAATCAGAAATGTGGAAATTATTGAAGTAGTCTTGGCTTTTGAATCCCTCAGTGATAAAATACTCCTGATCAGCAGGCATTATTTTGGGAAGTTTTTGCTATTTCCTGGCTCACCTGATCTCACATTCCAAGCTTGGGAGAGAGCATCCATGAATTAATTTTGCTTCCCCCACCTCCAGAGTAGCAATGGGCAAAACCATTTCAACAAGGAGTCTCAGAGCTGATACTAATTGGAGGCTGGCTTAAAATACACAGTATGCTAAAATGTGCTGTGTCCAATTAGTATCACTGCAGAAGCACAGAGATAGTAAATTTTGCAGGCAGGAAAACTGCTCCTGAAAGTAACTCATCACCATGGGGGTCAGGGCAGGGGGGGAGACATGAAGGCAGCAGGCAGGTAAAATGGGAAGATGAAATTGCAAAACCAGGGCAGCATGTAGACAGGTGTGAGCAGAACCACTTGGAATTTGGGAGAAAGTCCTCAGCAGCTCATCCTCTGATGCAATAAAGCAGCAGGCAGGAAGGTCTGGGCAGGAGGTACCCTGCTCCTTAGTCCTCCACAGAGGCTCAGCAGCTGCTTATCAAAAGGGTGTTTTTCAGGATGATTGTCTCCTTCCTCCTTCATTACACGGGCAGAAAGAGCCACAGTGGTGAGGAGGGGCTGGGACGAGGGCAGAACCGGTGATTTAGACACAGCCCTGTATAATTAAGTGCACTACAACCACACAGCTCCATAAGGAGGGCTGCGAGCTCCACACACAGCTGCACCTGGGAGGAGTTTGCTCAGTCTCAGAAGCTTGGTGCTCTGGAAAGCACAGCACAAATGCCAGCAGCGACAGCCAGGAGCCTGCATGAGGAGTAAGCAAGCCCAGCCCCACACTGAGACAGGCTGTCAGCAGGTCACTGTCATTGTTGCCCAAACACACATGTATTTGGCATTTGGATTGTCTGTTCCCATTCCCTGAGCTGCTTCTTGTGTTTCCTTTACCTTAGTAACCACAGCAGGCATGCACAAACACCTACAATGTGCTGCCAGAGACATCTCATGTTGAGGCGTGGAGGCGTGAGGAGCAGCATTTCTGGCTGAGAAAACACTGTGCTATTAACGCTCCAAAGGCAGGGAGGTCAGGAGAAGAGACATTAAATGCGGCTTTTTCCCCAAATAAAACGGGAGATCAAATAGCACAAATCTGTGCAGTTGCAGAGGGAGGTCTGTGCTCCATGGCTGAGAAGCAGCAGGCCCCTGCTGACACACTTCAGGGCACTCTCATTTTCGCCTCATAAGCCCCTGATCCAGCCCTTAAAAGACCTTCACCGCTGGAAACACTGACAATGTCAGGATTGCCTCCAGCAGATAACAGGTCCCGTGGAGGTGAAGTGAATCTAACGCAATTCAGATCAGCTTAACTAAAATTTTTATTATCTATGAACATAATATGAATTAGTCGAGTTTGAGTTTTGCTCTGAACACAGCACACTGACTTCAAACACTGCCCATTACAGATTATAAGAACGGCCTTTCCCTAGAGATATCCCAGATTCCAAACCGCAGCGCCGTATTGGACACAGAGCTGTTTTTCCCCTGCTGTAGCCAAAACAGCACCTTGCTAAATATCTAACCCAGCAATGGAAACTGAACCACCTGTACTGTACAAGCCTCCCTCCCACTCACCTGATGAATCAGTGTTGCAATAAAGCACATGGAAATTAAATTAAGCACCATGAAAAGATTACAGCAGTAAATCCGCCTTTCAGTTACATTCATGTAGCACCATGATTAAATCATTCCCTAGGTTCACATTGTCCACTTCAGACCAGAACAGGCTGTGGGCAGGACTAAGGCCTGCATTTTTTCCCTCGAATCAGAGAATTGCCATCCCTACCTCAATCAACAGTGGCACAAAGTAACCCCCGGCACTGAACCAGACCCCCTTGCTGCTTCCACACCCTTCTGGACCAGCTCAGCCGTCACCCTCCTCGCCAGGCTGAGGCGAGCATCTCAGGGTCACCTGTCACCCCGCCATGAGCTGCCCTGCAGAGAACACCCATTCCCCACTCTCAGCAAGAAAACTTACCACACGCAGAGGGGAAGCTGCCGCAGAGCGTGACTTGGGGCTTCTCTCCCTCCCTCCCTCCCTCCCTCCCCACTCCCACCTCTTTGGAAACTTGCTGCCAAGGAGGAAAGGTGGCAGCTGGGGACACATCCAATGCAGCAGCTGCTGCCTGCTGTACAGACGTTCCTGAATACTATTATCTTGTGCATCAGTGCAAAGAGAGGGAAGGAATATTTTGACAACAAAGATACTGCTGCAGCTAGATGTAGTGAGGAAGTGACTACACAGCTTAAAGAAGTTTCCTCCTCATTTATGTTAAACAATTGTTTCACACTACAGCACTTTAGATTTGCGTAGCACTCAAAAAACATGGTTTCCGATCCAGCAGGCAGTTGTATGTGCTTATGTATTTACTTCTCTGGGAATGTTGCCTCGCTTCACTTAGTGCAAGCTAAAAGCATTTCCAAACTCAGGTCTACCTGGTTTTCAGATAGCAATGCAAATGGTCTCCAGTATGGTACCTGTACGAGTGCCTACAGGAAAGGTAATTACTATCCTCACACACAGCCAATTAGTATCAGTGCAGACAGACTTCTATTTCCTCACCATCCTGGAAGAAGCACATTAAAAATGGGTTCCACTGACCAGATATGCCCACATGTCTTAAAGAAACGATGTCACCTTGACAGCCTGCAATGCCCCATGCCACACCAGTCACAGAGTGGCCACCAGCCCTGCCATGAGGCTGTGCCGGTGGGTGTGGGGGAAGCACCCCACAGCTCCCACCGCCAAACCCCAACAGGCACACACAGAAACGCCGGAACAGCCTCGCTACCCACCACCTGGGCACAAAGCATGGGCAGAGCAGCAGGGTTACCCTCCCGGAGCGGCCAGTGCTCAGCCTCTAACTGAAATCACTCTGCTCATGACTCTGGGGTACCATGTTATGCTTAAAAATAGGCAGCCTGGCTGTGCAGGGGCTAAGGAGAAGGGCTGGCTTGGGGCGAGGAGGGGAAGGGGTTTATTGGGGTAATTAGGGGGTTATGTATTTGCTTTTAGAGGGTATTTTGGGGAGGATGGCTTTTGAGGGTATGGGGGAGAAGTAGCTTTTTGGGAGACAGTCGACCCACAGGCTGGAAAGGAGAGGGGGGGGGCCGTCGCGTCTTACCTGGTCGGGGCGACCGAGCCCCCTCGCCAAGCCGCCGTCAGTACGTCGCCCCCCGCCGCCGCCGCCGCCGCATCGCCGCCGCCAGGACACGCGTGGGATGGGGCGGAGGGGACACGCGTGGGCCCCGCGGAGCCTCTCCCCCCGCGGCACGGCAAGCGCGGAGCGGCGGGCCGCGGCCGGACAGCTGCTCGGGGGAGGCGGCGGCGGCAGGAAATACCAAAAGACTGATCCAACCACGCTAGGGAGGGAGGGAAGAGAGGGGGGAATAGAGGAAAAAATAGAAGGGGGAGAGGAGAAAAAAAAAAAAAAAAAAACAGGGACGAAAAAAAGAAAGGAAACGTGCAAAATCCGGGCGGGATCGCCGCGGCGCGGAGCGGTGCTCGGCTCCCCACGCCGCGCCGGGGCCCGCGGGAGCGCCCCCGGGGCCGCCCCGGCCTCTCCCCACCGGCCCGGCTGGGGCTCGGCTCGGCTCGTTATTTCCCCGCTGGAGTTTGTTTCTTTCTTCTCGACACGGGGAGAGACTGAAGCCAAGGCAGAGTAAATAAAGCAAAAAAAACCAAGCCCCAAACCCCTAAACAAAAATCATGCTGACCCCCTCCCCCAGGGAAGCAACTAGCCATCCCTGGGGTTCACCGACACCATGGGCGAGGTAATGGAGAAAAGTCAACCTGGGGAACCGCCGCGGAAGCCTCCAGCTGCAGGAGCACCGTGTCTCAGCATCCAGCCATATGCCGCCTCCGACGCCGTGACTCAAAGGCGCCCGTGCTCTGTGCAGCCCTGACACGCAGCCGGGCGGGCTCCAGCTTCGCCTGGGCGTCCAGAGAGAAAAATCAATCCACGGCGAGTGCGGACCCTTCAGCTCCTCCAGACGAGGAGGACAGTCCAATCATCGCATCCCTGGCCGCAGCCTGCCTGCCCCTTGGGGGAGGCATGACTTTACAGGCAGCGCAGTATCTGGTAAAACATCACGAGCAGAGAGCGACCCAGCGTTCGGCTGCCGCTCCCTCTCCCCGCCACCCGGCGGGTCCCAGCCCGGATCGAGAAGAGGAAGCCAAGCGGGACTTCACGCATCCTTCATCGCCATGGGAAAAGGTAATGCCAAAAGTCCACCCAGACTCCCGAGTAGCAGAGTTAAAAGGCACCCAAACTGCCTGAAACCAAAAATCACATGAGGGGATAATGTGACCAACATGTGTGTCTGACTTTCATCACCGAGTCTGAATCACCCATGTACAGCTGAGCCCTTGGTGCCAAAAACAGTGTGGAGCTCAGAGTCATGCTTCTGAAACCAGAAGTGTTAAACCAGATGCCTGAAGTGCTCTGCTACCCCACCCTTCACAGAAAAAAGCCAGATCCTTTTTCTCTTTAATGTGTGCAGCCTCTAAACCAAGACCAAGACCCACCAGCTCTGGTGTTCCTCATGCTACCCAGGAAGTCAGCTGCCAACTCGTAAAAAGCAACAACTCATTAACGGAAAAGGTCTCCCAGATCTAAGACAAAAATCCTGAATTCATCCAAAGCTGCAAGTTCAACTTGGACCAGGACACAATTTCTCTCACTTAATGTCTCCACCCAACTCCAGCCCATCCATGGACCACAGGGCTTCACCCTGCATCACTTACACCCACGTACCCACCATTAGCCAGCAGAGGCAGCTGCTTTTCTCTCAGTGAGCTCAGTAGGACAGAGCAACGCACACTATACCTAGCTAGGAGTACAGTGTAGCACTGGAGAGAAAATTCACCATCTGTTTTTGCTCTTTCCTAGAAGTTCTAGTACAAAGCAGAACTATAAACAGATCATAAACTAGACTATGAACAGATCACACAGCCGAAGCTGTCACCATAGCCCTTCTCTACCCATTAAATAAGCCCCTGAATCACTTGCATAGGCAAGTAATTACTAAATTCACCTGTATTTGTAGTAATTTCTGCCATTATCTTCAAGGTGTGGAGAGCTGTCATGATTTCAGCTGCCTTCAAGTTGGTTGGGATTTTTACTTAATCCTTACCAAAATTTTACCCCGAGGACAAGCCTGTACTGTGCAGTGGGGCAGGGCACTGTGCAGAGATGCCAGAACGAGCGTGAGCCAAGGCCTCTCGCTACCCTGGCTCAGGGCCCTGCCAGGCAGAGCCGCCGTGTTGGAGGCAGAAGCAGCTGACCCCAGCCCATGCTGCCTCTCCCTCTCTCCCCTGCCCCATCTCCTCCAGGCCACAGCAGGCTCCTCGCTGTGTCCCCGGCTCCCTTCACCCTTCTGCTTTGAGGGTTGGCTCACTCAATTGCAGCCAGCACCTTGCCTGGTTCAAATGGCTTTTTCAGTAAACCGTGGGCTTGACAGTGATCCTGCTGTCTGCATCCAGATTGGCTTTGTCCAGCTGTGAGCAGATCCTTGGCTACTTTGGTAGGGTTTCTAGGGTTTGGCTACTTTGGTAGGGATCTAGGGTTTCTAGCATCCCTACATGAATCACAGTGGGGCTCGGAGTCCACTTCCCAAGGACTTCTGTCTCAAAATTTTTTAAAACCCTTTTAAAGGTGTTTTGGCTGAAGTTTTCCACGGAACGATTTTCTTCTCAGGCAAACATTCTGTGATTATGAATATTCCATCTGCTCACTGCCACATCACCACACAGAGCCCATTTGGTAAAAAACTGAGCATCCAAAAACATTCCTATCCAAGCAGTTAGAGACCCTGATAAATAATATTTTATGTTTTCCTCTGTGCTCTAGGACAGCGCATGTGACGTTAGTGACGTGCATACACAGAGCAAAAGGCTTGCCAGTTAAGCTCTCAATATCTTCTAAGTAAAACTGGACCATGAGAGAAAATTTACATCAGACTGATGCTTTGCATCATGTAGCCAAGGCATTTCTGACATGGTCCAGGGAGCCCTGAAATTGGATTTGCTGTGTCTTCAGACCCTGCTCCAGATGGGTCCTCAGACTCTGGGTTAGACAAGAAGAGTGACATCCATCACTTCCCTGCCTGTTTGTCAAAGACAGGACCTGGATCCATTCTCCACCTTATAAATCCGCTACAGAAAGGTGGGGAAACTGAACCATGCAAACGCTAGTATTTTTAAAGACTCTTTTCCACAGCCCCCTAGCGTCTGTTCTGTTAACAGCCATTCAGAAGACAACCCGCCTGCTCGGGCTGTGCTGGTTGGGATTACCCGGCCTGTGCCGTCTGCAGTTCACGCAGATACACCTGAGCTGCCTGTAAAACCCTAACGGGGTGGCTGCGGAGTACCGAGCTCATGCCCCCACCCTGCATTTGGGTGACATTTGCTGTGTGCACCAGCTTCTGTCCTAACACCACCTGAGGTCCCTAATTACAGCTAATTCACCAGTGTCTCCCAGACATGACATATGCCTTGGACAAAAGCTCTCTGATGGATGTACCTGGCAGTTAGGGCTGAGACCCCTTCTGGCTTCAATTCTCCTTTGCAAGACACCAGCCTTCCTTTTAGGGGGTCTGCAGCTGGGATACTTTCTTTGGGCATTAGCCAGTGTATGAAACACTTACCTTTCTCACCACAGCAATACAACTCTGTCCTAAGAGGGCTTGTAAACTGGTGTGAACTCTATCATAAGCAAGGAAAACAAAACCAGCAAAGCACAATAAACTGTAATTGTACTGCTGGGAGAGTGAAGTCAGAGTGATTCAGTTCTGTTACTCCAGTCCGCACAATCCAATAATGAAACCCAGAGAGCTTAACAGTCAGGGCACTTAAAAACAATATCTAATGCCTTTTTATGACAACCCTGGACGTGCAACAACACAGTATCAGTGCTGTTTAAAAACTGTGATAAAGGGAGACAGTGAGGTGAGCTACAGCAACAGACAGATGCCTCAGTTCTTTCAGGTCAGCAGCCTGCTGTTTACCCTAGGAAATGACTGCAACACTTTGCCTTGCATCCTCCTTTCTAAATCCTTCACCTTTTGCTAACTGCTGAGCTCTTCTTCCCCCCAACAGAGACCATACCCCAACTCTGAAATGCAAATACATACCCATTTTGCAGTGTCCAGAAGACTTGCATTTTATGCTTTCCTACATCTCACAATGTATCTACAACAGTTCTACAAGCTCCCATTTATGACTAGAAAGGTTATTAAATACCATAAAAGCCATCAGATATATTTATTGGCCTCTATTAAAATGGAAATTGAGAGGAACAATGATATTCCTATCATTATAATCAGTACAATGTCTCTACAGCCATAACCACATTAATCAGACATCATATGAATGGTTGTTAGCATTGCAAGATACTTGCCCTTAAGCTCATGACACACAGCAAGACAAGAAGCAGGAAGCTTTAAAACAAACGAGTTAAAAAAGAAGTTATTAAACATGGGTCTTTATCGTTAGCCATAAGCTTCAACAGAGCTGTACACAATTAATGATTAAGAAAAAGATCGCTTTTACCTGCATGCGTTTTCCAGTGCAAAGTTTCTTAGCAAAAATATTTAATGCCATAGGTAGATAGGAGTTTATTGTTAACAAATAGGAGTCTGTCTGTTTAGAGCTCCAAAAAAGTAAGTCCACAACTAAACACATTCGCTCATTTTACATTTTGAAAAACAGGGCTGCTGCTAAACCTGGTTCCTAATTGCAAGTTTGCTAGAACGTGTCTCTGGGGAGTTAGAAAAACCCACAAACATCTCCCTGGGAGCCACTGGAGATTGGAGTCCTCTTGTGGCAAATGGTGGAGGAAAATTTTCAGGGACTGATGACTGCTGAAAGTTGGGGCTCTACACAGGAGGCTGCATGGTAACAGATACAGGGAGTATCAGCTTTGCAAAGAGTTTCACGTCACACTGCAGAGCATGAAAGCAGCACCGTGAAGACTTCGCAGCTGGCAGTGGGCAAGCATCAAAAGGAGCAGAATGCCACCATATTTTGATACCGCAGACTGCGCTTCTGTTTACTTTAGCAGCTCCTGTCTGTTAGTGTGTGTTCCCTGCTGAGATGGTATTTCTGGCTGGGTTTTTTTTCCTCTGTTACCAGAGGTAATTTTTCTTGAGTGTTTCACTAGCAAGAACTTTTCTCCTGGTTAATATATTCACCATACAGTAACACAGGCCAACTCCTGTCCTCCTTCTTGTCAGTCTGCTGCTGAGATGGGTAGATTACACAATTCTAAGATCTTGTTTAGATCCTGCTGCTCTGTATTTCACCTCCTTTTTTGCTGTGCTGTTTTTTACCTGCAATAGTCCCTACGGACTGCCTTGAGTTCAGCTTAGGAGACATTTCTGTGAATTGATGGATGTTGGCCATGTTAGTGCCACGCTCCCTGCCTGGAACAGTACTAGAGAAGATGGAGGAAGAAAACAATCTGAAGGTCTTTACCCACACATGGTGGTCAGAAGATTTTCAAATGTCCACATTTGGGCTTTCGGTTACAGCAGAGAGGTTACCTGGCTAGGAATTTCACCCAGTGGGTTAAGCCTCCAAAGGGCTCATGAGCCACTCACAGCTCTGTTGGTCCTGTAAAAGCAGGTTTATCTTTCAGGAAAGCGTCTCCAGCAATAGGTTGTAGCAGAGGCTTCGGAGGCAGTTTTAAAGACCTGCCAGTAACAAGGTAAAAGATCATCGATGTTCTTACCCGCTTCATTTTCTCTATATGACTTATCATACGCTTGGATGGTGCCCTGCTTTCTACAACCTTGACCCCAAGGGTGTTTTTCAGGAGTCTAAACACAATGTCGTTTCAACTAATTCTACCCAGACCTCATCCCAGAGAGGTCTTTTGTCATCTTAGGTACCTTATATTAAACAAGACTTCCTGGGCAGATCTCACCTTCCCTACCCTGCACCCTCATTAAACATAAGCTTCTGTCTCAAGGGCACCTTCAGGAGTCCTAGATTAAGGTCTGCGCAGGGAGGTAAGCCTGTTCTTCCACACACCTTTGTCTTGCTACGGATGGAGTAAAATGAGGTTTAATTGTGACTACCCAAGGTCCTCATTTCTTACTGCTCATCTGAAGGTTGTTCAGATCAAGCACCATGAACCTATTTTATTTTCCTCTAAGTGCCTAAGACAGCAAATTAAGCTGAATGCTGCCATTATGGCTTTGGTGTGAAAAACAGATCAAAGTTTGGTCACCATTGGTTTGCTCCTGCAGGCCTAGCTCCTAACTAACTGCAAGTCTCCTCTCAGAGGGCAGCCCAACACGCTGAGCTGATCTGGTGAGCAAGGTTCCTTCTGCAGCTAGCAGCAGGCTGGAAACAGCCGAGATATCCAGGATCTGACAAACTGTCCAGTGAAATCTGGGCTAGATTTCAAAACCCTTGATAAGACATGACACAAAACCAATTTGGTTTTCAAAAACATTCCAATAACCCTTGTTCTTGGTCATATTTCAAGCTGATCGCAAAGCAAGTTAGATGTTACAAAGCCTTGAAGGATACAATTAAAACATACATGTATATGTAAATATATGCATACATGCCTACAAATATATACATAAATGAACTTTTTGCATGGCTGGATAAGATTGGAACATCCACATCAGTATGGACAGCTGACATGTTTCTGAATGATCACAGATTTCCTGAATAGCTAATGCGAAATGTCCATATGAAGTCAAACTTTATAAACAGCCAGTTTTTTTCAGTTTATTTTTCTTTCTGCTCCAGATAAACTTTGGATCAGATGCCAAAAAGTTTAATCTGGTCTGAGTGCTGTTGTCATCCAGGAAATATTACAGTGAGAAGAAACATAAACACATGTCTCTATAATTGATTATCAGACTCACGGATCAGATCTTTGTATAGGCCAGTACCAATCTCACTACACGTATCTATTTATTTATTGACTGGTTGATACTCTGTCCATAGATAGATCTGGATCTAGGCAGACAAAGCCACAGCTTAGTTCTGCTTTGTTTATTACTTCATTCTCTCCAGAGAGAGGCATTCTGACTTACAGATGACTGACTCTAGTTCCTGACACCCAAGTTATGCTATTGATCTGGAAGTCAGGCTAGAGAGTCACAAATCTGATCTATTAGTAGCTTTGTAATAACACTGTATCATATTCCTGAGCTTCCAACTGCCTCCAAACATTACAGGATGTGTTTGCTCTCATACTTGACCCCTTTTATTTTGCCTGACTCTTGACTCGCTCTTGCAGCCAGCTCATCTCTGATAAATTATGGAACCTCTCACAGCTTCTTTCTTACACTGCTCTCCAAAATCCATCTTCTGTCTCCATCCGTGATCAAGCAAAAAAGTCTCCTTGACTGTTGCAATTCATTATAAGGATTCTTTGTTATTGCTGATGCCTCCCATGAACAGGACACCTGCACTTGCCACAGGGGCTTGAAGGAGATCAGGAAGAGAAAGTATAATACTATTTTCTGGTTCTGCTGAAGGGCAGCTGGCTTATTGGTTTGTCTGCTCAGAGGGATGCCAGTATTTTTGTACTCCTTCTGCTTCAAACAGGGAGACCTGTCCAGTGTTCTTGCCACAAATTACAATTGTAGAAGTAAAACACAGAAGAGTGAAGCCTGGAAGAAAAAAAATCTGTTTCCCCAGAAGAGATCTAACACTATCAAAGACCATGCTCTGACTTACAGCCCAAAAAGGCAACACAGAAAGGTTTGTTCCAGAGCAAAACGTGCATCTCTTATGCCACAGAGGACCTGATTTGATCCCAGAGTCACTGATTAGATCTGTGCTATTGAAGTCCAAGCCCAAAGTCGGTCTCACAGAGGATGGCTGGATTTAGCGACTATCTGAGTCTTGAAATAGTGGAACAATAGCTCGGGAAGTATGATAGTGACCACAGAGAACTGGAGATATTTGCGCCATCATTATGCAAATAAAATGACTGATGTCCTAGCTGTTTTCAGCCCTGATGAACTTTATTGTTACACTGCCATTTATTATGTCTCCTGATCCCGCCATACAGTGAAATCAGGCTTGCTGTGGTGTGTGGCTTTCTCATGCTATTGCTATATTAGCAAGCAGGAGCAGATCTGTAGGGTAGAGAAATTGGTAGTGAGGATGCAACATCCACACTATTTGCATTTCAGAGAGCTGCCTTTGGACTAGCTTTAGTGTGGTCCCATCAAGTCAGCATCTGTCAGCAGCTACAGTGAATTAGGTATGCTCCTAGAGTACCTCTTCCCATGCTGCTTCACTGAAAGGGAATCCAGGTGCATGTACGCCGAAACTGCTCTGGCTGTGAATTAAAGAGCAGTAAATAAAGACGATCTGGAGATTTACCTCAAAACCACATTGCTGATCTGTCTGTAAAAAAAAATTTAAAAAAAGAGTGACAGATCTGAGATATGAGCAGGCTGCTGACTGAAAAAAAAGAGATACTGGTGAAAAAAACTACTGCTGAATGCAAAGAGACAGATTTTAGGATAACATGTCACCTTATCTACTGACTGGTAATAGCTCCTTAGGTTTGTACAAGCCCTGGAGCACACTGCTTAAGCCCTTCTATCATACACTCCCTCAATTACTATCCAGCAGTGAGGTTGGGCTACTCATCCCTGCTTCACATCTAGGGGGGATGGCTGTGTAGCAAGTGGGGCAGCTAGCCCAGGCAGGGCACTGCTGGAAGTGGAACCCACAGCTGGAGCATCGCAACCCCATATTCCAGCCAGGCCTCCACTGGGTGCAAGCCTTGCAGTGGGGCCAAAGGCTGCTTTCTTCAATTAGACACTGTCATATGGTGGGTTTATGCTACTATTTTGAAGATGAACCGTGTTAAATGTAGCAGACATCCACTTTGAACTCTCATGGTAAAGATACAGGGATTAAAAGTAAGACCAACTTCTAAGAACAGATGTCTTTAAAAAGGCAGTCAGTGAAAAACATACCATAGTTTTGAACAACAAATGCTATCTGTGGTTACATAGACCAAGAAACTGTAATAAATACACAAATATATGAAATGTGTTAAAGTGCTATTACTTGTATTTATATTTGTATGATTACAGGACTGGAAGAGTAATGTTGATCAGGCATATTTGAATGAAACCAGAGTTCAAGACCATCAGTGATCTCTTGCTACCCAGAACAAGAGATCCTCTGGAACTCTATTACATACAATTAATCCTTGTCCTGCTTCCCATTAGATCCTGGAGTACAAAGGAGAGAGCAGACTAAAGAGTAGAATAACATATTCTCTTTAGCTTATCTCAGAGGGAGACAAATGTATTTGAATATGGACAGCTAACTTTGTAGTACTTCACAAAAGTACCTTAAGTAACCCTTGGCAAAAGAAGTTTTTTAAGCAGAACAGAATCCAAATGAAGCTTCCTGAGTGTGGGGTCATATTAAAACCTTAAATTCAGTCTATTTTCATCAGAGCTGTGCCAAGCATCTCAGACAACTTGTAGTTCTGCAGCAAAACTCTGTGCTCCTCATAACTCTGTCAACTTTCCAGTGAAACCAGATGAAACTCAGTAGTTCTGGACTCAGTCAGAAAGCTCATAGGAGGCCTGTATCAGCAGTGGCACGGATACAAGACTCTACTGGTTAAAGACAGAGTGAAGCCCAGCATGTAGACTGGTTTTGAAAAATTCCACTTGCCAATGGTGGAAAATTCTTTTATCAGGCAGCAAAAACGTTAACAGACTAGATATGTAATGAAGTAAAACCATTTGATGTCATCTGGGGATTTGGAGATCAGTATGTTTTCTTTTTCTTTGCCTGCGAAGACTGCTCTGAGGTTAGGTCACTAGATTATGTTGAATAAGCTGGTGAATTTTAGGGATATTCGAGCAAAACTGTTTTCTCTCAAAATAAGTGTCTTAGAAACCTGCTTATACATGTACACACAGTTTCTCCCTGAACAGATGTTACTTTTCACAAAATTACAAGGCTATCATCTGTGATGAATACTAAATAGTTTCAAAAAGCCTATTCTGCAAGCTGGTACAAAGCATAAAGCCCAAAGGAAAGAAAGGAGGGTCTGGTGAGGAAAATAACGTCCTCATCAGACTGGGTCCCAGTTCTGGCTCTGCTACTAAATTTCTCTGTGCAAACCTTTTACTCGCTCACAGTTCTTCATCTGCAGGATGGAGACTTTCCCACAGACTTTGTTTACTTACATTTTAAACTCTTGACATCAGTGAATGTCTTACCTATCATGTCTAGAACTGCAATTACTCCTATTCTGATATAAATAACAATATTTTATTGCAGTTCAGTATTGCACTTTATCACTTGCAGGGAGATACAGTCACCGACTTGTTCTTCACTGTTGCTTTCCTGTGGGTTCATTAGATTTTCCCTTAAAAATCCCGAGGAGTTTCTAAAAGTACCAATGAGTTTTCAGAATAGAAGATACTATTTTCCAAAACTAAAAGGACTTGCAAAGAAGAAAAGTTACCTTTAGAGAAGAGACAAATCAGTCAGAGACAGTGTCTCTATTTCTGTGTTTAGGCTGTTGCCTGCCTAGGAAAAAAACCTAATAAAGGTCTTTCTGTGCCTTTTTTATAAGGCCAGTAAGATACACCCTAAATAACATAACCCTAACAGCATAAGGCCAAGAACTGGCAATAATCTCTCTTCCCCCTCTCCTCTCTTTTTTTAAGAAGAAGAAAAGCTTGGTTATCATGGGAGCAGTATGCTTGGTAAAGGTAGGCTGGGGGTGGAAAGGTAGGAAAACGATGTCTGGGGAAGGAGCAGACTCTCAGTTCTTACTCGAAGCACAGGTAAATGGCATCAGCTCCAGAAAACACAAAGGATTCAATGTCTGGCAGTTGCTTGGCAGACTCTCAGCTCACTTGTAAAAGGAAATTCTGTTAAAATGGGAAGGGACCTTTCTAAACACAAAGTGAATATAAATAGATAACTGTGAGCTTGTCTATGCAGATTTTTTTTCCTGATTATACTGATCTAATTAAATGGTTCATGTTAGACCAGAGCGGACATTCTGATTTTAGGTGAAGACTAGATTTTGTCAGGATAGCTTAAAGAATTCATGCAGCAATACAAAGTTAAAAGGGCAGGCCTTGATTTTAGACACAAAGTGTCCTCCTGGGAACTACTGCTGGTTTAATTACAGAGGTTCAAAGTCTCTCCCTTTCCCTTTCTATTGTAACTATCCCATGTTGATAAGCCAAGTCTGAAGAGAGACTGAACTGATTGCTCTGCTGCATGATATTCACCTTCATTTGAAGGGATGCCAACTCAGCTAACAAGTATTGGAACTGTAATGCCAGTAAACATTAACTATTTCACTTTTCAACAAAGCACACAGGGAAATCAAAGGACCAAAGGACATGGGCCTGCCCAGAACACAGAGCTTGAAGAATACAGAGCTTGGCTGCTGGTATGCCTAAGACAGTAAGTCTGCCTACAATGAAACTGAAAGGAAGTCGGGAGGGGGGAGGGGGGGGGGGGGGGGCACCAAATGAGTAATTTTTGTGGAAGAGGTTAGAGGTGGGCTCAGCTTTCAAATGCTAGAAAAATAATACTCCCATTAACAGTTCTCTCTTGTTCCCAGAGAGACACCCCTCTTAGGCTCTGGAAACAGGGCACTTCTAGTGTTCCCCCAGAGGTGTAGCACTGACCTGATAGGTGGGCAAAGGTTGTTGGGGTATTTTTAATGAGCTGCAATGACTTTCTTCAGGGACTTCTAGAGCTTAAGATCCCGCGAACAGTTTATCTCAAAGTATGACAAGGGGGAGAAGTGATGAAGGAAACAGGGACAAGTAATCTGCTGAATTTATTGCACTGCATAGAAATTACACCTTGACGAACTCAGTTAACTGTTGATGAAAAAAGAGGTTTAAAATGACAGAAGTAGGTAATATTAACTGCTCTGGATGAATTATATTCTGTGGTTTTGGAGGAATTCTGTGAGAAGCCTTCTCTGAGGGTTTCAGAGAATAATTACTGCCAGTTTTCTGAGCATCTTGTGATGTAAGAAGCAAAGCTGGAAATCATCTCTACCGAAGGGCATACATACAAAACACATACCACCAGCTAGGTCTGAATATAGCTGTCATCCACCTCCGGCTTTCCAGAGCCACCGCAACACCCAACATATTCTCCAATGCAGAGAGGGTACCTGGTATGCATAAATCCTCACAAAACGGAGCAAATTCAGCCCATTGTGCTGTAAAAATTCCCCATGCAATTGTCAGAGTACACACAGTCAGCCACAAGCCCAACTAACCACTCAAAGTGTGGGTCTTAACTCTGCAAAAATTTGCTTACAGGTGTAAATCTTATGGCCCTTAACAAACTTCCTTGAAGAAACAGGACAGCTCTCTGCAGTAGCTGTTTTACTGACAACACATAAACATTGATTTACTGACTATACATTCCTTCCAACAGTGGTGCTTTTTGAGACTCATGTTTCTAGCTAGGAAGGCAAATCTTTACCAGACAAAAGGAGAAGGTGCAGTGGAAGGGCAAACTAGAGATAAATGAAGTTCACTAAAAAAGATTTAAATATACAATAGCAAGTGAATTTGGAGGGAAAATTAAGTAGACTTACGGTATCTCATGCCTAATTGGCTTCCATAAAAGCAGGGCTGGTGATTGCTCTTTAAGTGGCTTAAAAATTCAGCTACCATGAGGTGTGCCAGACCAGTAAAAAAAAAAAAAAAAAAACAACACAGTTCCTCACCACATCTTGCTACGATGTGTGAAAATCTAGAAACTCTGGATGTAAAAGGCCTATTAAGTCAGCCCATTGTGTCTTGGTCCAAGATTGTTCCTAGTCCTTGCCAGATTTTCTTCGCTCCACCAGGAGAGCCTGGCCACAGCTACCCATTCGCAGCACGAGGCCGCAATGGCTCAGGGCTGGAGATAGTGACCAAGGCACAGAAAGCCTGGAAAGACAACCTTTATTTTTCTACACACTCTGATAATCACAACCAAATTGAACTAAACAGATACACTGTTTTGGGGTTAGTCGTTAACATTTTTTTTAAAATAGACAGGACGAGGTTTTGTTGTGTCTTTAAAACAAACTGAAAGCAGCAGAATTTCTGTCAGATAAGCAAGCTGCACTGGCAACCGCAGCTATAGCACTGCAAAGCTCTCCCTCTGGTCAGATCCCAAAAGACATTTTCTCTGAGAGCATTCAGAATCAAATGTGCATTTAACTCTTCTTTCCATTTCACACTCCATTTCTAGTGATTAATGCTTGTGTTCTAGATGGATGAAAGCTGAAACAGATGTTATCCACTCACAATGCCATTCTGATAACCCTAAGCTAAAGGCTGAAATCCTTAGCAGATTAGTGGCTGAAATAAAAAATGGATAAATAAAGTGGGGAGTACGGGTGAACAAACTCTTATAGGTTTTATTTCTGTGGATAACAATGCACAGAGGCTACATAATCTCCATGCTAATCTGCTGGAGGAAAGATTAAATGGCAAAATTCCACCACTGAGACTTGCAACTCTCGTCTGCTGGACTGCCTCAGTGCGACCACCTATCTTTTTAGAAGAATGTCACTGTGTAGACTCTATTATGTTGTTAAAAATGTTTTTTTCCAGCTTATTTTCTTTTTATTGAAACAACAATAACAGTTTTTCTTATACATTCCTATGAGTTTATGCTATTTCTGCCATTAAATGTACTAGCAGCCACGGTATGATTCAACTGATGCTGAGAAGGTTAGGAAAAGTATTGGAATTTTCACTTAAATGAAATTTTGAGTGGCTTCTATCAAATAAGATGACACTTTTTAGAGAATTTGGGGCTATTTTTTATATTCTTTCCTTCAGACCTTGCAAGTCCTTTGGAGCAATGAACCTGGCATAGCTCTGTCAGTCAGGGAAAAACTTAAGAGTCTCCCTCCTTTGTTCTTTACCTCAGAGAGCTAACATGTGAAAAAGCTGTGGTGTATTAAACTGTAGGCAAGATAAACCAACTCAGCTGAGGGCATGCTATTGGGCACTGAGTGAAAAGGACGAGATCTGCAGCATCAGCACCCTGAAGAGCAGAGAACTACCTAGGTATCTACCAGTTATATAGCTCAACATACCAACTAAACCTCTTTTTTTTTTTTTTTTAAGACCCTCCAATTACTCTCTTTAAAACAGAGGAATGGCAACATGGATGCAATAATCTTGTCCATTATCCTGCCTCAGACAGTAGCAGATGTTTCTGTGGAAGGAAATAACAACCTGCAGTAGGCTGGGGTAGGATAATCTTACCCCCATATCAGACCACAGCCTGGTCTTCAGTAGTTAAGAGACTGGATTAAAGCAGAGTAGTAAATATCCTTTTGAGAGGGTTTTCTATTCTGGCTACATTAATGATGAATTTCTTTCCAATACCCATCATGGAGGCAGGTACCCTAAATGTCTCTGCTTTATGTATCAGATCAAGTCTTGTAAGACACTTACAATTGGAGAAAAGACTATTAAAACAGTAACTCAAACTACCATTTCCAAATGGAGAGGAGGACACCCAGCTTGCAATGTGTAAATTGTTGTCCTTGGTTGAATTCACGTTGCAAGCTCACTGTCATCCTTGGTTGAATTCACATTGCAAGCTCCTGGAGGCCTCTTACATCATTGCCAAATCTGTGCTAGTTCTGTGTCTATCGATAATGCATAATAAATCACAACAATCAGACAGGAAGTCCCAGCTCTTCCTCCCATCCTTAATAGGCCTAAAGACCTAGACTTTGCAAAAAAGCATGATGGTTGTGCTTTATAATGTAATGTTGACACAACAGGCATGAAGTGAAGAGCAAGAAGGTAAACATATTCCTTTAAAGGTATGTTACAAAAAAAACATTTCTAAACTCATTAACCTCTTCCCATCAGCTCCCAAAAATAATACCGTTTTGTTACAGACCATAAGATGACTTAGTTGAGGAACAACACAGCATTGCAAATCTCAGTGTATTCATTCTCTGATGCAAAAAACTCCAGATCCCAGGTAGCCACAGGGATCTCTGGCTCCAAATTGCTTTTAACCTTCTCCAGGCTCCACTTCACGAGGCTGCAGATAAGACTCCAGTTGAGACTATTACTAAACCTCCACCTTTCCTGGCTCTTCAGTGACACCTTCTGGGATGAAAATAGACCTAGCCAATCTTAGGTTTTCTGCAGCTGTTTTTACCTACGTGTAGGAGTCAAGTGAGATATTTGGAAGCTAGTTCCCAAGAAATGGTTGAGCACACAAGAAACACTACCCAAGTACACTGCAGCTGCCTGTATGCAGCACCCTGAAAAGTGCGATCTCTCTGGAGACTGGGCAGGAGATGAGTCCCAGATGGCCACGAATCTGTAAGCATTCACTTCTCCCAACACGTATTTTGATTTCCTGAAGTTGCTAACTGGGGGAAAAAAGTCACACTTGAACAGCTAGATCCTCCCTGTAAGAGCAGTAAAGATGAAGGTAGAAATTTATATTAAAATATTTATTCTTAGTGAGAGTGATCTCATCTTTGTTTGAGGGCACGTTTTAGATGCAGCTGTGGTGTGATGCCAGGGGACACCATTTGCATTTCACTGTGGCTGAAGCACTGTAAAGGGCTGGACTGCAATTCCCACTCCCATGCAACCCCAGTCGCAGAGCACAGGGGCATGCAGGGAGGTTCCCCCAGTCGCAGGGGGAAAGACACCTCTTAATTCACTCTCAGGGGACCGTGCTGGGAAGATGAGCAGGCAATGCTAGGCAGGGTATTAACTGACTGAATAGGCTGGAGCTTAGCTGAGAGAGAGAGCACGTTTAGCAAAGAGGTCTGATCTTGAGCATTCATGCACGTACAACCCCAGACTTCGGTGATATTGTGCAGATTTACTGCCACTCAGACAAGTAGAAATATCTGATTTTCCTATGTGCATACTCCATCTCAAATAAATTTACCTCTGATCGCACTGTGCTCCACCAATGAGCTATCTGGTACTTTTTGGCATTTTCAGTTTGCCTGTCCCTGGCCTGCTTATTAATTTATTAATCTGTAACTTCTTAATGTCAAAACAAGCACCTTGGGCAACAGTTCTTCATGTCTTGTGCAGCTACTGTTTTGCAAAGAGAACACACAGTGGGTGAAAAGAATGATTTAAAAATCTGTGATGCTCTTCAAGTTTGACACACAGCCTATTTTCATCTGACCTGAGCAAAAGGTGAGCCAGAAGGGCATCCTCTCCACCCAGGGCAGCCGGCAGTACTGCAATGCTGACATAGATCCTGTGCTCCACGCCCAAAGGCAGAGGGTCAGCACTAGCAATTACATGAGTGTGATCTGCTCTAGCGTGTCAACAAGTTAAGCTACTCTGCGTAACTCTTTCTGTGTGCTGGCCCAACGTTGACTGCTTTCATCAGCATGCATTTTCCTGAAGCGGTAGGGTTGCCTTGTAAAGGAGGTGTATCTAGCAAGACACACTGGAGCCTGGAGAATTTCCTTCTTGTAAATGGAGAGCACTGCACAGACAAGAGCCACAGACAAGGTTGGCAGTATGCAACATAAACAATGTGGTTTGTAATCGAAGCAGAAAGCTGTCACTCAGGTCTCCTCTGGACTGGTGCATTAACAATCCATATCCTTCTGTTGGAGGGATGCTAACACATGCATAGCTTAGAAAGAAAAGAGGACTGAGGAATAGCTGCATTATTGGTTCCCTTCATTTCTCCTCTGCAGTGGCCAAAGTCTGAGGTCTTTGCCTAAGCATTAAGAGCTGCTAAGTACACCGCCACAAAGTTGAAAATAAAGGAGTGAACTCCCTGCATGTCTGTGCTCTCCCTGTGGTTCCAGAGCAGCAAAGTACAGATCTCCATGTGTTTCTGTCCTGGACACCTGAAGATCTGAGTGTCTAGTCCCAAGGGGTAGGGTTGCATGTGTGTGTTCTCCACTGAATAAGTAAATTGTTTCAATTGGCATCAATTAGTGTCTGGGTCCTAAGCAGATGAGTTTTTGCTAAATAGATGGGGCCAGGTCTGGGAGTCGTCCTCTTGCTGCGGCTCTTGGTTTGAATGCTCAAGAAAACATTGCCTGTGAAAACGTTCCTGCTTTCCTTTCAAACTAGAGTCTTATCTCCTCCTATAAATACCCAAATACATATTCTGGGCACAAGACTGATTTTTTTTTTTTTATTAGGCAAGATTACATATTGGAAGCCACAGAGAGCTTTTCTTGACTATTGGGTTCTTTCAGTATATCAGAGTTTATCTGCACATCTGAACACAGTTTGCTGTCACTCATGTTTTCAGGGTTAAAAGACAAATACCACATAAATTGTAAACCTCTGTGATAACAAGAATGCTTAGCAAGAATATTTTTTAACTTTTCTACTTTAAAGAGACAGGATCTTCTCATTGTTCTTCACTCATGGTATTGAGGCAGCCAGACCCAAACTGAGGCCCCAACACACTGGGTTGTTTCTACTCAGATGCAGAATGAAAGCAGCTCATGAGAGTAGAAGGTTTCCAAGGCAAAACATTTAAGATTCACGTTTGACCTCTTTAAAAATTGCTCTCAGCTGTCCTCAATAACTCTGCACATTTTCTTTTTAGAGCTCTTTTACTAGCAATCTTTGCCATTGGCTGCATCCCGCTTCATCCCCCTGGATGGAAGCACTGGTTCACCAGGAGCTGCACAGCTATGGGTTAGTGATCCAGAGAAAGGGCTGGGGAGCACCTTCCCAGTCCACTGTGCTCCAACTTCAGAGCCTCTTGGCATACACTTTGGTATCTCCACCCTCAAAAGCAGGTTATGCCTTCTTTTTGCAAATGACTTAGAAGGGATCCCCTTCCTGCTGTCCAGTACACACACACGCTTCTGTCCCCCACTGTAAATGTACTAAAGAGGTTGCAGCCTCTCTCCTGAGCATATTGCACAGGCTGCCCAGGGTGCAATGTGCCTCTCTGCCCCGCCTGCAGGGACGCGTCGGCCTTGGGAAGACAAAAAGCGTGACCAGACAAAGCTGGCTGAGCTGCCTACACTCATTCAGGGCCCAGGGAAGCGTGTGCTACTGGCGCGCGTCATTTGGCTATCAATGCGTGTTCTGGTGTGCTCATATTTTAGGCACTCTTTGCACAGATATTAATGAGTAGCTCAAGGGCATGGCAGCAAAGCACCAAGACTTCGGGTAGAATTACAGCTGCACTGAGCGTGATGTATCAAGCAGCGTGCCAGAGGGCCTGTTATGGATTTATACCTTTTGGGTTAATATTTACCATTGACTATCACTGCTCAACAGGAAGGGCAGTGTGTTTTTAATAAACTCCAAGATAAGGGGAGGATGAATTGTCCTGATTGCAGCAGTCCAGTGACTTCTGGGCAAATGTTATCTTTTTTTTCTCCACAATTGTAGATTGTGAGAGACTGTAAGCTGACCTGGCATGGGGAAAGACTTCCCATACCCTACAATAAGGCATTATTTACTAGCCTGGAGTAGCCACTAAGTCAGACAAATCCTCAGCAAAGCACCACGTCTGGAAATGAACAAAAAAATTGTTCCCTGGGCTTTGTTCAGGTGCTCTACTGCAACTGCCAGCAAGAGGGCCTCTTCCCACTAACAGCAACGGGGACTGCAGAACAGTGATCCTAGAAACAGAGTGTTAGGCAGGAACAGGCTGGAAATACCATCTAGTATGACACCAGTTAGCCACAGCTAAGCAGATCTCCCTGTCTGCCCACACTAGGTCAGTCCCTGTGCTTTGGAAAACAGGTAAAGTGCTCCAATACCAGAGTGTGCTGTGAAAGATCAAAAGCTTTAGCCTCCCCTTGTTACTCCAGGTCTTTGGAGCAGAGGATGTGGCTGCACTCACAAAGGGGTGGGCAGAGAGTTCGGTGAGCTCAGGCAGGCTTGGTATATCCTGCAGAGGCTCTGTGACAGCAGTAAGTGCCCCATCATCACTAATTATGAGGATGAAGAAATCCAAAGATTTAAAGCTTAACAGTTGCTGCAGACACCAATCTTTCCAAAAGACGGAACAAAAAAGGAAAAGCTAAATAGAAGTTTTAGCAGCAAAACTCCTTTAACAGCTACCGTAGGTCTAGTGAGACTGCTAAGGAAAGATGGAAAGCATATGGATTAGATTTACTGGCATAAATCTGGGGACATCAGCATAGCTGCAGAAAACACCATCATCAAGTCTTTGGAAATCCAAAAAAAGATAGTCTTTTAGTACAGAGAAATGGGAAAAAGAGGAGGAGATAGGATATGGTATCTCAAAAGAAACAGATACCTGTCTTATTTCATATGTATTTTTGGGCACAATTTTCCCCTTGTGTAAATCAGTGGAAAAGTCTTCAGCAGCAGCTTGAAGTACAGGCTTCATCCTGATTGAAACCAGTGTGTGTTTAATCACATTGCTGCATTTATGCCTAAATCAAAAGTCTGCTAAGGCTCTTAAAACTACACTAGTATAAAAGAGGTGTAAGAGGTCAAAATCATACTGCAAGGTGTAAGGTAGATTGCTACTGCCAGTGAGCTGTTAGAACAAATGGTGTTATCTTTTACCAAGAAATTGCACTGTGCTATGTTATGACAAAAAGAATTTGTCTTTTCAGCCATTTCCTACTCTGGTTCCCACCAGCTGACAACAACTCTGCAGGAGTCAGAGACCAAAATACAGCCCAAATTCTTGGGACGAAAGCTAAAATGCAGTAACCTTTGTGCATAACATTAAAAGATACTTAAAGAATTACATGAACTGAATGCACGGATAAGTGCAGCAGCTGGTAATTGCTGAGAGTTATTCAGGCTGACCAGATTCTTATTACTTATTAGACTCTTATTGCTGTAAAACATCAAAACGGATGTTGCATGTCTAAATCATAAATATCACAATTCAGCAAAATAGTTCAACATGTGTTTCACTCTCATTGAAGTGAAGCTGAGGTTAGACAACACCCTGTTATGAGGCGGGTTATGCCTTAATATTTCAGTGAGGAATATCACACCAACTTCTGGAACTTACAGGAACCGGAGCAACATCTAAGAAATCCACATAAAAAAAAAAAAAAGACAGACAATTTCACTTCTTTTATCTACTACAAAAAATAGCATGCTAATTCATACCAACATCATGGATAACAGAATAGATAATCAGTCGATGTTTAAATTGCCCTGTACTTACATAAGAACATAAGAAGATCCACAACTTGTTTCAGAGCTAGTTTCTAATGGATGCTGACAGTGTCAGCATGCCAGAAAGTTTCTTAGCACCCCACTGTTAGGTATCTTCACCTTGTTTTCCTTTTGTCATTCTTCAGTCAAGGGAGTCAACTTCTGATTTTCCGAATCAGAAAATTCTCTTTGAATTTTTTACAGGGAAAAAAAAACCCAACAAACTGACCAACACACTGAAACCCTTCCCATATTCAGGATAATGGGAATTTAAAAGCCAAATAAAAGTCTAGCATAAGCACCTCAGGCCTAAATTATTTTAGAATCAATGCCAGCTTCACACATCTGGCTGATGCCACACTGGCTGAAGACCCATGTTGACCACAATCTCTTCAAATCCCCTTGCATGCACTTCCACATCTCACTGTCAAAATGCTCTGGGAAGGACCTCCTGTTTTGTTCTCTGTACTAGACTAAACACCATGGAGGCGCTTAGTGTTAATTAGCCCAGCACAAACACACTGGCAAGACCTCCCAGAGCAGCAAACAGCTGTTTCCCACGGGTGTGTGTCCCCACTGCAGGCGGCCACAGGAGGGCCTGGGACCAAAGTGCAGGAGCAGAAGTGTGGGAGAAAAACAGCCACAAGAGATGAAGAAAAGTGAGAGCATGATGTGGGTGAGGAGGATGCACACACCTTAGTGAGCCTGGGTGGTGTGCGCAAGCAGGTAATAGTGCAAAACATTAATTGTTTACAATTAACAGAAACAAGATAGTGATTAGCCCATGGCGTTTGTCATTAAGCCTTGATGAAACTCAGCGTGTGCAACTATCTTGGTTAATAGGAGCCACCGCTAATGCATTTATGCACTAAACCAATCCAAAACACCACTGACACAGGAAAATATCCCTCAGTTTTATCACACCCTTCACTCTAGGGAAGAAAATCTTGATAGGTATGACTAAGAGTGCAGATGGAAAGCCTGCCTCTTCCCAGGAGCTGTAACCTTTCACACAGTAAAATCTTTGAAATAATCACTCAGTACTTACATACTCTTGGTCTTGGACAGGCTTGTACTGCCCTGCAGCATAAAGTCTGCTTCAGCACTACTTGATCTCCAGCTAGCTAGAATAAATCTCTCTCAGGAGTGCTTTACACTCATTTATTCTACCTCACTTTCTTGCACGGGACAAGGGACTATGGCTCAAGTTAATACGTTACAGTGCAAGTTGCAATAAATTGTGCACATGTGCAAACACTCAGGCACCTCATTTATCCACCTGTGAAAAATTAGTTTGGCACTTCTGGTTCAGCACACGCACATGTGGAGCTGTTGAAGCTGAAAAGTTTCAATAAATGTTAAGGAAAACTGCCTGCAGGCTGCTGGCCTGTCTCCCCATCCCAAGAGGGGAAAAATATGCTGTGCTTAACCTTTTCTGGATGCTGTATAGTGTAGTACAAAGCTCTGCAGGGAAATAGAATAAAAAAAAACCAGGCGACAAGCCATCAGAAACACTGCAAAAATGCCTAGCACCAAGTCTGGAGAAAGCTTTGCTCTCTGAAGCCTGCAGTGCACCGGAGGACATCTTTACTAGGAAGGCACCTTGGGGGGCTAACGCTCACCCTGAGCTCAGTGCTCACTTAGCAAAGTGGAAGAAAAAGCCCATCCCTTGGTTACCAGCTGAAGGCTGGGCCCAATATAGGGTCAGCATGGGGGCTGCTCAGGTGCTGGAAATAAAAGAGAACAATGTTTAAGATGATGCCCTCTACCTGTAAATTGTGTTCCTTTCTTACCTTTAGCAGACATTTCTCTTGGGCCCCAGGCTTGCCATGGTCATCGTCACAGCTCACTTTAAGCCAGCTTCTTCATAGTGATTTTTGGCTGTCTCATGTTTAGAGATATCATACCTGACTTCCAGAAAAACTTGGGGATGAGATTAAAAAGAACAAGCAAATAAATGGGGAAGGTGCTACTTTTGCACGTTAATCCTTCTGACTCTTCTAGGCACATCTAGGAATGCCATATGCAGTGAAACACAGCCCTGCACAGGGAACCCCCACCTGGAAACGTTCAGAGTCAGGGCCCTGTTGGGAAGCCTTAAAAGGAAGGTTTAGGAGATTTGTAAGCTTTGTGCCAGCCTTAGGACTGAGATAAATCTCCCTCCAGAATACAGAGCTCTCTAGCTTTCCCTATGGCCCTTTTCTCCCTGAAAGAGCTTTTTAGAGAGGGAATATTATTCCAGCCCCAAAGAGATTGACTAGCACAAACAGAAGCTAATGTAACTAAACCTTGGAATGATTAAAAAAAAAAAAAAAATTACACCCCAGTGTTACCAATGATACAATTAGATGGTTGTCACATGGAACTGTTAACAACAGACACTTTCCAAGAATAAATCCTTCCGCTTTTTCAAGAGATATGTCTTTTCAATCACCAGCTCTTTTAAGAGGCTTGAAGATAGATGAGTGCAAAGCAAATTAATGGAGAACATAATGTAGTCGCTTAACATTCCTGATACTGATTCCATTTCATTAGCTGGTAAGCACTTTATACTCCCGCAGAGATATTTTCCTCCTTCCTCAGGTATCTGATTATAAGAATAAAAATAACTGTAAAGAATTTTCCCCTTGGAGCCTACCTCTAGATATATTTCCAGACCTATACCTTCATGTAATTTTTTTTTCATTCAGGATTATGTAGAAATTTTAGTACTGAGAAGGGGATGCGACTAGTTTTTCTGCAGACTTGAAGCATTTGATTTGCCTGTTAGAAACACTGTCCATTGAACCTGCGCTGGAGTCCTCTGTCCTTCAGAAAGAGTGGCAGAGAAAGCCAACAGATGTGTCAGGACGCTATTTACTGTGCTCAAATTAGCAATGGGTGTGTGCACATCAGTGTGTGTCTTTGAGGGTTGGCTTCCTGTTTGTGGAAGTCACTCCAGGACAAAGCTTGAGCCTTTCTGAGTCATGTGGGCTATTTTACGAGGGCTACAGGAGCACTGAGGCAGGGAGCTGCGTTTTTGCCAGAAGACAGTCAATTTGTCTTGTAGTGCAACATATACCAGCAACGCAGCTTTTCTGCCAACCCAGCTGAAAAACAGGATACACTGACCTCATTCACCAAGCTCTATGACTTCTCCGGCACTCAGGGTACCCTGTGCAGAACGAGCTTGCTATCTTTGAGCAGCCCAACGCTGTATCACGCAGATATAGCCTTAGTTTTCAACAAAGCCATAATGGGCCTCCCATGCAGAGCAGATGAATAGAAAAGAAGACTGAAAAACAACTGTCCCTGACCAGAGAAAATTACTCAGCTCTAGAGGTAACTTAATAAGGCCTGATAAGAAAGGATATACTGTTCAAGAAGATTTGGGGTATATTGAGATAAAACTTTTTTTTTTTTCCTCTTCTCTGAATTATTTGCAAAATCAACACAAATCTGCAAAGTGTTTTGCTGATTTTCAATTTGCATTTTTTGCTGAACAAGATTCACCCACTTCTAGCCCTGACTAGAATGGAAATGAGAGAATAACTACAGGAAATTGCTTCTTTCTGCTGCTCTCCACACCAAGTGGTTTAAATGCACAGAAATTAGCACATTGTTCAGAAATGGAAATCATCCAAGAAACGACGGAAGTACAATATGCCTTAAAAGACTAAATCTGCTTCAATATTTTCAAAATGGCATGCAAGACTTGAGGTGCATGACTCCCACTAGCACCAGGGAGAGTCACAACACTGCAGTACAGGTCTTTGAAACAAACATGTCCGAGACATGATTTCACTAAACTGTAAACCTGCACTGCCTTGCAAGAGCTTACAGCTCTCTGGGAGTGTAGATGAGAAAGCAAACAAAAAGAATGAGAAGAAAAATATCTGAGTAGGGAAGGCAAGGTGTAAGGGAAAGGTAAACAGAAATTGGTATTTCTGTTTAGTATTACTTGCATTCATTGCCTAGAAAATTTGCCACAATCAAGGTGATCAAGACGAAGACTTTTAAAGAATGGGTAATCTGAGTTCTTTTAAATTAAATTCACTGCTAGTATGAACTGCAATTATATATACACACATTTTGACAGAGACAGAGTGGTTAAGTTGAACCATTTTTATAAGTACCTAAGCATATATAGTAAACAATAAACATTTGGAGTGAACTACAGGCAACTATAGCCATCTAGTCAATGGTGTAATCACCCCAGCCAGCGCACAGTGACTCAAATCTTCACAGTGTAGTTAATCCTATTTTAAAAGGGCAACACTGGTGGGTACAATCATTTGCTCTCTGGAAATGCTCACTCTCCACTGACTATTGGGAGAGTCCTACTAACCAGGAGTCTAACTAAAGTCAGATAAAAAAAGTCTCTCAGCTAGTCTGACAAGGTGAAATAACTGTAGAGTTGAAATTTGCCTGGAAGGCTTTTCTGACATTAGATTTTAGATTCGTTTTCATTGAAATTAGGATCATTTCATGATTGACTTCAATGGGAGAACATTCACGTTAATGCCAAAAATATTGAGAATGTTATGTTCATTATATTCAAGTGTAAAGATCATTATCTTTAAGGGAGTGCTACCAGAAAGAGAGCTGGGCTTCCTCCAGTGATTTAATTTGGTCTGCAACAAACCGCACTAAAAGATACCATTATATCCTGGATCTTAAGGCTTTTATGTAGGGGTTCATCAGATTTCACATCTCGACAAGAAAACCTTGGTTAACTGAAGGCGTTTAAAGCAACTCCTCGAAAGGGGAGCACTAAGAAACCAGCTTGATTGCCTTTTTTTACTAGTAAGACACTAGACAGCACTGCCTGGCACCTTGCTGGTGTATGACCTGACTTTGTATTTAATTGGAAAATTGTCCTTCTTATGCCAAAGACTTCTTTGCCACCCTAAAAAAACAATCACAGAAAACAGATAAAGCTCGCTTTTCCAGTAACACACTGAAAAAAACACAAAGAAATTCTTATGCCAGTGTTGACCCACAGATACAGCAAAAATCAGTCTTTAAAACAGTAATCTGAGAAGAGATGACTGCCCCAATATTCCTGAAGAGGGTCACAGTAGAGTGTTTCCCTCTTCCCCATTCTACCTGCTCTAGGACCTTCCCCCACAGCCAGCTCTCAATCCTGACCAAGGGAAGGCAGTGAGAACAATCAGTGCTAAAACCTCCTTGTCAGGGTCTTCTCTTGCAAGTAGCCAGTATTTCATCTGCAATATCAGGATTGCTATGAATTGGGACCAGCTATCCTTGCATTCCCTCCATAGACTCTGCACAGGGCCACGAAGCACACACTGTCACGCTAGGATTGAGATTGTAGGCTACCAAAATGAAGTTTGTAAACTATGACACTGCCAGATACCATCTAATAGAAGTATTTCTAGTGTGAGGCCAGAGAAGAGGGTTGCATGTTTAAAATTCAAAGCTAAGGGTACATCGTTCTTCAAAGTAGAAGGAATATGAGGCGAAAAGAAGCTCAAAATCAATCTCCAAAAATATTAGTGCCTTTGGGCATGTCCAGAAACAGCTAAAGAGTGCATTGTCTTTTGTTTGATAGAAGAGAAGGGCTCTGTTTCTCAAATTAAAAACAACTGAGCTCCGTTTCTCTGAATTTACTTCACTACGTAGCTGGCTTTATCTATGTCTGGCATAAATCTCGAAGTCATTGGAAATCATTTCAGTAGAATAATTCATGTTTATAGCACTTGACAGTTCAGTTCAGTGAGTTTGTAAGACTTTTTGCAAAAAGCTTACAATAGGCCTGAATTTGCATATTTGGACCTTTACTGGGACCAATATCAGAGCACAAGAGTGGTGTGTTCCCTCTGTGGACGCACCAGGAAATCACAAGGCAAAAATAAGTGTGTGAGAGCTGGTGTTTAACATTCTTAGGCCGGGAGCCAACCTGGCAAGCATAGCACCTGCAATGCCCAGGCAGAAAAGGTTTAAACTATACCTTAGAGGATGCAAAGGCTTTTGTAATCCTATCCTCCGGAAATCGGTAACCTATTTCTTCTCAGCTTCTGGCAGAGCACACACTCCTCTTGTTAATAAAGCAAAGCATCTCCAAGGAATTCACAACCACTGGAAAAAAGTCTAACATGAAGTAGTAATTTAATTTTCAGACCACCTGATAAAGGTATTTTATTTTGGGATACAACTGGCCCCTCTTCCATGAGTCAGTCACTAACAAGACAACACATTTAACCATGAACAAGGTGTTTATAAACTTCCTTGACTACAAATCCAGCAGAGCCAAGGCCATGCAGAAGCGTGCTCCCAACCTGCGGTTCCTTGCCCGCTCCCAAAGTTTGATGCCTTTGGCCTTGCTGCTCCTTTTGCAGGGTGTGCTGGCGCCACGGGCAGCCCTGCTTCCAGTGTCAGTCCCCTCCGAAGTGGAGCCCTGTCCTGAGCTCACATCTGCTGAGGCATTTGGGAAAGCAGCAGCTGGCACACCAGGGGCCAGAAACCCCAGGTCCAACTCTACTCTGAGCAGCCCTGGTGAGCTACCTCCTTGAAATCACTAGTAGCCTACACATAGTTACATCCTAACAAAATACAGCCTATCATCCTAACAAAATACAGCCTATCATCTTTAAAAATAACTGTTTCTGCTGATTGCCACAGCTGGAAGCAATGAGCACATGTATGGAAAAGAAGCAAGAGACCTAATGGGCCTGAAACATGGTGAAACTTTTTCCAGGGAAGCTCCTCCAGTCCGTTCAGTGGATTTTGGCTCTATATTCAAAGTCCCCTAATTTCATAAATCCTGATCTTATTGAAATTCATGCTTGGTCATGCTCAACTCTGCTAATATTAAGGAGGCCATTTTTTTCACATTGGGTCCTCAGTTCTTCAGCAGTTCTGGACTCTGAGACTTCCCTTCAGCTTTCCATACTTAATTCTACAAGGAGATTATGAAATACTTAGAAAAATGTTAGCTGTTTTATGCCAGAATAAATGAAGGTCACATTAACTAGCTATGAAGAACTAACTTGTTATTAAATGTACTTCTGTGTCAGAAGAAGGATCCAGACATAAGAGTAGACATGTTTCAAGAGAAAATTAATAATATACTTTTAATATTCATTATATCTCTATAAATTATGTATAGAGTCCTTTTTATAAGGCCAGAAAAGATCACTGTGATCATAGTCTGGCTTCCTGTTTGGAAGAAGGCAGAAGATGTCACTGAACTCACTCATACAGATGTATTTTATATTTTAAAAAACATGTATCATCTTGATTTAGCAACTGTAAGTGGTGAAGAGTCCACAACAAGCACTGGTACATTGTTCCAGTAACTGATTATCCTCTTTCATGTAAAGATTATGTTTATCTGCTTCTCCTCCACTGCCAGTGCTGCCTGCCAGGCAGCAGAGCCTCTGACGTGCTGTCATCACTGATAAGAGGTCCCTGCAGCAGGATGCAGAGCTGGGCAGAGGCAGCCGGGGCAAGTCAAGTGCAGCCAGCAGCACAGCCTCCGGATACAGCTCCCCACGTAACTGAACTAGTGTCGTTGCGAGGCAGGCTAACAGCCCAGATTTTGGGCTGAGCTAAGGCAGTTATGCTGCTTCTGGTACCTAGAAAAAGCCACAGGGAAGCAGTTGGGGTGTCCCTACAGGGCATCCTCTCATGCTGCTGGTATCCACAGGCTGCAGTCAGGTGGCGTGGGAAACAAGCTCCTCCTGGCACACGGGCAGGAGGCAAGACAGCAGCTCGCAAGCCACGCACCGCTGCCCTTCCCAAATGGCAGTCTTTGGTGAGAAGACCCCAAAAACCAGCTGCACCTGACTTCCCTCCCCATGCTTCAGCTTGTCTGGTTCGAATGCCGGAGCAGACTCCCTCCTCCCCCTCCTCTTACATTCATAGCACAGAGATGTGGCCACTGAAATGCAGAGTTTGCTTCCAGTGCCCACCTCCAGCCCAGCAACCATCTTCTGTTTGTGCCGCCTCTGACGCACATGTCATCTGCTGCCAGCGTTGGCAGCGCTTTTGCTGCTTCCTTCCAGGTCACTGCCCTGGCTCTAGAAGCACATTCCCTCCACCTCCAAACCTTGACACTGTCTGATTTCAAACAGCCACTGTTAGCATTTGCTGCTGGCAGCCTGACCCTCAGCTGACAGCAAAGCAGGCAAATCCTCCCCCCTCACAAATCCTGCCACATGCACATTTGCAGTAACAATAAAAGCTCAGGTACCTTCCCCATCACCGTTCAAGAATGTTATAGCAGCCACTGGAAAGAGCCTTTTCCTCCCCATTTCTGCTGCTCACTGAACTTCTTGCTCCCTGCCCATCCTCACTGCTGCCCAGATAGACTCTTATAACAAAAGCAAATCAACTGCAGGTAGTTACTGGAGGAGTAAAGGAGACAGATTTGGTCACAGTCTGATTGCTGCCCTGTATCTGCTCAGACCCACCAAAACCCCTAATGAAGTCTGGTTCACACCTCTTTAGTAGATTATAACAGCAGATGTGTTTCCAGCCAAGCATTTTTAGAGGCATATTTCTCTGCAGAGCCTTTCAAGGCAAGAACCCCCTGACATCTCATTGCTCAGGAGGGTCTGAACAGCCACTGCATAACTCTTCTGTGTTGCACCTGGCTGATCCTTGTGCAAAACCAGTCAGCCTCTCTCCAGAGGGGTGCCATTTCCCTCTTCACCCCAGAGATTTTGGGGATGTGGCCCATCTGATGCAGGCTGGGCCACAGTCAGGATATGGAACTCTCCCTGGAGATGCAAAAACCTGTTTCCAGTCATTCCAGCTCTGGCAACGCTGAGATAAATCTTATTCTGCATCCAGACATGGCCAGGCCAGAAATGCCTTTTCCAGAGGAAGCTGATGAACTTGGCAAACTGCATCCTGGGAAGGGCAGAGGAAGAGCAAATCCCTGGCTGGCAGAGCAAAGAGCGTCAAAGCAGAAAACTGTAACATACCCTGCCAGTGATTTTTTGATGGGGGACCCAGGGCCAAGTTGCCTCTGCCTTCCGCTGCAGGCTGGACAGCCTGTCACACCTCCAGACTGGTCATATATTCTCAGCAATTGGCCCTTGATCAGACTTTCCCCCTCATTTTCTTGGGCCAGTGCTCTAACATCTGATCAGCAATGCTTCCTTTCCCAGATGGAAATGGCTGCTAAGATACATAGATTTACTCTTGAAGATTTGCTATTTATGGTTAGGGAAATGAGGAAAAAAATACAGGTTTTTAACATATGTTGTCAGATAAAAAATGTCTTTTGTTTCTTATGGGGAGGCAAGGGACAATCCATGTCTAATGCTACATCATTTCCATTATGAAGCCCTATTTTATTCTCCTGTAATTTTGTGCAAGAAAATTGTTAAAGTTCCAAATTGCCTGATTCTCTTCCACAGGAAAATGGTAACTAACTTCTCTGCAAGCACCATGTATTTACTTACAGTTGAATGAAGCCTGAATGGCACTTGTCTTTGTAAGTGATCAACGAATGTCACCAATATCTGCCCATGGGTACCCGCTGGGTGGTGAACTCAGCTGCCTTTGGCAGCACCCCACCAAATGGTGCCAGGCAAGATTCTGCCCCAAAGTCTGAGGTCGCTTTTTTCAAAGGTTTAGCTAATGGTCGTCTTTTGAGGGTGTCCTCCAAGAAGGAAAGCTTGTCTCAGAGATAACAGGTCAGACTGATCTTAAGGATGCCCTTAAGAGTTTCTTTTCTTTTAAGTGAAGTGGCGCTGCAAATGATGTATTAAATTGGCATCACTTTAGCAGACTATTTGCAGTAGAATTTTGGGATTTCAGTTTCCCACATAGGGTTTTGCATTTCTGTTTTGTGCTCAAGGAGGAGGAGACAGAAATTAAAAAAAAAGGCAGTGAATTGAAGAATCACGAGCAGGATAAAGTAGCATCCTGCTATTGAAGCAATGGACCCAAGCAATTTTTAATGGGATTTGATTTCATCTCATGCAGTCTCAATAATCTACTATACAGTGATATTTTCTCAAAAAATGCAAGACATTTCATTTAAAAAAACCTTTTTCTTAGTTTTTCCTGCATTTGTTTTACTCTTTCTGGTATCCAAATAAATTAATTTCAATAAAACAGTAATATTACAGGTCTCAGTTATTAAGAAATTCCAGTTTGGGGGAAAAATAATTTCATTTTTTCGAGAAGTTTCCATTTGTTAAAAAGACAATTCTGCCATAAGAAAGTTTCAAACCTTGTATTTGAATAGAGGGATTACTATATTACAAACAGACTATATTTGTTTTGCTGGCCATACTGATGATGTCTCTGCAAATTTGCTTTGTTGAAGACAAATGTAAGATACACAAAAGGGACCATGCTCCTTTCCTGGCTAGCTCCTGGAGCCACATCTGCATCTCCTTCTCTCTAAATACTGCAGACAAGTTGTCCTACCCGCAGAACTAATCAAGTCTAGAAACATCCTGTGCGTTGATGCACCACCTCCTTATCTCCCCACAGACCCCTAATAGTTTTGTATTTCCATCTGTCTCTCCTCCAGTATATTCCCTTGCTCCTTTCTATATCCACCAACCAACCAGGGGCTCTGGATGACCATGAACACTTGGTGAGTCCAAGCATACTTGTGCCAATCAAGACGCCCATCTGTCCCATCCATGCTACAGCCTTCCCCTCAGTGCAGACATTTGTCATAACTTGTTTGCCTTTGAGAGCTGCACCCCTCTGCTGAATTGTGCTGAAAAGTTAATACAACACAGACAACAGAATCACAGAATGGTTGAGGTTGGAAGGGACCTCTGGCAGTCATCCAGAGCCCCAGTCTGTACACTGCCATGATCCTACAAGCAGCTGGAGCGTCCTTGCAGCCACAGACAAAGGGAGCTCCACACCACCCACCTTCTTTTGTCTGAAACTTAACTCAAAATAAATTTTTCAATTCATTAACCCATTGTCTGGTTTGTGCTGTCTTTTTTGGGAAACCTTTTGGGGTTTCTCCTTTTGCATAAGGATTGCATAAGCCTCAACTTCTTAGGAAACTGGGCTAAAAAAAATTCAAAGCATATTAAGTGTCATATCTAAGATTAGAGTTTGCAGGCAGGGATATGTAAACCAACTGTGTGCTATGAAGGAAACAGCAGGCCCTTCAGCAGTGTAACTGAACCCAACTGGTTCCTTGTGAGCTCGTGAGAATCTCTTTCACATCTAGACTTCAAACCTCTGATGGGCTCTCTAGGATGCAGGAATGAACAAATCTTAGGTTTAGCATCAGAAGAGGCAAACCACGAGCATAGCAGAAAAGCTGAAGCACTCAATTTACAGGCACCAACTGTCACACCCTATAATAATTAAGTTCATTAACAGGGCTGAGATCAGTGTCTCCTTTCCAAAAAAGTGGCAGGAAAACCCTCAAGTAAAACAGCAGAAAATGCTCTCATTACACATCTGCAACACCTAGACTGAAAAATATTTTGCTACCATGCTGGCAGGACTGCTAATGTCACAAGAGCAGCTGAACCACTCGCTACGCTAGCAAAAAGAGCTTTCTTACAAGGCAAGCAAATGCAATGTACTGTGAAGTTGCATGTGAGGACCTGTGCTTTTAAGGATAAGGAACATACCGCATGGCAGCCAGCTGACCTACATTTACAGCTGAAGATGTAAAGCTGACCCACAGGGACTTCTGTCTAACCTACAAACACAGATGGAGAGCTAGTGAAATGGACCATGTCTTTTAAAACGATAAACTGAGCAGGAGCAGCAGCATGGGGACGGGCTTTTCCTGCTGCCATATGTAAGAAGCAAACCAGTTCAATACAGCACAGTGAGCCACTGCTGGCAGGGAAGCACATCTCAGAGTAACTCCTACCTCCTCAATATGCCGTGCTGCAGGGAGGAAAGCACACTCTTGGTATGCGGAGGCAAACCAAGTGAGCAGTAAGGGAGATGGCAGCATGGGCTAAGCTGGACAAACCAGGTCCTGGGGCCCCGTCGCAGGCCGTAAGGCTGCAGCAACGCCAGGGCGGCTGGGCTTTCACTGCCCCCAAGCCCATGACATCAAAGCTCTCACAAGTAGCAACACCCAGCCACAAACACAGTTTGCCACATGAGCAAGGATAACCTTCAACAAGGGGATAAACAGTGCATTGTAGGGTTGCTAGGCCATAAAGAGAATGGAGGAGGAGGCAGAGGCAAAACCTTCCCCAGGCGCAGTGGTGATAATTGCATCAGCATAAGCAGAGAATCACACATGCTTGGGACCAGATTTTTAACCCCCACCAAACAAAGTAGCTCTGTTGAGATCAGCGCAGTACTGCTTCACACTGTATGAGGATCTCCCTGTTGGCATAAATCAGCCTTTAAAAAACAGGCTCCTAGTTAATGTGCTGAGTCCTGCCCCAAATACACTGACTTTTCTTGAACAGAGCCTTCCCTGTCCCTCCGTGGAGCTGCATGGTCATATGACAGCTAAAGAGCACGAGCTCTTTTTCCACTGCTACAGTGGAAAAGGAAAGATATAAAAGAAAAATTGAAAGTTACTACAAAAAAACCCTGCATATTCTAAACCTGCCTATTAAAGACAAACTGTAAGTGTTAATTAAGCCATCCTGCCTATAGTTAAATTACGTCACACCAACATTTCCTCCCTGGCAAGAATGAGTGACAGCTCTATACTTTGGAATTTTATGAGACAAAACCAGAGCAAGGGAAATAGCTCTGCTGGGCTCAGTAAATGTACGTAAATAACCACAGTAGGAAATGATCATTAATAAAGCCTGAATAGAAAGACATCTCCCAGATTACTGACTGCTACTTCCCTTTTAATTTTATTTTTCAGAAATCCAACCATCAAAACTTCATACAGACAAGACTTTTCCTGGGACCAGCTGGTGCGTTTCTGCAGCATTCGGGGAAAGCCTGAAATGCAGCCATTGCAACGATGCAAATGCCTAATGCAGATGCAGTAACGTTCTAGAAGCCAGGGCAGCTTAACTGCAGTAGGAAGTAGGGACTAACTGCTGCAACATAGCAACATGGCTTACCCACGACTCAGAGATTGTGTTGGTGCAAGTTGCTGCAGTGGGTGTCTATATATAGACTGGGTCAAGTTTGTTACCTTCACTCTCATGCAGAAATCACCATCCCTATAGGCTCTTCATGGCACTTCTGTGATACTCTGATGAAAAGTGTGATGCCCACATATTGGAGTCCACATATGCCATAAACTTGAACACAAATCAAGTTTGCACCTGGGAAAACGTAATCCAGAAGTGCAGCAGATACTGGGATCTACCTGGCTGGAGAACAGCTCTGTGAAAAGGGACCTGGGGGTCCTGGTGGACAAACAGCTCAACTTGAGTGACCAGTGTGCTGCAGCAGCAAAGGAAGCCAACAGGATGCTGGGCTGCATCACCAGCAGAGACAGACATCATTACCCCACTCTACTCAGCACTTGTCAGGCCACACCTGGAATTCTGTGTTCAGTTTTGGGCCCCACTACACAAAAAAGATGTGGCCAGGCTGGAGAGGGTCCAGAGGAGGGCCACAAAGGTGATCGAGGGACTGGGCAGCCTGGCCTGTGAGGAAAGGCTGAGAGAACTGGGTTTGTTCAGCCTTGAGAAGAGCAGTCTTAGGGGAGACCTATCACCATGTTCCTGTATTTAAAGCGTGGCTACAAAGAAGGTGGAGACTCCCTTTTCACAAGCAGTCACATGGAAAAGACAAGGGGTAAGGGGTACAAGTTAATCCTGGGGAGATTCCAATCGGACACAAGAGGAAATTTTTTCACAGTAAGAACAACCAGCCACTGGAATAATTTCCCCAGAGAAGTGGTGGATTGGCCAGCATCGGACAGTTTTAAGATTCAGCTGGACAGGGGGCTGGGCCACCTTGTCTAGACTGTGCTTTTGCCAGAAATGTTGGACCAGATGATCCCTGAGGCCCCTTCCAACCTGGTATTCTATGATTCTATGAAATCAGTCATGTTTTCAAGTATTGTACCTTTGTCCCTCCACCCAGATGGAGCCTTGTACCACAAAAGGGCGGTAAAAAGTTGACTAAATGTTTCCTTTTTCATATCAAACTTTGATGTCCACCATATTAAATAAGGCCAAGAGGAATCAGGTTTGGTTTGCAGTCCAGGCAGGAACATTTAATATAAAAACCTAATCTGCTGTGATAGAACTGCTTGAGGAAATTCCTGTTTCTTTCATGGATTCTAGAAGAAGGAAGAATAATTCAAGTACTCACTGTGCCTTTCCTGAGACAAGTGCATTTTCCTCCCATGCTTAGTTTCAAATGTAATAATTTATTTTACAAAGGTTGAGTCATTTACCCATTACTGTCCCTGACAATCTTATCAGTTCAGCAAGTCACTTCCAAATTTTACTCCTTGCAGATAACATTTCAGCAAGTTCATGATCAGCAATGCTTTGTGCCCAAAGTTAGGCACTTTTTACTTCTGGTAAGTAAAGACCTTTCTATCCACTCAAGGAAGATGGACTAGAAAAACATTTCAAAGGTGATTACAGGATTCAACAGCATAAGCCCCTATCTAAACCACTTTTAAAAGTTAGAAGTCAGTGGCTTTAAAACTACTTTTGACAACTTTAAATATTCTACCCTGATCTTGAGCTACAGCAATTTACAGGAACCTGAGGAGATGACTGATCATTCCACACAGTCTGAAACAGCGTGTCAGACATCACTTTTGTTAGCTGCCATCTCCTCCAAGAACAGAGGTAGTGACCAGCATATATTCCACGTGGCAAATTACATATTCCCTAAAACCTGTACCGGCCATCTGGATTTATGAAACGTTGCAGAACTCTCTAAAGGGAAACCAAAATAACAAGTATATAATCCCTCTGTAGTCTAACCTGAAAATTATAGGCATGTAACAACAGATAGAACATTTTCCTTAAAAATCCTTCCTAGAAAGTCAGCTGAAAGGAGAAATCAGTTATGTCGGGGAAGCATTTTATATATTGGCTGAAAGTTCACAACACTCCTTGTTTTCACAGTGTTTTCAGTGCCTTATATTTGAGTTCCATGAAGCAGTAACTTAAGTGATTACACAATCTTTTAAAGGTTTTTCCCCCCACTTTAGTTACATATGTGGAGAACGATTTTTTCAACTTTGTGCCTTGTACTAACGCTCCATGTGAGAGCTTATTTTAGCCTAGATTGCCACAAATTGCCACATTTTAATGATTTCTTCATCAAAGGAGCAATGCCCATCTGGACACACTTAGCCGGCCACATTTCATCACACATATGAAATAATACCTAGTACGGAAATGCACCATCTGCCTTGGGTTTTAAACTATCATTGTTGTACCCATCATTTGCAAAAGGTTAAGAGGACACAAATCTTTGCTTACATGGAGCAATGGGTGAGTCTGTGCAGTTTGGTCATTTGCTACTGTCACACCAGAAGCTCAAACTACTCTGGGAGGCTGACAGTGTTGCAGCAGGTGGTCGTAGGTTGCTATCTTACCAAAGAAGCTTTCCCCAAGCAAGACCAACAGGCTTTCCCCCCTCTCCTTCTCCCTGCTTCCTTCCTGCATCTCCTTGCCCCTGGAAGGATCTATGAGGGAGGAAACCTCTTGTGTTTGGGGAAACAGAAGCGTACATATACGCATGCTTTGTAAACACACAAGATTACATTAAAGATATGAGTCATGTATAATCAGTATGATTTCCTGGGAGAAACACCCCAGGAAGGTCCCAAACACTGGCTGCCCACTCAGATCAAAGTGGCTACAAGAGCTACTGTAAGGGAGGACACGAGCTGCTCTGGAGAGATCCTATCACCCATCCATCTGTTGTGACAGAGGGTGTAGAAAGCAGGGAGACTAGTTGTCGCCTTGCTCCTGTTTTCTCCCCGACAGCAATGCTCTGAAGATAATAATGAGCAAACTTCAGCAAGCTTTGCTTTCCAAGATGGTATTTCCATGGAGATAGTCCTGAATGTCTCCAGCTGGTGTCCTGGCTATGGATTTCAGTTTTGTTTCTAAAAGGTATGATAAATGCTGTGATTAAAAGTATATAAATTGTCTTTATTCTGAGGTGTGCAGGGTGGTGGGGGGAGGGCAAGGGGGAAAAGGTTGGGTTGGGGTTGTTTTTTGTGATGTATATTTCTCACACACAAAGAAATTCTAATTTTGCTTTGCATTGCTTTCTAAATAAAGCCCTCTTCTCTGGTTAGTTTTTATCTGTCCCTGCATGCCAGGCATCCTGGAATCTGGATTGTGCACCATGGAAAAACCATCCTCACATATCCTGTGAAAGAATTAAATTTGCTGATGGGGAAAAACCCTTGATTTGGAATGTGAGGAAGTTGCTGACCCTGCTGCTGAGGTGCACGCAACATGCACCAAGCCTTCAGACTGAAAGATTCTGAGCTACCTAAGGTACCTTCTCCTGCTAGTGTCCATCTTACTCAAGACAATCTTCTGCTCAGAAAGTCCAGATTAAATGTTATGTTCTGTATTCCCTGAAAATAAGTGCCTTACTGTTGCAGAAGCTGCAGAGCATGTGATCAAAGGATGCCATATGGGCCATTTATTAACAATGAAAAATGAATGCACCATTTGCTGGCCTGTAATTAAAACTGAAGAACAGTACTCCAGTTTTCACTCCCATTGTTGATCTGGCTATTTGTATCACAGATCATAAATGGTTTCTTGTCTTACTACTCCTAGCATGAATTCACAGCACCATCAGGTTTACAAATGGATATCGGTAGTAACTATTCCATATTATGGCTCAATAATATGCTGATATATATGTAAGCACATTGCCTACCAGCTTCCTGCTTACATACATGTTAACAGGATTATGTTTATATACATATAAAGAAATACAAATTCACATCCAAACTAACACAAAACCAACCAAGATAAAAATAAAATCACTGCAGTCAGTTTACGTGTCATTCTGAATTTCAAGTACTTTAAAACACTATTGTAATTTGCAAGTCCACATTCTAAACTAATATATTGTAAAAGCTATTTTAAACTGACAAAATACAAATCAATGTATTTCCACTTTCTTCACTCACATCTTAATTTAAAAACAAAACATTTCCAAAGAAATGCTTTTTTAAAAGTCTGAGAATCAGAGTTTTCTCTCACATCCATTTCTACAGAATTGCCAAATATAACCATTAAAAAAGATCACAAGCCTTATGATATTTTTAGTTGCCTCCTCTTCTGAGATTTTTCCACTTTTCTCCATTTTCGCCCCTCAAGGCAAAAGAGCTAGAAATGCCCTTATCTTTTATCTACTCCAAGAAAAATGAGAGATCAGGATCCTGGCACATCTACAAGGCTGAGGAAGGCAACCGGAGTGCAGAGCTCCACACCAGATGACTGACAGCAGAACAGCAAAAATCTGCCATGCTGTTTTGAGGCTGGCTGCAGTCATGGCCTTCGCACTCCTACGAGCTGTGGGGCAAGCCAGGAAAGGGCGATGCACCTGATGCGACCTGTCCTCCTCCCCTGCCCTGCCACCGGGCCCTGAGCCACCCTCGCTTCCTGGGGACTGCTCACAGAGGCCACCAGCACAGCGCAGGGCAAGGAGCACTCCTTGGATATTCATTCCACAGGTGCCCGAGGTGAAGCCACCTCTACCTTTGGCTTGATAGTGACAAAAGTCACCACCATTTTAAATGTTGTGGCACCTAGAGTGATTGCAAATGCTCAAAAAATGAATGATCAGCCTGTATTTAGGTTTTGCACGATTGCAGAAACACACCAGCAGCACACCAGTAACAGGGTATCAAAGAGCCCTTTGGAAAATCAAGAGGACCATGCATTCCCCGCCAAGTAAATTGCATCCTGCTTAGTGGTAAAGCTCCATTTCTACCATGGATTGCTTTCAAACGCTTCTCATTTAAACCTAAAACTAGCGGAATTCAGATCTTCACACACAGTTTCCTCCCCTTTTCCTTCCTTTTCAGTATTAGAACTACAACAGTCACAGATACATGTCTGACATTAATAGAAAAAACTTTTCCAGGAGGGTGAACAGGTGCCAAGCTGGTATGTCAATACTACGTTTATTTTCCACATGTATTAAACTTAAATCTTAACCTGAAAGAAGCCCTAATTGAAATTCCACAACAAAATCCCAGGAAATAACAAACACATCTATAAAACTCGATAATTCTGTTCTGCAGATACTGCCTCACCGTCCATATAATGGCAGTGCCTGTAATTTCTAGAACAGATGTTTGAAATCCAGTGAGTGTGAGTGTCAGCTTCCCGTGGCTCCCTTAGAAGACTCAGCCAGCAAGAACAGGAGCAGGAGTAGTGCAGAAACACAGCAGAAAGCAAAAAGGTAGTTTAGACTATTCACAGGGCCAACAAAATGGAATGTTTAGAAGACACAGCACCAAAGTTTGTCAACACTACTTGGCACAGTTGCACCAAACTCATACTGAAACACATTTGCTGCATCTTTCTCATTAAGGTAAGGTTCTATTTCATTCTCATAACCGCAGCTGATAGCAGAGCTACACGACTTCGTACACTGCCATTCCACCTGGCCCGGGAGCCAGTTCAACAAGGTTATTTCCTCTTGCAGCTGAAATACAGTCAGGAATTGCACCTAGTGAGGCCTCCCCTCCTCCCCACTTGGACATAAGAGGACACCCTGACAACTACAGCTGCAAATCAATGTGCATGGCTCTCCTCCACCTGCAAAACTCGGCCCTCCTACTCCGACCTCTTCCCATAGTTCTCTAAACGTAACACCACCACAGCTTGGAGAGGCAGCTGCGGTACAGGTGATTTTAAGAGGCTATAGCCAGCACTGTGCCATCTATTTCTGGCTCCTTAAGGAACCCATTGCATCCCAGGCCAGTATGGTACTGCAAAGCTATGCCAGCCAAGGCAAATCATGAAGCTCCTCGGGTTCCCTCAAGAATGAAGAAAATCACTGTTGCTATCAATACAGTTGTGCTAAGCACAGCCCAAGAGAACATTAAGTTCTAGCTCAGGAAGTGTTTGAGGACTGTATATTACTTATCTTTAAATTAATACTGTGTCTTAGCCCTGAGGATGCTATATTGTCCCTGCACTAAGCTCAGAGGGAGGCTGTTACGCAGAAAACATTGCCATCCCACTTCCTCCCCCACCTCTCCTAACAAAGAATGATGAAACATTAGGAGAGAGGTGTTTTGAACAAGTACAGTGATAAAAGGTTGTTTCCCAAAGCTGTCAAAAAGTCACAGTTTCCAACTCCACTCTGGCTATTAGGGGCACTGCAGGTTGTTAGAGTGAAACTTAAAATATTTGGTATCACTTCTGAAGCAGCAGGTATGCTGCGCTCTCAGGATTAGCTGCATCTTTAAATATTATAGAGCTGCTGCAGTCTAAAAAGATGCATTCCTTAATCTGTCCTAGTGCTGCAGGTCAACCATCAATTCCTTAGGTAGCAATAGTTTTGGAGGCTCTTCCAGAAATGTTCATCTGGAGAGCTGCCTGCAACTGATGTAGGTGCAATGCAGTATCCTGCCACTTTGAGCACCACACACTTTGGGGGCTACATTAAAAACATTCCCTTCCTTAGCTCTGCCCTATTTTTGCTCTGTTGCAAAGCACAACTTGCAAAACAATCCATAGCATCAAACTTCATAGAAGTTGCCCTTAAAAAAGAAAGGGCAAGATTAATCAGCAATTTTTAGAAGACTTGAGCAAATATTAGCAAGCAGCTCTAGCATTTTGAGTTTCCACTAGCAGAAGAATAAAGCCGAAGAAAACATTTTAATATCAACGTCTTGCAGCTGTATTTTGTTCTCTCATGGCAGAAAGCTTACATCAATGTCTTGCAGCACAGGAAATAATCAGAGGAGGAGACAAATGCAGTGTTTCAACTTAGATCATTGCAACAGTTAATTGAGCATTTTGTGACAGCAAGCAATTTACCAAGTACATTTTCACATAATTAAGCAGCAAACGAGGCACAGTCCACAGGAGCTGCACATTTAATTGTCAGCAATTATATTATAAAGCACTTTACGCATATATATGTGTGTATACGGACCTATCTTTATATACTTACGGTGCAGCAAGGCATGGGTGTTACGTTGGTCTCAAAACAATTGCTTTACAGCCCCAGGCAGAGCAACCTTCCTCTCACTCTCATCTCGGGCAAGTCAGTGTTTCTGGAAGGTGGCCAGGCAAGATCAGATTCATCAGCCAATAAAATTGTCTAAAGCTGCCGTTCCACAGGAGACCGTTCCTCCGGCTGCAGACTCAGGAGCAGCCAATAAAGAAGAAAATCAGCATCAGATTGCGGGCGAGCATATTGCCCCATACTAAGGGTCTGCTCTCCAAAAATCCAGCTTCCCCCTGCTTGTGCTGCTGTACACAGTCATTCTGCATGAAAAACAACTTGCACTTGACTTGCCTGGCTAAAATAGATGCACAGCTATTCTGAACACTGACAAGGGTACAGAAATCAGTTAAGCAGGTGCCTCATGTGCTGGGAAGCAATATAGCGACATCCGGAGCCACGAATTCATGCTGCTAGCAGGGGTACCACACCAGACCTAGCTTTGTAGGGTGGTGGGAATTACTGCTCAAACAACATAGCAACAGGGACGTTGCTCACGGTGGGCAGTGTGGAGACCAGTGAAATCTTACCTCTATTTTATCTTCCAGAGCTGGACCTGCTGCAGTGGCAGTGTGAAGCCATCCTGCCCTCAGACCCACGCGTTCATCCTGGACTTCACTGTCGTTCGGAAGAACCCTTGATTTCACTCTGACAGTCCTACGGCAGCAGCAACATATCCCAGCGTGCAACAAGACTCCACAGAGGTGCAGTCGGAGCTGGCTGACATCCGGGGACATGCAGGAAACCTTAGGTCTTGCCTTTGCTAGGAAGACCAAAAAAAGTCAGTCTTAGTATGTGTTAGCTAACCTGCAGTAAATCCTAAAGATGACAAGGCATTTGTTGCAGTTACGCATGTTAGCAGGCCAGGAAAGGCCTTAAGTGGTCTTTACTTGTAAATTACCACTATGAGGAAGACCAGGCCTATATGTCGCCAGTCTGAAAATGTGTACTTTGACAGCAGATAACCCATTTTGCTATGAAATCCTAATAGAGAAAAAGCACAGGCGGTGTCTGCACATGGTGTTGCTCCCTTGTTGGCATTTACTTCTCCTAACTTCTAGGAGGTAAAAACTATTTGGAATTATTTCCACAGAAGTTCTGCACCAAGGTGCTTCATCTGCAAAGCTGACTTGCCACCAGACCTGAGGGCAGTCCAGGCCAAGGCCCATGTTTTCAGCAACATTTATTTCACTCTCCTGACACAAGTGAAAAGCAAATACCATCCCATCTTCACCAGTAACATTACTTACCCTCACGTACATGTACTAGAGGACAAAGTTGCCTGTAGTGCAGACAACCCCTCGGAAAGTTAAGACTTTGCAAAAAGCTACACCACACCTTGAAAAGGGAGGGGTTTCTTAATGAAAAAGCAAATAGTAAGGAAAAAGAGTTGTATTAGAAGAGGGTCAGCAAGACTGTCATTAATAATGACAACTTTTCCCTTTCATGTGCCATTGCCTTTAATCTCCTAGTTTTATATGGATGTATTTTCACTTATTTATGTGAGACAGCGCTACCTCTGCTCTCTTTACATGCTGATACTACAGCCCTCTGGAGCACCACAAGCCAAAGATGTAACCCCCAGAGCTCTGAAGGCTGTGTTACACTGGAGGAGCTGGAAAAGAGGCTAAAAAGCCACAGTATGCTAAAATCACACAGCACAGGGGCTCAGCCTAACTGAATTCAACAGCCTGGACTTTGTACTCTGATCTTAGAAAGCTGCATGTGCAAGCATTTATGATCTGGATTTTCCTTTGATGTAAATTGGCATAGACCCACGCCAATTCACACAGGCTTTTCTTCCAGCTGGGGATCTTCTGCTATCTTTGGAAAACGTGGGGTTTCATCTGAAGCCACTGTACACTGTCACATTGCCTGTTCAATGGCAGTGCCGGGCAGGGAGCACACACCACCCTGAACGCAATTACATGTTGGGTGCTCCTCCAAGTGGGTCTTGGTGCTGTGGAAGGAGGCTTGTCAAGTAGTAGCTTAGCAAAACAGTGTCATGGCTGCAAAGAGGAGCAGGACATAGATGTACTGGAAGCAGTCATCTTAAGGAAACTAAGGGAAACATGACAAGCAAGTGAGGACCCCCCCCAACCTTAGTGAGTAGGAGAACACAAAGCCAGCAGCAGCCCAGGGCCCACACCAGTGGCATACAAAAGAGGGGGACAGCAAGCAGGCTACCACAGCAGCCTGCCTCCAGGCTTAATTTTCATACAGCTGATAAAAGAAAAATCGGTCAGCCAGGCAGCTATGCTGATATCCCATCCCACTGGCAAGCATTGGGTTGATTCATTCTGCAAGCTGTGCACAGAAACCAGTAAATACTTATATTTTCTCCTCTTATGTATTTGGAGTGTGGTCAGACTGCACAGAGAGCTGCTAATGCAGGATTTGGTTTATCATTCACCATAAACTTTAGTTTCAGTGTTTAAATGCAGTAATGGAAAGCATTTTCTAAGCTGCTTTCTACACATATTTGAGGTGGTTTTGGCTCTAATTAATTTGGAACAGGGCAGGGAGTTCAGAAATTTTCCTTTTCTTTCTCACATCCCTGTGTCCCACTTTACTTTTAAAGTGGTAAGGCCCATCTAGATTAAGGCACTAGAAGGAAGAAGGGAGAAAAAGAAAAAAAATCTAATTGAATTAGAGACAGCTGACAGAGCATTTCATCATCACAATCCTGTGCTCAAAGCTTTTCCAAAACCATGACATGAGTGACCACGCAAATCAGTGAGTCATTACAACAGCTGAAGGGGAAAAAAATCATACCCCCCCCCAAAAAAAAGAAAAAAGCAGAATGCTGCTCACCTGCTGAATCTGCTCACTGAGGAGTTTCCATAGCATGCCTGTGCTTTGCCTAGCCATAGCACATTTTTATTCTCCTTTGTGCATTTGTCCTTCACGTGGCTTTGTGAAGTAAGGCATTACTTCTGGAAAAGTAGTTTCTTGCTACTGGGAGAGCCCAGCAGCGTGCAGGAAGCCTATGACACTTCAAGGAGCTGAAGCACATCTTTGTAGTTACAGCTAAGGCTGTTAAAACTGCATTGGGCTTCCCAGTAACACAAGATCAAAAGCTGCTTCCCTCTTGCCCATCCCTTCCAGCACCCGAATATTCAGCTGCAACTGTGTGTCCTCAGTGAGGGGGCTGTGCAGTCTTAGCCTTTTAACAGCAGTCTTCTGGGTTTGCATATTTTATGGGTTCAGTATTTGCATTTTTTTTAATACTTACATTTTCATATATACAGATGACTTCAATGTTTAAAGAGAACATACTGATTTTGTGGGGACAGCTGTTTTATATTCAAGCCTTCACACCTACTTTGGGCACAGGTGACAGCGGGACAGTGTCACTTTCCATAGTTTTACCCTTTCTAACAAGGAATGATGGAAGACCATGTATAAGAAAAAATCAGACTATTTTTCCTCCCCCTCAAGTCTAAGGAGTCTCTGCTTGAAGGTACTAATCTGTGAACTCCAGAAACATGAAGAAATCCAAGTGCGATCCCAGGCAAAGAACTGCAGAACGCACCAGAAAGCATGCATCAGTCCTAGAGTAGAAAAATGCAGCCTGCAGAGAGTAACAGAAAATTATTTCTGTGTGTATTGTTTACACCTGTGAAAAGTAAGAGACCCTCTCTTGTAGCAGGTGGGGTAGCAGGCATGTCATCCAGTGGCCCTTGCTTCAAGGGGAAGGCTTGTTTGGAGCGGGCAGAGCTTGGAAGCAGACAAGATCAAAGGACTGGTGTCTTGGTAAGCCCTCGTGTGAAGGGTGCAGGGCTGGTAGGGAAGGCTCAGTGCTCAGCTCCTGGTGGCTTCACCCAATCCTACTCCACTTGCAGCCCATGATGAGTAAAAGGGATGAAGCCAGCTCTGTCAAAGGTGGGCTTTTTGTGTGTCAAAGTAGCTGTACCAGCTATCTGGAATAAACACTTTCTGGTGTCCTGTGATCTAGCATGACAAATATCTAGCTTATTCATTAACACAGGAAAGGAGACCTTAAGTGTTTTAAAGTGTGGGGGAAAAAAAAAAACCATGTTGCTCAGACTCACTTTGATTCAGATGAAGCAATTTTGCAAGTCTAATAATGCAGCTTTTGGCCTTTAGTGTTATTTACAGGAACACTGAATTCAAACAGACCTGCCAGGTTTGTTTAAAAAAAGGAGGGGACTGGGTTTCTATTTACATCACCCCCTCGTTAAATCAGTTTGACACTGCAGTATAGAGTCGATGCCCTCTGGTTGGCAGCCTCGTTACCATCTGTAATGACTGTAACCTCTTAAAATATAAATAATTTATGTTATAACAGCAAATACAGTTTGGAAGGAAGAGACATTTGGGGAAACTGGGATCAGAAAAGGCTAGAGTGAGTCAACACGGGCCTCTCTGTTTCCATGGAATTACGAGCATTACCCTACCCACCTTAACTGCGATCAAACTGCAGCCCAAATGACCCAGCCCACTCTCAGCACGGGAAATATTGCATCAGCTAATCAAGTAGGAAAGTCTAGTACTAAGCGGGAGATCTCCCAGGTGGGGAGCGTGCTGGACTGGGACCCAACAGGGACCAGATTTATTTTCCAGCTCAGTTGCCAATTTTTGTCCCACTCTAGGCAGAACCTCTAACTGCGAGGGGGAGGAAATCTGTATAAATAAATGAAAAATTTTAGCAAACAGCTGTTCTGGCATAAATACCTTGTCACATCCCATTTTATGCTTTTTGAAACAAACTTTACCCGTGCTTCCTCTGCTGCACTTGGACTAATTTATCATGCATTATGTATGTTGCTCCATCTCAGTGTTTAATTATTCATGAATCCCTCCACCCTCACCCCCTTTCCCCTTCCACTTGCACAAGCATCAATCAGCATGATTCATCAACTCAAGCCCTTCATCACCACCAGCTCTCAGGTGTGAGCCTGCAGCCTGGCCCAGCTCTGGGCATTGCTAACTTCTGCCAGAGAAACCAAAATCCTGCCTGTTTACTGACTGGGTTGGTTCAGACCTCGGGAAGGCGTAGGAGCACTGTGTCAGACCAGGAGGCTGATGCTTGGAAATGTCAGTCTCCCTGTAGGCTCCCTAACAACCCTCCAGCCCCTCGAGCAGGTGCTGTGGGCTGCGGAGAGCCCGGTGTACCCCCAAAAAGTGTGGTGCAGCCACCAACGCGTGCCCCAGAAACCCTGATGCGAGGTGTGAAACAACCTCCCCTCAGCCCCCAAAGTGGCGGGAGGCCCTGAGGAGCCGCCTCCACATCCACCCCCTCCTGCCCACCCCGGCCTGACACCAGCCCCGGAGGGCCCTGAGGGCACTCTTACCTGGGATGGACTCTCTGTATCTCTCAGCGACATCTTCATTTCTATTTGGAGGGACATATCTGAAGAAGGGAGACGTACCTGCCAGGTGACACAAGGGCCGGGCACCGCCTCAGGGCTGTGTGACAGCTGCAGGGCTATGCCTGTCCTCTCCTCTCCTGAGCAATGGAGGGACCGGGGTAGATTGGATGTGGCGGCCAGGTCGGACAAGGAGCCTGGACCTAATGGCAGCTTGGTGGCAAGGAGAAGGTCCACGCCGGGTGTTGGTGCGCGGGTACTGGCAACAGCAAAGCTGTGGGGCGGCCGCTGTGAGGAGAGGGGGCAGCCGGTTCCAGCCGGTTCCCCCCCACAGGGCACCGCCCAGCCTGTCCATGAAGCCGGTGGCGCCTCTGGACAGACGTTTCCAGAAAGGGCCCAGAGGCAGCCAGGAGTGAGGAACAGCCCTGCCGGCAGCCAGCCGGAGGGAGAGGAGGGGCAGGGGGAGCTCGGGCTGCCGGAGCAGGGATCGCCGCTCCCGCCGGCCGGGACGGTGTGAGGAGGAGGGAGGGCGGAGAGGGACCGTTATGGCTGGCAACTGCCCCCCTCACCATCCCCCTGCACCTCCCCGGGCAGAGGAGTTGGGAAGGAAGGAGCGAAGTTGAGCCTGAGGTAAAAAGTTGTGGAGGTGTGTGTGTTTTAATTTGTCTTTGTTTCTCACTATCCAAACCTATTTTAATTGGCCCAAGCCGTGTCCATTTTGCCCATGATGGTAATTGGTAGGCAGTCTGCCTGTCTTTATTTTGGCCCACGAGCTCTTTTATCTTACTTTTTCCCCCATCCCGTTGGGGAGGTGGGGTGAGACAGCAGATGGGTGGGGGTCTCCAGCCAGCTGAGGTCAACCCACTGCATATTATTATTTATCAAATTACGAGCCTTGCACTTGTTCTTTTCTCTCCTGTTAGCTTTACGATTGTCTCTCCACTATTTATTCTTCTTTAGATTTACTGTATGTGTTTTTGTGGGCAACACAAAATGGACAATTTCCCTGTGAGCTTCACTCTCTCCAGCACACTCGAGTTTCTCCTTATCTCTGCATCTCAAGGTACATACCCTCAGGTTGGCAGATCCATCTTTGCTTTCATAGTAGTACCACCTCTGTGTTTAGTCCACTGTTTTCAGGGCACTCATGTTTAAACCCGTGGAATAAGGTATTAATACAGCACAGTAGCTTTCTCTGTGAGGCAGTATCTTAGAAGCTGTTCTCAACTGCCAGTGCCACAGGAATTTTGCTTTAACTCAAGTATGGGCTCAACAAGATCATGCATGGGAGCCATGAAGAAAGGCTCCTTAGAAGAAAACCTTTGATGCCAGTCTGGTCCTTCTGAGTCAGGTTCCCAGCATGCAAGTCCAGAGGCACAGCCAAACAGAGGAAAAGTAAGAAATTATTACTGGTTTCTGTAATTTAAGTACTAGATACTATTTCTTGCATTTTATTCCAGCCCCCATTTCCAAACAGCCACAGATAGAATTGTGTTAAAAAAAATCCCTTTCTCCTCCTTTTAGTAACAGTGATGTGCTGCAGTGTAGAAGAGGTATAAATCTGTTGTCACCACCATTCTGCTGGCCCAGCGCCCTCACCTCCACTCTATTGCAACTTTAGTTAGCACAGAACGCCTCAGTCAGCATCACCAGCAAATGCATCAAGTATAATTTGCTTTTTTTAACTTTTAAGGCTTTCCTTCCACCTTGCATAACATTACTCAGCTGATCTCTTAATTTCCTATGTGCAAAAATCAGCTCTTTGTTCTGAAACCACACAGCTTTCATCTGCTGCCAAAGGGGAATCCATCTGGGTGCTGCAACTTCCGCCCTTTGAAGACTCCTCCCCACACCCGTTAGCAGGCAGCAGGCCTGCGGCCGCGTTCAGGATGCCTGCCTGGTTTTGGTTTAGAGCAGGGAGGACTGGAGACAGCAGGTGTACACAGGCTGCCCACAGACCCCTCCTTGCAACTAAACCAGTCAGCTTCCAGGGCAGAGGGATTTGCCCAGGTGCAGCAAGACCTACTCACCACCATGTTTTCTGTTCGCTTTCTGCCTTTGCTGTGAAGTTACTTAGGAGTAGTTGGCATTTCATTTAACTGAACGAGTTATTTTGGGTTTTCCCATCTGTTGCAGCACTATTGTATCTCCTGGTTTCCTGTGCTGTGGCTCTGCTCGGCACGGCGGGCCCTGGGCTGTTCCTGGGGACCGGCCCATGACAGGGAGACAGAGCCCTGGCAGCTCCTTTGCAAGGCACCACAGTGAAATGCTGCTCTGTCCACTGCGACTTCCTAGGCTGGCCCCTCAGCTGCTTTTGCATAGCAAGAACCAGAACAAAAAAGCCAGGCACGTCCTCAGATGACCGGTTTACCCCAAGTGTCTCTTCCCCCACCCACAGCCTTTAGCACCGGGAAGCCCCCCTAGCCAGGCACCCTCACCCCTGCTGCCTGTGACTTTGCTCAGCTCCGACCCCCCCACCTTATGTTTCAGTTTCATTGCTGAGGTTATTTATTGCTGTAATTAGTCAATCGATTCTCCCATATGCGAATACTGAGCCATCCTGAGACTGTCACTTCAAAGGACTTTTGTCAGATTTGTCACCAATAATTAAACCATCTCCACCCAAGCAGACTGCGCTTTTGATCAAGAATATGCAGTTTGCTCCTGACTGTGGGCCAAGGAAAGCCATGATTTGATCACAGCACTGGCAGATGTCCTAGTGAGCAGGGGAAACTCACTTCGTTATGCTTAGCAGCTCCTGCCTTTCAATCATGGGAAATCGTAATTTGACTATTAGCATGTAAGAATTTTCCTTACATGCCAGCAAAGTTAAAAGGCCACTGTCAGCTTGGAGCATGATGCCTTCCCTATGGAGGCTGATGAGAGACTCCACGCTAATCTCACCCTGCTGTTTGCCTGCTAGTTTCTGGTACAGTCCCAGGTTATTAAGACGTTATATTCGTTGCAATGGAATTATTTAACTATGTGGAAATGCTTTATTTTTCCCCTTGTCTGTTGTGTGAAGCAAGAAGAGAGGCACCACAGCCTCACTTCTGCAAACATTTGCAGTTTACACCTGCAGCGAAACATGCAGATTTTCCCCACCACAGCCCCTTGGCTCTGGTACAGCAAGAGCGTGTTCTGCTGCCCCCAGCCCCTGGGAAAGCGATTCAGCCCCACCACGCAGGTGCTGGAGAAGATGGCAATTCATTCTGCTGGTCCCTTTTGGGGTATTTCATAGGTGACTTTGTGTCTTTGTTAATGATGCCAACATTCATTGTCCAGGCACAGAATCACCCACAAATCTTCTGATTTTATTCCCACTCCACCTGTTTTCCTGAAAGGAACTACTTCTGAACTTTTTTCAAAACTGCCTTCAGATGTCTCCTAAAAATTTTGTATCTAAGAAGTCCAGAAAATGGTAGATAACTGCAAATGCTGCTTGTTAGGGTGACCATGCTCCTCACACTGCTGTCTTGTGCCTCACTCAGCTGCTGATTATATTTATCTCCTGCCTCTGGTCGTATCACTGATTGCAAACTCTCTCCTTCCCTCCTCAGCAGCTCTGTCCCCAGCCCAGGAAGCAGCCAGCTTGACTCCTCTGGAGCCACTGTGCTTTTTCCAAAATAAACTTAATAGGAAAGTCCTTGAAAGTTGAAATCTTCACAGAGTGAAAATCCAATCCCAGGAAAAGTCGCAGTGTTGTGTTTTCTCTGAGCACAGAGAGCGCAGCCTCAGCAGACCATGGTGCTGGTGGCTGTGTTTTCACATAGATTCTGGCTCTACTTAGTAAAAGCACTTACAACATATTGATTACTTTCTGTAATAAACTGCGACTACAACAATGTTTCATCTGGAACCAATTGACCATATTCTATAGAATAATACTTCCACATACTTTAATATCATTAAAAGCCAGTGACTTTGAGAGTGCCTTAAGGCTCTGGTTCAGTAATAACATCAGTAATAACATCAGACTGACTTGTAAAATTTCAGCCTACCCAGCCATGCGTGCTTACATCACACTGGAATAACTTGGCAAGAGGAAAAAAAAAAATTTAAGAAAAATCTAACTTCTGTCTGTGAAACGGAAAGTTGAACACCTAAATACACATGATGGATGGCTCAGTGCAACGCTCTTCAGGAAAAAGCATGTACTTTCCACAGCTGCTTAGAATTAGGCCCTAATTCAAATCTATAAATCAGATAAGAGAATACTGTAGCAAAAATACATGTCTTCTGTGTGTTGACCTATTTCAATACCCAAATCGACCTATAGGAGAGCTATCAGTGTTAGGGTAATTTGTCTTCAATTCTAGACCGCTCAGGTTACCATCTGCAGAAAGTTTAAAGGGATATTACTGATTGGCATCCATATATATTCACATTCCCTGTTCTCTGTCCCACCATTTTCTATCTGGGTGCTTGATTTTGCTCAAAAAAAAAAAAGTGAGCACAGTTTGCCAAGGTCCCTGTGCAAGCTGTTTGTTCTGGGTATGCCTCCATTCCCTTTCTCATCCGACTTGCAAGGGTAGGGGAGCAGAGATAAGGTCATGTTCCACCTATGACTGAAACTAGTGTTTTCTTTGGATTTCTCAGTATTTCAGTCCCCTTGACTACAAAACACATTTTAGAGAAACAAAAATGGAATATACTCTCAAATCCTGATTGAAACAGTCAACATTCATCTTTAAATTGCTTTAAAAAAATGTCCAAATGGTGAAAAAATAAAACGGAAAGAAATTCCCCAGAAATATTATTTTCAGGTACTGTAGGACTCTTCAAATCTTTGCTTGGTGGCATTTTTTAAAGGCAATGCTTTCTAAAACCCTAAAAAGATCATTTTCAAAATACCAAGTGGCAACATCAAGCGTCTTAACAGGAATAACATGACTGGTACTAACCTGGCACCTGGCACCTGGCAGTGAGCTTGACAAATGAAAATATTGATGGTCTTGCTGCAGCTACCACTATGAAATCTATTTTGCTGGCATCTCAGTCACATTTTAAAAGATCATCATGCAGAGGAAAAACAATACCTTTAGGCTTATTATTAAATTACAAAGGTTTTAAAGGTTTGATTGATCCTCATTATTCAGAAATTTTTCTCAGTATTTTGGTAACTGTCCTCCAGAGCTCGGCTTTCCTCCAGCACGTGCCAAGCCAGCCTGTCACCCTCAGCGCTGGGAGCGTGGCTCAGGCCAGGGCAGCAGCCGAGAGCCGCTCAGCCCGGCCCAACCCTGCTCGGAGCAGAGCTTCCACGGGACCGGTGCTGATATACGAGCACGGGAAGTTTGGATGTGAAGTGTTATTTCTAGTTTTGATTTATTCCTTGCTCAAAGGCAGAGGGGGTTTGTAAGCAGCTGGGTAGTTGTAGATACATCTTTCAGGAGATGTATTTGCAGCTTAGAGCATTTGCTGAAGCTCCCTCACACGCCCATCCCCATTATAGCTGTGCTTGTAAAAAATATATAGATCTATCACTAGAGCTTTGCATGCTGTATTTCAGGCTGGAGATGGAAGAAGCCAAAGTAACGCAGCAGATGTTGCCGGATGCTTTAAAAGGTGCATTTAAAACTTCCCTAAGGACCTATGTAAAAAACAGCATGGAAGAATCACGGTTTAGTGTTACACACACACACATAAACAAATCCATTAACTGAAAGAGCCTTTTAACTGTTATTCATATTGAGCAGTATGAGCAAGCACGCCATTGTTTGCTGTCTTTATTGATGTATCTGCACTGTGTTCAGCAATCCTATAAATCCGTTGCTGCTGGAAACATCTGTGGAGCAGACTGATAAGCTGGGAAATGAGCACACAGCCCACAGCGCCGAAAAACCAGCTCCAGGCTGGTCCGAGCCAGAGCCCTTACACTTTGGACTACATGCACCATCAGAAAATGTCTAGGCATCATTAAGACTCAAGTTTAAGAGCACTTTCCAAGGAAACAAAGGACTATTTGGCATTGTCAGGCTATTGCTGAACTTAAGTTTCTGAAAAAAGATCGAGTGTACAAGACTACAGATGAGCAGGAGGTACCTAGGCCCCGCGGAGCCGGCAGCCAGCCTTATGCAGGCACGGTGGCCTAGGCTTAACCACTGACGCGGGCCAGGGCCGGAGGGGACGTTAGGCTGGGCTGGAGGGGACAGGCTTTGCACCTGCAGCATGGGGAGAAGGAAGGGAAACAGCACATGGAGAGAGGTTATCAGAGCCTGGGAAGGAAATGAAAAAGCGAGCAGCCTGGCAGGAAAAGCTTTCCCTGGAAAGAACAGCGGTATCATGTGCCATCTGGAGGCTTACAGCAGAAATGAACAGGCTGTATTTCCTTTCTGGAGAAACAGCAGTTGCCTTTTAGGTAGATACATACATACATACCTTAGTCAGAGCTGACATTAGATCAGCCTTTATCACAGAGCCTGTTTTCCTTCTGATAGTACATTCCCAACACTGGAAGCACCACAGCGCAAAATTGCTAGGCAAAACCAAACCAAACACAAACGAGTCCAGCAATCTCTCACAGAGGATACGTGTCTTCTTGCCCATCCTGCCCTGCACTGAAACAAGGGCAGAGACGTAGCATGGTGTGTGGAGAGAGCACTCTGTCCCTAGCAATATTTGTGTAAGCACTATTAATATACTAGGGTTGTTCATGAAACGCTAGCATTACATCCAGAACATCGTTCCAAGGAATCTGGCTTTTCCCTGGTCACTTGGAAAGTTAGAGGTAAAATGTGAGTTAAAGTAACTCTCTTTGGATCAGACTAGACTGCCTTTTCTCAGTGAGAGGGGCTAGGTTGCTAGCTTTGTGCTGGTTGTCAGGAGATGTCTATTAATTTTAAATGAAATAAACCCAGGAAAAGCAACTTGAATGAATAAATGGAGTTCTGCTAAGTAACAGGGATGAAGAACCACCAGCCTGGATCCTGAATCTTCAGATTGAAGAAACAGTCTGAGAGGGGCTCCCAGCTTTTCCCTCTTGGGAGGTGTACAAACGGCTCCTTCCCTTCTGCCAGTAGAGCAGGCAGGAAGCAGCTGCTCCTGGTGCTTCCAGGTCAGGATTTCTGCTTCGTTTGCCTCCTCCTCCCTCGCAGGCAGGAGGCTGGCATGGGCAAAGAGTTTGCCCAAACCAAGAGGAAGGAGAATAGAACGAAGCACAACACTGGAGAGAGACACTTTGGCACCAAGTCCATGAACATTTCTGCAAAGTGCTGAAAATGGAACCATTGAAAGCCAGAGGTTTCAACAACACAAGGTCTTATGTGAAGAGCTGAAAGGGACTCCCTGAAGCAGCACCACACTAACCGGAAAAAGGAAGCACAGTGACTTCTCTGGTGGGCATGAGAAGTGGGAGAACACTGTACCTACCTACCTCAGAAGAAAGTAAACTGTTGATCTTTGCTTGCCTCTCATTCTCCCCCTGGACAAAAGTGATTGCATCTGCATTTTGTAATTAAATTTTACTGAGATCACCGAGGAACTGTTAAGACCTAGCATCTTTCCCATTGCTAAGAGGCCTTTTCTTTTTGCTTGAGAAAAGCAGAGTGTGCAAAGTTTTCAGGTGTTTTTCCCTTCCAAGCTCCCATTTCTGACCCTCTTCCATGAGAACATTCACATCTGTTCATCTTCAAACTCCATTTGCTGCCTGATAACACCCAGCCAGGAAGGGCATGCAAGGGCAGCAGTATTTCTGACTACATCCCATTTATCGAGCAAAGAACAGGACAGAAACGTTACGTCCTTTCCTCTCTGACTCCATCTCTTTAATCTCAAAGGCAGTAAAACTGATATGTGACAGGACCAGGTACAGAACATGATTTCCAGATATAGGGGTTCAGCTCTACCGACCTGAACACACTAGCACTCCAAATGGCAGCCAGAACAGTTGGCTTTACTGAAGTTCTAATATTTCAAACCTATATGATTTAAGGAAAAAAGAAAGTGCAGAAATTTTCTTCCTAAATTCTCTCTCCCAGAGGCTGATTGCCCCTAGCAGTGGTGGTCACCTGCTGCAGGTCCTACACCGGGAGGTTCATTGTCACAACTTCTCTTGTGCAGCACAAGTCTCACCAAGAGCCCTCAGACAACCATCGTGTGGCTGACACATGCTCCCACGGGAAGATGACAAGACAATGATGCTTTGCTCTTCCCATCTCACCATGCAGTTGTTTTAGAAAACACAGCAGAGTTATCACAGAGGATCACAAGCTTTTACAGTACGTGTCAGCACCCCGTGATGAATTGGAGAGTTGCTGAGAGCCAGTATCACCCTCCAGGCATGTGATCCTCCTTGGGAGTGATTCAGATGGCAGCTAGGAATGGAAACTAAGAATTTTAGAAGGGGACTTAACTGACATAATTTCATATGCATCTACAGTCAGGCAATCTGTAATCAAGAAGCCAGCTACAACATTACTAAGATATTTCTGCACCCCCTTCTATCATCCCCCCTGACAACAGAACATGTCCTTCAAGAGAATAAGAAGTCCTCACTTCTGTTTTTCTGAAAGTAAATGAGTCCTAGAAATGCTGGTCCTCCCCCAAGGCAATTTCAGTGAGTGAAAATATTTTGATTGACCTTGGATGAAGCTGTTGTTCCTTGATCTGGTACCAAGCTCTTCGTTTGGAGAAACCACCAGCTGCCAGGACACATTAGCATCGGGCCCTGGTCCTGCCAGGCAAGCCTTGATGACAGATTAACACCCTCGCAGGGAGCCCCAGTGACCATAATACACATCCAACTTCAGTGCCACCCTAGAGGATGGAAGCCCACTCTCCTCATCCATTATAAAGCCCTTTTAAATGAAATGGGTATTTTAGCAAATTAATTTTATTCAAAAGGAACTGAAAAGAAAACCCCAAGAAAGGAAATACGAGACAGAAAGTGCTCTAGGATGATGCTTTTTAATTGTTATTTTTATATCTTTAAAAACAAATCAAACCATTAAAAACAGACATGTGCTGAAATTTTCTGTACAACAAATATGAAAACAATAAAATTTGTACATCATTTCAAGATATTCAACAGTCACTTACTTGAAACACATCAACTTTTCCCTTCTTAAGCAGGCCCCAAATGGGAAAAAAAAAAAAGAGTAGAACAGAAATGCAACTGCCACACTGTGGAGCTTTCAGCCTGAAAAGGGGATAGATTTAGATAAGCTACAGTGAGAGAAAACACTGACCAGAGACAGATCTCGGCAATTATAACACAGAGAACATCAGAAGGCAGGGAAAAAGATCTTTGCAGGAATTCAAGTCATCTTGACCAAGAGAGATCCATACATTCATTACCTGTAATCCTCCTCTTCCTGCAGAGATCCTAGGAGGCATGTCCTACCTACTCACAGCGGCACTACGGCCAACTTTATGTTTACAACATTTTAAGCCTTACCAACTTTTTCAACCTATACCTGGGATTAGCAGGTCATTTACTTCAAACTTCGGTCTTTTCTCACAATGAGTCAGTTTTGGGAAGACGTGTATACAGTTGTATTAAAAATGAATACTCGTTAGATGATGACACAAGTGAAAATTTGGCGCCTGCTTCCAACATCAAAACAACGAGACAGATACGTTTATTTTCTGTAAGAGTATGTGGGCAGTGGTTAGCAGAAACACATGCCATTCTAGCTAGTTTTCTGATGTTCTGCTGCAATATAATGCAAACACATGATCTAGAGTAGAAGATTCATCTCCCTCTCTTCTGTGCTATACAAAACAAGGGCCTTCTGAAGCAAGACAGCATTCTCCACCCTAAGGCAGCAAGTTCTTGGGAGACCTGGAATAATGAATACTGGCTCTGTGCTCTGCACAGATGTGCAGTAATTAATAGATTAACAGAGGAAAAAAAATAACATGCCTGTGAGGGGCAGACTCTCCTCCCTCCCAGTTCCTTTGGAATGGTTCTGTTTGGTCCAAGTGGTTTATCTTTGTTTGTCATCTGACAGCAGCTTAGGAAGAATGCCGGGTGAGAGATCCACTACATGGACTGCCAGTTTGGATGGAGCTGGGCAGGATCATTAACCTTGTGGGGTTTTTTTAATTTATTTTTTAAAGTATTTCAGAGAAAGAGAGAAAAAAATATTGAAAAACCCACAAGTGGCTGCTACAAATAACAACCCCACAAAACCAAAAGCTGAAGTGCACTGTGGTTTGTCCTCCCGTTTTGCTCACACACAGCACACCAGTTTCACACCAGGTTGTAAAAAAATTCCTCTGGATATCTGTAAAGTTACAGTTGTGCACCAGGAATTCCTACATTTTCCTTCGGCTGACAGTGGATTCTGTGAGGTTGCCAGGTTCCACTGTCATGCCACACATACCCCTAGTATCTGTAGCTTCTTCTGACAACTCTGCTAAAACAAACAAAAAAAACCCCAAAAAATAAACAAAAAAAGCAGCAGAATTCCAGAGACTCTGGTTATTAAACCTTCATAAGATTTTCACCACTTTATAGCTATTCTATAGCATTATTCATAAACTTCATACTCCTCTGCAATGCAACCAGTGCAATGATCGAAAGATCAAAAAAAACACACACCCCCCAGCTACTTAGGAAGTCCTTCACTGGTAATGCCTTCATAAGTCTAACAGTTATGTACCAGAAAAATAAATCCAATCTAATCCTTGACTTGCTGTAAAATCAGCAACTAGGGGTTTTCTGCTTGTTCTGTTTTTAAAAGGACCAGTTAAAACACAGCAGCAGTCTATTGCAAATAATTATAAAACAATTACATTAGATCAATGAGATGCAGGCAGGTAAGATGTGTCTCAGTTTTGAATGGCTGAAACAACTGAGAAATTGGTCTTTACAGCAGAATTTTGTGCAATTTGTTTTGGTAGAAACAGTAAAGCCAGTTAATCTGTTTGGGAGTGCTTGGACACTTGGAACCTTAGTTTCAACATTTTCACAGATTTATATATTTGAGGAAAAACAACAACAATGATAAAAAGACACCAACCTGAGTAAAACTCTATTAGAATAGAGTGATCATTATTCAGTAAATTATATATTGCACCTTTAAATAAATCACTATAAATTGTATAAAAACAGGAATATCAGCCAGGAACACGGAGGAGCTATTCTGTCCTTCATACACACCCACACACACCCCCGCACACACATTCACATATTCACTTGCTCGGGTTTTTTTTACTATAGTTAAAGCTCGGAGTGACAGACCACACTCCTTTTTCCTCTAGCAGAGGCACCGAAACATTAAGGCAGGGGATATTTGTGGTGAAATGCGAAAACAAAGCTCACCTCCAAACTTCTGGAGAGTCCTGCCAACAGTGCAACTACAGTTAAGTTTGACATAAGCCTTATTTAAAAATCTGTGTTCTCATTAAGAGTTTCAGTACAAAAATAGAATCTCTGCTGTTTTTTTTTTCTAGAGTAGCAACTAGAAAAGGCACAATTTCCAAGTATAAATGTCCACGTGAAGGAGCTGTTTGTACTCCTTTTTTAAATAAAAAGGAACACAGGAAAAAAAAAAAAATCACAGAGGCACATATCTATTAGCTAAGTAACCAGATACAGTAGATAAAATATGTTCCTGAAACTTATAATTAAATATATTAAAAAAGCCCACAAGCCTGGTGTCTGTAAATGAAATCATATAAAATTGTAATAAAAAGCTTGTGTTATTATTTTAATATTTAAATTCTAGTTCACCGTTCATACTGCAAATGCTATTTCACCTATCAGTACTGTTAAATTCCCAAGAAAAAGCAAGATTCCTCTGTTAACTTTAAATAGTTTTGCTTGTTGTTTTGGTTTTTTTTAATATCAATCTGCAGCTCCTGCCAGCATTGTGTTTTTCCTCCTGTAGATCACATCTTCGAATGCGGACAGACCTGGAGAAGCCAGACACGAGACACTGCACACAACCCCGGACGAGTAGAACATCTCCCTTTCCTCTGCGCAGGTAACACCTCCTGGAGACACCGTGTTCCATCCAGGCTACGCATGGTAGCCATTGGCCTTCCCAAAGCCTGGCCCAGGTGTGAAATTTTCATAGATTGCCATTGCTGTCATGTTTTGGTAAATAAGATCAGTTTTCTTGTCTTTCTGGGATCTAATAATATCCATAACACACTGGTTTAGGAAGACGTACTGGTCCTGATAGGAGAAAAACAGAGGGTGATACATTTCTAGAAAATACCTGATTTTGGAAGTAATTCTGCTCCTGAATATAAGTTTTGGGGCTTGGATGCACCGCACTGAATGTTATCACAGAGTATTTTCTAGAAGTTGTATGTATAGTTCATAGAAAATAGGGCTGGAAAGGACCTCATGATGTGATCTGATCAACCCCTCGTAAAACGCTAGGATCAAATTTATTGTCATGCCTAACACCCTCTTAAAAGACTCTCATGATGGAGATTTTACAGCCTTTTTCAAACCAGCTTGACTTAATCCAACACACCTCTTTGGATCAAAGTGATAATTTCAGCAGGGACTCATGTGCTCCTGCAGAACACAAAAGCTGCACACTGAGACCACTTGACTCAAGATAATTCTGGCTCACAGCTATAAGGATAAAACTCATAGGGGTAAAACAAGCTGCAAAAAAATCCTTCTCAGAGTTTGATTCTTTCCAGCTGCAAATGCCAGTTCTACCTTCGAAGCACTCTGTAAAGAGACTGCGTGGATGTACTACAGCCCTTGGCTGCAACTGCTGTTGTGGTAGATGAGGCAGGAAGGAGGGAAGTTATATAAAGAGCAATTTCACATTGCTCCTTGATATCTTACCTTTCTGTAGTTACATCTTGAGTCCACCCTTCCTGGATTATGGCACACATTTGAAAAAACATGCAGCTGGATGAAAGACAGCCTTACCTCAGTTTGCACCATCAAGGGTCGGTGCATGCGAAGATCGTACACCACTCCATACACATCCACCGTATTCTCCATTTCAACCTGCTGAATCAGGCGGTCAATGGCGATGAACGTCCCCGTCCTGCCGACACCAGCACTGCAATGACAGTGGGAAGAGAGTTACTGCCTTCTCTCAACCACCGCCTCACCGGGGACCGATGAAGCGCCAGTGAAGCCAGTAAGATGCCTTTTGTTATTTCAGTGGCACCAGCATTCAAAGTCTCTGCAGGCCAGAGGGGTGGCTCTCACCATCACCAAAAGGGAGGGAGGACATGCTTCCGGGCTTCCCAGCCTGGCACTTGCACAAGATTACAGATAAAAGCACTTGAAGACACAACTTTTTCAGCTAAGTTTTCCAGGCTAGGAGAGAAAGATGGTCTAATTCTCATGAAATTCTGTATTGTGTACTTTGCCACCTACATAGCTTTGCTACGTTTCTGAAGCATGGGGCAAAGGTTTTAATTTGGCAGGGTGAACAGCCCATGTTCTTAAGCAGAGAGTTTTTTTTTTTTAAAATCACATTGAAAAAGAATTGTTCTTAAAAAAAACACAAGATAAAAATGTGTCTAACACAAACATGTTCTTCCTACCTGCAATGCACCAGAGTAGGAGAGTCAATTGGATTCTGACTGCTGTACTCATGAACAAGGTGTCTAAAGTTGATGAGAAGGTCTGTTGTCTCCGGCACTCCGTGATCTGGCCAGGAGGTGAAATGGAACTGGCGCACCGAGTGGCTCTCTGGTGTGTTGGACTAGAGGAATACACACACACACACAAAAAAAAAAAAAAAAAAAAAAAAAAAGGAAACCGGCTTCAGAGGAGCAAGAGTAAGGCTTCCTGCCATAGGTACTGGACAAAGCTCAGCTTCATTAAAGATGCCTGCTAGAAACCGTGCAGTAATTTCATCAATGATATTTCAGTTTCCCTCTTCCTTCCACTCTGGTAGAGAATATTTGGAAATAATTTCCTTTTACTTTCCACTTTACTCCAAGATCATCTCTGCTGCATTACATTTGCTGACAGAGATGGGGCTAATTGTTCAGTCTAGCAGATATTACAAGTATCTGTATAAGCACAAGTTCTGGTGCAAGTCTCGGGGAAGCACGAGCTGCAGGATCACTGAAGGGGCAATTGGTAACTCCCATTAACAGGCTGGGTTTTGCTGGCAGATCCGTTTCTGCCACAGGAAGGGCCCTACTGGCAACTCATTCCTACCTCTAGGTAGATTATTAAAACACTTGTGAGAAGCCAGAGCACCTGAACAAACACGTACACATAAATATCACAGGAGTCTTGTTGCCAGTAAATAGTGTGAAAGGTTTTAAATCAGACTTTTCACAGAAAGCAGACGAATGCATTCAAAGCCTCAAGTTAAAATAAGCCACACTTATCCTTTTCCCTCAGATAACTCTGAATTTGATTAAGTTTTAGTGAAATTATTGTATTCTGTCATTCCAGTGTTGCTTGACATGTGAAGTCACAGTGATATGATACACCACTTCTGTAGGTATTTACACACTAACAACCGAGGGGGTACGCACGCACCTTTTCTACAGTGAAGTCCCTTACTGTCCATTCTGGAAGGACAGCCTCTGAGACCATTGTCACAATAATGTCACCATAGCTCTTGGATTGTTTGTCTGGCCAGTATTGCTCACATTTTGTCTGAGAAGAGAGTTACAAGGTTCCACACATTACACACAGCAATGAAACAATGGACTGTTAAAGTAACACACCACCTGAAGCAGGGCTTCAAAGCACGTCACCCTTCCCAATGGCCTATCCCAGGGCAGGAGAAGCTCCACCAAAACCATTCTTTAGGGAGAAGAACCCACCCTTAAAGACAGCGATTCCACAACCCTCCTGAGACAATCTATTCTGGTAGTCAGCAGATATCAAAATGGGAAAAAATAAAAAAAAAAAATTGGCTTATTTAATTTAGAAAACAGTCTTCCAGTAAGTGGATGGTTGTTAAAAGAAAGGAGTCAGTCTCCAACCTACTAGGGTAACAACAAAATTAGAAGAGATCCAACCATCTTCAAGAGACAGTTCAATTTTAATAAAAACATACCCGGGCTTGTTCAACACATTTTGTCAACATAACAATAGAGTAGATATTCTTTTCCCAAATCATGCGCCAGAAGTCTTCTATAGTATTGGGTAAAGGACCCTGTGCAGCAATAAATGCCTTCTTTGAGTTATAGCCCTAAGAACAAAAAACCAAAATAAATATATGTAGATACACGCATATGTGCATCAATGAGACATAAAAAGCTAATTTTAAACATCAGCATGAGCTGTTAAGTCTACATCATAAAAATACACATTACATTTCATTACAACTAATGAAGTGACTTACAGGCATATAGTTTGCATTAATATAATCATCAGTTGCAGAGCTTTGATCTGAAAGTTTAACACGAGAAATATCATCTGCAGAAAGAAAAAAGGAAAATCATGAATTTTAGAATGAGACCCTTTCAGCAAAATAGTATTATCTAATGCACAGTTTTAAATAAAAGGTGTTTTAGAACAATGTGCATTTTAAGAATAAGAATATATCTTTAGGAATCATAAATAGCAGTAGTTTAGAATTTTTATGATGAAAGCCTTCAGAAAAATGGGTGGCCAGGATAAAGATTCAGAATACTCAACACAGATTTTTTTTTTTTTTAAACATGGTTTGGTTTTGCATATTTATATATTTTTAAACCAACACAAAATTTACTACAGTTTTAATTGCTGGAGAAAAATAGGTGATTTGTCTCCTGCTGCCATTGCAGCTGATGTTTTTCCTCCAAAGCATCCCTAAGTACCAGTCACTGTTCACCTTCCAATGCCTTCTTACACTCTGCTATGCTGGGGTGCCCGCAGACAGCCTGGCAGGGCTTAGGCTTGTCATTCTTCTGCAAAGCTGGCAGCAGGGTCTTAACAGTTCTCACAGCTCTGCACATCTACCTGTCCGTAGTTAACTGTTAAACTCTGTTTTTTTCAAACTGACTGCAAGTTTCTCACAAACGGAAAATTAAAAATTATTTAAGGGCAAGTTCTTTAAGGAACTTTCTTGAGGGAAAGTTTGGGAACTTTAGAAAACACCCTTGAGGGAAAACTCTTTAGGTTTGCTTACACAGTGATTTTGGGAAAGCAGCAGCCCAAATTCATTCCTTTGAAAATTGATGACATTAATGCCCCTTTGAAGCCTCTGGGTACTATTAAATCCAAATCCAAGGTTTTTCACCTGAAAACTCAACCAGTAGAAGATGCAAAACCAAAGACAGTAACTCACATGGTAAGACGTTGTTGTATCTATTTTTTCCCCGATTCTCAGCGAGCTCAGCAGCAAATTTGGGCTGATGAACACCAGCAGACTTGAGTTCCTACAACAGAAAAAGGGTTCATGAGCACCTGGTTCTGGTTTAGGAATTTTACAGAAATACATGATGGCAACAGACAAATGCTCCAACCACTCTTGGCCTTTGCTGTAAAAGTAGGCATGTTCAACTGGGATAAATGGTGACAAAACCCACTCTTTTTACAGGGTGGGAGGGTGACAGTGGCAAATCTGATAAAGAAGGGATTAATACAGAATTTTGGAATAGTAGTGTGTTTAAAACCTAGAGGTGGGCTTCAAAAGCCCAGGAACAGTTTTGCTGAAATACACAACACTGACATCAACAGCACACTCATTCTGACCCCAAGGCAGCAAACTACTTTGCATAAACTTTGTGGACATTACAGGGAGAAAGGGAGCAAGTACATCATGAAAGGACTGAAGGAAGCAAAATCAGAGAGGAAGGCAAGGCGGAGCACCAGCCTGCAAAGTACAATCAAAGGGACAGAATTTGATCTGGAAAGAAGAAGAAAGTCAATTAATAGCTTCAAGAAGATGGGGAAAAAAAAAAAAAAAAAGGAGATTCTTTAACAGCAGACATGACAACACAGAATCCTTAGTGACACTTGATTCCTGTCTTTTGCACCATAATAACTGAGCTTTAGCACATTTCATAGAAAAATATTTATGGTCACTAAGCAAATCATAACTGCTGTTTCTCTGACTGCTCCTTCAAGCTATTCACAGGTGTGGTTTGCAAATCACACCTACGCACTAAAGAAAACAGTGATTTCAGCAAGAGACCTGTCTTGCTGTGTAGAAAAACAAAAACGAGGAAAAAACCAAAGTGCAGGGGAGTTAAATAGCTTTCCCTAGGCTAACTGTAGCGTGACTGTGGCAAGGACTCAGGAGATCCTGTCTGGTGAGAGCTCTGACCAGCAGGCCATGCTATAAGCTCACAGGTAGAGATAATAGTTCAGGATGTAAAGTGTTTATCATGCACTTCAACTAAATTTGGAGCTGAAGCAGGGAAAGGAAGGCTATACATGTGGCTTAATAATCTCTATAATAAAGGTCCCCTCTGTTCCCCTTCAGTAAGCCTCACGTATGCTCCACAGGAAAGCTAACTTGCCTTTCCAAAAATATTTGTCATGAGCTCTCTCCACTGAGGGTACATACCTCATACTCTTCAGCAAAACCACAGTTGGAGTCAGCTTGCTGCTTCTTGAAGTAGGACTCAAAGTTCTCCACTTTAATCATTTTTGATCTAAAATAAGAAAATGCATGTATTGTTAACTGGTATTAGGTAAATAAACCATAAATTCAGTTAATGTGTTAGAAAGTGTGCTTTACTTACTTCTTGATTCTTCAGGGGAGGGTGGGGGGAAGAAAAAAAGGTTGATTAGACACATGCAGCTGTATTTTTCACTATGTAAATCTAAGAATGAAAGCATGACTGTTAGTAGCAGCTGCAAAACTGCATTTACAGGGGACAGGATATCAAGCACAGCATTTAACTGATCTGTTAAACCAAGGAGAGAATAGTGCATCCTTCAGGAGAAGAGTATCACAGAAGGTGTCAGTCAGTCGCTTCGGTGCTCCCATCAGACTGGTCCCATTCCCTGGTGTATTTTATGTCAACTACCAAAGTCTACACAGGTCTTCATGGGATGCCATGCCGTTCCATCAGCACAAAAATTGGTACAAGAACCAATAATGTGATTCAATTGCACTGCCTGTGACCTCCAATATATTGTGGTTGCCCTTCCATGGCCAGCTTTTACAGTCTCAACATTATCAGAATTAATGGCTCAGCACAAAGTAGTCATAAAGCAAAGGAAAATTCAGGCCACAGCACAGAGTTTTACCTATGTGCACTTTACCAATAATTTGGATTGTTTCCTCAACGTGCACAGAAGCCTACGTTTCACTCAAACATCCTGTTTTTCAGAACTATGTGGAGCATTTGTGTGTCTAATAACAATTCATGAAGCAAGCACTCAAATCCCTGTGGCAGCTCTAGAAGTCTCGATCAATATGATTATTTCTAGTCTGCAGGCTGGAGTCTTTAAATTCCATGAGGAATTAATACTGCAAAATTCTATACAAAACTGCACAGAAAACAAGTATCTGGGTTCAGAGTAAGTTTTGCAAATATCACTTGAGCTCAGAAAACAATGTGTGAAAGGATATGGACTTACTTAATTGGAGAAAAGGACACTTCAGTATTTCTTTTATCTTTCCTATAAGGCAAAAGAAAACACAATAGGTTCACAGTAGAATTTAATGGAATGCACATGAGATTTCTGACGACAGCTATTTCCTGTGCCTGTTCAGAACAATTTCTTTTAAAAGTCTCATTCTGTGCAAAAAAAACCCTCCTGAGGCAAACCCTGTACCTGGAGTAAGAATAAAATATCTCATCCTTCATTCAATGGTGGTGTGCAATGAGACTGTTTCTTTTTGTGGGAACCAGAGTATGATGCCTGAACATAAAGCATGTAAGTTTGGTGGAAGAAGTACATCGGAGGGATCTGCATCGTTAGCTAACATCTCAGGAGAATTGCTACTACTCCCAGAATCCCTACAGTAAGTGTTCAACAGTGATGTGTCAGTGGTATCGAAAGCGGTAGCTGAATGAAAGTAACTGTTCCTGGCTTTAAAGGAAGCTCTTCTCATTATTGTCCACCGCTATCGGATACAGTTGTAAAAATAACAGCAGTTAATCAAAGAAACTAAGAAAACTGGACTAAGGGCCCTACAGCTAACTATTTAGAAAGGATGTACCATGTGATCAGAAGTATGAAAAAGTCTTTGCAGACTCTTAAATCCCAGATTATTTGGAAAGGATTGGAAACTGAGAGACCAGCTCAAACCCCAGGCAACTCATCAGCTTCTGGAAACTCCAGAATGGAAGTTTCATGTGACAGGCCTTCAAGTGATTAATGGATAATTTAAAATAAAACCATCTAAGATACAATTACACATGTCTTCTAGCACAATAATTTGTGGTGTTTGCTTACTTCTGACTGAATTACTTCATCAGCATGCATGAATTCAGAAGAGCTAAACAAAACAAATCTTAACTCATTAGTTTGTAACTATGGGGTTGAACAAAGTCATTTAACTAGCTTGATACATCAACTCTAATCAGTAACATACAAACAAGATTTTTAATAGAATATATTTTAAAGCATCATGATAGAAGTGTATAAAACAGAAGAAGAGACCTTTTTAGGAGAAAGATACAGAAGTGAAATACTGGTGTTCCTCATCACAGCAAATACAACAACGAACACACATTACCTTCTCCTTCTCCAGAATATGAAACCCCCTATAGCGACTACAGCCAATATAGCTAAAAGGCATCCAATAACAGCTCCAGCAATAACACCTGATAAAAGACAACAAGTATTACTCATTACTGATTTAGCTCTTTGGTAATCATCTAACTCAATCAATGTGCTACAAGAGAACCTTACAAGTGATAGAGCACACTCCACACACTACTAAATGTCTTTTCTTTACTGAGCCCTTTGGTAGTACCAGTATTGAAAGCTCATTAAGAATAATAAACCAAGGATGATAAATTAATAAAAAATGGGATCAGAGGACCAGTATTTGCATTTCAGTACACTCATTTCTGATTTACTAGAACTGTTAGAACATCAGCTGGTTTTTGCTCCTTGTTTCTGTACCAAAGTCTCACTGTGCCATCCAATCCCTTTTAGCATGCCATGGGCAGCAGAGCATTTACTTCCACAGGAGAAGTCATACATGGAAAGAAGAGGTCACCCACAGAACCAGGAAGGTTTGAATTTACAGAGCAGTGTCACTGCAAAGCTAGAAAGAAACAGTCCATCGCTGAGAAACCAACTGGTGTTTTGCTGTTATGAAACTTGCCATAATTAAGGCATCTCCACACACTGTGTATGTGCCCGGCCACCAGTCCTACATTTGACATTAACTATACCTGGATCCTGGGGTAGCAAAACCGCCTCAGAACAGGGTGAAAATGATACATAACTATCTTCCCCCACAATGATGTTGGCCACAGTAAAGGTTATATTAGTGAAACCTGCAACACTTGCCCTGTTGGTAAGGGAGAAGGGAAAGAAAAAATCAGGTACATTACATGGCCTTAACAGTCTTAAGCAAGATCAGTAATCTTTTTGTTAGATGGTCTTTTCGATTTCAACTGCAGCAAAATAAATCAAACAGTGGCTTGAAATAAATACCTGTATGAACGAAGTGGAATCAGCGGTCCATTTTCGTAGCCATACATTGTGTTTCCCTTGCCTACATTAACGATGTTTGTACCATTCTGAGAATGAAAAGAAGGCGGTTTTGCCTGCTCTGTTTTTATGACATATGTTACATAGGTAACTGTCTTCGTCTTCTTGAAATCTTTGTATGTGTTGTTCAATTTAGACTTCAAAGATGCACAACCTTCAGGAAAAAACAAGGATATATGTGGTATATATCATCCACTGATTTTGTATCAATGAGCACAGTGGCTGAGATGGTCACATTAACCACAGTTGTTATTACTCCATAAATACTGCCTGAAATGACAGGCTGAGTGCAACAGACAATTTCAGAAATCTCTTCTACTACAACACAATCTACTGAACTACCTCCCTACTTCCCAGTGTTACTTGTTTTGATGTCCTTTTGGTTTCACTTCTACCATGTATAGTGGAGCTTCTCTGTAGAGGTACATTAGTGGTGGATTCTGGTATCCTTGTGGACAACCTTCACTAGACAAGTCAGTTATTTCCATACACACTCTATCAACTATCATATGTAGAGAGTACAATGCAAACAGTGTAGAAAAACTCAACTGGTACTTGGTAACATTGTGCTACTCAAACAGCATCAAGCCTCTTTCAGGGTGACACTAAACTCATCCTGACCTATAACTCCTTGCTGTGTCTTAGAAGTCTCACACCTAAACCCTAAGACATGAAAGAGTTAATTTCTGCCTTTTCTTGACAGAGACAAGCATTGGACAAAACAGTGATCAGAACAGTTTCTCTTACAGAAGACTAAGAAGAATGGGCTACTGCAGTTGAACAGTGACCAACAGGACACCATCTGCAGAACAGCACCACTTTACAGTTTCTGTTGTTAGAAGATGAACACTAGAAACTTGAGACAGGTTATACAGTGAGGCACATGTGATGACCTAAGAGGTAATAAACAAGCTCAAATTACCAGTTGTCCAACAACTCAAGAGCAAGCAAACTGATGCAAATATTCAAAGTGGTGTGGGGGTAAGAAAAATGGTGCTCATTTGGCTGAAGTTTGCATACATTGCTCTCTACTGACTGCCTTTACAAAGCTAAGAGCTCCTTCCAAAAACAGATAAAGTATTGAATTCACCTTTAAAAAGGACTCGCCTTGCACGAGCTCCAAAAGCTAGAAAAACTCTAGTAGGTTTTTTACAGTTGTGTAGACAAGGTTTGATCTGCCAGTAGTGAGCTGGTGGCTCACTGTCACCAACAGCAAAGCTCTCAGCAACTGTGACTGTGCAGGAACGGGGTGCAAGACAGCTCTTGCAAAGCACTAGTTTGGTTACATTAAAAGCAGTTGAGGTTGCAATTAACTCAGTTGCCTAGAAAAGGGTGTTCAATACTGTCCAAGACACGTTATATGTCCTGTCTGGTCCCTAGTTCCCATTCCAAAAGGATGTACATCCCAGGTTGTATCTGCAGCTCTTTATGGATGCCTTGCATATCACCCTAGGCCAAACAGCCTTAGACACCATTGCTTACACAGCTGAACAAAGTCCCCTCTGTCTATCCTAAAGGTAATGATGTCTGTTTTAACACAGAGAAACACATCTCAAGCATATTAATGCTATTTCAACACTATAAAGCTGAAGCGATGCTTGGCTGTAAGGATGGTTTCCTGCTACTATCAAAGCACTCAGATTCTGTATTATAAATACAGGCAATCTTCCTTCCTTATTTCTCTCAATAACATCTTGGAAGTCCTCTCTCCTGAATACCTTGCAATCAAAACCACACAGAAGACCACACTGAATCTCATCAAGACTAAACAGGACTGGCTGAAGGTACAGGCAGAGCTGTTGCTGCCTTCAAGACTGTCTTCAAATCAGCAACTCTGGGGCAGCTGAGTAGGCATGTGAAAAATAGGGATTTTCTGCACTGATGTACTATACATATACGGGCATTTCTTGGACATATATTATATAGAAAACCCAGAATAAAGATCTACAGTCAAACTGCTGCAAGATGAGTTTCCAGTGTTAAGACAAAGGATAAGCATGAATGGCAAATCCCTCTTGGGGGAAACTATTTCCATCAGCTGCTTTATTCCTCCAGTGCACTGGCAGAAATGAAAAGATGTTCAACGAGAACTTACACTGCAAAGGAAGGTTCCTTAATTTTATGATTTATCAGTAGACATTCACCAATTAAAGACACCTCTCTGTTTTGATGCTTTAAAGATGCGAGTTTGATAGACCACACTCTAGCTTTCTGTGGCGTTCAACCTCCTGTAGAATGTAATGCTGACAATGCTACTCAAGCCTTCCACCAGCACCCCATGTCTCTCAGTTAAAGTGTTTTAAGTGAAATCCGAAGGAAAATTCTCTTTTTTTTTTTTTTTTTTAAGATATTACTGCAGGTATCTTCCAGCTTAATACGGGAGGGGGAAAACCATCCCACATTCCAAAGCTGCTTGTGTTAGTAGCTCTGAAAATTATTCTGTGGGGAAAAAAAAAGGATACTACACAACCTTGTGGCAGGAATCACTGGCAAATCAAGAGGACAACAGCACAGTGGCAATACATACGAAACATATACAAGTATAAGTCAGGCTGGAAAAGGCTGAGTGAAAACAGTGGCTTTCTGAAAAGGGGTGATCTGACTTTAAGCGAGCAAGGTATTTTTGCTTCATGATTTCTGAAAGATGAAAGTACTGAGTCAGCTTTTTCTCTATTTAGTACCTGTTTAGAGTTTGAAAGGTAATGTCATCTGATAAATTGTTTCACACAGCTACAAGATAATATTGTAACATCTTACCTTGTTCTTCTGTTGTGATCATTACTGCATAGGCTTTTAATGGTCCATTCACTGACTCAAAATCAGAGAATTCAACAGACAATGAGCTGTGACTGACTGCTTTGACTAAAGGTGCTTTGCTTGGAGCAGGCGGGTCTATAAAAAGAAATAGTTTTTAGTACCTTAATGACTGATAAAGAAAAGTTTTCCAAACAAGAAAATGCTGTAATACTAATGTTGTTCATACACTGCATATCTATTGTGCATTCCATTAGACTTTGTATGAATGTAGTGTTTTATTCACAATCTGTAGGCTGATAATGTACTGCACATCGAGGTTGGTATGCTGCATCATGAAGTCAATATTTTGGTCCTATGAATATCTTTCATTCTCAAACCTTAATGCTTACCGGTAATGCTCGTATTACATATTTTCTGCACTGGAGGGCTTTCAGAACTATTTGAAAGAGTTGCAATAGTAACAGTATAGGTGTTGAAATAATCTAAAGACACTGTTCTGAAGACTTCCTCTGAGCCTTCTCTCATGCAGGATGGAGTCCGTTCTTCTTTTTCCCATGTATCATTAATTATTTTAATTTTGAAGCCAGAATTGTTACCAGAAGGGCACTCCCACTTCAGCATTAGGGAAGACTGCTTGGCCACTGGTTCACACCGAAATGAATTCACTAAGGCAGGAACTGAAATAAAATAAAAAAAGAGGCGTAAGAAATCAAGTATTATAGTAAATAGAAAAAGCTGTCTATTTGTAAGTTCTGCGTATAAATACTTGTAAAACTTCAGTATTCCCTTCCACTGTTAAGAAGACGAAGGTACAGCCTACAAGGACTTTCTACCCTATGAGGAAGAGAAGTATTTAGCACACTAAGTACACAGACCTCTTCTGTGCTAACTCCTCTGCAGACAGGTTTACTGAGAAAATTTAGGTTTAGTGTCTGTCAAGATCAGCAAAGTTTTCAAAATACTGTTCAGCAATTGAACATACTACTCTAAGAACATTTTTAGAGTACTATGTAGATTGACACTAACTCCCTGTATAACTGTGAATTAGTGGCCAACAAGTAAGAAAACTAATATAAGCTCTGTGCATTAAGAGCACAGCAGTAGCCATCCTTAAGAGCAGCAACTACAACATGTCAGCTAGTGTGAGAGTTCTATACCACACAATACAGAAATTGCAAACTTACGTCCAGTTATAAAAAGATATTTTAAAAGTTGATGTAGCAGTAACACTGAGAAGAAAGTTCCCTCTAAACTAAACGTCTTACAAAACTTGGCCTTCAAGACCAAAACTCCTTTAACTTCTACAGTTGTAACACACAGCAAATTTATTTCCTCTCTCGATAAGGAAGTATTTAGTACTTCCAAATACGGGGTAAAAGGCTCATGGATTAAGTTACTTTGTTATTAAAAAGGGATATTATTTTAAGAAACTAAGGAGAAGTAGAATTGTGTACCAGAAAAAAAACAGATTTAGTTAAAAGATCGTGAGTGACTGGGACTGATTTCTATTGCATTTCATAAATATTTATTTTCCTTCAGTAACACTGTCAAATACTTCTACAAATACGATGAAAATACAGAAGGCTCCAGGGTTTATGTCTGTATTAACAGCTCTGGTGACACTAGATGTCTGGTTTCTAGAGGAGGAACCATGACTTTGGATCTCTAATCTGCAGGTGTAGTTATAAGTATCATCTGTGCTCCATGGGAAAAAAATCAGAGACCAGCATACTCCACCCGGATATGGAAAACAGAGCTGGGCTCTGTGAAAGTCAAGATGACACTCCATCAACGCTCACAAATATTTGCTGACAAACACAGACAGAAAAAGCAGAGGCACAGCCACACTTCCACATTTTGGACAGACTGAGCATTACAAGTAGCCAAGCAGCACTTTCACAGTACCAGAGATCTCTTAATGGGTTCATCCTGGGGCACCTCTGGAAACCCCACTGAGAAGCTCTGGGGTAGATTCACCTCACCTCAGTCAAGTGGACAAAGCGAACAAAAGGACACAGCAGCACATATTCACAAGGGGGAAAAATGGTCACAATGCCTAGCATGAGGAACACCAGACTACCTCGACCCTTCTTCTCCTTGCTGACGAGCTGAGCAGAGCAGCATGGCTGATGGCCCAGCAAGCAGCCATGAGCCCCTCCGGTGGGGGGAGTTCCCCAGGCACAGTGCACTCCCGTGGAAGCCCTTCAAAATAAGGGCCTGAGGGCCTCATCCACAAGGAGAAGTTAACAAAACCCCTCACAGAACCCCCTTCCACACCTTAACATTAGTGACTGCAGGTAGGCCGTGTGCAGTGATTCTGCCTGAAACAATATTCTATTTCCACCCTTGGGCAGACAGGCAGAGCCCTGTGCTGCACATCAAAATACAGACCACCAGGAAGAGGTGTGCAAGCAACCATGACTTACCTGTATACAGGCTTATGGATGATCCTTCTCCTTCTGTCCGACCATCAGCCACTACTGCAAATACCGTGAATCTGTACATGGTCCCGGGGATTAAATCAGTAATTTCGACTTCGGTGACATTGGACGTCAGGTTCCTAACAGAGGTACCACTCTCAACCTCTATCCTGTACGTGTAGGAGCTGGAAGCAGTGTTGTTCACCACCCATGTTAAGTTGACAGAAGTCATGCCAACATATTCTGCCTCGAGATCAAGAACTGGGCTGGGCTCTGTGAAAGACAAGACATCCATCTGTCAACCTGCAAGAACATCTGCTCACATACATGGACAGAAGAAACACAGGCACACCACTGCCTCACTCTTCCCCTCACTCACTGTTCAGAGTGCAGGAGCACCCCAACAACATCACCAGATGCTCCTGGAGGCTTTTGTGTCAACGAGCAGCTAAGGGAGAACTGAAGAGAAGTCATTCTGAGTGGGATTCATCTCCCTTAGACACTCCAAAACAGAAGCACAGGTCACTACTGCTGTGCCAGTGCTCCCAGGATTTTGCTTGGGAATTCAGAGATGTGGTCAGGAAAGATACAAGGTTGCAGTGGAAGGTGGGGAAAGCGGATGGTGGTGTATCTGTGCACAACAAAAGGTAAGGAACATCAAGGATCACTGGAAGAGGAACACAGGTGATGACTCTGCTCCTTCACCACCCTTCATGCCCTGAGCTCACTCCTAAGCTAGCACTGCCTAAAGCTCACTCTCCTGCTGCAGCCCAATGGCAGCCACAGGCTCCCAGATCACACAAGTTCCCCGGGCACAACACACTCTCTCTGTGTGGGAGCCCTTTAAAATAAGGGTCTGAGGCCCCCATCCTCCAAGAAGTGAAGGCAGCAAAACTGCCCACACAATTCCCAGGCCAGGGAGGCAGGTTCTCAGGAAGAGTTCCTTCACTGCGTCACAGGCCTTGGTGACCACTTTCACCAATTGCTGTTTTTGAGGGGGGTTGTTTTACTTTGTTTTTAAAAAGAAGGCTATATCTCTTCCACGCAAGCATCTCTGCAGGCAGGCAAAGCACAGCACTTCTGCCTGCAACAGTACTGCATTTCCACCCTTGGGCAGATAGGCAGAGCCCTGTGCTGCACAGCAAAATACAGACCACCAGGAAGAGGTGTCCGAGCAACCATGACTTACTTGTATACAGGCTTATGGATGATCCTTCTCCTTCTGTCCGACCATCAGCCACTACTGCAAATACCGTGAATCTGTACATAGTCCCAGGGATTAAATCAGTAATTTCGACTTTGGTGACATTGGACGTCAGGTTCCTAACAGAGGTACCACTCTCAACCTCTATCCTGTACGTGTAGGAGCTGGAAGCAGTGTTGTTCACCTCCCATGTTAAGTTGACAGAAGTCATGCCAACGTATTCTGCCTCGAGATCAAGAACTGGGCTGGGTTCTGTGAAAGACAAGACATCCATCTGTCAACCTGCAAGAACATCTGCTCACATACATGGACAGAAGAAACACAGGCACACCACTGCCTCACTCTTCACCTCACTCACTGTTCAGAGTGCAGGAGCACCCCAACAACATCACCAGATGCTCCCGGAGACTTTTGCATCAATGGCTGGGTAACAGAAAAATGAGAAAGAGGCATCTCAAGTAAAATTCGTCTTCCTTTCACATTCAAAATCAGGAGCACAGCTCACCACTGTGCCATCACTCCCATGGTTTCCCCTGGCAATGCAGAGAGGTGGGCAGGAAGGAGAGAAGAGTGGTGGGGAAAGACAATGGTGGTGCATCTCTGCACAGCAAAAAGTGAGGAAGATCAAACATCACTGAAAAGGAACAGAGGTGATGACCCAGGCACCCTGCTCCTCCTTCAATCCTCATGCCCTGCACTCACTCCCACAGCAGAGGGAACATCTCCCAAAACCCTCTCTCCAGCACTCTATTCCCTGTGCATCTTCAAAACCGGGCAACTAGCTATTGCAGTCAGGCAGCACAGGAGATACTTCTGGGCATCGACTGGAGAGGTATGAGCACACACGCAGGTATGTTTCAGGACAACACAAATGACAAGAACAGGCATCTGTTTTCTTTCAAATACACCCTGTGGAATGACCAGGCTGGGCTACAGCCTTGCAGGCCAGCTCCAAAATGGTCCCTCCAACACCACGTGGCAAGACTTTTGATACTCAACACAGCAAGGTGCTGGATGGCCAAAGCAGTTCTCCTGAACTAGCACTGCCTCAATCTCATTCTCCTGTGGCAGCCCAATGGCAGCCACAGGCCCCCAGATCACAAATGTTCCCCTGCCACAATACGCTCTGTGTGGGAGCACCTTAAAACAAGAATCTGAAAATGAACGCAACCCCCTTTACCAAATTTAGAAAAGAAAGGTCCTTGGGGCAAAATCTCCTCTCTGCGTTGCCAGCCTTGAGGACAAACTTCACCAACAGCTTTCTATCAGGGCAACGCTTCTTCTGCACTTTAACATCTCATGCTTGGCAGATTGGTCATCTCCATCTCCAGGATCAAACCATCACCTCTGCCCACAACAGTATTAAATTACAATCCTCAGGCAAGTAGGCAGAGCCCTGTGCTGCACCGGAAAATACAGTTCACCAGAAACAGGGCTGCAAGAATCTGTGACTTACCTGTATACAGGCTTATGGACGCCCCTTCTCCTTCTGTCTGACCATCAGCTGCTACTGAAAATACTGTGAAATCGTACATCATCCCAGGGATTAACTCTGTAATTTCGATTTTGGTGACACTGGACGTCAGGTTCCTAATAGAAGTACCATTTACAACCTCTATCCTGTACGTGTAGGAGCTGGAAGCAGTGTTGTTCACCACCCATGTTAAGGTGACAGAAGTCACACCAACATATTCTGCTTTGAGATCAAGAACTGGGCTGGGTTCTGTGAAAGCGAAGACAACAATCTGTCAAGACAGAGAAATAAAGAAAGGAGAGCCACAGCCATGTTTCCCTATTCCACACAGAATGAGCATTATTTGTAGCCATGCAACACTTCTGCAGTATCAACGTCCAGTTTCAGACATTCATGCTGTGGCACCTCTGGAAAGGCCACAGGAGTTCTGGGGAATGTTCTCTTTATTTCCCTTCACATGCTAAAATCATCTGTTTCCACAGTGGGTTTCCAGACAGAGAAACAGATGGAAATCAGAGAAGGAAGGAGAGTGCAGGGTGATCTTGGTCCATTAACTCAATGGCACCTGCAAGTCTTAATCTGACCCCTTCAGTCCAGCCTCTCCTCAACATCAGGAGAAGGAAATGGGCTCCTTGAGCAGGCCCAACAGCTGACCCGCTCTGGGGGGCTGTGTCTGCAAGTCTGATCCACCATTAACACTGGGCAGACAAGACTGACCTCAGGCAGCTTAGACAAACTCATCTGCTCAGTAGCAGCTCCAGGACACAGTGCTTCTAATTGCTTTGTAGGGATGTTGCCTGTTCCCTTTCCACCCCTGAGCTAGACACAAAAGAAAGATCTCCTCCCATCTGTATCTCTGATCTGGAAAAAGGTGCCATGGCACAAAGCTGACAAAAATGGCACCACACTCCATAATGTGGCCCTAGGCACCGTCAGAGGCCACAGGAGCCCCAGGCCAGGGGCTCTGCAAAGAGCTCAAAAAAATCTTCACGAACAGAAAGCCTCTGTGATCCTGGCAACCACATGCCTGAACACCATGTCCTTTGGTATGAGCTGTGATAACCTGCTCCCAAAAGCATTGCAGGGGGCCTGTTCAGCCATCAAGTCTAGAGAAAGTCATGTTGTTGTAGCAGCTGGATCTCTACATAGTCTTGAGCAGCCAAGCTGATGAAATAACAGCTTAACAGGCAACACACGCACACACAGAGACACAGACATCTCAGTCCTTTTCTCTTTTAACAAAGACCGCCGGGCATTCATGCTCACAGACACCTGGAGCAAAGAAGCATCACAACGAGAAACAGTACAAAGTTAGAAGCAAAGGTAAAAAAAGCAGGGCAATTTGGTACAAATGGTATGTTTACTTGAAACTGAGAGGCAGCACTTCCTTACTTGTATACAGGCTTATGGATGATCCTTCTCCTTCCATCTGACCATCAGCCACTACTGCAAATACCGTGAATCTGTACATGGTCCCAGGGATTAAATCAGTAATTTCGACTTTGGTGACATTGGACGTCAGGTTCCTAACAGAGGTACCACTCTCAACCTCTATCCTGTACGTGTAGGAGCTGGAAGCAGTGTTGTTCACCACCCATGTTAAGTTGACAGAAGTCATGCCAACATATTCTGCCTCGAGATCAAGAACTGGGCTGGGCTCTGTGAAAGACAAGACATCCATCTGTCAGCCTGCAAGAACATCTGCTCACATACATGGACAGAAGGAACACAGGCACACCACTGCCTCACTCTTCCCCTCACTCACTGTTCAGAGTGCAGGAGCACCCCAACAACATCACCAGATGCTCCTGGAGGCTTTTGTGTCAACGAGCAGCTAAGGGAGAACTGAAGAGAAGTCATTCTGAGTGGGATTCATCTCCCTTAGACACTCCAAAACAGAAGCACAGGTCAGCACTACGTCTGTGCTCCCAGGGCTCCCTTTGGAATATAGAGAGGTGAGCAGGAAAGGGAGGATGATGGTGGTGAAGGAAGGGGTTTTTTTTGGTTGGTTGGTTGTTTCTTGGTTTTGTTGTTGTTGGGGGCATTCTCTTTTGGGGCAGGGGGGTTAGAGGGGATTGGTGCTTTTTTAAAAAAAAATTAAAAAAAAAATAAATTGGGGCTATATTTCCTCTGTGTATTAACACCTCATTCTTAGTAGACAGGCCAGGTAAGGCTTATATTCTATTTCCACCCTTGGGCAGACAGGCAGAGCCCTGTGCTGCACAGCAAAATACAGACCACCAGGAAGAGGTGTGTGAGAAACCATGACTTACCTGTATACAGGCTTATGGATGATCCTTCTCCTTCTGTCCGACCATCATCTGCTACTGCAAATACCGTGAATCTGTACATAGTCCCAGGGATTAAATCAGTAATTTCAACTTTGGTGACATTGGACGTCAGGTTCCTAACAGAGGTACCACTCTCAACCTCTATCCTGTACGTGTAGGAGCTGGAAGCAGTGTTGTTCACCACCCATGTTAAGTTGACAGAAGTCATGCCAACATATTCTGCCTCGAGATCAAGAACTGGGCTGGGCTCTGTGAAAGACAAGACATCCATCTGTCAGCCTGCAAGAACATCTGCTCACATACATGGACAGAAGAAACACAGGCACACCACTGCCTCACTCTTCACCTCACTCACTGTTCAGAGTGCAGGAGCACCCCAACAACATCACCAGATGCTCCCGGAGGCTTTTGTGTCAATGGGCAGCTAAGGGAGAACTGAAGTTATCTTGACTTTGACACTCCAAAACAGAAGCACAGGCCATCACTCTGACAGAACTCCCAGGGCTTCCCTTGGGAATCTAGAAAGGTCAGCAGGAAAGAGATAGCCTAGACTAGAATATTTCAGTTGGAAGGGACCTACAACAGTCATCTAAGTCCAACTGCCTGATCACTTCAGGGCTGACTACAAGTTAAAACCTATTGAGGTCATTATCCAAATACCTCTTAAACACTGACAGGCTTGGGGCATCGACTACCTCTCTAGGAAGCCCGTTCCAGTGTTTGACCACCCTCTCAGTAAAGAAATGCTTCCTAATGTCCAGAATAAATCTCCCCTCACACAGTTTTGAACCCTACCCATGTGTCCTGTCACTGGATCCCAGGGAGAAGAGATCAGCACCCTCCTCTCCACATCCCCTTCTCAGGAAGCTGTGGAGAATGATGAGGTTGCCCCTCAGCCTCCCTTTCTGCAAACTAGACAAACCCAAAGCCCTCAGCTGCTCCTCGCAGGACATGCCTTCCAGCCCTGTCACCAGCTTTGCTGGCCTCCTCTGGACACATTCAAGGACCTTCACATCCTTAAACTGTGGGGCCCAGAACTGCCCATGGTACTCAACTGAGGCTGCACCATGCTGAACACAGCGGGACAGTCACCTCTTGTGACCAGCTGGTCATGCTGTGTTGGATGCACCCCAGGATGTGCTTCGCCCTCCTGGCTGCCAGGGCACACTGCTGGCTCACAGTGAGCCTGCTGCTGACCAGCACCCCCAGATCCCTTCCTGCAGGGCTGCTCTCCAGCCACTCCTCTCCCAAGTTACACTTGTGCCCGGCGTTACTCTGTCCTAAGTGCAGAATCTGGCATTTGGACTTGTTACATTTCATGCCACTGACCATTGCCCAATGCTCCAATCTATCTAGATCCCCCTGCAAGGCCTCCTGTCCCTCAAGAGAGTCAACAGCACCTCCCAGGTTGGTGTCATCAGCAAACGTGCTAATGGTGCATTCAACTCCTGCATCCAGATCATTGATAAATATATTGAACAGCACTGGCCCTAGAATTGAGCCCTGAGGAACACCACTGGTGGCTGGTCGCCAGGCAGATGTAGCCCCATTCACTGTAACCCTTGGAGCTCTGCCCTTCAGCCAGTTCTTCACCCAGCACACTGTGAACAAGAAGTTCTCCCATATGAGGAGATGAGGATTGGAAGGGAAGGAAGGTGGGTTTTGTTTGGCTGTTTATACTTCTGTGGATTTTTTTTTTTTCCCAAAGCAGGGACACGTTTCTTCCAGACATTTAAGACCCCATGCTTAGCAGACAGCCCCAATTAGGCTCCAGGATTAAAATGCCACATCTATACATAGCAGTTTTGTATTTCAGCCCTCATGTAGGTAGGCAGAGCTCTGAGATACACAGCAGAACAGGGCTGCAAGAAACTGTGACTTACCTGTATACAGGCTTATGGATGATCCTTCTCCTTCTGTCCGACCATCATCTGCTACTGCAAATACCGTGAATCTGTACATGGTCCCAGGGATTAAATCAGTAATTTCGACTTTGGTGACATTGGACGTCAGGTTCCTAACAGAGGTACCACTCTCAACCTCTATCCTGTACGTGTAGGAGCTGGAAGCAGTGTTGTTCACCTCCCATGTTAAGTTGACAGAAGTCATGCCAACATATTCTGCCTCGAGATCAAGAACTGGGCTGGGCTCTGTGAAAGACAAGACATCCATCTGTCAACCTGCAAGAATATCTGCTCACATACATGGACAGAAGAAACACAGGCACACCACTGCCTCACTCTTCACCTCACTCACTGTTCAGAGTGCAGGAGCACCCCAACAACATCACCAGATGCTCCCGGAGGCTTTTGTGTCAACAAGCAGCTAAGGGAGAACTGAAGAGAAGTCATTCTGAGTGGGATTCATCTCCCTTAGACACTCCAAAACAGAAGCACAGGGCCTCCCTTTGGAATCTAGAGAGGTGGAAAGAGATGAGGATGGAGGGGAAGATGGGGAAGATAGATAATTAAAATGAAAACAAAACCATCAGGGCTATGTTTCTGTTGCACACTAACATCCCATCATTTGCATATAGCCCGGATCAGGCTCCAGGACTAAAACATCATGCCTATACACAATAGTACTGAATTACAATCCTCCCAGAAGTAGGTAGAGCCCTGAGCTGCACAGAAAAATAGTCCACCAGAAATAGGGCTGCAAGCAACTGTGACTTACTTGTATACAGGCTTATGGATGATCCTTCTCTTTCTGTCTCATCATCACTTGCTACTGCAAATAATGTGAAATTATACAGTGTCCCAGGGATTAACTCAGTAATTTCAGTTTTGGTGACATTGGATGTCAGGTTCTTAACAGAGGTACCACTCACAACCTCTATCCTGTACGTGTAGGAGTTCAAAGCAGTGTCGTTCACCGCCCACATTAAACTGACAGAAGTCATACCAACATATTCTGCCTTGAGATCAAGGACTGGGATGGGCTCTGTGAAAGGCAAGAAAAAAACCCAAACTTTTAACCTGCAAGAATATTTGCTGACAAACACATAAAGCACTCTTGTCCCCACCCTACCCAAATGAGAGGTCTCTGTAAAACAGTAATCAGTCTGGGAAAATAATCAAGCCATCCTTGTATGTTGCAAGGCACACTTGCTAGCGCTGCAATCTAACTCAAGTTTTACTTTATCTCTAGGAGTAAAACTGTCTAGGTGCAGCAGTGGTTACCATCCTGCCTCAGCTGTCAGCTTCATGCAGTGTGCTGAGAAAGACTGGAACACACAACCTCCTGGTTTTTTTTTTTCCTAAACTGGCTCTCCCAAAGAGAAAAGCCCTTCCCGCTGCAAGATTCACTTGCCTCCCCTCTACATACATGATACAGCACCCTCTGTACTAGGTAGGTACTTCAGCTGTACTGTTATGTATATATTTCAAATCTGTATGTCACAGTATGTTTGAATTGTTGCAGCTGTAATCTAAAAAGCTATAAAAACAGGGGAGGGAGCCCAAGTCTAACAGTCATAAAACTATTCCAAGGCCACATGCCAATCAGTGTTAAACTGCACTCCCAGTCAGCTGTGCAGATACATTTCTTTGGCTCATTTGCTACTCCAGTAAAGCAGTTGGATTCACGCCCCTGCACTGCTCTTTGCACTCTGGACTAGAGCTCAGACTTAAAATGCTAGCGCAGTATAAAAGCACAAAACACCCTGAAGATTCACATTCCAGCCACATTCCAAATCACTTACGTGTTACATTATTCTGACCACCTATTGTCTGGTCGGACAGTGACACATCCCTGGTCCATCTTCCACCTCCATAGGTTTTGGTCCCACTTGTAGAGTTCACTGATAATTTATCATTACTACTGGTTCCTGTTTCCACAGTTACATTTTTTGAGCTGCAATCTTCAGTGCCTGAAAGAGAAGACAAAGCACTAAGTACCTTCACAAAACTTCTGGGTTTCCCATTTGCAAAAGTATAGTCATTTATAAATATCATGCACAGAACCACAGTCAATTCTGTTTTCCCAGTTTGTTCTCCTAGAGATGTCACTGCACATTTCCTAGTTTTACCACTTTTAATTTTTGTGACATGATTTGGATTAGATTAAGAGATTGCCACATTATTTTGGTCATTCACTGACTCTGCTCATTGTTTGGATGAAAGCTACCATGATCTGCTTTTTTTCAGTGCAGTTTTGTTTGAAAAGAATTGAACAAACTTGCAGCCACATTCTGTGTGTGTATTTTCCTCATGAATACATTAGAAGCTAGCTGCTCTACTTAACCTGGCATAGCAATTTTGTCTCTTCCCCCAGTGTATCAGCAAAAAAGTTCTCGTATTCCCATAAGTAAGGAAGAGCCATCGTATACCTACAGAAAACAAATTTAAGGTGATGTAGCACAGCCAAAAGTGTGGAGAGAGTTGATTTAGGCCCTAAAATTTAAAGGCTGATTCATGCAAGTCTGATGTTCAAAATTCAGGTAGAACTCATTTGCAAGTACTTTTGGAAACTTCCGCCACATGAAAACTTGTAATCTTGGCAAGTACAGCAGTTACTATGCTCACTTCAGAAAATCCTTAAAGCATCAGGTCAGGTGTCTTTTTTTTTGTTTTGGGGTTTGTTTGGTTTGTATTGCCTTTAAGGATATTTTCCAGTCTTTCTAAGCATATTATATCTGTACTTGATTTTACCAGAACACTTTGCAAACTGAGTACATATTTGTATCTTTAAATATCCTTAAATGCACTGCAGGAATTACAGTCACTAAAATAAGCAAGTTTACATTTTTTAATGCTATTAAGATAATGAGGGCTATATTTAAAAAAAATAATAAAAGTGAGCAACAGAATGATACTTACAGGCAATCGTACATCTGACCTGGAAAACAAAAATAAATAATAGAAATTAAAACTTTAAAACTACCAGAAGCTCAAGGAAAATACGGATTGGTTTAAATAACACATGGAACGGGGAATCAGTTTAAAAAAATCCAGACTTTTCAACCTGCAGAAGAGATACCTAAAAATCTACTGACATAAAAATAACACCAAAAGTATACAAACTATTAGAGAAAAAAACCCAAACATGCTGGTAAAATGATAGTTTCCACTTTTTTTAAAAAAATAGTTTATTTTGTCACAAAACCAGCTTGCATAACATATGCTGATTCTTTTACACATATGAACTTAAAACCAAAACCTACAAGATCTTAGTCAAAAGAGACTTTAGTTAGCACCTTCAACACCATCCCACAAAAAATGGGTGATGCGAATTAGGTCTTCTTTATTCATAAGATTTTTCCTTTCATCCTATTGCTGTATAATCTCTCACAGAAGAATATTTTGCATTTTCTGAAACAAACTCAGCACAGCCACAGTTCAAAGCACTTGGTATATATTCTGGAATCTAGTTTATGTACGTGTATATATCCATAAGGTACCAGCAGTTGCCATTTAACTGCAGCCTGAAACTACTCTGCTAGCAATACTGATAAGCACACCAGAATTCTGCTTTGAAAATGTTTTTAGTGTTTAAACTTCACGTTTTTACTTCCAGATAAGCCATTTCCCTTCCTGTTAGTGTGCAATTTGGCCTGTAAATTGTTTTCTTCATCTCCCTCCAGGTGGCATCACAAAATGCTCCTAAAAGAGTGAAAAGCCCCAGGCTGAGGTCTGCAGGAGCTCGAGAGGCAAACCGTGATTTCCTGAGACTCTGGTATCCAGCTGACACCAACCGACTGCAGCAGCCACTTTTGTCATGTAACAAACCGATTACTTCAGCAATTGCACCAAGGATTAAATACAACTATTCACCTGGCAAAGCTAAACGTGACAAGGCAAACGCAAGCACGCGGAGATCCGTGTCCCAGGGACAGGCAGGTCCCCAGTGGGGGGCTGGAGATCCACAGCACCTTGTGCCAAGGGGGCTTGCGGGCTTGGGAGGTTTCTACCCACACACCTCTGGGTCTGGTTTTGGCATCACGGTGGGTGCAGGCAGAGGCAGAATCCAACCATGGTGGCTCTACCACCACCTGCAGCAGGGCTAGTCTTTTGGTTGGACATTACACTGTGTTGCTCCTAGATAATCCAGCTTAGCTTTATGTCGGATGGTGCGTTACCCACACAAAGCACCCAAGCCTGCTGACTGCAGAGGTTGACACGTTTATCTAAAGCACTTCAAATTGTCTCATCTTCTTTTTCCACCGTTTTCTTAGACAGTTTCTCAGATGTTTCTGCAATTCCACGAGTTAACTCAAAAGAAGCAGCTATTTCACAACATAATGCTTGAACCCCAAATCACTCCCTGCCCAGCTCTCATGGTGCTGCTGCCACAAGTAGCTCCCGCAGCAGTAACTCCCTGCATCACAGTCACAGGTCCAAGCAGACACTCTCCAAATTAGTCAGAAGATACTGTTAAATCTTGTTCTCCATATGAGAGACTACAAAAAGCACTCTCCACAGAGATGAGGCAGGCCAGCTGACTAGAAGCAAGCCCTCCAGCTTTACAAGAAGTGCAGCAGAAGCAAGCTTCAAGTGGAGGGACCCCCTTCCAGCCTGTGATGGTCTTGGTGCCACAGCAAGAGTTTGGGCAAAAGAGCACTTGTAAGCATCAAAAAACTAACAACACCTGGTCTTCTATAGCACAGCCCTACTGAGAACTCAGCACACAAAGGACATTACTTGGGATGCAGACGTCCCACCTACAAGCGTGAGGCTCCTTCTCAACCTTTCTGAATATTTGAGAGCCCAGCCAAACTGCAAGGTTATTATGAAGTGAGGAAACATTCATCTGCACTCAGGTCAAGAGTTCTTCTGTATTCTTTCACAAAGAAATGGCCAAGGAAGAATAAACTACAAAAGAAAAAGGCACTCTTAAGGCAGGAAAACACTACTGTGCAGTGTTCAGGGTAGAAGTGCTAAGCTATGTGGAAAGAGCTGCTGAATGATGAGCAAAAGGTGAGATTCCATGAAAAGCAGGGCAATGTTAAAGCAATGTTTAATAAGAAAGGGAAATAGCAAAAAGAACAAAAACAAGAAACGCCACAGGACTGTGTAAATCACAGTGATTTCTGCAGCCCCACAGACAGAAGAGCTTGACATCATTCACGACCTGTCCTTCAGTTACTTTCTCTTCTGTAAAACTGCCTTAAGATTATGAAGTTTCTCGTTTCCTTCCCCTCCTCGAGTTCAGAGGCACAGCATCCTTTCTGAGCAACAGGAACAACAGTGTATGACTGAGAAACAGGTATGCCACTACCAAGTCCCCTGCACCCTTGCTTCTCATCTCCCTGTTTCTTCCCTGCTTGCTCAAACAAGAAGCATGTTGATTCCAGTTTTACCCCCAGCTACAGCCATCTGATCCAACAGCAAATTATTACCAAGCCACTACAAACTTGGTTGTACTGTCACGCGTAGGTTTTGTTATTGATGCTCAAACAACAAAAGGGAAGTTATGCTATAACTCCTGCCACATGATGAATGAACAGCTTCCCATCGCTTTACTTGCTTTTGTTTATCACACACTTTGGCAATACCGCCTCACAATACCCCTCTGACTTTCCAGAACCCTATGTGCAAACCAAATTCAAAAAAAAGCACCATCCTGTCAGCAGCAGGCAGGCCTCCTTCTGAAACCCTAAACCGCACAAAACAAATGATCCCATTCCCAAGCGTCAGGCTGCCTGACTCAGTCATTCCGTGCTGTATTTTTCAACATAAGCCATGAACTGAAACGTTTGGCCTTATGTTATTACTTAATGAGATGCTATTTATACAAAACATTTGTTTATTATTTCAGAGGATATTTGCACTGAACACCTGATTCTCCTTCTGTTCGCATCTAATGTATCAGGAGCCCTGCTATCTTTGCTTTTCTTTTCAATAACACGAATCCGTATTATTCATGTATAGAGTTGGGTATTTTTTAAACAAAAAAACCCGAACTTGGGGTAGGGGTGGAGTATCTCTCCCCAAGAAAATAAAAGACAGCAAAACGCTGAACACTGAACATTTCAACTGAACAACAGGAGAGATGTGTATACACAAACTCATCGCTGTCATCAGCTATGACAAATTAATCTTTTCATATGTCACACAGCCATGCTTAGAGCCCGATCAAAGGCTGTACGCTCCAGAGGAGCTGAATAATTAATCTGCACCCGCACAAGGTCTGTCCTGCGCTCCTTATGTGTGCAGTTTATTACTGACCAGGAGTTGGTGGTGTGTAATAGATGCAGGATTCAGCTCCATCCCCCTCAGGTATACAGTGGGTCACCTAATTGAGGACTTATTATTATTAGTCTCACAGGTAATCTTACCAAGGAAGAAATAAGATGTGCTGCAGGAAAACACCTTCAAAACTACGAGGGGACCCAGAAGCCCAGGTTCCACTGATATTTGATAAGACTTAGACTAAGAGATTTTCAGGAGCAGGATTTAAAATGTGCCTGCTGTACACATACATCAGGGGAGCCACAGGAGATGGTCAGCCACGGGGAATACAGCAGTCCCTCCCCTTCTGCTGGCTGCAAGACTTTAGATCAGCTTGGCCCTTCTGCCAAACTGTGCCCTCTAATGAAGTTAGGGTTCCTGCACTGAGGGGAAAGCCCTTATTGACATCAGCCCACCTGCCTGGGGTGCTCCAGTTTCCAAAACAAACAATGTGGTTTGGTTCATGTAAATACAAGGATAAGAAGCTGGCTAAACAGTCAAAGTGAGCAAACCAAAAAATCCTAACCAAAAAAACCCCTTAGCCACAAATCCTTTCTGAAAACACTACTTGAGGCTGCTGCTTACTGTTTCTTGTGTGCTCACCAGTGTGTGCCTTGTGACTCAGATGCAAAAAACCAGGAAATTAATCACACCCCTCTCAAAGCTAACGATCTTTCATATGTGTACCTTCAGATCTTGTCTTCTCCACCCACCCATCCTCTCAGGTTTGGAGGAGCTCCACAAAAATACCATCAGGCTATCACAGTGGTCTCCAAATTCTTTCTCAATACCCTTTCACAAAAGCAACAGCATAATTAAGATCACTGTCCCAGTAACCCTGGTCTTGCCTCCTTTTTTTTTTTCCTATGCCCACCTACCACAGTTGTCCCACATTCATAACTATGGGCTTCAGGGCAACCACCACACTGCAACCATCAGGATGGTTTTAAGACTCCAGGCTTTGCTTTGCTGACGGTTATCAGTCATCACTACACAGCTGACAAACATTAACCAGCAAAGACGCAGTAACTCAGGCACTTGCAGACTGCTCTGTCACCTCTGATATTTCATACTTATCATAGGTGTATTCAGAAAGCATTCCCACAGAAAGGTTTCATTCAAGGTCACACAAAGTAAGTGAAAATTAAACCCTGGAATATCACTGGGAAGCCCCACAATAATGGAAATGGGATTGTCCAGGTATTGCATCCACAGACTGATAAGAGCTTTCCAATACTTGCTGATTTTCTAGGATTTGTAAGGCATTGACTGCTGTTCCAGCTGGGGACACCTTCCCACTTCACTGGCAATGTAAAGTCTGAATCAGCAGGGAGTGACACCTTCCTGAAAGAGATAACAGTCTCGAAGTCAGGATGGGGTTTGGAAAGATGTAATGTTTCTGTCTCTTGAAACCCATCTCAGGGCTGTTTCACGTCATTCTTTTCCATGTTATGTCCAAACTAATGAAGTCTGTATGCTTACAGTGCCAGGCAAGAAAAATGAGATCACCTGAACTGGGGCATAAAACTACATGCCTAAATATGTATGAACCTAGTTCAAGTAACATGCCTTACTTTGGAAATTTCTGGGTTTTGGGGTGAAGAAATATCACACTGGAAAATGAGCTTAAATATACTCGTGTAATATTTTGCCCTATTTTCTAATTTCTTCCTAAAATGTCCTGTCTTCAATTGCAAAGCATTTTTCTGCATTTTAAGTAGACAAACTTCTAAGCACAAATTCCTATTCTACTATTGTAAAATGCATAGAAATTCATACGCAATCAAAGATATGCCAAGCCAAGAAAAGCAAGTGTTTTCCCCTGTGCTTACTGTATGAAAAGAAAAGAGACAATGTAGATTAAGCCTGTGTACTATAGATTTGCTCCAAGCTATGCTAACAGTTCAGTTACCAATTTCAGTAGCATTCGTGAATGCTCAGCCCTCCTGTATCAGGTCCTTACTACATGAAGGAGGAAACAGTCAACAGGAGGCTAAGTCAGAAGCTAACACTTAATTATGTTATATAGTTTCATTTAAGATTGATTACTTTCTGGATTTAGGGTTTTGTTTTGGTTTTTTTCCTTTTCCAGTGTATATTTACTCTGCTAAATTCATTTTAACTGTAATCCACAACAGGGGTTTTGTATTCAAATTAACTCTAGATGATCTCAATAATATGACACATTCACTTCCAACAAAAAAATGAAAATATGCTGTGGCAAGTGTCAGCAACACGTGTCTTCCCTCTGGTATCTTAGGCAGGCACTCACAGCCCATCCACAAAACACTATTTCACAGAATGTTTGGTTTAAGTGGGTTTATACTGGGGGAAAAAAGCTCTAATTTTGGAAGTAAGTTTTTGCAAGATCTGCGGAGTCTTCTCTTCTTTTAACCCTAAATGAGCAGCTCCACTAATGAGAGTGCATTGGACCAGATGGAGATCCAGAACCCAGAAGAAAACAAACATGAGCTGATGTTTGTTATTAATCGGGTAGGGCTGGACACTCTTAAGACACAACATTGTATGAGGAAGCTATGCAAAACCCTAAAGCAGTTGACAGCCATACACAACTCTGCACAGGCTATTTTGAGCTATTATGTAGTTATCTGAAAGAGGAAAGACTATTTCCACTTTGCATGTATTTATATTTTACCCCTGACATTTCTAAATTCTGTCTTCCCTGAAGCAAGCTTTTCTCCTAAGAGGGACCAAATATCATTTTTTCCACTGGCTTTTATGAAAACAGATGAGGAGATTCTGGTTTGTGCAGCACCTCCAGTGAACTAAAAATGTTGTGGAAGACAAAGCCTTGTAGAAAAGCCAAGATGAGACACCAAATGAAAATTCATAGTGAAACATACTGGAGAAAGTTCTTTCTTCCTCTCCTGATTTTTCCCCAAGTTTTACCTGTATCTGCTTCTCAGATGGCTAGCCTAGGAGCAGGAGTTTCTGGGCAACATATCCAAAATAAAGAGAAAAACACAGAATGTATCTCATCTGAACTGCACCTATTAGTCTGTCTCTCTTTCCTCAGTCCTACCTTCAAGAAAAAATTTCTCAGTGAAGTTTTCCTGTGGTGTTGTACAAGGAAGTGATTCACCTACCTGTGCATATACAAAACGAACAAGCAACAGAAACACCTAAGACCAAGCAGCACAGATTTTGGTAGGAAATGGGCTGACAACAGGCCCAGACACCAAACACGACTGCATCGCAACTGATAGCTCGCTCACCACGGACCATAGGAAGCACCATCAGACTTCTTTTCAATGGCTTCCAGATCAAACATCAGTTTAAAACTTTTCCATGCAACCCAGTAGTTCTTCTCCATTTCCCCCAAACCTCACAGTTCAGTAGCACCCCTCCAAGCATCCTGCAATCTTCCAACTGAGAAAACAACAACAAAACTTCATCCCAAAGAAAGGCTGAGAAGTTTCAATGAGTTTAAATTACTTGCATAACCCACTAAGTCCTACATGTAATGTCTCTTCAGAGATGATCCTGCTGAAGGAGTTTACAAAGAGAACAGTGTGCTTATTTGACAATGGCAATGAGTAATATTTAAAACGACTACTTACTAAACCCCAAATTGTCCTACTTGAGCTGCACATCATACTGACATCGGTGGAACTGCAGCTGGGTGTATAATGAGCAATGCCTGAATCAAAAAACCTCCTCTTTTAATAAGAATTTTCAGTTAACACTGCCAGTCATTTTCTTTCAAAACTAAGCATCAACCTTTATTTTATGTGAACAAGGCACATTCCTGCCTGTAGCCTAACAGCACTATTTTTTCACTCTGAGTCATTACTCAGGCACACCCTGGAAGAAGGAGGATACAATGAAAAAAAAAAAAAAAAAAAGAAGGGAAAAAAAAAATACTCTTGTGGCAATGACACAATGCTAACTGTCCCCAAATCAGCAGGGTTGGCCACCCAGGCAACATGGAAAACCTACACCAGAGCCAGCAGCCGCCTGGCCTTTGCAGCACAGTCATGAAAATGAGGGGCATTTCCTGACAGGGCCCTATTTCAGATCTGCTTAGCTGAGAGCAACTGTGATTCTCAAGTTTCTCTCTTACCACAAGTAGATTTCACTTGCCTGAGCTGGACACTTTTGACTCTACACAGTCTTTGCTCAGGAAAGTGTTAAAAGATCCTTTACAAGGAGAACAACATTGAGCTGGATTTGGTTTGAGAGTTGTCCAAGTAAAACTAGCTGTAAAGGGATTTAAAAACTTATACAAAAGTTCAAATACAACATCAAGAAAGATGATTTATATTGAAAGTAAAGACCAAATTCTTGATCTATGACACCCTGTCTGGGGGCAGGGGAACCACGGCCTGTGAAAGCCTTCAGCTTGCTCACACGGAGCTCAGAACTGTCTTCATAGACAGAAAATCCTTTTTTTTTTTGTGGCAGTCTTGATGCTGGTATATGAAGGGCTTGTTGTTTCTTGCCCTACTTCTATACTTTTCTTAGGACAGTTTATCTTTTTGCCCTTACCAGGGTCCTGAAAACTTCCTAATTTAAAAAGCAATGAGGTGTGCAGCTGGAAGAAACAGTCTGTGACCACTGCCCGACACAGAGACCTCTCAGGCTAACCTTCATCTCCTCCTTCACGCTCTGTTACTGTTTATTACCATTTATTTATGCTCCTTCAGCACGTTCAGTTCTAACTCCACGTAAAATGCTCCACTAGAATCCAAATAAATTATCTGTATGGCACTGCTCTTGCCCTGTAGCTGGGTAAATCTACCCAAAGGGAGGGAGGAAAGCAATCCTTCCCCACCATCCCCAGACAGCAGCTCTGGTTTGGTAATGCAGGCTTGAGACCACTAGAGGCCCCAATAAAACCATCAAACTTCAGCCCGAGTGACTAACAGCAGTGAAATATGCCTAAATTCCCATAAAAGCTGACATATTCTGGAAAGTACAAGGCTAAGGATGATCACGCTAGAGCATAAAGTGTGGATGTAGATGTAAATGTCGGCTCAAATGCAGACTGTGGGAGCTAATGACACCACGCCGAGCTGGCTAAGGCAGGCTCAGCGCATCTTCAAGCATCACAAACCTGTCACGAAGGAAGTAATTTTATACAGTAAATTACTGGCTGGACCTTAGAATTTCTTCACGGCACTTATTTACTACTTCTCACATCTTCAGATGCGCTGCTCTGTATTGAATCTGCATTTTTTGATGGGCCCTAAAAGCAAAGTAGCATTTGATCAAAACAAATGCAAATTGACTCATAGCAGAAAACGTGGTGCTAAACCTTTTCCAACTCTAAAATAAGTCAGAGATCTGGCTGATCTACAAGGATCAGATTATCACAAAATTTGATTAAACAATGTTTTCCCATATGCTGTTTTCACATGCAGCAACATGGGGCTTTGGGGACACCCTTGAGGTTTGCCTGCAACTGTCAGCCCATTTAATCCTTTAATGAATTTAAACTGTAGCAAAAGACAAATGGACTGTAAGCGTTCAAAACATGTAGTAGTACTCCTGGAAGGGAACAAAAGATCTCATTGTACAGCTCCAGTAAGTTCATCTAGGGCTCTGGTAGAGTCTCGCTTTTCCTCCTCTTTGAACAGAGCTGAATAGAAACAGGAATGAGAATTGGCTCCGCCATCACCAGACTCGCCTCTATGAATACATTGAGGCTGCATGAGAAGTTATTCACTGACAACAACATGGGCTCTCTCTCACTTACCAGTCAATAGACATGTCTATCAAAGGTCAACTTCATGGCCATCTGGGAGGACAAGTTATGGTGGAAAAAGGCTGGATGATGCAGGGACAGAACTGGAGATCAAATTGACAGTACAGTCTGACCAGCTGCAAACTTTTTATTCTAGGAAAATAATATCCATGTCTTCTTTCTCCTTCCAAGATACATGAAGGAGTTCCTGCTGATCTGCATGTTTGGCTTAGCTCTGACACACATCAAATAGCTAGTAGCTCATTTCAAACTCTTATATTTAATAGGAAGATGAGTTTACATTATTTATTATGAGTCACAAAACATGTTCATTTCAAATAAATTGCATATTGTATCACTGTGCAGTGTTTGCTTAGCCTTGTACATCGCTTGAAAAAAAAAAACAGAGGAAGCTTTTAAAACTAGGAGTCAATTTTTACAACATTTTGGTCATCGCTTGCTTAGCGCAGTAATACCACTGATATGGCTTCCCATAGCCTTTGTTATTTCCATACAATTACAGATTTGCTGTTACCTCTAGCACCAGAATACAAAAGCATGCCGCCTTCCATTGCATGGTCTTAACAGACAAATCCAAAGTTTTCATAAAAGATTACTGAAAATAACCTTTAAAAAAAGTGCAATTAATTGAAAGACAAACATTCCTTAAATTTACCCAATTTCATCCAAACTGGTTGTATTACCACTAAATTAATATCCACTAACAGCAAGTTTAACAATGGAGTACAATTATTTCGATCAGAAATTCACCATCTACTTGACGATGGTTCTTGCAAATTTTAAAACCGCAAGATTTTAAAAAGAAAATTTCTATAAAAGTTATGTTTTCTGAAGGCACACATATACATTTTATACAGGCTGCCTTCTGTTAACAGATTGCCTAGGCAAAGTATTTTAAAAGCACTTCGAAGGTTTATTAGAAGTAGTGGTGCACTATTAAGAATAATTCTGTCATACAGGCCTCCACAACATTCGACTCCTAATGGAAAACCAGAAAGGGGCAGCAACAACTGCAGTACCATCCTCCAGGCACTTTGGCAGGATCTCACTGTGGCAGAGTCTGTAGTAGCAACTATTGCCTCAACTGTGGCCAAAAAAAGTGAGATATTACTCCTTTTTAATACCAGTCAGGCACCAACACTGCAGAAGAGATTGGGGGTAGGGAAGGGCTTCATCAGTATCTCTGTTTTTCCCATGTTATTAAGCCATTTAGTCAAATTATTTTTTAAAAAGTGTATTTGGGACAATTAGAAACTCAAGTCTAAGGATGTCCCCGAGATATCCTCAATGTATTTTAGACAAGCCTCTCTTAATACTTCTATACAAAATGGCAGGAAGAAAGAAGAGCAGCAGGTACTAGAATCAATTGTAACTCCTCATCCTCCTGCTTCATTTTTATTGCATCTTCAGCAACACCTAAATAGTTCCTTCAATTAATTATTCTTTGACTCAAACTGAAAGTCACGAGAGTAGATTTGATTTTATTTCACGCAGATAATATGTTCAATGTCTTTGAAACATTAGATGTATTCTCTTTTGCTCCTATGTCCTCAACAAACCACAAACACGAAAACTGAAAAATATCACTACTTCTCTAGAAGCTTTCTAACCTGGAGTTAAACTGTAGAAACAGTTTCCCTGCAGCACCACAAAATGCCTTGGAAGTCTAGAAAGACAAGATTTATATACATACAGGTTTATATGGATTTCACATGTTAAAAGATGAAACAATGCCTACAATGAATGGCAGCAAAGCATTTCAACCAAGAGAATAACAAATGGTAGTAAAACATTTCCATATCAGAGACATTTGTTTCTGGCCTGACATTTAGTGTTTAATTTTTAATACTTTAGCTATTGCAAAGTATAAACATCTCTATCGTTTTCAGGGAGAAAAGAAGGACATACCCAAAACCAGCTAGAGCACAATCATTACTATTATTTATTTGCTTTTAAAAAAAAAGTAAAATACAGGTAAGGCTATGAAAAATAATGCTCAAGTATTGCATTAAAACATTGTGAGAGACGAGAAACCAGGCCTGCGAGAAACTAAGAAAAGCAGCCTGAGAAATACCTAGGCCACAAATGAGATTTTGATTGGTGTATTAAAAATATACTTCTAAACTTTCTCATCTGCATGTTTAAGACTGACAAGTACCAAAGCTTTGAATAGAAAACCCACGTAAGTATGTCTGTACGTTTGGAGCAGGAGAAGGGTAGAGGAGAAACTCTTCAGTTCACTGTGATGCATTTCACCATGAACACATGGAGCAAAGCTTCATCTTCCCACTCAAATACTAAAGTCACATTAAACTAGCATTAAAACAAAGATAAAACTAAGTCCTCCATGCCTGCATCATATCTTACGTGCACGTCACAGAATGTTAAATCATTTACTGTATTTGCTCATGTAATAGCCAGATTTCCCCCAGATTATGAGGATAACATACATATTTGTAACTATCTGTAAACTGCTGCTTGCCAGCAGTACCCCCTGTAAAGCAGCAATATGAAACAGCAGTCATGCAAACCTTAAGTGCTCCGCACCACACTGCTGGGTGGGATCTTCTTAGGTCTTTAAAGTTTAGCACATTAAAAAAATACATGAGAAACCAGGGTGCTGAGTCAGAAGTCAAAGTCTTGTATCAGATGCCATAAGTAATTGACACGTGGCTGTTCACCTGCATGAAATGGGCAGGTAGGGGAGAGAGATAAGAGTGAAGAGGAAGTTAATTGCATTCCAGCTGCTAAAACCTTGTTATCTTGTACCTTTTAATTGATGTGGTTGTGCAGACTTCCACACTGCCTTCCCTGAACTGCTCCCTTAGTGGCCTCATGCTCTTTCCTCACCTTCCAGTAAGGGTTAAACCAAGAGTGATTCACAAACTGGATTCCTTTGCACCTCTCCTGTGTTTTACAGAGACAGTCAAAATGTCACAGAGTTATATAATGCTAACACAAACGTAACTACCTGAAAACCAGGTTTGAATAAAGAACGTAAAACTTATAAATGTGATTACAGAAGTAGTGTGCATCCTTCACTGGCTATGGCAGCCTCTCATCATCTCTAGGAGTTACTGCTTTATCACTGCTTATAGCAACTACATTACAGCAGTTCAACTGTGGAAAACAAACTAAGAAGAAAAAGCACTTTGGACCAATTTGCCTTATCAGCAAGAGGTGCCAGCAGGGTTTGATCCACATCCAGCAGGGTTTTATCCCTTGTCTGCAAGGCAGAACCTCCACGCTGCGTTTCAGACACTAACTGGGAAGAGTTTTATCAAGATGAAAGACTCAGCTAAGAAGACCCATACAAATGAGACCGAAGGCATACCAAGCCAAGTCGAACTAAAGACCACTGTTCACTGCACCCAGACTGCCCAGCGCAAAGCTGAAAGACTTTTCAAATGATTGAGGAACACATTAGATTGAATATACTGGTGCAGACAAGGCCCCAGTTTAGAAAGATGCCTGATCCATCACCTGACTCAAGCTATGAAAATGGAAATGTACCCGCAGACTTTTTTCTGTCAAGGGAATACCATGTATTGGGACACATGAGTCTCCAGATGCCAAAAGGCATGAAGGCAAATGTCTAGACAACCCCTAAGGGCTGAACATCTCTATAAAGACTTTTTCTCCTTTTCTTTTCTACTCATATATCCTGTCTGCATGACTCATAACCTTTTAAAATCCACTGTTATAACACTTTCTCCCCTGCACCATACAGCAGGTTTTATGTCTATGCTTTTTCTAAGAGCAACTGCATGTTGCGAAGGCTGTGTTGAGTCCACTTTAAATCCAGACTTTAAGATTTAGAGCCCAGCCCCTGCTCTGTCTCTCAAAGACACTGACCAAAGCACATTCCTTACAAGTAAGCCAAACAAACAAAAAAGTGTTTGGATAACTAGGGGGTTTCCTTCTTGTTTTAAAATGGAAGAGAGACCAGCAAGTGTGTGCCCCTGCACTGTTACCCAGGGAGTTCAGATGCAGGCTGCCAAAAAGATGAGTTCTGATCATATACAACATTGTTGCACATATGAAGGAAGATATAGCATCACCCCTTTCTCAATATCATGGTTTTTAAAAAACAAACAAACAAACAAAAAATAAACCAAAAGAACCCAAAAAAATCAACCATCAACTAGAATGTCTTACCATTGGATAGCTCTAAAATCAGGGGTATGTTTATAGAAAACATTTCAAGATTAAAGCATCCTATAAGAAGCAAGCAGGTAGGGTCTTGTAGGTGTAAAAAAAAAATATAAAAGAGTTTTTGCACTGCTTGTACTTCAACCAACCATGTTTCATTATGGACTGTGAGAACATGAAGTTACCTACTTTCATTCAAACACTACTACTCTGGAGACAGGAATCCAACACCAGCAAAAAACAACCCAAGAAGTCGCCGAACACAAAAGAATTACCTTTATACTGACAGAAGTAGATGGCACAATCAGTCATTAGGCCCAGGGATAATCCTGCACTGGAAGTCACAAGTACTACAATAAAAGCCAGTAATTAACTGGGAAAATCTCCGGTAACAACTTCCACATTTGTTGATCTAACATCTACCACTCAATATTTCCCAGCCAATTTTTCAAAACCTGAACTTAGATGATATGACTTATCACAGTTTAACTTCGTATTTAAATAAAAGAAAATGAATTGCACTTGTGGTGGTGTTAACTCTCACTCAAAGCATTTATACTGCAGGTTTATCGAAACTGTCACATCCAAATAACGTCCTTTGTACCCTACATTCAAACTACCCACCCTGGAGACTGTAGAGTGAAACAGCTGAAGAAGGGGATAGTATTTTATTCTTTCTACTGTTTATTCTGATTTACCTAGAATTTCATCCCAAAAGATATTGCCAGTTTTCCCGATCTCTCTCTTATCCCATTTCAGTATATGCTGTATGAAGATTCCCCCCCATCACCAAAAATCAGGACAGTAGCATTTTAAGCTCTTACATTGTTCTTTCACATACTTCTCCCATGTCATATGAACACTTCATGTACCTATCAAGTCTTAGCACCTATAACATGCAGTGAGGTTTCTTTCATTAATTTCATTACTATAAATGTAATTGCAATTCCATCAACAGAACACATCAGAGTATTTATAGCAACTGTCAGAAAAGCTGGGTGCAAATGGTGGTTCAGTCACCGCAGAAACATGGTGCCTGCACAGCTACACAACCCAAAATAGACCAAAACATCATCTTCCAACTAAGCTGATCTTCTGCACAAACAACCTTTCCAATAAAGCACCAGAGCTTCCTCCTTTATTTCAAACACTGAACAGACGCCTGAGAGCCAGAACAGCTTTGAATAAGGATGAGTTTAAAATGAGTAATCGTTTCCTCTATTATTATAGAGAGTTTATGTTGCCTCTTGGATATCTTGTTTGTGTTACCATGCGAGCTAGTTCCTTCTACTGCAGTACCACAGCTTTTGGTGCAAAGCTCTCTTTTTAAAGCTATAGGCTTATGAAAAAAAAAAAACCACAAAACAAACCAAAAGCCCTCACTTGTCTGAGGGAGTCAGGTTTCCTTATCGGCTGAACTGGATCCACACTGCTCATGACAAGCTCAAAGACTACATAACAATAGAGAAACAGGCCTAGCAGATTTTAATATTGCTTTTTCTGGATGGAACCTTTTTTTTCCCCCCTTGCTAAATCATTTATTCATTAAAAAACACAGTTTCAGGGAAGACTAAACTATTCATGAATTTGGGCTGAACTTACAGAAGGGTTCACCCGAGGACAACCCCCTCCGACTTGCATTGAAACCAACGCAGGAGATCGAAATGAACTATTGCGATCATGACAAAAACGTTCAGATGTTGAGCTTGGGGAATAAAAGCCAAAGCAACAAAGGGCTACATTCAGCCATAATACGGTGAAAGTAGTTCCTGATAGCCAAATGGTTACAGCACTCAGCTGGCACGCAGTAGATTCAGGTTGAAATCTCCTCACTGCCCGGCCAACAGACTAATCCTTCTTTATGAAGGCTCACATTTCAGATGGGCACGCTGAGCTGGCTGCAGGGCCACCCACTCACTGGCCCACAGAGGCGATGGGAAAGTGCAGAGCAGGGCCACAGCTCCCTCTCCAAGAGCCATCAGTGTGGCTTAGACCTGTCCTCTACTGTGTGCCCAGTTACCCTTAATTACTGCCGAGCTTGAAACACGTTCCTACTGCAAAGGAGACCCCTGAGGAGGAGTGGGGCTTCAACGGAAGACACACAGAGATAGGCCACTGGGGAAAAACATGGGCTGCTCTCCTCTCCCACTGCCTTCCCCCAACTCCTTCCCCTGTGGCTCTTGGTTTTAAAAACACAAACCACACAGGCAAGAAGCCCAAGCTAAACCACTCAATTATGACGTCACGTCAAATTAACTAGCCAAACTGGGGTTTTCTGTGTTTCTATAAGACTTCCCCCTGTCCCCTCACTCCCACACTTTGTTGAATTGCCACAATTTTTTCCCCTTGAAAATTTTGGGGGCGGGGGGGGGGGAAGTTGTTTTCCCATATCTATGCCACCAAATGCAAAAAAAAAAGATTTAGAATTTTGTTTTTCTTTTTATGTTATACCAGAAAAATCTGGCCACTGCAGAACTGCGTGGATTTAGGAGAGGGCGAGTCCGGGACACATTCACATTTTATTAGCACCTAGAGGCCACCAGCCCTGAGAGCAGAAAAACAATAAATAAATGTTAAAAAGAAGCACTGGGGAAAGGCATCTGTTTGCACACCGGGGTGGGGAGGCAGCAGAGTACAAACCACAGGCATAAATTGTTCTTTTTCCTTTCTGTTTAGCTTTCTGCGTAATCCCACTAAATAGCAGTAATTTGGGGAACAGTGTTAAGTTCCTCTATCAAAGGCCACTCAGTACATTCCCCTCATTCAAAAGCAGTTGGAGACAATAGTAAGAACGTTATTCATTATTTCCTATTACTTAGGGTGGGACTAAATGCTACTCAACAAGCCTGTATATCAGATAGAGACATTATAATACATTCACTGAAATTAATATCCTGGGGAAGAAGGGGTCTGAATGCCAGTTTTGTTTATAGGCAAAAAGAGTAAGAAGATAAACCCAACAGTCATCTAAATAATCAAAGTCATGGGCAGGACAACTCTATGAAGTGAGATCATAATGCAACGCTCTGATTAACACCAGTAAAGGCAAGTCAATGTATGCATAGCAAAGCAAGATTCTCCAGCCTGGGGTGTTTTGGGAATCTGTATTCCAATGGATGTTCTCACTGCAGCATTCCCAGCCTCAGAATTAAGCCCAAACAGCTCCTTTTATTAGATCTTTACTAGAGAGAAAATACTGTGTTGCAGGTGTAGTTTCTTACCTAGAAAGTGGCCATTCATACACAAAACTACTCTTTCAGTATCCACACAGCTTTCATGAGGCATTATACCCAATTATGTACCAGCAGGGATGCTGTTAGTGATTACTCAAGAGACTGGATGATTTCAGCTTTATGGCTTCGGACACAAACTTGCAATCAGCTGAAAATGCTACCCCATTTACTCAAGCTTGCCCATCTCTTGCATCTTTACGATTGATCTGCAAATTTACACTCCCTGATGACAATGAAAAGTAAGTAGGTAAAGATAAAAAAGGGGCCAGCTGCTAAGGTTGAGCAGAGTTTTGCATTTCTCCCATACAACAGCTTCTGTGAACTGCTTTTCCCACCCACCACTTTGACACCTGGCCAAGCTGGCAGGACCCCAGCCTCATTTCCCAGTCCCAAGCGGGTGCATCAGCAGCCGCTTTGCACAAGAGACCAGGCAGAAGCAGAGGAAAGCCTCCACCCTGCGGCACAGCTTTTTCAATGACCAGTCAGCGTCAAGACTTCTAAAAACAAGATCGAGACAATGAAAGATCTCAGTGATACGATGGGAGCCAAAATTGCTTGGTTGTTGTTTTTTTTTTTTTTTTCTTCTTGTGTGTGCACACAAATGAATCAAAAGTTCCTGTCTGATAATGTCTTCCAGTGCACAACTCCCAGCCAGTGGCACATGCCAGGCTGGGGTGGAGAGCTGCAGACATTCACAGCTCTAACTGGAAGGACACTCAGTGCTTGTCAGGATCAGAGTCCTGGTTCCCAATTTCCACTCTAGTAACAGCTACTGCACAAAGAGGGGAAAAAAAAATTTTATATATATATATATATCTGTTTATTGCTTGTATAAGAGAAGCACGGAAGTTTTAATAAAAACAATCAGTATTTGAAATATCCTTTCTGCTATTGATACTGGATTAATGTTCTGTCCAAGCAGCAAACCTCCAGTTTTTGCAGGCACTGGGATGTCTCGTTCCTCCATACACAAAGAGCTACTTGAAAATAATGGGGGATGAAAAAATTACAACTTTTAGCATTTTTTTCCCATAGTTCTCCCCCAGCCCCCAGCACCAGCAAAGCTCTAAAAATATAAATAGCCTGGCAAGTGTGTAGTATAAACCACACCCCATCTCAGGGTCACTGTCTTAAAGGAAACTATTAATATTAAAAACCACAGGGATGTGGAGAAGGTAGTAAGGCTTGCACTTGACATATTTCTGTATCTACTTCTGAAGGACACCAAGCACCTCTCACGAAAATGCTGCACCAGGTGCTTCCCCCCCAACGTCCATTTTATTTTTCATGGACAGAGACTTTTCAGCAGCTCTCCTAGCTCCACTGTTATTTGGCTCCTCCTGAATCCATGACAGCTTTTAATCAAGAACAGTGACTAACAGGACATACACCCTGGGGTTTGGGGAAGGGAGGGTTCCCTCCCCCCCAAAAAAAAACCCCATACACAGAGTTTCAGGATGTCAAGGCAGGAAGATGCACAGAGCACATCTTTCTGCATGACTCAGGTCCCGTCCCACTGCAGAGGGGTTCACTCCAACCCAAGAGGTAGGTGGCTGCCCCAGCCTCCAGCTTGCTCAAGGTTTCCAGAGCAATTGTGTCAGCAGGAGCCGCAGTCTCCCCTTGTGCAAGTGGACACTTGACACCCAGAAGGAACCACATTGCAAAATAAAAAAGAAAGCAAACTTCCAGGCAATGCACACTATCTCTGTGGAGCTCACTGTTATTATAGTTATAGGAAGTTGCCGAGAAGATCTCAGGAAGCTGAGAAGAGGAACCAGAGCTTTGTGGGACTAACAAGAATGAGATGAGTTGTAATAAGATTGCTAAGGAAAAAAACCAAAAATCGCTTAAGGGCAGGATTAAACCTTGCACTTCTTTTTAAACAATCCCTATGTTGAGGAGAGATGGGGAACGAATATGGAATTTCTCTCCATAGCTGAATTTCAAGTTCCTTTGTTCTGCCAGAGGTGGCTATGTCTACCTTTCACCAGCATGTTCCCCTCTTGCTGCACAGTTTAAGTGACGGGTGAATGCCAGCCTCCATGCCCCCCACAAAAGCAGTTAGCATTTTGCTGTGCATTGATTGAATGACAGACTCCCCAAGAAGCCAAGACTCTGCTAGCTCTGCCGAAGCTGGAAACTACCACCTCAGCCTGTGCTGTTCTGTGTCTGCTGAAAACCTTTGAAGTAAATTCTTTGAAGTTGGCCAGAAGCGGCTCTGAACTGGAGAGAGCAACGAGCAGGGTGGCTGGGGGGCCGGCTGGGGGGCTTTGATTCCCACACAGTCGAGTCCATGTCAGGCCTGGATTCAGCAGATAGAAGTGCATTTTTTAAAAGTCACTGTTCCTTTTACAGGTAAAAGGAGACTTAAATCCTAACTTATGTTCACAAGATGACCAGTGGGCTGAACTGCAAGATTCAACAAGTGTAAGAAGATCTGGAAGTGTACACTCAATTTGGCCTCTCCCACTACTGCAAATATCGTCCCTTGAAAAAACACATCTATGATAGTACTGGACTAGGCATCAAAACCATTCACTGTACATATTTCTTCAGAAACGATTGAAAATTCCCCCAGAACTCCCTGCAGCATTTCTGCTACAGGAACAAAAGCAGCACTTCATGAAGGTTTGATTTTCTCAGGGACAAGTAAGAGTGGGAGTCATTTAAACTGGCCTGTTCTGGAATCTCTCTGCAGAGGACATCCTCTGATCCTTACTTTCAGTATATCGCCTAGTATCACACAGCCTATGGTTTCAAGGGTTACAGCTTTGGACAGCAGAAATAAGAAGGCTTAAAGTAACAGCCTGCCTGAAAACAACCCTGATCCAGTGGGCCTCGACTATACATTACCCCTCTGAGCAAGGGGCAAAGGAAGATGATAATTAAAAAAAACCAGCTAGAAGTATTACACATTTGAAACATTTCATCCTCCTTATGATGGCTGAGAACCAAGAGACTGGAGGCAGTAACTGCAGTGCTGAACACACACAGGCAGACAATTTTTTAGCAAACTGATGGGAATTAGTGAAGTTTCTGTTGCACTGAGTAAAGAATCAGGCACAGCAGGAAGCTAGGCTTTGGCCAACAGTATTATGAAAGTGTTAGACATGTTTTTATTCTTTAAAAAAAAAATCAAAAATTTTTTACAATAGTTAAAATGAAACACTTGCATGTAGAAGACTGCACCAGGAACAAAGTGCCTCTAATTTTGGGACACTGGATTTAATCACACTCAAGTATTGCTTGTGTTTTTCCCTTCCCAAAAGCTCTATATTCTTTAATACAACTCACTTCCCTCAAAAGCTCTATATTCTTTAATACAACTCACTTCCCTCATAATTTAAGGCTTATTGTAGAAGTGTTTTCCATTCAGTCCCTGACCAGCTTCACATAATCAAGAGGACAGATCAAGATTTTCTTTCACTGTTAAGGTTCTCTTGCTGTGTTTTATAACCATTACTCACAGGCCTTTTTACAAGCCAGTATTTTTAATAATTATGGTAAGGAAAAGGAACCTGTCAACACTGTTTCCTTTTTATTTGCTCTGCTAATTTTGTGGCTTTCCGCAACAGTCTAAATCAAATAATTTTCAATTTTGAAATCTATGAAAGATTTGGAGGGGTTTTTTTCCCCCCCCTTTAATGTCTGCCATTTAACAGATTAAGCTTTAAAGTACACATACTATTCAAAACACAACAGAGCACACAAAGCAGCGAAGTCTTATATGGAAAGGAAAACTTTTCCCTGTGCTAAAAATGATGCCATATTTATTGTACAGCCCTGAGTGTAAAGTTCTTGTAAGGCTGCTACAAACATTGCAACAGGTTTCTAACTTACTGAGTGTCTTGGCAATTTGTACATTAGATTCGCAGAGATTGCAAGACAAGTTGCCAGTGTTACTCCACTCAGCTTCACTGGTTTTGTTGGTGTTTTTTTGATGTTTTTTTTTTTGTTAATTAGCTACTTAAGATCTGCAATTTGAAATCACTTAACAGCTCCACTGAGCTGCTTTTAGGAACATGTCTCATCTACTTGCTTACAGAAGCATGACATGTGAAAAATTACATGAAGAAATATTACAGTTATATTTCAGGAAGAAGCGATTACTCAAAATAAGCACAGCAGTATATGAGTTAAGTAAAAAAATATATTTAACTGGCCTGCTGACTGTGGCCAGATACTGTGAAGCCATGGAGATCTTTATGCAAAGTAACTCCAGTTAACCTTCATTAAAACCACCTAGTACTATTTTAACAGCTTTCAGTTTCAACAGTGTTTAACCGGATAAAGCATGGATCTTAGCACTAAGGTCGCTAAGACAGCCTCCAGACCTAAGAACTCACTTTCCTTAAGGACACCATAACACTTGAATGAAAAGACTTTGAACTACACCCTGAGCTAAGCCCTCTCAAGTCCCTTGCTTTGTGCTTGTGTATTTAGCAGTCATCAACACAATAAGCCAATAAATTGCTGCCCCTTCCTTCCATGCTTTGTTTTTAAAGGCTTCATTGTATTTTATTTCAGTTTATTTAAGCAAGATTTCTATCGCTGCTGGTACAGAAACTGGCAAATCTTGTTATCTTTGCAAATATTAAAAAAGCCTCTGAAAATACATCGATGTATACTAATTGCTGTGACCTTACAATTTAACAACTTAAAAACTTGTTTGTTCACTCTAATCAGCAACCACAAATCAATAAGCCTTTAAACCTTGACAAGTTATGGAAATTAATGACATGAGGAACAGCACATTTACATTTTCAGTTTTTTCCTGACAATCTCTGAGATCAGCGATAAACACAGGCAAAACATCAGTTGTAAAACTATTACTGAGCTTGCAGAGCTTTCTTGAACACGCAACCTTTGGGAAAACCTTCACACTGAAGAAAAAAACTTCATGTTAATGAAAAAGTTGAAGGCTAATCACTTCACATTGTGGGGACTTCCTGCAACCCCCCAGACACCATATTTGAAGAATGGATCTGATAGCAGCTCCCCATCATTTTTTCAGATCAGCTGCTCAGGTTGATGCATACACGAGGTCAGTAAGAACTGTTTGGACAGACTCTCCTATCACATATGCTTTCTGAATCACCCCAGACATTCAAAATAAAGACATGTGACTTGTTTTCCCAACCAACTAACAGGATTATTGCTTTCATGGGTCATTAGACACGTTCTTGCCCTTTTTCATTGTTTCTGCTGCAGAGTTGGGATGGTAGTTCAGCCTTCAAAAATAATTTTGAATTTAAGAAGGGCAATGACAGAGGAGAAAAAAAAAAAGGGGGGGGGGGGGGGAACACCAGTAGTTTTAGCAGAAGAATTGCCAAAATACACCAAGGAATGCCAAGCCATCTCTTTCTTCCCAAAGCACCATAAGGCAACAGCAAATAAGAAGAGGAGTTGAGTTTGATAAAGGAAAGAGCTGCAGCAGAGCTGGGAACTGTGTTTGCTGTTTGCTTCCCTGGTTTTGGGTAAACATCCAAACGTTTGTATGACTAACTGATCCTCATCATTAGATTTGTGTGTAAACTTCCCTGTATCAAAACATTCCGTCTGCATATATTTAGAAGAGAGATTTTTGCTGGGTTTTTTTCTACATTTTCTTTCATAAGCATAAAAGAAATGAGGCACAGATTACTTCTCTGATTACTTTTTTTGCAGGTGGAAACTCAAATAAATATGGTCAACAATACCTCAAATAGATGAAAATAGGTAATCTACATCCAACTACATATAAAAAGGCTTGCTTTTATTATGAACAGCTGTATATAGTACTTCTCTGCATCAGCTCAGTAGTAGTGCTTTGGCTGGACACTTAAAGTGGGAAGAGATGGCAAGTGGCAATGGGAGAAAAGAACTTCTGTTTAGCTTTCTTCTTCCCACTCCAACCTGTGATTACTATTTTTGGTCCTTTTTAAAGGACAAAGTCTGCATTTTGAGGTCTGCTCTGTGTGAATGGACCAAGCATTTTCCTCTGTAGGAGACGACAAACAAGGGGCAAGCTTGCCTCCCATTCCTAGTTACATGTAACACTCCTACAACCGCTGTCGTGGCAGACAGCCTCATGCTCCGTCAGCCAGGTCCAAATTCCCACCTACTCACATGGTGCCCCCTACAAACCTCTGCTCTGCTCCCTTGCCACTGTTTGAGGTGCAGAATGTGGGCAAGCTGAGAAGTGGCGAGTTTCACTGTAGAAGTTTGAAACGTTACCAAGCTCAGCTACCAACTCAGCCCCTGCCAGGCAAAGCAGGTAATATCTTAAATGACCAGGGCAAGTTTTGTCAAAGGACCTTTCAAATCCTTAGCCTTAGGAGAATCCCTTCTGCCTGGCCCCTCTGACCAAGGTACTCCTCCAACCACCAGTCCCAGCTGAGGAGCCTCCTGCAACAACAGCCTGGGAGAGGAAACTACACCACAAAGAGCCCTCACCTCATCTAATATCCCTCTTTAACCATCTCCCACCAACCAAGACAGGTTTTTCCTACCACTTTTGTTCAAGAAGTTACTGGTGTCATGTTGCAAATGGATGCTCTTGCCACAAAGAAAAACCCAAAGGTACAAAAATCACATTTAATGAAGTTTACAATATTTCTATCCATTTTCACATCAGCATTTTCACAGAGCCCTTGTTCATAGGTACAGATAAACACAAAAGAAAGGTGGAAGGGACCCATATGGACATAACATTTACAAGTGAAAACATCTGGCAACAGTACCTTAAGACTGTCAGAGCTGGAGAGAGGACTTCAGCCTGCTTCATAGCTTTTACTAGCTGGTAAAAACTAACAGGCTTTGAACTTGGTCTCCTAACTAGCAATAATTCCTTGCCAGCAGGACTACAAGAAAAGTCTAAAAAACACCTTTTTTGTTAAGATGTGTAATAAATGTCTCAGACAACATGAGTGTTAAGCCTAAAAAGAAATAAAATGTGTTTGGGGAAACATAAGAGCCTTTGGGTAAAATAAACAACAAAGAAACAAAAATTAATTCCCTAATGTAAACTGGAGGAGGAAGAAAAAAGATTTTGCCAGTAGATTCCCATGTTCTGACCTCTCTGTGAACTCTAAGTAACCAGTCTGCAATTTTTAACAGCAAGAAGAATGGAAAGTGCATAGGAAGATACTGAAGGATCCCAGTCCTTCAAAATTTTGCTAAGCAATCAAGGCACAAGTCAACTGAAGAAAAACGTACACTGCACAAGGTTGCAACACTGTGTTGCAAATCACCAAAATACTTCACTGCAAGTATTATAGGTGGAACATTGCAAGTCAGACCTTCACGTGCCTTAAAGCCCATGGCTCAATTCCTTCGGCAAAGCTTTCTGAACAAAATCTATGCCTTGCGGTTTAGCTAAATTATCAGTTCAAGGAAAAAACAGCTTGATTTAAAAGTGCCAAGTACTGGAGAATCTATCACATCCTCATGCTAATGATTCCATAGCTTAATTAGTTTTAGCATAATGACCTGTATCTACCCCAAAAGAAAATGTGTTGAGATACTAATATTCAAACTATTTTGATGTACTTGAATGTGTGGCTTTTTTCCAGCTCATGCTGAAATAAATAACAAAGCCCATCTGCACCCTCTGAATGTATCAGAAAAATTACACAAGACCTTTAGCAAAGTAGGTGTTTTGCCTTCACATAGCGTTAACAAGCAATAACTCCACTCAAGTTAGTGGGGACAAGCTGATGTTAAAAGTGGCATAAATATTGGAATAAGGTAAAAGTTAAGACAACAGTGTCCAGATTACACTACATTTTTATTAAAAGATGGTTATTTCTAAACAATTAGGAAATTAACCTTTACCACTAATCTCGGGTTCAACAAGGCACAAGCATATACTAATACTTTGCTTTCTCAAAGAGCAGATGGCTAGTAGCAGACAGTCTCCAGAAAAATCTGGTCAGTTCATTTTCTTTTGGCTGATAGGAAATACTTGCTTCTGCTAGAGGTGTGCAACATTGCCACCACATTGTCTCTATTTTTCCTCCAAAAAACAGGTGCAGAAATTATTTTAAAAAGGAAAACTGACCTTTACACATGAAGGAGCTTCTAGTCTTTGCCAGTGTAAGGAAAAATTTGAAGTCTGAAACAAACTCATTGATCATCAGCATATTGCCATTACCATCATGCTGGGCTTTGATTTGCTCTATTAAAATAGTTCAGGCATTTAGCTCTGAAATTGGAATTTGATTCTAGGTTTATGGAAATGGATGATACAACACTGCATAAGAAACTAAAATATTATGAATATAGCTTTTACTACCACCATCACAGAATGTTGCTGACCCTACCCAACTTTCGTTTTTGCTTAAAGGGGCAAGCCATGCCTGCTCTCCTCAGGCTGCCCTTAACTGAGGCACAGTCACTCACCTGACTGCACAATGAATTTGTTTAAGGAGCTAATTTGGCAGAGAACTTCATTGCCAGAATGATGGGAATAGCTTTCTGCTAGTTTAGCTATCTTACCCAGCCCAACACGGGGTCAGACATGGGCCAGCAGAGTGAAAGGGAGCAACTCACGTCACTGGATGACAGCAGGGAAGTAGATGGCCATTAGATTGGCTCAACTGTTTCGTAAAGGCTAACCCTCCTGCAAACATAAAGGAAAAGATCTAGAGCTTATCCATCTCAATGGCAAATGAGGCAGGAAAATATTCACCTTCCGCCATCAATAGATATTTCAGAGGTGACAAGTATTTCAGTGAGGTAAAGTAAGTAAACAGAATAATTTGCCTGTTTCTGTGGGGTGAAAGCTCTACCAGTTGCCTACAAAATGAACGTATATTCTTTACTGACCAGGAATCTCAAAAGCATCATTTCTACAATCCACTCATTCCCTGCCTGCCTGACCTTACCTTTCTTTTGCCTATGTGACCCAGCTGAAGGGTGAAAAAGGGGCAAGTGATTTTTTTTAGAAGTCACACAGATCAAGGCCCTTTCGCCACAACAGTGTACATTTCTGGACATGAACATATGCTTTTAGAAAGACTGTTTTCAAAAGCACTCACTAGTCCAGGTACATTAGTTTACTGTTATCATTACTGAGAGGCACAAGGCACTTGCAGAGGGATTATTCTCCCAGAGCAAGAACAAATCATCTTTCAGCCAGCACCAGTGAAATGAATGAACCAGTTGGGAGCCACATGATGCAAAATATTTCACTAAATAACTTGCACTACTTCTTAGTAGAGCTTAGCACAGTTTTTATCCACAACAGAAAAGGTATCATGTGTTCTTCAAGTAATTGCTATAAATACTGCACAAATTAACTGCTATGAAATACTTGTTTTTAAATAAACTGTCCTCCTTCCCCTGCACAATAGTATTAGCAGAGAAGACAAACACAGCAGCTTGAAATAGCAGAACTTGAAGAAAGCTAGAGGAAATTTAGCACCCTTTATTTTGTTTCTTCATGCAAATTGCATATATCTACACTTCAGTAACACCTAGAAACACCAACCGCAGCAGCGTTCTACTGAGAACTGTGCACACATCTGGCAAAACTGGCTCCTGCCCATTGTCCTTCCAACCTAACCACAGTAATACAGTAGGGTCTTTCAGGTAGTTGGCATTTGCAAAGGATATCCCCTTTTCCCCCCACAGGAAAACATTAATTCTATTTCCCACAACGCATTTTTGAAAGATAATCTACAGCATTTGCTGGACATAAATACTTCATGGTCCAGCAAAGGCTAAACAAGGAATTCACCTTTTCTGGTGCACATGGAGGGTCCAAAATTTAGAAATGACAAAGTGAGATAATTTACCCTTGCCTGTTTTAGAAGTCATTTCCAAACTGCTGCTGCTTTTGTAAAGAGACTCAAGAGAGCTGCTAAGACTCAATGGACCAAGCTTAAAAAGTAAAGAAAACCCAGCTTTGCAAAAAGAGAAAATTAAGTGATATGCAGAAATGCAAAACTAGCAGCACCACCAAAAAAAAAAAAATCTCATTTCCTTTGGCATAGAAAGGGAACAGGAAAGTGACAAGCCAGAAGAGCTAAGTGGTCACAAGCTGCAATTCCACTTCCCATCAACCAACCAAAAGACGTAAGGGTTCACTGCACTAGACAACCAGACCTCCAGTCTTCCATTAGGAAGGGAGGAAACTTCACCCAGGGCAGGTGGTGATGCTGAAAATAAGATATAAATTCTAAGAGGAAGGACACAGTAAATGACTAAAGCCCTTCTGAGACAAATGAGGGAGTCAGAAAAAGAGGACGGGAGAAATAATGACCCTGGAGCTCTTCACAGCTTTGTGAGCCATTTTATAAAATGGTAATTGACCTGTATACACCCAGCCAAAGATGCCTAAGATGCTTTAAGTGAGAAAATTTTCCCTATCATTTTAATAAAAATGAATGAAAAAATACGAAGTCATGCAAGAAAAAGAGAAGCTGCATAAAAGTCGCTATGTTCAAAATGAATGCAATGGCAGAACCAGTATTAAGTGTGCTTCTGGCATATAATAGAATCTCATTATGTACAATCACAGAATATATTCAAGCAACGCAAAATGCCACATATGCATTTAACGATTAGACAGAAATCTCAATGCAAAACAATACACTACCTTGTACACTGAGCCTCTGATGAGCAGTAGAATAAAAACAGAATTTCTGTTGCTGTACTTGCCAAACAAATCATACTACTATAATCTTTTTTCCAGCGTATTCTTAAATTCTCTCCATCGATAGAGGGAAAATACAAGTCAGCCCTCCATTCACAGAACTTGGCATAAACAGAATTTTAGCTTAAAATCTGCACTACTAATTAGATTCTTTTTTTCTTGTTTTAATCAGTTAAGAATATTTTCAACTACTGTGTTTATTCCTGATAATCTACGAAGACTTCTGGGTTTTCAGACATATTTTACTGCTTCCTACAGTACTTTTTCCTTCCCTGTTTTATGCCTGACACATGCAGCATGACTAGAATACACAGAGCAAACGTGACACTGACTTGGCCAAGGTGCTGCCAAAAGCTCAAGGAGAAGAAGGTTTTGGCGTTGGTTTTGGTTTTCAAAGAACTTCAGTAATCATCATGTTAGGGGTCACAGCAGTAGAAAAGTATTATAAAAAAAATAAAATCAGAAGACCTGCTGCTTTATGACTTCATAATGTCTGCTTGATTAGGTGCTAGAGGATTTTAGGCTAAATTACTGCTTAAACCTTCCCCAAAAGAACTCCCAGACCACACCAAGTGGCAATTTTTAACCCTCCAGAAACTGTAACTGTTCTGAGATGGATACAAAACTTCTATGAAAACACAAAGACGAGAGTTACAACAGTCACCGATATCTATATACACACTTGTAATAAACTAACCTCTCAAGACTGGGGTGGAAAACTGAAGTGAAAAAGTGAAATAAAGAACTTCTGAGTGTATATTCATATATCCAAAAGGAAGGAAGGTTTACTAACCATTCATAAGCAACACTGAACTACTGAAAGCTAGAGCACATACCCCAAGCTGAATGACAGAGTGGAGTATGCCTTACTCTGCAGCTCAGGTTTTATTTCATAAATATTTGTAAGGAAAACCGGGGAGCAGATTTAGCCAGCTCTACAATTGCACACATCCAGCTCTGGTGAAAAGAAGGAGAGGTAGGAGCCATTGGCCCCACCGTTAGCACTGGTGAGGGGACACGAAAGGACAGGGCAGTGCCTAAGTTCACATCACAGAATTGTGATTTCAGCCGAGTGACTTCTCACTGTCATTTACATCAGGGTTGTCTGCCATGAGGTCAGCTGGGCTGTCCTTGGAAATAAGTGTTAGGTGACACATGAAGAGGTCGCAGAATTAGGGGAACAATGAAGCACACAAAACAAAGCCTCCAAATTCCGAATAATCTTATTTCTGTATATTTGGTATGTATTAGAGAGTACTGCATGACAGGTGGTACTTTCAAGGACTAAGGGGGGGCAGTTGGTTATCTGGGGGGAAATGGTGGGGGCTGTTGAGAACTTCTCTTGTTTAATGAGTAATAGTCCCTCCCCATCCCATCCACAACTGAAAAGTCAAGGAAGAAAAGCAAACGCTGAGTAAGGTTACTGTTTTCTAATTTGCCTGTGCTGCTTCTAGTTACTCATTAATTTCTACACATATTAACCAAACAACAAAAGAGAGACAGAAACTGGGTTGTTTCCCCCTCTCCACCAAGAAGCAAATGAAGCAAACAGTAGGTTCAGAAGAACCAAAATTGCTCGGGAGAGATGCATCCTTCCATGGACAAGAGCAGTATAGCCCAACCCTAGCTGAAAACTCAACGATGGAACCTTACTATCACCATGGAGCCACAGAGACAGCAAACACACAGGTCCTGAGCCAAAGTTTTATCTTAAAATTTCCATTCTGTAAGGTAGTCAGCTACAACACAATACATCAAATGATGCTCAGGAAAAATAAAACCTAAGGAAACAGGTATCGCTGACCATTCATTCTAACAACTTCACAGGCAAAGCTCCTGACACACCTGCTTGAGAAGCTGGGTTGGAAAAAAAAAACTTCAACACACAAAACACCAGTTAGCTGTAGTTTCAAGCACCTGACCTGTGTAAGTATTCTTGGCTGTAATGCAACCCACCACATCCAAAGCAAGACCTCAGAAGCAGCTTTAAGGGAGACTATGAAAATGCATAGACTTTGACATTAGATAGATTTTGACTTCAGCAGCTCTCAGGATTTAGATTTTGCCCTAGGCAGTATGTGCGGCTCTAGTGACAGCTCAGGGGAGACTCCGTGAGCAGTCCCACAGGTAAGAAGCCAGCTAACAGAAGAGCAGTACTGTGATGAGCTCCTGACAGCAGGGAGCAAAGAAGGTGCTCCTCCTCCATGAGGACACCAAGCTGGTACAGGGTCAGCACCCACCTGAGAAAAATGCCAGCATCGCCACTGTCTAACAGTGCCAGCATCCCTACAACTGTAATCAAGCAAAATCACAGCAGGTGCTAGAGAATTTCTTCCCATAAAAGAGCTTTCTTTCTATTAGCAATGAAAGATGAACAAAACCAAGACCACGAAGCACAAACCTCCCTGTTGTGACCCCTAAAATGATGCACAGTCTACAAAACACAAACTAAAATGGACAGAGCAATGGACCTTTCACTCCCCTTAATTCAATTCTCTCCTTTAAGTCAGTGCACTGTTATTACCCTAGCAATGAGACTGTAACACTGAAGTTTTTCAGCTTGATGGTAAAATCATGTAGTGTCCATCCATCTCCAATAATAGCAATATTGAGACAATGAACTCTATTGAGGCATCTAATAAGGCAGATAGTCATTTGCATAGTACATTTTCTGTGACTCTCTGTAATACAACATCTCAAAGACTCAATTCAGACTATTCTCCTTTCCCACAGACATTTTAAAAAAAGGATTCTTTTACTAGAAAAAGAAACAATAACCCCTCCCATAATAGGAGAAAGCAAAAGATAGGATTTTCCTGCCTATGATGGGTGCACACTTTTGCCTGTGTATTTTTATTTGTTTGGGCTTGCCTTTTTGGTTTTTTTTAAACTCTATGTGCTTTTCATCTCCATTGTGGATTGAATGCTCAGAACTGTATTTCTGATTTTGTTCTAACAGGCTTCTGAGGAGGAAGCACTTTGGGATCCCCACCCACCAGCACTGGCAAATTTCATCTTTTAATTCCTGTGCCGCAGTCTTTTCCATCATCTCTCCATATACTCCTCTCCTACGTGACTCACTGAATTATTATTTGCTGGACATACTGGGACATACCGTGGCTCTGTAGATACACTAGCCTGCTTATGAGTCCCGAGTTTTAGGATGAGCTCTGCAATGTAGTACTTGGGCAAACTTGACAAATTACTTCCTCTGCAACAGACTCTAACGGCCTTGAAGACAATGTACACGCATATAGCGTATGCTGTGCCTCGAAGTTCAGCTCAAATAACATCTCCAAGTACGCCATATAGAAGCACTAACGATTACATCCTTCCTCTTCATAATCCTTCTGCTTTCTCCTCTTTCAGTCCTGGCCTTTGTCAGTGGTTTATTTAGTACAAGGAAAGCACATCTATTACTCCTGGAGGTAACTAAGCCACCTCTACCTATACAGGAAGGACACACACTAAAAATACCCCTTCAGTATACTAAAACAGCTCCTGTCTGCTCTGCCCTCTGTCCCTCAGTGTAGTCTTAGGCAAGCTCCAGGAGACTTTGTTAAATCCTCCATCCCATTTCCTCTGCCAGAGCCCACAAAAGGAACAGCGGGAGGGAACACATATCCCTAACTCATCACTCCAACTCCCAGCCTGTGATACGAGCATTAATCCACCTTTGACTGTGAACACAAGCTCTCTTCAGCCACCCTGGCCAGGGAGCAGATGAGACAGCCACTGAGCTACCAAGAAGCCCTCGGATGCTCCCCTGACACATCCCACAAAACCAGCAGTGACACACACTCTTCAGATGGGTCAGGCATGAGAGTCTGCCTGCAGAAGACCGAGCCGTAGCACTGCTCTTAGGTTAACCCTGGGCAACTAACTTGGTGTCAGGCCCGTGAAAACGAAACTAGATGGCATTTTTGGCAAGTCAGAGAAGGTCAGCGGAAAGGGAGAAAAAGCTGCCACACAACAGCCCCAGTGAGGAACAGTGTTGCACTCTTTGTCCAAGTTTCTGATTTTATCAGATTATGCCACAGTGTTAACATTGTTTACCGCCCTATTTTGTGTCTGTGAATCACCCACTCCCAAAGACTCTTCCTCCACCCCAGTTTATAAATAGCACCACACACAGAACAGAGTTTGTGAAGCAAAGGAGACTTGCCGAAACAAAATAATGTATATTGAGTTGACAAAAATTTTTCAAAAGCCTCTCATTTATTTATAGTGCTGGCTAGACAGGCAGATTCCCACATCTTGTAAACCCTGTAGGTCACTGTCTCCATTGCTCATTCACAAACAATTCTGCTAATAAAAAAAAAATCCCTCCGGTTACAACTGAACTTATTCCCCAGCACACTGCTTCTTGGCACATGCCTTTTGAAAAGACAGATTTTTAAATAAGTAATATTATGTATTTTTTCTATTTAAAGGCAACATATGCCCAGACCATGATAACATAATATGACATTATTTATGTATCTGGAGACATTCAGACTTTGTAACCAACCTCTTGGAGCTCTATCAGTACAAGATAAGTCATTTTCTACCATGTCATAGCAGACTGTGACTTAAATTTCCATAGATTGTATTTTCCTATGAAAATACGTTCTTGACTGCAAGCGTAAAACCCATCCTGGTTTTTTTAATTCCCTCTTTTCCCCAGGAACCATTTGCTTGCAGATAGTTCACAGCACTATCATCCAGATAACAAAGCAAAGAGATATGTGACCAAAAGCTTCAGAGAAGTTTCCTGGATGCCAGAATGCACATGACACCTTGTTGAGCCAACACATAACCAGCTGTAGCCCCTGGGACCTAAACAAGCAGAGCCTGGGTATTAGAGAAACCCAAATTCCCCATCAGATGGGCTGGATGGAAAGCAAGCTACCAGGTTCCGCTTTGGCAAGGAAAATTGTCAGTGCTGGTGCTGAACTCCAGGCAACTCATCCCATCCTTCCATCGCCACACAGGGACATATTTGCGACTCATCAACTTGACACCAGAGAGGGATCTGGACCGGATACACACCAGCCTAGCAAGGGACTGCTGAGCTCATAAACACCCACGTCAAACCCACACTTGCAAATATACACCACTACAATTTCCCCACCAGTTCCCCAGCCCTGTTTACCAGGCAGCCACATCAACACTAGTGGTGCTGGGGCTGGAAGAAGCCCTTGATTTTTCCACCAATCACAAAGATGTGGGTGCACAAAATGCCTCTGAAAAGACATCCTGCCCAGACCAATTTAACAGAAACAGAAGAGCCACTGAAATAACACTGGCATGTTCTATTGCTAAAATTCCTTCTAAGTGCCTAAGGTGAAAGCATTCAAGCACTCCTCTATTAGATTCACCATTTTTTTTCCCCTGCAATTAATCACATGGTTATTTGTCAAGCTAATGGTTCCTTAATCAGCCATATAAGTTAAAACCCGCTATAACAAGTCTCCTCTTTAAACACAAAGGACAAGTAAAACAATGCACTCAAATGCACATTTCAGGAACAGTTACTTGTATTAATATTGTGGTTCTTTTTTTGTTATTTTGTAGACTTGAAAATCAACTGCTTGTAATCTTAATAAAAAAGGAAAATACTAGTGCCTGGAAAATATCACAGTAAGCCTGGACATCATTTAAGCCAAGTACATGTCTTTTTTTTTTTTTAATTCTCCTACTGCTTATCTCAACACACAGTTCCTTTTCTTTTAGACTCTTTCAAACAATACTTGATACTAAATAAATAAAACTAAATACCAAAATAAATTATTTCTCACTAAAGGCTCATTTCTTCTCTGCTGTTCTATATTCACAAATACAGACACACGTGTGTGTATACACAGTCACATAGATATATACACACATGCGTATATACTTGAACTGGCTAATGTTACTGAAGTATCCTATTATCTTACAGTTATACAAAAGCTGACTAGTATTAAACATGACTTTCTGGCAGAAAGAGAAAACAAGAGTAGGATCCTCTTGCAATTAGATAACAGCACTGAAATTCAGGAAGTCCGAGCTGTGTGTCATCAGTTGACTGCATTATCTCAGACCCTCAATGTCATCTTCTCCACATTTATGAACAGAAACTTTCCCGGAGGGCTCAATGCATTGATCTTCATTATCACTCTGAAATACTGACCGAAGGACTTACAGAAGTAATATTTAACCTACCATAATCTCTCTCCATATAAAGGATGTGTTTGTAATCACAACCTTTGCTAACATGTCTGATCAACACTGAGGGAACTATGGGATCATAAAATAGGACCATGACATAACAACAACGATGGGGATCTCCCACATAAATTCTCACTTACGCACACAAAGGGGAAACAACTTGAAATCAGGGAGGAAAAAGAAATTTAATTAGAGCTGACTGAAGAGTGAGGCATATGGTTCACAGGAATTTTTGCTTTCAATTAAAACACCCTCCTCCTCCTCAGCAAACTAAATACGAATTAAAACAAACTATTCTGTGACATGTATATGCAAAAAAGAAGACAGGCATGACAGAAAATTTGGGTGGAAGCTGCACCATATACCATGTGCAATTACAATCCAAGTTCTGCAACAAAAACTATTCTAGCACTGTACTACACAGGCATTTATTCCTCCCCATCATCACTGCACGTAACTATCCGTTTCCCTCACACTACTAAAACCCATTCCACCCACATACCCAAAATTTGACTTGAGGTGTGGGCAGAAAAGGAAAGGGGGAGAGAGAAAGGTATAAAGAACAGGACTGAGTTTTAGAAATAGATGTTTTAAAAGAGAAATCATACCCTGAAGTTTCATATTGGCAAAAATGCTAAACTATGAAAACAGCCACGTTTCTAAAATAGTAACAACAGGGAACAGTGCAAGAGATGGGGCCGTTAGGGAAGGGTTTGCAGTCAAAATTACTGACAAATTGCAATTATGAAGATACAGAGAAGACTTAAAACTGGATACATTTGGTTTAGAAATGAGTCAATAGCTACAAGACCATCCACACTCGCATTAAGAAAACTCAAAGATTTTTACAGAATGGGTGGAGCTTTCACATATTTTATTTATAACAGGATTATTTGTCCCAGAGAAGAAAGAATTTAGGGAGGAAAGGTTGTGACACTAGGTGGTGGCACAGCTCTGCCTGGGCAGCCCCTCTCAGGTGTGCTCAGAGATTTCACCAAAGGATTGCCACAGTGACTGCTAAACCTGAGGATGCCCCTGCACACTATACATCCAGAACTGCAGGGCTCAGCTGGGCACAAGCACCTGCAGCAAGACAAGAGGGAGAAGTAGGAAGAACAGCTTTGTATGTACGGGAGAAGGCCACCGATGCTCTGAAAATCAAGGGCAACTAGTTAAATGAGAAGTCTTAAATAGCACAGGGTATAATGTGACATTGCCCAGGGTTTCCTAACAGAAGACCCCTTTTCATTTGCTCATAACTTACCCCAAATGCTTCAATTTGGAGGGAACTTTTTAAGACTACGTGCCAGCATCTGGCTAAATATATTTAACTTAATTATGAAATGCTGCAGCCAAAATGCTTTAAAACATTGAGAAAATGAGAATGAGAGAAAACATGTTGCCATAACATTACTAAACACCACAGTGACTTTTTTTTTCCTTCTTATGGCAAGAAATGGACTTCCTCTGACCCCTTCAGTCCTCCCCTCACTAAGGTAGCCTTTGCTATTGCTGGGAAAAACTTACATACATCAAAAACACTTGGGATATCAAAATAAAAAAGTCCTAATTTACTTGTGCCTACTGGAGCCTTTGCAAACTGGAGCAGAGGGGAATGAATGCAGCATAAAGCTACTCAGAGAACAACTAAGCACTGAAAGATGCTCTGTAAGCAACCTTAACCATCCTGTATGTGGAAGGAGAAGCAGACAGCAAAAAATTAGGTGAAAGACATGTAAGGAAGGTGCATGGGAAGGCAAGGAAAGAGCAGCAGGGAGCTGAGCAGGATAGCACAGCAGGAGGTGGAGGCTCTACCAGCCAGGGGTGCACTGCCATGGTACCCAAGCACGGCAGGCCCTGCAATGAATGGTACCCAGGCTCAGCTCAGGGTTAGGATCACCAGCCATCTGCGTAGTAATAAGGGAGGTCCAAGGTCAAGCCAGGAAGTTGATCCTACAGGACAGGACCCAAGCAGAGCACCCAGTGGGTCACCTTATTGGTGGGTCACCTTAGCAGGCACCCGCTCAGCTGCAATGGCCCCACAACCCAGTTGGGCAGGCTCTCACCTCAGTTTGAAAGCTGCTCCAAACTCAAAGAGGGGCAACACACTTCTTGGCAAGGCTGCATGGGAGCTGCACGGGGACACCCTTTATCTTCTTTGCAAAATGCATCTGGGCAAGCTGAAGCTTCTCCAACAGCTCCCTCTGATGAGGGGGCTGGCACTGAGCAAAGGCAGCTAAACATGGTGAGGGGAACAAGAGTGCGTACTCTGGGCCCTGCCTCCACCCTTCAGAAAGAGGCAGATTAAAGTCAAATGGGCAGCTTTAATTCCAACACTTCCTAGCTTTTCAGAGATGGATTTTGCAGCCGTAGAAATGTTCCCTAAATACAGACCGTATGTTTGCACATGTGCATGCTTAAAATAACACACATTCAGGTATTTCAGAGACTGCCTTCCTATGCATTTTCGCAACAACAAGCAAGGTAACCCCAATCTTAGCTAGGGAGCTTGGAGCAATACCCTGAAGTATATCTATAAGCAAACCATAACACCTTTCATATCCTCCCCTCAATAGCAGTAACCATAGAGACTGGAGACTTTGCTACTGTGTAGTGCAGCAGATATATCAGATAGACTCACTCCTCCTTACGCTCCCAGATGATCATGGTTTTGACCACCAGCAGACACCAATTATCATCACCTCACTGTAAGCAGCATACAGCTGGTAGCCTCATGTAGCAAGAGCCTCCAAGTTCAACACAAACAGTCTAGAAATGCCTTCTGTCACTTTTAAGGAGTATCCAAATTACAGGGCATAGTGTCATATTATCACAGCTGTCAAGTGTGCAAAAGGTCTGGGGCGGGTGGGTGATGAATTTTACCTTTCTCTCATTTCAGGAAGGGATGTCTCATCCCAACAGGATCTAATTAAAAAGGAGGCGGCAGACCGGTCAGTTTTATTTCAGAGATGAATACAGTTCAACTCTATGTAATGAAACAGCACATACTTGGGCACTGCTTCAGCAGCTGATACACACTGTTAACTTATATAGGCTGCAGCAGTCTTGCTCCTCATGTACATTCTGTGTTTACTCATCACCCTCCCCAACAACCTACTTCCTTTTCTTTAGAAACTTGTCTTTGTTTTTGGCTTCATAGAGATGGACATGATGAAAGAGTGCTTACACCCCACACTCAGTCTCTCATACACTTGCTTTTCCATGTCTTCCTCAGCTGTATCCACACACAGTTCTCATTTAGCTCCCTTCATTGCATTAAAGAATGATAGGAACATCTCAAATTAGAGTCCTTCAAACAGCACCCAATACATACAAACCACAGACTGTCCACAAGACCAGACACTGCACTATGGGACAGTCAGAAACAAATTGTGGGTTTTCTTCCTCAGCAAAAAGAAGCATTTGCTGCACAATCAAAAGCAACAACTGCATTTGTTTCAGTTATGTACAATACACACAGTTTGGAGCCTGACGGTAGCCATTTACAAGCAGACATTTACTAGCATACTGATTTTTGCACTGTTTCAATGTAACAGGTGTTATCTTTAGCCCTGCTTTCTCAACAGAATCTGCACAGCCATGTACCATCCCTTCACAGGGTCAGAGGTACAGTTTGCTCCCTACCCCTCTCGCTGCCCCCACTTGCTCTAAGTAGCTGTTTCACAACTCAGACGTGCTCCATGACACACTGAGCATCCAGGATGAAATTTGCTGTCCCACTAAATGCCTGCCAAGGTTTTGTACTGCCTCAGTCACGCTCCTAACCTCTTTTCCTGAGTACTTGAGTGGTTTACCACAGGCTGCCCTGTGTCTAGAGGTGAATGTCTATCTCACAGCACAAGAAACTCTTCCCCATCTGTGCCTGATGTAAGGAATGCCTTTCCTATCTACAAATGTGCCAAGAATTAGCCAATTCACTTAAAGAAGAAAGGGGTGAGACCCCACAACCCAGCTTTTGTCTGATTTATAACCCATTCATGACCAAAAAGGAATACTGTATTCACAAAATACAGGAAGTTGTGCAAGGGAAGCTTTTTTTCTCCTCCAGCTCTCATTTTTGACACAGCTTGTAAGAAGTGAATCCTGGTGGAGACAGATGTGGTGGGGCACTATGTTGACTTCCTACATGCACCTGGCAACTAAGAAAGATTTCTTTTTTGAAGTCATTGCCAGAGGTCCTAACCCCATCAAGATTCCTTAGTACTACTCATGTACAAATGTACAATGTCCCATGGCATTTACAATCTCCAGGTCACAAAACACAACTAGTGCAACAAGGGGGAGGAAAGTGTGAAGAGAAGATATGAGGGGCAGTAGGTGAGCAACTTCTGCGTCCTCAGACAAATCCTGACAGCACAACCTACCGCAAGTCCTAAAACTTCTCAGTCATTAACTTAATCTTCAAAACTCTAGCAGGATTTCAGTCCTACAGACTCCATGGAAGATGGAGCAGCAAACATCTGACTTCAGGATAGCAAAAAGTAAAAAGCCTTTGCTCAAAAGGGAAACCAAAGTTTGGCAGTATCTTATCTCCTATTTTTTCCACACATTTCTACAGGAGGAGACAAAATGTTCAGCTGAACAGTTTTCACTGCAAGTCTCAGATTAACATAGCTGGAATGAACTTTGATGCAATCTGAAGACAGTAGTGACAAATACCGCATGTAGCAATTACTCTGAATAAACATCTGCATAAGAGATATCCGTTGTCTTTTTCACATCCCTTCCCCCCGCCCCCCCCCCCCCCAAAAAAAAAAAAACCTATTCAGAAGAGAGCAGAAGCAACTAGGGTAGCCAATTTGCAGGAACAGGAGTGCAGGGGACTGGCATCAGCTGCAGCAACTGGTATTTGGCAGAGTTGGGCATTGCAATCTATTATCCTTCTTACCTCAAAGAGGAGCTGGAAAACAAAAAAAAAAAAGCAACTGTGTCAGCTGTCGTGAATAGCCTTAAACTTATTCATAGGAAGAATCACTGCACACACTGCTTACAAGCCAAATAATAAATGCACTGCACAGAATTTTGCATGTAAGCATAACCTATAGGGCACAGCGAAGGTTATCAGAAATGACCTTCTGTCTGGTAACAGTACAGCTAGCTAGGATGCAGCAGGGGCTGCTCTGTGAATCACCCAGAACCGCTGCTGGAGAAACAGCAGTCCCCTCCTGCAAGTCATAAAAGAAAACAGCGCAAGTGAATGAAAAGGAGAAAAGTGGGGGAGTTTTTTGTAGGCTGCTCAAACTATCAGAAATTTAGAAGAGAACCATTTTATTTGCACCTCTTAGATGAAGTCCTAACCAATTTCATAACAAAGAGAACTAGGCTCCGTTACCAGAAGATCACAGGGGTGGAGAAGAGGGACAAGTATGCTCTACAGTAAATACTTAGCAGCTCTGGCCTTCTGCTCACTCCTCCTGCAGTGTTATGCTGCGCCTACTGAACCAGGAAATAGTTGAACAGATACATTTAAAAGTATGAAGACTGAGTCAGAAGACAATAGTTCAATACCAGTTAAACCACATACTGCAGGTCTGTCTTGTAGTACTGGGAAATGAGTACTGCCTAAGGCTGTTCCAGATATTGCATCCACCTGCAAATATTTGCTGCTGGCTAGAGCTCAGCACTCTCACTAGCAGTGTCAGTACTTCGCAAAATATTGCAGACAAGAAAGAAAAAGAAAGTTAGCTTAATACAGAGCACAATAAACTAATTATATGCTTTAATCATAAAAAGCATATAATGTCTGGTTGGGGGGATTTTTAATTTATTTTTTTAAAAAAAGAAGGTTATATGATTATAAAGTTAGTTAAGGATATAGCTGCTTTTTTCAAGCATTTTAAGCTTTCAATTTCATGAATATATAGAGCTAATTATCAGCTCCTTTAATATGGATGTTTTGCTACAAGTGTATAGCAGAGATCAGAAATTACAATGTCACAGAGAAACAAGGCACACACAATAAAAGCACAGAAGCAATTACACTTTCATTACATAATCTCAAATCCACATTAAAAAACCCACGTTGTGTTAAGACATTTATATTTTAGATCAACTACCTTTCAGCTATAATGAAAAATCATTACAGCTGGAGAAAGAGACAACAAAGAGATAAAAACGCACTGACATGGTGCTGGAGGACATTGGCCATTAAAGTCTTATCTCACGAAGAAACAGCTAAACACTTTATAACAATAATTCATCTGTAACTGTTAAGCTGGAAAAGATGCCTGTTTCCAAATGGATTCAACACATAAGAAATTTCTTTTTTTGTTTCTGTTAGCTGGCTTGATTTTTTATTTGTAACTATCTCCCAGAAATTTTAACATCTCCAAATGCAACTCCTTGATAAGTTACAGACAAAGGAAAGTTTTCTTTCCTTTAATAGGGACAAAGGAGAGTATTGTTGAGATTTATTATATGCATACAATTACCTGCATTGTTATGGAGATTAAAGGACAAAGAGCCAACAGATCTAATTCCAGATCTTACAGCTTTGTCCTTTCCCATAATTATGTCTTAAAATTAGATTTCAGTTAACACATTCACAATACTAATATCTACCAATGCTTTGCATGTACTTAGAGATAGTTTAAATTATTTTAAGATGGATGTGGCAATACAGTTCACTTATCATTGATCATTCAAGTGAACACGCTCAATTTAATAGTACCGATAAAGTGTCGTTTTTCAGTTGGTTGCAAGAAGAGTCTTAAAAGTAGTACAAGGTTCATTAGAAAGAAAAACTGGATAGTCTATTAGTCACTTTAAGAAAAAAATGCAAAGTAAGCTTTCACAAAAATCTTCCCTTTTTCCATCACAAATATTTCCAGAAATAGGGTTTTGAACTGCAGAGAGATACTGAAAAAAGAAAAAGAAAGTATTTTCATTCTGCAGATGTTAACGCTGCCCCTTTATCTCATGTGAGAGTATGTCAGTCTCCATTCTTCAGCTGTCAGATGTAACATCTATTGAAAACTCTGGGTTTAAAATACCAGCCCTGTGTCTGTGGCATCAACAGTATGCCAGCTAAGAAGGCCAGATCCTGACCTCAGAACTGGGCTGCTTATTTCTCCCTGGCGCCCAGCTGCACGGAACTAGAACCTAGAGGTGAATTCCCCTCAAAGAATTATGCAAACTGAACCAAAGATAATTAACTTCAACAAGCAAGCTTTTTTTTTTTTTCAGTTTTGTTGAAGATATACATTTATAAAGATTGTGGGAAGGAAACTGCGACTACACTTACTGTATTTCTCTCCTTTACAAAAAAAGTAAAAATCCACAGAAGATGAAACCATCAAGGGCCTCAGTTAAACAGGCAAAGCCTGCTTTGCAAAAAAACAGTATTGGAATTGACCAGAACAAGTACATTTTTATTGGTATTGAACTCCAAGCCTAGTATTAGAGGTGGCTAATCCTGCAAGGAGACTGAAAGAACACGAGAATTTAGAAAGCAGGAAAGCCATGAACTGTCAACTCCCCAAATCCAAATTTGGTTATAAATGGGTGATTATAATATGTGTAGCACCAAGACATTAGAATTGCCGTATCTTCTTTCACTGGAGAAAAATAATTAAATAAAACAAAATTTGATGACCTAAAAGAACCCTACCAATTTATCACTGTTCATTTTACTTCTCCCTCAGGTTGAGGCATTTATAAGTATATAAAGTTCCTGCAGAATCAGAGAAAACAACAGAGCATGATCACAAAGGAGGAAAATCCTAAACTCCCTTATTAACACAACACAATTTTTCATATGTAAATTTTATGCCAGCCACAGGCACCCATTTTTCCCCTTCACACTAGTTTTCATAACAAGTCACGTTTTAATGTTTTAAAAGTACACTGAAACCATGGCATGCCTAATATTGTAATAAAACCACTGGCAAGGCTGAGTCAATCTCTTTTGATGGTTCCACACTACTACCTTCTGCTACAGTGAAACTACTAACGTGCGTTTCTTTCACCTGCGTCCCAGGGGGTAACGCTGGAAGCCCTTCTCTTTCTCAGCCAAAGCTACATTCTGGGCTCAGAAAGAGGTCACTTGCCCCAAATCCCTGCCAGCACAGAAAATTGGTCCCTCTTCCAATCAGGGCTATTCTTCCTGTTTCAAATGTCACTAGTGGTGAAGGCATCTTCTATTTTCAGCTGGACAATATTTACCACTCTAGCATCCTCCCTGCCCTTTCCACTTCAAAATACATAGGCCACCTTGAACAAAGACAAGCAGCAGAGCAAGTTCAGACAAATAAAGACAAAGATGTGATCCCTCTTACTATGAATTCAGACAGTAACTAAGAAGTCATCTGTTGTTGAGCTGATACAGGCTGTGGCCAGGTGAAGCTAACTATATGAATTCTCACTATTTTCCCCCTTTGCCCCTCTGTATCATGACATCTGGCAAAATTAAGTTCAAAGTTTCAAGGGAATGCTCTGGGAATCAGTTAGGTGAGCTGCTCTGGGCATGAGGTAACCCTGGCGAGGATAGGCAGCAAAAACAAGCAACCTCCATTTATCTTCAGGCACAACAAGCACCAGAGGGAGGCAGCAGGAAGTTTTAGAGTCTGTAATATGACAGATGGTCCCATGCTTTGCTGCATACGTAGGCTGGCCTGCTTCAAAACGAAGCTGTACCTTTCTCTGGCCATGGCCTGTTGCCCCATGCTTTGCAGCACCCTTCTGTCTCTTGAAGCACCCACCTGCCCTTTGCATGGCTCTCTCTTTATTTCCAGGACAGAGTTAGTAGGAATTGTAATTTGAAAGTGAGGACTCAAAAGCAGGTATGTAGAAACAGACTTGCCAGCAGTGACCTGTTCATGTGTGTATATAAGAAAATAAACAAGGAAGCTTGTTAAAAATGTTCTAACTTAACAGAATACAAGTGCATAAGAGGAAATAATGAGAGAAAGCTCAGTCTAAGCTCCACCATGATGGGGAATGCAGAAACAAAACTCACCAGCATTCCTGTGAGAAAACACCCTTCAGAGATGAACCATCAGCAAACAGAGCAAGACAACATAATAACTGTGGCTAGGAGTCTCCATAGAGGTACGTACAGTCCCCTTTCTTACCACCCATCTACCAAGATGTCCTAAAACCATGAATGATTCATCTTGATATACTCTATTAAAAAGAAAAGTCCCACTGGACTAGTAAAAGCAGAAGCTTTTAAATATGCATTTAAACCCATCAGAACATGTCAAGCTACAATCACCCAATGACCAGGGACAGACTGGGCTCCTACAAAGCCCGTTTGCACAAATAACCCCTCTTTAGGGAGCACTCCCATTCAGGCTAGGTTCAACCCAACTCTTTACAAGCTGGCAGACAAAAAACCCTATCAAAATATTGCCAAAAGGAAGTGAGGAATTAATCTGAGAATGCACCTAATCACAGAGCCAGCTGTGTTTTAGATACAAACTACAAAATCCGAACAAGGAAAAGCTCCCAGGCACTTAAGTCCCTCCTCTCACCTGGGCTGTGATAGGAAAGAGGGCTCCAGCACCTTCGGGCTCAGAAGAGTCCCACTCACAGAGCCAGGACCAGATGTCACCCTCACCCTTTCTCAAACACCCACAGCCTCCAACACAGATATGCTAAAAGACTGCATCTGCTTACCAAGCTACAATAGACAGACCGTAATTTACAATAAAGCTGCAGGCTTGATGCTCAAGTCTTGTCTTTATGATTTTGTAGTCTCAGAAGCAGAAATTTCTTACCTTCAGTGGTGGAATTAGGGGTGAAATTCACACAAATTATTCCTTATACTCAATCCCTGGCCCACATGGTGCACAGTAAACAGAAAACAGTACTACAGTCTGTAGATGGCATTCTCCTGCACACCACAAAGCCAAACCGATCAACCAAGAAACCATGAAGTCTTTCCAATAAAAAAACACCCAACCCAACATTTAAAAAACCCCACATTCTAAAGCCTAAACTAGAACCTCAGACGCAGTACACAACAAAGACTTTGCATGCGTTAGGAATTTACCAATGACATAGTAGATATTTCTTTTACTCATTTAGTTTGGCTAAAACTATACAAAACAATGAGAAAAGTCATAAGTGTACCAAACAAATGGGAGGTACAAGAAGAATAGGAAGGGGAAACCAAGAACAAGCACATGTGCAGCACTGGACAAAAAGGGATTTCTAGGCATTGGCTAGAAGAGCTTAAAGGTAATCCTTCCAGTGGTCCCTTCTCCTCCCCAAAGCAGGGCTTGCGTCAAATGCAGGCCTTAGCACTCTTCCCCACACATACCAACTGAGCTTGAAGCACCACATAAAGCCAAGATCAGTTACAGACCCCACAGGTCTGGTACCACAGCAGGCGCCAACATCATTCCTTCCTCCATTTGTAGCTGTAGATGCAATTTCCTCTATTCTAAGACACAGTTAAAAGCACAGCTTCCTCTTCTCCCATTACATTTCTACAGGTGGGGAAAGAGGCTTTCATAGGTGGCCCTAGGTGTCTCAGATAAATCACAGAGGGAGAAGAATGACTGTTGGACTGTGTGGTTTCTAATACCAAGGGATTCTTCCAATTTCCTGGTGATGGCAGGAAAATAACCTTAACTACATTCAGTGACATGCCAGATACCAGCAACATTTATGGAAAGATATGGACATTACTCTGTGTGGCCCTGCCTTTTCCACTGAACGCCCATGAATGGCACAGAAGATAACTAAATGAGGCCACAAGTTTATCAATCCAGCTCCGGCTGGACCACATGTATGTGTCCATTCTTTGCTGGATTACAGAAATACCTTTCCCATTTAATCTTGGATTTTCTCCTGGAATTTTGGATTAATAGCCCCAGGAGGCCTGTTTATGTGCAGATACATTTGGGAACAGCTGGAAAGCACTTAGAGAAAAGCCTTGATGCAGCCTTCCAGAGCAGTGCATCTGTTTTGTTCTCTTCCTGCACATGCCTGATTACTCTTTTCTCCCCATAAGTTGCTTTCTAACGTTTCCTATTAGCACATGCTCACCTACACTTGGTTGTCTTTTTTCTCCACAATTAAAGTCCTCCCCTGCACAGTCATCACCTGCTGAAAGTTAATTTCCTACTGATGGCTCCATTTAAGGCAAGGTTCTCTTTCACTCTCCCCTTCCCACATAGCAGTACGCCCTCTCTGCTAGAGAAAATTCAACTAGCTCCTCCTACACTTCCAGAGACCTTTCATTATGTTCAAGGTGTTATTTACATTCAAATTTTGGAGTCCAACTAAAAGCAGTCACATCAGGCTAACAACCAGATGTGCAGCCATTGACTGTTTTAATAGCTTTTTCTCTCCCTTGCTCATACTGGGAATCTTCTTGCAAGCAAAAAACCGAAATAAATGACATGAGACAGGCTTCATACCTACAAACATCAAATTCCCAGTCTCCAACCACTCTCTAACATTGCTGAAATGCTCACTCTATGAAACACTGTAATTCTAGTAGGAAGGAGGAAATGCGTAAATTAAAATTATATGGATTATGCCCTACACAATAAGCAAGCAAAGATTTTAAAACAGTAGCAATTTCTCTCTCTCATATTTAGAAACTCCAACCAAAAAAATTTACATGCCATGAAAATCCTCAACAAAGACTTGCATGTAGCTCACATAATTGAGGAAGTACTAATAATAGCGTGGCTGTTTGCACAGACAACATTTCCACTGTGGGGCTGAATTCTGATCTCAAACATGCAGAAGAAGATATTTTGTTGTGTGTTGCTGGCTGGAGACTAAAAATCAAAGTGCTGGAAACCATCTGAGTGTGCTGCAATGTGCAGTCAGGCTATGCAGCTAAGGAAGCGCTATGCACTTCCATACCACATTGAAAACAAAGCACCTATTGAGTACTGCAGAAGGTCTTCGTGTTGTGTGCTCTTGTAGAGAACATGAAGCAGCACGTGACATTAACCTGTGTTGTAGTTTTAAACAAAAATGAAAGCCTTTGCATTTCAGCATCAACTGACAGCCATCGCAGAAAAATAACTTGTCCTGACAGATGATACGTTTCTAAGCTCCTCCGACACAAGCAAACTCAGTCCACAGCCACATCTTCCCTTTCTGGCCTACGCTGCCTTAAGTCCAGGCCTGCTCGGGTCTCCAGATCAGTGATGTCCATACTTGTGTTCCTAATGGTGGTCATTAAAGGTTTTACCCCAAAAGCATATTTACAGTAGCAGCAAGGGAGCCTCACATTTCTCAAGCTTTATTCTTTTTAAGAGCTCTAAATATATAGACCTGTGTCACAAAGTATTTACAAAATATTTTTGTTAAATGATACTTCCTTTTAACTTTTTTCTTCCATATGCTGAAAATTACCAAGAATAATTTCACAAACTAAAATATAGAGTACAAGACAAGAATCAACAAGGATGATTAACAATGACCAATATATAGTAGAAATTAACTGTCGTGCAACATACACGCATGGCAAACCCACATTTTAGATACCATGGTGCTTCATTTAAACTCCTCAGTTAGAAATTCAGATCAGTAATTAAGCCATAATCCTATATAATCGACTCACACGGTATCAGTAGGAGTTTTGTACATGGAATAAGCTGTAAGAACAAGCTATTAGGTCCACATAAAAGGCATTTATAACTCTAAGCACCAAAACAAGCACACCAACACTGAAGCTCTTGAGTAGTAGATGTTATATTGTCATATCACTAATATGACCATTCTCAAGTCACTAGCTCCCATAAATACACAGCAAGGTTTGTTTTTTTAACAACTCCAACCTTGCGCACTATGCTCTAATTCATTAAAAACAAGAAAGATGCTTATCCTTGAGTAAAAGACACCACAGAAAGATCATATGCCTGTCACACCACCCAGGAGCTGCCATGACACAGCTGTTCCACAGCTCGCGATGCTTCCCAGCCCTTGCCTATGTCCGGGCCGACAATGCTGTCTGTGTTAGGAGCACTGTCCCCTTACCAACCCCACAGTCATCTGAAAGGCAACGCGGAGGCCAGATCCAGCCGAGAGCCACTTCCACCCGACTCACTGCCTTTCCCCTCATGGGCCAGCAGGGAGACTGTATACGAGGGGCAATGGTTCTTACTGGCAATGCACGAAAGCCAGCTCATGCCACATGCCTGACAGTCTTGCCAGCTGCTGTCATCTTCTTACACCATCGAAATACCTCACCAGGTAGCCCCAGGCTATGTCCACGCATGCTACACCACCAACGACACTGGCCAGCTCTGACATCTGCCTTAACCTGTGCAAAGAACCCACCACAAAGAGCAAAACTGTTTCCTGCCAGAGACCATCCTGATTTTTAAAGGGCAAGACCACATGAACACTACTTGGAACTGACAAACCTACTGTGCTTAGAGCAAGCATTCCCTCCAAGCAAGGCTTTATTCTGCATCCTTACTGCTGGCATTAATGGGCTACATAAACATAACACACTTATCCCCCCTACCTGCCATAAGTGGCCACACTGAAATTAGTGATTTCAAATGAGTGGATGATTTGCAGAATCACACTGGCAGCAAGGACTCAGTTTATGTCCTATTTCTCTACAGAAAAAGCTCCTAAGGGGCCTTTCCCCCCACCTCTCTCTGTAGATCCATCAAGTGCTCCTAATGTTCAAAACTCTGCAAGGTGCTGACCAGCATCAGTTAAGAGGTGTGGTGAACAGACTTCTTTGCACCAGCCTTCATATTCACAGGTACACCTAAAGTCATAACTGAGACTACCAAAAATTGTAGTCTTCTTAATTTTCAGACTGTGACACCATGAGCCAGGGAGATCCCACCTAAAATTATGAGCCATACCAAAATCTGCAGATCTGACCTGTGTCCTGTAGCACATTGATGGGAGCTCTGACACTATCAGGGGATGACAGGACCTACTCAAGGGTCCCACAGGAAGTCAGGAGGGGGCACAGCTGGGCCCAAAGACGATGATTACATAAACGCCACTACGTGTGAGGAGAGGGTCCAATTTTTTGCTATTATTATCTATCATAATAGACACCAATTAAGAGCCAGACTTAGAGGACAAGTAGATCATTACGTCACAAGATTTCATACCCTGCTTGAGAAGAAAAACTACAAACAATAGATGTCATGGCTGGCAGATCCTCGCACAAAGGCTACTCTGCTTCAACGAACAGCAGTCAATACAAGCCACATGCCCACATCAGGCTCCTGTTGCCTGGGTAAGCCTGCAAGGCTACACCCAAGGACAATCCAGGCCTGCCCTGAGCTGTTTCAAAATACTGGAGTACTTCGATTCCCAAGTCAGTCTTAGCTCTTATTCAGAAGAGATTTTTAAACCTAGGTTTCGTACAACAGCAGATACAGAATGACAGAACACTGCAAGGTACCCCAAACTGAATGACACACAAAAGGAGGAGGAAGCAAAGGTTTACAGTAGCCATTGGCTGCAATCACAAGCTGATGCCAATGTAAGGTAAGGAAAAAATAATTAAAAATCTTAAGCAGTGGTATAGTTCTGCTTTGCAGCTCTCAGGGTGGGACCAAAACATAGGCCAGGCAGAACTGTCACCTCAGATCACTGAGTACCTGTCTGTACCAACACACATTCATGCTTCTGTAGCAGAAACCGTTGAGGCAAAGAGTCCAAGCAGGTACATCTGGAAGCAAAAGTTCAGCAAGCCCCAAAACATTAGACTTTGCAGCAGACACGAAGCGCTCCTACAGGAACATTAGGAAGCTATCAGCCGAGAGGGGCACGGGGTGAAGGTCTATGCCAGCATGAGATGAGTGGGTCACCTGGCAGATGATTTTGATTTACATCGCTGAAAGGTGTTCTCTGAAGACCATCCTGTAACGCACTCAGGCACTGAGGGAGGCCTGAAACACAGGTGTGCTGGCAGAGGCCTCCTGTTCACCTGCGCCCTGCACCGCCGGCTCCACTCCCCGCACCACGGCAGGATTTTCCCGTGAAAACTCCACACGGCTCCTGAAGGCTGTAAGGCGGTGGGAGATGTGCACCACCAGCACAGGCGATGTGCAAATAACGTGTTACTGATTAACCAGCAGCGACACGGCGAGGGCAGGCTACAATACTCGGTGGGGAGACGGGAGCCGTCCCCGCTCTACCTCAGGCAGCTTTCAGCGCCATAAAACAGCCGGGGCAGCCTCCTGCCCCGACAGGAGCCACGCGGCTGCACCACCGGGTCGTACCCCACCGCATCCCCGCCGGTGCCGGCCAGCGGCCGCCCCCCCGCGCTGCGGCCGGGAGGGGCTCGGACCCCAGCGGAGAGCGCTGAGAGAGGCCGCGGCCCCGGGGATCCCGCCGGCAGCCCGCCCCAGGTGAGCTGCCCCCATACCCTCCAGCCTCCCCTTCCCTCCCCGGGCGGCAGCGGCGGAGCCGCTGCGGGACAAAGCCCGAGCCGCGGCCGCACACCTGCCCCGCCGGCCGCACGGCTCCCCGCGGAGCGGCGGGCGCGGCCGCCGGGGCAGCTCCCGGCGGGGGGGGGGGGGAGGGCAGGTGCGGCTGCCAGCGGCCGCCCCCCACCCCCCCGGGCCGTCCCCCGCGCCGCGGTCTCACCTCGGCCGGCAGCAGCGGCAGCAGCAGCAGGCAGGGCAGGGGCAGCGGCAGCCGCCTCATGGTGGCGGAGAGCGCTCCCCGCTGCGCGCACGGCCGCTCAGCGCGACGCCGCCTCCCCCGGAGACATGGCCGGGCTGCGCGCCCCGCACCGCCCGGCGTCCCACCCCTTCGCCGCCCTCACAGGCGGCGGCGCCTCGCCCTCCCGCCGCTCCCTCTAGCGCTCCCTCACGGGAAAGGCGGGCGGCGCCGCGGGGGAAGCCCTGCGCGGGGGGGGGGGGAAGGCGAGCGGGGCAGCCGCCCGCGGGAGGGGAGGGCTGGGCCAGGCTAGGCCGAGCCGGTCACCTCCCTCCGCCGCCGCTCCCGCCGGCCCCTCGCCCGGGGCTTAAATGGCCGTCTCGCAGCGGGCGGGGGGACTGCGGCCGGCGCTTCCCCGCCTTCACCCCTCCTTCCCGGCATCTGACATCTCCCCCCACCGGGCCGCGCCGGGCCGGGTGAGGAAGTGGTTCCCTCCGAAAGTGTCCCGGCCTCCGGAGGAAGCGGCGCCGCGGGCTCTGCCCCGCCGCCGGCCCCGGCCCCGGCCCCGGGAGGGTGCTGGGGGGCGGCGGGACGCGGAGGGGTCGGTGTAAAGCGAAGGTAACGCCGGCCGCGGCCCCCCCCAGGCCCCGGGAGGGTGTCGGGGGCTGCCGCGCCCCGCGCGGGCCATCGCGAGTTTGCGGCGGTGAGTGGCTCCGCTTATTGCACCTTTCATCCCCGCCAGGCAGTGCCCCCAAAAGCCCTGTCCCTCTCCAGGCACTGCTTTGGACATGTTTTAGCCATGTCATTAGAAGGGACATGACATCATCAAATACAATCACTTTTATAACCTTAACTTACTTCCCAGGCTTAATGCACTGTTTCACATTTCATTCATCTTGAATAAGGGAAAAGGAGAGACAGGGTCAGTTTACATAGCATATCTTTAATTACGGAAACACTGGCAGTCTTCATTTTCTCAAAAGTTTTGAGCTCACATGTTTGTAATTTCCCTGTCTTTCCTGAGCCCTCAAAACATATGTACAGCATTATGGAAGCAGCTATTTCCACAGGAGTTCATGGGAAGACTCACAAGAATAAGGGCAATGGGTTGTTCAGCCTGGAGAAGAGAAAGCTCTGGGGAGACCTTATCGTGGCCTTTCAGTACTTAAAGGGGGCTTACAAGGAAGATGAGGACAGATTTTAGTAGGGGCCTGTAACAATAGAATGGAGGGGTAATGGTTTTAAACTGAAAGAGAGTAGATTTAGATTAGATATAAGGAAGACTTTACTGTGAGGGTGGTGAGGCACTGGAACAGGTTGCCCAGGGTAGTTGTAGATGACCTACCCCTGGAAACATTCAAGGCGAGGCTGGATGGGGCCCAGAGCAACCTGTTCCAGTTGAAGATGTCCCTGCTTATGGCAGGGGGCTTGGACTAGATGGCTTTTAAAGGTCTCTTCCAACCCCAACCGTTCTGTGGTACTGTGATTCTATCAGGACATGCGCATACCTTACTGTTTGGGAGGCTGAGACTTACAGTTGGAGTTAGATAAACAGCGTAGGGGCATCCCTTCATATCAATAAGATTTGTAGGAAGTAGATAATCACTTCAGAAAAGTAGTTTAAAAATGTTAGGAAGCATTCAAATAAGGAAATAAACACTATACAAACACCATTAATAAAACCACCTTTTCTACACTTTCCATTCAGTGCAAAGCACCTCAGAATTGTTTTCTAGCCGAAGACTCCTCCTGGGAAACCACACACCTGCCAGAAGTCTCACCGGCTGCAGTGAAGTTGTTATGCTCGGATAACTTCTGCAGATCATACCCTACCATTTGGAAATTACAGCTCTGACTCTTAACAGAAATTCCTTGTGGCAGCTCCCGGTGCCTGGGCAGAGCCCTGGTGGGTCTAAGTTGCCAAACTGCAGCTTCTGGCCAGGCCAGGTTTCACTTGCATCTAAAATGGAACCAACCGCCTTTGTGGTGGCAGATCAGGGTTACACTGCACAGCTGCACTTAAGCAATCATACTTGGTCATCCTTGGCTCCAGCTCAGAACAACATGGCTTTTTTAATTGCATGCCTTGCCAGTACAACAACCTAGTAACTAATCCAGTTACCCCTGAAATTCAGTGGGAATCTCTCTACTGATTTAAGCAGTAATGGCAGCCAACCCTGAGGGAGGAAATTAAAAAAAAAAATGCACTGAGACAGCAAGAAGTGGAATTCTGACCTGTTCAAATTTATAACTATCTTCAAGTTGATGTTGCCATCCCCAGACTCTGTGTGTCCCTGGACTTCCAAGTTCACTCATTCTTCTGTCCTTAATAGGCCACATAACCCAACTTAAAAGCAAGGGGCATTGTATTTCTTAGGCTATGTTAATTCCTTGCTCCAGAGAGCAACTGCACAGCTCCATCAATATTACAGGAAGCTAAACTTTTTTCACCACACCGTGTCTGTCTGGATTCAGTATAGCTGGTGAGGCTTTTCACATACAAGCTACACGGAATCTGTGATTAATTACTTTCTCATACAACACTTGTGGCTAAGTCCTCACAACTGCTCGTATGTCAACTACCTGACCAGGAGGCCTAGGAAGTTCTGGGAGATACTCTCATTTCTGGAGCATCCAAAACAATAGAGGACTGCACTAAATTTGCTTGTAGAGATATCTAAGCAGGGTATTTCTAGAACTGTAGTATAAAATTACCTTAATGCATATCTTTAATTATAACCATAAGTAGTGCCAGTCATCAGTAGGATATACATAGTAGTTTAAACTGGCACAAAGAGAGCATAGGAGGTTCGCTACTGTTTTAGGGTACATCTCTGACTGACTGTTACCAGACCTCAGGGAAAGGGCTAACTCCTTTCCAAAGACATTTCTTGGGTGCAGGAAGTACGGAATCGGGGACATAGCTCTGTCTGCACATTCTGATGAAATGTTTGTCTCCTCCAGATGGTTTAAAATTCTGGGAGGAATGTTCCAGAAAGATTTTGAGAGCTCTGTGGAGAAAGCATCACACGTGTACCTGATTGCTTCTTTGGATCAATGCCTCTGCTCTTTATAGCATGCTCTGGTTGACTGCTAGCCTTGCAGACCTCAGGGAAGAGCTGGATGGCAAAGAGCTGTGATTCATGCCAGAATCAGAGACTTCACATGCTGAAAAAGGAAAAGAGAAATTAAAAGCCAAAATTTTAAAAGTCTTCCAGGTGTTAATTGTTCAGCAGCAATAACCATCACAACACAAATAATTTCCTAGGAATTAGAGGCTCAAGGTTGTATTTCAGGCCACAGGCTCTTCACAGTTTGTTACTAATCTGCTGAAAATTCCCTGAATTACAACTTGCTGTTGCCTAATTGTTTCTATAGATAAGTTTTGTTTATTCTACAGGCTTTTATTAAAGCTATATGTGTGACAGGATTATAAAACTGGGTAGGTGTTGCTCCTGGGCTAAAGCTTCTACTATACTTTCATCTGGAAGTTAATTTGTGCATCTGAGTCATAAAACCTCTTCAAAAGGAAGCGTCAGAAAGAAGTGTTTCCACATCCTTATAATCAAGCTTTCGAACAAGAGACCTAAGTTTAAAAGTTGCCCCGGGCTCTTGCACACAAATCCAGGAAGAATGTGCAGGCATATTACTTATGGGTGCTCTCGTTTATACGGTAAGGTATACTACTAATGCTCTGGGCAGAGAGAAAGGGGAGACTGCAAAAATATAGTGACCCAAAGCTGTCCAGTTTGGAGCAGTTGCCCTGGCTGATAATATTTGTCTTTCACTGAGACTGGCAATTAAATATGGTTTCTAAAAAAAAAAATAAATAAAATCAGTATGGCTATATTTAACTGCATACCACAGCCAGCCTTGATCACAATAGTATATTCTCATTAGTTATTCACAGTTTCATTCATCAGCTCCATGTGCAGTGTCAGCCAAAAGAGGCATCAAATTGTTGAGCATCATCAGGAAGGGTGCTGAGAACAATGCAGAAAGCATCATTTTGCCAATGCATAAAACCCAGGTGCACCCACATCCTGTGTGCCACTGCTCTCAGCATTGCAAGGAGGACGTAACAGGCTGAGGGAAGGTACCAAGAAGGGCAGTTAAAATGATGTAGATGATAGTGCAGCTGTCTTACCAGGGGAGACTTAAAAAGCTGGGACTTTTCAATTAAGAGAGGAGAAGGCTACCTGGAAATAAGATGAATGGAAAACTTGTTCACTAAATCCCACCTAGAACTAGGGGTCCCTAACACTAGGAAGAGATTTGTTTAACAGATACAATAAAGTGCTTTCTTACATAGCAGGCAATGAACTTGTGGAATATGTAGTCACAGCAGGTTTTAAAGGCAAAGAGTATCAGCAGTTCCAAAAAGAGGGTAGACAAATTCATGGACAACATGTCCATAAACAGGGAAGAGGCAGAGATGAGTCTGCAACATCCCTGATTGATGACTGTGGGTACTGGGAATGGGCCTCAGATACCAGTCAGGTTTGTTTGCTCTTCCTGAACGGAATCTCCTAATGCCACTGCTGGTGGCAGGACACTGGGTTGGATGGATTCATCACTGGTCTGACCAAGTAAGGCATTTCTTAGTTGCTCACAGTAGCAATGACCAAAACAGAGCCTCCCTGTAAAAGTACTGTATAAGCATATAGCAAGAAACAAGTCTGCTAGCATTGGCTTGCTATTTTTCAGTAAGCAAGACAGGTAAAATGGCAAGGAAAGCATATGTTACTATTGTCATTCATAAGAGAGGAGGCACTCTGTTATGATTTCAGACTGAGGCCCAAAAAGTGCTGTGCGGTCTTGCTTGCCATTTCAAGCCCTCAGATTCAGACAAGATGTGACCTATGTGACTCACACAGAATGACAAATGGACTTCCATGTACCACTGAACTCAGAGATGAGTCTCTTGGGAACAACTCACAAAGCAGGACTACGAGTCCCTTTTACATTGCAACAGAGGAATAAGGAGAATAAACTAAATTGTACATGAACACAATGTACACAAGTGTTGTCCCAGGAACAAATGCAGTTCTGCTACTTTTAAAATAACCTTGAAATTAAAAAGATTGACTAAAAGACTTGATAGTAGAAGGGATTTTTAATTTTTTTTTTACCTATACACAAAAGTAGTAACAAAAGAGAACATAAATTGGTACAAATATATTTTGGCAAGAACAAATATATGTTCTTAGTTCAAATGGAAGATCACAACATGCAATCCAGTCTCTTTGCCTGAGCTCATCAGGGACATTATAAATACTGGACATTAAATTAGAAATCCTCCTTGAGAACAGAGTAGTCCATGGGAAACATGTTACAGTCATGGAAAGGTTATTGAGACGAGTGTCTTCATGAGTGCTGAGGACCTTCCTTGGGTGTCAATCTACAGGCAGAAATTGAAGAATTTACAGCAAACACTACACTAACCTCAGCAGCAGCTTTGGTGAAAAAGCAGAAAGTGGCTAAATACTACATCTGAGGATGGTCCCACCATTAGAAGCAATGCAGAAAGGTCTCAGATGTTGGATGTGGCTCTACCCTGGTTTCTGCTGGTACAAGCTCTCTACAGCCTGTAGCAGCAGGAGGTACTAGACGGGGACTGCTGTGGAATATTTTAACTCCTAAAAGGTACTTTTTTTTTTTCTTCTCATGTTCCTCACAAGGAATTAAAGGTCTATGGAGCTGCTGGCAGAGCCATCTTTTAGATAGAGTGTAAAACATGAGCAGACAGGATATTCAAAGACAACATGTCACTTTTCACAAGAGGGAAGTTAACTTGAGTTCTGGTTAGGCCAGGTTTGGGATGGTTTTATTTTGACTGAGGGGGAGGAAGAAGACAGGTTCTGTTGTTGTGGTGGGGGTTAGCTAAGAAAACAAATTGAAAACAAGCTTTTATGGGTCTTTTACCCAACTTTCAACAACACTTCAAAGTGCAGTAACTGAAAATGGCTTTTGGAGGTGGGTAACACCTTTAATCTATTACGCTCATTCAGTGGCCAGTTTCCTCTGTGTGGGAAGGCAGGTGGGCGGGAGGATATCTTTTGCATAATAATTGAAGGGAAAATATGCATTAAAACCCCACAGACTAGCACACTCCAAAGATCTGCAGCACCTGAGCTACTTCCAACAGAACAGAACATTTCTGCAAGTGACTCAAGTTCAAACAGACACCAGCCTTTTAAACAGGTCATCTTCTACACAGCAACAAATGGACTCTGTAGGGAAGAGGTCATGGTCTTATAGCTTGTCTCACAAATGCAAGGTCCCATGTAATCACTAGGCTTCAGCCAGGAGTAACGTCATGTGTTGCAAAGGGCTTTAGCACAATAAATATATATCAGAGTTTTACTCAGACCTGTAGAAAGCGCAGGAGGAAAGTGATGTTCATGACAGGCAGTCTCTGCAGGGATTACCAAAAGGCAGCAGTCTCTGCAGGGATTACCAAAAGGCACAGCCCCACACAGGAGAGAGAGACCTGAGGTAGCACACAGAACAAGAGGAAGTAGTGACTGCCAGGATTCTGGGAGGTACCAGAAGCTGGCAGCCTGTGTAGCTGGCAGAAAGATTTCCCCTTCTCCACCTGCCTTTTTTTTTTTTTTGTTCTTGTCTCCCTGCTTACTAAAGAAATGCATAGATATTTTTCAGTGTATAAAACTTCAGTGGAATCCCTTTCAATTACTATTTAATTCCCCAAAATGACACCATATAATCCAAATGGAATAACACCAAGCTAATTTTTAAATTGGTACTACAAAACAGTCCAATAGCTGAGTCTGCTTTAGTGAATGAGTGAAATCACCTGTCTAGTGTAAACTAGCAGGTGTGTATATGACTGGGAAACTCTGTCAAGGGCAGTAGAAAAGGGAGTGGCTGGACACCTTATGCTCTCCAGAAGTCCCATCTGCTGTGATCTCCTACAACACATCCTGCTACCTCTAAGAACTGAAACCTTAAGAAACTTGTCAGTAAAACCATGGTTCTGTGACACCACTTGCAAAACCACTGATTTTCACAGCGGTAAGACTTCCACATCAGAGGATTGTCACCTCTAGAGTCACAGATGACTGCTCAAATCCCAAAGTGACAGATAGTCATTAAAGAAGGAAGAAATTAAAAGGTTAAAAATTAAATGTGTTGAAATCTTTGGCAAAATGACTGAGCCTTCTTTTCACTTTCTTCTGACATTACAAATTGGGGGGTGGGCACAGTTTGAATGCTGGACTTTTATAATGTCTTTTGCTTATCCTCCCCAAGAAATATAAATAATAATGTGGAGAAATGATGAAAAGTTGCAGGTGTCTTCCAAGTGTGATGCATATCAACTATATCAGGAAAGGACCATTTATGGACATTTTAGGAGAGTAGTTAGAGTCTTCAGGGTCATTTAACTCTTGCTTCATTGCAGAGATTGCCCCTAAAAGTGATGTAGACACATCTTCTTGTACTCATTTCACACATGGTACTGAAGCATGGACTGTGTTCACAGCAATCTACATTTGTCAATACTGTAATGAAGTAGGAGAAACATTTATTTGAGCAATAAAACTACTGGCTGGAGCGCAACTGGCCTGTTTTACGTGTAACCAGTATTCTCCTGCACAAACACCTGCTTTAAGCTAAACATCTCTTGCTTTTTACAAAGGTATGCAAAAAATGTCAGGAAGCAAAAAGGCAAAAAGGCAGAAGTGAGACTGAATCCTTGGAGTGTTTGTATCCAGCACTGAGAGACTGAGATCAGCAAGATATCCTAAGACTCCTCTTGGTGGATATCAGGTCCTGTTTACTGTGCTCAAAGCACCATGGTTGAATTGGGATGGTTTCAAGCATCTTGGCAGTAACACCTAGCAATTGAGCTTGAAAAGCAAGATGGCGAGAAGGCTAGGAAGACATCTGCCTGGGAAGAAAACAAAAGCTGACATCAAAAAATTATCAGTTTGTATCCCAGCTAGCACGGCTGAACTCCCTGGCTCTGAATTTGCATCCCTGCACTTGCAATTCTAGTGCCTGGTGATGCGCTTTGATCTTTGTTCATTTACTTGTCCTGTCTGACTGGAAATGATGTTTTGGCAACAACCTGATATTTACTGTGGCACCACAGCCTTAAACATCCTTTAAAACATGCTGAGGCTTAACTGGCCAAATCCTTATTGCTGGCTTTCTCAATGAGAACTGATTGCCTAGCTTGCTTATACCCTTTTCAAAAATTCCAAGTTCTGTTTTTTGATAAAATTTTTTAAATTTCTGTTTTTAAAAAACTCCCTGCTATCTACCGCTGGAACAGTCAGTGCTATACAGCTTCCTGATGCTACTGGAAAAAGCTCTTATGCTCACCAAACTTTACTAAGTGAAATAATAAGCTACACGTCAAAGAACGAAGTATTGCTATTGCTATTCCCCCATGTTCTAATACTATGCACTTGCCTAAGAACAAAAATGATACACCAGCAAATTGCTCTTTGGATTAAGTTTCTGCATGCGATGCTTCCACCTGCAATTCCTCAGTTAAACAACAGGCTGTTCTGAACAATACTTCTGCTCCCCAAGAAAACAAGGGTCCAAAAGGCCACATCAACAACTAACAATCCTGTGGGAGGTATAGATCCTTTTAAAAACTGACAGATTATATTCAACCTGCTTCAATAGGTACTCAACAGCAATAGTCCAAGTTAATTTTACAGCTGACATCTTAAAAAGGTTAGGTGAATAATCTGTTCCCTTAAAATGAAAAACTTCCATTTTCCTAAAGATCCTGAACATCTCAAAGTGCATCTACACAGGTATATGCTGTTGCAGCAGCTTTGCAGGATATGAAAACAAGCAATCGTTTGTTATTTTCTATACTTGTCCTCCTGGCTAATTGCTGCAGAGCAGGGTAACTCCAAAGCAATCTAGTACAGAAGGGCAATGCCTCTACAGACTATACTCTCCGCCAGAGGCAATGTGGGTTTGTTCTCTTCTAGCTCCCATGAGTGAGTGGCTAAGGAGCTATACGTGCCACCTCCGTTGCTAGTTGAGAGATTAAGCACATAACTCCTTTCAAGTATATACTATACATGGTTCTACAGCAGTAGAGTTACTCAAATTAACCGTGTCACTGTAAAAACACTCCTTTTTGGCAAGAAATAAGAGTGGCCAGGGAGAGAGGAAACAGGAAGATAATAGGGTGAGGGGGAAACAGATATCAAGGGCATGACAGAAAATTACTGCCTTATTTCTCCACAAAACTCATACCTCCAGGTGATACCAAAGCAAGGGAGTAAAGATTTGAAGCAGCTGATCAGGAACAAATCAAACTGCCCAGAACATCAACATGAAAGCAACAAGTGAAAAGCAGGGAAACAGTAAAACTATTTTTTTTCTTGTTGAGGGAGCATTGCTGCTGCTGCTGCACCGTCAGCCTGTGTAGAGGTAGGACTCAAATCTGTGGCTGCAAGCACTGCAGAAGTGCCCATAAACAAATTGCATGGGTTTTTTTGTCAGACTATGCTGTCATCTTCCACAAACCAGACCGCACTGAGGCTTTCTGCTAGGACTAACTACTCACTCTCAGTCACTGGCTTCTTTGCTGTAATGCACTCTTAGAGGGACACGGGAAAAATCATTGCTATGAGAACACTCACCATGCCTATCTACCATAGCGATTTGACCAGCCTTGCCTGGGGCCCAGGCAGGTGGGTGTCTCATACTTTCAAGGTGGTATGTCCTTTTGAGAGATTTCTAATCCCTACAGCTCAAGAAAGCAGGAGATAATGGAGGATGTGCTTGTGCTTCTTAGCTTCTTATCAGAGGGAATCATAATGGAGCATTTGCACAATTTCCTATATCCAGTATACTTAATTAATCTAGGGAATAAAACTGATTATGTTTCTCTTCTAGAAAGCATATTCTTTCTCCACCGGACTCAATCTTGCCTTTACTATTAATATACGGTTTAGTGGGATAAATACGATCTATTTTTTTTTTTTTTTTTAGATTAGTTGTCCTAGCATCAATCTTACCTAGTCTATTAGCCTGTTCTGATTCTACAGGAAGTATGTATCTCCAGGAATCAGCAGTTGTTTGTCTAAAGGTCGAAGATTCAAAATTAAAGTTAAACCCATAAACATGTTGATCTCAGTAACCAAGAGATACTGATTAACTATCAAAACTTCTATTTGCTGCTCTCCTTCTGAAGAGGTTTTGGCTTGTTCAGGTCTTGAGACACAAGGATTAATCTTGATTACTGTCTACATGCTCGCTAAAAGTTTTTACTTCCTAAACAAGACTTATAGTTAAGAGAGACCATTTAGATTTTTCTTTACAGGATTTAAGATAGGAAGGTAAATAATCTACTTAGTTTGGTGCAGTAATTCCTCCCTTTCCTGTAGGAACTGACCTTTCTGTCATGTCTTACTGGAGTATGGGACACTGTATATAAGCGTGGGCTGAGGTAGAGGTTAAGGCATGCATAGGCAAAAGCAAAGCAATACCTATAGAAGAAAAAAGAGGTGGGAAATTTATTTAGCAGTCAGTGGTGGTGCTATTCCTTTCTATAGGGTACTTGCCAAATAGATTCCCTAATTTCTCTCCCCTTGTTCCTCAGCCCACCTTTTTGGGACACAGAAGACTGCTGTACATGGCCTATTACCTCTATAACTCATTTATCCACAAATGGGGGCCATATCCTTCCTGGCAGCCCACTAGCTACAGAACATGCTGTAGCCATGCAAGCTGTACTGCCTCATCTAGAGGCTCTGGCAGAATAAGCTGGAAGACAGGTGTTAGCCAACAGACAACCTTTCTCTTGGGATGCCCTGCCAGTCCCTGTTCCCTCCCCAGACAATATCAGATAGACACGGTGTATTGTCTAAGAGACACCTATTGACTAGCAAAGCTAGTAAAGAAGTAGAAGCTGCCTAAATGCTGTGCAACGTCTGATTTTGTTTCCATCCAACTATAAATAATTGCAGTCATCTCAATTTCTCTGATTTAATTTCACTTTAACTACAGCACCATCACCTTTAACAGTTTGACTGCCAACCTCAGGACAGTGGGTTTTTTCCTTGCAGAAGGACCTGCATTTGCATCACAAGCAGGAAAGATTCCCAGCTTTTCTTTAAGATGAAATATGATTAGATCCCTCCTGATTGCCGGAGTAAGCCTGGAAATATGATCCATGAGCTCCCTAAAGGAGCCTCCAGAAGGCAGTGTTGGGGGGGAGGGGGAGGAGGACAAGAACACATGATTTTTGAGTTCATCTCATGATCTCTGAACACCTGGCAGAGCCAGAATGAAAGTCTGGCTTTTGAGGAGCTTTTGACACTTTAGAGGTCATGGTCTTTCATTCAGTTGTCATTTTTACCTTGGATTGCAAATGGACATTCAAGATGCCTAAGGTAAAGAAGGAACACCTTGAATTCCTACATTCCTGCCACCACTAAGCCATTCAGTGTCTGAATCTCTGACCCTAAAGGCCTGGCCTGGCTAGACAGTGCTGTTTGGACAAGTAAAGTCTGCCCAGGTGCTTTTAATTATTAGGAAAGTAGTTTTCCAGAAATAACTTGCTGGCTGTTTGCCAGATCTATTTCTTCCGACAGGAAAAGCAAAATGTAAACATCCAGCACTTCATAACAGACCACAGAAGTCCGCTCCAACTGGAGCAGGACTCCAGAAGGACTCTGCTCTCCTCTCATCTCTTTCACAAAACCCTTTGCTAGCTCATAAGCAGAATTATCCCACATAGCTTAGCAGATTGCTATAGGAAGATTCTGAGAGCTATTTCACACTACAGGAGACATTGCAGTGCTGAAGAATCTCACGAGTCTTGCTACAGAAATGTTCTTTGCAGGCTTGTGAGCATAAACAGGGAGCTGCTGCCATGCAAACACTTACAAAGCCCTTGGGTACTGCCAAAAGAGATCAGTCCCACCCAGCTGCCTATGAGTGGCAAGATTGGGCCCACCCAAAACTGATTGAGAAGGAAGGTTGGTGGATATATATATATATATATGTCCACTCTCTTTTATTCCCTTATTCAGCATGTATTTCTTCTCAAAACCTAGTAATATGGCTGCTGTCAGATTTGCCTGAACTTCAGGAGAACTACTTTTTAGTTACGTGGCAGCGTGCTTACTGATGACACAGGTATAGAGGTACCTCATGATATCTCATGTGTTGCAACCTCTCCTAGGCTCCAAAGACAACTCTTCAGGGAGTATTTCACCTTTGCCTTCCTGATCTGTATCTGGAGATGTCTTACAGGAGGCAGAACCTGAGGTGCAAATCCAATAGGAAAAAAAACCCATTCCCCTCATAAGTCTAAGCATGACACATATGGGGAGGCAAGAAAGCGTGGTTTCTGGGTTCTGCCACCTATGTACAATAATACTCTGGCAGGAAGAAAATTAGACAGAGAATGTTACAGTGAATAAATAGAATTTCACTCTTTGCAGTAACTGCCAGGCAGCTCATAGCTCCAGTTCTCCCTTTGCAGCCTTGTTCCCCACTGACATGGCATCTGTGCTCAGTCTTTCAGCATTGAAAGTTCCCGATTTCTGGAGCCTGTAGCCAAACTACATGACAGGAGATACATTCTTATTAGTTTCTAGTTTGGCAATTTTTGGAAGACATCCAGGGGACATGTTAAAGGCCTCTAGGCTGAAATAACGAAATGGCATGGTTTGATTGCTCAGATATTGCTACTTTACTTCTAATTCCAGCAATGCCTAGGGATTACCAGGAGCAAAGTTCCTTTGCCAGTGAGTGCTATACAAATATGTCGGATAACATTTGCAATAAAGAAGTGATGGATGAAGTAGGAGAGACAGAGAAGGGAAGTTTTTTACAGATGGCACAGTAAGCGATTAAGTAGCTTGCCCAAGGTTGCAGAAGGAGATTGTGTGAGAGCCAGAAACTGAGACTATGTCTGCTGAGTCATAAAACATGAGTTTACTCATCTGAATTTTTTCCCATTGCATAAATGCCAAGGAGCTCGGCTGTGATATAATACACATAAGTTGCTTAAATGTAACTGAACTCAGTAAACAGAGAGTGGTTTCATTAGCTTAGAGAAAATAAGACCTTTATCTTACAGAGGGTGGAAAGTAAACTACTTATTTGCATGAAAGGCAGTGGCCTAGTCTTCTGGGTCACTGCTGAGCAGCGTTACCATTGTGCTTGGTTCCAACAGGGAGATGACTCACTAGTGTTGACACTGTGGTGCTGCTGTTGGTCTCTCTTGCACATCTCACTTCCTTGCTTTGGGCAATTTTTACAACTGTGCCCATCTTCCACAGTTCTTCAGCTCATTCAAAGTTTCCATAGCCAAACTCATAGGTCTGGAGGGAGCTATATGAAAATATTGCCTGTTTGCTACAGGTACAGGTAGATGCCAAGGGAGGCTGGCAGCTAAATGGTGAAGTCCTTGCAATTCACAGCACAGAGAGGGGGGAAGAGGGCATCAGGAGGGAATTGCATTGCAGAGCACTGCAGATTGAACAGGAATTTCTCCTCTGGAGACTGGTTGTGAAAAAATAAAGGATCATCTTGCTTCCTCTTCACAGGAGGTCAGGCAAAGCTGGCATTAGCCCCAGCCAGCTGAAATTAGCAAGAATTAGCAAGAAATTCAGTGTCCAAAAGTAACCTTTATAAAAATTAAGACCCTTATATGGCACCAAGATAGTGCAAAGGAGAGCTTCCCAGGAGCACTGTGGAAACATCAGTGCTGTCGCATTACACAGTCCTTCACATCTGCCTACAAGGCAAACAAATAGCTAATTCAGTCACTAAAGAGATTTGATGTTTTCCGTGGGGGCCCTGAGAATTGAAGAGGTGGTATGACACAGGATGGTAAAGAAAGAAACAAAGCTGGGGCAGAGGGTCCCACTGTGTTGGAAAAATCCTCCAGTTGGCAGGTGTTTGTTTGCCCTGTCAGCCTCTGATCTGGCAGAGTACTCACAGCTATTCAACTTGCAGCATTTAAGCAGTTCGTTGAAGGCAACGTGGCTGCATCTGGGCTTGGAGTGTAACACACAAACTAAATGCTCCACTACACTGCTGTCTTGAGGTACTTCCCAAAAATGCAAGAATGAGCCTCTTCTGGCATTGCCTAGGCTTGATTTTTGCTAAACATTTCCCATCAGTTCACATGAGCTCTGACAGGGAGATAGCAGCAATGTGGACTTTGAGCAAAACAGACTTTGAACTTGAATGCTAAAGGTCTGAGTCCATGAGGAAGGATTTTTAGAAGGCCTAAATACATTAGGAGCTCAGATAGCATTGATTTTGCACACTCTAGAAAGAAAATCCATACCTCAGAATCCATATATAAGTTTTTAGAGAAGTAATTTGACTTTCAAATAAGCACATGTTCTCATCTCCAATGGGATTTGCACATGTCCAGAACTTATGAAAAAGCAATATATTCCTCTGTAGGAGGCTAAACCTAAACATTTATTAACATAACTTTAGACATTCACATTTGTAAAATGTTAACCTTCCTCTAATATATTGTTTTACTAACTGATTTTTCTTATCATCTAAAAGTTGTACATGTAGTGCTCTCTAACTACACCAACAGGTTGGGTGTGAAAATGAAGACTATGTTAAAAGAAACCTAGAAAAAAATTCTTGAAAATTTGGGTCTGTTTGGGTGGTTCCTTCAATTTGTCTTTTCATAAAATGGCCTCATTTGCCTGGGGAAAAATTTAAATGCTCTTAGTTTTTGAATGTTGTCCAATGAAAATTTCTGAAGGTTATTTTTTTCCATTTGAGAACAGAAACATGTCCGCTCCATGCTCCCTTGCCCACAGCTGTTAAAAGATACATAAAAGCACAGAAAAAAGCCCAACCCAAAACATTAGTTATTAAACTTCCCCCTTCCTCTTATTTTGCAATAACAGTTCAGAAGCATGCACAGTTAACTTTTCATCATGAAAACTGTTCTCATCTAAGTTGCTAATACACCCATAGAACTGATAAGCTAAGAATATTTCCTGAATCTTTTTTTTTTAATTTCCACTTTGTATATATTTCCATGCCAAGCAGAAGTATGTTCTCTACCCACTCTGAAATTCATACCCAAAGACACATTGCCTGCAGAAAGGCAGACTTTAGGAGGCTTTTTTTCTTGTCTATTTTTTCCTATCTAATGCTTTTGCTGGTTATGGAAAGTTGTTCAAGACTGATCACTCGGAGTGCTTTGAAAGAACTTTTATTAGTAACAACCAAGGCTAATTGGCCAAGACAGCACATAAATAAGAGGTTTCTTCTTTTAACATCAGGATCCCTAACAAACAGATCTATTGATCTTCTAAACTGTAATGCAGAGCACTCAGCTTTCTATATTTTGCCTACAAAAGCTGCTCTAACTTCCCACCAGGAAGATGATGCCAGGCTGGCTTCATAAAGCACCCTGAAAAAGGTTTGAGCTCTTATGAAAAATGGAAATTCCATGGCTATTCTTAATACTCTTATAAATATTATTAATATTAATTAAGAATATTCTGTATTGTCTTCCTCTCTGAGTTTTTACTGAAGTAGCATTATACAAGTCCTTATTACATAAGCACACGTTGGTAGTGGCAGAAAGAGAATTTTGAGCAGCTGAGCACAGACACCCACACCACTTGTCAAAGGACCCCAACAGAACCTCAGTGAGTGGGAGCTCTGTTTTTGCCCAGGGGACAACTCTGCTGCTCTTCAGTCTTATGAGCATTGCTAGTGTTGGCCTCGCTTGAGTAAACTGTCCACCAGTTGACTCCCTGCATTTAAGCATCAAGCCAGCTAGCCTTGCTAGCCCAGGCACCACGTTGTGCCACCTCGGTGCTGCATTGCTTGGGATTTGAGTTCGGTGGGACTGGCCACACTGGAACTCAACCAGGCAAACAGCGACAGCTCTGCTACCATGGCAGGTACTTGTGTTATGCAGGAAATGAGACTTGACAGATGATATCAAATGTCCTGTTAGCCCACTATCCTGAAAATTACAGTGGCCAAGCCTAGTGCATAAAAGGAGAAGAGAATAACAGCATGCTAAGCATGTAGCAATGCTTTCCCAGGGTCTCTGGCAAGTTTTCTCCAGCATCCAACAATCTGAAGCTCAGGGCTCTGGGATGTAAAGATACAGGAACCTGTAGTGCATCTACATGGTTAGACCCTGACACTGATGCTTTTTGTGGGAAAGAACACAGTTCATCAATAATCAAAATACAGATGTTTCTTTCTTCAAAAGCTAACTCAGACTTATAAATACCAGAATCATTTGATGAAGGCCTTGAGAATTTTATGGAAAAATAAATTAAAAAGCAAGAAAGAGGGAACTTCCCAGCCTGCCCTGGTCTCATATTCCATTGTCTGCACCCCATTGACCCTCTTGAGCTAAATTGGTATCAGTGATACAGTAAACTGCAAACTAGGTGAGGTTATTCCAGTGGTACAGTCAGTCACCCTGTCTTAGTGAAACCATTTTCAGAGGAGCAAGAGGAAGGACTAGGAAGACCTTTGTAATGTGCATAAATATATCAGTGCTTTTATGGCCTGGTGACTGGAAGCCCTACACATGTTTCAGTTGATAAGACAATCACAAGGCTTTCATTCTCATCTGAATAAGAATATTTAATCTTTGCAGCATGAAGTCCCATGTGCTAAATTAAATTTCCTGCCAGCTCAGCAAACAGTTCTGATACTTTGAACTGCATTGTACATGCCTTCCGTTCATCACAGGATACATTCTGTCTCAGCATCAACAGCCAAGAGGAGAAACACCACTTAGGCCAGGGAGCTACGTCTGCTTCAGCACAAGTGTCAATAGACTGCAGTCAGTGAGCTGTGGTACTCAGAACCACCACCAAAGAGCAGGCAGCTGGCGTGGGATTCAGATGACCAAGCAGAGGTACCTGCAATGGGGGCAAGTATGTCTGAACTAGTCACTGCATGCTCCTTTAACTGTCCACAGCGATAAAAGGCTGCTTGACTGGCACAGTGCAGCTCATCTGATGCAAGCAGCTGGGCAGACTGCATCCTACAAGTGCCTCTTTCTCTGTGTTGATTTTTAAGGCTGTGCAGAGAGTTAGCTCAGGTGTAGACAGCCACATTGCAAATCTCTGGGGTCAGGAAGGAAGAATCTGACTTTCAGTTCCCTCCCAGTTCTAGGCTAATAAAAGTCTTTGCCACAGTAGGTTTGGGGTGGCTTCTCTATTCCCCTTGCTACAACTCACCCATCTATGAGTGTGTTTCAAAATGCTTCATACCTATAGGCTAAATTTTGCAACTTCATTCAAGAGTCACCTAAAAACCTAAAGCAGAGAAAGCTGGTCATATTTTTCTTTCAAGGGAAGAGAGGATGCAACTGATGGCATTATTGAAAAAGCATAGGCTTTTTCACATCATAAATTCTCAACAAGTTTAAAACATTGCATCTTGGTAAAGTTCACCAAATACTTGTGCTGATTTTGTAACAAAGTTTTAACTGTTTTAAATCTTTGATAAACTTTCCTTATGTACATTTTTACTAAATAAGAGTGGGTGATAGTTATGATTAAGAAGATTTGAAAAGAAACAAAAGTTCTATGGATGCTACAGTACAAAGCAGAAGGTAGACTGGGGAAACAATACCCAGTGAAAAAAAAATTGTCAGGGGACAGAAATTCAGTTGTCTTTCGGTCAGCTCTATTCACAGCTCAGTCCCTTCCCAGCTTTTCCTGCATCATCTGGAGTTCATAGGATTTTAGAGATTTGCTGGCATGGGTTCAGAAGTATAGAGGGTTTAACTATTAAAATCAACTAAAAAATACACTTTGCTTTGTTATACCAGTGAAATGTCACAGGAAGATGAGTTTGACCTACAAACCTCAATTTCTCAGTATCCCAAACTCTAGCTTTACTTGATCAGAGTAACTGAACATGCCTGAAGAACAAAATCTTAATTTGCTATAAGAAGGAATTAAATGTGTATAAACAGAAACTAGGTTTTGGCAGGCTATCCTCTTCCCTAATCCCTCAGTTTTCCCCAATTACTACACAGCCCAATCATTCTACATAAGTTGTTTTTATTAACACTACAAGAGGCCATCTGTCTACAAATACCCAGTCAAATAATAGAAACCAACACAAGAATAATCAAATTCAGCTACTGACAGATCTAAAAGATTTGTGTGCAGAATAAATATTTACTTTTTAGGCACTTCAATAACATTCTGGGAGTTTTCCAAGCATTCATCATTTCAGGGTGGCAGGGAACTATAACAATTCTTTCTCCACCCATTTCAAGAATTTTTACATTCAATCACCAAAGATGATGTAACATGAGGCCTTTCCAATCGGCGTCACCCTGTTATCACACCCCCAAAATATCATGCATGCTGTGAATGTTACAAGCTTATAGAAAACGTAACAGCACATTCTGATCCCCAAAATTCTGCCTCTCGTAGAGGTGTCTAATCTGAAAGATCAGAGTTCATCTACAAAACTATGGCTGTAGCAATGGGCAGGTCCTCTGGATGGGTCCCTTGAATCAGTTTAGATGGATTTGGTTTAGTAATCTAAATTAAAGTACTTGGATCGGTTGAAGAGTTTCTGTTGAGAACTATTTTCAATTTGTTTTTAAACACACCAATTTGCGTAGAAGCTTCGTCTAAAAGCTTCAGTTTGAAATCAGCATTGTTTGTTATATTCAATATTCACGTTGAAAAGGAGGGAAAAGAGGAAGAAAAATGGGAAGGCTGCATAGAACTAACCTGCTGGCCAGCGCTATCATGCATCATATCATGCCGTTATTTTTTGCTATCCAAAGTTTCCATGGGGACAGAAGAGATTGAAAAGATTAACTATGAGTTGCAATACGTCTTTGAGCAGTTGAACATAACAAAATGTGTGCAAGTGTGGAAGAGGGTGGTTTCCCTTCCTGTTCAACAGTGTAAGAAATTATAGTGATCCAGTAGCGTGTAGCTATTTTTCAGCTACTCCTCAGCTTCCGTGTTTCACCACTGCTCATCCAGATGCCTGAGAGAGAGGAATACCCACTTACCCTACAAAAGAAATACCCTGGTAGTCACAGTGCCTCCCAGAGGAGGCTCTTGCTGCTCTGTACAGGGAGAGCTGTACAGCTGTGTCCTTCCCGCTTTGCCACAGGTCAGCTAGAGCCCTCAGCCTGTTAGTTGTGTCAGGCCCTGATGCTGGGAGGTAAAAATTCATAAATGTTGCAGGCACATATGATTGCTCTGTTGCATTGATTTTCACCGACTTGCCTCAGAACTGAATTTGCCTCAGTGGCCATAATGATTCTAACCTGTAATTGCAGGTTTTAAATTAAGTGTCAAAATATATTAAAAGCAGCTGATCACAATGAAACCAAATTTAAATATGATGAAGAAAGATCAAAAGAGTTTTATGGAAATGGACTAGACTGCCTCTTGAATGATTATCTCTGCCTGAATACACAGATTCTTCAAATAAAAGCCTGTCTGTCTTAGAAAATCTTGCCTTCAAAATATATCCCGGGATTTCTGGTTCTTAAGAGAATGAAATATACAGGAGAGATATCTTTTCATAACTGCCTCATGCTGTAGTCATACTGAAAACAATGACCACAGTAACTAAAAAGGTACACATACAGCAGGTTTGTATAAAAAAATTACATAAATGTTTGCAAGATGGTCTGAAGTATTATCATTACTGCTTAGAGAACTAAAACATTTCACCAGGGATAACTACCCTAGCAGCCAAAAATCAACTATTATGTAATAGCTGAAAGAAAGGGTGAAAGAGGGAGAGGAAAAAAAACCCACTCTGCATCTCCTCATGGTCCCTGGGGTATCTATCCAGACCAGATGTTAGGAGGGAAGGATGTGCTTGTACAGCCTGCTGCACAACAAATGACACAAGCACTATGCTTCTTGAAATAGGGTAAGTAAGGAGGTGTCAGAAATGCTGAGGAACTCATGCTTGTGGAAGGCAGTGGGGAGGAAGAAACTCCTGTGCTTAGTTGTAGATGTCACCTTCAGAAGATGAGGGGTCAGTTCCTGGCTGTGATGTTTGGTAAATCAACTCATCTCTTTTCGTGCCTCAGCCACCCGTCTGATGATTAAGCCAAATAGCAATTTTGTATCATTCAGAGCCATGTTAAAAAAAGGAATAATTTATTTTAAAATCAAATAGTCATACTAATAGATATTAGTTATGATATGTTGCTATACTACAATATAGTTGCTATAAGCTATATTTGTATCTGCTTTGCAGATAAAACAGTACATTTGGAAAACAGTTCTTCAACTACAAAAACTACACTAATAAAATGTATTCCTCTTCCTGCATGAGCTTACTGTTATAAGGCACTTACCACCCACATAACTGTGGTCACATTCAGTAGGAGTTGTTTCTTTTTTTATTAGCTCAGCAGAGTGAACGCAGTATGACTTGAGAGCGCAGAGAGGGACCAGCAATAAAAAATACTCTTCAGCTGTTAAACCCACACACCATTTTGCTGGGCCTGAGAAAAGGATGGACAAGTAGCAGGAGAGTTAATGTCAGGAAATAATAATAACACTAATACTTCACTAATTACTCTTTTCCTCTGCACTCGATCAAAAGTGAGATTAGGACTGCAGCTAACCGAAAAATAAACCCCCAAAATTTATGTTAAGAATAAGAGGATACATCTGTTTCCTGCCTTAGCCAGATCTGCTCACCCTTGTCATCAGAATAGCTGCACTGAGACGCGAAGTTCTGGAGATTAAAGCTGAGGGTCACTATTTTTACCCAGAAGAGCTCAAGAGTATACGTAAGAGTAGTTCATTATGTCATCTCTGCCTGTGACAATGCAGAAGTATTGCCAAACAGGGAAACTCCTCATTGTAGAAAGCTCATCTGAGTGAATGCAAGTGAGAGATTAAGGAAATATCTGGCCCAAAAGAGTTCTTTACTCCGTTTCTGGAAGTCAAAAAGACAAGCTTACCATGGATTTAACTAAGCACAGCACTGACATTTGGCTTTAGCTAGACTTTGCCAGTATGTCAAACGTGTCTCAGTTCCTACAGTGGAAAGTCCTTTCCATATTTTAGAGCTGGAAAAGAGATATTTTGAAAATAGACTCCTTAATTTAATTTTTCTTTTACATACCTTCAGTTTTGGCCTGTTGGTAGGATTTTTTAAAAGATTAAATTTGCTACAAAAACTATCAGAGTGGGAATACCTAGTCACACTGACAACTTACTACCATCTGTTCACTGGTTACTCATGAGTGGTTGGAGTCCCCTTTTGTGCAAAGCACTGCATGTATGCATAGCAAATGAGAAAGTGCCTGCCCCAAATAGCTCAGAATAGACAGAGCTAAGACTTGCCCAAGACTGCAAGATGTACATGGCAGAGCTGGGAAATGAGCCCAGGTTCTCTCATTTCAAATCAAATTCCAATTCATCTTTCTTCCTGAAATGGATTGGAAACTGTCCTATGTCTGTAGGGAAAAAAGGTCCCTATCACTCATTAATATGCACAGGTTTTTTAGTAGTCTGTGGCTAAACACAGGAGGATATACAGATGCTGTGAATGGAAAGGCTGAATTTTATTTATTTAAGCTGAATGAAGGTGGAGGTTCAGCTACAGCCTGCACTGTTCAGAGCGATAGCAGCAGAAGTAATCACTTTGTTTAACACAGACTTCTCTCCCTGTGAAGCCTCCTGTCCTAGAGGAAAAAATGGTTTGGGTTTTGCCATGCTTTTTCTCCCTCCCCTAATATAAAACCCAACTTTTATTGTCATTCCAGCAACCTTCTATCTTCAAAATGCCTAAACCAGGTTTCTACAAATCTGAGATTTACAAACGAAAAATACCTTTGGAACCCTTTTTAGTTGTCTTGTTTGTCTTTTTTTTGTCCAACATCTCAGGACCTGTTTGGGCAGTGGGGAGACCTGAGCAGGGAGGGAGAAAGGGAGAAAAGATTCCTGCTCAAATAAATGTCTTGTTCCTGCTCCTCACTGCCCAAAAGATCTGCTAATATCACAGAATCTATGTTGTAGAAGATTTTAATGACATCTTGAACCATTAACCTACAGAGCCTGGTGTTACTGCACTCCTAACCCAGGCATTCAGTTACATGAAACAAATCCGAGTCCAAGTATATACCTGGATTACTGGTATATTGGAGCCTCAAAGCCAGGGAGGGGCAGAAGGTTCAGAGAAGCAACGTGCAGGAATTGCTGGTGTTGGTGCAGTGATTCCTTTTGTAGCAAACATCAAGAGCTGTTGTGTGCCCAGGGAGACAGGTCTGTGTTTGTCCTACTGATCTGCAGTCAGGTCTGTTTCTCAAAGTCCCTCCATACTGGAACACAGAGGAGGCCAAAGCTACTACTGCAGGCCAGGAGCTGTGATGATGACCATACAGCTGCTCTATGCTATGCTGGCAATAACATTGCTTCACCACTGATTCCTGAGCCCAGGAGGTCCTCACATAGAGCTCTTTTACCCTAGCATTGCAAGGAATTAGTTTTTGGACCAAAAGGCACTTAATTATAATGTAAATGAAGAACTATAGAAGGTGGTTCCTAGGTTTTTGACAGCATGATTCACAGTGGTTACTTCTGTCCTTTCAATGAAAGCGATGTAATTAAGGAAAGCACAGTCAGATCGAGTTTGCCTTGCAGAAGGAGACAGAACTACAGTGACTGAAGCTCATAACAGCGCGATGGAAAATCAGCACTCCTCCACAGTTCATGCAAAGAAGCACTCACAGTGTCAGCTTTGAACTATTCTGCAGTGTATTTTGAATAACACATTACTTATATGCCTGGAATAAAACATAGGAATCTTAACACTACATTGATTTGACTTTGTAAGTGGTTAACTCATAAATCCTCTTAATCAAACAAATGCATCCAGGCTGAAGATTAAGGTTGTTTTTAGGATTATTTTTTTTAAAGTCACCACTGCCAAATTTCAACTGTAAGGGAAGGTGTTATATGTGCACTTTCTAATGTTACCGCTCAGCCTGCAATGAGATTATGGTATTGTTAAATTGAAGGAATTCCTGTTCCGTGGTGTTGTTTTTGGCTGATCCAGTATTGTGGGTTAACTTCATGTGATGTATTTTCTTCAGAACAAATTTCCTTCAATTCATCAGCAGAGGTTCAAGCTGCTCTGCTAAGAGTTTGTGACATTTTTTTGGAAGTGGTTATGAACATGCCAATGAAAAGTTAACAGATTGTCAGGAACACTCCCTTGGGAATGACGTTTCTTAATTTTTCTTTATTCTTTATCTTTTGTTTATCCTCTTTTCCCTTTCAAGACTGTATCTTTCCAGCCCGGCAAAACTGTTGTGTGAAGCTGTCTACTTATGACACAATCCTAGAGAGCTGCAGAAGAACCCAGACCAGGGAAGAACAATCTAATTATCCGCTAGAATGGAGGCCTTGAGCAACGGAGATTCAAGAGCAAACCCACAGTTAGCGGTTACTGTAGACTCTGTTGCTGGCTCTCTCACAGGCTCATTGGGTAACCATCGCCGATTGATTACAATCAGGTATTTCAGACCCAGCCATAAAGATAAACATCAACAAATTATCAGTGGTGCAATTGGTGCAGAACAACCAGCAGGTCACCTGTGGAATTGTCTCTAAACAAAAATAGGTGTGTTCCTGTGCTTCACAAAGGACAGAAGCAGCCAACAGACACAGTAAAACTGGAATGAGCTCTCTGACAGAGTCATCTGGATCATGACAGGAGTATGCCATTAAGTATTTAGTCAGTGGGAAGAGGCATGTGATTGTAGGTAGCATGGCTAAGTCATCAGTCTTGGTAATTACAGATAAGAAAACAGTATGCTCAGCCAAGCGGTGGAGAAAGATGGATTAAAATAATATGGTGTCAGTAAGAATAGGTAGGGACAAATTCTTTTGCTTTCAAGCAAAAGAATGCTCGCTATTTATTTGCCTCTGAAGTTTTAATTGGCTCGCTTAATACAAATGCCTGTCCAAGCCTCTTCAAATCCATTGAGAGAGGCAGAGAGGACTGTTAAGCAGAAAAAACTAATGGCAACAGTCAACGAATGACCCTTGTCATATAGCCCTGTTCAAACATACACTTTCCTTACTTAACAAGTGCAGTAAACTGCAGCTTTGAATTGGATACAGAAAGAAATATCCCCCCAGAAAAGTTAGATTTAGCTCAGCCGTGAAAGCTGCTCTCTTTAATGTGGCAACAACAGGAACACAAGAGCTTCACATTCCCCTTTTATATGTTTAACCTTTGACAAAAAGGTTAAACACTTTCCTCACAACTGACTCACATCAGGAAACACAAGAACTATACTCTCCAGATGAAGCCTGGCTAGCTGCAAAATGCAATGTCAGCGTCTGAAGTGTAGTAAAACAAGGATTCCTTGTGCAGTTCCCAGTACTGCTACAGGGGCAGGAAGTGGGTCAGCAAGAAGGTCTTTTCCAGACGGGAGAGAGCTGAAATGGTGACGGGAACAATAAGGAAGTTCAGGGTGGGGGGAGAATTGGCTCCAATTTCAAACATCTCGCTGAGATCTATTTTAAATGCATTGATGTATTAAAATCCCCCTAGCAACATAGCAGGAAAGTTTACAAAACATTAAATGGAATATCTATGAAAGCTTTTCATGTTTTCCATTCTTTGCCTTACAGATATTTTAGGGCCAGATTCTCATCTGGTGTCAATACGCCTAATTCCCTTCACTTGGCTGACAAACGTAAGCTCAGGTTTGGCTGGATGTATTGGTTTATTCATTGGAAGACTGCTGGCCAACCTCCTGAACCGTAGCAGCTCCAAACAAAGTCAATCAAAGCTGCAAGTACTTAGTACCTCTGAAATTCAGGTCTGGGGACCAGATAGTGACACTTATTCTTGTTTAGTGCCCTAACTGTCTAAAGATGTACTCCAGGTTAAACACAGGCCCTGTGAGGTGGGACAGAGTTGCTTGTGGAGTGCGGAGGAACGAAGGCTACAGGAAATGAGGAAGTGCTGGGTACTGACCTCTACCCAGGACACAGCATAAAGAAATGATCAGAGGTGAGTCTGAGCTTAGTATTTGGAGTGGGCCACCTATGCAGATAAGAGTATGCCTGCAGGACCCAGCATAAGAAGACCCAGGAGTGCATTTCCTTCACCTTGAAGATGCTGGGGAACGGGAAGAGAAATCACTATGAACATGGCAATCAGCATCTGAAAATAAGGTCTGCCTGCATCTGTGGACAAACCATCACTGGTATGGCAAGCAACAGAGATTCTGAAAAGGTCTTGGTGGGGGTAGATGGTGCTACTCCCTTTCCCATGGCATACTCTGGGAGGGAAAGGGGAATGTGGGATGTGAAGAACCAAGCACTATTTTCAGGAGCAGATTCTCTCTGAGGTGACTTCTTCTGAAGTGCTTCTTCTGAGCACTGAACTTCCCATCTGCCCTAACTTAATCCCTCCACTCCAGCCTCCGCTGCTCTGATCAGCGTTCTTCTACATTTTAACTTGATTCATTCTTCTCTGGCAGGAGAAGGCCCACTAGAAAAAGTCATAGGGCTCTAGGACTTCTTGCTCTTCCAGGCTTCCTAGCTGCCCTACCTTTCCCTGCTGCTAACAACCAACCCCCACCATTGCCCTGCTCATCCCTCTCATGATATCATGTGGCCTCATGCTACCCATGCTTTTGGTAGCGGCAGCAGGAAGCAAGACACAGCGGAACACTTCTCTTGCCTGAGCACGTATTTTAGGGTAGAAGGGTGAGCTAGCACCTCCGCTTGGCCCAGGACACAAAAGCTCTTGAAACCACAGCAGTGTAAGGAGCTTAGGAAATGGTTGTGGCCAAGTTCCCGGTTCCCTTCTGCACAGTAAGGCAATTGTGAAACTCTCTGTAGCACAGCACAGCATGGGATGGTGTCCGGGTGGTGTCCAAAAGTATTCCCTACAAGACAGTGTGCAAAGAGGATGTTAGGAAGAGGCTGTTCCAGGACTCTCTTGACTCAGAGGAAACGGAGCTGCTTGTCACAGCAGACAGACTCCTTCAGTCAAGTTGGTGTGGATGCAGGTTTCACAGCGTATTAGGGCATGGAAATGGAGTGTTCTGTGTACTCAGCCTACAAGGAGGTGATCCTAAACTATGAAATTAAATTATAGAATAAAATCAGATCTGTAGGTGTGGTCTGTCCAGTATATCTAGCGAGTGACAACTACTTCCTATCCTGAAAGTCTGTCTCCTGCTTCCTTCATTATGTGTGCAGTGTAGCAAAAGGTAAATCCTAGCTCTGGAACCTTGTGGGACTTCTCCCACGACCAAGAACAAATTCACTTTAAGGGAAGCAGAAACTGGCTCTTAACTACTGATTCACTTTCCCTCCAACACCAAAGCAAAATAAAGAAAAAGGAACTCTTCTGCATTTGAAGAGTATTCAAAAATCAGGAGTTTTCTTGGACACTGGGATGAAGAGGGTCAAGAGGTACTGCCTATGCGCTGACCTGCAGCACATGTTGTACTGCACAGTGCTAAGAAGGGATGCAGCCACCACCTCAGTGTCCCCCAGGAGACCCACCACGGCAGGGAACTATGGGGTTATACTAGGTTTACAAATGGCAGTGAGGACTCCGGCACCCAGCACATTCCAAAATCATCAGACACCTGGGCTCCAGAATTTTGGTATCAACTGTGCCCATCCTGCCCCTCTCATAAGACACCTTTCAAGCCCAATATTTTACAGCATTTGCTACAGATATTGTCATAGAAACTGCATTTTCTGCAACTTGGTATATGATGCTAGCAGGCACCAGGTGGCGATGTAATTACAAGATTAGCAGTCATATCACAAAATCATGTAGTAGAAGTGTTAAAATTATTATCTAGACACTTTCATATATCATTACTGATCCAAAATGAAAATTTTATCACACTCTAGCAACTGCATGATCTGACATGCACTAACTTTCTGATCCTCTGTAACAGGATAGATTTGACCTTTAAAAGACTAAAAGGAAGGTTACCTCAGTGTGGGATAACTGACAGCTTTCAGCAGTTTTTGAGACAGATTCTGAGTGGGTTTGCTCATGTTTTAGTGTGCGCATGTGCCTGTGTTTTAAAGAGTAGGAATAACTTGTGAATGGGCAGAATGAACTCCTGCCCTGCTCGTGGAAATGGCAGACACTGTGCATCACTACTTTGCAACAATTCTCCACTGGGGGAGAAAGGAAAAAAGGAGCGGGTAGAACAGGCATGTAAGGGCTGACTCAGTGAACAAATGTTCACTTAGTGGAACAAACAGAAGAGACAATAACGAACATCCCAGCTTGCTGACTGCAATAGCTGGCACCAAGTGCTCAGACCTGTAGCACTATCAGGCTCTCCAATTCAGCATCAGGAGCAAACAGACCTTAGGCCTGTTTCTCCTCTCATCAGGAGTAGCACATTAAAGTCAGCAGAGCTATTCTGACATACATTCCCATATCTGGATGCCAGATGGGAAATAAGTAACACATTTTTAAGAGTGAGAGTGACTAACCATTGGAACAGACTAGCAGGGGATGCAGCATATTCTCCATTTTCTGGGCCTAAACTGGATGCCTGCTTTGTGCGGGCTGTGTTTTAGTGAGACACACAAAGCTCACTGCAAGGATAGCAGCCTATGGTCTGTGATCAGAGAACATACTATTCAACCTGGCTCTTAGTTTTATTGATCTGTAACAGCCAGAGCAAATGAAGAGAGAATTGGGCCCTGCATTATTGTTTCCCAAGTGGGTGCATGAACCAAGCTTCTGGTGTAAATACTTGCAATGCAGGATTCAAAGTTCTTTTTTTTCATAACTCATCTGCTGGTATAATTACATCATTTGAAATTCACATTAGCTCATCTAAACTGGTTATGATACAAGTGAATTAACTTCCTTTTTGGAATTAGTACCTTTGCTCTGCATTATGATTTTAGATAACCAAGATCAAGCCTAATTTACAGGCAAAATTTGTGACCCCAACATTTTGGTTTTACTATTGCATCTCTGCTGGTTAATCTCACTTAAGATTCCAGCCAACTTGCCAGAGATGGACACAAATCATTCAGCTAGAATCTGCCTCTCTCAGCAATAAAATGCGACCTTGGAAGTTCAACATAAATAATAGTCATATCAAAGATTCATTTGCCCTTAATCTCTTCCAGATAGCAAAGCCTGTGAGCTAGTTTAAAATGATTTCTCACCAAAAAGACATATATTTCTCTCCAATCAATTAATATAGTTCGCAAATGTTTGTCCATGTGTCCTCAGACACATACATTTACCTCTAATGAACTGTGGTACAAGAGTATCTAATGAAGATGGATCCATGCTACTGTAACTAGCAATGAGCAAAACTGATTAGGAAAACATAATCAGCTGAGTTTTTAACAAGTTCTAGCTGAGCCAGCTTTTGATAAATGGGCCAGATTGTGCCTATGCTTTCATTCCTTTTAAGCAACAATGAACATGACATCAGCCATAAAGTTTTGTACTAGTTCCGTTAATTCTGATAGTCTAGTACATGGAAGAGCAAAGATATATAGTATCTCTAAATGGTGACATTTTATTCTTGGTGTTTCATTATTATTCATTCAGTACTCATTGCCATGCATCTTGATTAATAGAGTGGATATTCATGTGGATCTCTCTTTGCTTCAATTAAAACTGTTATAATTCACGACTGGCATAACTAATTGAAATTGCTTTCTTTTCAATCACTTAATCTACACATTACAAAAGTATATAACAGTCTTTTTGTCTGCTCATTAGTAAAGTGCACAAAAAGAATAGATCAGAACTCTGTTTCTTGAGATAAAGGAGATGAAAAGCTTATTTTCTTCTGCCATTTAAACATGTAGATGGCTATGAATAATGTGTGAATTACCTGTACACACATGTGCCCGTGTCCATCTCCAAGCATCACTGCACATAAAAAAGGGAACTATCCTGTTCAGAAAACAGTGGTCCAGAATAGTCCCAAGACACCTCACTGGAATGTATGCAAGAGAACACAGCAAACTAGCCTTTTGTGGCTGGCTGTCCATCAACAAGCTCCATTTTCAGTCACTGTGCCATTCTGCCCTCTGTGTAAAACCACTGAAACTATTTGGGATCTCTGCTGCCCTCCAACTTCAGAGTTCAGCATAAAAAACAACTTCTTTGCTGCTCCCAGGCAGAAAAGCATGAATCCCAAAAGGTCTGACTGCAGTGGAGCAGACCAAAAAGCTTCCCCCTTCTGCCACAGGGCCCAGCCTGTCAGTACAGGTGTTCAGGTAAAGCTGACTCCTTCTAAAACCTCAGCTTTGGGTCCCAAGGTATTAGTCCTTTTTCAAATTTCGAGATCAGACATAATCTATGTAATAGATGTCTTCCAGGGATTAAGTCATGAGTCATGGTCAATATGGTGAATGAGCCTATTTTTTTGGTCCCTATTTTACATAGTGCTGCAGAAAATGGACTCTTCTTCTGTTCTCATGATTTCTAATCCTGCCAGCACATTTGCAGTCTCTTGAGTCGTTGCCCCTTTTCTTGAACAGTGTGTTTTGTTCTGCATCAAACAATAAACCAAACTAAGCACTTCCTCACAGTAGTCTTCTAATTTTTATCTCCTTTTCATTGAACACGATTTTGAAACATTGTTTTAAACCCATTTTTGACACACTCTTGCAATGCACAAAAGTTAAATAGTATGTTCCCTGGGGTAGGCAGATACTTGTTCTCTCTTCAGCTAGTGGTGCACTTTGTAAAGCCCAAACAACAGCCAGCTATTTTAGTAGAGTCAAGCTTAAGCTGTGTTTTTTCTGGAAAAATATATTACCAAGCAGTAACAAACACAGCTGTCTGGTTTTTGTTTTGGGTCAGGTGGTAGAAGATCTGAAATTAATTCAATCTCCAAGATTCAAATCCCGAATGAACATAGATAATAGGAAAATCTACCACTCATGGAATTATAGTATATGTTCATTTTTCACTGCCTCTCTTTTAGGGACAAATTCTACTTCATATTACACCAATGTAAATTCATAGCAATAGCGCTGATGTTGGTGGTCTTGCATTGAAACATACCCTTGTATATCAAATTAGGGTATGGCCCTCCACCCAAAGCTGAAAGACACAGTATGCGAAATGTCGATTACTTATCAATAGCGGAGTGCCTGCAGCTGACATAATATGTACTTTTAAATTTTTGAGGATCCTTTATTAACAAAGCTTTTAAATATATTTTAAGATGTGACTTTAAAAAATGGAAATCCTGACAAAATCCTGTTTTTTAATATTTCTCCTCACTACTCTGAGAAATTTGCTCAAAATCCAAGAGAAAACACTGCCCTGCTCTGTATCCCCACAGATGCACTACTATGGGCTAGCCAACTGTGTGATCTCATGGACAAACCACTGACCTGAGGATCCCAGCAGCCAGACCCTACTGCCCCCCCTGCCATGACCTGCCCTTCTCCTAACCTCAGTCTCTGATCTCTCCATTCTACTCCCTGTGACTTATTTAAACTTCAAGCTGGGAAAGTACCACTGTTTGGGGCAGCCTCAAAAATAAGTCTCAAGTAGGGATTGAACGAAGCCTGTGTCGAAACACTTTCCTGGGACTGATGAGTGTATGTTACAGTCTCTTTGGCCAGAGCTTGACTCCAGGAGTCATGGCCAAGCTCTAGCTGTGCTGGCAAAGCCCCCTGCAGATACTTGTCATACAACAACTAAAGGAGTTTCTCTGAAAGCATTGCTACATCGGGGTGCCTTCCTCCCCTCCCCCCCACACCTCCAGCTAGCAACTACACTAGCCAAATACTGTAGTACAAACCTGACCTCAATCTATCTGCTTCTTCCCATGAACACACAGCAGTCAGTTCCAGCTTTTCCCCACTGATGTAACAGAAATCAGTTTTGCTCAGAGCCCTAAGCAGGGGGCTGATTACAGGAGGCAATAGACCCACCAGTACCATCAAGTAGAGGGATGTGTGGTGGGACAGCAGCACAGCCAATGCACAGCCATGCTCTCCAGTGCAGCTGCAGCTGCTCCACTTGGGACTCAAACCTGAAATCTCTGCAGTGTTGCTGTAGAATATTCAAATTGAGTTGTTAATCAAAGACGCTGCGTTATGCTCCAAAATCCCACCTCAACAAGCAAACCCATCTCCTTCTTCTCTGTTCCCCTCCCACCTTGCCCTGTCTTCACACCTTTGGCTCCTTATGTGAAGTTAGCACCTAAGTCATCCTCTGCGACGATCTAAGGGGGTCATTTTCCTTCTGTACTATTTTTTGTTTTTTTCTTTTTGGAACTGTTCTTGCCATTTTGCAGACAAGTTTCCAGCTCCAAGAGAACAGTGCATGCCTGCTGTGGGTGTTATGTGAACGGAAATTATGTGGTTTGGATTTTTACGTGAGAATTCCAGGAGAAGGCGAAATGTTGCAAATAACCTCCATAAATAATTTTAAACAAAGCTCAGGAAATGCCATAATGATTTAGCTGGCAATATCTAAAAAGAAGTTCACACTGTTCTCTGACTCCTGGTAAGTAAGTATGTTTGCTTAAGATGTAATTGAAAAAGTACTGTGTTACCATTTACATTTTCCATTTTGTATCATCTCCTGTCCAGGCACAGCTCACTGCTGGCAGCTCTTAATTTGTACTATGCAGTATTTCATCATCCAAACAACAGTCCCTCTGGGGCCTCAAAATAAATGGCTGGAGGGAGATAGGTACCAACCAGAGAACGGCTGGGGAAGGCTGGAGCGAAGGGCTGGTGACATCTATAGAGCTGTGGAGTTACTGCAGTTTCCTTTGCCCTTCACTTTCCTCAGCCATTCAGACTGAGAAACAACTCAGTGTGGGATTCCACACTTAGAACACCAGTCTGGTTATTTGTTGTTCTGTACTGCCTCACACATTTATTTATGTCACCGCAAAATCCTGCCTAAGCAGATTCCTGTTTTTTAAGAAATGCTCTTTGCAGGTGGATAGCCAGACAGTGAAGAACCAGGCTTGTTTAGTCCAAATCGGTGGTATTAGTTGGGAAGGAGATACATTCTCTACTGTAAAATACCACATTTAAAGAAACAAAGTTAATATTAGCAATCAGAGATTTTCAGACAGCAGTAGATGTCTTGTTGTCATCAACCTTTGACATCCCAAGTCATGCTGGAATGAGCTATGGAAAGAAAAAGAACAAAATTTGGAGCACATTAGTAAAATCTGCGAGTTTGGGATCATTCCCCTTACCGATCTTCCACTAGGCTTAAAGACAGGAGAGTGGATGAGCTCTTTTGAGAGCGTATGCAGTTGTAAAATTATCTCTTGCCTCATTGGTTTTATATGAAGAAAATAGTTGTCTACAGTCAAATCTATTTACTTGCATGTCTCTCAGGTAAGTTTTACACTGTTCAATAAAAGCTCACTTGTCTTCATAAACAGATAAATCTTACTTATTTAGTATATAAAATCAATACCAGGACATCCCACATTAATTCCAAGATACTAAAAGTCACTTATTTACCACTATTTTTACTTCTGTTTTTATTGCTTAACTGCCCCAGGAGGACTGGGGTTCAAATACATCTATTTAGTGAGGAAAGGCCTTGGTCTGATGCTCTGATAGGAGACAAAGTTGGAGAGGAGAAATATTATCATCCTTTTTTTTACCAGTAGGAACTGAGGCACATGGTAATTTGCTCATACACTCCAGAAGTCTGTGTCAGAGCTGGAATTTTAATTTAGATCTCTTGAGTCTCTGCAGTGCCATTTCTAATGTCTCAGTGAAAGCAGACTTGAATTTCTGTCACATTTCTGAGGCAGCGGGCCTCAAACAGGCCTCCTTCAGCTTCCATACATGACTGCAATGTGCCTCAGAGAGTTGCTCTGAGTGACAGGAGGCACTTTCTTTCCCTGCTGGCAAGATAAGTGTGTTTATTATTTTCTCAACCTGCATTTTGGAAGGTTACTTATGCAGGCTTAGAAGTTCATGTGTGACTCTTCTGTGCCAGTCCTCAGAGTCATGGTCCCTGCTGCTGAATATTTGCAATGCTCTTTTGATCCACAGCTTTGAAGAGACATCTATCAGAGAAGAGGGGGAACTGCCACAGCTGTCTTTTCTATAAGTATTTATTTATGCTTATAAAACCAGATAGGAAAGGTGCCCATCCTGTGCCCTAGGCGCTCTTGATGATTATTTAAAAGCGCAGCATAACAGGAAGACAAAACCAGTAGACGCACACAGAAGAAACCTTTGCTTAGAGCCTACATCAAAAGTGAGAGAGTAATATGAAAGAGGAAGAATATCCAGACCTCTAGCATGAAAAAGCCCACACCACACACTAAGAAACAGCCATGTTTCCAAAAGCCCTAGAATCTGCCAACTCCTAGTTTGGGACTGAATCACAACAGATCGGGGAATTTTGCACCGAAATGGGGTAGAAGTACCCAGGTATGTACAGGTATGTAGCAGTATGACCACCACAGAACATGTCCCTGGAACATCTAGAATGTGGTTCATCTATGCAAATAAGAAAAAATTAACAGTAGTTCTTCTTGACCACTGAAGAGCTTCTCAGAAATTCTGACCTGGAAAGCTCAAGAAATTTGCACATGATTGGTCACAAGTATCAACAACTCGGTATAAAATCCCTCTGTGGCTCCTCTCTTGCTCATGCTCCTGAAGGTACCAGGGATAAAATATAGCAACTTCAGAGTCTCTGTTCTGATCCAGTACAACAGCATTCGAACACAGGATGCAACCATTTCCTTTAATGTCACTCTGGGGAAAAAAAACAAAACAAAACACAAAAAAACATTGACAAATGTCTGAGGCTTTTCTAATCATTCAGTGTCATTCACTGGAGGCTGTTGTTTTCTCCTAGGAGGTGACAGCTGCCTTGAGGGAGTATTCCTGAAGTACCTTAAATGGCTTTCAGAGGAAGCTGTGACATTTAGATGCAGGCAGAACAAACCAGGAGGTTGAGAACACCCCACTGGCAGGTAGCTGAGCGCTGGGCACACACAGAGTGCCTCAGAATGTAGAATTACAGCCCTCCTCGGATAGGAGGCAGGAATTGAGAACCCATTTTCAAATACATCCCAGTGAGATCCCAGCCACTCCAGTTGCAATTCTTTTCCTTCCTGCAGCCAAGTTGGCAGCCAAATACTAAACCTTGTACTGCAAAAAAATACGCTATTATTTTCTTCAAGAATCATGTCCTAGTTCATATTCTCCTTAGATGTTCATTTTCTAAGAGGCCCAGATTGGATTCTGTAGGTTCAGTGTATCAGAATACAAGTTTTTTGAAATGTCTCTGCATTTGACATGTTGGAAAATATCAGGACAGCATAAAGGTTCACTGAATTTACTCTTATTAGACCTATATAAACATCTCTCAGCTGATGACCAACTCCCCCTTAGGAGGAAGGGGACGGTTTGCTAAAGTCACAGATTTAGGTTTTGAAAGGCAAATTCCTGGTAAGAATATAGACTAGCTTCAGGCATCATGAATCACTTATGCCACAGGTCTGTACCAGAGCCTGTGACAGAATTGCAGCCTTCTGGAATTTTATGTTAACCATTCTTTCCCTCACAAGGCACAACTATTTCACCCCATCCAGGTTTCCAAACTCATATTAGCACTGTTCTTTCATATTTTGCATTCTGACATTTGTTCTGCCATGTGTTCTCTTGGATTCCACCTTGATATCGCTAGTGTTTAACATGGTAGACAAAGGGATTGCTTCAGTCTTCTGATGCCACAAGCCCCGGCCTTTGCTCCCTCTCACCAATAAATTTCAGGTTGTTGAGCCAAACTGGACTGGCTCCAAGTCACACCAATGTTAATTTGCACGTGTGTCTGCTGCTGTGGTGCCTCATGTGAACTGCAGTACAGCTGCCTTGTGCTGCTTTTCCCTCCGGTCCCAGCTGAGCTCTCCCACTGATACTGAACGGGCCCAAGGTAGGGCATCTAATGCAGTATGCCCTGGGACTCACCTCACCCTAGGCAATTTAGAGAAACCCAGTAGGTTGGCATGACAATACCAAATTATTTAGGTGACACAGAGACAAGTCAAACTGAATTCAAATCAAAATGTTCATTTTCTGTTCAGGAAACATAATACAACCAATTCACTTTGGGTCTACAGAAATATCTGAGGCCTCCATTTCCTAACCAGCATTTATTGGAACTTTTCAACCCACAGAAAGGAAAACATATCAATATTATCATGTTTGGCCCAATTCCTGATAAACACAAATTTTCAAATACCAGAATTTCATGTGGGACAAAATGTTTATATTTATTTGCTCTTCTACTGCAGAGAGTGGGAAAGAATCCGAAGCATAAATATATCAACCTCCAGATTATTTCTGCTTTCAGATGGAAAGATGGAGGCATAAAGAGACTGAACTATGACTGATCCAAGGGCAAAACCCCAGTAAATCACCCAAATTACTCTCAGGAGCCAGGAATCCTGACTCTTTGTCCACTGCTGTAATGATTAAATGATGATGCCAGTCATGATAAAAACCATCTAACAGGAGAAGGTGGGCGTTAGGACACCTGTAATTGGCAACAGCTAGGCTAATCATATATAGTCTGTGTAATACGAACACTTAAAAAAATACTTTCTCCAACCCACACAGGAAAACTGTATCACTTCATACTCCTACGATGCATTGTACTATATTTCTTCTTGTTAAAACTGTATCAACAGTTTGTGTAACACTCTTACTAACACGTTCTTAAGTTAGAAATAGGAAGTGAGTAATAACGCAAGCAAGTTACTTGTGTGTGTGCATGCAATATATTAGTGATATGTGTCACTACTCTGAACCAACAAGAGAGATACTAGATTGCTTCATTCCTGGGTGGCATTAAATTGAAACTGAAGGTCACCCTTTTGTTGCTCTCCTGCTCTCAGGGACATTGCATCAATAAATATAAACAGGACTTCCATGTTGTAGAAGAGTTAATATCCAGAGAATTGACATTTAAATGAATGGATTAAAATGCTGTAAATGTAACAAGCAAAATGGATCTCTGATAGAATTTACTTTGAAACATGGATCTAGACATGTCTCAGTACTGTTTTAGGCGAGTCTCACCATCACACTGCCATGAAAACTGTGAAGGGAGCTTTCAGTTGATACTTTAGCAAATAAACAAAAACTTATTCTTAACTCTTTTGTTTCCCAGTTGTTGAACTGTTCCAATAGCTACTTATATTCAAACAGCTCTAGCCAGTCACACAAAGAACATGGAAAGAGAAAAATCAAGCTTTAGGCCTTTTAAGACTTAGTCCACTCTGGATATAAGCAGACAAAACTTGCATCAGCTTCAAAAAGAACTGCCCTGGTTTATGCCATGGATGAGTGTGACCTTAGAGCATATTTATTTTATATACTAAGTCAAATATATCCAGGTATGAGCTCAAAATAGCACCTTTGAAGTTAGGGCCTGGGGGCAAGAGGTTAAGGAGGCTGTAAGGCAGGCTTTGTCCACAGCCATACCATCTTAATAAATTACAAAAGTTCAAAGTAAAGAAAGCTCTGAAGAATTCAAGAAAGAAACTCCAGTACTTAATAGTTTTGACACATCATTTCAGTTTAGAAGAGATTTTCCTATTACTTCAGCTAAGATTGCTGATATATTTCAATCTTCAATGACACTAATACACAAAATAGTACTGCAGACTCATCACACAATGCCCTATCTTGACCCTCCAGACCAGGAATGAGACAGAGTCTCCAGGCCATGAGGACTATTTCTTCCCTCATATACCATCCACTCCACAGAGAATCGATCTTGCTGGATGGAAGCTGAAATCTCCTCATCCAGGACTTCAGCACAATGACTGCATCGGAGCTTCTGCTTCCTTAGACATTGTGCTTCACCACAACCCTCCACCTTTCCTTCATTTGTGACACCCTGCCATCCACAGGTAGACACTGCCCCAATAAGTATGGAAGCTCTGAAACTTCACTCAAAGATGAAGATGCATTCCAAGAAAAAGAGCCATTTCCAGTTCCTTCACCACCTTGTTGCTAGAGCTGAGAGGCCAAATGGCTCTCTTGGATGCTCCAGAGCATGACCTAAGGTCTGGAGAGAAGGAATTATGAGGAGGTAAAAGCAAGAGAGTCTGTAAAGGTTCAGTCAGAGTAGGATCAATCTGGGTCATGAAGAACACAATACAAGAATACTGCAGTACTTAAGAAGTGCTGTCGCTTTGTCATTGTGGTACTGTTTAAAATCACACACATTTAGATTCAGGATACTGAATTCCCACCATTTACTGTTAACCAACTACCTCCTCTTGCTTCTGCTGTTACACCTTCCTCAGACTAGAGGATTCATGGGTAAATGCTGCTGTTTGTTACAGCTGTAGAACCTTACTGAAGTTAGCAGGATTGAAAGCATTCAATTAAAAGAAGAGTCAGCACAACTTACGCTAAAATGATGAGAATCACATCTGATACTATAGTTTTCTGTTCTACTTCAGTTTTGGTCTCATGTTTCCCTGCAGCCAAGAAATCCAAACCCATGATAACGGCAGAAAAAAAAACACTAAACATTTAAAATCATTGAACTGTGTTTCTTTTTTTTCTCCTTCTGGTTTGTGGTCCCTGAAGACTCAGACCAGGAGAAAAATTTATTTTTACTTTAAAAGTTAAGATTCTTATAATGTAGCTACGGTTTAGCCATAACAGCATCAAATGCTGCCAGACCTGCAGTGAAATGTTGCAGCTTCTTGACACTGCTTTTGACGCTGTCACATCACAAGTATCGACTCATGGAAATGCCTCTCTCCCAGTCAGTTCCTGCAGGGCAACAACCGCCGCACAAAGACTCCTCTCACATCAACAGCTAATCAATGCAACACTTTTCTGGGGTAAAACTTCATCAGTATTCCATAGATAAAAGAATGATATGCTGAGAGATTAAGATTCAAGATCATTCCCTCTCTCCATGCTCCAGATGCAAACGTCGGCAATCTCCCAGCTCCAGGCTGAGTTGTTATCTGGGCAGGTGCTATTTTCCCACTATCTTACCTGACAACAGGATTTATGTGGAGGAAAAAAATAGGTAGTCAAGCCTGAAGAATGACAGAGGGGTTTCCAGTCAGGTCCCCTGTCTGGGACCCTCTCTGGTAAAGCCTGAGAGTACACTGAGTCATTAAGCACCCTTTGCTATTTGTCTAAGTCTTCATAGGGATTTGGTGGCACTACAGGTAAATCAAGCTACATCTCCATAGACAGTCTGCTAGATCTGTAGCTTGTCCCTTTGAGAACTCCAGTCAGAGGGAGACTTTTCTCAACAAGTAATAGCTAAGAGGTACACTGCTGAAATGAATCCCTCCCTTTTCTCCTGCAGTACCAAGCTATCAGTGGGCATTAACAAGCCAGGTAACACCAAAACAGTTTTCAACAGCCCACTTTCAATTAACTGGGCTCCATTTCCTTCACAAAGTAGCACTTTGCAATAGGCCCTAATGACCACTACTCACAGTTCTCAAGCTTGTTTATTGCTTTATTCTGATGACATTATTTTATATAGGAAGTAGATGGAAAGATGAAATGTAACTGTTGCCGTTCAGGAACAGAGTAATAGTCCAGTTTGGTCTGAATCCTGCCTCTGTATCTGGCTTACACAGAATGCTTAAAAGGAGAACATGAAAGAAAGGAGGGGGAAAAAAACCCACCTTCTTACTCTCTTGAGTGCCATAGCCTTAGCCACTTTTCTTAGAAAACTCTTTACCTGATCCCACCTGGTCATGAGCTGGTATCATGAAACGTGAAGACCAGTGTCATGGTTTATCCCCAGCTGGCAACTCAGCCCCACACAGCCACTTGCTCGCTCCCCCCTGGTGGGATGGGGGAAACCATTGGAAGGGTAAAAGTGAGAAAACTCATGGCTTGAGATAAAACCACTTTAATGGGTAAAGCAAAAGCCGGGTGCACAAGCAAAGCAAAACAAGGGATTCCTTGCCCACTCCCCATGGGCAGGCGGGTGCTCAGCCATCTCCAGCACAGCCGGGCTCCATCACGCGTGACGGTGACTTGGGAAGACAAACGCCATCACTGCGAACGTCCCCCCTTCCTCCTCCTCCCCCAGCTGTATGTGCTGAGCATGAGCCATGCGGTGGGGGATACCCCTGGGGTCAGCTGGGGTCAGCTGTCCCGGCTGTGTCCCCTCCCGAGTCCTTGTGCACCCCCAGCCTGCTCGCTGGGGGGTGGGGGGAGAGGCAGAAAAGGCCTTGGCTCTGTGTAAGCCCTGCTCAGCGGTAACAAAAACATCCCTCTGTTATCAACACTGTGTTCAGCACAGATCCAAACCACAACACCATACAAGATACTGTGAAGAAAATTAACTCTATCTGAGCCAAAACCAGTGCAACCAGTAACTGTCAGAGCTGTATAGCTTGGAGTGAGTGCACTTGCTTTCTTTAATAATACCTGTTTACTTCTTATGTCCTCAGAAGGCCTGTGACAGTCCACCCCCTGTTTCATTTTAAGAAGATATAGCAACAGGGTAAGGATATAGATTCAAGGTACGGATACAGATGTTATATCACTACATATAGTGATATAACAGTTGGCCACAGGTAAGTAATTTTTTCTTCTCAAGATTAAGCTCATCCTCCAGTTTAAGTTTAGATGACCTTTCAGTTTCTCTTGCTGAACTCTATGCTCGAGTGCCATATGGGTCCTATGTCGGTTACTCCTACTGTGAGTATCATACACATCAACTGGTGTGCATTACCCAAGCACTAAATAATGGAAATTGCTTATTACTTTCTCAAATGGTTATTACAGAAAATTAAAGTTCTATGTTCCTTGCAGTGTATTAACAGCATTCATATTTTGCATGTAGAGAGGTACTAAATTACATGGCAGACAGTACTGTTAAGCAACAGCAATAAGGTTTTTCAAAGACAGTTATTCCCAACTGGTTAGTTTTAGTATTCTAATCAAGTATTCTTAAAATTGTGTATTTATACTCTCTATATTTTTTTTTCCAACCAAAAGTAAGTCAGACCATGTTATGGTGATTTGTGCAGAAACTGTGTAACAACAAAAACGGGCTAAGAATTAAAGATACATGTATGCAGTAAGAAGACTGATGTCATTAACAATGGGTTCCTGCATATAATCTGTAAATAGCATTCTAGAAAAACAATTGGTTTCATCTACCATAAAAGGAATACCCACACAAGAAAACTGCCAAAGTTGCACTAGAAAATTTTCACCTGACATAGGCTATTGCTCTTCAGGTTTTTTTATTGTCATTCTTCATTACTAATATTTTCAAATGGGGAAAACTTAATTCATAAGCTCCCATATGCCAGAATTTGGAGTAACTTTTGAGCACTGCCTGATGAACTAGGCTTTGTCACAACAGGAAGAAAGAAAGGGTGCTGCTGCTGCTGGCAGTTCAGTAATGCTAAGTGACAAGACTGGGAACGAATACCAACTAGAAGAATTCAAAGAAAAAGCTTGAAAACAGCTTCAGGTGCCAGACAAAGCAGTCTTGCAGAGCATATGCCAACTTCTGATGACTACATACAATATGCAGGTCCTTGGTTTCTTAATCAAGTTATTTTCAGCAAAGGAATATATATCTTGTCTTTATGTTACCTGCCATGACATCTAAAGCAAAATTCTTAGCTGATTATATGCCCTGAAACCTAATTAAACCAGAGACAAACCTTGTCTTTTTCCAATATACTGAAGGTATTTTTTAAGACATCAAGGTACCATTAAAAAAGTTATTTTCTATGGTGGCGATCTCTTAGAAATATGATACTGAACTTAGCTCTGCTCAAGGTATTGATCATAAGGCCCTAATCAGTTTAGTATTTTGGCTTGCCACATGGTGATCCCTTGGGGACACCATTAGTCACATACATCATATACATATTCATACACATGTCTCTGCACAGCCATACTGCTGGTATATACTGGCAGTGAATGAACTTCAGTAGCAAAAGGTATTTATTTATCCCAGACACATGGAAAGCTTAGAAAGTATCACTGAAATGATTCTTTTCTGAATGCGTTATCTGAAATCCCATGTTTTAAAATATTTCTGACCTTGGTACGACTATTTCAACATTTTTGTGGAACATTTTTCTATGGGACTCTTGGACCAAATGTACATGCAGTCACTTTCTACCAGAGCTTGTATTTCTGTTCCCAAGGATGATTTCTGACATTAATTTTCTTCAATCTGGAGCAAGAGAACTATTAAATCAGAGAAATAAACAGGCCTTTAGCCATACCCAGCTATATAGACTTCAGCTACCTCAAGTGTCTATCAATTCTGCTTAGCAGCAGCGCTTGCTGTGAAATGCTTGTTTACTAATATTTGCAAGACTACAACAGATGTACAAAATCAGCTAGGCTACAGTGAACATTAAGAAAGGGCAGCTGATTGCTTAATCTAGAGAGAGAGAGTTTGTTAGAAACACCGCTAGCTGTTGGCTGGCATGGAAATTTTTATAGTCAAGAGGCAATATTCTCTATAGTGACAGCCTTTCCTTTCAGATTTTGTGCTTTTGCCCCCCTTCATTCCCCCTGAAATCATAGCAGCTGAAGCTAGACTTTGGATTTTTACGTACAGGGAGATCTGGCTGGTGATTGCTGTGGGTTTTGCCAAAACTTTTGTGATTTGACTATTTCTATGTAAAATATGCAACACCAAGAATGCAAAAAGCATGCAGAGCCAATGTTTTGAATGCTAGATGTGGACAGAAGGGATCCTGCAGAGGTCAGATGAATCTAGGAATAACTGGGATACTTTAATTTGACATATATTAAAAGGCAACATTTTAGAGTCAACTGTATACATCTCATTGATTCTGTTATGGTTAGGTTTCCACAGAAGCCATTAGTCCTTTTTCTTGTTGGCTAATACAACAAATTTTCCTGGTCCGTGAGTATATCTATACGTGACATACTGTACTTCTCAATGGACTGCATTTCTGTTTGAAAAAAAAGATGTCTTTTAGCACCTAAAATCCAGCCCATGTAGTTTCACGCTTTTGTAAGAGCCTTGCCTGCTTTGTAATGATTGAGCCCTGTTGAGCTGGTGTAAGAAACTACAATCCTGGCCTCAGGAATTTACTATCCAATTTAGAAAAAGATACTTTAATCAGTGATCACAAGTTATCAGGGGAAAATGGAGGAAGAACAATACAGATGATAAGATCAAGCAATTGCAAAATTCTTTTGATTTTAGAATTTCCCCATCAAATCTTAATATCTAATATTTCGTTAATCTTCTTTTTTACTGTTTCAGAATCAGCCCTGAACGAGCTGAGCAATCTGGAACTCACAGGAGTTCCAAAAGTGAATTTGAAATTTTAAATGTGCTGCATTTGTGGATTCTGTCTTGAACTATCTCCCAGGACCTGATACTGACAATGCGCAGAATGCCCACCAATTTCCTTAAGCAGTCTTAAGTTGAGCAGTTACTAATACTAAAGGTCCCACAAACATGAGCTGCTTTTGAAAACATATGCATTGTCTATTTTATTTTTGTTCCTTCCCACATTCATACATAAAATGGTCTGAAGCTCTTTTACTTCTCATTATCAGGCCATTTTCAAAACTGTACATTCTCACGGTATCGGAGCACGTGTTCTCTCCTTCAGTAAAGGTATCTTTCATGCAGTAGCTGTAGAGGTGTGCAGGCATGATCCCCTGAAAGCACACTGCCATCAGCATACTCTCTGTCCTCAAACAAGGAATAGCAAGCTGCCATTCTGATTTCCTCTGAGCCATATGCTTCGGCATCTTGAAAGCATCCAAGCCAAGACTTCTTTTGCTTTTCTTGAACCTCTAAAGGGAGATAACCTCACAATCCCAATCTTAAACTTTTGGATCTTTTATTTCTGACTTTTGTAGAAATTGAGGTTTTTACCTCAAGCAGAAATTATGCTTCCAAAGTTTTGTAATATATGACCACGTTAGCCTTTCTGCAGTGTGCATTTATCAAAATAGCTGCTGGTGACACAAGCTGAGAGAGGGGAAACCCCAGGACATGCACCATATGGTGACAGGTACAGTAGCAGAAACAGCAATTACTAATTTAAACAGTTCTTCATGGTTTCAAAATGGCTTTTCCATGAAGTATTAACAATTGCTGGTTAATCCTTCCTTATGACTACTTAATTCTGAATAAACACTCTCTTTCTCAACTTCAGGAAAAGTTTTTTTTTTCTCCTTCTGCCTTTTTTAACATTTGAAATACAAGGAGTATTATAGTAACCATGGTATCCTGATGACATAATGGTTACCATGAGAACAAAGCTGAAATAGTGTCATCAGAGCCCCTTCTCTCTGCTGTGTGTTGAGTTTTATATTTAATAGAGATGGCCAAACTGCTGCCACCCAGCCTGGCCAATTCTATCCTGGGTTTCAAAGCTTGTAAAAGCAAAGCTGCCCTGCGCTGCTCCCTTCCACCTTAGCACAGTTAGTTTTGCTTCAGGGCAGCAGTGCCACTAGCTTATAAATCTGCATAGCAGACAGGTAAGAGGATAACTGTGTTGTAGCAGATTCCCCTAAGACAGTGGCATTTGTCATGTCCCTAGGACATACTCCGGTATAGCCTTCGGCCATGTGTAAAATGGCAGTTCTTGGTCTTCACTTGCCAGACAAACCAGATTTTAAATCACGTTTACTTAACTGTGCTAGAAGATTTCTTTGCTAACCCATGCAGGGTGTCTCAATGCATGACTGTCTGTGGTCCAGTCCTGCAACAACCTCTGCCCAGAGAGTGCTTTGTACCCACAAAAGGATCCACTGGCTTCAGGGGCTACCAGCTGAGTGCAGAGATGCATCACACCCAGCCTGATACAGGACAAGAGTGCTGAAGCAGGCACCAAGACTCAAGACCACACTGTGACTCAACTTGCACACGATTTGTCTTCATGAGTGCTCCTGAGTGCTGGCAATTCAAAAATTAGTACAGATTCTCTGTTACCATCAGTCTGACTGCTGTGAACACCAAGTGCTCCCCTCCCCTGGGGCCAGCACACCCCAACATAGCAATGCTACAGGGCAAACGGGCACTGCCAAAACACTGTACCCAGAGGGTAGCTTCAGATAAGCAGAAGCTATTCCCTGTTAGTTTCCTCAGAGAAGCTCCTCTTTCTTTTATTGCAAGAACCGCTGGACATGACTCACTGCATATTGTTTGTTCATTTTGCTATATATATTTCCCAAATGCTATTTTAAGTCGCATTTCTCCCTTACGCTTCTACCAAGTTTACTGCACGAAAACAACCCTCTAATTTTAATTTCATATTTAACCAAAACAAATGTGGCGTGGCTCTGTTCACTTCAATAAAGCTATCTTGATTTATATCATGCATACAGATATCAGAAAAGTGGTCAGAGGGGAAGACATGGAGGGTACTACAAAACAAAAGGGGCCAGCTAAGCAGGCAGCATTTCATACAAAGCTCCCTGCATTCTGCCTAACAAAATGCTTCCACACCAATCCAAGTCAGTTCCTGCAGATGGTTCACAATACAGTTCCTTTCTCCTCCAACCAGAATCCACTGCGTAGACTCTTCCTAAAGCTTTTGGACATAAAGTTTCTATTGTAGCCCCTTTTTTTGTACTTGCTACCTGACTTTTTTACCCCACTGTTTCACACAGCTCTGCCTGTTTCCTTGCCTTAACCTTACACTCCCTCCTTGGAAAATCAGGATACAGAGTCATTGTCAAAGGCTAGCTGCAAAGATTCCCTCTAAAACCATAGAAGAATTCAGGTTGGAAAGGACCTCTGGAGGTCATCTGACTCCTACTAAAAGCAGGACCAACTTGGAAGCTAGAGGTTGCTCATGGCATTGTCCAGCTGAGTTCTGAGTACCACCAAGTGCGGAGATACCACAGTCTCTCTGGGCAGCCTGTGCCAGTTTTTAATCATGCTCACTGTGAAAGCAAAAGGAGTCACAATTTCCTTATATCTGGTCAGAATGTAGCTCTTGCTACAACTTAAGAGCGGTGGCCTCCTGCTCTTTTGCTATGCAGAGTCTGATTCTGTCTTTATTACTCACTGTTAGGTAGGTGAAGACAGCACTATGATCCTCCCTCTGCCTCCTCTTATCCAGGTTAAAAAAAAAAACCCTCAGCTCTCTCAACCTCTCTTTGCAGCAGCGTGTTTCAGCTCCTAACTATCTTAGGAATCACTCCACTAGACTCCAGTTTGTTAATCTCTCTCTTGTATAGGGAGACTCAGAACTCCAGGTGCAGCCTCACAAGTACCTCACAGAGGGAGAAATAATTTCCCTCAACTGCTCCCTATGCTTTTGCTAATATAACCTGGTATGCAGTTGGCCTTCATTGCTGCAAGGGCACACTGCTGATTCAGGTTCAACTTGTCATACACTGGGACTCCAACATCCTTTCCTGCAAAGCTGCTCTCTGGCCAGATGGTCCCCAGCTTGCACCGTCACATGGGATTACTCCATCAATAAAAACAATACAGGACAAAAATACAAGACTTTGCACAAAAGCACAAAACTTTACATTTGCCTCAGAACATCATGAAGTTTCTGTCAGCCCATTCCTCGGCTTCTTGACATCCCTCTGAACAGCAGCCCCAATTTGGTTTGAAATGAGGGTATAGTCTGTCCCCTCCGGTAGGTCACGGATAATACATTGATAGATAGCAACAGCCCCAGAGGAACATCCTTAATAACCAGTCACCAGATAAATTGTGAATTGTTGACCACTACCCTTCAAGCCCTGGGGCTCAGCCAATTTTTCATTGACCTTGCAGCTCACCCATCATTCCATACCTCCCCAGCTGTCTACAAGGATGCTATAGGAGACTAAGTCAAAAGCCTTGCTAATGTCAAGGTGAACAACAGCAACTGCTTTCATCTTGTTCCCCGAACTAAACTTTTCATCATACAAGACAATCAGACTGGTCAGGTATGGTTTGTCTTTGGTAAGCCCATTCTTGATGTTCTCAATCACCATCTTCTCCTTCATGTGCCTCGAAATTGCTTCCAGGCAAAGCTCCTTCATAACCTCCCCAGGGACTGAGGTGGGACAACCAGCCTGCAGTAACACAAATCTTCCTCCTTGCCCTTTTTGAAGATGGGCATTGCATTTGCCTTTCTCCAGTCATCAGGGACCTCCTCCAGTTGCCACAACCATTCAAAGACAGGAGAAAGCAGCTTTGTACTGACAGAAACCACTCCCTTAGCACCCTTAGATGCATCTTGTGCGGTCCCATGGACATTTATTTATAGATATTTTTTATATCAAAGGTGAACTTGGAAAAAGTACAATAGACACAGTAGGGCATAGCTCAAAGTCAAAATAAACATAACTATATATGCAATAGTTCACAATTTTTGGAATAACCTTTTGTAGAAGAAAAACAGTAACTAACCCTTCATTACTGAAGGACCTGCTCTTGTTAGTTTGAGGATATTTGGACAGAGTAAGTTCCTCTCCATCACTTCTTCCTTGCCTTACCTCAAGACAGGAAAGAGATGGGGAGATATGACCTGACTTTGAGGCCAAATGTAAGCTGGCCCTAATATTGTTTGGAGAACCCTTAAGGAAATGTGGATATGTTCATTTTGTATGACCTCACATACCTGATGCAGAACTACTGAGTTGGGCTGGAAACGTTTCTCACATCAGTGTACATGGACTTCATCAGCCCTCTCTGCTGTCTCTGGTTAGCCTTCTGGCTCTTTTATTCCACCATCTCTGCGTGAGATCTGTTCTGTTTAAAAGAAGACATAGGCTGAAGTAACCAAGAGAAGGAAAATAAATATAAAAGCCTGCCAGGTTCCACTGGACACTTCCCATCAGAAGTAGGATCAATCCTTTCCTTACAATGCAAAGTGGGGGGGAAGGATGTAGCCCCTATGTATCAACATGGCCAGATAAATGCAGCAGGTTTGGCTAATTTGAAAGAACTGAGCCATTCGGGTGTGAGGTCCAGAGCTGTTGCATTATTTATTAACTGCTCCTTTGCTACTTTCCCCCAAGACAACACAAGTCCACTAGGGAGTGTGTTGTTTCATCTGCTATGTCGTCAATGGGACCCTCCTTCTCTTTTTAAAAAGAACAACTGAGTGGCAACAAGAAGAGTGAGAGCTACAGCTGAACAGCTCATCATTCTTCTGAAGGCATCACCTTGATGTTTGGAGTGGGCTTTCACTGCAAAAACCTGCTCCTACTCTCTCAGCCACAGATCCACAAATCCTCAAAAAAACCCCACAAAGATTATTCGCAATGGTGCCTGTGATTCCACAAGGCTTGCTCTTACGTCTAAGGAGAAGTGGGCTGGTGTTAAGTCATGGTTACTAGTGCAGGTCAGCTGTTTTGCTGCAGATGAAACGCAGGGAATGGAAGCAACCTCACCAGTGCACCCCAGGTAACATTTTGACCTCAGTGTGTCTATCTTGTCATAAAATGAAAACCTTCACTGACTTTCTGCCTCCAGAAGGCTGATTTGCATTTATGAACCTGAGGTTTAAAAATATATGTATCTCTGTATCAAATACAGCCCCAAAGAGCAGTCTCAACCCACATCCCTCAGACACTAACAGGAATTTCACCGAAAGAAGCATGTTGTACAGGCCTGACTGCTCCTTGCTGCAAGCAGTTGGACGGTCAAAAGGGAAATAAAGAACAAAGTCATTTAGAAACCAGATGGACTAGATTTTTTAATGACTTCCTGAGCCACGAAATCAAATGGACGTATAGCATTAACAAGGACACAAATATGGCAGCGTACCAACTTCAAATGTTACAAACTCCAAGCTATTCCCACCTTAACCCTTACCCAGGATCCTTTACCTGCTCCAACAGCTGCCTCAGACCCAGCTTAGTATAAATGCTTCACTCTCAGCAAGATCAAAATTTAACCCAAATTTCAACTATAGCTTCTGCTTCACAACCATATCAGTGGATGGCCCAAAATTATTTGGGTAGCACCTTCTGAACGCTACTTCAAACCTGGCTCATCAGCTAGGCTTCACCCAAAGTTCAACCCTGGTCCCAGCTGTCACCCTAAGTCAGCCTCTGCCCACCTCACAGAAAGCTGCTGCCAGAGTCAACTCTCAAGTCCCCAGCACAGCTGGAAATAAACCTAGGGAGCAGTCACTGAATCTCTAGCCTTCACCCTCAGCCTCATGTCTGATGTTAACCTCACCCTAATCTCACACCTAAACTCTTCCTAATTGTGGCAGGCTAGTGATTTCCAGCTTCCCCAGCAGATTCCCTCTCACTGCTCTTCACAGACTCAAGCCAGGCCCTAACCCTGCTAGACCCTGACTGGCAGGGTGACAAACACCAGAACAAACCCTAATGCCAGATTGCAACCAGCCTAAATTCAAGCTCATCCTGTCCTCATGGCTCAGGCATACACCCAACCTTAAATGTTGGCCCCTTTTCTTCTGACATAATTTTAACAGAAAGTAGCTAGTTGACTGATTCCAACATGTTCTCTGCTGTGAGCAGTTGGTAGAGTACAGGGTACCCAAATTTTGCTGTTCAAAATCAGTTGGGGCAGATTTGGGCTGTTTTCACGAAAAAAAAATGCAGAGAATCACATGCAGCAGCACATGTGGTTTTACTGTCATACGTCCTGCACTTTGGTAAGCCCAAGAAGCAGAATGGTTTCTCACAGTAAAGCAGAGAAGCCCTGCTGCCTCTCAACTATTTACTGCTGCTGGACCTGTCCCCCTGCAAAGCTACTTCCACAACAAGGAGCGGCAGATGGCTGCTACAGCAGCTAGGAGCATCTGAGACCTAGGAGAGCTAATTCCCTGGTCCGCTGCAGACCTTCTGAACTCTTAAGAGGAGTTCCCGTCACAGGCTCATTCCAGGTTTACATGTCACTGATTTTGGAAGGGAAGAGAATACTGAGCTAGTCCCGTAGTAACTGATGAGTCCAGTTTTGCCTCTAACATCCAACTCTGACTCACCCTGCACTGATACCAACTTGCAATTCTCTCTTAATTGGGAAAATCACTAGGATAGTACTCACTGCCAGAATTCTGGGTCATAAAGTCATTCTCTGACTCAGAAGAAGGTTTACAACAGCTGTGGCAGTGATATGTACTGTAGGTGAGTCATGTTGAACTATTAGTGCAAACATAAGAACCTTATAAAACAAATACATAAAGAATTGCACTGACCCATCCAAATTACAATCTTGCATTTGTTATTCTACAGCAAAGGACTTGACAATTTTTTTATTGTGCACTCAGTTTTCAGGAATGCAAAATTTAAAAAATAAAGTTACTAAGACACTTTTCATCATATGAATCCCAAGCAGCTTTATAAATTCAGAGGCTAAAATTTTAGCTGATATAAATTTTCTGGCAGGCATTAAATTTGTGGAGGCATACTGATTTAAAACAGCTCAGAATCTGATTCTAGATTCATGGGATGAAAACCCATGTTTATTGATTATGTAACTGCAAATGCAGATATGTCTTAAGTGCAGCATGCAATGTATCTAACAGCATATAACAGAATATTCCATGCATATGCAGAAGTGGAAAATGCCCTGTTCAATTTAAATTATAGGAGAGATTTAGATAGATAAACAGTATTGGGTTTTCCAATCAAGGATTCCAATAAATAAAATTTAGAAAATATATAAAATAATAAGTAACTTAGAGGAATTGCTGACCTTCAGTGAATGGATACTGAGGCAATGTCACTGACTCAGTAGGCCCCCATTACCTGAACATTTAATCCTTTGACTCTCCAGTAAGTTAGGCTAGTAAAACTAACATCACAAATCAAACTCAACGTTATTCATGCCAAAGCACTGGGAAAACCTCTGGTCTCCAGCCAGAGGTTGTGAAGTATGTGTTCAACAAGTTACAACCTTTTTAGGGACAACTGATCTGAGGAACAGAAGGGTTACCAGGCTAGCCCACCGTACCAAGTGATCACTGGAGAAACCGAGTGGGCTTAAAGCAACCTTCGAGATCCTCTCCTCCCTCCTGTTACTCCTGGATAAGAGTCCTGGTTCAGGTAGTAGGTGCTGGGTTTTCATCAGTATAAAACAGGTTGCCTTTGGTGGAGCAAAGCAGGGTTATAGGAGATGAGGAATCATCCACGTTGCCTACATATAAAGCCACGGCTCTGGTTTGAGAAGGCATCAGCCCTCCACCTTCAGCCCCGAGCTTTTTCACCCAAACTGGAGCTGACGAGAGTCACGGTCTCCATTCATTCAGCACAAAGTCAACCGCAGCAGCTACACGTTTGCACCACGCCACGTGCTCCGGGCACCCTTCAGACGCGGGAATCTGGGGGCCGAGTGGCAGAACGAACCCCTGAGGAGGGGCAGCTGCGTCTTAAAATGGCCTCTCGGCCCCCTCGGAGCAGACGGATGGGGGGGGGGGGGGGCTGGGGGTGCCGCTGGCAGGCTGCGGCCGCCGGGTCCCCCCCTCAGGAAGCAGCAGCCCTAGAAGAGGCGGGGGGTGCCCAGCCGACCCCCCCCGGGGCCGCTCCCGCTCGCTGCCTGGCTGTTTCATTCATGCTTTCTCCTTCGCCATCTCCCTCTCCGACTGAGGGGAAACGGGAGCGCGCGTGGGCGGCCGCTGGAAGGCTCCCTGTCAGTCAGGCGGCCGAGCTGCAAAGAAGGCGAGCGAGTGAGAAGGAGGGAGAACAGCTTTCCCGGGGGAGGGGGCGGCTGTTGTCGCTGCCAGCCTCGCAGCCCTTCCCGGGGGCATCTGCAGAGACGGGGTGCGGGGAAGGCGGGAGCGGTTTTGCACCACAGACCTTCCCGCCTCAGGGAGGGGAGGGGGGGGGGGAGCGGCTCCTCCACTGCCCGCTCATCACCTGTGCCCCCTCCACACGCACCCGCTCCGCAGGGGGGGGAGGGGGGGCGCGGCGGCCGCTCTGTCTGGCGGCAGCGCGGAGCGGGGGGTCCGCGCCCCCGGCGGCGGGGAGGCGAGTACGTGTCTGCCGGGGGCTGCGGGGGCGGCGCGCCGGCGGGGGGGGGGGGACACGGAACGGGACCGGACTGCCTGGCCCCGCGGCTCTGTGTCAGTGGCGGGGGGTACGTGGGGTGGCGGGTCCCCCTCAGCTCTCCCCGGGGCTGGGGAACTTCCTGAGGCTGAGGGGCGCTTCGTCGCCTGGGGGGGTGGGGGGGTGAGGAGAGGCGCGGGGTGAATTGTAACGGTTTTAACGGTCGTTGCGGGGGGGGGGGAGGCCGGCGCGCGCGCCCCGCAGCGGGCTGAGGCGGGCTGGGCGCTCGGCAGCGGGGAGGGTGCGGGCGGCTGCCGGCGGCGGGAGCGGGGGCGCCGGTGGCGGTGCAGCGCGCAGCAGGGCCGGGGGCTCGGCGGGGGAGAGGCGCGGCGTGTGAGGGCGCGCTGCCCCCCGCCGCGCCGCGCCTCCCCGCACCGCAGCGGACGGCGCTGCCTTTGTGCTCCCTCCGCACCTGAGTGCGGGGCTGGGAGGGACGGCGCAGGTGGGGGCGGGCACGGTGGGCAGCGGCGGCGGATCCCCGGAGCCTGGGAGGGGAGGTAAGGCTCTGCCGCGCTGCGGCGGCCGCTCCCGGGGCTGCGGGGGGCGGCTGCGCCTTCGGCCGGCGGCGGGGGCGGCGGGCAGGGCAGGGCAGGGCAGGTCCGGTCCCTCGCCTGGCTCTTCCTGCAGCCGCTTCCCGTCTCGTCCTGCTGCACAGAGAGAGATGCAACAGCAGCCGCCCGGTGCCCCGGGGACGGACGGTGCTCGGAGGTGGGCGAGCCGCATCAGCCCGGCCGATGCGCGGAGGGGCTGCCGGGCGAGGGGCTGGGGCGGGGGGGGGTGGGGGGGCGGCAGCCGGCGGTGCCTGCCCCGCTCCCGCCGTGCTCCGGGAAGCGGCGAGGGGCGCCGGGGGCGGCCGCCAGCCCGGTTCCGCCGGCGCCGCGTACGGCCCGAGGCGCCCGCTCCCCTCCCTGCCCCCCGGAGCCGGGCGCGGGGCCCGGGCGCGGTGGCGGCGCGCACAGCGCTGGGTGCGCGCAACGTGAATTTTCCCTGTTTTCCCCCGCCAGGATACGCGAAGCAGGCGCCGGTAGATGCGCATAGCGGATCTCGCTTGGGAAGGACGGGGGGATTTGGGGGAGGCCGCTTTCAGAGCGGCACGGTCGGTAGTTAACTACTGGCTGCAGTTAAAATTTCAGCAGCAGCAGCAACAGCTTTGCGATGCTTTCCGGGAATACCGCTGCCTTTGAGCTGGTGTGACAGGCAGCCCGTGTACGCTGCCGCTTTCTACTAGATGGCAGTGCTGAGAGCAGGACAGTTGGCGTTGTAGGCAATAAAGTGTTGGGAAGCTGGAGACTTACGTGCAGCTGGATTTTGGTGGAGTTAGGGGTGGAACAGAAGAGGCTTCACATGTGCCCTGTGAGATTATTTGCTATTAAGAGGATTTTTTCAAACTTTGGATATGGTTATCTGGTTATGCAGTTACGTTTTAGCGAGACTGTGATTCTGACATTAAATCTGGAAAGGAAAAACAAATTTAGTAGGTTAAGCCTTTGTATTACAGCGTTATTTACAAAGTTTCTGAGGTTTGGATCCAGCTCCACTGGCTGGCAAAGATTTGCAGCTGAGGATCAGATTCTGTGCTTGTGATAGAGCAGTACATTACTGATTCAAAAGAAATGCGGCTGCATTACCCTCTTTTTATTTCATGAGCGTCATATATACTGAAGAAGCAGTTTTTTTGGTTTGATCACAGCGTTTTGTTCGGCAGTTTGAGATGACTGTATAACTTACACAAACAAGAAGTTAACGGATTAAGTTCAAATCTTGGATAGACCCAGAGCTCATGCTGTTTCCAGCGGAAGTTGTGTGGTACACGACAGAGTGCTGGATTTTACTGTGTGAAATAACTGAAGCAAAAAATTTTCTCTGCTTGCCCTACACTTGTTTTCCAATTTGTTCCTTTGGAGTAGCAGAATGTAGTGCTTTTGCCAGTGCTTTCATTGATATATTTGAATTAGGGTTGTGTATCTGAAGCCAAGGATAGTTCAGGGGCTCAATAGGCACCCACTGAGAGAGAGAAAATTTAGCCCGTTGACTTGAACGTGAATAAAATGGACACCAGAACTCTTTATTTTACATTAGAATATAATGAGTCCCAACATTTTCAGTAGTTATGTGCAGGAAGGTAAGCACATCATGTTTGTTTAATTCATTTTGTTATAATTGAATAGGCATTATTCTGGAAGGTAGTATTTTGTTGTGGTTTTGTTGTGTTTTTTTTTTTTTAATTTCTCATTTAGCATTATCATTGTGGTTTAAGGGCTAAGCTCTAAAATGTTTCTCACTTCACTGCAGAGAGAGTTGCCAACTGGATGTCATGCGTGTAAAACTAGAACAAGAGCCTTTAAATAGCAAGACCATCAATTTAGTAGCAATTTAGTGTGATAAATGGTAGAATACACAAGAATGCATATCTGAGTGATTATAGCATGCATCCTTTGATATTAATATTGATAAAGTACAAAGCAGAAAAGCAGATACACACATTCAGCTTTTAAGTACCTACACTGGTTTGAAATGGAAGAGCTGTTTTCTGTACGCAATTTATGATTAAAAAAGGGGGGGGGGAGGGCAGTAAAGTTATTTACGAGCATTTATTTTGTTTTCTGGATCTCAAAATTCCATTACATAGCAGGATGCTTTCCAGTATCTGCTTTCTCAGTATCTGGAAAGGCAGATGTTGCTGCAGCAGGAGCAATTACACTGATTTGCAGCACAGGAGAAAAAAAAAAAAAATTTCTGACTTTCTGCCTCTGCCTGAAAAGATCAGCCATTTAGCTCTGTTTTGGGCTTGTCAACAGAAGAGATGAGATAGGGAAGTTAAGTTTGTTCAACAAAGGGAGTGAAGTTAATGTACAAATTGGAAAATCTCTGTTTCCAGAATAAAATTAGTAAATTTGCCTAACAGAGTAAGTTCAAGAATCCAACTTGCTTCACTTTACCCCACAATTGTCCACAAACAAACCCTCGCCAAAAGTCAGAGAGTTTTCCTAGGTTTTTTGGTTGTTAGTTGCTTAACCAGATCACTCTGTCCTGTGGGATGTCGAGTCAAAAGGCAAAAGAGGCAGTGGAGAGTAGAGCCCTGTAGGCTTCTGTAGAAGAGGCTTTCTGAGTTGCAGCTTTTTTGAAAGTGCATGACAGAATCCATCTTCGCTCAAATCACTGCGAATTGTGCTGTCGCAGCTCTTTCGGTTTGCTTCTTACGCTGTGTAGACCACAGCAAAGTGTGACTGGTGGGACCCAAGATTCAACCTATGATAGGGCATGGGGTTTTGGTTTAAGCTGATGTGTTAAAGTTTTAGTTTTCAGAGGGTATTTGAGACTCCCTGCAAAGAAAACATGCAAGTAAAAGTTAAGAACCGAAGAGTTGATTTGTACTAAAGCATCTTTAGCAGAATAAGGCCAGAAGAGATGCAGAGTACGTGTATGCTATGCTATATGTATGTGTGCTACCACATGGTGAGCAAGCCGTGATACTGAAGAAAGGCAAGGGTCTTGAATGCCTCTGGAAGGTGGCAGGATTTTTTTTTATCTCACTATGGAGTTCAGGCACAGTAATTCTTTTTTGGCTCTTTTCAGACTCCTCCCTTAATGGTACGGAACCAACTTGACCTGTGATTTTGGGCAACATTTTAAAGAACTAGTATGGTAATAATTTGCATGTTAGAAGTCAGATTCGAGCTCCTGCGTTGTAAGACTCCCGATTTGTGACCAGCTAGAATTACAGTAAGTGATTATGTTCTTGGTTTGTGTTTTTTTTTTCCCTCTCAGCCCTTCCTTGCTTCGTGATCTGCTACATGGAACCTGACTCCTAAGCTGTTTGGGGCAGGAGCAGCCTTTCATAACTTGTTTCAGTTAGGCTCAAATCCCTGTTTGCAGCTCTAAGGGACTGGTGTAATAGAAAGTAACAGTCTGACCCTGGTTTAAGGTCAAGGGTAGCTCTCCAAAATATTTAGTATTTTGAAGAGGTGGACCTCTAACATTAAAAAAAAAAAAAAGTTCCTTGTTTTCTTTTCTTTGTCATTCCTTATTGTGACTGGTTTCATTCTGTGTTTTGCTGCTGTGCTTATGGGTATAGGTATAACAGCTAGATAGCATGACCTACTGCATTTTTATAGCAGTGATGACCTGTGGACACAACTACATGTGTTAATGGGAACTCTTGTTCGTGACACAAACTTGCTTAAGTTACAGGGAGACTGTGATCTCCCTTACCTATCATCAGATAAACACCTTCAGACTAGCCTTGTCAATCACTGCAGTATAATAAAACCATTTAGCCATCTTTTAGAAAATAATTGAATATGTGATGCTGGGCTCAAATAGCAATGAGTGCTAGAAAGAGTGACAACTGCATGCAATATCTTTTATGTGCATGAATTTGTTTAGGATGATACCTATCTTCATAATCCCGTGTGTGCAAAGTTGGTACTTGATGTGCCAGAGGTTCAGACAAATTTTGAAAGCTTCAGTGAAAAGTTACTAATAGCTGCAGTGTGCAGAGCCTGCTCGCTAGTTTTACCCACTGTCACAGAGTGGTTAAAATGTGACATGTTAGCACACAGCTAACATGTCACTATCCAAACTGATGTCTGTGTGCATACACCACTTTGTCAAACTGCATAAGCTATGACACAGCTAGTCTTAATTACGCTGCTTTTTTAAATCATTCAAATGTTGTAATTCATATATCACTAGAATTGTTCTACCACTCATTTGTCCACAGATCATGTTTCATTAAAAGTGCTGATGAGCACCCAGGACTCTGAAGACAGCAGTTTTGTGCAAGATAAGAATGTTCCTTAAAGAAGCTGATGGAGGATAGAGCTCCAGGGTTCCTGGCAGACACTGACAGCATAAGATGGCACCGTAGTCTAGCCTGAAATTGTAAGTCTTAAGGAGGACTAGATGTCCTTGACTTTACAAGAAGTTATTGAACTGAAGAAACTTAATAGTGGGCTAGGGTCTGCTTTCAGGCCCTCTGTAGATGTATTTGTTCAGTTATACTAATATGACTATGGAGCAACTAGGTTTTCTCTACATGCGAGTGTGAATTGAATTGCTTTGCACTAGAGGAAGTAATTTTATTTACCCTGGTGAACCTGAGATCTGCCCCCATCATATCTGAACTACCCTGTTTCTAAAACTGCTAGGAAGTATAGGAAATGGATGGTGTAAGCTTTACAGCATGACTGAAACTGCTGGTTCCAGAGGAATCTCCATTTTGAAAGCTGTGTGTTCCAAAGATGTTTGAAGTGTTCCAAGGCTGTTTGAAACCTGCAGTTCACAAAGGTCATTAAATCCTTGACATCGTGAAATATGCAGAATATTTCATCTGAACGATATCCATTCCCTTGCAAAGTCTTTTTTCTCACTGAGGCTTTTTGCAGTATAGGGCCCTGTCAGTAGGGAACAGGTTACAAGTCAGGAGGTTAGGACACTAACACTGCATGTTATGCCTTGAAATACATTGCACCGTTGTAACTCCAATATTAAATACAAAAATAACACTGTACTTGGCAGATGTAAGATTGATAACTGCTCCTGGGGAAAAAAATCAATGTCAGTGAATATTTTAGTGGACAAGTCTAGTGGATTTCTATTTTTCCATTTCAGGAAGTAGGAGAATCTTATCTCTGGTTTCCATTTCCTTTCACCTTCATTACACAGTTCTTGTAAGAAACACTAAATGGAGAAAGCAATCTTGCAAAGTGTGTTTCTATTTGTAAGTAGGCAGTGATCAAATCCTATCTTTCACTCCTGTGTGACCCTGAGAGATGTAGGAGATGGATGTATTTCATGGGGAAGATGAGGGTTAATTTACATATGGAAGTTTGCTAACAGTAGCATACAAAGCTTATTTTCCACACGTGCACACCTCTTTCTGAAGCAGACTGTGAACATGGAAATGTATATGCCTAAATATTCAGAATGGCTATTCTGGTAGGTAGCCCTTTGTAGACAGACTCTTAGATCTAAGTTACTATTGCAGAAGTAAACTTAAAGGAGAATAAAACAACAAAAGGAGCCCAATAATAGTGCAAGTTGAAGTGTAACAAAAGCACAGAGATCTTCAAAGTACGTATGCTTTGGTAAAGATACATATTTTCATCTGTAAATTCAGTATGAGAAGTTAAGGTTAAATGTTGTCTTACATATCCACTCCTTTGTTCTGTATCTGTATAGTGAACAGAATACTTTCTATTTAGACAATACTTTCTATTTACAGTTGTAGCTGTTTATTCAGGTAATGATGCATCTTGTATTACTAGTGCAGCAGAGAAGTGACTCTGACATTTGTTACTTTTTCAAGTGCATGTTTACTGAAATCAATTACACCTAGAAATCACAGTCTCCCTAGATCCTCTGCATTCTGTGTGTCTGGAGATGCATACCCTTTACTCAAATGCAAGGAGTACAGGTAAAGGTAACTTGTGTTATGTGTCATTAAGAATTAGATGTTGAAAATTGGTGTAAGAATGGCAGTAGTCTGTAAGCTTCAGTCAGTAAGGTATACAATTGTTTGAAATAAATGGCAGAGGAGCAGACATGGAACAGCAGGGGCTGTTGATGCATGCAAAGCAGCAAACAAGATGCTTGAAGGAAATTGTCCTTTAAAAAAAAAAAGTAAATTATTTTCAGGAATTTTGGTAAAGTGTTGTTTGGGGTAAGTGTTTTAGATTTTCTTCATAATACACAAGCTGTAAGTTACGTTTTTCATGTCAAGTTAAGCATTTGACAGTGGAGTATTTGCAGTGTGGGACCACATCAGCCTATGAAATCATTGCAAATGAGAGTCCAAAGAAGTATTACAACAAATTCATTGTTGGCCTGTGAGTTAAAACGTATTCTAAAATTGTGTTTGAACTTCAATTTAAATTGAAAATCTTTTAGAAAAAAATATTTTTATTGAGGAGATACAATTAGGAAGGCTTTGATTACCTTCACTTATTTCATCTATACTTCCTTTCAGGTCATTTTTCATAACCTACCTATATTGTTTCTGACATTATTATAAGCAGAAACTTGAAACTTTCACATGCTTAAAGACTCAATCAAAGCTTACAAGACCATTTGTATTTACTCATATTACATTTGTGCATACCTTCTTTCATCACTGAAACTACAGAATAATACTTATGATATCGTTTAATGTATAGTTTAATTCTTTACTGACTTCACTTCTTAGCAGGGGCAGCTTAGATAAATTTAGATGATGAATTCATTTGGATGAATGTATATGTTGCTTTCAAAATGAGGTTGTATCTCATTTTTTTCCCTAGTTCCACACCCCAGAAAGTAGCAATCCTTGTGGTTTCTACTCTGAGACACAAACATTCCCTTTTTCCCTGCAGCTAGTTGCTGCTCCCCTTCAATGGGAGAGCATACTCTGTTTTGTAACACCAGCAATATCATGAGCCTCTAATGGTATCTTAGAGTTTGTTAGGAAATACAAATGCTGGCGTTTTGTAAAGATGCAGAGAGCTTTTTCAGGTATCATGGAATAACCAAAACTACTGAAAAAAGCTCAGTATTTTGCACGGTGAGGGTATTTATTCTGAACTGTATCTCTCAGGTCCTATAAATAATAACTATTTTCATAATAGATGACTTGCAGTCTATAAAAGCAGGTCATTCCAGTTACTACCTTCTTTCTCTTCCTGCTGCTTCAGTGACAGGAGGCTTCTAGCAACCAACAGCATTGCAGACTTTTATAGGTGGAGATGGCTAGTTTATGGATGTGAGATAAGGGGAAGGCTGCACTGGAGTATATCAAGCTGTGGATCCTTTTGGAAGGCAGGATTCCAAAAGCTGAGGTGGGCTAAAACAGTAACTGGTCTTTTATTTTTTTTTTTTGCAGGCAGATACTTCAGTCTTAAAGAAGGGTTCTTTTTTGATATCCCATTCCTGTCTCCAACCAGCTTGCCAGGACCACAGCTCTGCTTCACATGTGTAGAATGACAGTTGGAAGTGAACAGTAAGGGGATAGGGAAAGGGGGAGTTGAGAAATTACTTCTTTGGTTGAGAGAAAAGTACAGGGGAGCAGAACAGTCCATTGAATCTGCTCACTGATCCCAGTTGGTCTTTGAAAATCGGGTTGTCACAAGCAGTCCATGGGTTGTAGGTTGACAGCTGTCATGTGCAGCTGTGGTGACAACACACAAACACTAGAAGCTTTTCCACACAGCGACTCTGGAGACCTATTCTTATAGTTCAGCTACTGAGTAGCTACCTACTCAAAAGGCAGGCAGCTGGATCTCCCTGGATGCATTCCATGTGTTTCTCAATCAATAATGAAATTTTGGATCTCATAGTGGTGTCTTGGACTTGACCAAAATTTGGGCTATTTAAAATACAGGCATATACTCCTATACAATAATAAGGAAGGCAGACTGTTGCAGGCCTGCTAATGGCAGTAAGAATCCTTATGGACTTGAGGTTTCATTTTTCTCCTCTCTTGCAAGATTTAGGTCATACTGTTTAGGTCAGGACACTTAGAAGCAAGCTAGGCATCTTGATTCAGCTTCTCTTAAGAGAGTGCTTATTTTGCTAGAGATGGTATTTAAAGCATTCCCTTGGATATATGATACAACTTTTGAATTTACTGAATTCCACTTGCCTGTTTGGTTTTTTGGGGTTCGGATTTTTTTGCCCTTTTTTTTTTTTTTTTTAATACAGGTAAATAAAATATGCTTAATATTTTTTGTAGCATCATCCAGAGATTCTGGAAAAGGGAATCCATTTTATTCATCAGGCATTAGATTTTTTTTTATGATAGTTCTGCAGAGTTCTTCTTACTTTTAGGAGCAGAGACTTGCTGCTTCCTTCCTGTACCTTGACTTGTTGAGTATGGCTAGATTTGTTTATTTTCTTTTACAGAACATCTCCCGTTTGGTACTCCCAACAGCAGCTGTTCCTTCATTTTCAGTCTCAGTAACAGTGCATATTACCAGCCTGGGGCTTGGCTGTAGCCATCTCCTTTAGGAGCAGAACCTCCCTTGCCAGTACAGATCACTGCCACCATTCCATTACGCTGACCATTTGCTCCTTAAGTTTGAGAATAGCAAGCCAGAGAGGTGGAATAATTTAAGTAGTTGGCTTGTTTCAGTCCTCTTCTAAACATGGGAATCAGAGCCTGCAAACATTGGTAAGATGAAACATTGGCACAGACATGATCATTTCTGTGAAACTGTAGATGTGACTACTGTGTTATGAAACTGCTGGGAGCTTCATGAATTATTGTAACAAACACTGTGACTAAAAAGCATGTAATGGCTATTTTATTCTGCTGGTGATTGCTTCTGCACTTCAGAGCCCATTTAGAATGGCCATGTAATTAAAATAGTTAACATTTTCTTTTAAATTAGAGGGTGACTTCTCACATACCTGTGTGATGCTGAACTTGCGCTGACAGACATAAGGAGTTAAGTGCCCAAATGCTCTGTGTGTGTTAGCCTGTTATTTATTGTCTTAAACCATGTTTTCAGGCCCTTAAGTGCTCTATTCTTTGATAAATTACTGCAAGCATGTGTAACATTCTCTGTGCTATGTACATTTTATAACATCTCTAGTTTTCTAATCACGTATTTTTTTCACTGAAGTAGGCGCTGCCATTTGTTCTTAACTTTTACCTCTTCTGAGCTTTAAGCATCATGTACAATGTCCTAAATTTTTTAGAAAAAAAAAATTGTGTCCCTTTGAATTTCGTATGCGCTCTCTGGCAACCTAACCCCTCAAACACTTGATTGGAAACACTGTAGATCTCGCTCCTGAATATAGTTTTGGCCATTTGCCACAGTTCTGCATGTTGCCAGTGAGCAGCAGATCACAAAAGGAGATTCAGTGCTCTAAAGTTTTGTAGTGATGCTAGATAATGAGAGAACCATCAATTAAGCAACAATATGTTTTATCTGCAGTGTATTCTATGCAGCTCAGAACATCAGTTTTCAGTCTGTTATCCTTGAGTGGATTAGATTACATTATATTAGCTTGCATTAGATTAAATTGAGAACTGTTGCTTTGTGTTAGTCCTGGGCATGACTTTTACCATTAAAATGGTAAGATACTGATTCAGGCATGGTGCTGGTTCCTGTGTTTGGACAGAGGAGACCATTACCTGTGTACCCAGGATTTAGAAAAAGATTCTCTTCTACTTGGCAAGCTTGCTAACACTAAGTCCTGCTAACACTGTCTCTGGCTTTACTGTGTTCTGTCACAGCCTACTGGCATTTATCTGGTGGCCTGGGATTTGTAAAGCTCTGCCTATGAGATTGCTGATTACAGTGGGAAGAGAAGGCAGTCCAAAGCTAGCTGGAGTACTGTCTGCTGTCATTTGGGAATTTGCTTTATTAAGGCATCCCACTTACTCCCTTGGTTGTTGATACTGAACAGAAGTAGAAATTGAGAGCAGATCTCTAAGCCAATTTACTGTCCTTGAAACCGGATGTTTATTCCAGTTCCTATCTGTTTCTATGAGCTTTTCTTCCTTCATTTTTTCAGCCGATACCAATCTCTCCTGCTCTGTGCATGGCTTTCATCCTTTCCATCTGTGTCTGTCACCTCTCCAGCCCAAGTGTCATCTCCCCTAGCTATGTATTTTCCTCTGTTTCTCTCACAAAGAGCTGAGTAACCTTCTGCCACAAAGGCTTCAAACCAAGGAAGTGCAAACTGCCCTCTTTGTCCCTTACATCCTCTCAGATTAGCAGCTTCTGTTTGATGTTGTCCAAGTATGAAAGAAGCAGCTTTTCTGCGGAAGCTGTAGAATCCCTTGTTTGTAAGGGACTTTATCATGGACTGAAGTGAGCTGATGGTCACCCCTACAGGATACATGAAAGAATCATTTGCTTCTGGGTTTTATTCCTCTTTTGCAACTGATTGCAGTGGACATCATGCTCTCTGATTCTGAGAACACGGGTATTTGGAAATAATCATCTTGAAACCAGTATTGGTCCTGGAAAATGCCACGTTAATACAGCCAGCCTTTTCTAGGCCATTTCTTGAAATACTGAACTTAAGCATTGCATCTACCTGCTTGTGATTGCAAACTTTCTTCTTTGGTTGCTTCATGCTTTTAGGAGCTGATGCTTCATAAGATACCAGAGCTAGAGATGAGCAGAAATCTGAGATCCCACTAACATGTCAGGCCTTGCTTGCTTGCTAGTTGTAGTGATTTACATGACACTGGTCCTTCGTCATAGAGAAGCATTTTTTTTTTCCTGTTCAAGAACTGATCTCAGATCTTCGATCAGTGTAAATTTTAAAGCTCCTCTGCTGTGCTAATTTCTTATTGCGTCATTTTGGAGCTGGTAATTGGTGATAATTCCGAATGCTTAGCCCATTTGGAGGATGTCTAAACCTTTTTCTGGCAGACTATTTCTCAGTGACACTGGTTGATGTGGGGAGTGTTTTGGGGGAAGCAAAGGGATTGGAAGGCAAAAGAAGCTGTTTCTCTTTTGCGTCTTTTGTGTGCAGTGATGCCATGAAAAGCAAGGGCTGGAAAGGGTGAGAGAATGATTGTTCCTATCCTCCTCTGCACCCACCAGGCATTCACATTTGAAGAATATGATGCAGAAGCAGAGCCCCATCTGCTGATGTTCCCCTTGGCATGAGATAGTCCCTTAAAGAAGGGGTCTTACATAAATGGCTTCGCTGACCTGTGTTTCTGTGTATATGCCATTTCATAGCTGTGGGTGTGGTGTTAACTGCTGCACAGAAAAGGAAAAGTGAGAAATGAAGTCAGTGCTAGAGCTGGAGAAACTCAACACCCCCATTAGTTGTATGCAGGTCATTATTTCTAAGCAAGGTTTAGCATCTTCACAAAACTTGAACCAAGATAACTTCAGAACTTACCCCAAAATGAGGCTTAATTTCTCTTAATCTTGAACTTGTTGGCAGAAATACCCCAGATGGTGGAGGGAACAAGATCAGACTATGTGGTAATGGCTTGCAGGTTGTGAAATTTCAAGGCCTGTCCACACAAGCATACATATTTTTTCTGTCTGAAAGGATCCTGATACTCTGCTGGGGGGCAAAAGCTGCTATTCTGTTTTGACTTGAAGTGGTGTCTAGGGAGAAGAAAACAGTATTGGCAGCAGGTTCTTTTGCTTTAAGCATTATGTCTGTATACTCCCTAGAGAACTCATTAATTTTTAAGGCTGTGGCAGCAGTAGGCTAAATGGATACAGAAGTGATACACTGATGGTTTGAGGTGCTGCATCCTTTTGGGATAACCACTTCTGCTCCCTTCAATGATGTGTGTGGCACCCCAGGATCAATGGGGCAATTTAACCTGAGAAGGTGGCTATTTAGCAGACAGGAAGATGCCATTTGGTACAATGGTGGAAACAAGAAGACTCTTCTCTTTTCTAGAACATTGCTCTCTGAATGCTTCTTAAGATTGACTTACCGTGCTAATAGACTCAACCTGTTTGTAGAAGGGAATTATGCAAGACGGTCAGGCTCGCCACCATTTATGCTGGGGAGACAACAGCATGTGAAGGGCAAGGTTCTGAGTTACAGTATGATTTCTAACCAGTAATTGCTAGTCAGGATGAGTGTCTTGATTGTTGACTTACAGGGTCTTAATGTTGTGAATGGATAAGCTTTTCAAACCTGGGTACATTAAGAGTGGTTGTCTTTCATGTACATGAATATATGGCCCGTTTGTAGTGTCCATGCGTAATACAATAAGTGAAATTAAGACAATACTGTCTTAATGAGAGAAGTCTCATATCAGACAGGGCGGAGAGATCCTGAGTCCAGACCTAGGACCCGAGTTGTTTTACCCACCTTCCTCTCTTAAAAGTCACAACAGACTGCCACTGCCTTTTGAGCTACAGCCCAGGACTCTAGAAGAAATGTACTATTTTTTCCATGGGTGGGTGCTTTGAAGGGGCAGTCATCAATGCTGAGCTGGCAAAGCCGAAGCAGGGGAGGCTGTGGCATAGCTCTGTGGCCCAGATACCGTTTTGTTGTCACCTGGACACACAGCCACAATGCATGGGGCAGGATAAAAGGGGGATCCTCCTGTGCCCCACTGCCAGTTGGCTGGAGTTTGCAAGTGGGACAGACCTGGCTGCAGCCAAGGCCTGAGGCACTCTGAAGGCTGTTCTGGGGCACATGTGCACCTCTGTGAAGGTAACAGAAGTATTGAAGGATACAGAGTGAGGTATAACAGGACATTTAGGGGCACCAGTGCCAGGACCTCAGGACAATGAAGGATGAAAGCTGTCAGTAGATGGGCCTCCATTTGGTACTGAAACTACTTCCTGGCTTTACTTTGACCTTACCATCCTCACTTTTAACCTTACTGGCCTTACTTTAGTACTGAGACCGCTTACTGCAGACTTGGATGGTCATGAAGTGCCTCTGTCTGCTCCATCCATTCTATAAACACTGTCTAATGCTGCTTCCCCTCCCCACTAGTGCAATCCATTTCCAAGAATTAGAAGTCAGAGACATGCACTCTGCTCCAGCTGATGGGGTTGGAAGCTGTAGGAGCTCCAAATTTGGTACTATATATTTTCTAATTAAAGAAACAATGCCAAGGTAGTGTGAAATACACCACATAAAAACAACAAGGGGACAGAAATGCTCCATCTAATGCAAAGTGTATTCTGTGCATAAAGCTCTTGTATATCCTATATATTTCATCATGTTTGGAAGTTTATAGTGCTTATCCTCCGGACCGTGAACTGTAGACATCATCAGCACTGTGATGGAAGCAGGATCAAGCTCTCTAAACCAAGAATAACGGAGCAAGTATAGATGGACTGTGATCTAGACCACAGAAACAGCTCCGTGCTTTAACGTTCATTGATATAAATCAGTACTTAGACACTGTTAATCCCCCATTCTTTGGGGGGATGCTAACCACCCATATGTCCCACTAAGATTAGAGTCAAGGGCATTTACCACCTCCAAGATTTGGCCTTAAATGCCTGCCAAAATGTTCTCTGCTTTTGGAACTTGAAATGGTTCCAAGCTGCTTTTTTTTTTTTTTTTTTTTTTTGTATTTTCAAATTAAAACATGAAATCCAATCTACCCTGACACTAACACTTTCTCCCCACCTCTCTCCCAGAGTCTGTCTTCCTGGACTGGAACCCTGTATATCATCTTTCACTAAGTTTCAGGATTGTTTTGCTGACATATAATTAGGGATTTATAATGTAAATGCTGACACAACCTTAACTAGCCTATTGCAAATGTGACACTATTCATTAAGGACTCTCTAGGGTGCAGTATACTCCTTGGTGGATTAGCTTCCTGGAAATTTAATGGCAGTTTGCAAATTGGCATCCACTTTGTTTTTAGTCTATCTCTTGCTACTATACAAAGCAATTTTGATTCTGATAATGTGAGAGATTCTGTTTTCCTTTGTTTTACTTTCATGCTGTACTTTAGGCAGGAGGATGAGTCAGCTGGAGAGATCCTGGAGAAACAGTACAAAGACAAATTGCTTTGTGTCCAGTTAGTCTTCTAGAAATTAAGCAGGATATTCATGCCCAGCCTTCAGTAAGCAGTTGAATTCCTCTCTCACCTGTTAAGCTCAGTTAAATTCAGAAAAGGCACCTGAGATTTATGTGTAATTCTAACTTTATTTCTGAACAGTAATTTTATGGAGGTTGAGATAAGCATTATAGGGTGCTGCGGTATTTACTTAGTTCTTGGTATATCTGAAGACTAGATGATTTTGCTTCATCTCGGAAAAACGTTGAATTGTTTTATTTTGTGGGTTGCTACAATATTCTGTACTACTTACAGGTTATCCATGTAACATCACTGTGCAGTAACTTTCTGCACAACTTCATGTACAGCCATAGTCATTCTGGAATAGCTATTCTTAAAATACTTACCCTGTACTGTGACATAACTTGTATCTGTAGACAAGTTTTTAAAAGTTTAATAGTTTTGGGGAGGTCTAATTATAAGAACCAAACTGGCCTATGTAGAAGAAATTCTTTTGTGCAGAGTTGCTTAGCTAAAATATCATCTTTTATAAAGCTCAGCATTTATTTAGCTATTATATACTGCCTTTCAAAGTGTGCTACCTTAAAAATTACCATTTTGTTTTCAAGTTGTTGATTGCCAAATAGTTTCCAGCCACTTCATTTAAATACTTAAGTGAGAACTAATCTTTCTTGTAAAAAAATGGCTTTTTTTTTTTTTTTAAAGAAAGTAAATGAATTAGTGGGTCCTTTAAAATGCTTCACTCTAAAACGACTGTCCCTTTTCCAGCAATTTTATAGATTCAAAATATGCACCCTCCAATCTAGCATTAACCATGAAAATAGCTTAATTTTTAAAAAATTTTAGAATATTACTGAAGACAAAAGCTTATTTAGTGATGACATGTGTTCTTCTGTGTATTCTACTGTGAGTTGACTGATTTGTGGATGCATTTGACTTACGCTGTTTGAACTCTGCAAGCGCTGGGGACCATGAAAATTTTGGCTACCTTTACTTATGCCATATGCTTTGCTAGTATGATGCTTGCTCATAAGCTGATCAGGCTGTTTTGATGGAGATTCGATGCTGAGAGATCATGAATCCACACTAATATTTAATGGCAAAACAGTCTTCATAATTATAGTGCACGTGAGAGCAGAAAAAAATACTCCAAAATGAACTACAGCTCTGAAACATCCTTATGAATGCATGAAGACTATGCTCTGAGCTTGCTGGGTTATCTTGAGTAACCCTGTCAACCCCACTTACAGCATGAAACAAAAGAATAGCAAGCAGATTCTGGACTCCTTCAGATAGCCAGTTCCTGCGAAGGATAAAACTAGGTGAGGCAGTTAGGATCTGCAGTGCAAGCATAATTGTCAGTGGAATGGGGATAGGAATGTGTTCAGTTCTTTCAAAGTTAGGCTGGTATGGGGAGATTTATAGTTCGCTTATAAAAATCTGCACACGAATGAGTTTGATGCAAGTTCTTAATGTGAACCATCTAGCAAAAATGACTCCATAATGTTTCCACAAACCATTTGACAAGCTCTCTGGACATATGTTGAATTCAGAATTACAGCACTTGCATTTGTATGTTGCCTGTGATCTGTTTCTGCTCTTTGTTACTTATGGCCTGTACTCTGGCTCACCCAGAAGCATACAAACATTTCCTTACCTGAAGCAACTTAGAATTTCATGAGCAGTGCTGCTTTACTTGGATTGAGATTCATGTGGGTGGGAAGGGCATTATATCATTTTAGTTCAGAGTTTAGTTTAAGGGGTAAAGGATGGGGGAAGTGATGGCTGTGCAGGCATGGGGATGCAGAGCTGGATAGAGTTGGTAGAAGGGCGAAGGGCTGTGTGGCAGGACAGTAACTCCTTTTTCCTATCAAATTTCTTTGACACAGCTGCAGTGTATGTCATGTGGGGCAGTGCTAATGGCCAGGAGGTATCTACCTCCTCCTTACCCTCTCAGAAAGATGACCTTGAAAGGCTTATGTGGATTTTGGTAAGGTTGTGAGACTGGGGTCAAAACTATGCACTCTGTGGATCTGGTATTCTTAATACTCATAAGAGTCCTAGGCAGAAGAATGTAGTAATTTTGATGCTTCCTGTTGTGCTTTGTGAAATCCAGTGAGAGGGAATTATCCTTACTGCCCAAAGACTGAGAGCTGAGGAGGGTATTGTGACCACTTGTAGTGGCTGGCTGTGTAGCAGGGTTTTTGTCTGTTATGTGGGAGGCTTAGGTTTCATCGGAGTGGAGAATTTAATTTCCCCATTTCACTGAGGTTGGATTTTTACAGAAATGTAACTCTGTGTACCTTGCAGAATCTGCAGGAGAGCAGAGCTGATTTGTGTTGAGACAGATCTCCCACACGGCTGTGAAAACAAGTGCACAAATTCAGAGTAGCTGGGTGTAAATCTGAAGTAACTGTCATGGAGATTGATGTTCTCTCTAGGAGTTAATCTAGATTTACATCAGGGTAACTGTGACCAGAATCTCTCAGGATTCATCTTTGCTAGACTTTAGTAGCTCACTAAATTAATTGCTAATTAACTTGAGATGGTTGATTATTGTGGATGCTTCCCACGTATTTCTTCTGTCTTACCATCATAGAATTTAAAGACAGAGTTCCACTAGATCAGACCAGATCTTACCTGTTCTGAACTCCTGCTTGTCAAAAGCTGTTCCCTTCAGCTAGATACTAACACACTGGGTGTAGTCAGCAGACATTACACCAAAGCACTGCAGTCCTCAGGAGTGCAAATTTGTGCACATCTGGGGCAAAAACTGCAGAGACATGGCAGCCCATATTGCCAAAGGCACTTAAAATAAGAAATGGTTAGAAGAGGTCCTGCAAGGCAGACCCAGATTGCCTTTGAAGGCTGGCCTTGCCAGTTTCCACAGTGGAGCGGGGCAGCATGAGACTTCTTGATATAAATACAGTAGTCAGTGTTAAGTGGGTACACCACTGAGATACCTAAGTAACAGCTGAGCCACGTCCCCTTGAAGCACTTCTTCCATTGTGTGTCAGCAATTGAACTGGTGCTTTGTTAATTCTATACAAAGCAGGTTGTAACATGGAGTATCTCATGGTAAAATACTAATTTGCAGTGTCCTGGGCCATTGGGAGGGGAAATAGCCAGTTGCTCCTTCAAGGTCTCACAGCACTGAGGCACCTGGAAATTCTGCCTTCCTCCCTTCCTCTTCAGGTCTCATTATCAACATTACACTAAAAAGGCACACCTTTCTTGTATGTGTTTTGTATGGTTTAAATGAAATTGGGATGCCAGAAAGACGGGATCTATGTGATCCTGCTGTAGTCTGGGCAAGGAAGTCTTACGACAGCCTTACGTGAAAACTAAATTCAGGTTCTGCTCCAGCTTCCTTCAGAACAGAGGCAGAGAAGGACGGTTAAAGCAAGCCGACTGAGAGCCTCTAATGCTGTTGAAGATAGTAAAAGGATCTGGTTCAGGGTTGGAAGCAAAACTAAATTAGGCTTCTATTGAATAAAAGGTCCTTATTCTTAAAATAAACATTCTGTTAGTTCCCACCAAAAAATGTGTCTAAGCAGCATGAATCTGAAAGTCACCCTTGTCTTTACAGATGTGCTTAACAACCTCCCTGTCCCTGGGCTTCACTTTGAACTGGTCTGTCTCCTAACAGCTTGTAGTTTGAATTGGGAAGGCCTGGTCATACTGTCTGATGAACATGCAATGAAGATGTAAGAATACAATAAACTGGTGATCATCTTTCTTGCCTGCATAAGAAAGTAAAGGCATTGTGCCAAGCAAATATGCGCATTAGATGACTAACAGAGCTCCCACACTGTCAGTGTAGGCAGGGAATATGCAATGCAGCCACATATGTGTCTCAGAACCATACTGAGTGCTTTTTATTCTTAATGTTTGGTTTTGTTTTTAAATAGGAGTTCAGATCCTTGAGCAGGATGTTTATCTCTATGCACAGAAAACAATATTGGTCATAGTTTTTGATATACGATCAAGTTTTTAAAACTACCAGCTGATACATCTATTGCGAGTGACATCAGAATTTCAAGTAATTGCTATAAATGTTCACTAGGATATCTGCGCATATCATATGTAATTATCTGAGTTTACCTTTTTTTTTAATGCCTGGAAAAACCCTTTTTGTTTTTTTCCAGTGGGAATGTTATTGAATAGTTTGGTATTTAACTGCCCTGGTTGAGGTTTGTTCTCTTTGATAAAATTGGTGTGAGGTTTTCACAGAAATTTGTATGCTGTAACAAAGGAGTTGAATTCCATTTGATACCTGCTTAGCCATAGTTTTAAAGTACACATGCAGATAGAACTGAGCCAAACACCCAGGGAAGTTCTGTAAATCCCTGCAAGCAGAGTGCAGTTCACCTTTGCATTCAGTCTAGCAGTGAGTTTCCACTGAAGATGGTCCCCTTTTCACTCCTCCAATGATGACTAATCCACCCCGCCCAAATTAATTAGTTCTCCATCAATTCTGCAAGCTGAAGCAGCAGCCTTGTTGCTGAATAGATAGGTAAAATAGATGGGTATGATGCAATAGATGAGAGTGAACAGGATGAAACAAACCCCCCTCTTTCTGCAGCAGTGTAAGGTTAGATCATCTTAAATGCAACATGAAGCTAACCTTAAGTGTTGGTTGGTTGGATGGTAGCCTCATTTAAATTCCCCAAGAAATATTAAGGACCCACTGAGCTAAGAACTGTGCAAACACAGAATGGGAGACAGTCTCTTGAGCTGAATCTTAAAAAAAAATGGAGACACTGGAAACCAAAGACAGAATCACAAACCACCAAATTACAGTTCTGTGGCCTGACAACTGGATGATCAAGTAATCAATAGACAGACCTCAGTTGTTCCCAGAGCTAAAATTTTTCCAGGTTTATCACACTGTTCACTGGCTTATCTCATAAGCATACAGTATTTCAGAAATCAGACTTCCAGAGTACAGGTAGAGAAAGGCAGAAGTCTTCAAACGCTTTCCAGGAATCTCTTTCACTGGCAGTGGCAGAATCTGTCAATATCCTTTTAGCACTGAATAACTTTCTATGTGATGAGAAACTAATTTCTAGGAGTTCAAGAAGCAACGAAGCTACGTTTCCCTTACAGAACTATTTAGTAGCCTGTGTAATATGGATCAGTCTCAACTTCCTCGATTTTAAACACCTGTTTCTTCTTTCTTGTGAAAGTTGGCATCTAGATCCCTCATCCCAGTTACTTTTATTTTTACCGGCAAAAATTGCTATTATGTAGACTAGCAGTTAAAGGGGGTTGTGTGGAATGACTGGGGTGAGAGTCCACAGATAGTCTGCGTTATATAAACTGTGCTTTCCACTCAGCTGGTTAATTAAACTTGGTTTTCAGATCCCAAGACAGAAACCACTTATGTGCACACTTTATTTTAATAACATGTTTCTGTTCCTTTGCCCCAGGAGACTTGGCCTTGTCTTCAGGTTTGTCCATTCTTAAGATGGAGAAAAGGGAATATAAGGAGAAAAGGAGAATGTGTGGCTCTGTGTAGTCCCTTTTCAGGCAAATACTCTTGTCTGATTTCGGTTGTAGATGAAGTGAGGGAACATTTTACAACATTGCTACAGATTGCCTGAATCATGTGTTCTTTAGAATACATTCTACGTCCTTCCCAGAACAGGAAAAAAGTGAACAGTAGCAATAAAGCATTTTATTGTTTTGTGTTCCACCCTCTGGATTTGTGTTACTGTTCTCTGATGATGCTCCTGCACATTAACCTGCTTTGCTGCTCTGTCAGTGCCAGGGTGTATATCCGTGTAATAGTGTGCACAATTTTTGCTTGCATCTGGGCAGACTATGCCAGTGTTTTCAGCAAAAATTAACCTGGTAGCTTAAAAACATGGTGTTTTGCTCATACAGAGCACAAGATTAAGTCACTCTTGCTTCCATAAAGTAGTCTGACTGTGCTGTTGAGTACTTGCTACCAGAAGTTTTGCAGTTGCTTATCAGTCCTCTGTGACGCATCCTCTAGAGGTTTCACACAGAGCAAAGTGAAGTGCTGAGATCTTCTCTTAACTTGGAGCCTGATTTTGCTGGCACTTATGCACATGAGTAAGTGCTCCTGTGACTAGTTTTAGCTGCTCATGTCAGTATAATGAAGGACACATGAGTTTTAAAAGCAAGGTCATGCAGCTGTATTGCCTTTATTGTTTAAGGTGACTGGCTTTCTGTAAAACTACTCTGCCTTCAAGGTTTTCCTCATAGTCATGGGCACATGGCAGCATATTCTACATCAGTGTAAAGTAGGTGTAAAATGCTACCAAATCTAAATGTTGTTTTCACATCAGTTTTGCATTGATAATAACTGCAAGATGTAAGGTAATTGAGAATAAGGCTGTATGTGTTTTCAGAGAGAGGAATGATTCCTAACTGTCCTTGCTCTAATGGTATTCTCTTCTGATCATTCACGTGCTGTTGGAGAGACAGAAAGATGGGGCATGTTAGGCAATAGATGGGCTTATTTCCTCCGGCAGTTTAAAACTACACTTGTCTGAAGTTATGTGGTGGGGGAAAGAGGAGGCAGAGGAGGAACGCTTGAATTTAGAGGCAGTGTAGAGAAAGGGCTTAAGCGTGGAGTCTGGCAAGGCACTTGTACTGAAGGCAGACTACAGCAGTTGCACATAGCTTAAGAGGAGGTAACTCTTTCTTTCTAGAAGTTTAAAGACCTAGAGATATAGGCCTTGTGTCTACAGCTTCAGTATTAATTCTTGTTCATTTGGCCTCTCTGGAACTGTCATGATACCAAGTTCCTTGCACAGCAGTGTGTGTAAAGAAAACACTTTTATACCGGCATCTGAATATTGTGGTGGACTGCAGGCACTGAAGGTTAAAGAACAGCATTTGGGGCTACTGTCATTCCAAACAACTTTGTGCTAAAAACTAAGATCAAGTTACCTTGTGTCAGCTGAACCACAGTAACTATGTGTACAGGTTCTTGGGCTGATTTTGTAAAAGCACTAAGCACTTCTTGCTTGAATTTTAGCAATCTTGTCTTCTGTTTGCATTGGACTGAAAGCATGCGGAGTCAATTACACTTCCACTTAACAGAAGTAATAACTTCATATACTGGGGCAAGCTGTTCATATACCTGAGCCCTTCATGTAAAGACAAGGCAGCATAAGGAGAGCTGTATAGAGAGGCACTTAGACCACTTGATCTAGTTTAGGGATATAATTTGGCCTTCAGTAGTGAGTCAAGAGGCACCAATTCCTTTTTTCTAGTGGCGATCACAAAATTCAGTTATTTCTTGGTTCTGCACCTCATGAACGTGGTGCTGGAGTGGAATGAGTGCTCTGAGCTGGCAATGATGTCATCAACAGAAGTTTCAGAGGAGCAATGGGGGTGCTGGTGGTGGACTCAGAACTATCCACACCATCTTTTTATGGTGCTTGTTAGTTGTTTTGAATGGCACCTGCCCTGTAAAAGAAGGTTGACTCCCCTTGGGACTTGCCTGCAAGACATCTTTTCTGTGTTTGAGCTTTGACTTGAGAAAACACATCAGGAAACAAACTTAATAAAAACATCTAGCTGAAGGTAATTGGTTGTCATCTTTTCCTGCGAGGGAGGGAGAGGTGTTTCTAAGCGGCTATAAAAGTATAAATACCATCTGTATGCTTTATGTCTGATTTTTCTGGTTTTAAGAATAACTTTTGGATTATGTTTTGACGCACAGTATAGACAGACAGTATTTCTTATTCTTGGACCTGCATAGTTCCTCCATACTATGTTTGTATTACAAGTGAAAGACACAGCATGTATCCAGGCCTTTACATCGTTTCCTCCTGTGATTTAGTAGTCCCTTGTCCTGGATATCAGAGGACTGCTTAATGCAAAGATATACAATAATGATTGAGGTGATTTTTTTGAGGAGTGCCTCACACATGACTCTCCTGACTTGCTTTTACCTGGGTGCTGTCTTGTTGTGTCCTGGTGTCTTCTAAGAATGTGACTTGCTTTTAAATATGTTTAACATGCAGATGTGCTTATCTGTATGCAATGGTCACCTCATGTCCTAGTGTCAGGGGTGAAGTCTGGGTATCTAGGTGGTCTTCAATTTATTAGCCTGTTCAAAACAGGAAAGATCAGTTTCTAATGAAATGAACTCTCTGTGATTTCAATATGACCTCTATAGGAGAGGGCACTTTCAGGATTTATCCCTTTATACTCTTACTCTTCAGAAGACTTCTTGATTGGTTTTGTGATGCAAAGTGTGTTGGCATCAATAGAAAGAGTGTATTGGTCTCGGTGGGCTTTGAATGAGACTGTCAATGAACTGGCCTGATGTGCACAGTGCGAGGTGCTTTAGAAGAGGATGACAAATCATAAAAGGCTTGAAGGCAGAGCACTTTGTAATCTGGGCAAAGAATACATCTGTGGCCCCTCCCTTAGCAGAATTTGTAAAGAAGGAAAAAGTCCTTGCAGTTTGTTAGAGGTGAATTTCTTTCTACATGCCTGCATGACCCTTTTTACCCTCTTTTGTGGCATGTCGGACCCACAGTCTCTGAGGCTATGATGGACTGTGTGTTTCTTAATTATGTATTCCTGTAGCCCTACTGCGTGGTATGTATGACACATTCAGCAGTCCTTCACAAATAAGTAGTAAGGGTTTCTGTGTTGTACTCACAGACCTTTAAGCCGTCTCTGTGATTTTAATGAAGTTGGCCATTATGATTTCAGCAGAAGGCTTTTTCTGTGTGGAGCAGATGGCTCCTAGGGGAGCTTAGCTTATGGATTGCCCCATCTTCCTTAAATACTAAAAGACTTTATGGTACATACCCTTTGGATACCTGGAAGGCTTTAGGTAGATCCTAGTTCCTGCATGCAGGCAATAAGCAAAAGCAAGTGGATCAATAACAACACAGGAATATGCTTCCATCTCCTTTCTGCTTCACCCCTCACCCCACAGGTCAGTTGCTTGATACTCCTTTATGAATGAGCATCACATCATGGTCTTTTAGAATTTCTTTTCAAGAAAAATTATGTATAAAAGCCCTGAATGATTCTTGGACATCTGATAGTGTTAAAACTTAGATTTTTCACTTATTTTTTTAGGATTCTAGTGCATAAAGGACATAAATGATAATCCCAGAGGACCATCTGTCCTGGAGCAGACATTGGAAGTGAGCTACTATGTGACTGAAAGGACTGAGTGCATGTCAGATGGTAAGTAAGAAAAGGAAGATCAGATATATCATACTGTCACTTCAGTACAGATGAAAAATAGTCATACACTCTTTCAGAACTTGTCCTAATCTTCTTGGAGAATGAAAGGAACAAGGAACAAAAACAAAAACAAACAAACAAAAAAAAAAAAAAAAAGAAAAATTCATAGCAGGTTGTAAATGTTTTGCAAAGCCCAGTTAGCATGGAAGGTACTTTTTGCTAGATCTTTTTGTAGTGGAGTATACCTTTTAATGTAGTTGTGGTTCTTACATCATGCAAAGAGTCCATTTAACCTCCTTTACTTACTAGATGTCTATGAAGTTCGTTTTAACTATGATTTCTAAGGAAGCCTAAAGGATTGAGCCTTTGTCTTCTAAAAGCTCCTTAGAAGGTCTTTCTAAATCCAGTCCATATCTGTCTCAAACATGTTTTTATTTGTTTGTGGTAAGCAGTAAGTAAATCAGTTTTGTTTAATCATCAAAGAAGTGGGTGTTTTCAAGTCATTCTGGACTTGGTTCTAAGCATATTCTGGCTCTTACCAGAAAGTGTTTGCTATCTGTGTGATGAGAGCTCTTAAGGCTACTGGACTTCGGACTTTCAATCATGCATCTAATATAGATAAACCTTTTTTAGTTCTTATTGGTTAGCTGATCTGTTTACTTTCTGGTTACAGCCTGAGTATGCCTTAATGCTGCACTGCACCAGCCTTTCATTCCATCTTGCAGGTAGAGATGTCTTGCAGACTATTGCAGTCTGTGGTTGTTCTTAAGGTACAGAAGCCATTTCAGCTGATGCAGGTGTGCCTTTGGAGTCAACTCCACACTGTGAAGGAGGCCCAGCTCATGGAAAGAGGATGCTGCAAGCCTTTATTAGGGAGCGTTTGGAAGGCAAAACATGTTCTGTATGCAAATGAGCTGTAAGGGGAGTGGGTTCATTCCACATTTTATGCTTCACTTCTGAAAAGCCCTTTATGAGCTGTGACCTTTTATTACTTAAATAAGAATCCATAGAAACTTCAGGTAACCTACAGATATTTCTCTTGCGTGTTCACATTCTCTTTACAGATCAGGTGTAAGTGGTCAGCTTTGGCCAGCTACTAGTCAATGCTTGCCACTCATTTGATGTCAGAAGGGGTGCGCTTTCCTTTCTGTAAGGTCAGAGCATCATACTAGTGTTCTTTACAGCCTTTGTGTTGTATGGTCTTTTCCAGATCCTTTTAGGACAGTGTTAAACCTGGGCCAGAAAACACCAGTATTACTTACTTTTGTATTGAGGTGACATGTAGGTGTGCCAAATAATTGGAAGCCTCATTATGTTAGGACATGTACAAACATGCAGTAAACGGCAAACATGCACTTTTTGCCTCAAAGCACTCTTGATAGTTTAGCATGAGTAAAAACATGATATTGTATGTTACCTGATCTTTATAATCATAGACTCTATTCATTTCAGAGCAAGATGTAAATGCAATTCTGCTGGTTATACAAAATAATGAATTCAGAAATCACTTTGCAAAGTTTATCAAATTTAAACCCTGCACTGAGATCAGTTGTAAAATGCAGTTAAAAGTATGGAGTTAAACCATGAGTGAATTTGATCAATCCACCAACATAGAAACCACACACACACATCCTATTTTTAACTGGGTAGTTTAAAAAAATTGTATCTCTGTGCTACAAATGCCGTATATGATTCTTATGGATACTGAGTATGTTCAGGAGTCTTTGACATTTCATTTCCTATTTCCTGTCCACCAATATGACTGCTTTGCAGGGAAATGTGAGAATGGTTCTGGTAGAGTAATGGTTTTTTTTTTTTTACTTTTTTTTTTTCTCTCTTGGTTTATATGGGATTTCACTTCTTCCCCTTGTATTTTCACCTAGGCTTTGACACTGCTGTAAGAGAAGTGTTCCCCTCTATTCACTTCTCCACCACTGAATTCTGCTTGGCCAAAATAATCATGTGTTCATGCACATAGCCTGCAGATTGTTCGTCAAAAAGATCTTTAATTCAGCAGTGGTACTGGCTTACTCTTTATATGTGGGCAATACAAAGGGAAGTTTTTCAAACAGTTTTGTTTTTATTGAAGAATAAGGCGTGGGTAGATCTGCCTTGCAGAAAAGCTTAGCCTGGGAAAACCTGATGTGGGAGGGGAGAAAGAAAAGATCGACAGTCATTTATCATGTGACATCAAAGTGGAATAGTTCCAACAAAAAAACTTGTGGTAAAGCTTTCCAGTTGAATGTGAGCTGAAGGTCATGCACTTGCCTTCGTGTTAACATAACAGTGTCAGCATGGAAGCATTGGTAAAGTACTATGGAAGAAGGTCTGTTTGTATAGGCTGCCTCTGGCAAGCATGCTTGCTGAAAAGGTACCCTGAAAAGGCCTCAGTCTGAGGTGTCTGAACAGACTGGTTTTGGCACAAGAGGCAAAGACAATTGGAAAGTATCGATGATACTAATTTGAGTGAAGGCTCAGGAAATGGTGCATTAAGTGCAAATCCATGTCTTTAAAGTTGATGGAAGATGCTCCAATAAACATGTGAAGTAAAAGTCATTGTCCAGGCATTGTCATAGGACTGTAGACTGGCCCTTGTTTCAAATTTGGGTGTCATTCTGTTCAGCTGTCACAAACACACTAATAAACTTCAGTATTGCAGAAAATGCTATGTAGGATGTGGCCAGAGGTTTTTAGTGCCTAAGTTGAGCAATCAATAAAACACATACAAAGAAAATACTGTTGTTTTCATTGCAGGGCATGTGAGCTAATGAGAAACTTCTGATGTATTGCTTGGTTAGGGTAGATTGGAGGGCAAATGTTAAACCAGTGTTCACTTTCAAATTTTCAAAAATACCTTGAGAAACTTAGGATGTGTTTGTGTCACCCAGTGAAAAGGGATGGTGAAACCCTAAAATGATGGATTAGATTGAAAAATGGTCATTTTAAGTAACCAGAAGGCTATTTATTTCACAGAACTGCCTCATGTTAGATTTTGCATACGCTTGCATCCAGCATAGCGCATGAAGGAAAAAGTGTGCAGAGTGAAATAAAACTGGATGGTGTTCCTGGAGGCGTGAAAAGTTTTGCTGTAGCTGTGTCACATAGCCGTGAGCTGCTGTGGTGCGGGTGGAAAACAGGATACAGATAAAAGAGGTCACATGAGTCTGTGGGGATGAGCAAAATTAACATGCTATTTTTAAAGGAGTGTGCGCTTGGGTTGACAGTTTGAAGTCTTTCAGTTAAATCTTTGCTAAAGCAAGTTTCTTCTGCAGTTGTACACAAAACACTGCAGAAAATTAAACTCATGAAAATGTCAGTCCATCTCTGAAGAGCATCTAAGAATCACAGATGATAAAAATGAGGCAGTATGCAGTGCCAAAGTACACTGCATCTGCAGGGACCCTGATTTCAACAAAGAGTTAAATTAAAAATCAGCCTGTTCTTTTTGACATGCATCTGTTTGGTAGATTATCATGTGCCAGTTTTAGTTCTGTGGTCCTTACTGCTTTAGTACAGTTTCTTTCAGGATTATATCATACAGTTTGCCTTCAAGGAACTTTACTTAAAGAAAGGTATTGGCGATCTGCAATACGTGAGAGAGTAATTGGTGTTTCTTGTGGGCCAGACTGTAATCCCCGTTTCATTTCTCACAAAAAGAAGAGCAAAGAAGTGAATAAGGAAGCCTTAGTCTGGCTCTGTGGTTTATACTGCTTCTGTTTGAGAAATAAAATACAGAAATATACTCTCAGTGGAAAGAACGCTTCTCTGGGAACATAGTGGAAGGAAGAAGAGATTGTTTTCTTTACTTAATGGTTTGACAAATAATAGTTGAGAGACCGTTCATTTAACACTGAGCTTTCATTACATGGACATTCCATGATTTCACTGTAGTATTTATAAACAGTAGTCAGCATTTCTAACGAATGCTTGATTCAGAAAAGAGATTTGTGCTTATGAAATGTTTGTATAGTAACATGAACAGAGTTTGGCTAACCATATGCTTGCATGTGGAATGCAAATAGAACCATGAAAAAAGCCACTCTGACTTTGGCTTGAAAAATCACACCCGTTTTCTTGTAAGGTTGTTTTTCTTCCTGTTCCATTACAAATCATGAAGTGGCATTCACAGCACTCTAGGTAAAAGTGGTGAAAATGTCAATTTGCAGCAACAATATGCAACAACATGTGGTTAACCTGTATTTACAATGTGTTATATGCTATATGGATAACTTGGGTAAATACAGCAAAATTCCGTCTTTGTCAAGATCTTAAAGGGTAATCAGTGACTTGGAAGGTAATGTTTGGAATATGTTTTTTGTGTGGCATACCTTTATGAAGAGCTGGACAAATTCATAGGTATTTATTTTTTTAATTCTTCTTGTACTTGATCCTTTCTCAAGCTGGACAGTTGGCAAGTGAGTTGACTTGATGCTCTTCCTTCTCCTTCTATCCTGTGCATAAAATTCTTGCCTCATACCAAGTAAGGGTTAGAACTCTGGTAAACTGGCATTTGTAACTTACAGAGACTTGAACCTGTTGACACTGTCCCCAGATGTATGCTTATTCCTCCGCCAGCTCCACTAGCCCAGCATAGCAGTTACAGTATCAAGGATATCTTTTTGTTTAATACCAAAGATAATACTCTTGTTATTCAGACTGGAATTTTATGAGGCATTTAAGGAAACTGATAATTTGTCTTCCACTGAAGTTCCAGTGGAAGTTGGAATCCTTTGGTCACCTTTCTGGGATCCTACATGAAAACACAATAGAATCCATTTCCTGATGCATACCTTGGTCTCTATTGCTAAGTGACCTTCTAGGTCACTGTAGAGAGATTGCCAGTCATCATGTCACTGTAACTAGAAAACTGTGACGCAGGCTGGTCTCTGACAATGCTGGCAGTTTGGTATTGGTGGAGTATGCATTTTCAAAGTATGAACCACTACAAAGGTTCATCTTGAACTTCAAAAGGCCTAGCAGGCCAATCAGCTGGGTTAGAGCATACAGGTTTCTGCAGACAGCAGTTTGTAGTGGTGTGTGTTGTCATTTTCAACCTAGCAGGCTCAAGTAAAAGATATACACAGGCTAATCTAGCACAGTGTTTTGGTGCAAAGCTCCAGTTCGTGATTTGGGGTTTCCACAGCAAGGTATTCTAACCACTATGCTGCCGCTTCCCCAGCAGGTGTGAGTTTTTCCTTGGTTTCCTGAAGGATGTATACCTGTGTTCCTCCAGGTGCATTCCACCCTGCTTCTGTCTTTCCCAGATAAACACTCCATTTCCAGTTGCAGTGACAGAATGGTTTGGGGTTTTTTTCCAAATTGATGAGATGAAGCTGCCTCTTGTTTGTTTGATAATGCTGTACTGTGCTTGCAATGAAAAAATAACCGAATGAAGCGGAATGCATCTGAGTTTGGGTTCACATATATCCATTTGACCGCACCAATTTTTTGGTTTCTGTCTTTGGACCTTAATACAAGAATGTCACTTGAAAACTTTAAAGATTTATCAAGAATCATGAGCATATCTTGACAGGACACTGAGATATACTTAATATGGTATATGGAGTGCCACTTAATATGGCACCCAGGAGTGCTAACAGAAGTAGGCAGTTGTATTTGGATCACAGAGTTTGTTTTTTAAAACAATTTCTGGCAGTCCTTAGGAGATTGGGATCCTAAGTCTAAGGTAAAAGTAAATTTTACTGTGTCTCCACTACTACACAGGCAGGAAGATAGTATCTCTGGGCTATCACTCTCCTCCAAGGATTATTCAGGACTGTTCTGTCAGTCCTTCTTTCACCATTCATCTTAGCACAGCCTTCCCCTTGTATGCTCTTGCCTCTCTGTATGTAGTTCCCACCTTTTAAGCTTGATCTTCAACAATAGGGACTGTTACAGAAGATAAATCTGACTATGTGCTTTATCTGTGTTAGAGTGAGATGTGGGTGGCATCATCTTTGTCTTTTTTCCTGGTTTCTGATGAAGGAAATGTGGGCACATGGACCTGAGGAGAGCAACAGCAAACTCCAGTTACAACCCTGCTCTGGGTAGTCATGGCAGGGAATAACCACAGTTGTATTTTGTTCCTGCTGTGCAGTTAGATGTAGCAGCCTATGGACACGCACAATGACACAAAACAGGTTGGGCACGGTGGGATATTCCCTGAAATGGCATTGCTTGGCTTGGCTTGGCCTGTCTACCTGTAAGGCCGTGTTCCACCCCTGTGTTTGTTGAGAGAACTGAGGTTATATTAGGCCCTTGCTAGTGCTGTAGTACTTCCCCACATGGAACTTTCTCAAAGTTTTTGGGCAGGTGCAAATATCATAAACACTGCTGCAGTTGAAGATCTGGAATGCTGGCCTGTCCTCAGGCTGCCCAGTCTGTAGTATTTGATATTCTCACAACTGCACCTGTGTTTTCTTACTTGTGAGTGACAAATGGACAGCATTTGTCTGCTGTATTCGCAGACACACAATTAAAGGAAGCAAAAGCATATGGTAGGCAGCAGTTTGAAAAGCATGCCAGTCTCAGTTTAGAAAGCAACTGTGCAGTATTGTCTCATCGTCTTTCGCGGTGAAATGGACTCCATATTTTTAATCCGCTTTTGAAAATGGAATTTAGGCCCATCTTTTGAAAAAAGTTTTTTCAGCAGATTACAGTTGTTTCAGCAGAACTAGGTCCTATCTGGCTGGATTGGGGATTTTGAAAATTTCCCTAGACCTTTTGAAAATCTGGCCTCTTGATGCTAAATCGCTCAGGGAGGAGGTACCCACCATCATGTTTCCCATTAGAAAAATTAATCAAAATCAATGTCTGATTTCTGCAGCTTTGCTTTTGAAAATTTTCATGAAGGACTCACAGTGGCAATTGGGACATGACAATCACAGAAAAGTTTAACTAGAGTTTTTTCCTACTTCAGAGTTTAGAGCAAGGTATTCCAGAGGAGAGGGAGAGAAGACTCTCTACCCTAACTCAGAGGTTACTTAATCCCCAAGAGGAAGGAAGTTTTCAGTGTACTGCACTTCTTGCATATGCTGCCTTGTTTGATTTGAGCTACTGCCAGATGCTGTTTTTAGTCTCTGCTCAGTCCTTCTGCCAGGCTTTCACACTCCTCCTCCTCCTGTGGGCTTCTCTGTGGCCTTGTATTTATCTTCCTTCTTTCACCTCATCAGATATTCTCATTTCCATTATTCTCAGACTCACATCTTTTGTCACTTTTGTCATCTTTATTTTATCTTCTCCTTTCTCTGCTTGTTGCTGCTACTCCGTTGTCTAGCTTAACTTTCATCTTTCATGTTACCTGAGGAGAGTGGGTTTTGTAGGACCTGGTTTAATGTCACAGAACAGACATTTCAGAGGTCATAAATACAAAAGGGCCTGTTTCAGGGATCCAAACCAGTGAGTTGGGCACATTGTTACAAACCAAATTTATGCATGCCTCATGGTCAGTGTTTGGTTGGTGGATTGATTGATTAACGGACAAACTAATCACATAACTACATGCTGAAATAAGCTGAAAATCAGCCTGGTAAAAATGCTAGTAATTTCTGAGAACAGAACCTTGCTGACGTGTGTGCCTGCAACAGTATTATAAATGTTATTTTAGCTGAAGCAAACCACTCTTTGGAAGTCTAATGTCTGTTGTCACAGTATCTCAAACCTCTACTGCTTTTGGAAATCATGCTTTCTAGACCTCTGCCTTACCAGTTTGCAGATTGAGGTTTCATGCTTTCCTTATGCCTTTTGGTGACATCTCTGTCACCATGGAAAAATGCAAGGAACCTCAATGAGAAAAGTATTTCAATAAGGATAGCATTAAGAAGAGAGTGGGAGGGGAATACCATCCCCAAGAATTACAGGTTTTAATGCTGGAATGTTTTCTTCATTGTATCACAGTTCTCTCTCAGAAAAGAAGTCTTGGGAACCTGAGGCTTGCTTTATCTTTGTGCATCTTTGTATCTCTTTCCACCTACTCATGATCTCTGATATTTGTTAATCTGGATCTGCTCTGCATGTTCACAAGGAAAAGTTCTTAAAGAGGAGGGACTGTAAGGACTGAGAAGTTAGAAAAGCTGATGGAGAGCAGGCGTTGAGTCACGCTCAACTGTCTGAAAGCTGTGAAGAGCAGTCTCCCAACCCTGCTGCCTGAGAAGAGCTGTCAAAGCAGAGGTGATAGTGGCATGGTCTCACCTGGTTGTTAGATTTCCAGCTGCAGTGTGTTGCACTAGGAAATGTGGTTGAATGCAACCTGGGAGTTCCGCATGGCCCTTTGACCACAAAACACGCCTTCCAATTGAGATCTGGCTATGTTGCGAAAAAAGAGTCATACTCAAGCATGTTACTGAAGGAAAGAACAGGAAGGGGAGTCTGTCTTGGTGAACCTTCCTTAGGAGCATTCAGAGTGGAACTGAGGACCTTAAGCTCTCAGATTTAGTGGAGAAAGGAGAGATTCTGGCACTTGTGAGAAGAGTTTTTGGGAGAACAGAAGAGGAGTTGAGTAAATATTGACATGTTTGACTTTTTTGGGGTGCGTTTTAGCAGTGTCTGTCAAGCTTCCTTTAAAAATACTCAGTCAGCTATGACGTAACTGGATATTTTTCATACTTGCTTCCCAGCGTAAGGAACTGGCATTCTAATATCACAAACTAATCTACCAGTTTACTAGATTCATCCACCTGCTCAGGGAAATGGAAACCCAGTAGATTGAGTTTGCTCTCATGTGCTTTGCCATCATAGCTGTCATGTAACCTTTACATAGCCTATTCTCTTCAGGTTTTGTGTTGCGCTGTATACTATATAATTTCATCCCTGAAATTGCGCCCACCACTACGATATGTGCTAACACTGGGTTGTTAGACTGTTCTCACCATGGGATCTGAATGCCTCTTCACTGTAGTCTATTTGGCTTCTTGCGTGCTGCACCCCATGCTGTGGTAGCAAGCTGCCTGGATATTACTATATTGTGGCTCTTTGCACCAACCAAAGAGCATGAATGCTTATCAGGTGTCCTTAATAACATGAATCTGGCATTGCTTGATTTTCAACTCAGCCTTTTAGCTGAAAGAATGTGTCATTTAAAAGAAAAAAGCAATTTCACCTGAAAGTAAATGGCCAAATGGAATTTTATTTAGTCCCAACAATGGAGGCCATTTGCTGTTGATGATTGCCATCATGGCACGCTTTAAGTGAGAACAAACATACTACCCCCCTCCAATACACACAGGCCTTTTTTCTTAACAGATTTATTCATTAAGCATATGTTCAAAGACTACAGCTATTATGACTTTTAAATAGAACCATTTTTTCATTGCTTTTCATAGATAGAATGCCACAGTGTTATGAAAAACCCATTAACGTTCCAGATTTAATTAACTAACATATTCTATTAAAACGCCTTTCTGCTCCAGCAGTTGTTTGACAATAGGCAGATAAATACTGTATGTTGGAGACTGACCTTCAAATGACAGTCCAAAGCTGCTGCTTTGCAAAGTCTTTAGCAGTTTGAATGCCTTTGTCTTCCCTACATGTATGTTAAAAAGATCTCTTCTGAGCCCAGAAATAGGAGAGGAGGTGGTTAGGCCGCAAGGCTTGGTCCCAGCTTCCTTGCACAGGCAACATTCCTGCTGAAATAGGTAAAAGTTTCATCTGACCAATTTTGCAAGCTTTCAGGAAGAGGGATAGCACTCCTGAAAGACTCTAAATGCCTTCCATTTTGTATGCCTTCTGTGGGAGACAAAGATAAATACAGAAAGCTTTTTCAGAATAGGTCATTTTTCTTTCTGTCATGTTCATGCAGGGGCTCTCAAAATGGCCCCGTTTACCACCCTGTGTGCTCACTGGTACTGGCAGGTTCTGAATGTATTTTGCCAGGACATTGAAGAGCCTATGCTATTTTCTATAGAGGAAGATGCTTGTGCAACAGCTCTTAGGTGAAGCTTCCTTTGTTCTTGAGGGTTTTCTGTGTGCTACTAAAGTGCTATTCCTATTGGGTGCACGTATGGGTTCAGTGATGCGATGTCTTTTCAGTTGGTAAGACCATTTCAAGATCTGTAGACATGAAAGGATGGACTATAATGTTATAATTATCCCCCAAAAGTAGGACTTGATATTTCCTTGATTCATCTTTTGTGTCTCTGCTCAGCATATCTGAAATAGATCATAGTGCTTTTACCTGGGCAGTGCATAAAACGTAGCTTGCTCTTGTCCGTTCTGCTTGTGATCTTCCCAGAATAATTAATGCTATTTTCAGGAGAAAGGACCAAGAGAGTGTGTTGCACATAGTTGTCACTAGGAGTTGAGGGGTACAAAGAAAAAAATCTTCTAGTAGAATCTGGCCCAGGCGGAGGAAGACAGAGGTGGTGTGGGTTTGAAAGCACTGCATTGGTCCTTAGAAGCTAAGAATGAGATTTACAGGATTACTCAGTGCAGGTTTAACTTCTTCATATTGAAATCAAGTGTATACCTCAGTGTGGGAAGAGACTTGGTATGAGGCGTTTGGCATCTCCTGTTAATGCAGATGAAGTGTTCTGGATAGCATAGCAGGAATATAGCTGTGTGGATGAGATCTTGCTTCCCATTGACATGTACTGTCACCCACACTTCATAAGAACAAGCTATGGAAGGCGACTATCTGTATTTCAAAATATATTCTATACACAGCAGTGTTTCAACACGGAGACAGAACAGTGGGGCAACTGGGAGTCCATAAGGATATGTTTGGTGCCTTTGTGGTAACCTGAATTCTAAATGTTATGAAATCAGGAGCTCCTGAAAAGGAAGAAATGCTTTAATCAAGGCCTGAGGAAACAGCATTTTTGAATAGCCCCAATTTTTGTTGCATAGATGAAGTGGTGAAATAACTTGTTGGTTTTTCATCCTCGGAATAGGAGATACTGTGAGACCTTTTTTTTATACCTGTAGCAATGGGAGGTTTTCAGTGTACCTCCTTGGCAGCCATGCCTCCCCCAAATTCAGCATACCTGCCACCTGCTTCCATGTAACATCAGATCATATTCACATCCTCTCCAGAATGGTCTTGTCTAAGGTATCGAAGAGCATTTCTGCACTTTTTACTGGAGTACAGAACAAAAATCCCTAGGCTAGCTGACACCAAGCTGGCCCTGGAGCTAGAAGTAGAAATGCTGTGCTGATGCAGGATCCAAAATGGTGTCTCCACAGAATTTTGCTTACCCCCTTGCAGACCTGCTGATTAATGTCAGCTCTTGCTAAGATAACTCAGCGTGAGGCTGTGTGGCGTGAGGTACAGTCACCTCAGACGAAATGGAGCCTTGGGATGCATGTGTCTGTGAGAGGTTTGTTTCTGTGGATTGTTTTGTAGAGTGAAGCTCATGACTACAGGCAAGTGGTGCAAAATCCTCCCAGAATAATTGCAAAGCTCATCATCAGCGTGTGCTTTTTTCGTCTCACCTTCTCTGACATAGATCTGTAACAACTTGTGCATGTCTGCTTATCTATCTAGACAAAACATTGCTCTGTGCATGTTCCCTCACTGGGAAGAGGATGAGAAGACAAGCTGTTGTATTTTTTTAGTTCGCTACTTAAGGCTGTGTATCCATGTTGATAAGCACAGTATAGGAACCCGTATAGACGAGACACAAGTAAACAAAGTGGACTGTTACCTCCTTCTATGTGTACTATTCACTTTTTCTGTTGCTATGTGGTTAGCTAGGGAGAAGAAGAGATTAATGAGACTGTTATACGTATCCTGGTTTTAATAACCTAAGCATGCCCCTGACATGAAGGCACTGCGGTTAGAGGTAGCAGAGCACTGAACTGGAAGCAGTGATACTTAATTGTGCAGGCTTTGTATTTGGGCCCATAATGGAGTAGCCCTGGGTGGAAATAACACTCTAGTACAGAGGTAAAATTGAGTGTGGACATCCTGTTTCTCTATGTCCACACCCTTACCTATACAAGTGCTTTTTCTGGAGCCGAAATTACAGTATCTGAATGATACCATTGCTTTCTGAGGAAGCCAAGCAGTGCAAACATAGCCTTTTTAAATGCATGAAAGAAAGTGAAATGCTGATACTTGGGATAGTACCCTTGAGGCATGTATCAGGTTTGTGGCTGAAGATGATTGTTGAGACCAGTCTTGATATAATTTACTTTGCTCAGGAAAGACAATGTCTTTGAAATAAATGTGGAATGTGATAGTGGCTTTCCTGAATGTTTTTGCTGAAGGCTTCGGGGCATAAGATTTTAGTCACTCAGTAAAGCTGGCTATCCCCAAATGAATGTCATCAAAGTGTTCCCATTTGAACCTGGCAGGAAGCCAGCATATCACCCGTCTGCTTCAAGGTGCAAACCCTCTCATTCACCAGGCAGATTTAATACCTACAGGACACCAGGCTAGTGAGTCACTGAAGAGAAATCGGAAATACACAATGGTATTAGCATTAGAACTGTGGAAGTTATTAATTTATGAGAAGAAATATGCTTTTTTCAAGCAATACAAGTGTGCTAACACTAATTCAGATAATAGTGGTATGAATAGTAAATACTTTCAACAGTGTGTGAAACCAGAATGTGCTTGTTTCTTTTAATTGTCAGATTCACTCTTGTATCGCAGAGACCATTTGACTGGTTTTAAATTATTGCTGCTATTTTTTGATTACGCATTCGGGCACATTTAAGTATATCCTGTAGTTAAAGGCTAAAGGCACAAAAATTATAATTTGGGTTTGGGAGGGGAGAGTTGGTTATCCTGTTTCAGAAAGAGAATTCAACCCTGTACATCTCAATCTGCATCGTTGTTGTGCTGTTGACAGTTCTCCCTGGCTATGTTGTCTGTGCAAAGCTGATTCATGAGCCATAGCTCTTTAACTGTGGAATTACAGAGCTGCTTTGTGGGTTTCCATTTTCAGTGTTAGAGGCAGTTTGCAGGCTTGAGAATAATTTGGGACAACCAACTCCACTGAAAGTCAACTTGTTTACAAAAGCTGAAGGCACCTCCAAAATTATCACCAGGCACTTGAGAACTTTCACTGAAGAAAACAGCATAACAAAGAAATGTATTCTTAATTAAAAAAAAAAGAAAAAAAATTGCATCTAATTGTTAAGCAGTAATCGGATGGACCTTCTGTAAGGGGTCTAATAGGAAAGGAGAAAAGAGCCTTATGCAGAAAACAAAAGAAGCTTTGAACAGAGCCCTGATTGAAAGATGGCAAATGCTAATTATGTGTGGGTGTGATAGAAGTTAATATTCACTGTCTCTGCCTGCCGAGGGTCTACATTCACTTAAGAGCTGTAATTTGACACCATATTTAATATTTTAATTGTTTCGAAGCAAACACTGCTCTAGGGGCCCTAGCTGCCATAAGAAATAGCATATCCTTTAACTTGACACATTTCACAGGAGAAAAGGAAAAAGGACAATGCTTAACAACACATCTTGTGTTTAAGACCTGTAAGCATTAGTAGAGCCATTAAGAATAAACCTCTTCTGTATTTGATTTAGTAGTGGGAGTACGATTTATATGTGGACAAAGGCATAACTAATCTTGCATTGGAAATTAAGAGCAACTCCCCCATTATTAGTAGAGACATAGCGGTTTATAACAAGTATTGGAGGAGAATCGGACCCCAACAGATGGTACAGTCGCTCTCATATACTTCCCATATGGTTGCTTTATCTGACAGTCCCTTAATCCTTCTGATGGCTCCTGGTGGTTCATCTTTGCTGAACCTGGAGGGCTGTCTTTCTAGAGCAGCGAGCCTGATGATTTTGTTTTCTTCTTGTTCCCGTTAAGTGAGGCTTACACCTGATTTAGACTAGTGTCAGCCGAGAATGCTGTTTCATATGAATTATTATGGACTAGAGATTTGGTGAGATGATCAAATAAGTTACTTTCTCTGACACTAGATGGGCTAGGTATATTAAGCAGCCAATAGCACTGTGTAGGAGTCCAGGTCTGTGAGGAGTGTTGTCTTGAGCATCTGGTTTCTTCCAGGAACAAGAGTTTGATGGCAGCTCAAATGAAGTTTCCCAGTCTCACCTTTCAATGAAACAGTCTCTGGTAGCAGGCTGCATCCTTCCCTCTTCAGGGATGACTTCATAGACCAGAGTCCTGTCTTGTAAAAGTGTGGTTTCCAAATTCTTTTTGTTACTTGGAACAAAAAAACTGTATGGAGGCAGGGAAATTGGAGAGGGTTTTGAGTTTTGCTTTTCTTTTCCCCATTTTTTTTGCTGCAGTTATCATATTTTTTCATTAACTATTTCTTGAGCAACACGAAGATGAGCCACTCAAGGGAGTGGGGAGTGGAAGTTGATATAGAAAGACATATCATTAAACACTTCTGAGGCTGGGGTTTGTATGCATTTCAGGCCTGTAGAGCACAAGCACATTTTCAAGGGAACAAACTTGCACCAGAAAAATTACTGAGAAGCAAGGCTGAACATTACCTAAGAACAGACTCTTACAGGGAGAAACAGGCTTACTTTTTGAATTGCTAATTCTGCTTAATGAAACAAAATCCTTATTTAGTTCCTAACAAGCCCTCAGTTTTTCTACTGAATACTAACAGTAGCAGTAGATTTAAGAATTAGTCTGAAAATTAATCACAGTTGTCCTGGTTTAGTCTGAAAGTCAGTTCCAGAAGCACTTTTTCAGATCATTGATTTAATAAACTAGGAGGCTTAGCAGCATTTTCTTTTTCCATGACCTATAAACTGTACTGTCCAGAAATCTAATTAAAGAAAAAATTGCTACCTTGATAATTTAATTAAATGTATATTTCCGTATGTACAGCCCAACCTAAGAGCAATCTGGACCCTCTATAACCATGATAAACATGTATCCCACGACTGATAGCAGAGTCCCTTTTCTACATAAGAATTTGATAGGTAGTAGGAGATGTTGGCTCCTGTTATGCTTGGGTTTTATGGAAACTGCAAGAAAATGGCTAAAATTTTCTCTTCGTCTTCTTGAACAATGAAAGTTGGGGCTGGTGGACTTTTCCACTGCAGCAACTCAGCTGAAGATGCCCTTAGGAACTGGAATCTATCCAGATGGCATTGGCACTTAGCCTTGTGGCACTTCCTTGTGGCAGCCAGTCAGTTGCTACGCAGTACCTGTTGGACTGTTGAAAAAAAAATCACAGCAGCTTGAAAGCTCTTCTAAATGACTGAAAAGAGGGAAAACCTCAAGGACTAGTCTGAAGCCTGAAATTTGCAGAACATATCAGCAAGCACATAACATCAGTGACTGATTGGGAATCAGATGAGGTTTGCAACTTGTTTGCTAGCCAGTCCACTCTTGTTAAAGAAGAAGGGGAGGCAGTTTGTCTTGCAATCTGATATTTCTCTTCTCTGTTCCTCTCTAGCAGCTTGCAGGCTTGCTTTTATATGCGACCCTGCAGTATCATAATAATGGTCCTGGGTGAACATGAACATTTTTTTCTGCCTTCACCTCTTTTTCTCTCCTCCCACCCATCCCAGATGAAGTGGCAGGTGGACTGAGTGGGAGCAGTGTGAAAATGAATGCAGAGAAAATGTGTGACTCAGCAGTTCAGCGGGGAGCTGCTGAGTGGAAAGGCAACTATTCTCCTCGCACACTCTGGCATTGGGTTCCTGTTCCCTCAGAGATGAGAATAGGCCATTTATGGATGGAGCTGTGCAGCCCACCAGCAGGGAGAAGGGGCTGCATATTCTTTTCAGCAGAATTTACTTGAGAGCAAAGTTTCTTCTCAAAGTTCATTAAAAATGTTGCCAGGGAAAGGGGAGAAACATTGGACCAGAAATATGTAGGCCTCAGTTTGCTGTCTTGCTTGCCCACAGATTTTCTGCGTGAGTTTTCATCTTCTTTTCTTTCTTTTTCTCTTGATGCGTCTTTCCATTTTGGAAATCAGAGTTTGGCTTAAGCAGCAGCCAAACTCTACCAGCTGAGCTCGAAAAGTGCAAGACTCCAGTGCCTTTTGTGGCTAGTAGATGGTACCCATTTCTCTCTGAGCTGTTGTTTCAAGAACTCCGCACAGAGGTTTGACTTTCTCAGAATGAGGCTGCTGACTTTAAGCATGCTAGCTGCCACTCACGGACAAGTGAGTGCAAAGGAAAATTGATTATATTTGTGGGTTGCCCTCTGTCACACAAGTGTAAATTAACCGTTTTCTCACTCAGTATTAGGGAGGTGTCTTTCTAAGCAGTTTTGTAATGATGATAAAAGTTGTGGTATTTTATTATCAGTTTCTGTGTTTTTCAGAAGGGAGGACTGAAGCAGATATTTTTTTTCTATAGACTAAGCAACAGCAGGTAGACATTTTATATCAGTAGTTGCACTACTAAAAGCTGTTTTAAAGCTGTAGCGTGCATCTTTCTTGCAGAATTTTCCAGACTTGTGTTCCAGAGTTTGATCTCTCAGATGAACTTTTTACCTTTCAGCTGATGTAGATATAGAAAACCCGCCAACATACACCCCCCATTCCCCCCCCACCCCACCCCAAAAATAAAATGCATGGGGTGGTGTTTTCTTCAATCTGCAGAGAGTCTGAAATTGTCATTTGAGAGCTCTTGAGCTGCTGAATTCCTCTTGATGGGCATATCAACCCAGGAATCGGGGTGAATTACATACCAATATTCTTGGCTACTTCCAGTGTGATCATTTTAGCAAAAACATCCCAAATACAAGCCATGAATGTTACACATTTCAGTTTTTCTCCACACAGCTATGAATACCTGTAGCTTGGCCCATCTAATTCTTATGGTCTGGAGTAGATATCCTTAGTGCAAACTGAAAGCATTAGAAATCATAAGCTGAATTTCATCTCAGAATAAGTAACATAGGAGACTGACAACCAGGTTGCTCGTATGTAGACTGAGTCTTGGTGAAGAGTTTTTCATTGCTCTGTAATGTGTCAGAGATGGTGGTTAAAATTTCTTGGACCTCTTACTTGGATTAATGGTATGTCAGGCTTGTTTCTACTTTAAGCTCTGGTGCACAGAGGAGAATGAAATCTGCAGTTACAGTTTGCAGTCCTACAAAGGACCACTGGATGAATCTAACAGGCTTCCAGTTAGATCCCAAAGTAATTTTAGAATTGCTTTGGTGGCTTGCAGTGTTTGGTGATAAACCTAGTGGGATATGTTATCTGTCTGGATTGTTGCTAGTGTTTGAATTAAGCTGTCTGGTATCTTCTGAAGTAGTTCTCTATGTGGTTTTGCAATACAAATGTAAGATCTTCCAACCACAAGTTCTTGGCAGCTAAAACTTCAACTTTTTCCAGAGTGGAATTAGAAGTATTGAGACAATTACATTGTTGTAAATCCCTTCTATCTCCAGTCAGGCAGTAGTAGGTAGCTGTAGGGTGCATCTGGGAATGTTTTTCTTTGCAACTCTTAATCTGGATACTTTGGGGGACTAGATGCTCTCCTCCTAGTCAGTGTTTTATTCATCCATTTGGAAAAGGAAAGTGTATCGAACTGTTGTAAACAGAGTGGGTCAGGGATCAAGTAGAGTAGAAGTAGACAGTACCATATCATGACTGGGAAGGTTAAAAAAAAGGATAATGGAGGAGCCAGAGAAAGACATGCATTCTGAGGATTACAGCAAATGTTGGAAATAACATTTCCAGCTTTCAATACAGCTCATTAGATCTTGGGTGTAATTTTAACATAATTTGTCAGATGAGTTAGGAGTGCAGAGAGCATCAAGAAAAAAAAGGCTTTTATAGGTGGTGAGTTGTATCCATCTGTAAACAGTAATGATGCAGCTTCTGTCATTATACTTAGCTCTTTAATATCTGAGACTGGCTGGTTATAAAGTTCAGTAAAAGTTTCTGAGTTGTAGAATAGTGACCCACCAGTTGGTTTCCTGTGGAGAGAGGAATGTAATAGTTGTGTTTGCCAGGCAAGTATGAAAGGTCCCCTTCCTCTTACCCACTTCCTCCCATGCCACTGCAGTACAAAAGAAAAATTGACTTTTGGTCCAAAAGCTAATTATTCTGTTACCATCCTTCTCATACTGCAGTGGCAAGCAAAAAAGATAATGTGTCTTCTTAGCCAATACCTTTCTCCTAAAGCTCCATTCTTTGATTAGATGAGCTGTCTTTTCACCCTCCAGCACAAGCTATGTCTCATTCATGTGCACTCTGAGGCAGCTCATTCAGCTTTGATGTGTCTTGCCAGCGTCTGGACTTGCCTGCAATCTGTATGTCTTATGACCTGCAAATTTAACAAGGTCTTGACCAGATACATGAAGTACAATCCCAGGGCTATGTCCTGCATATGCAATTTAGGTGCATGTGAAAATAATCAATTGATTTGCAGACCCCTATCAGTAGTATACATTCATCTACTGTTCTCTAATCAATAGCAGGTCTCTCTAGCAGTTAGCTGGAAATCAGGAGACAGTGATTTCAGCAGGCAGTTGTATTTTGATGTCTGAAGGTGTAGAGGCTGTAAGACTCGGGTGTTGGTAATCTTGATGGATGTGAAGTACAGCTGGCATGTTCATACTTTGCAATGCTTCTACACTGTGGTCCCTTTCTATAAAGTAAATTCTTGCCATGCACAGCCATCATGAAGATACAGACAGGTCCAGAGGGATATGGATCTCCACACATGTAAAGCAAATATGGGACAGTGCAGCTGAGCTGCTGTGGTGTGATGACTGCTGCAGCTTGAGAGTTGGCAGAACAGGTGAGGCCCATGTTTCCCTCCTGTCTTGTGTGTCTGGCAGGTAGTTCCACAGAGCTTGGGGATTCCACCACGAGTGAAGAAGCAGCGACCATTAACAAAATTTCTATTTCCCAGTGAAAAGGCAGTAACACCCAATCCCCCAGAAGCATAATTCCCACAGGCGCAGTGTGATGGATGTAAGTAAAAGTCAAATAACTGTATGAGCACTATATTTTCATTGCTGGGATACATTTTATTTCTATTATAAAAATCTTTTTGGTAAGGAACAAGTCTTTTTTTCATCTCAAAAATACATTGTTAAATTAAGTGTGCCAATGGAGCTGTGTCAGTTAACTCCCATGTGCAAGAGGACACAAGTTGCTTTTAAAGTGATAACTTCATTAGGAAATACAGTCAGGATACGTGGTCCTGGGAGCTTGTGTTTTGTTTTGGTTTGTTTTTCTCTGAAGGCTCTAAGTATGAATCAGTTGAGTTACAGAGCTGCTGATGCCTCTCCCACAGTAGCGTTTCATTGGATCATGACATGTTTGTTACTGCAAGGTGTTGTTGACTTACTTATCATTACTACAGTGCCTTTTAGTGTTTCAGTTAAGTCTTGTACTCTAAGCACATGTTTTTCTGAGAGAGTATATAGGTATTGTTTCATTCTTCTGCCTTTTATGTATCCACATATGAAGTCAGAAAAAGAAAGAGATGGAGGAACGGGGGATTTAAAATGGGCATTGTCTGAGTTACGGAAGTCAGCTGTTACCTTGTGAGTGGACAAAGATGTTTTCCTGTATAGACTATTCTGTAGCAAAGTGTTGTGCCATTTATTTTTTGGCAGCTTGTACTGGTGGCTACATTTAAGGAAAAAAATACAGGATGAGTGGATCACTGGCTTGATCCAGAAAGTTCCTTTCCCTGAACAGCAAAGTTGAGGTTAAGTTTATGGTACTGTTTCAAAGTTTCAAGTTGCTTTAACAAGCCATATGGCTGCTGCAGATGTCAAAGACCTTTTAATTCTTATGCCAAAAGGTTTTTTCTAGCAGGCATAGTCCTGTGTTAAAGCATTAGTACTAGTGGAACTTGAATCTCAATCTCCATGGTGCAGAAATTCAGGAGGATATTACATGGATGTTAGATTTCACTGTCAGTCATATTGCTAGCAGAGGAGTAGCTTAATTTACTCTTCCTGGGTGTAGTCATCCTTGTCAGCTCTCTCAAGACCTTCACACTGACCTTGACACAAGAAAACTTTACTGATGTCTCACTCACTTATTACCTAATCTGTGCACTGAAAGAACCCAGGGCCTATTAGGACAAATAATACAGGAATATAGGGTTGCAAGATGAAGTGTGAATGGTAATTGAAGTATTGTTTAAAGCTGACATAGTTAAATCAATACAGAACCATAGATGGGCATCATTATGTTTGTTAAAATCTAATCGTTTGTGATTTGGAGTAGCAAATTTTTGAGTGGACTTTAATTAATCCAAGGCATTTCTTTGTATACCCAAGACATGAATCTTAATCTATACAACTATATCTGTGAATTCAGACAGTTCTTCATTATTTTAGTTCTTACCCCCATTGTTATTTACTGTATTAATGAAATACCTGTTGATAACAGTATCAATTCAGCAGAGCTGGAATCATGGGTTCCTAGGTCCATAGACCAGATCTCTACCTTACGCAGTGAAAATAATTGAAAGTAGAAGTAGTCTATTGTCCTTCATATAGGGCAGTCATAAGATGGAGAATGTGACTCCTACAATTGTACAGCTGTTGCTAGACAACACTGAAATAGCAGGAATTGGGCTTCTGGGCTGTGGAGAGGCATAGATCCCCATGGTTACAGACACAGAGTGGTCCCCTAACTTTGACATCTTTGTTCCAGAAGGCATGTGGTTAAGGGACCTTCACATCATCATACTGGAGTCAGGGCTGTTTCCAACCTAGACAGAAGTGACCTTGTAAAATCTCAGGCTGTACAGATATCAAACAAATTCTGTTTACCTGCTGCATAAGGCAGGTGAATGAGCTTTTGGTCAGTTAAAAAGTCTTCTGAAATATGAAATATTATGAATTATAAAAAAACAGTTGAAAGCTGAGCTTGAAATCTGCATTCCCTGATTCATTGTTCTGGTTGTCTTTCCAAAGATGTTCTAGTTCTGCTCTGTGTGTATTTTATCTTGAGCTTTGGGGAGGAGTATCCAAGAAATGAAATCACTAGAATTTGGAAAAACAGTAGGTTCATTAGCCATTCCTAGGGACAGAGGCACATTATTTAATGCAGATAAAGGAAAAGTAGAACTTAAAACATGCTTAGTGAAAACAGAAGGTTAGAGAGTTTAGGAACAAGCCATAATAGACTGTATGTAAATAGATATTTTTTTTAAGGTTTGTATCTCAGCCACAGGTGCATGTCTTTTTGCATGGATGGCAAAAATAATTTCTGACATCAAGATTCCGTCCCTGCTAAATTTCAAATTCCTGTTCCAAATCACAGAGCATAAACATCCCACAAAAATAGCAGGAAAAAATTGGCAATCATTAACAAGGGTTTTCCCCTCGATTCTTGTCGAAATCCAGTGAGACATAAAGCAGTTTGGAAGCTTGAAAATTTTTCACTTTAAGTTTTAGCACATTATAGAAAAGGAAAACAGAGGTCAGCATTGAAAGTACTTAGGCAGCCTTAACTGTGGCTGCTTAATGTGGCCACTGTGGTGTGCTCCTGGAGAACTTTGAGTCCAGCTCTCTGGAGCATGGTATTAGAAGTCAGGTGTTAAGCATATGGTCAGTGTCCCTGGACACCAAGGACTGCATCTGGGCTCTCGGTGTTTCTTTGGGGGGTTTGTCACAAGCTGTAGATTACCAGCTGGAGCCTGAAGGACAGAGAGATAGAGCTCCCATGACCTCTTGAGCTATATTCCAGAAATTGTCTGCTTTTCTTTGAAAAGTGCTGTTTTCAAGCAGTTGTCTTCTAGCATTAAAGAGATATAGGTGAAACTGAAGGAAGTTTTACCATTGTGAGAAATACAGGTTGGTTTTGTTGACACTTCTGACTTTACCTCTTCAGTTCTGTATTTTTCCATGTTTACTGACCTGTACTGAGTCCTTCCTGGCAAATAGTTAATTTCAGTATATACCTATGGTGTGACATACATGGGTGTATGTCTATCTAGATGCACATTCTCTATAGTTCCTGAGAAATACCTGTGTAAAGGCAATGAAAATAGCTACATAATCGGTTATACCCCACATACGCTGTTGAGACCACTACCCATCATAAACTGACTGGAGATACTTTGAAAATGAGAAACCAGTAACCTGAGCTCCTGAGAAGGTAGCTGGTAGTACCTTGCAGGTGCTCCTCCTTACATCTCTGGGTCTCCCCAGTCATTACACATGACCCTTTTGTTCCTGGGCAGCTGTGGGAATGGAGAACCTTGTAGAGGAAGCCATCAGTATTTCCCAAAGACCTTGTTCTCTTGTGCAGGGATGGATGTCCTAAGGTCTTTTTCAGTGAGAGGAGGGAGAACAGTCACAGAGTGGGAATAAGCATCTTGTGTTCCTGTCCACTCACACATTTTTGTGTTTTTGAAATCAGAACGGGATATTTTCATAAATCTTTGCTGTACCAATGGCCAGACCCTCAACTGATACATGGATCCTATGTTTCACTTGTGTAATTAGAGCTGTGGCTAGTTTATAGATGCACATGTGACTTAGAGTTGCTATTGTGAGACGTTTCGAGAAATGTCTGATGAGAGGAACATTTTGTAGAAACCTCGCCTCAACAAACCATGGAAGGGCCAGCGATGTGGCCTTTCCTTGGGGCACAGGTGGCTGGCTTAGGCTTAAGGCTACTGTGTTGTACATAGGGCAGCCTTGGGGCTTTCCTCATGCAGAAAGAAGTAAATCAATAGTACTTACATCAAATGGGTCTGATCTTTCCCTCCTTTTAGCTTGTAAATTAATTTATATCTACACAGACTGTGTTCAAAATAGTGTTACTGAGGGATTAGCCACTCCAGTGCATATTTCCACTGAATAGAATAGCATTACAACATTATTAAATAGCTCTTGAGTATGAATTCATCCAAGAAGTAGGTTATTAGAATAAAGTCTATTTTATTAGTGCCTTTAGGACACTCAGCCAAAACCCAGAGCCCTTGAGCGCTTTTCAGACACATAACTTGAAACAGTCTCTACCCAGAAATTTATAATCAAATTAGACAAAGCAGACAAGTAAGGGGAAATAGACAAATTGAGGCAGGGGAGGGACAAAATGGGTTCTCTGCCACCATGTAGCTGGGAAGTGTGGAGCTAGGAAATAGCCCAGATGGTTTCTTTTAAAAAGTAGAAACGAAAAGGTGCAGCAATGTAAATGAGAATTTATTAACAACAAAGCCCAGAATCTGTACCTCCGGAAAGAAAGGGAAAATAATTTATCCGCCCACACTCACTTTTTTCTGACGAAGGCAGGTGAATACAGCTGCACTAATAGAGTGTGACGCTCACAATCCTGAGCCGCGCTTACTGATGCAGAACTGAGAGGTAACCATCGTCTCTAGGAAAACAATAGCCCTTGCAGCCTCTGCGGGGGCTGCAGGGTTACATACTATTCATTCCCTGCACATGTCATTTTCACGTGAAGGTCTTTCCAATCCAGCTGTTATGGAGTCAATGGATGAAGCCGAAACGCAACAAGGACAGCTGAACAGGAAGGAGCAGTCCCTGAAAACCTCTCAGAAAACGGCACTGTGTGGTTGGGCTGGCCAGTGGAATGGATTAATGCCTGGAGGCAACATGTATCTGTTTGTCCTCTCACAGATACTGGTAAGGTATCTTGTCATCACTTTGAAATGCTGGGACCGTTCTTTTAACTTTGCTGGCTTGGGTGGTGACCTCCTCATTCATTGTAGATGTAGCGATGGACATAGCTGCAGTCCTTTCATTTCTGCAGCCACCTCTCCCAGCCTGGCTTTGCAAACAGCCTTTTGATGTCCCTGACTCCCATCCCATTCCCTGCCCCTCTGCAAAAGCCTTCTTTGCCAAATGACCCATCTCCCAACAAATCTGTTTTCTGTAACTGATACGTATGGGGGTAACTAACCATCTCATTAAGAAGTGGACTGGGAGGTGTATCCTTTAAAGTTGCAGTGTGCCCTTGGTGGTTGGGGATGAGGATATACCTCTCTGTGAGGGTGTTAAATAGAGCATTGTTGCTTTTGTAGTTTTATGTTCATTGTGGTGTGTGCAGCAACCTTAAGTGGTTTAAATGAAACGTTTCAACATGTGTGTGTTTGTGAATATGGCTGTTTGTGAGAGCTTTGCATAGTATGAGATAGGCCTTAATAGGCTTTTAATAACATACAGAGTTCATTGAATTACCAGTTTTGAGCTAAACATAATAATGCTGAAAGTTCAGAAGTCGGAAGAATCTGTTGCTTTTTCGATGTACAGGCTACCGTGGGCAGTTCTTTCGCTAGCGTAGAGCAGAGTAAGCTTGCTTAACTCAGTGATATGCATCTAGTTAATGGTAGCTGAGCATTTAGCCTTCAGTCTTTTTATTCTTGTCAAGCTACAGCCTAGAAAATACCTGACTTCATAAAGCAAAAATGATGATCAACATGAAATCAATGAGAACTAAATTAGTTAATTATGCAGTCTTGAAATGAAAATGAATGTTTGTATAATGAGAGATGCTTATTATGTATTTTCTGATTGATTGCACAGCTTCTCTGCATGATGCTGTGGTACAGCACTTACGGGACCATCCCAGCAGCTCAGAATACCTTTGACCTGCTGTCTTACTTGCTTACCCCATTTAAACAGTTTTTGTCAGATCAAGGGGAGGTAAGTCCCTATACTCCTCTCATATAGTTGATGTCAGTAGCCTTGGGTGGTGCTTCTAATATCTCTTCTGATTAAAAATATAATATACATATTTTTCATATAATACAGTGACTGCTGCCATTGTGTGTGTGTCCTGAAACAGTGAAAAACATTTTCTGAAAAAAGATCCATATTTTATCTTCAGGGTACAGGGATGAATTTTTGGCTATGGTGTTAGATCAGCACAGCAGATTTTTCATAATGTGCAAATGATTGCAAATGAAACAAAGCAATAAGAAATCAGCCCACTAAGGTTTAGCCCACTGTAAAGGGAGAGCTGGAACTTAATTTATTAGGATGGATTGAAGCTTAAATTATGGAAGAATGGATCAACCCACATAAAGGGTGCAAATCACAAGATACTCAGTCACAAAAGTCTATTTTTGTGGAGTGTTTAGAGGATATCTATGTGCAGTAAAAGTATTTCAGGTGTACTAGGTTTACAGATTCAATTATATCTACAAAGCTACCCCAGTAAAATTGCTTAGCTTCTCACCATGACGTAATGACACATATACCGGTATGATTCATCTGATAAATTACTGGGGTAATTATACCCAGTGCAGATTTCTGTAGTGTGGACAGAACCTTAATTAAATGTTGAGCAGTTACTTTCAAAAATCAGGTGAAATATATTTGCTATCAGAATGCTTAGATTAATTGTACGTAATCTTCGTAGCATAGGCTATGCAGTACAAAAAGGAAATCTGACTCAGTGCCTCTTGTGGCTGAAGTACAGTGGAGACTGTTTTCTGTGTTTTCATAGCAGTCTTTGAGCTGCATGTCACCTGCTCTTTTGTTATTTGAAAGAAGCACCTTTTCTTTGACCTTTCTCCACTGGATTTATTATGCACAATCAGAGCTCTTCATAGAGTATTGCCTGTATCTTATTTGCAGTGGGTCAATCGTTAACAAATTGTTCCTTACAGAAAATCCCTGATTTATATGATTTTGACTTAAAATAAGTGTTCGGTGTGGAGGAAACCAATTCCTAGAATGCACCACAAGAACACCCCAAGTATAACTGTGCAGATGTTCATGCATATATTTGGGGACTGTTTATTATAGCACTATTTACCATGCAAATTTAGACTTGAAAACAGTAAAGGCAAAGAAATCTTCTGACGTGAAAATAAGCAAATGTAAGTTCTTAACTCTGAATTTCTCTTGAGCTGTACTAATGGGTCAGAAACAAAATAAATTTCCTTGCCCACTGAAGTCCATTAGAATTGAGTTTTGCACCTACTACTGAGAATAGGCTGAACTCTAAACTACTTAAACATGACTAAGACATTGGAGTGAATTTCACTGCCAGTGTGTGAATGAACCTGATGGTATTTCACAGAACGTGTAGAAAGCATAGAAAAGTCCTCTTGTGACTGGGTTTTATGTAAGGACCCACACACATGGGAACAGTACTAAATTTTCGTCAAAGCCCTTTGCCACAGTATAAAATTACACTGACTGTGGCAATGAAACATTGCTCCAGGCTGCAAAATTGAATTGTGGATCCAGATCTCAATTTTGGCAATGCAAGAGGGTAGGGAGCAGAGTTCCTGTGTGCCTTCACAGTGAAATCTGGTTTTTAGACCTTCTGAGATGCTGGGGCTTAAAGAGGGTTTCAATTTCAGTCTTCTCTGAAGCCTGGCATTTTTTCTGTTGGTGGTGGTGGCTTTTCCACAGACTAGAGTATGGTATGACTAAATCTGCATGGGAAATCCAAGAATGAATACACGGTTTGCCAAGAGCATGCATGCAGATGCTATACTGTGCCCCTAAATACTTCATGAATCATTGTCAATTCTGTTGTTTCACAGGACCTGACTAGAATTGGGAGCATTGTGGTATCATACATCCTGCTGTCTTTAGCTTCTCTAGGACTGTTATTTGTAGGATCTCTGGTAAGTTATGATACTGTGCAAACCATATTCATGCCCTTTTTCAGTGAGGTTTTATAAGATGTCCAATTTACCCAAAGTTGTTGATGTTATGGCTAAGTTGATTGTAAAGCAGCATCCTTGGGGCTATTTCTATATCATTATCTGCTTGCTTTATGTAGAGGAGTCACGACTACACTTACCCTTATTCAATTTCTTGATGAACGGGGGATTACGCTGATGGTTTTTATTCTTTGCATCCACAGATGGACAAACTATTTTCACGTAAATAGAAGGGATATGGTTCAGTAATGGGACCATCTAATATTGCTGCCTTATGAATTGCCTGCAGAACATCCGTTGACTTAAGTGGCAGAAAGAGCTGTTCCAGAGCACCAGTGTACTTGTGAACGTAATGCCCTTGTAGATGTAGGCCAAGGCCCCAGCTGCAGAACAAGATTAGAGGCATGACTACAATTAATCTAGTTAGCTGTCAGCTGTTTGGGAACAGGGGCAGTGTATTGTGTTTCTCCATTGATTGTGTAACTGGCACAAAGTTGTGTGGTAGATAGGAAGGCTATGGAGAATTCTTTCTTTTTAGGGAGCTCTAATTGAACATGGCTTTCCATGCCCCTCTGTACTGTTCTGTTAGAATGGGAATACAGTTGCTGAACATGCAGGTGGAACATCATCTCCTGTTCTTACAGCAGTGCACCATCAGGTAGCTCAGGAAGATGAAGCTGTTCTGCGTCCATGCCATTTGAGTGATGCACAGTATAGTGAAGTACATCATAGAATCACAGGACTGTTCGTGGGAAGGGACCTCTAGGGATTGCTAGTCTAACATCCTGCTTGAAGGAGGGCTGTTGCCAACACTCGATAAGGTCAGCCTTGCATTTTTCTACACAGGTTTTGAAAACCTCCAGGGAAGGAGATGTATCATCTCTCTGGGTACCTGTGCCATGGCTGCATGGTGCTTTTGGGGAACAATTTTTTTCCTAATGCCTGATCTGAAATTCCCAAAGCTTAATGTCCGAGCTGAATTTCTGCAGCTTGTGGCCATTGTCCCTTGTGGTATCAGCTGCCACTACCAAGAAGAGTCTGGCTGCGTCATCTCTGGAGCTGCCCTTCACGTAGTTGGAGGTGGCTGTTAGATCACCCCAGCCTCCCCTTTGCCAGAATGAACAAGTCCAATTCCCTCCACGTTTTTCAGAGGTCATGTGCTCCAGACCCCTGATCTCCTCTGTAACCTTCCACTGGGCCCACTCCAGTTTGTCCATATCTGTCTTAATTTGGAGGGCCTAAAACTGGACACAGTATTGAAAGTGCAGCTGCATCAGTGCCAAGGAGAAGGCAATACCTCCTTTGATTTGCTGGCCACACTCCCCGGTAGGAAGTTCGTTGTATTACATACCATGGTTAAGCTCACTCAGAGGCAGCACAGTGGCAAAATCTTCTGTTTAATGTGTTGGGTGAATGTACTTCTTAAAACTATTCACGAGGCATAGTAATTAGTGTTAATGCCTCCATTATTGTGATCACTGATGTAGGCCTGGAAGTTAGCTGGATTTATGCTATATTCTGCAGCTGTTCCTTATCCAGATGAATTTTGTCCTCAAAAAATAAACTTCTGGTGATTTTGTAATTGCAAACATTAAAGAACAAAATTAATATATCTGAGAATTGTGATGAACTGTGTGAATTCCAGGTAATTTTGCAGCAAAACATTCTGAGCTGGAAATCAGAATAGTAGAGGTTTGATTTTTTTTTTTTTTTTTTTTTTTTTTTTGTCCCCTGCATATCCAACCTATTTCTTGGTGGATGGAAACATTTTATTGCTGACCTGTTCTTAGCACAGAAAGTAACTTTAAATGAAAGCTCTCTGTGCCCAAAAATTCTGGATTGAATAGCAGGGAAATCAGAATAGCAGGGGGTGATTAGCTGGAAATCAGAATAGCGGGTTGTGATTTTTCTGCATATCTAGCCTATTTCTTTGTGGATAGAAACATTGCTGACCCATTCTTAGCACACAAAGTAACTTTAAATGAAAGCTTTCTGTGCACAAAAATTCTGATCTCAGTTTGAACTGCTTTGCATATGTAGTAACTCCTTGCAAGTGAACACTTATACCAGTGTAGATGAGAGCAGACTTGGCCCATTTTTAAGTGTTGCTTAAAACTTTTGTACAGAAAATGGTTTTATAACCATTTCTGTGTAGTCAAGCTTGCTCTGTTTTGTATTCCAGTGGTCTGTGCTAACAGTCTTCTAGCTAGAGTGGAGGTACATATATCACTGTGTGTCACTGTTCTCTAGATGATTTGCAGAGTATCAGAATATAGGAGAGAGGCTGTTTAGAGAGAGCATATGAGCCTTGTTCCTTCCTACCTACCAGTTACCTTACTCTGATATCTCAGGTCATGCTGCTTTGCAATTTGAAAACATCTGCTTCTACCAGTATTTAGGGAATAAGGTATACAATAGTCATTAGCAGAACACTGAAAATAATGTAGTGATGGAGCTAAGCAGGGTTTCTAGAATCCCAGCCTGGTGGACAACAGATAGAAGACTGTCTTCATGCAACTTCATTTTCGCTGTGTCTCAGCTGAGTGACCTCTCTCTTTCTTTCTCTTAATGGGTTTTAAGTGATGTGCTGCCTAGAAGGGACCTTGAAGGGGTCTTTTACGTTGAGGAGTGCCTTTATGATGAAATCTTTCTTTCCCAAATGTACCCTTCTCTCTTTATAGATGGACCTGATACATCAGTCCCACAATGATGTATATACTAGATGACATACCAGTGAAAAGCAGATTATGTGGTTTTTTTATTCAGCAACTGTGGTAACTTACAATAATCATTTAGTAGTTTCCTGGGGAAGGGAGAAAACGTGCTTGTTTATACAGGTACTTTGTTGCTTCAATGTAGAGCAATAACTGTTGGGCCACGTAACAAGGCTGAGAAATGGTGGTCAGGCAGATTCTCAGAAGTGATACCAAGAGAACAAAGGCCCTGTCTGGTCTGTGCACATGCTAAAGTGCAGCTCATTCCTATATCAGGGAATTTGTCACTCTACACACAGAGCGAGTTTTTCAGGAGAGCAGACCTCAGCTGACGTTTGAAGCACTTTTCTGAGAATACCCAGGTACCAGAATGCATTGGGAGGTTAGCAATCACAGTGAAAATTAAGGGCTGGATAGAGTGCTTGAGGCTTGTATTAGTGATGCTGTCTGTTTTCTGTCTCATACAATGGTGTGTTAAGACCCAGGCAGCTGCAGAGAACCAGCATTGAGCTGTCTAGTCCTCCTGAACAGGTTTTCAGAGCTATTTTTCTATTATTTAGTTTAATCCCATCACTTTTAAGTATAACTTGATTTCTTCCAGTGTCTTGGGCAGCTCCTTATTTTCCATACACTTCTTTCAACATAGAGAAAAGCTGCTTAGTTTCTATGGTGAAATTTTTGTTCCTTTGGATTTACACTGCGTTAAATCACCAGTAAAATCAGTCCTGTGTCATCATACCAGCTCTAGAATCTGTAACATATAATTGGTACCTAGACCTGACACTTGGCCCTCAGTGTTGGTTTTTAGTAACAACAGCACTCTCCAGCAGTTCAAAGTTGTTGAGCGGATGCTTTATGCTGTGAACTGCTCAGCTGTTAGTCTTGCAGTATGTGAAAGAACCATGGCTATAGTACTGTGGGACTGCCAAGCTCTAGAAGTCATCTTGGGGAATGAAAATAGAATCAGATCTTCAAGCTTCTTGCTTGTCATCCAGCAGTCCAAGTATCTAGGACAGGCTTAGTTCAGACTTGGCCCAAAATGTGTGTAAAATAAGTCTAGTAATCATGTTCTTATGTTTGCTTTTGTAATTTCTGTGTACTCTGATTAACTGGAAAAAAAAGAAAATTTTGTTTGAAGTTTGTGAGAGTCTAACATTTGCTAAAGCTGACTGTGGACAGAAATTAAAACTTGCTTCACTTCATTCTTTACGCTCAGAGAAATGAGAGTACGTGAAGACACACAGGCACAAGAAAATTGTTGCTTAAAATCCTATGTTGTTTAAAATCCTAAAGCTAATGTGATTTAGTAGCCTAGGAAGATAAATTTGACCTTTTTTAATGGTACATTTTCTAAATTCAACTGTCCCTTTAAAAGCCATATAAGGAAAGGACAGAAGAGGCTTTACTTTGAAAAATATGACCTGTTCTTCTTAGTCTCAAAAGAATGTATGACAGTACAATATCATTTGTGTAACATTTAGCCTGAGTGATACTGCTCCAACTTCAATGCTAGAGGGATGAAGTTCACAAGGTTGGTTGAAGCTGTAAGGTTCCGGATCCTGGAGTTCAGAGGTGGGCTTGAAATTTTTAACTGAGGCCTGTGTGGAGGATTAAAGAGTCTACTGATAAAATCTCCAAATCTTCTAGTCTGCCACAGCATCTGTGCAAACCAATACAATACAGTAATCTTTTAGGTTCATGCTATTTCAAACCTTTCATTAATTTATATTATAAACTTTGATAATACATTTATGTGCTATAACTTCACAAGATTTATTATTTAATGTCTATACCATGTTTAAATTAGATAATTAGATTACAAAACAGTCTTTACCACTGGCCAAAAACTGATATGAGCATTCTGGACCTCAAACCAAGTACACTAAAATCAAGGCCTCTATAAAAAATAATTGATTTATCTATGAATTTGGGGTACAGTGCCAGATTATCAAAGGTGTGCAGTTCAGGAAAATCATATTTACTTTTCTTAACCCAACTATATCTAAATTTTAGATGGAAAACCATTAAGTCAGGAGAGGTATGATTTGTACAGTAGTACAGTAGATATCTATTTTGTAAACAAGCCTAGGAAGGGTAAGGAACTGAACAAAAGGACAGTGATATCACGTTGGCTTGCATATGATGGTCACAAGCACATTCCGCTTCCACTGTATCCCTGAGTTAAGCCTGGCCAGCTCTGTGGAAACCTCTGTGGCTGAAAGCAGGTTTGAATGGGTAGACATGAATCCTTGTAACATGCACCACAAAGCTACTCCTGCATGGAATATTCCTGTCCTCTTCAGTACTCTCCAATTCTAGTACGTTATAGTGAGCTGGGATGCTGCCCTAAAGACCCGTCCTCTAGGCTGTGTGGAAGGGCTGACAACAAGCAGAAAGCTTTTTTTAAATGTTTGTTTCCTCCAGTGTTGGCATCTACTCAGAGCCCGTCCAGACCCCCCCTTTCCGCTACAAGAGGACAGACGCCAATCTGTGAGCCGTCAGCCTTCGTTCACGTACTCAGAGTGGACAGAGGATAAAAATGAGGATGACTTCCTAGATTTGGATCCTGTACCAGAGACTCCGGTCTTTGACTGCGTAATGGACATTAAAGCGGAGACAGATCCAGCTACTCTAACGGTTAAATCCGTGGGCTTGCAAGAAAGGTAGGGTAGATGTGACTAATAGGGCAAAGTCTGGTCCAAGATTTTGTGGATTAGGAGTTCTGTGCCTAGTAGGAAGCTTTATTGCCTTCATGAATGTCACTTTAAAATGTGTTTTCAAAGCCAAGCACCTGCTTTATTTCCTGTCTTCTTTTTAGTCCAGTCATAAATATAAACATATTAGCCAAAAAACATACAGTTTCTAGACAGCTGTCAACAAGTGTTATTCAAAAACATAGTTTCTTTCCTTTGAAATATCCCTTTGTGTTTGATCACCTTCTTGCCATTCCCCAAGATAGCACCTGCATAGCATGTAATCCACTACAGGTGGTGAAAGCTTTTACCTCTGAAAGAGATGGATCTTGTTAATTTTTTTCTGTCGCTCATGCTGGAGTCCTTTTTCCAACAGAAAACCATAGGACAAGTGGTAACCTACAATAATTGTCATATAAATGGGTTAGTCCAAAAGTAAATTAATTCCTTTTTAAATTAACGCAGTAATGAAACTTTGAGGTGAACTGGTGTTCACTGCTTGAACCATCAGGGCAGTGGAGGTTCTCAGAGAGATTGGCAGCTGGGAAAAGGCAGTTTTATGATAAAAGGAAGATCTTTCTCTGGTTTGTGTTCTTTCAGTTGTCTTAGCGAAATAGCACAAAGAAATTGATGATAGAAATCCTGTGAAGAAATTCTGCAAAGGTGATCATGTTATGAATAAGAATGAGGTTACTGAAGGGCTCAACACAGCAAAGTATCATCTTTCTTTATTTCTAGGTTTGCAAGCTTAAATGGAGTGGTAACCATAGTTAATTCTCATATCTAAAACTTAAAACAAAGGGCAGAACTTAGATTTTTAGAAGTATGATGCTGAGTTTCCGAAGCTCCACATGACACAGTAAAAGGAAATGTTACAGAAGAGGCTTTTAATTTGCACTCTGTGAGCTTAGAATGTTTTTTGTCACTTTATTCTTGGCTACAACATTTGTCCTAAAATGTCCTACCATTTATTGTTATATTCTACTTTAAATATGAGATTGCAGTAATCTCTGGGGCTTGTCCCTGAACCTGCTGCTATTGGTGAGTTTTGCTGTTGCTTTTCATTATGGATAAAATTGGGCTTGAAATGCATCAGTTATTTGTGCTTTTCACTACCCCTGATTTCGTTCCATCTCTCTCATTTTAAAGATGCTGACATTTCTTAGGTGACTGCTAGCCTGCAGGAAAGATATTCACTGTTTCAAGAGAATTGGGGAGTATCAGTTGGGGAATATCAATTGGTTCACACAATGAATTACAATGAAAAAAGCTGTCAAAGGGGTACAGAAGAGAAAAAGAAAGCAATTGCTTGAAGTTCTCGCAGTAGGTAGAACGTGTACGCTTAAGATGTAAAATAAACTTTCAACATACGTGTGTGCTTGAGAAGCCATCATTTCAGGTTTGAGCTGTGCTCTGATAGATTTCATTTACATCAGGCATTGGTCTTCCTTTGTTTGGTGGTGTGTTGAATTATCTACTTATCCCTCTTTTGCATCCATTCAGCTTCTCCATCTTACTTCCCTCTCATTCTTTAACCACCTACGCCATTAGAAGGGTAGTCACTAGTTAAATTCAAACAGCACTGAATGTTAGTCTTAAGAAGAAACAATCTCATTTCCTCATGCTGAAGAACTATCAATATATTAATGTATGTAGCCTCTTCTACCTTAAAAGAACCAAAAGCATTCGTTATCAAATGCAGCTGTTTCTAAGGAGGAATGTAGTAGCTATTTAATACCACACAGGAGCATGAGGTCAAAATCTTTTGAAAGGTGTCACTAAAGGTTCAGTGTCTACCACTAGTGGTCATGTTTCATCCAAAATCATTTCCCCATGACTCTGAATCATAGCAGGAGGCTGGCTGCACATTCTTTTGGAAAAACTCCTGAATCCAGAAAAGGGCTGTGATCCAAGTAACAACTTCTACTGTCTTCTCTGTGAGCTGGCCATGCCAGCATGTTTACATGGTTTTTCAACAGCTCCTGCAAACACCTCCTAACTAGATTTTGCCAGTTGAGAGTCATCAAAAATAAGTTTACTGTGTGGATGTATAGAACATTACACCTAGTCATCATCGTATTGTGTGATTCTATTATTATGTTAAAGATATTTAAATATAGATTCACTGATGGCATTTGAATCTTACTTTTGTCTGTGATCTGTGAGATTGACAGAAGCTCGGAAATGCTTTAAAACTGCATTCAATAAACAATGCAGGCATTTTGACTTTCATTTTGTTGTGTGGCTGACTTACAGTAAAGCCACTAAAAATTCTACACTCAACAGCATCTGTGTTTTTAATGTAACTGTTAAAATGTTTGGACCTTCATTTTACCCTTCTCATGATGTACTGTTGTGGAAAGAAAGTTCTTCAGACAGAAAAATTATTCACTGTAATGGTTGGCTTCTCATGTCTTTATTAGTGTTGAACTGGTGATGTTTATCCTAAGATCTTACCCCACTGATGTAGTCTGTGCTACTAATAAAGGATTATTCAGTAGGATCTGGCCTGACTAAAACTAAGACCAGGATTTTCACCTATCACGTCTAAAGTGTCAGTCCATATTTAAGCATCCAAAAATATGTTGTGATTTACACAAGTATGAAAACTTTCCTGCAGTTGCCTGCTCAGCACCTTTGACAAGCAAGTTGTCTTCTGTTTAGGTGATGAAGTATACAGTTACCTCACTACAGACAACACTTTGAAAGTGTTGGCCTTCATATTCCATTGTGCAAAGTCATTTTCTGGTCTTGTTGACGCAAGAAGCATCACCCGTTGTCACAGTTAGTGACCAAAATGTACACAGCAGAACCAGCTGTGTGTTTTCTGAAGTTGCTGTTTATCTGTCATTGGGACCGTGTCCATTGCTGACCATGATGGGTCAGTCTGTTCTGTTGTAAGCAAACTTCGATTGCTGTGTTTTACAGGAGAGGTTCAAATGTTTCACTCACTCTGGATATGTGTACCCCAGGCTGTTCTGAGCAAGGTTTTGGCTATGTCATGTCACCACGGGAACAGTCAGCCCGAGAATACCTCCAGACGGCATCAAACATCCTTACTGAAGAGGAATTGCACAAGAAAGCACTGGATCCTTTCATACTCCAGGCAGAGTTCTTTGTGAGTATCTGATCTCTCTTTTAGGAGCATCAGAAAAATGGAATGTTGTCTGTCTTCTATGAACCTTGCTATTATTTTCTGCAAGTCTAAAATTAGTACAAACTCCACTTCCATCAGTGAAACGTTTAATGCAATTCCTAAATTTGTCATCCCTTGAAATGACAATGTCTGAAAGCTTTCAGTGATATTGTCACTTAAAAACTAGAGAATTGGTTCTGGCAACGAAAAAAAAGCTTTGTTTTCACAAGTCTTTTTTTTTTTTTTTTCCTTCGCATGCTACTTTTTAACAAAAAAAACCCCCACTTTTTCACTAGAGTACAGAAAAAAAAGCCAAGTGTGCTGTAGGTATAACTTCCTGAAATGTGTCTGGAGTTGCCCTAGGGATGAAATTATTCCAAGTGCATGCTCTTTGCTGTTGAATGCTTGGCATGGAGCTGCTTTCCAAGCCTGAATGTTCTCCAGTTAACTGAAGCACAGGATGGCGATGTCACTCAGCAGGAGCCATAGAAAGTATGTCTTACTGGGGTTTTTTTCTGCAGAAAAATTATTTACTAGTTGTAAGCTGCTCTGTCAGTTGCTTTTAAGAATTTGAAGTATGTTTCCTTGGCTCACTGTATCCACTGTTGCTTTGGGAGAAAGAATTCTTTCCCTCATTTTGGGAAAAAATATACATACACAGATGAAGCAAGCAGTTGAAAATTGGATTTCTAAGTAGTAGGATAAAGGCCAGATGCGTTTCAGTGTATTGAGTACACTGACTTTTTAGATCTTTGCATTTTATGAGTCTCTTCCCTTATTGCTTGAGTGTCCATGTGATAAGCATTGTCATGTTTATTATACCTAACAAAAAAACATGCAAAATGCTGCAGTGGCTAGGAGTATTACGTCTGCTAGGCAGGGTTGTAAATTCCTGCACGAGACAGAAGGTAACCAGGACACAGTCTTTGCATGCTGGGGTATTTCAGAGCACATGATCAAGAGTTAATAATGAAGTTAATGCTGCCAAGTCAAATATTCTCTTAAGCATGGAATCTCAGCAGAGGAAGAAGATGATGATGTTTTGCAACATAACAGGCCTTTCAGCCTCTCCTCTTTATGACCTGTAAGGGTCTGAAAGGACAGGAGTAACACTTTGATTATCCCTTGCTGTCCTCCCTCCTTGTGCAATTTCAGGGGTTTTTTCAGTTTACAAGCACAGGGGGAGATGAGATAGTCTGGACTTCTGTTTTAAAACAGACTGCTAGGTATCTGTGGTCCTTAATTCACTTAATGCTATGCAAGTTGAAGAAAAGCAGCTTTTGTGTAGGCAAGCCCTGATTCTTTTAAAGTAAAGCATCAGTTGCCATTCTAGGGAGGAAATGTTCACTTACTGAGTGTCTGAATTGACTGATGAACAAGTCCACATACAGTTTCATCAGTCTCTGAGGTGCACTGTAGCTTTCAAGCAAAGAAAATAATGTTAGAAGTAAGAAAAAAATACACTTCATTTCTCTGAGAGATTTTGAATTAGTTTTCCTGGTGTTCAGAAGATCATTCTACAGCCAAACTATCCCAAGCCATTTTCATTCTTTAATGAAAACTGAAAAAGCATAGATAAAAATGCTGTGTAATCAAAATGTCATTTCCATAATTAAAAATTGTAAACTAGTTTGTTTTTTTTATGAAACAGTTATCACCAACTAGCTCTGCATCATGTCTTTTCAGTCTGTCTAACCTACTTGGTTTTCAAAGTCCAGATCTATGATGTGTTTCATTTTGGAAGGAAAGTCAGAGGGGATGTCACTTGCAGGGCTAAGTCCTGAAATTCTTACAAGATTCAGAGGTTTCACTCAGGCAGAAGTCCTGTTGACTTCACCAAGAATTTGCTTGACCAGTGAATGACTAAGTCCCAAAAACAGACCTGGGAGCTTGGCTCAAGAAGGAGTTTTGGCTGACTAAATACCAAGTAACAGTTGAGGAGAACATGAAGGTTTTGTTCCCATGCCGTTCCCCAGACTGATAGGAAACTACTTCAACAAAATGTTTTTATTATTAATTGCCTCTGGTTAAGCCCAACAGTGCTGTGTAAGAGACAGAACGCAGGTAGTCAGTCTTCTAAAGTTCCAGAATTTAACATAGTCCATAGCTCTGCTTATCTTAATTTCTTCCTCGAGTGAGGCTTGTCTTACTCAACCCTGACTCCTGTTACCAGTATGTCCAGTGTTGGCCTCTCAAATCCAGTGTGCAGCTGCTGGGATGACCAGCTATGCTCCCAAGCTGCTGTGAGCCCTTTCTCTGCTGAGCCTGGTGAACACATCCCATCTCATCGCATGCCCACTGACTCCAGTTGGTGAAAGGTTCCTGTTTGTTCCTGCCTGGCCACTTAACTTGCAGGAGATGAGTAGTGGAGAAGAAGCCCCTCCATCTTTCTGTGTTCTTTGGCTCAGCAGTGTAGAGAGCAGGTAATCCCTGAACACCTCTTTGCTATCCTTGCCCATGGAGCTTTGAAGTGTGGTGAGCAAAGAGAGTGACACTCCCCAGCTCCATAGAGGCAGGTCAGCATGCCAGCCTGTCACAACATGTGTCATAATTTGTTGCTTGGTGAGAGTCAGTAGCAAATTATTTCCTTCTGCCTTCAGAGAGGAAGAGAGAGTGTGAGTCAGAAAGGATGGTGTCTGAGGTCCACTGCTTTTGGAGCAGAGTATCTTACGTACCACCTTTTGCTTAGTTCTGAGCCTACACTTGCAATTCAGTTCTAATAATATTAGGAGCTAACACAACACCGTCGTGTGTATTACTCAACGAATTAGTCACTACGAGCATTTTCATATTAAGAATTTCAGAAAAGAAAGCCAGTGACAGTAAAAGGAAACATCAATCATATTTTGGTGGTAAATTGCTAGAAGTACTGTGCCATATGTCTCAGGTGACTTCATCACTTTGCCTCACTCACAGGCAGGACGTAATGGGCTTGGGATTTTTATTCCTTTCGTGAATCTAATAATACTACCTACTGTGTTTTGTGTTTGGTTGTGTTTTTTTAACAGGAAATTCCAATGAACTTTGTTGACCCAAAGGAATATGATATTCCAGGCTTAGTGCGTAAGAATCGCTACAAAACAATTCTCCCAAGTAAGTTTCTGCTTTTTAAGTCACTGAGGCAGGGTGGTTTATTGCACATGCTGAAGGGCTTTGCACTTTCCTTTCCAGAATGCATGAAGTGTGCTGTCACTACAGTGTATTGTCCAAAGCCCATATGATGAAGCACCAACATGGCTTCAAAGCATAGATTAAATTTCAAAAGAGGTACAGAGTATGAAGAACCTGAGATTCACTGAACATCAGCAGCACTTAGGTTTTTAAGTCATTAGAATTTGCATCATTTGGTGCTGCTTAAAAATTCTACTGAAGAACTTGTTGTGTTTATTCAGATAATACTTAGTGGTTTCTTTGATTAAACTCCTTTAGAAGGACTAAATTCTAGCAATGTTATTTTCCTGAGCAATGTTTTTCTCAGAGTCATGCCTTAGATGCAAACTGAGAATACTGGGAACTGGCCTGATGGCATTAAGATGGTACAGAAAATCAAAATCCTTTTCTATTACACTACTTTATTTGTAGCCAGGAGTAGGAGTTTTGAGAAACATTTTGGCACAAATTTTTACACGTGTCATCATTTTCCCCTCTGTCATACCTAAAGTTACTTTGCAAAGTGATACGATTAGATGTCATGCCTCTTTTTTTAGCTCTAAGCCATTGCTGGAAGATGCCACCACTAGCCACAGTAGCTCTGTTTGCAAAGCCCAGAAGGTTCAGTGTCAGGTTAGCAAAGATAAGTGCAGAAATGTCCTCAGTTATACCTGTCATTTTAGTCAATGAACCTGGGTTGGAAATGGTTCCAGAAGAGATTATTTTATCTAGGCTTACAACTCTGGCAGCTGCAGCCAATGATCCAATGTGCACTGCCCTTCTAATGACTTTGTATTCCACCTTAGACTAGAAGTGTAAAAATGTTCAGCCACGTTTCACTATTGCTGTGCTAATGACTAGGTGAATCGTTCAAGTTTTTGCTGGAAAATTTAATTCACTGTTTTTGCTGGAAAGGGAAGATTGCAAAAGTTGCTAGTGATTTCAGATACCCGAACTGCTAGATTTTGAAGTGATCTGTATATTCTGAATTTGGTACCTAATGTGTACTTTGAGAACTGGATCAATTTTAAATATCTCACATTGGATGTTTAAACTGAAACATCAGTGTTGCTGCCATTTTGAACACTCTAACAAATGCCAATTGGCCCACTATCCTATATTTTTAAGAATGATCACTCAGTGGGTTAATTATTTGCTGGAAACTTCATTTCAGCCATATGGATATCTGCTGGCAGCCATTGTTGTCACTTTGACCTCTCCAGATAAGATAACTAGGTTCTACCCTTCCATGCCTACAAGGGTTACCAAGCTTATTCCAAGCTCATTGTGATGTGGATATTTTTTCTGAATGAATTCCAAAACTAGTAACTTCTGTGCAGCTTTGTCCCTGGATGTGACCAAAGGATGGCTTGATGTGCTGAGGAAAGAAGAGGGCTGACTGTTCACTTTTATCCAACTACCTCCATTTTGAAGGGCTTGGTGCTGACAGTAAAGAGGCTAGCAAGGAGAGCTAGACATCCTCTTCGTGCTCCAAAGCCGAGGATCCCAGTAAACTATTCATGCACAAAACAGGAGGGGGAACCAGAGGCAAGATGAGGGAGATTCCAGTGCTTTTCAGGCTATGACCATCCACTGACTTTTGTTTCTCAGTTGACCAAATGGTGTCTATGCTACCTTGAGTATCTCCCTAGCATTCCTCCAAGTTCTAGCTGCAGAAAGCAGTAATGGCAGGAACCGCTGAACAGGCTGCAGTGCTGCAGACTCAAATGACTGATTATCATAGGGAACATCAAATGCTTGATTACCAAACTAGAGTCAAACCCAAAATCTGAATTTAAAAAAGTAACTAAAATTCCCTTACCAGCTCTATCGCCAGAAGCAGTCTAGGCAGTTATCATTAAAAGGTAAGCACTTAATATAATGATCAGTTACTTGTAACCCTAGAGTTGATTGTAGTAAGTGAGAGACATGATAATAGTCTGTAATTAATTTCATTTATATTTCTTTTGTAATAATTTTTCTTGCAGATTCTCCCAGTTGTGCTGTTGGTAGTAAAATGGCTTAGAAGGTGGCTTTTTGATGGCAGAAGGGTGTTTTTGGGAAAATGCCAAGCTAAGGAGGTTGATTTGGATATTTCCTAACTATGAATTTGTTTGTTTGCAGACAGTCCTCTTCTGGGGATGATTCCTATGGCATTTCCTGGAAAATGATAACTTTTCTATAAGATGTTTGGAGGCACTTTTTGAATACGTAGAAAAGGATGTTCTTGTTATAGAATTCCAGAGGTGGCAAGAACTTACTGAAGCATGTTGTATATCAATCTCTTAGAATCCTTTTCTCAAGAGTAATGTCTAGACAACAGACTTTTTAAATTTCTACATACTCTATTGCCTTTACACCATTTTAAGTTATGCAGAACACTTCAGTTTAGCAAGTTTCTGTAAAATGTCAGACATAGTGTCAACAGAAAATGGCCATCAAAGAGACTGTGGAAAAAATAGCTGACATATCATTTGATTTCTTAGAGGTACAGACTACTGCTGCTTTTTTAAAGGCGTGGTGTTGTCTTGAACCTGGCCTGTGCACTTGTTTTGTCCTGGGAGAAATGTTTTCATTAAGAGTAGGATTTGGGTTTGCTTGAATGCCTCTCTATTGAAAATTTGAAATTCACATGGCAAACTCTTATATTAAATACAGTCTTTTTAGGATTTTTTTTTTTTTAAGGAGGAGTTATTCCTGTTTTGTATATTTTTAAGAGATGCGATTCAGCTTCGGCTATGCATTCTGCAAAACAGTGCATGTTTCTGTATCAGCAATGCATTAATAGGCCTCCCTTATATGAAATAAGATTGAAACTGTTCACTAACGTACTACCTTGACAAATGTAAATACTACATTAACAGAAAAATCACAGGACAAGTATTATAAAGTAAAAGCACATTTTGAGTAATGTTTTAATATTTGTGGATACAGCACTAAAAAAGTCCACAGTGAATAGTAACTCGAATTCTACTGCAGTTGAAGAATACTAAAAGAAGCCTGTGCTTAAAAGTCTGTGGCACCCGTTGATAGAGTTCTTCAGATCCATTTTATTTCTCCCTAAAGGCCCACCATGAGCTGGACATACAATGTAGTATTATCGCTGTTATTAGTAGGGAAAAGCCATGTAATCATTACTCAAACTTCAGTAGACTCCATGGATGACTGCATAAAACCCAGGCAAAGGGACTTCATGCAAGGGGTCTAACTACCCAGTCCAGTGACTTTTGAATAAATATCTGGCAACCGATGTCACCTTTATAATGGTGTGACATGTTGCAGGCTGTCAAAATTACTGATTAAAATGCAGATTTTATCTCTTGTCTCACCATCTCCCCAGTACTAGAGACATGAGCAAAGTTGAGCAGGAGGGAACTGTTAGAGAGGAACTCGCTGGTTTCTGTACTTCTGTGCTATAAAACAGTACCTTTGTTAATATCTTTGCTTTGATTATATTATCACATAATAGATAACATGAATCCGTTCTGTCTGCAGACAGAGTTTCATGCGAAGTCTGTGTTTGTAGTACTGTAAAAATTACTGTGTGCTTAGTCCTTTACCCAATATCACACTATTTTTGCATATTTTTTATTTTGTTCTGGTTTCTAAGCAGGCTGGATTTTTTTATGAAGAAGTCATCTGTGGTTTGTTTTTAATACTCTCCTGGTGATACATGCTGTTGCTGTTTGCTGAGGCCTCTGTCAGGAGAATGTTTCTTGTCAGTGATAACAAACTGTGTAGTACTGGTGAAAGTGGATGAACACGGGCCTGTGTCAGCTCGCATCAAAATCAGTGGAACAGCTCCCATTGACTTCAGTGGGAATTGGACTGAACTTCTCAGGTGGAATAATGTTTTCATTTGTCGTCTTATTAAAACAAGAATCATGCTTCATAAACAGCCCCAATGAAGGAGACTCAAGTACTGAAGAGACTCATGCGAAGTACAAGAGACTGTTAATATTCTTTAATTTATTTTTAACCATTATATTTGTTAATAGCACATCTTGGAGTTTAGTTCACTGCAAGATAAAACAGGGAAAGAGTTATTGTCATCTGGCTTGCCTTTGTAGAAGAAATGTGTGTTTATGGTTTGGGAGAAAAGCTGTTTGTTGTCCTTTCACAAACAATATTCTAATGTCTTACAAGCCAGAATGAGTCTGTTGACCTAACAAATTGAGAAATAATTTCCTAGAGCAGAAAACTGCTTTTCCAGAATCACTCTGGGACACTGACTGCAACAAGAACAATTAAGCAGGCTTCAGAGAGTGGGTAAAACTATCAGAAGAAGCCAAATTACCCCAACTATCTGTGCCCCATTTTTATGATAACATTTTAACATGGGAGCTCTCCAAGGCCACTCACATCTGTTGTGATGGCCATGAATGCATGTAAATGTCTTGCTGTACAAAGTAATCTTGTGTCTCTCTCCTCTGAGCAACTCATAAACTATTACTTATCCCTTTACACCTTTCAGATCCTCACAGCAGAGTGTGCCTTACCTCAGCTGATCAGGACGACCCCCTCAGCTCTTACATCAATGCTAATTACATCAGGGTAAGAGCTCAATAGTCCAATGTGTCTGCCTAGCCTTTATCAGCCACTGTCAATGTAAACAGAATTGCAGCATCCACTGGCTTTTAAAGGCATCCTAGCTGAACTGATTGCTCTTCTCTCCTGCTTACATTAACTGAAAACCAAATCTGAGAGCAACTGTACAGGTTCAGACCTTAACCACACTTCTGCACTTCTTGATGCAAATTGCTTGTCAGCTGGCCTGACCCAGGCACTGGATAGTAAGCCTGAGTAAGGCTCTTGACGTAGCCAGAGTCACCTCAAGGTTGTTGGACACTGATTGCTGGAATTACATGAGTCCATACTGTGCCTTTGCTCCATGTACATATGTGCAGGAGAGAGCGGGGAAGAAGTGATGCTATGGAATGACCATTTCAACCAGTGGTAGCTCTCTGTTTTAAGGACTGAACCTTCAAGGTTGTGGTGGACATCCCTGTTAAAATTGATCTCTTGTTGTTTTGTTGGCAGGGCTATGGAGGAGAGGAAAAGGTATATATTGCTACTCAGGGACCGATAGTTAATACTGTCAGTGATTTCTGGAGAATGGTGTGGCAGGAGCGTTCTCCCATCATTGTCATGATTACCAACATAGAAGAGATGAATGAGGTAATGGTGATACATATAGTCTGTATTTTTATCTGTACTCTAGCAGATATTTTCAGCATAGATGCTAAGCCAGCGAACAGAAGTTAGCTTGGTGGCCTGAGCAGTCAGAGCCAGCATTAAATTCTTCAGGCTTGGAGAAGATGTGGGCTTCTCTTTCAGTTCAGTTTACTGAAAGTCTTGTTTTGCTGTCTGACAGCCTACTGCTGGTTTTGCCATTTTTCCTCTGCCAGCTGACCTGAAACCTCTCCAAACCCAGTTCCATTTGCAGTTCTCTCTTTTCAAGTTCTCTCTAAAAGAATCAAAAACAATTCCATAACTGCTAAGGTTGAATATCTTTAGTCAACAGAACTGGTGCTGCTTCATTTTGCATTTATTATGATTCGGTGTCTATATCCACATTTCATTGAGGCTGTCCCTGGCTTATGAAAGATGGTAGTTAAAATAATCAACAACTAGAGCTGACTTGGATATGGAGTACCTTTTCCTGAATGCATCTAGGAAATGCTTTTGAAATACTGAAATCAAAATGCTGAAGTTTACTACCCACCACCTACTTTCAGAAATTAAACTGTCACTGTGTTTCTGCTAATCCACCTAATGTGATTTTTGTTTACAGTTTAAAATACTGCTGCCCTCCAGCTGTTCATTACTTATCTGCTGAAATATTTGCCCCATAGCAGAGTTGCAAGAACCATGTGCCTGGGCTTCAATTCAGAGACAGGTAGCTGAGCTTACATCTGCCTTTATTGGCAGTATAAGATGTAAGAAAGTTGTCTGGGCATGTGTTGAGCTCTGCGTTCCCCCCTCACCACTAGCAGCAAGATGTAGTGGAGAGATCCGACTGGTGTTTCATAAGCTGCAGCAGCAGTATTTGTCAAAGCTTGTCCCTGAGAACTTATTAGTAATTTAGGTGAGTTTCCTTTGGAGAAGAGGCTTTAGACACTTAGAAGCCCAAGAGTATAGGCATACCTCCATCATACACACAGAGTTATAATGGCCTAACTGCTAGCTGTGGAAGCTTTGTGCCCATAACTATGCATGTGCACAAACCTTTACCTTTCCCCAGTTGTGAAGTAAATATATTTAACCTTGAACTTTAGTGAAAAAAGGCATGAACAAGACAGACACATAATTATCATGCTTTGCAAGTTAAAAATAGTCAGTCTACTGATTGGACACATACTGTCAGGGCATTGCTGATGCAAAATACAGTATGTTGCTGGTCTAAATGCTTTATTTGCACTAACATTTTAAACTCACATCTGCCTCTGAGAGGCACCACTGAAGTAATAACTTGCTTGTTGATCAGAGTTGCCAGTGTATGGCAAATAAGATGTTAAAATGTCATGACGTAGTGTACCAGAATCATTTAAGGACTTTGAGGTTTAAAGAAGATGCAGAGGAAATATTGGTCCTGAATGACATATCTGGTGATAAGTTCTTCCACTGTTATTTTCCTAGCAAGATTGTATAACAGGAATGTAAAATAACCATTACATCTGAACTTCCTCTTATCCTGGCTGACCAAGTATTTCACCCATCATACCAGTCTTGGGAAGCAGTGCACTGCAGTGCTGATACACTATATAACTGGAGCTTGCCACAGGCTATATATCATAACAGAGCTGCTGAGTCTTTTCCTATACCTTTTGTGTCAAAAATTAAACGGTGTCAGGAATCTCAGCCGTAAATATAGGGTAAGTCCTTTCATGTAAATGTCTTCTACATTCATTCCCTTTCTTCCATAACACATATATTAATATATGAATAACAGGACTCAGAAGTACATAGATTCAAAACCAAAACCTTTGTTCAGCAATGATGCTAGTAACAGAGGCTTTGTGTTCCTCCTCAGTGCAGTGATTTTGCTAATGTGAGTATTAAAAGCTCTGTATCTCAGCCCTCTGTCACATCTAATCTGAACTGACAGACAGCCCACAGAAATGAGTGGGCAATCTTACTCCACTCCTTTAAGCAGAGCAACGTCTGTGCTATTGATAGCTGCTAGCGCTCTTGACAATTTTTACAATGGATTCTGCAGTTTAAGGGTAGAGGAAGAAAAAACGCAATCTGCGTAAATAGTTTTAGAGACACAGTGGGCCACACTCCCAGTGGGTTATTAACTGATGCACTACGCAGATGGAACAACACTGATTCTCCCACACAAAAATTTTGACTCGGAAACTTTGCAAGATACTTTTCTGTTGTTAGCCTTTCTCCTGAAGTGGAGTTCTTTTTGTGGGGGAGAGCAAAATGATTTAACTTGCTTCCTTCAAGATTGTGTACAGCTATGTAAAAGAGGAAGCTTACAAGCATCATCTTTAACTGGGTTTGTCCAATAGCAGATTCTTATTCTCCAGTGATGAGATTGCTTCTTCCATGATCACAAGGGAGCCTTCTTCTCAGACCCTGCCTTGTTCATGTCATTCCTTGTCCGTGAACTAGTTCATGCACCATGTTGAAGTGCCTGTCTTCCTTTGCATATTGATTAGTTTAAAGAGACACCACATACAAAAAAACAGTCTCTTTCAGTCCTCCTTCCAAGATAGGAGCGCTTACAAATTCTCATCTCGCCTACTCATCTCTAGTGTATTAGTACCACAATGTAGATTTGCAAATGGACTGTAGTTACTGCTTCTCTAATTGTCAGGTTGTGCTGGCTGCATTTCTGTTTTTTTGGCAAAATCAAATGTAGTAGTCTAATAGCTCTCACAGCTATTGCTTCCTTTAGGTTCCTTAGCTTTGAAAGATTCCCAGTGTCCATTTAAAGTGGATTTTGGTACATAATCTAATTCCTAAAACATCCCCAGTCGTGTTCTTTTGTACAAAAGCCTATGCAAATTATTATCTTGCATTCGGAGAGTCTTGACCTTTTATAAAAAAATAAAGATATATTTTGTGTTTTCATATCAGTGTATACACACCACAGAGATATTGGTTACTAGTGTATATTATACTAGTCATTATTATCTTAAGAAAAGGCTTAATCTAAAAACACAAGCACGTTGCCACTGGCCTTTCCAGTGAACCTTCAAAATGCGCATTAGTTGCATAAAGATAAATAAGGACGTGTGTATTTAAAAGCATTGGTTAGTCATTACTTGATTTGTGCGTTTTTAATCACGCAATCAGGCTATTACGAATGCAGCAAAAATCACCTGAAATGTGGTCCCTGTTTAGAAAGTGAAAACTTGTACTTATTATAGAAACGAAGTTTATTCATATTCATCTATGCATGTGCTATATCCAGTTTCAGAGGAGTAAAAATGAACCTCCCTTGATACCTGCTTAACTAGATTTATTTTATATTGCATACAGAAATGCACAGAATATTGGCCAGAGGAACAGGTCACCTACGAAGGAATAGAAATCACAGTTAACCGAGTCATACAAGCAGACGATTACCGTTTAAGGCTCATCACCCTAAAGGTAAATCATTCCAATGTACTTACAGTAGTTCAGCTGTCTAAACCCTTAAATGGAGATGTTCATGGAGAGCTGTGTAAAAAAAATCTTCTGCACATTGTACTGCTGTACAAATATCACTTTTCATTACTGAAGTCATTATAGCTTTGCCCAGTTCATCAACATACAAAGCCTACAGTAAAACAAGCAGTCAGAGATTTAGACTGCATATGTACAGTCTGAAAGCTACCAGGCCAGTTGTAGTGGTACGGGGTTCACTCAGTGGAAGAAACCAGTGACTCATTCTGTGCCTGTGTCCTCTGCGTTCACTGGTCATTTAGTGACATGTTAGCTCACAGATAGCTTCTTACCAGCCTTTGTAAGTCATACTACAGACAGCACTTGTGGAATAACCCACTAGACTCTGTGATTCTGTAAAATTCAAAGGCTTTTTTATTCTTTGGGCCATGGGCTTAGGCAAAGGGTTACTGATTACTAACAGGGCACTTCTACCTGCATGGCGTCTTACAAATTTTGTAGTATGCAGAGACCTCTAGGAAATATTTAGATTGTGCTTCTTGTCTTTTTATGATCATTATTAGAATTCTGTCAGACTGCTGGATACCCACCAGCTGCTTGCTACTAACAAGAAGTTGGGGAGTTGAGAACTGAACAAAAGGCGTTTTAATTCTTCTTAACCTGTTTTCAGTTTCTCTCAGCAGTGGGAATACTGGTCTGCTTGGCACTTGTCAGTGGTGTGGTAGCACCACTTCTGTTCACCATGGCTGAACCCCTTTTAATAGGCAGCATGCTAATTTATTCTTTGAGCTACTTGGCTGACTTGACTTTGGAGATGCTTTAAGGGATCATTCCACTCCAAGACACTAAAACTGTGGATGACCTTTAAAAACACTTTCACCACAGCGTTCTCCATGCTTACATTTCTAAACATTGGTATCTTTCTGACTAACTGTATATGTAGTTTTACATACCAGTAGCCATTCTATCATCTTGTGGATAGAGAGCTTAAACACAGGTTTAATTTTTTAAGTACTTAGTCTAAAGTACCAGAGTCCTACTTTACAACTGTTTTCATTGCTAGGCTCTAGAATCTCAAGCTACGTTTTAATAAGAACAGTCTATTTACATAAACTTCATACATCTTTCATCTACCAGATCTACCCCTGACCTCAGTGTAACACCACAGTTTCTTTCCAAGCTGAAAAAACTCTCCTTTTATCCAACCAGTTTCAAGTCTCTTCAGCCATATGCTAATAGGCAGAAAGCCAGCATATGAAATCCCATGTCTGGATTGAGAGTGTGGAAAGTCTGTCACTCATGCTTTTGGCAAAGGCAGCAAGGAGAAAATCACACTCCCTGACAAGTGGGAAGTAAAGAATATTTACAAGTATGTTGCAGACTTGCAGACGTCTTAAGTACAACTTATCCCAAACAGTACAGTGCAGCAGCAAGAATAATACACAGATTAATTCTGCTGGAATGCTGGTATCTAACAGAACCAGTCATTTTTTTTATTATGGTGACAAAACAAAATTTTCTCAATAAAAAACTATACTGTCTGCCAGAAGAGTTTTTCATAATTGTTTTAAATCGTTAAATACAGCATTTTAGTATTAGTGAATATTGCATTTTTTTTAGGCTTGACATAAACGTTAGACATTTAGGTTGAAATGTTCTTTTTTTTCTTTCGCCCACCCCCCAATAAAAAACCACTTTCCCTCTGTATTTATGGAAAGAAATTTGATTCTCTCCCTGGGGAAGGATTATTCAAATTCTTCTCCGGAAGGTAATAGCCAGTTCCATTTTCAGATGGGAATTACAAGGGAGTGGCTTTTAATAGCAATATTGGAGTAGCATATTATCACGACCTGGACTGGGAGCCCAGAGAGTCATAAAGATTCTGTGATCCCCTTGGATTAAATTAAGGTGAAACGACACCAAACGACCAGTTAAAATGTTTTACTTGTGGTAGAAACAACTTAAACTTCGGAAAGGATAATAAGCACTGTGGTCTCTTATACATCTATAAGAAAGAAAAAAAAGGAAAGAAAAAGAAAGGAGAGAGAGTCAAAGAAATCCAGTCACCACCCCTGGATCCAGCATTGTCTGAGGTCCAGTAATCTCGGGTGGTGGGTGAACACACAGCAAAGTTTTCTGTCACCTTTTAAATTCATTTTATCAGCTGATTAGCGTGCTAGATGAGGAGAGGCAAGTATTCCACAAATTTGATTCCATAAGAGACGAGAAAAAACATGGAGCATGGGTTCTGTGCATGCATTGAGGGGGAATGGGGTGCACCAGTGCCCTTGTCCAATTGAGTCAGTGGTTGTGCTTGCCCTGCCACCTTTACTTCTACCCCAGTTCCCACAGATTTTTGCTGACTTCCTGTTTCTTGAGCAGTCATCCGGCTTCTGGGGCAGAAGTGCTTACCTCTTATCAGGCCTTATCACCTCTTCAATGGCGAAGTCGTTAGCAAGGCCTGCATGGTGTTAGGCTTATACAATACAGCCACAGAGTATTGGACTTACGCAGTGGAGCCAGTGATTAGTGGTCCTTGTGTTTGATGAGAAACATTTGGTTTCACTCAGTCCATGTTTCCCCCCTTTGAGGTTTATCTAAGAAGTTAGTCAATGCAACTGCAGGGGAGTGGGGAGTGCATCCTTTGATACACTCCGTGCTTCCTTAGGTGACATTCCTTAGACTAACTACAGAGGCTACAGCTTCTCCTTGGGGTTTTCTGTGTCGATGAATGTTTGAGGCATTCCTTCAGTTCCTTACACATATCCAAAAACCCATTGCACTAACAGGTGTTGCACAAAACAAAGAAACAGTCCCGAAGAGCTTATATACAACAATTCAAGCATAATAGGCCATACTCTTATCTCACAAATACCTTTCATGCTAATACTCATCCCTGCAGAATGTTTTCTTCCAACAGCACCCTCTCAGTATTTTCCCAAGTTCTCTTGTCCCTGCTCAGGTATTCCCTAGGTGAAGCTCTGAGTGTTAGAGAAGGGGCTTCAGAATTCAGAGCCAGATTTGAATATATCTTTTCTGTATATATAACTGTGGATCCCACAAGGGAAAAAAAACCCAACCAGCAGCAAACTGAAAGCAAAGTTATTTGTCAGGGCTGGTGTATCCTGTATATTCAGGCACTCACAGAAAGGAAAAAAGAATAGCTAGGGTAGCAGAGTACAGCAAAGTTATAAGTAAAGAAGTATAGATACCACACATTTTTCCCAATCATAGCCAAGAAAGACAAGTGCTTTCCTATCACAAATGATGCAAAAGCCTTTATTGGATATAAACATCTCCAAGGATGCAGTTCCTTCGCTACTCAAATGACTTATCATTTTGGTTATTTTCTTTACGCTCATCCCAGTTTGTTTCTCAGTTAAACAATGTCTTTGTTTTCTGTACTAGTGCGACAGTGTCTCTTTCCCCCACCCCCAAAGTCAGGAGGTGAACTGCTGAGTTCTAGAGCTGAAATAAAGATTCCATTTGTTAAGTTACCATTGCCTAGAGCTGTACATTTGTCATTTAATAGCAGTAGTGGAGTAGCAGCTCCAGACCTTATGTATGTTAAATGACTCAGTAGTGAAAAGTAGAGAAGCAGTGAATTGACTCCTATTTTCCCTTAAACAGGAATGGTCAGAAATATATGATACCACCACCAGCAGTATTACTGCATGTCATACTTCTCTCAGAACAGGGGATCTGGCAAGCTTTAGGAATTTAGAAGATACTCAGGCAATAGGACAAGGCTTGTTTTCCTTTCTCAAAGGAACTTGCCAGTGTCTAGCCACTGATTCATGATCTCAGCCTCAGCTACAGCATACCTGATGGTAGACTTCAAACCGTCAGTTAAATCTTGCTTCCTCCTAGGTGTTCCCAAGTCTTCTCACTCTCAAGGAAGCACCAATAGAGAATATTTTGTTAAAGTCAAAGCAGAAGTGTACAGAACCGCAGAAGTCAGCGTTCTCTAAGCAGAAGCATAAAACTGATAACAGCATAGACAAAACTAAAGACAACCCAAGTTCATAATTAGAACTTTGGCTGTTTTCTGTTTCTGTCAAATGAGTGACTTTATGGAGTGATTCATGTTTTTCTTCAGATGACTCTTTATCTTTTGCTTTTCTCTCAGTATTATTGACATTTTTATTTTAATTTTTCACAACCCACTTAAGAATCCCGTGTTCATAACTTCTATGGCTCACACATAGTCATACATTCAAAAGCAACTGTGTATGTTCATGTTTCAGAGCAGTGGTGATCAGATTTACTGTAGTGAGCTCAAGTACTATTCATGACAACTAGTTATGCTCTCTTAACCACAATATCTTCTCACTAGGGTAAATAACTATGGCCAGGCTCTGTGCTAGTATAAGACAACACTTTTTTCCTCAACTGAGCTAGACATATGCCCTTAAGGTTCCTATGGCTGTGCTTCAATGAGCACTTTAAACCCAGTATAAGCTAGAACAAGCAACTCAGTGAAGCCCAGCCTCCCTTTGTCCAGCTCTCTTGTTCCTACCCTTGTGCCATCTCCCATGTGCCCACACAAGCGTTTATGTGACTGTGTGGTAAGCCAAAGGGGGAAACTGATCAACCCATCTGAAAGTTAATCCAGCATGAGAAGGAAAAAAGATTTAACTAGATCACTTCCCCAGTCTAGTTCACTGTAAAGCTATGCAAAAGCTTTGTCAACCAAAGAGAAGGTTGAAAAGTGGCACAACCACAGAGCACTTTTAACATCCAGTGACTGACAGTCATAGGTACTTAGGAGTTTAGAAACCATTTCCAGATTTTTGTGCCTGGTTCTTTGGAAGGAGAGAAATTTGTTCTTTTTTTCCTCCCCTCTTAAACTCAGACAGGCATGTGTTTAAGGGAAGGTTGTGGAAGCTAACACTTCTGTTCCCAGACCTTTTGAAGACGTTTGCTTAGCCCCTTGCCAGCTGGCTTATGTAATGGCTGAAAGGGTAAGGCCAGTTCCCTGAGCTCCATGTTACTCTTTGGCACCTTTAGAAATCAAGCAGAAGGATGTCACTTTGAACACACAAAATCAGAAGCACACAGTGCTACTTGGCACTCAGAAAAGGTAACGGCACACTTGCTATATTCATAGCCATGCTGAGACAGAGAATTGGAATTTGTGTCTCTTAAAAAGCCCTGGACTGAGTCTAGATACAATTCCCACCTTCCGCAGTGTCTCTGAATTTCTCACCATGTCTAAGAGAAAAGTAGAATTGACAGGAAACTGATATCAGTCTGTCTGTCAGAGGAGATAGAAAAATAAGCTTCTATCTCTCTCCCTCATCTATCTATCTATCTATCTGAGACAGAGATATGGCTCCTGGCTCTCTGTCTGTCAAATACATTATGAAAGCTATTATGTCACAAGCACAGTTCTGGCTTTGCTGAATGAATCTGTCAAGAGGGAACAGACTGCCTGGAGTGTTTTGCACACAGCTCTTGGCACTAAAAGAGCAGAATACTTGGGGGGGATATTTTTTTTTAAGGCAGTTTACTGAAGTGCAGATGTGATATTTGAAATCCAGACTTCTGTGTTGTGTGGCTTGCCATTTGGATCTCCTGTTCCATTTAGCATTGATTTACTCATCTCATTTTTAAAGGGAAGACCAGGTTTCAATACCAGTTTATAACCAGAAGTTCTTTTAAAAACTGTGGTGTTTGTCTTAACTGGATTGCAGAAAGGAGAAGAGGTCAGAAACCTGAAACATTACTGGTACACGTCTTGGCCAGACCAGAAGACACCAGATCAAGCCCCACCTCTGTTACAGCTTGTACTGGAAGTGGAAGAGGCCATGCAGAGTGCAGAAGAGAAGAATGCACCAGTGATTGTTCACTGCAGGTAAATAAATGTTATATCTGACTTCTAAGGGCTTCTTCACATACAGTGGCATAGTGCAGGTACTGTTGTATTGGCTATCAGTCAGACGTGGGAAATCTTGCCCAACTGATTCTGAAATGTGCTTGAACTTCTGAACTTTAATGACAATTTTCTGTTACCAAGTGTTACATTCAGATACAGAGATGAACACAGAAGCTGGTGGTGGCTCAGTTACTTGTAAGAACAGTCATTTCATTTGCCTTACCAGTAATATATGCCTTTAATGATCTTAAAAGGTCCAGTTTACCAAAGATTAACATACTGTGAATGAAATTGAGGAGGAAGGCACATGCAAGCAGAAAAACAAGAACATTCAACTTCAAGCCTCAAAAGCCCCCATTTTGTAGATTCCTTCTTTGATTTTAAAAAATCCTCATTAGGCCAAAGACAATAATTTAAGTTTAATACATAAAACAAATGAAACAGTGGCAAAGCTGATTGCAGCAAGTACTAATTAACAGACAGGAAATGTATACAATTGATAATAAACCTGAAGTATCTGTGAAAAGCCCCTGGCAAAGATGAAAACTCTTATATGGAAGAATCAGAATCTTGACAGTGGTTTGAAGCCTGATGAGAAAATTGTAATTATCAATCACAGAACAGAATAAATAGGTGAAAGGTAGATACTTCTCTTCTGTCTTCAGAAAGAAGTGGGATGATGTACTTATCACTTGTAGACATGATGAAGTACATTCCTTTGCACTGCTAACTAGGGAGCATGTCAAGCAACAACTACTAACCATTATTAAATCAGCTATACTGGATAATTTTTACCCACGAGTGTTTAAAAAAATTGGTCCATAGGCTCTAAAGCATTAAAGTTTAGTATAGCTGGATTCTAGTTCTTGGAAACTTGGAGAAATTCTAGAAGTCTAAAAGCAAGTCCTGTTTTTCCAGTATTTAGAAAGGTTAAATGTGGTTACCTGAAAATTACAAGTCAGTTCTCAGAACAATTATTCTAGGTAAATAGCAGAAAGCCTGATAAGTGATGCAGTAATCTTGCCAGGTTAATCTTCCATAATTTCAATAAAATACATTTTGCCAAATTGATCTTTGGGGTTTTTTTGAGGGATTTTACTTAGTTTTGCATAACATTTTCTAGGAAATGGCAGATGGTTGCTATCCAGAAGTCGAAGTAAATGGGTTATTATCATACAATGGGAATCTTTTTAAAGAGACTCTTGGCATGAATGGTTGGTAGCCTGGTGTCATCAAAGATCCACCTATAAGCTAATATGGAGTAATCACTAGTGAAATGTTCGTGTGATGCCACATGTCCAGTTTTTCTGCCTGTGTTTTAAAACAGATTTTGACAAATTGGGGAGAGTTCAGAGAAAAATAAGAAATGGTTTGTAAGAAGGTCCCCTTTGTCCTTGGAAATCTGTGACTCTCTAAGAGCTTCTTGAAGTATTATGGTATTTACTGCAGGTAAAGATTCTGGTCACCATGTCACTCTTGCTTTGCATACTTGTTTTGTCCTCTTGTATGGTGTCATCCCCATGACACGGTAATAACTGGGGGGGAAATGGGGCGTTTTTATTTGAAATATCTACTAAGAGACATGGTGATAGGATTATAAAGTATTTTATGTGATAACTGTGGACCAGAGCCCTTTCAGATTATTCCCAGTTGCAGTCACCTCATCTGAAGAAGGAATTTAATACCTTGCCTCTATTTGAGAGTGTTACATGTAGCAACCCATTAGCCAAGGCCTGTGTTACTCTGAGTACTGTAGCTCCTTTGACCTTTATGGGAGATTCTCTGTAGAACATAATCACTGTGGTTTTGGCCTCTAGTGACGTAAAATAATGCTCCTTTAAGAAAAAAATAGATACAAAGCTAATCATGAAGCTATTCTTAAAAGCAGCTTTGTATTAGAGGCAGGCTAGCAGTCCTGTTAAGGTCCTATGGATAATGTGCCGCTCTTGGGCAGTCTTGGAGGGATTATGACTTTTTCTCAACCACTGAGAGACTTGCAGCTTGTCCTGGGACGAGTGCTGTCTCAGTGGTGCTGTTTGCTTTATCTAAAAATGGGTGTTCCCTCCCTTTGTAAAACACTGAGGTCTGTGGATAGGAAACAGTATACAAGAGCTGTATACTGTGGCCTGTTTGGTTATGGCATCAGTTGGAAGGCGAAGGGCCTTTTTTTTAACCATTGATGTCCATCCATATGCAGCAAAGAGTCCTCTGAAACCATGAAATATTTGAAGTCTTGATGAACAAACTAGATACAGTCAAGAAAAGAGAAGTCAGGACAATGAGGTACACAGAGCTTCAGGGACAAAAAATTTAGGTCAGGTAGGTACCTCCATCACAATTATTTGAAGACTGAGATGAGTTCTTAGTGAGTAAGACCATCCCCCAAATTACTGAATTGCCTTGATTATTCCATAATAGAAGTTAAAATGATTCAAATGTAGCTGTTTCCTCAACAAGCATAAACTCAGAGTAAAAAACCTGTCTGTTTAGTCAAAGAAACAGTATTTGGACTTTGCAAGCAGCAGCTAACTGCAAACTCCATTCTTGCTTGTACGTTTGTTGCCAGTGGTTTTGTATTACGACTTTGGTGCAATCTAAATGGAAGCAGGATTTCTTGCAGTTGTCAAGTAATTATTCCTGAGTATGCTCACTTAATTATTTAACGCATAAGAAGGGCTGTCAGCTTTTGCTACTAGTTTTTTATTAGGTGATAAGATGAATTCACAGCTTCGATTGCACTGTACCTTTGAGAATAAAATCAATTCTGGTCATGAAGCAAAGATTGAATCAGATAGAAACGTGTTCAGGAAAGACAAAGAAATTTCTTTAATAGTGAATTTGTTGTATCCAACACTAATTCAGAGAATTAGTAGATTGTAGATCTGATCAGCAAATGGCATCACACTTACCATACTGCTGTTAGCTTTAATTATTTAAGCAAGGGTGTATTTCTGCTGTACCTGTGAATGAAAATATTCAAAGAAGCTATTAGGACTAAGAATCTCAAAGCAAAGGTTGCCTTCAAAGCAAGGGTTGCCCTCAAACCAAGTCTAACTAAGAAATACTGTTTAACTGGTTATTTTCGATGGTTCAGTGACAGGTTCAATGACATATTGGGCCAAACGGTACCATTTTTAGCACTGTATGTGCAATGTTCACACTTTTGCTGTGAGTAGCTCACACTTAATTGTGTTGTCCCATTGAAGTTAGTATCTTTTCCTAGTTATGGCTTTATATTCAGAAGCACCCACCTGGCAAGGGTTGGAGGGAGGAAAGGGATAATGGGGTTTGATTACTGGTTTAATGGTGCTCGTTTAACAAGAACGTTCCAAAGCCATTCTAACATCTCCACTGCCTCTCTCTGCTTTTCCCTCCCTTAGTGCAGGCATCGGGAGGACTGGCTGCTTTATTGCAACTAGTGTCTGCTGTAAACAGCTGAAGAGCGAGGGCATAGTTGACATATTGCGAACAGCCTGCCAGTTACGGTTAGACAGGTAAGAAACCCTGTTTCCTTTCCAGAAAAATAAAAAGAAAAATCATAACATTTTCCTTTATTTAAGGAGAAACAAATGGGAAGAGAGGATGAACAAAGGCAAAGGCCAAGAGAGAACATTCCTTGAAGGAAGTTGTCATGTTCTAAGTCGTTCTGACTTGTAATCTTTGCCTATTTTATGAGCAGTAAACCTTAATGAACAGCCCTAGAACTGAGCTAGATTCACGTCTGGCATCAAAATCTGCATAGCTGCACAGGGATGATCTTTCACTGGAGGAGTTGGCCCCATGTTCATACAGAAGCAAAGGCTTAAAGGTCTGCTGTACTTAAATTCAGAGCCACAGATCAGCACTTTGCTTCCAGGAGGAGTAAGGAAAACTGGCCTTGCATACTTGGAGCTGGGAGCACTGTTGGGAGGGCATGGCTGCTTGGGACATTGAGGGGAGAGGGAGACTATGCACACTCTGGAGTGTTTGCAGACATACAAAAGGAGCTGTGAAAATCTCCAGAAATTCGATGGTTTCCAGTTAAGCATTTCTTAACACATCACCTTGAGTTTGATTATGAAGTAAACAGACTTGAATTTTGCACCAGAGATGTTATTTTTCCTCTCCCACTGGTTTCAAGTGCCATCAAAACATGTCTCAGTGCTCTCTCTAATGATAATGATAAATGTAGTCGGGGGAAGAGATGTCACGAAAAACATACCAAAGATTTTTCTGAGGAAAAAAAAAAGAACCTCAACCCCACGCTGAACTTTATTTCAGAGGAGAAATTATGCTCAGTGGGAGGCAGAAAATGAAATACTTGCTGCCCTGCTGAGGCTCTGATAGACAGGGACCTGCAGGGGCTTGGAGGTTTTGCTATTTCAGTGGATTTCAGGCCAGACAAGGAAAGGCTTGTTGAGAAAAAGAGAACCAGAATATGAATAGTGAGTGCTGATTATCCATGGCCCAATGAAATATCTGGCTGGATCAGAAATATCTTGTCTCTGTGACTAATGTTACACAGGAAGATAGCCAATAGAAGGTTGAAGACACCTGCTTACAAATGTGTGTGGTACAGAAGGCCAATTAAAAATACTAGCTTTGCAGGGAGGGGGGAACTGGCAGTCATTTGCAGAGGCTGAAGAAGGGAGATCACACTTCAAGGATGTCATGGAGGGAAAGAAAGACTGCAGGGACTTCTGTAGCTGCCATGTACCTCTTAGGAGTGGGATGGGATAGGAAAAAGCCATTTAAATGTCATGGGAGAAAATACTCAAGATGGAAAGCAGTCAAATCAACATCCTTGCTACAGAAGAGCATGGTTTCTTCAAGGACTGAAAAATGGGGCTTGTAGTCTCTTGGAAGTCATGCTGCCATCCACTGTCATTTTCACTACACTGCCACAAGAGCTCTTAGTGACTTCAAAAGCAGCATGAGAGGATGAGACAGTGTCCAAGCAGCTATAGGAAGGAAGACCCTCTCTGTCTGGTGGTTACTGACTAGAGAAAATAGGGCGGGTAGGAAGGAGTCACCAGGCACTTAGAGAAAGAGGGTTGGGTGCAAGCCAGAGCAGACATTTAAATGAATGCACCTCACTGCTTCACAGCCATAGAGAGGTTGACATTATCCCTGAGAACCACATTTGAGGTTGCTGTGGAGGTGAAGGGAACAAATGTTTCTTCCCCTTCATTGGGAAGAAACATTTTCCCTTGGAAAAACCTATGCACTGGGCTTTGCACCAGTGGCCAAAAGTTGTTCCTAAAATAACCTCATATGACTAAGGAGAGGAAGTGATCATTCCTGCATCCTTCCCACAGTGCTGAGAGACATTTGCTGTCCTTTCCCACAATGCAACTCAGATTTGAAAGGTTTCTGTGGCAAATAGGGGTGAAAACATAATGTCTCTATTCTATGCCAAAGCCTGGACAGCAAGCACATGTCATGGTGTGCATGTGTGTGGGAAGAGGAGGAAGCCACCACATAGCAGGGAACCAGATAAAAAGGAAAATAATTTCCTGTGGTCAGAAACTTGATGGCCACCTTAGTGCTTCTGTTGCTACAACTTCAGGGAACAACCTCACTGTTAATGGAATTGCACAGAGAGTAATTGCCAGATATGACTAACGTTCCTTGTGTGTCATGGACTGACATAAATACATTTCAATGCTATGTGCAGCACAGAAGGACTCAGAAACAGGTCAACTGTGAGCCTGCATTAAGTATACCAGATGGGGAGGAGATGCTCAGCTAGGAAGTAGGTTCTTTAGAAACACAGTGTGTTTCCCACCTTTTCTTATTGATGAGAGGTTGGAGCATGGGTCCCTGCCCTTCTCTGCTCATTGTTAAGTGTTATTTCTAGCAGTCACTTAACAGAGTAACTGCAAGAGACTGAAGGGGGAGGTTGTCTTGCCCTGGTGCCTCCTGCACTAGACTCCCCTTTAATTTGAATTTAACATAAATACAGAATAGATAACACTGGTCTGTTCCAAATGGAAATCAAGTGCAGTCTTGCCCACTCATCTACCCCTTACTGGTATGGTTACTGTGTGACCCACAGTTGTTAAGCTGGACCCCATAGAAGAGGGCAATCCCCAAAGAGGGTGCTAGCAGTCTGCTACCAGTTTATCTAAGAGAAAGCAACTTCTCATTAGTTTCCTCTGGTGAAGGTTTCTGAGGGAATGCACCACATTTCCTCAGACTGACACAGTGTGGTTGGCTCTGGCCACCTGCAGGTTCCCATGTTCCTCAGCCCCCCTTGTCATTTCCTTTTGGCCTCCTTTTGGCACTGCGTTCCCAGGATCTGTGCACCAGCACCAGTGCTGGCACAATTCTGCATACACCTTCTGTGAATTTGAGCCATGGGGTTTAATTATTTTCGTAATGGATTATCAAGAGAATCACTGTTGATGAAGTACTCTTAGCAGACTTTTAAATGTTAGTAAGTGCTTAAAATGGACAACTTCATCCTTGTTCTTTTTGTTAATTTCTGTCTCCAGTTGTAGTACTCATGTTGATTAATATGCTACGTGCAGAAATACTCAAGCTAATGATACATGGAAAAGCAAACTGTTTCTGCTCCTGCTTGCGTTTCCTTTCAGGTTTGCAGTTTTAGAGAACAGCAAAAGCTGAAATAAAAGCTGAATCAAAACAGATTTCTGTGCTGGGAGTCTTTTAGTGATCAAGGTGTGCATGGCAGTTACAAATCTGGGTTGTCTTTGTTAAAGTTCCATTGTCTGTTCCAAAATCCTACTGGCCATCCCCTAGTTCCATGGTGAACTTGCCAAAGCACAGCATGGGATGGCACAGAGGAACGAACCTGCGTTCCAGGATGAGAAAGTTGTGTGCTGCATCAGGTGTCTGGGCTGGGCTGGCCGGGCGCTCTGTAGCCCTGAATGCAGTCCCTAGGAGAGCTCTGACATCTTGGATAATCTGCTTCCCCTTTTTATTCCCCCTGTTCCCATCTCTCCGTCTAGAGCTTTGGGGTGGGGATTGCTTTTCATTGATGATTAAAATGCTGCTTGGAGTAGAGGTACTCCAGTAATATCAATGTAGATGATGGTGTTGCCTTACTGAATGAGGGTCTCTGCCAAGAAAAATGAAGGTAAGACCCATGCCTGTCCTGACTACCTCTGTTCCTTAGTTAGTAGAGACTTTCAGAATGGAGCTCGAGGTCAGACTGCGAGCTGGTTGCAATCATTGAGCACTTTTCACTCATTTCAGGAAGCTTTTGAGTAGACCTTTTGTGTGTAACACGAGCTTTATGTTAGCTGTGCCGTTTCCTCATGTGTTTGCATGTAATAAGGCTGCTGTTTCCCTCCCCTCTTTTTCTTTCCTTTTCAGGGGAGGAATGATCCAGACTTGTGAACAGTATCAATTTGTCCATCATGTCATGAGCTTGTACGGAAAACAGCTTTCTAGAGCAGCAGAAGAATAAGTGTTCATGACATTCCTAAAGGCTAAAACCAAGAGAACTTCTGACTGCATTCAGATATATTTCAGATCTGATAAGACACACATGGTAACCTGGCTGTCTTAGCTGGAAAGAAAGATATATTATTTTACTTTGATATTGCTTTTATGCTCTTGTTTGCATTGACATTTAAGAGCTGAGGTACGCCTTGTCTTAAACATACGTGACAGGACATAATATTCACCAAAAAAGGCTTATTTATACTGTAAATAAGAATAGTAGCTTCATTTGTTACAAAAGCAAGAAAAAAATCAGAAAAAAATCCACTGTCTTCAGTTTGCTATTTTTAAAAGATCATTGCTAATATATCCAAATACAGTGTGAAACTTTTTGAATTGTCATGCTGAAATGTGCCGTATGTTGACTAAGCTTGAAAGTAACTTTTTGCCTCTTTCTGATTGTTTTTACATATAAAATTACCGAATACTGTGTATATCGTAAACCTTCTGAGCCTCTGCATTGAAAGATTCAAGTAGATTCACATTGAAATGATGTTTCACACATCATGTTTGCTTGTTTATTTTTTCTAAAGCAGTCCACCACCAGTGTTACCAGAACTAAGGGGAAAAAATATTTCAATGATGTGAGTCAAATTCATACCTCCAGTTCTTACCAGCAATGTATCCCAGTATCATGACAGCTGGGTCAATCTGAGGTAAATAGTAGAAGTTAATTTGAACACAGATTCTTCATGCTTTACCTTTTCTTTGTCAATATTTTGGCATCTCAGTCTGCAACCAGATTTGATTTTTCTCTTTTTACGTAGTCAGACCACAATCCAGACACAATTTCCCCTGAAATTTGAGGTTTGAAACCAGGTGAGGAATTCTGTGAGTTGAGTTCATCTTTATTAAAAATGTAATAATAAAATCACTTGTATTCTATGAATTTAAACTTGTTTCAAAGCTTTGAGGGGGACTGGGTGCCCAGTGCTTGTTAAAATTAACACAAAGCCTATAGGCAGCTTTAAAAAAAAAAATCAGTCTGAATGTGTTCGCTGCTTTTTGATAAATTTGCCCTCAGATCAAATTTAGACAATCATTAGCCATTCTAATCACTAGTCCAGGCAGCAGTGTTTCTTTTCCAATAATACAGACTGCTGCCAATGCTATTCTTTTTAGACCTTAATCAGGCTATGAAGACTGTAGTTTGTGTTTAATGCTTAGAGGTAAGCACATGTTTAAGTGCTTTATTGAGTAGAGAAAAATGGAGGTACACAGGACCCTTAACTTGAAAGATGAGCGTTTTGTGAATAGAGGCTGTAATGATCTACTAAAAATATTTTTGCTTCTCTTTATTTGTAACAATAACCAAAACCCACTGCTTTTATTAGTGCAGGAGATTCTGAGAATTTACTGCACTTCTTAATCAGGAGAAGGTAAAGCAGCTCTCAGAACAATAAGGGCTGATCCTGCTCCCACTGAGGTTTTGCCATTGACGTCAGTAGGTGCAGGGTAGGGCCTGAAATGTTATGCCTACAACTTCATCACTGTGGGGAGAGTTTCCCAGTATTTCAGTACACATCCTTTGTGTTTATTCTGTATCCATGAACCTGTAAAAAATCCTGTCAGCAGGGTTTGCATGAATGTGTGGCAAAATGTGTTATCTTTAAACCACTTGATTTTATTGCTGTATTTAAAATATTTCCTTCAGTGAGAAACTAGCAGGAAGAACTGGCATTCTTTTTAAAAATACTGGTGGTAGTCATTAAATAGAGCAATAAACTTAAGCTTTTGAGCATAACATGACTGTTAGTTTTATGTAAACTTGCTAGCTGTATTCTCCCCACTGCTACTGGTTCTTTCAAAGGGGTAACACTATTCCATCTAAGCACTCCTTAGAAATAACAAAAGCACCACTGATCTGAGTAACATTGTAAGTGGAACTCCCTTTAAATGTTTTCAGCTGTTCGGTGCCCTTCAGTGTCAAAACTGACTCAGTGAATAAAACTACTTGTTCTGTGATCAGCTTTCTGTGCATCTGCTAAAGAATATTTGTTGATTGATAGGAGTGCGCATATAGGAGTGAAGTTCAATGTATAAGTTGCTTCCTGTACAAGGAGACTTTCTAGAGGGGACTTGCTTTACAGCAAACAGGGTATAAAGGGCTCTAAAATACTGACTTTAAGGTCCTTGTGCAGACCCTCAGCAGGTACTAGTTGTCAATGCTTCACTGACTTTAGTAGAAGTGAATGAAGGAAATCTAGCGTGCCTGTGCACTTTCATTCTACATCTGTGGAATATCCTGAGAGAGCGATCATTGATAAAATCAGGCTGCTTTGCATCAGTTCACAAGTACAAAGCAAACATCAGCCTAGTCGCAGAGTCTGGTTATGAGGGCTGCACTGCTGCCATCTCACACCAGGCAAGAGCATACCACTTGGTCAGGATCAAAATATTCAAATGCCTCTTGAAGCATTATTTTGTCTAAGAGATTTGGAGCTAATCCTCCTATTTACTCTTTGGCCTTACTGTAATTAACTTTTTTTTTCTCTCTCTTTAAAAAATAGAATTTGAGGTCTGAAGGACCTTATATCAGCTGTTCTGATCTCTTCTGATGGCAGAGGTAATCTTAAGAAATATTTAGGATTAGCAGAAACGAGCTCTGGCCATGCAGAAGCACTTGAGATGAGTGGGGCTGCTGCTTCTGTAATCAGTAGGTTTGAAACTGAGCTGAAAATAGGAACTAAGCTCAGCTATGTGACCTACTAGACTTCTGTTTTTAATGGGCACTCTATTAAAAAAAAATTCCTGGCACACTTACCTGCTCTGTCCAGCTCACCATCCAGACCTCTGTACTGGAGACTACAGCATTGATACCTACAACACAGTTGTTTCCCAGAGGACTGAAGCCCTCTCTCCAGGTGGGTTAGTGTATAAAAAACTTGAGATTATTTTATTTAGAACCAACTGTGATGTTTTTTGTTTCATAAGTTTTTTCACACTTTGTGAACAGGGCAGGGCCTAGCTCAATGCCTCGCTTGTTTGCTGGTCATTTGGTTATTGGCTATCACACTTAAGCAGTGTTATCCTGTTTATGTGGTAACAGATTAATGACACAGTCTGTCCTTTTGTAGGTACTCTGAGATCAGCAGATACACAGTTACGTAAAACAAAAACTAAGATTGCACTTCACAGCAAGAGCTGTCCCCAGGTAAAGCACATGTCTGACTCTCTGAAGGTTTGAGATAAAGATGACTTGATCAAATTATTCTGAAACATCAACTACCTAGCAGGTCATGTACAGTAGTCACATTTATTTGCAAGACTTCCAAAAGTAGTTAACAGTTCAAGGTTTTTCCTCTACAATTAGTTTACTTCGGAAAATCTTAACCTGTGAATTTGCAGTTGCAGAAGGGCTTGAGACTGAAGAGATCACTAAAGGGGATCTTGGTTCCTGTCACTTCCCTGCTGTCTCTGTAGTGGAGAAACCACGCAGCGTGCACACAGGTGCTCTTAGAAAGTGTATATCTGTTGATTGGTGAGTTGTCAGGTTTTAGAGGTGGACCTGCGCTATTATTTTTGGTGTGTTTATTTTATTTTATATTACTTTATCCCTGGAAACCATTTTAAACAAAGGGAAGTGGTAAATTTACGATTTGTTAATCATAACTGTGTGTCTCTATTTTTGACGTGAAACATGCTTTATACATTTGCTAGGGAGAGAAAAACAAAACACTTTTTCTGAGATACACTGGGGATAACCTTGTTTCTTCTCCTAAGTCTGTAGATGTTTATTTGCCGATGTCTGCAAGAGTGACTATCAACTTATGATAATGTAGGGCAGCTCAGAAGTTCTGCAAGAAAAAATACTGCTCCATTCAAAACAACAGCAGAAATATGTGAATGAAAGCTGCATTTGCAGCTTTGTGCATAAGGGACAGGCAGTCAAAGAACTGCATGCTCTCAACACAAGCGTTGATTTCTAATGTCTCAGAGTGAATTTCACATACTCACAAAGAGATGAATTCCTTCTGTTAGACACAAGGAAAGAGAAGAGTCCACTCTCCTCTGAGTACTGATACAGATCAGGCTCCAGCACCCGGATAAAAACAGATGCCACATTCTCATGGCATGGTGTGAAAGTCACAGAAGGGGGTATGATTAACTTCAGTGCAGAAGACCTGCCCAAGCTTGTGCACCATGTAATCCCCAGCAGGGCAGCAGTGTCAGGTTTATTCAGTTGATAGCAAAGCTGAATGCAGAGAAAGGCTGAATTATTTACTCAAAATTAAAAGCCATGTTGGCACTGGAGCTGGCAATATGGCTCAGAGCATTTAAGAAGATAAAGTCTGCCAAGGACTCGGGTATTGCAATTCCCAGCCCTTTCTCTTCCCTGGACCGTGCTACTCAACTTCTGTGTTCCTATTGCTTCTTTATCTCTTATCTGCCTGTTGCTTCTTAGGCTTAAAATAGAGTTAAATGAGTCACTGTATTGCACTAGTTTGAACCCAGTATGTTGACAGCCACTGTTTTCCAGGGATCATCTCTTCCCTTGGAGAGAGCCTGTCTTGCTAAACACTCTTCAGAGGGATCAGACTCTTCTGACTACCTTTTGATCTCAATACATCTCAGAATTTTGGGGACAGAGTAGTCTGCAGTACTGTGCATCTTACTAAAGGCATTTCTCCTTTGGGAAACAGTAGTGTTTGCCTGAGTCAAAGTCTTCTTATTATGTCTGACCTTAACTCCCATAGTCCCAGTAGCAGCTGCAAGGTGTCTTCTTTCCTCTGAGAAGGCAAAGACAACACTTGTCTCCAGGGAAAAAAATCCTGCATAGATCCTTTTGCTCTTTCTCCTTTGCTTGTTTGCCTCTGAAGTGGACGCAAGGAAGACTGTCAGGAATTAAGTCAAAACTAACAATAAAAAATAAACAGAACAACACAAACCTCCCCTTGTAAATTAGCTTTCACTTCTTTTGTCTCAAAAGAAAACCAGATGTGATCGGTTTCACTACATCCACTGTCTTTGTGGTCTTTAGGCTGTTGAGAGGAATATGGCAAGCAAACACTCAAGCATCACAAAGGTCAGGGTAATGAAGAGATCATTCAGTCACTCACCTCCTTGTTGAGGCCTATGCCTGGCAGGGTGGCCAGACTTAACGATCCACACTGAAAGATCTTTTCATTCACATGCATTGGTTTTCCCCCACAGCAGTGTGTGTGCATACGCAGGTGCCCACTTGGGCCACAGTGGCTGGTGTAAGAACAGAAGCATGAGGGAGGATTCACAAGCACTGTGAAATGAACATGGAAAGGGACTGCCTGGTTTTTGAGGCAGTTTGGATAGGTGGGAGGGGTTGGATTGGGTTGGCAGTGTTTTGGTTTTGTTGGGGAAAATGTGACTTCCAGCCCAGATACTAGGTTTCTCTGTATCTGTCTTGGGCTCTTGTACCTGAATTAGAATATTGAAGAGGTAAGTGGAGGTTAGTTCCTTGATAGATTTATTAGACAAACAATAAATAATACTTTATCTACAGCATGACTGATCCCATTTCCATGCACTTCTGATTTGATAAATGCATCTGTGTTAATAAGAACACTAACTTCAAGAGAAGGGAGCACAGAGCCTCTGACTTGCTGGAATCCTTTAGCCTGCGAACTACAGCATGTGTTTATTTTGGCTGTCTGTATATGGTGTTTTTTGCTCACTGGAAAAGTTGACAATGTTTCAACTTCTGCACATGTTTTTCTTGATTTTTGTTAAAATTTTACCTTCCTCTTTCTTTCCTAGACTAGCAGAAATCATCTTAAAATCATCAGAAAAGGTGTCATATTCCTGCAAGGTTTTGCCGTTGCTTTTTCCAGAGTTTACGCCTAGAATTATTCATGTCAGTCTCTGGAAGTTGGCTAGATTTTGATGTTCTTGGTTTTCTAAGTTCCTGTGTTTTGCAAAGCATAACCCAGGTGCCTCCTGCACTAGACTTCCTTTTCATTTGAATTTAACATAAATACAGAATAGATAACAGCGGTCTGTTCCAAATGGAAATCAAATGCGGTCATTAAACAATTAAGCAGTTTATTGCCACTAGTTCAGCCGTCGTTGCAAGCAAGATTGTGTCCTTCAGAATGGATAGATCCATATACACGTAAAATGGCTTCTTGTACCTGCACTATTTCAGCACTGATGCTGTTAACACTAGTAAAATAAGAGAGCTAAATACACAGGCTGAGATCTGTAATTCATTCGCTTCTTGAAAAGTACCTTACTCGTTGGGAATGAAGTCCTTCTCAGTATGAAGAAGGGTGACAGAATCTCAGACTTACTAAGGTGTAGAAAACTGGTTAAAGAGTGACCTCTGTAATCTAAAGTTAGAAAAACTGATTTTCTAATGAGCTTAGTCCCTGTTTGAGTAATGAACTGGCTGGACTTGGAAATGGTGGGAAGTGCTGCCTGTATAACTTAAAAATAACCAAAGCCAAAGCTTGGCTGTTTCACTGAGGTCTGAAAGGAGCACTGGAGCCTGACCTAAACACCGAAGCAGCATTTGTTGAATGTTGTAACTGTTTGAAACCTGGACCCACATTATTTTGTTTTTAACATGAAAAACAAGACTGGTAAATTGTTTAATAGTCTGGCTTTGATCAAAGTTTTGAAATGGCGTCACAATTATAAGAAAACCTGGGATTGGGGAGGTAATGTTTGTTTTTAAATAAAAAGGTGTTTTTGGCCTACAGAAGGTTTACTCCTTTTAGCCTCATACTTGAAGTTTTATCATCCTGTTATTCCAAGAATGAGAAACTGCTGAAGCCAGTGTAAAGGATGTAACACCACAGCCCACAAGAGGCCAGTATGTATTTAAATTTTGAACTACTCAAAGCCGTATTTTTCCAGTGTAAAGGGATGCAGGCATCTCCCTAGGAATGCAACAATCTACGGGACTTCACGTGACACAGAAGGGTCAGTGATGGTCTTGAAAGCTCCTGTCTCTTATTAGGAATGATCAGGACCTTAGCAGCTGGGAAAAAAAGGTAAAATAAACATATGTTTTCAGTAATGTCCTAATACTTTGTATTCTGTGGCTGTGGGCAGGCAGGGTGGAAATTGGCTGTGTGGGATCAGTAGCTTCAGTCTCATATCTGCTTTTCCTTTCCTTCCCTTTCCTTTTCAAGAAAGGAACCTTGTGACGTACCACTCTGACATATAACTCCTTGAAACACTTAAAATCAGGAGTAAAAGAGCTGGTAAAGGTATGGTGTCGGGAAGACTCATTTGCCTACAACAGAATTAGTTAAACTTGTCTAACTCTTGTCTTCTGTAACTGAAACTAAAATTACCATTTACTTGCACCAAGTCTTTGTTGTGTGTACTTCAGTGGTACTGACAGGTCTTTTCTTGAGATCTGGTGTGCCTTGTAAATGTGAACTCAATCTGTTTAATAGCAGACATAGTAAATACGGTGTGATAGCCCCACTATATGTGATGACTGAATTAATCTCTCTGCAGAGTGCCCATGGGTTGATTCATGGTGTATCTGTGTTCCTAAGCACAGAGGGTCATCTGCATTACCATTTTGGTTTTTTTCTTGCCCACAGTCAACGTATGGGCAAGTTGAGTCATGGTGATGGGCGGTATCAAGTGCAACCTTTTGGGGTCTGGAAGTTTGTTCCAGTCTCATCAAGAAACAGGAAATCTTATAATCTGTCATGGTTTCCAAAAGCTCATCACTTACTATTAAGGGCAATTTTTCTAAGAGAGTGCTTGCTCTCCTGACTGAAGGATAACAAAAGGTAATAGCCCAGCAGTTTAGAAAAAATCTGTTTCTTACCAGCCATTTCTGCTCCTTAGCTGGCACAGGCTACTAGATTTCAGCCTGTAACATTTTGATGTTCAGAAAATCTGTGGCCGAGGCTGAAAATTTTGATCAGGCAAAAGAAATATAAGTAAAGGGAATTCCATTTTTAAGGTGAAAGGAGGAACTGTTAAAATGGTGAGATGGCCTTTAAACTGTGTCACTGTGAGCTTTGCAGGATTTGAAAATGCAAATAAATCCAAAGGTATGCAGAGAGTTGTGCAGTGGAGCAGGTGAGTAAAGCAGCATGCTCTATGCCTTTTCATTTTAGCACTTGGTGCTACTGGTGTGGATTTGCACCATAATGACTGAGGGCAAAATAGGCTCTTTTCTAGGGCATTTGGGATTACACAGTAACATCTTGTCTCTTCCTAACCAGCCCCAATCATTGCTATCACTAACAGCAGTGTAAGAGTGAGAGGGTAAGAACAGAGCAGTGAGAGAGGGTGGTAAGGGCGGGGGGGAACACCTTTGGGCAGACCAGGCAAAAGCAAGAGTAATGTCTTTCTCGTGGCTTCTTGATTTGTAGGGAAGAGTTTAAAAATTGTGCCTCTGGGAGAAAATTTCTGAGCAGAAGAGGTAAGACGTATCAGGGTCTAGAGATGTATGATACCTCTGTAAAAATTTAGAGGGTATATGGAGATACATAGTCTCGGATAGAGACTCTTCACTTGTCTTCTGTGCATAAGGAGTTGAAGAACATTTGTCTCACCTACTGGAGACAAAGGCCAGCAAGGAGACCAGGGTATATATTTTCTGATAAGGAAAAGGATCTCCTTGGGAGGATGCCCAAAACAGAGCACTTTTGGCACAGCTATAATTTCTGCTGGCAACCAAGCAAAGTCTCAAGGTCATATGGTCTTAACATTGTCTTCCCTGTGGACTGTATCAGCTAGGTTGCAGTGCATAATTATAGCTTTATCATTTGTGCCCCCAAATCTTGGAAAGGCTTGTGTTGCGGGTTGATTTCCTTCTGCCCCAAAATCCTTCAGCAGGACACAACTGTGTCAGAGACTACCATTCCTTACTGTATCTGTCTTGCCAAGAAAAACCTTTTAAAACTAGGGAGCTAGAATTTCTAGATGACAGCACCCATTCCTCAAGGACTAGAATAGTCCCTTTTCTCCAAACTGCCTCCCATGCTAGGACCAGTCTTGGCATAGCTATAGGCAGCAGAGGCCCCACTGGAAACAGGCTACATGGTGACCAAATTTTTTCCCATAGTATGGTCACATTGCTTCCCTCGGTGATGCACACCAAGCTGACAGAAGGTGGGCTGCATCTGTTTGCCTTCTGCTGAGGGAGAAGTGAGGATTTTTGTTCTTCTCAAAGGCCAGCATGATCTACCTGCTATTGCAAGACTACAGGTATTGCCCCTGCATCAGCTATTGCCTTTGATTAGAAACATTTTGTCTTGCTTTGATTATCTTGGCTTAAAGCAACCTCCTTACTGTATCACCACTGCAGTGAGGACAATGACACAGTTCCCAGCTACATTCACTGAGTGCAGAGTGTGCACAGCCCCTTGTAGCATTCCCATATCCGACTGTATGTGATACACTTAGGGGAGCTGGGGTGGTCCTTGGTTAAGGAAAAGTGCAATGAAATAGTCTAAATGAGTAAACTGGAATAATCCAAGCTGCTAGTAGGGTTTCCACTGATATTCCTGGTGTAGAACAGAGACCTTTTACTATTAATGACAGAAAAATATCTCAGTTCCAGTGAGGTGTTTGCATGGAGCTGTTAGAAATGAGTATTCAGGGCCAGTTCCTTAGTAGTTAGTCTGGCTGGAAAAAAAATACAGTTTTACCTGAATTGAAGAACTAGTTCTTATAAAAGCAAACTAAATGGTTTCAATCTGATAGAAAAATGCAGCTCTTTGGAGCCTCCTGAAATGAACAGTTTAAAGGAGGAGGATTTGTCTTACACTATGGGCATTTGTCTAGGCATAGGGCATGAGCAGCACTCAGGAGCTTAGTACAGCTTTTGCAGAACAGAGTAAGTCCTAATGGACCTTTGGATACATCCAGTTTTGATACCTTTCTTGAACGATATCTAACCCCTGTGCAGCAAGGCAGACCAATTTTCCCATTGTGTAGATGACATGATGGGTACAGAGAGCACAAATTACTTGCCCAAAAGCCTGCAGAAAGACAAAAGAAGCAAGGAATCTCCTATGGCCAGCTAGCACTTCCTACTGCACAAACCTTTCCCTCCCAAGAGTTTTAACTAACTGGGGCAATTCTCCATGTAACTTTACATTTCAGGGCTTCTTGTTATATCCGCTCTTTCCCACTCCCGGTAAATCTTCAAACAGTACCTCTCTGTTCTGCTTTATTAACATATTTTTTCCCCAACAAAAGAAGTTGTTTCTAGGAAGTCTTCTGCCTTATTGGAGTCTTTTAGCATGGTGATGTGCTCCTTTGAGATCCTTGCTGGAGAAAGCATTCCTGAATTTGTGGAAAAACCTTGTCTACTGACAACACCTGAGGGTGAGTAACAACAAATTCTGGTGAAAGACAGTTCTTTACCTAGTACGTGCCAACAACTGACTGCATATTCAGGTGCTCTTAGTTGTATTTACCCACCTCGTGCAAGGAAATACATACGGTCCATCATCTACAACTGGAAGAGTGGTAAACAAAAACAGGTGCAAACTGCAGTTACCTATACCCATCCTCACTGTTTTTACAGATTTGTCATGGATCAGTCAAAACCAGTGGGAAAGCTGCTGTTCATTTTAGCTGCTGGAAACTTGTCCTTATTGATTTAAATACAGCAGTCCTTGTTTATGCAAAACTCACGATCGAATGATTTGGCTGGGGCTGGAAGATTGTTACCCTTAATGCATAAGTAAATAAGCCTTTCCATCATGTATAATCTCTCCCATATGACTGATCTGTGACTATCTAAAGTGACAGAAAGATCATATGAGTCTTCATTATATATCAGAAATCATTCCTGTCAGTGTGCAGAGCACTGCTAATGAACAGATTTCATTCACAGAACGGTGATGGATGTGAAGTTGTAATAAGTACAGTAAGTAAAACAAGGTTAATCTAGTCTCCTCCATAAAGCAGACAGGAAAAGAAAGCATGCATTTAAAATAAACCAAACAGAGAAAGTAGGCAACAGGCCCCTGTCCCATTTCACTCAATCATTTATTAATTCCAATGTTTCTTCTGGAATTTTAGGAGACAAAGCAATATTCTGAGCTAAAGTTAAAAGTAAACCAAAGCCTAATGTAACATGGAAGAGTGGGTACCAATAGAAGGATCCAGAATGTTTTTGACAGTATTTTTAAGAAGTATGTGCTAAGGTAACACATCTTTTTTTCTTGCCATTATCTTTTTTTTTCCCCTATTCCCACAATAAAAACTGTAAAAAGGAAAAACTTAAGCACTATAGCGGCAATAAAAATGTCTCCATTTGCAGTCAGCCTACTGCAGTAGTGCTACTTTCAAATGCTGCTGTGTGTTTATAGGGCAGTGTTTCTGTTCAACAGAAAAAAGAGTATCAGAGCAGGACCCAGTATTTTTGTTACTTAGTTTTGTATTTAGCATGGTGAGGCCCTAATGCCTCTTGTGTGTCGTTCAGACAAAACCAATGCTAAATCTTAATAATTCATAATAGTATTCAGGCCATGTGTCCCAGTTCAGGCCTGTTTAATTTGTGATGTCCCATGGCTGCAGAAGTTCTCCCCTTCTGTTCTTTTCCTTGCTTCCCATGCTGTGTCCCTTTCTCTCCCCTTTCCTTAATTCTTAGTCCACTCTAATTCACCTCTTCTCTCAGGCAGTCCTTGTTTATAAGTCTGCCAGCTGGGGCAGGTCAAACTCTCTTTGTCTTTTCCTACAGTACTCCAGAGTCTGAAGTCCAGCAGCTTCCATTCACCTTCCTCTGCTCTCTGTATTGCTTATGCAGTTCAGGGGTAATACTTCCAGTGCAGAGCACCAGAATAAAAAGATGACTTTCAGAAGAAATGTGGCTTCATTTTGCTCTCTTAAGGCAAGAATGGTCCTGATCCAAATTACATCACTGTCAGTGGGAAGACTTCTGTGTGTTTCTGGGGCTTTGGGAAGGCTGGGAGAGATCTTTAGGGAGGAGGAAGCATTGGATTTGGCCTCAAAATTTCTGCCCTCAGAGATTCTGCATTTTCAACAGATAAGAATCATATGGGTATGAACTATTTGCTGTCCATCACCAGTGTGAATGCAAAGATGTAGGCACCTACAGTCCTCTTGTGGCCAGCAAGAAACTCCCTGTTATGCTGAGAGTGATAGGCAGTCTTTGTTCTCAGATGCACGAGGTTCTGTGTACAGTGTCAGCATCTGCAGACAAACATTTGAGGGTCAAAACTGGTGGACCAAACTGTGACCTACTTTCTTTTCTTACATGTCTTTGCAACAATCACTGGGCTTTTTAGGCTCAAACAGAAATCCAACATTGTACAAGTCATAAACCAACCCACAATTACCAGAGCAGCCATGTGAAAACACCTTTCATGAGATAGCAGATTTCAGTTTGAAGCCTAGTTATTACACATAATAAGCCAAATTCTCCACTGACGTCAGTGTGGCAGAGGTGTGAGTCACTACTGAATTTGGACCAGTTTTAGTGGAAAAGATGGGAATGATAAAATGCACCTTGGCACTGTCCTTTTGGTGGAAGTGAACTTGCTCAATGTTACAGGGCTTGGGAGTGAGTGGATGGGCCTGGGCATAATGAGAACGATCTTTTTTCATCTGCATATGCTTCCTACAAGCAGCCAAATGTGTGCCTGCTATTTGAAAGAAAACCAACCACATTATATTCAGCAAACTTTCTTTAAATCAATGCTGAGTAAAAGCGATGCTGCCCACCTGCCTTACCTTTTATTGCAGTAGGACCATCTCTTAAAGATAAGCTTTGCCATAAGTACCATTTTTTAAGTATACTACTTACCTTTTTGATAAAGGCCTTAGCAGGACTTAGGCACATGCTGTTTGGTAGCATGGTAATTACCTTAAACCAAATAGTGATCCTGTGCCCGGCACTGCAGCGCTCTTGACAGATAAGGCAGGAAGATGTCAGTCCTCCTTAAGTTTGCCAAATGGTTCTAGGTATGCTGGTAGATGTTATCTGCAGTTGCCTGAAACCATGTACTTTTCAATGACCTACAATAAAGGAGAGGAAAAAAAGCAGAGCTAAGACAGAAGAACTGAACAGAAAAGCAGTGTGTCTGTTGGTAATCAGCTTTGTAGGATTACATGCAACTTTTGCTGAACATTATGAACCATAGTTAGCTTAATTTCTACTGAAGCTGAAGGAATGAATTGATCTTTTTGCTGCCACTCAAGAAAGAAATCAAAATGACTTCACTGACGTCTTGCTATTTAGTGTAGGAAATTAGAGATCAGGAACTAAAAATAAAAGAATGAATGTTTGTCTTTTTGATATTTTCACAGGTGGGCCCCTAACTCCTGACAGAACTGAAACCACTGAAAGTGACTGAATGACAGACAGCAGCGTTTGAAATCCACCTGCCAAAGAAAATGCAAAACTTCACCTAGAAATTCAATGGGAAAGAGTTGAAGCAGCATGTCAAGTATGAAATTATCACATCTGATGATAGATTGGCCCACACTGTGAAAACAAAAGGCATTCAGTCCAGTGACTTTAAAGAACTCAATGTTCAGACTGGAGATCTAGTGCAGAACACTCTGCTCTTCATTGATCATAAGTAATGCAAAGTAAGCCTCTTTGGGCAGTGGGTGGTTCAAACGCAAGATAGCAGGGTTTGAGCTGAAAAATCATAAAGCTAAAACACAAAACCCCAGAACCTGGGCTGAGAAGACTGGGAGCTGCAGTCTCGTAAAGCTAGTCTGTGGATGGGCAAGCAGAGGAGCATCAAGACCTCCTTTTCACACTGGAAGTGAAGTCCCAAGCCTGGAATCTCTCCTGCAGAGGAGTCCACGTTCTATCCTGCAAAGGCAAAGCCACTTGTTTTGATTTGTAAGGTGCTTGCTGGTATGTGCCATTTTTGCTTGTCAACCCTTTCCCCTTTCCCAGGGGTTCCAATTCAGTTTGTCAATCTTAAGAACACCCAAGTGAAAAAGAAAACAAAAGCCTGCCAAAGTATGTGCTGACTTCTGAAGATGTCACCCTGAAGGGGATGAAGAATGGACACGTGATTGAGGGGTCTCCTAAGTACACCACGAAGCGTGAAGGGAAGAGCAGAGAGCTTCTCATTAATGCTGCTGAGCTGAGTGACTCAGGAGATTGCACAGCGATGGTAGGCAGGGACCCTAATGAGCAGTGCAGCAGTGCCAGCATAACTGTGGCAGGTAAGTGTGAATAGCTCAAGAGAGGGAGGAGGAGGAGGAATAGTAGTCTTTACACTGTTCTTCGGTGAACTCTGCCGAGGAACAGTGCTGCTTTGCTATAACAGCTAGGAAACTGATGAGAAATAACACTGCTCTGCAGTCTATTTATTATTTAACATAGAATAAGCCACTAGTCTGTGCCCCCTCTTGGTATCATGAAGGTAATAATTAAGGATTTCCCTTTGCTGTATAAAGCGGTAGAAACATAAAGCAGTATATCTTCCATTTAAGTCCTTGCATGTGTCACCTAAACCAGCCTAGTAAAAAGCGTAGCATGTTTTTTATTTTAATCAGGGTTGTCCTAATGAATTCTTATCCTGATTCTTTAAAGCAACCCATGGGACATTTGACTGCAGTCTGCTGAGGACCAGCAGCACAACATGAGGCTGGTAAATATGTAATATCACTTTTGTGAATTAATTTTGCAGTAGCATTATTAATGCTGTAAACTTAAGTCTGTGATCCTTACAGAAAGACACAAGGCTAAGAGCAGGAGGAAAAATTGGAAAGCTTAGCTACATGCTCTCAGATTAGGCCGGAGAAGAATTTCAAGCTTAGGGTATGGATTTTAGTGGCTGTTAGTATTTGAGATGACTTCTGTTAGATGTGGACCAGCTTTGAGATATGCCCAGGTGCCTTCCATATAAAGTACAGCATTTTAAGACCATTTTAAAATGAACTGCATGGAAGGAGGATAAAATTATATTAGTGCATCCTTCACAGGTTCAGGAACAACTGAGTATTCAGCTGGTAGCATAGTAAGAAGGAGACTTCAGGGGCCAAAAGAGGCTCAGCTGTGAGGTCAGACAGATTTTTCTCATGTGGAAGATTGATCTGCAGTAGTGCCCACCCCTGACAGGTGTCTCTGTGGGGCTGGTCTCTTCCTAATAGTCCGGCATTTTCTGTGTCAGATGATGCCCCACAAACCCTGTCCTGGTGTACAGACGGGTGGAGGCCACTCCATTAGTTCCATTTTGGCCATGTATTTCTCATTTTGTTTTCCCAAAACAGGCCAGAAGGGAGCAGTTTCTCAATGGCGTCCCCAACCCTGGGCTTCCCAGGTGTGCAGCCAGGTGAGGATTCTGTGGCCAGGGTTGAGAGTGGCTGATGGTGGGCAGGGAAGCCCTGGCTGCTGGAGGATGGGTGCCAGGCCTGTGTGAGTGCCCTCTGTGGGCTGGAGTCAGGGTGGCCTGAAGGGACAGTGTGGGGCAGGGGTCTCCTCTGACCACTCCTCTGGGACAGGAACCACTTCTGTGGCACAGGTAACGTGGAAAGCCGTGGCTGAGCTGCCTCTGACTCCTTGTGCATGCTGGAATTGCAGTCTGGTGCCTTAGTTACAGATTCACATTCCCCATGTGGAGTTCAGGTTTGGATACAAATATTATGTAGGCAGTAGAGGAAGTGTTTGGCTGGTTTGACAGTTCCTCTGGACCAGCTAAGGGTCTGGAGCAGTGCCAAGAGGCTGTTTTCTGCTTCAGCTTTTGGATTCCTATAGCTGTATTCCCTTCAGTGAACACACATAAAGAAGAGCAAAAACTACTTAGGAACAGCCTTTCTCCATCCCCCTTTCTTCCCAAGATGTCCAGTTTACTAAACTGCTTTCATCCTGAGGGCCTGTCCATTTTGTTAGGAGGTCTCCCTGCCGTTAAATACTTCCTTTGTGTTTGAAGTGCTCAGTTGACAATCATTCTGCACAGTTTTTCTGTTCACATGCCTCCACCGGGATTTCTTCCAGAGACATTTGCAATCATGAAGAGTGTGTGTGTGTGTGTGTGTGACGTTCATGCTCTAATTGGGGATCCCGCCCAATGCTGTGAATGATGTGAAGGTGGAAGGAATATGGCTCAAGGGTGGCAAATAGATAAAATGCCCATGGTATCATCAGTATAATGAAAGACTGCAAAACCCTAGTGGGAAGTTTTCTCCAAATAGCTACTGTGGGACTTGGCCAGGTGTTGGTAAAGGGCTTCTGACTAAGCACAAACAGACGGACAGATCAGACAAGAACAGATCTAATCTTTCCCAGTGTAGTACAGTCTCAGTCTTACTAAGTTTTGGCTCTGGATCTTAGCTTTTTCAAAATTTTCCTTCCCAGTCTTCTGTAAAGATGCTTTCATGTTTGCTAAACCGTTTTCTCAGCCTGTAGATTCGCATTCTTTCCCACAAGGTTGGCTTCTCACTACTCACCCTTCTCTCTCTCCCAGTCTCTGATTTTCAGAGTAATCAGTAAATGTATCCTTTGCATGCTGATACACACCCTTTGTTACATGCCATGTGGCTCATCTAGGCAGCTGCAAGAGATCACTCTGTCCACATAACACTGAATTCATTTTGTCCATAGATCACAGAGCATTGTACCAGAGTAGGAGCTAGAAATCCTGACCGCTTGGTCATTTCAGAGCAGGAAACTCTGATCAGGGGATTCAGAGACAGGGTTGGAGATGGTGTTTGTTGCAATGGGGGTTGTTTCCTGCCTCAATCTTCTTGGCAGATTAAGGACATGAAAAGGATCTGGATAGTGAAGCAGGGAGTCATCTGCAAACTCATCACTGACAGAATGGGAGAGGAGTGTGAAGGGAGATGGGCGTTCTGTGCCAAGGGGGCAGAGAGCGGAGCAACAGTTGCCATTGGCGGTAGCCACCCCATCTTCTTACTTACTGCTCTTTACCAGGTGTACACAAACACTTGCAGAACCACTGCTTCACCAGGTCTCCTCACCTGGGCCTGTACCATTTACAGGCTTATCTATGTGGATGAGCAAAACCTCTTCTTTCTGCTGTGTTCCCTGAGGGGAGAAAATTGAACAGTAAGTGACTAAGCTTAGGTTTCTCTGTTTATAAATCAGTGATCAAGAATTTTGGCCTGAGCCTTTACTTCAAACGTTGTCATGAGCAACAAGAAAAACACCTTTTCTGACATTATATATAGAAATATATAAATATGTGTATTACTCAGCTCTTGGCAGCCAGATGGCGCCAGATGGACTTTCAGACGCGTCTGCAGCGTGGAGCTAAACCTCCCTGTCCGCTGCATCAAGGCAAGGTGGGTAGGTACCGCTGCCCCGACAGCAGGGCAGACACACCAGTAGAGGTGCTGTGCCTGCAACACTGAATATTTATCACACCTGTGTTGCAGTAAAAACCCATCCACAGCAAAGCTTTGGTATAGGGAGGGTTGGTTTTCCTGCATTCAAAAATATTTTTTTTTAATGCCTTTTTACGACTTTCAGCAGGAGATAATGATTTCTAAATATACATGTTGTGTGACAAAAGGAAACCCACCAAATATCTTTAGGAACCTAGTTATTTTTTTTATTGTGTGCAGGACATCCTTATCATTTTCCCATATTACTCTGTAACAATTGAGCAAGCATTTTCTTTACAAGCAGTACCTAAATTTGATTCTGCTGTCTTTATCATGATCATAGATATATGTCGTAGTGTGGCCTAGGGAAGAACAGCACAAAGGGCTCCTTCTTGTGCCTTGCAAAACCAAGAAACTGCCTGGAATCAAATCTCCAGGCCCTAGGGACGTGAGGAGCTTTGGGGCTTGCTATTTCCCAGAGGTCCCTCTTTTTCTGCTGAGCTGAACAACTAAAGGAGAGCAGCCAGCTCCCTGTACAAGAAACAGAACTAAATTAACTGAATCAAAACACGCTGAAGATTTTGAATGTCCCCGAAGTCTTTCACAAAATACAGAATTCTTACAGTAAAAACATGAAGGAGTGTATGAAGGGCCCTGCTTTGGACCACCTTTTCTGGGAACTTGCAGACACGGGAAAGATGTCAAGCTATATTTGTAGCTGCAGTTTTCAAATGTCTTCTGTTCTTCCAGATTCTCCTGTTATTGAAGAATCTGTCCTCGAGCTTTTTGCTGCACACAGCGTTACTGTGAAGACTAAGCATACAGCAAGCATCAAGGTGCCTTTCAAGGCAAAGCCAATGCCTAAAGTCACATGGTTCAAAGATGGTATTGAGGCGGCAGAGGAAGAAAAAGTGTTGATGGAGAAAACCGGTGACTGCATTACATCAAAACCTGAAAATTCACTGTGGCTCAGCTTCTGACAATCCTTACTTCAACTTTTTTGGTAGGTCCTAAATTAATCATTTTATACGAGGACAATCACTGGTAGATATGTTTGGTTACAGACACTGTAATTCAGACTTTCTCTTTTAAAATATTGCAGTGAGGCAGACTCTGAGTTATCAAATCAAGTGATTCTAGTCAGTTTAGTTTTGCTGTAATCTACACTGGTTTACACCATGAGTGGATATGACCCTCTAAATAATAGCCCTCCCTGTCACTCTGGTCAGCTGCTCACACTGCAGACAAACCAGAACCTCCACAGGGGAAAGCAGAGTTCCTGCAACACACAGGGAAAATGTAAAATGAGAGAGAAAGCACCCAAAAGCAATGGAGGAAAGCAGGTGACTCACTTTGTCATCAAGAGAAGGATGGTTGGAGAAAAAAATTCACGGATCAAAGTAGGGGTAGTGGAGAGCAACTACGCTACATTTGCTATGGAGAAGGTGGAGGAAGGGAAAACCTAATTCAAAATACATGCCATCAATTCTGAGGGCCTCATCGAGCCCCTAGAAACAGAAGAAATTTTTGCTGGAGAACCTGCTTTTAATGTGGTTTCACAGTCCCACTTCCCATCATTTTTGTCCTCCTCCTCCTTGCCAGTCCCCAAAAGAACACTGTCCCCTGAAACTCAAAGGACAGAGCTTAGAAGCTACTTTGTGCTTTGGCTGATAACCAGGAACAAACAAATACTCAGGTCCTTTTACTGCAAGTGTTTGTGAACTCAGAAACCCCTTGACATGGACTGGCCACAAGAGAGGACTGACTAGCACACTGTTCTGGTGTCGGTTACGTAAGCTTAGTGCGATACGGCAGAAATGAAAAGTGGCTTTCTCTGCAAAATATTGTGGGGGAGGAGAGAAGATAATTTAAAAGGGAATGCTTAAAACCATTTTGTTTTGTGGCCAAAAAAGAAAATATGTCAACCAAAAACTAAGTTGGTTAGAAAATACTGCTGAACTATCTTCTGGGAATTATAGTTCAGGTACCTCTTGTTCCTATTTTTCCTTTACGGATTGGGATCCCCAATGAAAGGAGATTTGAAGTCCCCTTTCCCCAAGACCATCACAGAAGATACAGTGCAAACATCAAGTCTGGCCTATTGAAACATTTCAGGAAGAAAATTACCAACTTGAAGTAATAGATATCATTTTTCATCTAAAACTGTGCATTTTTGTCTGAACTTCCTATGGATTATGGAAGGCATTTCTGAGCTGCTCTGTTATGTCATCGCAGAAAGAGCTCATTTCAGAATAAGTGCAAGAATTGAAATGTTTCAACATTCAAAATGACAAAGGGAAGTAGATGGCAAAGAACAAGTCTGTAGAAAAAGGTTTTGGCCACGAATAAACATACAAATTACCCTCCTTGACTTCTTGCTATACATACATACATATATATTTATACACACGTGTATAACACATACACATGCTTTGAAGTCAATGAATTATGATTGTACTGTGCTAATTTGATTTTCTTCTGTGTAGGGCCTCCAAGACAGGTGCCCCAGCCTGAAGTTGTAGATATCAGTAAAGAAGCTGTCACCATCACCTGGAACTCCCCAGCCCAGGATGGAGGCTTCCCAGTGCAAGGTTCTGTCATAGAAAAAAGGAAGAAGGGCATCAATCTTTGTGTCCTAATCACCAAGGAGCCAGTCCAAGGTCAGAGCAAGATTATCTGTTTTGTGTAGGCTGAAGGAAAGTCAGATAAGCTTTGAATGCAAAAAACACCTGATGAAGTATTGATTAATCAAGGAAAATTTCATCATGACATCTACCAAGATACACATTTTGACATATGCTGTTCAAAGTGATATTTTCAGCCCTCAATAGAAATGGCTTGATACCCATGAGCAACAGTGAGAGGGCAGAACACTCAACACCTCTGAAAGTCACACCTATGGATTTGGGTGCCTAGTTTCAAGCATCTATATTTTACATTTCTCCCTACCTACATTTGACTGCTTTTCCCTGACTTAGGCCAGAACTGAATTAAACAAGTGACTGATTTTGTTGTATCCATCAGATAGCAACCATATGATCCATGCTTAGCACAGCTTGTATGACACATGGGAGTGTTCCTATCAGCAGCAGCATCTGACTAACGAGACTTTTGCTTTTCCTCTTCTGTTAATATTTTGGTTCTTTTTTGGAGTCTTTCCTCTGTCTCATTCAAAATGTTGGACTTCCATATTAATTAAGTTACAATCATTGACTCTATCCAAAAATATGCTTACAGCACCAACATTACTCATGGTAAATAATAGAAACATTTCTTAAGGCAAATTATTCAATTCCTGAGGTTTTTTTCAAAATTGAATGGAGGATTCACCTTGCTTGAAGGCTAGATTGTGGAAGGCTTGGCCACTCTATTGAGTTCGTTATATCATGGGAAATCCCACTGAAGTCAGTAGAACAAGACATGAAGATATTTCTCCCAGCATGTATTATACCAGGCTATATACCATAATCTAGCAGAAATGCAAATTATGCATTTTTTCTCTTATTATATGCATCAAAATTCCATCTCCTCCTTAGGGAGAGATGAAAAGGGAGCAGACCACTGGAGAAGTAAGGTTAGACCTAGTTAAGGGGTTCCCTGAACCCCTGAAATGTATATTGTTCTACAGCAGTCTGTGAGCTGAAGTTTCTTTTTGGTTTATCTCAGTCCAAAAGCAACTGAAAAAAAAAATTTAGTGACAACTTGGGAACACTTTTATGGGTGATTAGAGAGTTGTGTGATTGCAACATGTGTGTCTCTAGGTACCAGGTTCAAAATGGATGGTTTTCTGGAGGATATAGAAGGAGTTCCGTGTGATGGCTGTGAACCATGTAGGCCCTGGACTTCTCAGCATGCCCTCAACCTCTCGTTGCAAAGGATCCCATCAGTATGTTTCTTTCACTGTTTAATGTCTAGTTTTCCTAAACATGTATGTGATGACCAGTTCTATGCATTTATGAGTTTAACGGAGTGTGGCAGTTCCAGTCTGGCTCAATGTAATGGACTGCATTATGTTTCCAGCTTAACTAAAGATTAAGGAAGGCCTTAATACTGTTGGCTATAAATGTAATTATATTTTAAGTGCCTGAAAGTGTGATATTATTCACTTAAAATGCATCACTATTAAGATAAGGACACAGTAAGAGATTCCCACCTGGGGGTAATTGAGTATATGCAAACAGCAGAGATCAACATGATAAAGGTGCTCTGAGGTGTAGATACCTTTAGTACTTAATGTACACATATAGGTTGCCAAAGGCCCCAATATATAGCAAAGAAAATAATTTCTCATACATGTTACTATGCTCCTTTCATCAGTCCCTCATCAGCCCTTTTAAAAGAAGAGAAAACTCTTGTGGAATTCGTGAAAGTTGCTTACATTCTTTTATTTTAATACTGGATTTTTAGTAGTAAAGATTCCATGCCTAATTCTGAACTGATCAAAATCACAGACAAACTCCAAAGGATTACAGTAGCCTCAGAAATGCTGAAATGGGCAGATTTTACTTTGTGCCAGTTATAGAGAATTCTTACTCTATATGACCAAAACCAAAAAGGCTGTCAGAGGCCATCCATAAATATCTTAAACTATCGATGGAATCTTGTAATAGGTACAGGAGTGGGCCTTAGTAGCTACACATAATTTAGAAAATAAACTGGCCAAGTGTGGAAGGCGGTATAGCTAAAAGTGAGAGAATTCTATGTAGTAGACAAGAGCCTTGAGGTTAAACACTTACTCAGATAGGAAAGCATTCATGTTGCTTTACATCAGAAGACAACACAAAACCAATTTAAAGCCCGAAGCTATGATTCTTCTCCTATTTGAAGACTTGCATTATTTCACATGAGGCCTAGGCAAATATGTACTGTCCATATACACCATATTCCTTATGACCCTTGTGTGCTTATATGAGTGTTCTGTATAAAAGCCATTCGCATCAAATTTGTCACGGCATGCTGCACTGGTTGACTTTTTTGGTTTGGGGAGGCAGGGGGGTGGGTCGTTGCATTTTAGCTGAGACTTTCAGAGCAGGATGTGGATTTGGATACACAACTCCCTATTCATTTGATTAAAAACATACAGATTTTTAATATTATGTCCTTTGATTTTCTTACATATTATGGAGATCTAACTAGACTGCTTCCAGTTGGACTAAAGAGCAAAAAGCAAGATCTGTATTTTCAAAAATTACTATTAGTTAGGGGTACTATAATCTTTGGCAAATAAACTTGAAGAACATTAACAGGATCTTGCAAGCCAATAAGCAAATTCACTAATCCAAGCAGTCCAGATAGCACCTGACCACTTTACACAGGACTGTAAGAGAGATTTATTAAACAAGAAGAGACACAAGCCACTTTGTTGCCTTGTTGCCATACAAGGCACGTTGTAGGAAATGTACTGCAGAGCTCACCAGTCAGCTAGGAAGAGACAGAAGCAAATCTTTAATGATAGCCACCTCTCCCAAACACGTGTGGAGAATGAGTGCTGGTCAGTGCTCATAGAAGGTGCTTTTTCCAAGCTGAATTCGGATGGTCCCATGTCAAACGTTGTGAGGATTTTTCTTAAACAGCCAACCTTGGAACGGGGTCTACATGTATGTGCCATGTTAGGAACTGCATTGTTTTGTTGGACAGAATTTGCTCTGTGTTTATTAAGTCTCCTTTTACCCTAAAACCTTGCAGGTTTGGCATCTTGAAATAGGAACAGCTCTGTATTCACATATGCAAGCGCAGGCCTGCAGGTACAGTCATGTGTCACAGCTCTCCTGCTGTCACAGAGCCTCCGGGACTGCTGAAGGTGGTGGATTTTTCCAACTCCAGCACTTCATTAGCCTGGCAGGAGCCAGACCAGGGAGATGTGCTGTCAGGATACATACTAGACATGTGAACTGGGGACACCAAGGAATGGACAAAACGCACCATAATGCCTACCTCTAGTACCGTTTACACTGTGGGAGGCTTGCAGGAGAGACAAATACTACTTCTGAACCCGAGCTGTGAATGAAGCTGGTATGGGAGAAGCAGTGGAGTTACAGGAAGGAATTCTAGCAATGCCACCTTCAGGTAAGACCTGCAGTATCTGTCCAGCTGGAACTCCTATCTAACAGCTGTTGCTTTCTTTTGTTTTTAACATATACCACGTTTTGTAAAGTGTTATCAAATTAATCTTGCACAAAAGAACATTTAGCATCACAGCTCTGCTTCTTTTTGCTGAGTTTTCAGAGGTGCTGAGGGGAAATGGAGGGCAGCACAAACTGTGCAGTCCTTGAGCCAAATTAAAATCATTCTGCCATCTTTCTTGCTGAGCTGTCCCCTGAATGTCAGGTATAATGGTGGGTGTTTCTTCCACTGTCTGACCTCTCACATCACATCTCACATGTAATTACAGAGGTCACTGTTGGAAGATTCTATGATTCCTGTCATGGATACTATAGTTTGAGTATGGGTTAGGAGGGTAGGTACTACAGCAAATCATGGTGTTTAAAACACCAGTTTGTTGTAAATATGTGCTACTGAGGCAGGATTGTAGTTCTTTCAGGCGCTTGATTTGAAAGGGATGAACAGTGAGGTGCCAGCACGCTAAGGTTGAAATGATATTATCAGAGGTCAATCATGCTTCAAAGACAGTAATTATGTCTTAAGAATGAGGGTATGACCTCCCTAGAGAGCTTACTATCTGAGGTAGCAAAGTATTTGAATGTTTATCATTTAGGACTTAGATTGCTTAATTATTAATTAGGAAATCCAAAATTTTAATGTCAAGATACTCCCAGGTAACAAAGCATGCTGCTGACTGCCCTCAGTAGCAGTAATGCCAGCAAGAAAAGATGCATGATTCATGAGTCATGTTATGTAGTGCTGATTCCTATAGAGTAGAAGGACATTCAGGCTTGACTGAGGAAGTTTCAGAAAGCAACATCCAGGTGACCGATACAAAAAATGGTTCCTTCTCTTCTCAGTCTTCACTTTGTAACTACACAGCCCATCCATGCAGCATGGCTTTGTTACCACATCTCCAAATAGCAAAACACCAAAAAATCCCAGAGAGGCTGCAGACTCCAGACTTCTTTGGTGTGGAATGGCAACATGCAGTACTGTACTGAAGAGTATGAGAAGTCCTGTAAGAAAAGGGCATTATACAAAATTATGCGTGCAGGAGGTGGACAGTAAAACAATCTGAGGCATTAAAGCTGCCTCTTCTTTTTCTTTGTTCCTATTCACTTTTTACATGAACTATTTTTAAGTGTTCCTGTTCCACCTGCCTCACCTGAAATTGTCCTGAATAGGTGCTCATCACTAAGCTGTTGATCACTGAGGCATTAATGTTTCTCTTCTGGTGGTACAGGAAAAGAGCTGTCAACATTGCAACCCTTACACTAACTGCCTTCTGCTGAAACAGTTTGAAGGCTTCTTCTTCCAGTCTCCAGGCATGACTCAACAGACTGAAGAATGGCTTTACTTTTCTGTGCAGTCTCTCACTCTTAATTTTTAAATTTCTCTCTGTCTGTTTTTCTTTTATCCCCCCCCCCCTAGGTTTGATCTGACTGTGAGGCTGAAGAGCCACACGGTGGTTTGTTCTGGGACAGCACCATGCATTCATACAACTTTCCCTCTGAGATTCTGTGTTGTGTCCTGTCAGAGGAGAAATCCTGCAATTAGAGTTTTCTTGGGCATCCAGTGAAATACAACTGCAGGGCTATGGAGGTGGTAGTTGTCCTTTGGCCTTTATCACATGAGCTGTCACTTTGGTTTAAAAGAAGTTGACTGTTAGAGAAAACTCATGCAGTGCTTTAGGTTCATCAAGTCCTGCATAACTGCTCACTAGTTTTTATGGCTAGTCTTTATAAGCCTCCTGGTGGTGGTAAGGTAGAGGGACTTCTGTGCACGCAGGTTTGTCAGCTGCACAATCCAGCCCTCTGCAGCTGGCACAACAGTGTTCAGCAAACCATAAAACATTGGGGAACCTCTCTGATTCATCACAAGAAGTAGAATTTTTCAAGCATGCAACTACAGTTCGTGCTAACTGAAGTGAAATCATTCTTGATTAAACCTTGAGTGACCTAGGGGAGTGATCGGGTTGTAAAGACAATGCTTGAGGTCCCAGCACTGTCCTTTCTGAGGTACAATTTCTATTAACATGGATGTTGAGCTCATTTCTGTAGAGGCTAAGGGCAGTTTCTGTGCTTTCCTTTTTTTTTAAGCCTAGACTACTGCACAAGCTGAGGCTCTGAAGTACCTTGCAGAATCAGCCCCAGTGTAAGAATGTCTCTCTCGGTCTAAATTATACAAACTTATCTGTATCACAGCAGCTATTTTCCCTCAGCTTTCAAGATGATCAAAGTAATGAACTGCAGCATAAGGTTTATGTGGCATTTCACAAGCCAAGCCAGCTCTATGCACTTTGCTGGGGACAAAGCCTGCTGTTGCCTTTACAGCTTGAACAAATCTCTAGGATTGTTGTCCTTGAGATAGTTTTCTATCAGGCTGATCATATAAAAGTGGCCCCTGTAGACACAGATACCCCTTCTGTGCTCAGACATGATTTGTTTCTGTTGCCACCCAAGTCAGGAAGCAGAACATTATATCTGCACGTTTGTCTTGGCCAGGGCTCCCCACCATCACCAGTGACGTGTCAAAAAGAAGGCATATCAACAAGAGGGAGGGCAAGAACCATTCCCAGTCCTTATCCACAGCACCAAGCAATTTGTTTCTGACCTGTACCAGATCATCCTCAAGAACAGTTACGGAGAAGCCCTTTACGGAATTCAAATGCAAGTTGCAGGTACAGTATAGAGCAAACTTGAGCATCTTGGTCACCTCTGGGTATCAACAGGAGGTATTCCTCTGCCGACAGAAATGTCACACAATTTCTGCATCAGTACTAGAGTTGAGAAGGTTGTTTTTTTCTTGAAAAAAACAAACAATCCCAATCATACACACCTCTTATCCAAAAAATGCCACAGGAGAGGTACAAAATGTTATGTTTACAGTCAAAAGGAGAAAGTCTCCCTGGTCAGAAGGGATTTTCCTACCTCTTGTCACTGTGTTTCCCAAGTCCCACTTTCATACTAGCTCAGAGCCAGTTAGCTGAGCCAAGCAGGGGAGCAGCATGGTTCAGAGGTGAGGGATGAGGAAGGTACTGCTAGGGCTTTGCACACTCTGTTCCTCTGGGAAAGGGTGAAGCAGTTACTGCTCCAGACATCCCCAAATGCTGTCTTGTTTTTCATGCCGTTATTTGATTGGGCAAATCCCTACAATAGCACTAACACAGCTGTCTGTCCCCTCAGAAGTCTGGTGATATCAGTTCCATTGCAAGTGGGTCTGTGACAGCCAAGTGGAGGCAGGCTGGCTTGCTCCTTAGAGAGGCTGCTATTACTGTAATGATCTGCTGGGGGTTAAGGACCTTTGCAGTGCATTTTGTAACTGTCATCTCTTAAGAGTGCTTTTTAAAACTAACAGCCTCATTTTTTCATCAGAAGGGAATTACACGCACAGGGCAAATTCATGTTCAGGTTGCTCAAGGTAGAAGAAATTAAGGAAAGAAGTACTTTCCTAGACACAGAGGGACTTTGGCTGGGAGGAGAGGAGTTGAAGTGAAAAATTTTTGCCCTAGAAAAGGACAGAGGGACAGTCCCAAACAGAAGAGACCAATACTTAAATGTGCTCATTAATTCTTAGATTTCCCCTGACCACCCACTAATCTGCAGCTGGCTGAAGAAGTCCCAAACACTGTGACCCTAAATCTCAGATGTAGAAGACGACTAGCAGACTGATTATGCTGTCCTGAAATGTGATGTGACTACTGCCATGTTGTTCACAGCTGCAGAGAAAGTCTACAGCAATCAGTACACTGTCACAGGGCTGCTCCCAGGGAGGAAATACTTCTACTGAGTCATTGCCTGCAATGACACTGGGGACACTGACCCTCTGGATTCATAGGAGCAGTGGTACATCTCCAAAGACAGAGGTAAGCATAAAAATTCAAGACAGTGCTGGAGGAAAATGAGTGTTCTTGTACACAAGTCTGTGGACTAAGCTGAGCCTCCCTTTGTGGCCTTGGGTATATCACTAACCCTTTCTGCACCTCAGGTCCCCACCCAGGGAATAGGCACAAGAATAACTCCTGTCCTATCCCATCCGTTTGTTGGCAATCTCTTCAGGACCAGGCTTCCCTTTACTACATGTATGTGTAGCACATTACGTAGCAGTTCATACAGATACTGTTTAAATTAAAATTTAAAACAGTAGGGGCTATCTATGTGCAAGGAGAGTGATATTATCATGTCTTGACACAACAGAAGATGGGCATTATAAGTCATTTGACTTGTAGCATATTTCCGGCCTGACTGGGATTTATTTCCTAGATGAAAAGCAAAAAAAGTCTGCCACATGTAGAAGACTGTGTGACAGTCTTTCTGAACCAGAAGCTATAGAAAGTCCCTAAAAGCACATTAAATTAAACACTCAGAGGTCATCCCATCAGGTAAACACCTTCTCCTTTGTTCAATTGCTCCCTGCTCAGGCCTAATCAGTAGTAAGGGTGTCTTATTAGCTGAACATGCACCAGCTCAAATCAAAATGGTAAGTGATCCTTCTGCCCGGTCTGGGGCAAAGCAGAATGCAGTTACCCTGAATAGTGAGATCCACACCAAATCTTTTTGCTTGGCCTATGCCTCTTGTAATATAGTAATATAAAACAAACTATATATTAACATATATTACCAGACTATGCATGTATTTCTTCAGAAACCTATCTATATGCTGCTACAGGACGTAATTCCATTAAGAGTAATGAGCAATACACGAAAATAACAGAATTAGTAGTACACTAAAAGGAGTAATCAGGTGTCAGATTGTGTATTTGTATTTAACAATCAGCCTTCCTTGATCAGTATAACTAGGCCATAGGTATGTTACTTCAGCTGCGTGTGCAGCTGAGAAAGAGCACTTCCAGTTATGTGGCTGTAGTTGTGTTCTTGTGTGGAAGTACTCTAGGCCTGGATTTTACAGAGTCTGAAATAGCTTCAGTAACTTCTGGTTGTGTAAGCAAGTATAAAAGGAGGAAAATAAATGGAGGAAAGCGAGGTTGGTTGTGCCTTGCAGTGCATTCCCTTGAACATTCCCTTGATAGCAGCCTGCCTGTCTTCAGGCAGGACAGCAGGACACGAGCAGATGTTAACAGATTTCCTATTCTTCATTATAAATGGCAAGTCACAAGGTTTATTTGCACAAACCTGAGAGATGGTAGAAAAACTCTGAAGGATAAGGAGGAGATAAGCTGTTTTCTGAGAAGGAGGTCTCATAAGAGAATTTTGCCATACAGTGCTACATTTAAGAGCCAGGGGATTTACCTGATGGGACCCCATGCCAGTGCAAAAGGAGATAATAAAGATTTCAAGAAATGTGTTTAAATACAGGCTGAAAATGGAAGATTTACAGCAGACACTGGTGATTAAATTGCACATGTAGTTCCCCTTGATTTCCCCTAGAGCATTCTGTAGACTATTAATGCCTCAGAGCAACACCAGCAGAACAATATTCCTTCCTTTACAAGATCACCTGCTTTGGTTTATAATTGAGTGTAATTTAATCATGCATTTCTAAAGTGCCTTGGGAGCCAAATATCCAAAAGCACTTTACAATTTAATGGCATTAGTGAGAGAAGGCATCGATATATCCCCATGGAGCAAAAACCTGAGACCTTATTTACAGACCAAGAAACAAAGAAATTAATTGCTTGCTTACAGTTGCATAGCAGATTAATGGGAGAATGAGATTTCTGATTCCTTCCTCTCTTGCTTTTCAGTTTGTATTTGTTTACATGTTGAGATAGGTATGCCGGTCAGACACTGAGTGTAATGTGGTGTATTGTTCATTCATCCTCCTCCCTTAGTTTTCCCTGGTGGAAAAGAAGGCCCAGGCCATGAAATGTCATACCCGAGCTCTTTGGATTGTACTCATGTAGGAGAAGACTCTCTGTCTTGATGGTGCCAGCTCTGTGTCTACATGTTTGCATGTGCAACAGACAGTGCAGTGCAAAGCAGCCCACTCAGCAGAGTGTTTTGACTTCAAGATGAGTATCCCAGGAAGGACTATGGTTCCTGTTTCATCACCCAATCCAAGAATATGAGTCATGGCAATGACTGTGCATGAGCTGTGCTTTCATCAGTAACCCCCACCCAACAGTGACCCTGTACAAGGGCAATATTAGCTTCACATCCAAGTCTAAGTTGTGGTTCAACTCAACAAGTAGCACCTGTCTGCTTACGATCTCTACAACTTGCAGCTCCAAGCTGATCATCTGTGGTAAGTCAGATTGGTAGCACCTGTGATTTGTTGGGGGTGATTCCCTCCAGGTTGATTAACCACAGATTTCATGTCTAAGTGTAGTTCACACCCTGCTATTTTCCAGGGCAAGTGCACTTATTGGGACTGGCACTGTGGATCACACTTCTCTGGGCCAGTTTGGCTCTCCTTGTCCACAGAGGAAGAGATTGCTCAGACTCTAGATACTGCAGCTGGAGTTGCAAGGGCCACATTGTAAGAACTTACCTTCACATCCAAAAAACAGCCTAACTCTGACTTTGTCTTCCTCTGAAGTTAGCGAGATTTGTCTTCAGTTGCTTGAAGGCAGTATTGGATCCCTTGAAATGGCATATTTTGGCTAGCAGGTCTCATGAATTTCCTAGATGGCTCAAAAGCAATTGTGGCCATTTCTCAGTCCCTAACCAGGCTTGCCCTGCACCTGTGGCATATTTGCATCTCCAAGCAATCAACTGATGCATTCTGACAACAGCTTTGTGCTTTTTTTGCTGATACCACAGACACTGCACTGGGTAAATTTGTTCTCTTCCTTTATGAAATGGCAGGATTTTGCCAACATTGTATGAAAGCTAGTAAAAATTTGCAAGACACGGAAAGGAAGAAAATCAGACATTTCATATCCCTCTCTCCCCATTTTTTCTCCATGCTGAAAGCAAGCTGCAGAGTGGTCTTACAATATGTACAGCAGTGCCTTGAAACAGCTGTGTCCTGTGCGTTTGTTTCATCAGGCCCTGGTAAGCTCACCCTGCTTATGATTGATTAACTAGGGACCCTTCAAGGTTAAATATTTGAGAGCAAGAATTCTTCATCCTTTTGTCTGTCATGACCTTAAAGTATGTTTCCTCCATTGTCCCCTTCTAGATAAAGGCCCTGGTGCCTCAGGACCTGTTGGTGTTCTTTTAAAGGGAACAGGCACAACCTGAAACTGATACAGCACCAATAATGAGGGACTATATTTGGAAAGATCTTTTAAGGTTATTTTTGTCTGTGATCAGCTTCCGGACAGCCTGCTGACAACTGCTGAGCCCCCCCACCCCCCCAGGGTTTGTGTTCTCTCTGCTAATGCAGAAGTAGCTCACTGTGGGTCAGGGGAGGGAAAGGATGTGCACGCTGGGCTTGCTGTTCTGATTTTCAAGGAAGCTCATTTGTGTTTGAGTGTAGGATACATGCAACACTTCTCTCACTGAAGCCAGCCACTGCCCGCCTAAAAGACTGAAAGCAATTCTTCACCATTTTTTTAAAATTCCTGGTGTTATTGGGTCTCCCACTTCCCACGCTCCCTGATACACTCCCTGAAGCTACAGTTTCAAGCCATAGCTGGAGGACAGTTTCCTAGTCCCTAAAATCAGCGGGAGGTTTCCCATCACTGCCAGCCAGGCTGATGCAAGAGGAAGCCTGGCATCACAGCTCACCTAGACTGGGGAGGGCAGGCAGGCCCAGGCCTGAGGAGCACAAGAACAGATTTCTATCCCCTCAGAGATCTGATCGCTGGGTGACACTTGCCTGCTGCCTTCCCACACAGAGCTTGTTGTGGTAAAGACTGCTACAATAGGAACATACCTCTTCAAAGTTATTCAAAGCAGCCTGTTCACAAGCAGAGCTGGCTAAGGAACAAGGCTTGTGAAACCACTGCATTCCTGAGGTGCTCATTTACATTCAGATTCCTTAATGAGAGCCTATATCTGAGGCCTCCCAAGGCTCATCCTTACCTTGACCTGGGCAGTCTCTTGGGGAGTGGGGGGGGGCGGTGAGGGAGGTGTTTGTGTGTGTGTGCAGCTGAGTGAGGTGGGAAAGCAGAAGTCAGAGACTGTAAAACTGACCAGGAGATAGGGAATTCACTTCACTTCAAACTGAGCTTAAATGCAGGTTTATTCTACATCTCAGGAGCTATATTCTTACTAATTTTAGTTCTGGAAGAGGGGTAGTTACTGCCTGGAGTCAGGTACTGTAGGCTAGAGGACATCATACCTCATGTAAAAGCACTCCTCATTAGGCCAGGAGCTTCTTCAGACCAGGACTTGGAAGACTTTCTTTAGGGATTTTTTTTAGAGACTCTCAATGGTCTTTACCTGGTGACAGGCTGTCCTAAGGGAAAGGAGTACGGAGTGATCTAAGGGATGAGCAAATCTGCTGATTCGAATAGCTGTGCAGGATTCTCAGCTGCTGATTTCTATGCTGATTCCATAGGAGCTAAACCTGTTCTCAAATACCTGTCTCCACTCCTTTAAATGTATTGTGGTGGGCTGGCCCTGGCTGGATGCCCAGTGCCCACCAAAGCCACTCTATCACTCCTCTCCTCAGCTGGACAGGGGAGAGAAGATATAACAAAAGTCTTGTGGGTCGAGATAAAGACAGGGAGAGATCACTCACCAATTACCATCACGGGCAAAACAGACTCAACTTGGGGAAATTAGTTTAATTTATTAGCAATGAAATCAGAGTAGCGTAATGAGAAATAAAACCTACATCTTAAAACACTTTCCCCCTACCCCTCCCTTCTTCCTGGGCTTAACTTCACTCCCAATTTTCTCAACTTCCTTCCCCCAAGTGGCACAGGGGGGCAGGGGATGGGGGTTGTGGTCAGTTCATCACACGTTGTCTCTGCCACTCCTTCCTCCTCAGGCAAGGACTCCTCACACTCTTCCCCTGCTCCAGCGTGGGGTCCCTCCCACAGGAGACAGTCCTCCATGAACTTCTCCAACCTGAGTCCTTCCCACAGGCTGCAGCTCTTCACAAACTGCTCCAGTGTGGGTCCCTCCCTGGGGTCACAAGTCCTGACAGCAAACCTGCTCCAGCATGGGCTCCTCTCTCCACAGGGCCACAGCTTCTGCCAGGAGCCTGCTCCAGCGTGGGCTTCCCATGGGGTCACAGCCTCCTTCAGGCATCCCCTGCTCCAGCGTGGGCTTCCCACGGGGTCACAGCCTCCTTCAGGCATCCCCTGCTCCAGCATAGGCTTCCCACAGGGTCACAGCCTCCTTCGGTCATCCCCTGCTCTGGCGTGGGGTCCCCCATGGGCTGCAGGTGGGTCTCTGCCCCCCTGTGGGCCTCCCTGGGTGCAGGGCACAGCCTGACTCACCATGGGCTGCACGAGGGGCTGCAGGGGAATCTCTGCTCCAGCCCTGGGCACCTCCTCCCCCTCCTTCTGCACGGACCTTGGTGTCTGCAGAGTTGTTTATCTCACGTAGTCTCACTCCTCTCTCCGGCTGAAGTTGTACAGTTTTGGGGGGCTTTTTTCCCCTTGTTAAATACGTTATCCCAGAGGCACTACCACCGTCACTGATGGGCTCGGCCTTGGCCAGCGTCGGGTCTGACTTGGAGCCGGCTGGTGTTGGCTCCATCAGACATGGGGGAAGCTCCCAGCAGCTTCTCACAGAAGCCACCCCTGCAGCCCCCCCATACCAAAACCTTGCCACGCAAACCCAATACATGTATGCTCTTCTGTTCCCTTCTTTAAGGAAGGACACTTGCATTCTTCTGCTTAGCCACGTTTTCAGTTTTAGCCTTTTTCTTAATATTTGCAAAACCAAATAGGGCATTGCTCCACCTCTATGACACACAGCAGCATCTTTCCTGCTGTTGTAGCTCAGAAGAGGTGAATATAATTTCTGGGCTGGGAGGCTGCAGGTTGCAGAGAACACAAAGCCTGTTAGACCCAAAGTGAATTATTCAGAACAGTGATGAACTGAACAAGGGGAAATGAGAATGAAAATGAGAACTCCCTAAATTTGAACTGTTTACTTCCTACAAAAACTGTGACCAGACAACTTTTTCCTTTATACAGTGGAAAGCTTTATAAAGCTGTATAAAGCTTTTTAGCCAGAACTTTGTGACACTTGCACTCAAAACACAGGGTTGGTTGCAATAATTATGGCACTTACTCTTTATCATCTTTCTTAAGAAAAAGATAATAAAAACCTCCTGGACACAGTAACAGGAAGTTTGCAGAAGTCAAAACGCAAGATATAATTAGTGGCACTAGCTGTGCCTGGTCCAGCATGCAAAACAGCATAGCTGTGGCTGTGTAGTTTGTCTATGTTTGTGTGGCTCAAAATGGAACTGCCCTTGGCTTCTGTAATGGTCGGATAAACCAGGTGGTCAAGTGGGGCTTCTGCTCAGCAGGGACACTTCTGATGTTTCAATCTTCCTTCCTTCTAAGTGGTTTCAGACAGCCAGGTTCATGTTAAAGGTGATATTTCTAATACCACCTGCTAATGTATCTTAATGGTAATAAAAGGAGCCAAAGATTGCAGTTCTCCTATATATCAGGTTGCTTCCACACTGGTTAATGAGAATCCTGCTTCTGAGTTCAAGAGGAAACTTGGGTTCAGTCTTCATGTCCCCATATAGCCCAGCAGGACCTCCATAATGATCTAGGCTTCATTATGTCAGATTGTATATAAACACAGTCAGCCATAAATCTTAAGTACTTAAATCCTTGCAGGCAATACCAAGAAAGTGAATACAGTCTGCAGCTTTGCAAATGAGGGAGTCACTTTGTGAAAAAACTGGCTGTAGAAGCTAAAACTTGAGATCCAGGAGGGTCCAGGAACTTCACTGCTGATGGCCAAGACTAGATAAGGAATTGCAGAATATCTGAACCATTGAAGGATCAACAGATTGACAGATAAATACGCATACATATACATTGGTGCTGGCTCTTTTCATTTAGAGTGAATTCTTCCAGGAGCCAGTTGTGGCATAAAAGCATAGCAGCAACCAGCCACAGCCACACACACACTCTGAGAGTATTTTGCCACCTTTGTTCCATCTGGAGCTAGGAAGGAGGTATGAGGAAACAGGATGCTCCTCCCAGCAGGCCTCTTAGTTTTTGAAAGGAATTGTAAAAGACCAAATTAAAGAAAAAGGAAAGAAACACCCACTTTTGCCTGCTGTTAACCCCTTTAGGCTGCTTTGACAAGAGTTCGGTAGTATTTCTGCCTGGTACTGATTCTTTCTCACATCAGGAACCACTCTACTGCAGAAGGGACGTATGAAGGAGTCTCTGTTAAGCCTGTGAGTAGATCCATTTAATGGACTGGGAGCAGTTGTACACGCTGTGTTTCCATGCTATAAATCCTTGAAACCTGTTCCACGGGTGACAGATGGCCTGGTTCAGGATTAATGAAACCAAGTATCTGTGCCACTGCATCAAACAGCTGAACAAACTGGCATTAGATACCCAACCAGAGAAAAATGTCCATACTATCTTACTTTTATCTCCTGGAAACTTTGCTGGGGCGGGGGCAAAGAGAGACTTGGCCATTTGTCTGGGATTTCTGGGCAGCGAGCAGTCTTCCCAGAGCAATCCTTTGCAGAAAACTGCCTTCTCCCTGGAAGGGTGGACAAATGGCCATTGTCTGTGGGACTGGCTGTAGCAGCAAGGGGCGAGCATGCTTCAGGGCTCCACATCCCAGGATGTGTTGTACCACGAGCCAGGTGCCATCATCACAGTGGTGCCTGGTTGGTTTGTGTTGGATGGGCATTGTGGGGTGCACGGGGCTGTGTTTCAGGGTTCCCCAGACAGGAATACTGTAGCTGGCTGTGACAGTGTCAGTCGGCTTCAGTGGGGCACTGGGTAGCTCCAGGGCAGAGCCACATGACTGATGGGCATAACAGTGGCACAAAACTGCCTGACACAGAGGGTCAGTTGGCTACATGCTTCATGCTGAAACTGTCACAGGAACAAAATGAGCAAGAAGACATTGTATCTGCACATTAAAAATACCCAGTAAATTAATATTTTTAATTGCTGTTAACACACAGAAGAAATGAGAAAAAAATACATTCCAAACAAAGAACTAAAATAGTAAAATCAGCATTAAAATGTGTTAAGAAAAGATCCCAGATCAAGTGGCCGTACTGCATGTGGTGACCTTTACAATCACGGTAGAGGAAGTAAGTGCTAGAGACTTTCAGACGTGGCAAAATGCTTGGCTCCCCGGGGGAGAGCAGCTGCCTCAGCCCCATCCTTCAGTGCACTCTGCCTGGAATGCGTGGGAGAGGGGCTGGAGCGAGAGGCTCGCACTGGTACAAGACATGGAGATTAGTGTTCAGGACAGACCAGCCAGTCTGTGGTCTCAGCCAGGCAGAACTACCGCTTACACAACGGCGTTTACTTTTGCCTTCCTTGTTTGGTTGGGTTTTTTGTTTGGTTTGCAGTTTTATTTAACAAAGCAGCAGGTTCTGCTGGCCTGACCCTGCTAGCCCTGTATGGAGCAAGCCTCCCCAGGTGAATTAGGAGCAAGGCCTGGTCCAGCAGGAGCCTGCCCAAGCAAGGTCTAGATACACGTCTACTGATTCAGCACCATCGCCCAACAGGCTGGCTTTGATTTCTTGCTTTTTATATGTCAGGAAAAGTTTTTTTTAATTTCCTGATTCTCTGGTTTTTGACTGATCCGAGTCGGCCCAGTCATGCTCCCACTGCAGTCTCGGTGGCTCAGCCCCTGCATCCCTCTTACATGAGACTGGCCTTGTGCTTCAGCCTCACTGTTGAGCCGTCACACCGCTCCAGTAGCTCATCCTACAGCAGCATAGTGTCACCACAGAAACAGTACAAGCCACAGAAGTTTTGGCAGTCCTGCCAACTGGCCACCTTTTTTCATTTGTAGTCTATCTAGAATTGTACATTTTTATTCTTTACAATAAGAGCAAAAATAAAATAATATTAAGAAAATTTCCTCTGAACTAAGAAAACTAAAACCCATCAAACATTTTAAAGAAACCATAAAAATTTGCATTGTGTTTGCTTCTGAGTTCATATTAAGATAAGATTTTACTGCAGCTGCTTCAAAATTATGGTCCATTTCACATGTCCACAGCTCACATTCCTTGGTGTGTAATTCCCTGCCTTCATTTGTGTTTGTACGGCAGCTAGTTCTACCAGAAATAAGTAGTTTCTAGCTGTGGTCCAGATTTGAAATCATTGAACAGTGTCATTTTTATACTAGTTGAGAACATGGTGATGGTTTAGAGCTGTATTTTTAGATCAGCTTTTGTTCTGGGCCCTAGGACTGGTAGTACAAGCACCTCCTTTGCTACAGAACCTGCTATTTCTTTGATTCAGGTGAAAAGGAAGTAATTGAAGAAGGATGTGCCAATCTTATTGATTCCATCTAGGCCTTCCCTCTCTGCTGATTTTAAAGCCAGTAAAACTTACAATCACAGAATTTAAAAATCCCTTGCAAGTTGTCCCATGAAACCTAGCTGACCTTCTGCAGAATGAAAGTTGAACAGAATGAGTTCAATTTTCTGTTCCAGTCATTTCAATAGCCATAGCAGACTGCGAGAGCACTGTGTTTTGGCTGGATTAGGTTTATTGTAGCTAACAGTCAGGGATGACCAGACTGCAAAATCTGGATGCAAGGTTCATGTCTAGGAATTTGGTTGAGACTTTTAGAAGAAGTAAAAACCATTTGCAAAACTGAAATTAGAGTTCAGACTTCTAAGCTAAACACTACTCAGAGTTCAAGTGCAGCTGAGCCCATCCTGTATGAATAAATATTTTGCATTTGCTTTCCACCTGATGCAAATTGAAAAGGCAGTCACACATTCTGTGCTTTAAGAGAAGTCCTGCAGATCCCTAAAAGCATTTTTAACACTACGGTAGGATAATACTTGGGACTTATGTAGCACTTTACATCTTCAAAGCGCTGTATGAGCACTAATCCTCACAGCATCCTTGCGAGGTAGGTAAGTGCTAATATCCCCATTTTAGAAATGGGGTGAGGGCCTGGCCCCATGCTGTTGTAACTTGGCATAGCACTGGCCCTCATACACTTGTGCCTTTTCACACCAGATGAGGACCTGGCCCCAGAAAATTTAAGTGACTTACCCAAGGCCACAAAAGGAGCAAGCGTGGATAAAAGGCAGGAGAAGTACCCAGGAGGACTTCTGTCATGAGAAGTCAGCAACTTCCCATCCTCTTCCAGGAATGTAGTTATGATGCCTCTGCTTAAAAGAGCCCCTGCCTGTATCCAGAAACCAAGCAAAGAGAAAGAGACACCTGCCACTGAGCTTTACAGTTGCTGTTTGCTTTGATCTGCTTCTTCCAGAACAGCTCTCAAAATTACCATGATAACAAGCTGAAAACATACAGGTGTTATGTCAAACTACGGGACTGGAAAACTTTGAAGAGCCACTAAAAATTCTGCAAAATTGGTCCTGGGAATTTTATATACTTGCGTAAAAATATATAAATTACCTCCACTGATTACAACATGAAACCTTCAGCAATCTACTTAAAAGTCATGTTAGAGTAATTCTTAAACTGGGGTGCTTCATTCCCTCTGTAATGTCCCTGGGCCAAAGACTGGGTGTTTCTCAAAGACTGTACTCCTGAAAAGGAGAAGAATGGATCAAACCTTAAGAGTTTTACAATGCAGAGACAACGTGAAGGTCTACAAAGGTAGTGCCACAGACAGTCACGTCATTCCCACTTCTTGTTTGCTCCCTTTCAAAGTGAAGATTACCCTCGCTGGGGTTGAGGGAACAGTTTTAATCCCAAGAAAATGTATTTAACAGACTTTCAGCAACTGCTTAGTGTTTCTCAGGGTTTATGAAACTCAAAATTGTGTCAAATCAGTGTCCACACCAGCTGGTCTCTTCCCAGCAGGGAAGGGCCTCCAGGAGAATGGTCTTATTAAAAGGAGGAATGCAGAGCAGGAGAGAGATTTTGAAGATTGAGAGCCTTCGCTGGTGAACCTCCAAGCCAGCCAGGACTCTCCCTGACTTTGTATGCTGAGGGCTCTGCTGCATGCTCCTGGGAAGGCTGAAGCTGCTGCAGCACTGGGACGGAGCCAGCGTGGCTGACCAGGATGTGTCCCAACCAGCCACTTCAGGTGAGGGGACAGTGAGGGAGAACAGCTGCAGCTGTTTCTGCTGTCCCAGCTAGAGCCACTCAGAGACCTCTGCCACCAGAAACTGCACTTCTGATGGCCGGTGGAGAGGAGAGGACAGGCCTCCAGTAACACTTTAAAGATCCTTTTCTGCAAGTATCCAGTGGCTGATGGTGGAGCAGGGTAACAGAGCAAGCCAAGAGGAAAAAGGACACAGAAAAGCAACTTGGCCATCTTCAGGAAATTGAACACTACTCATTTCTAGAGGGGAAGAAGAGATAATCAAAATTCTAACTTAAATAAAGCTTACTTTATCACACACGCATTTAAAGGGAAGCTCAGGGTGTGAGGGGCTCTCTGAAGAACTGCCAGCTAAGGACTGAGTGCTGGACCGACCCATGACAAGATGTAAATCAGACAGAAATGTGCTGTTTGCTCACATGCTGGGAGAACAGTGGAGTTCACCCCAAATGCTTAGATTTCCTCTTAGCTGGATCAATCTGTTGCAGGAAGAGATTTGCAAACAGTCAAGCTGAGTAACAGCAGGTGACATCCGCAGAGAGCTGCACTGCAGGGTTCAGGCTGCAGCCAGGATATAAGCAATGCTGATGAATGAAGATGTTTATGGCTCTAAATCCCCTTAGCAGTTTACTCCAGGCAGGCCCTGGTGCACAAGTGAATGAATACTGACAATATTACACAAGAGCATTAAAGGGAAGAGATTACATGGGGCTGTGCTATTTACAATGCTTTCCCTCTCAATAATGCAGCTGACCTTTCTGATCTCTGAAAAGCAGCAGATGACTCCACGGGGTCAGGATGGTTAACCCAGATTTTTGTAATACTGGCTGCATTTGCACTAATGCAGAAGTCGTGGGGCTTATTCCCCACCCAGTCCCACCACGTGAGGCTGGGGAGGAGCAGGAGACCCACTTAGCACCTCTCAGCACCAAGGGAAAAGCTAGCAGGGTTGGTAGGGTTTCCTCAGCTGCCCCCTGACCCTGCCACACTCCTCGCAAAGAGGAATTCCTCCTCTGCCGACTGTGCCAGGGACTCTGTGCCAGGCTTTTGCCTGGAATGGTCTGGGCATGCTAGGTATGGAGACTGTGGTGATTTTCAGCTGGTCTGAAGGGCTGCCTCTCCTGCTCCCTCTGCCCATGGCAGCATCTGCAAGGGGCTGCTGGGGCATGCATGGATTCGAGCTGTGCAGTCTGCTCTGGTTGTCCCTGTTTGGCTGCAGGTTTGAAGTGTGGGAAGCCTCAGCAAGCTTCCTTTGCACACCTGAGTGCATTCGTGTCTTGCAACGAGCCATTGGGGGAGAATCTCAGCCCATGGGAGCGGCCCTAGGACAGAGAGAAGGAAAAAGCACATTCGAGAGAGTTTCAAACAGAAACAGAGCTTACTGTTAGATAACCTAAATAAGAGGGAAAAATATACATATGATCACAAATTAACTTGGATTAAAATTCAGGGCAACCTTTTCCTATATCTTTTTAAGAGAGTCTGAAGTCAGAAGTAATCTTGCTTCAGCAGATGGGCTGACAAACCAACCAAAGAATTTGGATCAGAATTAAACAGGCTTTCCTAGCCCTGATGGCGCAATTCTCACTGCGTTCATGTGAGTTTGAGAAGGAAGCAGCAGGCACTCTGAACACACAGGACAGTGCTTTTCAGGAAGCTCTGCTGAAAAGGGGCTTACCAAAAACAAATGGTGCAAAGCTGATCATTTATGACCAGCTGGCAAAACACAACAACAATCTACATCCACCATCGGGGCCTTGATCACAGGAAATGCTCACGCGAAGGTTTGAGAAAGATAATTCAAGCAGCAGTACTGTAAAGCTGGATGAGTATATGGAATATTATTTTTTAGGATACTGGGGAAGAAAGGCATAAAGGTTAGATTCCTGTCTGCTATACTAAGAACAATTAGGGCATAGAGTAGTAAGACACATGCTCAGAGTCCTGCTGTAAAAATCAAAGTTCCTCATGTGCCCATTACATCTCAGCTGTCACCGGTGGCTGCAGACACTATGGAACTGCACACGCATGGCAGGGGGGGAACACACTGGCCTGGCTACCTGGATGCCCCCGAAATCCCACCAAACTCCTCGTTCTGCCACACGCAGCAATGCTGACTTGCACCTACAGGCCTACCCTGGAGCAGCGATCAAAGCACACAGCACTGCATGTCAGCGCACCCTTTGCTCTGCTCTCTGCTTGGTGTTTTGCTTTCATTCTGGTTCTGCTGGGGGCTGCCCCACATGCTGCTGTTGACTCCAAAGCTCAGCCTTCATCTGGATATGCTGTTTTTACTCTACCTCCAGGCTTCCTTTCAGCAGAGGCAATAGCTCCAGTTTACATACTGAGTTTGTAATGCACAAGAAAAGACTAATGTCAGTTAAATACATTTTTACCTATGACTTTAGCAGAGATCTGTGCCTGTCTGCCTACTATTGAAAGCAAGTCTTTTAGCACAGTGCATGGCCAAACCTCCTTTCCATCAGCCCTCCTCTTCCCAGACATTCAGCATCAGTTTCAAGACTAACAAGTAAAATGCAGTAGTACAGCACTTCCAAGGAGGAAAAGTTGAATGAGCTACTGCAGGGACAGTCTAAGCTTTCTGATGTGGACTCCACACTGAAGTAAGCTGTATTCAGAGAAAGCCATTGAAAAAAAAAAGCCCCAAAGGTAATGCTTCAAAGAAGCAAAATCAACATCACCAATGTGCCTAGAGAAATGGAGATCTCTCTCAGGGGTGAATGCAGCTACAGCACCTGAGATATAACCCACGTTGTTCACAGGCTATTGGCACTCCACCTAGCTCCTCTTTCTGAAGTCCTCTTCATCTCTGCTTTCTACAGCTGACAGTGCAATAAGCATTTGGGCTGCATAGTAAGTAGCCATGATGATGAAGCGCGAGTAGGGCACAGGAAAGCAGAACTTGTTAAGTGCAATGGTCAGATCCGACACCATGAACAGCATCGCGCCGATGCAGGCTGAGAGCTTGGTCCATGTCCAGAGGTCGTTGCACAGCTGCATGCCAGCAACTGCTCGCCAGCCCATGAAGCCAATCAAGGCGATGTAGACAGCTACCAGGTAGGTGAATGGGCCTGAGAGGTAGGAGTACAGGAAGGCATAACAGGAACTGGAAACAAGGCCCATCAACAAGCCGGCTTTGAGGTCCAAAGGCTTCATGCCGAAGGCTGAAGAGTACAGGATGTGTGTGATGGCGAACATCAGCAGACCTGGAAAGAGGCATTGACACGGCGAGTGTGACCTTTCAGCAGTGACTGGCAGTTGGTAGCAGAAGAAAACATGGCTATATTGGGTTTTAAATATACCGTGATAAGCACAGGCTTAGATGCCCTTGCAGTGTTACACCCCTTCACACTTCCAGTGGGAACCATACTGACCCCTTGGGATAAAAATCCATGCATAGGAGATCAGCCTTAGCACCAAGCTCCCGCCCTAAGAAAAAGCCCCAGCGCATCTGCAACTGCAGCCCAGTACAACTCTGCGGTGATACAGGCCTTTTTGCTGGGAGGCCAGGTGAAGTGAGCAGCTGCAGAAGGAACAAAGCTTGTTTTTCAGGTGGTTCCTCCTCTCCTGCTTTGGACAGAAGGGTGGGTGCAAGGCACACCAAAGATCATCCCCTCTAACTATCCGAAGTGTTTTGCTCATAGGTCACGTGTGGAACAGGAAGGCTGGAATCAGAGCACTGTAGGAACAAAATCTGAAAAAAGATGCCAATCCCTCCAAACCCAGACACAAAGCCTGACCGTATTTAGCCACAAACCCCAAGGCACTCAGGGACTAAATCTGGCTTCTACTCCATCTCTGCCCATAGCTAGGAGAAACCCAAGCTGGAAAGAAGCAGCTGGCATATTTCAGGGACTGCACCAACGTGATTTGCCAACAATTTTATGGCTATTGCAAGATTCAGATGAACCTTAGCTGGAATCAATCAGTGAAAATAAAATGCCAGCTTCCCTTTGAAGTGCAACACCCCTGAGAAATGCCAGATGTGGGTGTTGGAAGGTACTGCCCATGCGTTACTCACTTGCAACTAATCCATTTGACAAAAAATGTCACAATGTACTGGTACAGCTGCTAACTACTAGCTGTCATGCGAGTTGTAGATAATGGGCGCCAAACGGAGTCCAGCTCCTCTGATCCTCCAGTTCTCAGCCCCACACATGGTGCAGCTGCAGGCTGTCCCACTTCATCCTGGCAAGGTTATTAGAGTAGCTGGAAGTTTTCATGCAGCTCTGAAGCATGAAATGGAGAAAAGGATCTGGGAAGCTGAGTCCTCCAGCAGGACACTTGTTTACATTTAAAGCATGATGCTGTGGTGTAAAGGGCAGTCACTAAAACCTGCTGCTGGCAGATATTTCTTCATCCTAATACTCTTGTGTTGAGACAGCTCAAAGAAGGGGAAGTGTCTCCCTGCCTTTGGGGTGGACAAGATCAGACATCCACTGAAAGCTCAGCCATGGTGGGATGAGAGGGGAACCCACAGGAGGGAGGGGGCTGGTCTGCAAGGTAAGGCCAGACAAAATGGACAGCATGAAGGGGAAGGAAGAGAAGTGCAAAGGAGGGCAACGAGAAATGGATGTTTCACAGAGCTATTACACACCATGGGCACAGCACTGAGGAAACCAAGGAGGGATTTAGGACAAGAGCTGTCTGTAGTGTTATAGTGCAAGAAAGGTTCAAGCCCTGGGGGCAGTAAGGAGAAGAAGATTACTTTGCCCTAGCAGTGAGGAGTGGTTTTTCCTTCAGTGGCATTATATGGAGAGTTCTTGGACAGGGAGCTGAAGAATGTGTTGTCCTTCACGCAGGCAGCTGACAACGAGGAGGAGGAGGGGGAGAGGAGGACAGGATGCAGCAGCCAAGCAGAATCCCACAAAGGCAGGAGGAGCTTTGTGATATGTGGTGAGGCTGGTCATAAACAAGGGAGTCAGCTCCCACGTTTGCTCATTCAACACCCACAAATCAAGCCAGGAACTGGGGAGACCTGTGACGGCTGCACAGGGAGGGGGGTGCATTTCTCTTGCATTTCTCAGCCTTTGGCTTGGTCCTCCCAACCACATCAGGCAGATCAGCCCTTCTCCTCCCTGTCCGCTTCCTTCCCCCGGGTTTCCTTCCCCCTCCCAGCCCCTGGAGTTTCCCCTCAGGCTGGCAATAAGGCCTTTTTGTTAGTCCCTGTCTTCTTCACCAAATGCATAAATTGTTTCTAACTGCCTGCTATCAAAGGAAGTGGATGTTAACACTGTAAAGGATCTTCTACATGCAGTAAGACACTAGTCAGAAAATAGTGTGTTCTTAGTGAACTGAAACAGCAAAAATGAAAAAAGTCAAGTGTGCCAGGAGTAGGTTCCCAGGCTCCTAATTCCCTATAAAGTAATGAACAAATGTCCTTTTATAAACTCATTGACTCAAAAGCTATTCAAATCAGCCCAGTTCCCAACCCTTTTTTCAGCCCAAAAGCTGTAGAAATTGAACAGAAAATACATTTTTATCTAGTATTTCCTCTTATTCTCCTGAAATTTTCAATTCCCACAAACGATGATGTCAAAGGGTTGAATATTGTCAGCTGTCAACAACAGCAGCCTGCTGAGTTTTAAAGTGGAGAAAATACGTTTTGCAGGAGAGGTGAAGGATGAAGTAGGGTGGTGCACTTTATCTGTTAACAGCTGAAACACAAATGTTAACACTTCACTATGGAAGATGGCAGCTTGGATTAGCATGGACTGAGGCAGGCAGGAGACAGCCAGAATGAAGGCTGAGATTTTCAAAATGCTCCAAGAGAGCTTTTCTTCTCCTTGAGAAGAAAAATGTGTCTAAATCCACAAAGCAACACTTCTCAGTTGTGAGACTAGGGTCAAAAATCCAATTTATTTGCAGTTTAAAACACATTAACCAGATACTGAGCTGCTGTGACTGGTTGACCTTCCTCTAGTGTTAATTTGGAGAGGGAACTCAGAGATATCCCAGCTACATGGGAATGGAGAAGCTCGGAATTCGGAACAGTCCATGTACGAAAACGGTCATGGTGAGAATCAGGCCTTGAACGTTTTCCAAGCCACAGCTCAAGGAGCAACTTGAGGAAGCAAAACAGAAGCACAAGCAGTTGGGCTGAGGCAACCTGCACTGAGCCAGGTACCCCTGTTAGGAGGAGGCCCATCGGTGGGAAGGCCAACACTCAGCACAGAGGGGACAGCACCCCAAGAGGAAGCTGGAGCTCCTCAGCAACATGCCCAAGGTTCAGCCAGACAGATCCAATCCTCAGAGCCTAATCTAAATCCCACCAAAATCAGTAAAAATTTTGACATGAACTTTTAATGAGATTGGGATAAGCTCCTGGGAAGGAGGATTAAAACCAGATTCAGAGCATTTGGCCTTTCATATCTGGCATTGCACACACTTCCCTCTCATGAGGGCTTGTGGGAATCCCAGAATAAAACTAGATACTGACCTCATGAGAGGGGAAAAAAAATAAGCCTTTGACTTTCAGAGCTGACAACAGCACAAGTCATAAAATTTCCCTCGTCTCATCACATTTTCCAGTGGGACAGTCACAGCAGCCAGTTAATGGTGGGTGTTAAGCGAGATCCCTGTGCTGGTTAAATTAACTTCAGAAACCCCACCAGTCAGTTTAGTGAAGGACTCAATTGCTGCTGATTTCTTGTGACAGGCCAAGGCCAGGAAGAGTGTTGCTGCAGGCAGGTTCAACGTGGCTTTAAATGATTAATCTAAATCATTATGTTCTAGTCTGCAAACTAGCAAAATAAAACAAGCCTGTGTTGCTCTGAGAGGTGTGGATCTTTCTGTAGAGAAGACAGGCCATTGTGGTAAGGTTTGTCCTTGATTCCCCATCATTTATGTGTCTTGCAAAACAGACATGACTTGTACAACAGGCTGCATGATTCACACTGATGAACCTGCAAGTAGGACAATATTTCTGATGCTTTGGTTTCTAACCTCCCCCAGGCTACAGCCTTGTCTATCAAAACATAAAGGTCCTCTCCACCTGCTCTCCACTGAGGACCTTTGTATCATGTGTCCTATTTCTGATCCTTGTAGCGAAAGGCTGACAGATCTGCCTACAGAGAGGTAGGAGATAGATAATTCCCATAGCTTCATGGGAGCTGCTGAGTGCCATGATCATTTCCTTCTCTTCCCCAGGGATTCTGCTCATGCCAACTTCCCAGCTCCAGCCAGCTGAGATGCTGTAAGCACGTCCCAGGAAACCAAACCTGCCCCAATTACCTCTCTAACCTCAAAGAGAAGCTCAAGAGAAAGACTCATCCATGGTGTGACTCCTCTAACCATGATGGATTTTAGTCAAGGGATGAGTGCTTCCCACTGCCCAGGGCTGACGCTGTACATGAATAAACAAAACACGTGGCCCAGCAACTCATTACTCAATAAGAGGGTAACAGCCAGACACTGTGGCATCCCTTTAGGACTGACACCGCACTCACCATGAATGAAGTAGCCCTGCTCCTGCCAGATGAGAAAGGCGTCTCCCACTGCCGAGAATATGAGTCCCGCTAGGATGCGGCTGGCGCTCCGGTGTGACACTAAGAAGTTAATTCCATGTGCCAGAAGGAAAACCCACAGGCAGAAGATGGGCAGACATTTGATGAGGGCACTGAACCAGGAGGGGCTGGAAGTTGGCAGCCAGAGGACAAAATAGACACAAGTGGCTTTAAAGAAGGGCACCAGTTTGGGGCCTTCACTCTTCACCTAAAAGAAACAAACATTAAAAAAAGAGAAATTAATAGGATCATCAGAAGCATCAGTGGAATAAACTGCATAACAGAACTGTCTCCTTCCTTTTGAAAGCTGCTCTTTCATGTATACTGTCAGATAGCAGCATTTGTACCCTGAGAAAGACTAGTTGAACTTGACCATGATCCTCAGCCTAGACCTTTGTGATCCGCTCTGCTGAAAACACTTCTTGGCTGGTAAGATGGGGTTTGGGTGGTGGAGATGGGGGAAGTTTTAGATACCTTTTCTCTTTATTTGTTCTACTGAAAACATTTAGGCCATCAGTCAAACTCCTCTGGTGGTCCTTACCACCTATCTTATGTTTAGACTAACCCCTTTTATACACCTCCCTTCCTGCAGCTGCAAAAATACTGCACTCCCTAGGAATATCCCAGCAGCAAACAAGCCAATAAAAGTGCAAATCTTCCCTCGCATTTTGGCGAATCCTCTTGCTTGGCCAGTTGCAGGTCACCCTGAGGATACAACCTCTCTTCTAACCCATTCCCTCTCCTGTCCTGTAGCCTCGTGCCTGGAGCTTGCTGTTGGCATCACCACATGACTTCAAAACCCATCACATCAATCTCCCAAGTGAGGATGTCACTTCCTCAGCTGACTAATATGAACATCAATCAGGTGTTGCTTTGTTCTAGCATTACACTAATAATATACTGCCTATATTGAAGGAAATGTTTTGACTCAGGGCTCTACTGTATAAATCCAGACACAAAAAAGCAGCGTGCACACTAGGCTACTCGTAACAAACAAAGCCACAGCAGGGGAAGGGTGCAGAGCTACAGACTCCACAAGCTGAGTCTTCTCTTAACACACACTTAGCTCAGACCACCCTGGACAGTGATAAGATACGTATTGTGTTCACCTGTACTCCTGTCATACTTCTGCATTTTAGTGCAGGTGGGGATAACCCTGTATGAGAAACAAAGCTATGATTTTATTTTCTCCTGGAGTGCAGCTGAGGGCCAAAACAAGGAGAAAAGGAAGAGACTGTGATTGTCTCACGTGCCTGCCTGAGCTGTGTCCTGGGGTCTTCTAGAAGGCCTGTTTCCTCCTGCAGCTAAGGCTATGCAACCTCCAGAGCTCCCCTGCAAGCAGGGGTTCACTCTCAGTCTTCTCATTTCTCTGGTCAAGCAAAATTTAGTTGCTTAGTATCACAACAACTTCCCACTACTCATGGCCTAAGCACACAGAGGTTTTAAGGACTGGAGGAGGACATGGGGAAAAATTTAGAGGCATCAGAGCTGGGTTCACACTGCAAAGTCCACCATAATCTGAACATCCATGTGTGACACTCTGAGGTTGCTTATGTCACGCAAGGAGCCCGTGCTCCAAAAAGCTGCAAAAGAAACATTGGTCTTTTTTTCCAAATCACTTGGCCGTATTTCTGCTTCCTGCATCATGGGACATTGCCATGACACAAAACCAGCATCCATCTTCCTTTGATGCAGTGTGCCTTGGTGCAGGTTGAAGGCTGCGCAGCAAATATCTCCGTGCTTATGGTGCTCAGTTAAAAAAGCCTAAATTCATCAAAATTCAGGAACTGTTACAGACACAAGCAAAGGGAGTCAGGTGAAGCTGAAAGACAGAGGCAGAGGCAGTGGAGGGCATCTTCACATGCAGTATCTAAAAGAGGGAATGCAATCTCTGAAGCAGCAAGACCATAAATAAAAAGCATCCCAAGAAGACAGTGCTTTCAAAATTGTTCTCACATCTGATGGAAATTTCCCCAGCATATCAGCAGTTTCTTAGCAGTAAGGTATTTCATTATTCCTGTATACATTATTCATAGGCTATTGCCAACACAGTTTTTAAACACTCCATTAAACAACCAGGCTTCACAATTCACTCACAAAAGGACATCAGCAAGCCGTTAACTTTCTTGTATTACATGGGGAGCCTGTCATGAGTCCTCTACTTAGGTTGTCTAAATTAATCACTATTTACCACTTCTTGTCTACATTCCTTGGGAGAATTCTGGCAGCAAATAACAAATGAACTTGAAAGAAAAGTCATAAAAGCCCACGTAGTTTCACAGGACTAGGGGTGCCTGGGAACTATGAAGTATTGCAGGAGGAAGAGCGGAGCCAAGCTTCCCCCTCCTTCAGACCCAGCACCTTGCCCTTCTGAAGTGACACATCAGCCTCTGACTACCCAAAGCCAGTGCCCGGCTCCAAGTCTTCCTCCTCCCCTTCTGACTCTTTTTTATTATAAATGCAGTTGATCACATTCCTCCTCTCACAGTTGCAGGCAACAGATGACAGTGCTTCTGGCAGGGTTTCCTCCTCTCCCCCACCAGTTGTGGAGGACCCCACCACACTGCAATGAGCCTGAGATCCTCAGCACGGAAAACTATCAACCTCCAGAGCTATAAAGTGTGAAAGAATCTGCAGCATCAGCAGTGCTCCAGGTCCCTGTAACAGTCTCAGCTAAGGTAGGTAGTTTTGTACCTCTGAAGGCAAAAGTTCAAGTTCAGCCTTGTTTGCAACATATCACAGAGGCACTGTCAGAAGCATACAGGAGAGTATTTGGGTTAATAAACACAAGAAGTTTTATTTAATACCTCATATTAAAAGAAAAACACCTGCTAGGAGCAGTTACCATTACAATCACAGCTTGCCCTCCCCTGTGTGCATGCATGATGAGACAGGTTTTAATTACACTTGTCATTTTCCCCAGGAACCTTGCCTTACTGGATATGAGATATGCACTTGTTTGCTTGGTAAACTTAAAATCACCATTTCTTACTATTTGAATGTGAATTTTCCAAGCCCAGCCAGCATTATTTTAAAATAATGGTTTGTATTATTTCTGTCCTAATAATAATAATTAAGGAATTTTTTAGGCATAAGGGGTCAGATTCCAGTCTCAGTTACTCACCCATAACCCTGGAATTTACAGTGTTACAGAGTCCTTGTATAAGAATAACCTCATATATCTAGAAGGGCTACAAGCTCATTAACACACTTTATTTCTTTATACTTTTTCTACAAGTATACTTCAAATGAGTTTTTTCAAAACATGCCCTTGCCTGTTACTGAATGCTGCAGCTCAGTGGAGCCCCTGCCACAGCTCTGACCAAAATGAGTGCCCCATGAGGGACACCACTTGCTGAGACAGAGGGCTGGGCAGCACATCCTGCTGGGATGGTGTGGCACTGGAAATACTTGGGAGAGGTCTCCCAGGAAAAACTGAGGTAACCAGAGGGTGAGGCTGGGCCCTCTGTTTGGACACTTGCCACCTGGAGAACAAGTCAAGGCTGGTATTGGGAAACTGTGTACCAACACGAGTGGAGGCTGTGGCTTCAGGAAAGCCAAGCACATAATCCATGACTGGACTTGCCTGTACCTCAGGGAAGGGAACATTATTTCTTGGCTGCAAGGATAAATTGCATCAAACGACCCATCTCCTTTGCACCTGTGTCTCAGAGACAGAATGTGAGACGGGGCTGTGCTGTGGTGTTGGAAAAGGAAGCACCTGATGCAGGTGACAAGATCCTTTTTGCTCATGTATGTGATTGACATGGCTTTAAGCCGGGCTTTTGTTACAAATTCTATTGCATTTCTCTTCCCACTTCTTTTCTTCTTCCACTGCTAATTTACTCTGTGCTGAAATGCAGTACAGAAAAGATCCTGAATACAATGACAAGGCAATATTTCCAAGTTTTGAATTTCTATACTGTGCATAATTCAGGGCATTTTCTCAACTGCTATGACTACTAAGTTACTTAGAGTCTTTTAAAATTAGTTTAAATTGCTGTAAAGCCACTATCTCTGTATTTGTGGAATTACAGTAAACGTATAATTTATTAAATTATCTGTATCCAACCAAATCCAATGAAACCCTCCAGGACTTAGAAGACTAGGAGGAAGTTGTGTCCTGGCTCTCACCAAGAGGTTTTGGACCAGATGATCTCCAGACATCCCTTCTAACCTCAACCATTCTGTGATTCTGTGGTCTTCAAACAGAACATGGTATTGGTGGATGGAGCTCTCTGGTGGCTCAGGGCTCAGATATCCACCTCCCTACTAGGTATTCATAGGTTTACAGTATCCCTTCTTGTTTTGTCTGTTCTCATTCTGCTCCAGTATGAAACATTGCTCATTTCCTTGTTACTGTTATTCAACAGTGACAGATGACACTATCACACAAGTATTCCAACCATGTTGTGATTTGGTATTGGTGTAAGACACGTTGAGAGGTCAGGCTAGCCGATGAAGAAACACAGTTACCGGAGAAGTGGCAGACCTGAAGAAGTAACTCTGGGCAATAAGGACTGACAAAAAGTTCCCAGTGTCAAAAATACAAGATGTAGCACACAAACATGACCAAAAGCTTCATACAACAGCTCCTAAGCTGTATCCACAAATTTGTTATTGGTGACTCGCCAAGAGCCCAGGGGTCCCTGCTGCATGATCTCTTCTTGCACCTCCCTGCTATGCAGCGCTCGGAGATGCTCATGATTCACCCATGTGTAAACCAATATTCACTCCGGGCTATGACCTGGGGAACATCTATGCTACTCCTCAGCAGCATGGACGGCCTGTTCTGACTGCTGCAGGCACATAACAGAGCCAAAAAAGTTACAGCTAGTTCCTCTACCCCAGAATAAGCTGCATCCACAGAGGAATGGCTACATTTGTAAGACAGTGCCCTGATTTTGGAGCCAGTTGTCTGTATCTACATCCCAAGTGGGATGAAGAAGATCCAGCTGCCACTTCTTGCTCCTGAGGTACAGAAGAACGTCAGAAGCTTGTTGCTTTGAAATGCTAAAGTTGGACAAAGTTCACTGTTCCTAAGCCTCACACTGGTCCCAGGAAGCAACATGGAGTATCAAATAATGCTCCTCTCTCCACAAGTCCCCTAAATCAGCCCGTACAGAAAACAATTATACAGCCTCTTCCAGACACCAGCTGTGTGCCAACCTGCTGTGAGGTATGGCTCATGCCCACTGGGCTGTAAAATGCTGCTTTCCAGGAAAAGTGTTTTAAAAATAATACCCCAGCTATTCCACTGAGCAACACTTGAGCACAACTGTGCGCACTGGCCAAAAAAAGCTGGGCCATTGTCCTGCACCCATCCCTCCCAGCAGCCTTGGCTGGCCAAGTACCATTTTGTGTATCCACAGCTGAGCTGTTTCTCCTGGCTTTTGGCATCCTGCATCACGGATCCTGCCTTGGTTCTGCCCTACTGTGACAATAGCTCTTACCCCCAGTTGTGCGCCACTAAATGTTTATGTGGCTTTGCTGCCATGTATTATGCTGCTACGGCAAGCCCATGGCTCATGTTTCTCATTCCCCAGAATATGTGGCTCTTTGCAAGGCACCAATGATCCTCTGTGCAGTTTGAGTCACACAGCGAAGGCTGCTTCAGCCTGGGGATAGACCACAGTTAAGACACAGTACGTGCAACAGGCTCTCATCTACGGAGCAATGGGGAACCAGCACAATTCCCCATCAGCCTGAGCCTACAGAAAACCCATCTTTGTGCTTAACCAAAATTAGTAGACCGTAAGGAGAAGCCTGTGTGTGCACAGATCATAGCCAGAGGCAGCCGATTTTCACCTGAATTAAATGACACATCAGCTTTTGTTGAACCAAGGAGGAACCCAGCAGTGCTGGGCAATTCCTGGCCATGAACCCGCATGAGCTGACTGCAGAGCCGCCATCCTCCTGGGCTTGCTTGCACGTTCACACCTTTGCTTAGATGGTGTGACATCAAGCCTTCTGAACGTGTACACACTGAAACTGATATAAAAGGGAAGTTTTTGGCAGGGGGGCAGATGTGTGTGTAATAGGGCAGATTCAGCTGTTTGGTAGCCAAATTCACCACTTAAATCTTCCCTATCCTGGGTGGACGCAGGGGCTGTCACAACGACCAGCCTTGGCGTGGGCCTCGCCTGGCCACAGAGCAAAGGTCCCAGCGGCCACTCAGGCTGCTCAGCTCTGCATCCCTCCTGGGCGGCTTGCAGAGGTGAGGGAGGAGGAGCCAGATGAGATGTAAAAGGGCCAGCCAACTGGTGCTTTTCACTCCAGAGGGTTGCTGAAATATTAGGGCTGGCTGGGACAGCCCTAACCGGTACGCTCTGGTGAATGCAGGTGAGTGCAAAATGCTTCACCTCCAACTCTGTTCTCCCACTCTGCTCTCCTGCAGGAGCAAACATGCTCCTGGGGGAGAACCGATTGTCTTTTGTCGAGGAAGGCTCTGGCTCATAAATGCCCCAAGTTGTTCCTGAATAAAATTCTGAGAAAAAGTGCTTGTTTAAGGAGCGTGGGGAAGAGTTACTGAACCAGCCAATCAACCTGCCTGAAATACTGTGCAACATATTTGTGCAATTAATAAGAGGGTTTATGTTTGTGTTGGAGATGCCATGGGCCACGCATCCAAGGTAGATGGCTCCTGTTCCTGCTGCAGGAAATTCAGAATGATAGATAAACCCTCCTCCCCTCACGTGAAGGCAAGATCGTAGAGGCTCCATCTGAAATGGAATTGTAAAATCGCTAATAAATCACCAAGAAGATGGTACATGATTTGCCTTTGGGAGAATGCATGTGATGATAATCCTCTGTCTTCTTCAATGCAATGAGTTTCACCAGGCCTTGTGGTGCTTTGTTGCAGCTACTAGCACTCCCCAGCACAATTCAGGGCCTCCATTTCTCCAACAAGGGTAATGCAGTGAAACTCATCTTGTGCTTGGCTGTCCAGCCAGACCTGTTCACAAGTGATCAAAAAATCATGGTTTTGTCTGACAGGAAAGCCTCCATCATTCAGTACAAGCCAGAATAACAGGGCTCGGCCTGAACTCTTCCCACCTGCAAAAGGACCATCCTCCCAGCTCAGCCACATGAGGCAGGAGCTGTGGGTCCAAGGCAGCTATTCCACCCACAGGGTCTCTTCAACTCCTCCTGCAAAACAGGGCTGGTTTGTTGGCTTCTCTCATCCCTCCCTCTACCCCATCAGCCTGGGTACCCTCTTCCTCCCCCCAGTTAAGCCAAGTAAGCTCCAGCCCCATTTCCCAGCTTTTCTCCACAGCAGAATGACACACAGTTGAGAGCTAGAAATACTTGACTTCTTTTTCTTAAGACCAAGCTATGGCTATTTGCCAGAAAAATACAATTAAAAATTTGGCACGGGCCCTCACAGTCCTTGGGTGGTAAACTCAGATATATTGCTGCACAAGTTCTTGGCATCAGAAAAATCACCGTTTCGTGAAGGCACAGGGGAGCAGGCAGTGGGTGAGGATTAATCATCTGGCATTGAATGAGGGCCCCTGTGCAGGGCTGGGCTGCTCCACACACAGCTGCACGCAGAAACGAGAACCGCAACAAAAAGTTTAATTTCCAAGCCAAAATCCTGCCCGACTTGCAGTCACATCAACATTCAACCCAATCTCCGTATTAACCGTGGCAGGGATGAAAACCTATCAGCACCAAGGTTATAATCTTCCAGACGAGTGTCTTCCCCCCAGATGCAGAAAGAAGGGAGGAAATTTGGAGCAGCAGCTTCCCCGCAGACGCCTGGCAGCAGGGCAATGTTTGCTGCAGCAGCAGGGGAGACCACCGCTGCCGTCCCTGCAGCACGCCTGGGCACAGCATGGCCACCCAGCTGAGCAGCGCCAGGCCAGCGTCAAGAACGGGACGTTTTGTACCAAGCCAGCTGGGGAGCACGTGAGCAAGGCTCCTCGTGCCGTGGAAATACCAGCGATGCGAGATTGCAGACGCGGCTGTTGCGAAGGTCCTTTTCCCAATGTTTGCTCTCCGAGCACGACTTCTCCACCACAGGCTGCTGTCTGTCTCTAGCTGCAGACACTGCTCAATGCTTTATGTTAGCCACGCTGTGATCTACCACCAAACCTCCCTATTATCTGTTGTATGGGAGTAAATTTCTGAAGGGGATTGTCTAGGATAGGTTTTAGGAGAAACTGAACTGAACTGCACTGATCACGCAACGTATGAAGGATATTTAAATAAATGGCTCAAGAAGGTAGAAGAGATAGGAATTAGACAAGCTTTGTGGCCTTCTCCAGAGGACAGCAAAATAGCTACAACCATGAATCCTTGTGCAGTAGTCAGGGAGGGAGACGAGCAGTAAGAGACAAAGGTGGCAGGCAGCCTTCACTTCTGCCCCTTCCCAGGTTAAGGCAGGAGGAGCCAAACTGCCACTCACATAGAAATATAGCAAAGCCCGTGTTAGCAAAGCTGCAGTACGAATACAACAGCAGTCCTGTCTTGTCTTCAGTTGTTTAATGAAGAAATTAAAAAACACTGGGTGCTGAGAGTCACCCTGACCATGCTGACGGAGCTAATGAGGCCAGTTTGGCTCAGCAGCCAATGTGACCTGGGAGCTCTTGGACATTGCAGCTCTCTGCTGCTATACGCATGAGCTAAAAATGCATCTGCAGACGCCTGGGACATAAAATAGTGTGGGGGAAAGCCACAAAGAGGAAACTGCAGTATCGCCTTCAACAGATTCCTGCAGGAGGCCTTAGAAATGTGAGGGACTGGTCCCATAACAACCCAGAGTCAGGTACTTCTGGAGCCAAGGAAATAATCCCCGCTGCATCAGGACGCTGCCTGTGCCACGTGTTGCATCAGAAGCCCACTCTTGCTTCTTGCCTTTTTAACCACAACATTGCCCAAAGCTATCTTGAGACACTGGACCACGGTGTTCGCTCCAGCAAGTAAGGAAATTATAACATCCAAAAAGGTATCTCCTTTACCAAACAGAAGAAATTGGGTTAGCTCGGCTAACTGTGGTCAACAAGCTGTGCAACACCATGTCCGGGGCCTGCCTCCTCTATGCAGGACTGACTGTTATCAGCAGGGAGTCCTGATACCAGGCAAAGTGAGATACCGCTACATCAGCCAATACTTTCAAAAGTCGCTCGGGTATCTGCCCTTGGCTTCCTAGGACCTCGGGGAAGCCTTCAAGATGGCAAAGCCTTTATTTAGCAACTCATAAAAATCAAATTACAGACAAACACATTTCACCCTGAACTGAAGACTCTGCTCAGATGTATGTTGTTTTGCTAGGGCTTGTTTTGGTTGGGTTGGGTTTGCTTTTTTCCGTTAGCAAGCATCATCTGTCCTGTCTACCAGACTGGCACAGGACCACAAGCAGGGCTATTTTAACAACCTTTTTTTAACCTGCAGTGGTAGTAATTGACTCCACACCTGTAGCAATCCTACAGCTGTCAGCAGTTTTGGAGATTGCCTTCTGAGTACAGTCAGCAGCGTACCATTACCAGTGGCCAACAATGTTAAACCACTCAAGAATTCAAATGTCTCTGCAGGGCTGAAGGAGCCGTCACAGACAAATGTTTTCAGCATAGTCCACTGGTTCTCAAAAATGAAAGCAAAAAAATAGCATTTGACTGCCAGCATCTTATTTCAGAGCAAAGATTGCTTTTCCCTCCTGGGATTCCAGATCTTCCTTTCTGTGTAGCAGAAAGCAAATGTCTCCGAACATTTCCTTTGCTGTAACACTCACAAAAGAACCCCTTGCAGATGTTTAAAAACCTGTACCACAGTGGATCTGCCTTTTCACTTTGCTCACCAGAGCTGCAGTGCCACCACAAAGGCACGGCACCCTTCCTGGGCGAGCGAGGTTGAGTGGGGCTGCGTCCCCTCATGCTGCCCAGCACCACAGGGGGATGCTGTGAAGCCACGGGGAGCTCCAGGAGACAACCAGCACCCCGGAACACGCAGTCGGTGGCTGTCCCAGGCAATTCCCCTCATCATGGGAAGGGGCAATTATTTGGCTTGTCACACTAGAATCCAGATAAAAAATTTCTACTGCTTATGGAAAAGTCTCTGCAGCTCATCCTGGGGATGGTTTCCAGGCTACGAGCACACGTTCTCAGGAGACTTGTCATTATTTATATCACACTCTCCTGTGAAAGAGAATGCAGATTTCTGTTACCCAGGAAAAAGTAGTGTTAGGTTTCATGTTGTTGTAAGCATTATCTTGGAGAGCTGGGGAAGTCCTGCGGGCTGTGGGGCACAGGGGCATAGCAGAAAGCAGCACGCCCTTGCAAGGCCCATTGCTGCAGACAAGTGCCACACAAACATCTGCCCCACAAGCTGTGTGGCAAGACTGGGGCCTCTCTCCAGTCTCTCTGAGATGGGTGCAGACCCAAAATAAAATGTCCCAGGGAGAACTGTCAGTTCTTTCCTTGTCAGCACGGAGGGCAGGCTGAGCCTCTAGGTAACAGCAATGAGGGGTCTGCACACAGAGCGTTTTGTACCCAGGGCTGAAATCCATTCTTTGCCTTCACACTCCCACTTCCAGCTTTATTTGCACCCCACAACCCACTGCAACACTGATGTCCTTGTTGGAGGGCATGGCCACAGCAAGAGGGGATGCAGAGAAGAATGGGTGCTCGGGGGAAACAGGCACTTGGCAAAGCTCTACCCTGCCACGTGCCGGTAGGGATTGATATCTGGGAGGAAAGGGAGGCCCTTCCATCCAAAAGCAGCTTCTTCAGCTGAGAAGACCTCATTTTACCTACAACCTGTGGGGAATTAATGCAGGTCTGGAGAGTGTTGCAGGCATTGGTGCTGTCACAGCCCTTCACAGTAACAGTCGAAGAGCCATTAGTGTAGCAGAGAAGGCAGGTGACACATGACAGGCTATACCAGCCCTACCAGCCATTCCCAGAAACGTGCCAAGAGTGAAACCACCTCCAGCACCCAAAAGACACTTCTGCAGCTCAGCTTTCTGGCTCACACAACAGATTCGTGCACATCTGGCAGGTAAGGCTTTTCCAAAGCAACGGGAAAGCAGAACTGAGAGAGGGGAAGGCTCCCAGTGGCTGGGAAAGCTGGCAGCTCTACACAAGAGACTCACGCTGTACAAATCCTCACAAGGGGCTGCAATAAGATCAGCCAAGTCTGGCAAAAGCAAACAGGGCTGTGCTGGGAAACCATGGAGGGACAGTTCAGCTTGTCTTGTGCCTAATGGAAAGCTGAATTAAAAACTCTGCCTGTGTATCATGTCCTGCAGGCTGAAAGCTTGCAAAACACTGATGTTAAAGAAAATTAGAGGGAAAAATAGCAATGTACCCCAGTAAAGATGTGTATTTAGAGAGGTGCCACTCTGGTACCTTATGAAAAAGCAGCAGCTCTCCCCATGTTATGATGGAACCAATATGCTTTAAGAGACAGGAGGATGTAAGGTCAAAGTATGACAGTGGAGTCACAGTTTTTTATTTCCAATCTCTATCCTTGTGCCAAGATGTTGTGACCTAGGCAAGTCAGTATCAGACACAAATGACATGAAGATAAACTGGACTTTCCCAGCCAACAGATGTGCAGTGGGAAGGTGCAAACACTAATCTGCACAGACTCTAACCCACAGACTCCCAGGATTCACACTGATATATCAAGAGTTTCACTTGCAAAACCCCTGCTGTATTCAGGCTGCATATACAAACGCAGACCATGCTCACAAATGAGTGTGCAGCTGCTTACCAGTGTTATGCCCTTTATATTGAGGGTGCAACAGGACATTAGCACATAGATGTATGCACAGATGCAGGGGACATTAGCCAAGTGGAAACTTCACAAACATCAATTAAGTGATAAACTTGTCATCACGCTCCTTTTATATACGGGTTGCAGGGAAAAGCCATGCAACTTGCCTAGTTCCTCTTGCAACGGAGAACAAGGCGGGACTGCTATCCAAACACCCTGGCTGGCTCTGAGTTATGCCGTAACAAAACCAGAAGACACAAGCAGATAGGGATATGGCAGCTGAGCTATGGTCTCAGCTGGCACAAGCCCAGTTCTGCTGAAGCTATGTGAGACAAAATGACTCACGTAAGGCTGAGGATCTGCCCAGTGTGTCTAGTATGTGCCGAAAAATATGCAGCTGGCTTAATGTCAATCTTACCCTCAATCTCAAGCAACAATTCAGTCAGAGGCTAATTGCAACCAGCAGAAATGCACTCATTTTGATACATATTCGGATATTTAATGCCTGATGCCAACTAGTGCCATATCTGTCTCCAAAGCTGGTGTCTGATGAGGGGCATGAAATGAAACTTCACCATTCAAACTTGACAAAAGTCCTAAGGCCAATTCATAAACATGGCTTGTCTCCTCTCCCCTCCGTCTTGGAAAGTACCTGTTTTGCAGTAATGTACAGGAATTCTTTTTTGGGAGGAGGTGTAGCCTGCTGGTAGAAGCAAGGCATTTCCATAAGCTCACAACAAGGTGAATCAAAACAGCCACCGTCCTCATTAACAGGCAGATTTGCAACACAAGAGTCAGCCCACAACACTAAATTAACACAAGAAGAGACACAAGTTGCACTTACCCAGGGAGAAACTGGAGCCCTGTGCAATTCTGGGTCAGAGGCTTTGGTGTGAGCCCCTGGGCTCTCTGCAGGGGTCTGAAATCCTTCCCACCCCAGCACTATTGTAATCTTCCAGGAAAGCTCTCACCCAGCCCATCTACAGCCTTTCAGCTCTGGGGGCATCTAATCTCCTAGACAGTTTTCTGCTCCATGTCACCTGGATATTTGTTCACGTTCAGCATTACATGGAGGGATGCTCTTGACTGACACACTTGTCATACAGAAACCTGTCATTAGCTTAAATGCTATTTAGATTATGGCAGTATCAGAAATGGATGTAGGAAGGGCACAAGCAGCCCAGAAGAAGCAATAACCATCACCTTCATTTTGGGCATGCTGCAGTAAGCAAAAACTACATCTCTACTGCAATGACGAATCTATTGGGCACTGTGTGACATGAAGGGCAGTAGAAAAATTGTGTTAATATAATAGCCACTTAGGCCTCTGGGAGGGAAGGGAGTTACATAACTAATAATCTTTTCCCTGTTCAAGAGTTTCCACATGCTAGCAGAAGACAGGTTCCAGATGCCATCTTTTTCTAAGAGTCTAATTTCACTGGAGTTATTACTTCCTCAGTACTATGCAGTTACCCACAGAGAAAGATAACTTTGGCTCTGCTGTCGCACTCAGTGTATTTTGGATATAGATACTTGAACAGGAGAACAGAAGAAATGCATCTCTGTCCATTCAGAGGAATTACGTACAGGCTTCTGAACTGGACCCATAATCTCAATGCGCAAAGCACACTTTGAACAACAGACACATGTGACTTGAGTGATATACTTGAGTTAATGAAGCCTTTAATCTACAGCACTGCCTGCAGCAGCGATTGTCACTAACTGCTTAATGCAACCACACTGGGACTGGGAAGGGCATGAGAGAAGCCCGCACTTTGTAGCCTCCAATTTCAGTTACCCATATTTAAGCCCACCCTCTCATAGCAACAGCTACAGCAAAGAATGTCAGTGTCATAGCAAGAATGTGCAAGTTCAGTCTGAAAAAATAAAACGTGGCATGTAACACTCTGCCTGGGCTCTAGCTGGCATAATCAGCACAGGTTTTTGCTCAGTAGGACCAAAGCTTTTAGGCTTCTCCCAAAAGGTGTGACTGACGTAAATGTTACTAAGATCCTGCTAAGCTTACCTAAGGTGATGATTCCCTCCTTCACTTCACTGAGTTCAGATGTTTAGAAATCTTTTCTATAATTCATTTAAATTGCCTTGGTTTTTATACAAGTGCCATATTTCCATAATTGTCTATGTGGTATATAAATGTGCATGTTTACAAGCCTCCTGCGTAATAAAATCACAATTTATGATGGATTTACGTAATGGGGAAAATTACAATGAAAGCACAAATGTTGCGTATAAGCAAAGAGAACAAGTAAATTTAACCTCTCTACCGTAAGACTTACTTCTGACTTAGGTGGTTGCTAACATTTCATTCATTAATGCAGAAATAATACATCCTCTATTTAAGAAGCAAAGGCTGAAATAGTTCAAAGTGCGATCTGGTTTTCTTGTTTTCAACAGCAGTTTGAGGATTATGGAGAACGGTTTCTAATAATAAACCTTTGAAACTATGCTTAGACCTACTACTGCTACAATTGCCCATAGCACGGAGTCTCTAAGCAACGTGATTTACATCAGGTTTCTATATTCATCTGGATCAGTGTGGTTTGGTCCCTCTTCAGAATCTCAAATGATACACACCCAATTCTTCAGCCCTATTCAATATCTGTTACTGATGAATGCCTTTCCAGATCATACCTTTCAGGTTTTTTACCCATTTTTTGTAAGTGACCTTTAAACTCCCCCCAAGTGACATCCTGCACCTACGCAGGGGGTCGACAAGGGCTGCCAGGAGGGCTGCTGGCTGCTTCCCACCTAGGGGGGACGGGCCAAGGGCTCGACTTGCCTGATGCAGCCAAAACAATATATTCTTCCCCAACCCAGCTACCTCTGTTTAAAGATGCAAATACATCAGAGGACAAAAGGGAAGGGATGGGGATTGTTGAAATAAGCTTTCAGGGTAAAAATCCATCCCAATTACAGAGTTTCACCTCCCTTCCACACATAGGACTGTGCTAGGCCAAGTAAAAGTCAGGTGCAGAGGGGATGTTGTAGGGACGAGAGCCCTTAGTTCATCTTGCTCAGAGTCACCCCAATATCATCTATAACTGCCCCCCAAAAGAGACTGATTCTCAGCCAATCAATGGCTTTTTATTTCCCATGCGCTGTTCTCCTCAAGGTGGTGTGAAGCCCTAAACTAAGTTTAGCCCTAACTTTAGGGGAAAAATAGGGTCCCTCTGAGGAAGGAGCATTATGTAAATGGCAGAATGACTGTGTGTCTCCAGGCTCATCTGCACACTTGTGGCCCTGGCAATCATGGTGCCTGCTGGGCAGAAAGGTCCTTAGGGCAAGGGATATCTCCCACAAGCTCACACTAAAAACTGCTTAACCAATAGAGGAAAAAAAAACAACCCAACAGGACAAAAATCACTAATGAGGTAATCTCAAAAACGACTTTTATTAAGATGGGACCAGTGATGACTGAACATGAAGGGAATTAAACCTCACATATCCACAAAGCAAATGCATCTTTTATTAACACTGCTCTCCAACCACAGGCTCTCAGCCCACACAGCTTTATGCAGAAAAAACAGCTCTTAATCAGAGCAGTATCAAGAAGAACAATTTTTAAGCAGGATGCTCCTGCTTGCCTAGCAGAGTAAGCAGTGAAAGCTTCCCTCCAAGGTGACTTCCAACAGAGTGAGCATTGCTCACCAGCTGGAACAGGACTGGCAGACAAATGCATCTTCTCTGCCACAGCCCAGCGCCATGCAAGTCTAGACTTTGGCATCAGCGGGATCCAAAAACTTTATCCCAGCTGAGGACCTGGCACAATACATTAAAAGGTATTTTGGCCACAGACTCGTGGGCATGCTCCCCCCAGCAGATCTGAATTGTGCAGCACCAGAGAGAACAGCCTGCCTAGCTCTGCACAATGCACGCCAGCCCCCCCGGGCCATGATGCACACCTGGCAGCCAGCGCGAACAAGCAGTCCTAGCCGCCGTCTACTCCCTAGCTTCCTCTCCATGGTCTGTGCCTCCTTGCGTGGTTTCTTCCAGCTATCAGTTGTACAGCAGACCTGGAGCTCGGGGTTTCTCACTCTTGCTACAAGAGTGTCCTAAAGAAGGAAAGAGGAGGAGACACAGGAGACCAGGTTGCATGCAAGTAGTCAGGGCCATCTGCTGCAGTTATGTACTAATTGCTTTGAAAACGGGAAGCAAAATCATGTCACTCTCGGTTGTGCTCTTCTAGTGTCCTCCCCATGGAGGTTGATGCTGCAGTGTACTGGGAGAGGACATACACTGTAGACAAATCAATTCCTCTGGCCAATTTGGTTATGCCTCAGGTGCTGCCCCCACAGAAAGCATCACCATCGTATGTCACAGCAGCAATAGCCGTGCTGGCTCCAAACACCTGGTCTATCTGTGCAGCAAAAGGCAGTGCAGTACAGAGATAGGGCCTGGGCTCCAAGGGTAGCCCTGGCTGTGGTCAGACCGACTGCCAACCGCTGTCCCCTTCAGCAAGCGACTTGCTGGAGGGAGCCCGCCAGCTCTACAGCCACCCTGCTTCTCACCCCCGTGCAGCTCCAGCTGGCAGCTGTGCAAGGACCACGCCACGCTCCTGTTCCAGCCTGCCCTTCGTGGACCGCGGCACAGCCGACGCAGGAGCAGCAAGCACAGGGCGCTCCTTCGGAGGGACGGCGATGTGAAAACCCACTGAAGGTGATGTGTCTGCTCCTTAGCAGACTGAAGGCTTGCAGCTCTTTTTTTATGAGCTCTTTGGATGATCAGGCGCCCTCCTCTCCCACCTCTACAGCCACGGCAAACAGCTGCGGCTCTGGTCGCAGCTCCCGGTCTCATTGTCCCTCCAGCTCTCGGCAGCTTCACACCTGCATTAGTTGCCTTTGGTGAAGCAAAGAGTCAGTATGTCAGGGATGAAGCCAGAGCAGAAACGTGCTTTGTTACATGTCAGAAGGGCAAAAGAAGAAAGCAGGGGTTTTTTTCACTTTCCTTCCCAAGTTACCTTCCTAAAGTGTGACTTCCAGTGTAGGTAAAGCCTTCTGGTCTGAACTATGTACACACTCCCCATCACAGACTCGTGCTTTAGTCATTTGCCTCCTCTCAAAGCTTGCTTGAAATATACTCTGCAAGACCACCCTGATTCACTGGCCTTAATGGCCAAGTACTGCGTCCTGTGAATTGTGAAACAAACTCTGCCAGTTTTTGAGCCATTCCACTATTGTCCCAGCATGAGATTTTACTTCCAAGGTACATGTACACAATTCACCGTAACCAAAAGCATTACTTAAGGATGAATTTAGCTTAAAAAAAAAAAACAAACAAAAGGGTTTGGCACTACAATGGTATAATTTACAAGCTACTTCCCTCTGTCTCTGAAGATAAAAGTCACCCCCAGGCTGCTGATGAATTTACCAGGTACATGTTAATAACTGGGGGAAAATTCATCTCAGTACCAGACAATACAGGCTGCTGTGCAGAACTGGCAAAGCAATTTAAATGTTTTGAACCCTGGCTTTGTGAGTTAAGAACAGGGAAAGGACGGGATTTCTACCTGTGAGAGAGAACGCAATGGACTGGCCATTAACCAAAATATTTCAAAACAGGATGATAACAGATCCACAGGGAACCAGGATACCAGCAATAGATGTTCAGTGCCGCAGCGAAGCACCAGACAACTTTCCGACCAACAGGCAGCTATTCTTACAGCACGCATTAGCCTGCAGGTGTATTCAGACAAATCCCTCGCTTTCTAGAAAGAGGAACATGCAAAGCACCATGTCTAACAGCACAGCTTCTCTGCTGTTCTGGCTGAAAGCATTTTGACTTCTTTCGGCATAGAAACACCCTTCCTTCACCCGCAGGGCCAGGATCTGGCATTGCTGGCGTGAGCCGCGGCTACTTCAGTCCCCAGCTTTGCTCCATCAGTCCAGCTGCGCTGCTACACACGTCACCTGCTACATGCTGTCACTGGACAGCCCTGAGGCGCTACCTGATTGCCGGTTACGTTAATTAAGCATCGTGACTCCCCCATGAGACAGGCAGGAGACACCATCCCCGTCTCACGTCGTTGGAAGGTGGAAGTGCCAGACGGGCTTGTCGGGGGCGACGAGGTCTCAGTGGGAGGTCGCCCAGCCTAGGGAAACGTCTGCCCGACGCGGTGGCCGACACAAGCCTCAGGCCAGGCCGTCCCCTGGGCAGCACAGCCAGCTCTGGGTGCGCCGGCAGAGGTGCCGGCGAGGGCAGGGAGGCCGCGGGGGCAGGAGGATGCTCCCGGGGGCAGGAGGATGCTCCCGGGCGCTGCCGCGGCGCAAGGCCAGGGCAGCTGGAGCGGCGCCGCGCCGAGCCGGGTGCGTTCTACGGGCAGCAGAGGTGTGAGAGATAGTGTTCCACAACACAGATGACAGGAGGAGGAGGACGAGCGGGAGCGGCACCCGGGCCGGCGCGACGCGGGAGCAGCGCCTGGCGCGCCGGCACCGGCGGGGGCGGGGGGGGCTCCGCCAACGGCCGCTGCCTCACGCCCCCACGCCCCGGGGGGCACCGGCGAAGGGGGGGGGGGGGGCGGCCTGACGGGCGGCCGTGGGAGGGGGCGCCGGTCCCGCTCCCCCCGCCCGCCGCGCGGCCCGCACTCACCACGGTGACGGGGGACACCATGTCGGCGGCGGCGGGGCGCGTCCTGCTGCTGCCGCCGCTGCTGCCGCCGCTGCTGCCGCTGCTGCCGCTGCTGCTACTGCCGCCACCGCCGCCACCGCCGCCGCCGCTGCTGCTGCTGCTGCTGCTGCTGCTGCTGCCGCTGCTGCCGCCCTGCCGCCGGCCCGCTGCCCGGCCCGCTGCCCTGCCTGCCTGCCGGGGCGCTTTTTTAGACAGCGGTGGCGTCACCGAAGAGGGGGCCCCCGCGGCGAATGCGCTGCGGGGAGAGGGAGGGGGGCGGCCGCGGCCCCGCCCCCGGGGCGGGCAGCGCAGGCAGGGCGGGCAGCGCAGGCAGGCGCACCCCGGGCCCGCTGCCGGGCGGAGTGCGCGGTTCGTTCGGCCCTCGGCGGCGGCGTCAGCGGCGCCGTCCCCCTCCCGCCGAGGCGCCCGCCCGGCAGCCGGCAGTGCCGGGTCCTGCGCCGCGTCCCCTCCCCGGGGGCGGCCGCAGCGGGTCCGCGGCACGCGGGGTCCCGGGGGCCGGCGCCGCGGTCGCGCTGGTTCTTGCGAGCCCCGGTTGCAGCCCGTTGCCGGGCCCGGGGACAGGCGGCGGGGCTCCCTCCCGCGAGCGGGCTCCGGCCGCTCGCTCTCGGCCGAGAAACGCGTCGGCCCGTTGAGCAAAAGGGCTTCCCTGCGTGCCGGGGGGTGCCAGCGGCCGGGGCTGCCGCCCGCCCCTCGGGAAACGCCCCGCACCGGCAGCGCCCCGGCGGCCGGTCCCGGACAGGCCGATCCCGCGTCCTTTGCCTGGCACCGCCCGGAGCTGCCGGTGCCAGGCACGGGGAGGGGGGGTGGGCAGCACAGCCGCATCCTCGCTCTGCCCGGGGTCCCCCCGGCACGCCTGGCCGCCGGCCCGTGCCCGCACAGCCCCAGCCTTCCCCCCCTTTGCCTTCCCGTGCCGTCCTGCCCGCCGCTCTCCCACTCCTGCCCTTCCCTTTCGCAGCCCCATTCCTTGCGAGGCCCCCGTGGCCTTCCACCCTTTCCGCTCACGTTGACTCCTCACGCGTTTCCCCATTTTTCCCTTTCCAGGGGCTTCCCTCAGTTCACAGCTGCCCCCTTCACACCTTCCATCGCCTCCAGCTTAAGACCCGCAGGTGCTGGGCAGCCGCTGGCCCTGCGCGGCTGGCCCTGTCCCTGCTCCCAGCGCCTGCTGAGGGCCGCTGTGCCCCCCCGGAGCGGTCCCTCCCAGCTCACCTCCCCATCCCCATTCCTCCTGCCGAGGTCATCCAGAGGCTGCAAAAACGTTAGTGTTGGCACAAAGACAGGGTGAGGGACGTGTAATGGGGGATACTAGAGAGTGGGACGCGGCAGCTCAGGCTTATTAACGTGACCCTGGGACTACCTTCAACCTGTTTTTACTTGAGGATTAATGTTTAAGGATGCAGGAAGCCACTTTACATGTAATACGATCTTGCTCAAAAGTTTCACTTCATAACAAAACAAACAGGTACTTAAATAGCAGATGATTAAGTAATCTGCTATTTGCAGCCTGAGCAAAAGTCACATTCAGTATTTATCACATCAAGGGAACATTTTCTTCTATAAATTAAAAACATATCTCTGCAATTCTTTTGCAGTCTGTGTGCAATAGATTGGTACCGTGTTTCTGAGGTCGAAATGTATACAAACAGCAGTCCCAAGATCCCACACAGGCAACCCGATTTATATCAAGAGATGTGTAAATAGAGAGAGGGCAGCATTTGGCCCATCACCATCCGATGGGACTGGGATGGACACTGCAACCTTTGCATCATTTACCAATCAGAGAGGGATTTCTACCCGAAAAAAGAAACTGCAAATCTGCACTATCAGATCAGAGAGGCATTGCAGTGAAATCTGTGGCGAGTAAACCTCAATCAGATCAAAGCAAACTGTTCTCTGTGCAGCAAAGACCCGCGCGGGTCTTACAATTTCAGTTAAAATAGTTCATAGGGCAGTAATGTTGTTAAGCAAGAAGAGAAGTATAAGATTTCCCTTTTTGGGGAGAGCTAGGTGAATGAGAGAATGGGAAGAAATTTCACAGCTTTTCACAATAAAGGCTTTACCCATCTGAAATGAAGGGGGACCGTCCCTAGCAGAAGCAACACAAGGAAACAGAGGTATTTAGATATCCAAGGATGCAGTTAATTTGATACTATACAGGATTTTCAGAAGGACCAATGGACTCTCAGAACTTGTATTCCTAATTGCTTTTGAAAATCCTCCTGGGAGCCTGATTATGTCTTGGCATTTAAATACCTCAAAAAAAAAAATCTGCTCCTTGGTCCTTAGCCAAACTCTTCATCTGTTTATCCTGCCCTTTAAGTCACGAGCCAGGCAGTGCAATGGGTAGGGTCATGTTTGCATTCTGGTATTGTCTCTGCTGCTCCAAAAGTGGGAGACGATAGTAGGATGAATGCAGCTTTGCATTCGTTCTTTTTCTCTAATGCAGTACCTGTCTTCACTGGTTACCAGCTGAAGCTTCGCCTGGTCTCGCAAATGAGTTATTTCTCTGTGTCATTGATGCAAACATTCAAAATATGTTAACACTTCGGGGTGGGTTTTCATGCCATGTTACTAGCTCAAATAAACTTATCACAAGTGAAGGGGAAACTCTGTGCATGTCCCGACTTTTCCATCTCAAACAGGCACTGGGGAACAAAATCTCATTAGTTTTGCTTCGGAGCTGGTTGACCTTTTGTGATTTCCAGATAGTTCCTTCCACAAACCTTTGAAAATAGAGATTCAGAAGCCCTAATGACAAATACAGTATTTGTATGTAATAAAGAGATGGCTCCTATGACAAAGATTTTACAACCTCAATATAAGGTGAAAATTTTTTTTTGTTGTTTGTTTAATACTAGATTAATTTCATGTGACTCACAAGATTATTCATGGAATGATGCCCATTTTTCCACTGTCAAAATAAGCACTACATCAATGATAAGTAATTACTTGTGAGGGATACCTCAGAGTATAATTATGAATTTGAATAGAACATGATGTTTTACATTTAATTTTACATTTTATCTAAATTACATTTTATCTACATTTTATCTAAATATCAGAAATATTTTACATTTAATCTAAGTTAGGGGCACCTTGGAGTATAAATTAGAAATTTGGATAGAGCAGAGATATTTTACATTTTATCTAGATGCAAGCTCTGATAGAACAGGTCCTGGAACAAATCCATTCCCACTGTAGAAACACCAAGCAACAGATGAAGCAAACAAAGGGAATACAGGAATACAGGATCGATGTCAAATTTGTCTTGGTCTGTGCATGCCATGCTTTTGGGGGTGGGGGGGGTGGTGGTGTTGCTCGTGGTGTTGCAGTCTCCTGTCTTGACTAGTGCAGGCAAGAGAGATCTCATGTGGCTCATCACAACATTTTGTTCTATATCAACTGCAGGGATTTAACAAAAAATAGAAAATAGTTCTAATTTGGGGTGTGTGTGGTATTTTTAACTCGCTATCAGTAGGCAAACAGAGAGCAGTAATTACATGAACATAAATTTATGGGGGTTGGGTACAGCAAAATAGCATTCAGTACTTCTGTGTGTGTTTGTGCTTGAAAATGCTTCTGCTGGGCCATGTTTGTGGTGTGTGCAGGAAAGAAAAAGAAACCAAGAGAAGTCCCATCTTCAGTAAGGCTGCTACACAGCCAGTTTTTTTCTGAAGGATCCCATATTGTCTAATCTAACTGCACATAGCACCGTGGCTCTGTGTTTGTGCCATAGCTCCATGGCTCATGCGGGTGTATTGTTTCTTTTTAAAATTAACCGCCATACATTTCAATAATAGCTTGAGCCTTTTTCTTCCCCTCTCTGTATTTATTCTCCACTGGTTTATTCTCCTGTTGGGGAAATGTCAGTTCATGGATTCCACCAGTCCCTTCTAGCTGGGTCCTCCCCTGAAGCCCAGTGCGGCAGGAAGACTCAGAACTCTACGTTGTGAAACGCAGTTCAAACATGTCCAAAAAAGACACTTTCTTCCAAAAAGTGATTGCCTTTGCAGTGCGAGGGTCCATGGATATTTATGTGAAACAGAATATATGGGTGTTTATAGGAAAATGATGGGACAACCATAAAGCTCTATGTTTTCCAGCTGTTTATTATTCAGGAAGGTTTTCCCTCCTCCAGCAATGGCTGGAAGAGCAGCAAAACATTTCTTAGGTGCCTCTGGAATGAGGGGACCCCCATCTGCTCTCACTCTACTGGAACGGGCTCTGCCAATGGGCCATGGAGGCACATGCTTTGTTTTGCACTTTCAGATTTACTATTAATACAAAAGTGCCTGGAAATTAAACTACTGAGGAACCAGAAACAAGTGTGTCATTAAGTGCTGGAAAAGTCTTATTTGAGACTCATCTGTGTGAGATGCTCCTGAGTCATCTCCTTGCTGGCTGCTCTGAGCACAGTGGACCCCGATCCTGGGACAGCAGTGTTCATGTCAGCCACTGCAGGATACATCCAATGTGGCTTTCTGTTTTGTCACATCCAACTCTATTTAGGCCCATTTGTGGTTTGTGTAGTGGTCATTGCACTAGTTCCTGATACTCCTCATCCAGTGTTTTCCCCTGCACATAAGGACATACTGGGCTGTTTCCTTTCTATACAGATTTATTTCCTGATGCCTAGAGAAATTCAGAATTCCCTCATGATGGCAATTCCCATAATGATAATAAAGGATTACATTTAGACTGCAGAATTAACGTCTCAGTGAAATAAAGGGAGGACACTGCAAATTCACACCTCCTGAGAGCACTTTCTCAGGCTATTTACTGAGCCAGAAAGGCAACACATCATCTATTTATAGGCTTTGTATTTGAAGGTTTTCTTCCCAGGCATAAAATCAGTTTGCTGTTTCAGCTTAATAAATGCCGTATGTGTGTGCATACATGTATATGGAAAAGTTAGTATTTCTAGAGATGAGCATGTGTATAGCTAAGCAGGATCCATAGTGCAGGTCCATTATAGGACTTTGCTTGTTTGTGATTGGTTTATATTGGTTTGCTATCCTATAATTCAGGGTCCTGACACTACTCTTCATTTGGTCATATCCCTCAAGACTCTGAATTCCACCAGGGCATGATCACTGCAGCCCAGGCTGCCACCACTCCTGTCATCTCTATTTCATCTGTGTTGGCAAGCAACAGATCTAGTAACTCTTCTCCTCTGGTAGGGCTGTCTATCACCTGGATTAAGAAATTATTCTGGAGGCACTCCAAGAGTCAACTGGATTGCTTACAGCTTGCTGTGCCATTTTTCCAGCAGATACCAGGGTGATCGGAGTGCCCCAGCAGGATCACAGCATGTGAGCACAATGTTTCCAGTAGTTGAAATAAGAACGCTTCATCAACAGGCTCCCCTTGCTCGGGTGGCCTGAAGTAAACACCAGCCACAAGATTTCCTTTGTTGGCTTGGCCTCTGATTTTTATTCATAAGCTCTCAGCCTGTTCATCGCTGGTTTTCCAAAGACAGTTCTGTGCAGTCAATCCATTTTCTTACACGGAGGGAAACCTCCCTGCCCCTCCATCCTTGCCTGTCCCTTCTGAACAATTTATAGCCATCAACTGCAGGGTGCCAGCTGTGCGATTGGTCCCACCATGTTTCAATGATAGCGATTAGATTGTAGCTTTCTAGCTGCGCAGTGGCTTCCAACTCCTCTTATTTGTTACCCAACAGTTTCATATCTCTGAACTATCCTTTAAAGCTATTGCATGTAACATGTAACAAGTTAAAAGAAATTGAGAAAGGTTCGATAGAAGCTCTTAAATAAACTAAAAAAATCCAGAACAGCCTACCTCAAATAAAAGTTCTGATGTGGTTACAATTTCTGTTCCTCACCCAGATGCCCCATTTCCCAGGTTAGAAACCCACCAAAAAGAGCTCTGATTTATCTAGTGATCACTTCACTGGTGATTTAGTGATACAGTTCTCTACAACCAGGAAGTGGTAATAGCTGGAGTGTTACAACATGCACAAAAAGAGGTGAAGGCTTTTCCTAGGAAACATCATCAGATGATTTGTAGGGAAAGAACATGACACAATTAAATGGTTAGATTACAAAACAGAATATGGGTAGGGTAAATGATTTAATGTCTATTTTCATTAAAGCAATCTAGCTGAGCATCTGGCAGAAAAATTTTACTCATGATGGGGAAGAAGCTTTAAGGAAGAAGAGGGAAAGGATCCCAGCCCAACCCAAAGCTAAGTGCTGGTGACTGGTGGATAAGACCAACTTTTGGTGGCATTTTAGGTTTCGGTGGGCTTATGCCCATCATGAATGCATGGTGTCAGATGGGATGAGGGCCAGCCAGAAACTGGGAAGGGAGCAAGGAATTGGCCTGGAAAAGGTGCATGGTGGCTATTAGAGCCATAGTAACCTGATGTTGTTCATCTCAGGATTCCGAAAGTGACCGGTAGCTTTTGATGGGTGGTCTAGGTACCTTAAGTGCCTATCTTTCAGAGAGCATTTTCAGAAGTTCTGGTCTGTTCTATGGTATTTTCCAGTAGCCCACCATAAAATGCAGTATCCAAAGTCACTGATCAGCTCGAAGTCTTGTCTGTGGGCAAAAGGCATTTTCTGAATTACCCTAAAATCCATCTGAGTCACTAATGAGTTCAGATAAAGTTTTTTACCACTGTTTATTCCCAGAGGAAAACGCTGCCAGCACCGTCAGCAAGCAATACATTGATTTTAAATCAGCAAGACTGCCATTGATCTTAGCAGCTATTTATTGCACATGTTCCCAGCAGCCACTTTCTAATGGAATTTTAACAATTCAGTAGGGTCACTTGAAGGTCTCGAGGAAGCAAGGGAAAATTTCAGCTCTTGCAGGAAATACCTCCCTGAGACAGTGCCTTCACTCGCAATCATAAGACAGTCAGAGTGGTGCACTTCCTGAGTTTTGGTGACTACTAATGATTAATTTTCAAAACATACATATTTTTTATTTTATTCAGCTTGTCCTGGCAATATATACACAGTTTCACCTCCGTCTTACTAAATCCCTGGGCTGCTGGTTGCTGGAGGCTGGGAATATACAAAGCAAATATGTCTAGCTTCTTGGCCTCTTCTGGGGCTCTGCTGTCAGCCTTAGGGTAGACGAACCCTTAGTCTGGTGCTGTACATCTACCCTTACATTGGAAATACTGTTGTAAGAACTGGTCTAAATATGCGTCTCTTTCTGCTTTCTTTCCTATAGAACATGGCCTTGTTCATTTGAGTTAAAATCTTGCACCAGAAGGACAATTTTTTGTTTGGGTATACCATTTTCAACGGTTTAACAGGAAACAACATGCAAAACATTCCTCTCTGACAAAAACTGTGTTTGTTACCAATCTCACTCTGTTTTCCTGCGTATGATCTCAGCTCTGAAAGTGTCGCATGGATACGCAGGCAAAAATAGGAGGAGTAGGAAAGGAATAATGATTGTAAAATATTTAAGAAAAATGTTGGTTTGTCATAAAACTGGAAAGGATAGTGCTTGGTTTGGGGCTGGAGGAGGTGGCCAGTGTATGCTCTGAGCCGGGCTGGTGCCGGCTCCCTGCCACAGCTCCCTTCTGTTTAGAAATCACTGCATGCACAGCAGTACGTGTTGGGGCCATCATGTCCCTGTGCCCTCGGACAGGTGTCCTTGTCCCCTCTGGTTGGCTGGGCCTGCTGGTACGCACACCGAATGGAACCACAGACCACAGAGACCCTCACTGATGTCCATGGCCTTGGGTGTTCCTGAGGAAAGATGTAAGTGCCAGACCTACTGAAAGGGTTCCTGAGATCTGTACAAAGAGCACAAGCACACTTTTCTCTACCTCTTACACATGCATAATGCACATTACCTAAAAGCTACAAGTAACATAAGCACTTGACATGTACCTGTAATTTTAGCTGAGACTTGACCTGTAAGAGTGCTGTGGTTGTATTTCTTTGCATACTACAGACTGCAACATAATCCAGCAGATAACAAAGAATGAGGGCAAACGAGCACTTTGAATAAGTGGTGACGTCTGTCACTTGCAAACCTCCACCACCCGGCGTTGAGCCAAACCTGGCGCATGTTCTGAGCTGCTCTGGCATGCTTCTTATGTGTTATGGCAAGGACCAGAAGAATGATATGATTGTGTGAGATTTCCTAGGTCCTTTTGGGAGGTCTGGATTATACGCATGGGTGGAAGTACCCCATATGAGAGACAGCAAGAGGGAAGGTGGGAGGCAGCGCATTCTAGTAAATAAGAATTAGATGGGACCTGAGCTTTTAGCCAGGCTCCTCTGCTGATTTGCTGGATGACCATGAGCACATTTCATATTTTTCACACCAGTCTGCATCAGGAAACAATGGATGAAAGCTGTCTTCAAATCTGGCTTTTCCCTTTATAGCAAAGTAAGCTTGAAGACAGCTAAACCCAACCAAAGCATATTCCTTTATTGGAAATACGTCCTTTTACCTGCAATTGAACAAAGCTGTAGTGCTTGGGGTAGTACAGCCCACAGGCAGCTAAAAGTGTGGCTGGTGGGCAGGGAAGGCATCAGAAGCAGAACCCTGCTGTGAACGCCGCAGGGGCTGGGGGCAGGCTGCTCTGGAGCTGGCCGCACTGCTGAATTTCTGGCTAATACCCGGCCGGGGCTTTTTGGACCTTCACAATGGTGCCACAGTTCCCTGTCACTATGGAAACTAGTTTTTGAAAAGGCACTAGTTTAAAAAAGTGAATTGAAACCAAAACTTGTGCTTTGTCTTCATCCCTGGCTCTAGGGCTCCTCTGGGAACAGGGGAAGGCTCCTGGAGGCTGGCCTGCCTCCTCAAAACCCAAACTCAGGTTCCCCTTCGTGAGAGAGCCACATCTGAATCAGCAGCTGATTTTTCCACAGATATGGGCAGAAACCATAAGAGCTGTAAAGTCAGCAGGAAAGACCCCCAAAATAGCTCGAGAGGAACCAAAACCAGTGTCAAAGTAACACAGTGTGGTCTGTCCCTCCTGCCCTTACGTGGCCCACCAGGGACAGCCGCAGGGTATGCAATAAAATTGCCTACAGCTCAGACAGGTTCATCTGAGAGTGTGTGGCAGGTGCATCTGCCCCATGAAAACAGAGCTTCTTGGCTGCTGAGGTGTGGCAGCTCCTGGCTGCCTTTGTTCTCAGGGCCTCACAGTAATTGGGGCCTTTGGACAATGGGAGGCGCCACTGAGCACAGGTCAGATTCGGCCTAGGTATAAATGGAGTCCCCTGGGGAGCCATTTTGAGCTCCTCCCCTCAGGCAGCCATTTTGAGCTCCTCCCTTTAGGCAGCCATTTTGAGCTCCTCCCTTTAGGCAGCCATTTTGAGCTCATCCCCTGGAGCAGCATGCTGCGGGTAAGGACTCTCCCCTTGGGTCAGGATGCTGTCCAAGGAAACTCCTCGAGGGGCCTTGTGTTGGGACGCTGCCCTGAGCAGGTCCTCGAGGTTGAGAGCCCTCACTTATCAGGTGAGTGATAAAGTGTTTTGGGTTGCTGTTAAACCCTAGGGAGTGGTGCTTTGTTCTGTGTTTTAGGTTGCCGTTAAACCCTATAGAGTTCCTTGTTATGTGTTTTGGGTTGCTGTTAAACCCTAGAAAGTTGTTCTGTTCTCCTCTCACAGACATTTTAACCTGTAATTTACAGAGAGCTAGTTGTATTAATAATAATTTTTTTATTTTTGGTGGTTGGTTGTTTATTTGAGAGCCTCTGTAACAGAGTGTTAAACAACTTCAGGAGACATTTCTTTAAATTGTTCTCTACAGTCTTGCCAAAGCTTAGATATGAGAACAAGCACTACTGTGCGGTTATGGAAGGAACAGGATAACAGTGGGGGGGGGCTTCCCTGTGTATGTGCTTGGCACACCTGACTGTCGGGCCTTTCACAGTCTAATTCAAACCCAGCAGAGATGAGGGTAACCAAAAGCATTTTTCTATCCATGTGTGTGCTATAAAAAGGTCCTTATTGAAAATTACTTTGTCTCGGAGCCTAGAGTTCAGACTTAGCTGTGTTTATAGTGCTCTGGATAGGACATACTTGGCTTCAGTGAGCCAGCCATGAGAAAAATAAAAAAAAGGTGTTTTAGGCCTCTCACTGCAAAAATCACACCTGCATGTGGATGCTAGTCCCAGACTGGATCTAGTGGCACAGCCCTCATTTTAATGGTCAGTATTTATGCATCACTGCCCAGCATTAGAGAATCACACCTGAATCTTGATACTAACACCATCTCCCAGGAATTGCAAAGCACTTGCAACCTGTATTTTCAGCTCTCTAGGATCACTGGAACCTAAAAACCCTTTGCAGTGGCTCAGTGAGGACCGGCACTTCTGTCCCTGCCATTCCTGCACCTTTCCTTGATTTCATCATTGTGCCCATCTAACTCTCTGTGGGGCTCTGCTGAATTACTAAGAAAGCACTGAGGGCTGGAGAAGTCCAAGAGGGGGGCAGTGAGCAGCCTAAGGTGGAGAGGAGAGGGAGGTTTTTGAGTGAACTTTGGCACTAGAGGAAATCCTCACTTAACTATCTTTCTGGGATGAGTTCAGGAAGCCCTACATAGGGTATACCCCACTTGCAGCCCTTACAGACACCTAATTAGCAGGTGCCAGGGTCCAGGATGTGAATCAGAGTAATTAATTTCCATATACAATTGGCAGAAGGAAGTGAAGACTCCCCCAGGGAAGACCCAGAAAGCCAAGTAATTATAAAGAGCTGGAAAGACAAGGCACCGTGTTTCCTTCTCTCTCTGAAATCTCAGCACCCAAACCCCACTCCCTCATCATGTCCTGAAACAATAAATTCATGTTTAGGACAAAGAAATGGAGGAACAGAAACATTACAGCCCCATACAGTACTGATCCAGTAAAAACAGTAGAAGTAAGCAGCTGGGCTTGCTTTTTCCAACAAACTTAATGCTGCTCTGTTATCATGTGGCCATGCTGAATTGCTTGGACATCTCAAGCCTTTTCACCATCCCTTCCCACTTGCTGTGTCAGCATCTTGCCATGGAGCCCCCAGGTCTGCAAAGAACCTGCAAGAAGCCCAGGGAGAACTGTGAGCAAGTCCACGTGGGAGGTGCCATTGCAACGAGGTGCCCGCTCGTGCAGCGTTATGGTGCAGACCCTGCTCCAGAGCACAGAGGCGATTCCCAGCCCGAATGTTGGAGGCTGCCCCTTGTCCAAGGCCAATGCACTCTCCAGGGCAGGCGGGAACCTGTCTGACATGGTCAGGGACTGCTGGAGAGGACAAAGTCAGTGGTGGAAAGGGCCTTCTGAGCCCCAGGTGCCCCCAGAAACCCTTAGACCAAAGGCATGATCCAGCAGCTACCAGCCCATGTAAGGGAGCCTTTGCAGGCCCCTTCTGCTCGCATTTATTTTTGGTCTATTTTGCTTTCTCTCCCCTAGGGTTTTCTCTTTTCCTGGGCATGCTCTCAGGCTGTGGGCACTTTGCCAGAAGTGCAGTTCAGCATTGCTGGTCACGCCATGCCTCAGCCTGGGAACTTCTGCTCCCAGCATGGTTGCTCCAGTCTCCTCCAGCCAGAACAGCATGATGGCAGTTTTCAACAAGCAAATGCAGACAGACATGGACCCATGCAGCCATTCATGATGACACTCGTTGCTCATTCTAATCAGAAGCATGTTCAGAAAAGAGAAGCAAAGCAGGATCCATGTCCAGCTCCTCTCAGAAACTACCAGTGTGCCAACATTTCAGGAAAGGAGAGACGGGAGAGTAGCTTAGGATAGCTACTAGCATTGCCCTCTTACCTGGAATAACACCTTTTTGTCTATGAATGTCCTAGATGCTGCAGTACACATACTCAGGAGGGGCTCCTTTTTCAGCCACACTGCCCCTGTGCTTCACCTGCTTTAAGTTGCTAAGCTGGAAGGCATAGCCTTGAATTTGGGCCAGCATTTCTTTACCATAAATATCTGTGATAGCCTCGAAGACAATGATTTTCCCCTGCCACCCTTAGTGGGTTTTTTAACATTTCAGTATGCTACCAAGCCATTAGACTTCAAAGTCCTTTAGCGTTTGCGGTTCCCACATCTGCACAGGAAGGACAAATGCTGCAAATAGAGGGCATGAGTCTCCTGATGGGAAGAGGAGACACTGGCACTGGTGCCAGTCCTTTCCACCTGGTGCACTGAGGCTTTACCACAGCTGCCAAGAGCAGAGAGTGAAGGCAAGAGGAGATTTTAGGTTAAGCAGCAGTTCAGTAGCACCAGGCCAGCACACAGCTGCTAAGCTGCCTCCCGACCCACCTCACGGTCCTGGGGCATCAGGTAGAGGAAGGACAGCAAGCTCCCATTTGCCCCCATAAAGGCTCTGTCCTGGGAACACGGGGATGTGGGGTAATTCAATCATTATTTTTTGTTGTTCAAGTATGGAAATATTTTAAGCTTATTTGGGAATTTTTTCAGCTTCTCCAGAGGTATCCCTTAAAAATGTCCAAGCTTCAGACACTTGCCTGTGGGTGAAATACAGAGGAACATGAGAAATAAGATCAGAAGTAGGTAAAGCTGATGTTAACTGACATTTTTGGAAAACAATTTCAGGCCCTGAGAAACAAAAATCTGGTTACAGGTGGTTCCCTTCTTGGAGTGGCTGCCTCTGACTGCCTCACCAAAAGATTGCTTTTTAACAAGCACTTTTTATTTTAGGAAAGAATACAACAGTTGTACCTTGCTCACTGGACCATAGCCAATCTGTGTGATCTCAGCTGCCCTTTTGTTTATCCTGTGCCTCACCTTCTGCAAGACTGAGATGGTTAAACTAGAATTTTTATTTAGACTATTGAAGATTTTTAGCTAAAGAAGAAAAATTATTTTACCAGGGAAGATCTGGATGGTGCCTACAAATTCCTGTCCCTATTACTAACCAGCTGTAGGAGGCAAGTCATTCAAAAATCCCCACTTTGGCAGCTGAGAGTTAGGCAGCATTTAGAAACTGAAGTCTGAGACAGTTATTCAGAAAGCATGTTAGACTGCACTCCAGAGTCACTCTTATTGATCAAGTAAAGAATGTGTCCTTGCAGTTAAGCACAGAGCTAAGTTGGCTTTCACCTAATCTTTCTTCCACAGGGCAAAAAGAAATGCAAATAGAAGATAATGAAGATCAGCATACCCTTTAGGAGAAGTCCAAAGTGCTTCTCTGCACTATTATCAGTATTGTCACATCAGATAAATAGTTTCAAACTTTTCCTGTTTGGCACAGAGGAAGCTCTGCTTGTCACCAGAGTTCATGTAGCCTCTGAGACAGGGTCAGCAAGTGGCCAAAGCCACTTGGACAATAAATCCAGCATAAATAACTGAATCTGGATTTAGATCAAGAAGCAAATTACAAACGTTTGAGAAGCTTAAAGAAGAGATTGGAAACTTATCTTCATTGTTAAAAATAGGTTTTAAATTTTTTTAAAGCTTTTTTAGTTTTTAAAACTTCTGGATGGTTAATGTTCATTTGTTTTCCTGAGGTGGAAACAGTCAGAAGATGACAATGTGGTTTTTCTGTGAAGTAAACATGCTGAGATCAGCTTGTATGTCTGTCCAGAACTGCTGACTTCAGGGTACATTGATAAGTGCCTGCTTTTTATCTCATGATAACTCATGTGTGTTCATGCTGCTGCTGTGAAAAAATACCGCTCTTTTAGCAGTTAAAGCTAACTTTGTAGTTACATGAGAGCATGGTATACTTTCCAGCAGGGAAGGTGCACTAACACTAATGTTTTGGTTTGAGTAATCAATGGTAACAAGGATTTACTTCAGCTTGAGCTGGAATTTTTATGTTTTTACTACACTTAGTCACAGATGGCTGCTTTCTAGCAGGACCATATAAACTGGGCAGCAAAAGTCCTTTCAGCTCAAGCGTCTCCTGGATATCCTGCTGGATATCACAGTGCATCTAATAATGCTGAAAAGTGGAATGGCAAAAGGATTAGGAAACTTTGAGCCCTGAGACATGTACACATGATCTCTTGCAAAGAGTCTTCTTACCAGGGAAATACTGGAGAGACTTACTCATTGCTGTCAATGGCAGAGTCCATAATTGCTGCTGTGCAGGCAAACAGCACTGGGGTTGACAGAACTACCCAAAAGTCAGCCCTTCCTTTTGGATTAATGTTCTGCCTCCTCTAACATTATCAGACAAGGAAATGACTAGAGAATATTTCACTTGTACAGGTACATGTGCTGTTGCACCTCAGCAGAACGAGAGGCATTGCTGGGAGCGGGGAGGGGGACAGACACTAAACTTGCACTTACATTGTCTGGATTTAAACCAGCTCTGTCTCTACCATCTGTCTCTTGTTGGGTGCATGAGTGAGGCACAGTGCAACCTGTGCTGTGGTTGGCATTTCTAAGCGCTGCTGTAATCAATGTAGTATAGACTTTTACCTTCCGGTGCTGTGCCTACAAGAGTTTGCATTTCTGCACCAGTATCACTAGTTTGATGAAGCTAGCTGAAATAACAATAGAAACATGCAGTAAAACAGGTGTTCTTCATTTCAGGTCCTTGACCTGTGCCTAGTAAAGCATTTACAGGAGGTCTGATCTGCAGCCTATTCAAGTTAATGAAGTCTATGCATTCACCTCCATGGGCTTCAGATCAAGCCCAATGAAATTATTCACAGAAACAATCTGCAGGGAAGAAACAATAAAAAGAAAAACATAGTACTGGAGGATGCAAAAGAGAATAGTGGCAACAAAGCTTAATCACTCAGAACTGCTTAAAGGCTTTTTTAGCTAAATGATCAGAAGTGTTGATGCAATTATTGTGAGTATGATGACAGGAAAATGAGATTTTGTATGTAAAAATTATTAGATTAGATTAGACCACTACACACTGACTTTTGACTAACTGCATATAATTGACTTTATAGCAATAAACTGACCAAGAGAATGCCCAACCTTTTTCATAAGAATAAGGCTGTAAGTAAAGACGGGACAGCCTTGCCAAGGTACAGACTATAGGCACTAATTCGACTGCTCTGGTCTCAGGCAGTGGCTTCAGAAAATACAATATTTGGCAGTAATATCAGTGTGTGATATTTTCCTTGCCAGCTCCTGGGGTTGCTCCATTTCCCCCCTTGCTCCTGCCTGCCCTCGTGCCAGCTCAGACCTTGGTACAGCCTTTCCATGAATCACACGGGGGAACTGAGCCCGCTTTCTAACATGCACACGCAGAAACAAGCAAACATATTTTGCTGGGTTATTTTTTAACTCAAATCACACACACACCCCACCCCCCCCAATCTGGCTCCGAGCATGGGCTTTCAGGATAGCACAAGGTGAGGAGAGACAGGACAGCTGGGACAGGCATGAGGCAGAGGCTGGTGGGGCAGCCGAGGCACCAGCCAGCCATCAGCATTTCAAGTCAGTTTCTCCTTTGCTGAGGGGTCCACAAAGCTTTCACATGATCTAAAGATCACCAGAAACACCCATTCCTGGGTTTCCATTTGTTTGTTTGTTTTAATGCAATCAAATGGTGTTTTTACAGTAACCATTTGCTTAAAAAATTGTTTAACCTTGTAGGAAGTGGTGGAGTGTTGATTACTCATTCACTGAAATTCAGGAGTCTGAATATAAATTCTCCTCGCACTCTCATTCCTAGCATGTCATTACTCCAATTAGGAGAGTGTTTAAGATATTTAAATAATCTCCCATTCAGCTACATGTATGAGAAAATGCATTCACTCAGTACAATAATGCAATTGTGCCTTTCCTCTGAGAGAGCAGAAGAGGGTTGTTGGAGCCATTTTGAGAAACAATAACTGAAAAGCAAAGGCAGTCAGATTGGGCGTGAGAAAACATAAAATCAAACAGCAAACGTGGAAAAGCCCCTCTGCCTTCACAGACAGCAGAGAACAAAGCTAACGAAGCAACCTGCGTGATACAAGGAACCACATCACTCCACCAACTAGAGAAATATGTCAATTTAGGTTGATTTTTCCTTCAAACTGACCAAGAAAACAGAGCATGAATGGGCTGATGCTCTTCTGACTTCCACTGATGCAAATCAGGAACAACTATGCTCAAGCAACCCATTTCAGCACAGGTACACTACAGTAAAACTTATTTAAGTGAAAAAAAAGGTTCAGGCCTAAAAGAATAGGTGCAAAACCTGGCAGTCAGCCCTTGCACTTGGTAATAGCCATGAAATTTTTGTGGTGCTGACCTAAAAAAACACAGAATCCCAGCAACAAGTATTCACAGCACAGATGCCAGGATGTTTACTATACAGCCAAAAGATCAGCAGCAGAGGAGGTTTATGTTTAACTAAAGAGAAGAAAAAAACATTTTTACAGTTGTTTATGTTTATTTGTTCTATAAATATTGAGACAGAATTCCTTTCTGGCCAGTCTGCAGATCCAACTAATTAGTTTTTCAGTTTCATTTTTGTGACTTAGGGTTGCAATACACAGCAACCACAGCTGCTAAAAATAGACCGCAATAACGTAATACATACAACAGTGTTTAACCATCACATTCCCCTATACCTCAGCTCTTTGAAGTCCCTATACTTAGGCAGATTCGTGTATTTGGAGGCATGTAAACCTGCTGTAGTTGTGAATTACCATGGCCAGAGTAACATGGGGAAGGAGATAAGATGAAAATAGCATGTCCAAGAGGCATCCTGAGCTGCTGAACAGACACAGGGCTGAATGGTGCCCTGTCCCATAGGGATGGGTGAGGAAATGTTTTCTTTTGGGAAAGCTAGGATTTCAGCTTTTTCAGTGTTGCATGGCATTGATTTCAACTACAAAGTTATTAAAATAGCAGCCTCTAAAATCAAGACAGATGTCCTGGCTTGAGTGAGTGGCGGGGGTTTTTGGTACCAGGGGAGGGGGCTACAGCGATGGTCCCCTGTAAGAAGCTTCTCCAAGTTCCCCCGGCTCCAAGTCAGACTCGCCTTTGCACCAAGGCTGGGCCAATTAGCTGCGCCTCTGTGATACCTTATTTAAGAAGGAGAACCTGGGAGGAGTGGTGGGAATCGTGAGGAGAAGTTGTGAGGAGAACATCTGTGCGAACACCGAGGTCAGTGGAAGGAAGGAGGAGGTGGGGGGGAGGTGTGCCAAAGCAGACCCCCCTGTACCCCGTGGTGAGAGGGCAGGGCGGCCCCCCTGCCACCACGGGGGTCACCGGGGGAGCAGAGGCCGATTCACGGCCCGTGAGGGGCCCCAAGCCAGGACAGGTGACTGTGCCCAAAGGAGGCCGGGACCCTGTGGGAAGAAGGCCCCGCTGTTGTAGCTCGGTGCTGGGAGGACTGGAACATGTGGGGGTGACCCACATGCCTGTGGGAGTGACTCGTGGAGGACTGTCCTGTGAGAGGGGGACCGTGCTGGAGCAGGGGAGGAACGCCAGGAGTTCCCCCCACCCTGAGGTGGAAGTGAAGGTCTGGGTGACATTATCCCACCTAATGAAGCAATTTATACTGCTCTGCTTGGTATGTTCTCTTTCTCAGACCAGGAAAAGAAGAGGCTTTCGTAGGAAAAGCATAAAGGGTTTGGGTTTGTGCAAGGAAAGGCAGCATTTATAAGCTGGAAGGATGCCAGCCAGTTGGGTAGGAATGCAATGGAGATCTCTGCCATTAATGGTCTTCTCTCAGTTTTTTCAAGTGGTGCCTATCTAAATTACTTATCCAAGTAAATTCAGCAGTAAAATCAACAGCAGTGCAGAAGGTAGCCTGTGCTTCCTTGCTCTCTGACAGTCCCCATCTTCCTCATCACTGGGGGAGAGGCTGAAATTTCTTGGCTGATGGAGGGAAGGCCAACGGGGCAACATTGTCTGACAGTCCGACATATGGCAGGACAAATATTGTGAGAATTGCCAGGCTCTGCAACTCCAGAAGTGAGCAATGCAGTATCTGTCATGATCCACCACAGCAGGGCTTTAGTTTTTTAGCTGCCTGTATTTAGGGTCTTAATTTTTTGCTTATGGCACAAATTTGGCATTCATGCAATACTCCAAGTGACTGGCTGAAGTCCTCTCTTCAGCCCCTCTTTCCTGGCACTTTTCTCATATCTCTCTTCATCCCAGCTCTGACCCTGGCTCTGCCAGTGCACCAGTGATCCCACAAGATCTAAGAGAAGCTGCTAACAGGTAGATGGAGATCCTTCACATATGGGGAAAATGTAACCTTATCTAGATGTGACATATTTGACATAATATCCTATTCCTCCTAGACAGCCCTTCATTCCCATCTGTGTCTCCAGCAACTGTCGCCTAAGCCATTCCTGCCATATCACTTCCTGCACGCAGGGGTATTTGCGTGAGGTGTGTTTGTAAGACCACATCGTGTGATGTGTTTGTGCTCTGGATTAGTTTAATGGAACTGCAATATAACCTGCAAGACAATTTCCCAGCTGGTAAATCGTGTTTAAACAGCAAAAAACAAATATACTTTCTTATTGCTCCAGTCTTTTTACATCTGGTTGCTTAGCATTGTTCCTATCTTGTATCCACTTTGCCGTGCTTCAGCAAGATTGCCAAACACACTGGCCAAAAATCAATTTGACAGAGATCAGAAAAAAAAGAAAAACAAATGAGATATAACAGTCACTGATGGGATATACAGACATATCAATTTGGCAGCTAGTCAAACTCCTCAGAGCCATCAGTTGTGCTCATTAAATGTCAGAGTTGTGAATTTGCCCTGGGCATTATCAGCAAAGGCCTGAACGTGGCCCAGCTTGGTTGAAAGAGATTTTCTCCCCAAAATTTCAGGTAAACAGGTGAATGAGATGTCAATAGCAATTCCATACCCCAGTTTTAGCTCCAGAACCAGATTTCCGTGCCACAAAGCCAGGTTGTAAACTTTTCCTTTTATTCCAAATAAAGATAAATCTTTTCCCTAAGTATTTAGAGGTACTTCTCAAGCAAAGGCTCCCAAACCGTACAGATTTGAATTTAAATGCCAGTAAAACGGGTACCACGTTTTTATTTGCTAACGTTCATTTACACAGTAATGTAAGCATTTACATAGACACATTTACCTCAGATCTTTTCCCCTACACCACAGAAGTGATAGGACTTCTAAGTGGGTTTTGGTGGGGTTTTTTGACATGGAAGATTCAGGAAGCAGCAAACTTTCTGTAAACACTCAAATTTGGGAAGAAAGAAGCTGCCATTACTGGGTTTTGTTTTCTTTAATATCACAGCAGTTCATATGGCAGCTGCCAGGAGGTGACATAAAATTGAATACAACTAGAGTGAGGTAGAGAAAACCAAATTCTTCTAGAGGTCAGCAAAGAAAGAGAAACAGCTCCCTTCCCTGCTAGTGCTGCTGGGCACTACAGGAGAGGGCATGGCCAGCACCAGAGACCTCCCCAGCCCTGTTAAGTTGCTCCACTCTGCACATCAGGAGGTTCTCACTTCTTTGGGTTCAAAAAGCATAAATTAGAAGACCCAGTGGCTTGCTCTTTTTGTGTAAGCTTTGGGAAAATTGTGGGACAAGAGTTTATACTAAGCAGACATCAGGAAGCGCGTCTTATTTGTACCTGACCCAGGCCTCGACAATGATAGGATTTAAGCCAGGTATTATTTAGATAACTACAGAAATCAGTGAGGTCTCCCACTGACAAACTGATTACCCAATGTGGCCTAGGTTGTGAAACACGCTTGGCTAGAGCTCTGCCTCACTAAGGACCTTGGGATTTGACCTTTAATTTTGAATGCGTGACTGTATAAACAAGCCATCACAATTTGTCTGCACTGCACTTGTCACAAAACCCATTCACACAGAAAGCACCTGGACATAAGTAGCAGGCAGAGGCCATTCTTGTAACACCCAAACCTGGCGATTTCTGTGAGGGCAAGAGAGCTCCTTACCTTACCACACAGGTGGAGAGCTGCCCACCCTTATAGCCGGGGTGCTAAGCATTCTGCAGGTCCCTCTGTAGGATCCCTTTGCCTGGGATTTTCATATATCTGGGCATTTGGAAAAATGTTCAAGATCCAAGTGTTCCCCTGTTTAAGAGAGAGATACTATTGCTTCTGGAGTGCAGTATTACTGTTGCATTAGGTAAGAGTCACCATCAGCATTCTGACTAATGCTGACTGCTTATATCATATTTCAAAACATGCAAACAAATCCGTGGCCTTTGCTCCCAGCAGAAGTGCTCTGTGGATTTGAATGCACACAGGGACACTGGCTGGCAGGAGGGGACCTGCAGACCAGCTAAACCATGCACTACTGAACAACTAAATGAGGAAGCTTCTTAAGAGTGAAAAGTCTATGTCAGACACTGCATTTCTCTAGCACGGGACCCAACAGGGGTCACTGTCCTTCATTCAACTGCTCAAAAGCGGCAGCACCCTCAAGAGAAAGTGGCATTTATTAAGCATATGCTGAGTAGCATTTGCAATGTATATGAGCCACTTATTTCAGATATTATTTACCAGAAAGGAGGGTAACGATTCTCCACCTCTAGCATACTAATTATCAGGAAAGAGTTAAAATTGTAACTGCAACCTCAAAATTTGTACCTTGTTGTTGGGTCAGCAGTTTGCCTGATAAAGGAGCCCTGACCTCCTCACCTGTAGAGGAAAGTCCAAAGATATCTTCAGAAGGTACCAAAAAGCAGAAGTGCAGAAATCCACATAGAGAGGCAGCCTGGGAATACAGGCCAAAAAGCCATGTAACATGGTGGAGGCCTCTGACTCCCAAGAAGAGAGTACAAGTCTCGACTCATAACTTTGCGATGCCCCCCAACCACATGAAACCCCAACCAAAGGATGTCTCCTTTGAGTTACATGAACTGAATCTTGCTGAATCTGCAATTCAGTGCCATAGCTGCACTGTTTCCTGCAATCCCTCTGATGCTAAAGAAAATTACTTGCCTATTATCTTTACTGTTAAAGCCTGGATTTCCTGTGCAGGGCAAGTCCTCATGTAAAAAAGCAGAGAAAATGCTTTAAAGAAGGAAGAGAATGTGCTCAGATTGTGAAGCAGCTGATCTAAAGGCAGTGAGACCCTTAGGGAACCCTGGGCCACAATAGTTGACATTTGAGGCAGGAAATGATGGTTTATTTAACTAACTGAACTGAAAACTGCCAGGGAATTTATACAAGGGAAACAGAATTAGTAAGAGCAGCATTTAGCGAAGACAGACATGAAGGCTAAAACTCCTATGATCGTGGGAAATACTAAGAGGTATTTGACATCTGTAAGTAGAAGTGGCCTCTGCTTTGTGATTCATCTAAAAGACAGATCAGGTGAGCAAGGGATCCCCCGGAGGGTGTTCCTGCTTGCTCAACACAGCTTCTTGTGGTGTCTGCTGCTTCTGTCTGCTGCTTCTCCATACAGTTTCCCTTCCAGCCACAGATCTGCCTTGAAGTTTCTGAGCTACAGTAGCACAATTCTGCAACTAGGCTGTTCTCCTCCTAAATATGCGTGTTTTTTCAAATGCTTCGGTAAAAATACTTTTGAACACATTTGCCAGTTAAAAAGGACCTTTCTGTTCAAATAATGGTGTTTTTTTCAGAGGTTTTCTTCATTCTTCTTAACAATATGCAGTAAACACTGCCATTTTTCACTTTCTGTGGTAGTGAATGATACCCAGGAGTTTGACTGCTAGAGGATCTGACTACAGACACCCAGCTGAGAGGAGAAAACTTCTCTAAGTCAGACAACAGCAAACTAGATGGAGAGAATGGCTCAGCATAAAAGCATTCACTATTCATCAATACCCAGGGGAGAAAAATCTGTGAGCAGTTTTTGGGTTTCACAAACCAACTCAGACTTTGCCAGAGCCTGGCTGGTCTCAAGACAGAGATCCTGCAGATGAAGTGCTTGATCTATGATCTCCTCCATCTTTGCCCAACAGGGACATTCCCCATGGCCCAGGTTTCTCTCCTGCGTGTCCCTACCCCTCCTCGCTCCAGCCCTGCTGAGGGCCAAGGAGTCAGTGTTTCAGGACTGGAATCCATTGTCCCAGCTGCACTTGAGCCCATCTAACAGGGAAGATGGCAAGTAGCCGTCCTGCAGAGCAGTGACCTTAACCTCCTTCTCCAGCACACTGGGAGAGCAGAGTTCAATGAACAACAGTCTGGCTGCACTGCTGAAAGCCATGGCCTTAGGGGAACTAACTTGTTGTTGTTGTTAGGTTTGTTTCCAGCTGAATGGTTCCCGGTCAGCTTCATTGTGCAATTGTACAAATCCTGATGCCAGCACAAATAAGGAGCGATGGAAGAGCCAGAGATGCAGCCAGAGCAGAGGCTTCCTCTCTCAGCAGCTGCACTGGCTTAGGCCATCCACAAACAGTTGTGAGATGCCTGCTCCGAGAAAAGCTTGAGGCAACCATGTTGAATGTAAAACCCTGTGAGATGATTATTCAGACTCTCCTGCAATTGTGCACAGGTCCTAGCACGGGCTTGCTCCTCCCTGTACCGCACTCTGCTCAGTTGCTGCGTGCTGCATGCTTTTTAAATATTCACACAGCACTATCTGGAAGAGAGTGCTTCCAAGGGGAATGAGTCTATGACACCACATCATCTCCTGCTGAGCACCAGCAAATCATCGCAACCTTGGACAATCGATCAACAGATTTTGTGTTATTTATGTTGCCCTAAAGGCTACATTTCAAAACCTGAAATGCATGGATTGGAAAAGCTGATAACAATTCATTATGCTCAAGCTGTTTAATAATGCTGCACAGACCCTGTTTGAAAAGCTTACTTTCAAGGGACGGAATTTAATCAACTTCCAGACTAACTTCCTCCTCTGTTACAGTGAGCAAAAAGTCTTCAAAATATTTAGAATCTGATTTAAGCTAACAAGTCAAGGAAATAAGTGTTAAAACACAAACTGCTGCTTGATGCTCTATTTGTAGTTCATCCAGTGGTAAAGAGCCAGATTCTTGCCTAGTATAAATGGGCATAAATCCACTTAAGCCATGCAAGAATGTTGATTTGTGCTTGCTACAAATCTGACCTTTATTTCAGTATTTCATGGTAAGCACCAATCTTCTTTGCACTGCTCATTTATTGGAATGGAATTAGATTTACCAAGGTATGTTCTGACAAAATGGATTGCTTTTCCCTTAAATTTCTGTGCCAGGGATAAAATGGTGGTCTGTTTCAATGCAGAACTGTTAATAAGATAGCTTTGTTGAAGGAAAGTCAGAAATTATAGTATCAGTCATTGCAATGCATGGGTTTTATTTCTCAAAGTTACACTAAATGAGTACAATATGCTCCACAGATTACAACCTCCTTCTAGGAAATCTGACATAAAGCTGCAGAATGGAGGTTGAAGTAAGTTTAGCTAACAAGCAATTGCATAAAAGCTTAAATACACAAAGCCGAATGATATGCTGAGAGTGTAGTAGAATGAATATACCCTTACATTTGCTTAACTCAAACTAGATTGCTCCAAGTGACTTTATGTTCTTTATTTCTAAGTCCACAATCCCTGCACTGAGGCTTAGCACACTGCACAAAACCAGACTTACCAGAAGATGATAATCAAGAATTTATTTTATTAGTTTTAAATATAACACTCTCGATTTTTGACTATGCTGGCTGCATGATAAATACAGCTTATCACTGCAGAGAACCGCGCTGAGAAAATTGCGTGTGAGATTACATTACTGTGAAGTGCTCAATATGGGGGCTACACTCAAAAGACGGAGCTCATGTAGGAGGCAGCTGCCTGTTCGCTAAATTCTGTTTCACACATCTTAGGTTGCTGTTTTCAGTCTGCACTAGCTTTTGATTAGCTTCCTGATGATGACTGAAGTGCTAGTTTGCATTGAATTGTTTACAACCTGGCCACCAGGTAAAGACTTCTCCTCTTAACGTGATGGTACACCCATAGGGATTTGACATAGAAACATTAAGCTTGGTACGAATGAGGTAGGAATGGCGATGTGCAAGTGTGAAATCATCAAGAAACAACAAGAAGGGGCAAAGGAATGGCATGTGCAGCTTCTGAAGGCACTGGGGTCTGGAAAACCAAAGGCGGCTTCCTGGGTGGGTCTCAGACCTATGCTGGAGGCAGTTTTTCTCCAGCCCTGACTCCTAGATCTACTGGAGCTAGCTTGTCTCCAGCCATGTCTCCTAGGTGGACCCTGGACCTGTGCTGCAGCTTTGTCTTCAGCCCCATCCCCTGGGTGGACCATGGACCTGTGTTGCAGCCTTGTTTCAAGCATTGTCTGTGGTCCCATCTCCTGCTGCTCCTGGATGGCCTCTGGACCTGACTCATGAACTTTGCCTTGTTTGGGACTGCTGATGGACCTTGTTATCAGTACCCAGGTCTGTGTGCCATGTTTAGGGACTGCACCCAGTCGGCGAAGGCACTGCCCGTGCTGGGTCACTCTCGGCTCCTGGCTTGCAGCACAGTCCTGTCCAGGCTACATGGCCACACGCACCTCCATCCTCATACAGGAGTCAGAACAGTCTGTAACAAAAAGTATCCCTGAAATCAGTTTAAAATAAAATAAACTTCCTCTTCTATGCAGTTTTGCATTGAACTTTGCTACATTAGCCAAACATAAGTGAAGAAAACACTCAGCATAACACAGATCTGATAGAGAGGTGCAGGGGTTTTTGTGCCCTTGATTCTGGAGTTTGTTCCCTGATAATATGCAGAAGATATTGGATTTGTTAATCTTGAAGGGGTGGGGTGGGGGCGTACTTGATAATCTGGGTTTGAGTTTCTTCAAGGCAGGGAGAGGCTGAGATGAAGAGGCGCAAGAGGCAGAGGAGCAGAGTTTCAAGGAACAGTTCATTTTGGGTGGCTTGCATTTGGCAGCTTAGTATATTGGTTTTGTTTTCATGTGTAACACAGTAGAGATCTGTAAAAACAGCCTCACTTTCAGAAATGCCATAGCCCCAAAAACCGAAGTAGATCTTCAAATCAGACTCTCAGCACTGTTTGGGAAATAAATCCAAATATTTCTCTAAGTGTTTGAAAAGATGATGGTTTGGCTCCAGAGCGGTATGAGAAAACGTACAATCCATTTGATCCGCTTCAGATGCCACAACCATCTGCAACTGCATGTGGCAAACACACATTTCTCAGCTTTGCAGGCATGGATGATTATGAAGAGCTTCGAATACATTCAGTAAAATAGATAAACTTTTGGTATGCTCTTTTGGTTGCTTAGCTCTCTCTCAGCAGCATTCTGTGGAAAGATCTCCTCCCGGCAGCGCGGGGACGCACACAGCGCCGAGCTCTGGGCGCCGAAGCCGTTGTGTCCAGCGGTGTCTGCGAGGCCGCCAGCAGCCCAGCGCCGGGCCGCGGGCAGGGCTCCTCACGGGCAGGGCTCCCCGCGGGCAGGGCTCCCCGCGGGCAGGGCTCCCCGCGGGCAGGGCTCACGGCGGGCACGGCTCCCCGCCGGCAGGGCTCACTCCGCCGCGCTGAACACGCCGTCGGGCAGCACCTCCCCGCCCAGCAGGCCGCGGCGCTGAGGCACGGCCGCCATCTGCTGCCAGAACCCCGCGCCGGAGGGAGCGGGGCGGCCCCGGCGGGCCTGCAGTTCTCGTCTGCAGCTTCGCCCGTTCTGGCGCAGCTCGTACTGGTTATTCGTCTCTTCGCTCCCAGGGGGACAGAACGAGCCGCCGTCCCCGGCCATGCGAGCGGGCGGCAGCGGCGCGGCGCTGGGCCCCTGCGGGGACCGGCCAGGGAGGCCCCGGCCAGGGAGGCTGCACCAACAGCTCCGTCTGGACGTGTCTGCGCCCGCCGCTGCCCCGCAGTGCTGGAACTGTTGCTCTCTATGGACCCGAAACACCGTTTTCTCAGAGTCTAGACTGCGCACAAATCCTTGGTCTCTCGTCTGGGAATTGGGATGAAATGCGAGTGGGGGTTTTGGTCCCGGGCGGTCTCTAGGCCAGAGCCGCTGCCAGTCCTGGCTGGGGGACAGTCGCTGAAGGGGGGCAGCTGCCTGGCAGGCCAGGTTGTCTTCCCTGGGGTGCTCTCCCCAGAGGCTGTTTCTTCAGCGGTCTAAATGGGCCTAACCCCGCATGGAGGAAGGCCCTTACTGCTTTGCAGGTTGTCCTGCACGTGTTGTTGGCTTTACTGTTAACTCCAACATCTGGGCGCTGTGCCTGATGGATGCCTGCTACCTGATGCCCGCGAGCAGTTGGTGCCTGCACATTGAGGCCTGTAACAGTTAGTGATAAGAGAAGCGTTCCATTATGCCTTAAATATTAAGAAATTCTTTTACCAAACAATGTTTAACTTTGTATTTAACAAGGCCTGACTGGTTAAAATGTACAGCGAAAACATCCTAACCTTGAGAATAGATACATAGATACATCCTGGCAGAAATGCTCAAACAAGGCGGATAAGAAAGAACAGCTTGGCAGGGCAACAGAGTTGGGAAACACCCAAGGAGAAGAGATTGTCCTCAAAAGGCTCATGACCATAAAAGAGGAAAAGGAGTAGGGGGCTAACTCCTCAAACAACCACTGATGACCACCCGAAACCCCCACACATGCATAGTGTAGTTCTGCAACACCAGCATTATGTAAATGTAATAGATAGAAAGGTGGAGACTTCTTGGAAAATGTATGAATATTCATGTCTTTAAGGTATATAAAGGATGAACTTTTGGGTTAGTTCCCACTTTAGGTGGAATGATCCCCCGTATATCCACAGCTGCAATAAAGAATGCCTGCTTTCTAAAACTCCAAAACAAGTCTTAGAGAGTTCCTCTGCTGACTTTTACAGTAACATGACTGCTGTTTAATGTTTAAATACTGTTTTTTCCACATTTACTGTGATGGTGATTTTTTTCATTGCCTTCTTTTTAACAACTTTGGAAAGGAGGTTATTCTTATAAACCAATCCCATCTTTGCACCTTATTTTCATAATTCTTATGAATACATTGCTTGCTTAAATAGTTAGACCTACTGTCTATACATCCCTATACCACATATTATTGAGGGTTTTTTTCTCTTTCCCATACACTTACCTTTTTGGACTTTTGACATGTTTAAGCAACAAGCACTTTCAAGTTACTTTAGCTAACTAAACTATTGAATAAGCTAAACAGCTAAACTAAATACAGGGATTTTCTTTTTTTCCATTCTTCTTTCTTCTCTGGCTAAGAGAACACTTTGCAAATACAACTATTCCACCAGCTGGTGTTATTCAGTATCATTATCCTCACTTTCTGGCAAACTTACTTTTTGTTCATGTGGATTTTTTTCATGAAGATGTTAGTATTTTTGTCAGTAGTGTCCTGATTTGATAGGTGGTCCAAAGGGCCTGGTTCTTCACCCTTGTAATAGAGTTCACCCACTGACTCTAGGTCACACTGAATGCTCACAGGCAGTCACAGGGTGCTACATGGCTAACTGCTTGGTGGGGTGCAACTGTATTTGTTTGCACTTATTTCTGGATCAGAAAGTTTCATAGCCGTTGTTTAAAGCATGAAGTTGAAAATTGTCCTAAAAAATCCAAGACAGTTACTTGAAACCGCTTTTAAAGACTAGGGAATTTTGTTTCATGTCAGCTTAAATTTGTTTCTGTCCCCAGTGTACAGTAATGTAAAAGTGGTATTTTGTGATTCCTCTAGATTTGAAATATATGCATTTTAGATGACTGATAATTTTAGATCACATACAGAGGAATTCACATTCTCTGAGCTTAGTTTGTCTAGCTTGCATTCCTGGGTTAGGAGGCTGTACCCATTCTGTGACCAGCTGAGCCATTAAACAATGAGAAATCAGTATCAGTGAGATTCCTTTGCCTGGAATAAATCTTGTCAAACAAGCTCATTTCCAGCTCTGATATCTGCTTCTGTATAGCAGAAAAGCCACAGATGCCAGACATCTAGGTTTTAGAAAAACTAACACCGTCTCGCACAACCATCCGTCTCACAAGCAAGTCTAGAAAAACATAAATGAATGAGTACACAAACAACAACTGGATCCACAGAATATTTAGCAAGAGTACGTTGTTAACTTGGCTGGGCACGTCAAGCAGAATTCTGCAGGAGTATCTCAGTAGCACCAATTTGATACTTTCATTAAATAATTTGGATGGCAGAAGAGACCACTTGCTTACCAAACCCACTGACTGGAAGGGGCAGGAAGTGTTGGAGGACAGGGCTAGGATCAAAATGAACTTGGCAAATTACAGTCAGGGGAAAGTAAGTGATTCAAAGGACATGCTTTCACTCTCTGCAAAATTACCAACATCACAAATGCAGGCTGTGGAATTCCTGATCTGATAGTATCACTATATAAACAGACTTGGTGGTTAGCACGGATCACAAATCAAACAGGAGTCAGCCACGCCACTACAAAAAAGGCAAATAGCACCAGGGGCTATATAAAAAGGAATATTGTTTGCCAGGCAAATTAAGATATTCTTCTGTTATGCTTGGGGCTAGTAAACCTTCGGTTGAAGTATTGTATTCTGCTTTGGCTAGAATAATTAGAGTTTTTATGAGGAAACATTGGAGGAATTGGAGTGGTTTGTCCTAGAGAAAGGGGAGACCCTGCGGGGGGGGGAGCTAAATATGTGAACTGTATTTCTAAGAGAGAGGGCAATAAACTTACCTCATCTGCTGAAAAGGCTCAGTGGGCAACAGAGATCTGGGTTAGATGTTAGAAACATTTTTACCATGGTGCAGATAAAAAACCAGCAAGAGATATTACTATGGGGTGTGACAGCCTCGGGTTTTGAGTTTTCAAGCACAGATTGGACAAGTATCTGTCAGAAATTACCTAAATGTAACTGATCCTGCTTTTTGGGTGGGACGAAGGAGACAATTCCCATCCCCGTTCTCCTGATATTCTTGTTTGGAGCCAGGGGTCATCTACATTAGATGTCTAAATTATACATTGTCAATACCAGCTAATTATCATCCCGAGACTCTCGCTTTCCATTTGTTTTAATATATCAAGAAAAAAATATCAGTGATTAATAATTCAAATCCGAAGTAGCTATAAAGTAGGCTGGCACCATGCTATGCAAAGTTGATTGTTCAGACCTGTGTTTTCCAAGTCCTAGGCTTCTTTTGAGCACATACTGCCAGCTCTGCTAATGTCTAAACAGCTGACGATCTAAAGACCTGTCTGTTGGACATTAGGATGATTCAGTTCATTTAATAAAGGCCACACTGGAACACCCATTTAACTTACTGCAGAAAGGATGCTGCATGAAAAGGGGAAAGGAAAACGCACACAAATATTACTCATTCAGAAAATGCTAAATCAGGCTCTGAACAGCCTTTGATATTTGACCTCTGCAGATGGCCTGTAATTAAGACTCTAATCCTTTAAACACTTAAACACACTTCACTTAAAAGTTAATAGGATTAGTCACATGCCTGAAGTGTGCATGGCTGGGGTGAAAAACTGTTGTTGAGTACAGCTGATAATAAACTTGCAACGAAAGCTCTGGTGGAATATTGTCTTGTATTTTCTAAGTCTTTTCTAAACGGTTATAGTCCAAAGTAATTTCCTAATGTGAAGATACTTAATAAAAATAAAACTTAACCAAGTTCTTGCTTAAAAAGGTATACACAAAAAGAATAAATCGATCTGAACTTTTTCTGAGGCAGAAATTACAGGTTCTTGGGAGATCTGAGAAGAGTTATTTTGATTTTCTGGAAGATGTAGGTTTAAATTCACTGACTTTTACAATTCTTTCAAAGTAAGTTTGAGGTTAAACATGCACAGAATCAGACAGATCAGAGAGTTACAAAAAGAGGAAGAAACATTTTCTTTCTTGCTTTTTATTTAACGGAAATATCAGTTTGGCTTAAAAGCACAAAAGCTGTTTCTTCTCTTGTTGCTGACAGACTAGCTGTACTTGGGAATCCTGGCAAGGCTAGTCTGGATCAGTTCATCACGTTGTAAACGCGTGCAAAGATAATGACGAGTGAACGCAATTTGGGAAGAGATTTAAGATACAGGGAGGACAGAGCTGTAGGCATACCTGACACGGAGGTTCCCATTTGTAGTTGCACATCTGCCAGAGAAAGAGACTGGACTACATCAAGGCATTGTGCTGACATGTAATGTGCTAGATCTGGGTTTAAGGGCCATGGGTGCAATCGGGGAATCCTGACACAGCTCAGCATCACTTGCTACTACCCTATAAAATGCCTGCAGCACATATTTACACAGTGCTATTATTTCTGCCATTGGCTCTTAACACAGATGTAAATCCCCTCTGCTGAAGGACATGTGGTGTCACAGTATTATCATATACAGGATAAGGTAATGACTGTGGTTAAATGTTTCCAAAAAGTGGTATGCAGCAAAGAACCGCAATGCCATCCCCTGGCCTGGTTGTGACTCTTCTTTTAGATGCAGGGAGAGGTTTTCTCCACTCATCTTCAGGACTGCAGTCAGCAGAATAAAGATTGCATGTAGCTGACTTGCGGAAACACGACTTCACAACCTATAAGGTTATAAAGTAGGAATGTTTATTCAGCGCTGAGGCACACGGGGGATCGCTCCACCACAAGCGTGCGCACCCACTGTGGTAATTTGTCTTGGCTTTATACAATGCAGTGTTACATATTCATGATATTTTCAAAAATGCTTATACATATTCATGATCTCCCCACGAAAAGGCAGGTTTTATTATAACGAGTTCTAAGAAGTAATTTCCATGTGCTCCGCCCTGGTCTCCTCCTAGTTACGCCTGCGCAGTGTCTCCTGGTGGTCATGGGCCAGGGTCTCAGAGATGAAGTATCTCCTCTTCCTCACTGTTGAACTTTTCACCTCTGTTTCTTGCGCAGTCTCTGCAGCCTCCTGGGCTTAGTCTAAACCACAGGGCTGGTTTCAACCAGTTTCCAGGGCTATCTTCTTATCTTGCTACTCCATTCTAACTTGGTCATCCTTTAACTACTAGATCTCTAATTCCTAAGTTTTATTTACTAAATGTCTAGCTTCTATATTTTATTTCAATTTCCTATTTTTACTCCCCATTTCATAGCCAAGTATTCCTGCCAACTCTAACACGGACCAAAGTAAGCAAACAGAAAAGCCAAAGAGCAACAATCATCACTCTCTCAATACTGTTGTTGTCATTCAGGAATCTGAGTCACACTAAAAGGTCTCTCAAGGAAGGGCGCAGTGGAGATACAAGAAATTCAAGACAGAGTAGGGAAATTCTGATTAAAGCATTACAGCAGTGATGGGGTGGCAGATAAGACTACAAAAAAAATGGCACCCTATCCTTCTTGACAGTACCACAGAATGCCAGAACGGAGAAAAAAATCAGTGAGCCACTCACTGCCTGTGAGGAGACTGACTAGAAAGTCTTAAAAAATACTTAAACTGAAAATTTAAAGAAAGTAATAATGTAAAGAGGGCGGAAACCAGAAGAGGTGATCCAGGTCTGAGTCAGAAGTAAAAAGTCAGTGTAGTGTTTTATGGAGATGAGAATTGAAAGGGGAAGAGAGAGAAAGATTAAGTTCTTACAGGACAAGGGGTTAAATCAGGACTGTGGCCTGAGAGGAAGCAGCGGGAGATCAGGGGTGTCTACCCTGCACAGAGCGGTACCACGCAGAGATACCAAAGCAAGCATTACAGAAACAACTTCAGATCTCCTGTAGTTCAAGCTCTGCCAGTTAACTGGTGCAGTGCCTCACTCAAATAAATTGTCCTGTTCCTCCCCTCCGTTAGGGCCACACTGGGCACCTTTACACCAGGCTGTAACACTCAGAAAGGAATTTCAGATACGGAAAAAATAAAGTGAGGGCAGTGAAGAGGCAGAGGGAGACTGGAAAAGGCAGGAACCTGGAGGAACTGAAAGTGAAGAGTAGTCAAAGTAATAGCAATGTTAAAAAAGAATTTATGTTGAAGCAGGGTAAAATGAAGGGAAAAAAGCTTCCTTTCAGTGCCCAGGTTTCTGTGAGAAGCAGTGTGGAGTAGAGGAACTTTTGTCAGGTGGATCTTGGGTAAGAGTAACAGGAGGAGAGCTGACAACTGATGCAAGGGAAGAGTCTCCTGTCAGCTGGTGTTCTTGCACAATTTTCCGGGTTGTCAGAGACTTGGAAAAGTATTTGAAGACACACAGAGCGTTCTGTTCGGCCGCGCCGAAGGTCAGCATTGCTCCTGGGGGCCCCGTTTACCAGGCAGCATTCTCGCGGCCCGCAGCACCCTGCCGCCCAGTGACATCCCTAGGAGCCAGGCACCGCTTTTCAAGCCTCTGTAAGCCAAGAAAGATCGCAGCGGAACACACACGCTCCTCTTTTGTGGCCGATTCCCGCCTGGCCGCTGTCCCCGCAGCAGCTGGGCCGGCGGCCGCAGCTGACCCCGCCAGCAGCTCCGGAGGGACGGGGGCAGGTGCCAGGGAGCGCCTCGACGCTACCGGCCGTCGCTCCGCAGAGCTTGACCCCTTCAAACCCCCCCACACCTCACCGCACAGAAACGGCGAGAGCGGATATGTGAAAAATAAAATAATCATAGCAATGTTTATGTCAAGGCCGGGGGGTTGATAAGGTCTCTGGGTGAAACCAGGGTGCGCAGCGGCGCGGCCGGGGGGACAGAACTGCGCCTCCGCCCCCCGCGGCACCAGCTGCCTGCGGAACGCCGCGGGCGGGGCGGGGCGGCCCCGCGGCCTTTATTAGGCCGCCCCCGGCGCAGCCCCGGGCCCCACCACTGCCCTGGGGCTCTCGGAGAGGCGCCGCCCCTCTCCCCCCATCTCCGGACGCGTTTCCTGCGGCCGGGCGCTCGTCACGGAGGAAGTGACGCGCGAGGCGGGTGACGCCGGCGCGAGGCGAGGTGATATAAGGGGTAGGCGGCGGCGGCCGGAAGCTGAGCGGAGCCGAGCGGCGCGGCGGGCGGGCGGGGGCAGGGGCGGCCGGCGGCGCCTCTGCCGGGCGCGGAGGGGAGCGGGGAGGAGCGGGGCGGCTGCCGCCTCGCCCCCCTGCCCGAGCCAGCCATGGATTTCCGCAATATTCTCATGATGGCCTCGGAGCAGCAGGGGCTCAACGCGGTCCCGGTGAGCTCGGGGGTGGCTGGGACGGGGTGGGGGGGGGGGACGGGGACGCGTGAGGCCGGGGCACGGCGGCCGTTGCGGCCTTTGGGGCGGCGGCGGCCCCGGCTGCCCGCACGCCAGCCGCTTCCCGGCGGGTCGGGGCCGTGCGGGGGCCCGCGCTCCCCTCACGGGGCGGTGAGGGTCTTGCCGGGGCCTCGGCCCCCGCCTGGGAGGGGAACGCGCCCGAGGGAGCCGGCCGACGGGCCTGGCTGGCTCTGGCGGGGCCCGCCCGCGACCGGGCCCTTCGCCTCGCCGGGCGGAGGTGGCAGCTTTCGGGGGCTGGCGGGGCGCCTGTGCGCAGCGGGGCGAAGCGGGGCTCCGGCTGTCAACAGGTCTCGGCACGCTGAGGGCTGGGGAAGGGGCAGGCGGGGTTTGCGCCTTCTGGTCGCCGAAAAGCCCGAGATCCCGAGAGCAGAAACGGTGGTGCAGGGGAAGGTAGTGGTTGTGGTTAAAAGTCGGATAAGTCCTTTTGTTTGCTCTGAAAACAGAAGTCTGCCACGTCTCAAATGCGGGTCGGAGACAAAGAATGACAAGTTCTGGATGAATGTGCTGAGTTGTCCAGTACCTTTGTATCCATTGCTAAGGAATAGCCTGCAACAACTATATGGAGATGATTGCTGAAAGACACTTGGTGTGTTACTGATATTATTCGGAAGTCTCTATTTCAGCAGTTCGTATTTTAACTCAAGCTATCAAGTTGATGTTGATTTGGTATGAAATAGCCCACTTGGCTGAATGAAGTCTGGCAGTAGGAAGGGCCTCTCGCCTTTTGGTACATTAGCATACTGGTTTCATTCCTTTGGCAGGACCCAAATTATAAGTAGTGCTTATTTGGATAAAAAATATTTTCTCTTTGGTAGCCACCAGCTTAGGGAAACACTTTTCCTGTCTGTTCTTTAACAGAGTGCCAGAGGTCTGCGTTTCTATCATTAGCTCATGTCAACCAGTGTAAATTGAGGGGTGGTTGTTTTTCGTATAAACTAGGAAAAACAAAAAAGCGTACTCTTTAGTTCTGACACTGCTGAAATGGAGAAACTAGAATTGGGAGTATCTCAGTCCCTATATCACTAGTAAAACTTTAGTAATGTTCACTAATGTGACCAGTTGATAATATGGACCACCCATATGGTAGATACGTTTAACTTGTCAGATTCCGTAGTGTTTTAAAAATCTATAAAAAGTACTCTTTAATATTTAGCCTGACTTAGTTTGTCTCTGACTCTACATAGGAATCTGGTTTGTAACATAAATATGAAATATATAAATTCTTTTAAGATATTGAAATGCCTGTTTTACGACTCTTAAAACAAGCTGTTCCACTAAATTGTCACTGGGTTATTGTAGTTCTTTAGATGTTTAAAACTTCTTTTTACCTTAGTTTTCTCATGCAGCTTTAATGTACTGTACCACTATTTTCTGTCATAAATACTTATAAACTGTGATAATGAATTGATGAAATATCTGGCATGTTCCCTACTGCAGATGTGATGGTGGAGGGAGGCAGTCCTACTCGTTTGATGGATAAGGGTTTTGTTACTCTTCTTAGAAAAGGCAGGATTAAGATTTGTTTACCTGATTAACTCATGGAATGAGAGTGCAATTCAATCTATAGCTGAAGCAGTTTGGTTTCCTGCTGTTCTAGCACGTTAGTGGTGCAGCTTTTAACTGTAAAGTTGGCCTTAGTCTCTGAGCAAAAGTGGAGCTGCGCTTGGCACTGCTTGAGGTTATCTGCAGCTGTTGGGCTTCAGAAGAGGGCCTGTGGAGGTTTTCTGATCAATGGACATCAAAGTAACTCCACTAGATTAAAGCTAGTACATAAAATATGTTCACAGAACATATTTCAATGTATATTTAACATATAATTAATCTTAAATATTTTTATTAAAAATACCATACAGACTAATTACAAAATTTATTGGTCTGTACAGTTAACAGGTTTCCATAAATGTTAATTCCTGCATTAATCAACATATCCCCTGAATTTCCCTTTGAGAAGTTTATTTTAAACTCTACAGTACACTACACTAAATATTCCATGCCTATTTTAATGAAAAAGAGTAACATGCACAAGTAGTATATGTATCTTTCAAAAGTAGAAACTATAGGAAGACCCTATTTAAGAAAGAATATGGTCTTTTATGGTAAAAGAGGGACCTGCATAAAACAGGTATTGCATCATGTCCCTGTAAAAATGGATCTGCTTGTTCATCTCCCCGTGGAAATCCAGATTCAGAAGGAACATTGCTGAAATCAGCCTTTCAGTGCCCTATTAGTTGCATCAAGTTTTGTTTCTAAATAAAACTGTACATGTATGAACTAGTCTATAAACTATTAATGATGTGTTGCTAATAATCTTCGTAGCAGTTGCTGAAAAGAGCCCCAGTTTTTCTCACATAATGTTCCATAGGGGCTTCAGTATTGTGTGCGTATGTATATCATTACATGTGTTCATATTAGCAGTTCATTAGTTATCCAGTGTGATCTTGCTTTGAGACATGATACCAGTTATGAGAGTTAATGTTGATTTTGGTAAGATTTAAGTACTTTGTCACTCTTCTGGTTTTGGTGAAATTGGTATACTCTGTTATGCCACAAGTTTTTGTGACATAATGGATGTGGTGAAGCACTTTGAGATGTTTCTATGGAAGATATTCTTCCATATGAAATAATAATAATAAGTATGAAATAAGTATGAAATAGTATTGCAATTTTTTTAAAAACCACTGAGCAGAGGTGAAACCAAGTCCATTCTTTTATTTCACCTTGTTTCTATTTTTATTAATAATTTATTAGAAATGATCTCATATAGCTCCCTACTCCTTTTAACTGAGGATAAATCTTTGGTGTTCAGAACTTACAAAAAATCAGATACCGAAGAGCACTTAACCACAAAGAGGTGACCCAAAACTGAAACAGCTTGTTGTCCACGTCAGCACTTGTTGAAGTCTGACTTTATGTTAGACTGATACATAGTGAGTGTGAATTATTATTACAAAATAGGCTCCGGTAAAGTTGACAGATACAGGTAGCTACCAGAAATTAAGTATTTGCGAAGTAAATATCCCAGAGTTGGTTCAGAGGACCCTGTGAGCCTGCCCACAAAATTGTCATCTGCAAGAGAAGCCCCACAAGAGAAATAACAGAGAATGGCTGTGAAGTACAGACTGCTGTCGTAGAACAGACTCCTATTTGATTGGTGTGCATGCATTTATTATGCAGTTAAAACTTGTATCAAAACAGGGCTAGAAAGGCTTTGTATTATATGGACATCCACATGAGAACTGCAAGATAAAAAGTTGGCAGGGGGTGAGGAGGGCTGTTACTCTGAACTTGATAGTTAAATTCCAGGCACTTGCAAACACTGATGAAAATGTGTCAAACTTTCAGCTTTTCCTATTCCTGGTCTCTTTTTGCATAAGCAGATGAACGTGGAGACCACCTTACCACTATAGAAAGGAAAGCATAAAGTATGCTTTTTAGTAATTTTTTTACAGTGTGAAGCAACATCTAACAGAAGAAATTTCTCAATTTTTTAGTTAATGGTTCAGCTTGGGTGTTGGGGCAGCAGCTGCGAAATCTTAAGAAAATTATTTTGCATTTTTAGGAGTAAAATGTATAACCCTGTTAGATTGGTTTTGGGAGATGAGAACAGTGTGAGCTGATAGTTAAAATGCTCTTACCAGTAAAGCCTTTCTCTTGGTAGGGGTTGTTAGAACATGAAGAGAAGCAAACCAATTTAAGCATGCCTGGTAGCATTATGTGCACATATTCTAAGAAAGTCTAACTGCAGAGTGAGCCACTGGTAACCCCAGCGTGGTGTGCACAGAGGACAGTGACAAGACTGCACCTTGGAAGTACCAGCACAGGGTGATAGCAGAGGCCCCTGGGCAGCATAAATGACCACTTAAAGTTTGGAAAGCTGCCTTTTGAGGAACTAGTGTTAGGACAGTGAGAGAGGAGTCACACAAACGAGGATGTAGATTTGGCTTAAGTGGGTGAATGAAACATTAGTGATGTTATCAGAAAGTTACACCCCCGAAGAGTATTTAGGGGAAAACAGGGACTTCCCATTGGAGAGGGCTATGTGTCTTGATGAATGGTAAGGAAGAACAAGAAAACAAGCAAACAAAAAAACCCCACCTGTGAGAACCTCTGCAAGTTGCCCATACTGGACAGCACAAGTGGAATTGTCTTTACATTGCATGTGCAAGCCCATAGCACCATGATTAGTTGCACAGGTGCTCTCCTTGAGAACCAGCTTTGGCAGAATTGATCACTCCTATCTTGCATTGCTACCTGTGTAAACATTGATCATCCTTAAAGGCAATGCTACTTCTGTTGCTCGTGTCTGAGTCTGCTATTTGGTCTAGACCTTTTGGGGCTTCCTTTGGATGCCACAAAGTTTACAGTTATTTTATAAAATCTGTTTTACAGTCCAAGATTTGGCATTTGAATGGTGACATCCAAACAGCTGCAACTGTATGGGGATTGTGTGCCACGTTTCAAAGAAAGTGATTTAAGAGCAAAACCTTGGTTGCAGATTACACAGTTAAACTTGTGACCCGGAGCTTGCCTCTGGCCAAGGCTGACTCCTAGGCACTGGCACTCTGCATTTAAGGGATGGATGTCTTGCTTATATGTATATAAACTATATCTGATGTATATATCTCAAAAGTTAGTATGCGTGTGTGAGTGTATAGGTACATACAGCCTGGTGGGTTAATTTATTTACCATCTTAATACCAATCTTTTTTGACTTGTCTTTTTGCTTTGAGGTATACTTTTCAGAGAAGAATCTGCTGCTTTGTCAGTCATGTAACTTCATATGCTAGGTGGCCCACTGAAACAGTTTATGCTGTCTGTAACTGAAAAACCAGATTTTGCACTGTAATAGACTTTCCATGATACTCTTAAAGTGCTGTTAGATTCAGGGAGAGCTGGTTATTGGGTAGGTAGTTAATGGCAAGATTTGGAGAGATTAAGGTAAAAAAATGAGAAACCTCAGGAGAAATACTACTCACTGGTAGGAAAAGAAGACTTGCTAATTCTTGCAGGTAGACAGTTGAAGAAAGGCACTTGCACAGCCTTTGTTTTTCTTTGGGTAAAGCAGTTCCGACTTTGTGTATCTCAGCAGTATTCAGTTAGAGGTGTCACTAGGTGCTGCCCAGAGAGAGAATCCACATTTACAACTTGAGTAGTGCAGTGTTTGGGAAGAGCTTGACCTGCTCTCTCCAAAGGCTGCATATTTCTGTTTCTCTGTTGATTTAAGTAACTTGGCAATAGCTATAAAAAGCCAGAATAGTGCAGCTGCTGCTTGGATGATAAAGTAGTGACATGCCCTGGCTTATTTTGTCTGGTTTACCTGGAATCTGATGCATGTTCATTTGCACTGCATGTAAAACACTTTACCAGTGCTTGTGGCAGATGTGCATGGTTCGGTGCTTGTAAAAAGACTACGCTATTTCTAAATGAAGGTGAACAAAACTTTTATCAACAATAGTAATGATTCACAGTACAGAAAATGGGTATTAATTTATGAATCATTTAGCTATTTTTTCAGTTGTTAGTCAATATCAAGAAGTGATACTGATAGAAAGACTTTTAAATCTTGAATTTTGCAGAGTTTACCATATTAGTGGCAGTGAGAAAACAGCGTGTCTGTCAAGCTGCTTTCCAAACCTGCTCCTGGATAGGACTGTTGGTTGTAGTGCAGCAAAACAAAGCCTGAAAACTGCTTCCCCGTCACTTTAATTCTTTATAAAGCTTCCTAACAGGATAGATCAATCTACATTTGTCCCTGCTGTTTAGCAGTTTTCAAAGGTGCTCCTTAGGCCTAAAACTCTTTCCAAATCATAGAATCATTTAGGCTGGAAAAGACCCTTAAGATCGAGTCCAACCATATCCTCTGTTTTAAAGAAAAGTGTAGAAATTGAATAATTCAACAAAGTTTTGCCAGATTAGGTTACCAATGGCAAAACATGATGTGTTTAAAGTAATTTACATAGACATTATACTAAGATGAGTATACTACAGAGTACTGCAAATTTGTTTCTAAAGCACTCATTTCCTTCAACATTTTTCTGAAAGGATTTTCACTGATAATGCGTGGATTGCTTTGCCTCTGTATCTGTTCCGATTTCGATGGAGTATGCCAGATTATTTTGGGCCACTGAGTCATGGGCTACATCTGAGCAAAAATTGAGAGGCAGTACTGCATCGTGGTTTGGGTTTCCTGAACGGTTAGGTCTTGGAATACTTTTGGTGTAAACAACACAAGGTAGGGAGGGAAGGATCTTGGCTTTCCAGAAAAGAGGAGCCCAGCTCTAGCTATCTTATTACCCTTTAAATAGTCCTAGAAATGATGATCAATTTTAATGATTTCAGTTGCAAGTACCAAAAATTCAGTCAGAGCTTCTCCAACTGATAAGGATTTACAAAATCAGTTCTCAGGTTGTTGTGAACTCTCTTGTGCAGAGGTGAATCTTGGTAAATGAGCTTCACTGTAGTAGGTTTTTATCGGGATGATGCAATGTGTCAGGTTTTACTACTACAATGGATGTGGATGGTGTATCTTTGTAATTTTTAGTCGTTTCAGAAATTACTAAAGGCAACTACGGATAGCTGGTATTGTAGCTGCTTTTCTTGGAGCCAGTGTTTTGGCTGCATTTTAGAAATGAGTCTCTGAACCTTGCTTCTTAGTGCATATATATACAAGATAATGTAGGGGTTTGCACGTTAGTAATTAAAGTCGTCCAGAGATCTGTCCATGTGCTGCTGTTTCAATGAATCAGAAATTAGAATGAAGGCTTTCATTGGGTGATATTGAAATCTGTAGGGAGCTATGCTACTACCTTGCTGATTATTGCTTTTAAAACATGTAGGCATCTTTACCAGATACTTTAATTTTTTTAGTTAAGCTTCATAAGTCTATATGAGGGTATTTATGGGAATACTGACTCGTGAAGTGCTTTTAATATTGATAATTGTTTTTCTTTGGGATCGTATTTCACAGCTCTTATTTGAGGATCCTAACTTTCCGTGTAGAAGATCTTGGTTTAGGTTATAATTTGTCTTACTATCGCAGTTCAAAAAGCCCCCAAACCTCTCAAGCCACAAATAGAGTTGTTTTTTTCTAAATGTATTCTTCTGCTTCCCGTCTGCTTCTGGGTGTAACTGGCTTCTATTGTATTTATTTTTGCAAGTTCTCTGACCTCCTCATTGCTTTATTTATCTTCTAGTCTGTTTGTGGGAAGAAGATCAAAAAAGTCTGTCTTTCTTTCCATTTTCTCATTCTAAAGCCCAATCTGGTAATTGGTACATTTATGAAAGGTAATGTCAGAACAGGTGTAGCACACTAGTGCAAGTGTTCATGTTAGATCCCAGTAAGAAAGGTGCTTGGACTCTTAACATATTGATTAAAATAACATTTACTGGAGATAACAGGAGAAGGGAAAAAGGGGGTAGCATAGATAACTTTACATCTGCTCAGCTGCTGGAACCCTGAATTGTACAGCACTGGGCAGACATCTACACATGGCAAGCTGTGCAAATCCTCTGTGGTGAGGATCACCACCAGCATTGTAGTGTTTAGAGCTTTTATAGGATGTTCTTGGAAGTAAACAGCTCTATTTATCATGTCCAGTGCCAAGCAAAAGGATGTTACATGAAAATGCTACTTTACATCAGGTTATACTGAGACCTAGTATCACAGAATGGCTTGGGTTGGAAGGGACCTTTATAGGTTATCTAGTCCAAGCCCCCTGCCGTGAGCAGGGACATCTTCAACTGGAGCAGGTCACTCAGGACCCCATCCAGCTTGGCCTTGAATGTTTCTGGGGTGGGACATCTGCAACCACCCTGGGCAACCTGTTCCAGTGTTTCACCACCCTCATTGTAAAACATGTCTTCCTTATAGCTAGTCTGAATCTACCTTCTTTCAGTTTAAAACCATTACCCCTTGTCCTATCACTATAGGCCCTACTAAAAAGTCTGTCCCCTTTTGAGCCCCCTTTAAGTATTGAAAGGCCTCAGTAAGGTCTCCCTGGAGCCTTCTCCAGGCATGTTATACCACATGCAAGTGGTGTAACTGCCAGGTGCTAAGTGGGGGCTACATGTTTTGTTACAATTGGTTTGCTGAGTTCATCCAGTTGTCTCGATAAGTATAGTAGAGTGCAGGCCTGTGCCTGTTGAGGTCAGCTGGTTATGTGGATCACTAACTCCTTGATGTACAGTAGTCTTCTGTTTAAGATCACTGCAGCAGGAACTAAAATCAGCATAACTGGTTTTAGATCAACCTACTAATTATGCTGGTGCAGTCAGTTCCAGCTTCTGGAGTAATTACATTTTTTGAGTTGATTTATTTATTTTCACTGAATAAGATAGTGTGAAACTGAAATGAGTGTCCACAAAAAAGCTGAAAGCTCTAGTGGACCTGTAAACCAGTCTGGAATTGAACAGACTCTGGCAGCCTGTGCTATAGTCTGCTTTTGTTTCCTGCTTGGTCAAAGCTGAACTGAAATACTTTTATTCCATTACTGATGCAGCTGTTGCATTCCTTCTCAGTCTAGTGCATTTTACTCATTTCTCTTGGTTTTCCTACCTGGCTTCTGGTTTCCTGTTCATTCCTCCAGGAAGCAGAGTGCACTCTTGTTGCAGATGAGTGGAATGCACCTCACTCAAAAGAGAGAAGCAGCAATATATTTTATTGAGATAAAATACTAATTTGACAGAATTCAATAAGTTCAATGGCATTTAACAAAGTTTTAACAGTGGTTTGACAAGGTTCAGTAAGTTTGATGGCAAGGGTCACCTTATTAATTACTGCATGGGAGAAACATACAAAGGAAAATTGAGTTAGAATTGAGTTAGAATGATTCACACAGAGACAGGAGGTGCAAAGAGTAAGGAGGACCTTTCCATGAGGTTCAGAGTGGACACCCTTGTTTTCTAAACTCTTTTCGGAGCCTAGGTGTGACTGGATCCGATCTTAGTCCAGGACTTGGTCAACAGTTTATGTCTAATGGCATTATCCATACAATTATTACAATAATATTGAGTATCTACATGGATTAGTAATGTTTCCTAATATTAATTTCAGCATGCTATCAGTCACAGAGGATCTGTTGCAGGTAAGAGATCTCTACGCCTTGGGTAAGGAAGGATCTCTTAGTCTCAGGTAACCCTGAGAGGCATCCCTGCTCAAGGGGAGAGTTACCTGGAGTGCAGTCCAGCTGCAGTTCAGGGAGCACTCAAACTGGGCCCATCCTGATCGTAATATTTATAGGGTGAAGTGCTTGGCTGCTAGTCAATAGCACAGACAAGATAGATCTCTTCAGTTTAGCTCTGGTATCCTGTTCTGTACTTCGGTTATCTTGCACTTCTGGGTTTTGAAACTACCTTTCAGAATATTTTTTAGGACACCTTCACTCCTTTGTACAGGGGCTTTCTAGCTCACAAGTTCACCCCAAGGATGTGAGACCTGTTACGCCTTAGCCTGAACCAAAGTACAGCTAGGAATCCAGTGTATCTGTCATAACTCTCAGCTTCAGTGGAAATTATTTGTTTATTCTGTACTGTATCTCTGCTTAAAGTCAACTACAGGACTGTTATGCAATTCCTCAGTTTTAAAAGCTTTTAAGATTTTTACATTTCTTAACTTTTCTGACATATTTCTTTGTTCTTTGCAGAAAAGGTACAGTTTGGCTGTTGGTCCTCCCAAAAAGGTTCCAAAAGTCAAGGGTGTAGAGTCTGCAGCAGTGCAAGCATTTCTCAGACGGCAAGAAGAAGAAAAAAGAAAAAAAGGTAACAGTCCAAAATATTTCCTATGTGTTATGTCCTGCTCGGATGAGGGAGACAAATGACTTAAATTTGTAAATCTGCAATGGAGTGGACAACAGTGAAACAAGTCTCAAAGTCCATACATAAACATTTATTAATTTCCTGCAATGTATTAATTGGATACATGATAATTGACTAAGTAACAAATTATGGCAAGCAATATGATATGCCTTGCGTTACTCAATGCTAACAAGGAAAGGGGGGAAAAGAGAAGGGGAGAGAAATGGAGGTAGAAATAGAGATCACTGGTCCAGGTTCCTGTGTTGGTTGTGCCAACAAGGGTTCAAGGATGCATCCGTTGTCTTCACTCCTGTTATTCTTGTCCCTCCTCAATTTATACACACTTTCCTTGGTCCCTCCCCTAGGTCGACCTACATATCTACATATCACATGTATGGGGAGGAGGAAGATGTTTCATGGGATGCTGTAACTAGCATGATCTTGTTAATCTTCATTAGCATATGCAGGGGTGTCAACCTTAATATGCATTTTGCTGATAATGAAGCAAAGGTCATTCACCGGACGGATGGCCCTTGAAACTTTACAGGATGCACCAGAGCAGAACCAACCTGTCTCCGCAGGGCTCCCTCCTCCAGCTGCATCCTGTGCTATCCAGGCAGCCTTATCAGCTCCTTGATCGTAAAGCCTGCATTATCCAGACTCCAAAGTTTCATTACTTGAGAGTGTTTGAGACATTCCTTGGCTTGGAGGGCCTCCTCCCCCCCATCCCTTATCTTTACCAGGTCTCCCCTCTTGCCATTGTTTATGCTTCCCTCAGGCCTTGTTTCGGGGAGTTACAAGTTACACTATGGGAGACTTTCATTGACTCTTTGAGACTTTGTCACCTTATTCAAAGCTCTTGCAAATACAGCTGTGCATCTGTTTCTGGAATTGATGTACATAACTGATGCTAAGGAAAAGCCAGGATTAAGTAAGGACTAGGGATGTTTGCATGCTTTCCTAAGGCATTAAATATTAATCAGTTACTCTAGCATTTACTGTTGGAGATAGAGAAGTACTTAAGGTGAAGAGAGATTGCAAGAAACCATCTGGACTTCTGGTAGCTTGACTTTGAAAAGCTTTATCTGGGTGGAAAAATGGTAAGAGTTCCTGTTGTTGTATCTTAATCTAGCATATTGATACAGCCTGAATTTTAAATTTGTATGGCAGAGGCTTTATTTGAGCCACAGGTCTTCCACTGTATTATCTTTCTTTTAAATAGCCTGTAGAATAAACTAATACTGCATTGCTTCTGATGTTAATGTTTTGTTAAAGGTAACCAAATCTGATGGACTGGATGGCCCAGGGTATTCCTCCTCTCTTGGGCTAGTCATGAGCCTGCTGCCAGGTCCAGCCAGACGCAAGACTGAGCATGAATTCCATGTGGGCATGCATGCGTGCTCACTGTACAGTCACGGCCCTTGACAACAGAATAACATAGGCAGGGGATGGTACCTTACAGGCACCCAAAGCATGAGTAGCCCAATCCATTTTCAAGGAATTGATGCTTTTCCTGAGTCTTTCTGGTATTTGGCCCCCATTCCCTTGGTCTCTCCAGTATCTGGCGTTTAGACCTCTCATCCTATTCACTAGCTAGTTCAGCCTGAATTTTGTCAGCAGATCAGACAGACTCAAGATAGAGAGCATACTTATGCAGAAAATAACTAAAACCAGTTCAGTAAGAATATAGAACAGACTGTGGAGGTAGGGCACAGGGCTCTACCAGACAAAATGTAGTGACCCAGCAGCTTGCTTATCTGTGGCTGGCTGCTTCTGTCTCTCCCCTGCATCCCTCTACACCCCACCTGTTTTCCACTTCTTATCTCACCCCAGTGCTCTCTGATTCCTTCCCTTTCCTCATCTTCCTTTAAACATCTGATGGTAAATTCTGTATGGTCTCAAAATTCTCTTGCTCAGTCTCAGAACTCCTTCCATTACCCAGAGATCCCCCATAAGTCCTGTACTTCCTCACACAGTAATTCTCCTTAGTTTGCATGGCATTCTGGAGAGCTGCTTTGGTTGAATCGCCTGAGTGGGTTTTGTAATAGTAGCATTTGAGTTAATTGTTCACCTTGGTTTGTTGGAGTAGCTGATGGAGGTGGGTTACCTTGCCCTGTTGGCATACATCTGATCACTTTCTGGTCTATTTTGAATAGCTGTTAGCCAGATACCCTTAAATTACTGTCTTAAATGGTTTATCAGTTTGGAAGAAATGGAAATAAAAAGTAGTTCTTTTGCATAACTTTCTCCTGGTTTTCTTTTACAGCACTGGAAGAAAGAAGAAAGAAAGAAGAGCTCTTGGCTAGGCGTATTGAAATGAAACATGACAGAAAGGCAAGAGCTATGGCCTCACGAACAAAGGACAATTTTTATGGCTATAATGGCATTCCTGTTGAAGAGAAGCCTAAAAAGAAGAGGACTTGTGAGAATGTTGCTCAGGCCCCAGAGGCTGAGCATGCAACAGAAGATGAAACTGAGCAACTTGAATACAGTCAGACTGACTCCGAGCATGAGCAAGAAGAATATGAAGAGAAACCATCCAAAGTTGCAGTGAAACCAAAGGCGCCTCCCAAAAGTGCACCAGCACCTCTGAACTTTGCAGAGCTCTTAAGGCTTGCTGAAAAAAAACAGTATGAACCGGTGGAAATAAAACCAGTGAAAAAAGTAGAAGAGAGACCCAGAACAGCAGAAGAATTGAGAGAGAGGGAGTATTTGGGACGCAAAAACAGAAGAGTAGAAATGCATAAGAGAAGTGAGGAGATTAAGAATACAGGGATATCCAGTTCTTCAAAAAAAGTGACTTCTCAGAAAGAATCTGTAAATGTGAAACTTAACAAAAGCTCAGTAGATAAACATTCCACACCGAAAGGCAGTCTGTCATCTATGAGTGGTACTGATAAGAAATCCAAAGCACCAGCATTGACTGAAAAACACTCACGGCCATCATCTTCCTCCAGATTTGATCAAATAGAAAAAAACTCACAAAATGGCTCCTTGAAAAGCTCTACTGGTAGCAGTCATAGTAAATTACCTCTCAATGGTATTGGAAGGTCTGCCTCAAGCTCTCATGTGCCACCCTCAAAACCAGCGGCCAATGGGGCTCAGAGGCTACCATCTGCTAAAGAATCCAGCCTGAAGGTCTCTGCCCATACAAAATCAGGAAGTACCACAGCCCTTCAGCATGGAATCAACTCCAATGCAAAACGATCAGGCAGCAGCTTAGGAAAAGGAGGACCTGGACATCCAGGTGGCGGTTCAAGTGCAGGACCTGGGCGATCAAGCAGCAATTCTGGTGTGGGACCTGGAAGGCCAGGAAGGGGTTTAAGCCCAGGCCCCGGGCGACTGGGCAGCGGCTCAGCCACAGGACCTGGAAGGCCAGGCAGCAGCTCCAGCCAGGGACCTGCGCGACTGGGCAGTGGCTCAGGCGTGGGACCTGGAAGGCCGGCTGGCAGCTCAAGCACGGCAGGACTTGGGCGACCGGTCAGCAGCTCAAGCGCGGGACTTGGGCGACAAGGCAGCAGCTTGGGCACTGGACCGGGAAGGCCTGGCATCAGCACAAACGCAGGACCTGGGCGACCAGGCAGCAGCATGGGTACAGGACTGGGAAGGCCAGGAGTCAGCCCAAGCACTGGACCTGGGCGACCAGGCAGCACCTTGGGAACAGGACCAGGACGGCCAGGAATCGGCCCGAGCACAGGAGCCAAGCGACCAGGCAGCAGCTTGGGAACAGGGCCAGGAACTGGCCCAAGCGCGGGAGCCAAGCGACCAGGCAGCAGCTTGGGAACAGGACCAGGAAGGCCAGGAATTGGCCCAAGCGAGGGAGCCAAGCGACCAGGCAGCAGCTTGGGAGCAGGACCGGGAAGGCCAGGAATCGGCCCAAGCGCAGGGCCTGGGCGACCAGGCAGCGCCTTGGGTACAGCTGTAAAACCCAAGTGTACTGTTGTATCGGAAACTATTTCCTCTAAAAACCTAGTCACGAGACCTAGCAATGGACAGATAAACGGAATGAGATCTTTTCAAGGGCATAGACCTGTGTTTCATTCACAAGGTATAAAGTTCTAGAGAAAACCTTTTTACTTAGTTATTTGTTTTGTATTTTTATATATGTCTGAGTTGAGGTCACTGAGGGTCTTTGACAATTACAGATCAATTAGGAAGACTTAGATGAAATAGCATGCTTGCCTTTTGAAGAGTACATTTAACAGTAGAATGCTTTTTTCTGCTTTGCAACTTTTTACCTGTGCTCATACTCCTTGAATTACGGGCCTGGGGTGTGAAGTATTACATGAAAGAGAACTAAGCAGCCTGTGATGGATGTTGGTATTTGAATACCTTTAGAAGGAAAAGAATTGAAGGATTCAGTTCCTGCATTGCTTAATTATGCTTAGTCTTTAAAATTTCATAGTGTCTTAATAGGTGCTTAATGTGGTACACAAAATTAAAACCACACAGCAAATCTGTGACTGATATTTAAGTGTTTTGGCTAATTCATGTTATCAGTAAGCAAGCGGTTCTAAAAAATTGTTTCTTAGCAGGAACAAGCAGCTTGGACTCTAGCAACTAAGTGCCTAGAAAACCCTGATCAAGAACATAGAATTCTGTCTGGTATTTTCCTCAGGATGCAGTTGGTGATACTGATATGTAATCATCTATAGCACAACTTAGAGGAAGCATTTGCTTTTACTGACTTTGAGAATTGCTCATTAACTTGAGACAGAAGTTTTCTAGCTGGAAGCCCAGAGTTGTAAAATGGCAGTGCCCAAGAGATAGCAAGGAGAAGCACTGTTAAATTAATGTTATATTAATGTTACTAATTAATGATTTTTTTCACTGCCATGTCATTTAGGTCTTGGAAGACCATCTATTAGTTACAAGAGACAAATAGAAGATGACGATGATGATGAATATGACTCTGAAATGGATGATTTCATTGAAGACGAAGGGGAACCACAAGAAGAAATATCAAAACATATTCGGGAAATATTTGGCTATGACCGGAAAAGGTAAGAAAAATGCCAATTTTAAGATACTGCAGAACAAGCAACAGAACAACAGAAATTAAAATAGTTCAACAAATAAAAATGCCTTAGAAATAGGGGAAGTGCTGGTATCCAAAAATAATTTTGCATCGTGGAAATTTAACAAACGTTATAGCTGCTTCTGTGCAGAAGGGACCTTGAATTTTCACACTGCCTGCCATGCTCTTCTGGGGAGCAATAAAATTTGATGCAGTAAGACACAGTTGGAAAACAACACAACTTCTTCAGTGTCTCACCTGTATAATTCATAGCAACTCCTATTATTGGATGTTAAAATGCTTTCTATAGCAGTGTGGGGTATTTCAGAATTCATCAGATGTAGCTGCCTGAATATGAACTGCTAAATGCAGTAGTATTAGCTGTTCTGTAAGAGGATCTAATTTGGTATGACTAGGAACTGCTGGAAGATGAAGGCTTTTATTTGGCATATTTACATACTTCCCTCTTGTCTGACTATAAGGTATAAGAAAGCAAGCGTTTAAAAGACTTGTAACTTCTTTCAAAACATTAAAATCCGTATAGCAAGGTAATTGTTCTTTCTAAGAAAGGATGTGAATTTATAACTCAGCTGTACATTATCATGTGGTTTAATGTGCTGAAAACTAATATTTAATTTCCAGATACAAAGATGAAAGTGATTATGCCTTACGTTATATGGAGAGCAGCTGGAGAGAACAACAGAAAGAAGAAGCTAGGAGGTATGCACAGATTTAAATTCAGATAGAAACTATGAATTTTGTTTATTGCCCAAGTAACAGGTCTAAGTTAAGTTACAGTGGATATTTGCTGCTTTTTATAGCAGAGGTAAATAAGCCTTACCGTGTTTTTTAAGAAAGCTTAGGTAAAGATGAAACTCTGCCAGCCAGTGGTGGGTACTGTAAATTAAATAAATCTTGTATGTTCATTCTCATGCATCACAAACTTCACTTGTAAAAAAAGTCACAAAAAAAGAACACACCAAAACCTACTTATGCCCAAAAATATTTTTAAAAAATACTTTAAATTTCATTTGAAATGCTAAAACCTTCTGTTTGTCACAAACATTACAATATTCTGCTAGTTTGAGATCTGGAAGGAGACTTACATGTTTTTATGTGCATGTGTTTGTGTATTTCTATGTATATATACCAAGTACTCTGACAAACTTTTGTAATCAGTGATTTCAAATAAGATTATATTTTCATATTGGCTTTGACCATTGGTATTGGCCTCTAGACCTGCACAGTTCTTACATTGCTGTTATAAAATCTGGTGTTCATAAACTGATTTTATTTTTGGTTTTTAATGGCTGGTGGAACAAGCTTTGTGAAAGTTATAAGAGGTTTTTATAGATAATGGAAGGTACTGGAATATACTGAGTTAACAACTTTTTTGTTCTGAAATTTTTATATTGTTATTCAGAAGGTGCCTTGAGCATTCGGAACTTGCATATTTTTGAAGTTATAGTCATCTTCCTCCTTGCTCCTGGGAAATAGCTGCTGATCATGCAAACCTATAGTCTGTTATATGGAGTTAGAGGGAGTAACTGGAATTTTACAGTGCCATTGCTATTGGCTGAATTATCTGTTGAAGGCCTAGAGTGAGGTTTTGCAGAGTGGAATACCTGGCTAACTTTCAACTGCACATGTAGCATAAAGGAAGGGGAGATAAGAAACTTCAGTAAAATGGGGTTTAACTATTTTCAACGCTCAGCTACTTTTCACTGAGAGTTTGGTTAACAGCTTTGTGACCCTTGAAATGAGGAACTTCTTCTAACGAAGCAAGCCGACTAAAATTACAGCGGTTAAGTTCTAAGTTGAAATGAAAAATGATGCTCCAAGCCAGAGTTTTATCACATAGATCCTTGATGTGTTTGTTTCTATTCTGAATTTGGATAACTGCAGTTTCCTGAATTCAGGATGATTTTGCTATGCTTGTTTAGGCATAAAAGGCATTTTAGAGCCAGTACTGGAGCAGTTTAGCCCGGAACAGTGGAATCCTCATTGTCACGGGGTTGAACCTTTTGCATTGAGGTGCACGCTACAGTGCCTTCATAATGAACTATGGATGTACAAATGCACTTGGTAGGGCTGCAAATGAGGCAGTAGCTGATCACAAAATGGTAACTCTGCTACACCCATTCCTAGTATCAAACCAGCAAGACTGTCCAGCCCTTATTTATTGAAGAGATCAGTGACTGCAGATACTGTTTTAAGCATTGCTTTCAACTTACTGACTTGTCGGAAGCTGAAGGAGTTACGCGGGGACGTAGCTAGAACAGGCTGTGTTAGCAGAGTCTCTTCCACGGGCCTGTTCACCAGAGTCACGGCAGCTGGATGGACTGAGGGTGGAGCGATGTGCTTGTAGCGACCTGAATGGTGCCTCGAGCCAGGAAGTTGCAACAAAATCTTTTGCTTCTCTACTGTTTGACATATCCATTGACTCCCTTGCCAATGTAAAAGGTTTGGTCAGCTCTCAGAAGTTGATGAGAGTCAATCCTACTATGACTTGTATGTAAGTTACGTTGGTAAGAATTGATGGATGTGTTTCAGCAGTAGCTTTTTGGAAAAAAAATGGCCTTTCATGTTAAAATCATTTTTCTTCACAATCTTGATTTTTTTTTTAAACAAAAGTTTTAAATATTTTTTCCCTCAAAAGATTTAATTCTAATCTAATGATAAAATCTTTTATTTGTTTTCTTAAAGCTGTATTCTTGCTATAATTAAAGGAGATTTATGATTGTTGAACTGATCCAAAATTTTTGCTCAAATCAGCTGTAATAATTTTAGGATTGCTTTTCTTGGGGGAGGGGTGGAAGTCAAATTTCACATTTCCTGAGTAGCAGTGTGTAAAGAATTTCATCTTATTTGGCAGCTTGAGACTCGGTGTTCAGGAGGACTTAGAAGAATTGAGACGGGAAGAAGAAGAATTAAAACGCAAGAGACAGTCTAAGAAGCTGAGGACACGTTAACTGACTTACGGTGTTGACTTTATTTCTGCTACCCTCTGCCTCCATACATCTCTTATTCTACTTCAGTTTCCATTTGCTTGTTAGAGGGCAAAAGAATATTTAAAGGGATTAAAGTACTGAAAAGCAAGGCTTTAGTTTGACCTAAATAAGATATTTATTTTTAATACTTGCCAGGGTTGGTTTTTTATGAAGAAATTAATGCACTAATGCATATTAAGTGGAATAAAATTAATAGATGTTTCCATTGATTAAACCAGTTCAAGATGCCAGCAGAAATATTGACTAGCTATGCACTGACTTGGAACTGTGTGGGCCCATATACCAGTAAACCGATTTTGCATTCACTTGAAAGAAAGGAATAGCATTCTTGTCCCAGATATTTCTTGAGACTTAGAGAAATTGCTTTATATTCTACTCTGTCTCCCAACTTGCGCCTCAAAGTACTGAAATGTCATCATCTGTACAGAAGCAGCTTGGGTGTAAATTCAGCCGTTGCCACAGATGTTCAAAGCAATAAAGTGCTGCATATTTTCTGATTTGAGGACCCATAAAAATAATTTGAACCTCTTTATTTCTAAACAGAAAAGTGCATGTCATTTGCAAATTGTACAGTTATAGATACAGCCAAAAGATTATGTTGGCTTTTGCTGTGTCTGGAATTCCAATGCCAATCTAATTCAGTAGGATACACACCCTGAAAACAGGAATTTCTAGTGTCTGTATGTAACTTGTGCTTTTGGGCTCAAGCATAAGCTTGGGAATTCTTTTCCTGCCCTGTAAATCTTCACATTTGTTTAACAGCTTCTGCTGCTTTTACAAATCGTGTACGATGCACATGTTCTTTCTTGCATTAAACATCCGATGTGTTAAATGATTTAAAATGTGAAGCAGTCATTTATCTAATTAGGCTTACTATTTAGAAAGCACATCAGAATTAAGTTTTGTTAGAATGTATTTGCAGCTCTTCCATATTAACAACCTCCTGTTAACTAGTTAATACTTGTGATTAATTTCATCAAGCCAAAAAATCTAAACTGTTATGTGCAGGAGAGTTAGTTCAGTTACTTACCTTACTGCCCATATTTGCACATTATTTCTAACTATGCACTTAAAAGACTGTTTCTTTCAGTAACTGAATTTGTTTACAATCAGCACAGGGTTCATGTAAGTCTACAGGAGTTGTACTGACAGTCTGAAGCTCAAATCTGGTGTTGCATCTACTTTGATTTCCCCAGGTTGCCCTTCAAAGCTCACCAGTATGATGACTCAGCTTTGCCTCAAGCTCCAGGACTCCACTGATAGTACCTCTGGCTTCAGCTCCTGAGGCTCTTATGTTTTAATGCTGGAAGTACTTGGAAAAGTACAAAAAGGGCTTTGGGTGGTGGTTTTGGGGGTGTGGGGAAGTAAAGAAATGAAAAGGAAAAATTACCTTGTAGAAAAACAACAAAGGAACCTTTCCTATGAGGGGACTATTCTTAACAGTGCTGCTTCTAGGAAGCAGTTCAGATAGCAACCTGTAAGGAACAATCTTGGAAGCTGCTGAAGTTTAAACATCTGACTTTTAATGTAAGAAAAAACAGATTTGCCTTTTTAAAATGTTTTCTCGATGGTGTAGCATTTCACTGCCTCAGTAAACAATGACATGAGTAAGCTATTGGGATAGATTCTATAAACTAATTCAGTATTAGCTGACAGGGAGCCCGGATGAAGAATTGCTGCTCCTCTGTATTTTTAACTTTCTATATGAACTAACAAAAACTGTTTCTCAGTGTATGCGCTTGAGACCATGCAAGATAGTGTAACCTCACTGCTTGTCTAGAAGTGTGTTGTATGCACTCTACTTCATTGGGACCATCTAAAATTTTCTGTTGTAGTTCCTAGAATTACCCATTTAAGACAACACTGGGACCGTGATCAAGTTACTGGTTTTTTTTTTTACTTGTTAATTGCTTTTAGCTGGAGAAAGGCTCTAGGTCTGTCAGCCCAGACAGCTATATCAGCTGTGAGCAACTTCCTGCCTGGTTGGGGAAAATGAAGCAAAAGAAATACAGTAATTCAAGATTGATTCAGTTGGGAAATCTGCATTTCAGATAAATATAGGTTAAATAAAATCTGATTATTTCACCACTTTCTGATTATTTAACCATGCAAGATCAGTTAAATTTCTTAATCTGTAAAGCACTTTGTCATTTGTCTTTTAGATGGTGACTGGAATGTACTCTGCTAGCCTCCCTAAGACACTGTATAACTGTTTCTTCACACAGTGATCATAGCATAAATATTGTCTATTTCATATGCAAAATTACTCAAGGATGCATTTGTAATTTTACAGTCAAGAAGTATTCTCTCAATTGGCATGGGATGCTAATGGTTTTCAAATTTTGTACAAATGTTTGGGTTTTAATGTGTTTGCATTTGCTGCCTATTTGTAAATCAGCTAGGAAGGAACTAAATTTTTGTTTTTCAATTCCTGACCTTGTATCCAAAAATGTTTACTGTTTGCCAGATTAACAGTATTAATCTAACGAGTACTTCAGTACTTGTCCAAAGTGCATCTGAATTTGAAGTTAAAAACTGGAAGAATGCTTATATTGGTTTATGAGGATTTGATGTTAAGCTAACAATTTAATTGTGTTTAATGAAATTCTGGTTTGGTTTTTAGATTTTTAATTCACTGTTTGATAATGTGCCTTTTTTACTAAATTGTGTCAAAAAATAATGAATGTAGGAGTATAAAAAGGTTGGTCGGTTTCTGCTATCTCAGATTCTATATCCTTAAACTTGATAGTGTGAAATGACATACTTTTCATGAAACCCTTCCAGGTCTGGCTTTGATTGCACAATTACAGTAGCTACTTCTTTACTGCTAATGCTAAATCAAATGAAGGGCACTTTCTATTGATGACTACTTTTTGAAAATGTCTTGTATTTACACTTGAGCTGTATTTCACTTTACAGCAATGTCTTTTGGAGGCCAGGGTTTTGCATATCACAGGAAGCCTTAGTGTGCAACTCTGTGCTGTGCTTTAAAATAAAATTCTTTCGAGAAGTATATGAGATCTCTATGGAAATCTGGATTTATTTTTGTGTAAAGTCCAAAATATTGTCCAGGAAAACTAATTTTCTATTTTTTTTGCATTTTGTAACATAATCTAGTAGCTGATGCATATTTCTAGATATAGCATATTTCTGGAGACCAAAACATGTCAGAAAGAAAATAAATATATGGAGAGACTGGTGTTTAAATTGTGATGAATGTACTTCTATTTATTTTGGTGAGTGGGTGTGATGCAATATTAAAGTGTTAGTGTGTAAATAAGGGTGCTTCTAGTTTTAGCCAATGATTTTTTTTTCTTTGGGGATACCATTTGTGCACAATGTCTTTTTACACAATGTGACAAATCAGGTTGAAAACTCGTACATAGCTTAACTGTTCTCTGGTGCTGTCAAGAAAGTGTATACTTTTGCACACACCAAATGCATATAAGTTTTGCAGAGTATGTATACAATAAATTACAGGCATTAAACATTTTACTGCTATTTCTCATTGGTTTACTTTATGGAAGATTTTTCACAATTCTCTTCTGTTGGTTTCCTCTGAGCTGTCACATACAACAGCAGTAGGCTGAATATTCTCCAAGGATTGTTCTCTTGTTCTGATGCAGCCAGCAAGAATGTGTGAAATATTAATGGAGTCACTTAAGCATTCAGAAAAGATCTGAAAATTATTGGTGCCTCTTGCAGTTTAGGCTTGTGACATAATATATATTTGCAGGTACATGTATTCTGGAATGATAATATATACAAGTGTGTCAGTTGCCTTTAATCTCTCCCATTTGGAGTGTGGTGTTTCATCCTGCAGTTTCACAAGCACCATCTTTCTTGGATTCTCAGAATCTGAACCTCCTCACTTGCTGTCTCCTGTGCAGTGGTTTACTGCTTCAACAGCTGGAGGTAAATACCAGTGACTGTTCTAACCAGCTAGTGTGGCGACCCACTTCCAAAGAGATAAATGAACGCACATCAAAGTGAGCCCGTCTGCCTGTCCTTTGAAACAGCAACGCTTGCACACTCTTGTGCTTAAAAAAATAAAAATCCTCCTGTGTTTGGAATTACCTTGTATGGAATTCCCTCGATATTTTTAATGTATCTTTATAGCTGCAATCAGTCATTAACAGTTACTTCAAAGCAAATATATTCTGTTCAGGTGGAGGGTGATTCTATGTGGACTTACCTTAATCCAGCCAGTAAAGCTGTACTACTCTGGAAGCCATAAAATTACTCAGGTTTGGAAAAAAATAATTACAGTTTTCCCTCATTTGAGGGCAGTTTTTAGTTGTAACATTTGAAATAACATTTTAGTTCCACGAGACAGAACTGCAGCTTAGTTATCCCATAGATAGCTTTTTCTTACCACTTCAAATGCATATGGAAACATTTATTTTGCTATGAGCCTAGGGATCCAAAAAGCCTGTGACATATCATGCTTAACATACTTTGTGGGATGAAATTAAAGACAGAAGAGGTTCCCAAAGTAATGAAACATGTCACCAGTTTAGTCCTAACTTCTCTGTCCACAACTGATGAACGGTTTTGTTTTCCCAAACCATTTGGTGCTTAATTTGCTTTGGGGATTTTCTCTGTTCAGCTCTTTGTGGGAGTGCTGGTTTTTACCAATATCCTTTCCCTGCATTGGCAAATGCATAAATTTTTTTGTATGTTAGATGCAACTTCTACCCAGTTTCTCAACATTCCTCAGTTGAGGAAAGCAAAGTATCTGATGCCATCTCCTATCATACTGTGTGTGTGAAAGTTGAAAGCAATTGACAATTTAAAGAGAATCAAGAGCTTTGTTTTGTTTTTGTTTTTGTTTTTTTTTTTAAAGGAATGGGCTTGATTCTGAGTTGAAAAACACTTTGAGTGTAGTGTTCCAGGTTTTACAGTGCACTTGGAGTAAGTGAGAGCACACTTATGCACACACTGAGTGTAAAAGGATATCTGAGTGCCTTACATGTGCTTCTCAATGTATTTAACCTCTTCTGTGGACTTCTTTGTGAGAGGTAACTAGCTGCCTTGAATGATACAGCTAAGGATGTGTGATGTTTATTGTGGATCTGTCCTCAACTCCCTATCACAATAATTCTCCCTGCCAGCTTCTTCCAGCTCTTGCGTTGCATCAGGGACTGCGCTTATTATTTTTGCGCACAGGGGTGCTAATGTGAGTCAATCCACTTTATCGGGCTCTTGATTTCTATGGAACGTGCAGGAAGTCTGTTTCTGAGACCTCTACAGTGGTGTCAAGTGTGGCCATAAATGCTGCATAGAGAGCCAGCCCGTTCACATAAGGTGAATCTTCAGAGTTCATGCAGAGTGACGTGCTGTCGTTAACAACCCTCTTCCCCCAGCCAAAATGAATGAACCAGCAAACCCTTTATTAACCTGGCTTCTGTTTGCTAGCTGGGTGTACAAAGGGAATGCGGTGATGGCAGAGCATAGTGTGTGATGTGGCCCAGGGCGATGGGGAGCCCTGTTTAGGAGCAGGGTGAGAGACGCTGAAACTTGCAGGAAAAATTAACTATTTTGTGGAAGACTGTTTGCTGCTGTATGCAGTTGGCAATGAGATCTGATTTACCTCAAAACTGCTGGTTTAAATCTAGCTGTGGTTGGATAGTGCTTTTAAACTGATAGTTATGATGCATAAAGTGATTGCAGTCTAGTTCACACACACAGGTGACTTACTGGTTGTTCAGAACAAAGGTGAACACAGATAAATAATGTCCTTACTCATGATATTTCCAGAGCTGAAGCCAGTTTGGGTTTTGTGAGGAAACTTGCTCCTGCCACTTGTGTGCAGTTGGTCTTCATTTCTTCCCTGAAGTTCAGTATCTGGAGTGATCACTTGAGCATATGAGAAGTACAAATTTTTCCCATACCATTTAATATTTGTAAGTTCAACTTATAATTTCCATTCCATTACTCTTAATTTGGACAATTCAGTATTGCATGATTGTCTCCACTGGAGAAAATTCTTTGAAATGCTTCCTGAATTGTAGTTTCATGTTAGAGACCCCTTTTCCTTGGCTTAGCCCTATGCTAGTGTACCTAGCTAGAGATACAGGATGCCCACGGGTAAGCAGAAGAATGAGAGTATTTAGAGTGTGAAAGTATAAAACAGTAAAAATGATGCAATTTTCCTCTTGTGTGGAGCTGAATAAAAATCAGAAGCTACATGCTGTAGAACTAGCTCCATGTTCCACCAGACTGTCACTTTATTTTGCCCTCTCCCTTAGCATCTGAGAAACTGCAGCTTATTTTCTGTATAATTAACCATCTTAAATTTTCTACCACGTCTCAAAGAAAACATCTCAGTAAGAGGACCCATACTGGTGGCAAAATGCTGGTTTTGAATATATAGGGTGAGCTTTTATGGAGAAAGGAGTTATAATAAAGTACGAATTGGATGTATTGCTCGATAAATGCCAGTTTGGGGAATTTTCTGTAGCTTGTTTGGTAAGTATATGCAAAATGCTATGGCCTCATTTGGAAGAGGACAGCGGTACCAGTCACACTGGCTTTACCAGATTATGTGTTGGAAGTCGATATGCATTTGAAAGCTTTCCTAGAGCAGAGACACTGATAATATATGACTTGATCCTGAAAGCCAAGTTTCATATTTTTACCTCTAGAAATCATATAAAATTTGACACTAATTCAATGCGATGTTAGTCAAAACTCTGGCCAATAGACAATCACATAAAAGAACAAACCTTTTTGTAGCAGATTAAAATCTAGTATGTCCAGTAAAGGACATCCCATTACTGTCTTACAACCAGCCAGTGATGGTGTAAGGCAAGGTGTGTTTATCTTCAAGACTGCATTTAAGAGAACACCCTCATTGCTCCAGGAGCTGTCCGTATCTCTCCATCTGTCCAGGTTCAACTTCAGCACTACTCCGAGTGCTTCTGGCCTGACTCATACTACTTTGATTAAAGCGAGTGTGTAAACACACAGATGAAGCAAATAACTAGCAGAAACTATCTTCAGAAATGACAATTGTACTGGTGGCTTCCTTCTTGCTTAATGCTTGGGAGGTGCGGGGCTAGGGAAGTTGAGAGCCAGCTTCAGAAACTCCAATATAGAAGGGAACTTTAATGAAAGGTAGAGATCAAGAGATGCGGGGGGAGAGGAACCACTAGAGGATGGGTACAGGGTGGTACGTGGGGTAGCAAGGCTGTGTTCTCTGTGGGCAGAACATTAGCCTCCTAGCAAGATACTTCATTACCTAGAGATTACTTGGCATTAGGATCTGTTCATTTAATACAGAATTATTCATGGCAAATGACGTTTAGAGCAGACTTTGAGTCAGAAGGCACAGACAGACACAGCTCTGAATTTAAAGGAGTGTTTGAACAGTGAGTAGTAAGAAATTTGGATCTGTAGTTTGGGTGCAGGCTTAGTCAAGGGTGACCCCTAAGTTTTGCACAGACGTGGTATTACTGCTCTTGAGACAACAGTGGCGTGTCACTACTATGGGTATATTGTTACTATTCTGGTTTCTAGGATTATTTTGGTTACGTATAAACAGATTTCTAAAAGTGTTTCCAAACACCTAACCTGCTAATAACCATAAATAACTATCAGACTTTCCTAGCTGTTTTTACTGTGAAATAGGGAGAAATTAAAAATTTAAATGCTTGAGATTAAAAATTTAGAAGGAATGCTGTATTCTCAAACATTAGTCTGTGCTAAGGGCCTTTGTGAAACAAAATGATTTTTAAATTGTCACTTAAAAGGGTTTAGATAAATGTTCATGCAGATCATTCCATAATGGCTCATCATAGGGTTTGCTATGTTTCCACTCTGCAAAAAACACGTAGCCATGGAGGCTGTAGGAGGCTGGGGTGAAGGCAGCTGCCATTGCATGTGTCCCAGACCAGAGCTCTCGGGGTCCTGGTAAAGCTTTTATTACCTGTTTCTCCTACCACAAACACCAGGTTGCCCAGAACACTTTGCCCTGTTTACTGAGGGTCTCTACCACAGCACCCACCTCCCCAGAGACAGCAGTGAGCAAGGTTATATGGCGACAGTCCCCAAGACAAACTTCCTCCCTCCCCTCTTCAGGGCAGGGGCTTTTCTGGGCTTCTCTGGGCCGGTGGGACACAGCACCTAGGACACTGCCCACCTCACACCTACAGAGTAGGGCCGGGGGCTTGGAGCGGATGTGCCGAGTTGCTGCTGCTGTTTCACACATCCCTGCCCTGCAAACACTGACCTGGAGGTCAACAGCTTCTGCACAAATATGGACCTTGAGGAACTGTAGGACCAAGCAACGTGAGACCACCAGGAAGGAGGGAAGGTGGTCCTCACCATATCTCCTGTTCACAGGCAGGCCGTGGTGAGTTTGGCATCCTACCCTATGTCTCACCCATTCAAGAGGTCCCATAAACCTTTCCCCCTTGCCTGGGGTTCACAAAGCCCCAGCTGTCACTTGCTAGGGGCTGAGTCCCAGCCTGGCCATTTCCACCACTCCTGCTGCTGCTGCAGCCATGGGATGCTGTGCTCCTAAATGCCAAGCTGTGGTTTCTGCTTCTGGACAGGCTTTCACAACCCTGGATACAAAATGCTGTTGTGAATCCACCTAGCTGGGATTGTCAAGTGCAAGACCAACATGTAACGGTCCTAGCATCCTGTTGCAGAGAAGATTTGTTATTGAGTTGATTTAAATGATTTTTATTATTTCGATTTAAATAAGGAATGATTAGGCCTAATCAATTAAATAGAATTTTATAAGTGTATCGGTTTTATAATAGTTAGAAAAAAACCAGTTGTGTAATGTTTTAAGTAGCCATAGAAATATTGTATTTAGTTTAGAGTAACCATACAACCAGTCATGCTGCTACAAAGGCCTTTGTAAAGTCCCAGGCTAAGGCTGTGTAGGCTGGTAATAATCATTAACCAGATTTCTATTCAAAGAATAAGATTCATGACCAGGTACTATTGTTAGGCTGTTTGGTAAGGACAATTTATTACCCTGTCGACCAGGATGTTCTAAAGGATACATTGTGAAAGGACCTTGAAGCATGTTAAAATTGTAATGTGAGCCAAAGTTCTTGAGACAAGAACATTGAGGGGTCTTTCTTTTGAGTCGTTGGTTGCACAAGCAGCTCTCCGACTCATTTCAGGACTCAAGTGCATGTGACCGGAAAGAGATGGGAATAAGGAAATGAGTTACGGGAATTAGCATGTTTATGTATGAGAAGTTATTATGTATTACTGTATCCTATATAATCTGTCTTACACAAGTTAGGGGTGCATTGTTGGTGAGATGACTCCCCTATGCACCCAGCCGTTAATAAAGAAGTGTCTGCTTATCTACATCATATTGGTGTTGATAAGTTGTTTTATCCCGTTTGGTGACAAGGTCAGTCTCTCTTCTCTAAGTTGGGATGTCTATTAATATCTCCTCCTGAAACTCAGTTGCATTGAATGTGGACAGCTGGAAATTAAAGTATCTGCTCTACATTATACATCTCTCTGATACAGAGAACATCATGTCTTAATAAGCAATATTTAAAAATAATCAGATGCTGATTCATTGAGAAAGCTCCAAAGGGCCAGAAAGTAGATCCTCAGTGTGTGTAAGTTAAGTCTGCTGAACTACAGCAACTGATTCTGTTAGAGGGCTTGTGCCACTTGAAAAAAGTGTCTCTCAGGTTCTGCTTTGTTAGCAGAGCATGCAGAAACAGCTTAAAATCTTTATGTGTTCTTTTAGGAATTCTGCCAGTGATATCACAACCTTCTCTTGCATAAACAGCTAACGCCTTTGCCGCACAGGAAATGGCAGGCATACTCCAGGATAGCACCTGCCCAGGGGGTGCCTCGGGGTCAGTGTGTGGGGAACTTGCAAGACCTCTGCTCTCCGTAGGGCCAGTGGGGCATACCCATGGCTGTCGTCTTGAAGAACATGTCTAAGTGGCGAGACGAGGAAATTTTCTCAACAATCAGAATCCAATAGAACTGTTCAGCAGGTATTCTTTATTAGCAGCACTGGGGTCGCCCTGAGGATTCTCTACCATAAGGGCTCCCAAGAACTAGCAAGGGACGTCAGTTTACATACACACAAATAATACATATTAGATTTCCTGGAAAGGAGTGTCTTACGATAATGAGTTCCCAGAATTCATTTACATAGTCTGAGCACGTGTAGTAAAAATAGAGTGAGGGTCTTCGGTGGTCGAGGGAAGAAGTACATGGTCTTCTTCATGGTGTCCGCTCTTAAGTCCAGGTGTCTTCTTCCTAAATCAGTGAGATCATCCTCCCTAGATTGTATCTCTGTGTCCTTTTGTTCGAGTTCCCCTTATCTTAGTTTGCCCAAGTGCCCGTTGAAGGCTGCTATCAGTGAGCTATATAGGGAGCCTTTTACTTTACCATTTAGAGGCCTAGGAAAAACGGTTGAGGAGTCCTTGGGCAACACAAGCAAAACTTTCATGCATCACAGTTTAGACTTAATCAGAAATTCACTGGTTTGAGCCCTTTCAGGGGGCTGCCGGACAGCTGTAAGTTTGGGGGGGTTTTCCACAGATTTCAGCCTTTTTAGAGGCCGCAGCCTGGCTGGCAGGTTGGTGTATACCATGGGCGGCAATGGCACCCAGCTGAAAGCTCTTTGCATTCACCTGTCGTGGTAACGTACTGAAGCGTTTATTTGACCTCCCGCTCGCAGATCCATTAGAAAGACAATTTTTAAAGGAACTTTTTTTTTTTTTTTTTTTTTTTTTTCCACGGTTCCCCTGGGCTGAGCCGGTGACGCCGCGGCCACCGCCTGAGGGAGGCGCGGGGGCTGCCGGGAGGCGGCCCCGCCCCGCCGCCGCCATGGCGCTGTCGGAGGAGGCGCTGCGGAAGCAGCTGGGCAAGGTGCGCGCGCCCGGGCGGGGAGGGGGCGCGCGGGCCCCGCTGAGGCGGCGCCAAACGGGGGGGGCTGGGGGGCGGCGGCGGGAAATGGCGGCTTTTTAGGCGGGGCGGAGGAAAATGCCGGGTTTTTAGGCGGGGCGGAGGGAGCGGAGCGGCTTACCTGAAGCAGGAGAGGCGTGTAGCCTGAGGGATGCGGCCCCCGGTCGGCAAAAGTTCCCGCGAGTCAAAAAAATGAGGTGCTGGGAGGGCAGGGCTGGGCTAAGGGAGTGTTGCAGTTCAGTCATCCTCCTGCTCTCTGCTGGCTTTAATTTCCTCACCACCGCTTGTGAAACCCTTCTGTCCCGTCCGGGGTGCGGGATTTACGTTGCCGCGCTGCAACTGAGGTTAAAGCTGGGCCGCGCGGGGTTTCATCCCTGAGGTGCAGGGCGCGGTACCGCGTGTGATGTGCTGCATGCACCTGAAACCTTCCTCTGTGTGAAGAGTTACTCATCTCCTTCGGGTTTTTGAGGGGACAGCCGCTGCATTACTATCTCCACGCTTTAGAAACAGATTTATTTTTACAGCATCCCTCTGAGGTAAAGATGCTTTAATTTCCGTATGAGAAACGCGTATTTAAATTTGGGGCATGCCAGATAATTTTAGGTGCAAAATGAGCAAGGGCTGTGTCTGACTCACCTCATAAATCTTCTGATCTTTAGAAAAGAACAACATATTCGGAATGCCTCATTTTGCATTAATAAGCAGGGGATCAGCTGGGGAAAGATGCCTTTGATTTCACAACCAGATGTACCAACGCTTCTGAAAGTGCATTAAATTCATGTAAACAGTACTAATTTGGGCAGCGTTGAGTACTGTTTTTTTGCTGCTTGACTTCACAGTAGCCCGTAAGACTGAATGGGGAGAAGGTGACTAAAAGGCGTTTCTTTTCAGCAGCTTTGTGTTTTCTTGTACAGAGTGGAAAATAATCGTGCCATCCACGTAGCTTGTAGTATTGCTGCTGTTTCTGGTGGGGTGCCTTTCTGAAGAGATTGTAGATTTTAGCTGCTCTTATGTGACAAGTATTCCTGTGCAGTGAGAAGCGATTTAAGCCACTGTCAGGCTGCAGTTGTGTTTGCTTAGGCGAGGGTTCCAGGACAACTCCAGACTTCCTAAAATGAGAAGCAGGTGCTCTACTCTAGGAAATGGAAAAATATTCTTCATAACTTTCAAATGTGGGAGGATGCAAATCTCTTGGAAGTTGGGGTATTGGACTGGCTGGGGACAGTCTAAATGAAGTAGCAGTGATTCATTCTTGCTGACAGTTACTTTCAGATCCCATTTCAAGCATCAATACTTCTGTTAATCTGTGGGCAGGTTTTCTGCCAGTGGGAAAGAGGAATGCATTACTTTGAATTTTCTTAGCTCTCAAGGACAGCTTAAACATGGAAAAAATTTCCCAGAGGCTGATTACTTACACATTTAATATGTTTGTGGAAATCGACATCTTACGAAACTCTTCTAAAATGTACGCAGGTGGATTTGAGTTTTCAGTAGTAACTGTGTCAGGAGTAAGATGACCTCTTTTTTTCTAAGAGGTTTATACTTTTATATTGGTTTTAATTATTGTGTGCAGAGGAGACTAAATTTTATTAAGCCTCTGCTCACAGAGCTGTAAAGGGGAAAGAATGGTGTATAAGGATGTTCAGAATTTGAGTTCTAATGTATCAACAGCAGACCTGTGATACCAAAAAAAAAAAAGCAAGCTTTAAAGGTATCAGGGTTTTTTGAGAGTTTATTTCATACCCAAACTATTTATAATACTGCAAGTAATTATTACCTGCCCCTTCTGGTGTTTCTACTTTCTCTTGGTTCCTTTTCTCTATCTCTGGTAATGAAAGAAGAAGCCTTTGAATTGAAACATTTTTTTCCAGACTTTCTTTTTTTCTCCCCCCTTTGCAGTATAAATTCAGAGACCTGACCATAGAAGAACTAAAGAATGTTAACAAGACCTACCCAAACTTCACATTCTCCATGAACACATACAGTAAGAAGTGATACAGTTACTCTCAACTAATTGTGGGGATTCTTACTTGCCATAAATTCAGACTGTGTATAATAGAACCTAAGTAGTGTGAGTATCTCTCAGTGGCGTTCCTCTTTATTTTGACTTGCAGTAAAATTTCTCTTGCTATGTGACTATTTCTGAAAGTTCTTCCAAGAATGCATACATACAATTATACATATATATATAAATATACATAATATGATTCTGTGATATAAAAACCTAAGCCACTCATTCTCTAAATTTCATTTTATTTTAACTTGTCAGTAATTAAAGAAGATTGATGTTCTTCTGAATTCTTTATCTGGAACAGCACTTATCCCATATCCCATCAAAAGCATTCGGATGTCTTTAGTTTATCAAGCGTAACTTCCATAATCCCTCAGCCTAACTGAAAGTTCCTACAACACCAGAATTACCCAGGACAAGGGATTTTCAGACTAATGATGCGCTTAGTTGTACCAATGCAATTTTCATTAAGGTTACATTAAGAAATTATCTCAAAGGGGGAGGGGGGACCTTAGTAATGTTCTAGCCTTAGTTCTTCCAGGAGCAGCGTATTTGGTTTCTAAAGAAAAACTAGCGTTGTATATTGGTAGTTGTGGATGGGATTGCTGTGCCAGATTCAAAAGGATTTATTATTTCTTAAAATCACATTTTTAACTGCAGCCTTCAAGGATGGATCCCAGAAGGACCTCCTGAATTTCAGTGGTACTGTTCCAGTGAAATATGGTAAGATAAATATAATTTCCTTAACAGTTATCAATCTAATTGTAAGATATGTTGGGTACTGCCTCTTAACAATATGCTGTGCAGCTTCTTTAAAGATGGCTATAAAGGATTTTGCATGAATTGGCAGAAGCCACTTCTATTGCATAAACAAGTGCCTTCATGCACACACAGATGCTGAAATAAGGTGGTGTTAATTAGATAAGCCAATTAACTATTTAAAAAAATCATGTAGTTTGAGACTGTGTAGGCAAACTTTTTGGTTCAAATGAGGTTGCGTGAACTCTACAAGCCCTATGCTTGTATAGGCAGTGTCCAAAAATAACTAGTAGGTAATTTTTTGGGTTTTAACTCAAAGCCTTTGAAGTCCAAGGTAAAAAGAGCCTCTGCATCAGTTGTTGAGGCCTAAAATACATATGAAATGGGTAGCTATAGGAGATTTGTTTGCCCAGAGAAGGAGATGTGTTAGCTGATTGAATACCCTGGGAAACAAAGCAACAACAAAGCTTTATATTAAGAAAGACACAATTGGTAGCACTTCAGGTTGATCCAGACAAGTCTGTTATTATTAACTAATTCTAGTAACATACTTCCCAGTGTGAATCTAGAAAGTGATCTGTCAGGCTTTTCTTTGTTACTGTGAAGTGTGAATCACATGCACACATGCTTGGTTTTTAGTGCCTCTTCTCAGTGCAGAAGCTAGTAATTTTTATTTTGTGTTGAACAGGTAATTCCTATAACATTCCTATTCATCTGTGGATTCTGGATTCTCATCCCTTTGCTCCCCCCATTTGCTTCTTGAAGCCGACTGTGAACATGGGCATTTCGGTGGGAAAGCATGTTGATGCTCATGGCAGGATTTATCTGCCCTACCTGCAAAACTGGAGCCATGTAAGAGGTGGAGAGGCTGACAGGGGAGGGAAGTATTTGGGAATAAGTGCATGGTATCGCATGGAGATCAGTGGAGAGGAGCTTGGGGCTTTTTGTTTTTTGCATTTTTTGTTAATGATTATGCAAAGAGAAGCAGAATGTTACATCTCTTGAAATTATGGCTTTTGGACAGTCTGAAAAAAGTTGTAAGTGATTGTAAGGAAAATTATTTTAAGCTGAAGCACAAAGGGACTGACTTTGTTACAAAGCAATATAAGCCTCATGATACTTTTTCCTTTGTTGCTGTGAATAGTGAATAATAATACTAGACCAATGAGTATCCCTCAAGAAAGTTCAATGGAAGTTTCTACCTTTTGGGTATATCTCAGCAGCACTCTGAAACATTAGCGTGGAGATTCAAAAGCCAGTGCTGTTGCTAAGCAATTTTATGCACTGTATTAAATAACTTACTTAAATATGACTGCCAGACCAGTAAAAATTATTTAATGAATGCTAGTTTTCTGAAATGGATGGGATATAGTTTATGTTACTGATAGAGAAATTACCCTGGGAACTTCTACTAACTTCACTGTGTGTTTTGCCCAAAGGAGGACTGAATTGCCAAAACTCTGGACAGTTAAGCTTGTCTGAGAAGAACTATCCTTCTTTTAGCTATCATTTGTCCTGTTTATAATATTGGATGTGGCTATATCAAAGGCTTCCATATGTTCATCGATGCCTTCAAAAACTAGTTGCACTGATAATTTCAATTTTATAATTCCTTTTTGTTAAATTCCTTTTAATTCATACTCCTGTTTGGAAAGTATCTTCTCAAAAAGTGATGCTTTTCTTTCCCTTAAGTGTTTATGTAAGTGTTAAGGGTGTCAATATTTATAATTTGATTAAATGAACTACTGCAGTTCTTAATGAACTACTGCAGTTTACAGCTGATACCACTATATGAAATAGCTAATGAGCAGTTTTGTCTTCTGTATTGCTATATTTCAGCCTAAATCAACTGTTACTGGATTAATCAAGGAAATGATTGCAAAATTTGAGGAAGAGCTCCCTTTGTATTCACTGTCACCTTCAGATGCAGCCAGGCAATCGGAACTTCTCTCCTACATTGCAAAGATTACTGAAGGTGTGGATGTTTTCATATATTTGTTTGTAATGTTCTTATACAATATATGTTTTATTTATTGTTATTGCTTGATATCACAAAGATGCCTACACAATTTTAATACCTGAATTTTTGGTGTTTGCATGTCCACAGTGTTTGGTATTTTCTCTGTAAAATCAAAAGTGCCTCTTTTTGAACAGAGAGCTCAGATTCTCTTTATTTCAGTAAGCAGCTCATTTTGGCTGTTTGCATTTAAGCCTACTGAAAAATGCTGTATGCTTGGTGGTACTAATTTGTTGGAAATTACTGCAGCAAAACTCAATGTGAGATCTTGTGGAAGGGAAATGTGATTTTATTATAAACAAGTTGATTTTACCCGATGGCAATCATTCATTCACTCAAATCCCATTCCCTCACACTCTCACGTCCGTAGTCGCAAGCCCTGAGACCCGTCTGACCGGAGTCATTGGCGTGCACACCAAGGATGAGGAGGGATGGCTGTTGAGTCCATGTCATGTCTCTTGGTTTCTTGTTCAGTGGTGATAAGCTGATTTTGGACTTGTCTTTTATACCCTTTGGGAGTGGATACTATTTGGCATTTTTCCCTCATTTATCTCACCTATTGTACATCTTGGGCAAAATTCCTGAATTTCACAGTTCTCATGTTTTCCTTATCTGGGTATTTTATGACTCCAGTCCTCTTGGTCTTCATCCTGACACATTTTCTTGAGGTCAGTCTTTTCTTCTTCCTTCTTTTAGTGACATCACAGCTGATGAACTGTGCCAACTAGTGAAAACCTTTCCCTTTAACCATTTTCTTCTGTTTCTTCTGGTAATTGCATATACGTAAGTGGTTGTGAGCACAGATGTGTGTACACACACAATACACATTTCTAGGCAATCAATCTTAATGTCTCTGTTATAAGTCTCTCTGCACTTCACTCAGAATGAGATTCGTGTTACCAGGAGCATTGGCTAAACAACCTGAGATAATTGTATTTTAATCCAATTTCATTTTTCATGTCTTTTCAAAATATGAAATCTTTTACAGTAAATTTTATGACCATGGTATGTATTCACACCTGTAACAACAGCAAAGGGAGTATTGTTTGTATGGTCTTAGTGTCTAGCTTCTTACTATTTTTATGCTCGTATTTTCTTAGTGAAAAAGCATTCCTATCGAGAGAGCAATGCTTGTGTTTTACACCTTGCAAGTTGTGATGAATTTTCTGTGGTCAGACTTGGCTGCTATTTTGAAGAAGTTTATGTAATTTGGTTTAACTCTGGCACAACCATGATCCTTTATGAAGCAGCAATACTTGTATTGATATAGTGTGGGTCAGTACTTAAATTTCTGGTTTTCTTTTAATTGTAGGAGAGACTGACATGAAATCAAAGAGTAAAATTGGTGGATGCAGAAATGAAGGATATTTTAATAAAATTACTGTTGTTGGAGCTGGAGATCTTGGCATTGCATGTGTGCTAGCAGTTGCAGCAAAGGTACATAATTATTATAAATAGCAACAGACCCAATTAATAGAGAGGCTTCTAATCTAGTTCTTAGCATCTGACACATAGAAAAAACTCCACAGTTTTAATAGCCATGTCACTGCTTATGTCATTTACCTCTTCAGTTAACTTATAGACACACAGAAGTGTTACTTTCTGCCCTGTTTTCTCAGTCAGATTTTTAAATACAAAGTGTTGAATATTGAATTAACTTATTTTGATAATCCTTAGTTAAAGGATTTTTGCCAGAGTGGTAGCTTCTTACAGTTGGGATCTCCTGGTCCCCTGGAAAAGGATCATCTCTAGATGGTCTGTACTTCATTATGACTGCATGCTCAGACATGACAGTAACATCAACATTTATAACTTCCCAGAAGTGGTTTTGTGAGTTTTTTATTTGTTTCATAATAATTTTCCAATTAAACTCACCAAACTAAATTCTTTTTCTTGTGATTTGACAGTAATTTGGTCAGCAATTTTGTTTTATACACATTACAACAAACACTGGAATTGGAGGAATACTGGTTTTTATTCCTCACCCCACAAGAACAAGTTTTGGTTTGTTTTATTGTCGATCTGCATTTTTTTTATTCATACAGGGTGCTGCAGACAAGGTGGTTCTTTTGGATCTTTCTGAAGGTGCAGCAAAAGGAGGGACCATGGACTTGGAGATCTTTGCTCTGCCAAATGTGGAGATCAGCAAAGGTATCAGATGTTGTTTCTGGAATGGGAGTGAGTACTGTGTGTGCTTGTGCTCGTTTTAATGAGAGCAAGACACTCAGGGGGGATACAGAGGCTCTGGCATGTAGGCCATCTTTTTAAAAAAGATGTTGTTATCTTTTCATGACTGCTTGCTTTCTTCATCCTTTCAGGGTAAAATTAGGAAGGGAAGGTTCAGCAAAGCTTGCATTGCTTTTATTTCAGGCTTTTAAAATTCTGTTTATGAGGTGAAAGTGTGTGAGTCTGTACTTCCAGGGTAAGAGGCTAATGCTGAAATTGGACTCATGCAGAAATATAGAGAGGCCAAGCTAGTACTTCAGTGTCATAGAGGGAAGGAAGGGGGGAAAAAATATGTGTATGTTAAGGGATTTAGAGATAGCTGTGAGAGCAGTGTTAAAAAGGCTGATGAATGAAGGTAAGTTTCAAAATGCTACTTTCCTAAGTTGATGTTCATTAAACGTGCACATGGCCAATAGTCAGTTTTTAATCATTATCACTGCATAATCAAACAATTAGTTCTTAACAATCTTCTTCCCAGTTGGCTGGGAATGTACAATTCAAGAGTCAATGCCATGTCCCATAATTAGTGATGATGGTTATAGTCATTGATGGTCTTAGTTGCAGAGGTCGAGGTGGTGCAGCTCAAGAGCTCTTCCATGGGGGAAGCCGGAACTGAGTTGAGCAACTTCCCCATTTTTCCTTGCTTGTGTGTCATGTGTTTATGTTCCTTGTGCCCCCTCCGAGATGAAACGGGGGGCTTTCTTCTGCTTCTGATGTAATTTATCTTATTTTGAGGACAGGGAGTTGTTTTGATTCCACCAGTCATCTTACCTGCTTCTTTTGCCCTTGACATTGCCTGCTCTACATCCTTTGATCTTACCTTGCAGGTTTTACTGCAAGCACATTTTTTCCTGAACCCTGGTAGTACAACTGTACCACAAATCTCTGTGCCTTTATGGTTACCTATTATATATTTACATTTAGCTGAGCTGCAAACAGCTTATATGTTATTGCTGGCTATGCTATTAGTAGTGTTACAATACTGCAAAATGCTTATACACTGTCACCTGTTACTTTAGCATGCTTATATCTATGAATTTCTGCAGCAAATGTGGTTGTGTGTTTTCTTGGGCTAATAAATATGTGTCTTTTACTTGAGCTAATGAATAGACTTTTGGAACACTTTATGGTTGTCTACATGTCCTTGATTGAGCTATAAGATCAAAAATTATAGAAGCCTCAGGCAAAAGAGTAAAAGTCTTTCCCCTTCTTTAAAACTTGGAATAAAAATGAAGGAGCCTTTTTATGGATATTTTTTTTTTCTCTCCAAGAAAACTTTGGAAAAACTTATCTGTCAACCCCATCTAGATGTTTTCAGGCCTCCACTCTGTAACCTTGGACAAACTGCAGACTGTCTTCTGTGTTTGCCAACTATGAAATGGGAAAGTAGTTCTGTGGGAGAGCTGTGTCTTACAGGTGCTGTGGAAGTGCCCCAGATTTCACACTGGGGGATATGGGGGTAAACAGGAGGCAAAGAATCCCTAACTAAGATGGATGTTGCAGTTCAGTCTTTAGGATGGGTCTTCATTTTGCATCCAAAACTTAGAATGACATACATTTTAAAAATATTTTTTCTTTATATTTTCAGATTTTTCTGCTTCAGCTGATTCAAAAGTTGTGGTACTTACAGTTAATTCTCTGGGTAATGCTCAGACTTATCTTGATGTCATACAAAGCAATGTGGATTTGTTCAGAGGAATTATCCCAGCAATATCGCACTACAGTCAGAACACTGTTCTCCTTGTTGCTTCTCATCCAGGTATGTTGGTACTTCACCTTATGTTCTGTCCCTCAGCTGGTTTCCTCTTTGGCCTGTTTTAAAAATACGTTACTGCTGAATACACTTCTTAGTCAAAAATTCTTGCTACTCTGAAAGATGTTTTCCTTTTCAGCTTTGAGCAGGACACTGAGGGTTTTTTCTTTACTGTTACCAAGATAAAAGAAAATAGTATACTTTGTTTTGTATAAAAGGTATGTATTTATGTCTCTGTACATAGTTTCAACCTGATTGTATCTACAAGATTAGCATCCATTGGCTGTCGTCTTGTCAGTTGTGAGTTTTATGTGTATATGTTTCTCCTGTGCAGTAAGGATAGATGCATGTGTGTTATGTGCCACATGATCAGACTCACAGACTACTAATACATAATATAGTGTTGATAGTAAATAGTGCAGCTGTGTTTTGGTGGAAAGTTTAAATCTGTTGGGTCAGTGATACTGTGAACTAAGACAAAGCAAAAACCCTACTTAAAAGGGGAAGAAGTAAGCGTGAGCCTCTCTGTCCTGTAAATGCACTGAAGACAGCTCTCTCCTATTTATCAAGTGCTTCTTGCTCTTCCTATCATTTAGAGCTGTGGAGATGGAGAATGCTTGCCAAATTAAAAGAAATTAAACACTGGCTGAATTAAATTTAGAAGCATGTGAGATTTTTGGTAGAGGGAAGCATGGTGACTCATACTGAAGTTTCAGTTCTCTTAAAACTTTACCTGGACTGTGAATTTTCTTCACCTCCTCCCCACCTGACTTGGTGTTTTAGGTTGAAATAAGCATGTAAGAACATATCAGTAGCTTATACCTTTTCTAAAGTAAACAACTTGGTCCGGAGTTTTTTGTAACTGTGATTTGTAGTTTGCAGTTCTGTTGAATTTTGAGTGGTCCTTCATTGTCAACATATTTTTCTTTCACATATAGTTGAAGTAATGACCTTTGTGTCGTGGAAGCTGAGTGCATTTCCCAAAAGCAGAGTTATTGGAGTAGGTGCCAACCTAGATACTGAGAGATTTCAGTACGTACTGACAAACCTTTTGAAAGCACAAATGCTGGCGAAGGATGCTTGGATTATTGGTGAACAAGGGGAAGACAAAGGTAAAGTGATACTTATTATGACTATGAGTATGTAATGTCCTGGCAGTGCTTAAGTAATTGAGTAATGAAAGAATAATTGAGAAAAATAATGAAGGTAGTCATAAGCAGGGTGGTAGACTTTCAAAAATAATGGTTCTAAATAATACAGTTCTGGTGTATGCCCAAGACTGTAGACCTGGAGTGGTAGCAAAAGGTTAGACGTACTGAGAGAGGAAGGAAATGTGGTATAATATATGGTAGGTTACTGCTAATGTAAGAATTATTACGTATTACTTCATTTTTAAGCAAGTGTCTCTGTCCAGGTGCTACTATAGTTTATTTAAGCAGTCCAGGGAACTTTAGAAGGTCATCAACTGCATTTGGGTGGTTGTGGAGGAAGGAAAGTTTGGAAAGCTTGAATTTTATTTTTTTTCTTCTCCTCACCTGGTACCTATTCTAGTCACTGTTTAGATGTTCATTTAAATGTTTGTTTCTATTTAGTACCATCATGGACCAGTTGTAATTCAGTTGCAAATCAAACAGAAGCAATGGCTGCTTGTAACTCAAGAGAAAAGGTGGCTAACAGGTAATGCCATTATAATCTTAAGGGTTTTTTTCTTCATGTTTATGCACTTGATGTTTGCAGAGCTTTTTCCTTCAGCTCTTTATAAAGAGCTCTGAATGCTCTAAAACATTCAAACATGGAGTTTATAGGAAATTGAAGGTCTGGGTGTCAGTCACTTTTATATATGTGTATATGCCCACTATTTTTCTGAAGTTCTTAATGTTGTGCCTGTGGTGATCTAAGGACAAGACAAGCTTTGTAGAATATACATAAGAATATTAGAGCTGCGAGTCTGTGTGTTTTGAAAAAAAAAAAAAAGGTAGACAAGCCTTCTGGCACACTTTCCTCAGTTTGTGTGGAAGCAGTTTACTTCAAAGCAAAGCACAAGTTTGGATTAATTCACCTGATTTAATTAGCCACGTATCAGTTACACCTCTTGACAGAAAAGGGAATTGTTACTATGTGGGTAAACTGCACATAAAATTCTGTAAAGCAATTCTTAATTCCCTTCTGTTGTTTTCCAAAACAGAGAATCGTGCTTTTACAGTACACATTACCTGATATGGTATATTTAATCCGTCTTTTGGGTTTTACATATAAACCAAAATAAGAATAATTAAAATCTAAACATCATGTTTTTCTCCTTTTCTTGGTTTATATAGAGCTATGGAAGTTCTAAAGGGAAAAGGTCAGAGATCTTGGTCTATTGGGCTCTCAGTTGCTGATTTGACTGACAGTATACTGAAAGATAAAAGAAAGGTTCATTCTGTATCCACTCTGGCAAAGGTAAATGTGTTATTAATATCTTTTGATTGGCACTGTAATGATATGACCATTAATTTTAACAGCACAAACATCTCAAAGTAACTGTTCTGAAGTAGCACTATTTTGGTTACTTTTTTCCAACAACAGCTTTCAATTCTAGCCCAAAAATGAGCAAAGATCAATTATTGTGTTATTCCAAAACCAACATTAAAACTGGATTATTTTCCCCAAAATACGAGAGTCCAGAGGGAAAATACATTCAGGGTTGCTGATCAGCTCCCCTCAAATAGCTGGATTTGGCAAATGAAGAGAAATGTGTGTGTCGCAGTTTCCAAGTACTCAGTATTGAATGTAGGTTTCTCCAGAGGCCAAAAGAGTTCAGTATCTTTTATGAAAGTTATAAAATGCATTTTTTGCCAGTATTTCACCAGCTTTTAAACAGCTGCTTTTTTACTCCTTGATACTTTACATTGAGGAGAAGATTATGAAGCTGTATTTAACTTAAAATTATAGACTGAACCTTGTTTAAAGTTTATCCTAAGAGGCTTCATTAAAGCATTAATAAATCATATGAGGAAAAAACCCATGTAGAAACATTTGTCACTTCTATTGGAGGTTTCAGAAGGGTGATTTGCATGTCCCAGTGCAGGGTAGCTGAGCAGGCCGATTATTCTGTCAAGTACAGACATATACCTAATTTCACCATGTTTTCAAGTAAAGTTTTTAATCATTTATGAACTAAATGCAGATACAGGGGAGCAACAAGTCTCTCATTCTGTAGTTACTCTGCAGTTTGTAAAATTTCCCATACAGATCCTAAAAATAATCAAAATCTACAGTGTAAACTTGAATTACAGGGGTATAAGTTTAATGGAGTCTCTCACAGAATGAATATGGGATCAATACCTGAAAAATATTCCCCAGATAGCTCCCTTTGGCTGCATTTTAAAATTTCTTTTGTTCAGTCCTAAAACAACTAATGATACTGTACTATGAAGTGTATCTGCTTATTCTACCTAAGAAACTGGTTAAACAGTGTTTTGTAGTATAAACTTTGCCTGCATTATAGAGGTCTGATACATCTATATTGGAAACTCCTCCAAGTGTGGCATGGTTCAACATTTTATCTGTACAGTAATATTTTATAGTTTCTGTACAGTAACTCATTGCACAGGATCTAAAATAACTGGAATTTGACCTGTGCAAAACATGCCATATAATGGAATATCCTTGCTTAATTAAAATAATCAAGTTATTTTATGTAGTGCCATGCTTCAGACAGAGCAGAAATAAGTAACTGTGTGACAGTGTTCTTTGCGTGTTGTTTCAGGGATGTTGCAATATAAACAGTGAAGTATTCTTAAGTCTACCATGTATTCTTGGAACCAATGGAGTGATTGAAATGGTCAAACTAGAAGAAGATCCACTAGTGCAAGAGAAACTGCAAAGCAGTGCAGGATCAATTCATGACCTTCAGCAGCAGCTGAAACTGTAAGCGAGCACAAGGGAAGCACAGCGTCTGCTCACAAAAGTCAGAGATTTGCTAGGCAGAAAGGGTTGCTTGGTATATATGGATTTCTATATAAAACAATAAGCTTTTTTACTTTACTTTCAAAAAGTGCTTTCTTAGTTTTGGTTTAAATTATTTAATACCGCACTGCACAGAAATTTCTTATTTGAAGAGTGCATTTTTGGTAGCCAAAATGAGGAGGGTAATGTGCAAGAATGTTTTACCTAAATTCAGGTGACTTTTGCATGGTTTTTTTATTGCTAATTATAGCCCAATTCTTGGGTTATTCTTAGCTCTTTGCACCTCACTAGGACACAGTCTAGAGCAACTTACCTAGCTCTGTGGAAACTCCGGTGTGCAGAGCTCACTAGAGCTTTTCCTCCTGGTTTCTAAGTGCTGCATCGGGCTTGTCTAGAATGTGGTCACACTCCGGCTCTTCGGGGCACCAGGGGGATGCAGTTTGGTAGCTCGGTCTTTCATGCCTATCACAGATGCTCTTATGTCAATGGACTCCTGCTTGTTACTAAGGGGAAAAAAGCTAAAAGCATGACCTTAGCATGCCTGAAGGCTCTGTTGGATGTTTAATGATGTCTGAGACTTTCTGGTCATAACTCGTTTGCTCTTATTTTGTAAGGATGTTCAGAGCACCAAAGCACCTGCAGTTCTCAGTGCACGCAGGCAACACTATTCACCTGTTCCAAGGCTGCACAGGGTTCCTTCCTGAAAGGGAGGAGCAGGGGGTGAGCTTCAAATAAAGAATAAAATCTGACAGTTAAGTAATGCAGAAGTATCTGCAAGTTCAGGCCTTGATCCAAAGCCAGCTGATGTCAATAAGCTTTACATCAGCCCGAAGAGAATACAGCTGCTTGAGAAGGCAACAGCACCTGTAACCCGCCTCGGGGGAGGCCAAGGATGTGGCGAAAAAGCAGGATGTGGATTTTCAGATACATCAAAAAGCAGGTGTTTTTTTTTTTAAGATAAAGGGGTTTTTGGTTTTAACCTCTTGATTCACTGCACTGGTAAAAGACTGTATTTGTCCTGATTATACCTCAGCATCACGACGCAGGCAGAGGGGACGTGGGCTCCGCTCCTGGTGCATGCAGTGTAGGAATGTCACTCCACGCTTACATTTTGAGGTGTGACTGGTTAAATATTGATGAAGCTTTCTAAGCAAAAGTAGGATATTTGTCAAAGCCAAAGATCCATTCCTTTGTGCCTTCTGGTTCTATCTCGCAAAGAGCCAGACTTGCAAGGAATTCTGAATTCATATTGATCTCTGAATTAAGATAAAAATAGAAAGGAAAAAACCTTCAGTAATTTTTTTTTCAGGGTGTATTCAACTTTCCTTCTTTGTGGTGGTCAGTGTTAGGACAAAATTAGTGATGACTGTAGGTGGAGAACTTTGTTGCTCTATTAAAAAAAAGAGCACCCAACACAAGGGTTAGACTTTTTTTTCTTACTTTGGAAAAAGCAGCATAAAATTACAGTTTTACATTGTTCTTCAAGGTGTTGTGTTTAATCTGTTGAGCATTTATTCCCGTGAATAGTCGAGGTGTTTTGTTTATTTGGGTTTTTTTTTTATTAATAGTTTTAATCATGAAGAGCTGCGAACTCTTCCCGGGGTGTTTAGGTTGATGCTTCTAACGCTGGCTCGTCACTCGCGTGTTTGTGTGGTATTCCTTGAAAAATAACCGAAGGACCGCACTCGGGGGCTCTGCTGGGAAGTGGCACTTTACATTCGCACGGGAAAGTGATTCCCAGAAATACTTTTTAACAATAAACGGCACTACAAACCATTTTTCACACAGTCTCGGGTGTGTTTCGGGTACACAAACTACTGCTGGAGCGTGGTGTCCTCGCCCGGGGGCGGGGAGGGGGCGGTGGCTGCAGGCGGGATCCCCGCCGCGCCGCCCCTCGCCCTCCGCCGGAAGTGCCGTCAGGGCCGGCCGGAAGTGGGGTGTCGCTGCCGGAAGTGGGGTGTCGCTGCCGCTTCCGGGGTTTTTATGTAGGGGCGGCCGGGCCGGGCCGGTGCGCGGGGGCGGCGGCGGCACCGGGAGCGGCGGGCGGGCGGAGGAGGGGCCGGCCGCCATGGCGGTCTCCGAGAGCCAGCTCAAGAAAATGCTCGCCAAGGTAATGGCGCGGCCGGGGGCACCGAGAGCTCCTTCCCCGGCGCGGGGGGCTGCGGGCCGGCCCTGCCTTCTGCCTGCCTTGGGGCGTCGGGCGGGGCGGCCGCGGGGCCGGGCGGCGGGGAGCGCGGTCCTGCCCGCGGCCTGGGGCGGGGGCCCCGCGTCTCCTTCAGCCTCGGCGCCGGCCCCCGGGAGCGGCGGGCTCGCCGTTGCCAGGTCCCTCCTGACAGGCGGTCGCGGACAGCCGGCAGACTGCGGGGAGGGAGCTCCGGCCGTAGTCGTGTAGAGGGAGGGCCGGGCGAAGCGGCGGTAGAAAGGCGGTGTCAGGGCCCCTGGACGCTGTAGATTGAGTTGGTTTGTAAAGGGAGGTAGGCTGCATCAAAACCTAAAATACGGCATTATTTGTACTGCTGTGGAAGTTTGGTTCTGGACCAGGATATTGCTGGCAAAAGCTGAATAGACACCATTTGCCCGGCAGAAGCTGTCGTGCATGGAAGTGGATCGGGGCTGCGGTGTGGGTTTTTGGGTTGTACAGCGGCGTTTGCATTCACCGGTTAAATGAAGGTGGAAGGCAAGGTCAACTTCATTAACTAGAATAAGGGTGCATTTCTTCATGACCCATGTTTAAAGGAACAAGAAAATCTCTTGGAAGGTAAATCATTCATCACTGAATCATACAGGGCCATGTGCAGTTGTACCACTCTTCAGGTGAAAACTGGGCTTTGTCCAGCAGCTTGAAATGAAAACCTGCAAGGCTGAATATTTAAATGGAGTTACGTTTTTGTTTGGGGGGATTTTTTTAGCAACAGTCATATTTGCACAATTTTAAAATGAAATACGATAGGCGAGGATCTGATCAAAACTGAAGAAACCTTATTAAAGGGTCTTTCATCAGCATGGAATCATAAGCAAATTTTTTTATCAGCTGTAAAATGAGTGCTGAATACTACCTTGGTGTCAGCAAATGAGATCATGTATATGTTTGTATACACCTGTCTTCCCTAAATGAATTATTGCCATGCCACAGAAGAAACAGAAAGGCAGTCCTGTGTCCTTTTTCCCCCACACTCCCCTATTTTATACCCTCATCTGACTTTCTGAAGGTAAGTTCAAAGCGCAAGGTACCTAATAACAGATGAAAAATGGAGTTACCATTTCACTACTTTATTTTTCAAAAATGGTTACGCTTTCAGTTTTATAGAGGGAAGCTTAGTTATTTCCCATATTGAATAGCTCAGTGTGAAATAACAAAAGACTTAAGCTGTAGTTTGGGTGAACGTAACCACTTAATTTAACTTCAGATATTTACCTGCTGTCTGATCTTGAAAAGCATCTCTCTGTGATGTTTCCTGATACCTAAATTGACGAGGATGCATTTGCCTTCTGAGGATGGAGGAGGGAAAAAAGAAGTTTAGAAAGTAAGAATTCAAAATAATCAGTTTTAGTTACCTTTGTAGAAATCACTAGGATCTTGTATTTTCCAAAGAGATTTTGACATTTCTTGGAAATGCTTGACTACTTACTATATGAACATGGGAGAAAGATTGTCTTGTAGTATTCTGGTACTCCTTAGAATGGAAAAAAGAAGTAAGCACAAAAGAGCATACTCTGTGCTTTAAATAATAAAAAATTCTAGAAAAGCCATCATTCTCCTTAGGAAAAGCTTCTTCATATGTCATTTTATTTTACAGAACTTCAATCTTCTGTAATTATCTGGATCGAAGTATTGAAATTAATAGCTGATGTGCCCTTAATTTTGCTTGTGGCAGTATCTTGAATCTTACAAGCTTCTCTCTACTAAGTAATTATCATTCAGTGGAAAAACTATTTGTAGCAATACTCTTAGTTTTAAGAGACACGTGAAAGTATTTTTTAATTTTCAGGTCTTGGACCTAATTTTTAAAAACACCCCAGATAACCAAATCTGTGTTTTATCAGCCCTATCAACCCCTGTGTACAGACTCCCAGTGTGCCAGCTGAGCAGGCAGGCGTTTTTTCTATTCCTTGACTAAACAGACTTGAGACTCTTGTGCCAAAAGTGGAGTTAAATCCTGACTCTGGATCCTTGTGCCTGTTAGGAGCTTCTGTTAGTGGAAGCCAGTTCTCTTTTTAAAAGTGATGATGCCAATCCTGCACCATAAGGTACGTTCCTATAGAAAGACCCCCTTTTTTTAAAGTAGCTGGTGACACGCTCTCATCTGTACTGTAGTGACACGCTCAGTGATGTGGGTATGTACTACTAGTCTCTGGCTGGCCTAGCCAGAATGTCCCAGACCTCTGTCTCTGTGTTGTAGCAATGCCCGTTATCTATTTCACTTCCGCTAGGTGTTGGGGAGGGAGGGAGGGGTGTACTCAAACGCTAGCAGAGTTGTCTGTCCTCTGTCGAGCCCCTCCTGCACACTGCTGATCCTGCACCCACTTTCCAGAGGAGGCTGAGGTGCTTTGCTGCAGCCCTCCCACCAAAAGGGTCTGCCCTGCCCCTCCGGCTGACTGACCTCTGTGCTGGAGCCCCCCGCACACGCAGCCGTCCCTGCTGGAGGGGTCCCTCGCTTTCTCACAGACCCACGCTTTGCAGACTGACCCGATGGCTGTTTTGCCCTTGGTCATTTCAGGAAGATAAGTCACAGCATTGGCCAAAGCACAGGTGCTTTTTGTAGACTAAGGTGGCATTATGGGAAGTGGCATGGTGGGCTCATCTCTGCTCATTAAATAAGAGTTATCATGCCCAGGAGTAGCATCCTTGTCACTCTCTGTAGATAATAGGAAGAAGAGTTCATTTCTAAGCTTCACAACTCATGAGTGTTGGAGCAAAGGTGACCTTTGGCTGTGGTGTAACACTTTTTGCTCTTGGGTGATGTCTGAATGAATTGGTTCAGATGTTGTTAATGTCTGCATGCTTTGGGTATTGCACATTTCATTGTGTTGGGTCCTTTGTCTTCCTACCATGGTTGAATGAAAGGATGCTGTCTGTTTATGTTCCTTAAGATATCTGAAGATTGTAATCTTTTAAAAATTTTATTACAGTGAAAACATTGCCAAGGGACTACATTGTTAGTTTTTCTTTTTAATGGTAGTTATCAGGAGGAATGGCCACAAGGTTAAAGAGCTGCACCACGTGGTGAACCAGCTCTCTGTTGCCCAGGAGCATCTCCTTCATTGTCTGGATTATAGTTCTGAGTCTGTTAAATTCTGTGGTAGTGTATCTGTGGTTTACAGATCTTCTGTGCTGTGAGTTACTCCCTGATCCAGATAAAAGGAAGGGGGCGAAACCAGTATTACTACTGATAATATCGTGCTGTGAAATGTCTGCTTTCTAGTTGATAAAATACATGAAAATACTGATCAATGATTGATAAATACTGTGATGCTTTGTAAAGTGCTATGAAAGATATCTGTGTGAGGTTCAGATCCTAGATAGCTGTGTATCAGCAATGTTCAAAACATCACTATGTTTGTTCAGATGCGGGGGGTGCGTTTTAAGATCCACATACATCTCAAGATATTGTTGGTTATGGTAGAATGTGAATGAAAATGCAATAATTTTCCTCAAATCCCTTGATGTATGGACCCTATTTAAGACTAACAGCATCTTAAAACATTGTTAAAGTTCCGTTAAGTTTTATAGGCAGTGTTCAGTTAAGTAATATAGAGAAAGAAATTCTTATTCCAAAACAAGAGTGGAGAAGAGTGTCCATTTATCCATGTAAACTCTCATAAACACAATCTATTGGGTAAAATAAAACAAAAATAAATTATGCTGAAAATTTAGTCTCTAAAGTCATTCTTTCTCTTTTGTTTTCCAGTATAAGTATAGAGACTTAACTGTACAGGAGACAACCAGTGTTATTACGCAGTACAAGGACCTCAAACCTGTCATGGATTCATATGGTTAGTCTGCATAAGAAAATTTTTGCTGTTGAATTGTTGAAGGTTTAGATATATTTGGTAGCTTTTGTGGGGAAAAAGGAGATTAAAACTAGAAAACATCATTTGAGTTTCTCTTCTTGATCTTTGACATCGATACTTCCTTAGAAACACAGACAGTTATTTTCTCACATAACCTTTCTATATTACTGAGCCTGATATGCCAAGAAGTGTTGCATTTTTCACAGCTTAATTTTTAGTTACTTGCTCAGTGATGTCATATCAGTTGGTGTCCTGAGATTGCTGGTGTTTCACAAATTCAGATTTGCTGTCATGTAAAGGTATTTTTAGAGTTCTATTTAGAAAGAACTGTAAATGAATGAACAAATACTTCATTCTGCCAAAGTAATTGTGGCAGTCCTTCAGAGTATGAAGAAAATTGGTATGAGGGGTTTTTTAATGTAAATTAACAATGACAGTCACTGTTAGCTATTTCAAAGGCTCTGAGTGACTTTTGAGTGTGTTGAATTAAGATGATGTCTGGGGTCAGCTACAGAGGCTGAGGGCATGATTTCACAAGATAGAGTGAGCCAGCATAGCTGCTGAGGTCGTCCTTCTGATCACCTTTTTTAACTGTCACCTGTGGGATTCCTCAGTGAGCTAATTTATATTACTGATACATCATCAGAGATTTTATAGCCGCCTGCTTTCTAAATTCTAAATCTGGATTGAGAACTATTAAGAAGAGACATGGACAGCTAGAACATAAATTAGTTTTAACTTGAATAGCTGCGAGCCAGCAGCTGTCACTGAAATAAAAATTCATGCAGTGACTGGAGAATCGAAAACAATAGTGAAAGGACTGCAAGTTTGCATAATGATACTGTTCGGAATTCCAGCTGGCTTTGAGCTGTAGTAAGAAGCCCATTTGTGTTACCTAACTCTTTCTAAGCTGCCTGGGAAAGGCTGAGCATGGAACCACTTACAGATAATTGGTACTATTTGCAGCAGTGAAATGAGCAACAAGAAACTCATTACATTGCTGTTCAGATAGTTTTCAGGTTTATATTATTAATGGAATATATACCCGCGTTTCAGTCCCAGCATGTTCTACCTGTCTTTGCAGAACATTAGCACCAAAACAATTGGACACGATAAGCTACGACTAGAAACTTCCAGGTGAAATTAGGAAAATAGAGGCTTTATTACCAGAAGTTGGTTTATTCAGCCAAGAATAATCTGTTGGTTTGAAAGTATGGGAAAACTAAATACAGAACTCAGTAAATTGAGGCCAGGGTTCCTGGGCAGTTTGTGAACTAAGCCTAAGATCTGGCAGTGAGTGAAGTGCTACGTGTTTTTTCCTCTTCAGTGTATTATTGTTTGGTTAAATTACCTTTACTGGTTATGTAATAAATGCCTATGGCCCAGTAATTTTCAGTATTCTTGCTGACCTCTTTGTTTGGAGAAATCATAAGGAATTCTTTGTAATCCTAAAATGACAGTTAAATTCAGATTATTTCTGCAGCAGTTTGTATGATTTGCAGTTTGTGTGGTTCCAACATGTTTTAGTTGGTCTGTGAATGAGGAAGCTAGTTTTATTTGCAGCGAAGGTAGTTTGACAATAATTAGTCATTCATTTCTCAGAAATATGTTATACATAAGAAGTTACCTGATGGTAGACAATCATATGCTAGTCCATAAATGTGCAACAGCAGAACCTTTCAAGTTGATTCTATATATGTGTAACTTCTGAAAACTTATGCTAATAAATAGATGGGGTATAACCTGAACAGAGATTAATGTAGCAAATATGTCTGTTTTAAAAGTACTGTTTGTTCCCTTTCAGTTTTTAACGATGGTTCATCTAGGGAGTTGATGAGCCTCAGTGGAACCATTCCTGTGCCTTACAGAGGTATGCATTTATTATTATTGTCACCACCACCATTATTTACCCAAATTACATGAAAAACTATTTAGATTTGTGCTGGTTCAACTTCACTACTTCGGTGATCACTATTTTCTTGAAATCCTTTACTTGTCCAAAGTATAATGTTTTAAAGAAATTGTTCCCTATTTTTGCTGCAAAATGAAATTTTAATGTTGAGCATTGCTGCTTCAGTCTTGTACAGCTCTGTAACATTTCTTTCTGTACTGCACATTCTTCAAGCTTCTCAATTGAATGAGTATTGCAAACCATTTATTGATGCAGCTAATGATAGTTCAGATTAGGGTCTAATCATGCTGCATTGTAGAACAAATGAGATAATGGATTAGTGGTAAATGATAGTTGTAAATCAAAGTTAAATTGTTCTGAAAAATGTTGAGTTCTTGGCCATATTGTGAGCTCTTTGTTGGATGTTACTAGTACATTTTGGCTCAGCTTCTGACTCTGTGCAGTTGAATTTACTGGGTTTAGGAGTTTTTTATAAATCTGTATACAAGATGACAGTTGGAAGAATTGGAATAACCTTTAAAATCTTTCAAAATATCTTTTCTAGGTAACACATACAATATCCCAATTTGCTTGTGGCTGCTGGACACCTACCCTTTCAACCCCCCAATTTGTTTTGTTAAACCCACTAGCTCTATGACAATAAAAACTGGGAAACATGTTGATGCAAATGGAAAGATATACCTTCCTTATCTGCATGAGTGGAAATACGTACGTACAGGGAACTTGAAATTCTCAAATTGCGCAGTTCTGAATTCTTTTAGATAGTTGTATAGTTTTTAAGAAAAGTTATAATCTTATTTATTTGAGATCTTAAATATTTTTTTTAATGAAAACAACTGCTTATTATTTGTAATGCCTTAAAGTTCAGGATGTTGCATTCTCTTGCCTGGTTCTTTGCATCTTTAGTTACAGTTTGTCTGATTAAACAGTGCAGCATAGGTGTCCTTCCCTGTCAGGACACTGATGTGAAGATCTGTGAGATAAAAATATTTACAGAAGGGAAATTATAAATTCTGTTAAAACATCTCTGGGCTGAAATTAATCTCTGTCACTAAAATGGACTTGTATGAGCACTTGGACTTTATGTAGATGTTGCTGGACCTTCAAGTATATGGATACATTTGCTTTACCAATAAATAAAGGCATTGAGCAGTACAGGCCTCATAGAAGTTGTGACCAAAACATGGACTTGTAAAGAAGATGAACTATGCTGACAAGGTCAGAAAAATAGTACAAGATGCATAGTTCTGTAAAAAGTGATTAACAGGAATAAATTTATTAAGCATGGGTGGTGGTTCAGTGCTTGCATGTTAATAGTGGAAAAATGACTGCCCAGATCAGGATGCAGGTCTTGCACGAGCAAGAGGATCGTCTGAGATACAGGTGATACAGAATTCATTCAGTTTGAGACGTTGGTAAAAATAACTAAGAGGATTATAGAGCTAAGAAAATTTAGAAATAGGATATGTAATCTGGTGCTGCATACATGATGCTTGTCCTTATTTTGGTGAAATGAAATCATGCCTATATTAAATGTAGTTATAAACTGAGAAGCGTAGTTTAGCTATATTTAAAGGAGGTTTGTGCCACTCCTCAGTGGGTTAGAATATTTTTTTCTGTTGAGCCATTCTGAACCTGAGCAAAAACTATATGCTTTATGAAATTGAAATAGCTGAAAACTTAGTGATCAGTACTTTTTTCATGTTGGAGAGTGGATTTACGTTTTTAAAAAAATATAATAATCCATCATTGTACAGTCATCTTCAGTCGTTTATTGCCCTGCAGTTGATATGGAACAATGTATTACCCAGTTTATTCTGAGTGTAAACACTACTGCAGCTGTATTTTGCTATACTGTTTTGAATACCAGCTGGCTGGGTTTGGTATCTGTAAAGGAATCCAGAAAGAAAGTTAAATATGCATATGTATGTATACACATATTTTTTTAAAAAAATAAAATATACATACATATTTTTAAAAAAATTAAAGCCCCACAATAAAAGGATGGCTTTTGAGAGCTGATGGAATGGTATAATTTTGTTATTATAGTCAGCTAAACTGTCTGTTGGCAAAATCAACACCTTGTGATTTGCTTACCCTCCCAGCCCCAGTCAGACTTGCTAGAACTGATTCAGGTCATGATCGTTGTGTTTGGTGAGGAACCTCCAGTCTTTTCTCGGCCTACGGCTTCGTCAAGCTACCCACCGTACCAGGCAACAGGCCCACCAACGAGTAAGTGGCCATGACAACTAATTTCTACATATATTCATGTTGACACTCTGGAGTGATTGTTGCTCTGCATAGTTTGTCAACAAATGATGCATTCTGCTCTAGAATGACTTTCTGTATTGCTGGCTAATGAATTTACCTAGGCTGTACTTGACCTCTTTGAACTGTATTGGAAGAATGTGTGTGGTTTTTCGGCTTTTGGAAGGGAGGGAAAATCAAGTTTGTATTTAAAAAAACCCAAACCAAACACAAACACCTCCCACACCCCTCAAAACGACAACTAACCTGTTAACATTCAGAGATATCCTTAAAAAGAGATTATTCAGATAATTGTTGTCTTATCTTAATTTTCTTTATTCTGATAATACAAGTCCATTTGTAGAGTTTCCTGCAACCATTGATTTCATAAGCAAAAGCATACTGCTTGTGTTTCCTGTGCCCACACTTTTTCTTTTTTTGCTGGCTGAATATGAAAAAAACCTGCCCTGTGATTTTTCATCCTTCTTTGTTGATTTGGTACTCTGACTTGGTACTCATTCTTACTTTCTTGCGGAACTTCTCAAGACTTTTAAAATCTTTTATTTATTTAAACTTCTGGAGGTGGCATACGTTAAAGAGTCAGGATAGGTAGATGGGGGAAAAGGCAGGCGGGAGTGGGAAACAGAAAATCCTAGAAATTCTAGAAATTCTTCCAAGGAGAGACTCTGAATTGGGTGGAAAAAACCCAAAACAGTAGAGTAGACCTACTCAAGCCAAAGACTGGGGCAGGAGGGGAGAGGGAGCAGATTAGCTGCAGATTGTTTAATGATATTATAACAGTTCTACATTAATTTAGTGGTAGAGTAGCTTTATTTGGGGTTACATATTTTTGCTGTATTTGAGGTTATATACTTTGCTGTATTTCTAAGGCTGTGTCTGTTTTCTATTGAAATACAGCTTTTATCAAATCGTAGTGTTACATCTGAAAAGCTGAAGTACTGTGCATTACAATTTCTAGCAGAAACCATTTTTAACAAGGTCTTAGATTCTTCATGCGTGAGGAAAGGGGTAGCAGGCATAAATGGGACCATTAGGGATAGCTGGCTAAAGGTAAGCATTTGGGGACTTCACAGCTTGTCTGGCACCAGCCTACCTATAGGAGCACTAAATGATTCCACTGTTCTGATTTTCCAGGGACAGTGGGTGTCAGTGCAAGTACAGTTTTAGTAGAGACTGTGACCTGTATTGCTTTAAGGAAGGACCATCAATTGAACCACACTTCACTACTCTTGCAGTCACTCAGCGCTAGCATAGCTGAAGTAATTTTAGTGGAAATGTTTCAGGATTTTCACATGGTTAATATCTACTTAGTTTTAGTGTAATCAGTTTTTTCTTATTTTACAGACGTTTAGGTTTCTTTTTTTTTTGAATTCTAGGTACACTGTTTTAAGAAGGAATGAAGCCTTTTATAAAAAATTGAATCATTTGAAAGTATTCAAGGCTCTTTTTTAAAAAAAAAAAAGCTATTTGATGTAATATTCCTATAATTACTAGAAATATGGAATGAATATATTGAAAACATAATTTTTATAATAGAATTGTCAGATTTCCAAGAAGAAACTTAAAATTGCTAGGACTGTTAAAGCCTTAGACATTTATATGTGCTGATAAATTTTTTTAAAAATGTAACTTCTAAATAGCAGAAATTGCTGCATAAGAAATGGCTGGATTGTTAAACAGCTAGTCAACTGTTGTGAAGTCTAGCTGCTCTGAAGGTACTTAAGTTACACGCTTGTTATTTAGTGAGTAGAGAACAATGGCTACATTGGAAAGGTTATTTTCTTTTTTCAGCTATTGTCTAAAAAATGGAAACAGCTCTTCAGGTGTGTCATCTTTAATAACATAACATTTTTTTTGAGTTCCCTACCTGCAGATACTTTTTCTTATTTATCCACATATTACTTAGTAAACTACTCGTGAATTTTAAATTAATAGCCATTTTTATCCGTGCAGTGGTTAGTTTGAAGTAATGATTAAGAAAAAAAAAATGTGCAGGTGTTCTAGCTAGTTGTTCTAAGGAATGTGTAATTGACTTCAGTTACAGTTCTCATATTCTCCCTCCAAACAAAATACTCTTGAGAAGTTGATGGTAGAGGTAGAATCTTCAGAAATGCAGAATTTTCCAGCGATACAGAATTTCTGGGATACAGAAAGGAAATTCTAACTGGTTAATACATGGAGGGAAGGTCTGCTGCAGTTTAGTCCTTTATGTGTTCTGAGGGGAAGCAGCTGCCTTGGTCAAGCTGACAGAGAGGTAGCTCACAACAAACATCTGCATGTATCCCTCTGGCCAAGCTGCACAAGAGCAGCACGGGAAATGGCGGGAGTGTTGTGTGAAGTGGTGCAGGGTACATGTTTTTGAGGGGTTTTGGCCATAGAATGACTTCTCTTAGCCTTGTTGTTTCATTGTGTTGTACTGTATTCATTGTTCAATAATAAAGAGCATATTCCTGCAGCTTAACAGAGATGTGATCTTTATATATATAAAACTTCTGAAAAGTAAAACCATACAAAATCATTATTTTATTTAGCTTCCTATGTGCCGGGTATTCCAGGTGGAATATCTGCCTATCCAGCAGGAAGCACTCCAAACCCGAGGTAAGAACCCCTTTAAACCATCACCATTTACATAATAGACAGTTTCACTGAATAGTATCTAGTCCTGGTTCTATTTTCTGTTGGTATATTTGTTTGTATAATTATCCTGTTAGCAGTTTTCTTCAAAACTGAGGACTGAATTCTTGTCAATAGCCAAAAGAAGGTTTGAGAAAGGTTTAGCTTTCTTAGTGTTGCTTGCCAAATACAATATACTTAGGTGATAAATATATTTTGGAAATCATTACCTAACTCCCACATGTTATCTTCCTTCACTTGTATGTTGGATTAGTTTTTTATTAGCGTTGTTAGTATTGTTTGGGGTAATTAGCAACTCAAAAGATTGAACAAAACAGTTGCTGGTTTAATACAAAACTTGACTCCAGCATAAATGTGAACTTAATTCAGAGCTTTTTATTACTATAAGCCAATACTTTTTCTTTATTATATAATAGTTTTGAGTAAAGCTTTTCCAGAACACTTGCAGTTCTGTCTTAGCAAATAGTAGGATGCTGATTGCTGCCTCCTAGTGTGTACCTACATTTTTTCATATCATAATTAATTCTTTTTATTATTAATGTCCTGATTTTGTGTTAGGAGTGTATGAGGAGTTGCTGTAGTATATAACATTTTGATTTAAAAAAAAAAATATAAACCCCTGTAATCACTTGGAAGGTGGGGGTGCTATGTTTTAAGAAGTGAAAAATGGGGATTTGGTAAGTTATTATGGTAGGTTTTTTCCTCCTAAATACAGTTAAAGTCCTCTTCATGTTTGTACAAAAATCAATAATAGAAGAACTATTTTTAAAATAATATAATTTATGAATTAACAGAAAGTTTTTTAAGAACTATTAAATCTGCAGTTATCTGGAGAGGCATAGAATATGCATATTTTATATTTTACATGGGTTTTTGGACCATTTTGTTTACTTATAGCCATGGTTAATACTCTGCTGTATGCAGGTGTTGGTCAGTCTAATACTGACTAATTTGAGTCCTTGTTTCAGTTGCTAGTAAATGTATTTTAGTTATTGTACGTTGTCATGTTACATGTAATCTCACAATTGTTTCAGTGAACAAATTAATTCTTTTGCTTTCCTTCATCCTTCAGAGCAGGGCTGAGAGTTTCATCTTGCAACCATATTTTGCACAACATTTCTAGGTTTACCTAAAGCAGTTCAGTACTCATCTTAACTATTCTCATATTGCTGTTCATCAGTTTGTAACTACAGTAATTTCTTTTGGATACTTTTGGGGTTTCATATGGCAAGTTAGAAATTGCATGGCAAGATTAAGAGATTGAAGAGAATTTGGAATGATCCAAATGTTTGACCCGTGCAATAACTACAAAGGGTTGCAGATGGAATGGTATTTTCTTAAATCAGACTAGAAATATAAATGATGAAAGATGTTAATGTGAACAGGAAAAGAGAAAGAGGATAACTTGGCCTGCAATTTAAACATTGTATTATATAAACAAATGTTTAACATGGTGACATAAAGATAATATACACGGATGATATTTTACAAGTAGTTACATAACATTAGCATATCTTTCTTTGTCAAAGCAGCTACCCAAACTATCCTTATCCGGGTGGTGTTCCATTTCCAGCAACCACTAGTGTTCAGTACTACCCTCCTCAGCCTCCTGTGACTACTGTTGGTGAGTACCTTTGAAAGGATTTCTGTGAAGCTTCCCTCTATAACTGATATGTAAACAAAGAAAATGGAAAAAGGATCATATTGTTCTTAGTCTGACCTTCCAAAGTATTGATCTTCAATCAAAAAAATTACTCGAAGAATAAAATACATTTTATGTCCTTTGCCTTATATTTTATTCAGTCAGGAACTTGATAAATTCCTGGGTTTGTGCAGTGCATTGCGTGTGCTCTGAATACTTTGAAGAACACTGCATGTAACTACCTTAAGTGTTTTCCTCACCCTTTAACTGTAGGTGACTTTTGTCTGTGTTGCTGTGGTCATGGTTTCTATAAATGCTTTTGTCCTCACTTAATCATCTGCTGGACTCACTTTATTTACTCTTTATTTATACTTTCTTTATTCCAAAAGTCCTGGCTGTCTAAAGCAGAGGTTTCCAATGTGTTTGGAATGAGCTTCATTTTAACTGAAATTCTTTTCCAGCAGCTTCACTGTTGCTTCTTAATGGTCCCTACTTGCCTACTTGTTAGTTCCTTCTTGCTTCCCTTCAGCAGCAAGATTTAGGGTATTAATGTGTATCTTTTCCCAGTCTACTGCTTCATGGCCCTTTGCTGGCAAAATACACTAGCTTGGTTTCTGCCCTGCACCTCACTTTTAGTGTATGTGTAACAGATTGGGAACCAGAGATAAAGGTCATCTAGTTAAGTAGGAGGTTGGTGCAGTAGCTCTCCAAGTGGATGATAGTCCTTTTGGAGCAGTTAGATGGTAAGGACATAGACTCTTCTGTGACCTTGTTCTGACTATCAGTCATTTGTAGTCTCTTGCACCGTAATTTAAAAGTGCATCCGTAGGTTCTTCATTTAATGTGTGAACTCCCAGTTATTTATACACACTCTTCCTTCCAGAACTGTGTGTAGTTTGAAATTTTCATTCACACACATGGGTACAAAGCAAGTTCACAGCTTGGCAAGGGGAAGATAGATGCTTCTACTTTACTCTTAAAATATTTGAGGAGTTGTTCTGATGTTACAGAATTTGGAAACAACAGTAAGTTGTATCTTGTGTTCTTCTTGTGCCTGATCCTGTACTTTGTGTCCAGGTTCTTTCAGCCTTCTGAATTAGAAAAGTCTTCTCCGAAAGTCATTGGCTGTTCCAGTGATCATCTCCACTCTGAGGTGACGTGTGTCTACCATGCACACCGCAAGAAAGCTGTGGTCCCTCTTTAGCTCAAGCAGTACTCAGTGTTGGGGGGCTCTAGCTGGCTCTCGTGTAGGGAGGTGATAAGAACCTTCCTAGGGAACACCAGCTTTCTGCAGCGTCTTTCTCAAACAGATCCTGTTTTGTTTTATGTAGTAGAGAGTTAATTTAAAATAAAGGTATGTCCTATTTAATTCCTTTCCATCATTTTCATCCCCAGTGAAGATGAACAGAGGTGAAATATCTGCCAAATATCATAGAAGGCTCTTCAAGTCCTGAGTTAGATCATCTGATACCATGTTGTAATGCCAGATTTTGTAGTGGCAACTTAACCTTAGACTGACTCATTTGATGCAGCTAGGCAGAAGTCATATGCCTGTTATGCATGGTTTATCTCTTGTGCTAAATGAAATGCAAACATGTCTCTTTAATCATCCACTGTATATACAGTACTGCTTGTTTTTTACATGATTTTTTTTTTTCTTTCAGCTGAAAATGTGTATTTCCTATACAGATTGTTTGGCTGTGGTTTATTGTGGTAGTTTATAGGAGCATATCAGGTGCTCCAACTTCAGAGTTTTGTGTGGGTGGTGGAGGGGTGTGTCCTATAGTGAGCTTAGTTTGAATTGAATGAAAATACTCATTCAGAGTAGCTTAAGCTTTTAATAATAGGTGGGTTTTCAAATACTCCTTGAGGGTTTTTCTTTCTGTTCGATCATCTGCCATTAATTACTTTTCTGATGCAATTACTAGTTTGATGAATCTGTAAGGTCACTTCTGAAATCAGACTCTGCCTGGTAAAGGTTAGGGGTTTCAGTGTTCTGTAGGTTTAATGGCTATGTGCCATAAAATCTTCCCCAAGCTGGGCTAATTATGGAAGCAACAGAAAATGCTAAGGGTTCATGCTCTTTAAGAAGATACATAAAATCTAACTGAGCTGTATTAGGATGATCCTTTATATGGTCAAAGACCTCTTTCCTCTCTGTTGGCATTTCTATGTGAACTTTCACTGTGTTAGGTGTATTGTGATTTTATTTTTCTCTCTGTCCTACTTTACTGTTAAAGTGAGCTTGTATGAAATCTCCCAGAGTGAGGGATATCAGGGGAAGAAAAAAAGTAGAACTGATGGCTGGTTCTGACTTTGTTAGAAAGTAATTCATTATGTAAACAGTAACTGAAATCATGCTAATGCTATTCTTGAAGTGAAATCGGACCTTTTTGTTCTGATTTGGACCATGTATATTTACAATTGTCTGCCTTAAGCAGGAAGTCCTACACAGTGAATAAACTCTTTGTCCCGGATAGTTTGACTGACTTGGTTTAAGTTTTACTTCTCACTGTAGAAAGTACTGTTCTTTTCTCCTTTTCATAAGAAGCAGCTATTCCTGGGTCTGTGTGTATGGTGCCATTTGACAGCTTCTGTTGCTGATTCTAACAGATTAACCAAATACTGAAAATTATCTTGTTGACTGGCAACAGGGTGAATTGCTTAAGCAAGAACTGTAAATCAGATGAAGTGTTGGGAAATTTATATTTTCATAAGGCTATCTTTGCACCAGTTGATTAATAATTCAGTATCTTTTTTCCAATAGTAATTAGCTTATTTTTTAAATTTTTAAAAAAAAATTAATTGCACATATTCTGGTGCAATTTGCATGCAAGTGAAGTGCTCACATTAGTAATTATCAAAATGTGATGTTTTCTTAATTTTAGAACAATTTGGTGGATTAGTAAGCGTGATGTGCATCTTCCCATAGTTCCTCTCATGTCATTTGCATAGCTTTAGTTTTCACATATCTGGCTTGGTGTAGGTTTTGTGGACAGGAATAGAGTAAAAGGCATAGGGAAGGGATAGGAATTTATGCAGTCTAGTTCTGTTAGTAGCAGAAATCCAAAAAATCCTCAGCATGTTTTAAGGATTCTGAGGTGTGCAGTCCTGTCAACAACACTTTGCATTTGTTAGTATAACAATACCAACATACACTCCAAATAGATATTTTTAAAAATTGTATTTATTTTTTAAAATTATGATGATACCCTAACAGAAAATTGTTATTTTTCCATTCAGATACTTGTTTCTAAAGGCAGAGTTTAGATTTTTAAACTGTGTTCTGGATTGTTGCTGATTATCAGAAATATATCCAAGCTACCCCAAGAACAATGTAATGCTGAAATTTCACTAAACAGCCCACCCTTTTCCTGAATAACTGTAGTAAAATTATTGTAATCTTATTTCTAGCTAATAGAAGTTTAGTTATTGAGTACTATCAATAACATATTAAAAAATATATTTATCACTGTCTATCTTGGTGTCATTTACTCTAAAAATACCAATCTTTTGAACTCCTGTGTTTAAATGGCAAAAGTAATGTATGGTTTGAGTTGCTTCTTTGCTTTTCTTCTTCTGAGGGCCTCTGATTATTAAGAAAGGTGAAGAAGTTGGTTGGATTTTAGCTGATTTGAGACACTTTTCTGAACCTTTGGGAAGGAAAAAAAGATATGCTAATGGTTTTGTCTTTAGCTGTGTAAGATTCATGGAAGCCTTGGTGAATATTTTTTCACTTTGTAATTTTTTGAGATCTAGGGTACTGTAAAATACGATGCACGTAATGCCATAACAACTTCAGGGTTTGGATAACCGTGTCTCTAGATAAAAAGATACTGTGGTAAAATTTCTTTTTGCAAATTTTCTTTCCAGTTACAGAACTTCAAAACTCTCCTCTTTCATCCATAAAAGATGGAAATTTTAGGCACATTAGAGAAGTTATTTTCTTCTATTATATTTTCTAGTATTGCTGCATCAAAATGTGATTTAATAAACTGAAACTACAAGTTGTACCTAGCAATCAAAAAAGGTAGTAACCTCAGTTGTAACTCAGTTACACAGCAGCCTCTGTTGCAGTTTAACATTGATCATTTATAGAAGCTAGCTGTATAATATTAGAACAATATTGGTTGGTTGTTTCACTGCTACTGAAATCTGCCCTGAGTTTCTGGGCATGATGGACCAAGTGAAACTGGCAAATGAGTATACCTGCAGTCAAATTGTATGTCATCATCTTTGTATGTCATCATCTTTGTCTTACACTTACATAAAATAGCTATTCTCACTTTTGTTAGAATCAAATTGTGTGACTAATTCCACAGAATCTCTGTATGTTTGACTAATACTCTTTATTCAACTAACATTAAAGTAGTATTTTATCCAGAGAGAATTTTACAGGTTCTTTGTGGGTGCTATTATCTAATTTTATAAACTATGCTGCTCCCCACCTCGCTCCAATTGCAGTACCATCCTGCAGTAGTTTTAAAAAAACAAATGGTAGACTCAGTATAACACTGAACATGTACATAAAAGACTGCTGTCTGATTTTAGTCTGCTAGAACATACCTATAAATCATATGCTAATACAACTGATTAACATTTCTGCTTTATAATCTTCTAATAAATGTTGCTTGTTAAAGTAAGAATACCTCAATAAAAAATGTTCTATATTAATGCTGATTGTTTTACTGCCCCCCCATACCTGCCCTAGGATGGCGGAATGATGATAATTGTGAAACCAATTGGAAAGATGAGATCATATTGTAGCTTTTTAATCACTTGATACTGTCCAGTAATTTGTCAGTTAAACAGACCCTGCTATTAGATCTTCATAAACATAAAAGGGCAGCAGTTAAGATCTTTTTCATTGAAATTATTTGTTAGCTTAGTGTTCATCTATTTTTATTAATTTTTTAAAAAAACAGTAATTGGCAAGTCTCAAGATAGAGTACCTATAGGCAAAAGCACTGTCTCAAGCCAGACATTACATTAATTGTGGTTGAATACACGTATCCATTAATTCCTGTAGTTTACCAGAAATTTAGTCTTCTTTTAAAGACTCAGACTAACAACATTTGTAGACTTTGGGGAAAATGGCCAACCCGCTTTTTAAATTAAAGGAAAATTGTGCATATGGGAATAGTAAAGTGAATGAATGGATGCATACTCTTGTGTACATCTTAGTGTGGTTTATCTCACTGTGGTCTCTTCACTGCTTCTGAAAATTGTGATGTAAACCAGTTTATTTTACTGTCTCATATTGCTAAAGTATGTCCAGCAAGTTAGCTGCTATGTTTTTCAAACTGGCTTTATACTAAAGTCAGTGCAAAAGAGAATTAATTTATGCTTGTGAATTTTCTTCTGCAGGCCCCAGTAGAGATGGAACTATCAGTGAGGATACCATTAGAGCTTCCCTTATTTCGGCAGTCAGTGATAAACTGAGATGGCGAATGAAAGAAGAAATGGATCGTGCACAAGCTGAACTCAATGCCTTGAAACGGACAGAAGAGGACCTGAAGAAAGGACACCAGAAACTGGAAGAAATGGTAACTCGCCTGGATCAAGAAGTGGTAAGCTGAGATGAAACACTACTCTGTATCAGAGTATTACTAGTAGTGAACAGAAGCATGTAATGAATTCATTATCAAGCATGATAGAAATATCAGAGCTTGAAATATCAGAAATACCAGTGTATTTCTTTTTAAATATATATTCTCTTTCCCAGTTGAGGTGCATGTGTTCAGACTGAAGCAAGTCAGAAATAGCAGTGACAGTAAGATGCATTGTCCTGCGTGTATCTTACAGACATCATTGTTCAGTAGTAGAGGAGCAGTATTATTTTTCCCCATACTCCCTGTGAAAGACGTCAGTGGTGTGAGATTATTTCATAACCATGTCTCAGTTTCTGGATAATAATGTGTAACAGCAGCACTAGAGAACATTTCAGTGTCGTAGTGCAGAGACACTGATTTTAGTCACAGCCTCCTTGTATAACCTGCAGATTTTTCCTTTCCCAGGCACGAGTCTCTCCTACTCAGTAGGCTCAGAAATTCCTGCAGTTTTTCATAAGGCCTGACATCATCTGCTTAGTCCATCTGCTCCTTGCATTACTGCTCGGGAGTAGAGGTTTTGGGATTGATGAGCAGTTTCTGAAACCAGCTCAGTGCTCAGATAATGGTTTAAAAAAAGAAAATTCGAAATTATTAATCAGGACTAGAGAACAGGCGATACTGTTATGTCACTGTGTATATCTGTATGCCCACTTGAAGTGTAGTGTGTAATGCTAGGTTTTCCTATCTTGGAAAGAAAGGACGTAATAGAAGTGCAGATGTTTGATGCAAAGGCAAGAAGGATGATCCAGCATACCAGACAGCTTCCATATAAAACATGACTAAGTAAGCTAGGGCTTCGGTCTGGAAAGAAGACAGTGGGGACAGAGGGTGGCATGTGACAATAGTCTGTAGAGCTTTGAGTGATATGAGGAAGACCACGGTGGTGTACAGTCTGTTCCAGTGTGTTAGCTGTGGGACATCAAAAATATCAGGAGGCAGATTCAAAAGTAGCAAAAGAAGGTACGTCTCATACAGATGCAGTTAAATTACAGTTACCATTAGTGGGTAAAGCCAGCATATTTTGTTTCCTGTCAGTACAGTTAAGTGTTTGATCCATGCTCAGCAAACTTACATAGGAACTTACTCCAAAAGACACATTTCTGAAGAAAATAACTATTTTGGCTTTGCCTTTGTTATCTTTAGCTACTTTAAATGGTTATTTTTCCTTATGTGGCACCTTCAAAATACTTAAAGACTATTAGCATGCCTTCTCTACAGTTATAAATTGGTAATGGATTGACATTATCTATGACAGCCTTTTTTTAAAATGAAAGAATCTGAAATCTATAGACTGATAGCTCTTTCTTTTGTAAAACTCGTAACAGAGATGAGTAGAGAAGTAAAGAACCAAGTAGCATGTCTAAAAATCTTTAATCTTGACAGTTGTATCACAAGAAGACATTCAGCTCTGAAGACCTAAGAAATAAATAAACATCTTAATTGTTTTTAGGCTGAAGTTGACAAGAACATTGAACTTCTGAAGAAGAAGGATGAGGAGCTCAGTTCTGCCTTAGAGAAAATGGAAAGTCAATCAGAAAATAATGACATAGATGAAGTTATTATTCCTACAGCACCACTTTACAAGCAGATCCTGAACTTATATGCAGAGGAAAATGCAATTGAAGACACCATCTTCTATCTTGGGGAAGCATTGAGACGTGGAGTGATAGATCTAGATGTCTTCTTGAAGGTAGGCTTCTTGGGATGTTTTTAAGATTTGCATTTTAAATGTGTTTAAATACTTTGAACTCTTGTTCAGGTTTTTAATGTTAGTGATTTCTTCACCAAAGAGGATCCTGTAAGAACACGAATACTTACATGTTGAAACATAAGTTTTAAAAGAGGAATTTCAGAATTAAGATAAAAGACCAATTTTAAAAGCGTTATAGATACAAAGTCATGTATCATTAGATAGGTGCAACAGTGTCAACATAAGCTTTCCATTGGGCTTGCATCCTAATTCTGGAGAAACAGTGAGTGGCGTATTCAGACAGCAACTCACTGGCAGTCTATGGATGCCTCTGCTGAGGCAACCAGTGGAGTGTTAGAATTGTAGGGGGAAAAAAAACCCACACCAGCTAGTTTTGCATCTCTAGCAGAGACCTTCTTAGGCAATTTTATTCCCTTTCTTTGCTGTCCTTAATGCTGAAAATTTTCATAATCCCATCTAATAACCTTCCTTTGTTTTGAGCTTATGTGCATGATGATGGCACATGAAATAAAACAGATCTGTTGTTATTTTGAAAAGATTAAAACCACTTTTTAATGTGGAATAAAAGATGTGTATGTGAGAGCAATTAATGTTGCCATTGGATCTGGAAAGATTATTATGCAGAAGTGTTAATAGTCTGTACTGGGGCCACGGGGTAACAAGAGTTACCAGTCCTTCCTTTTTCTAACAGTTGAGGTTCCCCCCAGGTTACAACTTAGACTTTGCTTTTAACATCCAGTATACAATGCACTACATAGAGACATAATATTTCCTTCTTGGGTAGCTTGCTAGTTCTGTTTATCTACTGTTAAAAGAACTGTTCTCTGCCCCATGGGAAGTGCATTAGTCTCACTTCACCTTGCAGTACATATTACTATTTTTCTCTTTGATAAGAATATGTGCAGAGTTAATAATTAAAATCACAAAAAATACACTATAATGATTGCATTTGGTAGCTATCTGCAAGTCCTTTTAAGGCAAGAAATGCCATTTAGTAGACTAATGCATTTAGTGTTTCCAAAATAACAAACATCCTGTTTGGGTCACGGAATGTGTCATGCTTTGAAAATCTGTATTGCAATGTAATTAAGATTTTTATCAAAACTTTCCCAATATCCAGCTGTTCTTATTCTTTCTTTCTTATTCTTTCTGCAGCATGTACGTCTTCTGTCTCGCAAGCAGTTCCAGCTGAGGGCATTAATGCAGAAAGCAAGGAAGACTGCTGGACTCAGTGATCTCTACTAAATTCTCAGACTTTAACTGGGAAGTTAGATTTCCTTATGAGCAGACATTCTCTTGATATTTCTCTTAATCAGTAGGTGCCCAGAATAAGTTATTACATCATTCAAGTGTAAGATATTTTGAATCAATAATATATTTTCTTTTTGGTAAAGACTAGCTTTTATTAATGCACTTTCTATCTCTTGTAATCCTTGTGCTGGTGGACTTAACGCTGAATAAAACTTGTTGCATATTTTCTTCCTCTACAAAACCGTGTACGATGCGCTTCCTTTACAAACAGGCCTGGCTTCTGCAGTGTCAGCTTAACCGTACTTTCACTTGTGAGATCTGGAAGACATTTCAGTGTCCCAGACTGGAAAAGCAGTGTAACTAACCATTGTTATGACCAGTGAAAGCTGAAAACTCAAAATTTCAAGGCCCTGCTGCTTGACCTCGCTGTTGACATCCAAGAACTGTTTTCTTGAAGTGAGCTTAATAACCATTAACACTGACTTGCCCGTTCTGCCCTCAGATCATGGTGATAGTGGAGTGTACCTTCTGGTGCCCTAAGAAGCCTTGATGTGGATTGCATTTTGCCACTAGACAGTGCTAGTCAAAAGGGATGCTGCTGCATTTGGTGTTGCACTACCTGCCAGGCAGAAAACATGACACCAGAACGCCACGGTAAGCCCAGGTTCTGGCTGTGCGAGCTGGGTCGGAGCCCGCAGCGATGAGCTGGGTGGTTACGCACTGCCCTGTCTGCTGAAGAGGCTGTGTTGTACGGAGCCTCTCCCAGCTTGGAGCGCTGTAGGGATTCCCGGGGCCGCTCTTGTCGCCTCTCAGCAGCACGCTGCTGTCCTCACCCAGTGGCTTTTGTAGGCTGCCTCAGCAAAGCTGGCTTGAAAACCAAAGTTTCTCAGTCTCAGCGCAGTAATTGGCATGGCTTGAAACTGAACATTTGTCTTAAGGCTTTTCACGTTACCACTGGATCTGAAGAGGTTGGAGACTGTATTAAAAAGCTGGGTGAGGCTTCATGTAGTAAAAATTGTCAGTCCTGTGGATCTTCTGGAAGTTTTAAAAATGGCTTCATACCATCTCCCTGCTGTCTGCGTAAACCATGACTATTCCTAGTCATTATTGCTGTGTGCTCTCTTCCCGGTGCTATTTTGGTCTCGTGGCTGTAAGAGAAAGCAGCACAGTAGCTACAGCTTTTCCTTTGTTACTGAAATTGTTCATGAGCACTTTCAGCTTATTCTAAAATACTTTGTTCTGAGAAGTCTCACCAGCTGCAGCCTGTATTAAAAATCTACCCTGGACTTAATCATTCTTCATTTCCATTCTTAGGCTGTATGCTGTGTCCTAATGTTAGAAAAAGCTAAGAATAGGACCTTTCCCCTCTTCACTGTAATGAGGGATATTGTTTTAAAATATTAATGAGAGAGAAGATGGTTAATTCTTCCTTATGTAACTTACTCTGGGCTTTGAGGAGTAACTTTGGTCATTGTTTCAATGCACGGCTGCTTTTCCAGAGGAGATGCTTTTCTGTGCTTAGCAGCAAGTTGACTTTTTGTGGATGTCAAGTACTTAATGTGGAGACTTCTTCCTACCTGCATTTTTGCATGTACAGGTAAGGAAGATGCTTCCTTTGTTGCATTGTTTCTCCACTCCCCTAACATAATGTCAACAGAGCCTGTTGCTTTGTGTTAAGATGGGAATCAAGTTTACCTTCTGCATATTTAAATACTCTCTTACTGTTTTTTCATTCCTGCCTCAAGACTTTTAGAAAGTTCACTACATAAATATCTGTAGCCTGCACACGTAACATAATTACACAAGTGAGGTTTGAGTTGGTGTGGCTGAAGAAATAGAATTGATTTAGATGGGTGCAAGTGGAGCTGCATTTTGGAGATAACGCCCTATAAAGAAAAACAAGGAGGCAGAAATAAGTTTGTGGTTTATTTGGTGTTGGAGCTGGTACTACAGTTGGACAGTCACTGTCTTGTTGCATACAGAAACCTTAACATTTTTTAAAACATGCTCAGGAGACAAACCTACAACTATGCTGGTATCATACACAAAAATAAGGTTCTCTAAAAAAAAAAAGTATACATAAAAATTCCAAAGCAGTGTTAGGAAAATATGTTTGGACCTACCAACAGTGAAATATTTGAGCTACTCAGCTGGCAGACAAAGTTGGTCAATTGGCTTGACAATCCTTTAACTGCAAGAAAACAGTCTTTGGTTTCACATTGTGTGATATTTAGTTACTTATTGTTCTGAACCAACATTAAACAAGAGGAAAAGGCAAAGGGTTTTCTAGGCAGTGCTGCTTTGAATGCTGGATTTCTGTCACACCACTGTACAAGACTGACTAGGTTATCTAGCTCTGGCTAAGAACATGGGTGTTTGAACAGGGAAAACCCTCCAATAGTTCCCTAACACTATCTTTGAGAAATTCATTTGTTCAGATTTGAGCTTTTTGTGTGTTCTAGTTGAGATACATACATTGAAAGATCTGACCTACTTGGAAAGTGCAATGTTAAGAGAAACCACTAAACCCGTTAAACTGTAAAGAGTGAACTGCTTGGGCAGATTTAAAACTGTAGTTCCTTCTGGATTCCCCAGAGTGTATCTGCACTCTTCCTTAATTTGTCCTCTTCTTCAGGTTTTAGGATCATCTTCACTACATCAGTGATGCCGCTATTGCCCAGTACACAAGGAACACTTAGGAAGACATCATCTTTTATTCCATGCATGCCCTGAAAAGTAGGTAAGGATAGTTAGGCTAGAATTCACGTATGTCTATGTATTTTATAGAATATCAGGAAATTTCAAGTTTAGTTGAAATTAACTAGAAGGTTACCACTATTCTTCAGAATTCCCAAGGGTTTTAGTTCTCAGTAAGATGAAAGTTAGCAAAAAGGGGCTGCTCACCTTAACAATTGTAGAGATCGGGTGCACTCTTCTCAAATTCTTCATAATAGTTTCAGCTAGATCTGCCACAGAAAGGCCAATAGCCCATGATGTGTACCCCTTCAGTTTGATGACCTCATAGGCACTGCAGAGACAAAGTTACTCATTTAAAACACAAGTACCATCTACTGAAATATTTAAAGTTTGTAAGAAGGGCTTTTGGAGGTGCCTCAGTCAATCTGGAGACATCAGAAGCTTGACCGATTTGCTGACAGGACTGAAATGAACTCAGCAGTGAAGGACTCCATTTGCATTTTACACTCCTCCCTGCAGCTATACTGGAAACTTGGCAGTTAAAGCACTTCTCTTATTCACTAACCATGAAAAGTTAACTCTGCCAAATCTACATTTACTCCTTAAAATATTATTTCAAGTCCTATTATGTCTTCATAAATACCACAGTAGCCCAGAACAAATGTCAGGATGCAACCAGATACAGATAATGCAGTTCAGAGGTACTATAGCTCTTCATCATTTGTTCTTGTGTTGAAAAAGATCAGTATTTACCTGTCCACCACCTGCTTATGGACCTCCTTCCAGTGCTCCTTGTCTGCATCCGTTCCCATGTCTGGATGAAGAGCCTTCAGGGAGACGCCAGCAACATTCACTCCACTCCAGACAGGTACTGAGAGTTGCACATAGATTAATTATCTCACAAGAAAACCTAATGCCCTCCACTAATTAACATTTAACACAAGATCTGGTTGGATTAGTCTGCAACACACATGCCACTATGATTTAGATATGACTGAGGCCAATCTAAACTGCAGGCCGAGAACCTAGGAGCATACAAACATCTTTATACGTGATACCACATCTGAATATACTTTTATTAAAGCAAAACACCTAGGCAACATCAACTAACGTTACAGTAACTGTATTTTGGAAAGGTTTCTCGAAATAAGAACTTCTGCCAAGTGAGTCCTGTCAGAAAGCAGACAGTACTGCTCTGGTGCTGCTAGAGAAGGTACAGGTAAAGGAAGGAGAAAGTTGCTCTTTCTCCTGTCCTCTAGACTTGCCTCTGCACTTCAATTCTTATATATAGTTCTTGAAGTAATCAAGAGATGCCAGCTGAGCAACTACCAGTAGGTCTAGTGCAGATCTTTGGGAGTCCCTTGCAGAGAACTTTACCCTCTTGCTGCTTCAGGGTTTTTTTTGGAGAGTTATGGGAACAACTTAGCCGAGAAATTTTTAGCCTCCTCAGGTTACAGTAATGACCTTTTCCAAGCAGAGTAACTCAGGTCAAATATAGATCATCTAGGGTTACTCTACGTAGCATAAGACTTAAAGTGGGACTTGCATTCTTAAAGTGCTTGCAGTGCAGAGGTTTTTGATCAACGTTTTGTTGTAGCTTTGGAGATGTTTCTTGCAAATGAACTATTAGAAAAAGTTCTGTGTAACAGCCACCCAGACTTCACGCTTACCACTGGAATCTCCGTGCTCTCCAACAATCCATCCGTGGCAGCTCAGGGGATGGATGCCCAGTCTTTCTCCCATGAGGTGGCGGAAACGGGCAGAGTCCAGATTGCAGCCACTACCAATAACACGGTGTTTAGGAAAGCCACTGATCTTCCAGGCCACATAAGTCAAGATATCCACTGTAAGTAGAACAGGGAGAATAACAAGTGCCACTCAGGAGCAGTTTGACAATTAGAATCCCACCTTCCATTCATCTGTAAGGATTTTATCTTCATGCTACTTTCATGGAATAGAGCATAAAGTAATGCCCATCGCCAGCCCCTGCAGTGAGCTAACATCATAACTGGTTTAGAACTGAGAGGCTGTTTATGCTACGCATGCAATTATCAGTGCCCCTTACTGTGTCCTATGCTAAAGATCACTTAAAAAGGCCACCGAAGACCCCAGTTGGAGGCAACTTGGTTTATTTCTCAGAGAAGCAGCCTGCCAAGCACGCAGAGGGAAGATGACACTTCTTGCTATGGCGTAAGTATTTTCTAAAAGCCTATGCTTGGTCATATTAGTATACTAATGCCACCTTACTGAAGAAAACTATTCTCTAAGCCAAATCCTCTTAAGGCAACAACACAACACAAACCTGGGTTTGAGACAATAAGCAGCTTGCAGTCAGGACTGTATTTAACAACATTGGGAATGATGAATTTGAAGATATTCACGTTGCGCTGGACCAAGTTAAGGCGGCTCTCTCCTTCTTGCTGACGGGCACCAGCAGTGACAATGACCAGCTTGGAGTGTGCAGTCACACTGTAATCTGCAGACAAAAGGCTGTGTCAAACATGACCCCTTTCTACACATGCTTCAGAACAGGAATTCTCAGTTCCTTCTGGTATCGATACCTAGAATTCCCAAGTTTGAGGGTGTGGAAATTCTCCTGGTAATTGTTACCCTAGACTTTGCTTCTGTACAAAGTTGAAGTTTTCTTTTAAGACTGTGGTTCACTGCCACAAGTGGCAACCTTAAGGGCAGTAGTATTACCTGCTTCTTAGGCACAGATGGGTATGGGGTAGCTGTCGGGACGGCATCCAGTGCAAGCACTGTGTAGAAAGGAAGAAGGCTCTGCCCTCGTAACCTACTACCTCTGGGCACTGGAGCCACACATTAACTAAGGCATGAGATGGCTAACATTTGCCCTAGTCAGGTTGCCACTAAACTTAAAGCTGCCATTTATGGCCAAAAACTAAGCAGTAACACATGTGGGGGCTAACTGGCTGCAAAATAAAATTCTCAAAGGTGCAGGAGTACTGAGGAAATTCACCTGCCTCTACTGAGCGATGAACTCTGGAACAGAGGATTCCTAGCTGGACCGGCCTTAAGGTATGTGAAACTGGACGTCAGCTGAGCAGAAATGAAGTGAGCTTTCCTCCTAACAATTAGGATAACAGGCTAAGTGCTAGACTTGGATGACCAGTTTGAGATCTGAAGTGGCTAACTCCATTTAGAAATAATGAGCACATTAGAGCCAACCACTTGCCTTTGCCAGAGACAATCTTTGGTGTTCTAAGGAAGAGGCTGCCATGCTGAAGATCCAGCATCTCTCCTCTGAGCTTGTCCTCCACAACATCAACAAGGGCAAGTTCATCAGCTAAGTCCTACAAGAGACCGAGATTAAATAGTAAATTTATTGCCTCTTTGAGCAAAGTACTCAATTTGTAAACTGTGAAGTAACAATTCTCTTAAAAGCAGTCACCTATTTAAGCAATTTTATTCATTTGTATCACTTGTTCACAAGCAGAGTAGTTAGTCTTGTGGGACTTTTAGTTAGTTTTGTACTTTTTATATGCACATTCCTTGTGGAATAGTTGTACAGTTTAGCATGACAAAGATGAAGAATCATTTAATAGCTGTTCATAAACAACCTGTTTTACAGTTACAAAAAGCAAGCCTGACATTAAACACAGCATTTTCAACATAATAATGCAATGCAGAAGACAAGTCAAAGTGTCCAGGACCACTTTTTCCAGTCCACACTGCAAGGAAGTATTCCATCACACCCTGCCGCAGACAAAATAACGCCTCAGTTCCTAGAAGGGATTCTGGAAGTTGTTCAAAGGTAAATGCAGCTCTTAAGTCAAAATGAATCACAGAGCATGTTCCGTCTGATACTGGGATAAACCTGGTTTTCAAGAACTGCAGTTACTTGTTCTCTGTCAATAGCTTAAAACATTGCTGCTTCATTGAAGGCCCAAAGAATGGACAACCAAAAGTTCATCTTGTGTGCTAGCTCAGTTAGTCTTATAAGGGAGATTACTTTCTACCCCTCTTTTAGGCCTCAGGTGGTCACAGTGGTGCTGCTTCATCCCAAGCTTGACACTTACCTTCATCAGGATGCTGATAGCACAGGCCATTCCAACTGCACCCACACCAACCACACTGATCTTATTGTGGGCATGACTCTGCTCCTGTTTGTGGACATTGTGGATGAGCTGATCCTTGAGAGACATGGTGGTATGCTGCTGCAAGGAAAGCATCAGATTATTTCTCCAGGCTTTAGAGCTTTTACTGACACTGGAATATTTGTATCAAGTAAAATGGACTTTATTCTGGGATGCCAAGAAAATAGATACAAATCACATGCCTAAAACATCCAGCAGTACTGCCTGTATGCAGCAAAATGATTAAAAAACTGAATTATTGATGACAATGTACTGTTTAAGATCGCTGTAGCTTTCCCTCAAATACAGCCTGCGAACCATCGATTATATAGCTGGGTGGCACTCCAGCAGCATTAGTAGAATGTTCTAAATGATCATCCATATTACGTTTAGGTAAAGGAAGCCATTTTAGTACTTCTAAGCACAGCATGGTCTGGCAATCTTCATTCTACTGTCTTGAAAAACTGGTACTCTGAAGCAAGCCCTTCTTAAGCACAGCGTGATGCTCAAAGTCAACTTTACGGGTTTGTTTTAAAGTGAAACTGCATAGTTTTAAATTAAGATGTCTAGAGTCTGGTGTTACCGTCTCTCCCATCCTCAATTTCTTTAGCTACCAGCTGCTGGCAGCCTGGTTATTATCTGGGTTCTAATCTGACAGCCACAGGGGCACCGCAATGCCATGATGATGAGGGAGCATTGCTCTCCCCCCCCAGGCTCCCCGCAGAAACCCACACCATGCTCTCCCAGGCGGAGCAGCACTGCTTCTGCCTCCCTGAAGAGCACGAGGCAGGGGCAGCACAATGTGACTCTAAAGTTCGTGTTGAACAGGCGGCAACTGGTTCAGAGCAGGAAAGGCCAGGCAGTGCTGGCAGGGCAGGTAAGGGCTGGGGGCGGGAAGGGAAGCCAGCAGCGCCCATATTTAGGAGAAGTTAACCAAGATGCGTCAGTCTTCATTTGCGTAAGTCTCCTGAAGCGTGGCCCGGTACAGTGCAGGCTCGCCATGTGCCAAGATCTTCCTTTGCACTATAAGAACTTTAATGTGCTGGGCTGGCAAGGCGCACCCACTCCGGTATTTCTCACGCTTAATACTCAAAATCTTTGTCTTTAGAGTGCTCTGCCCCTGAAAGCAGCAGCCGAGGCTGTGTATTAACGCTCACTTCCCCCCCCCCTCCAGCCCTTCGCAGGGCCGCTCCCAGCGCTCTTCCCCTCCCCGGGGCAGCAGCCTTCCCTGAGGGGAAGGCGAGGGTGGGAAACGGCGGGAAATGGCGGGTCAGCGCAGCGCTCGGCGGTCCCAAGGAGGGCGGCGTGTGTGGGGAAATCACGCCGGTTACACAAGGCCGCCGAGCGGCCGGGCTGAGGGCCAAGGCTGGGCCCGGGAGATCCTCAGCTGGGGCGGGGGGGGGAGGGGGGGGAACGGACTCGGCCGAGCAGGCGGCGCCGAGCGGACTCGTCCGCTCGGCGCCGCCTGCTCGTCCGAGTCCCCCCGGGGGCTGGTGGCCAGCGGCGCCCACATCCCCCCCCCCCGCTTTCCCCCGCGAAGGCGATGGCACCTACCCGTCCTCCTCACCCAAGCGCGGCGACTGTATCGGCGGGGCGGGGAGGCGGCCGCCGCCTTAAGTAGGGGCCGGGCGGCTGACGTGAGGCGGGCGGGCCGCGGCTGTGGAGACGTGCCCGCCGACACGTCGGGGTGGAGAGGAGGGGGAAGTTGTACCGGGCCGGCCCGGGAGCAGGGAAGGGCGAAGGGGGTGAGGCGCGGTGGACCGGAACGGGTCGGCACCGTGAGGGAAGCGGAGGCGGGCCCCGCCGCCAGCAGCCGGCCCGCTGCGGCTCCTCCTCACCGGCACAAGCTCTTCGCGCCTATGGCCGCTGTTCGGGATGGAGCTGGTGGCTGGAAACCTGCTTCTAATTTCCATCTCAGTCTATAGATGTTTGGGGGTTTTGTTACAGACATCCTTCCCTGGCTTTTCCTTCCCCATTTCCTGTATTTACATACCCAATTCCCCCTCGCTTTGTTAAGTTACATAAGCTAAACCTTTCCAGTCTTGCATGATGCAAGCTCTGCTCTGGCCTTTGGGAGGTCCGTTCTGTGAGACTCCCAGTTTGAATGCTTTTTCTCTTGAGAGAGGCTGCTGCGTGGAGTGTTTTAGTCTTCTCAGTGATGCCTCAACCACCAACACTAATGTTTCCCTGTCATTACTGGAAATACCATGACTGGACTCATCTTTTTCACAGTCACACCACACTGTCAGCTCCCTATCACCCTGTGGTTGGTTAGTAAAGTCAAATCCTCCTCCTCATCACTTATTTCTTGCTAGGATACCAACAAAAAGCAAAAAATATTATTTCCTGGATTCCCAAAGTTTCAATTTTATATTATGCCACAGGGTTGTCCCACAAAACTGGCCTTTAGTAAACTCATGCTACCTTTTATCCCTTTATTCATTGAATTTCATGTTTGTAGTAAACTTTTATTCACAAGTTTTCCTGAAGAACTGCACAGACATCAAAAGCACAGGCCCAAACTGCTTCCACCATGGCTCACTTCTTAAATACTTGCTGTTCTTTGGTCCTGTGCTAATGCCTCCAAGTCAGTAAATTTACTTAAAATCTTTGCACCTGGATTTGTGGTTTACTGTGCCTTGGGATTCTGGGATTGAGAATGTCTGGCTCCTCCAGTTGGAGCACAGTAGACTCTGAGTTTTGCATGCCAGCTGGCAGTGTTCATTTATTCTCTTGTAGCCATTTCTCCCTTCTGCCCCTCCTCTTAGGCATCCTGTCTTTTCCCCATGGATTAACATACTCATCCTTAATGAAAATCGGGGAAGCATTCACTTAATCTTGTGTGAGTAGCTGGATTACCTTTATTTTCCCATTCTTGTTTTACAGTGATCTTCTCTTCTCTTCTCTTCTCTTCTCTTCTCTTCTCTTCTCTTCTCTTCTCTTCTCTTCTCTTCTCTTCTCTTCTCTTCTCTTCTCTTCTCTTCTCTTCTCTTCTCTTCTCTTCTCTTCTCTTCTCTTCTCTTCTCTTCTCTTCTCTTTCTCTTCTCACTGTGGTACCTTTGTGTTGTTTATCTTAGTTTATTTGCGAATCTAACTCTAGCTGATTTTTGGCAATATCTATTCACGGCTTCCAGGATGTACTTCCTTTTTGAGATGCTTATGTTGCTATGGCAGAAGGCCTTACTAATTAATGCTTTACAACTGAAGGAATTTTCTGCTGCTGTTCAAGGCACTCTAACACCTTGTTACAGACCATCCCAGTGACAATTCCCTTCTGCTGTGGTAATTTAACAGGAATGATAGTCCAAAGCCTCAGCATTTCTTTGACAGTCCATTGGAAAAACAAAAGAAACAAAAAACACAGATGAGAAAACACCTAAACAATGCTTCAAACACAGAATAAGGAAATTTGCATGAAACAAGTCAGAAAAATACAAAATTTTGGTTCTTATTATGCAGACTAGTACTTCTGCCAGAGGAGATTAAATAGAATGACCTATCGGTTGCAAAACTACATGTGCTTTGTTCCTTGCTGCTGCTTGAGGAATGAGTGATGCTTGAGAGATGTGTCATGTCAGAGGAGACCGGGAGCTAAGGAAGGGAAAGTGCGGGTAGATGCTGAGTAGGCCTAATGCCGCATGAATGCATAATAAAAGGAAACCGTATAATGTAGTTCTGTCGTTCTGCATTATGCTGGGTTCACTGAGCATCTTGTTCTACCAGAGGTCTCAAGGATGGATTAGGAAGTTTAGTTCTGCATCCCAGGAATCTGTATTTACAATGGCTTTGTATGAATGGGACTAAACATCTCATCCAGAGTTTGGGTTCCAGACATCTGGCAGGACAGAAAATGAACATTTGACAGGAATGAAGACGAAGAAGAAATATTTTCTCCCTATAAAAATTTTTACTTTTGAAGAGTTTAAATGTAAGATAAGAGGCTTTGAAGACAAGACTGGCTGTATAGATTAATGAGCATTTTAAAAATATGTAACTAATAGAGCAAGTGGTATTTTTCTACCGTCACAGTGAGACCAAGATTCCTAAGAGAAGAATGTTGATATTTTCAGATTGTTCTTATCCTGTGGCTCAGACAAAATAAAATTGGACATGATTTTCAGGGTATAAGTTCCAATAAAGTCTTTGCTTCCTTATGTTTTTGTCACTCATTACTGAGAACAGAACCAAGACCAAATCTCTGTTATTTATAACATAAGGCATCAGGTTGTTCTTAGCTGTCTGGTGCCTATTTAGATACCAGAGGTCCTATCTTTAGTAGAGTAGGCTAAAACAAGCTAACTAGAATGTTTCTAAACCATCCTGGTCCCAACATGTCCTTGATGATGATAAGCAGATCAGAAGCCTTGTTTTGTTAAAAAATAGTGTCAGCTTTTAATAAGCCACTGTTAATTCACCTGGGTTACAAAACTGAGAAGAAGGCTGCGACTGCCAAATTTTTGCTTTTATGTGTCCTTTGTGATCTTAGCAGCAGCAGTAGATGCTCAGGAGGAAAGCAGTCATCTGGCATGACTGGCGTTGATTTTCTGCCTCAGAGAGCTTCAATCAGGGAAGGCTCAGAACAACACAAACAGAATGAGGTGAGCAAATTAAGGGCGTTTTTCTTGCGTTTGGAAGATGGAGGCCAGCTCTGTTTGGATTTCCTTTAAGTGATTGGCTTTGATTGTAGGGATGGGCCCAACTTTCCTCACTTGCATACATCAGGAGTTTTAGTCTTCCTGTTCTTTTTCTGCTGCTGCCTTTCATTGCAGTAGCGGGAGGTGGTGTTGATAGAGTGATGGGAATGTTTGAAATGTGGCAGGGTCTCTCCAGGGAAGCTTGACCCTTCCTCAGCCTGCTTGCCCTTTTTTCCATATTAGCTTTCACAGATTAAACATGAAAAACAAAGCAATAGGAATTGCTGAATGTGGAAATATTTATACTTTCATTCTAGGAGTTGCAAGCGGAGCCTTTCCACTGGCCTCAGGTGGCATTTGATCAGCCTTTGGTTGATAACAAACAATGCCACATTCTTATTACACAATGTGTTTGTCTTTAAACTATGATATACTGATTAAATTTTTATCACAAAAATAAAGCCCAGAGACAGTTATACAAGGTGAGTTCAATGTGTGCATCTGGCTATTTTCAATAAAACACAAAGTGTTAGTAAATTTCTCTCCATTTTGTTAATATGCAAGAGGTTTTACATGGTGATATTTAATTTCTACAGTTGCCATTTGCTCAGGTCCTGGCTCATGACAGACTAAGTCAAATCTGATGTTGCTGCTGGCGTGAATAATGATACCAAACCATGACCTGCACATATTTGCTGTATGAGCTACAGCTCAGCTAGGAGGTTAGCAGTAACCCAAAGCCACCGCTGATGCTGTCTGGCCCTGGAAAGGTCAGTGGAATCTCTCCACTCTACCTGAGATTTGATGTCTAATTTGCCCCTAAAATCAGAAGTGTTATTCCCAGCATGATCAGTCCTGCTTTTGCTCTGCAAAGCTCAAGGGCTTTGCTTTCATATGACGTCAGTGTGTGAGGGAGAGACCTGGCAATAGACATAGCTACATCATGTTCCTGTCTTGTCTTACCCTTGGATTTATTCTGAGACCTGAAAAACTTCTTCCAGCTTTAATGGCTTCATTTCTCCTTTGTAAAGTGGGAAGGGTCTTTATCTACCAACCTGATGGGGGTACTGGAGGGATTAGTTAACTATGAAACACTTCAGCTTCATAAAGCAAAATGAAAATGATGGAGGTTCTTTACCTAAATCAGAGAGGCCTGGACCCCAAACTGGAGTAGCCTGGCACCAAAAGTTTGGCATACTCTGCTAAATTGTCAACATCAGAAAAACCCCTCTAGAGCCAGAATTCTTGCAATTTCAAAATACTTATCAGGGTAAGATACAGGAAGTTGGTTCATACTCCATAAAAATCCATATTTTGTGTTCTTCAAATTTGGACAGTATAGCCACGTCAAATCATTTGAACTGATCTAAGAAAACTAAAAGCTGAAGGATGAGTTTCACCTCAGCTTGCACTAAGGGGTATCTCTGCACATAACTGATTAGCCATGGTCCGTACACCTCCGGGTCCCTCTCCTGGGCTGCTTCCATGCGTGCATGTTACAGTAAGGATGCCGGTATTGCAAAGCTCCGGTGCTTTTGCTGCTTCACACCCTCTTTTTCTTTGCACTGTCATTGTGGGGGAGAGGGAGGGGCTAGCTGGTGCAATTCTCATTTCCTGGTATTTATACACATGTGTTTCTACAATCTATTTTTAAATGTGCACCAGGGTAATATAGGTGGAGACCTGTGTAAAAATTGTCAGTTGTGAAGATCCTGGACTTCCACAATGCCCTTTTGTCAGATCCATGGTTTTGATTGCAAAGTGTTTTCTAGCTGTCATGTTTCAATACGCAGAACTTCCAAGTTACACCAATTTTTCTTTTCCCATTAAAAGGTTGGTCATCTTTGCAAGTACAACAGCAATGGATTATCCATTCAGTATAAAGCTAGATAAAACTATTTCTTGCAATGATTTTCTCAATACAAGCGAAAGAAAACTGTTATTTCTTGCAATAGCTTCCTAAATCATCACGCTAGGTAGCTGGACTAAGCAGAATGTGTGATTTTGTCTTGCTGCTCTAAGGAAATTAATTTACTCATGGAAGCATGAGTCACTCTGCAGGATACGCCAAGCCAAACCCACTCCCTTGATGCAACTCTGAATACTTACTCATTTACTTAGGAACTGCAGGAAATGGGATGCACAGATAAACCACATGGTCAGAGAGAGATGGAAAGGCACTCCCCTGGACAGGGGCTGCTACTCGGTCTTCGCCTAACAAAGTCGCAGAGATCTCAGTTCAGTACCTGCCTCCTGTTGACTGTCAAGAGGAGTGTAATCATTAATGCATCCTTACTGCTGCCTTCTAAACTGGCAGCAGCAGAACTATTAATGTTATCTAACTTGTTCTTGAGTGCCTGGCAGGTTGCAGTAAGTGGAGACTTTCTATAAATTACAGTAAGGAGCTGGAGAGATATGAGAGGAGGCCTGCGGACTGCTGCCACTGCTGCTTGCCAATTCAAGAGGGCAGGCAGGTTCAGCAGCAAAAGGTCAGAGGCAAGTCCCTGCGCCCCATCTGGAGCAGAGACCCCCTTGCCCTTATTTTAATATTCATATTAATTCTGCAACTCTCAGTTTTGATTTCCCCAGGATCCCTTCAGGCCATCTGGGACACACTACATTTAATGACACAATAATATCTCCCCTATGGAGGCAGATACTTTTCTAACATTTCAGACCTTACCTATCTGGTTGACCCTCTGTGTATTCAAAATGATGGCAGGTTATGTATTCTTTCCCATCCAAAAATCACTGTGGCCAAACTTTCATTTCTGTAAATCAAAATTCCAAGTTACATTGCTGGAAACTAACTCAGCATCTCGTGGTTGAGAAGTTACTGGGCCACACAATCACTAGAAAGCTGGGAGTACAACTCAACATTAGAGACACACAGACTTGGTGGAGGAACTTCCTGCCCTGCCTGCTCTACAGAAACAGTGCACAAGAAAGATGTGAATTCATTCCTTTATCTCTTTCATCCATTTAGGAGACGGGAGCATCACAGCTGGGACTCTGCAAAAGGAAGCTCTGACTTTAGCAGCATAAAGTTACAGGGTCAAGGAGGTCCTAGACATTGAAAATAGTTTGATCCGTGTCATCAGGAAGGACATGCTTCAGCATGCAGGATACCTCTCTTCAGAGCTTTCAGTGAAGACATCAGTCCTATAAAGCGTAACTTTTACAGCTCCTGACATCTTCTGGAGCCTGTAACGTATGGGTTAGTTTCTGTAGCTCTTTGTGGGTCCTGCTGGATAAAACCCAGTTCTGTGCCTGGAGTGGAGTGGGCAGGCCAGAGATAATCATATTCTGGTTTTGCAGTGTCATCTGGATGTGACAACAGCCTCACAGTCTATCCCACATGTTGGTGTTCTCCGATAATGCCCAGTGAATATGGAAAATGTGTGAGCCTGCAGATGACTGTAATAAGTGATTATCCATTCCTTGGAGAAGGATGATGAAGTTTAACTTGCAGTTCAACAAATTTAGCAATGTAATGGCAGCAGGCAACCAGCTGCTTTCATTTCAGTCCCCACACCTGGGCCACACCTGAGGCTCTAAAAGAGCTGCAGCTGGGCTGGCTCAGCCCTATGGTAGCAGTCCGGAGGGGTGACTTCGGCTTGTGTTTCAGAGTTGAACTCTTCTGCTGTTCTCAGGTGGGAAAAATAACTTGAATATTTCTGCACAATGTACTCTTCTAGATCTTTATTTCTGTGGTGGTGGTTGTTGGCAGCTCTGTGGGGGATACACAAGTATGAAAGGCAGGTACTGTCCTGAGAGGGTACCAGGCAGAGTGTTTAAATACCATTTATAGCATATGTACTGCCAGCAGGATGTACTGCTGGAGTGGATGTGGAGCTATCCCCCAGGGGAAAGCTGTTGCCTTCTCTCTTCAGATGTTCTGCTCCTTGGGCATTTACATTTTGTTCTGTTTGATTTTATTTTATAAGCAGAAGGCAGCCACAGGAAAGACACACACCATTTCCTTAACGACCAAGTTCTTTTAGTTTGTACTGTTAGGTATTTGTGTCATCATCTGTATGTGCTGTAGCTGTATGTTAGGTGGCTGCTGTGGGCATTCAGTGGCCTGTACGTTCCCCAGACTTGTGGGTTGGTGCTGGAGACCTCATCCTACTCACAGCAAAGCTAGATGTGAGCCCTGTAGTCACATGGAGCTTCAAAGTGTGGCTTGGCAGGAGGACAGCGGTGATTTCTAATCCCTTTCAAGAAATAATTGTTTTTGTGGTCTTTACTTTCTCCTGTCCTTTTCTAAGTGCCCATATTTCACCCATGAAATGCAATACACTGCACCATGACTCAGTACCAAAGGTCTAAAGAGTGGCAGTGATTCCAAAGGAAAATAAAAGTGGATAGAGAGAGCTGCAACCTGCATTGCTAACATGCAATAGTCTTTTGACTCAGCTTCATTGTGCAGCCATGGTGAAATCATTAACACACTTCAAGCAGGTACCAAGCTGAACATCTCTGTTGGAGCACAGCTTCACAGTGCAGGTATTGTACAGACACACAGCAGCTCTCCTCAGCAAGGAGCTCATCAACTGAAGAGACAGAACGAAACAGGGAAGTGAAAGTGGAAGCAGAGTAAGGCAGAATGATTGCCAAAAATGGTGCTTGTCTTAGTATACTGTGTTTTTCAAGAACATTACACAAATACTGACCCTTATCTCTATCAATTAATTCAGTTTTCTTATTTACACTCCAATTTTAAATAGAAAATGAAAGGTGCTGCTTGCCTAGGGTCTGTGAATGAATCATTTTCACAGTGCTAAGCGTGGAGTTTCTGTCTCGTGGACCCTCTGTTCCTGTATTTGGATGAAATTGCACAAGTGTTTAGCAAACATTTGCAGGGCATGGCCTTGTTGTTTCGCAAACTATGGTGAGTCTTGTTTAAGGATGTGGATGTTACCAAAGGGAACAAGCACTGACTTTTAGCTCCTATGGGGAGAATCCTGATACTCACAGAAGCTGTTGATTCTCTAGCTTGGGCCTTATGATAAGAGGAAGAGCAGGCCTGTGTCCTGGGTGGTAAATGCAAGGTATGCCATTTCACACTGGCTGTCTCCAACCTTGTGTTGTTTTTCTTATAACTTTATCCAGATTCAGTTGTATCGCTAGACCATGTGCAGTTCTGGCCTTAAAAGGCAATATCTCAGTGCAGGTACCCTTTTAAAAGATGCCAATATGCTGAAAATGCGAGGTGTTGGGAGATAGTGTCATGGATTCTCTGTGTGTGTGTATGCACGTGTGCACTAGAGCTGGATTTCTGCAGGCTGGGTCTCCCCAACACTTCACCCCCAATATATTCTCAATATCCTTTTTGCTAGTTGTACATAATTTCTGCTTTATACAGTCTATAGTCTGTGTAGGATTCACTGTGTGTTTGTGAAAGATCTTTGCTATTTAATGCTGTGATGTCAGAAGGGAAAAGATACCAGCATGCTTTATCTTTTGCGGACTGTGTGAGGGCAAACGATTTTTGGAGTGGCAACAGGGATGTGCAGTCCCTTGGTCTGCATTAACTCCTTGCTGCATGACAAGCCTTTAGAGTGGCTGCTGGGGCCGCAGGGCTTCCCCATCGCTTCACTCCTGGCCTCTGGCCTGGAGTGTTTGTGGACAGGGCAGTGCCACTTTGGTGGAAGAATGTCAGTATTAGGATTTGTGAGACACAGGACAGACTGGAGCCCAGGTCTCTGACTGCCAGGATGCGACATGGTGCATTTATGTGTTCAGACAGGAGCTAGGTCTGCTGCTTGCTTTATGGAGTTATCATTCTGTGTGTGTGTTTGGCTACTAACCCAGCGTTCCTTCATTTTTAATCTCACCAACTGTTTGTGCCCCCAGAGTGACACAGTAAAGAAATCTGCTTCACTTTGAAACTTCTGGAGCTAAGTAGTATTTCTGTCTCTAGGTTTGGTCTTGAGAAGTGAAGGCATTTGAAGGTACTCAAAAAATTTTGAAAAGTTCTGGATTATGGATATGTCCTTATTATTTTTCCTCTTTGTATATGTTTAGTCATAATGTTGAACATACATTCCTTGGGTAATAATCTAAGTCTTGCATCCCCTTTTAAAATATGCTCCCTTGCAATGACAACATCTGGAGATTTGGACAGGGTGTTAGTTTATGGAGAGAATTAAAATAATAGTAATAAAAAAATAATCCCTGTAACATTTCATATCTCTTAGGCAAAGGTTACCAAGGGCCAGTTAGTTCAGTGCATGACCTCTGTAAGAGTTCTTAGGCGTATAAGAGCAGCCAAAAATAGCTCCTTGGAAGGTCAGGGAAGGCATCTTTCTGCATGTGGATAGCTTTGCATTTCTGACCTGAAACATCTATATGTCTTGTGGTAAGCAAGCAAGAATAGATGGAAAGAAAAGAGAATACCAAAATGGACTTGGAGGGCAGCCAGAGCCTGTGTAACATGTTCCTTATTCATATGAGCCTGTACAAACTGCTGCCAGCCTTGGAGATTTTTCCATACATGAAATGGAGAAAGCCTGCATTAACTGCTAAACCATGCTTCAGAGTCAGCCTAGTCAAACAAAGGCTGGATTCAAAGTGTCAATAGGTGGAAAAGAGCAAGAGGGACCCTTATGTTTTAAAATGGAGACACAGGCTCACATCCAAGTGATTTAAGCTTCTGACTAGCCCTGGAGTCTGAAAGAAATTTCAGCTTGTCAGACCGAATGTTCTTTTTCTTTTGATATCTGCATGCCGAGACAGAGTTTACGAGAAGCTTTTATAGCAAATGCCAAATTCAGAGTCACCGCAGAACACTTTAATTATTGAATAGGCAAGAGCTAATGTGAGAGGGAAAGGCTCTGTGTTCCTCTGCATATTAATCTCCCCCCCGCCCCTTCCTGCCCAAATCCCCTTGGTTAATCAGGTTATGTTTGCCCTATTTCTCTCAGGGAGCAAGCAGGATGTGGTGTTGCTAGAAATGGAGGAAGGGAAGGAGGAGAAGGGCATGATGAAAGCAAGAGTGGGTTGAGGATGCTCCAGAAATGAAAGCTGCGCTTTGGCAGGGTTCCTGAGATCACAGCAGGATGCCTTCGGGCTGTGGGATGTCTCTGTGACCTGCCACCCTTGCTGACATACATCATCTCACACCCCAGGCCGTGTGCCAGCGGACAGCGAAGGCAGCTTGCCTGTCTGGAGGCACCGGTGGTCTCTGTGGCCAACAGCTCCCTCCCCAAACACCCACTCAACAGACTGTTTCAGCGAAGAGCCCCTGGGAGGGAGTAACTGATGTCCCTGGGGGAACACACGCTGCCTGACATTTGCTGAAGCACAGTGGTTAATTCTGGGGGGGCGGCGCATGTGCATACACACATACACAGACATCCAGAGCTGTATGTGCTGCATGCTTTTGTGCAGTCATACGGCCTTTAATTCCTGCTGCACTCGTCCTCTTGGGTATGTGGCTGCAAGCCACAGAAAAATAGCACAGATGTGCCCATCAGAATGAAATGCAGCTGTGAGAAGCAGGGAGACAGCACACACAGAGGCAGCACCGCTGACCTGTGTGCTGGTGAATCTAAATTTCCTTTAAGTCTGGTAATCCTGGAATTTAGCTGCAAGTGTGCTCAGATTTGGGGGGTACTTCATATAGGTGCATGCCTTGGAAATGCGCTTATCTCCAATCATAATGGGCAATACCAGGCTGGGAGACTGAGGTCCAAAGCTCTTTTGTGACCAGTGTCTAAACCCAAAGCTTGCAGCTGAAACCATTCCTGAAATGTGAAAAATTGCTTGTTCTGAGGTCTGGGTCTGAGCAGGCTTAGGAGAATAAGGGTAAGCCTTGATGGGAGAATTAAGTGCAGTGATTTAGGTGATTTTGGGAGCGTGGCAAATAATTCAGAAGGATGTAGATCTGCAGGTCTGCACCTGCATTCTGTGTTTTGGGGTTGAATTTATCCAAAAGCTCAAACCTTCCTAGACCAAATCATGAAGCTTCAGGGAGTTTATACGTAACCCTGCTTCTCTAACGTTCTGATCCGGGCTCAGGATCAATTGAATGTCAGCCTGTGCTTGTGTTTCAGTTTTGCCAGGAAGTGCCAAGCCACACAAGCATTGCCTAATTCAGCCTTGTGTGCCAGCTTCTTTGCTCGGATCATGGTGCATTGTTTTGAGACATGTATTAGAAGAGATTTTTAGCACCCTTCTTTTTTAACAGCATGGATCAGAAACATTTTTGTAGCTCAAAGCCGGGTGAATTCTAAGACATTCTTCCAAAAGCATAAGCGTTGGTAAATGCAGACCTGAGCTAGTAAATCCTGGAGCCGTGACATGATTTTACATGTTCTCCAGCACAGAGCAGAGATAACTGACTGGCCACAGACTCCTGTTCCCGCAAGAATGCAGACAGGCAGGAAATAAACCACCAGAAACCATTCCTTGGTAGGTGAGAGCTCTGGAAAAAGCAAGGTGTAGCAAGCCCTGGGCTGCAGCAGGGCCAGGCCTCGCAGGTGCCGACAAGCCACGTGGGGATCCTGGATGCCTTGTTCCTGCTGCGCAGTGCTTGCTGGCAAGTGCGTGTTGTGGTGCATGTTCAGAACTTGCCGATGCCCCAGCATGGTGTGTGCTGCCATGGCCTGGTTGCTTGTCACTGTAAGATGGTGGCCAGCGTGGTCCGTCACGGGGGCTTTGCCGTGCTTGGGCCTCCTCTGTGCACTCCCACTTTGCAGCAGTGAAGAGCAGGAAGGCTGAGCTGCTCCACAGAGCTGCTGTTTGGTTTAACTGCAGTCAGCGGGAGGGGATGGTCACAGCATCCCCCTGCCCTGCAAGAGCGACAGGTGATGGGGTGTGTGCGTGCGGGAGTGAGGGGGGAGAGCTGAGCTGCGTGATGAGCTGAGCGCTTCGCTTCCAACCTGTGCTAGGTAGGAGTCTGCCTTGCCAGCCTGGGCGTGGGAGTGCTGCCAGAGCAGATGGCTAGCAGCCCTCTTGCTGCAGGGTTAGCCAGCTCATGGGGAGCTGCCAGTTTTGTGCAGGGCATCCTGCCTTTTGGAGGAGGAGGGTGGTGTGTGATGTGGCAGCCTGGAGGGGCTCACCCAAACATGGAGGAGTCTATGTCTGAGCAACAGCATGAGATCTGTCTCATAAATTGTTTGCAGGTTAACAGGAGGCTTTCCTACACCTCTCTGATACTGCCAGGTAAAAAGCTGTCAACTGCACAAATATATACATAAATCTCATCTTCTCCCCAACCTCCCCCAGACTAGACTTAGTCTCCCAGAGTTATGTGACTGACTTAAAAATTCAGAATTTACCATCTGGTGTACTTCTAATTGTCTTTTTGCCTTCCAAAACCTTAATTCCCATTTTCAAGCTTCTTTTTTTATAAGCCAGGAACTGGTTTTGTGTGTTAAGAGTCTCAGGACTCCAGAAAGTGGAGCTTTAAGGAAAGCTGCAGTGGTTGCTCACATCAGTAGCTCTGAAAGAAAGATGAGAGGCAAAAACCTTAGCTGTGAAGGTGGGGCAGGAGGCAAGGCTGAAACAGTGGCTCCATTGTTTGACTTTTGCTGTAGCTGGTGGGTATGGCTGCATGTCCCAGGGAGTTGTGTACCACAAATAGATGGCTCATGGTGTGCACAGCAATCGGATCACAAGATAATTACTGGACCAGTGGGAGAGGCATGCAAGCAGTGTAGGTTGTTAAAAAAAAAAAAAAAAAACCACCACACTAAATTTAAAGTTCAGAAATCTGCTCCTATGATCTGGTTTTAGATGAGAAAGAAACAGAAGGTTTAGAGATGAAGAATCTTGAGAATATCTGCCTCCATTTTAATTGTTGATAATGATTTTGATAGGGCCAGTGGCTATACTGAGTTCTGCTCCCAAACATTTAAGTTTTTAACCATTTAAGCCATTAGGCATTTAATGCATTGAAGGTCTGAATCTGCAGAAAGTACTGGTACAAAACGCCCATTAAGTCAGGGCACTAAAAAAACCCCAATCTTTAGAAACATTGATATGACAGCATGGGATGAATTTGGCCCACAGAGTTCTGCACAAGATCCGTAGGGCTGGAGCTCCTTGACTAATAGAGATAAAATAATTCTAATCTAAAACCTCTCATCCTTTCCCATGCTGTCTGCTGAACATATGACATAGAATTTGGGGAGTGAGGAATAAAATGTTAGGATTTTAAAGTGTAACAGATATTAGTGTCTCAGGCTTATGTGCAATTTGAGGTATCCTACAGAGATCAGGTTCTTGGAAGTTGGATACTTCATGTCTGGACAACCAGTATTTCCTCTAAATACAGCCTTTTTAAGCTGTTGCACAGTGTTTCTTTGAAGTTTATTGTCCCTGGATTGACTTAATCGGTCTGGAAACCTTGAGCAGAGCAATAAACTGATATTTTAATATGGAATCTTGAATGTAGGTGTGTCATAAAGTTGTTAGATGCTTAATATTGACTGATACATTAAATAGTTTGTTGCATTTCTAGTACTTAGGATGCAAGTGGCTTGCTTGTCATAAAGCAGCTTTGAGAAATTATTTATGTGCCAAGTGGAAACAAATTACTTTTCATATTTGTATCTTTTTGAGAGTATAGCACCTTCTAGTTTCTCTGAAACAAGCATAATCACTGCTATCTCCTTTCGTAAAGAAATGTGAAAATGAAGACTTGTTTTCCAAAAAGTATTGATGACCTGCCCAAATTACCTGAAAATGTCTGTAATCTCAGCCTTGTACCTGGACTAAAGATGTCCTTAAAGGCCTGTTGTAAAAATGGTTGCGCAAGGCTTTTAATAGGGACATCAGTTTGAACTTTGTGCTGACACCATTTCCTGGTGCAAATAAATAAAGGGGAGATAAAAACAACATACCCAAAAGTAAGGTCAACCACTGGACTCTGGACTGCTTGATATAGTGGCTGCAAACATGCAAAAAATATTTAAGGGTTAAAAAATGTTTACTTTTGCAATTCTTCTATGAACTTTATACACCTAGTGAGCCTGAGGGCTATTCTGGGAGATGCTCAGAAAGGCCACCATCCATGTAGTAGTGGCACTTCCACTAGGGCTCCTTCCATAGTCAACCAAGAGAAATCATTCCATGGATTCATCCTCTGGAAGAGCTGAAATTGGTCTCTCTTCTCCTTGGATGGGTTTTAACTGCTGTGGTTTTGAAGACCCTTAGGGATGTGTGTGTGGATCCTTGCACTGCATATGGAGGACAAGCTTGCTTTACCTGAGACTTCTTGCCCATCTCTTACAATTAACCTGTGAACCTTCAGTGGTCACAGACATGACTCCTCTGCAGCCATGGTTTTATATTCCATGAGAGTGAGAAGGAACCCAGCTTTGACAAGCTGAAGTTAGCCTTTGTCAGTATTCTTCCTACTTCTCATCTCATCCGCTCCATCTGCTATTGCGTATCCTGAAGTCAGCAACAATTTAAATAAAAAAGTTAGCTAATCCCTCTGGGACATCTTGCTGAAAAACAAACCTCTGTCAGTGACCTAGATCCAGTCAAGTTTTGAATTATTTAGATCACATCTTGCAGATAATGCAGAAAACTGTTGGGAGAAGGCACTCAATTTTAGGCTGAAGTAGGTAATGCTCTCTTTTCTTTAGAAAGTTTGATGCTGACTAGGGACAGTTGAACTGCTGTCTTTGACCACTAGTACTGCCCTTTTGATTACATAAATGTTCTTAACAGTTGATGGTAATCTTGGGAAATGACACATCTAAAATGTTGACCCTGTTTGGGTTTTTTCCTCATGCAGCTGTTTGGCAGGTGCAGATTCCAAAGCAGCTGTACAGGCTGGGTGTGCAGCTGGCAAGGTTTGGGCCCTGGGCTACCCGGTTAGGCTCTTGTCAAGCAAAGTCAGTGGGAGGGATGGCCCCAGGGCTTGATTTTTAAAGAACCAATAAGTATTTTAATCCTGCCGCGTCCAGTGAGAGTTAAACGCGTGAATACTTGGTTATAGACTGTACCAGATAGGTGGGGGAGCTGCAGAGCTTGTGGCTCTAGCTGACAGCACTGCTGTCTGGACATGCCATATGGCTCTCACTGCCACCAGTATCTATAGGCCTCCTACAAAGCATGTGCTGCTGCAGCATGGCATTTTTTTACACCTAGTCCTTTAAAAAGGACAGAGCTGTCATTGTGTTAGTGAGCTGAAAATGAGTAATACAAAATATGTGTCCAGTTTTATCAATGTGAGTTACTGCAGCTAGTCCAATGCTTCCTGGTGCTGTGGTAGGAACAAATTCAGGCAGGAGCTTGCCCTGTTGCTGCTGGGAAGAGAAACCAGAAATGGGGCTGAGCAGTGCAGCGTTGGAGTTTGGAGCCTGGCTTTTGTTTTGAGATCATCCTTTAAAGGAATTAAAGACATTTCTTAGTCTGGCAGTAGTGCTTGGCATTGAGATTTGCACGGGGCTGTGGCCAGCTGTGTCTGCATTAACAAACTGTGTGCAATAAATGCGGTCAGATACTGAGCAAACAGTTGATGCTAAGGACCTGACATCCACTTTGTGTGCTGGAGGTTTTACTTCTGGCTAATTCCAGTCTAGTGCTGTGGACTGACACCCACTAGCGATCGGAGTTCATGTCTGGTGTAGTTTCAGACCAGGGAAATCTGTCTGCATGCTGAGACTGCCTCGTCATCTGAACCAAAGCTCAGTAACCAAGAATGCTTGGGAGATTTTGCTTTAAGAGTTTGTTCGTGATGTGAATAAAATGCCAGTATAGCTTCACCCACTACCCAGGAGCTCCGGGCTGTGTTGTGTAACACAGCAATGTGTGCTTTAGGGGTGCCTAATTATAGCATCAGATTCCGACACGAGGAAATGGAATGAAGCTGCGTCAGGGGAAGCTCAGGCTGGACATTAGGAAAAGGCTCTTCACTGAGAGGGTGGTTAGTCCCTGGCACAGGCTCCCCCGGGGAGTGGTCACAGCACCAACCCTGTCAGAGTTCAAGGACTGTCTGGACAACATTCTTAGTCATATGGTTTGGTTTTAAGTAGCCCTGCAAGGAGCAGGGAGTTGGACTTGGTGATCCTTATGGGTCCCTTCCAACTTGATAGATTCTGTGATTTCAGATAGCTCAATATTTATCATTTAAAAGGGGCGTATGTTTTGGGGAGAGTAATGATGAAATAATGAAACTTGAACTTCAGCAGTAGCATGAGTGCAGAGGCAGCAAAGCTGCCTTACTGCTGGCTGTCTCTCCAGCCTGTGCGCTGGTGGGCAGCGTTTCTTGCTGGTGCCCAGCGATTGTGGCTGTGAAGGAAGTGGAGTGGTTTTGCATAAACAGGAGAGAAAACTGTGAGCCAGGGCTGGAGCAGAGAGGCATTCTTGCAGGGGCAGAGCACAAAATGTCAGCCTCTGTAGAGTTTTCTGGGCATGGCCATGCTGTGTCCCATAGGATTAAATAGGAGTCTGACTAGGACAGAAACAAAACTGATTGCTGCTTCTGCTCATTTTTGTGAGCTTTTCCCCCTGATTTCTGTGAGCTTTCCTGTGGTGGAAAAAGCTTTGGGTAGTCCTACTTAGAGACATGAAGCATGATGCTCCTATCCCGTGAGCTGCAGTTTAACCATGGATTGAAGCAAGTTGACAGGAAATCAGCCACTGAGTTGTAACATGAAGCTTCTCTATCCCATGCTGCTTCTAATGGAAGATTTCCTGGTCAGTCAGGTTTACTGCTATTGAGAGTGCCACATGGAGCGCTTCTGCGGACAAAGATTTCTTTGAGCAAAGGATAAGTTAGAGCCCTCACGCCTGCTGGCAGGGACCTGGTTCTGGCTGCCTGATGCCACCTGCAGCCTGTGTCTTGTGGAGAGCACCAAGCCTCCAAAGCTGCCCTTGCCAGAGCCAGATCCAAACCAGTAACGGGCTGCAAAAGGCACTGTTAGGTGCTGCCCACGGCGCTGCAGAGCCCCCGGGAGCGGGGGCTGCGTACGTGAGTGCGGGTGTCGCAGAGCTGTGGGGGGCTGCACCCCGTGGTGCCCGCCGAGAGGCAGGCGGGGGGCTGCATGTCACGCCAGCATCGCTCGCTCTTCCTGCTTGCGTGCCTGCCTCCTAGGAACACGCTATTTCTGAATGTAGGACAGCGCTGCCTAAGCCTGTGTCATTCTTTGCTTGGGTACAGCAAACAGCTGCAGGGCGGAGGGGCCTAGTTTTGCACTCAGATGGCGTGATGTGGTGAACTTCCTGGGAAGTAGCTCGGCACAGTGAGAGGGGTTTTTTCTGGCTGGTCTCAAAATGTAGTCAAGCAGTTACTGACCCCCATGGAGACTGGGCTGTGCCTTTAGGTCACCTCTGCTTCCATCCCAGGTGGCAGAGAAACTAGCTGTCTCTTCTGTGCCTCCTCCCAGGCTTTGTACGTTGAGATGAAGAGCCTGAGATACGAGTCTGGGGGTTGGCAATGCTTTGTCCCAGCTCTCATCCAGCTTGGGCACGACAGGGAGCTCTCAGGGAGGGATCCTGTGCAAGGCTGTGTGGGAAAGTAGCCTTGGAAACCAGGCTGCCTGCACTTAACGGGGTGGGGGGGGGGCGGTTAGGGGCCAAGGCCAGGCTCTGCCAACCACGCTGCCACTCATCCAGCCTCATGGTTCCCCCAGGGCTGGTAGCCCTGAGGCCATGTTCCCATCCTTGTCCCATAAAGGGCAATTGCTTCTGCAGGAAGGCTGGGGGAGCAGAGAGGTGACAGAGCAGCATGTCCCTTTGCCTGCTGGTACAGCAGAGTAGGAGCCAGATGTCATTACCTGGATGACTGTCATGGTATTATCCAAGCAGGGGCTGGGAATCACCAGCACCAGTGAATCTGGAGCTGGTAAGGGAATGGACACTGGCTTTTAGGGGGGGTTGTTTTTTTTCTGCCCCTCATATGCTTTGGTGTGAAGGGTGCTTGGCAGCGAGTCAGCCTGTCAGTGATGTGGCTTGGTGTGTCTGGGAAGTGAGGTTTGAACTTGCTGTTGATGGAGCCTCTCTTCATGAGAGAGAGATCAGCACCAAGGGAACTGCTGGCAGTCTCTGACTGCTTTCCAGCTGGGTCTGGCTGTGACCTGGGATCATCCACCTTTCTAGAACTAAAATCCACCTGTCTTCTCTGATGTAAGGTCTAGAAATTGTAACTAGTAACTCTGAATGACATGAAGTACTTGGTGGGGCGGGAGCATGATGAAGAGGAGGGATTCCACCCCCACCCCACCCCCCCAGGAAAAATACTGCTCCTGGAGAAAAACGGATCTTAAATCCCTGGATAGAGATGCCCATTACTTTAGCTGAATAGGGCCTCATTTAAGGATTGGGGGACAGCTGGTTCTTACTCTGGTTTATCATGCTGGTGTGTTGGTGTTTACCGAGTCTAAAGTAGTGGTTATCACCTGAGAGTGGTTATCACAAAATCTAGTAGTAACTTCTGTGTTAGTCTTTGGACTGTTGTATATGTTTGCTTTTGTTACGGTAAGTTGAGGAGCTCTGTGCAAGGGAGTGGCAAGTCATGAAGAAAGACCGTTTAATTTCTGCAGCACCCAGGATCCCAGTCCAAGACGGAGGTCCCTAAAGCAGCACTCCACTGTCTGCTGTAAACCAGCACAAGCCTGTTTGGGAGCTGGTGACAGAATTTCACATAGGAAATGTGGCATTTTTGTGAATTGAAGTTAGCCAGAGGGCTGGAGAGGAGATTATCTGATCTCTCCTGAGTTTTCAATAGCTCCCAGTGTGCTTTTGAGCAATGTAAATTCTAAATTATGGTAGCACCCCTACTTGAAGTGCATTTGGAGTCCAACTGAGCTTTCTTTCCTGTCCCTTTTTTGAGGGACTGCTTGCTTTCCCTGTAACTGCCCCCTTGCTGTCCACATCTGGCCCATGCAGAACAGTGCCATGCTCAGCATGTAAACCCTGGAGATTCTTAGACAGGAGAGGTGCTAGTGAGACAGACAAGCCTTGGGAGTCTGAGTGAGCTCACTCCTTATGGGTGGTCTTTATCAGCCGCTCTTTTAGTTTGGTAGTTGGCATTTGCTGTAGCTCCTTAAATTACTCATGAGATCTCTGTCTGAATTCCACCACTTTCAACCAGGCAGCTGGCTCCTTGTATTGCAGTTTCAATACTTGGTGTGTTTGGTACCATGTTCACCTTAACAGCACCAACCACCACACTCCTGAAATTCTCATTGTTTGGAATCACAGCAGGGTGTGCACAAGCCAGGTTTTATGGAGCAATTTGGTCACCTGGAGGATTAGGAAGGCAGAAAGCCTTTGAGGGTGTAATTTCCTGAGCTCAGCAGGGTTGCAGGGCAAAAGGAAGCATTCTGCTTTTGGTGACATAGCATCTCCATACAGAGCTTGAGGGCACCTAGGTGCCTGTGCCGCACTGCTGTAAAGCATTTTTCATAGCGACATGCTTTGTGTGGCCTGTTCTTGCAGAACAGGATGCTTGGTGCTTGCCAGCTGGGATATCTGCTGTCTGGTGTTCCGGCCGTGCAATCTTTGCCCCTGTCGAGTGCACACCCAGCAAAACCAACCAGCCTGATGGCAGTGTCCCTCCTTGTCCCTCGCTGCTGCTGTTTCACCTGATGATCAGCTCGTGCCCGGAAAGGGAGGGGAGCATGGTGCCTGCACAGGTAGTGGGCAGGGAAGCCATGCCCAGGCTCAGGGGTTGCCAGTTAGGAAGCACGTGGCTTTACAACCTGGTGCTTATTTCCTTAACATACTATCTGCAGAAGTAGGGCAAAGGTAGACAGGGGAGTGCTTACAGGGAAGTGGCTACCATGGGGCTGTTGCATCTGTGTTAGTTCTGATCATGGGACATGCTCTATGTCAAATAAAGTTATTATCAGCACTCTTTTATCTGGATCAGCGTGTCAGCTGTAGGTGGGGAGGCTGCAGGTTAGGCCAGGGAGGAAGTGAACATGCTGCTGTGATTCATGTGACAGGCTGGAAGTCCCACCCGAGGCAAACACTCCCTGTGCGGTACCTAGAAAGAGGCAGCTCCTGCCCCAGAAAGTCTGGTCATCTTTGGCCAATTCCCAAAGTGTTTGGGCCTTGTCTTTTTAACAGACGCTTAAGCTTAGGTAGGCTCAAATCCTTCCTTCTTTTCTCTGCAGCTTGCAGTTGGGGTCTTGTTGAGGATGCAGACTGATAGTTGCAGTGTAGAAAAGGGAGGATACAAGTGTTGCCAAGAGCAGGACAACACTTTCCCTTATGGTTTAGGGGATGAAATGCACAGCTGGGAGTGCACATAGACTGTGTTGGCAGCTGAGTTGCGGGGAGGTTATACAGAAGGATCTGGGATCCCCAGGCTACAAGGCATGGTGTCAGTGTGGTAAAGCCAGCGTTGTGCCAAAGAGGTGATGGGCAGGCATGTGGGTGAGCACAGAAGGTAGGGGTGCGCTCAAGGAGGGTGGTGTGTGGCAGTGGGGGATGTCAGCAGTGCTCAAGGATGCTTCTGCTGGGTGCAGTAATTGTAATAAAGTTTGTCACATTGCATCCATGAATGAACACTGGTTGTAAGGGGATGGAGTGGGGATGTGCAGGTGCTGACGCTCTAGAGAACAAAACTGTCCAGGTTTAACTGGTGTTTGGTGGGGGAGTGCCTTTCAAAGCTTCAGATTTAATTTGTGGTTTGTGAGGGCTGTGGGTGAGGTAATAACAAAGCAACCTCGTTAAAGGGGATCTTAGCGGGCAGGGAGGACAGGGTCTGTGTAAGTCCAAGACATTTTTTCCTTGGGGATATGCTGGCACCTGAACTACTGGAGTAGTTTGGCTTTACCAGAATGAAGGGTGTGGACTTTTGTGGGGGGAGGAAGACCAGAGGGCTGTCAGGTTTTGGAGGGGATGGGGATGTTAATTGTGTGGGAAACACAGCAGCTGAGGACACAGGGGCTGGAAAATGCAGGCGAAAGGCTGCATTCCTGAAGGTGTCTTTCACGTCACTGTTGTGGCACTCTGCCACCTGCTGTGATCCTAAAGCTGCCTGGAGGGCAGAATAGAGGTGAACGGGCACTGTGTGGCCTGGCAGAACCAGGGCTGCAAACACACTGAGCTCCCTCGGTGAGCCAGTGGGGCTGCCTGCGGGGCACAGAGGCATCTGGGCTCTGGTCTGTGCCCTCGAGCGGGCACTGCGCTCTCCAGCCAAACTGCTGCTTCAGTCTGATCAACCACCCTGGCTGCATCTCGCACCTCTGGGGTGCACCTCTGGGAGTGTGGTGCACTCCGGGAGAGTGGTGAATTTGCTTGCTCAGTGTTACAGACAAGGACTTGGGTATCTTTTGGGGAGATGACGTGTTCAGAGGTAGCTGAGGGGAAATGCAGCGTCCTGAAAAAGCTCTGGGAGATTGCGTTAGGGAATTTAACAGTTCCCTGGGCTTTAAACTACTGCAGGAGCACATCTGCCATTAGTTACCAGGGTCAGTTGTGGAGGATGAACATTAGCTCACCAGTGATGTCTGCCTGCTGTTCAAACTGCAGTTGCTGTGTTCTGTTTGGATCATGCTCCAGCTCTTGCTGCAAGGTAAAGGGAGAGCTTGGAAACAGGTTCAGGGTATCGTGGCTCACACGCAGAAACTGGGTTGCAATACAAAAGCTCCAAAGCCACTTAATACACTGCCTGCAGATAGCAGGGATACTTGGGTAGGCTCTTCTCTTAAGGAAGGAAAACAGGATGGATAATGGAAAACCAGATCTTAAGTTGTCACCTCCCCTGCTTACACAAGTGACTTTCTGGATAAAGCAGCTGTTGGATAGAAGTTTTGGAAAGTATAAGGTAAGCTTTCTAGCTAATAACAGTACCTCACGATAGAAGTTGTAAGGATGTAGTTACAATATAAATAAGGGAAAATAGTTGTAGCTGTAAAAGAGCATCTTCAAGCGGGGGTGAGGAAAGTTACCCATCTGGGAAAGCACGGGGCCTTGGTCAGTGCTTTGTCACATTAGGAAGCTGAAGATCACAGTCTGGAGAGCTGCTCTGTGAGCATGCAAGAAACGACTTGTAGGAATGGCTCCAGTGGAAAGATGTCGCTTCCCATCCTTGACTGGGGTAGAGCTCTTGTTGAGAGAGAACAGCCCAGCCTTTTTTTGTGGTACATCTAAGTATTTTTATCTGCTGAAAATCACAGGCTACAACTAAGCTGAGCCAGACTTGTGTTAATATCTGCTTTAAGTTATCCTTTCTCCATTACCAGCAAAGCTTGGATTTGAATGGCTGACAAAGCAGCCTGTGCAGCTCTCCTGAACCAACAGCTGCTGGCTCAATATATGGAACAAGCAGAGCATTGCTAATCCCTGGAGACTTAAACTGGCTTTGGTATGATCAGGAACAGAGGGACAGTAGCACTAGTAGTGGTGTAGACTCCCTGTGTGGCAGAAAAAGTTCTCAACCCCTAAAAATGAAATAATTTGACAGTAACTGTATTGTAACCCTTTTGCTCCTGACCTCTTCTACCAGCATGAAGGGACAGCTGAGCTAGCGCTGTACACAGCTCTCACCTTAGACCTGAATGGAGCCTGTTTGGGATTTAATTGAACATCAGAAAACACAGCCTAAGCATTAGAGAAGACTTGACTTTAGAATTCAGTAGGGTTTATTCTACAAATCTTAGATCAATGCCAATGATACAAGTTTTATGAATTCTCATTAAAAATACAAGTCAGTATAAAGATTCCAATAGTAATATAATGCATGATGATTCAGTTTCAAAACTTAAGGAATGAATCTGGGTTTTGGACCATGCTACAGAAAAGGGGAACACAATGTAGAAGAAAGAATATTTAGTTTACCTCCCTTACTTCAGGAGGGGCCTGTGCCTTATTGCCACAATACCTGAAAAAGCAATATGAAGTGCATAGCAGCCTTGCCTGTACAGTCTCCAGGCAAAACTGTTGAATTTCATATCATAGTCCTCTCCCCCCCGCCCCCGGTTCTGTTAATTAAGGTACATTTTGATAGCCTGATATCACTATAATAACTTTAAAGCTATTGCAACACCATCCCCCATAATGATTATAAACAACAGTTCTTCGAACTGTAAAATGCTCTTGTGATGCACTGAAACTTTCCACCATGCTATCCATCTTGCCCAGTCTTTCCAGGAACACTAAATACTGATTCAAATCAAAGGTGAATTAGTTCCATATTTAAAACTCTCCTACAATTTTTTAAGTCTCAGTGCAGTCTAATACTCAAATGTGTTGTTCATAGCTTCAGGCACAGTTAGAATATAAATCAGACACATCTTCTTGAACCTAGCCCTCTGATACGATGAAAGGTGTTATAGCTTTCACTGAACAGTTGAAATTTGGCCACAGAATTGCTAGATCAAATGCTTTGGAGTGGGGGAGAACAAAACTACCCTTTCTTTCTGGGAGCTGCCTGCACTTACAAGTGGATTAGGCTTAATAAAGCCATACCCAAAGTCTAAATTTTAGAGGAACAGTTTATTTATCACAAGAGGTAACTCTTGACAAGATGTGCACCTCATCCCCCAAATGCTGTACATACTTCTGTTTATTCCTAGTGATATTTTCACCCTGTCAAAAATAACGGGCGTCTGTCTTGTTGAGCCCAGTCATTTCTTGTAGCAGAACCACATTAACATCACAGAGCAGGTATCATGCATCTATCTGCAAAAGCAGACAGGGAACTAGGCTTAACAATATGCATACATTTCCAAACAGAATTTTGGTGCAGACAGTGACATTTAACTGAAACTCAGCTTTTACCAAAATATTAGCATAATACAAAAATCCAAAAACACTGGGTAAAAAGAAGCTGCTGACTTCCACGCACCAGTTAAAGAAAAACCCCGTCTTGCATAAATGGAGCAGCAGCACAGAACAAGCACAGACTTGGCTATACAAATACATTTTTTCTTCTGTAGGAATTTGCAAGAATTATCCACCCAACATCATACTATCATGTTTTAGCATCATACCAATGATGGCAAAATCTAGTATTAAGCCATCATGTGGGCTAATGGGAATTTCTTCTGCTGTACTGAACACTGCTGTGCTTGCTTTGAATACATATTGTCTCTCTGATTTGTCTTTGTAGTAAATGCATCTTATAACAGTCACCTTTAGTCAGAAGTAAAAAAGTTTGGTAGCCCATACTGGGCTTTTAGTACAGTCAAGATGACAACAAAATACAAGGATGTCATTAAACTGCATATATTATAGAAAACAGGTTTACTTTGCATTTAAGTCACATTTAATACAAGACAAGTTGGTCTGAAACTGTGAACTGATTCTATTTGGAACAAAGTATGGCACAGATTCCCAATATCTATGGACATTGTGTAAATAACACATTTTTCTCTTTGCAATGATTATCAATTCGCCAAAAATAGTGTAACAGTCAAAAGGGAAGAGTGAAGGGAAACAGATTTAGGAGAAGAAACTAAAAATGTTTAAGAATTGAAAATAAATGACTTCTTTTGTAAGAAACTTTATTTAACTTCATTATTTTAAAAATGCATTCTCTCCTCAGAACAGATGCCACCGTAAAAAAAAGATTGCAGTAGCACACACTTGCACTCAAAGGAAAACATGCAAAACTGATGGCTGAAAAAAATTCTGCATAAAAATCCAAGACTTCAGGCAAAAACTTGCCCCCATGTGCCTTTAGGGACCCCAGACCACAAACAGCTTTCAGTGCAATGTCTCTTGCTTCCAATTAGTGGGGAAACATATGGTAGAAGCTTGTCTTCTGACAGCTACACTCTCCCAGATGTTTGAAGCAAAAACAGTCTCAGCTATATTTTAAAATATCATTGTTAAACTGTTGCAGAAAGTACAAACAGAATTCAATGTCAGAATCCAGTGAAGAAAAACTTTTGAGTTCTACCCTGTGCCATACACTTATTAAAAAAAAATTACACAGAAAGATTTTATTAATACACCCTCTTTAAATTTTTTATTTCTGAAAGCAGCTCTTTATGCAAATCAAAAGCAGTTCCTGAGTAACTGCAGTAAACAGTGTCTTTTAAATATTTTTGCGCCTCAGCTCTTCTGTTTTGGTTCTTCCTTGTTTTTCTCCCTAGTTTTCAAGTTTAATCTCAGTTCTTTTTCAAAAATGTGCAAGTTCAGTTAGCATCGTTTCCAGAAGTCCACAGCCTGCAGGTCTTCCTGCAGCAACTATAAGATCTGCACATATGCTAGGTTGTACTCCTATACCTATTGCAGATTTTGCTCTCAAACCTGTACAGCATGCATTTTCACGTCTTCTTCAGCATACGCCGGGACTGCCACGTATGGAACTTATTGTAGGCCGTCTGCAGCATCTCTTCTATATGACTTACCAACTGAAACATGAAGAGAAGAAAAAAAATGTCCCAGCTACTGGAAAACAGATACTCAGTTGGATTCTTTCTTTTATTCACTACGAGTAATCTCACTAAAATCAAGGAGGTATGCTAGATAAAGAGAGAAAGGACCTTGAGGCTCTACTGCCAAGTACCTGTAGAGGGAGCAGTTCAGAGCACTACTAAGCTGGGCAGGTCAGGGGGAAGTGAGACCCGACTGTGCTCTCTGTTCCAGTATTTAGTCTGTGGTCACTTCAAGTCTGACATGGTGGGAGACAGGCTGGAAGTTGCTAAAGTTCTACTTCATGATGGAAGTGATAAATTAAACATGACTTCCCTTTTTGGCTGTCTCACTTGGCTAAACTCAAATTCTAGTTCTTGACAGTTTCTGGTATTACTCAGCAAGTTATACAGGGAGAGAAGAGATGCTTAACTGTGTACCCAGCTTCCCTCTGCCCATTTCCTAGTTAACAAAAAGTTAAAATGCCCTAGGCTGAGAAATTGCAAAGCTACCATCCTCTGATAATTACAATTCAAATTATTAATATGCATCCACGTAATTCCACGTAATTAAAGAGTATTTTCCTCTTACATTTGTGCTTAAATACTGTCTCCGAATCTTTTCTTGGAATGGGCAGAGTTTTGTAACCTGAAATCTTTCCAAGTTGCTCCTCATTTTCACAACCTGAGAGAGACAGAAACCAGTATTATAATTGCTTGCACAGAAGTGTAATTTCCTTTAACAAATTGCTCCCCAACAAAACACCTTGGGGGTAATTCTGGGGGCTACTTTAAGTATATATAGTTTGAGGAAGAGAAGTTATTAAAATATCAGTCTCTAGGAATTCTTGAGTGTGTATTTATTTTTGAGGCAAGTGCAATATGACTGAAAGTGCAGTGTGCTGCTGTGATCGTTATTACTTTGTCAGTAAACACCATAGGTAAGATACGCACAAAACCCATCTTTTTTTGCTTCAAGCAAAGCCTGTACCATGGATTTTTCAGGCCACACTTTGCAGCAAAAAATCCAACATATCTAAATGCAAATTTTTATCTTTGTGAGCCGTGTGAAGTCAAAAGAAAGAACAGCAACAGAAAAGTAAGTTACAATCCTATACTTGGTTGTAGACAGACACCTCTTCTTGAAGGCAACTTTGTTCTAAAAAGCAGTGTATGTTTTGAAGCTATTGCTGAGTGATTTTTGCAATGGATAGAAGAGTACAGAAAACTTTCTTGTCACTGTCACTGTGGAGGTTATGTCTTACAGTTGGGAAAGGGGGGCTTTAGTTTGAGTGTTTTAAACTGGCAATGAGAAATCTGCAGCTGGAATACGGCTGACCATTCTGCTTGAAATAGCAACTGCTCCTGAAGGGGGCTAACAGGCATGCAGGGACAAGGATGATTTTAACCAACAGCACCAGCAGAATTGCTGAAAAAAGTAATGGTTTACATTGGTTTGTGACCTTCAGTTCTCGAGATAAGGAAGCGCTGCACTGATTTAAAGCATGTGTTCTAGTTCTATACTTCAAGTTAATGACAGTCATTCTAAACCATGATCTGGCCACATCATAACCAGGGCCACACTAGGAAGCTCTGCCTTACCTTTTCTTCTAGGAATGGTGTGTTAACAGGAAAGCAGGACCAGAAGTGTCGTAGCAGTTCCCCTACTGCCACGTACAAGTGTTTTAGTTCAGACTGAACGTCATTTGGCACCATCTCTGCAACAGGAAAAAGGTTTTGTCACATCACTCAAAACTATCATATGAAAAATGAGAATGTAAGGTTAATGAAGGAGTTCTGCAATATATGTTTCTACTAGAATCACAGAAAGGTTGGCTGGGAGGGAACACTGAGATGCCTCACACCTGAAGTAGGACTACCAGCAGTATTGGATCAGGTCAGCCACTATTTATGGCTATATACCTGGAAGCTTGTGTATTATATAGGGATAGAATGGACACCAAACTTAATCCAGGATTAGAAACAGTATATTTGTGTTGTTCTAACAGCGTGGCAGTACTGCCTCTGGGACCAGCACCTTGTACTCTTCACAGCACAGCGCTAAACGCTGTGTATTGGACAGTGCAAGCTTTTCCCTCTCTCATGCTGGCAGTAAGAATAGAGTCACAGCATGTGGAAGATGAAAAATCCAGGCAGGAACAAGGAACTGCATCCCAGAAGAAAGGGTGACAGGGTTCAAGAACAGGGAAGGAACCGCCATCATAAAAACCAAAGACAAAAAGCACAACAGTCATTGAGGATGACAGCAGCACAGTGAACTGAACAGTGAATTGTGAACTCTAGGGTGAGGCTGTTTTGGTTTTTTTTAAGGGGAAAAAAAAAAAGTGGTGGTCAGGCTCAAAGAAGTGGAGTGTACCACCCAGTATCTCAACTGGGATGGGTAGGGAAGCCTCACTACTGCTTGCTGACTCCTTTTCTGTCAGTACCATACCTGCTTTTTTAGCTGTCTGATTTAGTTTCTGCTGCTCTTCAGACCAAGTAACACAAGTTAAACTGGAAAACTGTTATAAACCCCACCTCGTGAGAACAGAGATTCATCTGCTGTGAGACTAAGAGAAAGGAACTCCAACTGGCTGGAATTTGACAACAGGGAAAGGCGTGGCTGAGTGGCCATGTGAGGAGGAGGGGTTATCTGTTTTGCCCTTGCAGTCTCACAACAAAGAAAGTTGTCCCTTTTCACAGCAAGCTGTGGATCTTAAATGCAGGCTGCAAAAAACCTAGTTCCAGACAATTATCTAGACCTTGCGTCCTTAGAGCTTTCCCAGAGTACACCTCTACTTGCTAAAATCCAGAAAAAAAAATCAGAAAAGAGAAATGCTGAACAAGCATCCTTCATCACCTGCTCTGTAAAATTTTCTCTCACTCACTTGCCTCAGCACTGGTGTAGCCAGTACTACCCTCATGGCTGTTGCTCTTTTGTTGCTGTAACCCACTATTATTCCAGCTACGTGTTCCCATAATTTCCTTTATCACTGTAACATATTCTAAAAGGTATATGAAACAGGGAGCCAGGTACAGCTGTATAATGCACTAAAATACGATTAAAGTATTATACATCCTAAATCCTTACGGTTTATGGCTTGCTGTGTTCCACCCTGCATAAGTGCTCCTCCAGGTGACAGGACTGCAATAGTGCTAGTAGCATCACCACTTGAAAGAACCTGAAGGGAGAGGGAACAAATATTTCAGATCACTCTTTCCAACAGAATCTTTTTAAAATAGGTTGTATTTGAATTCCACTGGCAAAGACACAGTTGAGCAGATACAGTGGAAGTTCTGATGAAGAGTCTGCTCTTCTCCAGAATTAGACACAGTGCCTTTAAGTGCTATAGCTCATGTTTTCAGTGAAAGCCTTCCAATTAACTACGGCCAATCCAACCTTTTCTTCACCTAGTACATGAACTGGCTGTGCAGCTGCTTTGAAAGGAGATACAGAATTAGTATACAGAAATGTGACACATTCACAGTTGTGGCTGCTTTACTCAGGGACAAATCTAGGCTTACTGACAGAGGAAGTTCAGATACTGGCTGGGGAGACTGGCTACATGGCTGTGCTGCCCTCCAGTTGCCAGGACAGAGCTGCTGTGCAGCCCACAGTGAGATCTACATTCTACCTCAGTGCATTTAGGAGCGAAAGACCTCTTCAGTTATAAACCTGCTTACTGTGACCTCCTAAGACCATTACATCCTAAATTTCAGGGGGTGAGATGATTAGTATTGGCCAGCACTTCATGCTGCATGACTGTTCTGCTTTGCTACTTTATACCTTTACCATTTCCTCAAAAGAGCATTGCAACAGTAGAATATAACTCAGAGTATTGGCAATGACTCAGTTTCCTATCGTTTAGATTTTAACCATGATAGTTCAAGCGGTATCACCTAAAGTTGTAAACCACACTGAATAACAAAACTATTGGAGAGAATTACATTTACCCTGAAAAATTAAAATTCCAGTAGACATCAGACACAAAATTATACAGAAAGCAAGACGTTAACATCAAGAAGGGAATTTTTTTGAGTATTCTTCCATACCTGAGTTAGTTTGGGTACATATGCTTCCATTTCTTGCCTAATACTATGAAAAGAATTAATTATATCCTGACTGGTTGCATATTGCTGTGACTGAATTGGAGTTGGACCATGATAATACCTGTGAGGTGAGAAAACGAAAGATAAAAGTATATTAATAGGAGTGTTGGTAAACACAAGTCAAACTCAGTGGACAGTTCTTCAAATGTTTCCAATTTTAGATGCTTTCCAACTATTGATGCTACTATCTAAATCCTATTTATTGACAAAGCAAAATACATTGCTACGTGGCAAGAGGCTGGGTTAGGGATGGTATGGCAGCAAAACAAGAGGCCTTCTATTGTTGAATCTTGGAGCACCATTTTGCTAATGAAAAGCTATCTGTGCCACCTGGTTCTGGGAATATCATTAGAATGGAGGAATTCATACCACTTTTGATTGAAACTAAGGTAAATGAAGTTAGGTGCACATTTGGAACTGTTCTCTTTCCTGTGGTATCACTCCTTTTCTGAAGTTACATCTATGGTTCTCAAACTCAAAAGTCTAGAAAACAAAAGGACTGTAACTAGAAAAATACTAGACCAGTGAGCAGTCCAAACTATCTCGACTGCACTTCTTTTGCCTGGGAGTGGATTTTCCTTGGAATCATATATATTTTCACATGTAACACTTAAATTTTTCCACTGTAAGCTGCAACTAAGTGCTGAACTGTGAATTACAGGTCTGTTTAGACTTCCACAGAAATTACATGTCAAAGCCCTTCAAAGTAGGCTTACAGAGACTTAACTTGCTGAAAAGCAAAATGAAATCAAAATACAAATTCAAACAGGAATTACTTGGAAGGTGGTTTATGCAGGAGTTCATATTAGGTTTCTAAACTTAGCCTAAACACACTTGAGTGTGGCACAGTAGAGACTAAATCAGCTGATTCTGTGCAGGCTGTGATGAGAGACCTGCTAGGTTGAGTATGCTGAAATAGCCATGCGTATTTTGTTAACTTACCTATCAGACTTCTTTAAGCTTAGTGCAATAGTTTTAATGCTATTATTCTTTGCTAAATCTTCATATTCAATGGATTCCTGCAGTTTCACCTAAAATAAGCCAAATAATTATACATGTTACTAATAAGGACACAATCTGACGTATCTAGCGCTTTTTTTCCAGTTCACTGAGTTTGAACAGAAGGGTTACTAAAACCTTAAAGAAAATTAAAGTGTGGAACGGTTCATGTCTACCCTCCAGAGGGAGCAGTGCCCAATACTGTTTAAAGTGTGCAATTTGGAAGTCTTGGCACTGCTGTTTTTTCTGCAGATTCCGGCCAAAACTTGCAGTCCCTGCCGCTTCCAAAAAGCGTTCTGCTATACATAGATCATTCTTTGTGCTCTCTATTTATATTCATCTATCTCCAGATTAGCAGAAATAGTAATGATTTAATGGCTGGTGTGCAGGAGTGTAAGACTGAAACCATAGTTATTACCCAAGCTATCTGGTGACAGTAAAGCTAGAGTATTAGTGGTGAGAGAGAACAGCAGCGATATCAGACTTTGTACAATGAGAAAACTACTTCTGAAGTCTCCTACTCTCATGCTACTCTTTCACTCCTCTCTTCATCACATTTATTCTAGTCCTGGTATATTGTTTTCTCCCCAGTAAAAACTGCTGCTTTCAGGAAAGTCAAAGCTGTTGACTACTTCAACATTTAACACCACATGTATTCTACAACCTTTTCTCACAATATACACAGGTTTTGAGTTCCCTTGGTATTTTCTATTTAAGCTGTCAACTCTAGCAAGAGTATTCAATTCAGTTTTGTAGCAACTACAGTACTCTCTTCTACTTTGTGAGCTGCTATAGTTAGTCTAAACCAGGCTGTTACCCTGTATTTCAGTGCACCAGGCATCACTACGCTTTCAGTTTAACCTCACTTCAGCTTCTGACCTTAAGATGAAGGTTGCCATGTGCCAGTTTAATCATCCCCTCTACAAGCAATACACTTGACAGGTTAACATTGGTGCTTGAACACCAATATCCCTTGCAGGTGGATGTTTTCTAGAAGTTTTCAGGTATTTGGAAAAAAAATAAAGGGGGGGAGGGGAAATAGACCCACACTGAATGGAAAGAACATTTCTGAGTCCAATCAGAAGCATATTGGAAAGTTTTTACTTTTGTTGGGCACCACTGAAGAGATGAACAGAGCAATACTTCAAGGTGTAGTTATTTGTGTTTACTAACAGAGGTACAAAGCTTCTTACAGGCCCTCAGGTTCTTAGTCTATATGCTTCTTAAGCAAAGCTAAGTAAGTATCACTTTAGGAACCTTCAGCAGTCTTTTGAGAGATGGAGCTTCCTGTTCCATTCAATTAGAATTGCATCAGCTAACTTTATACCTTTTTCATTGGTGGCTGAAAGAAATCTGAATCCCTGGAGTTTCCATCCGTACTGCTGGTCTCACTGTAATGGTCATTTTGTGCTTCTCTTAAAATAGAGAAACAGCATTAAGAAGAATTCACCCCACAGGAAACTTAAGATACAAGCTAGAGACAAAGTAAATACACATGTTTCAAAAATTTTATATGCATGTTCACATACTGTATGTCAACTTTTTCCCCCTTATGTCTTCATTTCTAGCAGTTGATCTAGATAGGAGGAATCAACTCCACAAATAACCCTGTTTGTCAAGGAGGAAATTGAACAGCAGGGGAGGGTTCTTCTCCCTCTCTTCAGAAACAGTAGCATGCTAACAATGCAAGTGGGACACAGCAAAACCATGACTAAGTTAGAAACATTTTGCATACACACTTATGCCAACCAGGTATTAGCAGAGCTATGGGAGCCCTGAGACACTACTGTTTCACAGAAGGAGAGCTATTGTTTTGCCGCTTCCTGAACTGAGAACCAGGAACACACATTACCCAGAAGAGACTGTTTAAGTTCCAGTGTGCAATTTGTGCAAGACAGAAGAATAACATGAGGGAGCACAGCTACACAGAAGAAAGTATTTAATTAAGATCTCTCACAGGTCAGGTCTGTAGGATTTGGGTAGAGTGGTAATCCTTGGTGGTCGTCTATAAACCAGTGTAAAGAAGCTTCACATCAAACCCATTTCATGCCTCTTTTAAGAAGTTTCATTTGTGAAGTTCACTGTAAATACACGTAACCGCCTAATTGCCTAATTTTTTTTTTTTTTGAGGAATCTTTCATCTGATCCACCCATGCCACACTGTTCTTCTGCTTCCTCATTTATTATGTCCATGCACTCAGCACAGGAAGCCCCGGCAGACCTGCTCCTGGAAGGGCAGGCAACAGCAACTCCCTGCACCAGGCCTCACCTCCACACAGCAAACAGAACACCACTTCCACAGCCTTCACCAGGGCTAGAGAACTAAGGCAGAAATATCCTTTCTTTTTAATCTGCTTTGTGTGATAACTCTGCTAAAAATAGCATTTGTCATCCAGACAGCTCTGAAGAACTTTTATAAACTAAAATGTAAGCTGAAGGTGTTTTCATTTCTAGAGCAAAATACTTCATTCATAAAAGTAAAAAGAAAAGGTTGGATGAGTAATTGAAGATGTATTTTCGTTTTGGAAATTCCTTAAAAGTTGTTACAAAAAAGCTTTTACACATTAAAACTTACTGTTTCCTGAGGCCAGCTGCAAGGACCATGGCACTATGATGATTAAAGCGTTTTATAATGGCAGCATTGCTACTTTCTCTAGCAGATTTTGAGGCATTTGATGTAGAGGCCACAGAAGCAACACCATAGCCCTACAAAGAAAACAACATTAGCTACCTCCTGCCCCCAAACCAGGACAATTCTGTTTTCTAGAGTCAGGAAGCCTGCATGCCACCTCCTCTGAACTCTACTGAGTGATACTGCATCATCAACTGAAGCGGTATTTTCCTACCTTGCCCCACCATCACCTTATGTACTTTGAAAAATCTCCATAGACTATTTTATTCTGCTAACACTTGGCAGTTTAGAGGTGTCTAAGAGAAGAAAAAACAGTTTCATAAGATCATGATGTAAGTAAAACCAGAACTAGCTGAAAAAAAATTTAAGGATCACCTGTACAACAGGCATTGATGGCAAATAAGAGCTAGCAATTGTTTTACTGACCTCTTTTTAACATCTTTTAGGACACCAGCAGCCCACAGGCTAAATGACACCTGTCAGGAAGGTGTGATACCACTAGGAATTCAAAAAACCACAAGCCTTACTGCTGGCAGTGTTCCCCAGTTACCAGGTGGCTGAAGGCAACTCACTCTACCTCACGCGCAGTTTCACGTTTGCAGTTAACCAGCCTCAAAAAGAAACGAGGGCAGTTTGCTTAGCACTTCAAACATACCTAAACATCCTAAACAACTAGTCCAGTTTCAGACTGCTAGCTTTGTACGACTCTCAAAAAAACCTAAAACAACTCAACTTAGAAATGCAGCATTATTAGTAATTACAACTCAAAAGTTTAAGTTAAATCAACTGCAGAAAAGTGCATCTTTAAGTTACTTCACGTTATAACAATTGTTTTAATTTGTACTTGGACACAGGTAATAGTTCAAGTTAGACATATTTTTAGCAAAACACAGTATTTAAAGCTAGACAAAAGAAAACCGTATAAAATATCCTTAAAATTAAGCCAAATCAAACAAACAGCAATGTTCAAAGCGAGAACAAATGCAAAGACTTTCTCCTGTTTTGTGCTACTCTTCTGTACATTGTCACAGCTTCTAAAAGGTAGGAAGAAACCAGAGTCCACTTTAGACAAAAAAAGCCATGCAAGTGAAATAATAATTCTTTAAAAAAGGGAAGTCCTGCTTTTACACCCAGCAGAGTAAGGCAGACATGTGAGGCATACAAGTCCATGGGCACAGTCTCCATTTTTTTACACACATCTACCCAACCACCGCAGCAGCCTAGTAAGTGATGTGTTTTAGAATCACTATTTGTAGTTATTTTAACAGTAGAAGAACCCACTTTCTCCTTGAATGAAACTAAGTGGGGGTGTGTGGGGGATTATTTTTTTTTGCCAACTACTTACTTCATCTAATGATTTATCTTCCAAAGCTGTTAAGTCTATCAGGGGGTTTTTTACTCCTTGAGACACCATTGTTTTTAACCCTGTATGAAACAAAGAAAAACATGAAAAACTGTATCCAAACAAGAAGAAATAATTGTGGGATTATGAGATTATATTTAACCTTTTAAAAGTAGAAGACAAAGGTTCTGCAGATGCTCAAGTATCACTGTGATTAAAACTTTCAACCCTTTTCAAAGTTCCATTTAAAATAAGCAATAAACTTGGAAAATTATTGTAAAAGATCATCCTACTAATTAGCGCAGTTTTCATCAACTTCTACACATCACTGAATACTGTTTGGTAGAAAATAATAAATTGAAGATGCAGTTATATTAGTGGGAACTGGGAAGCCTTAATTGTTTGTTTCTTCTAATTTTGGCACCGTTTTGCTGCCCTGCCTTGGGTAGAATGGTAATTTATATCTGGTGATAGCTTTTACTTGTAAAGGGTTGTGGATTCCTAATAGAATGCTTTCATTAGTCAGAATGCATATTAAGGAATGGTGTTAAGTGATCTCAACTCTCCACACTTCTGTATCATCACAAACCTACCTCAAAAGTTCAATAAAGTCGGATAATATTTTAAGATTTCACGTTAAAAAGGCTGACAGAGAACAGGGATGGCAACTCCTCTGGAAAATCTTAAATAAGATTCATATCCATCTATTACTAAAAATTGATCTGTAACAAAAGCTATACCTGTTGTAAATTGTGCACATACTATAAAACGAGGCCTTATGTAAACAAAATTATTCCATAGTAATTGATGGCACAGCATAATCCATCTAGCATGATAGCATATTATGGAATTGATCGCAGATTTACTGTTGCATGAGTTGTAATAAAACTTATTTCTAGTGCTACCACTTTCGAAAAGGCTGGTTTGTTTCAAGAAATGCACTCACTGTGAAACATGCTAAGAATAGCAAAGCGATAGCTAACTTTCAGTGACAATCTGTAGCTTTCACTTTACAGTTTGACAAACAAGATGCCCAGTAAACAAACATAAGAAAATTTGACTTCAGCTTTGCTAGGTTTACTAGATACACCTTGGGTGTTGTGCTCTATGATGTAGCTAAGACTGCAGCAGCCTACTACAGAAACAAAGTCAAAAGCTTACCTTTTTCATCCAGTTTGGCACATTCTGCAAAGAGGTCTTTTGAGCCTGTATTGAGCCTGTCCCGATGGAAATAGTGAGACTGAAAAAATCGTGTCCAGAATTCCCTCTCTGTCATATTATGCGGAACATTTTCTGCATATTTCATTTTTACTGTGAACAAAAACCATAATGATTACGAAATGTTCCGCAAATCTTAATATGGTATTTTATGTTAAAGTTTCCTTGCTTGCTTCCTTGCTTTCTGTCTAACACTGCCTTCACTGATGCTGATTAAATGTAAGGGAATGCAGTAAAGCATGAGCAAACAGGTACTCTTTTATGCCCTGCAATGCTAGCTAATGCTTTGAAAAGAAATGCACGTAACAGTGTTCTGAATACTCTAATTTGAATTGCACATGCACGCAAAGTCTGATTTGCCAGAGTTCTACTTATTCTCAGAATGGATCTAGTCTTCTTAACTAGGGGCCAAAATGAACCAGTGTCAGTGTTCAATATAGTGCAGGGGAACAGTGGAAATTGGATTCTTTCCCTCCCAAAGGTGATTTCATGAAAAATAAGAATTAATTGAAATGCTGAGAAGGAGAGTATCATGGGAACAAAATATCTACTCACAATTTTAAAAAAGTCAACACAATGAGTTAAAATGTTTTTGTTTAACGAAATCAAGTTCTCCTTTCAAAAGTTTCTTTTGGTTCAAACATGCTTCTTCCCATCCCTCAAACGAGGCAGGGAAAATCATCCAGCAGACTGAAGATATGGTCCTTTATACTTCCAGGCTCAGACTAACTAGACTAATTCTAGTCTTCCCACAGTAAGATAGTAAAAACCAAATCTTAAATGCATGTACTTGTTATTTAAAGCACTATTCTTACCTGCAGGATATGTTCGAAATATGGACTCAATGATATCTGAAGTCAAATTATACCTCAGACCATTGCAGCCATCTGTTTGAGGCCGTACATCAGCCTAAGAAAAAGCATACAGGGAGGAAAAACAGTCATGTCTGAACGCCTTCTGTAACGGGAGAAGGAAAAAAAACTGGCATCTTGCAATCAAATTCTGCTACAGATAAAATAATCTTCTTCCTCCAATAATCCATAGCATATTTGATCATAAATAGGTATTTTTAGAATGAGAAATGAAAGAGCATGCATTCATTACTTTATTATACTTGCCACTTAAGGGATGATTCAACAAGTAGACTGTAAGCTTTAGAAAATGAAAAGCAAAGACCACTCTACCAGGCAAAAGAAGGTAGGCTTAGTTTAATATATCCTTGTTTCAAAGTAAAAATAGGCATGTTTACTGTATATGCCTAATCTTTTGTTGTTCATTCAACAATTCAGCTAGTGCATAACCAATGATGATAATGAAGTGACAAAAAAGGATTTATGGCTCTTACACCTTATTTCCTTATACACTAAAAGCATCTCAGTATAACTGATAAATAACACTTAATTTAAAAATTGAGGGTAAGCCTTAGTCAGAACTTGCAAGTTAGATCTCAGTGATTTCTCTAGAAAGCTCTGGAGCAAGCACTCAGTCCAATTCTCAGTAACAGGAAAAAGTACGACTGCATATGCTGCTTTCTTTTATTCCTTTTCCTGTACACCTAAACTCTAGTTTTTGAAGTACCTTCTTCCTAGAGAAGCACTCATTCTGAGCAGAGCCAGACAGTTATTTTAACTTGAACTAGGTCACACAAATATCTGAAATCATCTTCTTCACAAATGTCAACACAGTTATTTTAAGGAAGCTTCAGTTTTGAAGGTTTGGGTTTTGTTTTTTTTTTTAATGTTAAGGTGTAAGAATAATGGGAGACGGGAAACCAAAGCAATCAAAAGTTCATTTGGTAACTGATTCAGGTATTTCTAGGGGAAAAAACAAGTGTTTGTACAGCAGCTAAGCCATAAAACAACTCCCGCCTCCTCTTTCCCTCCCAAACCCTTGATGTGTGCACAGTCATTACAAAGGTGCAAATAGGCTTCCAGCTGAAGAGTCATAATCTGTATGAATTTTGTTCCAGAAGTAGAAACATGTCTCTGTGGGAGGAATCTGAAGACTGTACCTAGATCACTTTTAGACTCCATTGAGATTACTGAAGCACAGTTTCTACAAATGGGTAACGTAACTGCAAGTTGGGGAAAGGGAGAGAGAAAACGAGCTTTCACATATACAACTTGTTCTTCAATTAGCTGAAAGCATGTACTGGTTTAAAAAAATTGGTGAGGGACTAAAACCTTCTGTGCAGAAAGTCTTTGCAGCTTCCTTTATGCATGTTAATGCTGCAACAGATACTCTTTTTAACTTATTGAGTTAATACACTGTAATCTAGTGACTCAGTTCACCATTATTCCTGTTTTAAGTAAGGCAGAGCAGCAGTGTGAACAACATCTGCCTAGTGTCAAAGTTCAAATTGAGCATCTTAAATTGACAAAATTTTGAGATCACAGATTTGTGTAAAATCTTTACTTTTTTTTTTTCTCCTTTACACTTGCAGTAGTCTAACTAGCATGCAGAGCGGTGTTTAGTTGAGGAACCAGGAAAGAATGACATTAAAGTATATGGGAATAAAGTACATGAGCAGAACTCTCACTTTCCCTGATTTGTTTGCTCTAAAATCCCACGTTAGAGGTTCAACGTACCAGAAATGCTGCAGAGATGCCCACATCCTGCTTGCTAGGTGCCGCAGAATTATCCCCTGCATTCAGGCTTAAACGGTTGGCCCAGAATTCTTCAGCACTGATTACTTGGCTCACAACAAGGTCTTTATAGAGCTGAAACAAAACAGGATCTTCTTGCAGCATTCTGGTAAAAGAACGTATTGAATAGAATTGAAACGCTGCAGAATAAATCACTAGGATTTCCATAACTAACATGAGTTCACAAAAGGAACAGAAACCAACTTTTCTTTCAAAATGCTGTGCATTTCTTAACAAGATTGTGTAAACAACCAACCTCAATAGCTGTATTTGTCTCAAAAGACTTAAGAAAGGACTAAAAAAATGTTTAAGTAGCAGCATTAAATGCTGGAAAACAGTAATGCCTAAGATAAAGTTAATGTGGGATTAAAGTCTTGTCCTAAAATATTCTGTGGTGCTCTTGTGTCTTTGCACGTCCAGGACTGGAGTCTCCTGAACTGTAAAAGCACAATGAATTTTCTTGAACTTCCACAACAAAGGTCTCAGGGGCGGGGCAGGAGGAGGGAAGATATTTCAGCACCATCCAATTCTTGTTTAAGATCTTAAAATTCAGTAGTTACAAGTCTCTATTCTAGTACAAGAATACAGATTACAAAATAATCAGGGGATAAGACACCTTAAAACACACATTACTCCAAGTCATTTCTTCATTTATGTTTCTGTTGGTGACAGTAAGGATCTTCATCTCTGAACTATCACGTGCAGCACAAGTGTTACAGAAACATTCAGTGTTGCCACTTCCACCAGGGAATAACTTTCACAGAAGTTATCATCCAAATATCAAGTACCACCCTTACTATCCAAAATGCAAAGAATGTATGCACCTGAAATTTCAGTTAATTCATGTTCAAGCAGCATTTCATACAAGCTGTGTACCTATTTTGAAACCCAGTAGGCTATTTTCAGGGAAATGTGAATGCACGTTCACAACCAACCAATAAGCACAGCAATCTTTAACACGTACCTCAGGGTCCTGATCATTTGCAAACAAAAAAGGAATCTTATGAATACGTAGTACATGGCCTGGACTGAATGGAAGTCTGTAGCTGCTCTAAGGATGAAGTAGGATGAGGTGAAAGTGAAAACTTTGTGGCAGGACATCCCTATTATGTTTTAACCACCAAGGTTTTTCCAGTTTTTCTTGTTGGAACAAATATGGATTAGTGGCAGTTCTTACAAATTAGTGCAGCAGGAAGCAGTCTGTTATTCTAATTATTTCATTAAAACTTGGACTTTTGGTACATACCAGACGCCCACATATCAATAAACAGAGGAAGTGCCACAGGGACTCTGGATGTAGTAGCTTTCCAGAAACAGTTGAAACTTTTTTTCCTCATCTTTTGCAAATTAAGCTAATGAAGCCCCATCACTAGACTTGGACTTCTCATCATCAAAAGAGCAGACTATGAGTATGTACAGAGATCCTGGCTTTCTGTAACTAGAAAAAGCTCTTAATGCTGCATGGCATAATACTGTAAAACTCCACTTAAGTGTACAAAGATTCAGAGTTACGACTGCCCATGTACTCAGTATTAATAGTGTTAGAAATAGGGCACGTAGCATAAAGAAACTAGTATGGCAGTAGTGCCAAAGCAGTCTGCACTGCTGTAGACCCTGGTGGTTGCTGCAGTACTGGAACCAGTTAATCCTGGATGTGTCAGAGCTCCAGCAAAAGGGCTCCTGCCCTTCTGCTGGGAAATCTCCTTGTAAAGATCCAATCTGCCCAATGAGGCAATGCTCCTATGTTTTGAAAAATCTAGCTTTAAATTACGTAAGTTCAAAGCCAGAACAATCTTTGGAATGGAAGCTAGTAGATACAGTATTCACAGCAGGTGCTAGAACGAAGTGAAACTCATCTGGGGAGACGCAAAGAAGGGTGCTCTATGGCCACAAGGACTGGTTTAACACAAACATTTTAAACGAAAGGAAGCATGTCTTAAAAGCCCTTTTGGGAAAAAGACTTAGGTCCTGAATGTCTTCTCAAAACAATTTTTAGAATAAACATCCTGTATGCCAAATAACAAATTACTGGATCTCAAGTGAGATGCATGAAAACACCTAGCAAATGAGTGTATAAAACAGCAGGAAAGAAGATTTGAGGGGGAAGAGGTTACATAGGGGGGGGGGGGGGAAATCACAAATCAAGGAAAGTGAGAACTTATAGAAAAAAAACCCCAAACTTTCAAGCAGCTTTTCTAACTGATACATATATACTTAAAAAGACCAAAGAGACAGACTGCCAGTTGAGTGCTTTCATCTCATAGCCACGGACAGCAAAGACTGGGTGGCAGCCGGGCTGGCTGCCTTTACACCTCAAGAAAGTGTCACTGAGAACACAAATAGAGTCTCAACACGTTACAGTTCTGTAAGTCTCAAGGAACTGCCTCTAAATTGAAAGCAGAGAGATTTTTACTAGAGAAACAAATGCCGTATCACTAACGATGTTGCAATAACAACAACTGTTAGCAGAAATACACTATAGTTAGGTAACAATTAAAAAAAACAAAAAAACTTGCAGGCTTCTGTCCCTTTACCTGTTCTTCTCCTCAAGTTCTTTATTAGCTTTCCTTTTGAACTTGGGCAACAGTTGCTGGAGAAGATCCTTTACTGCGTCTCGCTCCTTCACTGCTGTGCTTTCATTGGAGAAGTGAAAGTTGGTTGTGTCCCCTGCATGCAATACTAGCTGAAGCTGAATTTTAGCTTTACCTTCTGGACTGATTTTCTGGCCTAGATAACACAGAGTGTATTAATTAGCAACAGACAGTAAGCTTATACAAGAAACTCTCTTCCCTAGAGTATCTGCTTATAAGCAGTTAACCTCATCATCCAATTAAATACCATTATCCTGGGTGTGAATTCCAGCCATGAAAGTGGAACAGATAGTCTTCCCCTTAAATTAGTTTGAACCCTGCACCTTGTTCTCTCTAAAACACAAGACACTGACACCAGCAGCCTATTGCTCAGTACCCTTCAGTTACTGCTCAGGCGCCCTGATTGATCTTTGCATTCCCCACATCCTCCATTAGAAAACTGCTGCAAATTAGATTGTCATCATCTGGACACTTTAACCTGGTACCAATCCAGGCTGCTGCTGAAAGGTGACAGCCTCCTTCCCCCTTTCCACTTCTTCCTGCTGCCTTTCTTGTATGAGTGTTAGTGTTTCTGCAGCAAGCTGAACCGAGGAACTAATTCACTGAAAAGTAACCCCCTTTTGTTCCTCCAGCTGGACCAGTTCCCACAGAAGAAAAACGGTAAGAAAGCAGATGCAGGGTGGGGTGACAGCACGTCTGTTGACAGCAAAGGTACGCTGGTTTCAAGTGGTGTGGTAAGCACACTTAGCCACCAGTACTCCCAAAGTCGATCACCAATGCCTCCAAGGTGTATTACACCCTCATGACTCATAAGAAAAACTGAACTCCTGCTTCCTTTCTCATAACCAGAAGGAGCAGAGGCTAGAACAACTATGTTTATGGACTGTTGTGCTATACTGACTTCAGTGTAGCACTGCAAATGGCACTAACCTAAATTGGAATCTTATCCCTTTCTCCAGTGCACGTGGGAGAGAGGACCAGATGTCACACTAAATCATCATCCCTATTACAAATTTACAAATACCCTGCCCTTTTTTTTATTTTAGATGACAAAAAAGAACATCTTTCATCTAAGACTTCAATGCCTATACATGTAAATATTTAAAATATAAGCCGCTTAAGTGTAAGTAAATAGCTAAATAAAACCTTCACAGAGTTGATTATTATAGGTGAACAGAGCTTTTAAACTCCTTATCACATTAGTTTTTAAGAAAACAGCATATTAGTTCTGATTCATCACACATACTTTTGATCACACTGCAGTATTTATTGCTGTTTAAAGTCACATACAATCACTAAACCTTTACCAAGTGACGCATACAACTTTTTTATTCCTTCTTTGGCATTACAGCCCATGGAATATGAGCGCTAATTGGAGCCAGAAAGGCAGCAGGCTATAGACATTTACTGTTCAGTTTTGACTTGCAACTACTCTGCTATTGCAACAGCAAACGCTTATTCGGAATGTTACCCAGTTAGGCCAAACTACAGAAGCTAGCACTTCTGAAGCTATGGTCTGTTGGATGAAAATAAAACAGCGAGGTTTATTTTATATGAAAACTGAAACAGCTTTAGATGAATAGTTTAACAGATGACATGCCAGATAGTTTCTGTGTTAGACCCTGAAAATCCTATACTCTTCCTCAAACCTCCTCCCACCCTTCCCTCCACAAGCATATGGCATAGATTATTTTTCCGTTCAATTTATTGCAGAAGTTTATCAAAAGTTAATAGTAAATGCTGCATAACTTAAACATTGGAAGACTAAAGAAGTTCTGCAGTAGCATCCTTAATAAACTGGTGATACTTCCCCACGGTCTGATCTCTGCTGCTACACAGGATAACCTAGTCAAAGCTCCAGACCCTTGCAACCTTCCTAACTTTACCTACCAGCATTTCACAGCAAATAAGCTTTGGGTTGTATTTATTGAAATACCGCTTACTGAAGCTGGAATAGGAAAAGTGATCACTTACATTTTATGTCTGCATACATATGGCTGACTGTGAATCGGTCTTTGCCTTCAGGTGCCCATGCTATCCTTTCAGCCATCAGGTACAGAGCTCCATCCTGCTTCTTCTGACGCACCTTCTTTACAATCAGTAACACTTCTTCAGATGACGTTGCCATTGTGGCTATAAGGAGCTATCAAAAACATACAGTTGAGCTGATTAGTATAATTATTTTTGTTGTAACGCTTTCACTACTCCTATCTATATCAAAGGACTACAACCCACATTTACTTGTTAATGCCTACATCATTTTTGTAACATTCTAGATAAACATGCTCCCCTCTGTCAGTGCAATCGGCAAATTTAAAGAAAATACTGCCAGCTACCTAAATAATTTATCTAATTATATTGTTGATACTGCTTTTGCTCCAATAAAAGACCTGGAAATCTTACATTTAAACTGATAACCAAATTTTCCTGTTTTAATGTTCCTCTACTGGTTTTTCAAGTTCAGAAGAATACCGAAGCTAAGCAATGACATAAATTCCAAATCTCCTCTGGCATTTGGCAGCAATTCCCTTCTTCAGTGTGAATGGCAGATGTTAAGTCATTTCAGAAAAGGGAAGGATACAAGGTATGTGACAAATCATGGATTTTCAGTTCTCTGTGCTAATGATAAGGTAGCCCAGTTGCACTCCTGGTTGTATTGTGGTGAGTTTTGCCCAAGGTTCGAACAACGTTTTGTACACTTGATTCCAGCTGGCCAGTTTCCTATCCCTCTCCCCCAAAGTCCGAGGGACTAATGTTATAACACAATGGTAATTTTGTCACCAGTCTCACATCAACAAGCCTTTTGATACTTGCTGCATTCTTCTGCCCAGCAGTCACTATCATTCCTCTCTACAGGTTAACAGCCTTAAATTTCTCAAGAGATTAAGGACACTGCAAGTACGACTACATTCTATTAACATACTGTCGTACACCTATCAAAAAATTACATATTTGGTATGTTTGCTGTAAATATTTAGTCTGTCCGTTTGCTGTATTTTGTGTGTCATAAACTTTGCTATTGATATGTAAAATAGTATTTTCAAATGCTGATATGCATGTTTCATGTGCTTTAGAATACCTGTAATATTTGCTGGGGCCTGCATCAAACTTCAAACAGCAACCTGCATCAGCTATTGCACTACCAGTAGGTATCCCAAAATTCTAAGATTTAAACTCACATACTTTTTGTTTTCCTTAAAAAAGCAGCAGCAAGATAGGGTATTTTCCTCTGACAATCTGGACAGTAGCATAGCTTTCTCTTCAGCAGAAGTCTTACAAGCCCATCTCCAAAATGAGTGAAGCAAAATACTAAACGGAAAGACTTAATGGCAAAAGGGCTCTGCACTTAAGCTTCGCTCCTTCGTCATTTCAGTCATCCAAAGCTTTGCCAAAGACTTCAGTGATGCTGAGCTGAACACAGGCTTTCACATCACCACCACTGCAGCAGTCACTAGAACACGCTGTGCCACATTCAGAGCAGCCCTGCTAGTAGTCCTCTCTCATGGAAAACTGCATGGCATGATTTCAGGACCATTTCCTAGCATAATCCATTACAGTCTCCCCAGCAGCTTTATTCTCTTTCAGTGCTATTTCCACTTACCGTTTTATGTAGTTTCCTGTTGCAGTTCTGTAGTCTCTCATCAGCACCTTATCCTTACTGGAAAAAGGCAGCTGGCCACAGACTCTAATAGACCAGAAACCTCAACATATACAAGACTAAGGATAGGATTTTGACTTTTTTCTCCCTTTGTTACTTTACTGTCCTTTAAGGTCATTATTAACCAATACAGTAGAGACAAAGCCACAGAATGCAAAGGAATTAAACCTGTACTGAACAGAAAGAAAAAGGAAAGCATTTCCACAGTCAGGCTCATTCTGATGCGAGTTGCTTTGCTTTTCTACCATGCTATTTCACCCACCTACAACCAGTCTTCAGCTACGGAAGAAAACGAACAGCAGCTAGCAACTTCTCCTTTACAACCACAGTGCTTCTAGCACAGTACCCTGCAGTGTGCAATCTGTGAATGCACAATTATCCCACAAGTGGCTCATTCTACCTTTTGGGAGGGTGAACGCACTAGCTCACTGCTGTTCTTATTTATGTCATTGCTGTGCTTCCTTTTTCATGCAGTAATTTACGGTGGCAGTAGGATGATACAACTCACAAGCACAGTAAGCATTACCCAAAATGGAGAAAACCCTGAGCTGTCTTTTGAACAGTACATCAGAAAGAAGAAAAAAATATTAGTAATCAGGATTTAGGAAAGTTACTGTTTTTCACTAATGAAAACAAGATGGCTTCTTGTAACAAGTAGTACAGGAAAAATTCTAAAATAGAAATCTTGCCTAGCTGCTAGAAAAGCATGAGGATGGTCTCCTACCGACTGCAGAGGGGAAGGCTACGTCCTTGCTGAGCACACACAGTACAACAGTCATTTTCTTTTCTTTCTGGACACTTAAGGCTTACTATGCAGAAGGGCGAGAGCCATCAATGATCTATTCATGCCTGCCCAAATCTCATAACCTCTATATTTAACAACTGAAGTTTCCAGGAATCAGTACTGCGGATGATGACACTGCTGCTCAAAGGGGCAAGAGCTGCAACATGCATACAGAGAAATTCTGTTATGTTACAGCTTTAAGTGATAATTTTAATCTGCTGCTAAAAGAAGCAGCATTAGAGTTCTTCACCTGCAGATTTTGGAAGACAAACCTTTCTCTGGTTTAAGTATCTTCCAGAATAAGGTCATACACAGTTTATTTTAAATTCTCTGGCAGTAGAGCTTTTGAAGTGATGGTTAATACTTCTGAAAAGCACTTGGATCAATCAGTAGCCCTAACCCGTGGGGTATTCATTGTCACCATGCCTGTCTCGAGGATGTTAATTTCAGCTGCAGTTTACAACTGCCAAGGTCTATCAGGAAGCTTCAGTGTTGGCATAAACCAAGAAAAGGTCCTGTTTGCTTATCCACCTATAACCCTTCCTCTCCTAGCACTGTAGGAGTGAACGCAGCATCTCGAAATACCTTCAGATTGCAACAGCTAACCTTCCTCTAATGCAGTGTCTTCCTAACCACTTTTAAAAACAGATACCTCTCTTCTCTGTTCCTTACAACACCTGTTCTGAATGCTCTCCATTACCACCATTTCACTCCCGTCTCTTCCCGCTTGGTTTTGTTGAGCTCTGAGCAGAAATAAAGGAAACCTTTTACACATTTTAATAATCCTGACTTGGTCAGGGTAGGCATAGGCTGGCAGGTGAGCTCCGACAGATTTGATGCAGGCTTTGCTGCTAGGTTTCCACTCTCTGCAGGGAAGAGCTGAACATCTACGCTAACGGCCCAGACTGAAGCACAGTGGCCCAGGTACGCAGCCGGGCCTCGATGGTTCAGCCGCACAGCCCAGGGAGCTCCGAGCGGGGCCGAGGGCTGGCAGAGCAGCACCCCAAGGGGCAGCAGCCCACCTGCCAGGGTAGCACGGCTCAGCAGAGCGGGGAGGTGTGCGAAGCGCCGTTTGTCTTGGACGCGGGCGACCACGTCGGCGAGCAGAGCGAATCCACAGACTGCACCCCTGAGCCCGCCTGAAGGGTCAACCCGGCCCTCCTCCACTACCCGCATCACCTACGCCTCCTGGAGCGGAACGGGCCCGAGGACACCCCGCACGGCACTGGCGGGGCTCCGTCCGACGTCTGGCGTCCCCGGCAGAAGGTGGCCGCGGCCCGGGAGGCCGGTGCGAGGGCACCTCTTTGTCTATCGCCCGCGACCAAGCACCCAGGTGAAGCCCAGTGCCCCCCGGCCGCGATCCCGCCGGCGCAGCGCTGCCATCTTCCCGCCGCCCCCCTCCCTGGGCGCAGGCCGGCGGCTGCCTCCGTGCCTCTCGGTCCCTTCCCTCACGGCTCCTCCAGCGCCGCGGCTGAGAGCAGGTAGGGAGGAAGAACGCGGGGCCAAAGGCCGCCGCTGCACCACCGCATCGCGCCCCGCCGAGCCGGCGCGGCGCCGGGCCCGCCGCAGCGCTCACCGGCAGGCGCTGCCCCGCCGCACCTGGGGAGAGAACCGCCGGGACCGGGGCAACGCGGCCGGGAGGCGGATCGGGCCCCGCCACCCCTCTCACACACACACACAGGCGGAGCGCCCGGCACTGCCGCCTCCCCGCCCCCCGCGCTCCTTACCGTGCGGACGGCGGCGGGGACCTGGTGCCGGCGGGCCGCGCGGGAGGGGCCCGGGGCGAGAGCGGGCGCTACGGGGGTCGGGCCGCCGCCGCCACCGCCGGGGCCATGGGGCGGGCAGGGGGCGGGCACGTGACCGGAACAAGCCGCGGGGCGCTGGGAGGGCGGGGGAGTGGAACGGAGCCCGCCTCACGTGACAGGGGCGCGCGCCGTCTACGGCGCGTCCCCTGCGGTCACGTGGCGCGGCCCAGCTCCCCTCCCGCCCCCCTCCCCGCTCACGTGACGGCCCCTCCCCCGTCGCCATGACACCAGCGGGCGGAGGGGGGAGTGACGGGGCGGTAAACAGCGCCGTCGCCACCCCCCCCACCCCCCCTCCCCGCCCGGCCCTCCCCGTTCCCCGCCGTCACCCGGCCCCGCGGTGCGCGGCCCCGCTCGTTCCCCGCCATCGGCCCCAGCGGCCCGGCTGCTCCGCTCCCAGGTCGGCGGCGCCGCCGCCACCGCGCTGCGGGGGAGGGGCCTCCCCTCGGCAACGATCCGCGGCGGGAGGGGGCGCCGCGCGTCAGCGTCACGTGGCCGGGGCAGGCGGGCGCGCGTGACGCAGCTTCCTCCCGCGCGGGCGCGCCCGACGTGACGCAGCACGGAGCGGCCGCGCGCCCCCGCCTCGCCCCGCCCCTCCCGCGGGTCACGTGGGCGCTGTGTGAGGGCGGGGCCGCGGAAGATTGGCGTGAGGGAGCGAGCGGGGCCGCGGGTAAGGGCGGGGTGGGAGCGGCGGTTCTGGGCTGGGCGGGCCCCGGCTCGGCTCGGCGCTCGCCGCCGGGGGGGTATCTGTGGGAGGGGAGTCGCTGCCGGCCCCATGACTGCCCGTGTCCTGGTTCCCGGCCGGCGGCAGCTTTCGCTTTCTCAGCTGCCGCTGTCGGAGCGCTGGTGCGTGCGGCGCCTCACGCCGGGGCGGGAACCGCTGGTTCCCTGGGCTGGCCTTGGTGTCCGCGCCCCGCCCGGGCGGGGGCTGGGGCTGCGGGGTGGGGGTGGTCCAGCGGCCTCCCCTGCCCGGCCGCTTCCGCGGAGAGCCGTGTCTGAGGCAGTCGGGGGGTTCTTCGGTGCTTTTGCGATACTTGCCTTGACTCCGTGTGCCTGAGAGGAAGGGGAAGGGGGTTGTAGTTCTCTCGGGCTGGCGAACGGGCAGCGGGGCCGGAGGTAGGTCAGACGGCGAGGCCGTTGCTGTTTGTCAGGGGCCGAGTTCTGAGGAGGGGTTTAGAATCTCAGGCTGGCTTTGTTTATCTGCGATCTTCCTTACGACAGAGCGTGTAAAATGGGCATTAAGGTGTCTTTCTGTGCCAAATACTCAAATCCAGAACAAACTAGTCTTTTCTTAGTCATTAGAGATGGTCTAGTCTCTATCTCTGGGCTAGAGTCCTTCCTAACTTAAAATTTTTAAGATGTTTTTGAGAATTTTTAAGAAATAATTTTCAGTCTTTCCGACTAAATGCATATCTTCCCCTTTCCTAGTGCCTGGTGAGGGTAGGCGTTCGCTTTTCTTGTAAGGAAATGTGAAGTTTCACATGATAGTATTTCTGGGAGGGAGTTAGTTAACTTATGCAATTACATGCTAAACATTATTTAGAAATTCAGAGTCTTATGTATGAAGTGTAACAAGTTTGGGTTTTTTTAATCAACATACAGGTCTAAACTAAAAATTCCTCAACAAGGGATTCTTTTAAAGTATGTGCTGTTTAGGAAAAATATATGAGGTTGCAACTTTGATAACTATTTAATTCTTGGTTTTCAATCAGTTATCTATCTTGTATGCTGGAAATGAGGTACTGTGGGAAGGATAGTTTATGCATGTTTATGTATAGTAGTATGAAAAATGCACAAATGCAGCTAAGTCTAAATTTTTATCAGTTGAGGAAAATACTCCTTAAATTTAGTTTTGGAAGAGAAGGATGATGTAGGTATAAAATGCCAATGCTAAATATTTTTCTTGAGAAAATTAGTTTGAAATCAAGAGTGCATGTTGTGGGGGAAAGTGCATTTTACCCTAAAACAAGGCTTTTTCCATAGGTGGACAGAACTTGTTTCACAGGTGGATGTGAACATATCTTACAGCTACAATTTAAATATTTCCAAGCTTGGTACCTGATAGGATAAGTTTTCTGAAATGAACTTCAACAAAAACTTCTAAATGAAGCAAGGGTCTAATTTTGCAGCCCTTGGGCCTTTTTGTCAAACTGAAACCTGATGCTCTTTGAACGGGAAGATGTTTGGTGTTTCTTTAAACACAGAAAAACAGATGTGATACTAAAAAGTGAACTAATCAAGAAATTTATTTTTGGCAGGTACAGCTAAAAGCTGCAGTTGTAATGCACCCATGAGTGAGTAGAGCTAGCTGTGCACATCAATGGCCTCTGTGCCAATAATTCCAGACTCTTACAATCATGTGTTGGCAGAGTTTGAATGTTTGGATCCGTTGCTCTCTGCGCTTAGGCTGGATTCTAGTCGTCTGAAGGTGAGTTTGTGGTGTTTGGGTGGGGTTTTTTTATTTAAAAATTCAAGTAATGACCCTATTTGATTTATTACCTGATTAATGCACAGGATTCATCTTGTTGTTTTTGGGTATGTGCACGCTAGCTTATGGGGGAGAAGCACTTTTGGAAGAAGTAGTGAAGACAGGATCTTATTACTCTGTGTGTGTACTCTTAAGGCAACTGTGGGGTAAATGATACAGCCTTACACAGTTGCTGTCTTTTATACTGTTTGCTCCAACTGCAGAGTGTGCTGTTCTGGTATCTTTGACGACTGTGCTGCCAGTGTTTCAGGAGTGGTACACACAGCTGGCAAACAATGAAGCCTTTAAAAAATAACATGCAAGAAAAAGATAATGTTATTAGTACTTACTAGCAGCCTGTTATGCATTCTGATTTTGATTCCTTCAGTGCACATGTATAGATGTGTCGAAGAGATGGCTAGCTCTCGGCAGTTCAGGAGGAGGACTGAACCTTATACAGAAGGATGGTTGGAAGCAAAGACTCTTTCTCACTCATAAGGTAAGGGTAAAGAATTCCATACAAAAATTTCCAGGGAAAATGGGACTGGGAAAGAGTCATTGTTTCAAGTTATTTTTTATTAAGAGTCAGCAGGCATTTTCAGCTTGCTGCGTTGTCTGAATAAGGTGACATTTTGGATTGCTCCATTTAAAAAAAGGTTGTGGTACTGGAGCGTATCTCCAGAGTGTGTGGTGTAATAGATTTCATGAGGCGTGAAAGAAATTACTTGAGAGGGTCAGGCTTTTGTTTTTCAAATTCTTACTTTTAACAGCAACAACAGAGTCACCTGAATATTAAAGAATTGGAAGAAAACTTTGAATATGAAACCAGAGCAACTCATGTGTAGATAACTACCAATGTCTGGAACTATGAACTACCTAGGTTAAGCAAAGAAAAGATAGGCTGGCTTGCTTTTGCTGAAAGAGGTCATGGAACAGGGATGGCTGTTTCTACAGCCAGATGCTATTTCCTGGGAGCCACTGCTGCTCCCACCATAACATGAAAGCAGCCATTTTTTTAAGGTTGGGAACATCTCACTTAGTTCTAGCAAAACAGCTTTATAGGTGCGAGGACAGGAGAATAATTTCTCTGTTTTCCAAGTCAGAGAATGAACTGCAGTCATTTCTCTTGATGTTGTCATGTTGTTATCAGCTGCATCTTTTTAGAGTAAGCTCAGTGTTTGCAAACAAGACCAAAGGAAGACAACAAAAAAACCCCACATCACAACAAAGTGGTAGCAGCTGTTGACATGAATCTGGTTTATGTCTTAAGGATAAAAGTTGTGTACTGGTAAAGGCAGCACAAGACCAACTTTCACCTGCACTTACTCCCATACTTGCTTTCAGGAAGGTGCCATTTCCCGGGTTGCCTGTTGCTTGCATGATGAAGACTATGTTGCTGTGGCCACCAGGTGAGTGATGTACTCACAAACCTGAATGCTGGATAAATATTTTTAAGTAGCTTCTAAGTTTCAGACTTTGACATCTGCTGAGAACTTGAAGGGGGGCAGGGAATTAACTGATAGAATATTCTGCAGGGAATGAGCCCTACAGAATATTTCTCTGTACAGACAGTTTGCGTAACTTTTTTTTTCTGGAATAATTGTGCCAGAATAAGTATTATTTCTGTAACAGAACATTTATGGGAGAGCTAATTCATGTGAAATTATGACGATAAATGTGTCTGAGACGTTTCAGCATCAAAAGAAATATCTTCCTTAACTTGGTAAAGTGAGATTGGTAGTTAATACCATTTACATTGTTTATAATCCATTTAAATGCTTATTTTCTGCATCCTCACTGGCAGTTCCAGTAAATGTGAGAGTACACTTCCAAACAAAGCTGCTGATGCATTGTAATGCAAGGAAAGACACTTACTCGTCTTCAAAATTAAGAATGTGACACTTCTTGAAAGCACCTCAAGCACAGCCAGCTCTGAGATCTGCTACTTTACTTAGATTTTCTGTTTCTTTGGAATAATGCATCTTTATCACTGATAAAACATTAGAAGATTTAGTTTCAAATTGTATTTTCTTTTTTAATTGTTGTAGCCAAGGTCTTGTAGTAGTCTGGGAGCTGAATCAGGAACGTCGTGGGAAGCCAGAACGGATTTATGTTTCCTCTGAGCATAAGGGCAGAAAAGTCACAGCTCTGTGTTGGGATACAGCTGCCCTGCGTGTTTTTGTAGGAGATCATGTGGGAAAAGTATCAGCCATCAAGATTAACACATCGAAACAAGGGAAGGTAAAATGTTGCATTCTTTGTTTGAGATGAAGAGCTTCACAGGGGATGATGTGTGGAATCTTTTTGTTGATTTTAGTGAAGTAGAAGAGAGGAAGACTTGCCAGCTGGTGAAGTTCTGGTAGCTTTGACTGTTGGGATGAAGAACCAGTCTCCTGAGACAACAATAGAAATCCTAACCCATGAACCTCCCCAACCCCCTCTTTTAGCTGTTTTAGTAATGCAACACAAAAATGCTTTCAAATTTACAGAATTAAAAACTGGCCGAGTTTCTTCCTCTTGGAATTTGCAAATATCCAAGTCCAGGGTCTTGGTGTTTCTGAGCCTGTTGGATTCCACAGGCTCCAGCTACAGGTTCAGCTTTGCGTTTTAGTCCTCAGCTCAGCTGTTGATCTGAGAAAGGGCAATTGCAAACTCAGATTTTGCTTGGCTCTGTCTGGATACTCTCATTCTTAAAGATGTGGATTAGTTAAAATAAATGGTAGGTGGATGTCAGGCTTACATCCATTACATTTTGTGCAAAGGACACACATGTAACGATACCAGCCTGATTTCTAGCCCTTGAGTGTTCAAGTTTTAACATTACTAGGTCCTTTCCTTCTTTTAATCTATGAGAAGGAGCATGACCTGGAAATAGGTGTGTTCCTCCAGGTCCCTTCTAGCCCTCATGAAAGATTTTGACAGGAAATTGACTTAAAAGCAAGACTTGCATTTAAAGAAAGCTGAAAAATTTAGCTGTGGGAAGTGGGGGGGGGGGGGGGGGGGAAGGAGAGAAGAGAAGGGCTAGGCCCATGGAATATGTATCTGCTCACACCTGTTAAAGGAATCGGACTGTTGAATCTCTCACGTAACATACTTTGTCACATTCCTAACAAAGGAAGCAGCTTTAAGCTGTCAGAAATGGTGACTGTCTGCTAGAAAACTTGAGTGCAGTTCCCGGTAACTTCTTATTCATAAGAAGTCTGTCTGTGACTTTGTTCTGCCACCCATGCAGACTGAGACACTTGTATAATAAATAGTATTGGGGTAATTTGCTGTAGGGTAATAGAGAAAGTGAGTTTATGTAAAACACCTAAATCCGATGGAAGGTTTTTTTGTATTGAGTAATTGCTCAGGTCTGTCTCCATAAAACTGTTTGCTGGCTGAAAGTACCTGTGGGGAAAATTGAGAGAATTGACAAAAGCACAAAGCTTACAAAAGCAAGCATAAAAACCTCTCTTAATGTTACAGAAAACACACTCTTTAAAGAAATGTCAGGATGCTACAGGGAAATGATTTTTTTTTTTTTCTTAAACCTTCAGTTATGGTTTTTGGAAAAGGAGGATTTAGATTTCTGTGCCTCTAAACATTGAAGCCTTGTTTGGTAAAGGAGGGAGAAGAAAGGAACTGCTCTGTCTTATGATGTATATTCATAGCATACACAAGTCTTTTCTGAATTTTGCAATTTTAAGTTAATGAAATAGTCTTTACTTTGAACTGATGCCCAGTATGTTTTTCTTTTTTTCTTTCTAACTGTAGGCTGCTGCTACTTTTGTGATGTTTCCTGTTCAGATTATAACCACCGTAGATTCTCGGGTTGTTCAGCTTGATTATTTGGATGGAAGACTGCTCATATCTTCACTTACACGCACTTATTTGTGTGATACTGAGAGGCAAGTTATATTTTACTTGTGAAATATTGGACTTTTTAAACACAGAGTTTCTGAAGTGACCTCTGGAGATCATCAAGTCTAATTTTCCTGCTCAAAGCAGAGACAAGTAGAGTAAATTGTCCAGTTAGGTTTTGAGCATCTCCAAGAATGGAGACTCCACAAGTTCTCTGGGCAACCTTTGCCAGTGGTTCACCACCCTCACAATAACTGAGCTTTTTCTTATGTTGAAATGGCATTTCCTGTATTTTCGTTTGTGCCCATTGCCTCTTGTCCTTTCACTGGGCACCACTGAGAGTAGTCTGGCTCTGCCTTCTATACTCTCCCATCAGATATTTCTACACATGGGATCAGATGTGTTCCCCCCTTCTCTGTTCCAGGCTGACCAGCCTCTCTCAGCCTCTTCTTGTAAGGCAGGTGCTGCAGTCCCTTAGTCATCTTTGAGGCCTGTTGCCGGACTTGCTGTAGCATGTCCCTGTCTCTGTTGTACTGAGGAGCCCAGAACTGGACCCAGCACTCCAGTTATGTCTCACCAGTGCTGAGAAGAGGGGAGAGATCATCTCCTTTGACCTGCTGGCAACAGTCTTCCTAATGCATCCCAGGAGACTGTTGGCCACCTTTGCCAAAAGGGTGTGTTCCTGGCTAACAGTCAGCTTGTTGTTCACCAGGACCCCAGCCCCTTCTCTACAAAGCTGCTTTCCAGCCAGTTGGCCTGTACTGGTGCCTGGGGTTATTCCTCCCCCAGTGCAGGACTTTGCGTTTATCAGTATCTGTTTATCTAGCCCATGGTTCCTCAGTTTGTCTGTGAAGATATTAGTGGGGCCAGTGTCAAAAGCTGTACTGAAGTACAGATAGACAACATTCACTGCTCTCCTCATCTATCAAGCCAGTCATTCTGTTGCAGAGGGCTATTAACATGATTTACCCTTCATAAATCCATGCTGACTGTTCATATTCACCATCTTATCTTTCATGTGATTGGAAGTGGTTTCTGGGTTCGTTTGCACCGTCACCTTCCCATCACCAGACTGACTGACTGGTTCTGCTGAGGAAAAACCTTCATGATCTGAGCATTCGTTTAAACTAATGAGTATTTCTGCACCCTGTCTTTTATAGACTTTATGCAGGCTTTATAATATTTATTACAGATTTTTTTAAAGCATCAAAACCAATTCAGCAACTAGTATTTAGTGGTTTTATTCTTCAAGGAAAACCTAAAATTAGAGCCTTTATTAATGCTGCCTTAACAAATATGGGTTTTTTCCACTAGAGAGAAGTTCTGGAAAATTGGTAATAAAGAGAGAGATGGACAATTTGGAGCATGTTTCTTCCCTGTCGGAAAAAACAGTGGGAATCAGCAGCCATTAATATATTGTGCGCGACCTGGCTCAAGGATGTGGGAGGTGAACTTTGATGGGGAAGTGCAAAGCACACATCAGTTCAAGCAGCTGCTCTCCTCACCGCCTCTCCCTGTTGTTACTCTCAGGTAGAAGCATGAGTGTTATCAGTGCTAAACTTGCTTGGGACTTCCAGACTAGCTGAAAAGAACTGCATTGATGCTGAGAAGATTAAATAAACTTCTAGTGCACTCAAACATTAATCCTGGTTGTCATTACAGTCTTCTCTAATAACAGAAACCAGTAGTTGAGATACCAGAAATGCCAAAACCTTGATTCTGCAGGGATGCCTGTGTGACTACCACAATGAGTGCTGCTGTCATAAGACTGTTTATTTAAGCCAGCCTTGTATTTACAGGGTTAAGAATATCATATTGAGAAAGTGATATGATTGTAGTTATGCTTCTAACGGATAATAATTTTACTTTACAGGATGGATCCTCATTATACTAATTCCAGTTGCTCTCCACAATCTTTATCTTTCCCTAAGCTGCTGTATTTGACGTGAGTATTTTTCAGCATAGCTTCCTGCTGATAAAGTAGACTTAAAAATAAAAAAGTTGTATATTCTTCTAACTTATATTACCAACTTCATCTTTTTGCATAAGAGTTTTCCAAGTATCATGCTAAACGACTGTCCCACTTCTCACTTGCTGTACTTAAGTCCATGCCATCCCCACGTATTTTTCAGTGACTACCCCAACTAACTGTGGTACTGTTAACATCTGCTTTGCTTGCAGTGAGCACTGTGTGATGACCTGGACAGAAAGAGGCATTTATATTTTTCTTCCTCAAAGTGTTCAAGTCTTACTCTGGAGTGAAGTAAAAGGTAAACTTTAAGAATCTTTGCTTTGTAATATTGTCTGTTATGTTTGTCAGTTCTGAAGTTCTTGCCTAACATGGTGCCTTTTCAAGCTCAATTTCTGTAGCTGGATTGCAGATCATTGATCAGAAAACTTTTTACTTGTCATCTGTTAGGTACATCCTTGAATATTAACCCTCTCCCTGCCTCCTCCTGCCACCCCCTCCCTCTGTAATTCTGAAAACATGCTTGAGAAAAGAATGTGGTGTAGAGGGAATCTTAAAATACAGTAATCAAGTAGTGAGAGGTAATAACCTGCAGTAGCCTTTCCTCATTTCTGTTTATTCAGGTTTCCTGTCACGTGTCCTGTGAAGGATAACCTGGCTGCTGAAAGCTTAATTTTCTAACACCTGTCTAAACTGGAGCCAGGGGATGTACTTATTTGGCAGGGGAGTGAACCCTCATAAACAGTTTTGTGTGTATGGTTATAGATGTAGTCCTAGAGTCATTGTCAGGCTGTCCCTTCCTTCTTCTCTCCCTGCCTTTTGATGTTAAGTTTCCAATGCATTTGTCATGGAGTGTTTGCATATAACGTAACTATTTCATTTGAAAACTGCTGAAGATCAAAGTGGTTTTTATCTAGCAAATGTTTTCCTTCTGCTTCAAAGCTAACAATGATGTATTTCTCATCCTTATCGGTCTTTAGCTTTTCATACCCCTTCAGAGGAAAAGGAAACTTTTCGGTAAATTTAGTGTAATTTTTTGAATGCTTTCTAGAAATGCAACTCTGGAAAGTTTTGATACTTTAACTGTGCTTTATAGTTGCTAGATGCTAGCTTAGCACTCTTCAGTGTTCTTTTTTTCCCATGCTGCTTGTGCTACAGTGTGTTAGGCCTTTGCACGCATTTGCATTCAGATGGGAAATATGTTTTCACCACCTTTCAGGAACAGAAAGGAATGTTGACTAACGATTTTGATCCTTTAGATACTTTTGTGCATCTCGTTTTGCAGATATTCAGGATATTGCAGTTTACAAAAGTGAGTTGTTCTGTCTGCATACAAATGGAAAAGTTGTGCACCTCTCCCTTCTGCTGATTGACCGCTGCATAGAACGTCTGATGAGAAGAGGGTTCTGGACCCTTGCTGCCAGGGTCTGTTGTCTCTTCCAAAATTCAATTATTTCTTGCAGAGTAAGTAAATACCTCTTTGTAAACGTGTAATGGAACTTCACTATTTCTGTTCCCCTCTCTTCCATTAAGTTACATAGATTTCTGAGATGGATATTCTTGGAGTTTTTAAAAAGTCTTCTAAACATTATACTTCTAGGATTAAATTTAGCCTGCATCTATGGTACCTTTTTGCTTTTCACATGTGCATTAGAAATAATAATGCTTCTGTTTCACTGTGTACTTTTAGGCAAGAAAAAATTTGCCTCTAGACAAGCTGGAGCACTTGAAGTCTCAGCTGGATGCCTCAACCCAAGAAGATCTCGTTACGCAACTGGAAGAACTAATTTCAAAATTGGAACCTCCAGATTCTGCCTGCAGCAGTAGAAGGAGCAGTATTTCATCTCACGTACGTGCATTGGTAGTGCCAAAAATGTTACCTGCAGATTTTATCTTTATGGCTTAAAATCACCTCGTTGCTCACTTTGAAGATGAGGCTTTCATTTTTACTATGTCTACTATAGCTGGTAATGCTACTTTCTAAAATTAGATGGGGTAGAGGTATGAAATACTACTACCTGGATTCTTTAAGCTCTCAGGCCTCTGCCTTTTTTCCATATTATTTTGTGGCTAATGCCTGAGATGTGAGCAAAGATTGATAAGAAGAAGGCTTTCTCCACAGCTGATCTTAGTGTTTTAATATGCTTCAGTAAAGGTCATCTTGATTGTAACTGTGGTGTTATGTGGTGAATGCTCAGAACTATCCTAGCCCTATTTAAAAAACCTGTTTCACTCTGAAGCTTAAGCAGAAAGCTCTAACGAAAAAAAAAAAATCAAAGCATATTTCTAATACTCTTTTACATGTACAGCTGCTTGGTATTGTCTTGGCTTCCCAGCAGCTTTTCAAGAAAGGGGAAATATTTCATAGCTAATACAATGTATCAGTCACTGCTTTCACTAAAAATGTTTAAAAAACTACTGTAAATTCTATCTTGATGTGGTGGACAAGTTTTTTCATTAGCAGATGGGAAAGTAAATTACATAGACTGACCATGAGCGAAAGAATGTACCTTTGTCCTGAAACTGAATAGTTTTGCAGGGTCCATAATTGTGCTAGCTGGGTATGGTTAACCAACAAAAAGAATACAGAATATGTCAAAAATACGTTGTTATATAGAGCTTTTTCAGACAGTGAATTATGAAGTGCTGTGAGGTTATTTGTGTGGGTATGGTTGGTTGAGTTCATTGCAGGAAGTTTAACAAGGAAGCACAACTCGTACAACATGTAACTCCTCTCCCTTGTCTGACAGGAAAGCTTCAGTGTCTTAGACTCCGGAATATATCGTGTTATCAGTCGAAGAGGCAGCCAGTCAGATGAAGATTCATGTTCTCTCCACAGTCAAACATTCTCAGAAGATGAACGACTTAAAGAATTTCCTGCACACCAGGAAGATGAACAAGTAGAACTTGGTAATTTTTCTTAATGAAAAGATGTTATTTGTGTGCAATTTTTATTTATTCTACGAGAATTCGATTGGGTTGGCTCTGTGCTCTTATTTTCTGCTGTGAAGTTATCCATGATTAAACCCTCTAATTTGGGAACACAGTTATCCCACCTTCCAGTCAAAGTCGTTCATTGGGGTGAAATGCTGGCTCCACAGAAATCCAAGCTTAAAAGCAAACAAAATCCAGAGAAACAAAACAAAAGGTCCAGAGGGCTTTTACCAAGCTGGGACTTTACTCAATTCCCCCCTCACTCACATGTAGTTCAGTCAACTGAGAGAATCTTAGTATTACTGCTATGCCAGTGTTAATTGAGCTTTGAATGAGTTTTGTTTGCTGCTGCTATCCTTCCAGTTACATTTGTTCTAGCAAAAGAATTTCTTAATCCTGGCTCTGGCTTTATATTTCCTTAGGGAAAACAGTAGGCTTACGATAAGTGTTCTTAACTTTCTTGCAGGGTTTCATTTGTAAAGGGAATCATCTCTTACACGTGTAAACATTAGGATAGGGATGATAGAATTGTTAATAACTAATGTTTAGACCATCCAGGGAGCTTTTTAATTTCCTAACAAGTATCTGTCACAGGATGAAAGCTAGAGTGAGACAGTAATGGGTCTTGTTCTCTGCTCTGGTTGGGATTGGGAGGGGATGGAGAAGCCCAGGATGGTGAGGAGCTGGCTTAGTTCCTGATATGGTAGAGAGGCTTTCTAATAGAAAGGGTGCTTTTTAACTTTTGTAGAGAGTAGATGACAGTTGAGGATGAACAGAATTTGGATGCTTTGTTGGGGAAATACATGGTGGCAAAGGAGAGTATAGACATTAGTATTTACTCCCCTACTTGTCAATAGTGTTGTCCTGATAAACTACATGTTGTTTGTAGCACTCTTGTTTACATGTGCCTCTACCTACATCGCTGTTAAAACAACAAATGGGAAAACTTGGAAGGAAGTGTATAATTTCCGATATTAAAACTAAAATGAAGGGATGGAGGTTTTGAATGTCAGAAGACAGAAAAGTTCTATCTGTTCAACAAGAGAGAACAAATTTACTGATTATTTCAGAGCAGAGAAGTTCTAGATGCTTCTTGAAGCACATGTACTTAATTTGGTATTTAAGAGAAATGGATTTAGTGTCTTCCTGCTCACATTGACGTAAGATGTCATAAGTTTTAGGTTTCTAATCTGCATAATGAACAAAAGCAGCCTTATTTACAAGCAATCGTAAAATCAGTTGTGACCTTTAGGCACTGTCTAGAGAGACTGTAGATTCTAATGGGAGAATTTCTGTAACAGCATAGCATCTTTTCCTCTCAACAGTGCAGATAGTGCTGACTTGCAAAATGCAGTGTCATCCTTACTTAAAAGAATCTTTTTTCTTATTTACATCACTGAAAGATACAGTGTCTGTTTGTACCAGGAAATGATTAATCAAAACACATTGTAGATACTGTTAGGGATATAAGAGTGAAAAGGAAATAGTGATTCTGTATTTTCTGTGATTCTTACCAAAAGCCAGAGAGCTATGGGCTCAGTTATCTTTTTTTAAGTCTGTTCAAATAAAAGGAAGACTTATACCCTAATCATGGCTGATGTTCCTGTATGTTCATAGGTGATTTAGGTTTCAGGAAATTGTTCAGTGTGAATTGATGTATGCCACAATACTTACTTTTTTCTAGATGTTTAAATAACTGTTAGTGGATTAAATCAAGAATGTTGTCCCTTAAACGGACTGTGAGTCTACTTCTAGAAGATAGTTTTCATACAGTTGTTGGTCATCATTTGCCTTGTTACAGAGCCAAAAGACTATTAACAAAGCAGACCTACTAGGTTCAAAGTCAGTAATAAAATGGCCCTTGAAACCAAGTAGCACTTTTCTGGCTCTACACATTGTTGAATATTAAGTAGGAAAATATTGCATGCAGATTATCCATTAATGCATTAGTGACTTGCAGTTTGTTTCACTGTTCCATTTTTGCCAGGCCACTGTTTCATGACTCTTTATTTCAATTCCATTTGTTAGACAATGTATCTCATGCATCTGTGACGGTTGAGGCTGACCGGAATGAGACATTTCTCCCATTCAGTATTCCTTTGTCATTTCGTTCCCCATCTCCTCTCGTCTCTCTCCAAGCTGTCAAAGAAAGGTAAAACTTGCAGCAGGTTCACTCATCCATTACATCTTTTCCTTTTCTGTCTCTGAATTTGTAGTGTTGTCTCGTTTAGTTCATACTCTGTTCTGCAAAAATGTAGCATCTGAACTGAAACACTGGAGATGCAGTCAAGTTTGCTAGACAGTTGAAAGCCTCCATCTTGACTCTAATGAAGATATGAAGAGCTGCTGTTAACTTCAGTGGAGCCAAGATTTCAACCTCAGTTTTTAAATGGCTAAGAATGTTTAACATTACCCTGTAAACTGTGGTCATGGTTTGTATCTAAAGCAAACTTACTGAGTATGGTTTTGGGATTTTGCTTTTCTGATACTTAAATGAATGAGTGAAGGCTTCTTATGTTGCTTGGGGATAAATATTAAAATATTCAGAGCATGCTAGATATTGCTAAAGCACGCTTGCATAGTATACCACAGGCTCTGCCATCGCCCCACGCACACCTTTCCGTGAATCTAGTCAATTGCCCAAGTGTTTATGAAATAAAGGTAGCTTATACCTGGTGCAAGTAAATATGGAAGTGTCTGTTTTATGCAGAAATCAAACTGCTATTTTAAAACTTGCTTTAAAAAAACAAGGAGGAAGAAATATGAAGGAAAGGTTGTTAAATACATAATTAGAAAAAAATTCTGTATGTTAGTTTCTTAGCTACAATGTTGCTGGCCTATAAGGACAGTCTGGAAATTTTTGTATAACCCTCCCTTGATCACTTAGGTATGTGAATTATGTCCTGCAACAAACATTTGTAGCGGATACCACTAGTGTGAGGATCTCAAAATAACCTTCAGAAGTACATCTGATGTTTTGAATTCTTTCTAAACCATAAGCAGTGTTTAGGACTTTACTAGTAATAAGTGTTTCTACTAATAATGAGAACTAAATTTTCATGTATTCACTATATTCAATTTATAATTAAATAAAGTACTATCCCTTTCACAGCTAATTTTTAAAAGTTTACCTTTAATCCTTCTATACGTTGAAGTCCAATTGTTTTGCTACATTTGAATCCTTTCTTCTGCACCAAGCTTCAACTTCTATACGTCGGTATAGCAAAAGATGCCATATTCTCTGGCAAACAAGTAAAAGGGTTGCTTTCTTCTTTTTTTTCTTGATGATCTTAAACTAGTTCTTGGCCAGAAAGCAAGAAGCTGATTTTTCTGTTCAACTCTTGATGACATAGTTCTCTTCATGGCAGTGGTAGAAATAATTGGGTTTTGGTATCTTCACTGGGTTTTCTCTTGAATAAAATATCTGAAGGCAGAGGGATTGATGACACGAAAAGGACATTTTAATGAGCTTTGTAACGTGAAGAATTAATTTGGAGTATTGTAAAACTGTTTCTTACCACCAAGAGGGACATAATTTCCTAATGATGCTTTGTTTATAAGCTTTAAAATGCAATGTAGCCAATCTGCATTTATTTGCATACAAATACATGTTGAAATCTAAGTGCTAGTATTAGTATGTGATCCTGTTTCTCCAGCAGCAAAAAAACCAAGTCTTAAATAGTTCAGGTTTTTATTCTGTGCTGAAAGTATGGACTATGACTGAAGTATGAATTTTGAGCAGCAGCTTAGTTCTGTTGTCCTTGATCATCACTGCTCTCGTCCTTTTCTCAAGAGTTCTTCAGATTATAGTTTCTGAAATCATGGTTTGAACGGAAAGGAAATGCTTGATTTGTTCGGTTTTGAACTTCTAATTTTAAATGTTTGAACTTCTGACTCCTAGCGTTTCCAGCTTTGTACGCAAAACTACTGAAAAGATTGGCACACTTCATATAAGTCCTGACGCTAGAGGGAGGCAAGAAGCAAAGGATGACGAGCAGCTGCAGGAGCTGACTGTTAATCTGGTAGCATCTCCCCGGGAAGAGAAAGAGTGAGTGCAAAACCACGTTTTCTTAGCAATTGCATTTGCTGAATGTTCTGAGGATAGCAACCTAAAGAAAAACTACTGTTCCAAGTAGAACGAGGAGCTCAGCGTTCTGTTTTTCCAGCTGCCTTTATTACTGTGGTGGGTTTCAGTGCTTCTCCCTGACTCTGTTCCTAGAAGCTGGTTAGGCAGTGAACATTTCTGGGTGGTGGAGCATGCAGTCTCCACAGTGCTGTAATGACTGAAGAGCAAGAACATAGTGTATATGGGATATAGGATAGTGTATAGGGACATAGGATTGCTGACCTCCTGTGTATCTGTGATGCTCGTTGTAGTTCTGGACATGAGTCCAGCAGTTCATTCCCTGTCCTTTCTGCGTGGGGAGTAAACATTTTCTCTCTCTGAAAAATGTGTCTTTTGTTTTCTGTTTGTTTTGGGGTGTTTTTTTGTTGCTTAGTTGGTTTTTTTTAATAATGATAGTTATAAAACATTGAACTTCTTTAATGGTTGTCCAGTTAATACAGAGTTAAGTTATTTCACATTCCAATGATCTGCTAATTTACCATTTTGGACTAACTTTCATATAGTGGTGTGATACTGATTTTTATTCAGTCCCTGCAGAAATCTATTGTAGTGGAAGTAGAAGCCATTATAGAAGGCCACAAAAATAGTAGCATTGGTTGCTCTTCTTGCCTAATTCATCCATAATTTCTGTTGACTTGTTCCTTTTTTAGAAATGAAAGCTCTGTATTTTTTTTAATAGAGGAATTAATATTGGTTCCTCACAAATTTGAGGAAACTCGTGAGCAAATCCTCACGTAAATTATTAAGGATAATACTTCAGATAAGACTGAAATTAATGTGCTTTTCTAGGTTAGAACCACAGAACTGCCAGCTTCCAGAGGAGGACCATCTAAGAGATCTCAAGGCTGCAACGGCAGAAGCTATGTAAGCAGGGAAACTTTTTAGTGTATAGGTGTATTTGGGCTTCGGTAGAAAAATGATTGATTTTTTTAAATTATTTTTTTATTTGTAGATGTTCAGAGCATTACTCTTGTGTGTATTAACATGATCTGAAAGGATCTTATCTGGTTAATGATTTGTTTCCCCTATTTAAAACCAAGCAAAACCCACTAAAAGCTTACTTAGATACTCCTAGTGTTACCCTTTTGTCCTAACTACAAGTATAGTTTAAAAAAAACCCCACCTAACAAAAATCCATTCTGAAAGAAATCTTGGGGAACTCAGGATGTACTAATATCAAACACAGGCAGTATAAGTAGCCTAAATTCTTTCTGCACTCAAAACCACAAAAAACAACAACCAACTAAGTCAAATTTAGGAGTATACTTCGAATTACACAAAAGATATACAATACTTCACTTGTGGCATCTTATAACTGTTAAGCAACTTAGCAAACCTCTTTTTTTATGCTGCAGAGCCAAACTCCAGGATCCCCTGGTTTTGTTAGAACCACAGTGTATGAGAAGGGTTTTACAGGAATGGCTCGTCTATCTAGAAGAAAAGTTTGGCAGCAGAGAGCATTCTGCTTCCTCTATTAAGAAAAGCAAGACTGTGTGTGCTGAAGAACAGAGCGCAGTCTTGGAGGAAAACCTACAACTGGATCTGACTGATGGAGACCCAGCAGACAAAGAACAGAGTAGTATCTTGGAAGACTGCACTGAAAAGGAAAACACTGATGAAACCTGTGTAAGCAAAACCATGTGTGAAAACAGTACTGATTTGAAGGGACCTTTGGCCTGCAGCTTTCAAGTGTCTCCTCCGTGTGTCATAGAACCGGATGTTCAGAAAGATCTCACTGAGTTGACAACACTGTGTTTTGAACTGCATGTATTTTCTTCTGGAAATGGTGATGCTGAGGAAAGTTCTAATGGAAGTCTTCCACTAGCAGCTTCGTGGACCTTGGCTTGTAGGTTTATGCAAAGCTACTTCTTTCTTTTGGATTTAAAAAGACTAAAGCAGTGTATTATAACCATGTATGCAACCAACCCTAATGTATGGGAAACATACATCGCAGGATTGAAAGGTAACTAATGAAAATGTTATTACTAGTAAACTGAAAATAAGACTCTTTGGGAGAAAAAGAAAAAAGCTTCAAGACACTCCCATGTGTGTCTGCAAATTTTCCTTCTGCAGGTATAGTGTGGGAGGGGGAGAATTGTTGGTGTAGGGGAGGTTTTGTTCCATTTTTGGATTGTTTGGTGGTTTGGTTTTTCCCCCAAAGAAGAGCTGCTGGCTCCTTGGAGAGATTGTTCCTCCCCTTCCCCAACTTTGCTATCATGAACCTTTTTATTTATATGGAGCTTGTTGGTGGAACACTGTAGTGATTATAGAACAGATCTATTTAAAAACAAATACATGTGCTTCAAAGAGCAAAAGCATCTTAGAATCATATGTCTAGAAACGAAGCAAAAGCTAGGGGAGGGGCTTCAGTATTTGCACTGGAAACAGAAGATTTGACTTGCAGAGGAATGTGGTTAATGTGAAACAAAACTGAATGGAGTAGATAGTGCCATGCAAATGAGTGGCTTGTGATCACTTCAGACTACTTTTTCCACAGAAATCCTTTCTGATCATTTTGATGCCTCTTTGGCCTTATTGAACCAACGTTTCCTGATTATATTGGAAAACAGAACTTCATCTATTCTCTGCATTCAGCTTCTGCTTTGTGCATTTCTTTTAAGAGTGAATTAAAGTCTTGGCATTGATTTGGCACCAACAGGGAGTAGTCAAACAACAGAATCTTGCTTTGAGGGTTGGTGTCTGGTATTTGGGTTTCTGGGAATCTGTTCACTATTTGAATTTTGAGAGCCTTAGAAGTAAAAGTAATGTACACATCCCCAGTTTGTCCTCAGTTGGACTGCACTTGTGCCTGTAGGTTAATACTCGCATTTCACCGGGATCAAGGTTCATGTTGAATTCTACATTCTGTGAAGTCAGTGTCCAAGCGGAAGTTTTTATTTATTAATAGAAGCAAATTGTAATATATGAAAACTGGTGCACATCTGCATTCTATTGAGCAAGCCATATGTTCTGCAGTGGGCTATCCTTTCTCACATGAGAGAAAAATTACCTCCTCAGAAGTCTCAAGAAAAGGAAAATATATCAAGAATGTTATTCCCTGCCTTAATTGTATCATTTTATAACTGTAATTGGCTGTAAGTGCAGATTAGTGATGTTGATTTCTATGAAATGAAGTAGGATCCTCACAAGTAGGAGCTGTTCACTTGTTACTACTGTTAGAGAGTTCCATGAAAGTACAGATAACTTTAGTCCCTATGTTTAACAACAGCTCTGTGTGTGTGTTAAGGGGGGAAAAAAACTTGCCCATATCTTGTCACTTGAGTGTTGATTTATTTCAGAACTAACTTGTCACAGTCCAGTGGCCTTATCAATGGAAAATGAAGATATGTTGAAAATACTGAAACAGCTGCATGACCTGGGGCCTTGGGATGACAGCCCACTGTTACTGGTACATGCTCAAAGGTTTGTAGCAGAGGCCTTTTTTTTTTTTTTTTTCTCTTCAGTGTTCTTAACTTTCTAGCAGGAATTGGTACACCTCAAATTTCATGAAGGTTTCTGACAATCTTTCAAAGAGATCACCTTTCAGTACTATCTTGAACTTCCAAGAGATCTTGGAAAAATTATAATTTTGCTGTTTGGTACTGAAATTTTTTTTTTATCCTTTCTCTCCAGGCTTTATGAAAAATTTGGGGAAATAGCTCTTCGGCCCTTGATCAAGTTCCACCCCTCTATTTTGCCTTCTGATATCAAACAGCTTTGCAGGAATGATCCAGCTCACTTTTTAGCATATTTAGATAGTCTGGTGAAATCAAAGCCAGAGGACAAAAGGTAAAGGGAATACAGAACCTTTTTCTTCTGTCTGCTGTCTTCATCATGTAGCTGCCTGGGGTTTTTATCGGTTTTGACTTTTGGGGCCTTTTCTTTACTGTTTATGTATCTGTGTGCTTGGTGTTCTTTAGTATTAGATTCCAAGTCAATCTGCCAGTTTTATTGCTTTCAGACTGGGTTTTTTGTTAGATCAGATGCTAGTTCTAAAAGGGCTTTTCTAAATACTACTTTGAATAGTACTGACTATTGTTGTTCTTGTGCCTGCAGTTCAGTATGCCAAGGTTAGACAGCATTAAAAAAACCCAAAAAAACCCCAAAAAAGCCCAAAACAACTCTGGGGGAACTCAACCTGTGAACTTGATGGTTTTCTGTGGTACCTTCAGTTTCTAGAAATGTAAATCATTCTAGGCTTTTCCATATTTAATTTTACATCTGGTTGTTTTTTGGGGTTTTTTGGTCCACACACAATCTCTACCTTTCCATATCTGGTATATTTAAAAATGGTACTTTTTTTTTCCTGTGTGTTTTGTTTTCTAGGTCATCTCTTCTTAGATCTCTTCTGCAGCCTGAATCTGTACGACTGGACTGGTTGTGCTTGGCAGTTTCTCGTGATGCACCACAAAGAGCAAATACTGTGGATGCGGAAGGAAATCCCAGGTAAAGTAGGGTTCACCTGAGGTCCTGAGTGCAGCAAAAAATTTTAACAGGTCTGCAGGCTTTTGGCTTAGATTTTTGTATGACATGGAATCCTTGGAGTATTTTGCGTGTTGCAGAGTTCAGCAGAAGCAACCAAAGGGTTGAATAACTTTATCTGTAATGCTTTTCAGAGTGACCGCTCTAGAGAGGCTTTGCAGTGTTTCATTCATTTTTCCTTCTCTCTTCTCATATACCCGCCTTTCTTGTAGAGAGAACATGATGTTCTGAAGAAAATCATTAATGCTTTAAAACTGAATTTCTCATCTTCTAGGCCACGATCACATTTGTTTACTTGGGGCTACAGCCAGCTCATTCTGCTTTTGATTAAACTCCCAGCTGATTTTGTTACAAAAGAGAAGATGGCTGACATCTGTAAATCACATGGGTAAGAAGAAGACTTGGTAATTCTTGATACTTGGTTAGTTGGTATTCTGACCCCAAAAAGATACAAATGAAAACACCCGTCTGCTCCTTAATTGAACAGGTTTTATTTAAAAACCTTTCCTGTTTTGAGGATGAATATTGAGTGTCCAGTTTCATGTACCAAATACCCCTTTTGGTAAAGGGGTATTCCCCATGTCCTTATTCTGCGCTGAGTTCTGGTATTCAATAAATTCAGTTGCTTCTGTCTTAACTGATAGTTAAATGAGCATTTAATTATTGTTGACTTTAGTTTAGACTGAATTCTAATTGATTCCTGAAATCTTTACTTTCTTATTCAAGGTTTTGGCCTGGATATCTTTTTCTCTGTCTGGAGCTGGATAGAAGAATAGAAGCCTTTACTAATATTGCTCATTTGGATGATTTGAGCCTGTTGAATGGAGAAGATGGTTAGTGAGTCTTAAACTGTGTAAACAGACCTGTAATATTGGAACTGCTCTTATTATATACTGATTTGTTCAAAGTTGGATTGAACTCTTAGTTTTAAGTGTTTTGGTAGGACTAACTGTGTGTAGTGCAGCATATTTAAACACTACACTCTTGTATCTTCAGACTGTACTTTGGATTCAGTTGGGCTAGAAAATGCTTAGAAGTTCAAGAATGTAGAGTTGTTTATCAGTTGGGAGTAAAAGCTAAACTTGGTGTTGTAGATAGAGGAATAGCTACACTCTGCACAGCACAAAACTCTCCCCACTACATGTGCACACACATGAAGTTACGACAAGCAAAGCATTGTATCACATGGCAGAAGAAAATTCCCAGTAGCCCTAAGATAGACAAAACAATTCTTTGTCTCTTGACTTAAACCAAAGCCTTAAATACTGAAGTATTGTGAAGCTTTGTGTGTAGTTCACCACTGAATCTACACTGAGTCAGTCAAGGCAGTACACTTCTGTACAGAATTTGCTTGTTGATAATGCTTGGTTTTCTTAAATCTTCACAGAGAAAAACAGAATAGCTTCCTTTTAAAAGTATCTGTACTTAAAAGTAGTAAGCTTAGAGTAGTCCCTGTTTTACAAATAATGTAACCAACACACTTTACATCTAGGTGCCATTCCAGAGACCATAGAAGAATGGAAGTTTCTTCTGCATCTTGCACAAAATCACAGCACGGCTTTCCACCACCATGGCCCACAGAATGGGAGTGCTGTCAGCAACGGTAGCTCCAGCTGCCCAGACTGCGTCACTGTGGAAAACGTAGCGCTCTTACTGGCAAAGGCCATTGGCCCAAATCGTGCCTTGCCTCTCTTGCAGGAGTGTGGCTTGACACTAGAATTGTCTGAGAGGTTTACTGGTGTCTGTGAAATACTGAGAATTGCTGAGAAAAGGCAAAGGTAAGATGACATGTCAGCAGAAAGTCCACATTATTCATTAGGGATCGTCTTGGTGCTTTAAATTTTCTTTTCAGTGAACAAGACGATACAATATACTTTTTACCTCTGATTTTAAACTCACCTGAAAGCTTTTCTATTATTTAAGAGCTATGTATTGTGCAATATAGGCATTTTAAATGGAAAATAAGGAAACAGGAAACTCTATGTTAAAGGTGTATGTGAAGGACATTCTCTGAAGGAGATACCTGTTTTGCTGAGTCCTGCAGAGGCTCTGATCTCACCTGTCCTTTCCAGAGAAGGCATGCATGGTGATATCATGATGTTACTTCTGAAATAGAATCATGTTTTCAACAAACTTTTCTTCAAAAAGCAAACCAAAACTTTTTCCTGTTGTTAGCTTTTTTTTTTACTGTTTGACATTTTTTTCCCTTTTGCTTTAATTACAGAGCGCTGATTCAGTCCATGTTGGAAAGGTGTGACCGGTTTTTGTGGTCTCAGCAAGCATAGAAAACAACTTGGAAAACTTTGGGAACATTTTTATTGTAATGATTGTATATTAAAGTGCCTCTTAAACTTAACAGGCTCTTAAAGAAATGAACTCCTGTCTAAAAGTTCAAATCTATCGAGCCAGTTTCCATCTGGCAGGTATCTGACAGAACTGTTGACAGTTCTTCCTTATTCCTTTGGAGATGAGTTTTGAACTGTGGAACTTAAAACAGTACAATATTTATCTTTAAGCTCTCAGATTTCTGAGATGAAAATTCCTGAGTTTATTTTCTAAGTCTGTATGACTTCAGTGTTAAGGATATGAGCTCCTACATATTAAATAATGGTGTATAAAATTTTTTGGTCGTTTGTTTGCAAACATGAGAAGCCATTCCTCAGAAATACCCAAGCCCGTACTTGTTTAATTGTGCTGTAAATGACACTGACTTTTTCAAGTTACTACAGAAGTGCTTGTTTTGATACTTTTTCTCTTAAATTATATGGACTGGTCTTGCCCATTTGAAATGCATTAATTGAGAAAAAATATTTCCCTCTTAAAAGAGGAGGGAAATATTTTTCAGGAGCGGATTAATGGTTAAAAATGCTGACTAACAGAAGAACTTGTTAAGTGAACTTATATAAGCATGATATTTCTAAATTGCCCATATCTATTTGTGCAACATGACTATGGACATCAGTTGGGATATTTCAACGAGCCTCAGGACAGTGGAATTAGAATCGTAGAATCACAGAATCACTTCTGTTGGAAAAGACCTTTAAGGTTAAGTCTAACCCTTAACCTGACACTGCCAAGTCGACCACTAAACCACGTCCCTAAGCACCATGTCTACATGTCTTTTAAATACATCCAGGGGTGGTGACTCAAGCACTTCCCTGGGCAGCCTGTTCCAGTGCTCGACAACCCTTTTGGTGAAGAAATTTTTCCTAATATCCAATCTAAATCTCCCATTGTGCAACTCGAGGCCATTTCCTCTTGTCCTATTGCTTGTTACTTGGGAGAAGAGACCGACACCCACCTCACTACACCCTCCTGTCAGGCAGTTGTAAAGGGCGATGAGGTCTCCCCTCAGCCTTCTCTTCTCCAGACTAAACCCCCCCAGTTCCCTCAGCCGCTCCCCATCAGACCTGTGCTCCAGACCCTGCACCAGCTTCATTGCCCTTCTCTGGACACGCTCGAGTCATTCAATGGCCTTTTTGTAGTGAGGGGCCCAAAACTGAACCCAGTAATCAAGGTGCAGCCTCACCAGGGCCGAGTACAGGGGTAAGATCCCTTCCCTATCCCTGCTCGCCACGCTATTTCTGACACAAGCCAGGATGCCACTGGCTTTCTTGGCCACCTGGGCACACTGCTGGCTCATACTCAGCCCGCTGTCGACCAGCACCCCCAGGCCCTTTTCCTCCAGGCAGCTTTCCAGCCGCTCTGCCCCGAGCCTGCAGCGTCGTGTGGGGTGGTTGTGACCCCGGTGCAGGACCCGGCACTCAGCCTGGTTGAACCTCATACAGTTGGCCTGGGCCCGTCACTCCGGCCTGTGCAGACCCTCTGTGGAGCCTTCCCACCTCCAGCACATCAACATCCTGCCCAACTTGGTGTCATCCGCAGACTTACTGCGGGTCCGCTCGGTCCCCTCGCCCAGACACTGATAAAGACATTGGACAGAACTGGCCCCAGTACTGAGCTCTGGGGAACGCCACGTGTGACTGGCTGCCAACTGGGTTTAACTCCATTCACCACTGGCCAGCCAGCCAGTTTCTTCCCCAGTGAAGAGTGTACCCGTCCAAGCCATGAGCAGCCAGTGTCCGCAGGAGAATGCTGTGGGAAACAGTAGCTTTACTAAAGTGCAGGTAAACTTTAGTAATTCCACAATGAATAAAGTGAGGACCACATGTCTTATTTTAATAATGTTTTTAAAAGCTGAAGGTTTAGGTAAGTATTTTTAGATGGATGCTGTCAAGAAAGAAGTCTTTTAAAATATCTGCTAGAATATGAAGAATCATAAAATCACTTGGACTTTATTTCTCATTTACAGAACTATGCTTTCTACCAGCACTCCTTCTGCACTTAAGACATCTTTGAACAAGTTTCTTTCTAGGCTTCTAGTTTTGGCCCTCTTCAATGTCAGACTCTCACATTCTTAGCAAAAGGCCATGGTGACTGGTCAATACTTGACTTTCACAAATGTAATTTAAACAAAAAATGCATGCATTGGAACTAAACTTTATTAAAATCCATAATTTTGACATGAAATGACTTGAAAATATTTGTTTATAAAGCATCTTTTTCTGAAGTTTTGCAGCACTTGTGCTGCAAAATAATGCTTTTATTTTCATCAGAATAGGACTTAGTAATACAACTTTCAGACTTCTGAGAAGTGCACTCTGACTACTTAATCTCAGTTGCAAGAAGGACTCTATTGTGGAGGGCTGGTTACTTTCCTAGAGGAAATGAAGCTACAGGGAGGCAATTAGTGGCAGGCTTTCATCTGTTAACAGTGTGGCTTGTGGAAAAGCCAATACAGAACTACTTCTAAACCAGAAAACTTTAAATCTTTTGGGGTTTAGATTTTGATGTTGGAAACACCCCATGCTCTTACAGTAAGATTTGGAATTGGAGCCAGGCACCTGCAGTGTGTGGTGAGGTTACACAAATCAGCTGCTGTTGGAGCCTGTTCTCTTTCTTACCTGCCAAACGGGTACGCTGCTCCCTCCATGGCTGTTGCCTAATTTAACTAACTCCATTTCATACAGTGTGAATGTTGTCCAGCTTTAGCTGAATGCTTGTGTTGCCCTCCTTGGAGGAAGTTGGCTGGTTTTTAAAGAATGTACCTGGCTTACCCGTGTATGTAACGGTTCCACTACATTTGCTTTGTGTAATTTGTGTACGTAGCAGTGTCTTTCTTACTTTTGTACACTTGGTTAACTTTGAGTGAGGGCTGGGGTTTTTCTGGGTTTTTACAACAAATCATAACTATATTCAAAGCTTTTTTAAAGATTTTGTGTCAGAACGGTCATATAGCTAACATCACGGAAAGCGTTTTGTTCAAATTTGGTGTCTAAAGCGAGCTTGTGTCGATTTCAACTAACTTGGCTGTCAAGAAAGAGTAAGAAATTACTCTCTGAAGAAGAGTTGGAAAATTACTATTTCCTGTTCTTGATACGTGTATTTACATCTCATGTGGGTAAGATGAAGGGACTGTGAAATGAAGTGTCTTCTGTTTAAAAGTTACAGTTGTACAGAGCAATGCCCTCACCCTAAAGCTACAGCCCCTGCCAGCTCTTGTCAGCCAGCTAAGCATACACTGCTGATCGTTCAAGCCAGCCTGCGCTGGAGCAGATGAGCTGCAGCTCATCTTTGGTTTTGGTGACTGTTGGTGGAGGGGACCCTTGAAAAGCAGAGATGAATAAAGGGGGCTTTGCCTGGAGCACTTTAAACAGAAGCTTTGTTGGTTTTGTTGTTTTGTTTTTTTTTTTTTTTCCCCCCCAAATACATAAAAGCCTCATACCAATGAGGCCAATGCTAGTAAATATTCCATACAGCAGTGTGGCAAAACTGAAGTGAATGATTGCCCATGTAAACTTAGATAAGGTGCTATTACTTCCCAGAATAAGGAAAATTGCATGTATTACGGTGCCTGAGCTGGGAATTCACCTCATCCCCTTTCTCAATCTGAGACTTTAGATTGCAAAATGCCTACATTGCGGAATGTTTGCAGAATGTAGCTTGCATTTATAGGTATTTAGAATTAAAGGGCAACCAGTTTGAGGTTGCTTTTTATGTTAACTATATCAGAATGTACAAACCCAGAAAATGGTCTCCCAGGCGCCCTTGTATGTGTTATGTTTATCCAGTGTGCACACGCAGCCCCTGTGCCAGAAAGGAATATTCCATTCAAACCCTTCTACGTGCTCAGAGGCAGCTTGCCTATTTGTGTTGCAAAAGCGACAGTTTTGGCAGCAGCTTGTTTCTGTAGTCTGTGACTTGGAAAGCAGGCCAAGAGGATACAGGAAAGCAGCGCTCAGGCTGTTCCTTGCTGGAGCACAAAGCTGGTGCTTTATCTCAGTTGGTGAGATAAACTCAGTTTATCTCATTATCAGACAAGCTCCAGCGTTGTTGTCACTGCTGCTGTCCTCCTTGTTAAGAGGCAAGTCAAGGGGATGCAATCCGAGATCTAAAGATCCCCTCCAGCACCTACTTTCTTGCAATTATCCTCCTGTTTCTGCTCTTTGCAGAAAATTTTGGTTTGGAGAAAATGTGAAACACATCAGCCCATATCAGAAGACTCAGAAATACCCTGTATGGTCTGAAATGTGAGTGCTTGTAGGGGAAAGTTCCTTAAGTCAGTTTTGAAGGCAATGCTCTGTCCTAGGTCCCTGGGCAAAACAGCACATGAGTTAGTGAGCCTGTACCCCAGCTTACAGGAATAATTTTCCAGTCTTTTTTTTTTTTTTTTTTTTTAAATCAAAATCAGAAAGGTGACAGATGGGGCTACTTGTGGCCAGCAGAGAAGGCACATGAGCTGACGTGTAGTGTAAGGGCATAAGTCATCACTAGAATGTGAACAGAGTTGCAGCAAAACACAGCACTCCAGTCTCTAGAGTAACTGAGCTGTTACACTGTTAAGTATCAGATTTATGGGCAGTGGGGGAAAAAATTATGTGTCTGGCCACCTGTTTTTTGCAAGATTTCCTTGTCCATTGGGTTAGGGTTTACATTCTTGTCTCATTGTTCCATTCGGAGACACAGTGTACTACAGAATGTCTGTGCTGCCACTCCAGGCCTGTCTGTGGAGCTATCTTCTTCCTTTAAGCTAAATTCTTGTTCGAAGTCCGGTGATGCCCAAGAAGTTAACTGCTGGCGTTTTGTTAGCTCAGTTTGTTATTGCACCTCTTTTATCTCATGCCTCTGCCCTTCAGCTCTAGCAGCTGTTGTTTAAAGAAATAGAGTTAAGAATGGGGAAACTACACATACCTTTCTGCATAGAATTTAAAGAAGCTCTCTTGGACTTGGTAAATCATGTATGAGACCACACAACAGGGAGACATTCTGCACATTCATTCTACAGTGCAGCTGCACTCAAACCCAGAGCTTTCTGCAGGGGAAACAGTGGTGTCAGCTGTTAACCAAGGGAAGCAAGCAGGCTCCTAAGCAGAGAGAGCACAGTGGGTACTCCAACTGTGAACTGTGACAGTAGGGCCTGAAAGTTAATATATCGATCTTAAAATCTAGCAGAGTTGTGACTGTATGGATCTGAACTTTCCCTTAGGTAAAATGTTTACTGCTGCATCAAAAACTCTCCTTAGGGTAGCCCACTTGAGCCCCACTGAGCCGCTGTTGCAGCAGGATAGCTGGAAGTCCCTTGAGAAGTGTCTGTGAGAGCAAGCAAAGGCAGGACAAACCATTCAGGCTTTCCTTACGGTGGCGTGTGTGTGTGCTATCTTAAAGCATTATCAGAAGGCACGTAGGTGTATGCAGTTTGCTTTGCAATGGAGTTAAAACCAACGCTTCATGTTTTCCATTCCATCATCCAGCACTCGTGGGAATTTCACTTAGCAGTTCCTGCAGCTGTTCTGGTAACACAGCTGACTGTTCCTTGTGCCCAGACACAGACCCGACCTTGTGCTTCAATGTACAGGGCAGACGATGAGGCACCTTCTCCTCCGAGCTCTGTCCAGCACAAGAGCAGAACAAAAGTGTCACCCTTAAGCCAACTGTAACACTTCAGGCACACAGAACATTTCAGTCTTGGAGGCAGTTTCTCAGCCTGCTTGTTATGAGGAGCAAATAGTCCTGTGGAGAGCTGAATAAGCACCACATACTTTCTTAAAAAAATGTGTTACCAAGAGCTATGAACTTTCAGTAAGGATAAAGACAGGCTTACTGTAACGATTTCTGTGTTGTAAGTGGGGTGGTGGTGGGGAATTCCCAGCCATGGGTATCCTTTCCAATTTCCTCTTTTGAGGGGTTTGAATTGCTTATAAATACCCTCTCTGAGAGCACACAAGACAAGCTCCGTTTCCTTTGGCTTTGCCTTTCTGCAGTGGTGAGTGATATTCTGAATTTGTGAGCTATATGCAGTGTTTTTAGCTGGTATTTGGGAACAGGACTAATGCTTTAGCATGTGGGGCTTCTCTGTGCTCATGATAGGAGCAGGAGGGAATGCTAAAATGCACGTTTCTCATGTCTGCCTGCTTCTGTTGCGGAGTGCTGTTAGCTGAGCTTGTGGTCGCACAGAGGACGTCCCTCCTTGTGGGGGGAGCAGCGGGTTCCTGGGCTAGCCATCAGCGCTGGGCAGCTGCCCGGGCACAGCTGTGGGTGTGAGGGGTGTTGTGTCAGCAGTCTCAAAGGTGCTCCAGAACTGCTCATCTCTCTGTCTTACAGCTCTGTGTCAGGCTTGGGCCAGGAACCGGAACCATGAGGCTCTGTGTCTGCCTCGTGTTGCTCTCCATTCTGTGTGCAGGTGCTGACATGTCACCACTACACCAAGGTGGAAAATTTGTCTTGGATGCACTGGGAGGTAAGCTGGGGTCACCACAGGCCTTTCTCTCAGGAACCCCCTCCCTGAGCACAGGTTGCCAGCAGTTGGTGGACGTGGTCCTCAGAGCTGGGAGGTCTGCAGCTCCACATGAGGGACCCCGCTGGTTTCTGCTGCTGGAACTGGGCCTTGATCAGCCCCCGCAGGCCCTTGGGCACAGCCCTGTGCAAGGGCCGAGGTGGAGAAGTGCCTGTCTGCGTTACTGCTCCTTGGGCCTTTCAGCTCCTGGCTGAAATGGTACTTTTGGTAAAATGGTAATTTCTGGGATGACTCTTTAAAGTCAACATCATCTGTGTTTCTCTTGCTTGCTTCAGGGGCACGGGATATGTACAGAGCATACCAGGACATGCGCGAAGCAAATTATAAAGATGCTGACAAATATTTCCATGCTCGTGGGAATTATGATGCTGCTCAAAGAGGACCTGGCGGTGCTTGGGCAGCTAAAGTGATCAGGTAATAGAGCATATTTGTCTTGTTAACAGTGAGTTACTAGGGATGCAGGCACTGCAGTTAGCACAAAGTCCTTTTTGACTTGTACTCAGCTTTTAACCTAGAAGGACAGTGGAGGGGATGCAGTTAATGTCTGAACAGCCTCTCGATAGGAATAGTGCCTCTCCTCCCACATCAGCCTTTCTTCTTGTCCTCCCAAGAGGGCAGATTCCTTACCTCTGCATTTCTGCTGATAAGGAACTCTCTTTCCTTGCTGGTTAGTTTCCATAACAGTTACGGATTCCACTGTGGTTCTCAGACAAGGACTGAATATGTGCTTGCATCTCACTTCGAGAAGTCCTGTGGAAAAGCTAGTTCCACGTGAGGCAATCAACACAAAGTAGAGTTAAATGCTGGTTGGTTCAGGTGGCCTTTTTGCTTCCTGCTAGTGACGCCCGGGAAAAATGGCAAAGTGACGTGAGTGGCAGAGGTGCAGAGGACACCCGAGCTGACCAAGAGGCGAATGAGTGGGGCAGAAACGGCGGGGATCCCAACCGCTACAGACCTGCGGGCCTTCCCAGCAAATACTAACGCTGCCCCCGCCGCGGCCATCTTTGCTCCCCAGTTACACCTCTTCTCTGTAGCCAAATAAAGAAATTTTCCTGAAAACTGCTCCCCGTCGCTGCTGGCTCTCCTTCGGGGGGGGGGACCTCGAGTCACGGTGTTGGCTTCGAGGGGAGCGGGACGCTCTCGCGGGCCGGCGCTCCCTGGGCGCGTCCCCGCGGGGCGATGTCAGGGCACCGCGGGGGCCGGCGGCGCTGACAAGGGGCGGGTTCTCCCGTGGCCGCTCGGCTGCGCTGGGAGCTCCTCTCCGCGGAGGGGGCGGCGGCGGCCGGTACCGGCGGCCCGGGCCCGGTGCTGCCCGCCGGGCCCGTTGGGCCGCGGCCTCCCGGCTCCCCGCCCCGGCAGGGGGCGCTGTGGGGCGCCGCCCGGGCGCCGCTCTGGCCGGCGGTGGCTCGTTGGCGCCGGCGGGGCTGTGGCGGGCCGCCATGGACCGTAACCCCTCGCCGCCCTCCAGCGAGGCGGAGGAGGAGGGTGACGCGGTGGGGAACACGGTGTACAGCAAGCACTGGCTGTTCAGCATCCTCACCCGCCTCATCGAGGTGCGGGCCGGGGCTGGCGGGGGTGCCTGAGGGAAGAGGCCGGCGGGCCCGGTAACGGCCAGCGCCTGGCGGGTGCGGTGCCACCGTTACGGGGGCCGGGGCGGGGGGACACGCGACACACCGGTTTCCTAGTTGTGTGGGGTTTCTTTAAACTGTGGCTGAAGCGATAGGTCGTTATTAATGTTTCCTGGCGGTTCTCGGTCGTAGCTCACATACCGCCGTACCCCCGTGTGCGCACCCCTCCCCCCCCCGTTTCCTCTCAGGTCATCAGCCCCGAGAAGATGGAGCCCGCCGTGAGCCCCGAGGGAATCCAGACGGAGCTGGACGAAGAGATGGAGAATGACATTTGCAAAGTGTGGGACATGTCGATGGACGAGGTAGGAGCGACGTGGGGGAGTTCACAGCCAGGGTGGCCTCTGCCCTGCGCCTTCGGTCTGAACCCGTCTGGAAGTGGGAGAAGGTGCAGAATTACAGGGGCTCGGGCAGCTTTCTGAGTCTGACTGTACTGATTACTCCTTGCCTGACGGTGGGCTCAGAGTCATTAGGCTGGGCAGGTGTGGTGGATTGGCATCAAGCAGGCTCATCACGAAAGCTGCTTTTCAAGATGAACAAGTTGTGTGCACTCCTAAGCCCAGCACGAGTTTCCAAAAGCAGGCCTTCTGCTGTGCCCTGGCTGCCGGGCCCCGTGCTGCTGTTTGAGGAGGTGAAGTAGAACTGTGCGTGAGTGTAAAAGAACTGCGGTGGTCTGCCTGACCTTCCCTCCAGGTGTCTAATGGATCGTGCGGTGCTGTGGCTTAGGGACGGCTGGCATAAATGGGGCTGTATTCATACCTGGTAGTTTGCTGTATTATGCGCAAGAGTTGAACTGAAGCTCGGAGTAATTAGAAGACAGGACTTTAGCTGTAGCTGAAATTAACTCAGGTGCATAGCCTGTATCTTCAGCAGCTTGATTATCAAGATAATATTGATGCCATCTCTAAATAGGCATCTTTTTCTCTAGCAATTGTAATGCATTCTGCTGGTAAGTGTAATTTTCTCTGATAAACAACCTTTTGAAGTTTAGCTACAGAGTTGTAATGGCAATGTAACAACTCTTGGTATTTTTCTCAACATTCTCAAATTCTGGAATGAATTCTCAAGTAAGAGATACATATTTTTTAAAAATTATTATTATTTTATTCCCTGGCTCTTTGTTTAGATATTTTAACTAAGTATAGAAGATGTGTCCTTTACTCCCAAATGGAGAACTAATCTTGTGTTTTGATGTGGTAAAATAAGGAGAGATTTCCTCTTTTGTATGGTCTGATCAAATGTTAATGGTAATCCCTTCCCATGTTTCTTTGTGGGTGATGTCACTGTCTGAAAACACGGTATTTGCTGAATTCTGACTTGGTGTCTCTGATCCTCTGTTGAAACAGAGAGCAAAAGAAACTAAATGTGACTTTTTGGCTCATTGTATAGCAAATCACTGGCATCCTGAATCACCATAGAGGCTTGCTGATCTTCTCTCATTGAAAAGCAAGAATTATTGGTATTAACTGTTGGGAAGTAACTCATCTCTTGTAGCGAGTTTGACATCTCTTTGATCCAGTCCTTGTGCTGTGAGAAAAGGTTTGATTTTGTGTTTGGAAATTATAGAAGTCTATTTACTTTGCCATTCACTTTCTTCACAGGACGTCGCTTTATTTCTTCAGGAGTTCAACGCCCCTGACATATTCATGGGAGTTTTTGCTAAGTCAAAATGCCCTCGCCTTACTGTAAGTATGGGCTGTCAAAAAGCTGTCCCATATTAATAGCAATAGTGGATAGCTTTGTACATGCTTTTGCACATATCTCCCTCCTCCTCCTCCTCCCATTGCATGTTTGAATATGTTTGTTCAAGGAGAAAGCACAAAATCAAATTTTAAAATGTTTTTTCACAATGCTTTTAATATGGTCTAATCAGTAAATATTTCAGTGATGCTGAAGCTGATATATGTCGTTACTGATGAAGGACTAAATTTATAAAAACTAGTTATAAAGCTTTTTATGAAAAACATTAAAGACTGGCCTTTTTTCTCATGACTTGTTTCATGATTGCTGAACAGAAACAGTCACGAATTTGTTTAGTCAGGCCTACAGAAGTGTGGTGGGTTGACCTTGGTTGGACACCAGGTGCCCACCAAAGCTGCTCTATCACTTCACCTCCTCAGCTGGACAGGGGAAAAAATATGATGAAAGGCTCATGGGTCGAGATAAGGACAGGGAGAGATCATTCACCAGTTACCGTCATGGGCGAAACAGACTCGACTTGGGGAAATTAATTTAACTTATTATCAATGAACTCAGAATAGGATGATGAGAAATAAACCCAAATCTGAAAACACCTTCCCTCCACCCCTCCCTTCTTCCTGGGCTCAGCTTCACTCCTGATTTCTCTACCTCCTCCCCCTGAGCAGCGCACGGGGGCAGGGAATGGGGGTTGCAGTCAGTTCATCACATGCTGCCTGCTGCTTCTTCCTCCTCACACTCTTCCCCTGCTCCAGCATGGGGTCCCTCCCACAGGAGACAGTCCTCCATGAACTTCTCCAACGTGAGTCCTTCTCACGGGCTGCAGCTCTTCACAAACTGCTCCAGCGTGGGTCCCTTCTGTGGGCTGCGTTCCTTCAGGAGCAGACTGCTCGCTGGGTCATAAGAACTTGGAAATCAAACTGGAAAATGTCTCTGAACCTTTCTTACTGTTGTCTTATATCTGGGGAAATAAAGTCGTGAACTACATGGCAGTTGCTTCATTATAATGTGTTTTGACTTTTCAGGAAATCTGTGTGGGAATATTAGGAAATATGGCCTGTTTCCAAGACATATGCATGTCCATTAGTAAAGATGACAATCTTGGGTAAGTGTATATGTGCTTTATACATGCATGAGTACTGCTTTTGTGGACTCGCATCCATGAAGTACATGTTATAGAAGGAACTTAGTTTGCCTGCCACGCCTCATCCTCGTTCACACCTTTCTGGCTGACCATATTTGTGTGGGAAGTGTTCAGTGAAGGAAAAAAAGGGTATGCACCACTTTGTTTTGTTTTTAATCACCAGTCGAGTTCTTGAGTTTTTGATTTCTAAGTTTGGCAATCTTGAGACACTGGAAATGCATACACAGTCAGGAAAAGCTGGTTTTAATGTCAGAACGTAGCTGCAGCTATGAAATTAACCTTTTTATAACTTTTTTTAAAACAAAGATAGATTTTATTAACTTTTGTCTTGCATTTTCTCCTTAAAGTCAAGTGTTATTGCAACGTTTATGTGATTCGGACTCCCCAACTCTTCTGGAAACAAGCAGGTAGGACATCTCAGAAATTAATGCATCGTTAGTGTAGTTCTCCTGTGTTCTGAGGCCTGGGAAGAAAATTGACAAGGGGGCTCACTATTTTATTATCCTCTCATCCTATCCTTTTCTAATTTCTGCATTGTTCTGGAATTGATTTGCTGTGAGCTAGATTTCTATTTCTATCACATCATTCTCATTATTTTGGATTTATACTTGTACAGCTAAAATTAATGAAATGGCTTCTGATTTCTAAAATGAGCAATTCTTGTCTAGGTTGTTATTAACTTGCCTCTCCCAGCCTGAGGTGGCCAATGTCTGGGTTGAGAGAATCCGAGAAAACCCTTCTGTGTATGACTGTGTTTGCTTTATCATGTCCAGCTCTACAAATGGTAAGTTGCCAAAACAAGGTGGGAATTAGTCTGCAGAAAAAAATAAGAGCTGAAGTATGCCATTTCAAAGACAAATATTTTCAATTGGGAGTACAGAATTTCTTTAAAATAAAGTAAACCTCATGAATTTGAAGAACACCAAAATAAACTTGTCCTGCTTGTGGAGGTTTATAAAGGTATATAAAACCAACCAGAAAAGCACCCATAGAGGAAGAAGAAAGTTCTGTGGGAGAATCAAAACAAGTCTAATAGAAGAAATTACTATTTGGTGCGGTAAAGGAAAGGACATAGTCCTCATTCAGGGATATACAGATGTCATTTCTGATCCTTGAAACAAGACCTCATTTAATTTTTTTTTCAAATCAGAGATGTATTTTCTATTTTTAAAACTATCATGCTTGTGGAGTGTGAACTGGAGGAATGATTCAGCTACTCTGAGTGGCAGCTGAATACTGCACAGGCTTTGGGTATGCAGTCAGTGGTACACAAATCTCTCTTAGCACTAATTTAGCAAAAACCACGCTAAGCACCTAATAATGGAAATATTTTGAAGAGCATTTATGTTTCACATCCAACTTAATCAGCAGCTATCATTTGTCTAGGAACCCTAATAATTTAGCTTTTTCAATTTGGTTGTTTTTTCTTTTTTAATGACAACACTCAGAAATCCTGCTCTGTCCAGTTGAAATCACAGATCTACTGAAGTAGATTGGTGGATGTAATGTTAGCAGAAAACTGCATATTTAGGGACAAATCTTGGAAAGTTTTACTTCAGAAACAGAAGTTACAACTTTTCAGGAATGTAAAGTTTCTTTGCAGAATGAAGTTCCTGCTACATAAATGTCATGATAAGGTAGAAGGTGTCATTGGACTTTCCAACAGTCCCTATTTATCAAGCTCTTAACCTGATCTATGCCACAAAAGGAATTAAACATAGCAACCCTTAGTAGGTTGTTAATGAAACTAATATATTTCAGCACAGAATTTACTCTGAATACTTTTATATATTAGCATTTTGTGAGCTAATTTTTGCTCTTTGTTTTTAGTCTTGTTGAAATGTATACATTCTCTCTTGTGCAGTTGAATTGCTGGTAAAAGTGGGTGAAGTGGTGGACAAACTCTTTGATCTAGATGAAGAGCTAATGTTAAACTGGATTAAAAATGGCACTTGTCGGTCTGTGGGACCATCTGTAGATGATTCCCCTGAAGAACTTCCAGATTTTAAGATTGTGCCTTGTATACTTGAAGCAGCCAAACAAGTCCGGTATGTGAGCTTTCTTTTTGGTTTCATGGCTGGGGATGCTCCTTATAACCTTGTTAAGACCTGTGTCTGAATGTCTTGATTTCAGTGGGAGCTGCATAGTGTGACAGATCAGTGGAATACAGTTTTCTGTACTTATCATTTGAAATGAGTTACCTAGTTTGTTAGCAAAGAGAATGGCAGTGATTGCTGATAGTCCTCTGTGTGTCCAAAACACACAATATAAATTCCAATATCAAATCTTTAATCTGTCTTTGTTTTTTGTTTTTTCTGTGTAGATCAGATAATCCGGAAGGACTTGATGTTTATATGCATATTTTGCAGCTCCTGACCACGGTGGATGAAGGTATTCAGGCTATTGGTAAGACACTTGAATTGCTACATATGATGGGACCAAGAATGGCAATAACTTCTAGATCATCAGATATTTAATGGGGAGAAAGATAATTCACGTACCTAGATTAAATTTGTTGGGTTGGTGGGTTCTCTTTCTTTCTTTCTCAAGTGCAGGCTCCTGATGGAGGAAAAGAGACTTGGAGTTTGCTTTATGACCTTGTTTGCCATGAACTTTGCCAGCCAGATGATCCACCCATCATTGTGCAGGAGCAGAAGACTGTATTGGCCTCTATTTTGTCTGTGCTGTCGGCTATGTTTGCTTCACAGACAGAACAAGAATACACCAAGATGAGGAAAAGCAAGTCATGCTTTTTTCTGTTTGTTTGGTTTTTTTTTTCCTAAGTTCTTTTCATAATTGTCTTTATGTGAGGTGAAAGGTGGTTAATACTGTTTACTAGAGATCAGTTCAGAACACAGAATTCAGTTACATGTTTGAATGTAGTAAGACTCTTTACTGGTGACTCTAAAAATCATAGCTAGCTCAAACTTCAGTTACTGGATATCTCTGAAGAGTTACAGTAATAGAATCTACAGATTCTGTTCAATCTTCTCTGTTGGGTAAATTAATGAAAACTGCAGAATTCATCTTTGCTAAAATATGAGGTCTTGATAATAATATTTTTTTAGTAGAGAGAGATTCTGTACTTACTTAAATGCTTCTTTCCCACACTTTATCACTTGTTACTTTCCAATCCATTGAGAAGTGTTTAGAATTAAAAGCCTATCTTGGGAATGTGAGTCAGTGTCATCTGCAGTAGAAAGACGTTGTGTCAGTTTGGTTTATCAGATAGGATTATCTGCATGCACATGTAACATACTACCCTCTCTGAGTTACTACTAGAGACATTTTCCTTCTCATATTCCTCACCACTGGCATGTAGTTTTTATACATACAGGTTAACTTGCGGAAAAAATGGTTTCGGTTTTTTACTATATTTCCACTTGCTTCTTTAAAACAGTCTTTGAGTGACAAAACACAACACTGTTGGAATATACATTCCTATAGCTTTTATGTAAAATCTTGCGGTGTGTTTCAAAATTTGAATGCCTTGAAAGCATGGGGAAAAATTTTCATTGTTAAATTTCCATTTTCTTTTTATTTCGTATTAGATATGCCTCTGATTGGGAGCTTGATTCGTATCTTACAATACATGGAGGGCTGTGGGAAGAGATCTGTTGATAACTCAAAGGAGTCTGAACAGGAAGAGACTGGAAGGGCTGATATAAACAAGGAAGACTTCCATTTAAAAATTTTGAAGGATATTTGCTGTGAATTACTTTCCAATATGCTTCAAGAACTGACCAAGGTAAGAACAAAATTTGAAGCGGGATTTCTGCAGGCTAGGTAAGAAAAAAGGTGTTACTATGAATGTGGGTATTTTTCTGTGTGAGTGAAGTTGCATACTGGCAATTTGTTAGAGAGTCAATCAGCAGGTGAGTAGCAACAGGTGTGTTAGATGGCAGGGACATGAGTTTCCTGAGGTGTGTGCCTTCAGGGCCAAGGTTCTGTGTGGTAAATTCTGTAGGTGTACATCACCTCTTTTGAATGAAAGCCAATTTATTTAAGAAAAGGAAATAGTATCAATATATAAACTCACCTTCTCAGCTGGACTTTATTATGGGAGCATTCAGATTAAGAGACTTGTAATATGTGAGCTTTCACACCTTTTTGTATTAGCTACATATGGCAGTCTCTGAGAACTGTTAAGTTCTGGTTGTTTTACCCATTTTTGAGACCAAAGCGCATACTATAGACACTGTGCACAATTTTGAGTTTGTTTTTTCGACAACTGTTCATGACATACTAGTTGCATTTCTCTTTTTTTTTTTTTTTCCCCAGGAAAATACATTAGAAGGACTACACCAGGGACATTTAAATGAACAGACGTGTTCCTGTGCATTTCAGAACCTCTTACCTCTGTATTTCACATCAGTGAGTATATGACAAGGTCTTTAATGTAGCTGAAAAAATACTACTTAGGTGGCAGGACCTTTCAGAATTGTATGTAGGACAGAATTGCCTGGACACAGGTAATATGCCATTATAGACAGTCTTACCCTTTCTGTCTCCTCTGGCTTCCTTCAGCCAGAGCTTTGCCTAGATCATCAGCTGATACAAGGGTCGAATTGTGCTGAAATGAATGGATGTCTGCAAATTTATGCTAGCTGAAAATTTGTCCTTTACACTTTTATAGAATAATTAAATATTTTTCATAGGAAGCTTTTCTTTGTGTACTTCTAAACAATAAAATAGGAGTTTGATGAAGGCAATAATGTTTCAAAATTTAGACCAACTGAAATTGCGAGGTTTCAGGAGGAAGGGATCTACTGTGAAGCATTTTCCATTATTCTCTGCAGTGGCTGCTGCTAGCTGCTTTTGGTGGGAAGGTACAGAAGTAGAAAGACCCCCTATACCAAGTATTAAGAATTCTGTGTTTCATGCAATTTTTTTTTTCTGTGTGTGTTTGCAATTTATTTCCAGGTGGAGAGTTTCCTTGAAGTTCTGCGTGAGGCTGATCAGACACTTGCTGACAATCTAGAGAAACGTTTCCCAAGCCTGAAGGTTCATGCCTAAGAATGTACATGAGATGTTTTCCTTCTTTGGAATGAAGATTTTTGACTGTTTCATTACAGTGTTTCAGAAATCAAGTTTTCAGTAAATACAGGAGAGTGAGGCAATCTCCTTACCAGAGGGTGGCTTTTAAGCAATGTTCCTTCTAGCCCTGATTAACCTGGGGTTAATCTGGTCTGCCTGGGGAAGAAAATGACTGTAAATTCTGTTCTGCATCTTCCATCCTGTTTGCTCTGGTGATGAGAGCCTGATGATTTCTAATTGCTTTTCTGCAGTGTAGTTTTTTTTGAGTAACTCTTGATTTCATGCTTTTCGACTTAAGTTGAAACAGAAAAATGAATGAAATGCACTGAGTAATTTTTTAATATGATGCTGGTTTCTTCCAAGTTGCTGTTGGCAAAAGGAGGATTGATTAGTAGGAAATCACAGATGTCCTCTGCCTAAGGACCTTCAAGCACCTGATAAAAACAGAGTTAAATTATACAGAGGGTTTTGGGGTTTGTTTTTTTTCTCTTTTAGATCATATCAGTCCTGGAGCAGGTATTGTATAGCAGAGATGTTTCATCCTGCTCCTTGAAAATCCTCACACTTCTTAACGTTGAAGCCTCTTCTGCACTGCAGCTCTGAGTTACGGCATCTGAGTCCTGTGCAGTTGAAAGGATTTGAGAATATGGTTACCAGTGGTCTGTGCTGCAGCTGCCGACCATTGCACCACTTACCCGGAGCTAGAGTTGTTGGGCAGGTTTGGATTTAATCCGTGGCATGCTTCCAACTTTCTGCTTTTTTAAAGCAGTCTGCACTTCAGTTTAGGAATGTAACATGTATCAGACAGTTCTTTCCTCATTCATTGTCTTACGAATTATCTGTGAATGACATTAAAAATGCCAAGTTACAGGGTGGCTTAAGGTGTTAGGTCACTTGCAGTAAATTCAGTCCAGAGTCTTCTAAAAATCCCACTTTTAATTATATTATGTTTTAACTGCATTATGTTTTTAGACTGCATGCTGTGCAGCTAACATTTTCTCTGTCTGAAAAGACAGTATAGCAACACATCAGCTTCACTGTTTCTGTAAATAAGGGTGGAAAACAATTGGTCTTTATTAGGTTTGAGATGTAAAAGAAAATGTGAACCAGAGCATAGAGAGTAACTTAATACCATATACACACATTCCCTGGCTCTCCAGGTTTTTATAGACTTTTAAGTATTGTGCTGGGCCATGTTTTGTCTGCCCTGAGTTACCTGTACATGTGGTAAAATACAGTATGTGTATATGTATATAGCCTTTTCATCCAAACTTCCAGTTTTCAAAAATAGCGTAATTTAATCATTCCCTTGGGCTGCCAGCAGCATCTTGGTGGTCGGCAGGGGACTTAAAATTACAAATATCTGTCTTGTGTCACCAAGAAAGAATTGCCATGGTTTCTATCAATTTTTGTATGCTATGTTTATTGGAGAAAACTGGTAACTGTGAATAGGATGACAGCATTTTTCATACTACTTTGACAGTTTTGGGATATTTTCTTAAACCTACAGATTTGTAATAAAGTTTCTTTTTAAAAAAAGCCTGTATACTTTCTTTCATTCTAAGTGTCAATTAAATTTGTTTTCTGAGCCACGGGAAATGTCTGTTACTCTCAAGTATGTCATTTGTAAGAGGAAAATTGAACCTCTTCGTGATGTCAATGTCCTGTAAAATATGTTGTCCTTCATTGGATGTTCATCTTAACTCTCTCTTGCTTTCTTTACTCAGTCATTTTTATAGTCTGGCAGTTAATGTGTGTCTCATTCAGTTGTTAACGTCTTTCTGAGCTTAGTTTGCCCCCAGGTGTATCGTAAGTATCTTTATGGTAGTCCACCATAGCTAAGAATTACTTCTGGTTTGTCTCTTGAAATTTGTTGTAGTTGTTAAAATTTTGCGGTAGTTGTTTAATGTACAAAAAAGGTGAGACAAGATCTGTTGTTTTATTTTGTTCCTTCTTTTCAATACACAAATAGCCAGTATTGGGTGATTAATTGTTAAATGTGGTATCACTAATTCCAACAAGTAGGTGAGATGGATCATTTCCTTGATACAATGATTGCCTAAGCGGGATGTTATCTAACGCCTGTCGTGGTAGAGAAGGTGGTCGATGGCAGTAAGTGGGGAACCAACTGGGCCCCGTCCTCCCGCTCTTCTGCAGGTGGATGATGTGTTTGGAAAGGGTGTGCATGTATTTCATCATCTTGCCAGCAGGGATCTCCCTCAGCCTGTGCTTCATGAACAGCATCTGTCTGGTTTGTGTGGTGGTGGTGGGGTTTTTTGGGAGGGGAGGGTTGTGGGGGGACTTTTTTTCTAGTTCCCTCTCCCAGCCATGCTTTGACACCAACTGGCAAACCAGATCTCTGTGGGCTAGTTGATTCAGGAAGGGTATCTATCTGTACAAGCAGGCGAGCAGCTTTCTTCCAGACCAAAGATCTGACTACCTCCATAACACCCTCCTTCGGGGGAAAATGAGAAGTACTCGTCACTGCTTTGTGCGGAGTTGTTAAAGGATTTCACCAGACTGTGGGTATCTCTAGGCTGCCTTTATTAACAACTCAGAGTTGGGCCATCACCTCAGTGAATGGCAACAGCTAACAAAAAGCGCCCTCTATATATACGATATAACGTACAATACGAAGAGTCTTTGGTGATTTTCCAGGAACTTTCAGCTCTCAATTCATCATCAATTTCAAAAGTCCATTGTATTCCACAGTTTTGACTAGTTCTTATCGTTCCGTTCCAATTCCACTATTCGCTGATGCAGTCTTCGGTCATCATGGTTACTTATCTTCTGAGCAATCTTCATCATAATTCACTTTTAGACTTCTGAGAAAAGACTCAAAATGTTCTATTTAACATATTACCTAGCCTTTCTAAGTTGCTTAAACTGTCAGTATTGTTCCTAGAGCACCTGTGCATACTGCATTGAACTGTCAGTATTGTTCCTAGAGCACCTGTGCTCTATTAACTAAACCTATAAACCAATATTTATTACTTATTCCTGCTATTAATAATATCCTAAGAGAAAAGAGTTTTCTCAAGCTTGTTCCTTTTACAAGAGCTCTGAACAAAAAGCAGGTATCTGAACCATTGAACTAAAGGAACAGGAACGTGGGCCTGCTTGGGCAGAGCTGGATGCGAACTGTGGCATGAGAACACCTAGAAAATGGAGGTAAAAATCAGACTGGAAGGCCTTATTTTAAATTAGACTTAATAGATCCATATAATAATTTAATTCAAAGATAGGATTCTAACATTCTTTTGACTCTCATCTTATGTAGGTTTGGCATCTTTATCCCACATAGTAACTTTTTCCTGGCAGGGCAAAGCACCATAAAACCAAAGAAATTTGATATGTGGGGAAAGAACCAATGGTACTAGAATGCTTCACCTGCTCCCTTGAGAGTGTGAGGAGATTGTTGCTGCTTGTCCAATATTCATGTCACAAACCTGTCCTTTCTGGTAGACTAAACCATGAAACCTAATATGCTGGGAAGTTCTTTTCTACGCTTCATATTCAGGGCACTCTGCTTTCTTAATTTTCTGTCATTACCTTTTTAGTTCATATCTTCTTGTAACTGCTATGGTGTTCCTCTTTCTGTAAGATTATGTGGTATTAGGATTGACCTCTTATAATCACCTTTTGCTGTAACTAAGCTGAATGCAAAAAAAAAAGAAAATTACAATCTTTATTTGTAAGTCAACCATCTTCATAGTTTTTTATACTGGTATGAAAAGGTATGCATATGTTACTGTGTTTTTATTTGTTTTGAAAATCTGTGCTCTTTCCCACAAACCTTATTTTGGCTGTTACTGAGAGTTACAAAAGCAGCAATATCTCTGTTATCTTTTTCACTCAATAATTTGCTTTTGTTTCTAGAGCAGAATCTCTTGGTCACAGCAGTTCCTTAGCATGTCTTTATTTTCCCCTCCAAATTAAATGTTGTTCATTTTTTCCTTTTTAATGCTTGCTGTTTACTTTTTTTTTTGGTTTGTTTTACACAATGATGAAATTCATGTGCTCTGCCAAATTCAATGAGAAAGACAGAACCTGCTATGCCTGGGGCAAGGACCAGTCTGCTGTAATATTATACAATTTCTCAAAAATCCTTCATGTGAAGGCAAACAAAAGCAGCGAGCAGCTGCGCGTTTGCTCCCCAGTCGCGGCCGTGTGTGTCAGTCATGCAGTTAGCGTGCCCCTCAGTCGGAGCTGACAAGGTGTGTGCTAAGTGAACCTGACATCACAAGGTTGGTAAAATAAACCCGGTTATTTCCAATAGCTGTCGACAGAGGTTTTGCAATGGGAAATATTGCTCCTAGTCCTCCTTTTATTTGCCTCCCTGATTCAATTATTTACCTCTTGTCTTTTCCAAACAAATGGTTTTATAATGCAAGGAGCAGACATCTAAGATTGGTAACGGAAAAGGTTTGCTTCTGAGTTGTTACTGTGAAGAAAATGAACAAACACAGGGAAAACCCACTGGGGTTCTGTTTTCTTTCTTTCTTCCAGTTCAGGTCTTTGGGAGTTAGCTGCATGTCTTAACGATGTCTCAAAAAAGTCTGAGAGCTAATGCGAAAAAGAATGCTTGAGAAGGTAACAGTGGTAGGATGCTCTGAAGTAAGGCAGTAATACTAGAGAAAAAAAAAAAAAAAGAGATGAAGAAGGGATACTGGGGAAAGAAAGAAAACAGCAAAAAAAGTCTGGAAGAATTATAATAAAGGGAATAAATACCAGGTAAGTGTGATGTTGAAAGAGAAAAGTATTAAATATCAGTAACAGTGTTAGCATTCTTGCTCTGTCCAGGTGGAATAGCTAATGTGCGGTCATTTATCAAAAAGTTATAATGTTGATTATGTTTTCTATTTTCAAAGCTGAATCTCCTTTGTAGTTTTTCCTGCTCTCGTGGAAATAAGACAAGTTTAAGGTGAAGGTGAGGGCTTAAAAGCCACAGCAGGTGGGCAAACTAGTATTGCTTGATATTTTTATTCTTTATTTTTTTAATTATTATTCACCCACGCCCCCTCCACCTCCCACCTCCGTTTTTTCTGGCTGCCTGCAGCATCAGGGAGCCGTTTCACAGTGGAGGTGAGGCAGTTTGAGGTCTTGAACCTGCCAGAGGTGAGATGTGAAAGCAGAGTCCTACAGGGTTGGTGCTTGTGTTGCACACTGGTCTGAGATGAGCACAGCAGACTGCAGTTACTTCTGGTTTTATAACTAGTTAGGTATTGAGGGAGAGGGGCCTGCTTGATGCCTGCCTGTTTTTACTCAAGGAGAACAAAATCCTGCTCAGTCTGTGATAGCAGTCAGCATGAGTACGAGTCTACAACCTTGAATTTGACTTCAGCATTTTTATATGAAAACATATTTACTCAAAATTAAAAGTTCTGTGTGATTAATGTATTCTGTTACTACTGGGATTAAAATCCAAGCCTTGATGTAACACACTCATACGTCCATGGTAGTTTCTTCAAACATGTGGAGTAGGCATGGTGAGCGACTGCATGTTTGTGCCTGTAATAACTGAAGTCCCATGTTGTTGACACTTCCCCAATTTATGTCCCTTCATCCAATTTCCAAGGAAACCTTAGAAAAGCAAATTCACCGTGATATTCTGTGTTGCAATGGTGACAGTTATTTATTCTGTGCTTTAGGTTATGCAAACTCCATTTTAATTTTGCAATGAGCTTGTATCAATATTATTTTTGTTGTCATGCACACCATTTTTGGTGACAGCTCTGTTTAAAGATATTGTAACTTTAACAAGCCATCTGTTAACCTTACATAGAAAGGAAACGCTTTTGTCAATTACTCTAATGAAATCACAAAAATCATTTCCTGGTCTCCAGTTGTAGACCAGTCATCCTATCTTCTGTCAATAGGAGGATATTGAAACACACAGGAAAATACGTGCACACTTTTATCCTGCCCTGCAATATAGCCACAGTATTGTATTTTAGTGCAGCAAATTGTAATTAGCCAATGATGTCAGAAGGCTTTATTTTCCACTAGAAATTCTCTGCAGTGCACAAACTCTTTTATTCAACGTCAGAGTTTCCTCACTAGTCAGGTAGGAATGCTGGGCATAGGAAGACATTTGGAGTTTATGCCAGCCTGGTTAGTAAAGATTTTGATCTCATGAGTTACGAGACTATAAAAGGAGAAACACTTCAGGTTAGGTAGGAATAAACAAATCTGCAAATCTAACTCCATTTTGTCATTTGGGATGAGGCCACTAGGATGGCTGAACGGAAGCAGGAGAAATAGTGGATAGAAAAGGCTGGAGTAATGGGAAAAGGGAAAATGAATGGTGAAAACATGGATCAGCAAGGAAGGACTCCAGCTTTGTAAGCTCTTTAGATGGAAGACATTTATGAGGGATAAAAAGAAACGTGGGAAATTGTGTATGAGCTGGCAAATGACATAGGTCCAACGAAAGCCTTTGAGGGACCTAAAGGTACTGGCATTGTGCAATGTGAGCTGTTCATGTGGGAAAGTCCCAAGCCCAAATGAAGGGTACGTTTGTCCTTTTCCTTTTCCTCCCCTTGGAGAGGTTTTGGCTACAACTAGAAGGAGGTGGGAGAGAGATACAGAAGATACTGGCATGGAGTTGCTCTGGAGTGCGGTTGGAGTTGCCCAGGCCAACTCCTACCCCATGAATGTGTTTATGGGTACAAGGGACAAAGCCAGCAAGAGCAGCCAGGTGTAGCCTCGAGAGGCAAACTTCTTGCAGCCTTTCTGCTTCTCCAGCCTTTGTGGATGCCAGAGCAGGGGGGTAAGGGCAGCATCCAGCACTGTGCTGGGGCAGCATCTGTGTGAGTGCACCTTGGAGCCCACCCTGCTCGCTTCCCTCTTGGCCAGTGCTCTCAGCAATGAACTTAAGGATCAGAATCAGATTGCAGTGTTATCACTAGCTTTCACCAACAGATCTGGAGCCAACCCTCAAGAAGGAAGTGTAGAAAATAATCACAGTGCTACTCCACAGATGTCACCTTTTGCCTTAGAAGAGCTCTTAATACTGCAGTACCCCTGTGTAGGAGACTTATTTTTGGTCCATGGTGTAAGGGTTGAGCGCACTTTTTTGGAAGAACCTGCTGAATGTGATACAGCATGATGTAGTTGCCCTTATAGGGTAAAGGAACTGCTGTCATGATTTAATTAACTAGTTCTGCTGATCCCTGAGTTTACTCAGACTTGAAAGAAGTAAACTTAATTAAACAATGCTTCTTCCCACACATGCTCTGGGTCCTTTTGCTGCTTCTGAGAAATAACAAAAAGCTTATGAATAACAGGCGCAGTCTTTTTTGTTGTTGTTGACCGTTGCAGAAGGCCATCAGGAGAAAGATTATGCACAGGTGCAGTATGTGCATGGCATCAGAGGAAGAGGACACATGGGTGTTTGAAATGAGGGTTTTTTTTTTTAATTTAAATTCCTGTGTTAGGTTGGCAAAAAGGATAAAAACATCAAGGTTTCAGTGTTGCCAGTTGCAGGTCAAGATAATTTTGACAAAAAGTGGTAATGTTCAAGTTGAAACCTTATCAAAACAGAGGAAAGGGAGAAAAGAGGTTTGAATTCAGTTCTCAGTTTATCCAAAGGCTTTTTGTATTTAACTGCCTTAAGCCGCATAACCCCTTGGTGCCTTGTGATGTGATTCAGCAGCAGATCTGGATTAAGTGTTTTCCACCAGCCAGAAGTGACTGCCTGTTCAGTTGTGCTGCTCAACCGTCTGCCTGTGTGTTTTTGAGAGCACAGTCACAAATTTAAAGTGATTTCTTAGTCTGGCCACAGATGGAGAGCATTGTGTAAAAGCACATCCTTGCCCCAGCGTGGGCTTTCTGCCTCATCAAATGGAGCTGTTCCTGACAGCAGCTTCGGCCTTGTGTATGTGCTGGGGACATTTATGGAGGGAGATATAATCACAGGAGAGACAGTTCATTTATATTCTACTACATGTGCTTATGTCATGTGTGTTATTTGCAAATGACACAGCGTGTGTCTATGCGGGTATCATTTATGGTGTGCTATGCCTGATTTACCAGCAGATCTCTGATAACTACTTTTACCATGTGATTTTTCAGGTGAATTTGCATCTGCCTATCAGGAAATTCATTCCAGACTGTATTTTCTTAATTGCTTGTACTAATAAGGAAAGAGAAAGTGTGGGGGGATGAAAAAGCTTAATAAAAGCAAGAAATACCAAATCTATTTAATCCCCTTTGTCCTCTGGAGCAATTCTCCCACCAGTTGAAACCAAAGCTGATTAAACACAATTTGTTCTTGACTAAAAACAGATTTAAAAATAAGCAAATATTTTGTCCAGGTAGCTTGCCAGATATTAAAAATTAGTTTGATTCATCCAGAATGAACTTTTTTCCCATCTTTTCTTTCTAAACATTAGTACTCTCTTTTCCCATCCCTAGCTCTTTTCCAGTTAATTCCTAAAAGCATTGTGAATAGATGCAAGGTGTAGTATTAGTTCACTAAATATACTGTAGCAAATTGTACAAGGCTCTGCTTGTGCAAACACATCTTCGTTCAATCTTCATTAATCTGTTCTGGTCTAGACTTGCATATTCTTGTCAATATTCAGTTATATATATGTCTGCTCACAGTTTACCACCCCAATCTTTTATCCATTATCCTGGTTACTGTTTAGCTAATGCTTTTAGCCTTGAATATTCTTATAATGTTGTATTTCTCTGAAACAAAATTTTGCAGCAAGTGTTACTAAAAGCAAAGCCCTCTAATCAGGCAGATGAAACTCATTAGCGTTACGTTTCAAGGAGCCTTTCTTTGATGCAAACTAATTAATTTTGCCCCATTGCAAAATTGTCCTAACTATAATGGGAGCTAAAATCTAATAAGATAAAAGAAACTCAGAGGGGAAAAAACGTCTGTCATGAGAACACGGTGAGATGAACAGCTTTTGCCAGTCTTGAGAACGATGATGTGTTTTACAGCTCCAAGGCTGAACATTTTACAATTGCCAGTGTGTTTAAAGTCCCTACTGTGAATTGATGGGTTTTCATTGCTTGCTGGTTTTCATCCTTACAGCAGAAAGTAACTGTGATTTAATTTACTTTGTTCATGCTCACCAGTGGTCAGTGTTAGTTCCTAGACTGGAATCTGCCCTCAGTAGAATCACAGAATCATGTCAGTTGGAAAAGACCTTGAAGATCATCCAGTCCAACCATTAACCTAACATTGACAGTTCCCAACTCCACCAGATCCCTCAGCGCTGGGTCAACCCGACTCTTCAACCTCTCCAGGGACGGGGACTCCACCCCTGCCCTGGGCAGCCCATTCCAACGCCCAACAGCCCCTTCTGGACAGAAATACTTCCTAAGAGCCAGTCTGACCCTGCCCTGGCGCAGCTTGAGGCCATTCCCTCTTGTCCTATCGCTTGTTACTTGGTTAAAGAGACTCATCCCCCCTCTCTGCACCCTCCTTTCAGGTAGCTGTAGAGGGCCATGAGGTCTCCCCTCAGCCTCCTCTTCTCCAGACTAAACCCCCCCAGTTCCCTCAGCCGCTCCCCATCAGACCTGTGCTCCAGACCCTGCACCAGCTTCGTTGCCCTTCTCTGGACACGCTCGAGTCATTCAATGGCCTTTTTGTAGTGAGGGGCCCAAAACTGAACCCAGTAATCGAGGTGCGGCCTCACCAGTGCCGAGTACAGGGGTAAGATCCCTTCCCTGTCCCTGCTGGCCACGCTAGTTCTGATGCAAGCCAGGATGCCATTGGCCTTCTTGGCCACCTGGGCACACTGCTGGCTTGTGTTCAGCCGGCTGTCAATCAACACCCCCAGGTCCCTCTCTGACTGGCAGACTACAGACCTGTAGTCTGTTTTGCTGTGTGAACTCCAGCATTTCTGCAGATGGGGAGGTGTAGTCTGCAGGCTGAGAATGGTCCTCCAAGCTCATTTTAATTTGAAACATGGATGGAACATAACAGATTGGCTAGGAACGAAAAATCTGGCCACGTCCTCTGTTTCAGAAAGGCTGATTGTTTACAGCAAGGAAGAGAAATGGATACAAAAAACCTGCTGTAACAGGCAGACCCAATGTCTTCTGTGATGGTTTGGACCTTAGAGTCAGCTCTTGATTTCCTGTGGCCTTGCTATTTTTAAGGTGTCTGAAGTACATTGAATGCAGTCTTTCTGCTTCTTGCATTTAAGAAATCTAATGTCAGATAAACTTCCTAAATTAATATGAATATGGTAGAAGCTGGTTACTGGCGCACGCTCATGGTAAGGCTGTTAGAAGTGCCTGATGAGCTCTCCTCTTTTCTGAGTGGATCAAAGTCTGCTGAATCGCTTTCTGAGCTGTGCTTACTCATATCATTAGCAAGTACAAAGCTTCCTCCTTTGTTAACTTGTTCCACCTCACTTTGAATGCAAAATATGCTGCTGTTATACTAATTAGGCCAACAGGCTGAGGTTAACAAACACTCAGTCACTTCTCTTATCAGGAGGCTTATTTATGCATTTGACTATTTTGCTTTGTGTTTGCCTAGGATGTGAAAGAACTGGATAATTCTTGAGTTTTTTAATAGAGATGATAATGTAGTAGAAATAGTGAGAGCAGGGTGGTTGTTCCTCAATGAATGGAGTCCTCTTCTACTACACTTTCTGTTTAAGGGAGGGAGAAGTACTAGGACCTGGTCAGAAGTAATCCTTGGCTTTAGATCCCATGTTACTCTGAATGCTAAGGGTGGTTGTTTTCAGTGCTGGTGGCTGAGGTTGCCTGTGGCAACCCTGTACTCTGAGCTCTTTGCAGCTCACAGCAATGGCAGCTTTGGTGCCACAGCCCTCAGCACCATGCAGCTTCTCAGCCTCTCACCCCTTGCCAGGGCTTTGGAGCTGATGGCCAGGATTGGTGCAGTGCAGCTACGTAACCTGGGCTCAGACTGCTGTGGAAACAGCTGTGAGCCTCCCCTTCACCCCGGTCTGAGCTACACAGCAGGTATGCTGTGCCTGGTCACGTCTCTCGCTGAGCTCAGCTTGCTGGCTTGATTCCCCAGCTTGACCTCAGGCCTGCTCGCCACTACTGACCTGTCTGGGGACCTGTCGGCTGCACCTGGGTGCCATCCCCGGGCCTGCCCTGCTCCTCTCGCTTGGGACCAGCGGCACTGCCTGCCTGCCTGGCTGTCACCTTTGCACCGACAGCTGTGAGCAGGGCTGTGGATGTGTGACCCTCCCGCTTTACCTGTGTAGTCATTCGACCAGCTTGCCAGCAGGGCAGGATTGGTGCGCGAGCCCGAGCAGAGGAGTATTTCTAAGACTCAGGTTGTGCTAATGGAAATGCAGTATTTCCTTGTCCTCTCTAAGCTGCAGTTTCGAGGCAGTATGTAGATCAGTTTGTCAAGCTTTCTGCTTGGCTTTCGCCACCCCTAGTTGATGGTGGTTGCTGACTAAATCCTCTTTGCTGTAGTACTATGGGGAATTTTTGCCAACTGGTGCAGGACCAGAGCTCTGTTGCTTCCTGCAGATTTAACTTGAGGTGATTTGGCCAATGTTGAGTAGATAAGGAAAAAAAAAAGTTGTAGTTGGCACTTCTGTACCCACTAACTCCAGAATAGTTGGAGCAAAGAGCTCTTTCGGGACTTTGGTTCCCAGTCAGACAACTGTTTTGTTTGAAATGTCAGATCTGTGACATATTCACTGGTGAAAACAAATCAGAGCATGGTTTCTCCTTGCCCCAGTAGCATCTTAACTAACCTTTTGTAAAAAAGCTTGCAAAGGTGTTGTTAGGAAAAACTACACCTTGTTTGCTCAGAGCCCATGTCACTCATGATTTTTTTTAGCTTTTATGAAAAGAAAAATATTACCTGGCTCAGATGAAAGAGCTAATATTATTTCTTTAAACAGTCCAGAGCAAATATACAAACAGAGAATGGTCTGTTGGCTAGATGTGCTTCAGTAGATTTACACAGCATCTCTGGCTTTTCAAAATAAGCGTGCTTAAAGGCTATTGATACTACAGCTGGCTGAATCATGCTGAGTGGGTAATTTGCCTGATTGGTTCTTACACTTTTCATTGGAAAAATATATTTGTAAATGTTTTCAATAATTGTGTAATTTAAATTCCCCTGTATCTTCTGTTGCTTATTAACTGGTTATGAATCAAATGCTTTATTATTCAACAACTATTCAGTAACATGGAGAGTTAACTCATTGCTAAACCACCCTCACAGGGATGTGGTCCCCTGAGCTGAGTTACTGCACTGAGACTTCCAGACGTTTCCTGATGGTTGCTCTGAGTACAGTGCGTGACACTGTTGTAGCCTCATGCTGGTGAAAGGTTAGGTGAATTGCCCTGGGAAGCACTTGTTAGAAGAATGGTGGTTCATGGAAGATAGGAGCAAATGAAGAATTCCCTTGTTGAAAGCCAGGGACTTCAGATCCATACATTATTAGAAAATTTGAAAAGCTTTTGGATTTGGAGCTGTTTAACTCTCAGCGTTTAAGTAAATGACCTAAACCACCATGATAGGTTCTCTCCTTTAAGTGAGAGAAGTCAAAAGTTGGGAGAATGAAGATTAGAAAGTAAATGGAAGCTAGTGATGCTGCTTAGGTGTTATGGTCAATGTTTTATAAATATTAAAAATCAGAAGAAGAAAATGAGTGAAATTTTTTCAGACCAGCAGTTTTTCAGGCATTGGTATATGAGGCCATCCATAAAATGCAAGCAGAATGTGAGGAAGATCTTAAAACCTGTACTGGAAAACTGTTTCAAAGGCCTGCATGGTGTTTGTCTTTGCACTTTCTGCAGCTTCCATAGTGCTTGCCTAAGTGCCATGCGATTCTTACAGGCATAACTTGTCTACAGCAGTTAATTAACACAAAGGCAGAGGGCTGTGACTAGAATCTGCAGTAGTTTACTCTGAAGAAGGTAATTATGATTAGAGCAGACTTAATACTGTTGTATTAAACCTGTTTTGTTCAGGGATTTAATACTTCATACCTTTTTCTGGAAAGCTTTAAGTGGCCATGTGGTGTCAGGCAAATGCTCTTGGTTGGAAAGGCAGGTGGCTGGGCCAAATGAAGTCCAAGAGATGGCTGAGGAGGTTTATGTCCCAGAAATGATGCTGTGAAATTACCTCATTGGAGATTAGAGCACTTTCTCCTACCATACAGGGAGAAAGGGGTAATTTACACCGATGACCTTGATGAGATTGAGAAGACTTTAGGGCTGACTGATTCTCTCCTTCAGTCTTGCTGTGTTCAGGCAGATAATCTTATCTTTCAGCAGAAGATTAATATTCCTGCAGATCATTCCTAACCTGCCTTTCCATGGTTCTTGCCTCATCAGTTGTTGCCAGTTGAACAAAATCATCATCTGACTCTGTCTCTACCCCAGCGCTGGAGCTCTTGAGACCCCCTGTACTACACTGATTTTTCTTTTTTCCTGTCTGTTTTTTTTTTCAGACCAGCTTGGATACAAGACTTGTGCTGTGTCTGGAAAGATGTGCCAGGTTAGTTGAGTCCCTGCATATTTTACCTATGACCCATGGAGAGCAAACTTTCTCAGAGTGGGAGGAAAAGGAGACGTAGGGCAGAAGGTTTATGCTGTTCTGTTTCACAGACAGCAAAAAGTGAGTCCCTTTACTGTGTGGCTCTCTAGGGAGGGGAAGATCTGGAGGTGTAACACTTTGTTTTTAATACTTTTCAGCCTAAAAATTTCCAGAGCATTTATCTACAAATGACCCATAAGCGTCAGCACCGCTGTCTGGTTATAAACTCTGCTGTCAAGTACCTGCTTTGAAGAACAAAACAGAAACCCCCAAAAAACTAGAGGAGAAGAGTCACCTCTCAGCAGCTGGGAAGCAGAAATAGAGTTGTGGCCTCTTCTGGAGCCATTTGATGTTCTCAGAGGCTCCAGCAAAAGGCCCAGAAAACATGGGACTTCTCAGTCTGACACCACGCTCTCACTTGGATCTGGAGGCTGCTGAGAAAAGGAGGATTCATGGAGGAATTATGAGGGAATAACGTAATCAAAAGCCAGCTCTCGTAGCCCTCCTGGTGAGTGCTATCACAGTTGCTCTGTGCCAATGCAATAGGTTTTGCAGCAGCTGCACATGGCAAAATGCTGCCTTGCAAAACGTGTGATCAGCTTGACCCACTTTTGAGCAGGGTCAGACCAGTACTCGATCCTCAGGTGCTGATTATCTGTCTGGAGGGCTTTGTCTGTATGAGAAGCTGTATGTGAGAAACCTCCTGTGGGCTTTTAAAAAATGAAAAGAAATCACTGGATTGCCTTATCTCTCATGAGGTAAGGAGAGACCTGTTTTCCCTGTGGTGTTGATGCGATGCCCCAGGTTGTGTCTTTGTCCTTCACAACTCCTTCCCACCTCATGGTCTGTGTAGACTCCTGATGTCCTACTGAAAACCTTTGGCTTCTCTCTGCCTCAGTGCTCCTGCAGACGAACTCTGTGACATTTCAGACATTTTCTGGTCTTTGCTTGTGCTGCCTCCTCCCAGGATGAGCAGACTAGCACCTGTGCACGTTGCTGTCCTGTTTGCATTGCACTCCACACCTGACTGCTAGTAGTCTTGCTGTGCCATATTGCTCTTTTCTGTGGTGAGGGCCCCAAGCCACCATTCTTAAATGGTAGGATACGCTGCCAGCGTTAGGGAGAAGGTAGAAGTGTCCCGCTGGCTGTGAAAACCCAGAGCAGCAGTTGCGCTCGTGACAGAGTGATGGTTTTCTGAAACTCTGCAACCCTAAAACTGTGAAGATTCAGCTTTTCATCTGAAAGCTTTTAATAGTTCTCCTATAAAACCATCTGCAGATTCACAGGAGCTGGAAACCCTGCATGGAGAGGAGCAGAGCAGGCTCCAGTGAGCACCCAGTGAAAACAGGCTGTAATCAAGTCAGTTCATGCTTTGTGGTTCTGCTCTTTCAGACTACAGGGTATTGGCTGTGGTGAACAAACACTTCTTACTAAACCAGTGAATCAACTTTAATCGGCTCCCCAAAATTCTGGGCACCCCAGTTATCTCTATGTAACTGATTAATTTCATATTAGGTTAAATTTCCTTGGCTGTTACTGTACTGCTCGCATTGTATCAGCAGTGACAGGCCGGGCTGACTGCCGGCTCCACGGTGTTAGGTATGAGGAGAGGGATGACCAGTGTCCCAGAAAGCTCCTGCTCAAATTAGAAATGACAGGGCGAGGATGGGAGGCAGGAGCACTCCTGTCTGTTTATCAGGCTGGAGCCTCGGAGGTAGGAAGTGCCCTTAAATCTGGCATAGCTGGCAGCTCAGTTTATATCCCCTCCATGGCTCTTGTGTGCCGTGAAGCTTGTGTGCTTCTGCTGAGCTCAGCTTCACCATCTTGTGTCTTGGTGTGGCCCCTTGGACTGTTCTGTGCCCTTCCCTGTGCTTCATGTCTTCAGGTACCTGTAGATGCTAACCAAACCACTGCTGCTCTTGTCTCCTGGGGAGAGAGTGGGTTTTCAGAAGTGCTTGGGTAACTGACTCTTCTTTGAGCATCTTTACAGATTGGGGCTGTAGAGGAGAACATCCATGTCCCTTAACACTAGAATAATCCATATATACACACCAGGAATAAACTGGCTTTCCCAATGTATCTTGTGAAAGCTTATAGCCTTTGAAGGAGAGGGAAAGGCAGATCAGAGTAAAAGTTACAAAAAAAATAAAAATCCTTCATTCACAGTTAAAATGACCCGAACTTAGCTGTCTTCTGACACCTGAGGAAATGTGAGTGAGAATTGTATCTTGTGTTTTCTTTCAAATTTTATCAAGGATGAGCACAACATTTTGACAGAAAAGAAAGCACGGGAATTTCAACCAGGCTGCTATCAGGAAGTACTGGAAACCCAGCCTGAGCCCAGATTTCCAAATAAAAGATGCTTACCTGCAATGGAAGAACTTCTAGGGGGCTACCTAGTGAGTAATTAAAAAAAAAAAATCATATGCAGAATGACATGTTAGTTCTTATTATTGCTGCATTTAAGCTAGGGAAAACTGACAGATTAGTCATATTCGGTCATAAATATCTTACTGTGCCCATGTTTATGGATTCATTACTAATATCAGGCTCTCACATGCTTAAGATTCTGGGTAAAGATCCTACGAATTGTTTGCTTTTTGAGTCAGCTTGTTTGATGGGGAGATCTATTCTGCAAGACGGAAGTGAAATGTCTGTTGTAGGATTAAGACATACAGTGAATAAACACTCCATTTTCTTTATGAAGGGAAAATTGAAGCATCTGGTGACAAAATATATCCCATTAGCAAACTGGCACAAACTGGCTTTTCCAGCTACGTCATCACTTACAGCCATGCTCTTTCAATCCTGTGCTGTGTCTGAAGTGCTGAGCTAGTCACCCTCAGTTCTCTTAGAAACAAGATTGTTTGAAGTTCAATGTCTTCTAGGAAGATGGGAGATGTGTGACCCTGTTGGCCTCTGTTAGATGTTTTTTGGCTTCACCAGTATAATTTCTCATTTATGTTACACCACTGTCAAAGAGATCTATCTGGAATCAAGGTTCCAATATTTTAGGCACTGAAGAGAAAAATACTGGAGACTTTTCAGACATTTGAGTAAATTAGGGTAAAACTAGTTGTGGCTGATTTTGAGCATTTCTCTGAAAGGTTGGTTTGAAAGAAACATATGGAAAGACCAGAATCTCTGTTTTTGGACAGCCCCATGCCCAACACAAAATAATCAATCTCTCTCCCCCCAAACCCCTAAAGCCTCCAAGGGATTATGTTCCCGGGGAACATTTTGGCTTCTCCTGCTGTGTACCACAAATCCCCTTATCTTGTTGCCAAGTCTGACCTGAGAGGAGACAGTGAGGACTGGGCTTATTGGAGTCTAAAAACGGTGATAGTTTCTAAAATATGAACATATGTCTAGATCTATACAGAAAATAAATGACACCATAGATAAGATATGAAAATATAGTTTCCTGCTAATCGAAGTGTAGTTACTCTTCCTCAATGTGCAGAAGTTTTTTTAGAAAAGTAATGTGCTGCAATTTATTTTCACAGCAATAAATTCAGTTATTTTTTGTGAAGAACTCTATACATCCACCCACTGTGTTTCTCTTAGAGACTCCAACCTGCACTATGTGCTTTCTGCAGCAGCCTCGTAGGGCGTTTAGGGGAGCTCCTCGCCTGGGCCACCGGTTCCCCGTGGCTAAGCCATCGCCTTGTGGGCGACTTTGTGTATTTCCCCTCTGCTGTGGACCCAGCCCTCACCACCTCTCATTTATTAGGCAGTTTGCCTTCCTTTCCCCCCTGGCAGCGTACATATCAATTTGCGGTGAGGGGACAGGTGTGGGGAGGAGGCTGTGGGCACGCCGGAGGTAGCCAGACCCCTCCATCCAAGTGCTGGCCCCCCTCAGCCCCGTGGCGTGCAAATTCATGTTAGCTGCAAACCCCACAAAGTTACCCACAAAAAGTCAGTCTTCTCTGTCCCCCCTCTTAATCTTTCTCGTACGGGTGACCAAGGTGTAACCCGGGAGGGAAAGCATCTCTTTTTGTGCGGGTTTTTTTGGGGTGCAGAGATGGTGGGTGCTCGGTGCATCCGAGCATCCCTGCTCCGCCAACAGCGTTTGAATAAACAGCTTCCAGCGGGTGTTAGGAAGAGGGTTACGGAGCCCCTTCCCCAGAGGGGCCGGGCAGCGCTTCCCCCCGCCTTCCTCCCTCCTCCTCCGCCCCCCGCGGCGGGCGATTAGGGGCGGCTCTCGGCCCCTCCATAAAGCGGCCGCCGAGCGCCGCACTGCCGGTCCCGCTGCCGGTCCCGCTGCCCGGCCATGCACCCCGCGGCCCGGCGCGGCGGGTCGCTGGAGGCGGTGCCCTGCCCGCGGGAGGCTGCCGGCCAGGTGAGAGCTCAGGGCTGCGGGACCGGGACCGGGGCTGGGGCTGGGGCTGGGGCTGGTTGGGCGGCTGCTTCTGGGCAGAAGGGGGGAAAAATGTGGTGAAACTCAAATGCGAGCGGATGAAAGTAAGGTAGAACAAAAGTAACTTCTGGTGCACTTATTGCTTAGGAGAAAGAGGGTGTGATGTAGCCCAGAAAAATCCGCTCATGGATTATTTCATGTTACAGTGGGAATATGCTCAGTACATCGGAGAAGATCAGGTAAAATCAGCGCTTATGTGTTGGCTGCAGTTACTGATGCTGTGCGGCTCATAAAGTCAGTAAAATTCCTTGTGAGAACAAGAATGTTGACTGTAATGCAGTAAAGTTTGACAAAAGATTGTTTTGCCGTATCCCTCAGATCTTTGGAAGCCAGATAAACTGTTCAGCACAGCTTTCAGTTTGGTGTCTGAGAACTAAATCTAAGGAAGACCTTTGGTGTGGCTGAAAAATTTCCCTGTAATGTGACACCTAGTCGTGGTCATTCATAAGATCATGTCTTCATCCTTCCCTGGTATAAGAACTGTGTCAAAAGGACAGTGAGAAAGTAAGCAGATACTTAAAGAGGGAGGAGGACGTAAAATGCCTGTTGAGACTTCTTATCAAGTACAGTTAATGGCAATCTGTATCAAATCTTTAAAAAGATTTTTTTCAATATACGACTCTAAAATGTAATTTCCTTTAGACAAGTATGTTTGGATAATTTTAAATCTTGGCTATCCATTAATATAAAGAATTAAAGCACAAAATATGCACCCTCAAATATCTGTCTCACAGAGAATATTCTTTGGGGAGGTGGCAAAAGGGAAGGTAATTGCTATGGGCTCCAAAAGGAGAGATCTTTAACCAGAAGGCACCTAGATATCTATCTAAATAAGGGCTTTAGAGTATCCCTGTGCTTGTGTATTTTCATTAAGGCTTGAGTCAGATTGATGGCAAATCAGTTAATAATTTGCACAATTAATAACAAGCATCAATGCAATATTAATTCCCCCCTCACCCTCCAGAAAGCTCAAGGAAAAGTGTCAGATTTGATTAGAGCCGACTTACTGATACAGAATAAAATGAAAGTGAAGGTGCAGCTGTTGGAGGAGATGAATTGTTTTTGCATTACCATTTTCTCTTGTATTGCACCAAAATGGTTGCTGCATTAACACAGACCTGTTTTCAGTCCGTTTTTTAATTGAAAGCGAAAGATTAATGTTGGTTTAGGGTTAGAGATGTAAGTGGGGTGTGTTTGGCTGTGTAGGCATCTGAATTGCTCTTCTGCAACTTTTTCAAATTTCTAAACTAGAAGTCATTTTTGGAACTTAATGTAAGAGCACAGTGCGTTTTGTTGTATTTTCTTCATTGTTCTCTTAAGCATATTACTTTATAAATGTTGTCACCTGATCCTAAACACAATGTTAGTTGAACTAGCAAAATACAAAATAAGACCATTAGTCTTCAATGCACATGGTTTGTCCTCGCTGTGCATCTTATTATATTGCATGCAACTACGCCAAATCTCGTAAGCTGATCTTGTTTTAAGTCAATGATCCTGAATGTGGAATCAAGCCAACATGCTGCCTATAAGCCATATACGTAAAGCAGCCCAACAGTTTTTGCCTTCAGAGACCACCATCTAACTCTGTTTGTAATGGAGACTTCTTTGCATCCAGCTTCTTCTACAGCAGTATTGCATGAATAAGATTTGGCTCACACGACTGGCGATCTCTGCACTTGAGAAAACAACCAATAACCTTTATGGAATTGTGGAGTTATTAGCTGCTTCTTTTCTGTTTGAAGCACCCTTGCTCAGTGCCTGTCCCTGGCTCTTGTGATCCTGGTCTGATGCTCGCTGAAGCGAGCTGTGAGACCTGCAGGCTGCTCAGCAGAACCTGGATTGGCCCCTGTCACCCACTTGCAGCAGAGAATTTGATGTCTGGGCTCAAGCTGATGGAGTGGCTTTGCTGGATCTCAGTGTGAAGGACTGACACTGTTGTCCAGGCTCATCATATAGTGACAACTCGTTAGAGGTGGGGTCCCTGTCAGAAATTCAGATATTTCCACTAGCATCAGTGGCCTCGGAGCAAGACCTCTTCCATGGGGTACCACCTCAGCACCCCAAAGAGCTCACATCTAGTGACCTGCTTGAAACCTTTCTTAGAGCAGCATCAAATATCTGCCTTGTTGTAAACCATTCAATTCGGATTGAAACTAATTTCATTATTTTGTTAGGCAGATTATCTTCTTAATGTGAAAGCTACATGGGAACATTTTAATAAAAGATAAGTAAAACCTGGGTTTTATTTTTAAATCTATCAGTTATAGATAGAAATACTTAGCTGTTCAGCATTAGCCATTTTAAAGAGGTTAGAGTTGGAGAGACTGTAGATGGGAATTAACAGAACTGCTGTATTTTGACTGCATTTTTGGTTTTGCTCTTTCCATTCCTGAAAATTCCACCAAATTGTCATATTTTTAAAAGCTGTGTCAGATCAAAAAATAATTCCAAGTAACAATAATGTGCCTTCATTGTTCCTTTCCTCTTTCTCATTGGCTCCTTCACAAACTTAACCTTTTTTGTTTCTTTTTGCAAGATTAGAAGACATATGAGACTTCTAAACTTTGTATTTTTTCTTTACTTTGCATTTTCCACATTCTTAACAATTGCAATATTATCTCCATTTATGGCCTGGCTACAGGTAGCTGAGAATATGGTCTGTGATATCAACTGTTTTCAACACGGTCAGGAATGTGATCACTAGTAAGGTACAAAACCACATGGTCCTACAGCGTTGGATGTCTGAAAATTTTTAGTGTGTGATCTGCGTGATTATGATAAAGGTTTGGCATGTGAATTAGGGGTCCTGACAGATGGAATAACTTGGTTGTGGTTGATCAGTGGGACTGTCTCTATAGTCAACAGATTCTGGTCAACATAACATTTTGACTCCCTAGGTTTTGTCTCCCTTCTCTGTAAAAGCAGTGCTTTCCAGTTATGTAGCAGGAGAAAGGCAATGATTTTTCAGTTCTGATCTGCTAAATCCTGATTCATCTTTTCCTACCTATATCCAGTGGGTTTTGGATCATTCTCTTTACCAATGTTCAATGAATTTGCTAACAAGTATTTTGTACAACTTTACTATTTCTGCTGACATCTTATAACTCCCTCCCCATAAAATACCAATGCTAATTATAAACTATACTTTGAAATGTTTTCTGCATCCCGGAGAATGACTAAAGATGTCTATAAAATCGTTCAACTGAAAAAAGAAATCTCAGTATTTTATCCTCAGCTCTCACGGATTCTATGTGTGCCTAACTTTATGCCTGTTATTGTGTAATAATTTAATTGTCACCTTTCCTTTTGTGGTGGATCAAAGCACAATATTACAGAAATGTAAAACTTCACACTTTTTGCACTACTAGCCATTCAAAAAACCTTTTTTGTTTGCATTTAGTTAAATAAATCAAATTACATGATGATTGAAGATAATAAAGAGAATGAAGACCATGCATCTGAAAGAGGAAGAACAGCCATAATTTTTTCCTTGAAGAATGAAGTTGGAGGACTTGTAAAAGCATTAAAACTCTTTCAGGTATGTAGTGATCACATTGCTACAGCAGCTCTGTATTTTTAAATTGTAAGGATATTTTGGACACAGCAGAATTAATTACATCCATTTATTAAGAATGTGATTCCTAACCTGGCTCCCACTTTGCACCCAAAATCACCCACAAAGGCAAATTTATGCCTCAGAAATTAGATGCTGGTTGGCTAAAAATCTTCACAAAACATATCATCTGCACCGGCTAAAGATTGAGAGAGTTTTGTCTTTTCCCCCCATGAAAAGAGGATATTGTTTCTACTGCATATACGAGGTGGGTCTGAAGCTCCTGCTGATGGCAGGTAGACTCTTGGGGTGCTGACCTGTGCTGAGTTGAGTCCAGTGCCCTTGTCACCCTGCCTAGCCAGACTGAGGGTGACAGAGGAACTGCAATTGCACAACTGCACTTCTTCCATTGCAAGGAATATGTGCAGTGCCACTGCCATCTGACCCTGCGTGTCTTAGCCTGGAGTTTTCTCTATGTTCCTCATATAAGACATATGATTAAATAATTTTTCAAATAAAAGTGAAATTTGCACCCTGAAAATGACTGCTTTTAAATCCCTTGCTTGCTTGTGAGATAATTACATGGTGACTTGATTGGCATTTTGCTGAATTTCCCCAGACCCAGTTGCTAATCAGCTTCCTATGGGAGGGATGAAAGAAAAAGGTCTATGAATTTAAACCTCCTGACTGTGTCTTTCTGTGCTTCCTGAATGTAAATGAAATTGAAAGACACAGGTTCTCTTTCCTTTTCTTCTGAATGGGAGGTTTTTTAAAATCAAACTATTTCCCCCCCTCCAATAAGGAAAGTTTTGTTAAGAGATCAAATTAACTACAATAGCTTCACAAAGGTGGTGAATAGTCCATGGCTGTATTCATTTGGAAAACAAATTTTAGTTTTTAGTCAACTGCTTTTAGTCAATCTGTTTGAAAACATTACTTCTTACAAAACAGGAGAAGCATGTAAATCTGGTACACATTGAGTCACGGAAGTCCAAGAGACGAAATTCTGAGTTTGAGATCTTTGTGGACTGTGACAGTAACAGGGAACAACTGAATGAGATCTTCCACCTCCTGAAATCCCATGTCAACGTTGTCTCTATGAACCCGACAGAGCATTTCAATGTCCAGGAAGATGGTACGTACAAAAGGCAGTTCTGTTGAAAATGCAGTTCTCAGGGTGTTGCTTTGAAATCTTTTTATGGTGTCCACATCTGTATTTGTGTAGTTTTCAATCAGCAGCTACCAGGTTTATGCTTCTGTGTTGTGAATGAGTGTAATTTGGTCAGTATGAGTAGGCTGCGTTGGCTGGTGTCACCTAGGAGGAATACAGGCTGTTTTAGGCGGGTGCAAATTGCATGTTCGTTATCTGTGCTCCCATCCCTTCCCAGTACAGCACAACTCACATCGATGGGAGTTCCTGCACCCCTGAAGGCGCTGCAGGCCAGCATGTAGACAAAGTCGGAATGCAGGGCTTGGCTAGTGACCGTACACCATGGTGACAGAGGTATAATACTGACAGATCCCAGTTCAGACACTGGTGAGAGTGGGAGATGGATTCTGCTATTTCCTCATGTCACTCGTGATTTAAATTTTTCTTAAGCACTTTTCATCATAACTGGTTACTTGTATTAGTGTGAAAGAGGTGCCTTTTAACTTTAGGATGCTTCACATCCTGTTTACCTTTGCTTCTAGTTAAAGAGGTGCCTGAAGTTCAGGGCATCAGGAAGTAGGTCCCATGTATTTCTCAGCCACTGTGCTTGGCACAGGCTGGTAGGTAGGGGAAGGTGAGATCTGGTGTTCTTGGATAAAAACAGCTTACTTTAGCCCTAAGTAAAGGGAATTTCAATCTAAACACTCCGCTGACCTTTTTAAGAAAACTGAAGAGCATCGGGGCAGAGAAGCTGTGTATTAGCCGCTCTGCCAAGAGCTTTGTTAAAAACTCTCTTAGGCTATAAAAAAAGTAGTCAGTAGGAAAACTGTAATTAAGCATCTCTAAAAGGCTGTAAAGCTGCAGGGCCTCCCTCTCCTCCTCTTCCCTCACAAACTCATCAGCAAAGCTGAATGCTTCTGAGGTACATAACCACAGAACAATGTTTATTTCCCATGGTCAGTAAAGCAGGATGGGAGGACTCAAACCTGCTCCCACTCTGCCTGGGGACTGCAGGCAAATCACTTCTCTACTCTTGCACACTTTGTATCCTAGAAGATTCACAGCAGTTCAAACAAGGAGGCCATGTCTCAGTGGGAGCCTCTAGATGCTCCTTTAACTGTAATGACAGTTAAGGGCCACAGAAAACCCATATTAACTGTTTCCTCCCCTGGACGCTTTGGAGCTGGCTGTGCTCTGAAGGCAGACTGTGGCAGTGACAGAAGAGGAAGTGTGAGCTGTAGGCTGGTGCCAGATAGGCAGTGGACTCCCTTGTCTTATTCATGCCCTTTTAATTTATAGATTTTGCTTGTAACCACCATAACCATACTTGAAAGTAGCGTTTCCTCCCTCAGCATGCTCGGCGTTATTAATAACTTTGTGGATTCCATGCGTTCCCTAGACATGGAGAATGTTCCCTGGTTTCCGAAGAAGATCTCAGATTTGGATAAGTGTGCAAACCGAGTGCTGATGTATGGGTCTGATTTGGATGCTGACCATCCAGTAAGTATTTTTTCCTCCCTATACCTTATCCTTAGTGAAAACATGCTTTGTGGAGCTTACTTTAAAAATGTGCAGCTTTTCGTCCTCCCTCTCCTTCCCCTGAACGGCGTCTCTGTGGGTCTGAGCACCTTCTCTCGGGGGTTTCAACATCTTTTTCCTAGTTCAGGCAAGGCTGTCACTGAATTCAGCTCCTGTGCCTTTCTACAAGGCTTATTTGTTGTGCAAGGTCTCCAGGTCTGGGCCCCGAGTGGTCTCATACAAATAATAAAAAAAAAAAGCTATTGTGACTCAGGTTTGGTTCCTGTTCTTTCTTTCTTCCTTACTATAATTGGAGCAAACAAATTGGTACTTGGGACAGTGCAAATGGGAAATTTTTTCTGTAATTTAGAATAACCAAGCAAGTAACAAAGTTTGTATAAATACTGATATCATTAAAATGAATCCTTGCCAACTGAATATATAGTTGCATGCATAAACCCACTGACTCTTGCTTTGAATTGGAGTATTGGCTTAGTTCACAGTTATCAAACATTTCAGACTACAGCTGTGAAGTTCCTGCCCTGTCCTCTCATTCTTACACAGCATACTTTTATATTTCCCAACTGAAGAAATTTCAAGCGTCCTGTTTTAAATTAATTTATTTACTACAGCTTGGAAACTCATTTAACTTTTTCTCCTTCCTCCTGACAGGGTTTCAAAGACAATGTCTATCGCAAGAGGCGAAAGTATTTTGCAGACCTGGCTATGAACTACAAACAGTAAGTTGACTTCTTGCAGAATAAGCCTTCTGGGTGCCTTGAAATAATAGCAGAGTGGGCTGGCAGGAGATCACCTTCCCTGGGCTCAGATCTCTCTGAGATATGCTTGACTCAGGAATCAGAGCTAGAGGGGTAAAAGGAGGGGAGATGTAAGACAAGATTAAAAGGTAGATCTAGGCTATCTTACAGCTCTGTGGGCCTCTGATCAGTCTGAGGCCATGGTTGCTTGGCCATTATGGTGTCTGCAGCAGTGCTGATCCTCAGATGAGCAGTGATGCCAGCGGGGGCTTCCTGCAGCATGGTGCATTTGGACTCTGCGGTCCCTCCCCACTTCTCTGGAAATGGGTGCCACAAAGGAAGAGGGTGGACAACGTGTGTTGCACAGCTGCCTGTGCCAGGACGTGCTGACTTGACTAGGGCAGGTTGGTCTCCTCTGCGAAGGAGAGAGAGGGGAGGCACAACCCAGTATATAGCCCATTGACCACCGAGTGTAAGCTATCTGGGAAAATGTTAATACTTGAGTTTTCTTTCCTGGTTCAAACTAGTGCATGTGATGTGTAGATAAGAAGTTTTCTGTGAAAAGAAACTTGAAGAGCTTATGTCTTTAGAGATGCTGCTTGGGGGGGGAGCTCTTAAAGCAGCAAGAGTTTCTTAGCCCAGTGCTGTAAATTCTAAACATGATTTTCATGTTGCTGTTGCCTGCTTGAATTAAGATGCCAGGTTCCTCAGTTGGAAATGACCTAGAAATGGTGGGTATCTAGAGCTCTGTTGCACTGTGTATTAATGCAACTGGTTACCACAGCACAGAGCCGGTTACTGTTAATGTGTTGTTAACAGATTCCCTAGGGAAAGCATTTGCCATGCTGGTTACCTGGCTGGCAGTGGAAGCTCAGTGTAACACTCCCATTGCGTTTAGTGGGCTTTAGGTCACACCCTTGCTATAATCCCCGTTAATCAAGATCCTGAGGGCTAAATAGGAGATATAGACTACAATTAATATGTTCAGACAGATGCTTGTCTCCTCTGCAGAGAAGTGTGATTTTTACCTAATGTGTATATTTAGCTGCTTCCACGCAATGTGTTGTTAATTTAGGGAATTCTCTTTTTCCAAAACAAATCAAAAAGGTAATGGAGAGTAATTGCAGACAGGGAAGTCCAACAGGGAAAAGGATGTGTTTGCAGGTCCTGAAACTGTAAAGGTTGTGCAGGTATTTTAAATGTTACTCTCAGCACTAAACACCTAAGAAGCTGCTTACAGACCTGAAGCTTTCAGGCTCCAGTGAGGTCAATGCAAAGATTTCTGTCAGTTGATTTAGGCAGAAAACGGAGCAAGCCCTTAGACTAAAAGCTGCCCAGGGCATAGACCAGATCTCACTGTGTATTTGACAGTGCCTAATGCACCCTGACCAGGTGTCACAGCCGTATAGATGTTAAATAATAATAGTAGGCAAATGAGTCATCCATTATTAGCCATTTAACCAGGCATGTCCTTTCTTCCTCTTCTCCTTGTAGCGGTGACCCGATTCCCAAGATTGAATTCACTGAGGAGGAGATCAAGACTTGGGGCACTGTGTACCGAGAGCTTAACAAGCTTTACCCAACTCATGCCTGCAGAGAGTACCTTAAAAACTTACCCTTGCTCACCAAATACTGTGGGTACAGGGAAGACAATATCCCCCAGCTGGAAGATGTGTCCCGCTTCCTGAAAGGTAATTTTCTTATAGAGAAAGGAACTAAGGTCCATTGCAAATCACACTGCCATTTTGTGGGCTCAAGAAAACATCCTTGGTCACTTTTGCTGGTATTCATTCTGGTCCTTTAAGAGCCCTTTTGGCCAACCATGTTTTAATATATTGTGTCTTGAATATATACAAACAGTGATGTTTGAGGGGCCATGCTACCTCTGAAAAGACTGTTAGAGTTGGCTAAAGAGATACCTAGCTGTATGGTGTTGGCTCTAGGCATGAAATCGTAGGAAATCCACTGATACAGGCCAGGACATTTTTACTAAATGTTGGTCATTCTCAAGCTTAGGCCTAATTTTTCTAATCATGCCTGAATTTCCCATATGCTCTTGAGCCAAGGTAGTGCTGTGGCTTTTGCCCCAGTTGTAACAGGAAAGGTGACAACATTGTGCAGTTCTACACTAAACTAATATACAATCTCTCTGTTCCTTTTCAGAGCGCACAGGTTTCACCATTCGCCCTGTTGCTGGATATCTGTCACCCAGAGACTTCTTGGCAGGATTAGCATTCAGAGTTTTTCACTGCACTCAATATGTTAGGCACAGCTCGGACCCTCTCTATACACCAGAGCCGTGAGTCATTTAATCTTGGGGTAGAATTTGAGAGAGAGTTTTAAATCTCACTGCCCAGAGACAAGCTACTTAAAAGCTATTCAAGAACACCAGCAAGAAAACTTATTTTTAAGGTGCTGAAGACTCAGCCTTCACACTGAATGTAATGAAGTTTTAGCATGCTCAAGTGCCACCTTCCTAAGTGCAGGATTTTCAAAAGTACAGCGTGTAGTTGGAGAGCTCTTGCTGATGTCATTGTGCACAGAGTTAGTTTAATGTTTGATTGCCTCATAAATGTGGAGCTCAGACCTTAATTTTAGACAGCTTAATTTGAAAATCTGAGTTCATGTACTTACATAGAGTAGGTTGCTTTCAGCTAAAAATGATGGACGCTTTCCTGTCTTTTGGATATTAAATAATTTAACTCAAGACATTGTGTCTGTTCAGTGGTGCTGCTTTCTCACTCTACCACAAAAACAGATCATGAGATTTCTTGTTTTGTTTCTTTTCCCAGTGATACCTGCCATGAGCTCCTAGGGCATGTCCCTCTTTTGGCTGAACCCAGTTTTGCTCAGTTCTCCCAGGAAATTGGTCTTGCATCACTTGGGGCATCAGATGAGGCTGTCCAAAAACTGGCAACAGTGAGTGTTTGTATGCCTGGTGATCCCATTGAAAGCTTTGTGCTTTTCTAGGCTGATCCCACTCCATGGTATCAATTTGGAGCTTTATGTCAACATTAGCCACATCAGCTGCTAGATTTATGTGTTTCACTGGTCCTTGGCTTTTAGGGCATATAACAATTTTCCATGCATGGAAAAAAATACATTTTAATGTTGATATGATTGATATTTTTCTTCACTTGGCTGTCAAGTAAGGGTGCAACTTCTAGTGGTAGATCAGTTCTTCCAGATTGAAATTCTACAGTCTGTTCTTTCCAGACAAAATCTTCTTACTTCTGGTAACATGATTCAATGATTTTAAAAGTAATCTATTTCTTTAATGTGTAGAATGAATGGCAATGATATGGTGTTTTCATTGAATGTGGTGAATGCTAGCATTAGATACTTTTCAGCCAAGAAATTCCAATATTATAAATTAATCTTATTTCCTGGATATCAGTTTCTGGATGCTTTGGTAAACGTATTTTAAGATGAAAATTAAATTTGGATGAAAAATAATTTATGCCAGTTATGAAAGAACTGGTTTGCTGATTTAAAAAAAATATTTTCCCCACCTGCTATAGCTAGTGGTAAAATTTCTACTGCCTTCAGTGGGAGCAGAACTAAGCCATCTATGAAAATAGCGTTCCTTCCCATATACTTGCAGATATCCTGAAATCCAGCAAACTAAATATCTTTAATTTTACAAGCCACTAAGCAAATGAGAAACAAACTGTAGTGGGCTGATGTTTTGACTGAGTCACAGAGATCTTCTCTATCCACTGTTTCTTTTAAGCTGAAGCTGTCATGTCATGACAATATTTCTCAAAACAGATTTACATCTCAATGTTCCTACTGACATTAACAGCTTCTAGCCTAGATGGGTGATCTGCAACATCAGTCTTTCTTATGACAAACATGCAATCCTGTGGTTCTTCACCCTTACATTCTGTTTTCCCTCCTCTTTAAATATCGGAGAAAGATAAACCAGCTGATGACTGTCTGAGATTTGCAACTGTTTGACACTACCTACAAATAGAAATGCCCCCATCTAGTTCCCCACAGCATTTTTACAGAAGGCTGAATTATTTTACTCCCTTCTCTGTTTCAGTGCTACTTCTTCACTGTAGAGTTTGGCTTGTGCAAGCAAGAGGGACAGCTACGAGTTTATGGGGCTGGCTTGCTCTCTTCGATTAGTGAGCTCAAGGTAAGAATATCTACTGCCAATTTACCTCTTTTCTTTGTTTGTACCTGATTATTATTGTCACTGTTTTGCCCTGTTTTTTATTAAATATAATTCCAAAAACCTTTTTTTTTGAAAACTCCTAGATACCTACTAGACTTTAAGAAAATTCACTGTGGTAGTAACTACTGGACAGTCTGCTTTTGGATATATGCTGAGCAGCTCCCGTATCTTTTGCAGGAAGCATTAGATGACTGGTATTTCTTAACATTACCTTCCAAGTAACTCTTTTCAGAATAAAGCTCTGCTGGTTTAACCAGATTCTGAAAATATTGCTCTTGTTTACACATGAGGCTCATCTCTGAGGGATCCCTTTTTTGACCCAAATTGGCAGAATATGCCTGCTCAGAGTTTTCCCATTTGTTAAGCTTTAACCACTGTTCATTTGCAGATAAAAATGTGAAGAGGCAATTCACTAAATATGGTCTCATTTAATCTTTTTTTATTCACTCTACCTCATGGCACCTTCCTCGTGGATTCTCTGGGTGGTGATGTTCCTCTGACACATGATAACACATTATGTTACCAGCACTCGCTCTCTGGCAGTGCCAAAGTCAAGCCTTTTGATCCAAAGGTCACTTGCAAGCAAGAATGCCTCATTACAACTTTCCAGGAGGTTTACTTTGTTTCTGAAAGTTTTGAAGACGCAAAGGAAAAGATGAGGTACAGATTTTTTTCCTCTGTTTTATAAAAACAGGTTTGATTTCACACATCTCTCAGTAGCAGCACCAACCCCTTTATTCTTATCACGGTTTTACAATTATCTTTTATGGGGTTGGAAAGCCGAGATTAGTATTTGCTTGGTCTACCATGTACTGGGTGGGAAAGATGATGAGCTACTTGAAAATTACAACTATTCTTAAGAAAGTAGTTTAGAAAAATGGTTATTGATAATGACTGTGTACAAAGGATGCATTTGCATTTCGTTTATAACTCCTTTTTTTTCACTTGAATAGAGAGTTTGCAAAAACCATCAAGCGCCCATTTGGCGTGAAGTACAATCCATACACTCAAAGTGTGCAGATTCTGAAGGACATGAAGAGCATTGCCAGTGTGGTAAACGAGCTACGTCACGAGCTGGACATTGTCAGCGATGCCCTCAGCAAGATGGGCAAGCAGCTGGAAGTTTAACGCCCCTGTCAGCAGTGGTGCACTTGGCAACTCTTTTCTTTTCCCTACTGATTTCTTTCTAGAAATGTAATGTGTTGTATGCAGAACTCTCTCCTTTACAAATGGAAGAGTGAATGGCCCATAAGGATAATAACTTTATCGTGTTTCTCTGTGTAAAATCCCTTACAGAATGTATTCCTCCGTCCCCCGTGGTTAAAAAATGCCTGGAGCTGCCATTGAAAATCTAGTGGGGGAGTAGAGAAATTGCTAGACTGGAGCAAAAGTGTGGTCTGTGGATCCGGGCTGGAATCAGATGCTGCAGAAGGTGGTTTATGAGGCAATAACGGAATAATTCACCACAGGGAAATGTCTATTTCTGACTCTAGTAGTCTACGCTACTGATTTTACAGCATTGCAGACTTTATAGCGTAGAAGCTATAGTAATCAGTGCTTCTAAGTCTGTGCTACTAAGTTTAAAACTCAAATGATTACAATGCAGGCATCAGGACACAAATAGCTGGAGGTTCACCATGATAAAATTGAGGAGTCAAATCTTGCTTTCAAAGGGATCATTCTTGCCCCCAAAGAATTGCAAATGTGCTGTTTGTCATGTTTCTAGTATAAGGCAGAGATACAGAAATCCTAATTCTGTTTATTTTAAGAGATTTGCTGTCGGCTCAGACTCAGGATTTTTGTTGCTGTCCAGGTTACTGCACCTGAGGGAAGACCTTTCCTTACAGAAATACCATTTGCCTTTTCCCTAATTTAATTAATTTAGCAAAAAATATAGCAAGTCATTGGGTACTGACTTAGCATAAAGCCTAAAACCATTTCCAAATTACAATTTAATATTCCACATAGTTTCATCAGTTCTAAAATAACACCAAAGTTTAAAATAACAGGCAAAGTTCATAGTCTAGTCTGCTTTTTGTAAGAGTAAGTATCCTATTAATTGCTTGGTCACTTTATTAAGCTGCACAAAATTACATCTTGTTTCTTCTTTACTAGGCCTGAACACCTTCATTCCCTGCCAAGCAAATGATAACAGAAAGGCCCAAGCGGTTCATGGGAATTCTGTGGCTATGAATGCAACAAACTACCTTGTAGCGTAAAGTGTATTTAATTCTAAAGCTCACTTTACAAGTGGGGGGAAGCAGTGTCCTGCTGAATTGTCTGTACCACATTGTAGCAAACTTCCCGGGTTTCAGGGCTCCACAGTTTCAGCGTCCCACGTAGCTGTACAAAGCTGTGCCCGCTGCGTTTCTGCCGACCCTGGCAATGAAATGAACGTGTCTACAGGATATGATACATTTGAATGGAAGGTCTGTGATGTGCAGGGTGTATTTAATACCATCCTAGGCACTGGTTCTTCATAGGTAGAGCTTATTGGGAAATTCAGAATTTGCAGCTGTGGAGGTCGCTGGAAAAAAGGGACTGAAATCTTAAATACACTGGAGACGCTAGTCCCGGATTTTGAGAACTTGAAAGGACTTTCATGAACCTCTGTGATTGAAAATCAGTTTGAGTTTCATATGCTTCCTAGTAGGCCACATCTGCTCCGTAAGCAATCGCTGGCCCAATCTTTCCAAGTATATTTACTGTTTAAATCTAGTCTAGATAATTTTTTTCTGTGACTATTAACCCACTATAACTTTTTTTTTTTTAAAAAGAACTTTTAAGACATAGAAATATGGTCTACAACATTTATGGCTTACATTATGCTTTAAAATAGATTTTAGGAGCTTTGTCTTTCTAAAGAAGAAACCTTCTTATTAGTGAGTAGTAAGGGAAGTTCTACTTTGTCTGCTTCTGTGATAATATTCAGCTGCATTTTAAAATATGTTGGGATTATGATGTTGTTGAAACATACATAGATCTGCTTACTTCAAATCTTTGTCCAAACTATGTATACATTTGAAGTAGGAAACCTTATACTCGGTAAATTAGCACCTATTTTGAATACATTGGAAAACCAGCAATTGTATCTTTATTTGCACTTGTGTAGCAAAAAATTAAGTAAACTGCTGAAAGTAATACAGAGAAGATGCATTTCCAACATGTATGTTTGGCTTCACACATCCAAACCTTCTGGCTATGTAGAACAGTAATAATTTAAATATTTTAAACTATTGTGGAGGTTTTGAATGCCAATGAAATAAATGACTTGGTAATTATTAAAAGCAAAACCCCCTTTACTTCAGCACTGTAGCAATAAACACAAAGCGCTCACTTCTGACCAAGGGTTTTTATCCGGTGGTTCGGACACGCCACGCAAGTGACCTGGTTCCATTCGGAACTGTAGGTATTTATTTAAAGCGTGACTTGTTCCCCCCTCACTTTTTAAAGGCTTAGTCTTGTGTTTCTGGGGAAAGGGGTGAGCGCTGAGGACGCGACCCCGGCGGGAGCTCCCCCGCCACCCCGGGCGCTTCGGCTCTGGGGCGGTGGGTGCTGGAAGCGGCGGCCGGAGCCGGCGGACTGCAGGGACGGGCGGCCCCCGGGGCGGCAGCTGCCTGCCACAGCCAAAACGCTCCCCAGGGCTGCGAGAGGATCAACCGGTAACGCGGATCTCGTCAGGCGCAGCCGCCCGGTGCCGCGGCCGCGCTCCCCACAGACCCCCCGGGCCGAGGCGGGGCGCCGCCGGAGCCCGCCCCCGCCCCGCCTCTTCCTCCCCGGCCTGTGGCGCGGCGGGAAGGGCTGTGGGCCGGCGGCCCCATGGAGCCCCGGCTCTTCGCATGGGTGAGCGGGCGCTCGGCGCGGCGGGCGGGGGCTGGGGGCGGCCGGGGCCTCCTCTGCCCCGCCGCCGCGAGATGGCGGCTCTGCCCGCGCAGCGGCGCGGCCCTGGGCGGGAGGCGGGCGGGACGCGGAGCCCAGCCGTTCGCCCTCCCAGGGGTTGCGGCGGGGCCGTGTGGGCTGCCGCCGGCCCTCGCCCCGCTCCCCTGGGGACGGGCGGGCCGAGCCGAGCTTCGCCCTGCCCGAAGCAGAATAACGCTGTGGTGAAGCCGTTCCGAGCCGCCCGAGCCGCGGTTCGCGGGCCCTTTGCCGCTCGGCGCGGGAGCCGGGCGGGGGAGGTCTGGGGTCCCGCCGCGGGCGTCCTGAGGGGCCGGGGCGCCGCTCGCCTCCACCACAAGTGCTGCCGCCGCCGCGGCGGGACGCGCGATGCACTTTAACTGCGTGGCCTGAGATTAAGTCCTGAGCTCTTCGAAAGAAATAACTTTTTTTTTTTTTTTTTTGTGGTTCTTCAGAACCGTGGTTTTACCCGATGAGCAAAGGAGGGCTAAGAGCCGTTAGCCGGGTGTGACTGTTCCTTGTTAGCTCGCTTTGCTCTGCGGTGGTCGTGTGGGGAATAACCCCCGGGAGGGGTAAATGAAGATAGGTATGGCAGTGGTGGGGTACACAGCTGTGGCTCCCGGTTCCTCAGGCACCTGTTTTCTTTCTGCACCTTTTCTCAGCTTGCCTGTTATTGAAGGCTTGAAAATTCATTGCAAGTTATAGGCTAAAATGAGAGCTTGTGACACGCCTTCTAAAAAGAATTAGGGCTGATAAGTAGTAACACACTCTAAAACTGTCTGCCGCTAGTAGTGACTGTGAGAGAACAACTTGATGTGCCTCTTGAGCTCGACTCCAGACATCTCATCCACCTGCTAACGGTGGGCTGAGGCGAGCAGCCTGGTACTTTTGTCTAAAATGTCATTGTTTCTGTAGGTATGAAACGTTTATTGCTAAATGTGTCCTTTTAAGATACACCAAGTGCTGCATCTTTGGGGAGGGTGTGGCAAAGGGGGGGGGGGGGCACAGGTGAGGTAGGGCAGGTCCCCTCTCGGGATCACCAGCTGGGAGCGATGTGGGTGTTGCTGTTACTGCAGCGTGTGGACTAGGAAAGTTACTGAATCCACCTTTGGGAATGAAGGTTGCTGTTCAAACTGTGGGATGCTTAATAAAGTTTAAATTGACTAAGAAATTCCTTGACATGTTACCATGTTGTCAGTGGTTGCTTTCTATGGTTGGTTTAGTGGCTATAATCTTGTACTTAAAAATTTATGATAGATATATTTTAATTTTGACCACTTTTAGTTAAAAGACTTAGTTAATGAGGGGTAAGTGTTTCTGCTTTACTTATTTAGGTGCCAGAACAAGGTAGCATGTCTTTCTGATCTCATTTGGTGGTGAACTGCCAGAAAGCACTGGCATTAGTAAGATCTTAGTGATGAGTGGAAATCATTAGCATTAAAATTGAACAGGTGGTAATCATCCTGATAATGAGGCTTTCCTCCTTAGTAACTGTTAGCCTGCAGTTAAAGTCTTACCAGGATGTATTTCAGTATGTTCCTTAAAATACTGGGGTTGCACAGGCAGCCTTAATGACAGCAAATTTAGCACAGTCCTGGTCTGTAATTCTGGGAGTCCTGTGTGACAGCAGTAAGAATGAAGATTGCCATTTTGGGAGATTTTTGGGAACAAATCCTGGCAGGGTAACCTGTGACGTGTCCCCAGTAAGCTTGTTCTCTCTTAGGAGCAGATTTGTGTCTTTTTTTTGTTAACTTTAAAATATTTTTCTTTGTGTATTTGAAGGGTGCAAACAGCTATGGACAGCTTGGTCTTGGGCATAAAGAGGATGTGCTGGTACCTCAGTCACTGAAAGATGTTTCCTGCAAATGTCAAGACATTAAAAGCATTACTGGAGGAGGGGGACATTCTGCAGTTATCACTGGTAAAAATATTGCACTTGCAAGGAGTGTATGACTTCTAAACTTTTTTTTTTGTTTCCCTTTTGGTTTGGTGCTGCCACCTATCTGTGACTTCCGTTTCTGAGCAAGTTCAATTCTTAGTTGCAAAACAGGTTCCTACTGTGCCAGTTAACTCAGTATTTTGGGGAAACGGGAAATTCCCGTTTTGCTTATTTTGTGCGGTTATTTTATGGCTATGTGAGGACTGTTTCTTAACCTGTTTCATATAACAGATACTCATACACAGCAGCCAGTTTTTCTGTATTGAGGATAGCTGAGTGGGAGGAAGGAGTCAAGTGGGAGGTTGTTCAATCTTGAGAAGTTTTAAGGTAAGGAGCAGAAGCTAACATCTGGTCTTTGAAAGGTTCTGCTGTATGCCATAGCTGATTATGGGAAAGAAAGGATACAGACAGATCTGAATGTGGTAAAAAAGTTCATATTGCGTCTTAGTGAGAGGTGTCTGTCTTACCATATGGATTGTCTGCCTTGACAAAGCTGACTCTCCGTAGCTGTACTTATTCAGAAATGTTTCTGATGCATCAGAAATAACGGTTTCTCTTTCTTTTTGCTTAATTGCAGTGCCTAAAATGACACATAATCACTATCCTTGTTTGTCACAGGATCTCATGGATGTAAGCTTGTCTCTTTAGTCTGTGAAGTGGAACATGATTTTTTTTTTTTTTTTTTTCCAGGTGCAGGAGAACTCTTTGTATGTGGCCATAACAAAGATGGGCAGTTGGGATTGAATCACATGGAGGATGTACTGCATTTTACTTTGTGCACTGCCCTGTCTGGCTTTTGTGTAAAACAAGTTGCCTGTGGCTGGGATTTTACAATCATATTAATAGGTAAATCTGTCTCTCTAAGAGCCAAAGAAATATCTTGATCTAGAGAACACGCTTAAAGTTCCACATTGCTATTGCTTGTGTGATGTCCAGGCACTCACAGGTTTTAACTGCTTGCCTTGCAAAGTAAATTACTCCATGTTCCTTGTATCCCAGTGAACTTCAGACCTTTACTGAACATGGTGTGTAAGATGCAAAGTCTATGGGCTCAAGGGCTTTGGAATGGGACATGTTAGGTCCTGTTTTGAGCTGCTTGGCTGTGGTATTTTGCTTGTTAGAATGTTGCAGTGCTTTGCTTTTGCTTGTGAATTTACTGATCGGGCTCTAACACTTTATTTTGCAGGATCTGGCCTAGTTCTGTCCTGTGGGTCTAACTCTTTTGGACAGTTAGGAGTTTCTCAAATTTCAGGTCCGTGCTTGATTCCACAAAAGATTGAGGTAAAGATTTAAAAGGAATTGTGCTTCATAGCTCTGTACTTTATATTGCTTCCAGCAACTTATAAAGATCATTTGACCCCAGTGGGCTTTAAGCCAGACTCTTCAACTATTTTTTTATAGAGCCTGTTACAGTAAACTTACAAAGTAAAGGACCATTGACCCAGAAATGAGAAGCTAAGGCTGCTTTTCTTGTGTGAAGAAGTTTCACACTTCTAACAGAAAGTTGTCTCTTCCACTAGGGATTATAACATTTCATAATGTATTCTGATAACGTCTGCAGAATGAGTCTGATGCTCAGGGGATGTGAAGTGATACTAAAGGTAGTGAAACTGCAGATTTACTCCAGCTGAAGTTTTACATCAAGTTTGTAAAATACTAGATATGTTCCGCTATGTGAAGGGTGTGTGCCTTTACTGTACCTTATTGGAGGTTTGTGATTAATAGTTCAAAGCAAAACTAAACAAACCAACAATAATCCACCCCTGAAAAAAAGAAATTCCATGATGGAGTTCAACAAAGTTAGCTATTCCAATTCTATTGGTCTGTTGCTCTTGTGGTTCTTGTGCAGCAGTTCTGTTCAAGTATGTGGTGTTTTTTTGAGTATATTTATAACAGTCAGAGTTTCTTCCCCCAGAATGGGGATTGTAGTATTATTTCTTGGCTGTAAAAATAAGTATAGTCACCCCCAAAATAATAGTAGTGTGAGAAAGTATGTAGCTGTGGGAAAACTGGTCCTGAGAGAACAAACTTTATCACTTTTGAGATTAAAATATTTTTTACTTTTGCATGTAAAGGGACTAACAAGTACATTGACTTGCTTCTTATCTAACATCCAGTATTTACCAAATGATATCAGCTTCCAAGGAAATAGGACAGAAACATTAGGTAACGGTTTCTCTATTGTCCAGTACTTTCAATTGTAGATGCTAAAGGCTGGATTCTGACTCCTGTTGTTCCTGTAAGTCATGTAGAAGTATGTGGTGATATTTGTAGGTGAGGCTCTGCTGAGTGTGAGTGGGAAGCTTGGAATAGCTCCAAATTAATTGCTTTAAAATGTTTTAACTACTATGTACTGGAACTTCTGTAACCTCAGAAAAGCTTTCCTGTTGTTGGCTATAAGCCTAACAGTTTAAATAAATTTCTCACAGGAATTCTAATTAATCCCTAATTTACACTGTCATTTCTTATTTGGAGAACACTAATGAAACTCTTTTCCATCCACACAACATCTCATGTCTAATGAAACTAATAACTTCAGAGCAGGAAGGATTCTCAGGCAAGAAATTTAGCCTCATGGCTCATGCCAGATACTCCTTTCCTTTTTTAATGTAGGAGGAGAGCTGATCCCTGAGGTAACCCCTGGTGTATAGGGATTAACACCTGATGTTTCTGTATCCTTGATGTTTCCTGGGAACATCATTCCAGAATGGTGCCTTGAAAATTGTAGTATTGATAGTGCTGATCTGAATCTGTCTCCTCCCTGACCATGTAGACCATTCATTCATCTGGAATATTTTCTCTTTTGGTTTGTATCCTGTTAAATGCTTGGGTTGATGCCATCTATTTTAAATAGTGTTATATCTGTGAGAAGAATAATAAATTTGCAGAGTATTCGTAAGTGGAGAAGTGCCAGAATTGAAGTACCTTCTGCAAACTTAACTCACAGGTTTTATGGACACATGACTTAGTATAGTTTTCTTTTGCATGATGATATATGGCAATTTCGGTGGTGTAGGTGGTGCTATCAGTGGTATTGTTTGTGACTGTAGGACTGGGTAAGACTGAACAGCTTTATGGAACTCATTGCTGCTTGTTGCTGGTGTTTGCTGTGGAGGTTTTGCTGTAATTCTTGAGGTACACTGAGTTATAATTAATTAATAAACATATTTGTATCACCAAGGTTCCTTCTTTAATGTGAAGGTTTCGATTGTGGCTTTCTATTTATTGCCACAAAGCTGTACGTACAGTCCCTTTGCTGGATTTTTTTATTTTTTGGAAGATGTTCCCACTAATTTTTGCTGGCCAAAATTTCCTTCTTTTCTGATACAAAATGTTGATATGCATTGTGACATGCAGGTTGGAATTGCAAGAACTATTTTCATAGCGTTCCATATTTTGCTTTTAGAGGCAATAAATGCAAAAAGCGGCTAAAATATATTTTTCTTTTATTTGAGCAGTCTCTCAAAGAGAAGGTGGTGGATGTTGCTGCAGGACTGAGACATGCCCTTGCTGCTACAGGTAAATATGTCACAATTTTGATAACATTTCAGTAACAAATGAAATGGAGTTTTAATGGCTTGGAGGGGGAGAGGGAGGGAGGGAAGGAAAATGAAATTTGTTTTAGCTTCTATTTGTTTTAAATATCACAGGGAAAATTCTCCTAAAAGTCTTATACGAAGGTTCTGGTACAAATTAACATGACTAATAAACATGCTAGAAACATCTTTGTGGAAATTGATGGTGAAGAACTGTTCTCCAAAAACTCAGAGTGAGAGTTTATTAACAAGTTAATTTTCTGATGGGTAGGAGACTTACTGATTTCTTTTCTCCTATTCTGAAACAAACATAAAAGGAAGGTTTTTCTGGAAGAAATATTTCTGGTCAATCAAATTATCTTAGGATTTTTAATTCATTATAATATGCAAGATAATGGATTTAGGTTTGTCTAAGATGTTTCAAAATGGAATTGCACATGAAATGTGGCTTTTTTAGTGATGTAACTGAAATTGACACCTGGAAAAATCACAAGAATGAAGCTTGGGGATGAGGGAAAGGATCTACTCAGAGTTAATTTCACTCACACACCTTTGGAAATCTGGTCCTCTGACTCTTTCTCCCACTGTCTGCTGTGTGTATGCTTGGGAGGGTCATAGTGTCTAAGTATTTCTCCTGTGGTTCTTAGAGACTCTGAGTTTGTTCATTGAAGAACTGTAGAAATCAAAACCTTCCAATTGGCATGGCTGTGTTAAAACTGAGGATCAGCAAACTATATGTGCTGTTTTCTTTGGTTTAGTTTTGCATGAACTTTAGTATGGATTCCAGGTAGTGGAGTCTAGCTGAGGATGCAAAGGAGATGCTTGGAAGAAGACTGGGACCTGTGGTGCTTGTATGAATATTGGGAGTTAAGCTTCCCTGCGCTCTGCACTCAGTGAACATCTTGATTCAGAGCTAGGTCAAGACTCTGAAAGCTCCTGAGAAGACAAGTGACTTCACTTCCTCAGTGTGCTGGACTGGAGCATGAAGAGAAGGAAAAGACAGAGAAAGTGCAATGAACTTACAGTAATAAATAAATTCTATTTCTGGGGCGCCAGCTATGGGACTTCTGTTACTGAGTCCTCAATAACGTCCTAATATAGGCCTCAGAGCTGAGACACATTGCTTAGTGTTTTCTTAGTTGTCTTACCTGTATAATGAGGCTACGACTGTTTGTTGCTTGATGACTTCACCAGGGTTATCCATATGTTTTGGCATAAAGGTCTTCTAAAGTGTAATTTGAATTGGTGAAAATGAAGTGAATGTAACTTTAACTAATGAATGAGTTAAGTGATTTTGGTGGTGGTTAATGTGTTTTAATCTCTTCTATTTGTGTTTACTCTGGAAAGAGAGTGGTTTGGTGCTTCAGTGGGGAACTGGCATGGCATCTCGGGCAAAGCGTGCAAACCAAGGAAAAACCCTCCCCCTGTTCTTGACAGCAAAGGAACCCTGTGAAGTAACAGGTAATCCAGGAATATGATTCTTTTGTAAAGGTGGATAGAGCAGAAATATAATTTGGAGTGATGTGTAGCCTCCTCTTATTATAAAGCCACTTACAATCATGTAGTGGAGTATCTGAAGGGTCGAATGGGTGTACAAGGCCATAATCTATGGGGGAAAATGATAACGAGTCTTGCAATGTCTGTGGCACAAAAGCAGAAGCTTTTGTCATAAAATTCATCATCATCCTGTTAAGCTTGTATGTGTGTCTATGTATGAAATGATACCTGCTATACAAATTTTATGAGACTTAATTTTTCTCTAGGCCTGGAAGATGTAAAGGTGAAGACAGTTGCTGCAGGCTCCTATCATTCGGTGTCGCTCACAGGTGGGCCTTGGGTATGGAAGCGAAAGTCCTTGTCTCAGCCTGTAAAGGTTTTTGTGCTTTGGAAATGTTTGTCAATTTTGGTTAGACTGGTAACATTTGATCTGACCTAGTTAGTGCTGGTTAATTGTTTTGTAATAGTTTTGGATTCTGAGAACTTTCCTTTTTTTAAGAGCTGGATTCATGTTTTGAATCATGTTCTCTGATTTCTGTGTGGTTTTCCTTGGAGTCAGGTGTGACAGCCCATAGGAGTAAGTGTGAGTAAGGGTCTGGGCTCTTTACTTAATGGTTAGAAACTCTGAAAGGATTTGTGGAAGCGCATGGTTGGGTGAGTCTCTGGAGCTGCAGTGTAATGCCCCAGTGGGTAACTCTGGATGGTTGAGTGCTGGAACCAGTGCAACCCTTCATCTGTGGAGAAAGGGGATGTTAGGCGATTGTCCCAAAAAAGACTGCTGTGACTGTCCTGCTTCTATGTGAGCTAATGCCTCTGCGCAGGGCTGTGCTGTGTGGGGACAGGAGATGGTCTGGAGCATCTTAGGTGGCTCTAATATAACAGCGTGCAGATCGTGTGAGGTAATGTAGGAGCACAAGGCTTATTTAAAGCAGTAGGAAGTTGCTCTAATCGCTTAGGCGCTTCCATAGTGTCTGCCATTTGTTCTTTGATCTTTAGGCAGTGCTCCTGTGCTGGAGTATTAAGTATCCAGTAATGAAAGTCTAATAAAGACTTTTTTCCGGGGGTGGGGGAAGAAGGGGAAACATAATTGCTTTTCATGCTGAAATCTTACGGTTTTGAAGTGTGGAAAATATATTGAACCTTATGAAGATGAGTCTTTGCCAAACTTTATAGGAACAAGTTCTTAGCAAATATGCAGCCATCTGGTGCCTCTGTCATCATTAAAGGAGCACTGGAGTATTTGCTTATGCAGATCTACAGAGATTTAGTTGTATGGGGAGAAGTTCCAAGATGTAAATTGTATTGAATTCTGAGATGCAAAGTGTATGTGCGATTAGTGAAGAACAACTGTAAAGACAAATAGAACCTACTTTAGCTAATTAGCAGTCTATTTAGAGTGAACAGATTATTCTTTTAGGCTTTTGCTTTTTATTTAAGAGAGCATTCTATTTGGCAGCAGGGGGACCAAAGTGCCCAAAGACTTCAATAATGTGATGCTATTGCTGCCCTTCATCCTTCAAGATACTTGTTATTACTTAAAATACTTTGTATTTTAAAGATACTTGATATAGTAAAGATACAACTGCATGGTGTAGTGTTTAAAAGCGGATTTTTTTTCCCTAGGATTCTCACTCTGTTTCCCCTGGCTCTGGTTCATGAGCCACCTGCTGGTAGGATACCAAACACCTGCAGCCAGGCAGGTTTTTGACAACTGTTGAAGTGGGTTGTTGCAAACGTGCATGACGGTTCCTTTAAAAAAAGGATGGTAGTCTGCCTGTATCCAAACTGGCCTCAACCCTCCAGCATGGGAATATGGTGCTGAATCTTAGTGTCTAAGTTTTTGTTAAACCCTGCTCAAGAATTGAGATGAGGGTAGAGCATATGGCACTTCCCAGGATAAAGCAAGCACACCTTCTGGAGAAGGAAAGGAGGTGACAGGCAGTGCACGTTAGTTGTGGAAACATGAATGACCATAATGTTTTTCTTTGCTGAAATGGCTTGCTTTTGTCACCTCTTTTTTTTCTCTCCAGAAAGTGTGTGTGTTTCGCTCTGGGAAGGAATTTATTAATTTTAGTGGTGAATTTGAATGAAACAATTGCTTGTTTTTCCTTTCCATGTCAGTTGTGTTGTTTTAATGAAGAATGTGGGAAGTCCTGCAGATGACAGTCAGTAATGTGTAACTTGACAAGTATTGGCTTCCCCCCCCCCACCCTTCTCTCTTATTTTTCACCGGCAGTAGTATAGTGAAATTCTCCTGGCTTATTCTTCCTGTTACCACTACCAAACTGAGATCATGAAATATATTGTTGCTCAAGTCCTACTTTCAGGGTTTTTTTTTTTCCCCTCTGAAAGATTTACTTGTCATGCTGCTCGCAAAGAGTTCAGTGCTGGCCTGAGACTTCCAGAAGTCTTGAGTGTTGTGCATGTGTGCTCTGAACAATTCCATGTTGGAAACCATATGGCTTCCAGTCTTTCTGGGCCCATGATCATGTACTTCACATGTTTCTTACGCTTGCAGCTTGTATGGAGTGACAAAGGACGTCAGGAGGCCTGACACAGCTCATGTTCTGTTAAGTGTTTCTTGTGGATTATGTTTTTTTAACACGGAGACCTAGACTTACCTGAACAGTCATCTTTTTACTGTCAGTTGGTTGTTAGGCTGTGAGCAACTCCAACTTGCACCAGTGAAACATAGGAAGCAGTGTGGACGTTTCTGTAAATAGAATTATCCCTGTGAGTGAAATCCTGGAGTGTGCACTTGCACAAATGCTTATTCTAGAAAAGGGGTTGGGAAGACAAGTGACTACTTACAGAAGTCTCTTGCTAGTTGTCTAGCATGGTTTTGAGGCATGATAATATTTTGATTTTGCCTTGTGATGGGTGGTATCTGCTTTAGTTGTATGTTCATAGCTGCATGTCCAATTCCTTTAGGAAATTGGACTGTGCAAGGTGAGACAAGGAGCATTAGTCTGTCCCTGCTTTGGGGGATTTCCTGAATTTGCTGAAGCTGAAGAAGGCAGCAGAGTTATGAGCAGAGCTAGGAGTCTATAGCTCTGTTAGACTGGGAGACTGTAATGCAGAGCAGGAGCAGCCAGCCAGGCTTTGGGGAGTCCCAGGTACAGTATTTGCTGCAATTCAGAAAGTTATTTACTGGACTGAATCAAAGGTTTGGAGTGGAGGTAAAAGCTGGCCTGCAAGAACAGAGTAGACAGAGAGGGACTGCTCAGCGAGTGTCCTCAAGATGCTTTGATTTTGCTTTTTTTTTTTTTCTCGGAGGGGTTGACTAATGTGGTTAGTTTTCTAATAAAAATTAGCCTTTGGTATAAACATCTTTCAGTCTTCTTTGAGAGGCTCACAGTAGAATTGAGGTCTAGGCAGTTTGACCTGAAAGGTCTGGTTGTTTCAGGGAGTCAGTGTGGCCCTCAGAAAACAGGCTGTGTTCTTAAGGTCCTTGCAAATATTTTGGATATCCTAGTTACAGTGTGCGCACATGTGGTAAAGAATGGTAGGAAAAAGCATACAGTAAAAACACAAATTAAATGAAACATTGTTCTTTCCTCACCACCACTGAGTTGAGACGGAACCTGTATCGGTGGTGTTGTATGTCTGTCACTTTCAACAAATTTTTCTTCTCTGTTTATTGTAGACGAAGGACACCTGTATGTCTGGGGTAGCAACAAACATGGGCAACTAGTGAGCAAAGAAATCTTTCTTGCTGAGCCGAAGAAGATTGAGACTCAGTTTTTCTCCTGTGAAAAGGTTGGAGCAGTTTGGTGTGGCTGGACCCACTTGGTGGCACGAACAGGTAGGCTATCTAAAAAGCAGTAGCATATAGCATGAAAACAGTATATTGCCTTTATTGCATGCAAACAGTGTTCTTTCTCATTGATACTGGTTGGATGTGAAGTTTTGCAGTTTCACCTGAGCAGTGGTTGTCTCTTGAAAATGATGAGGATAGACATCCTTTGGCTTCTGTCCCTGAAGTGCTACTGCACTCATAGGTCAGGGGGCATAGCATCTCCATAAATGCAGTAGCACCTGCATGTGCACACTAGAGGGATGCAGCCTCTCGGCATCATCAGGTTACTGGTGTACCAGAATATATGTATGAGCTTCTAAAGATCATTGTCCTGGGTGAGTTGTGACATCATCTTTGGAGAGGAAAGAAGTTGGTGGAAAACTTGCTTCAGAAAATAGAGAGGTAGGAAATATGGCTGCAGCTTCCAAGATAGGTAACTATATTTGGCAGGAAGATAGGGACAAAACTCTCATTCGGGGCACGGGAATTAGGGAAAGGGGAAGAAAGGTGTGGGGGCAGAGATATGTGCTGTTCCTAAGTTACCTGAGTGTTAGCTGAGGATCTTAAGAACAAGCATAGCCAAGAACCCTCTGCTTCTGCCATCCTGTCTGAGAAGTCATGGTCTCATTGCAGTAAGTGAAATAGATTACATGGCTTCGCACACTGTACTAACCTTTCTGTACTTTAAGAGTGAGCCTAGCTTTTTGTGCTGCTCTTCTGTAATGAAATGTTCTAAGGACAAATAAAAATCACGTGTTCAGAGGAAAGTCAATAAACTAAAATAAGCTGATTTGTATGTGTGCGTGTTTGTGGTCAAACCCAGAAGATGTTTAGAAAAGACAGATTAAAAAAGGGCATCATTAGACTTGAAGAGCATCCCTTGAAGATGAAGTGAAAGAAGATTTAATATTGAAGCTGTACCTTCCTGGGAACCTTTCCAGTGAGGACAGTGTGAAAGCTTGCCACGTGTGGAGGGCTGTAGGGTTAGATTCTTTCCTAGGAAGAGATAAGAGGAAGGTTACATAGTAATGCCATTCATGCATAAAAGGATGGTTGATCTGATGAAGGTCATCTGAATGCATTTGTATTGTTGCCCTGTTGTGAAATGTAGAGGCAGGAGAGAAAGGCAGGTGAGATGGAGAGGTAAGACAGACATCTGAAACTATTCTGTGCTGTTTGCATGTGAACAGTCTGTGCTATTTGCTTCTCCTGTGGCACAGTGTGGTGTGATAGATAAGACTAACAAGAGGGTGAAAGTCTTCCACAGAGCAGACAGAACAGCCAGAGTTACATTAGCAGGAGTAGCATATGTGCATTTCTGCTTTTGCCTTGTATAAACTGCCAGGTGAGGAAATGAAGAGCAGATGAAAGCATTTTTCCTCGGGTCACATTGGAGACTGAAGAGCCCATTGATCTGTCAGGATACAGCCTCTTTGTTAGGAAAACTGCAGAAGGGGCCACAGGTCTCTTACAGATATTTACTGGGTTCTGTAATTATGTGTACTGGTTCAAGGAGTGCTTAGCCTTCAGCATGGGTAGTTTTATTTAAATGGAGTTCTTACGTGCCCAAAGGGCAGCATGTGCTTAAGTGTTCTATTAAATTGGTGCTGTAAATCCTGAAATGGTTACACAGTAATGTCCCTTGCTCTGTGAGAAAAGTGTCTGTTTTAATTACCATATACTGTGAACTCTTGATGCTAGAATCTGGAGGGATGTGATGCGTGACTAGAAAAACAAATTGGTTAAGTGTTCTGTTTCATAGCATTCGTTGTTTGACATCAAAGTACGTGAGAGAAATGTCATGTAAAAAACCTGCATTACTCTAGCTGCTCTCTTAGCTATTTAAAAGAAATGTTTGAATTCTGATTTTTAGAGGATGCTATACAGAAAATTTCAGAACTGTAATCAATGCGATGTGCTGTTTGGAAACTTTTCAGATGGAGTAAAGGAATTTATCTCAAAAAAAAAAATTATTGAATAAAGTGCTTAATGTCATTCTCACTGGAACAGAAATAGTAGAAAAAAGACATTAGTCAGGATAACCTAATTCTTAGAGTTTTGTCAACATGGATTGCCTTGCTTCACTATTAATAGTGCATACCCACTAAGTAAAATTTCCTCAAAGTTTTAGTAACTTTAATGTTTCACTTAGTTGATACTTATCCATGGCCATTACAGAAATTAAGTGAATATTTTAGTAGGTTGTCTTTAAGAAGAGAAGAAAGTGTGTTGAGTGACTAGCAGGGATTATTTTTTTTTTTGGTGAATGTTTGAAAGGAATTTAAATAAAAATAGGCTGACTTTTTACATCTGCATTAGAAAACTGGCCAAGTGATGCAGTGGCATAAGTTATTGCTGAAACTGATTTTTGTGTATTTAGAATTTTAAATCTCTTCAAAAGTCAATGGACCTGAACCTAAATCATCCAGAATAAGATTTTGAATGGCCTTTGGCAGCCTCTAGGTACCAATCAGAATCTCGTGGGATTTTCAAGGATTGCTCAACTGCTAGACATAGTGTGAGCTAAGCACTTAACTGTTTTTTGAAAAATCACTCGCTGCCTGTGATGAAACTTGCAGCTAAGTAACCAGAAAATGCAGCCCACTTGAAAACTTTTCCCTGCATGTAGTTCTTTCTCTATTATTTTTACGTCATTGTAGCAAAGGAGGAAATGCTTCTTCAGTTTCCTGGTGCTGAAGTCACATAAACAAGTGGTCTCCAAACTTTATTGATTGTGCGCCTCTATCAATAAAACTTCTTTTGAGGGTGGACCCTCAAGATATTTATACTTATTTATTTATAAATTATAGATGTGTACTACTGTAAAATGTTATGCAAACTATAAAACATGGACAATGGAAATTTTTAAAAGGATGAGACAAAGATAAAATAAAGACTACTTAAAATATGTTATTAACTAAATTAAAACAATTAATATTTTATTAATAAATTTAAAATATTAATTTATTTACTATTTTCTTCCTGCCTGCGAGTGGATTGTCTTGTGCATCCTCTGGGCTGCGTGCACTCCACTTTGGAGATGACTGATATAAACAGTTCCTGCTCACTTTACTCTGGAGAGTTCCACTGTCAGTGGAACAGAAACAAAACAGTGATTTTTTTTTTTTTTTGGATGCAGGAAAATGGAAGGAAGTGATATTGTAGTTTGATGCTTCTGTTCGTTCATTGTGGAAGGTAGGAACATACTTTGGGAAGACATTGCAGTGTATAGGGATTTTGCTGCATGAAAGAAAGGAAAAATTTTTTTCTAATTAATAGTCTCACCAAGATGCAAAATGTAATAGTTTAACATTTATGTTACTGTATCTGAAGTCTAGTGTTGTGTTTTCCACAGAGGATAGTGGAATTTAAGAGGCTATTACAAATACTTAAGAGTTCTGTTTGGATTTTTTTCCCAGAACATTAATCCTAGTCAGAGTAGTAATAATAAAAGATTCATAATTGCAGCTGTCTTGACAGTAAATTAAAACTTTTCTCATTGGAAAGACACAGGAAGAACTGGATGGATAACAGCTGGACACACTGTTCATGCTTAAATTCACAAATTCTGCCATTTCAAAATGACATTTTGATCTTTATCTGCCAGATGAGCAGTGCTTGGATTGCAGAACTAATGGAACACTGAAAAGTAAAAGAGGCAGTTATGTTAAAAGCAACCAGCTGGAGGAATAGGCAGTTTCATGGATGCAGTGGTTTGACACTTTTAAAGTGAGTTCAGGCAAGTTACCAACTTTGTTATCGGAAAACAAGGAACACAGCATAAATATTTTCTGTATTAAGCTTCCCTCTTATGTAAACTAGCCTGTTTTAAAAGGCTTTGTTTTTCCTTCACACTATTGGTAAAATTTTGCATTGTAGCCTGTAGCAAAACACAAATTTTTCTCATTTCTTTCCCACTCTGTCCTTACAAGGCACTTTAATTGCACCTCAATTCACTTTAATACCTGCATCTCTTTCATATGCTATATTCTACCTCATTCAGTAACTGCTTTGAAAGTTCTGTTTCTTGAAATTCTCTTTAGAGTTTGGTCATCTCTGTTTTCATTTGCTGTTGTTTCTATAATAAAGCAGTTCAGATACAAGAAGTTAATTCCTGAGAAGTTAATTGCTTGCCTTAAAGATGTTAAGGTATGTTTTCATAGGATGTTGTGTTTTTCATCCTTGTCAGCTCCAATTTTTTATTCTTTTTAATCATAGAGTGCCTTTTGGACTATTTCCATTGTAGACAGTCTTACTGTAAAATAACTCTCAAAATCCTTCAAGACAACTGCTTTTTTTTTCCTGCCTTGATTACTGATTCCTACAGAGGAGAGAAACACAGTTAGGCTTTGTGGCACCACTAGTACTCTTTCAAAATAAGTTATATTATTCTGCTAGTAGTGATGGTCCTAGTTGATGATGGTTGGTCCAGAAGGATTAACGTTGAGACACCCTGGTTGCTTTTTGATCAGGTCTCTGATGATAAGATATGAACTTGTTAGTGTCTTTGGTTTAGTTATTATTTTCTGCATGAATGCTTGTCTCAAGTGACTTTCAGGCATGCTTTTTAATTATGATGGGCAGTACTGTTATTGCTCTATGTGAAGGATAGACAAGATGTTCTTCTGGCCTCGGACTTCAAGTGCAAGTATTATGCTCTTCAAACAGCTGCTTTGTAAAATGGTTTGCTTCCTTTCCAGCACTCTGCTTAATGGCACAAGGAGCACCACTGCAGTATAGGTGATATTAGTTTTGAATAATAACGAGCAGCTGTCTTGCATTGCTCTGCTTAACAATGTCAACTTTAATTTGTGGTCCTTCTCAAGTTGATACAAACCCTTTGAGGGTAACTGCTGAATGAGAGGTTATTGCTTAGATCATGTAAGAGAGCTAAATTGTGGCCTATAACACTGAAGATGTAAATTAGGCTACTTTGGGAAACGATAGAACCGATCTGACTTGAAGGCAAACCTAAATATAGCAAGAGAAGTCTTTTAAAGACTTAGAGGTGAATCATCGACTTCAATTCAAAACAAGTTTTTTTTTTTTTTTAACTGGGATGCCTAATAAATAAGCTTTCTTAATCTGGCCTGTTTTATTATCTAAGTATTTTCCTGAATACATTCACTAATCTATTTTTCATGTAATTATGCCTTGTTTGAGCTCAGATGAAGAATTTCAAGCTTGTTCACCCAGAAGGAGTTACCTTAAAAATGCAGTTAAAATGGTATTTCTGCTGCCTGTGCAAAACTGCCTACAGCTAAAAAGTCTTGGAAGAACAAAATGCCTTGACATAGTCTGAATAATGTTCCCAATCCTCATTCTAAATGTACATCTGAATGTGTGCATCTTTGAATGTCCCTTGATGTCATTGTTAAAGAAGCACAGTTTGGTCTGGGCATCTAGTGGTAGTTGTTCTGTAGTTCAAACCCTAGAGTTTCCCAAAGGAGAGTCTTGTGCATAGAATCTCATAAAGATAAATAATTTAGGAGTGGTGCAGCAGCAGGATCAGCTCCAGCTGGGTGTCCCTGGGGAGCGATCCCAAACAAAGAAATCCATGGGCAATTATACCCTTACAGACTCTTCACCCGCCCCTCACGCACTCTTTGTACTCTCTTCATGTACCTTTCATGCACTCTTCGGGTCCAATAGTGATTCTGATCAGAGATCTTCTGGCTCTTGGATTTCTTCAGTGTCTCTAGCCTGGCCATTACCTTGTTTAGTTGTAGCTGTTGTTGATAGTTGTACCCTCCTTATCTTCTGGTTTGTGCTGGCTCTGAAGGTTTTGTTCTGCTTGAGTTAGGTATAAACTCAGTACAAGTTCAGCAAATCTAGGTGAAATTTTGTGGCCTAAGGCTTCAACAAATCTAGCTACTCATGCGAAGTAAGTGAACAGCATACTAAATCACACAGCGTTACAAGTCTAAGCGGTTCATTCTATTTAAAACTTACTTATTTGAGCTAAACAACTAATATTTCTTAGCAATTATGTCATTTAGGCCACATAAAACCACTCTGAAGTGCTCTGACGTGTTAGTGACCTACGTGGTAAAATAGAACCCATCTCCTGTTTTTTTGGAAGCAAATGAAAATGTGTCCCTCCAAACACTGAGAGCAGACCGAGGGAATATTTCTAATTAGCTGGCCTGAAAAGGAGGTTTACTGCTGTGATTGCATTTTCCCGTACTTCCCCTGATGGCAGTCACTAGGTGAAACTGTCGGGCTTCTCTGGGTGGTGGGTGGTGTGGCTGCCGGGAGGTGAGGCGGACGGACGGACGGACGGGGCTCTCTGGTGCCCGAGCAGTGCGGTTGTAGCCCACTAGAGGTCCTTTACAGTTTTCTTCTGAATCCAGGCTCGGCAGCCTTCCTCAGCAGCTCCTTAGGACAGCAAATACCGATTTTAAATTTTTTTTTGAAATAAAAATACTTGTCTATGATACCAATAAGCATCTGTTTAATGGTAACTCTCCTCTTTTTAGACACTACAGCTGACAGTCAAACAGTTTGAAACTGAAGCCCCTGACGTTCTTTTTAATGTGAGGTAGCTGTATTTCATTTGGTAGGATGCTGGATTTTGGGAAAGCAGGTAAAATACTAGAAATTAGCTAAATTAAAAACTGAAAATGGATAGGAACCTCTGAACCCCTTTGAAGCAGAACCTATAAAATGAGTGTTTAAGAAAGAAAAGCCTTTGTCCATCTGCCTCAGTAAACTCTAACTAAAATCTGGTAAATGCACTTGCTTTTCTATGGTCCTGGTTCTGTGGTTTTGTGGTGCATGGTTGTTCTTACCTCCTCCTTACAATGCTGTAGCTTGATGTTATAAAGCAATGGGAGCTTATGCTTCAGAGCCTTCCTGTTAAGTTCCTTACTGTCCTAATAAATACTGTCGTTGTTGTGCACTATATGAGAAAAGAAGAAAGAATTTCAGTTGAAGACACATAGATTTTAAAGCAGAAATAGCTGCCACAGGGGAAATCTCATGAGTTATTCCAAAGTATGCTGTTGAGTTCCACCTGTATGTCCCAGTGTTAAGCCCAGTAATTTTTGCTTGACAGAAATGTAACCTCTAGAAGACATTCACCTGATGGTAGTTTGTTGGCTTTTTTTTCTTCTTTTTTAGAAGATGCTGGATTGCAGGTCCAGTGGCTGAATTAGAATGCCAGCTGGAACTGCTGTAGTTGCCGGGCTTGCACTTACACTGGGATGGGTGGGCCAGTATTCTTTTGACTTGGGTCCAAGCAGATCTGGCAGCTCTGCTAGGATACTTTGAGTGGAAGGTTCACCTCTGCTGTTGATAGTTTGTTCCAATGCTGAGACTCCAGCTTAAGACAAAAAAGAAAAATGCCAAAGTGAACAAGAGAGACAAGGTAAAGGCTGAATTGAGATCATGAGTGGAATCTTAACAGAAAAATGTTGCCAGCATTAAGCCCTTGTGGCACTTTATGTATTTGTTCTAGGGGTTTTTGGGAGCATTTATAGGACCCAAGTGGGAAGGTCTATTATGTACCAAAAATTGCACAAGTTAGAATGAGTAGAATATAACTTTGGCCCCTGAAAACTGTGAAGCTCGAGAGAGAACAAGTAGATCGTGAAATAAGTTTTTAGTGCACATATTGTGTGTGTTTTCAGTTGTCATCACTTTCTGAGTTTACACTGGTGATGTGGTTGGTTTACAACATATACGTTTCACAGTCTGACTGATAGTGGAACTTTTGGTTACATTAAAAAAAAGTTAGATGAATCCGGTTTTGGCAAATTTTAAAACTTCAGGGCCTGTCTTGAAGGTCTTGCATTTGATTATAAAGGATAGAGCATGGAAAGGGGAGAGAAAGAAATGCACAAGCTTGGGGACTAAAATTCAGAAATTAAAGCTTTGCGGAAATTAATATGGGATCTGTGGGAAGTTTCATGTGCAAGAACAGGATTAAAGGTTCTACATGCATATGGAAATTGCCTTATCTTCTGTGTTGTCTTTAAAGCCGGCTTCTTGTTCCGTAATGCATCCATCTCTCACTGCTGTTTCAACTTTCACGATAATTATTTTTAGGTGAAGTCTGTACAAGCCACTGAGGTAGGGGTTGATGGGAACTGTGTAGTATGTTACTTGGGAAGTCTGTTCCTATCTGGCAGCCTCTTGGGGGACAGGGAATGTACTAGCTCTTCCAAGATTTGGGGTGAGATCTGTGGCAAGTTTGCACCCTGTGGATACTCTGAAAATTGAAAGATGTCTGGGAAAGCATGTACATAAAGTAAAAAATGAGCATTCACTTGACTTTGTATGGATACGTGTAAGTTTTTACAGGTGTGGAATTGGTGTTTAAGTCAGTTCAAGATGTTTAACGTAGCTTAATCTTATGTGTGTTGAGTTCACATTCTGAATTGGATTTATTTTATGTTTTTTTCTGTAGACACACATAGGTAAGTAAGTACTTAAGCTCTGCAAAATACATGTGTATAAACTAGAAGTGTTTTGGAAGTTTGTGGCAATTTACTATTTATTTTCTGTGAATACATCAATGCAGAGAGTTGATTTTTGTTAAGTAATTTATATGAAAGGAATCTTTTCTTTTGGCAGAAAGTTCCTTTTCAGTCATGAATCATCCCGTTAATGCAAAAACTTTGAGGAAGACACAGTAAAGCTAATGAATTGGTGCACAAATATTTTTATATATTCTTAAGCACTACAGATTGGGCAGCCCTATGATACCTTTTTCTTCCTGTTTGAGGAGGGAATGTCCTTACTAGAAAGAGCTCCTTTTCAGGTTAATCTTGCCCTTTTGAGAGCTTTGAAGGCAGATGTCCAGATTCCTCACATAGTCTTCAACCATTTCTTTCAGTAATCCAGAATTCTGCTCCAACAACACTGGTTTCTGTTGTTGCAATTTGGTCATCAAGTCTGCTTTATTTACAGAAACAACTGTTTTGAATCCTCTTTAGTTTTTTGCTGATGGGAAGAAACCTTGATTTCCCCACCGCAAGTTGAGGAAATCCCACGGCATCAGTCTTTTTTTATAGGTGCTTGGGAAAAATGGCCAAGAATGAAAAGCCTTAGCGACTTATAGAAGCTCTGTTTTCCTGTTTCTGGCATAACTTTTCCTCCCTTTTGTTCAAGCATGGCTCAGTCTATATATCTCTGTAGCCCCAACTTTGAGAGTTTTCTGATGCCCAGTGTATACAGATTCAGCCAGTTCTCAGGAAGGAACCTTCAGGGAAGGGAAGACTCTTGCAAGAGTTAACTTTGGAAAGGTGCAGTTCTGGAGTTGGGGTGCAACACCCTCCTTTCTGCAGTATTTATCAACGTTTAACCTTCTTGCGTTCACCAAGGTACAGTAAGATCCTTTTGTTTCCTCCGTGATCTTGTGCTATTGGCTGCCTAGATTAAACATCATCATTTTAATTGAGGGACCTGGTAGAATATGCTTTACTTTACCTTGGCAGTTGAGACTGAGGTTGAGCAAGTATCCTGGCCTGGAGAAAGTGATAGTACTGTCTTTGTACTATGGAGGTTGAAATTTGGTGTGTTTTCATGTGAGTAGATCTCCTTGCTTCACTTCTTTTGGACCGTATTTTGTTCATGGGATCAGGAAGATGGTCAGTCTGGTAGACTAAATCAAGAATTAACTGAAGTAGCATATACTGAAGGGGAAAAACTAAGGAAATCCAGAAAACCTGAGCTAGTGACCTGAAGAGTCTTAGTCCTCAGCAACTTATGAAGTTTATCATGTTGTTATCTGTTCCCAGGGTTTTGATGGGCTTTTCTGGAGCAGTAAGGGACTGCAATTTACAGACAACTTGTTTATGGAAAGTTTCTGCAAATGAGACTTAAGCAGCCAAATCCTACAACACCTTGTCTTCGGGGAGGATGGGGGGGTGGGATCTTGCCAGGGCTACTATAGAAGATTGTTTTTTAACTGCCAAATTGCCACTGGATCTCTGGGAAGATTTTCTGCCAGAAGATAGATCTCGGTATGTGGTGGAACTTCTGTGTGTGCTCTCTTGAGGTACAGCAGATTTTGGCTCCAGCAGCTCTGGCTCACCAGGACAATGGGAGCCTTCTATTACCTTCTACTCTGTCAGCCCTTCTTGTTTAGTTCTGTCTTACAACACAAACATGTTTCTTGTATATTTTGTTCTTCCTTCAGCAAGAACTGAATAAACAAAACCTGTGAGCTGGCTCTGACTTATACAGTCTCTTGGTTTTTTCTTGCTTTTACAGTATCAGCTTTTGTTACCAGGTTAATGAATTTTTATCTCGCTGAACATTAAAGCATCCTGGATTTTATTTTCAAAATTATATGGATTTGAGTTCTAGATAGCTGTAAATGGCTAGAAGGGATTGACATTTTCTTTGGCTTCATGGGCTGGCATCATTCCTTGGCCTTATTTTTAAACTTTCAAAGTTAGAGAGTGTTTTGTGTTTGCATATTGCTTTGTGATTCTGCACTCCTACTTCTGTCACTCCCTGCTGGGAGTTACTTCTACATGACTTTGGTAGTGAAGAAATTCTCTCTATGGTTTAGTTGCTGAGGAGGAGGCTAGGTTCAATGTGAACTGAAGGTATATTCTGAAAGGTTAGTATCAAGTGTTCAGAGTTGTTTGTATGCAAACATTTTTCAGAGAAGCTTGCTAATAACATCTTTGCTGCAATTGTGTTGTTTCTTTGGTCACTCTACCTCTTCTGCCTCTCCTTGTTCTTAGTAACTTTCAGTTGGTCAGTAAATAGTTGTGCATGCCATGTTATATTGTATCTTTTGTATGTGGAGGAAGGTGTCAGGAAGCTGCTAAACTGTCACTAATTTTGATTGAAGCTATTCATTGTAAAATAGAAATATCAGTGATTGACATTAAGGGCAAAGATATCTCAATATTTATTTGAAAATCCCCTTGTAAGCTATATTGTGAATATATTGGCAAATGGAGATTCAGATGGTCTGCGGAGAGTAGGATTTAAATGGATTTTTGTTAAATTTAGCTCATGATAAATGCTGAGTGTTTTTAGCAAGAATTGTAAAGCAGGAGGAGAGCAGCTATGACAAATTTTGCAGATCTTTTCTGCACATCTTATGTGTGTGGCAGCCTATAGAATGTCTCTCCCACAGTAGGAAGGGGAAGATACAGTGCATAAGGCTAGCCCACCCAGGTTTTCCTGGCCATGATTTCCTTTCATGCTTTGCTTGCTTAGTCCTGTCCAGATGTGTTTTAGTAAGTACTCCATGATCGGAGGAGTTTGCAGAATGACTTGGTCATCATTTAACATTACACTCTGGGGTTTTTCTAACATAGACCACATGTATGGGAAGAGGGACTGTATTGTATTGAATTGAATCTCCCTTTTTTGGTGCCATATCCTCTCTCTTGGTGTTGGAAATCGTGATTGTTGTGGACATAAGTAATGTGAGTGTCCTAACTTGAAGTTTGATCTTTAAAAAGCTTTCAGAAAAATAAACCTTTAAAATGTGGATGTGGTATAGATTTTGTTTGGCTCATTAGTGTGTGAGATAAGGGATTCATTACTCTTTTTTTTTTTCTTTTTTTTTTCCCCTTTTTGTTTGTTTTCTTTGGTTTCTGCGGTTGGATTGCTGCAGTTTATGGCTAGCCATATATTTAGCAAATGTAATAAACAAGGTCAGATACATTAGCAACTATGTAGAAGATTATAGGGAAGAAAGTTCTAATGGGACCTCACTGACAAGACACAGATGGTACTAAGCAGTGAAGGATACCCAGAAGAACAGGCTGAGAACTGCACATTAAGTTGAATTTATGAAAGAATGCAAAAGCTAAAAGGGAAACCCCTGATCCCTAGCCGTTAGAAGACAGGTTTAGGTGATCACAGAAGGGTAATTACTTGTGTGACAGTGGCTTTGGTTGTCTGTATTCCCTACTATTCCTATCAGAAAACAAAAAATCTCTTCCTAGTTATGATGTGTGGGCTGTATCTAGGTTCTGTTTCTGCTGAAAGGGTTTCACCTGGACTCTCAGCAGTGGTAGCTTCCTTTTGTGTTATGAAATAATACCTCCTTATGGTGCTTGTATACAGAAAACCTGTAAATGTGGTGTTTGTTCTGTTTTCAGTATCCTATATCACTAGAGCCAATTTGCAAGAAGAGTTGTAGTTTTGGGGGGCTGAGAAGGGCAGCTTGTTGGCTGTGAGCTATTTCTGGGGTCTTTACTTCCTCTTATTCTTTTTCCCTTAAAGCAAATTAAACTGTTGCAATTGCAATGATGACAATTGTCTTGGAAACACCTCCCCTTTCACAACTACTGTGTAACCAGGGTACAAAGCTGATACAAATTTCCTTTGAGGAGGAAGAATTTGACCATAAGAGTCCTTGTTTTTCTGGTTCTTCTGTGTACTTGTAGCTGGAACTGTTGACACTATCTGAGCCACTTGCTCTTTTGTTAAACTATTTCTGTTTTTTTATGTTAAACCATTTCTCCTGAATCATACTGAAATTGCTTCATTCACATTGTACTAAAATCTCTGTCAATTCACCTATTTGAAGCTGAAAAGAAGCAAAGGTAAAGGCAAGAGAAAATTCACTGCTCTCTTAACTTCTGTCATAAGCTGCCTCCAAGTTCCACATTCATAGGAGGAATGAGAAAGATCCCAATGTGAAATAGGTAACTCACAAGACCACTGTTGTTTGGTAGCTATTCTTCCAGACTGGGCCAGAGACTATATAATTTGAGTCACCTCCTTTCTGCCTCCCAGTGTTTAATTCAACTTCTAGACTCCCACGTGTTGGGGTCCCAGCAGCCATCCACAGTGATGCTTCTTTTTCAGGCTCCATTATTCAGCAAAAAGCACCGACTGGAAGACTGGGTTAGGGGGTTCCTCCCAACACCTCCTTCCACCAGCCTGGAGATGGGGGGGGGGGGTGTGGTGCAAAAAAACCCGACAAGGCAATTTCATTTTGAGTGTTGAATGTTATTACATCACATGACATAGTTGCATGTAGTGGAACGATGATGGGATTGATTGAAATTTTGGCACCTCAAAGCCATTAGTAGTGTAAAGAACTGATGTGAAACAAACGGTGAGAATCTGCACTTTTGAAATTTTGCAGTTATGCAAAGTGGATATAACATGGTCTCAGACAAACAGTTTGAATACTTAGTAAGGTAGAAGTGCTTTGTGCTCACTTTGTGTAGAATAAAAAGCTGGAAGCTAAAACCAATCATTATGTAATAGTTGAACTAATCTGTGTGGCAACTGATTGCCAGACGATGTATACTCTGCCCTCTTAGTTTTGTTGGTCTTTGGACATGTGTAAAAGACAAATGGCTATTGCATTTTCAAATAACTTTAAAGCTAAGCATTTACTAAGCTAAGCATTACAATGCTCAGCTTTTGAAAGAAGCTGCCTGTGTGTACATGATATGTGCATGTACGTGCATTGGTCTAGAGATCTCATTTAACCTTAGTAGCATTTTAAGGTTGTTTTCATAACCTTTAAATGACATTTCCTGTTTAGTAATTAATTATTCAGGCTTAATGCTCACTAATGAATCTTACTATTTGAACATAGATAATGTTTTTTAAGAGCTTAGTGGTAGTTGAGTGCTTCTGAAAAACAGTACCTTTCGGGACTTTTTTCTTAAGAAACAAAAATCAAACAGGAAAAAAACCCCACAGAGCCTATCTGACTTGTTCTTTTCATGGTTACCTTGAGGTACTTTTCAAATAGTGAATTTGAGGTAAGATACTATAGGATACAGGGGATATGTCGACAGCTGTGAATTCTGAGTACCAGATTTGCAGTCCTGCAGAAGGGCTTTTTCCCCTTCTTTGATACTTGGGGAGTATAATGACATCTGCCAGGAGAGTGTATCCACTTGCTTTATTTGGTAGCTAGACAGCTACCTTTTTATTCTTTAAATTATTCCACCTTTGAGGAGCTATAAAACAATCCAACACAGGTCTGTGATGAAAAATTTAAGTTGGACATGTGTACTTGTTACATTGTCCATGTTTGAGTGCCAGTAATGACTCTGTGCTATCATAACATGAAGTTGTACCTCTGTCTTAACAAAGTATGTGCAATGGGGTATTTTCTAGTACGTGGGGTTTTAATTTTTGTGTATTTGTAACCATTCTGCTGACTTAGCCGGAATTTTGAGTGCTCTGAAAATACCATGATTGACGTCTATGTTTTAGCATTTGAGTCTAGTACATGCACAAGTGTCATTAGCAACTGATATCCTTTAGCATTTGTTGCGTTCCTTAAGCAAAATCAGTTTTCTATTTATTTTTTTGTGCTGCTCTGTGGCTTGATTTCCTTAAATAAAAGATTAATGATTTTTTTAGTACAGCCCATGAAAAATACTGCTTTGCTTATAAATGTTGTTGAAATCTGAACCTTTTGATTAATTCCTGCTGTATAGTAAGAATGTATATAGGTTTTGTTTAACTTTGAATTATGTTGATGTTGATCTCCAGATCAGTTTTCATTTTGGCAGTATATTTTTGATATTAATTTTTTTATAATTGTATGCATGGAAGCACAGACTATGAGGGCACTAACACAATATAGCAAGATTAACCTGCTATCTTGAGAAACTTGCAACCAAAAGCTAAAGAGGGCCAAACCAACGAACCCGGGGAAGTCCAGTGTGCAGGAACGGCTCTCAGGAGGCGCTGGATGTACCTGCTCAGGGAGGCATGACCCAGAGCTGGCCTTCAGCGGCTGTTTGGCAAGCTCTTGTTGGTGAGGCTCAGTTTCAATAGCACTGAACAACAAGCAAATGATTCCTACCCCAAGGAAAATTTTGAAGGGGAGTTTGCAAGCTTTTTTGCACACTTGTGTTGTTTTTTAAGTCTTCTTGTATAAGAGAAGAAGCTATTTCAAGCCCAGTTTGTGGCATGGTAGTTGAAACTCAGGTGTAACTCCCTCTGTCTTTTGTAGTTCCCATTTGAACTTCAAGTGCAAAGACTTGTCTCTCAGTGTAGGTACATCTATTCTGTGTGGATCCCAAACAGCTGAGATTGAGATCTGGGGATGAAGGGGAATTGCATTTATCTATGCCCCTTGGGATGCACTTTAGGTTTTGGGGATATTCTGCTGGATTTAAGAGCTTGTTCGGTTCAGGTCTGCTTTCTTCTCTCTCCAGTATTATGAGGAACACAGCATGTAATAATAAAATAATCACAGTGGTTATAAGTTTCCCTTTTTGGGACAAAGACCTGGATGATAAGAATGTATTAGCATCTGATTCATGCAGAAAGGAAACCACAGGAGGGATGGGTTTCTTTAGGTAACTCATTCTCACTTGTACTCAGTGTCATTTAATTAGAAGAAAAATTGTACAAAACATTATGAAGAGAAAGATCTATTCAGGGATAGTGCTTTATGTCAGTTTGGCTAAGATCTTTTTATCATGAATATAGGAAATCTTATTTTTCTAGAATTTCTAAAAACTTACCTTTGCAAAGCCTAATATACATATATATATACACACACAGAAACTCCTTTAGGAGTATGTCTTCCTACTTGTCTTTTCCACCCAAAATAGTAAGCAAACTGAAAATCTGGCATTTCTTGTCTTGAGTTTGGACCTTATAACAGCCGATGGTGGGTTTTGTAGGAATTTTCCTGTACACAACTGTTTTCTTTCAGGCTTGTGCCTGCTAGTGACACAGCTGACTAGACCTGAAGCAGTTCATTTAAAGAAAATGGACAATAAAACTGCCAGAAGAGAAAGTCAGGCTTTGGGGACGATAAAAGGGTGGCAGGGTGGATTACTAGAAGTTCATCTGGTTTGAAGAACCATCTTGACAAGTCACACAGTGCAAAGGAGGGTGTTGAACCCTCTTGTGCTTGTCTACTCTTACTTGCTCACTTTGCTAGAGATTAAAGGAAAAAACTACCAAACAAACCCAAAACATCGTTGGCATGCACACAGGCAGAAGTTGATAGTTGAGATGTAGCAAAATGCTGATGTGTTCAATTTCAAAATCTAGGGTAGTTATTTAAAGTTTCTCTAATCCACCACAGCCGTGTTGGAGCAGTGTTTGTCAAAATCAGGTCGCCCCATGCCCTTGGGATTCAAGTCCTTGCAGTGAATTCATCCTCTGTAGACGCAAACTTGACATGTAAAATTGTTTTCTGAGTGTCTGGTTTTTAAGCTTTTCACTTCAGAGCAAAGAAATGAGACTTCTCCACCTGGCCACCTGTTTTGGAGCAGGAGAAAACTCATGGTATCTTTACAAGCTGCGCTATCTCATTGTATTCTGTGCAGCATGAATGGGAGTGTACTGCTGCTTTCGATCAACATCCTTTTTAATGTCAGGGAAGAGAAGGCAATGAAGAGCCAGGAGCTTTTTGTTCTTATCTTCACTGCTGTTCCCTCCTTACTGAGGAGAAAAGTTCTCTTCTTATTTTTCCCATCTCTCACTTTCAGACCTAAACCCCTCTTATTAACAAGCAGCTTAACACATTAATACTTACATTACAACACTGTTCATATATACTTAAACATAGATATGCTGGCACTGCAAACAAATACAGATGCTATACCTATACAGAGGTGGTTGTGGACAGTTATTGCTTCATTTGGTAACCATCAGAAGTAAATCTCACTATTATAATTCCCTCCTCACAGGAAATTTCAGATTTCTTTACAGGAGGGACTTGTATTTACATAGGTAGTAACATTTCTAAAATGTTTCTAAATTTTTAGACTTCCAGATCTAAACTTTTGCCTCGTGCTCTGTGTCCTGTAGCCCTGAAACGCTGAAAACATCTCACAGTCAGTCTCTTAATATGTGGATTCTAATAAGTTAGAGGTCTGAGCTGGAACAAGAAGACAGGAGTCCAAGGGAACTCTGCTAGCTGGATAGCACGCTCTTGTAGATCATGGAATTTTTTCAGGGCATAAATAGCATTTAGATACTTTCACCATTATGCAACTATTTACATCTTTGTCCCCTCTCTCCTTGCAGTCTCCTTGATGTTAACCATCTTGCCCATACATAGCTTGAGGTGGAATCTTGTGATTATTTTTTTTTTTTCCCCGTACTCCTCAGTATTTCTTGGGGGTAGGGAAAAATGGGGATAATATTCCAGAGGGAATACATCACCTTATTGCTCATTATTCATCTCTTGACTTCAAAGGGCATGAATTTTCCTTCCCACCCTCTTTTAGACTGTGTTGTTCCTCCTGTCAGTGAGAATGCTGCAGTTACAGCTGCTCATTATTCGAGGTGAACAGCCCACTCTGTCTTAGTTGTAGTTGCTTTTCTAATGGTTCTGACTCTGAACAAGCAGGGTGATCTCCTGGGAGGCTCTGGAGGTGCCATCGTTGGTTTTGTGATACTGTTCTGTTCTTTGTGCTTTATTTCTTAAGAACAGCGCATAGTTAGGGTTGAACTCCATTGAATGTAGAACTCAGCTGCTTCTGGGGCTGCTGAGAAAGTTAAAGCCACTTAACAAGTCCCAGGATTGGTCATCTAACGCTCTATTTTTATAATGCTTCCTATTTCTTTGTAGGTATTGTGACTCTAACTCTCCAGAATCATGCATGTCTGAGACTTGTTATCTAGTGAAATCTCTGTGCAAGTGGTCTCTGAATATTTGTTCTTGGGAATGCATCTCGTGGACAACAGCAAAAAGCCCAGTTCTTCAGACTGCCATTCCAGAGCGTTTCTTGTGATCTTTCTGTGTCTGTCTTTCCACAGCATGCCCTCAAGTCTTTTGACAAGGTAAATATTAGCACTGGAAACTTAATTACATTCACTTTATCTCTTGTAGACAGATGCCTGTTCCTTTTTAGATAGGCTCAGATGGCAATGGGATATTGAGAGTAGCAGTATCACTTGCATTCTCCAAATTAGGCAGATTCACAAATGTTTGCAAGGTTGGAGCTATTGGTAATACTTCTCATAAAATAATCTAGAAAACAGATATATTGTAATTTGTAATCTATGAATAGGATTTTCTGTAGTACTGTACCATGTTAAGTCTAATGGAACAAGACCTGGACCTTGGCTCACTGGGGATAAATGCTTGAGCAGTCCATTTACAGAGGGGGAGATATGACACAGGAAAATAATTGTGAACAAATAAAAGCATATGCCTTGTATTATAATAGTTCAACTATGTTGCTTTTTCAAAATGGTGTCCAGAAAGAATTGAATAAGTGCTTAGAAATATCTATTCAGTTTCCTGGGGAATGTTAGAGGAAGAGATGCTCAACTGCAGAAGAAAGGAAATTCCAGGTTAGGGAGGCCTGTATGGAAGAAAGCATATAACAGTGCAGGAGGGCATGGAGATATAAATATAGAATGTCAGTAAAAGTGTATGACTCATACTGCTGTAGTAGCATAGTGCAGAATATATTTGCAGAAGTACAGAACAAAAACCCTATGGTATACTATGATGCATTTGCAGATAGTTTTCCATAGCTGGTTAATGTTTTATGCATCCTGCTTTTTTAGAGGCATTGCTAAATTGTGCTTTGATTTTTCTTTTTTTTTTTTCTTTCTTCTTTTTGTTAGGACTTTGTTTATAGATGAAGAGTTAAGTCCTCTATTGAACCTTGAACGCAGCAGTTCTGTTTGCTGGGTAGAGATGAGTTAGATTTGTTTTTAATCATGTAACTAAAATTAGCCAGCAATCTGCATTTTAAGGCATTGCTATTAAAAGTCTAAAAGTGAGATATGTATCGTAGTTTGAATTTAAAATGAGCCAGAGGCACAGCTGGTGAGGCAGTCATGACTCTTTAATCATGAGTGGAGAGAAATGAGAAGGGAATTTTCTCATCTTGCAGAATGAATGCAAAAGGGGATAGGTGCTTTAACATCTACCCCTGCCCCACCCTTCTTCCCTAGCTTTGTTTCATGGACTTCATGACCTCCCCCCCCCCCCCCCCCATCAGCACTTTTTTTTTTTTGGAGCCAAGATCATATATCTGTTAGGTACCAGCAGTGTGAACACAACTTCCTAAGCATTTAACTTCTTACATTTTAATTTTTCTTTCTTTTTATTCAGAGCTTTGTATGGTACTTCATGTTTCCGGTCTATCCTCTAAAAGCGAGACAACCTTTATCCCATCTAAAACCCAAACCCAGAGGCAGGACTTCCAAGGTATCTGGAGTGTCTTGGAATTTGCCATACTCAAAAGTTATTTTTGTCCAGTCTTTCAAAGCAGTGACACATGCTATTAAGTACATGAATAATCCCATTAACTGAACATTGCCCATCTTGAGACATAACTTGGTGTAACTATGGAAGCAAAACAGAAAAAGTGTACCTGTTTTTAATGAATGAAAGTCAAAGCTGTTTAGGTGTTTAATGGTGTTGACTCTCCTGATAAAGATGGATCCGTAGCATGATAAACTTAGCATGTCATGTGAAACTGCATGTTAACTCTAGCCTATCATCCAGAATATTAAATTGACTTAATACAGCACTGCCTTTAGCAATGCTTGCCGTTGCCAAGCTCCCAATTCCCAAGGCTGTTTTTCAGCCAGATCGATTCCTTGGCTTGGTTTACCTTCCCTGTAACAAATAGTTTGAGCACAAATGAAGGCTGGTGGCCTAGGGGTGAGAATAACTATTTGGGTCCAAAGTTTCTCAAGCTGTCTTGATGTAAACTGTTGCCTTAGGAATCCTCAGTCTGTGCTTTGAGCATTTTAGTCTGTGCTAAAAGACTGTCACAGTCCTAGTGTCTTGGAGAGTTTCCCACATCCTCATAGCTTTACCTGCCTAGCTGGGTGTTTTCCATTACACTGCATTATTGTACAAGTCATTGGATGCTTAATGCTTTGATATCTCCAAGAGGCTCTGAAGGACTGGATGATGTTCCCTTGTGCTGTGTCTGTTTACGTTAATGCCATGCAACAGTTCCTCCTGGTTGGATGAATTTTCTTTCATGATACATACTTGTCTTCTAGGTTAATTTCTTAAATTACCTCCTTTTTTCTTAAAATTTTTTTAGCAATCGAAATGGGTCACAGTGAGAAGCTAGTTGTTTGTTGGATCAGAGATGAGCCACTGATTCTAGTGGTGTGAAATCCCTTATGTGTCTTGTTGGTTTGTCTTGCCCACATGCTTGTGGTTAAATTGGTCACCAGATTTGGGGACATCTGATGTAGCTCAGAATGGCAGAAATTTTTGCTCTGCTTGAGTGGAATTTTAACTGACAAATCCATAGCTACTGCAGGAGGACTGGTGATGCCCTTATGATTCTCTTCCTGTGGCACTTGTGGCCTTCTGTTGCAGGTTTAAACCTATTTATAGGGTGCTTGGAAACCCTTGTGAACTGCAGCATGTTGAGTAGATGCTCTGTGGACTTCTCTGAACTAGCTACGTATTGCAACCTGTGACTGCAGAAGACTGAAAACGGCAATTGAAATTATTTCTAGTTTTCTATTGTTGACATCCCTGAAATGCTTTTGCTGCTTTGTCTGAACTTTCCTGAAGAGGTGTGACCTCAATACTATGCATAGATTTGTGTTTGTGATACATTTTTAATAGCTATTGTAAATGAATATGGAAAAAAAAAATCAGGAGCATGCCCTATTATATAAAGTTGCAGAAGTTTGTAAGGAGGTCATAGAAAGAAGATGTGTTAAGAGATGTGGGCAGCTCTGCACACTGAACTCCTCTGTAAGAGGATGAAGAGGCCATTTAAACCTTTGTCAGAGCAGATAATCCTGCTTTGTACTGAAGGTACAGGTGTTAGACTGTAGGTGTGGTACTGATGCCTGGTTTCCAGCTGCTGAATTAAATCTGTCTTCAGCTAAGAAGGAATTAAGGATGGATGGATGAATGTTTTTCTGTAAGGTCTCCCCTGCACAAAGGCAGTTTCTAGGAACATAAGGAAGTTTCTCAGAACGGTTGAAGGACATTAGTGATTGTTCTGAAGGACAGCAGAGATCTGTAGTTATGGGAGAAGTGTTGATTTGCCCTGTGTGGGGCAGGGAGGAAGCAGAGGCAGCCTCTAAATGTCAATTTCTAATACCTGCTCCTGTGAATTTTCACGTGAAAGGAGGCATTAGGAATTTTATATAGAACTTCCTATTTCAAGTCTGAATGACATTAAGCATTCAGTGCGAATATCCAGAGTTCATTTGAAAAGTAATTGTTAATGCAACCATGAATTGAGATAGCCTAGATGAACTCTTTTATCTAGTATTCAAAGCTTGCCTGGATACTGAATAAAGACTTCAAGGAGATAGCACTAGTGCAATAATGATATTATCTTAAAATAGGAAAACTGATATAAAGATGAATCTGAATCCAGAGAAAATAAGTAAATTTTAATGTTCCTATTTGTCAGCTGTGTTTTTATTGAGAAACCAATCTGTTTTTAAAACTAAAATGCATTTTTTTTTTTTATTTCTAATTCTCTCCAAATACTTATGTGGCTGAGCAAATTGATTAAGGAAGTGCTAAATGGGAAAAATGACATGCTCTACATCCTCAGCAGCACCATAAAGAAGCACAGCAATAACTACAGTGTCAGGCAGGAAGCAACTAGAAGTGCTCTGAAGGTTGTGAACTTGTAAATTTGAGGCCTTTCTCAACTGTCTACGCTTTGTGTAGCATAAGGGCAGAAGGATGATGTGAAGAAAATGCAGAGGAGCCTTTCTGATAGTGGATTGCTAGTGTAGTGCTGCAAGCACTGGAACATGTACGTACCTTCATCCGTATTCTGTGAGGGACGTAAGCGTGTGTTTCAGATGATTTGCTGCTGTATGTATACTGATGCAGACTGCTGTGTTTACAGTTCAGAGAGCAGGAGAAAACTAGATCTGTATGACCATGTAGAATCTCAAATGATGTAGCATACTGTTGTATGTACTGTTTACTTAAGGGACTGTTGGACAGTTTTCCTTAAAAATCTTCTGACCTCTGTCCTTTTCTAGCTCTCTGAGCTCCTCTACTGTATGTTTCATTCAGGTTGTACACTGGAATGACACAGGATGCATAAATTATGTCTATTACTCCTTAATTCCAAATGGTACTGAACTCTCTGGCCTTTACTTGATGTAGCGTTTGCCTGCTTAAATAAGGATCAATGGCAGTGAAGTAATCTGGGACAGTGTGGATGTTCACAGTTGCAGAGTTGAAGTGCCTTTTGGAACTGGAGCCTCTGTGCTCAGAACATGGCAAGATCAAGGTCTTAGGAAGCATTGTTAGTATCTTAGAAGAGCTGGAAAAGCTTTCCAGTGTTGTATGCTTCTTTCTTTCACGCAAGTTGTAGAGATGCCTTCTTCCTTTTGTACCCTCTTACTATATAGAGTCTGGTATGAAATATCTCATTTTCTGATGCCTCAGCCACTTCCATGGTTGATGTACTCTGTCCAGTTGACTCATCACTGTGTATGTTTTCTTGACTTCTAATTAAAATCTGTTCTATTCTAATATTAGACCAACATTCCTTGTTATATCACCCTTCATTCTTAAGTAATTCATCCTGCAACCTCCTTACTCTGTATGACTAATGTCTTTTTCTCAAATATTCTTAGAACATTTTAAAATACCATCTATATTATAAGCAGCACAGTAGCAATACCTCTCATTACAATCGTTTAAGGCTTTCTGTCATAACTCAGTGCTTTCTTTTGCTTAGGGTTTTGATGAGACTTTAACCTTTTTGGTGGAATTTTCCATGCATTGGTGTTTGTCTCAGGCTGAAATTACCCCTTGAGAATGATTTATTTTTTTTTGTTTGCTTGCTGAAAATATAATCAGTATTTCATAGAGAAGACACTTCTAAATCAGCTTCTGCTAGGTTCTCTCACAGAAAAGACATATTTTTTTTAAAAGAATTGCTAGACAGATGTGTTTGGCTGACAAATAGGAACGATTGACCATTAGCAGGAGATCGAGCATGGGAGGGGGATTGCTCACCAAACAAGAGCAGGTCTTGGGGAATGAATTTCTGTTGATTAGAAGTGAGAACTGAATTGATGAGCATTGAGAAGGAACTGGTTGCTTACCTAATCTCTGGGCATTCAAGAAGTTCTTCATAAAAGCAAAGATTAATTTATCTGGCTTTTAATTTTTTAATGGATGTTCTCCATGTTTACCTACCAATAACCACCTGAAACTTGTTTCCCTTATAGTGGCTAAAAGGATAACATCAATAACAAATATTTCTGTTTGTATACAGAAACAGTTTGCGTTCTCCTAGAGGTTCTCTTTGGTTTTGCCTGTGTAAGTAATTCAGTGCTTGCTTGTCCGGTGAAAGAAAATAGAATCTGTGGGTGGAAGGTGTTTTGTTGTAGCTAAGCATTATTGCTGTCTGGTTTTAATCCTTCATATATGCTTGCATTCTTCAGTTCCACTGAATTTATGGAAATAACTTTCAATAATAGAGATAAGCATACTCCAAAGCCTTTGTAAGGCTGAATTAAAACCACTGGGATCATACTGTTTCTAGTTCTATTACTTCCATTGCAACTTGGTGTTACTGTTGAAATTTCAATGTATGGCCTCAAAAATTGATCCAGTAACAGAATTGCAGAGTGAACCTTAAGGAGACCGATACCCACAGTGTAGAAGAAAAAAAAGACCGAACTTGTGTAGACCCTGGCACATGGAAAAGATACTAGATAGCAGAGAAGGGGGACTTTTTCCAGTCACTAATAAAGGCACAATAAGTAGCTGATGGCAACTGTTGCAGATGATGGACTTGCTAGCCCTTAATACATAAGGGGAAATTATGTATGCAGTTTAGTTTGACTTCAGAGTAGGGGGTCATGCTGTTTTGCTCTGATCTTGTGGTCGGGGAACCTGCAGACCACTGCACTTTTCTTCACCTTTCACAGACCCTTGGCAGAGGGGAACAGAATTGCTTCCTTTGCACAGAACTTGACAATGAGCTGCTAGAGCAAGATGGTGATTGTGTCAGCTGCTCCCTGGTTTCTGCTGGTCACTGGCAGGGTGGGAAAATTATTTTCTTAGTGAGTAACCGGTCAGGTTTGTGCTAGGATTTTAGATTGCCTTAATCTGAATCCAGACTTGAGACAAGGTAGAGCAGTACCCTGATGTGATGATGCAAAGGATCATTTTTGTTGTGCGAGTGGCTGGTGTTTCTTGTTCATGTCTGGGTCCAGATAGAGCACCAGATTAGGTTAAGAACATAATTTTTTTCTTCCCCAAGTCAGACTTGAGAGGAACCTCTACTGCCCCTGTGTACAGGGTAGTGCTATAGACTGTGTATGACGATCTGGGTCTGCATTATCAAATACACTACTTGCTTTTCTAGAGGCCTTGTGGGTTGCTGATGTTTTTGCCTGTGGCACTTGATGCTTTTGGCTTCTGAGAGTTGAAATGCTTTAGTTAAGCTGTGGTCCTTGGGATCAATACAGTAATGTCTGGGTAGGGCTTGAGAGCCTGTGGTATATTAATGATCTGACTAGCTGTTACAGAAATTCTTTCTGGCTTTAAATTTCATAAAACTCAGCTTCGGTTCCTGTAGCTGATACAAAATAGAGCAGTCTGCCTGTTCTTTTCCAGTCCACTAATGGGATTCTGGATAGGTGCAGTAATCTGGTCTGATGTAAAAGCCTGAAGCTTAGTCTACATTTAAATTTGCTATATAATATACTGATGCATCAGTTGTCTTGCAACAGTAGCTGCAGATGTTTTTAGCAGAGATTTATACAAATTGCAAAGTAAATATACTACCTCTAGAACAAGCATATTTTTTAAACTGCAAACTGTTTTCCTAATCTCTGTAAGATATACTGGTAGTTCTCTTAATGAAACTTGTTTTAATGCTTTAACCTAACAAAAAGAAGCTACTATGTTGAAAGACCTTACTTGTATTGAAAGTAGTGTATGACTGGTTTCAACTTTTCTTTGAACTGCTAGGAAGCTCCAAAGGAAGAAAATCTTTGTGTCCTTGAGAGAAAAGGACAACTAATTTTATCACTTAATTATTTCAGGGGAAGCATTATCAGTGAACTGAGAGAATGCATCTGCAAAACTTGCAATGATCAGAGTAAAAGCTACCGCTGCTAGCAGATTTCTAAGGAATATGTATATATTTCTCTTGTATTTAAATACATGAAGTTACAGGTTTCCAGTTTATTTACAAGATACCTTATCAGTTTAAACTCCACAAAGCAGCAGCGACCACCTGTGTGCCCTTCAAAAGAGTTTAACAGCACCCAAAGGAAAAGGGAGATGTTCGAGTTTCTGAAGGTTTGTGGTATGGCATGTGTTAAGAAAACCCTCAGTTGTCATCTTTGGGTGGTGTGACTGGTAGCCCCTGCTCCCGACCCCTCTGTGGGATATATCTGTACTGACTGACAAGGGGAGAAGTGTGTGTGCTAAGCTGACTTACTTGATGGCCTGATGACTTGGGTTCAATTCTGGAGAGGAGTTTGAGGCTTGGTTGAACTCTGTCTATAACTCAAGGTCGTTGCAGGCTGCTTTCTGGGCTGGAATGCAGGTTGCTGCTTCTAGTTAAAACCAAGTTGAGAACATACCATTTATGCTGTGTGTATATAACGTTTTTAATTGGAAGCCCAGAAGGGACAGCTTTTCATGACTTATCTGCAGAGATCTAGTTACTTCATTAAGAAAATAAAGCTGTCACTTAGTGAGAGTTGGCATGGTGGTGGTGGTTGGGTTGTTTTTTGTTTTTTTTTTTTTTTTTTTTTTGGTTTGATATTGGGAACCAAAGATAAAAACCACTGGTTTATGGATGCTATCCATACTGGAGAATGGACTTTTGTGTGTCAGTCCCACAGCAGTGAATCTGGTGTAAGATGTGGCAAGAAGGGTGATCCATATACTGCTGATTTCATTTAAAGTTATCTTTCCTTGGCCAACGTGTGATTCCTGTGAAAACAAACCGGTGCATTTCCAGTGTTTAATGACAGCTGTGGTGGTGTTCCTGACTAACCAGTTGCTGTCCTGAGGGCTGTTACTCTGGTAACAGAAGTTGTGACAGAAGGTAACTTCCATCAGGAAAACATAAACTGTATGGTAAATACAGGACATGTGATGGATGTCTCTGGCAAAGACTGGGAATAGACAAGAACGTTTTATGTTTCAGAATAAGCTGTTTTGGGTGTGCTTCTATTAAGCTAAAAATATGTCCTTTGTATAACCAAAGTGTATATATTGTATGTGGAATGTCCACATTATGCCACTTTACTGATATGGTTTCATTTATAGCCCAGGCCACCATACAGATGTTATTCTGCTAGAAAACAAGTTAATGAAGTTTGAGTAACTGTGTAGAAGTACGTCATAACATGTCTTTAGCTAGATTTAATATTTTTCTTCTGCTTGCAGAAGTAGGTACGTTTTCCACTAGGTTTTTGAAGCTTTGGATAAGATGCATTAAGAAGTGTTGTTCTAGTTTTGAACTGGTATACACATGTTCCAGGAACCTAGTGAATAAGTAATCTTGAAATCTGTTTTGTGTTTAGAAACCGGCAAGGTATTCACCTGGGGCAGAGCGGACTATGGGCAGCTTGGAAGGCACGTGGTGGGTCCTGATGGGCAGGAGGCGTGCATGGCATCTGAACGACGCTTGGAGCTGTTGTGTAATGTCCCTGTTTCAGTGCCTTGCCTAAATGGAGCATCTCAGGTAAAGAGGAAAATTACCTTTTTTTCCCAGGTTGGGTTTTTTTGGGTGCATTAAAATAATTGGACCATTTTCCTAATAGAACCCTTTCCCAATTTCCTAATAGAATGCTGCAGCGCAAGCCCTCGCTGCTCTTCCTGAAAGCTCAGAAGTTAATACGATTCAATTATTTCAAATTTCTTAAAAGGCTTTTGCATTCAGAAACTGATTTTTCCCTTGGTGGACCAGAGTTACCACTAGCAGAAGGTGCCAAGTTCTCTCAGATATCAGTGTGTGCAGGAGATAGTTGCACCTGCAATACAGCCTAACAGATGAGGTGGGCCCCTGCCTGGTGTAACGCTAGCTTTGTGTGAAGCCCTCTGTAACACTTTAACCAATGGCCTTTCTTTAGCTGATAAATAGGGATGCCACAGCTTCCAGCTCAGGCTAAGTATATCATGAATATTTCTCTACCTTATCACATCGAGTGGTACTGGAAGTTTTCTTTCTATATGGCTAATTTGCTACAATATGATTTATCCTCAAGCGTAAAGGTGAACAGAAAGAAAACTTTACTCAAGTTGTTTGCTTTGGTCTGACACAACATGCAACCTGTACTGCCTACAAACCATTTTCTTGGCTTTTTAGTGGCTGAGAGACAGCGTATGGCAATTGGCCTGTTGTCAGGCAGTGTGCAGGTCCCATCTGGGCAGATAACTAGTCAAAAGGTATGCATCTCCCTGGGGGATAGCTGGCAGTCAAAATGCAAAGGATATGTACAGGTTGACAGCTTCAGCTGCAATGTGTATTGCATCTCTGCCTCCTGGTAGTCTCCCATGGTGAGACTTTGGTTAGAAGAGTCAGCCTCTGCCCTTTCCCACCGCCAGTGTTCTGTGGATGTCTGCACTCACAGATGTGAAGTGGAGCTTCAGAGCCTAGGGTGCTGCACTAATGAAGAATTTGTTTAGTCAGTGTTGTCTCCACTGAGTCTCAAACAGCTCAATCATTTTGAGATGGGTGTCCCTGCTTTTGTCATTAGATATCTATAGAGAACACCACTGTTGAATCTGTTTCATGCTGGTTTTCATCTGTGCTTTGGGCACTGCCTCAAGTATGTAGTTCTGTCATTTCTCGTACAATACAAAGCCAGGCAGCTTTTGCACAGGGGAACTTATGCTTGGCAGGACGAGTGATCCATGAAGGTGAAGGAAAGGTATGCATTCAGATGTATTCCTTGAAAAGGAAGAGAAGAACAATCTCATCTTCATTCTGCTGTCCTTAGTGCTGTTCCTCCTTACAGACCGATGAGAGACCTGATTTGAGTGATTAACAATGGCAGTGTTCTGGAGCAGGCATCATTCTTTGCAGAGCTAACAGCATGAAGATGATTTAAGAAGAGCGTGATCGAGAGCTAGCATCATTTGTACCCTAAGAGGAGCTGTGTTGATGAGAAAAGGAAAAAGCAGATAATAAGAGCCTAAATTGCTTCACTTAAAGATTACAAAATAATGCCAGAGCTAGAATTTATATTTAAAAATGCATTAAATTGCAGTATGTAGGCTATGTAGGGTGTGAGCTGGTTTTTGTTTACACACAAGCTACCTTTTTTCCATTTGTTGTCATATGGAGATGAGATTTGATTTGAGAGCTGAATTAAAAGGAATACAGAAAAGATGAGTTCTTTTTCATGTTTACCTTGAATTAACAATTCCAATTTGCATGTTTAATGCAGAGAGACAGTTTAACAGTTGAGGATTACAACTACTGATTTTTATCCACGGTCTATTTTTACAAATAATTTTTAATGATTTAACTGAATTTTTTGGCAAAGCTGTGGTCTGCTGATTGCCTCTGCACTTCAGTTAATATTGTTAAAACCAAAATGGAGAAACTAATCTAAGGATTAGAGGACAGTATAAAAGGCACACTGGTTTACCTCAAGGACAGCGCAGTAGATTTAACCTTCTGTGCTGCTCCTTGTGTCCATGCCCGTAGCTTACCTGCTTTCTCCACCAAAGACCAGGGATTCTCCTGTCTTTGTGCTGAAATGGATATAATGTCTGTGTCTGTCTACCGCTCCAAAACCTGATTTTTGAAGTGTTGTGAGTGACCTATTCCATTGTGAGTTTGACTTCAATGTTCCAGATGAGTTTGTCAGATGACCTTAAAAAATATGAGCACTTTTTTTCTTTCAACTGAAACAATGGAAGAACAAAAGCCTGAATTTTAGATAATTATCTACTGATCTGAGTATGTCTTCCTGGTGGCTTTAAAGGAGTGTGGTGACATCGTGTTCCTGGAGTCTCATGTGTTTAAACTTTGTGAATTAGGCAACTGCAGGTCTATTTATTATTTTCTTCTCAGTGCTTTGGTGCATAACCGCCATGGAATAGGATGAGGCACTGAAAAGAAACTTCAGGCTGTAGCTGAAGTCAGTTGTGTGAGACATTATGCATGCAGTGCTCTTGTGTTGTGGGGCGTCCTTGATTGGACCTCTTCAGAACATCTGACTCATCTGCTGCCTGATGTGCATTCATATCCACTGCTCTTCAGATGAAAGGACAATTAAATACAAATGGCCTGAAATATGATGAGCCTCTGTATTTAGCAAGTGCTACAAAGACCCGGTTTAATGTTTCCTCCTTGTCAAAATGCTTTTCCAGTCCGTTTGATATTTTTGGTTTTAATAGCTATCGGTTTACTGTTTGTGGTATGTTCAGCATGTCGTTCACATCGGAGCAAACATTTGCTGCAGCAATAAACAAGTGAGAAGTCATTGTGTGGTGCTGGACGTTTCTTGCTAAACTGGATGGAAGGGCAGGCTACAGTCATTTTGGATATGCAGCAGTGTTCACATGGAGCTATGTTTTCATCATGTCCTTTCTCTAATCTTGCACAGCTTGCTTTAAGTACACTTTTCTGAGGAGGGATCTCTGAAATTTCAGTTAAGAAATTAAAAAAAATTCCGTGTCATACTGTCACTTTTGGGTTTTCTTGGGCTTAATTCCTTCCTCAGTTTTACTGGCACCCAACTTAAATCTTGATGGTGGATGTAGGGGCCAATTGTGTTGGGGAATGAAAATAACTGATGGACTTGTGGCAACACGTACCTGTGTTTGTCCTGATCATGCTGTGGTCCATAATTCCAGTATATACGTTCATCCTGTACAATGCAGTTTGGTTTTGATCCTCCATATGGTTCCTTTTTCCAGGGAACGCCATCATGAATACACACATTCTTATAGCCCTTTGCAGTCAAAGTTTATCGTGACTCTTTTCAGTGGCAGTTGCAGTAACATGTCATTTTTGTTCAAGTATTTGAAAGATAGCTTTGTTTTTAGTGTATTCCTGTGTTTTTCCTTTTTTTCCTCCATTGATGTTGAAAAATGTTAAGCATCTACCTATAAGACAAATCAAAGATATCTGCTATGATGATAATTGATTATTATATGATTGATAAGTTAATGTATAAGCATTGATATTACCTTAACACATGGACACAGTAATATTGAAAATGGAACTTTTTGGTTTACAAAAAATGACAACTGTTTTTGTGGTTTTTGACTTCTCAGTGAAAATTGTCAGAAGCCTCTTTGTAAGTAAAGCTGTAGTGGAGACTTTAAGCGGTATTAAAATAAATAACCTGATAGTAGTGCATATGCTGTGCTGCGTGCGTGGCTTTTGTATATTTAGTTGTTTGACTGGGTAGTCTAAATATTTGTGGCTAGGTTCCTTAATTTGAATGGTCAAAACATGAGGTTTATATTTTTGTGGGAGAGAAACAACAAATTGAACTTTCCTAAACCAGATTTTACTGCTCAGAGTTTGAGAATATACGTGTAGTAACTGATCCAATAAGCTGCTTGAAAAAACCACTTTGGGTGTTAGGGAAGGAGGTAAATGCAAAAAAGTCTCTTTAGGTTTTCAAACTCAGTAAGTTTTAGATAATCCAAGGATATAGTTCAATGGAAGTGGTGTTGTGAAAAACAACTCTACTCCTTGTTCTTTGATTTGCCAGCTTCCCTCAAAACTCCTGACTGTGCCACAGAAACTGATGCGGGCCCTGGAAGAACTCATAGTAAAAGGTAGTTCTTACTTTGCAATACTTACAGCTAATAATGGAAGCAAACAGGGAATGGGAGTGGAAATAGAGAAATGACATGACTTCAGGTGCAACAGCAGGTCACCTGCAAAGCTGAGAGAACCCAGGTACTACATATTCCACTCCAGACTTTTGCTCATTAAGCTTTCTCTCTTGTGACATCACTAGAAGGGAAAGTTAGTTGATATCTACGTGCTCCAGCCAGGTCAGATTGCTGTCCATGTTATATTTCAGTTAGTATGTGTTGCTTTCCCTGGATGTTTATTTAATGCTGTGAGATCTGTCCATCTAGTGATCCTTCATGATGAGAGGTAAAGGCCAGCTCATCTTTTACTGAGGAGTTTGTGAGGTCCTTCTGGACCAATTCATTAAATTATCCTCATTCTTAAATTGAAGTGATGTGGTAAGCAAGTAGTGCAGTGGTGTGTTTGTTTTGTTGTTTTTTTGTTTCTGTCATGAATTGGTGTCTTTTACAGGTTGGTCTTGATCTATGTCCTTTGAGAAATGGCATTGTTGAATTTTCCTTCCAGTTTTGTTATGCTGTTTTAGAGATGCAATGATAAAAATGGTAATGTAGAGATGGTCCCTTTAATATTCTTGCAAGAGTGTTCTTGGCTTATCAATTCATTTTAAGTGACAATAAAGGAGAATAAAGGCCATGGAGAAGTGGGTTCTGAATACAACTCACTGTGCAGATGAGAAGTTACAATTAAGGATGAAAATAGAGACCAAATTGTTGAAATCATCATTAGGGGGAAAAAAAAAATCCAAACAGGATGTATCAAAAGAATGGAAGTGCAGCCTGCGTACAAAGTACAGGAAGTCTGTGTTTAGATTAGGTGTTTGTGTGATCTGTATGCCATGTGTAGGAGAATAACACTAATTGTGGCAACACTGCAAGAAGTTTGAGAGGAGTTTACAGTTATATCACAGGAAATGAGGAAATGGGGTTTACTACTTAGTTCTCCCTGTTGTTCTCCTAGCAGGAAATTGAGAGCAAGTAGCAAACTACTGAAATTCAAACACAACTTTTTGGCTAGGTAGCCATCCTATTTATTCTGTGCTTTTCTTATACCGTTAAGACATGACTTTGGTTTGTAAAGAATATCTTATGGCCTGGGTAGAGGGATGCTTAACACTCATAGCAAAGTCATTTCTGGAAGTTAGGAATACCAGTGTGTTAGGCAACAGAAGTTACACTGGAAATATTAGTCTGCTCCATGAAAACTGTAATCTAGTCGCAATGTTATCGTAAATAATTCGGTGAAGTGAAGCTCTGCTATTTCCCTCTAGGTGAGAGGATGGGGAGCTTTGCTTTCCTCTTCTTGTGGCTATAAGCAGAGCCTAGATCACCAATCTGGGTGTGTAATTTTTGGAAAGCGAAGAGGAGATGATATTGGTTCCCAGCACCGTGCTTCCCATCACCCATACCAATTTCTCTGCATCTGGCATTGCAGAAAGGGAGATGGGGAGTCAAATTTTCACCAAGTGAACGGCAAAGGAGAACTCCCACGCTGCCTTTGCATGCCAAAGAGCATATGCTGTGTGAGTACAAACTAGAGGCTTTCCTATTATCACTTTTGCAGATGAACCTTGGTTTAAAATGACCGAAATTGCTCTGCTGGCGTTGTACTGTAGCGCTGAAGTAGCAGCCAGGCTGCTTTGTAATCTGTGTGGAAGACCACGAAGGGTTGATTTGCCTACAGTTTGGGTGAAGTAGGAGAGGACAGGCATGGCATGAAGCCAGGAGTTGAAGACCCACCCAGCATGTGATGATTGAGGTGTTATAAATGTGAGTGTGGGCGAAGCCTTAATCTTCATAATTCATAAATTCATTTTCCATTTGATAGCATGTTGCAGTTAGAATTCCAAATTAATACCTCGCTTGGAGATCTCTGAAAGTATCAGGGAAATGGAAAGAGGTTAAAACTACTTGGAACAGTAGCCATGGCTTGTGCAAGCATTGCATCAGCTGTCAGGAGTGTAGCCCTAAGAATGATACCAAATCCGCAGCTGTATTTAATGAGCCTATTAGTAGCAAAATGACTAATCAAGTTATCTTGTTTGTAACTCTGTGTCTTGGTTGGAACTTGGCCAGCAGCCAAACACCAGGCAGCTGCTTGCTCACCCTCCCCCTGCCCAGGGGATGGGGGAAAGATTTGGAGGGGTAAAGGGAGACTTGTAGGTTGAGATAAAAACAGTTTAATAATTGTAATAAAGTAAAACAATAACAATACTAGAAAGTACAAATGGGTAAAATGCACAATGAGCTGGCTCACCACCCACTGACTGATACCCGGCCCCTTCCCAGCTAGCGATCCCAAAATACCAAGGTCCTGCATTCGCAATCCCGGAAGTGAGAGAGAAAACCCCCCCTTCCTGGCCACTCCTCCTTTACATACTGATCATGACGATGCATGATATGGAATATTTCATTGGTTAATTTGGGTCTGGCGCTCTGGCTGTGCTCCCTCCCAGCTTCTTGTACACCTGTGCACAGGCAGGACATGGGCAGTCGGAGAGTCCTTGATCTCTTTGCATCAATGGGAAACATCAGTGTATTATCAGCATTCTTCTCATACCAAATCCCATACTGAATCCAAAACACAGCACTATTCTGGCTACTAAGAAGAATAATTAACTCCATCCCAGCTGAAACCAGGACACTCTGACCTGCACATGCTCATACTATATTTGTTAAATTAAAAATACTGACTGGGTCCCATCCTTCTGCATGGATTATTCTAACAACAGTGCATCATGACTGCACCTCACTCAGCTCAGAGACAGCTTGTAATCCAGCTCATTGCTCCTCTGAAGTATTTCTTTGCACCAACAAACGCCATGAACTTTCACTAGTGCCATTCACATGCATGATGCAGTTAATGCCTGCTAATCAACCATGGGAAGTGCTGCAAAATTTCTTAAAAAATAAACTGGGTGTTAAGACAAAGGCTCTGTGAGCAGCAACCTTGGAAGGTGACAACTGTTAGTGCAGAAATCCAGTTCTGCCTCACTGATGTTGTTTCAGTTAGCCTAAACAGAAAGGTTTCAATGTAAAAAGTATGCATCCTAGTTTAAGGTGAGTCAGGTCTAACCCAGGGTATGTGCATGGACATGTTCCAAATCCAAGTGAAAATATAGTTTGAAGCAAGAGGCCTTAAAGCATGCAGTTTTTCATTCTCAATTTGTCATTAAAACTGTTACAGAGAAGGGATTAACAAATCAATGCAGGCTAAAATGAGAGAAAATCAATAAGAAACTGTAGTGAACTGGAACAAAGCTATCAATTTACAGCATTCTCTGCAAAGAAATCTCATCCGTACCTCCTTTTATGGATGGAAAAATAATGTGGAAACAACGATTTGGGGTTAGATTAATTCTTTTTTACCTGGCTGACCCCAGAACTTTAGGTCAAGAAACTTCTGGTGTAAATGCTACTTATGTTTCTTTTGTCTGTTGTGTTGATGAATTTTACTGGCAGGTTCTACTACAGTGGAATCTTAAAAAAAAAAAAAGTCAAGGAGAAATATATCATTTCAGTTACCCTCATAGGGATTTGATGGAACACTCTCTTTAATTGTTTACTTTTTTGTATTAGTAGAAGTGACTTCATTATTTCTTCATTGTTTTTCTGTCTCCTTTTCTTAAGAAGAGTGTTACTTCTGAAAATTCACTCTTTAATAGTTCGTATGCATTATGTAGGTGGAAAATATGCTGGGCTACTGGGTAGTGCACTATAGATGACTGAGATGAAAGACATCTTACTGGTTCCAACTCTGTTTATTGAGTTGTTCCTTTGGTCCTTTCAAACTCATTTCTCACGGTGGGACTATAAACTCACTGAGGCAGTGCTGTTCTGGCCAGCACACAGACTGCTTCTCCCTGCTTTTAATTTAAGGATTTTGGATTTGGTTTGAAGTTGGGTTGTGCTTGTACTTTTATGATGGTCATGGTGTTTGTTTTCATTTATCTGATGTTTCCAGCTTTCACTTATCAATGAGTCATTTAAGCTGTAAGCCCTGCCAGTCTTTCTGGCCTTTGTGCTTATGTTGTGAGTTGTTGTAAAGCTACTGTTTACTGAAAGATTCAGAAAAGAGAGAAACTTGTGTTTCTGCTGTGATGCTTAAAGTTGTTGCTATGCCATGGCACACAGCAGGTTTCAAAGACTGGTTTACTGGGTAGCCTGCTAAATGACAAGTACCTGTTTGTCCTCCCACCTGGTGGCTCATCTCCTTTGCCTGTTGGCTGCCTTGCCTCTAATTTAAACTGAAGTCGTCAAAGGCAGAAGCTACCTCTGAACTCTGTGTGTGTTTTTTACGTGGTCTAATATGGCCTGTGCCTTTGCCCTAGCCCGAGCCTTCAACCAAGAGAACTTGTTTGTGAAAGGAGGAGAAGGAAGGAGAAGAAAAAGTAAAAATGATGCATCTAATCCTGTGATGACAAAAATGCCAAACTGTCTCCTGTTTTAAAACTTGCCTGAGGATTTATTCTTAGTCTCTTGGCAGTTGATTGCTGAGGTCTCTGTAGATTCAGTGGATATCTCATGCAATCAGATACCAGCAAAGATTGCTAAGACCTATGCTACTGTTGATGCCTTGCAGGTTTTTTTTTTTTAATCATAGAAAAAGCAAATAAAAACCTTATAAAGAAATTTTTTAAATTGCATTTTCAGGGAGGAAAAAAAAAAGATAGTTCCTTAGAGGTATGGTTCTAAAAATTCTACCTCCCACGTTTTGCCCCTTTAGTTCCCATCTTCTGATTCCTCCTTTTCTTTCCGGGTGCAGAGCTAATGTAAACAATCCCTTCCTTGGGAAGGAGTGCTGGGGGAGCCAGTAAGGAGATCTTACTGTGTGTGTGTTTTTCCAGAACATTGTTTGGCATAATGTTTGTGCTCCTAAGTGTTAAATTAACAAGCATTAAATAGTCAGTTTTCCTACTGGTAATTGCTTCAGTGGAATCCCTTCTGTCCAGCTTTTAAAAGTTGCCAAGGTTTACCTGCAGCCTCCACTGTTAGCTGATTTCACACTTTGAAAGTGTGAACCTGTTCAAAGCCTTGAAAAGCTGAGACCTTGGTTTATTTCTGTAGAAAGAAAAAGGAAAAACAAAGAAGCCAGGTTTTGCTGCACCTCACAAGAGATTATGGGGGGGAAGTACTTAGCGTTTGTAACTTCTTTGTTCTCTATGCAGATGCAAGCAGAGAATATGATTTTTAATTCTTGAATCTTATTTCCTTATGTCTTCTCTGGTTAGTCTCCTATTTTGATTTCTTGTGGCTTTGAATTTTTTTTTAATGTCTGGATGAAGGAAACTCCTTTTTCTTTGGTAGTTTTGGGAAAGGGTTAATGACTTAAATGTACAAAAGTAAATACCAGTAATAGCAAACAGTGAATTGATTATTTTTTGTTCTCTGACTTCTCGATCTGCTACTGCTCCTTTTTTAGGATTTAACCACTATAAGTAAAAAATGAAGGCCTCCTGATTTTCCTAAAGATGCATTACTCATTGTGGTAATGCAGTTAAAATGAAAAAAGGAGCACCCCCTTTTAGAGCAAATAGCTGCGTATTTATAAAAATTTAGACAATAATTGGCTTACAATTATAAAAAAAACTTTGTGACTTTTGGGAGTACAGTTACAAGAATTTTTCAGAATTTTATGAGGAAATAAGAACAGGAAGCAGGATAAAAAGCATTACAAGGTTTTTAGTTATTTGTGGATGTTTCAGATGTTTGGTTTCAATGTATTTCTTCGTTAACATGAAAGCCATGTAGGGAGATGGCTCTTCTCCTCCAGTGCATGTCACAGAAGTCCTTCCAATTTTCTCCGTGAATTGGATCAGAGAGGCTGCCACGATACCATGTGAGCAAAAGTTTTTCACCCAGCTGCATGCAAGCCTGCTTGAGATCAAGCAATGTTTGGGGCATTGTGTGAGCCCATCAGTCCTGCCATTAGCCCTTCCCCAGGGGCAAAATAATAGTTTGGGCTCAGCTATTGTAACTGGGGTGGTAAGTTCAACATCAGTGGTGAGCAATGTTCTGTAGTTGTTTTCATGCTATCAGAATGCCTTGAAAACTCAGTGAATGAGAAATACAAGCGAAATGAATGTGTTTGCTGGAGAACAGAGGTATCATCATCTGTGGTTGTCTCGTGTGTGTATATATATATATGTGCTCTGCAAAATCAGCTTCTTAACAATCTAATGCAATATGTAGTTTAGCATACAGCTATGGTTAGTCAAGGTGCTTTGGGGCCTGCACAAAGGTAGAAGCAATAGAAGTGTTTCTGAAGTTTGGAAAGCATTACAGTAACTTCCTACGTTGGCTGCTGGCAGCGTGGTCAAATACATGGGTTTCATGCACTGTATCATTGGTTCTTCTGATATCACCTTGCTTAATACACTACATGACGTATAAGGGATTCTGCTGTGGATTTGTGAGGCAAATTTGTTTCTCAGCATGTTTTATTTAGAGAAGTTGGCAAAAAGCAATCTTTTCACCCTAAGTGATCTGTCTTGAATACTGGTATGAAGAACTGATTCACATCTGAAGCCTTTAGTTGATCCTATCCTTTATTTCATGTTCTTGAGTGGTTTGTTGGATGAGGAGAACGTTTATTAAAACAATTCTTATTTCTAACACTGAAATGGGTATTTGAGAGCATAAGTCTTATTATCAGTGATGTTATCTTGCGCTAGTAGTTGTCAGCTTGTCTGTTGAAAATTTAAATTTGTTATGTTTTAAAGGATTACTTTGAAACTGCATGCCAGTTTCTTAAGAACATGCAGACTGATTTTTACTTCACAGTGAGTCTAATGTTTTCATTGGGAATGCAAGTCACAGGTTGTGGTGGGAGGGCATGTTGTCACTCTTCAGAAAACAAAAATTCACAATCTTCTTTTATGTTTCACAGCACCTGTTGTGGTTTGATTTGTATTTCTGTTTTAAAAGAATACAAAATATTATTTCATGGTGGTTGTTATATCATGTGGAAATAGAAGTAACCTTAAACAAACGAGAAAATAGAAATCTGTGATGACAGTCACTTTTTAAACTTCATTGCATACCTCTAAGACTTCTTCCTCTTTGATTTTGCTGATTCCACTCAGTATTTTTATGTGGGACTTTCATTACACAGAATTGAGGCTAAGAAAAATGTAGAGACTTGTAGAAAGGCATTTACATGGTCAGGTGTAAAACTTTCCATGGGGATGTTTTGTGTTCAGTTTAGATGTTAGACTGAAATCGCCTAAACAGAACATAATGTTCAGATTTGCAGCTTCAGAAAATGAGAGAATACTTAGAGTAATAGAAGTCTCTCTTTTGGTTTAGCAGTTTGCATTAAATCTTACAGGATTAATTTGCTGTCTCTGGTTTTCCTTGCCACAGCAAGTCTGAAATACAGACTGCTTGGAGGGGCATGAAAAGCAAAATTCTTGTGTCTTTTTACTTAAAAAGATTAAGATGGTATTTGTGAATTATGGTGATGCTATTTAATAATCTTAAGATACAATATTTTAGCTTAGCTGAGAAGCTGTTCAGAAATATGAAATATGTCTTTCATGTTTGAGGGATAATGTGTCCCATCCCCACCTCCTCAACAAATGAGGACAGTATAGTATCGTGTTTTGCTTACATGGAGGCATCTACAACATTCTGTGGCCAAATGAGTTAGGAGTGCACTAAGACTGACAGTATTCAGGGTCTTCAAGGATGACCGCTTTTGCGTGTGAGGCCTCCGTTTGCAGTCAGATTGGCAGAAAGTCAGTGAGAAAAGAGCATTTATTCACTTCTGTCGAGTTTGTGCTCAGCATGCCATGCCAGAGAGAATTCTAATAAAATCATTTTATCTGAGGATCTCTCAAATTTAGTAACGCTAAGTATGTGAGGGACTAGTGGTGTACCGCTGCTGAAATTAAGTATACATCCCAGCTTGCTCTTTCAACCTTTTTTTTTGCCTGTACTCTCCCCTTTATACTTTACTTACTGATGGCTGCTTTTAGATCCCTGTGTTACTACAGGGATTTCAAATGCTGCTGCTGCTGCTTATTATCATTTTGGCAACAGGTAACATGCTTCAGAAACATCTCTTTCCATTCAGTGAGACTGCATGTGCTTTCTCTTTGAGTCCTGTAAGCGAAAGAGAAATATTTTACTTTCTCTTCTTATTGCAAGGCTAAGCACTCAATTTTGATAGTTGAGAAATCAAGACCACATTCTGAAAACCTTTTATTCATGTTAGATAAATGCGACTCATTGTGATGCACTTATATATTGTATATTTATACATTTATTGAGAGAAATGTATAATATGCCAAATAATGCCCATGCTTGGATTCCATTCCATTCCATTCCAGTGGGATGGGGAGGAGAATTGGAAAAAGAGTAAAACTTGTGGGTTGAGATAGAACAGTTTAATAATTGTAATAAAATAATAACAATATTAAACTATAATAATCATAATGAAAAGGAATTTAAAAAAAACAACAAAAACCCCAAGAAAAGACAAGTGATGCCCAATGCAATTGCTCACCACCCACTGACCAATGCCCAAGCCATGATGTGCCCTCCAGCCAACTCCCCCAGTTTCTATACTGAGTATGACATCCTGTGGTATGGAATAGCCCTCTGGCTACTTGAGGTCAGCTGTCCTGGCCATGGTGTCTGCCAGCTTCTTGTGCACCTGCTCGCTGTCAGAGCATGGTGAAGTGAAAAATCCTTGACAGGATAAGCACAACTTGGCAACAACTAAACCATCAGTGTGGTATCAGAGTTATTCTCACGCTAAATCCAAAATACAGCACTACCAGCTATTAGGAAGAAAATTAAGTCTATCCCAGCTGAAACCAGAACAGTGTTCAATGCAATATATTGGCTGATATTCAGGGAGAAAATGGATCGAAATTATTAAAACACTTGGAATGGTGATGCTAAATTAGTTTTAAGTCTGATCGAACAAAAATGAATCTGAATTTTAGGTTTGCTCTTCAATGAGACTACTTTAATGTCATTCCCTTAGTAACTTTTAATTAAAATGGTAAGACAGAGATGTCAGAAGTAGTAAAAATACAGCTGTTCTTGTGTTGTTACATGTAATTTAGATATACCTAGGTATAATTGAAGAGGAATACTTTGATTCTGGAAAACTGGTATTAGAAAACCCATGGTTGTTACATTTGTCTGAGCTGCATCTCCCAACAGTTCAAGTAATTTGTTTTCACTCATAATTTATTTAATAAAGATCTTTCATGCAAGACCATAATCATTACACATGCCTTAGCTGAAGCTTCCTCCTGAGAGATTTTGCATCTGTTTGTTTTTTTTTTTTTCCCCCCGCTCTGTTTATTTTTCTGGCTCTCCTGCCCAAGAGAGTTGTTCTTGTGTAGACCTACTGAGAGCCATCTGGTGTGGCTGCTGGGAAGCCAGCGCTGCACACCTAAACAAGGCTGTCACACTGTTCACATTTGTCACAGTGCTGGACCTGCACCTGTGAGAGACAGTCTGCAGATACAGCTTTGTTACCTTTTTTTAAAATGTGTGTTAGGTCATAAACTGCTGGATACTTCAGTGCATTATTTCTCGGAGAAAAGACTTTCTCCAAACTTGGGGAAAAAAGGAGTGTTCAAGTGGCTATAAGAAGGCATTTGAAAATGTAAGGTCTACAGTCTGTTTGGACCTGCTGGGGGCTAGCATTCAGGCCTGCCAGTCACTATCTCAAGGACAGTTTTTTTCAACGTACTATACATCCTCCTGCTTCTGAAGAGAAGAAACTTCTATACTGCATAAGCCTGAAGGCATGGCTTTTTATTCATCCCTTTTCCAGCTAAGGGCAATACTTCAAGGTGAGATGCAGTAGCGCTTTATTTCCCCTGGATCAGTGTCAAACTTTTCAGCTGAGTTTTAGAGCTGACCTGCCTGATCTTTAAATAATCTTTTCCTTCTTCTGGCAATGTAGCAGCACATTTTCCCCCACTCCCCCGAGGCAGATTCTGCTACCAGAGTTGCTGAAATGAATAGAAGACTTAGTGGTCAGTAGTGGCATTCTGCACCTCTTTCTCAAAGCATAAGCTCTGTTACATGTAGAAGAATCCCCATATGTTTCTTTCCTGTCTTTCTGTCTTTGTAAGGCACTTGGAGCCTGACATTACTGGATGGAGATGTGTGAAGAATTGAAGACCAGCACATTGCCAATCATAGCAAGGCAAACTGCATGATCCTGGGAGAGCAGAAGGAATGCACCAGTGGTTTTAGATGACTATACAAAATTTTTTTGTTAACCAAGTGTGCAGTAAGCCCAACTGCATCTTCCCATCCGGAAGCTGCAAAGAATCCGTTGTTCACACTGCTGCTCTTGTCTCATTGTCATGCTAAAATCAGAAAGCACTATGCACCTGCCTTCTGACCTGAGTCATGTCCCAGTGGGCAGGGTTTTCAGATGATCTTTGCAGGTGAACTGTCTTGGAATAGCAGCATAGTTCAAAGCCTATCTTAAGAGCTGACAAAAGAAAGAGGGGTGAAATCCCCGTGGTTAAATAGAAGCAAGCAGCAGTGCTTAGGTCTCTAATGGACAGAGTAGAATAAAAGGGATAAGGAAAGAACCAGCAGGTATTCCTATGCGTAGTATAACTCTTCACAGTAAATCTCCTATATAGAATCCTTTGATATTTGTTTGCAGACAACACAGCTCTATAGTACTCTTGACTGGAGACCTGAAATGCAGCAGGAGTTTGAGTCAAGTCCAGTGCTGATGTAGAGAGGTGCGCTTAACTCAGTGGAGCTCTACAACATCCAGTGGAGTTGTCTGCCATGTTGTAAAGCCATATAATCGCTCCATTTCTGGTGGCTGTCATAAACTAATAATGAAAAAGGTATATATCTGAGATTAATTTAAGGTAGTGATGATAGTGATAATCTATTAGAGGCTAGGTATGTGTGTTAAGGCAAGCTTTGCTTGAAAGTCTTGCGATAATTGTGAGGTTTTTTAATATATCTTGAAATCTTGTTTTTAAAAAATATTGAAAATCTGAAACTTCAGGTTTTAATACCAAAGTGAAGTAGCAAGATTGCAGCTCTATGTTGTTTATTAGAAAAAAAAATCTTGTTTTTAAGCTAGCTTCACAGTACTGTTATAGCTTCAGCTGAGTTTCTAAAATGTATTTGGATAACAATATTCTAGCTGTCATTTGACAAACATCCAGTTTTACATTCAGCTATGCAGAGTATGCTTGATTAGGCATATTGATTTGAGAAATAAGGTAAAGCTGAAAGTGATTAAGTGTAACAGAAGCAAATGTTTTTAAGGAATTTAACATTCACTTATGAGCAAGAATAAGCATACTGGCTTTGTCTTTCAGGGACAAGTGAATGAATTGGCTTATAACGTGGTCAATGAAATGGTGAGAGAAGTAAATGTTTGTTGTCAAGTCTTTTTTCATGTAATTGAAGAGCACAGAGAAATGAAGATAGCTTTAAAATGTGCAGCTATATTGCTGTGTGTGTCTTGTTGAAGTTTCAGTTCATGTGGTATGGTGTAGGTTATTAGTGGTTGCTCAGGCTGACATAATTTTTTTTTGTATTGGATTTGAGAAATCTTCTGGAATTGGGCCAGAGGGTTATGTGTTCCAGTAAATGACTAGAAGTGAAATTGTGTCTAAATGACTCTTTCTCTGATATCTAAGCCACTGGAATATGTGTTATCATAGTGACTGAAAAATTACTTAATCATTTCAGAGAGGTTTATTTTAGTTAATGTAACCCCCTTCTTCGTTCTAATACTGATTTGGTCTCTGATCTATTGGATTTAATAAGTATTTGAAGTTTGAATTTCCCATGACCTATGTCATGTTAATATGTCTTTAATGCTTGGAAAGCATAATTTATTCTTGTGAAGGTTTGCAGAGTAATAGCACATAGCTCCTTAGAGAAGAGTGAACTTTAACAGCAACATATTTTAATGTTGCTATAGTTGCTGTGTATGAAGGCAGCATAGCATTTTTTGTTCTAGCTTTCTGTTTGGTTGCCCAAATTTATTAAAGTAATTTACCTCTCAGGAGAGAAACTTCTGCGTTTGCCTTCTGCTCTGAATTAGCTTTGTTTTGAAACAGTGACCAAAACTAACCCATCCATCCTTAAATTGTAGGAGACTTTTATTCTACCCTTGAGTAGTATTGATGATGTTGGAAACATAAGATGGGTTGTTCTGAGTAAATACAGAAAAGGGAATCTTACCTCAAAAAAATCGGAGTTCAAAGGTCCATTCACATGAGATGATTACAGTTTCTTTGAAGACCACATATTTGTTTTAAGAGCTGAAAGTTTTGTGTTTTTTTGAGGATGTGACTGAGTATGTTGTTTATAGTTAATTGAAAGTGATAGATGAAAATCTCACAATTAAGATCTTACTAGGCTTATTCAGCATGGAGAAGAGAAGGCTTCAGGGGTACATAGTAGCAGCCTGCCAGTACCTACAGGGAGGTTCATCAAGAAGATGGGGTTGGGCAGGAGGATGAGAAACAAAGGACACGAATTAAAATGTGAGGTTCAGACTTATTGTAAGGAAAACGTGTTTCACCAGAAGGACAATCAAGCGGTGGAACAGGCTGCTCGGGGAGGTTGTACCATTTCCATTCTTGCAGAATAGAAAAGACTCATCTGGGTAGAGCCCAAGCAATGTGGTTAGATCTCATAGCTGAGAGCAGGAGGTTGGACTAGAAACCTGCTGAGGTCCCATTGAACCTGAATTATCCTGTGATCCTAAGATCTTGTTTCTGTCCTCAAAACTGTTTCCACACATGCTCAAAATTCAAGATTATGGAGCTTCAGGCCAGTGCTGTAATATAAAAAGCTTATTTGTTAAAATACACTAGGCAAGGCTCAAATCAAGTTCAGTTTGCAGAAGCGATGCTTCTTACTAGGAAGGCAACCAGTGAGAGAAGGAAATTAAAGAAATCATGCTGTTTTTTCCTGTCAGCTATAATACACATTTTGGGTGTCGCAAAATGTATAGAAGCATTATGTAAGCAGTTCAGAGCTCTCAATGTCCCCCTCTGGATAAAAAAAGGTTCTTGTATTACTCTGATAGGGTAGAAGCTGGCATCTTCTTTCCAGTACTGACTTGTGGAGAGGAAGACTGTAACTGAAATAGCAACTTGGGAAAAACTGCTCATGGTTCAGTGGTTCTTTGTTTTTTTGTTTTAGCCCAGAAGCACTAAAATTAACTGTCCTCTCCTCTTTGTTCTTATTTTCTTTATATTCCAAAGTTTGCAAAGTAGAAAATGTGTTGAGAAGCTACTTTGCAGTTTAACTGTCCATACATTGAACATCAAAGCCCTTGGACTGGATGCTTAAAATGATCATTTGATTTTCAGGGTTTGTTCTGCTGTTTCTCTAGTTATTGTGCCATTTTTCTAGCATAAATTACTCTCATATAAGATTAAGTCATAGTGGTTTATGCTGACAGTTTTGCTCTAAATTTATAAGAATAATTTTAATTCTATGCCCTTCTCACTGTCCTCTGGTTTCTTTTGAGTGCTAATAGACACACAGTCTGCGTGACAGATATGCTATTGAAATTAGTTCACTAGAAACAGAGCCTCTGCTCTTCAGAAAATTAAAAAACCTGATGTCTGCAACGTTGTGTTCTTTTGCAAGGGTAAACAGAAAACTGAAAGGAGACAAATTTGTTTAGAGGTGACACAGATGTGACTTTGTCATCATTAAAATGTTGGAGAAGACTGTCCTGATTCATGAGAATCTTTTTTATTTGAGTATTTCTTCTGAGTTACAGTATTAGTCATCTAGACTCATGTATGCTGTCTACAGTTCTTTTTAAGGATCTTTGCTTGTCTGAAGAAGTTCCCTTTATTTTTATTCTTTCTCAGAGAGTGATATATGTGAACCTTTAAACTAGCTAACTTTTTCACCTCAATTACTCCTGACATGTTAAGTCAGCTTGATCCACAAATAACTGTGCTAGAAATAAGGTTTTTGTTTTTCATTTATTTCTTTTCTACTTATGTCTGGACTTTCTACTTTGGGTTTGAGTTAAAGGCCTCACAATCAATTTTGTGGAATATAGCCTAAGATTTTACTTTTCTTTGAAATCTGCAAGACAGCTACAAGAAACCTTTTCCATTCTTTGTAAGAGCAGCAATGCTGCTGTTCTTATAAACCATGTTGCTTGTGGGTCTGGTTTTGGCATGATGAAATCAGTGGGGTTTGAAGAGCTGTGTATTTGCAAATCACCTAAAGCACCAGTCTTTTGCTACAAGCTGCCTTGGCTTTTCAAGGCTTAATGCATGGTGTAAGCTGATATTTACTTCTCTTGTAGTTTCCCCCTGCAGAAGAGGATAAGGAATGGAAGTGCACTTGATATTTTTCATGGCGGGTAAAGCAGTTCTGTGGGGTGCTTGGGTACCCTCTGCAAATGGTGGTATGAAAATCTGACTGCAGTAGGATTAGTGCTGTGTAAGGTTACAAAATAAAGGCCAAGGAGTCCAAGTCTGATAAATGACACAGATCATTGATATTGAGTAGGAGAATCTCATTTTCTTGGAGTTTTCAGACTGTAACAATTCAAAATAAGTTGTCTTTTAATTATGTTCTCCCAGTGGCTTGGGAGTCTACAATAGGATCTTCTTAGACTTGGCAATGCACAGATGCAAACAAAAATACTATTTCTTAGGGTCTTTACAGGCTAAGTATATAGAGATGCTTGCAGGCAACACTCAGGAAGGAAACAATACCATTGTCATTTAGCATGGTTTGCAGTTGACATGAAACGTGTGTTGCCAATATTTTTCCCCATTTGTAGGTATCGTAACAGTGGAAACACTTTAGGAGAGGGATTTTGATGCCTGAGTGTATATAGAAGGCTTTTAAAAAGAAAAAAGGTGGTTTTTTGGTTGAAACATGGGTGGGTAGGAGAAGGGACTAACTACTGTGTGTGTAGAGCAAGTGACAAAGTATTGAAGTGATTACCATCCTGTGGTTTTGACTAGGGAGACTGCTTTATTGAAGATTTTTCTGGGTGTGACATAGCGGGGTCAGCACCACTTCCAGGTGTGGAAAGTCCTATTTGTTGATTCCTTCTGTGCTGGTAGCACAGATGCTGGTGTTGCGTGCTCTGAAGCCAGTTAGAAATCTGAACAGCTCTAAGTACTAAAGTGTTGACATCCTACACGTGTAGCTGGAACGGTGCCTTATCAATTTAGTTGAAGGTGGTGAAAGGGTGCTGCAGGGGAGCGAGATTGTTTGAAAAAGTTAGAGATTGTTAAAAGGCAAAGACAGTGTAAAAGAACTTCTTATGAATGCAGCCTGCCATTGGACCTGTAATTTGCCATGATACCTATTAATTGGAATTTCTGTATAATAGCAATACACAAGTTTGGGGCAAGTGAGAGTGCAAAATTGCTATCTTTTCATACATAAAATCTAGCACTACAAAGGATGTCTCATGCAGGTTTGCAAACTTTCCAAAATTGTCTGTAGCTGTTGAGCTCCAGGGGGTTAATGCAGTTAGTAGTATCATTGTGTGTGTAAGAACTGTGAGATGGGCGAAGGAAAAACATGGTTTTGGCATGATGAGATCACTGTAAAAAGTACATAAGAAATTGCACTAGTTACTTAAAAACTTTAAAACCAGTAAGTATTCATGTAGAGACGGTAAATCTTGGTGGCTACCAACATGACCTGGTTTCACATTTTCACAGTATGCACATCTCTTTGTAATGCTGAATGAACTTTGCAGAGAGTTCTGGATATCTCTGCAGTATATGTCAGGTACCTTTGAAATACATAATATTGATAGGTTTGGCAGGATTTATAAACTTTTCTGGGTGCTGACAAAACAGTCATTCTTTCCTGTTCCAAGGTGAAGTCCAAAAATAATCACCTCAATTTATGATAAATAGCCTGTGCATTAGATGTTGTCAAGGGCTCTTGAGTTAAACATGCTTGAAATTTTTAGATCAGGCTGGTTTTGAGATACGACGTGCCAAAATAGAGTTGGAAAATTTTGATGATGGTATTGCATTTTTCTCATTCTTTCAGTCACAGAACTGAACAGACCTGTATTCTCTTATCCTCCTGGCCCCTCTTTGAACCTACTGCCTGACAAGTATTAGGTATAGAAGGGGGGAAAAAAAATTGTTGGAAGAACTGTTTTGTATCCTGTCCCCCTAAATGCTTGCATGTCTGAGTTAATTTTCCTCGTGTTGTAACAGTAGTACTGCAGCTCTGTAGGAGCATGCTGTGGCTGCGAGCCTCTCTGGCAGCTTGCTTTCACACTTGCAGCTTGGCTTGTTTAATGCACACAAAATTCTGCTGAAAATGATGTGGACACAAGGGTGTAGGCACTTTTGTTGCTGCTGTTCCAGAAAAGGAGCCACAAGCTAGGAAAAGTACAAGTTTTCCAGTGACAGCTTTATTAGATGCTGTGGCTATAAAAAAACCCCCGAACTTCTCCAGAGGGATGTCTTTAGAAACCTTGCAGAACTTTTCTGTGGGGTTGCATGCTGGGTATCTTTTTTGTCAGGGAATACTGGGTAGCAAACTTTCACTCTTATGGTTTGATTGTCAGTGAGTCCTGCTCGCCTTTGTATATGGCTGACAGGGTAATAAAATTAGACAGTTTCACCACACTGTCCTCAACCAGACACTGAGAAATGAAACTGAAATGAAGCTCTAAGACTAAGGCACCTTCACTTCTCAGTAGGTGATTTTTGCACCCAAAGACAGCGTTCAGAATGCTGACACCCCTGATCAGGGATCGCTCTATGGCATTGCACAAATACGCTACGAGTCTGTTCCTGGAGGGCAGCAAATTTGTTCTGTTATAGGAAGGTGAGTTTATAGCACTGCAGTTTTGAAATCAGAAGTATGCTGTAAGTGTGGGAGTCAACTTGAAGGCAGAGCATCAGGTCCTTCCTCAGTAGTTATAAACTCATCCACTGCGTGAACTGAAAAGGCGTTATTTGAATAGGCAGATTCTGGTTTGGAAAACTAACATGGATACTGAGTAGTTTTGTGGTTTGTGTTGCATCACTTGTCAAGTGGCATTGGTTATACAAGTAACATTCTAGTGTCTGCTGTCCCTAGAAGGAAGAAAATTGGAGTTTAAGGTGTGTGTGAGCTTTCCTGTCTCACTGCCAGGTCTCCTCACTTCCTAAAGAGAGGATGACTCAGCAAGCTACAAAAGCCCTTATTAGGGACTTGGATTTTTGGGCTGTGTTCTTCTGAAGATACTGTCACTTGTCCTCTGAAGTTTGAAACTAGTGCACACTGCTCAGATCACTAGCTAAACTGTCTTGGTGACATCCTCAGCTGTGCTACAGTCTCCTTTGACTTGTTTGAGAGAGCCGGAGCAGTTCAGAGCAGCCCAGAAAGCCCTGGTTCCGACTGCAGGCTGGAGGGGACTCATGAGGTGCAAACAGTGGCTTCTGAGGGACCCCTGACAGCCCCAGGGTCTGGGCTACAGCATCGGGAAGGCCTCTGGCATGCAAAGCTCAGGGGACTGTAAGGCTACTCTGGGGTATGTCTACATGTGCGGTGATCCTAGGAAAAGGATGGGGAGAAGTGGCATAAATCAGTGCTGAGGTCCCTGCTGCCAGCGTGAGGGTTGTGCTGATGTTGAAGCTAGCCCACGGGGAGCTGGGGCTCTGCAAGGCTCCGAGGGCCCCTGAGCTCCAGTATAGAGCTGTACTAATGCAGCACAGGTTTCCAGGCTGGGTTTGGCTGGGGTGTGATCTCAGTGTGTGGGCAGGGGAGCGTGGGTCAGTCTGCACCTCTCTCTGCAGGCCTGCTCCCTGGCTGCGGCTAGCACCCAAACTGGTTGGTTTAACAACAGCCTGGCTATTCTGCACTATGCAGTCACCTCTGTGACTGCAGTGCAGATATTTGCAGGGTTATGCTCTGGGGTTTGGCCTCTGCATCCAGAATTTGGAGGGTGCAGAAGTTGAATAAAGTTGTGCTTGGGCTGCAGTTTTCGTTCTGCGCCTCTGAGAGCGCCAAATAAAATCTCTTCTCCTTGAATCCACAAAAAGCAACAGAGAACCAAAACTGGATGAGAAACAGAACAACCTAATGCATTCTGAGAAAGCAGATATTAAGACAACTGTTAGAAATAGTGTTTTATGTCTCTAAACTATTTATAGTGTAGTCATGATGTCTCCAAAGAGAGCAATACTATATCACCAACATTTGATAGTGGTGCTCTGAATAGAGAACAGAATGCAAGACAGTACAGATGGCTGACAGACTGCAGCAAATTCCAGCTAATGAAGAAATGCAGTATGTTTGTTTACATGCAAGTTGAAACAGTTGGCTGTTAAAATTGGTTTTAAATCCAGCTCTGAGCTGTGTAAACATAGATCACCCTTATGCAACTAATAATAATAAAATACATTTTCCTAATTTTTAAAAAAATGTTTCCCTTTCAACAGTCTTGCTGCAGTTTGATAACTTGGCTGTTCTGTATTCAGTGATCTTCAGTCCATGTGCAAATTAATGCTGCAAGAAAGAAAACCAGCTTAGTGAATTTATGTATAGCCTCAAATTGTGAATGTATATCCATGAGGAGTCAGTTTTATGGTTAGGTTCTGGAAGGAGGTGATTTGGGTAAATTTTGCAATGACCCAGACATACAATTCAAACAGAGGAAGCAATGAAGGCATTCTCCTGAACGACTTCATTCAGTGGATCAGGTTATAATTTTGCTAGCAGTTTACATTGTGAATGATTGAGGGGGAAAAAAAAAGGCTGATTCCTGAATTTTAACAGTGAATCATAGTAGTTGTCCCCCTGCCTCCCTTAAAAAGTGGCATTTTTGAGCCAGCAAATCTGTTGTTATTTCATATTATCACAGTGATGCTGTACAATAAGAATACTGCAGTCTCTTGTGTACCAGGGAGAGACAGACACAGAAAGAATAAAATGAGGAATTATTAGTATGTGCTTTTCTGTAATATATATCCAAAGTGCATGATTTGCTTGTCAGAGTATTTCTGAGAATAAGTTCATTTTACTAGGGCAGCATTCATGTCATTTACTATCATGTTTAGAAGTATTACCTGTATTATAGAGAGCTGTTAAAATTCTGGAGCATGTTTCAGGAAGATGTTTCAAAAGTAACTTACTTGCTTCTCATTTTCCTTGCTGATGAGTGTTTAGAATGCATTTGCTGGTAAGCATTATCTGAAAATGCAAATGTAGCTTGCTTTTCAGCAGCAGGCAAGCAGTTCTGCAGTTGACTACAGTGGGGTTGATACCTGGAGTTACTTGTTGATGGGGAGAAAGCAGTAAATAGGATGGGTTGATATTTTTGTTCTTTACCATAACATTTAATGTCTTAAAATGCGGATAATGTACTGCATTAGCCAAAGCATTGTATGACTGCAGAAGGTGAGAGAAGTCACTTTGTGTGGCTGACTTTAAGGAGTATGTACGTGCTTGTCTGTGCAAATGGCAATCCTCGCATGTGGGCTATGTATAGAGAGACCAAAAAGTCTTCTCTGATGTATACACACATACATGCATATAGTTTATGCTGATGAGGTGGGTTTTTCACTTCACAGATTGTAGTGTGATGGACAGTTGCTGATTCATGCAGAAAAACAACCCTCCTGCCAAGAACTGGAAATCTGCCATGATGCTAAATGATCTGAGATCCCACTCCCATGGGCATGTGTGGATTTGCAAATCAACCAAGAGTCAGCCTACTAAACACAGTAACATTGAAAGTAACCATTGAAACCAATGTTTCTTTCTGTGGTTTTTCTCTGACTACATACTCTGGTACTAAGAAGCAATTTAATGATTGCATCTTAGATTATATCCCCTAACGTGCTTTCTTGATTTGCCAGGTATCTATTAGTTATGTAGTCTTCAGTGTAAACCAGAACCTGTTCTACTTTTATAGCCAGAATTTTTTTAACAGATGTTCAAGCAATAACAATTCAGATTAGAGCCTTGGATTCCTAGAGAGCTTTTGTTTGATTAAAAAACAAAACCAAACCCAACAATAACAAGTGCTTTTGCAAAGGAAATACATCATAGCAGGATTAGTGTTTGGATGCTAATATTGAGAATTTCCAAGTTCACATAGAAAAAGCAAACAGAAATCTCTGTAGTCTCTTGAAAGGATATAAACTTTTATGGACCCTAAAAACAGACTTTGTAGGTTATTCTGTAACTGTCTATTGAGGGTTTCTGGTATGTGCCTGTGAAACGCCTGTCACTGGAGTGGGCTGATCCAGTATAGTAATTCATTTGCTCTTCCTAAACTCCCAGGCCTCACCATGTATTCTCTACTTGAATTGAGTAGAGATGAGATTAGAGAAGTGACTTATGAAGGTCCACATTTAGTTTTGTGGTCCATGGCTCAGTAAGCTAAAATCAAATGAGATGTAAAATTTAGTCCTAGGGAAAAACTGTCAAGAGGATCTCTGCTTTGCCAGACTCTTTGCCCTGGGACTGCCCTGAGGGTGATCCTATCATGTCTTTAATAAATAACAAGGCAGCAAAATAATCTCTTTGTTTTGTTGTTGAGGCTTCTCCATAAGTAGCAACAAAGCAGCTACATACTGCTAAATACCTTTGTTTGCTATGGTAGATGTGTCACTAACAACTGCCCTAACTGTGTCCTGGAGAGTCCTGTTTGATTTCTGTCTGCTTGTCTTGGGTTTAAATGTTAAATACTTGGTGTGAGTGAAGAATATGCTATCTGGCCCAAGGCTGAGGATTCTAGACCAAGAGGTAGGCTGTTTGTTGTTAGTGATGACGTAGGCCACTGGTGGGTAAAAGGTGAAGTCTACAGTAGATCTACAATGTTGAGTTTCTTTTGTGTCTGCACAGCTGCTAGTCTAAGGGTGCTGCTTTATGTAAACTATGCTTCTTGCAGGGTTCCATAGTCATAAAAATGCAAGTCTGGATTGCATCTTCCATCTGAAGATGAGAGGTCTTCCTTGGGTCAAGGTAATGAGTGATGAAATATAATTACCTTGTACATTATTATAATGACTCATATATTTATAGGTGTCTGTGGTATGAAATTTGGATGAATTGCACATTCTGATGGAAGTTTAATTTTGTTTTCTCTTACAGTTGGCTGGTATTGCTCCACTTAATGGATAATCAGACTACTTGTTGCAGAGATTTTACATAAGCACTTTGGGGTCTGGTTTTGGGAATCTTTAGTTGATTCAGTAAATTAGTGTGATTATGATAGTGCAAGTGCAAAAAACTGTCAGTTTGTGCAGCATGTGCCAAGCTACAAGAATTTTTTAGTAGTGGTTCTTGCTCCCCAGCAAAACTGGCCGTATTGAACATGAATAAACTCCTGCAAAGGATCCAATTTGTGATTGTCCGTAGTGTACACTGGGACTGCTTTGTGAATAATTGTTCCTTGTGCTCCCTCCCTTACACAATATCTTCTATAGATGATCCACACCTATAAGGCATTCATTGCCCCAAAGTGTCTGTCTCTTAGGAACCACTTGATATTGCCATACTTAATTTTCTGCTGCTGCATTTCTTTTATTTACCATCAGTGCTAAACATAAGTTTCTGCTGTTTTTAGAATGTTTCAAATCCAGTTTTTCTAATCCTAAGATGAGTAATTTAAAATGTTTTGGTGTAATGATTCTGAATAACTCAAAACTTGTTTTTGATGAGGACCTGAGTTCTGCAAGTACAAAAATACTCCACTGAATAGAAACAGTGTCTTGCTAAAGAGTTGGTAGGACCTTTACATATTTCATATCTCAGTGTCTTCTACATGCAAAATATTAGCAACAGACTTCATGTGCATATGGTGCACCTGCACTGGCTATATTCACCACAGAATTCTACAGTTAAGTGCCCAGAAAGGAAGTATAGATTCTTAGTATGGTGAGTTGCTACCATATAACCTATGGGCTTGGCAGTTGGATTTTTTAACTGAGGCACAGGTTATTGGCCATTTGTTACAGTATTTCCCTATAAAGGAAGGGAGTTGACTGGGTTTTTTTGCAGATAAATGGAATATGATCAACCTCCAAGTACTTGGTCTTGGAGATATCCACATATTAGATCTTAACTTTGGAGCCAGAACAGTCCTAGCTGTTTTGGTATAATGGTTAATGTCCCAAAACAAATTTTACCCTCACACATGTATATGCAAGTAAACTCTGAAGTTAACTGCAGGTGGCTCTGTCCGAGGGAGGTATTTGGTTCTAGTGAATGTACGAAGATAATTTTAATAGCTGTAGTGAGATTAAGTTTGCAGTTTCAATGGACATTAAGGTGTGGAGCCCTTCTCTAGTGAGAAATAAATGACAGTGGGAGGAATTGTGGCAGGTTTTTAGTGGCACAAGTTGTAAGATTGATTAGGTAATCCAGAAAAAAGGTACCAGCTCTAATAGCTTTTTCCTTTTGCAGCCCTTGAGTAGTAAAGATCTTTTGGATTTACTTTACGCCTAACAGATTTAGTAGATTTAAAATAAAAAGACATCTTTTAAATCTCTTGAACACTTTGTTGTTGTTACATTTGACGTAAGTTTATGAAAATGACTTCAGTTTAATTAGGCTCCGTTGATACAGTACTTTTCCACTGAATTTACTAGGAGCTTGCGAATGTGTTGTAACGAACTGCACTGCAGGCTGCAGTATCTGATTGTCATGCCAGGAGCATCACTAGCGTAGAGCTAAATAGAGATTGGTGAGGAAAGTGGGTCAGGAAACAGGCCTACTGTACCTGCAGAGACTGCAGAGAGCAGTAGCAACGGAGCAGAGTGTCCACAGCATGGCACTGTCTCACAAAACATAGAAGAGGAGGCTGCCTGAGGATGTGGTTAGGATAGTGGGCATGTCTGGGAGCTAAAGATGCTGCTGCTTTGATTCTCCCTTCTCTCCCCCACTCTACACACTTGTTTTGCTGGGTGATTTTAGCAGTGCCCAGTGCCCATTTTACTTTTTCTTTCTCTGAACGTAAATGTCCACAAAAACATTCTTTCACCTTCAGAGGTCAAAACCATTCTGTCCTCTAAGATAGACTGCTAGAGACATGCTTGCTGTTCTGTGTGAGACGGTGTTAAATGTTGCTAAGGAGTGTTTCATACACTTTTCAGATGTAGGACAGAAAAAGTCATGTAGTATGCTGTTCTGTAGACCTCGGCATTAGTTGTTTAGAAAGGCTTTTCTGAGCATATCTTGCTTCACTTGCAAATCTAGTCTTGCTGGAGGTGACATTCAGAATAAAATTACAGTATAAACAGAAAAGGAGCAATAAAAAATGAAGCATCTCTAAGCAACCAGTGGGACCTGCCAAAATTACCCAAAAAGTGGAAACTACATAGATTGAATGATGAACACAGAACAAAGGGAGGAAGAAAAAATCCCAAAAGAGCAGTTATAAGAATTTTTGCTCAAATGTAAGAGGGAATGGTGAAAGGAACCAAAAAAGACAATTTTAAAGTTCTTCTGTCTCCTGTGCTGTTTGCGTTTGTCTCTGTGGAGCTTAGTTACTGTGCCTTAAAATAGTCCATTTTATAAGTCTTTTGGTATACTGTATGTTCATCTGTGTCCTGATCATAAGAGGAGATTTGAACTGGGGGACAGAAATTGAATGGAAAAACCAAATGTGTATTTTATCCTTAGCCATAACTGTTTTGATTATATTCAGTTTATGTGGGAAGGAATACCTTTCATTTTGTTTTATTCTTGAGATTTACTTGAGGTTTGAGATCTAAGAGTAGGAAGGAAAGCCAGAAAAGTAGTTGTCTGTTTTTCAGCTGGGAAAGGTCCATACTAAAAGGGAATTTTTCAGGAATCTTTTTGAGTATGAATCCATTATTAGTACAGAAAAAGGAAGAGGATTGGATTCAGAGGCCTTCAGACTTCAGGTGTCAAAGCCTTCAAGGTTCTTATTTTCTCAGCTTCCATTGAAGTTTCCACTGTGTTGAAGGGTGTAAATCCAAAGACTTGTTGACTTAAGTTTAAGGATTGCTATTGATTAGGTTAAAATAAAATAATGGAGGAGAAAGAAGGCAGTTTATGACTTGCCACCCTGTCTGTCTTAAGCTTGGGTCTCTGAGACATGGTGAAAGAGGGAGATGGGACACTTGCAGCCATTCTGTGCTAAGAAAAGCAGAGCAACGCAGAGGGCATGATCATATATCTTCCATTTACTTTCATTAATCTTGGCTTGAGTTGTTAAGCAGAAGTAATACATCCACATTGGTACAGCATGAAGACAGGGCAAGTGACTGTTCTGCCAGTAACTTTTTCTCATTGTGACTGTAGGCAAATCAGTTGTGTGGAGCGCTCAGACCACTGAAGAGTGTGTTTTATTTTGAGGTGCACGTAGAATGCTATTGGAAAAAATGCTTTTGAGAACAAGGCTTTGGTTTGTAAGCAACTTGGATACTCAGAAAAAGAGTCATCCTCTGTGCCATAGTTTCCAGACTGTGTAATACAGAAATGATAACATTAATAGCATTTCAAAGACAAGAGGATAAATGCCTTGGACTGAGACACCTTCAGTTACTGTAGTGGCATAGACAGTTTGGGGAACTGAATATATCAAAAATCATGGATGCTATCATTGTTAGTTTTATGTTTAAACCTGAGAGCAGTTCTACTGTGGTAATTCAGTGGAGTAATCAAAATAAAAAAGAACTCCTTTCCCAACTATGGTCATTGCAGATAAATCCTGTGAATTTCCCAGTGCAGATTACTGAAATGGGCAATGCTGTCTGTCACTGCTGCTTCTCAGAATCAGCTGCTCTGGGAACTGATTAAACATCTTACGGTTCATGTTCTGCCCTGCTTTCATATATTGCATTAAAGAGATTTTCCTAACCTATCCAATTCTGCATTATATAGCGCTGTAAGCTATTCCAGCTCACAAGCCTTGAAACAGTAAGCATAAATACGGAGGGGTAAGCAAGCACGTGCTGACTGTAGCAGTGACAGCGTTCCCTGGCTCCAAAGGGAAATGACTTCACCTCCAGAAGACAATTTACAGAGTGTACCCCAGGCCATGGATAAGATCACATAGTGCCTTACATGCTATTTATGCTTGTAAATAGTAAACGTGTTGCTAAGCCATCCAGGCTTTTCCTCTTAGTTCCTGTTTTGTTTTGCTTTTAGTCATGCTATGGAGTTAATGTGGTAACCACAGGAGAAGGTTAGACTGCATGTGGACTTCGCCCACTTTCTGGACTTCAACTGCTTGTCCTGTCTTGTTCCTGAGGCCTGCAGTTGTGTCACTCATTAAGCAGAGTTTCTCCTGAGCAGCGTTTTGCTGATTACTATTACTAGCTTGGTGAAACTCTTTTAAACAGAAGTTCTGTTTTGAAATAGCAGTGTTATAATGAAAGGAATAAGCAGGTCGTAGCCCAAACTTTTAAAGCTCTTAAATTAAATTTTAAAAACTGGGTTGAATCATATTCTATTGCACTCTTTTAAAAAGACATCTAAAGAAGCTGATTTTTAAAGATGCTGCTTGTCTTACAATTTCCAATTACCATCATTCTTAGAGGTAGGCTATTTGAGCTCCTAGATATGTTATTTAACTGTGTTAAATTTTAATCAGACCTCATTTAAAAAAAAAAAAAAAAAAAAAAGAAATCTTTGGCTTTCCTTCTGGGAAGGCTAGATCCCTTGACAATGTTGCAGGCAGACCTGTAGAGGGGTTCTTCAGAATTCTGCATCTTTTGAGGAGATGTGGGGGTTTTTTTTGTGGCTTTTATTTTTTTAATTAACCTCTCCAGGCTTACCATGGAGGTGAACAATGTGTTCATCCCATTCAGTCATGACAGCTGATGAACGTTGCAGTGAGGAGACTGACCTATTCTCAGGCTTTCCTTTTGACAACCTGCAGCAAGGTTGTACTTCCTGAGCTGAAAGTTGAAGCTGCATGGCATGCCTCTGTGCATCTGGGGCTCCTGAGGCCCAGCTGCCAGCCCTTGTGAAAAGCCTGGTGTCTGTGAAATGCGCTGTCCGGGACTGGGGTGACATAGATGGCACATGCACACGTGAATGCAAGAATGAATGTGTGGATACACCCTTCTGATTGCTGAGAGAAGTGCTCTTAATATTCTTTCATATGTTAGAGTGCCACAAGTGGTTCTTTAAGAACCTGTCTCTGAAAATAAGTTTTCAGATTCATTTAATCTTTTTTTTTTTTTTTTTTTAAAAAGAAGGTACTTTTAATGTCTGGTTTTGGAAACTTCTCTGCTAAATTCCTGAGTTTACAATTGGCATTTAGTTTAAGACTTTGCTTGCGTGCTGGATTATGCAAATTCCTTCCTTGCTTTTCTTATTGTATAAAAACCGGTGTGTGTTTCACAAAATTTATCTTATTTTTATATTTTTTAAAAAAATATATGTATCAGTTTCCTACCTGTTGTCTTTCATTTTAAAAATACAATATTGGTGACTTAAAGATCACCAATCAAAAACTTGAAAAATCCATATTAAAAACAAGAATTTCTTCAAGAACCAGTTAGAATTCAGATTTGCAAACCCTTGTTCTCAGCAAAAACATAAACAAAAGCACAAGAGCACTTACCATAACACTGATTTGGCCAAGAATATCTCAAAATAATTTAACTTTAGTTACTAATAGAGATGATGGCGTTCCTGGTGCAGATGTTCTGTACTTGGTGTTTCTGACCTTGCAACTGAAACAGTCTGTTTGAGAAGTTGTATGGCCAATCACAAATTTTTCTAATGTAATTCCTGATTTCGGGCCCTATGGACTTGGAATTTCTCCCATAACTAACGTATAACCCTTTCCCATCTGATTTTGGATGGGAACTCTTATTCTTCAAAACTGCTGTATTAAGCTGTATTGGCAGTACTTGATCATCACTTTGTTTGGACACTTTATTAACACGTAGATGGCTTTCACGAGTTGTGAGATATTGCATTGTTAGACTACATTTTTCCTTGTGCCTAGTACGCTACCACTTCTGATTACTTGACTTCAAAGTCCTTAATATCCTTATTGTTATTGTAAATTCTACCATACTACCCTTATGTTCAACCCTGGTGCTATAAATATGTGAGTAGGAGTGGCAGACTTCTGTTATAAGCTAACATTTCTCTTCCTTGTATTTTGCTTTTAGGATGTGTGTTGAGTGATGAGGAACACTGTCTTATTTAGGCTAGAGGTGAAAGATTTCCAGACAGTCCTAAACCTTGATCAGAAGTTCAGTGAGGAGAAGGGGAATCAAGCTGCTACTTCTCTTCTTTCAGAAGAAAAGAATTTGTAATATACCCAGATTTAAATGCAGTAGATAACATAAGATACAAGTTCCTGGTTTCATGATTTTGCATTTACTGTTAATATTCTACAGTATTTGAAATAAAGTAAGGCTATTCCTGTTCTTCTATTGGAAATCACATCAGCCCTCCTTTCAAATTGAGTTTTCTCTGCAGAGGTGTTGATAAGAGATTATGATATTCCCACCCCCCATTTCATTTATATTTTTCTCATGCTCCTGATAACAAAAGGCTACCTTCTTCCCCTTCTCCCACCCTGCCAAGAGTTAGCTTCTGCCTACATAGTTTTTGCTTTGTCTTCTTCCAGTCTTATGCATTAAAGATGTCTTCCATTGTAAGAGGTAGGTTATCTTTTCCATAGTAAATCTTAATTCAAAATCTCAGTGCCTGTGATTTTAAAAAACAGCAACAGAAACAGACTAAACTTAGTCCTTAGTTGTGTTATGCTTCTTTAACGTTGGTTTCCTCTGGGACCTTTTGCTATCCTGAAGCTTTGTATTTGATTTCGTACTGAGCTTATTTTTGACGATGCACAAAAACTTTCAGATGAGCAGAGAAGTGAAATGTCGAAGATGGTCCTTTAACAAAGGGTTGTTAATAACCATGTTTCAATTTTTGGTGCTGCAAATAGCTCATCTAAAATTTGTTCAATAGCTTATGGGTTAGCTTTGGTTGTTTTTGTTTTTTCCTGGGTGGAACATCTTCAGCTGGGAGTAGCTTGTGAGGTGGGTGAAGCTGGTGATCATGAGAAGGCACTTTGGAAAGAGGGGCCCAGGAGGTTTCTGCGCTTCATGTAGACTGGAACTGTAAGGCCTTGATCAAAACAGTTGGCAGTTTTGAAAGTGGGCATTATTTTCATAAATGAAAGAGCCTTAAACCTTATCACCTCTCTCTGTCAACTAGTGGCTGAAAACGTAAAAAATGTTTGGTTCTTAAAAAAGAAAGAAAAGAAGACCTGTTATTAAGCAATTTATTAGGTCCTTCCGAATGCATGTTTAGGAATTTATTGCTTCTGATCTGTTTAGGTTCTCCTTCAGTGATCGCAGTGACACTGCCCAGGTGCCTCGGATGGGAATGCTTACGAAGCAGTGCTGCTGGCATTCTGCAGCCACGGGACGGAGGCAGCTCTGCTGCTTTGCCTGAGCTAACGCTGGGCTTTGGCTGATCTGGGACTGGCGCTGGATTGCTGACCCAGGCATTTTCTGTTAGATCATCCTTTCCTCTTGCATGAAGTTCTGCTCCTTTGATTTGGAGCTTCCCAAGAAAGCTGGTTTGAAATGAGAAATTATCTTTACAGTATGTGAACACCTGTCTGATTTACCCCAGGAGAGTCTTGAACAGTTAGTCTCGTTATGCAGCTCTGAGGGCTGTGAATCCCTTGCAGAACCCACTTTGAAGGACAGTAGGAAAAGCAAAAAGCTATGTCTCTTACAAGAAAATAGTAATTCTTTCCTGAATTCCCCAGAAAGCCCCTTTCAACTAGGTGAAGAGAGGCTTCTTAAAGCAGTTGTTTTGTGTCCTTTTCTAGTGTTGCTTCTGAGATTTGGTTCTATCTTATGATGCTGTATATGTAAAGTTTTAAGAGCACAGGGACAAGTGTGATTATATAGTCATATTTTCTTAATTCAAGCTGGAGACCTTCACTCAAATTCCTGCAACAGGAATGGTGTTGTTTTTCAGTGATGGCATCTCCCTTAGATGTCCCTAGTCATGACTTTATATGGTGGAAGATTCAGCTCCTTTTGTCTCATGCTTGCCTGTTCTTCCAAAGATAAAGTTAATATGTATTTTGCAATAGCCTTTATTAACAAAGGGCCAAGAAATCTGAAGGCTTTCTGCAACTCACCAAAGCTAACATGGTTCTTTTTCCTAAACTGTCAAGATTTGGATGTGTAACTGGGTCTCTGCAGCTCTCAGTAGCAGGCAGTTTCTGAACTGCCTGTCTTCTAGTGGAGCCTGAAGCATTATTTTCTGATGAAGCTATCTGGTGTGGTGTGACAGCCATTTGGTTGGAACTATATATACACAATTGATGCTGAAATTATCTATTGTTTGTCATAAAGATGCATTTCAAGAACATCCTGTTGTCTTTATAGATAGCAAGACATAAATTTAGAAACAATCCTATTTAATTTGATTAGTTTTGATTCTTTGCCAGCTTCTCTTTTTGGATGTTTGTATCCTGTGAGCGAGTTGCGAAACAGTTCTGTCTTGCCATTTGATTATGTAGGGGGGTTACTTCTGCAGCTCTCCAGTCAAAAGAGATTGCATGCCAAACTTGAAAAGGCTAAAGTTTAAAACTTGTTCCTCCTTTAAGTAGAAAAAGCTGATGAGAAATTGTTTTCTTGAGTGGTGTTTGGTTTATGTATTGAGTAAGTCCTTATTCTTTATTTTTTGTTTGGGAGTGACAATTGATCACAGCTTAAATGTTTGTGTGAGGAAAAAATTTCTTGCATCTTAGGGGGAAAAATTATCGTGTTTATCTGAAAAACTAGAGGGACCTAATCAACCAAAGTAAACCAACTCATTGGTGTACTTTAAACTTGCAGTTTATTCAAATGATTTTTTCTTTTGTGACCAAATTTTTTTCAAGACACATGCTGCACCACGTATTTTCACTGCCTTTTAATGGTGTTAGTGAAAGGATAAAAGTAGGTGTAAAAATAAGCAATTTAGATGTTTTCTGGTTTTACTTCTTATTTTCTACTTGGGATATTTTTTTGAGGTGGTGATCAGTATTAGAAACTTAAGTCTTTTGTTGCAGAGAAAAATGTGGCAGAAACATGCTGTAGATCTCTAAAGCAAGCTAACAATTCTTAAGAAAACAAACAAAAGATTAAAGAACACTGAATTACACCAGATCACAGTTTCATTCTGTTGTGAGGTAACAATATATTAGCTTGCAAGCTGTTGCTGTCAGATGGTGTGCTGGGTGGTTTAAGAGCCCAGTTCCCTGGTAAACTTGTGGAGTGTCTTATTCTTCCCTGTGGTGTGGCCATCACATCATTTCATGTAGGCATGTTCAAGACAGGTGCAAGATGTTGTCTGATCCATACAGAACTCTGTGCTAAGTGGTAATCTGAAAGTAACCTTGGTAGAAAGCAAGAAGCTTTACTGAAAAATTTCCCTGTGATGCTGTTGCTAGGGCAACTGTGTCTATTGTGTGTGTGCTGTGTGCATTTAGCGGAGTCTGGCTCCTAAATACTGCAGTGTGGAAAAGCACTGCCTTTCAAAGTGCCTTTCTTCCCCCATTTTTGGTAGGTCTGAAGGCAGCAAAGGCTGATAAGGCCTCCCTTATCAAACTCATCCTTCCTATTTTGCTTTTAGTTTGCTACTAGTTTAGGCATGTTGCTTAGTAAGACAGAACCATGCTGAAAATGAAAGGGATGCTGGTGTCTTGCTGCAGCTCAGTTTCTCTGTTGCTCCACAGTGATAATCCAGGATGATTTACAGAGGCAGGCAGCAACATAACAGGAGGGCAGGGTATGTCCTGTTTCTTGCTCTGCAGAGGGAGAGGAGCCTTTTTGCTGTGACAGTGAGGTGGCAGTGATGAGCAGCGGAAGAAGACTGGAAAAGGTGTGTGCTGCACAGTGGAGGAGTGCTTGGAAAAGGAACACACAAAGGATGACAGAAAGGTGGGCTGAAAAGACAGTTCATCAGCAGGAGTCCTAATCCATGTCTCTGGGCAGGGAGCTGGCTATTCCTGATTTGTAACCATAAAATATCATCATTCTCTTAATGATGATAACAATAATAAAACAAAATATTCCTATCTGCTTGATGATGCTGTTCCCGCTACTTTGAGAGGGTGCTGGGTTCCATCAGCCTGAATCCCCTTCTGCACTTTCACCAGGATAAGGTTATTTTTTTTCTTTCATCATATATATTCTGTGAAACAGTTTGAGGTGTGTGCATTCCTATTCTGGCTGTGTTTTAATGGCAGATGACTGAGGGGGACCAATCTTGTGCATTAAAGAGGCTTGAGAAGCAAAAAAATTCATTGGTGTGGAAGTGAAGTGGGAAATAATTTACTGTAAATACTCTAAAATATATTAGACTGATGAAATTAATTTCAGATTCATCATTCCCTTTCCTCCACTGCACTGTCTTCCTGTGGGAACATGCAGGCGCATTAGGCTGGTAAGCCCCTCACCATGGATAATGAACACATCCGGCTTTGTAAGTGAACCTGAAAGAGTCATATGCCTCAGTCTGATGTAAGCTTTCACCCTCCCTACACTCTGTAGTTCACAGGGGCTTTAAAAATTCTTTATGAATCAAGAAGGCCCTAGTTTTGCTGCTGGCTACTGGGTTAATATTGCTGAATCCTAGAATAGGGCTCTGTATGTTTTTATCTGTAGGTTATCAGAGTGAGAGAATGAAGGTGACGTGAGGAGATGCAAGCAACATGCCAAACAATGAAGCTGTGCTTGGACAGCATCTGAATGGAAGCCAGGGAAATAATGCATTGCCTAGCTACTCATTTTTTTCCCCTCCAAAAGAGTCTTTTGTTATCCAAGTATATTTTTAGTCTTTTCTTCAATCTGGTCAACATTTCATTCATGTTTGTGTTGAATACATTGTTCCTTCAGTTTTCAGGAGGCTGACACGGGTAGAGATGGAAACAATTTCCTTAATTGCTGAGGCTGAGGTGAATGTTATTACCCTTCACTCTGACCTGAAAGAACCTTTTTCTTCAGGCAGTCTCATGAACAATTTAGCCTTTGATGTTTCTTAGCTCCCTTTTAGTCAAGAGGGAGCCTGTGTAGAAAAGCACATGGAAAATCATTCCTTTAAAAATGATTTTAAGCAGCATAATTTGTGCACTGTGTAGGTCAGACATATACTGGATTTATTCTTTTTTAAAGGTGCAACACAGTTCTGAGCTTGTTCTTATTTCTGTTTGTTTTAAAATTAGCAGTGCCTTCTGTACTCAGGAAGGTCCAAAATAGAAACTTAGCTTCTAAGTATGGGCTTATATATGTTCCTAAAAATGATAAATTTAAAGATATGCTAAATATGTTCCTCTGTATGGGTAAATTAGCAGTTGTAGTCTGGTTTCTCCTGGATACAAGATTTGTTGGTCTTTAATGAGGAATTGGGAGGGTGAGTGAGGAGGAAAAATGGGGAAACAATATATGTGGAGTTTTATAAAGCCTGATAGGGAAAAAGAGATACTTTGCACTCCCCTTTACTTTCAGTTCTTGTTCTCTTTCCGTTTTATGAGATCTTTTTACCCTTGTGGACTACAGAGTAAAGTCAACCAGGAAAATGTGCAGAATATTTACTGCCTTATTTTCACTTACAAGTGATCTCAAACATATATACACACCATTTTCTCATTTATTAGATCTTTTTTCCCCAATAGCATAGCTTAGCAGTTTCTACTTGGTTGCTGCAGTACTTAGGAATGAATGGAAGATGTCCTTTATGTCAGAATGCCTATATGTGCACACAGGAAGAAAAGTAAGTAAGAGACTGCAGAGGTGAAAGGAGAGAATGAATGGAAAAAGAAAAAGTAGTCCAGAAAAAGAAGAAAATACATGTGTGTGTGTGGTAAAGATCATTTTGTCTGTATGGCATTTGCAGATGCTCTGCTTCACCTCATGGAAGTGATGTGAGGAATTCAGGAATGAATGAATGGCCAGAATGTTCTGGCATGTATGTTGTGATGCTTAGCAGTTGAGTTAGATCCTCTGAGCTTGGGAATGAGTGGGTTCCATCTCCAGCAGTAGTCCTGCAAAATCTATTTTGAGAAACTGGAAAGCGCTTTAAAAAAAGTTTTCGGGCTTTCTGTAATAAAAAAGGTTGCATGCTGTATGCAAGTTGACAAAGGTGCAGTGATTTGAAAATAAATTAATGGATTAAAATGTAACAGGAATTCACTCACAGGTAAAAAAGTCTTTTCTTGGATAATTTAACTTTCAAAATACCAGTAAGCTGTTTAGTCCAAATATTTTTCAGGTTGTGGGGTTCTAAAGGTATCATGACTAACCAAGCTCTCTCTTATCCAGTAAGTACCACAGTGTTTCAGCAGTAGGTTGAAAAGGCAGGTTGCTTAAAACTGACATTCCAGGGTTTTTTTGGCCAAGTAGTTGGGAGTGAAGTGATACTGTGTACTTTGGAACACTTCAGATATTTTTGAGGTGAAATCTGCCACAGAAGATGATACTCCAATATATTGAAATAGTTGGAAAATGAGATATTGTTATTCTGTTCTGTTTCCTGACTGCAGGGGTTAAATGTGTTTGGAGTCATTGGAAGTGACATTGTTCAATTCCCACTGTTATTCAAAATTGTAATAGCAGGGCTGCTGTGCCAGATGCCACCTCCATTAAGAGGGAGTAGCTTGTATTTAGAGCAGATATTGGAGAGGCTGGGCAAAGGAGTAAATGTGAAAGCCTGTGTGCATTGGTGGACATTGAAGAGAATACGATCTCAAGCTAGTGCACTGTGTCCAGGGCTGGTATGTTGTCCAGAGAGTGCTCAGTCAGAATGGCAAAAACTTTGGCTACTGGCAAACTCCAACATTTGCCAATGTGTAAGCATCATGTATAGGCATGAGTATGTACATTCACCTCCACAGGAGGCTTGAGCAGTAGTTCTCAATCTTTCAAACACAATGACCTTCACTGTGAGAGTAAAGCACTTCTGAAGTTGATGGCCTGAGAACTGAAGGCAGATGAGGTGAGATTTTAGCTGTTATGCAGTGAGCTTCAGTTTAATCACTTTCGAGAATATCCAGGAAGGGGATTCCTTATTGTTGTTACTGTTCTTAGCTGGGCTACATATGTCACTTTAGGTTAAATGAGTTCACCAGATCTCTGAAAGGTTCTGAAATAGGGAGAAGTGCTGCCTCTTGACTTTCATCTAAAGAGGAATGCCACTTTGAATTACAAACGCACGAGAGGTGGGTGTGTTTTGTAACTAGTGGTGAAGTCTGGTGGGCTGCTGACTTCAATATAACTTGTAGTACTTTTCATCTGTTGCAAAAATGCTGCTACTTTAATAGATGATGTTAAAACTCCATTCTTCAGGGGTTCTATAATTTTGTATTCTATCTAGTGGCGTAGACTGTACCAGCTGAAGCTGGAATTTTAAACCGCATGTTATTTGAGCGATATTTTATAAACTGAAAGGAAAGCAGGTCTTGTAAAGGGATTTCTGAGCAGTGTGTTTCATAGTGACTCTCTAGATGTATTAATTAAAGAATCTGTTCCTGTCTTCAGGAGTTATTTTTAAGTATGGATTCTTTTTTATAGTGAGTATATAGCACTGCAATTGTCTTGTCTGTCCTGATGATTCCTGTGCGCTGTTACAGAGCCACCCTGTGAGAATGGAGGGAAAAATGTGATTTAACAGTAGGAGGATGGGAGCCTAACTTCTGTGCATGTGGGAATGTTGTAATCTTACTGAGTAGAAGGAAGATGAATTATTGCAGGAAGTCACTAACAGTATTTCTGCCTTCCCCCCATTGTTTAGGTTAGCCAACTCCCTTGTAGTCTGAATCAGAATAAAATACTCTGAGCCATGATGCAACAAAATATTTAAGTATGAAACCTTATGGAAGAAGTTTTGTGTGATTGTAATGTCAATGTCTATGGTTACAATTTATTTAAGAAGAATCAAGTAGACTCATAGGAGTGAAGAGTGAAAGGGGAATTTTATATTAAAAACTGTATTACCTGTTCCTCGGTCATTAACAAGTTGGAAATAAGAGGTCTTGAGGGGTGTCCAACAGGTGGGAAATCCTCTCCGTTCCCTTGAAACAAAACAATATAAGGCATTGACTGCAGCCAGCCATGAGCCACCACATCACAGGATGATCAGCTCTGTCTAATAGGGATAGGACAAGAGCTGTGATAATATGGGTGAGTTTGCTCTCAAAGACAAATACAGGAGACTATGCACTGTCAATACCAAAACATCTTAAATATGTCTATTGGCAAAACATCAAACCCTGGTAAGGCAAATCTTACATTAGTAATAATTTCTCTTTTGCATTTGGGGAAGAAGCAGAAGTATCATACAGTGATGAGATTCCCTTCTCCATACTCAGCCTCTAGAGATAGAATTTTAAAAATTGAGGCATAAAGATTTCCATTTCAGAGTTTTAAGGGACATGGCCAAAGCACTCTTGAGGTTGTTGATGTTGATAACTTTTTTCCAGAACGTCAGGGAAGTTTCAGAAGACTGGTTGAAAGACAATGCCCTGCCAATATTTTAAAAGGTTGAACAAGATGACTCAAATAATTATAAGCCTGTCAGCCTGGTATTTGCCTTGGCCAAAATAATGGCATGGCTGACATGAATTTAGATCAATAAAGGTTTAAAGAATGATAATATAGTTGCTTGCAGTGAGTATGTGGCTATGGAAAATATATCTTGTCAAACTAGTGTGATACATATTTTTTATGAGATGAAAGTTTGATAAATGTGTCAATGTCAAATGCAGATGTAACATACTTAGATTTTTGAAATGCCGATGTAATACACTTGGATTTCTGTCAGGCAGTTGGCTAGACAGTGTATGACATTCTGATCAGGAAATTATAAAGATACAAAATGACAATAACAAATAAATATAAAAATGAAAAAAACATTAAAAATTACAAACTGGCTGTGTGAAGTCCTAGAAATATCACTGTAAATTGAAGTCTTTATCAAATCTGTGTGTTTCTAGTGGATTCACTAGTATTAAAAAATAATCTGGACTGTTTGTCTACTTTGGGAGGGCAGACGCTAGGCAGGTGTCATGGCTTAAGCCCAGCTGGCAACTCGGCCCCACACAGCTGCTCACTCGCTCCCCTGCAGTGGGATGGGGAGACAATTGGAAGGGTAAAAGTAAGAAAACTCGTGGCTTGAGATAAAACCACTTTAATAGGTAAAGCAAAAACTGGGCGCACAAGCAAAGCAAAACAAGGGATTCCTTGCCCACTCCCCATGGGCAGGCGGGTGCTCAGCCATCTCCAGCACAGCCGGGCTCCATCACGCGTGACGGTGACTTGGGAAGACAAACGCCATCACTGCGAACGTCCCCCCTTCCTCCTCCTCCCCCAGCTGTATGTGCTGAGCATGAGCCATGCGGTGGGGGATACCCCTGGGGTCAGCTGGGGTCAGCTGTCCCGGCTGTGTCCCCTCCCGAGTCCTTGTGCACCCCCAGCCTGCTCGCTGGGGGGTGGGGGGAGAGGCAGAAAAGGCCTTGGCTCTGTGTAAGCCCTGCTCAGTGGTAACAAAAACATCCCTCTGTTATCAACACTGTGTTCAGCACAGATCCAAACCGCAACCCCATACTAGATACTGTGAAGAAAATTAACTCTATCCCAGCTGAAACCAGCACAGTGGGTCAGCTTTGCCAAGTGCAGGGTCATACATACTGTGAGCAAGAATGCAGGTCATAGTAACAGGAGGAGAGATGCACCTCAGGCAGTTGCATCTTTGAAAGATGTGAGGGCTGAGGTAGACATCATCTGAGTTTGGTTTGTGGTGTTACAGTGTTGTCCTAAAGGGTTAATTCTATTCTCAAGTGTCTGAACATCAAGGTGAGTGATTGTCAGGAACGTGTGCTGGGCATTAATCTCTGCTGTTTTTATCTTGTGTCCAGTATGGGATTGATTTGAACAATTTGAAACAACTTTATAAACCTATGAAGAAGATTAAAACATTGGAGAAAACCCAAAACCTTAGGCTGAAATATGGAAAGAATGTAATCTAGCCTCAGAAAGATGAGGACTATCTTGCTTTCTATTGATAAGTAATTAAAGGAGGAATAGGTATGATAGGTTTACAACATGAGTGAATGAGATGATGAAGATAGAGAAGGGAGAGCTCATATATACAACAAGAGTAATCAAAATCATGGGAAGTTGTTCTGGGGTGCTTAAAGGTTTGGGGATTTTTTTTTTTAATAGCTGAAAATATTTAAATCAAAATATCCAGTATAAGAACAGTGTCTCTTCTAGATGACAGATGTTTTCTTCACAGTCGAAAACCAACAGACCTGCAACTGTCTCCTCTTCATTCGATGTCGTGGTAGATTTTAAATTAACATTTCAGCAAGACCCATAATGGTTCATGTGCAAAGCAAATCAGCTCTTGTGTCCTTCCTTTGGCAAAGTAGGATATCTTATCATGAAAGAAGTGAGTTTTGCTTTTAGAGAAGAAAAAAAAAAAAAAGATAATGTCATCCCCTTGTTGCTTATTCCATTCCAGACTACTCTTCTTTTGGGAACAGCATTGGTTCAGTCTGACATAATGCTGTGGAGCCTAGTAGCATGAAAACAGAATGGGCACGTGTCATGGTTTAAGCCCAGAAGGCAACTGAGCACCACACTCCTTTCACCCTCAGGGATGAGGAGGAGAAAACAAAACAAAAGGCTCTGGAATTGAGATAAGGACAGGAAGGGATAACTCACCCCTTAATGCCAGGAGCAAAAGATGGATTTGTTAGGGGAAGAAAAAGAACATCAATTTAATTTGAACACCACCACTTAATTTACCAGTCAGACAGAGTAGGACAGTGAGAAATACAACTACATCTTAAAAACACCTTCCCCCCACTCCTCCCTTCTTCCCAGGCTCAAGTTTGCTCCCAATTTTCTCTGCCAGCTCCCCGCCACAAGAGGGGCAGGGGATGGGGGTTGTGGTCAGTTCATCACCCCTTGTCTCTGCCGCTGCTTCCTCCTCAGGGGAGGACTCCTCACACTCTTCCCCTGCTCCAGTGTGGGGCCCTCCCACAGGAGACAGAGGCCACCATTGCTAATTGGCTCAGCCTTGGCCAGAGGGAGGTCTGACTTGGAGCCTGAGGAGCTTCGAGAAGCTTCTCACAGGAGCCACCTCTGCAGCCCCCTGCCCTGCTACCAAAACCCCCACCACACAAACCCAGCACAGCATGGTGGAATTAGGCTGCTAGATAGGGTTGTTGTGAGTCACATAAGCTGCTCCTAACTAGAAGTTTGTATAAAGCTTATTCTGAAATATTGGTGTTCTGCTATTAGCTTCCTCTATTTTGAGGAATAAATAATTTTGTTTCCAGGAGGATTGGTGCTTATTTTTACATGTTCCTACTGCTTTTGTTAGGTCAAGACTTGTGGTCTGTCTTTTTATGGGTACTCATCCCTTTTTCCTGACTATCAGAATGAAACTGTAAAATATAATTTGTCTGAGTGAAAAGATGACAACACTGTCTCCCTCTCTAAACTGATCTAACTTCTTGCTTTTTGGGTTGCTGCTATACATTGAGCAGATATTTCTGGTGAATTGTCCACAGTGATTGTAGATCCCCTGAGAGGTTCCAACTAATTCAGAATCTATCTGTATATGTGAACAGTCTAAATGATTCTTTTTGGTATCCAGAAAGATTTATTATGCTGTACCTGACCACAGTAAATTTATCTGTCTCAGTCTTGCCCATTTATCAAGTTTTATTAGCTGCTTCTGGAGTTTTGATTCATTCACAACCCCTTAATTTCAAAAACTCTAAATGAGTTCGTGTTGCAGGACCTCCACTATCCATCCTGTTTCCTTTGTAGGCAATTTTCAATAATGTGTGTGATTGCCTTTAACACAGATGGAGCCAGGGATTCCACTAAATTGAAGATAGGATCCCTCCTCAAAAAACAAACAAGGATTGCCACATTGTAAATTACATGTATTTGCAGTCAGTATGTAAGTGGATATGAGCGATGAAAGCTTTTCAAAATTTATTCTATGAAAGCTGTTTTTCTTTTTTATTCTGGAAGGTATAGCTTTATCTGTGGCAATATTTAGAAGTAAAAGAGAGAAATAATTATTGGGCATAAATCTCTTGCAGTCAAATGCAATCTATGTTTAACTGTAGAGGGAGACCAGAATAAGACTCTGGTGAGCCATAGTTTACAAATGAAGGTATTTACTGAAGGTTCATGCCAATCTGGCACCGTTGTGCAATACTGCTATAATAGGATTATTCACTTAACTTTAAGAAAATGTAAAAATGTGAATATTATTTGGACTTAAACTAAGCTTAAATTTGTAAGAACTTTTTGCCCTGTGAGTTTTGTTAGGGTCTCATACAGAAGAAAAATATTTACTAGTCCTTTTTGCCAAAAAGCCTTATTTGAATTTGGCTGTCATAACCACAGTTCTTCAGAAACTGGGCTTCATGTTTCTCAGACTGTTTGTGGGGTTTTATCCCCGTTAGTTCCTTATGTTGTAGTGGCAATCTCCTGACTTGTGGGAGCGGGCTCACTGCAGTAAGTGCGTTCTCAGTTTGTTATGATTTCAAGGCTATAGTCTGTTTGTACTGTAACTGGTTAAAGCCAGTTCTACAGCTACACCTCATCTGCTGTCTTCTTAATCAATGAAGTATTTGCTGCTGAGGACAGACCTCCTTTTCAGCCTATGGAGGGATCAAAAAATTGCTAGTGAGTACTTAGTGCTTCTGTGGCAACTACAGATGATTGGTGTTGGATTCCCAGTAATGGATTACTGAGCAGAGAGTGTTATTGCATGAGATTTTGGGGAGAAAAGGTTGTTTGCTTTTGTTCTCATGTAGGCATTGGTTGCAAGATACACAGACAGATTCTGTGGATAAATTAGTATGCATTTAGTTGGTCTTGTGCAACTACTCATTTCACAATTAGACTTGAATGGTATTGTAGTGGTTATATTGTCTACTTCATTCTTTCAAACTGCAAAAATGCTGTCGTGTTTAGCGATGGGTCATAAGAAAAATTGTCCCACAATGTGACTTAAATGACCAGTCAGTGTGTCCTTTGGCTTGAGGTGCAACACATATCTCAGCTTACTCTGCTCCTGCAGTATTTAGTCCCCTGGCAAGACTGGGAGCCTTTGAAGTTGAGCAGGCTGACGTGTTACCTGAGAAAACAAGAGAGGAAAAGGTCATTTGAACCTGATGTGTTAGTACTGCTGTGGGTGAACCATGCCTGAAAGATAGTGAAGACTGAAAGAAAGGAGTGGATATTGTGTGAAGAGATGGTGCATAATAGAAACATTTTGTAATGAGGCAGCTGCTAGGTCAAAATGAACTGAAACAAATGTGTGGTTTTAAAGAACAACCCAGCCGAGATGAACGGTTCTCCTGAATGTGACCAGCTGCAGTTTGTTTTCCAGTCCTGGAAAGAGCAGATGTGGTCTGACCTCACTCCAGTGAAGCAATAACAAGGGTCTGTGACTTTTTATTCTGTCTACTTCTGTCCTACAGTTGTTTTCTTGAGCTAACGGATGGTTTTCTGACAGAATATGCTCTGGCTATAGTCTTATTCAAAACAGTTCAAGTCAGAACTTTGAAGGCTTTATGACTACCTGGTTAAGCAGTCAGGAGCACAAGTAGTGTTCTCCTCTATCCTTCCAGTTGCCGGGAACTGAGGGGAAAGAGGAAATGAGGGAAGAAACTTAGGTCAATGTGTGACTCTGAGCCTGGTGTCACTGGCAGAATTTTGGGTTTTTTGGTCATGGATCGGTCTACATGACACCAGGCCTGCTGGCAACAGATGGGGTACACCTGTCTCAAAGGGGGAAAGGATCTTTGACAGGAGTTAGCAGGGGTCACTGAAAGAGCTTTAAACTAGATTTGAAGGGGGAAAGGGATAAAACTAGGCTCATTAAAGATAAGCCTGGGGGTGGCATGTCAATGGCCAGTAGGGATGGTGTGCTAGCAAGGTCCTTCAGTCTGCTGTCTCAGTGGAGGTAGGGGATGGAGATCTATGTGGCAGCAAAAATGCGAGGGTTATTGATGTTTTAGAAACCATGGAAGTTCTTAAGAATGGTCACATAGGAATTATCCAAAAAGGTGGAGGGTTCAGTAGTCCAACTGAAGTGCATCTACACCAATGCACGCAGCATGGGGCAACAAAGAGGAGGAGCTGGAGGCCATTGTGCAGCAGGAAAACCGTGATATAGTTGTCATCATGGAAACATGGTGTGATGACTCACAGAACTGGAGTGCTGCGATGGATGGCTATAAACTCTTCAGAAGGGATAGGCAAGGAAGGAGAGGTGGTGGGGTAGCCCTGTATGTTAGGGAGTGTTTTGACTGTCTAAAGCTTAATGATAGTGATGATAGGGTTGAGTGCTTATGGGTAAGAATTGGGGGGAAGTCCAAGGAGGCAGGTATCATGGTGGGAGTCTGTTATAGACCACGCAACCAGGATGAAGAAGCAGATGAAATATTCTATAAGCAGCTGGGAGAAGTCTCACAACCGCTAGCCCTTGTTCTTGTGGGGGACTTCAAATTACCAGATGCCTGCTGGAAATACAGCAGAGAGGAAACGGTCTAGGAGGTTCCTGGAGTGTGTGGAACAGAACTTCCTGACAGCTGGTGAACCAACTAGGGAAGGTGCCCTGCTGGACCTGTTGTTTGTGAACAGATAAAGACTTGTGGGTGATGTGGTGGTTGCAGGTTGTCTTGGGCATAGTGTTTTTGATGGTTGAAGAAGTAAGGAAGGGAGTCAGCAGAACTGCTGTCCTGGACTTCTGGTGGGCAGACTTTGGCCTGTTTAGGAGGAGCCTGGTTAACAGAGTCCCTTGGCAGTCCTGAAGGGCAAATGAGTCCAGGAAGTCTGCACATACTTCAAGAAGGAAATCTTAAAGGCACAGGAGTGGATTGTCCCCATGTGCCAAAAGATGAGCTGGTGGGGAAGACCACCAGCTTGGTTGAACAGAAAGCTTTGGCTGGAACTCAGCAAAAAAACTAGAGTTTATGACCTTTGGAAGAAAGGACAGGCAACTCAGGAAGACTGCAAGGGTATCATGAGGTGTGCAGGGAGAAAATTAGAAGAGGCAGAGCTACTGCCATAAAAGACAATAAAAAACATTTCTATAAATACATTGGCAACAAAAGGAGGGCTAAGGACACTTTCCATCCTTTACTGGATGCGGGGGGAAACATAGTGACAAAGGATGAGGAAAAGGCTGAGGTACTTAGTGCCCTCTTTTCCTCAGTTTTTAATAGTAAGATCAGTTGTTCTCTGGGTACCCAGCCCTCTGAGCTGGAAGACAGGGGAGAGGAGCAGAATGAAGCCCCCATAACCCAAGGGGAAATGGTTAGTGACCTGCTATACTACTTAGACACACACAAGTCTATGGGGCCAGATGGGATCCACCCAAGGGTACTGAGGAAGGTGGCAAAAGTGCTCACCAAGCCACTTTGAATCATTTATCAGCAGTCCTGGCTAACTGGGGAGGTCCCAGATGACTGGAAGTTAGACTTTAGTAAAGCCTTTGACATTGTTTCCCACAGCATTCTCCTGCGGACACTGGCTGCTCATGGCTTGGACGGGTACGCTCCTCACTGGGGGAAAAACTGGCTGGCTGGCCAGCCAGTGGTGAATGGAGTTAAACCCAGTTGGCAGCCAGTCACACGTGGTGTTCCCCAGAGCTCAGTACTGGGGCCAGTTCTGTCCAATGTCTTTATCAGTGTCTGGGCGAGGGGACCGAGCGGACCCTCAGTAAGTCTGCGGATGACACCAAGTTGGGCAGGATGTTGATGTGCTGGAGGTGGGAAGGCTCCACAGAGGGTCTGCACAGGCCGGAGTGACGGGCCCAGGCCAACTGTATGAGGTTCAACCAGGCTGAGTGCCGGGTCCTGCACCGGGGTCACAACCACCCCACACGACGCTGCAGGCTCGGGGCAGAGCAGCTGGAAAGCTGCCTGGAGGAAAAGGGCCTGGGGGTGCTGGTCGACAGCGGGCTGAGTATGAGCCAGCAGTGTGCCCAGGTGGCCAAGAAAGCCAGTGGCATCCTGCCTTGTGTCAGAAATAGCGTGGCGAGCAGGGATAGGGAAGGGATCTTACCCCTGTACTCGGCCCTGGTGAGGCTGCACCTTGATTACTGGGTTCAGTTTTGGGCCCCTCACTACAAAAAGGCCATTGAATGACTCGAGCGTGTCCAGAGAAGGGCAATGAAGCTGGTGCAGGGTCTGGAGCACAGGTCTGATGGGGAGCGGCTGAGGGAACTGGGGGTGTTCAGTCTGGAGAAGAGAAGGCTGAGGGGAGACCTCATCGCCCTTTACAACTGCCTGACAGGAGGGTGTAGCGAGGTGGGTGTCGGTCTCTTCTCTCAAGTAACAAGCAATAGGACAAGAGGAAACGGCCTCCAGTTGCACCATGGGAGATTTAGATTGGATATTAGGAAAAATTTCTTCACCAAAAGGGTTGTCGAGCACTGGAACAGGCTGCCCAGGGAAGTGCTTGAGTCACCACCCCTGGAGGTATTTAAAAGACATGTAGACATGGTGCTTAGGGACGTGGTTTAGTGGTCGACTTGGCAGTGCAACATTAATGGTTGGACTCAATCATCTTAAAGGTCTTTTCCAACCTAAATGATTCTGTGATTCGATAATTCAGCTTTTTAATAAAAATGCCTTTTTATCAGCTGTGTAGTGTCACTTCAGACATTTTTTTTTTTCTTAATTCTCCCTTTGTGACTAGCATTAAGGCTCAGTATCTATGTGAGTCCTTACAAGTGGTATCCTTATTTATCCAGAAGATCTTTTCTATTCATTTTTGCATTGGAGTCTTAGCAAGTTTATATTTTATTTATTTTCAGCAAGCTTGCTGCAGGGAGCTGTACTGTTACTAAGTGCTGCAGAAACAGAGAATCCAACATTGAAGAGCAGAGTTACATGACACCCTAAAGGCATAAGGACCATTTATTTGGAGAGGTAAAGGAGCGAACAGTCAGCAAAATTCATGGCTTGATGTTTTTATACAAGGCTAACCCTTACAGAAGCTGCATGCCTGCAGCTCTGCTGGAAAGTAAATGAACCAAGAAAATTCTGTCCTCAAGTTGAGGTAGTTGGTGTATGAAAAATGTTGGGTTTTTTTTTTTTCCTCTGATGTTTATTTTGTCATATTTTAGGAGTTCTTAATGTGCTAGTGGCTTTTCTGACTACAAATTAAGCTGATAAAATTTTTTATTTTTATGTGCATATATGTGGGAGAGGGAGAGACAGTGAGGGTAGTGCTGGAAATCAGGCAAAGATTTGCATTCTTGAACAGTTGATAGTTATATTAAATAATATTTTCCAAAGGCATTGGGTCCGATGAGGGATACTTCAGATGATATTACACAGTAGTGGTTCTGCATTTCCAGTAACCTGCTCATTTATTTCAAAGGACGTAAAGCATTTTGGAGATTAAGTAGCTGTTTTATTCTCTTCAGTGACAGAGTATTTTTGTACTGCCAGTTTATGCAAGCAGCAGTGCTCACTGAGGTCAACGGGGCTAGCAGTGAAATGGAAGGTCAGTCCAATTGTGCATGAGCTTCCTTGAGCATTTAGTAATTTCTCTGAAAATTAGTCTTCCTACATCCTGCTGCTGGGTGTTGAAGAACAGAATTCTATCCTAAATTTGGATTTATTGCTGGAAGAAATATTATTGCTGCACTTTAAAATAAGAGTAGTATTCCTTAATGACGTAATTGATAATATTCTTTTGATAATACTGCCAGGTATTTTCGATGCGAATTTTAATGAAGGATAGTGTAGGTGAAAAGCATGTAAAAGAAGAAAATACTGTAAGGAGGTTCCAAAAAACCCACATGCTAGAAAAAGAAGGGTTATAGAGAGTCAACAAAGTCAGACCTCACATCGGTGGGGCCCGTTCTTTCTGGGCAGCATGGTTGGACAGGGATAATCAAGTGATGGCTTCTGTCTTGGAAGTAGTATGGCCCCAGCCATGGCCACGCTACCAGCACCTACCTCCTTTAAGAGGGTCTTTTAGGGACAGTGTCTGCCTGTTCACAGTACTCAGAATACCCAGCCAGTCAATTTTTTGAGGGTATGAACTTCATAAGAAGTGCTGGTTTTCCTTTTAGGTCTACAAAAATGCAAGGCTTTGTGCTCTTGTGTAATCTTGCAGGCTGTGTATGCTGAGTTCTCCACATTAATTTTTTTTATGTAAAGAATTGTAGTGAGATTGCTTGCAATAATACCACAGTTAGGGGAGAGCCGAGTTCCCTCAGAGAGTTGATATGATTGCTCTGTGATTCTCTCCACCTTCACTGAATATTCTAGAAAATATTCCAAATGAATTAAAAATGATGAACTGTTTTACCATAAGGAAAGAGATGTGAAGCCCAGATTCTGCTGGAAAACTTAAAACTGCAGTTATATCTCCACAAAAAGACCTTGGAAATAGTTGTTTAAATAGAATTTGAGGTTTTGTTGCCAAATAATACTTGCTGTCATGACTTTTATTCTAAGCCTTTGAAATGTTGGACAGTGGTATGTACTTTGACAGAATGTTTGCCTGCAATCATTGTTTAGTAGAAACATTCATTTCACTATGTTCACAGTACTAGAAATTGGGACATTCAGGTAGGTAATGATGACAATTAATGCTGTAATGAACATTTTTCTTTTTGCCTTTTTTATGTAAAATAGCATAGGAAGAAAAGACAGATGCCAGGGGTTTTTTTTGGCATGCTACAAACTACAATTCTTGACCTGAAAATATCAGAATAATCTGATGATAAGGATGTGAGTGTTGATGATACAGTCCAATCAGTGTATAAAGAGGTTTTGAAACTTTTTGTTTCTGTGGTCTTGGTTTCTTTCATTTCTTCTATCAAACCCAAATAAGGTATTCATCTTAGTGCCTCTCATATAATTTAGAGAGAGGCACTGAAACTGTAAGGAGCTGGGAATTGTGGATGAAACAATCTAAATTAAAATAATTTTGAGAAAAATTATGAAGAAGATCCCTTGGATAAAACTGTGGATCTGCTGAAGACCCTGTTGCTCTAGTTTGTATTTGGATGTGGATAGAGATGTCTGTAATGTTAGTGAGGATTTTCACCTTGTGGGATTTGCACAGCACAGGCATAGGCTTGGGAGTATGCACACACGTTAACATCAGGGCTGATGTGACTGATGATTTGTTTATCAGTCAGAGGGATATTTGAGTCTTAATTTTCGCAAAATAATGAAGACTGAATGGGGATCTTGTTATAGTAAACAAACTAGGATTGAATGACCATAACTTGGTTCATTTTAAAAATGATGAAAGAATAAAGAAAAATTGGTTTGTGGCTTAGGTCTTGATTACAAAAATGGAAAATCTTGACAGACTAGTGAGGCTGAGGGATATGAAAGTGACAGAGCTTGATTTTCCTGGAATGAAAGATGCTGATGCTTTCTGAATCCCCCAAGGAAGGAAGGGAACTGCCTGAAGAAGGATACAAGAACTAATTGGAAAATCTTCAGGCAATGGAGAAGAGCCAGCTGATCTTGCTGATTTGTAAAGATTTTTATCACACTTGTCTCTGCTACGTTCCTGTCATTCTACTAAAACCTAATCCCATTGGGTGTTCTTACAGGGATCTAAGTAACTTTTGTATTGTCCTGGAGTCATCTGATGACGAACTTTTTTTGTTGGTGGACATGGATCTTACTTTGTCTTGACATCTTAATCCATCCGTCCTCAATTTGAAGCAAACAGTACATACCTAAGTTTTTTAATATGACCACTTGCCTTGTGAGTAGACTTTATGGGTGCTCATGGGTTGCTGTGATGTAAACCTTTTGTGGAAATGCTGACTGCTTTAGCAATTAGCTTTGCTTTTCTTCCTTTTATTTTCATCCCCTGTGCCTGATTTCTTTAATGATAGATTTATGTGGTTGTGGTGCTTCCTACCTGATATTAAACTATTAGTTTTTTTTTTGGTATGCATTTTGGGGTTTTTTTGTGTGTGTTTGGGGGGGGAGGGGGGGTGTTGGGGTTTTTTTGGTTTGTTTTTGCTTTGAAATTACAGCTGTTTCCATCTCCTGCAAGCACCTGAGACCCAGTCTGCACCAGCTGAAGTGGAGAAGCGCAACTGCATCCTGTTAGCCACAAGAAAGCGTTCCTGGAAGTGTGGTGCTCAGTGAGTTGGTGGATAGCATAGCAGTTTCTCATGTGTGGTTGGTGTCATAGAAAGGCAATGTGTGCAGAGGCTTGTATATATGTCACTTAGGTCACAGAGGGTATAAAGGCAAGATCTTCGGGTTGGCCAGCTGGCGTTTTAGTGACTGTAAGACAAGTGGCAGGGCAGGATATTGAATGATGGAGACAGGACTCGGAAACGGTGGGTGAAGCAAGGGAAATGCTGCACGGGGAAAAAGCATTTGTGTCTTGTGCCCCAAGTGAGACAGGTTTGGGATTAGTTTCAGGCAGGGAGGGCATAGATCATAAGTCTGGAAGCTAGAGAAAGCTATAAAATCTTTCCTTTGAGAGTTTACTGCATCAATGTCTTAATGCTTCCTCTCTTTCTCCATGCTTGCAAAGGTCCACACGTGGCACGTTAGCTTTTGGTTACGTGTGTCTTGAGGAGGAATGTTTTCTTCCAGACCTTAGTACACAGGCTTCAGTTTAAATTCTGTTTTAATTTTCTTGCTGTTGTGGAAAGTAAAACTACATAAAAACTAAAAAGCCAATCACACAACAAAAAATCCACTTTAAGTAGAAGATTAGATTATTAGATTGGTTAAAAAATGGAAAATGTCTTGTGAGCTATAGGACGCTGGGCCTCTCACTTTTCAACTGATAGAGCCAACAGCTAGGAACAGATTTAATGTGCTGTTCTGGGTGAGGTTGTACTGGTTTGCTGCTAACATGTGTTGCATTAAACTGCACTTAGTCTTGTGCTCGCCAAGGAATGTGACTGGGTTAGCAAACTGCTTTCTTATCAATCAGGAGTCAAATGATCCGGAAGAGGAACACAGAGTTCCCAGTGAAGGATCACTGGAAGCAGGACAGCTTTGCTAATTAGATTCCTTCTTTTTTATTGTATTTTATTTTTTCACATCAGTAGAATTCTGCATACAAATGTATTTGGGCAGAGTGTGTCAAACAGTACAAATCATTGTTATGATACATTAATCAAGGGCATGGAAGAACAGCTCTGGGAGAGAAGATTCCCCTGTCTTACGTAAGCTTTGATCTGCAGTTTCTCGGTCACCTCATCTCCTTCCATGAGGACTTCTGATCCCAGAAGGAGTAAAATTTGCCATCTTCTGGCCCTGGCAGTTCCCTTATAGTGAAATGTGTCAAAAGACGTGAGACGCTATGGCTAAAGTCCTGGATAAAAGTACTTGTGTGCACACCCTTTTAATGTTTCCTTCCCTTGCCCTGCCCTGCCCGCCCCCCACCCCCCAGCTAAGCTATGCTTTCGTGCAGTTGAAAGGTTAGAAATGGTAGTGACTAGAATCTCAATGCAACTTAAACATCGTATCTTCATTCATCCTTGGAAATCTATTTTGTATGTCATGCTCTTATCCCTGAGAAGTGATGGAAGCCTCTATATCCTTGAATATTTTGGGGGATAATTGCACTGTAGGGAATTAACGTGCACTTGTAGTCAGTGACCCAAAAATAAATGGCATTGAGGTCCTTTTGTTGTTCTAGCTAAGCACCCTGATGTTCAAATGCTTGTGAATTTTCATTCTGCAATCCCCCTTGTGAGTCCAGCTCCCTGTGCCTCTGCCTTGCAACCCCCCGTACTGTCCCTTCCCCTCTGCTGCAGCACTAGGCTGACTGCCTGCAGTTCTGACTTGATCTTCTTCCTGATGGGTGCACAACAGATCCTCAGTCAGAGCCCTGGGAGTACAGAAAGAGAGTAGCCTTGTGGTCAAGGTACTAGACTGAAACTTGGATTTTTATACACTCTGACAGACTTGTTTTGTTATAGTGCTTGGAAGTCCCTTAGGGAATGGTTGACAAAAGGTGTGTTGTCTCTTAATTACCTTTTGAAATCAATGGGAGATTGTATGTCTAAATATCCATATGAGTTTTATCCTGTATATGTTTGTTTACTGTCTACAAAGGAGAGAACAGTACTTTCCTACCTCATAGAACTGTGAGGGAGCAAAAGGAGGGGTAGCTGTTCTTCAGAAAGATCTCTATCCTGGATATAGGAGGGAGGTGCTCTGTTTTTATCCTCATGTCTCCTGAACCTTCTTCCCCGATAACATCTCCTTGAGTAGATAATTTTCTCTTCCTAATATGTGCACACATATTTATGTATGCACACATTTTCTTATACACACACATATATATAGGAATGTATATATAATATATATTAAACATTATTTTTATACTTCATATAGTAGTTTTAATCTATAAAAATATTTTAATCTTAAGTGAAATACTTTCTTTATTTTGTGTAATCCACTGCTTTTACATTCAATCAATTAATTTTTTGTTAGGGGTGGGCCATAAACATCTGCAGGCTGTAGAAAGATGTTGGTGTTCTGCCCAGAGTTAGCGTTTGCTGCGCTAAGGTCGTTCCTCACCATCCATGCAGCTTATGTCCTGACTATTTATGATTAATAAAATGCTGGTCCCTTGGCTGCTTCTTATCACATGTGTTAAATCTGGATGGATGGATGGATGGATCTGAACTGCCAGCCATTGCTAGGTAGAAAACAGCTTGCTAACATACAATTTAAGGGAAGAAACAAACAATTTATGTACGGTTGAAAGGGCACAGGTAATAAAGTAAATAAGTTCTGAATAAAATGGTCCCTAAACATTCTTCTCCTGCCTCACAGACATTTGTGAAGTGCTTTGAGATCATTTATACAGACATCACAATATCCTTGTACAACTCTTCTCAAATTTTCCTCCAAACAGAAGAAATTTTAATATGAATTATTTCTGTGTAGGGGGTCGTGTTTCTTAGGCTCATGTAATGCTTCTCTCACTAGCAGTCACTCTGATTTGTCTTTAAGATTAGTAAATTTTTTTCAATTAAAACAGAATGTAAAAATATTGCCCAATTAGAAAGCATTATTGTGTGGTTATAAGTACCCTGGAATGTACTTATCCACTGGGAGCATGCAGATGTCTGCTGGAATTTAATTTCTCTGCAGCACGTTGGGGGTGGGGACAGAAGAGAAGTAGCCAGAAAATGATGGTTGCTGCAGTAAATACCAGGCTTCTCCCAGTGACCTGCACTGACTGCAGAGCTTATTACATCTAACGTAAGCATAAAACATCTGTTTGGCAATGCTGTTCTCTGGCTGCTCTGTATTTGTACAGCAAGTTATGTGTTCCTGGCTGATTGTTGCCTGTTGTGGGGAGTCATGAAGAAAAGGGGGTGTCGCATTTAAAGCTTATTGTAAGAAAGATGTTATGAAATACCTGCAAGGCAGCACTGCCCATTAAGCAGTAGCAATCTTGCTTCGCCTCTGTGGTGTGGTCCCTTCCGAGCTCCAGAGCCATAGGTGTGCAGGCCAGCAGGAATCTTGCGGGTGGATGGTGTAGCCTGTAGCAGGCAGCACGGATGGTGAATAAGGCTGTTGTTTCAGACAGCTAACTTTAGAGTCCCCCAAGGGCGTGTTTTATTTGAGGGTTCCTACAAAGTCAGTCTGTGTTGTCAGGTGGTGATGCCCTGCAATAAGGCAGAGGTGGTGAACCTTGCGCTCTCAATCTATCGCATTCTTCCTTGGAGCACAGTGCTGCTGCTGGTACGTGGCGTGCGCTGTCCTTGATCCGGGCCATCGAAGGTGAATCCAGGGCACTGCCTTCAGCAGCTTGTGATCTTGCTTGATTTCAGTCATTGTTAACAAAGCTGACACTTCCACTGAGGTGGCTCTTGCCCGACTGAAAGTGTTGCAGCAGCACTAGTTGCGTGTGCTTTGCAGTAGCTCTTACCCCACCGGGCTACAGAGCTGCGGTGAGTGCATCTGCACAGCGTGTTGGCCCTTGTGGGGGCAACTCCCCAGAACCGGTGAGTCTGTATAACCCAGCAGTTCCTGGTCTGGTTGTACCCAGTGTGGTTTGATTGACTCCCTTACAACCCAACAAGCTGCCTGGCGGGTGACTCTGAAGGGTGGTCAGGTAACAGCTACATGAATAAAGTACAGAGCTGTTTGAGGTCACCAGTGTTCTTATATCTAGTTTGCAAGCTCTGTAGGCTGTTAGATACAGGAAGAAAATGTTTCTTTGTCAAGGGATGTTTTACATTCGAAACAACACCTTGTTTGGGTGGTTTGTGGGGTTTTTTTGTGGTTGATTTTTTTAATGTAGTGTTTCTGAAGGGGATCCTGGCAATAAATATGAGCCACCAGCCTGAGGAGTTCTTTTGTACGGATGCTTTTGAGTCTGTGCCTGTGGTAGCATATTTCCTAGGGAAGTATCTGAGATAGGATTATTCACACCTCAGATAAAATGTATTTATTTTATTAGCAGCAGTTTCAGTATCTCCAATTTTCAGCACTTGGTGAAGATGCAGAATTTGCTTTCTTGCTAGAAAGCCTTCACGTGTGTTTCCATGTGTGGATCTTGTTTCCATGGCATCAACCTTTAAGCTTGAGAAGTATTGGTGGGAGCATTAGCCAGTGAATAGGTGTTAGGAACCAGCCCTGCTCCGTGTAGGGCTCTGACTTGCAGTGAGGATAATAATATGGGATATGGGGATGATTTATGCATTTTATCAGTCAGGGCTTAAGGCTTTGCCTGTCTGTAATATTGTGGAAAAGAAGACTTGGTGCAGTCCTGCTAGTGCTCTTGCAAAGGCATTGCTTTTCCTGCTGCTTTGTCTTGATTTTTCTGAAGAGGAGGCCATGCTGGAGTGTGCTGACTTGAATTCTTTTTCTTGCCCTGTTTACCCAAATGCTGTAATGTCTTGGCTAAACACCTCTATCCACACAAAAAGAGTGTGTTTTGTCTTACTTGCCGTTGTTGTGTTAGGATGGCATTGACTAAATGTTTTCATGTCACAGCTGTGGAGTGGGTACATCCTGAGTAGTAGCGATTGCAGTGTTTATTTGTAACACAATTGCTCGGGCTAGTCTGTGTGTCAGTCCTGGGTATCTTTTCCAGTAACTGCTCAAGCACAGTGAGCTGAGTACAAGGACTGTTTTGTTAACTTCTATGGTTTTATGTTATGTAGACATTGAAGTGATTGTAGCAGTTTCTCTGGCCATAAAAACTATAAAGTTATGCATGCACAAAACCATATAAAATTTTGATGGTATGGACTTACATTTTTTTTAATATATTTGAGCATATACTTCTGCTTTATATTTTATCATTCCAAATATACATTTAAGACGTAGAATAACGTGCTTATTAATTTTCTCCAGCTCAGTAGTACGTGTAATGGCCAAGTAGGTGCAAGACAATGAACCAGATACAGGATTTTGAGGGGATTACTTCTGTTTTAATTTAAAACTTGAGGGCACTCAGCAGAGCAACCTTGTGTAAGGTGATGTCTGTATTATGTCAGATGATTATGCCGGCAGTGACCTTGCAAAAGAATTCAATGGGAGAGAGAAGCCCTTGCAGTAGGGCAGTGGGCTGCTCTTGCTACTTGTGTTACCATTATTTGTGAAGAACGTATGAAAGCTTTAGGGTGTGATACTACGTGATATATGCTAAAGCAACTTAAACATCTGACATGTTCACAGCAGCTGCAAAGAAGAAAGAAAAATACACTGACTATGAGTTTGCTTTGAAAAGAAATTCATAACGGCTTCCATCACTAATGAGGTTGGAAGAAAATGTTTGCATTGGTTTCTTTCTTTTTTTTTTTCTATAGCTTTTAAAAGTTAAACCAGCCTGCTGCTAATAGAAGAGTTGAGTTCTATGGTATTTTTTCTCCATTCTAGACAATTGACCATAGGGATCATATCACTTCAGGTTTATCACACTGAGCCTGTATACTTTGTGCAGGTCTTCAGGGCTCATCTGAAAAAACAGTATAGATAAGAGAAATGGAGATCTTCATCGCCTTTTTGATTCCCAGCTGCCTCTATACAGCCCTGATCTTGTGAAGGCTGCATTTCTCTATGCCTGTGAACAGTCTTATTGAATCCTGGGGATGTTGTCAAGGGTGTGATGTTTTTGCAGAATTGTGGCCAGTCTTGCTCCTAAGGATTGACATGTCACTGGTGACTGCATTTTGAAAAGAAAATGCTTGTTTATGAACAAAACAAACATACTCCCTTACCACTAAGCCCCTAAGTGAGACTACAAATAAAATGTTGTTTAAAAGTGAGAACACTTCAACCTTGAATTTGCATCCTACAAACTGTCATTGTTTGTTTCAGGTTAATTTTTAATTTCCTGTCATAATTGTGGTTGTCTTCCTACTGGTAAGTGGGTTCTTTTTTATTCATTCATACTTCTTTTTCAGATCGCATGTGGCTCAGAGCATAATCTGGCAGTAGTTGGTAAGTAGCTTAATTTTATATCAAATCCTCTCACCTTTTTTTCATTTTTAAGTAGCACAAGATGAAAGAAAAAAGTGCACATCAAATATACTGAAGGGCATTGTGTGCCACTCAAAGGAGGAAAGTAACATATAGATATGGAGGAAAGAAGAGAAACCAGTGGCATAAGTGGTGATGATGAAGAGGTGCCATTGTTGACCAGCCTCTGTAAGGAGAGAGGGCTTGCATGTAACAGCAAAATACATTTGCAGAGTGCTACTGCCTGTTTTAGACTGGAGCCATTGCAGCAATTCAAGTTGTAGATTCAGAGTAGCATTTAAGCTTGAAGCTGGTCAAAAGTATCTTTGTTTAATGTGGAAATTTTCAGTGAAAAAAAATCCTGGGTCTTTTGTTGTTCAAAGCTTGGAAAATCTTCAAGATGTCAGTCAATGGTAGTCAGGTTCTTTAGTGCATCTTAGTGTCATGCAGCTATTGTAATAATGATGAAAGTACTAGGAAGCTAACGGTGGTGGAAAAATTGAGTTTTATGTACTGATTCCAGGAACAATCAGATTCTTGCTTTCCTGTGATGAGTTGATAACTGAAGTTTGATACATGATTGCTATTATTTATAATTACATGTTTAAGAACACTTTTAACTGTAGATTTTCTGGTGCTTTGTAAAGGAGGTCAGCATAATTACCCCCATTAATACACAGGGTGAGAGAGGTGAAGAAAGGAATTCTGTGCTAATCAGAGTGGACATGAAACAGTCTTCTAAGTTTCAGTCCAGCACTCCATCCACATCGACATTTTGGATGGCCATGGCTGATGCATTGAGATGTTAAGAATTTCCTTGATTTTTCTTAAGTGTGGTATGACAGGTGTGGAGAAACCAATTTGGTATCCAACCTGCATTCCATGTCCTAATTTTTAAGGTATTTACTTGAGCTTGGTGTCTTACACGTTTCCTTAAGTGGGCACAGAGGTGGTGTTCTGTATATACAGTGTATTTCCATATATACTGTAGTAGATTTTCTAATTGCCCTTCTACAATTAAGCCTTGTAGCAAACTTGTTAAGGTCTACTTAGTTTATGGCTGGCTTTAAGAAAAGATTTTCCCTTTACCTTCCCCCTACTTGTTCAGTGTCACATGCCTGTATTAGTTGTCAGGCTGGTGCTTCTGAATGTCAACTGAAGAGCAATCTGAAGAATCACATTGTGTTTCTTGCTGAATTGATGAAGTAAAAGTGTACTGCTAGCAGATTCCTCCAATGTGCATGAAAGCAAAGCATTGAGTTTGAACAGCCTTCTGTCTCCTTATGTCCTTTTAAGCTTTCTGCGTTCTAGGCAGAAATCTCTGGAAAAAAGGGGTAAGGGGAAAGAAATTCTAGAAGTTACAATAAATAAGAACTTTGCATATGTAGAGAACATCATATGCCTCTCTAAGCAGTGTGCTACACTCATTGAATTCAATGGGAAAATTATCAATGCTGGAAGCTAGTTGATTTTATTTTAAGGACAACAGAGATGTGATGTTACTATTTTTTTGAACTAAAGAACTAAGATACATTTTATTCCTGAAATGAATTTTAACATGCTTTTAAAAGGTTGACTTTTTAGAACATTTTGTGGTAGGATTTCTCTGATCACTTGTCACTCTTAGTTCAAAGCTGTCAGTGTTATATTCCTTAAAGATATCACACAGATTTCTGTAAATATGTCTACTTAATTGTACAATTTTCTAATAACTTATCATTCAAGCAGAATTTATTTAGGACAACTATATCATCAGTTTCTTAATTGGGAAATGCTTGAATGATTGGCTTTTAGACTGAAATAACTCAAGCTCAATATGAAAGGTAAACTGAAAAGCAAGCCTTTAACAGTATGAATATTCAAGTCACTATTTCTGGTTGTATATATAAATGTGTGCTTTTTTTTTTTGTTGCATCATCTTTTAAATAGAAACATTTTTAAGACAGAGAGGCTAGATTTATGATTCATTTCACAAATGCTGAAGTTGTGTTCCAGTCGTCTTGCTGATGATACAAACTGATTTGTAGGACTAGCAAGCAGTTATTTTTTTCATGTTACTTTATATAGTCTGCATCCATTTGTACGGTTCAGTTGTTATTTGAATTATCTTTTCTTGCTTTCTTCTACTGAAGTCAGTGCAAAATTTGGCTGTTGTCTTGACTGTGATGGCACTGACTTGTTTTTCATGGGTAAATTGAAAGAAGTTCAGTTTTCATTTGTTCATGCGGTAAATGTTTGATATAAAGGAAAAGGAGGTGTGGGATGTCTCCAAATACACATACATTTCTGAACTTAATGAGTTAAAAGTAATAAATAACACATGAAAAAGTGTAAATATCTTCACTTCCAGCTCTTGGTGCAAACACATTTTTATTTTGGTTGGGGGTTGTTCTGTGATATTCTAAAATTTGCAAGTATTGTAATATTTTCCATGTTTGTATGACCTTTCACTTGAAAATGAAAATCCCCACCTAATAAGAAAAAACCATGCACTTTTCACCTCAATCAAGGATTAATCATCATGGGAGCCAGCCTACTTTTGATTGAAAAAAATGAGTAGATATTTAAGAAATGTTGTATAACAACTCATATCTGAAAAACATCTTCCAACGCTGAAAACTGTGTATGTACTTACTGAGCACAACAAAGGCTGGCTTTTCAACCTGAGTATGAGAGCTGCACTGTGTAGTGCTGAACTTCATGATATTAAGACAGACTCTCTGAACGATTGAAATGCATAATGGAACTAAATCACTGTGACGAAGTCGAGCTTTTCCAGGTTTGGGAGTCTATAGTGTTTTCAGCACTGAAAAAGAAAGCAGGTTTGATGCTTACCCTAAAAAGCATGTGATTAAAAATGGTACTTATGGAGAAGGCTCTTATCAGGTTCCTACCCACTAAGACTTTGATCTTCCTTTTTTTTAAAAAGAGAATAGTTATCCTTTAAAAGCACACTTAGTGTGCCACATGCAGCTCATGCAATGCTACAACTTAAATAGTCAAGCAATATTCACTATGCAGGAGTAGAGTTGCTATAGAACATATGCATGTCTTGACTGTGCTGCAACCACAGGACACAGGACAGAATGCCTTGAAGAGCCTCCAAATGCAAATATCTTATTTTAAAAAAAATTATACCCAGGGATTTTATTGAAGCCTCCTTGAAGCAGTTTAAAAAAAAAAAAAAATCATTACAAGGATGACACTTCTATAGTCTGCCTCCCCAAAACCTTGGTAAAGCATAATATCCCTTTTTGGTCTTGCTTTTAGTCATTTTCTCAACCTGTATAAACCAATAAAAGTCTTCTAAAAGAAAGATACTGGAGGATGTGTAGGGAGAACTGCTTGTTTTAAAAGCTTATTAGCTTCATTGAAGTCCATCTTTAAAGCAGCCTTCAAAGGGGAATTTGGGTCCCCTTGACTGTAAGCAGTTATTTCTTACCTGGTCTGTGCATGCCTACAGTAGTGCAGTGGCTGATACCAGATCTAATTGGTGATTTTTCTGTTAATGTAACAGGTAACTGGGAGACTTTAAATATTTTTGTATGTTTGGAAGAGAAAGACATGGCCCTTTAAACATTTTCTGGTATGGTGTTTTGAAGGGGAAGTGTTTGGATGTGCAGCTACTTCAAATAGTGCAAATGGCTTTTGCTTGCACTTTCATAGTCAGTTTGAATTCTGGCTTCTGCTCAGAGCTATGTTATTTTCTTTCATGGAGGATTTAAAACCTCCTTCGGTGAGATATTCCACAAATTCTGGCTTTGGTACTGCTGTGTAGTGACCCACAGCCCAGGAGCACTGTCAGTGTAGGTGGTGGCGGTGCAGCAGTGTTCACAAGAAGAAATTGGGCTTTGTGATTACTGTCAAGCAGGTACTCCCTTGATACTTGTTTCTGTCTCCTTTGGACTTTCTTCTTTCCAGGTTAGCTGCTTAGGACTGCATTTTCCCTGTGAGCAGTGGTAATGGAGAGGGCACAGTGTAATTAATGTTACAACAAAAAAACCCAAAATGAAACTGCCCAATCTGGCCACTTAGTCATAAGCACACGGAAGCAGAAGTCACACATGAGGAGACAAGTCCCTGTCTGATCATCCTGAGCCCCGTTTCAGTGTGTTCAATGCAACAGCATTTTTATACATTTTTAAAATAACTTCTCCACTTTCTGCTAAATAACAGGCCCTTCCAGAAAAGGCTTAATTTTGTCTGCTATTGCCTTTTTTGTTGGCTGTATTTTAGAATGTGTGATCTGTTTCAAGATTCTGTCTTTGTGGCTCGTGTGCTGCAACCACTGCTGTAAATATCATGACATGGACATTCACATCCCTCTGAGGCTGCAATTCATCCAGTTGGAGAGTAAACAGTAATAATTTAATGGAAGAATAGTCCTTGTTGAAGAAAGAATAGTCTTTGTAGAAGAAATTAGGATAAAATATCCCTCCACTCAAATGGCAGGTTGTGCTTCAAATGCTCTGAAATAAAGCGTGCAGTAGTGTTAGAGGGGCAGTAACAGAATTATTATTCCGTGGTCTATTAAAGTTTGCTCTTTATGTTCTTATGCTGGAAGAACATAGCAATTATGAGCTGGAAAACAAATGCGATCAAAGTGATCCCAGCCTTAGGGAGCTGGTGATGCACATCCTAAAATGGTGGTGTTAATGGCATCCCAGACACTTGGTTCCACATTTTGTAATGAGTAAGCTGAAGAGGGAGCCACTACCTCTTCATTAATGAGGCTCTGTTCTTTTAGTGAAGTTCCATGATTCCAACTAAATTATTGTATAAAACATCAGTTGAGGAAGTCCCATAGCAGATTATGAAAGGCGTATTTCTATGGCAGAGTGGGCACCAATGGGGAGAGGAGACTGTGCAGGCTGATGGACGGATCTCTCTGTTATGCTGACAGTATTATTTAGATGTTCACAGCAGCCCTACAAAGCGGCAGATGTAGTCATGTGTCTGACATTCGGTCCCAGAGGACTCGGCAGTCTGTCATGAAGAGAAAAATCATAAATTCTCTTTCTTGCTTTTCATATTGCTGTAGAAATCTTCAGCATACGCAGTGGAGGGCACTGGTGTTCAGCAAGGAGCCTCAGTCTGCTGGTCTATTGCTTTATTTATTATGCATGAAAAATCCCAGTGCAGCCAGGGTCTCTATTGTAAAGATTTTCTGGCAGACCAGCATGGAGTCATGTTGCAGCATGCTGTCTCTTTGCATTGCAGCACTAATCGCATTCTCTGCTTATTAAAGGGTACCTGGCAGGACTTCGAGTAACCATCACTGTTGTCATTTTCATGGGGGTTATATGTCGGCCTTCTAAATTTGTTCTCTGGCAGAGCCATTTTGTATGTCATTTAGCTCTTAATGTGGTTTTGACTGTTAAAATAGCTCTTTGAGATATAAACTGCTTTGGTTATATTCATTGTAAAAAAGCAGCCTTGCTCATATCGTTGACTGAGCACCTGTCTGAGTGCTTTTTACATAACTAGATGCAGATCTGACATCACAGTTTTTCTGTCATGTTTAGATACAGTGAACCCTAACAGTGCGATTCAAATGTCTTTTTGCTTTGTCTTTCTTTTCCATAGACTATTTCATGCTCCAGGCAAACTAATTGTTCCTCTGGTAAGATAGAAGCTGGAAGTGAATTACAAATGTCTGATTTTTTTTTTGTTATTTTCAGCAAGTTATCCTCACAAAATCTGATCCTCTGATCTCTTTGAGCTTCTTTTCCAAGGGCTAATGGAAAACCCAGCTGCCAACTATTTTATGAATTTGTGGGTGTAAGGTGATGAGAAGTGAGGAGATGCTAATTTGAGCATTTGCAGAAGCCTTCTGATGGGGCTAAAAAAAATTTTGTATCAACCAAATTGTCTAAAGTCTGTGTCCACTGGTTATAGTAAAGGGAGGATATTTTGCTGTGACAAGAAAAAATGGGATTGCATTGACCCCCTAGAAAGAAACTCCAGTGGAGATCTGGCAGTACTGTATCTTCTATGACTAAAATGAAGTCTAGATTTTACAGCTACCTTCTCTTCCAGGCTTTGTCACTGTATTGATGCATGTTTCAGGCATTTGGATTCTGCAGAATGCTTTGTTCATCTTCCTCTTTTCTCTGTGTGACTTGTCAGTTTAGGCTGTGAAATCTTTGGAATAAAACCTGCCTCTTAGTGTATTTGAGCACTGCCTAGCATAATGGGACCTGATATTTTTTTTTTAAATACTGCATTACAACTAATAATAGTTGCAATCACTTTCCTTCCGCTCAGAGAGGCAGTTTTTAACTATAATTAATCTTGGTGTGTATGTGTCTATCTTAATTTATATCATTTAGCATATAAACAGGTAATAATGCAGTGCTTGTCATATTGTTTACAGTGTGGTTTCCTGTCGTTACCAGATACAGAGCTGCTTAGGCTCTGAGGATTAAAAGCTGTTATTTTTCTGTATAAAAAGCTCACAGTTCTTGTAAAATTTTTAATTGAACTTTATGTATTACCATGGCATCAGCTTATAGTTTGTCTGGACTTGAACTCTTGTGCACTAACTGTCATTATGTTTCCTGCGAGACGCCATATCGCATCTGCAGAGATAATTTTGCTGCATTAAGAACCCTACAAAGATGGGTAAGAGGCAAGCATGCAATATTAACCTCTGGTGACAGCTAAAACCATCAAGCTGGAACTATGAGTGGCAGTCAGAGGAGACAATTGTCATAGGAAGCTAGCAAACAACCAGCAAATGCTACCAAGCAAGAATTTCACTTGAAGCAGAACGAATAGAGTATTGGTGAAAATGAAAAGTCATTCCACTTGGTTTTAGAAAATTATGGAGGATGGGAAGACTCTTAAGAATAGGAGCTGCAGTACAGATGCATGCAATCCTTTGTCAGAGGGTTCACTGGATGGACACTAGGTATTTAGAAAACAGATTAGATTTTATCATATTTGTTTACTTGCAGTCTTTAAGTGGAGCAATTACTTTAAAGTAGAAGAAAAATCTATCCAATATATCTAAGGCATATTTGTCTTAATTTTCAAGGAAGCAAACAAGAGTAACAACAGTCACCCTTGCTCACCAGAGGTTAAGTGTTTGTTGGCTATAAAATGAAATAGAAGGAAGGACAAATGTCTGGCTTCAGGGAGTCATCTAGAGCACATGGGAGAGATGCTCACTGAAGTAAAAGCACAAGGCCAGCAAAGAACCTGAAAGCACCTGGAAGTGCAACAAATTAAGGCTTTGGTATTGTCCTACTGAGCAACACCTAAGCAAGCTGTGCTGATAATTCTGGGTTCTGTACATGTAACAGCCTCAACACTTAAACTTCTAAGTGTATTGTTGAGTAGAAATCTTGCAATTTAAGAGTTGATGTGAGGGAAAGGTGGTTTATATTTAGGAAGCTGGTGTGAAAGGTGTCCTTACCATGCTGTGGGACCTGTGGCTCTCCAGGAGTGTCTATCTTGCTGTACAGCCTTGGGCTGACGCCCACGTGTTTGTGTGTACTCACTATACAGCTCCTTTATGGAACACTAAGATATTTTTCTGTCAGTGCAGAAATAAATATGTGTGACCTAGCTTAGTTAGTTACACACTGTAAGTGAATAATCTCTGAAGTTTTTTCTTCTGATATTTTGTGTGTGTGTGTTACTAACACCATCTTAAATACTCTGGGTAGCTTACTGCTTAATAAAAACATCTGAAGTAGGGATTTTCTGAACTTTTGAGATTGGCTTGACCATGAGTTGGGTTTTTTCACAAATACACATTTCAGAGTCATCTTTGCTGCCCAGTTTTCAGATTTTACAATGCATTTTGGTCACATTCTTCAACTGGTCTTTTAGTTGTGAAGGTCATAAAAGTCTTTTAAAAACTAAAGCTGAAGGCAGAGATGCTGGCAGTGACATAGGTCTGAGAGATGATGCTGTAAGGATAATAGAAAATACTGCAAGGCTGGTGATGAAACAGGGGCCCTTCTGGGACAATACACATATCCCTTGCATGGCTGTAATTGCACAGCGCTCATTGCGTGCATCAGAGCAGGCTTCTTGAAGCTTTTGTAAACCGAGGTGGATGGGAAATTGTTCCTCCAGCTTTCCATAAGGGCAGATCCTCTCTTCCCAGTTTAGGAGTTAGGACTTTGAACTTGAAGGTAGTGGAAATTGTAGTGAAGATAGCTGGCAAGCAAGATTGTTTTACTTACTAATAACAATGAAGAAGCCATTCAAACTTGGCAAGTGTGGAGCAAACTTTCAGGGTAAAAAATAAAGCATTTTATTAAAAAACACTGGCTTTAGAGAGGTGAGTATTTAAAAAAAAATTAGGGTAAAAAAGTCAAACCAGAGATGAAAAGTTAGCATATTTGTAAAAATTACTCTTTACTTATTCTTGCTTTTTGAACTTGTTTCACTCAAACACTTCTTTATGGAAGGGAGATAACAAAGTAATTAAAATTAAAAATGCTTTTGAGACTCGTTTCACTATTGTGCTTTTTCCCCGTGCTTTTTGTAGAGTCTCTGAGGATCAGCCAGGCTAAACCATGACTTTTATTATTTCTGAGAAATGTCTTTGCCTTGTTTTATTTTTAGATTGTTGGGTTTATTTGAACAGCTGTACTGAACAGGGCTTTAAGAGACATTTAACACTCACATTTGACATTACTTGTGGAGCGATGAGAAAGGTTGATATATTCATGCTGATCAAGGAAATCAAACAGGAATTAGGTCAAGCATGTTATAGTTGTTTATGGCACAGTTTCAGACATAACTGTAGTTAGCAGGAAGCTGAATGAAGTGTGAGACTACTGCTACATATAAAGGTCTTGGTGTCCATCAGTCTTTGAGGAGCAAAATTCCTGTATTGCTGATGTATTTGATTGTGGTAGCTCTAAACTTGCTCAAGATGGTAGCATGCCTATTAGTGTTCCTAAAACCAAAGAAACCCAACCAACAACAGCAGCAACAACACCCTTCCCCGCCCCCCCCCCCCAAGTAGTGATTTTAGAAACAGTATGCTGAGTCCTCCTTGATAGATTTTTCAGATGAGATAGTGCCATTTTCCCTAGCTTAATAAGTGTTCTAGCCTACATATTCGTCCCCTCTACAAATCTAATGGAATAATTACCTTGAGAAGAATGTATTGATTCTGGCTTAAATCAGTACTATAATATATACAAGCAATATTTGCTAAATTAAATGTTTTCTAGGAAGGCCTTCACATGATGCCAGCAATTCATGTTATAGGCTTAGCTCTCTTCTCTCTCCCTTTTGTGCAGATTTAGCATCTTATTATATCCCTGCTCTGTAGCCTTGTACTGGAACAAATTACTAGATTACTATAAAGTGATTATGATGGGGAAGCCCAAGGCAATAGGTGGAAGAGGTGAAACTGCCAAATCAGCTGATAAAGAGGACATGAAATTCAGTGTTTAACTCTACTCTTATTCATGGTAGTATTCACTTGCTATTTGTTTTTCTATGTGGGCTGTTCTGTGAGTATGAGGTTACACTCAGGGAGCCTGGCAACCATATTTGCTCTTTTGCGCACCTTGTTTTGAAATACCTTCAGTCAGCTTATGTGATGCTGCACCACAGTGAAATTTCCAATGCTTATACCAGCTGTGAGAGTGACCTCCAATGTTCTTTGTGGCCCTTCCTTTGGCCTTCCCAGACCTGGGTTCCTCTGGGGAACTTTGCAAAATGTAGCAGATTCTGAGTTTTGATATTATGTGACCTGCAGTGCTAGTGACTTAAAAATCTATAAGCTGTAAACAAATCTCCTCTTAGTCACCTTGTAAAAGAGAATCAAACTGTTCTGTATCCCCCAGAGTACCACTGTTAATGAAACGTTCTGTAATGCAAGATGCAATCCTTTTCTGCTGAATGAAGGACATAAATGGCTAGAAGATTTCAGTTTATTTTTTTCAGTAGGAGAGAATTTCTGTCACTCAAGAACTTTGAATAGAGAGGATTCTGAACTTGATGAGCTTTCTCTTTTTTTCATGGTGGATGATGTTCAGAACAACTTAAAACATGGGGAAAGTCTTATATTAGGATACATCATTAATCATCTCCCCTTCTCCTTCTTTAGGCATTTTGTTATTAATTTTTAAAAATATTTAACCCATTGTGACCTTGGTGACAAATCTGAGTTGCCAAGAGATTGAAAAAGTAAGCAGATGCTTTACTGTGAATGTCGAAGATACTAAACGGGAGATTGTCTTCTCTATGCCTTTGATTTCCAGTGACACCAGCTGCTATCTTGCTGAGTTGAGACATCTCAGATAATGGGCAGGATGACAAACACAAATCCATGTAATAGTTTAATTCTGGGTAGGGAACTCACTTGGCTTGAAAGGTACGTTTGCTTTGGCTTACAAACTTCCTATTTTTTCTCCCTGAACTGTTTCCTCCTGCATACTTTCTCTTGTACCATTTTTTTCAGTTCCAAATATTTCACGGTCTTTTAAAATTGAATGAGATGAAAGGTGTATCTCTTAAAGCCCCGCAACATGTACTTCTAAATGAGCACATGGGACACTTAGTGTGTGATGTGTCAATGGTGAAAGATGTCTGTTTGCTCAAGGGGTAGGGACTGTTTTGCAGTGTAGCCTGCTGAATTTCGTTATATTAAGAGAATCTTTGTAGCTGTTACATTTGCCAACATGTCTTTTTTGTGATACTGATTTAATAGATGCAACTCCTGTAAAATAAACTGTTAACTGGTTTTGATAGGAATAATTAATAATTTGTTACTGTTCCCTGCTGATGTAATCCGTGACCTTTACTTCAGGGGGAGTTCTGTAACTGAGCCCTCCAAATGGGATTATTTCAGAAATCACTGTTGTATGTGAATTCACCACGTTCAAGCATGAAGCAGACATTAATGTGCAGGATGATGTGTTATGTATGACACATTTGTAGCAGTCACTGGTTCTCTATGATGTAGACCCAGAGCGTGGGTGATTCTGACCTTTTCATATTGGTAGATGTTTGCTTAGGCAAGAAAAGTAAGCACTTTATGTTACTTTTGTACAGAGGAGGGGAAAAGTCTCACTAGTCTCTGTGCCCTACCATGAGTTGTTGGACAGCCTTCTCACTGTCTGATTTGTGGTCACTGAACATGACTTTAGTCTCCTCTATTACAGGACTTCTTGGTGGATAATGAAAGGATTCATACTTTTAGACATGTGTATTTCACCTGGAGCCTTCCTCTAGCCCCAGTGGTGCAGTTCTCCTGTTCCCCTCCTATAGAGGAATGCCAGGCAGGAAGCAGGCAGCTGCAAGCCTCCCTGTGCCAGAATGGAGAGACAATCAGGGTTGTTAGCCTGTGCTGGTTTTTTGGGTGCATCTGGCCAATCATAACCTTAATGCTCATGTGAAGTTTTTCTGTAGGCCCAAAAGAGGAAAAAATGTTAAAGGTATCAGTATAGCCTTGCTGTTTTAAGACTACTCACACTATTTTTAAATGCTTTTTTGGGGGGGCCCTGAGACTTGTTTTGCCACCTGCTGATGAAAGGAGGCAAGAATCCAAATGTATTCTGCTTACATCCAAGCCTGATGTTGCCTGCCATTTACAGCAGGAGTAGTATGATGGTTTGCTGTCACTCATATGTCACTCAGATTCCTTCAGTCTTGAGAGTACACTGTTGATCAAGTTAACTGCAGGGCAAGATTCTTCCTAGGTAAATTCTGGATACCCTAAAATAAAAAAGCCTGAATGCTACTGTATAGCCCTTGTAGATTGGTTGAGTAAAGAAGCAGCCACTTCAATTTTTTTAAGCACTGTAGTAAAGAAATCTTGTTCTGTTGACAAGTTCAGCATGAGTCTTGTGCAATAATTCTCTGTCTGCTTGGATCCTCCTCCTTCTCCCATCTGCCACCTTCTCACTCTAAGGAAAGGAAACTCCATTCTGTCAAAGCAAAGTGCCAATGAAAAATAGGGAAAGACTTTTAAGAGCAGCTTTTGGATGAGACCATTCAGTGAAATCAAAACAAATGTAATCACAGCTCACTACAGTTTTGCCCTGTGTACCTAGCAAAAGGTTAAGGGTAACACGTAGTAAGATGTGGTCCCTCCAGTGAAGGATGTAGAGTTCAAAAAGGCAGAAGAAAAAGAGGGAAGCAGAAAGGCCGAATCACTTACTAATGCCTGTGATCAGTGCTCCATGGCAACATGTTCCTTGCAAGGAAAAATAGTATAAATACCTATTAAGCGAAGGGATTCCCCAGCAAGCAAATTAAATGCCAGAAATTGAACAAGAATGTAGTTGTTTTTTTCTCTCTAGAAATTTGGGTAGCTACCATTAAAGTATCTTAACTGAAATGGATGCTTTATAACTCTTCTGAAGTATGAGATGTATCTCATTTTGAAGTGTCCCACTTCAGAGGCTGTGTATTTCTGTATGTTTACCGTTATTAGCTTTATTATGCTTTGTGAAGCTGTTCCTTTCTAACTTTAAGGATTGTTTCCCTCTGCAAAGATCTTTTGGTTGCTTTTGCCTGATACTGACTTGCAAATTCAGTGAGAGCAGTTAAAGCCTAAGAATGATAAACTTGTATTATTACAGGGACTTTGTATATTCATTTAAGGCCCCAGGGCTGGAGCTCAAACCTGGTAATTGTCTTGACTAGAAACAAATGTACTGAGTTTCACCCTAATCCTTAGGAATCATATGTCCACAGCTGGTGATCTCTGTCCATAAGAGTTAAGGATTAGAGAACTTCAGGACGGTTTTTTATAGTTGAGCGTGAGATATCAAAGTATGGCAGTGCAGTCACCTACAAAATAATGATAGTAAATGTGCTTATGCTTTCTTTACGCCTGGAATTCGGTTGGAAGATGTTCAGTTGGATATTTGGGGTGAGGGTAGCAGGAATCAACAGGACTTTGTCTGCTGGAGATGCTGAGCCTACAGGCTCCACAGCTGAGTGCTGAATGAACTGTGTGGTGGGTCTGAGGGAACAAAAACCGTGAGGTCCTGTTTGAGTCACTATGCCACACTCTCTGCTGCTGTGGGTACTCCATCTTACCCTCATCACACATTTGTTGGAGTCCATGTGGCCATGAATTAGATGGTTTTCATTTCCTCTGTTAACTGGGTGTTCTAGATCCACACTCTTTGATGGAAAAGCTTGTTTCACTGTCCAGTGTAAACCTCTTAGGATATGTGCTCTTCCCCCCAACGCTAAAACCTAAGGAAAAATTCTAAGTCAAAATTTTATGGTCTCCTTACAAAAGTGCAGGACAGGTATGGGAGGGATTATATAGGTGAGAACTCTGTAGATAGAACTTGTCTGAAATCCAGTTTCTCTGCTTTATCCAGTGAGCTGACTTGTATTCTCATGTACTGGCTTCACAAAAAAAAAAGCCAGGCACAAAGCAAATATTTTATCCTATGAGGAGCTGGTTTCTAGTCTGTTATATAGCACTGTAAAATAGTCTGCTAAGCTGCATTAGTGTTGGATAGAAGAATCAAGCCTGAAGTCAAGTTTGAATCACTTTGTAAGCTGTTAAACACCTGGCCAAGGCAGTAAAATGTTGATGATGCTGCAGTACTGCAAAGCTGTAACTTGATGAGTAAATGCTTTCTATAATGTAACACGCCTCCATTTGGTATTCTGTACATGATGTGCAAAAATGAACAGCATTTCTAGATGCAGAAGTTCAAAAAAATATTTTGTTCCCTTAATTTAAGCAAGCAAGTGTTAAGCAGAAATTGCTTCCCCCTAATTAATTTTTTTCCCCTCAGCTTGGGATAGATCTAATAAGTACATTCTCTATCCCTAAATATAGAGAAACTATGCTGAAGAAAATTGCTGACAAAACAGTGCAAAAACATGTGATACATTAGTATAGAGTGAGAAAGTTAAGTTTGCATTGCATGGTGAATCTATCTGCCTGGGGTTGTTTTGTTTGTTTCTTCTTTTTTTAAATTGTTCCATGGCTCAGAAGAGCTGGAGTTCAGTATTAGGCTGTCCCTAGCAAGACCAATAGCTAAAAAGCCCCCATGGAACTGTGCCAAATAAGTCTATCTGGAAATGAACTTCACTCACTGCTAGTCTATTCAGCTGCCATCAACAACTTATAACTGTAAGTATATCTTTAAGGCTTGATCTCTTTCAGAACTAGTGAACCTGTGTCTGGCAGCTTTAAACCATGGATAGTGCGTGTTGTCTTACTGCTCTGGAATGTTTCTAGTGTACCTTTCATGGTAAATGAGATGCATGACACTTGCATGGAATCTGAGTGATTTCAGCCAAGATTTTTAGTTATCTTAAGATTATTCATCTTTTGTACACACATGTCTTTGGGGGCCCAACTTCTTGAGTTCTTAAGGCAGTCTGAATTCCATCACAGTGGATGATAATCAGGCTCCTTATGGAGTATCAGATTGATCGCTGGCTTTGAGTATTCCTTTCCCAATTTTTACTGTTTCCACATTCTGGTGATGCAGGATGATTATATGGTAATACTCCTCAATTGCTTCTTACTTTCTGTCCAGATTGCAGCCCCTTCATTACATAATTGTAAACTATTTGTGCCAAGTTTAATGTCAGAATCAGGCATACCCAGGCAGTTGCTTTATTGCTTTAACCCTTAGAGGAAGCAACTGGATCATTTTGTAGATGTGCATGATGTATTGACACATATTTGTGGACCATTTGTGTACATATCTGTATGTGCACAAAGATGTGAAGACAGGTGTACAGGAGTAACTTTTGGATGTCATTTGCCTCCTTTTCTTTCATGTTTCAGGACTACAGTGCAATAACTTAGTTTTTTTTTTTCTCTTCATATTACAATATTTTAAAATATTAATACTTAGATTAAAATCATGTTCATTCACCTTTTAATAGAAGGCCAAGCACTAACTGCTAGTCTAGAATATAGTAGAAAGTATTTTTAAGTATTTCTGGGTCTGGTTCTGAGATTCCACCAATTTGTAGCTGTTTTAAGGAGGGAGTAAAATAGCTTTTAGTTGTCTCATTCCCTATTGCTCTTTATCAGAAGGGGCTGAGGGATCCTCAGAGTAAGACAGATTCTCAAGGCCTTTCTTAATCTTGGGTTCCAAGGGAAGTGCTAAATAACTTCAGCCTCCCTGCACTCTTTAATCTCAGCACTACTTGTCCACTCTGCTCTCCAAAAAGTCTTAAGTGTAGCTGTTTTTGATGATCGTCCAAGTTGTGTCAGTTGTGATTCACTGTTGAAAAGGTCAGGTGCATTATTCTGTGTATCTTGGACAGTCAGAGAGACAGAGAAGTGACAGGGAAGTTCATACTGGTGTTTGTAAGAAGCCGTTCGGTGACAGATGAGTTGCAGTAAGATGGATCACTTCTGAACAGAGGGGGAGCAGAGTTCTCTGCAGGGCACCATGGAACAATCTGAGGTTCTGATTAAGGTGGGTGATTGTCTTTACGGAGGGCATAAGATGGCCCATTTAATTATTTCAGTAAAAGTATAGCTGAGCTTTTGATCTGGATGTTAAGCAATCAATTTCTCTAATATTTTTGTGAGGGTAATAGTAATCAGGCATTCCTTTAATCTGGTGTGACCTGCTTGAATTTGGTGTCTCAGTGTCCTTATTTGTGTTTTCCCAAAACTGTTTTAGTTTTATATTAACATTGCCTGGGTGCCTTCTTAAAGCTGAGCATCTCTTGCTGTTCAGGATCATTTGTGGTTTCTCTTCCAGTCTTAGACTGGCACTTTGCACAGAACACTTAGCCATGTTGTTTTGATAAAACAACGTCATCCTAAGGGTAGTCTCAGCTTTCCTGTCATGCATTAGTGCTGCTGTTCTCCATGGTAAGCAAACTGGAATGACTGGCTGTCTTGTGCAAGTCAATGCTCAACAGAAAGAGGATGGAGTCTGTAATAATTCAGAGTAGTGGATGTTTCTTCAGAGTACTGCAGGCTGCACTGCACAAAAGGAGCAGTGGTCTGTAAAGAAGTAAAAGACTTCAGCCTCCAGCATGGGCAAATCCTGTCTTCATCAGTGGGTTGGTTCAGAACAGCAGCAATGAAGGAGAAGAGGGAAGCAGGTTTGTAAAAAGCACAAAAGGTGCTTTACTCTCCTGATAAACCAGCACGGCATTTCTCCTCCAAATTTGCTCTGCCTCCTATCTTTAACATGTGAGGTTGAAATAAGCATCATAAAGATGACCAAGAAGAGGGAAATATATTGGCTTTGTGTCTGAAACATGTAAGAACTTTGTGTAAATGTGATGGTTGAAAACACAGCACTTTCTTCTGGGTGGAGAGGTGGAATATGTAATTTCCAAGTGGCAGATACTTTGTGTATCTTTGCCAGACTCAAGACAAATAGCTGAAGTGACACAGCGAGGCTTCCAGCATGCATTTTATAATCCTGAGAATGAGGAACATTTGCATGAGCATTTAAGCAATTTTTGCAAATCTTGGTTATTCTCCATAAAGCTCTTAAAATTCATTCTTACATAGCATCTTGCTTCTGGGACAGTCACATCAAAATGTACCGAGTGACACAGACTAGACCAAAGGTCTAGTACCTTAAAGGACTTCTCATCTTAAACCAAGGTTCTCCTTCAACACTGAAGGCATAGTAAGTGGATCTCAGTGATGACCCTGCTTATTTCTGTCCTGTTTTAGAAGCTTTTCTGCTCTTCAAATGCAATATTTAAGTGCAATGATGAAACTAAAAAGGTGAAATATGTTACAGTGGTCAGAATATCCTCTCAGAATTGACTGTGAAAAACAGCTTCAGTGGCAAGTTTTTATTTAAACATCTGTGTTATGCTGTGGTCCAAGTGCCAGTTCCTGCATTATTGTGGGATGTAGCAATGTCCAAAAACCAGTGTAGTTTCATATTTAGGGTTTAAATTTATGATTTCACTTTAGATTGAGCCTGAGTGCAAACTCTGCACTGGGTTTGCTCCCTGCACAGAGGGCACAGCCTCAGGTTGGTGCTGCCCTGAGGGTTATGATTGTTGGCTGCAGGGCAGCAGGAGAATTTCCCCTCCACAATCCACAGACACAATCTCTGTCTGGGCTCTTTACAGACCTGGCAGGGATATAGTTTGAAGGGGAATGTTGTCAATGGCCACTCCTCAGCTATGTCTGAACATTCAAGCCTTTGCTAGGGTGTAAGGCCTCACAAGATCATTAAATGTACCTGTGAGTGTGTAGATCAACTTAAGCTGTGCCCGATGCTTTTCTGTTTAGCAGCATTTAATTCTGTATATTTTAGAAGCATGCTTATCCAAAGGCCTTCAGAGATGTCTTTCACAGTTGGATGCAGATAATTGAAAGTTGGATGTTTTCCTGCTCCTGGATGTCAGGTAGCCTTTCAGTGAGTCTAGCCCTTTCAGAGGTATCTGTTCCCTGTGGCACAGTGGTGGGAAGCTGTAGCTCAGAAATTATTTGGAAATTTCAGTTGCACTGATGGCTCTTTACCATGCCAAGTATTTAAGAAACCTGGCTTGCAGCCCCAAGAGGCAGGTCTGACCTTGGGTTACCCAAGGTTTGACTACATGGCTAATTAGTAATAGAGGAAATCTGACAAATATGTGACTAATGCCCAGGGATTCACCTAATGAAAATAACACCACCTCTTTCCCAAATAGCTCCCTTGCAACATTTAGCTACATAGCAACTACTGCTGTTTTGTGAATGAAGCAAGCGGATTCCACAGGAGTCTGTGCACACTGCCCACCCCGTGTTTGGCTCACAAAATGAGAATTCTGTTTTAGTGATTTTATAGACAACATAACACCAAAAATACACACGGCACATAGGTAATACTGCTGCTGCACTAGATAAAACGTAATTTCTCATTCTTGCAGAAGGCTCCTTTTCTATGAACTGAAAGTATCTTGTAAATGTCAGCGTTTGCCAGGAAATGACCAAAAGCAGGACAGTAAATTCTACAGTAATACTATTCTTTTCTTTACTAGCCATCTCTTTCTCAAGTCATGAGGAGGCAATTATGGCATATAATTTTGATACCTGATAAAATAGTCTGATTTGGTCAGGGTGGGAAACAATTTTTAGGAGCAGAAAATGCTACCTTAAGTGATTGCTCTGCTTGTAGTTAACAAGGAATTCATCCTAAAGAGCCAAATAAGCATATTATTTTGTCATGGCTAGTCAGATTTTCCGTGTAAATTTAAAAGGAGGGTAATTTTCCCATTCCTATTTTAGAATGTTCCTTATTCTGCCTTTATAATTTTGTCCATTTCCTCATTAGTGCTCCTTTCAGAGCCCAAACATGTCAACAGTGACACCATTATCAGCCTGAAATAAATGAACAAACATTCTCATCTTCAGTCGTGGTTTGCCTATGACAGCTATTTTTAATTTTGCAGCTGCTGGAGACTAAGGCAAATGAGATGGATTTGCAACCCATGATTTGGCACCTATATCATACAGCCACTTTACAAGTGTTCTCATAGGTGTTAGGAAATGTGGGGGTTTCCAAGGGGTCATTTCACTGAAGTAGGCTTCTGGAGAAAGAGAGAGAGAGCTTGAGGCAAAACACTGGTAGCAGAAGGAGGCATCCTGCTGGTTTAGCATTTGCTTGCAGATGTTCAAAATGGAGTGTGAGATGGCAGCTAATTCTTTTTTCACCAAGTGCGAATATGAGCTGACAGCCTTGCACACTCTCCTGTACATTGTGGGCAGTGCTAGTTCCAGGGGGCCTCAACCTCGAGGATTTTTCTTTCCTGGAAGAGAAGGTGGTGTGACTTTTCGGCCACAAGGAACAACTTCTGTTCTTCCCAGCCTTCACCCCTGTTTCAAAACCAGCTTCACAACTTAGAGTTGAATATCAAACTGCAGAATACCCAAATGCTGCAGTGACCTGTGCCTGGCTTTACAGGGGCATTCAGGCAGGTGAACTTAGGTGCCCACCACCTGCAAAAGTGACCAAGCATGGAAGGCACCGTGGGGTGAGGCTGTAAAAATGTCTTATTGAGTTAGGTACCCACATGCCACTTCTCTTAAGCTGAGTGCTTGTTCAGGTCTCAAAGTGCCTCTTTTGTCTTCGTGCCAATATTTCTGTGATTTATAATTTGCTGCAATACAAGTTAAGATATGGCAGTTCATTTAGTTAGTACCTCCGAGTGGTGTGGGCTTAATAGACGGTTGGCAACAGACCTAAATTTTCTTAGATGCTCTAACACAAAAGACTTGGTTCTGCAGCTCCCCACAGTCAGAAGATAGTGACATGCAGAACCCAGCCTAAACGATGAACTGGTTGAAGTTTTAAATGGTGAATTTCATGGTTTGGGACTGAAATATATTTTGAAAAATCTTATTTAGTTTCATTTAGTCTTTGACCTTTAGCCCAAAATGGATTATGTAGTTCCTACTCTTTCCTGAAAAATTCAGTAGCAGTGGTGGGTGTGTGTTTCCACTGCACTTTTAAATCCATGTTAGTTAGCATCCAGGCATTTGGAAAGCCACACAGTTTTTATCTTAATGATCCATAAAGAAGAGTTTAGTTAGGTCTTGGAAGAATTTAGAGCTTCATAAACGATCTTTCTGGTTTTTGTTTTGGCAAGTACTCAGCTGGTTTGCAAACTTATACTATGTTACTAACTTGCTTGAGTACTGTTGTTAATTATCTTGCTAATACTAACTTAGCTGACATTCCTGTTATCTGACCTGTTGAATAATCTCTCATATGACCTCACAGTATTTTATCTCTCTGAGAATAGTTTTATTTCTATAAATGGGATTTCTAGTAGAGGAAGGTGCTATACAGCAGAAGTATTACTGGGAGGGTTCAGAAAGTGAGTGATGTATCTTTAAAGTGCAGTGACTGCATGAAGTGTTCCAACTTAACTCTCTCTTTCAATCTCATATGAAATAAAAAGGCAATTACTGCTATAGCATCTCAGAGAAGTTAAAGGCCTAAAAGAACATCCTGTTGAGAGGACTTGTTAGTTATGCACACTAAAACTGGGAAACATGCTTATTCTTATAAAAAGCCATGAGGACGCCATGTCTTGATTCTGTAAATAACTTAATACCCATCTCTTGCATTTTGGTGACAAACAGGCCTTTCAGAAAAGAACCTATTCATTTAAGAACAACTGTCCACATATGCCAGGCATCTCTGGTGTGTCACCTGTACCCTATGACTTGATGATACTGAAGTGGATAATATACCTTTGAAAAATATATCTCAACAGACCAACTTTACCTTGACCTACTAGCTAGAAATAAGAAAATGGTATCTTTTTCTTAATCCATAGTCAAGCTCTAGCAAGATGTTAAAAATCTGCAGTTGAAGATTATCAAAGATACAGACCCAGGCTGCTTTGCAGTGTGTATTCTGCGACTCTTCAACCAATGGGAAATTGCACCTTAGCTGGTAAGGCTGGTTCCCTCTTCCTCCTGTGAGCACACTTCATATATTCTTGATAAGAGGCTGTGTGGGTCTCCTTGTAGTGATGGGCCACATGTATTTCAGCTCATCTTTATCAGCTGGGGAGGACATGGGTTCCTCGCACAAGTTGTGACCCACAGTGCCTCTGGCACCTCCGTAAATGACACCAGCTGAAACTCAGACAGAGCTGAGACTGTTTTGTTCCCTGAAGACATTGGATTTTCTCTCTGACAAGAAAGCCTGGATTTGGCAGATGTTATCTTTAGAATAGCAGGAAGTGAGAAACTTGGTTTCATAACTAAATAACGATAAAGTTAGGTTAATGAGGCCACGAATCATTTGGATGGTTCCGCTCTGCGTGCATCTGCTGCGTACTAAGAAATTCCTAACAGAATTCACAGTGATTTAAGCAAAAAGCTGACATGAAGTCAGTCAGTTGTCTTTGATCTTTGTGTTTGGTTTTGGGTGTGTTTGTTTAAGATTGGGAAGCTATTGAAGTAATGAAATGAAGATGTGATAATAGCCCAGGGAAACATGCTTATGCTAGTCTTACTCTGTCTAGCTCAAAATAAAATAGCAAGGACATAGCATATTCTAGGTGTTTGTTCAGTATTAAGCATGAAGTGGTCAGTAATACCTATTTCAGTCTCCTGCCTGGGATCCTGTAGTAAGTTCTTGCTCTGTCAAATTCATGCTTTCTCTTCCTCTCTCTTTTAAGTAGTGTTGTGTCTGTTGGTTCTAAATTTGCCAGCTCGCTTCATGCTGTGATAATCATGAGATGCTTTGGATTGAGAATTGCAAGTACAGGGTCTTGGGCTTTTGATAGAAGGTGGTGGTTTTTTAACTTGGAACACTTTGACTTATTCCTGCTTGTCTCGTGCCTTCCTAGACTTATCTTAGTGCGGGGACTTAATGAGAATGACATGGCTGTTGTTCCTGTTAGGTGTTTTGTCAATAGAAGTCATTAGGGCTGCTATTCCATCCCTTGTAATGCTGAATGCCTTTGAAAACATATTTTACAAGAAGAATGTTGAAAACTATATTGTAAATATGGGCAAATAGGAAGCCAAGCCAATCATTTATATGTTTATATTCACAATGCAATATAAATAATTGGGTTTGGACTTAAACTGGATTGTAGAAAACATTTCACTCATTTTAGGAAAAATGATTTTTGTCTTTATCCATATGAGAAGACTGGCTGCATCCCTGGCAGTGAATAAGTTAACCTACTTAGTGTTTTGTGTGTAGGCAGCATGCAGTTCCGTGAGATTGCAGTGGGCAATGAAGCAGCAGAATTCAATTTGCAGCAGTGACCTAAGAGGGACTATTTTTAGTAATAAAATAGGTCAGGGGATGTGGTAGTGCAGACTGATAAATGAACAGTCTTCCCCTTCACTTGTGGGGTTTGTTTTTGTTCTCCAATGTAGAAGCTCTATGATGGGGGAAATGAGATTCAATACTGCCATGTGATTAGTGTTAAATTCTTTTATTGTGAAGTAATTGAAGGAAAAGTGCTAAGTTGTATTTTAGTGAAAAAAGAAATAAGTGTAACTACTTTGCTTAGGGATTCATGGAAGTCAAAACTAACTAGGGAGCAGGGTGTTTTGAAGCCATTGCTCAAAGCTGGTTTTAGCACTGCTGGCGATTCTGTGGTGCGGTGTTGTCCATGTGACAAGTAGTTCTTGCTCTCTTTTTCTTTCCACTCTACTAGCTGTTCTCATGTGCTTTTTTAGCTTGCTTCTGTTACCACTTTGCTTTCTCAGTGATTTATGCAGATGAGTGCTAGCATCTTCCTCTCAGGGTGTCAAAGATGAAGCATGTCTTTATTCTGTTCCTTTGAGTCTATGGGCGCTTGGAGGAAGCTTGCAAAGGATCTGTTCAGCCAGGTCTTGTGACACAGAGCAGTTCAAGTCTCTTTTTAGTATTACGTTACTTGACCTTTGCATTTCCACACTCCTTTGGTTTCTCCAAAATTATATTTCAGTGCAAACTTGGAAAGCACCTCTTGGCAGTTGGTGCGCATAAACTATCCTGTTGTTAATTAGCAGTGTGGCAAAGTCCCTATAAGCTCTAGTCATGGAGCAGTGCATGTTGATGCCATATAAACAGCAGAAAAACAGTAGCTTTGGCCCTAAAGCCTTTTTTTACTCTGGAAAAAGAATGCTTAGCAGTAAGCAAGTGATAATCCACTCCTGGCTGTAGCTGAATTGGTATCAGAGTGTCACACCCTGTAGCGAAGTACAGTTGCAGGATGCTGAGACTGTTGCTGAAGCTATCTCCAGGAGTTAATGAGCCCTAATGAGCCCTGGTGAGATGCACTGGGATGCCCAATTCTCCTGCTTTGGAACTAAGCAGATATCTCCCTGGGGACTGCTTAATGTTGTGTGAATGTACACGCCTGTGCTGGTGCTCATTTCTCCATTCCTGCCTTACGCTGCACTGTGAAGCAGAGATATGGTTGTACGACACAGGGGAGAGATGCCCTTAAACTTCCCCTTATTTTATCTCCCAAAATGCGTTTAATATTCTGACCTGTCTAGTTAGGACTATGATGAACTACCCTCTAGCAGAGTGTTTATAGTGCTTAAAAATTCTTTGATAATGTCACTTTGATATCATATTTAGAACGAAAGTAAGCTAAACATTGATCACTGGCGTAAAAATTGTAAGCTCACACTGTACTTGGTCTTTTTTTTTTTTAAGATTGCAAGTTAGTTGTGTGTGGTCCTCTAGAATAAAAAAGGTTAATAAACAGCTAAGTAATTTTCATTTGTAACTCCTGTATTTTTCTACAGAGAAGATCTGTTTCTGTATTGTAAATAAGCACTGCATATGCCAGATAACCAATAAAGAGTCATGTCACTTGACATTTGAAATTAGTGTTAAAAAAACCCCAACTTCCAGTGGGATCAATACAGTGGAGATATTGTCAGCAACACTCTTAAGAAATCTAAGGGGGCTTTTGATCATGTTCCATAATCTCTGTAATTTAATGTGCTTCTAAGGCACATCTTTTAGTAAGAATACACTATCCTGCACTTTCCTTTCTACAGAAAAGGCCAGTGATTTTTTTTTTTTTTCTTGTTAACCTAGTTTTGCAAAAGAATGCTTGACAATATCATCGAATGTGAACTCCGTTGTTTGGTCTTTCTGTTCATCCTACTCATCATGGGAGCTGGGATTTTGTGACAAGTCTGTTAACTGCGCACATGTGAGCCAACTCAGGTGAGCAGAGCACACTGAGCCAGGAGCTCACTTATTAGGCATACAAGGCAAAAAATCCACAAATACTTACAGCTTCTTTTCTTAAGAGTTTAAAACACTACAGTCCATCCTCCCCATCTTCTCCCACCCTACGGATTACTGGCCTGTCCAGTATCTGATGTGCTATGCTATGCTCCTTAAAATAAATACCATAATATGGAAAGCTTGCACTCAAAAGGTAACTGGGCTCATCTTTTTGTTATTAGCATTTAATGGTGGTTTTAAATTTAGAGGAAGACTTTTGCTCTCCATTAGGAACTAATTTATTTTAATTAATTTTTGAGAACTCTTCTTTATTTCCCTGTGTTTTCTCAGCATGACTGAATCAAAAACCAATTTGTGCCAAAATAATAAGCTGGAAAGATTACTTTCTTCTGCTAGTGTGAAATCATACTTAGTGTAGGTATCACTAGTCCGATAGTGCGTGGTGTGTGTGCCTTGCTCTGGAGTTTGTGCTGTTTGTTGGCAGGGTATGAAGGCTGGTGGGGAGAAATAAACTGCAGTATCTGACAATATGACAGTAGAAGGGCTGGTGGGAAAGTCAGTGATTCTGTGACAATGCTCAGTGTTTCTTCAGATTGGGAGTAATTCCAGCTTCTTTCTGCTTTATAGACAGGTGTAAGTAGAGCTTTAAATTTAAGATCATATCCTTGGCCTTGCAGTTCCTGTGCACAGGAAACACAACTGGCCATGCAGTGGGCTTTTTGTGTCCAGTATAAAAGAGACTGCCTCTGACAGAGGTGGGGTATTTTTTTGTGTTTTTCTTCAATCCTGACATGCGTTCCTGCAAACCAAGCTAACTTGATGTGGTGGGTTGACCTTGGCTGGCTGCCAGCAGCCCACTCAGCTGCTCTCTGCCTCCCCCTCCTCAACAGGATGGGGGAGAAAATAAGATGAAAGAGCTCATGGCTTGAGATAAAGACAAGGAGATCACTTGCCAATTACTGTCATGCGCAAGAGAGACTTGGCTTAGGGAAAATTAATGTAATTTATTGCTAATAGAGTTGGATGGTGAGAAACAAAGGCAAAAACTACACCATTTCCCCCCACAACTTTTTACCTCAGGCTCAACTTCACTCCTTCCTTCCCAACTCCTCTGCCCGGGGAGGTGCAGGGGTACTCGGTCACTGGTAAGGCTGCACCTCGAATACTGTGTTCAGTTTTGGGCCCCTCACTACAAAAAGGCCATTGAATGACTCGAGCGTGTCCAGAGAAGGGCAACAAAGCTGGTGCAGGGTCTGGAGCACAGGTCTGATGGGGAGCGGCTGAGGGAACTGGGGGGGTTTAGTCTGGAGAAGAGGAGGCTGAGGGGAGACCTCATCGCCCTCTACAACTACCTGAAAGGAGGGTGCAGAGAGCTGGGGATGAGCCTCTTTAACCAAGTAATGAGTGATAGGACAAGAGGTAATGGCCTCAAGTTGTGCCAGGGAAGGTTTAGACTAGATATTAGGAAGTATTTCTTTACAGAACGGGTTGTTAGGCGTTGGAATGGGCTGCCCAGGGAGCTGGTGGAGTCCCCATCCCTGGAGGTGTTTAAGAGTAGGATCGACATAGCGCTGAGGGATCTGGTGTAGTTGGGAACTGTCAGTGCTAGGTTAATGGTTGGACTGGATGATCTTCAAGGTCCTTTCCAACCTAGATGATTCTGTGATGGTGAGGGGGGCTGTCGCCAGCCATAATGGTCCCTCTCCGCCCTCCCTCCTCCTCACACTGTCCCGGCCGGCGGGAGCGGCAACCCCTGCTCCGGCAGCCCGAGCTCCCCCTGCCCCTCCTCTCCCTCCGGCTGGCTGCCGGCAGGGCTGTTCCTCACTCCTGGCTGCCCCTGGGCCCTTTCTGGAAACGTCTGTCCAGAGGCGCCGCCGGCTTCATGGACAGGCTGGGCGGTGCCCTGTGGGGGGGAACCGGCTGGAACCGGCTGCCCCCTCTCCTCACAGCGGCCGCCCCACAGCTTTGCTGTTGCCAGCACCTGGGTGCATGTGGCAGCTCTGTTAAGCTCTGAGGCACCAGCAACCAAAAGAGGTAAGAGAGACAGTGTCTGAAGCAGCAGTGGAATTATGTGGATATTTAGAATGGTAGTTTAAAAAAAAAAAACCCAAAGCAACAACAACAACAAAAAGAACTCTTGGATAAACCCTAACTAAATTTGTAGGTGCTGGCATGCAATACTGATAAATGTTGGGTAAGTGTGGAGTAAAGACTTGGCTGCAGCAGTTTATGCATGCAGGTGGGAACTACCTTTTGAAAATTTGGCTCAGAAATGGTATATCAATTACAAATGAGAGTACATGTGCATTTTGTTGCATGCAGGGAAGGTTTTGGCTATTGCTGAAACTTTGAGAGGAGGAAAGTTGGTTTTATTCCCAGGTTTGGAGGTGACTTGAAAGAATTTATGTCAAATTAAAGATCTTGTCAGACAGAGACTTCAATTAATAAGTTCACTCAGGAATCATAGCTGCAATAATTGTAATTGGAGGCAGGGTTTTGATCAGGGTTTTGAGTCACCTTGTAGGGGCTGTCCTCACTGTCCTCCTTGAGAAAGTGGAAATCTGGAAGAGAGGAGTTTGTGTGACCTTTCATTACCAAGCTGGCACTAGGAATTGGCACTAGCTGGACCCTGCTGTTGGAAAAGGCCTGGAGAATCAGCACAGTCCTTTGTGCTCAGTTGGTGCTAGTTTAGGTCACAGGTGTGTACAAGTTGTATCCAAAGGAAAAAAAGCAAAACAATAAACATGATTTCAGCACAATGGAGTGTGGTAGAAACAAGAAGGCCAGGGAGTGTCAGGCAGCTTTGTCCTTCAGTGGCTCTCTAGATTTCAAAAGTTTTGAGTGGCAGCATTGTTCAGAGCTTGCAGAGAATCCAGTCTTATTAGGAGAAGAGTCTTGGCTTTTGCCTCTTCTACCTCAATTTGATGATAGGTTTCTATGAAGAGCACATGTAGCTCCTGCATTGAAGCATGCAGCTGCAAAGTTCAGCAGAAGCAATATCAGGAAGTTTTTTGGTGAAAATTTTTTGGTGAAAACTGGAGAAAGATGAGGGAACTGGTGGAGGATAGTAGATGAGCTTTGGGGAGAAAGACACTTATAACCGAAAGGCAAAGGAAGCTTGGCTCAGTTTTTCAGCCTCCAGTCAAGCTTCTGTTTCTTTTCTCTTGCTTTGAGCTTTTCCAGAACTACTGTTTCTTTTAATTTAGTCCATTGTTGCACATAATATTGAACAGTAAGTGAAAATATTTAAAATGTCTTTGACAAAACTTTAACAAGTTATCCTTGAGTCTGTAATGCAAGGGCCCCGTGGGTCCCTGATGGAAAGGAAGTGTGAGCTTCAGGCAGTGATAGCTTTCTGAATGTCTGATACCTGTTTGTACCAAGTTTGACCCACAAAGGGAAGAGCTAGGTCCCTTTCTGAAAGTTAGTTATCCATGCACTAATAACTTACTGAATACTCAAAGGCTTTTAAAACTCCTAAAGTAAATCTTCTGATATTAATTTCATTCAGAATTAGAAACCTGGAAAGAACAATATATTCTTAAGCAGTATTCTTGAATGACACTTAAATTTTAAATAACATTAAACTATATTGTAAATGGTTAAGAATTAAAGAAACAACCAATTGGTAATGTAGGCCTTGAGCAAAGTACAGTGTAAGAAGTACTGAAAAATGTTTCTTTGTGTGATTAAGAGAGTCTGGTTTGCTGGTTTGATTTATTGGCTGGCTGAATGAATTCATTAATTGTGTATGACTACTTCTGGGTGGTCATTTTTCATTTCAGATTTCATTACTGGATGAGCTTTTCCTAGGGATGTTCTTATCATCCAAAATGAAATACATGAAAATGTTAGGGAAGCTCAGCCCTCCATTTTTATATCGATATTTTTCATGCTATGGTTTTACAAACTGCAGAAAAATTTACTTAGACTGTGATAATCTAGGTTTTGTCTGCACGTGCTCATTACTTGAACACAAAAAGATTTCTTATTATTGCAATATATGCCATGTTCCGTGTTATGTTTTTCAAAATAGTGTTGTGGAACTAGAAAACCTCTTTTTTTAATTAGATGATGAAGAATGAGACAGACTTGTTTCTGAAACACTTTAGAAGTATATAAAGCACTCAATGTTCAAACACCATTGTAACGACATTTGTAGAATGAGAGGTCTAGATATGCAGATCAGTGAGAGGTAAGGATAAATAACATTTGTAAGAAATCAAGTGACTTAGGAGAGATCCTGAACATCTTGGCTTGCAGTTTAAACACTGTTTTTTATAGGGAAGACTCATTTCCTGGACAGCTTGCAAACAGTATGGTCTGCAAACACTCCTGTCTTCAAGGATCTTCATGCTTTCAGCTGCATGGAGAAGCAACACTTAAAGAAGCATTGAATACCACTGCTGTCTACAGCTAAAGACGTTGATTCCAGGGTACGGTCTGTCTCCTGGAAGGCAGTGGAACAGAACCTCTGTGGCCCTGCTGGTCCTTCTAGCCCGAGGGCAGCAGTCCCTATACGGGCTCTGGGTCTGTAAGTACAGCAGTGTGGATATAGCTGTTAGGAATTTACTTCATTCTAAAGTATGACTCTAAAAGTGAGAAGAAAAGAGAGTGTAGGGAAATTCTCATGTGCTTCCTTTTCTTTCTTAGCCCACATCTTTGGGCTGTGTGTCTGCAAGTAGAAGGCAGAGCTGTTAAAGACTACAGAGTGAGGACTATGTCATCCCTTCTCTCCCCCTCAGTTTTGGCTTATGCTGACCCCTGATGCTGTAATTGTGTAGCAGATGGGATGGGTGAATCCCCAAGTCAGCTTTGTGGCAGAAGAGGCCACTGTGATATTTTGACAAATCTGTTCTTGCCTGTGGGCTCTGACACTTCCAATATTACTTCATGTGTTTTCTGTGAGAACAATCTCTGCCTATGTAATACAAAAAAAAGGTCTTCTGAGGAAAGAAGGTGAATGAGGTAACTCTTACCCTCCCATAAACATATGGGAGCCTGGATAGGAAGCATTGGTCCCTCTGCCTGGCCTGGTTCCACTCAATGCCAGCAAGTCGTAATTACTAATCTCTCCTGATCCCTCTACACGGTTTATTCTTTCTCTACTTTCACCCTACCGATACATATCTGCAATGTCAAACTTTCATTTACACCTACTGTCCAAAATTGGAATAATTGTCCATGCTGCTCTTTGTCAGTCATTCTATGGATACTGATTGTAGAGAGCTCTCTGGTGAAATATAATTATCGCTGTATATGTGCGTGTCTGTGGATAGTTTATTATGCAGAAGAATAAACTGTGTAGTAGAAAATGTGAGATTTGTATATTGCGCTGTTTCTAAAGCCTTCATCTGATGATCTGTAGTATTTATAAAATTTTTCAGTATATTAAGTAAGCTTTATCTTGGTAATCATATACTTGGATAGCAAAACATAGTAAAGATATAAAGGATGAAACTGGTATGAACCTAGCTGATAAATGCAATGACAGTGCCGTCCTATTTTTGTCCAGAGTTTCATCCCACTCCAGGACGTGTGTAACCTTCACTCCGTAATTTAGGAGGCATGTCAATTTGGACAAAGGCAGGAATGACTTTCCCTGGTGTAGGGCAAATCGGAGTGAGTTTGAGTCAAACCAGTATTGTCCTCCCAGCAAATAGACATATCATGTGAAGTTAGTTTCAGCAGATGAGCCTAACAGTTGGCCTTGAAGATCATGAAATATGATCTGTTCTGGGTGAGAGGATTAAGACTGGAAACATAAAAGCTTCTTTTGGGGAACATATTTAGCATGTATGTGAGTATATGTATGTGCGTGCATATAAGTTACACAGATGCATACATGCACATACTATAAAGAAGGCTCAGATTCATGAAATCTAGGATGTCTTTTTTTGTTAGTATTAATTTGGCTTCATTATACCTGAATACTCTGCTGCTCCTGTCTTTTCTGTCTAAACTGAGATGAGATCTTACTTGCAACATATGAGGTCCCTGTCGCCCCTTGCTGCCTCTGGCTTGGAGCAGTGTTGGAATGTAGCAGCAAGGGGCAGATGTCCCTGCTGTTCCCCAGCTGCTGCCTCCGTTACCCAGGCTTCTGGCCATTTGTGTGCTGAGAAGTGTTTGATTGCTGGTTTGGACGGAAGGAGAAAGATACTAGTAAGAGAACATGGCTTTCAGTCCAGGGAAGACAGAAGATGAGGAAATTGGACAAATTCATCATTTTCTGCAGCTCAGTCTTGATATGACCTCACTTGCCCTTAGCAACAAAAAGCCCTGTTTAATGCCTGTTATTTTCCACTCTTCTCCTAATAGCTGTCTTGACCCCCTGAAGGGTGGCAGCCACCTTCTTAAGGACTCAAGAGCACAGATTTTTATTTCAGTTCTAGGCGATCTATTTGTGCAGTGAGGCACTTGACTGCATTAGGGACATCTCTAGAAACTCAAGCATCTTTAAGGATATCAGATCCTGCAGCCAGAATGTGGTGAGTCAGCACTAAGTGTAGCAGAAGTTAAGTTATTTCCTCCTCTTTTCTGCAACTGCAGCATGTCACTACATACATTTCCCTCCTGTTGAGTAGGTTTTGATGTCAGTTGTTTTTTGTAATATTTATTCAGTTGGGAGCTGTCTGTAATTTTGGACTGCTTATGAGGCTTTTTTCTTAATATCGTCATACTAGGGGAACTGCAGAAATGGTAATGATGTGGGCCTTGGCATAATGCCTCGACTTCCAGGGTGTGTAATGATGTCAGGAGAGCTGCACCCCCTCAAAGTCAACGTACTGTAAGGAAAAAGATAATATGGAAAAATGGGCCAGATTCTCTTCACAACTGCCAAAATCAGTGACAGAACGGAGCTTTCAAAAATATCTGCCATATAAGGAATAGTTTTGGAGCTCTTTTGGATTGTTTCTGGCTAACTTATCACCTAATCCTGTGTGAAAAAAGGAGAGAGACTGGGCTCAACTTCAATTCCTATGCATAGAGGGGTAACTTAATGACAGTTTGCTTTGTGTTTGTGGGAGGTAAGCCAGATTTATCATGTTTGGGTTTTTTTTAATTGAAGTTTCTGCTATGGTTTTTCTTTTTACACCCCAAAATAAGTTAGTACCCTTTATTTAAAAACAAAACAAACAAACAAAAATCCCATGCTCCATGTTGAAAATGATACATTTTAGAAAGAACTCGTATATCTGCTCCCCTTTCTATTCCTTTGTTCCAGTATTCCATTTATTCAAATAGAAGGAAGTTCCTGGGCAAGCCACGTGTTACAATGGCTCTGTGGTGCTGTTACCAGATTTCTCTCCAAGAAAACTGCTGACACAAGGATCTGTCACTTCTGTAGGCAGGTAGAAACACACAAGCCACATGCCAGCTGCTCCAGGAGGGCTGGATTACAGCCAGTGCTGCTCAGTGGTGAGGCCAGGATGGTGACAGCCTACAGGACAAGACGAGAATGAGCTCTGATCTTGTGTTCCCAAAGCACAGAGCTTGCTTCATCTTGGGAATTTATGCAGAGTGACGGGAGGACCAACGGGAGGAGGAACAAGGAGAAACTGAGACCATTACCTAAAATTACCTTAGGTTTTTAGTTGTTCAAATTGTAGGATGGCAAGAACAAAATGTACCATGAAAAATAAGTCTATACTATTAAACAGTCTCTTGGTGGTGACCACTTCTGGGAGTCTGCAACTGCACAGGCAGGTTTAAAATCTGTAAGAAATTTGTTTGCAAACTTTAAGTAAGGCCATGCAATGGTGTGCCCCCAGTGTGGAAGCCTGCCCGTTCTATACCCATTTTGGATTTCAGATATTATCATCTTTCATCTCCAACGTGTAACAGTTAAAACTCTGTCCTCCTGCATGCTTGTAATTTTTAAACTGGGGCTGCAGCACACTTTTAAATGCCTAGGCTATAGGTTCCCATGCAGTTTTCATGAAGAATCCTGTCAACACTCAAAGGTCTGTTCAGGGTGATGCAGGTAAGTTAGCAGCAACCAGTCAGTACTAATAAAGTTTTGTTTGGGAGCACAATGCTCCAGCAACTGCCAATGGTAGAGCAGCAGTCGATACCACTCAGGAGTCAGAACAGTCAAATAGTTCACTTAGAACAGGAGCTGATCCCTCCACTATGCAATCAGCTTGATCGAATGGAATAGTTGCTGCCAACAGCAATTAAAAATGGATGGTGAAGATTTAACGCAGTGTGGCCTTCCACTCTGTCGTGCAAGTGTATTGAGGGGAAAGGAGGGGGAGATGAGAATGGCCTTCAAGTCAGCCGAAATAAGCAGCATGTCTTTGAATTGACAAAAGCTCAACATCTGAGATATAACACAGAACAGTAATAATTAAATATCCCAAGTTAACACTTGCAGGGCATTAACAATAATGAGTATCTGCTCAGTAATTGCACTCAGTCTCACAATTGATTTTCTTTACGTGAACCTGAATATTTTAACTGTATCACTTCATTTTCCTACCAGTCTTGAATCTGAAACTTAGCAGCATTTCCTACTCTTACACACAGCCTCTTGGGAAATTAACTGCCACAGCACATCGATCATCACCATTTCATTGGGACTTGCCTCTTCTCTCTCGTTGTGCTTCTTCTTGGGCAGCTTCCATCATGTTCATCCAGCACGTTAATGGTCCAAGGACCCAGTGCAAGCTCCTAGAGAAACCACCTAGGTTTTTACAGATCTCAAGTCGTTATCTAATATGACTGAATGTTGCTGTATCTCCAAGACCAATATGCCTCCTTAATTGAAGGGAATAGCTTTGACTGGATGAGAATAACAAGAAAAGAGAATAATAGTAATGACTCACACTAACATTACAAGTAGCTCCCTGTTTACAAGCTGCCTGTGGCTTGCTTTATTCTTTCATCAGGTCATTGTTCTCAGAAGTGGCTAACAGTTTTGGGAATTTCTCTGTTTCTGGTTACAAGAGTTGGTAAGGGGCAATGAAGGTGCCTGATTTCAGAGGGCAGGAGGAGCCTGTCCTAAAGCTGTAATCCTTTAACAAGTCTCAAATTGAGCAGCAAGAATAGCTAGTTAATTTTTAAAATGCACCCTTGATCCTGGCTGCATCTAATTCTGAACTCAGATTAGGCATTTACTTGCGTATTGTCTGTCATGCACACGTGGATCTACACAAGTCATATCTGCATGCGTGTAGACCACTGAACCATCATACTTCCTCATGGAGATGAACTTTTTTATTAAGTATTTCTAGCATACTGTATTCTAGTTCCCTTTCCAGTATTACGGTATTTCTGTTTTCAAAGACACTAGTGATGATGGAGGTTTGTCCTTCTGTTTTATAAATTGAATGGTTTCCACTCCCAGTGTGTCTTGCTTAGTAATATGATAGACTTGGAGGACAATAGCTTTCTTTCAGTTGGAGTTAGTTTCATGGACTAAAGTAGTTGGTGTATTTATAGGTAAGGTAATATTTTAAATGGCCCATAAAGAGATAACACTCATGATTTTCCAGCATATGAATCCCCTTTTTCTGGTTTTCATTTTGGAATGGGATTTGTGTTTGCAAACCCTTAGTTGCCAACTTTAGTTGCAGGATTTGTATAAATATTAAGTGCACTTCTTTGGGTACTTCAGTGTGAAGTCTAATGTTTTCTAGCTCAGATTCAAACCTGTTTATGCAAGGAGAAAATATGTTCCTTGTTATCTTGCCCAGTGTCTGTGGGCCTCATTACAGTTCTGTGTGTATGTAGCAGTTGTGAGTTGGTAAGATGTTCCCGAGTGACTGGTTTGTGGAAAAATGTAGAGTATTGTAGAGTTACTTTCTGTCTTGATTCAAGGAACAAATTTTCCACTTGAAAATAATCTGTGTATGTAAAGAAATGCTTTCCTTAAAATTCAAAGACAAACTCAGACCTCTCTAAAATGAGAATAATGAAGCTAGCAAGCAAGATTGGCAAAAGGCTCAGAGTGTGGAGGTCACAGAAACCAGGTCTATGTTTTGTAAAGACTTTTCTATACTGCCAAAAGGAAAAAGCAGGAGCATGGTTGTTTTTATTGAATCTCTTTTTTAAAAGAGACTTTTTTTTTGGTAACTGATTCTGACACATATTGAAAGTGAAAGGCGCTATCTCAAGCTCATGGCAGAACAAAGGCCAACACAAGTAATTACTAAATTCTTGAGACTTAAGTCTTGGAGAAATTGCCAAAGTTAGCAAGGGCAGTAATTTTGATTGCTTGCAAAGGTTATAGGTGCATTTGCTTCTCTGATTGGAAGACTGAAATTCAATTAGGAGGTATGCAGGATGTTACCTTGCAAAACTCTGAGTGCAGATTACTGATAGGCAGGTGAGGATCTGGGGTCTATCCTAGCTTTGCTCAGAAGGAAAGGAGCCCACGAACAGCCTACCTGCCTGTAAGTGGGGAGTCAAAGTTCAGCATGTTGGCTGCAAAATTTAGGTGTCCAGGAAGAGGGTGGTGTGGTTGTATTTTACCACACCTTACAATAATATTTGATGGTAATCACTCCAGTGAAATCCTTCAGATAGAAAGGACAAAAGATGTCTTGATTTTAAGGGACTCACACAGGAAACAAATGGGAATGGTGATGGAGGAATATGGAAGTCCTTCCCACTCCAGCCCATTGGCTGCTGGGAGGGCAGCAGGAGGCCTGGGGGCAGGAGTGTGTTGTGGTGTAAGGGTGGGATAGATGAGCAGATTGTTGCCTTTCCAGCCAGCCCTGATTGCATGCTACCTCCAGAGCAGTGCTGCTTACACACAGGACTAATGAGTGCAGCCCCAGCTTCCACGGGAAGGCTAGTGAAGGTGTGCTCCCACACAGGGCTTGCTAACTGCTGTGCAGTGTGGTGGGCATAAAGGTCATAGGGCAGAGCCCGTGTTCCAGGTACTGTCTGGTGAGCAGGCAAGGGTGGAAAGCAGTCCTTGTATGCCCTATGCCAGGGATTTAAAGGCATTGTCGGGATGAAGTGTAGAACAACAAAGGAGATGCCTGGTAACACCAAACACTGTCAATGCCATTTCTTCCTGTGTTTTTTTTCTTTCTTTTCTGGAGGTCCCCAGAGTTCTAGTTTGTGCCCCAGAATCCCAGAGAGGATCCCAGCTGCTGGGATGGGGAGGTGAAGTTGAAGGACTAGGACGTCTAGTGTCTCTCACTGTTCAGATGCCAAGATGATGGTATCTGCATTTAGCAGAGTCCTCACTATTAGGTTACAGCTGTAATTCCTGGGTTTCAGGTTTTCTTTGTGCTGTCCATGTTACATTTCCCTTGCACTTGAAGAAACAAGAAACAATTTCTTAAGTGGCCAGCCATTTCCTTCCTTCTTTGGAAGGGTTATCATTCCCCATTAACTCTCTCAAGCTGGCTTCTGGCTTGTATGCATGGCACCTTGTTCAATTGCTGTAAATTTTTTACAAGACCACCACTGTTTTCTGTGAACCAGAAAAGTGTAAATAACTATGCACACAGCAGGACTCTTCAAAGATTCTGGGCTAACCTCTGACTTGACAGGTTGCGCTTTTTTTTTTTCCCTCTTACCATCAACTTTACCTTTTATATTTTGCTTATCTGCTTTAAAATTTTGTTTGGAGACCCTCCCATTTCCCTCTTAGAAATCTGATTCACCTAGACAACCCTAAGCAAGGAAGCACCTGAGCTGTAATTGCCTATATTTAGAAATACGGTTGATTATCAAATTCAACCAACCCTACTTTCTCTGGTATTTTTCCTTTCCTTCCTCTGTCTCTTCAGATTTCCTATCATCAAGAGTTTTTAAAATATATTCACATTTCAGGCTTAAATATAAACTTAGATTAACTACCATTTAATTAAGATAACATCATCAGCTAATTAAACTTCCTAAGGTGGAACAATTAAGCCCTTGTGATTTGCAGCCTGTGTCTTGTGATTTTTTTTTTCTTTTTTTTTTTGTTCTGTGCTGGATACCCATGCATGAGTGACATCGGCTTTGAGAGGACACACAGCTAAATTCCACGTCTGACCACAGTGTGACCCCCAACCTGGCTCAGTGGTGGGAGAGATGTGGGCTTGGCTGAGGCTGAAGCCTTGCAAAGCAGAGGCGATGCTGGCAGAGGCAAGCGTTCTGAAGCATCTTGCAGACTCCTTTTATTAAGAATATGCTCCAAGATCTGACTGGGACTTTGGTGTGTAATGAGCTGCATTTTGGGGTTCCTTGTGGGTGCAGTGTTTTTGCCTAGGAGCACCCAGGGACAACATCCTCTGACCACCCCATCTGGCTAGGAGACTGCCCTGCCACCAATGTCCTTGTCACCTTTCAGCCGTAACACAAATGGTGGGATGTAGCAGCATGTGGAACTGGCCATGCACAGGAACTGCTGACAGCACAACACAGCCCTTCCACGGCGGATCACCAGACATCGCAGTCCCACAGCATTTTGAAGTGGATTTGAGAGGTTAAATGTTACCTTCGGGCCTGTTGGTGTAGGAGAGTGCTTTAGAACATAGGGATGGGGGTTGGGGTGAAAATCTCTGTCTCTCTGATGCAAGAGAGATTTCCATAGCTAGGGTAAAACTTGGCTACATAGGAAACAGCACTTTTCTGGGGCTACCATAAGCTCTGAGCTAATGTGTCATAAATGTCATTATTCTCCACTGTTGTAAAAAAAACCAACCAAAGAAAAGACATATCTTTTAGCTGTGTTGCTTCCTAAAAAGCTCTCTGGATACCTCCATTTTGAGTTCAGTAAGGTAACCTACACAGAAGAAAACAGAACAACTTTGTATGCATTCCACACAGATTTGCTCCTGGCAACCTTTGAAACTACTACTAAAAGAAATATTTCTGCATTTGTAATGAATTGTATAGGAAACAGACTTTGGTTAGCAAATGTGTTTTTATGAGGACTAGCTGATTCATACTTTTCTTTCTACTTCATAATCTATGCAGATGAAAATTACTCTTATCCTTTCTATGAAGCTCTCTTAGAAATATTTTCTAGTCAGATAAAGTAATTTTTTTCAAAAGAAGAGTAAATTGAGTCAGCGGCTTAAAAATTAATATTTTATTCTTGAATAAAGTGTCACACAAGGAAATGAAAACCTAAGACCCATAAGAATTTTTTTACTAATAAATACAGTGGCTAAAGATGGGCTGATTGAAAATTTCTGTATTCTAAATCCAAAATATTTGTTCAAATATATTGGCCATAGAAGAAATGGTTAGACAGATGGATGTTTAGTGTATGTGGATTGGATTTTTCTGGAGTTCTTGATTTAGCAGATGTACAGATGAAGTCTGTAAGATAATAGTGCTGAGCCAAGGCAAAGTTGCTGAGTACAGTGCTTTTTCTTTTTTTTAAACTTATGACTCATGGGTGAATTTAAACTAGAACTATGTTTAATATTAATGGGAAATTCAAAAGATGGCTTTCATGACAGACACTGGAAATAGGTCTTTGGATAATCTTAAAACAGGCTATTCTTTCCTCCTCATAGTTCTCTGGATATTCAAATAAACTAACATTTTGCAGTGGAAGGGAAACTTTAAAACAAAGAAAACTGGCACAGTGTACCATATTTTTGGCATGCTTATATGTAATCAACAACTTTCTGCATTTGCGCTGTTTGCCTCATCATACCCAATTCCCACCAGTTCTTCAGTATTCAGTGCCAGTTAGGAGTTTTAGCTTGCGTTTCCAAACCCTCAGCATGTTTTTTGTTCTTCCAGTGGACAAAAGTCTCCCTGCTTAGGTGCTGCGTAAACACTTCTCTGCAGTGGTCTGTCCTTAGCAGCCTGCAATGCCATCATACCCTGAGAGACGCTGAATGCATGAGGGTTGCCTTGTTTGCCCTACCCCTACCTGTCTAGCTATTTGTAAAGCACTCCTAGCTGAGTACAGATGGTGCTACTCTCTGTTGTGTTCAGCTGTGTTTGTTCTTGATAATTCTAATACTGCTGCACAGTTGTTCTTTGCAGGAGAAGAGTAGAAATTCCCATTGGCAGATCTTCAAGTTAACTGAGTAGTACCTGAACTGAGCAGTAATTATTCTGAGTAAACTCTTCTGTTTTATTAAGGTTCTTGTTTGGAGTTGACATGTAAAGATGCAGTTTTAGCTGTTCAGAATAATTAACTACCAAAACATAGGTGTGATGCTTGTGGTTAAGGAACTGTGACTTGATAGTCTCTTTTATTGCCCCCTTCCATGAGGAAGCTAATCTCAGCAGCTAAGCAAAACCAAGGCTAGGACTGAAACCCTAGCTGTTCTGCAGCTTTTTCAGTACAATCCATTCACCCCAAACTTGATGAGCTTCTTAAATAATCCTGGTGCATTCTGGAATTTGCTGTGCAGGCTCCATCAGTGCCTTTGAGGAGGAGATGAGGTCTGTAATGTCTCCAGAGCTCTGCCAATGCAGTCAGCATAATGGCTTTATTGAAGTCATTCAGGTACCTGAGCAGAGCTGTTTCCAAGCAGGTATAAGCAGACTTCAAGGACAGAATATGAGCATATCCCAAGCCATTGTAAATGGTGACTGGATCTGGTAACTACTAAACAGTGGATTTTGGTGGTTTGTTTTTTTAATTGTTATTATTTTAAGTACTTTTTTGCAGCAAAGGGTTGGGACTCCCTCCTGGAACATGTGGGAAGAGTTGGGATGTACTGATGCCTTCCTGCAGTCCGTGCAAAGGGCAGCAGCCGATAGGCTTCAGCTGTGAGCACTCAGGCTGCCGCAAGGTGCATTTGTGCCTAATGCATTTGGCATTACCTAAGAGTAAGGAACATGTGGAAGTGCCACAGTTTGCTTCACACCAAGGGTTGGTTCTGAGACAGGGAGGTATAACAGGAGAAGAGAGCTTTCCATGAAGATGCTTCCTCAGGCTAAACAAATGCTATCCTGTGTACTTCACAGTTGAGGCTTAAAATAGAGATAATAAATCGATACATGTTGTGTTTTGTTTTTAAGCTGGTCTTCAGTCTCCAGATTGGCTTTTAAGTATCTTGTTGCTATGGAGAAAGAACAACTCTCTCCTATGCAGTGGGTGCGGAGAGCAGCACTCCTCACAGCATGGTGCTGTGCTGCCTCTTCATCCTGCAGCTTTTTTTCCCAAGGAAATACGGCTGTTACTGGTATGCTGCCGTTTGATCTTGTCTGTACTTGTGATTGATTTCCTCCCCCCTTTCCCTCTTGCCCTTTATGAATGCCTTTTCACCATCTCTGATCTTATCTTTATCTCCTCTGCCTTTTTCTCAATGAGGGCTCCCTTCACTACCAAATGAAAATTAGACTGTTAGTAAAGCCTTATCTTCTCTCTCCCAGATACTTTTCTGTATTTGTGGTCAGTGAGAGATACCGGATTTGCAGTAGGCACAGGAAAATATTTTGCTACCAATAAATCCATTTCTCTCCATTATATTTTTTTTAAAGTAAACGAGCCTGAGCTCTGGTGCTACATATACAGCAAAGACAAAGGCTGCTTCTGGAGATCACAGCAACATTATGCATCTGCTGGTGAGTCCTTACTGCAGCAGAGAGAGCATATGTCTTGACATCCAGGCATGTCAAGAGCTGTACACGTCTGGTGTTCGTGCAGCTTTGTTATGTGTTGTTTCCCTCACCTCGGGCTCAGTTCCCAGCCGATGCAGGCTGCAGTGCAGTTTGCTCACAGGTCATCTCTCCAATGATGAGATGATGTCTGTGCTTGGGGGAGCGAGGAGAAAGGCCAGGCCAGTGCAGTGGCAGGGAATACAAATGCACAGACCGATGTACCCCGCTGTCCTTGAACGTCAGGGGAAGCAGCAGGCTTTTTCAGTGCTGCTGTGTCAGAGCCCGGGAGCTGCCGTTTCAGATGCATTTCGGAGACTGGATTACTGAGTGCTTTTGTTTGTACTCTTTTCCTCCCCTGCTGCTAATGCAAGACCAGTTAGGAAAAAAAGAATGGTATTTTAATTGAAGATACACAAATGAGCAGGCAAAACTTGGAATGAACCAGAGGAAATGCTGTGAAAGCAAATTCACCTCTTTTGCTGGTGGTTGCTTGATAGCTAGACACTGTTCCAGTTATTTTGAAAGGGCTCAGCTCCCACTGGGGCTCTGAAGTGAACAGGCCATTTTTTCAAGGCCATCTGCTGCGCTTCTGGGTGCTGCTCGTTTCTGGAGGCCTCTGAAATGTAAAAATCTTTTTGTCTACTTGTTTGTCAATGAGAATGTCATGTGCATACAGATTGACCCCAATTTTTCCTCTTGGTTTCCCTTTAAATTACTATATTAAATTGAATCTGTCTCTGTTTTTGGAATTCTCTCTGATCCCCTGCAGTGTGAAGAAAGCCTGCTCATCTCCTGCTGCTGCTCTTGGTTGATACTATGTTGTTAAACTTCTGCTTGCTCATTGTCAGTTCAATGCATGCCCGGCTTCAGCCAGGGAGGTCTAATTGTGAACCTGCTCTGGCTGTCCCTAATCGTTCAGTGCCTGTATTTGTCTGCCTACCCTTACATTTTCTTATCTCCTTTGGGTTTGGCCATCTCAGATTATGTTTCTTTTTGCTCTCTGTATAGCCCAGTTCCAAGATCAAGGCTCGGATTTACCTTAGAAAGGAAAGGTAGAATGGCAGCAATGCCTGGAGGGCAGGCCAGTGCACAAGCAGTGAAAGCCCTCCTGGCAAAGGGCAACTCTCTGGAGAAACATGATACTGTTCTTCTGGTGGTCTCTGCTTGGTCTGAGCCCCCTGGCAATCCAGCCCTTTTGTCAGCATGAAGTGCAGTGGCTTTCTTGCTTTATTAACATGGAAGTGGATTCTGAATTACTAATGATCAGCTTTTGCCATTGTTATTCAGTTATGTTCTACTGATGGCTATTGGGAACACAGGGCAGGACAGTGTCTGGTATTCCTGCCAGGGGTCCTTTTGATGCTACCATTGTATTAGTACTGTTCTGGTGTGACCTTTAGGTCACAATAAATTGGGACTGCATGATGTGTCTGCAATCACGGTCAGTTTAGGAGCTGAGAGCTCAGTGAGCACAATGTCAAACTTGGCAGAACTCTCTTGGAGGCTTTTCCAGGATTCTCTGCTTATGTCTCCATGCCGACACTTCTGCAAGTTGCTGGTCTACTTTTTTTTGGGAAACAAAGTTCTCATTACTGAAACAGTTGCATTCAGTGATACCTCCAATAAGCAGAGTCCCTTACATGGCTCTTTTTACAAGGCTGGAGAGACTTCACAGTTCAGCTGTCAAATAGTAGTTGCTAGAAAAGGAACTGCATGCCTAGGAAAATTTCTATTCTACACTTATGAGCAGATTTAAGTGCTCCAGAACTAGCTTTAGAAAAAAGGTGTATGTATACACAGCATAAAAATAATTGGTGTATTTCTGTAAAAACAGAAATCTGCTTATCTCCAGAAGGGAGTTACAGAATGCAAATGCTGCATTGTCATCTCTGCTGGTGAGATCAACCCAAACATGAGGCAGGAGGTTGTCAGGCCCTCTTGTTCCTGGGAAATAAATTGACATGATAAGATTAAGCCTAAAATGCCACAAATAATGCGGATGTGAAGATTTTCTACTTTCTTTTAAAGTAAATAAGTTGCTATACCAAGGAATAATGATTTAATAAATCCATATTTTGATTTAAACCTATATATATATGTTGTGTATGTATGTATGAGCTTGTTCCTTGTCCCATTTGCGATGACAGAAGTTTTTATTACTGTGTTTTGCAGGTGCCAGTCCCAAGTCCCTCACTGGGACTACATATATTGTGATCATGTGCTGGCAGGTTGATCATCAGAGATTATTTTTCTCTTAGGATCAGAGCTTGAGCAATATGGTCACGAAGGGCGCACTGTGTTGTTTAAGCCCTTAGGGATGGACAGGGTGCCAAGGCCAGAGCTTCCACACACATGTACATAGGCCAGTTAAGCTGGAGAAAGCAAACTGCATCCTACCATATAGCAAAGTTTTTGGATTGTTCCTCCATGAGATCTCAGGAGACCATACTTCCAGCCATTCAAAATGGTTCCTAAGTCCTGTTTAACTCAACAGTTGCTGTACTGAATAAAGGGCAAATGGCTTATTTTGACAAGGACTGTAACCTTTGTTTCTACTTTTTTTGGGAAACATTTCTTTCAACGTAAGCTCATTCTTGCAGACAGGTGCAATAAGAGACATTTGTGGACTTGCAAGTTCATAAAATTGCAATTGTTTAGCAAATTTATGCAATATGAGCTGCAGCAGTTTCGTCATCGGTGGGAAGCCTGTAATTGGGAAAATGAAGAGAGGAAAAGTACTTGAAGTCTTTTAGTGGTTCTTTGCTGGTACATTTTGAGGCCATAACCTGATGGCTCAGCAGCTAGGGGGCTCGGTCCCTCGCTCCGTGGTCTCTGTGTCAGCAGGGTGTTTAATATGACAGTGCTTTTTGCGATACGAGCTGCTGACTTCTGGGACTACCAAACAGATGGTGACTACGTGAGAACACATGTAAGTGGCTGACACTGTAGATTTTGTTTTTCCCAGTTGTTGCACTGTTCAGATGCAGTGTTGAAGACTGGAATCAGCATAAAGGTTTCTTTCTTTAAGAAAGAAAGGAAAAACAACCACCCACAAACCAGACCCAAACACATTGAGGCCTCATCGTTCTGATGCCCAGAGCTGTAGGGAGCTTGTCAAATCTCCCTGTTTGCCAGGCCTGCCAAATTTTAGAGGAGGCAAAAATAACACTGTAGAGTAAATTTCCTGGGTGGAGTTAAGTGGTATGGTACTATTGCAAAATTCAAGCAGCAGATAAATGAGAATCTATGTAAAAAGAGTATTTTGAAAATAAAAATTAGGACAAAGGGACACAATGTGTATAAATAAAGCAATTTGCTGTTTCTTACATTTTCCACCAAGGACAAAGGAAATTACAGTATAGTGTCTTCTCATGATCGTTTGAAAGCTGCACTGTACTGTTGGATTCCTCTTTGGCAATCTTTTCTTACTCAAGTGACTGAAATCTGTCAAATTCCAATAGACAGAAACAGAACCTGATTTCAAAGTGTGTTGTCGACCTTCTTCTGAGATGGATCTCAGAATAGATCAACCTTCTGACGTTTGTTCTTATATCAGCATATCTGTAGCTTGTGGAAATTTAAATATTAAAGCATAATGTCTGAATCATAGCAACCCTTCAGTGTCCAATGAGAAAGCCAATCTGCCTGGTTCATGTGGTACGTTTTACTCCATCTGCAGAAATTAGCTTTGTATGTGCTTTTTAATTTTTTTTTTTTTTAAAAAGAAGAAAAAGCTGAAAACCCAACCCTCTTTGAAAATGATACAGTTTGGGAGCTGGCTAGTGCATAGGATTTTTTGCAGAGTCACATTGAGTTTCTCAGCAAAGAAAGAGGATTATTGTCGGTAGAGAAGTGCTAGTGGAGGAAAAGCAAGATCCTACGAGTTTGGGAAAATGGGAAACTTGGTTGAGAAGAGCAAACATTAAACTGCCTCAGATTACCCAGTTGCACCCAGCAGTTTCTCTGCATACAGTGCCTGGTGTAAAGTGTATCACAGCAGTGTAGTAATTTCAAGGTTTATGAGTAGGCTTAGCAGAGGGCTGGAGCAGGTCATCTCCAGAGGTTCACCCTAAATTATTCCATGTCTTGAGGCTGTTCCTGTCTGGGATCCATGAAAGTTCTGAACAAAAAGTTGGATTTAAAATACGGACATAGGAAAAAGGAGATTGGTAAAGCCACACGCTGGCTTTTAGGCAGTAAAAGCCATATGAATTAGCTAAAGTATCATGACTAAAAGGAAGCCTTCCTGAGGAAGACGGGTTGGGGGCACTGTACACCAAATGGCACTGTGTCATTCTCTGTTTTCCGTAAACTGCCTCCAGAATTTTCTTTTGAAGGCCAGAGCTAGCACTGCTAAATCTGAAGCATTTATTTTGTGATTCATAACTGTGACTGATGCTCAGGAGAGAGATGCCTGGATGGAAGGACGTTTGAAAATAGTTTGGTAGCCAGTGCAGGTGCCCAGGGAGCAGCCAAGCCCTTAAAAACTAACAGGAATGAAGTGCTGCCCTACCCTCTGAGCCAAGGGGAAGTGTATTGCTGAGATCCTGGTTTTTTATTGCTGATGGGGTAAATGAACATACTTATTTAGCAAAATACTTAGAGATTTAGTTGTATTTTACCCTGCTGATAAAATTGGATTAAAAAAAAAAATCAAGATTTTCTTTAAAAACTTTTTTGTTATTTTTGTCTTATCTTGAAAAAAGACTGACTTCAGTAAAATATCAAAAATATGTCTATATTCAGAAAAAGAACTATTTAGGATGGAAAACCAAAACAATTTTAGTTCCTTTAAGTTTCTGGACAAATATTTTATCAAGAACTGAATGTTTATTCTGAAGAGTTTTGATGGAATACATTTTTATAAGCTCCAGTTAAATAAGATTACCATCCGTCTGATATTGTATGTTCTGTTATAAAAACAAAATAGAATTTCAAAATGGATTTCTGAATGTGCTAAGCATTCCCAAGGTGGACAAAGTGCAATTATTTATCTTTTTGGAAATGTTCATCCTAAAAGGTTTTGGATTTTTTTCATGTACTTTAGTGCTGTCATGAAAAATGGAGATATCTCCAACTTCAGCTGCAAGCTGGAGCTATGCATATAGCTACTGCGTAATGCCTGCACAGTGGGATCCTGGTTTGGAGGAGGGTTTTGCCTGCAATTATGTCTTCATATTAATTACAAAGACAGGAAAAGGAAATGGGAGTGGTGTTCCTCTTCTTTGAGGAAATCAGTGTATTTCAAGTTTAATTTAAAAATAAGAAACACTTTAAAAATCTTGTACAGTTGAACAGGAGATTAGTGTCAGGGTTTTTCTAGAAAACTTTCAAGACCAAATATACCAGCAGATAGAGCAACTGCCATATTCTTGAAAGTGCTGGCTTATTTTGCAAGTAGAGTGTGGAAAATCACCCCTACTTCTAATCTCCAAAGCTTAAACCACGTAAGTGTGTCCTCTTTAAAGGATGTATTGCTCCTGGTGTCACTTATATGTCTTCTGACATTGGCATTTCTAATATTCTGGTTTAAGATCTCAGTGCAGTGAAGATTCATGGTTGGTAGGTATGGGAGTTGGTTTTCTTCCTGTCAGAATAGACCACTGGAGTCCTGCCAGGAATATTGAAACAGAAATATCGTATACATTAATGGAAATTAATGGAAATTTTAAAAATAATAATTTATAATGTATGACTATGTAAAAAAAAGTTATGCACATCTTTTGTTCACAGTATGGATTTCTTGACTTTTCAGCTTTGCTTTACTGTTTTGTGATCCAGAATACAAAGCTTGTTAACTGTTTATTAGCATACTCTGATATTCTTAACATTGTACATAGTTGGTGAGTTAATAGATTAGTAAACAGTGTTAACAAAGTCTTGCTTATTGATTTCCTAGTGTAATAACGAATAGGTGTACCAGCATAGTTAACTGCACCGATAATTCATGGTTGCATGTTTGGAGCCAGATTCTCTGCTATTACAATGGTGAAACAAGCGGAGTTTTACCAGCAAATAACTTGTCCAGTTTTCTGTTTGGCTGTCTGGAAATGCATTTTTACATTGTAAGCCCTGGTGTTTTGGAAGATCTGTCTGCAGTTGAATCATGGTAAGATGGAAACTATTATTTCTAGGAAATAGCAGATGTTTAGGGGAGTTGGTGAGTGATAACTCCAGTACTGGGATAACTGTCACTTTCTCAATGGGCATATCCCTCGTTGATGGCCTTAAGCTGGTAATAATCGAAGAGTTGATCTGGTTGGTTGGTTGGTTGTTTTTTTTTTTAAGGGGGGGTGTGTGTATCATCATCAATTAATAAATTAAAAGGCACATTCCTACATGCACAAGATTTTAAATTGGGAAGCTGGTGTCTATTGCTGGGCGGAATAATCATTTTAAGTAGCTGAACTAGATAAGTACATGTTGACATTTTTGTTTGTGCATAAATTAATTCTTGATGTTGTAGGCATAGCTGGATGCAGGGAACATTAAAAGAGCTTGACAATGTTTGAACCAAGATTCTGATGCCAAACAGGAGGTGAAATTCACTTTATTCTAATTATTGATTAAAATTTTATTAACAGACTTTAAAGATATTGGTGGGGCAGCTCTTCAGGGATGAGCAACCTAAACATGTGCCTTCCTGTTTCCATAGCAACACATCACTTTCATCGTTTCCAGGCAGCCTAGATTGCATCGTGTACTGCAAGAGTATTAGATTCAGAAGAGCTATATTAACTGCTCAGTAGTTTTCCCTAAACCTTGCTATTAAATATTTTTGTTTTGGATGAACATTAGAATGAAAAAGTGTTTAGGATTATTGTGCTTTTTCAGAGAAATAAATCATGGCAACAAAGCTGTAAGTGAGAAATAACTGGCAACTGAGGTGACGTGTTTTGGTCCGGTTCATTGACTGCAAAACTGGCTATTCCCGTGACTATGCAAATGCACTTTGTCATAAAGGTCAAGATTTTAGCCGGAATAGTTGTCAGTCTGGTAACTATTGTTAAAATCTTTGGAAGTGTTTTTGATTCATATTGTTTGAGCTGTTGGAGAGAATTGAAGTAATGTAGTAAAGGTTAAGGCTATAAATGGTGGCGGTTAGCAAGGATCAAATTTCCAGCACTGTGGCTCATGGCCTTGGAAGCACATTTATGGGTGGCCTTTTCAAGCTCAACGTAAGCAATTTGGTACCTTTCCAGGACCCTTGAGGCCATTTCAGACTGTGGCATATTCATATTTTGCCGTGAGCTTGAAACTGTTTTATTGGATTTGGAATGTCAAACTTGTCTATCAAGTTACAGATTTCTAACACTGGGACAGAGCATTTCAGTATAATTTTCACACAGTTCTCAACTGCTCTGAGCACAGGAAACTCCTTTTAAAAGAAGTGTATCCTTTGGATAAATATCTTTCAGAAAGATGCATCTTTTGTCTTGTCTGTAAGAGATGAATAATTCATTATATCCCTATGCAAATGTTTATTACTCTATGTGAAAAAATGTGTGTACTTTATTTCTTCTCTCCATTTGTGCAGTGTCAGTTTCTCAGTGATGAATCTCTGTCAGATACAGCAATGTGCTACAGTGTTTTCTAAGCTGATTGCATGCGTATCTTCTGTTTTGGCATTGTGGAGGCTTAAATTACTGTTTAAACTGTGAATTTTAAAATGCTATTTTAATGTTACCGCTATACAGTAAAAGAAGCAAATTACTATGGGGGAAGTATTTAAGCAATGCATATAGATGCAGATCACCACAATATTTTCCTTTGGCCTTTGGGATGTTTAATTTTCTGTTTCTCCATTTGTATAAATTTTTCCATGAGGTTATGTGAGGCATGTCAATAAAAATTGAGAGCTTTCACAGTGGTTGTTGCTATAGTTACATGGTGCAGCTCTTAGCCTCCTGCACAGAAAGTAAACCACCTGCAATTCCATAAAATCCTTTATTGGCAGAGAAAGATTGAAAGAGACAGTACTGGTGTGCAGGTACAGAGCAAATTCTAGTTTGCTCTGATATCCTTGGAGCTAATGCTGTCTTCATGCAGAGGTCTGCAGAAATGCTTTATGGATGAGGACAGCACAGAAGGGGGACAAAAGACATCTTTTTTGGGGGAAAAAGGGTGCTGGATGCAGAAAATGGAAGATAAGAAATAAGTACCAAAATGAATGTAAAAAATCTTAGTTCATAGCATATTTCAGCTATTGCTGAAGTTGCAAGCTAAAGTTGCCTTTTAAAGCCCTCTGAGTTCTACCCCTCCATACAGACAGAAATGTCATGCTCAGAGAATGCTGCTGTTTTCCTGACTCTGGAATTCAGTGCTTAACTTAATCCTCAGGGTATGTACAGCTTAACACTGACTCTTTTTGTCTCAACAGATCTCATGTGCATTCAGGAACCCTAACATGGCTTTTAACATGGATTCTCTGTGCTGAGCTTAACTGAATTCTATTTTCACTACATATTATTTTTCTTTTCTCTTTGCTATATGGTCATTAAGTAGAGGATTTGGTGTGAATTACTGCTATAAACTGTAGACTTTTAAAAATCTTCTCTGGGATAGACAAATGTCCCTTGTCTGTAGATGGGGAGACAAAAGCACTGAGGAGCATTTTCCTATGGAATCACTCTGTAAAGCAGGCCTGTAAAAAGTCATCTTTACCTTCATGATTTCTTTCCCTGAGTTCCTTTTATGACTGAATAAAGTAGGATGGGTTTATTTCATATCAGTCAGCATGTGAGAAAGGACAGTTAAGTAAGTGCATGATGTCTCATCTTATGTTAAATTTGAATGTTCATTTTTCAAGTATGTTCTAAATATACAAATGAGCCAACATTCCAGGACCCAATAACGCCTTCACTGCAGGGTTTTTATTCACTTTTTTCTTAAGTTCCGGACTTATAGAGCGATGTGAATCTAATCCCATGGATGATTAAATAAACCAGAGATTTTTAGAGTTTTTTCATTATTAGTTTTCATCACACAATGTCCATGGGCTCAAGGTGAGGTCAGACCATGTAGCAGAGGAGGCGTGGTGTAAGATGTTCCTTGGCCTAAAGAGATAACAATATAAATAGCTAAAATAGTCAAGCAGTCGGTGAGTAGCCTTTGGCCAGTAATGCAGGCAGCACTCAGGGGTTTAGTCCCCCACTGTATGCTGCTGCTTGTGATGGTTTCTGCCATTTGTTGGGAGGGAAGGTCTGACCAGATCCCTTCAGAGCTGAGGAAGGAAGATTATATTTTTGCTTTGTGCAGGGTAATTCTCCCTCTGTAATGAGAAGGTTTGGAGTCACAGGTCTAAGAGGAGCAAAGTGTCAGTAATGGAAACTGATAGCTGGAAATGAAGGAATTAGTCATGACTCAGGTTTTTGCTCTCAACTACAGGCAATCTTTTTTCCTCTTGGCTTCTTTTCTCATTTCAAGGAGAAGCTGTTGGTCCCCTGGCCATTCCCATCAAGGCTAGCCTTCACTGCTTAAATCCTGTTAAGACCTTTGCTTGATTGCCAGTTGGAGAAGCAGCTTTGAATCCATCCATGTAGTCAGCCCGAAGGAGAACTGGTTACCTAATCACATTGTCAGCTAAGTAATTTTTGCACCTCCTGGGACTTGGGTCTAGCCAGTGCACACTGACATGAGGCTGAACTTGATTTACATTGCCTTGTGGATGAAGAGTTATGGTCAATATCATATTAGTCAAATAAAACCTTCAAAAGTATAATTATGCTTTAGAATGAACACAAAGTTGTCATTGTTTAATTGTTCTCTGGAGAGACAAAAAATTTCTCAGTAGCAAAAGCATCTAAAAAGCATCTCTTGCAGAGAGAGAGCAAGAAATACTTCTCCCTGTGAGAGCTTTGGGAGCTTTCTAAAGCAAACAAAAACCCCAACCAAACACCCCCCCCCCCGCCCCCAACCTAATTAAAAAAAAGAACGAAATGAAGTGGTGTGGGAACTGTAGACTAATTAATTAGAAGGGTCCCTTAAGAAATTTCTGAAAAGGATAGCCTCTCATGCTAGAAAGTAAACAGTTCCATCAGCAACCTTTCAGCAAGGCACATTGGCCAAGAGAGGTGTTGAAAATCAGAGCTTCTGAAATTAATGGAACTGTATTTCAACACAGTGATTTAAAGGCAGTTCTAAACAACAAAGAGCTACTACTTAGACATGAAAATAATTCCTATTTCCTTGGAAATTAGTAAAGTGCAATGTTTTTCCTCCATAGTAATAGCATTCTCATGCAGAAATTGGAAACAGACTTAATCCATCAGGTAATTGAATAAACTTATGAAGTCCCCTTTAAATTTAATCATACACAACTTAATTGCCTTTGAATCAAGACTTTGCTTCTTTTCCTTTCCTATAGTATATATTTGAGCTAGATACCAAAGATGCAGTAAAACTATAAAGATAGATCACAGTGTTTGCTGAAGTGACACGTAATGTGGTGCTGACCATCATGTTGTAGAAATTTTTGGTTAACTGGACAACATTTTGAGTTGCCTGTCTGTATGTGACATTATGGAAGATTACATCTGTATTCTCCAAATTGTTTAAAGATTGGGGGGGCACTTGAAATCTCAGTTTCTGATTTTGCCTTTGAAGTATCTGATTTTTCAGAAAGCTCAATATCTTCTGACAAGTTTGTAAAGCAGCTTGGACTGGGCATCTAGGGCAAGATTTGTCTGTGTGAACTTTAAGCTATGTCTGAGCTAGTTAGATATCTATAGGCAGTGGAGAGGGAAAGATGGGTGAAAGGGTGGTAGAAGAATTCTTTTGACTTCAGGTATTTGCCTTGGATGAGATGAACCCTGCTCTGAAAGTGCCTCTTTGTCACTCGAGTATGAAATAAGTTAGGTGCCTAGGTGAAGGATGGATATGTGCATGCATATGTACATACCTGTAAGTAGAAGCACCACAGATGGTTTGGGTTTAGGCAGATTGAATGCCACTTCCAGAAACTGAAGTACTACAAATCAGTAGTGATCAGCAGAGGGATGTGTGCAGAAAAAGAATACGTGTTGTGCATTACTACTAATGCAGGGTCCGAAAGCACAAAATCTGTTAAGCAAAAAGTTCTGCAAAAGATAGCCAGGCCTGAGGTGGGCATTACTGACTGTGAGGGGTGATGGAGTGAGATGCGAGCGGGTAACAAAGCAGTGGCAAATACACAGTGCATCTTTCAGTTTCAAAGTTATGTCACTTCATTGTTGAAAACAGCTTTTTACAATTTGGACTTAAATCTCTCTGGCAGCAGCCAAGATGCTGGCTGCTTCATATATCTACCTATGTAGATAGGTACACATCTCCTCTATTTGCCTAGGCAAGATCCATAATTACATGTATGTTTTCTGTAGAATACATGTCTGCATGTGTGTTTATGTACATACAAATATTTTACAAGCACAAATGTTAAGTGTAGTATCGCCAGTTGTGTTGTAATTCTTTTTACTCTTTTTTTGGGCGGTAAATTGAGAAAGACAATGAGTGGCTGCGGTCATCCTAAAAAACTTTGATCTGGTTGGTTCTTGTACCTTTTGTAGTATTTTTTAAATAAAGATTATGGTCTTTATTTTTAACGTTTCTGTATCAAAAGTTATATGGAGAGCTTTAAAATGCTGATAATCACCCCCAAAAAAAGGCTCTAATTTAAGGAAAAATAGCATTTTTAAGTGTTTGAATGATTTGGGAATATGAATCACTTCTGCAAAGTTGATTGGACTCTTAAAATTCTTATTCTTGCTTTGTCTATTCCTGGGTAGATTTAAGAAGCCTACAGAGTCAAGAGAATGGCATTTTGGTTCACTCATGAATAGAGACTGTTCTGTTAGTAAGTGATCTTGAAGAGATCACTGGTATTCAGCAAGCTTTTAGTTATCACAAGATCTTTGAAGCAGAGTCAGAGAACAGTTTTAAAGTTACTTAAGGTCACATCTCAACATTGTCTGACTTTGTCACCTTCATATTTGGTTGTTCTGTTTACCAGTAGTTTAAAGAATAAATTCATCTTCTCTCACATTCATATTGCAGGTTAGAGAGAACTACTTTGTATAGCATTCATTTGTTTGTATGTTATATATATAGTCCTGTGGACACACATGCATATCTTGTATTGCTTTTCTCACTGCAAACTGGAGCTTGCTGTTTCACCAGAAATTTGAGCTGATTTGGTTTTAGTCTTTTACACTATTTTCTCAGTAATATTATCCATAATTTCAAAGGCTTTCATGCTATTACTTTTTCTTTGGGAGCAATGATAAATATTTGTCATAGTGTCAAATGTGGCCTTAAATTCTAATTCTTTTCTATCTAGCTTGCTTTCTAGATTGCTTTCTATAGCTGCTCCTCCTCTGTGATTAGCCTAGTGCCAAACTGGCTTTCTGCATGAACAGAGGAAAGAACAGTGAGGTCAGTGCATGAAGGAAACCCCATATTTCCGGTGTTTCCTCTTCCTCCAAAGCAAGGAGAACAAAGCTCTTGAATTCTTAATTTGGTCAGATATTATTTCAGGGAGAGAGTTGGGGTTTTGGGTGTTTGTTTGTTTGTTTGTTTTTCTTATTCTGAAGAATACTTTGTTATCCCAGTCCTTCCAAAATGGTGCCAGATATTCCTGTCTTGATTCCAGCTGGTTTCCTCTTCTCCCTGAGGTTATGCAGAGGATCAGATGGGGTAGTGCCAAACAGCATCTCAGGGACCCAGCTTGCGTTGTCCATTCTGGTCCCCTGACCTTCTGGAGCTGGCATGGCGCCTCTGAATCCCTCTGCTGTTCTTCCTGTCACTCTGCCAAAGACAGATTTTACTTTGTAAGCTCAGATCCCTGCACCTGATGCATGAATGCTGTTTTCACTATGGCTATTTTGCCAGGGTCCAGAAAAATGTACTAGAGCAGAAACTTTCAGAAAACATCTCTGCAGTATTAATTGCAGGAGGTTTTCATCTCAGGACACTCTTTTGTGCTTGCCTTCCTTCAAGGACTGACTTGATACATTTTCTCTACTTAGGGAGATGCCTGCAATTCAGAATTTAGGTGCATCTTATACTGATGGAGGCAAAGTGGTGAGGTGTCCTCAGAATGTACCTTGGGCCTGTGCAGCAGGGATGTTGTTTGCCATTCCTAATCAGAACAACTCAAATGGTGTCACTTGGCACCCAAAGCCTGAATCGTGGGACTTTTTTCTTTTTTTGCTTGCTTTCATCTTTTGTCACAGCTCTGTCAACTATCGCTCTATTTTCTTCTTTGAAAGGGATGCAGTTAGTTCACAAAACTGTGTTATATGAGATAGAGGGGGATGATGGTTTTTAAGCACAGCAATGTTAATGTGGGCATGTTACCAAGTCATTTTCTAGGTGCTCAAATGACCCAACCATTGTTGTATCTGAGTAGATCTTGAGTTACCCTGTTTAGACCCCAACACAGCCGCGAGTACAAGGATCCCTATAACAATAGGCACAAAACCGAAGACCGACAGACAAGCCACGTGACCCATAGGAGCTTTATTAGATGTGCACTTGCACTACAGTACAGTGTGTATAGGCACACTTGAACCAGATACAAGTAGGTTAACTCAAGTACAACAGTTGCAGCACAGAGGAAACGTAATCCACAAATCCTGCCCAGAAAGGAGGGTTAGTTCATCCTGAACTCTCTCCGACTGCAGCTATGCTATAGCTTGTATCAAGCTAGGTATTTGAAAGCTCTCACGGGTACACATGTACTACAGTGTTGTTGCTGTTAAAACTGCACTGTGAGACTTGCAGGGGAGCCATCATCTGAGCCATTGTGTTACGCTAAGATTACAACTTGAAACTTTGCAAAAGAAGGCATCCTAATAACATCACTGCTGAGTTGCAACTACTTCTGTTCTGAGGCAGTGTTTGCGTAACTGTGAGAAAATCTACTAGTTCAATCAGTAAGAAGGAAACTGAAAAACTCAGCGACTGCTTGTTTCCTTGACTTTTTCTCTTTTCATTTCTAATGCTTTAACTTATGACTTCTGGACTTCACCTCAGATTACTTGTTAAGCATGGGAAAAAAAGCCCTCACTTGTTTAATATCAACAAGCAGTTTTTTTAGACTTCACTCAACAGTAATGCACATTCGTATCATGTGTCTTGAAACTTGACCAAAATGCAGCCTTGCAATTGATAAGGGAAAATGAAAGGGGAAAAGTCCAAACTAAAGCCCATTTAAACACAAAGCTATTTTACAGATGTCCATATGGAAGGTTTACACGTTTTCACTTCATGGTTCTGAGTTAGAGAACTGTGTTCTGCAGAAAAGGACACCTTCAGAGATAAACCCCAGAACACACACTTTTGTTCAGTGCAAGCAGCCCTTCAGGGGAAGAGAACAGCAGTCAGATAAGCAATTGTAGGTAAAAGTGACCATATGGAATATCTTTTTGCCTTTTGTTGTATCGTAAGTATTTTTTATAAGCTGCCAAGGACTGACAGCCATATATAGCCTGGTCTGCATGATCACCTTAAAACTACATACTTGTAAATAGATCAATGTATAATACAAAGAGTTGCTTTATAAAATGTGTTAAGCACCAAAGCATTTCCAAAATATTCTTTTCCAACCTAGCTGCTGTTTCTTGAGGAGAGGGTTCCTGAGAGCCCAGTGGGGTCTCTTGTTCCTGACTTCAGCCAACGAAGTAGGAGGAAGCACCATTTCACGTGCATGCTGCTGCTCATCTTGCTGTTTGTACCTTCTCCTGCTCTATGATTTGCTTAGTGCTTTAGAAGCTACATGTAGTACTGTAATGCAGTTTGAGGGGTTTGTCAGATTCTTGCTTCTATGTTCATCATTGAACTTTTTATCATCTATTACTTTTCCTAGGCCTGTGCTGGAGATGGCCTTCAATTCTAGGTCTTTTGATGTAATGTTCTAGGGCAGAATGAATTGCAACTGTCCCCTCCTTTTCTTTATATAATCATTTACATCAGTTAAAAGTGTGTGTAAATTTGTAATGGTAATGCTTTATACCCAGAACCAGATGGGTGCAAATGGCATTGGCACCATGTGGTCCCATGGGACACTTGAATGACTTGCACCCTTCTAGATGTGCTTTGACATACTGCTTCATCCATTTTATTTTGCATGGATGACCTCTTACTAAGCACTTAGTATAAGGTATTTTCTATATGTTCTGTTTCACATCATAGAGAGGGTTATGAGACTGCAGTCTCTGGCTCTGTGTTGCGATCATGATTGTCTAGTTCTGGTTGTACAAAGTTAAAGCACTGTGACACATTTAATGCCTGTCATTTTGAGAGGCAGGGATGTAAGTTCTGAATGCGTGTCACTCTCTGACATTCCTGATATTCTGATGGAGCAGACATTAGTGCAACGTTCAGAGCCTCAAGACAAATCTCTTCATTAACTAATTTGTCAGGTGTTTTTGTCCTGTACGTGAGAGAGCAAAATTTAAAGATTTTCTTGTCTTCTACAGGTGTAAAAAAAAGCATCTTTAATGCTTAATCCTCTCTGCACTGCAGCTGCTTCATGTATGATATAATCCTCATGTACTGTCAGTGGACCAGATACGTTCAGTCTTGCACAAAGTCGTGAGCCCAGGTTTTGTTCTGTGTTGAGCTGAAGATGCTTTCCTGTTGGGAAGGAATTGACATGTTTGAGTAAAACCAAAAGGAAAACGTTGTGCAGCACCCATCAGCTTTAGTCATAATAAGTACCATTTGTGTTTCCCTGTGAAAACAGAAATGTGAACAGTTAATTCTTTCAATAGATTTCTCTCCTTGCTACCTACACACAGCAAAGCAAACATCTCCATTTTACAAGACCTGAGTTTTGCCACAGAGACTGTAAAGGTGCAGCGGCCCAAGAAATCTCTAGTTGCAAGTATGTTGTTTTTAAATCCTAGGATATAGTTTTGTGAATTTCTTCCTCATGTTTTTGTCTTCAAAATGGCAATGCGTAACTGAGAAGGAAAAAATAAAATCTGTCATAAACTAGCCTGAATAGTAACCTAAACCGTGGCTTCTTTGATGCAATGTGGAATGATTCTCTTGAACAGATGCATATTAATTTGTGCAGTGAGCCATTCAGCTCCTGCTTTGAAGTGTCCTGTGAGAACAGAACAAAATTTCTATTGTCACTGTATATTGGCAAGATGGCAGTACCTGTAGTGAACGGGCTCAGTTATTTGCCTGATGTTTAAAATGGTGCATAGGAAAATGCACAGCGTGTTGGTTAAGTGCCATTCTTACTGTATCTTTCTCTACTTCTCTGAATTGCTGTATGTTGGAATCCCTCCCCATATACAGTTTTCAGGCTGTGCCAGATGTGCTACATTGCCCTTCACTGTGCACTCAGAAATGATATCATAATCATGATTCTTTCCCCTTCCCATTTTGTAACTCTTGGCTATTCGTATGCTATGGAAATGAGGATAGAAAAGATTAGATGTGCTCTGTGCTGCTCTTCTGTTTGCCATTTGTGGGATAGATACTGATCCTGAAGGAGAAACTAGAAATTAGACTTTCCCAAATGAAATTAATTTCAAAGATGGGTAGCCTTATTGCTCCACTTTACAGTACTCCACATACCACTGTGGCTCCCTAAGCCATACTAGGCATCTTGTATATTCCAGCTGATTTTCTGACCTTCTTCAATAGTTAGTTGTATACTGTAATTAGATATTTTGACAGTTGGCCTTGAGGCCCTGATCCAGTTTGAAGTCCCTGCTGTATTACACAATATACAAGTATAGGCAGAGAGAAAGTCTGACTAACAAGACAGTGCTTCTGCTGTAAAAAAAAAAAAAAAAAAAAAAAAAGAAATTCACGTAAGATATTAGTTTAGAGCACCCAGTCAGAGAAGTCTGTATCGTGCAGCCTTCATGCATTTGTTATGAGTAGCTGTTTGAGGCCTTTGGCAGTTGTTCTTCCCAGGTACCAGGATGAACCACAGACGCATGACCTGAGTCATCTGATTTCCCATTTGTGTAAAGCCACTGCTGAGGAGGGGACTGAGTGGTCAAGGTCTGCTGCCTAGGGAGAGCTACTAATGATGTAAAGGTGGAATGAGGACAGATTGTTGACTGGAGGCTAACTTTGAAATTAGCATGTCCTTAGCACCATGACTTTGTACTTAATATGAAAAATGTATGTTGTTTCCTATCTGTATATTGGGTTAGCACTGCAATGCCTGTGATTTTTATCCAGCTTACTGTAAAGTCAGATGTGCATTTTTGAGGGTTGTGGTACAGAGCAATTCTAGGAGCAGTTGGATGGGCTGCCTGGAGCGCATGACAGCTTCCCCCTTGAAAATGTGGGTATAAATGTAGTTCCATAATAAAACTGGCACTATATGAATCTCTTAGTTGTTTTCTACTTTTAGAGGTACCATATTATGTCTTGGGAGCATGTCATCTGATATTCCACTTACTGAACTTTGCCTTTAATAAGATTTTGCAGAATGCTTAGACTTCCTGTTTAGTTATGAATACATTTCCATGTTTTTCTGAAGAAAACAATTCAAGCCTATTTCTTATATTCTAAAATTGCAAATCTTTTGCACTAATGACAGAATTGTTGCTAACAAAGCCACAAAAGTTTAGAGGGATATTTATTTTATGTGACACCTTGGATTGCCAGATGCCCTGAAAAAATAGGAAGACTTATTCACTTGTGTTTTACAGCTCTTTGGGAGAAGTATGGTCTAAATCTCCTTCTGCATATTGTTACATTTTTCCTTGTGAGGTTTTGAATGCATTCAGATAGTGAAGGGGGGAATGGCTGACGAGTGAATTTTGTTTGTGGTCCAGCCCTGATGCTGTTTAAAATAATTTGACTTTCTCTGAGCTGATCTCTTGCCTACTGTAACTTTTTCTATAACCATCTGTAGAGTGGCACTAATTTAAGGTTAAAAAAAATAATAATTTGAGGTATTGTAGAGTATTGCTAAGAGCACAGAGCCTATACAGTAGAGCTGTACAAAGACATTTTAATAAATCCTTAAAATATGAAGCTGTCTGAATAGCTTGGCTTTAAGATACTTGGATAGTCTTTAAAGCTAACTTTGGTTTGTGTGGTTAGAAGAGCGGGAGAGGAGAAACAGAAGAGAGACAAGCTTTTAAGAAGATTTCAGTGATAAGTCTCCAGGGCACAGACTGGTTTAAAAGCAGACTGTTGGTGAAACTAGGCTGCAGTGATAGTTGTAGCTTCTTTGTTTCCAGTTTTCCTTGCTTTACCTTCAAACTGATTTTAAGGATGTGATTTATCATAACCTGTCTTCAGCTGTTTAAAACTGATATGCCTAGGCTAAGACAATCACTTGGTCTCCCTCTATAGTCACCAGAGTGAGATAGATTTGATTTTGACACCAGTGTTTGGATAAGATGAATTGCCTGTTGGAGAGGTGTAGATGACTCCATTGGCTCTTGAGGAAAACTGAAGGATAACGATCTATAGCTAAGTGGCTTGATTTTTAGGTGGCTGAAGCTAAGTGCAGTGAATCTCACCCAGAGCATCTTATTTACTAACATTGATTCTTCTCATCTGAAGAACAGAGTACTCAGCAATGAGGAGCGACTCTAAATCCCCAGAATCCTGTCTTCTGTCCAATATGCTGCAGCTTTATTTTATCTAGAAGTAATTCTCTCCAGTTTAATCAGCCTCTGGACTGCAGTTGTCACTTTGGTTACCTTGAAAAAAAGCCTAGATAATTATTGCAAATAGAAGGAGAGCAGTAGTCCCTTCTTGTTGTGTGTGAGCAAACCAGGCAGATTTGTTAAGGTTTTTTTTCTTCCCATTTTTTGTATATTTAATGTTTGGGAAAAAACTTGCATAGTCTTACTCTAAACTTTCATTAGTGTGACTGTGAACACCAGTGAGATTCCTTTGGGATTCTGCTGTGTTGCTGTGTGAGTTCTGTGGTTTCATTTGTGCTTCGAGTATTTATGTTCATCCTGGTTTCGGCTGGGATAGGCCTAGTAGCTGGTACAGTGCTGTGTTTTTGGCTTTAGGATGAGAAAAACTTTGATAACGCGCTTATGTTTTAGTTGTTGCTGGTCACTGCTTACACTAAGTCAAGGACTTTTCAGCTTCTCATACTGCCCTGCCAGCGAGCAGGCTGGGGGTGCACAAGGAATCAGGAGGGGATACAGCCAGGACAGTTGACCCCAGCTGACCTCAGGGTATCCCCCACCGGATGGCTCATGCTGAACAACAAACCTGGGGGGAGCTGGCTGAGGGGTGGCGGCCCGCTGCTGGCTGGGCATCGGTCAGTGGGTGGTGAGCAACTGCATAGTGCATCACTTGTCTTGTATATTCTTTTATCTTTATTATTATTTTCCCTTCCTTTTCTGTCCTATTAAACTGTCTTTATCTCAACCTATGACTTTTACCATTTTTCTGATTCTCTCCCCATCCCACTGTGGGGGAGTGGGCAAACAGCTGTGTGGTGTTTAGCTGCCTGCTGGGTTAAACCACAATGTTTTAAAAGAGAAAAGGTGAGTGCGATGTATTATGCTGTTTCACTTAACCAGTATCATGGAGCAACTTTTTCTCCGCACCTTACCAAACACAAATCACTTGGTTTGAGAACATGCTGCAGTGCTTGTTTTAAATTTAGTTAGAAGCAATTTGTAGCTGTATTAATACACATCATTCTAATGGTCTTTCATCCTGGGAGGGTCTGGCACAGGCATAAAAATTGAATTTTCTCCTGAAAGCATATACAGCTGCTGTGACTGTGTTGAGGTTTTTATTAGCAATAAACTGTGAATAGAAGCAATCAAAAAGAAAAAAAGAAAAAAAAAAAAAAAGAAGCAGGGGGAATGTGGGGGAAGGAAAAAGAATTGAAATTAAATGGTACCCTTTGCCCCAAGGCTAGCCATTACTTCCTCTTAATGAAGGCCTTTCCTTAACTATGCAGATATTCTTCCATGTCATTTTTTAAATGGATGCTTCATTATCTTTGATCTTTATTAACTTCAACTTCTGTGCCAGTGATTCACATAGCTGCTTGTTTCCTCCTGGCCAGTGTCACCACAGTCATTTTGCCCAGCCCTCCTTCAACTCCAAGTTTTGTTATGTTATTACAAAAAAAAAGACTGTGTGTTTTCTGCAAATTCTGTTCCTCTGACACAGATATAGAATCTGGCTTTTTTTACGTCCAAACCTCTCTCTAAATCTTCTACAGGCAGATGTGGTATGGTATACCTTTTATTTTCACAATAATTCTCTGCCTTTTAGCTCCCTGACTTCTGACTTGATTCTCATCAGAATCATTTTTGTGGCCTGTCATTCTGTATGTCAGCTGCCCTTTCATCCCTTCAGATTTCTGCCTAGCTTTCCACAGATGTACGAGGCATTTTTGTATAAGACCATTCATAAATCCTAGTTACTCTCTATTTTTATTTTGCCAGTTTTCACTCTTGGCCCATTTCTGTAATGATGGAACTCACTGGAGTCATGTAGAAAGACCTATTTGGTGGCCTTTCTACATGCCTGGGAGAAATAAAGGCTGGAAAAGACTCAGTGATCCTTATTTTAGGGGAAATGTTCTTGTCTGGGGGTTTCTTAGCTTGTACATTTTTCTGTGATTTTTTTTTTAAATTGTTTGACTGGATGTATTTATCAATTTGAGAGGTTAATATCCCCCTGTGCTGTTTCTTTGAATATTTATTATGCCATTAATGTTCCATTGAGCAGTTTGTAATTCAAGGTGACTAAAAACTTTCTGGTTTCCTCTCTATTGTCCTGATGGAACAGGATGAAAAAAATAAAATCCTTTAGTCAGATGTAGTTAGTCTCCATATAAACATGCAAGTTGTTGTACTAATTGCTAGTGGTCTAGTAAAAAAAAGTTACCACAGTCACCTTATTAATGTAAGGGCATGTTATATTCCCTTTTCATTAAACTTGGAAGTTTTCCTGCTCTTAAGTAGGCTTATTCTGCAGGTTTCACGTGATAACTGTGCAAAAGAATGCCTTTTCTTAGGTGCAGCTGGTTTTCTTTCTTTGAATTTTTTTTCCCTGAATAATTGTTCTCTGATGTGTCTTTAGTCTCAGTTGTGATGTCTTTTTCCTGATTGCTAATATTTACATAGATATATTTACCTGGAACCTTACCAAAAAAATGCCAATTAACTTCTTAGATGTTGTGATCTGTTGATATTTAGATGGGATGTGTTGCACATTTACTTTTTGATACTTTTCTGCAGCACATGTATGGGCATTTGTGATATAGGTTGGGCTGTCAATATTGCACCTGCGTAGTCATGAGAAAATATGGTGCCTTCTAAGATAAGAGTAACAGAACTGCTGTATTAGGTGAGATGTATCTAGCCTACTGTGACATTTTAGTGGTGTTTTGTTGTTTTCCATTACCTTAAAAATTATCAAGAAAATTAAAGGTCATTGTTTAATTACCTCTGACTTTAGTAATGTTTACACTTAATTACAGGAAAGGAGAACTTTAATATCCTAATATGTAAAGAAAACAAACAGTGAAATATTACTGGATTTGTAGGAGAGAAAGATGGTCCTGCTGGCTTTGCAATAATCTGTTTCTGAATTTTGAAAAGTAAAATTATTTTAGAATTATGATAGGAATTGGATTTTGTGAATTTTGGCACTTGTCATTATATGGACTCCAGAATGGTACTTCATGCTGTTAATACCTGCTGCTTTTCAGAAATACCAATGGCATCAGAAACATGATTATATTGCAGGATGGCTTTCTTTTTTATTACAGAAATTCACAGGCACAGTCTGTGACAGCCAAATAAAGAAAAGAAAATAGGGAAGAAATATCTCTTGTAGTTCAGAATAAGAGTTTTTTGGGTGGATTTTTTATTATGCCAGCCATTTATAGAATAAAATTTACGTTGTGCTTCAGGAAAGAGTACTATGGGGTAATAATAATACATGGATCATGATTTGAGATATAAAAGAGTAGATGTTACAAAAATAAATAATAATGAGGGAAAATAAGGATAATAAAAGCAGTGAAATGATGTCAAAGCAAGCAGAAGAGGTAAGGCAAGTTGTCGGAGACTTGTATTTAAAGGAAAAAGGCGAGATGAGAACTTGAAAGTAGGACTGAAATGTAATTTGGCTGCTCTGTAATTCTGTGTTCCCCAATCCTACAGATCATGCTGTGAATTGCTAAAGTTCCTGGCCTTGGTTTGTGATAGTTTTGCTTACTAGGGGGAACTTGAAAGACAGGGATTCCACATGATTTCAGGGAAGGTCCTTAAACTGGGGAGAGATTTCTGTGGGCTCTGTATAAGTACTGAACCATGTATTTACTAAGTGATTTTCAAATGTCCTTGTTATTTTAATCTTTCTCATGTTGTTAACAATATGGAACAAGATAGAGAGTAATTCATTTGGGTTTATTTACATTTTCAAGAGAACCAGAACATTGTTCCCACCTAAGCAGAATTTCTTAGAACCTAATTAGAAGAAGACTTGACAAATCTGCTCCCTCAAACTAACCAAAGCTGTTGTGTTTCTGTGGTCTTTCTTTATTCAGTATTTTGTATGCTCTCTTTTAGGTGGCCAGTGCTTCTCTTGGGGATGGAACGAGCATGGGATGTGTGGTGATGGCACAGAAGCAAATGTTTATGTCCCGAAGCCAGTCAAAGCTCTTGCTTATGCAAAACAGATCTTAATTGGATGCGGGGCAGGACATTCCATGGCTCTTTGTCAAACTCCAGATTAGACTTGGCACACCTGAAATCACAGCATCATGGATGCAGACAGACATCTTTGGATTGCGCAGCTCAGAAGTGGTACAAGAGGATTGCCCATGATTAACACAATAGTTGGAAAGTGCAGAAGAAGTTTTTTTTAAGACTAAAAGGAACAAGTATGCATAGGAAACTGTAATGTTTTAAAAATTGTTTCATGGGTCCTTTTCACAGGGATTTACTTTCTTACCCGCAGATAGAATGACAAACATTTTGCCTTGATGCAATACTATTGAAGAAAGAATTACTTTTTCTTGTTCTTCTGAGAAGTCTTTGAGGAAGAAACCAAGTGCTTAATCGCTTATTGTTGGTGTATAAATTCAATCTGAGGAAATCGTCTGAGAAGGTGGAGACATAGGGCCCCTTCTGGTCTTTTATTATGGTATCTTTATGTCGTGATGAGCATGTGTTGTGCCTGCCAACTTCTGCTGGAGTTGTGAGCTCCCCGCATCTCAGAAAATCCAGTTTGCATCACAGAGAAATGCCAGTGAACATAAATAGATGCAGACACACATTTTAAACAGAAGATTAGGATTTTTTAAAAAAAGAGATATAATTTAGAAGGCTGGCAAAAGGGGAAGATGAGGCCCTTCTGAACTAGCTATATCTTGATTAAACTGTGAAAGGAACAATATTTCTGAGGAATTATCTTCTGTGCCAGACATCAGTTTATTATAGATTTACAGGGATGCAGATCTGCATGAATTATCATTAACTTGCAGACCAAACCTGAAGTTTCTGAAGCTACTGCTCAGGGAAGAAGAACTTCTAAGAGATCTCTGAAACAGTAGAAAAGTTCTTGTCAAAGGGCATAAGTCAGTTGTAGCTGTTGAGAACAGTTTGATCCAACATAGCTCCTGTGTTTCCAGTTGCCTTTGAATAGGAAGACATCAAAATCTAAAGAGGAAGTTTTTACAAATTCTCCAGCCTAAAAGGCAGACCAGAATGCCTCTGATAATTTCAGGTTAGTTTTCACATCTGTTTCACAGCCCAGCTGAGCTACTGTTCAGAGCATGCCCACAGTACTTGTTCCAGGTGAGTGCTTGGCAGAGAATGTAGGCCTAACACTTGTCTTGGTAGGAGAAATGAAAAAATGCAAAATATATTCAGATATTATTAGCTGCCTATGTTGAGCAGAATTTTGGAAGCTATTTATAAAACTGTGTTTCACACAAATACAGTGGATGCCATTAAACTGGATGTTTACCACCCACGATAGTTACATTTGCTGTGGTATTTGATGCATTTCAAGTTCTAAATATAGAGAATACTACTGTGTGGTAAATGCACCTTTTAATGAGACCTAGTGTTGCTAAACAGTGGTTTAGTTTTTAAAGCAGGCTTGCCAGGGAAGAAGCCTTGCAGAATTAAAAATTACTCAGAGACAGGCTCTTAGGAAAAAGGACAGGAAGGCTTTCTAATGATGTATCAGCTAACACATGGGGGGAAGGAATTAAGGTGGTAATATGGGCTGTGTGAGGGGGTTTCTTTCCCCCCTTGGTTTTACAGCAGTTGTAGTTTATGGCCTAATTTTCAAAGGCATTTTCTTTTTCTGTTTAGTGGATGAGAAGCTTGAACTGACTATGAAGCTGATTATAACAGCTGTATTACAGATACTGAAAGAATCTGTATGAATAATCTAGTGGGTCCTCTGCAAAAGTGCAGATTTGAGACTTCTATTGTAAAGTGTTTTTTCTAATCCATGTGTTAGTTGTGGTTCTTCATGGCAATATGCTGTTCCGGGCTGTGACCTCTTGCGCTTGTTATTTATCAAAGCTGCTATTCATGGACTCCTCAGTGCCATTTTCTAGATACCATGGCCTCTCTATTATACACACTGAATAGTTTTTCATGCTCTTTTTGGCAATTGTGTCTGAGGTTTCTACCTTTGTTCTCCTCTAAAGTCTGTGTACCAAATAAATATATCTTGTTTCAGTAATCATACCCTCTAAATAATTCTGTTTCTTGATTAATCACAGGTAGTATGTGTGCCCTATAACATAGGGATTACTGTACTGAGCATATTTTGACTGTGTGTGCTATTCTGCAGTTCATTTCAGAGGAACCCAACAAATTATGTAACAAATAAATGCAACTTGGTTATTTGAAATGTCGTTCACTTATTCACATCTGTAACACGAACACACTTTTGGAAATGCGAAGAATGATTTGGGGTGATAAGGAGGAAAGGAAGGAGTACTTTGGTTTGTTCTTGGTCCTGATTTTGTGTTTCACATCTGCATCTGATCTTCATCTTTGAAAGGGTGAGAACTGAATTTTCTTTCCTTTGTCTCACATATATAGATCAAAAACTTTGGAACGTAACGACTTGTCTTGAGAGCTTGACATACTAAATGCTTTGTCATCAGTCAGGACTTCTAGATGCTGCTGTAGTATGAAGAGTGAATAATAATTCATTGTAGATGGTACATGGTTGAATGTCAAAAACAAGTTGTTGCTCATTCATTCAGAAGTAAATGCCCTGTTTTGTATGTCAGTGTGCTTTGTTTGCAGAATAAAACATTGTACAAAATCAGCAAGGAAGGGAGCACACGGTGAAAAGCTCCTAATCAAGTGAAGAAACACCCTTCCTTGCTGGTGTCCAGAGCTTAGTGACTGTTGCCTCTTGATGTCCGATGGAGAAGGTCAGTCTGTGCAAGGCAAAATGTAGAGTCCCTGTACTATGTCAGTGCTTCTGCAGTGCATGCAAAGATGGATTTCTTTATGCAGGTCTTCAGTGCTAAACAAAGCAAGTCTTTTATGTAAACACTCTGCATTCACGTTCAGATGCAAACAAACTGACAAGGTTTGTAATATATATAACACTGGAACAAGGTAAGCTAGTGTCTGTGCAGCTGCTCTCCCCTCCCGTTTTCTGAACATAAGCAAACCTATCAATGAGCTGACATTCATGAGGGGGAAAAGGTGAACTTAATATCACAGCTTTGCTGGAGAACAAGTTGTGAACTGTTGACTTTCAGTCCAGAGAGCTTTCAGGCTCTTGGGTGGAGGGGGAAAGGAAACTTGTGTGTACTTCTTGTTGTGTGAAGTCCTAGGAGATCCGCAGTTGTTACTCATGCAACCTCCATGTGCACCAGTGCAAGACACTCCTGTTCCATTTTAAAGAACGTTGGTAGGAAGATGTGTGTGTTGTGTCAGAAGTTTCTATCTTTTGGAGGATTTGTTCAGGCTGCTTAGCAGTCACTGATGTTATTTGACTTTGTGTAGTATTCCTGAGTGACTTGATAGTTTTCTGCTTAGAATGCTGAACCCTGTATTTGAAGTGCATTCATTTGAAAGAAGAATTCAGTCCTGCCTTTCTTCCCATTTGCCCAGTCACCACTTCTTACATGACACTGACTTCCCTCCTCTATCTGCATGTTGTTGGTCCTGTTGGTGACTAGTTCTTGCCATCTGCAACTGCCATAAAGGTCACTTCTGCATGAGTGACAAGAGGTTTGCTTGGCTACATGGCTGAGCACAGAGAAATTGAGGAGGAGGGGAAGAATGTGATTTGATTTTACTTTATATGACATTTTTTGAGTCATATAAGACTTGAGGATGGAAAACAGATGAAGGAGATCAGTTTGAATGTATGGAGAAAGGTGACCATGGAAAAACATGTAATGAATAGCAGTAGAGAGCCTGATGTAGTTAGCTAAATCATAGGGGAAAAGGAGGGTGGAGGGGGAAGACAGATTCAAGATACAGGTCATGAAGACTGAATAATCACGCAAGGATAGCAGCATTGCAGCCTGCCAGTATGGTGGGAGTGAGATGAGGGACAAGCTATTCTATTTCTTAGATGTTGTTATTCCCTGTCTCCCACCATTTGTTAGCAATAATATGAATTATTGACCTGCAATGGTTTATCTTTCTCATTCATAGAACATCTTGAAATTTCCAGTTCTCTTCAGTTGGAACAACAACACCTGTTCTCACCTTCCAGAATCAAAAATCTTTAGATCAGGCCTGTGACCTAGTCCAGCACTTAATCAAGTACTTACTATTCTTTCCATTAAATTTCATGAACTCTGAATCTGATTTAAACAAGACTTAAATAATTTTGCGACTTCCACTTTTTTTCTCTGTATTAGAAATCAAGATTATGACAGATCTTTATCATTGAAATTGTGGTGTTTTCACCAAAAAGTCCCCCGTGTTCTCTCAGTAATTTTGGTATTTTTACGGCATATAGCAAGTGTTGTGCTTTTTCTTTTAGCTAGATATTTTCTTAAAAAAGGCTTCAGAATTTTTCATCAGTATTTGAGTCATGCTTGTGGTATTTACTACCAGCTTGTAGTTCAGAGCAGCTGAAAATTCTGTAAAGGGAAGAACTAAATACTGAAGTGGAAAACTAAGTCTTCCTTCCCAAAGGCTGGGATTGGATGCAGTCTGTGGTAGAGAATCATCTTGTGTGGTTTTGATTGCACTTAAAAATGTGCACAGTAGGAAAGTGGAGCTTACATTGAAATTGCTGAAAACTCTAGTTGACACAAAGATAACTGGACACTCGAACTTTTGAGGGGACCTTAAAAATCATCTAGTTCCAACCCCCCTGCTTCTACCAGACCAGGTTGCTCAAAGCCCCATCCAACCTGGCCTTGAGCCCTTCCAGGGAGGGGGCAGCCACAGCTTCTCTGGGCAACCTGTACCAGTGTCTTACCACCCTCACAGGGAAAAATATCTTCCTTATGTCTAATTTAAATCCTTCAGTTCAAAACCATTACCCCTCATCCTATCCCTACCCTCCCTGATAAAGAGTCCCTCCCCATCTTTCCTGTAGCCCCTTTTAAGTACTGGGAGGCCGCTATAAGGTCTCCCCAGAGCCTTCTCTTCTCCAGCTGAGTAATCCCAACTCGCTCAGCCTGTCCTCACAGGGGAGCTGCTCCAGCCCCTGATCATCTTTGTGGCCTCCTCTGGACCCCCTCGAGCAGGTCCGTGTCCTTCTGATGTTGGGGGCCCCAGAGCTGGACACAGCACTGCAGGGGGGGGGGGGGGTCTCACAAGAGCAGAGTAGAGGGGGAGAATCCCCTCCCTCAAGGGGCCACACTTGATGCAGCCCAGGACACTGTTGGCTTTCTGAGCTGTGAGCGCACATTGCTGGCTCATAGTCAGTTTTCCATCCCCTAATGCCCCAAGGTCCTTCTCTGCAGGGCTGCTTTCAATCCACTCATCCCCCAGCCTGTATTTGTGCTTGGGATTGCCCCGACCCATGTGCAGGACCTCGCACTTGGCCTTGTTGAACTCCATGAGGTTTGCACGATCCCACCTCTCCAGCCTGTCCAGGTCCCTCTGGATGGCACATCCCTTCCCTCCAGTGTGTTGACCACACCACACAGCTCGGTGTCATCAGCAAACTTGCTGAGGGTGCGTTCGATCCCGCTGTCCATGTCTCCAAGATGTTACGCAGTCTGGTCCCAATACTGACCCCTGAGGAACACCACGCATCACTGCTCTCCACTTGGACATCAAGCTGTTGATTTACGTGCAGAAAAAGAGGTACTACATGCTTTGCCCTTTTCTTTTAGCTTTGTGCTATTCTTAATTCCTGATAAATGCTGGTCTTAGATGTTTTGCTTCATGTTGGAAAGAATGATTTAATAGCCTTGAATTAAAATGCTTTGTTGTATGGAAATAGCCTTCTGTTGGTTCAATGTCCCAAAAAATAACTGTGAAGAGAGGTGTTTACCATATGTGCCTTTGAAGTTAATTTGCAGAAACTGAATGTGTGAAGCTGTTGTTATTTTGTAACCTGTTTAGAGGTTGAGGGACTGAAGTAAGGCAAGTTAGCCCCTTTGTGCATTTTGTTCAGATTCCTTCATCAGTTGTCTCTGCATTCACCTATTTTTAATTCAGAAGCAGTTTTTACTCATCAATAACTCTGTAGAACGTGGAAGGAGAGTATGTGACTGAAAATACTCAGCAATGAAAACAGTCTCTGTATTTGAATCATGACCTGGATGAACCACATGTTACCTTGTGGGAGAGTGAGGAAACATAAATTTAGAATACTGGGAAAACACATTTTTCAACTTGATTAGAAACAAGAGCAACAAAGTAATTATTCCTGAATCAAAGCTGGCTGTGGGGATGAGGAAGTTCAGAGGTGAAGATTATTTTGCAAAACTTCCTCAGGCATTTTTATTTTGTGACATGTTGGATTTCAGTTCATTTTCAGACAAGCCTCTCAGGTTGGGAGGGGGTAGAGTCTAAGTCCAGTTCCTGTGTTGGCTAGCCTCTCAATTCATTTTCATCTTTCTCATCTATTTCCAGGTTGCTTTGCCTATGGACCACCTTGTTATTCAGATACAGTGCAATCTTGGGGGGAGAGTTCTGTCTGCAGGGTTTGGGATCAAGACTTTGTCAGTGAAACTGCAGAATTTCAATTCAATATGATTCCAGTACTCCCTGATCATCATAATCTTTTAAGAGTATGTGAACACCTTGCTGTAAGAGTCTGCATTTTTACATTTTTTTTATATTTAGAAGTGGGGCCAAGAATTGGGAGATTTTTAATGTTCTGACATGATTTTAGTTTTTTGCTACAGATGTCCAATGAGTTTAGCTTTTGTTTTGTTTTTACTGATTTGAATGCATGAAGACGTGGTACCTAAATTAGAGCAGCAGAGGAGTTGCCAATCAGTAATGAAGATGCTCTGTCATTTTAATTGTGTGGGCGCTTAATCATTTTCTATAATAATCCTCTGCTTTAAAGTACAAAAGAAAAGGGATTCCTATAGGGGCATTGTGCTCTTCTGCAGACAAGGAAACATGGCATATTTTAAATAATGGAGAGACGTTTCTCTCCCCTGGTGCCTTAATTCTGACTAGATGTAATAACTATTCCTACTTCGATACTGCTTTTCCTCTTTTGACTTCAGAACACTTTAAAAAGGGGAAACAGAAGCTGAGGCACAAAAAATTGAAATGCCCCAACCAAGGTAACCCAGCATGTCCACCGTGGAGCCAGGAGTAAAATTCCTGTCTCCTGAGTCTCAGGCCAAGGCTCTACCTTCTAGGATAGTGGTCCTTGATGGTTTTTTAGGTAAGGCTCACTGCTAGTACTTCCCTCTCTCCTTGCTCTTCTTTCCCCCTCGCCACTGATTGCTGTTTCCTCATATGCTCCCCTTCCTCCTATTTGCATAACCCATTTTCCAGACCCATCGTGTGTCCTTCTCCTCATTTCCCACCTCTTGTGCTACTGCCGCCTCTTCTCCAGTCACCCGCTTGCACTGACACCACCACCGCAAAGCGTGGCTCCTACTGAGCTTGTTTGCTTGGGCTCAAGCCATGCGTCTCCTGTTTGTTCTGGTGTGACTCACTGTCAGCAGCCTCTGCATAGGCTGTGTTGTCCCTGCTAAGCTCTGCGGGTCCAGAAGCTGTGCAGGTTCCTTAAGAGTCATAGCTGAGCTAATATTACTGCAATACTCTGCCTTTTGCTGACTAAGGGATCTCTAACCTGTGCTCCATGGGCAGTAGAGAAACCAGTGGAAGCCTTGGAGCACGCACTCTTAATATTTGGTACTTGGAGACACATACTTAGGTACTTGCGTAAAGTTTTTTCAATGCTCTAGTGAATGCTGAGGGTTGAAAACTTCAGGCTTTTTGTCAGCCTGAAGCAAGGAATATATCTTTTTGTAGGGGCAGATGAACATACTTAGTTTTAAAGCATTTACTTTGTCCGATAAGGAAAGAAAGTCAAGAGATGCAGTTCTGGATCCATTTTCTAACTTGAAGTTCAATTTGCATTCAAATATTGTTCTTGAAATATTGTTCCCTTAAGAGTGAAATGTTGCACCTACAGTCCTAGATGAGTGCAGAGGCTTTGGGACTTGTGAACAGACAGGTATTTTATGCCCAGACTCAAGTGAGTGACTTAAAAATAACGTGCATAATTTAAGCATGTTTTCATGAAGTTAAGTTAGCTTGTGAGCTCAGAGACAAAGGTGCTTCCAGGATATATGTGGAAAGCAGAGAAGCAGGCTGCCTCGTTTTGAAACTATGAAAAGGATATGCAAAGTGACAGGGTAGTAACTGCACTTGTTTTTTCTTCAGGATGTCTATTTTGTAAGCAGCTCTGTGCTCAGTTCTTTTCTGAATGCTCTTGCCTTAGCCCTGCTTGCTCTCCTCTGTATTTCAGTCTGCTCATTTGTCCTCGCAACCATTTGTTTCAGTGATGTATTTTCTTTTTGGCCCTGAAACTTTAAGGAGAGAGAAAGCAATTTATGTGAAAAATCACTTTATCCAGATTAATGACTGCTGCGCTTGACTGTTATCACAATGGTATTAGCTAGATTTTTTTGTTGGAGTGAGAGAACAGAAACCACTTCTTAGATCCTTGCTGTCTGAAATTGTAGTTGTGGAGACACATCAGGTTGCTTCAGAAAAAACAAGTACCTTCATGCAGTCAGAGGAAAAGCTGTATGTGTAGAAGGTGTGGCTGAGGTGTGCTTTTCATGTTAGCAAGTAATATGCCACTAATTGCCAGGGGGTTCAGATGAAGGACCAGCATCGGGTCCTATAGCTGGAGGTGCATTGCCAAAGGCTGAGTTTGTAGAGGAAGAAACCAGGATGTTCATTCCAGCAGAAACGGGCAGAGTGTAACTGAACATGCTTCTGCTCTTACTTACGATGGTGTGAAGTCAGAAGTAGTCGGTGGTGTTATTGCAAGCCTGAGGTCAGAATCCAGCCACATGCAGAGTTCTAATGCTTTAATCAAGATATGTATCTCCTGTGGTGGGAGTGGGCAGGCCTGAAGGAATTAATGGTTTAATCATAATACCCCAGCAAAAGTTCCTTAAATGTAAGGTAGCTGGGATGATGTGGTAAATTTCTCTTAGGATTCAGTGTCAGGATTTGGTGCAACAGCTCCTGAAATTTTCCAGTAGTCTCGGTCTTTCCTTGTGTTGTCAGAGCTGCCACAGTTTTGCAAGGGAAACTCCAGGGTCAGATGGACCTTAAACTTTAGAGCACCTCCTGAAGGACGGTGGATGGGAAACGCTGTTCTGTTTCTGAAGAGGTTATAGAAGTCACCCAAAAGACATGGTTACCCCAAATCAGGATAAGCTGAGAGGAGTACCTAAATGAAAATGGGACTGGTAGATGTAAAAAGTTGCACAGAATGACAGTTGCCTTAGGGCATGTGTACCCAGCCTGTTAGATAAGGCTTATATATATGCAAAGCACAGTGGAAGGGGAAGACCTACGTGGGATTTACAGGGCTGAATTGTTAGTATTCCTTATGGTAATGGAGAATTTGAGAAGCCTTCATGCTGGGCCCTTGAGTTAGTGTTAAATAAAAAATAGGGCAGATAAATCTATTTCTGGATTCTTAATACATTATAAGAGGAAAAGTAGTTCATTAGGCAACTTTTGGATCCTGGATTAACCTGGATCTTACTTCTGGAGGTAAGAAAATGCCCATTTATCAGCTGAGAATAACACCATAGAAACAGTGGGAGAAAAATAGTTCTTGGGAGAAAGGATAGACAACTGAAGTAGAAATCAAGTACATAATGCTACATCAAAGACTACAAAGAAGTTTTCTAATTATGTACAAATTCAGATTATCAGCCTTTCTTCTGTTCCTAAAACACAGCTTGAGGTCTTCCTTGATTTTCCTTTTGGGGTAGAGTTTTGTGAAGACGAGGTCCAGCTGCAGTTATTTTTTTGTTTATAATTTAGCACTTACCAGAGCCATGAGTGTTTCTTCTGGTTTTTGGGGTTTAATCTCTACTTCCTCCAGACCATAGGGATACTATTCTTTTATATTTCCATTCTCATTAGCAGTCTCAGATGCCATAGCTTGCCTAGAATGTTGCCAGCTCTTTTGAAGTTCCTCACATGAGGATAAAGGTGTATCCTTCCTTATAGAAGTACTTTACCAAAAATGCTCAAGCAACTAGAATGCTGTTGACATATAGTCCATAGCTGTCATTGCAGCATCTAAAATGAAATTTAATTTCATTGTGTTTCTTGGTTCTTACTGCTGCATGTTTTGTGTGGCTAATAAAGTGCGACTCGGACCCCTGGATTTCTTTCGGAGTTTCATATCAGGTAGACTGCTGTGGCTCAGTGAAAAACAAGTGAAGGACGGGGCCCAAAGAAGTAAGAAAAACTGAATTCATTTAGTCAGCTAAAAAGACAAACTTTTATTATTGTTGGGGAGGGAAAAGGAAGATACCTAGATAATTATAGGGGTTTTAATCTTCCCTCATAAAATTACTAATGGTGTGAATTCTTCAGACATCAGTTGTATCAAGTGTTTGCAGGCTTCATTTATTATCTACTAACCAAAATTAGCATTGTAGAACCAAAGCAATACCAAGCTTTTCTCCTACATTTCTGTTGAGAACACTGTATTTATTCAAGATTTTAGAAGCAAGTCTCTGGAAACCCCTGATCGCTTCAGAAAAGGATTCCCCTTTACACTATACAGCAGGCACTGAAACCATGATACAAAATTTATTTCATGCTAGAATTGTTTTGCATAACATTGTGCATGCATTTTACTCAGTACTAAATTGCATACAATGCTGTTGTCTTGTTTCTTAAACTTTGAGACCATTTATACTTGAGTATTTTCCTGATTTTGTACTATAAGTCCCAGTTTTAAAATAACACCTCTTTTGTTTAAAATTCATACTGATTACTTAATATGAACAATTTATGAAGGGTCTTTACGTTGGATCTATACATCAATAAAATACAACATAACCAGAGCTGGAAAATTAAATCTAGACCAGCTGTTACTGTCAGGTCCGAAGGAAGGTCCCATGTGTCACAAGCATGCCAACAAAAACAGACAGGAAAAAGTTTTCTTATTTTTATACACTTCTAGTTGGATTTAAAGTTCTTGATTTCCATGTCGGTGTGATGAACTGTGAAGGCGTGGTCAATATGACCGATGACTGCCTGATTGCACTTTTTAAAACCATTACTCTGTATCTTGTATACAAAAAGAAGCGATCCATAGCAAAGAAATGTACAGTTTTATAATGTTTTACATTTTGGCTACAACAATGTATGTAAAAGTAAAGAGCTTTGAAAGAAAATATATAACTTTGCTTTTTTTTCTCCTTAATCATACATTTGCAGTGTTTCTTGGGTTTTGTTTTTTTGTTTTTGTTGTTGGTTTTTTTTTTTTTAAATTTTTGTCTTCATGCAATTCATGCTATGGAACAAAAAAATAGATTAAAAAAAAAAAAAAAAAAGGATCTTCTACAGTTTTGTTACATTTTGGCCGTAGAAAAAGCCTGCATCTCTAGTACAACTCCAAAACCACGAAGAATCATCCATAAAACCTGCATGGAGCGAGTTAACTTTGTCCAAATGAGAAGGTCTTCTATGCCTGCACAGTTCCACACAGATGTTTATTAGCCATCAATGTTCATCTCCATCTTGCCTTGTCAGGTCACTCTGACTGCCTCTGTTGGCATATATTTAGCAATGACTGGACTTTCTTTGCAAAGATCTGCATGTAAAGAATACAATCAGTACTTGAGCTTCTTCCCTGCGCTTTTCACATCAAGCTCGGCATCTTAGTTTTAAAGGAAGGAGGAAAAGGTGAAATAGCTACATGCAGAGGCAGCCATATTCTTCTTCAACAGGATTTTTTTTTCCATGCAGTCAGCCAGACTGAGACCTCTCTACAGTGTGTCTGAGTATTGCTTTCAGCTTAAAATAGGCGCCCATGCAAAGTTTCATCCTACTGTGCTTGTTTGCTCAAACTCCTGCAGGGTTCCTATGGCTCAAAAATATCCTGAGAAAAGCAAAATCTTCCATCGTTGGCATGTTTCAGCATCGACTAAATGCCTAACCCATTTCATACAGAGCCAGTAGATCCACCATTAGCCAAAATAAGCATATACTAGCAGGATGCACCAGGAAGGAAACTATCTGGTGCATCTACCCTTCATCCTACGTACTGATACCATGCAGCGCGTATGGCCCACCAGTACTATGTAAAAGCCTGCCTATTGTCATCTGAGTGCTATTTAGGAGTGTTGTCACCTAGCATCAGTAGTAACACCGTTCCCAGCAGGTGCTACTGTGAGACATTGCATCTTCAGACTTAGTCACCTGGATTATATGCAACATAGCATAGGCTAATTGAAAATAAAGCTTTTTAGACCATTCTCTGCTACTGATCCATGCTACAATATAGATGGGATGGGAGACCAAGAACGTCTCACTGGACTAGGAGAGCTGTAGGGCGCAGACACTGAGGATAATCCTATCGCTTTTCCACTTATGCCAGCTATGCTGTTAAGGCTCCGTGACATTTCGTAACCTTCATTTAAAAGAAAAATGCAAAGTACAGCATTGGATCAATGACAGAATGGACTAAGAATGAGGTCAACATTGTAGCCAGTTCAATAGCATCTGCATGCATGGACATGCCGAGAGTAGTATCGCTTGCAACGTGACTCAGAAGGCCATTGAAGTACAGATCAAGTTTAAAATATGTATATATATAAAAAAAATCATCATTTCTCAAGGATGGTCAGGCTATGTTATTGATCCTACAGGCAACAACATGGTTGTACTGTGAAAAAAAAAGTGTCAGTGGGAGGGATTTTCTATGTCTCCGTCATACATTCATGCATACCTCTCCCTTCCACTTCATGCATTTTGACCTCAGGCAAAATTAAGGTTTCTGGTATCTTTGGGGGCGGGAGGGGGAAAAGGCAGCAAAATCCATAAAATTTATTGTGTTGCTATAGAGATACTACTCCTTTGTTCTCAGCATTTAAAAAAAAAAAAAAACAAACAAAAACCAAACCCAAACTTGCATGCATACTGTTTCCCTCCCTCCCTCCCCCCTTCTTTTTCAAACATGCACGTAAACAGCTCAGCAAGTGTACAGAGAGTTGCACAAACTATGGATGAAATTCTGTTGGAACAACAATTAAGATGCTCTCAACGTGTTTCAAACAGGCCAACAATATGCTGACGTATATTACTCTTTAGCCAACCAGCCCCTGTTTCATTCAGTAACGAGAGGCGGTTGCAGTGCATCGTGAAAACCATACATTCCTCATCCCAAAGGATGTGCCATTTGGAGTGTTCCCCTGATCCACTGGAACCACCCGACCTCGCCCAGGCTGAATGAATGTGGCCAATGCTTATCCAATACAGAATCAAGTAAAACGCTTTGCTACAAAGGTAAATTTTAGAGGATATACTTTCATATGAAAGTCTTGTCGTCCAACTATATCTTTGTTGATGATAAGCTTTAAACTTATAAATACATACACTATCTATAACTGGCATTTACTATAACTATTGCCCATCATACAATGGCACATGGGAATTCTATACTCCATACTCAGTGTATGGTTACATCATACAATCTTTGCAGTTTTAAAATATTGACTATATGATATACTATATACAGTACACCAGTGATAAACACTGATTTGAAGAGAGAGATTTCCAGTTTTCGCATTCCTTATCAACTTTGATGCATATATACGTAACTGTAATTTTGGTTTGTATGGTTTCCTCATGTTAAATTATTCAAACAAAACAGCCTATTTGAAGAAGGGAAGGTTTTTTTCATTTGATTTTACTTCTGTTGCTAAATAGACTATTCTGACCATTAGCAAACTAAAATGCAGTTACTTCTGAGAGATCTGTAGCTGTCAGAAGTCTGAGAAACTAACTAGTAATGATTTATTTATGAAAGGAAAGTGATTTTAGATGGATTGCTTTCCAATTGTAAGACACCTGTGCTAACAGATGTTCTCATATGCTTCTCTTTCTCTGTTGAACTAAACAGCTATGAATATCCAAATAATTTGTTTTAGTGCTCTGTTAGGGTAGCCAAATAATCATTTCATATTTCTTGAGGATGTTTTGCTTTTGTGTTTTATCTTTTCTGTCTGCCACCTCCAAGTCTGTGCTCCTCAGAGTTTGGTAAGATCTGTGAGCTTTCCAAGTGGCAAACCTTCATTGCTATGAAATGTTAATTGGCGTCTCCTTGGAGGATGGGCTGATTTAAGGACATTGTAGAGCATCCTCCACTAAAGCTTACTGCACCAGCTGGGGTGGAAGACTTGACTGCCTAGCATAGCTGCATGGGGTAGTTACAGCTCCTCAGGCTTTTCTTTCTGAAAGAAATAGGTTAGAAACTCCAAATGCAGACATCAGGTGGTGGTTTCCAGCCCAAACGTGCATCTCTACAGCAAGCGCACTATTGCGTGCTACAGCTACAGCTGACTTTCTCTTATTTATTTAAAACGGTTGCTAACTACATGGTTACAGGACCCCAGCTACATACCCTTTCTTATTCCTCCATCAGGCGGGCAGGGATATTCCCCGGTTGATAAGAGGAAGCAGGGTCCATATCTCTCCCGAGTGCCAGAGCGGGTAAAGGGCAGGCCCTCATCAGGCGTAATAGCCTGGTCTATGTGGGGACAGTCTTCGTTTGCCAGCGCCGCCTTGGCCACCTCACCATTCAGTTTCGAATCTTCAAACATATAAGCAGAAGGCTATTGAAACACTATGCACTGTTTATTAGAGTTCCAGCTGCAAATTAAGGGTTCACAGCTAAAGAGTTCTATAGCGACACTATAAAAGGTAGCACATCTGTCCTAGACACTGCGTTCATGTGCACTGCACCAAAATAAAATAAAGTCTGTTAAGTGGGAGGAGAAAGAAAACGTGATCACGTTAGGTGTAACAGCAGCCACCTGTACTTCCGCATAGAGGGGCAGTTTCAGAAACGGGCGTGCATTGGTTCCTAGTCCTGCGAGCAGAAGACTGCGGTTAGAAATCGGATTATGTTTTTGCATGACATCGGATGGTGCATGAATGACCTGTTTGTCATGAAGCCTACTGTCACTCAGAGCTTTGGAGAGGCAGTGGACTGTGAGTTGTGTTTTAGTATTTGAGTATATTCTGTTTGTGCTGATTTATACCTGTGTGCAATATTACTGAGGGGAAAATTCCTGCTCTTCCCCCCCACCCCCCCCCCAAAAAATTTACCCGGATTATTTTATAGCATTTCCGGTATCAGTCATGCAGAATGGCTGTACACGTTTTAGACACACAGAGTACATTACATATGGAAATACGACAGCAGAATGTGGATTTTAAAAAAAGCAATCCATTTTCTGATGTTTTCCTCAGAAACACATACAGTATTTGCAATGCCAGCACAGGACACTACATATAGAAAACACTACAGCAGGCCATGAATTTGGAAAATAGAGCAAAATTTACTCTCAGCTGTAAATAATGGAAATAGATTGCCAGATTTGCCCGTTTTGCTCCACACATTCCCATGAGGATAGACTGAGCATAGTATGTTTTCTCTGTGTGACTTGTTTGACATTTATAAAACAATTTAAAGTGCTATTTAGGGTAGGATTTATTTTAGGGTTTTAAAGTGCAAATTAGCGTATTGAGAATATACTCGAAATATGGCACAGCTCAATATGACTATTTTAGTTGAAGGGAGGAAAAAACAGTCAAAATGTGCTTTCTGAAGTTTCACAAATGCTGAGATACGTTAACTGAGTGGTATTGGCGGCATCCTACACCTCGGTTGCACAATGCTTATTACTTAGACGCTGTAAGGCAATGGGTGGTCCTGCAAGTCTTTAAGGAAAGACAAACTCAACGGATACACTTAATTTCAGTGCCTCTTCCAGATTCGCATACTAGCTTGTTCTGAACACTACATGATACTGTCATTTATTTTTCAGTGGTTTTGAAGCCAAGTAATAAAACAAGCCCAAAAGAAAAAATACATTAGATAGGGTTTGGAGATATGATTCTGATCCTCTGGTTTCAGATGGACAACATCGATGAGTAGCAGGCAAAAGCCTTTCCAAGTTATAGTTGTTGCTCTGTACACACACACACACACATGCACACACACACACACAGATGTATATGACACATACTATGATTCTATCTATGCCCCATTAATTGCATTCTATGCCTTTACTTTTATTTAGATGTCACTGGTTTGTCACAATGTAAACAGTATTTTCTGCAGATCTCACCTCTGCCTCCTTTCTTCTCCATGCAGAACTAGCCAATTATTTCCTGAATGGGGGAAGTAGTAATGTTTCGTTTTGTGAGCAATGAAATAATGAGGTCTCTTAATACATTTTAAAAAATGCAAAAGCTATAGGTGCATTTTAATACTTGTAGACACTAATTTCAATAGGATTCTAAAGTTTTAAGGTTGCACTGAGTTGCAGTTCCTTTCTGTTCATAATACTCAGTGCTGTTTAATACCTCTCTTTGCACAAAAACCTGGCACGGCTGCCATAGTAACCGTGATATTGCAGGTACTGAGCTGTTGATTTAAAAATCACTTAACTGTGTTTGGGGAGAGCTGCTGTCCTCATGGGGATGAGCAAAGAACCAAGCTTTTTCATAAGCCTCAACTGCTGCAAGCTGGTGGCTCTAATCCTGATATGAGGGAGGCAGCTGTGTCAGCAGAGCACTACACTGAAATCTCTTGAGACTCCCATTGCTACACCTGAGCCTGGGCTCCCCAACTAAGCTGTTAGTGGTGGAGGGAGCACTGGTCCATTTCTGGAGCTCAAAACACCTCTGAGCAGATTGGTTGTGGGTCAGGGTGCTCAATGGTAACAGCCATTGATCCTTTTGGAAGCAGGTTACAGGCTCTCGTGCTTGAATGACAAGAAAATTGACCTTGGAATTAATTTCTTAAAATGCATTGTACAACCCTAGCCACTTGAGCTGGAACTTGCTCTTGCAGCCTCCTCAGGGTCCCTTAGCACTGATGAATTTTTCTGTATACTTGTTGAAAATCGTTCTATTCAATAGGAAGAGAACAGAGTAGCTGGAGATGTGGACAAATCACTGATGTGATTTTGTCCTACTAATGTCCCTTGAATATTCCATGCATGGGCCATGCATTAGGGATTACATCCTGGATAGCAATGCTAATCCACAATGACAATTTTGCTAAATATTTAGGAAGCAAAGAAATCACCAGCACAGAAGGCTGCATCTATTGCTAGTGTATATAAATAACTGTCAAGTAGAGTAGTTGTGTTCCAAACCACTGTCTGCAGTACATAATTCTCTGAACGTAGGACTTGACAATCACATGATATTTAATATGTGATTAGTTTGTTATGGGAATAAAAAACCATCACTGATGTCATCAGCCCACAGTTAGAAGTTCCCGTTGTTTTCATTAGAAGATCTACATGCTGAACAGTTTCAGGAATGAGGTCTAAAGATGGAATGAAATGGTGATTTTTTAGGTTGATTTCTCAAGTTTTAATTTGCATGTTTGTTTTTTCCAACTCCTTGAGAGAACTCCAGATAAAGCAAAACTACTGAAACCATTACTGTCTGGTGACTACCAGTCTAGTTATACCAATGATGACTACTACTAGGTGCGTAAAACTTCTGAGACTTGATTCTGGCCTACCAAATTCACATGAGTCTTTCCGTCCCTGCTAGCAGAATCTGAATTAGGCTTGTACAGCATTGTTTGTTGTTCTGTAGGTTCTGTTTCATGAAGAAAAGTCAATGTTATCATCTCTGTTTTACAGATGGGTAAAAGTACCATGCAGTGAAGTGACTCGCCCAGTGCTATAAAACAGGTTATTTACAACAAAATCTTCTGACTCTCAGCTTGGCACCTTATCTCCATAATTGTCCTATCTGTGAATACCTAGTTAACTGCACCAGCTTTAAACATTCTCCTGCAGAGATTTAGCTGAGAGACTAAAGAAAGTGTTCAGCAGATCTCCCAGGTGAGTAGTTTGTTTCACAACTACCTCATTTGTGTGGTTTCCACTTTCTTTTTTTTTTTTTTTTTTTCTGTCTTATATATCTCCATTTGTAGAAAAGTACTATTAAAATGTCTTGGGTGTTTCTGAGCAAACAGTGAATTTCAAAATGGGGGGAGAGATTCTGAAAAAAAACTTAGGAGAACTGCTGGATTTTGCATTGTGGAGAAGCACAGTGGAGACTACCCATGTACTTGCTGCATGGCTCATCTCTTTTGTCACAGCAAATGGTTTCACACTGTCATAGTGACTTTACCAGTGCTGCTGGTTTTGATTATAAGCTAGAGCCTGACACTGAGTCTCCATCTATTTGAACTACATCTTACATTCAGAGTATCTGTGGACATAATTGTATGATATATTCATTGACCTCAATCTATGCTTGGAAAGGTGGCATTTGTACAGAACTGGTTCCTACACTGGAAAGTAATCCCAGTCCTCTTCCCTTAAGCAAACACTGCCATTCTCCAACAGCTGCCAAAGAACAAGTTCCTGGTCTACCCTTTGTACCTTGGATGTCTTCAGAAATTGTGTGTGGGTCAGGGATGGCCCTGTTTCCTCTTGGGATTGTAGCTACCCCCCGCTCCTTTGTCTTCCATGTGTCTACAGAGCTATGTAGTGGTCACTTACTCCAAAGACTGGATGAGTTGAAAGGCACTCTCAGGGTGCACCGTTTTCAGTCCTCATAGGAACTTCTGTAGGTCATAACCACTTTGAAACAGGGCTGAAAGAAACTCCACAATTCATAGCATGGTATCCATGCATATTTACCTATGAGTCAGTATCTGGCTATGTGAACCGTGCCAGATTCTTTGACACTGTGCTAAAGAAGATGGGGTATTCTCAGCCCTCGATCACACAGCAATTAAGAGACATAGTGGTGTTTCTTTTGGTCAAGTTAGGTCACTGGCAATCTCTTCCAGAGGAACGCAGACTGTCTTCCGGCTACCCTTGTTTAAAGATTAAGAGACAAGAACCTAGCTTGAGTACCTACAGCTTCCCTGAATAGCCATTTGCCATTCCACAAAGGCTCAGGGGACTTCAGGGTTCTGCAGCCCTGTTACAAGGGAGGGGATTGACAAGCAGGAAGGAGGTAGGAGCAACTGAGTACAAAACAGGGCCGGAACTGAGAAAAGAAGTTGCTTGAAAGATGAAGATCTTTCTACTGGGGAGACCTTGTCTGGCTAAAGTAACATTCCACACCACCACCCCATGCACACGTAAAAATGAATCTACAGCTTGTCTAGATCTGCACTGTTCTCTTACAGCCCTGATCCCAGACCTGGGACTGCCATTATTACAGTCTGGATAGTCCCACTCCTGACCGATTGAGAGTGTCCTTTGGTTCTCATTCAGAGCATGAGGGTCATTTTCATTTGCTCACTTTAAACCACTGTCACTAACCCTAACATGCACAGTAGCTGTTGAAGTCTCTTATGAAGAAGGATCTCCATGAGGTCTATCATAGCAGAGACTTTTAATCCAGCTGGATCCCTGAAGAAAGTAATTGTATGTAGTCCACTGAGTGAGTTACTCTTCTATTTTTCAGTCCTCTCACACTTTTCTGGTGATACAACAGGGCTGTTAGTGTGGCACACATTAGTTGTGTCATACTGTGCTGGCAACAGGAAACTCTCTTGGTGTGATGGTTTTCCCTGGCTTTTGGACTAGTGACAGAATGGTACAGGAACAGAGGTGGCATGGCCAAGGTGAGGGTGGAGAACTGCTGTGCTTTAGCTTTTCTTAGCTACACGCCTATTAGCTGGAAGTGGGAAGTAGAGCAGCTGTGAGGCTGCTGTAGTTGCTGCTGGAGGACAGAATTTCCCTGCTGTCTTTATTCTAGAGAAAATGCAAAGACTTTACATTCCTTTTTGCATCTTATTTTTGCAGCATCACTTTTGCCTGATACTTCTTGTGCTAAGCAAATGGTTATGATGAAGTTAAGAGTATGAATCCAAGTATTCAAAGACATTTACTCTGATTTGTGGAGGGATTAAGAGCTGCTCAGCATCTGAAAATACCCATTGACTTTATATCCCTAAATTTCTCTCTGAGATGTTGCATGGAAAGTAAATATTTACAGTTCAATTCCCTAGTCTCTGGAGTCTCTTTAATTCAAATTTCACTCCTGTTAGCAAGTTGTTTCTGTTTTAGTTGTCTGGATAGTGTTTACCGACCCATTAACATTTGTTGGCCGCTCACCAACTGCATCAGTATAAATCTCTTTATTTTTTTATACTGGACTCCATCTAAACTGTGCTGTGCTTCTTCACTGATTAAGGGAGGGACAGAGCATAATAGTGAATCAGGAAGTAAAGGAACTGCACACTGAGAAACATATGCTTTTCTTGAGTTAGTACATGGCTATAGCGATTTCTGAGTTAACATAGAATTTACTGACAATTGAGAATAAGATTAGTAGCAATAAAATTCATGCTGTCCCTCTAGAAAATTATTAGAAATGTCTATTGGCTATTTTTTATCATTCTTTCAAAGTAGTGTTTGGGGGTCATTGGAGGAGACTGTAAACAAAATACTTTGCTCAGGACCCGATTCAGCAAAATAACAATTATGCTTCTGTGCCAGACCATCTTCAGCTACAGAAATCAATTTTTGTGGGCTCCAGAGCCTCATGCAGGATTAAGAAACATGGATCCCATGGGTAGGGGCTCATTTTTGTTGTTGTTAAATCAGGTCCTTAGAGTGAAAGGGATAAACTATAACAAATTAGGAAAAGAGTTATGGAGAAGATATATTAAACCACAGACAAAGGATGATGAAATGATGAAATTATGACTTGGAGAGTATGGAAGGAAGTATAGCATAGAGAAGAACAGCATAGAAAATATGGGTTTAAACCTCTGAAAATGAGTAATGATGTGTCAGCATGGGCATCACTGGTTTTCAAAATGGCAACGAAAAAAATCCTAAATTGGTAGGTTTGGGAATTTTTTCTGCTGGAGAGTAATGAAAATTAATTTTTCCCATGCAGACTATCTGAAAAAAAGAAGATAATTTAACTAAGTAGTTCTATTGTCATACCAAGTACTTACTCTTTGCATTAATACCTTGCATCAGGTTTTGTGTCACAATCTCAGTGAAGTTACCTATAGTCTGTGACATTCCTTGTTCTTTTGCATTAAAGAACTGTATTGTAATCTCCTCGGCTGCCCAACATGGAGCTCAGGTTGATGGGAATTGGAGAAAAACTTCACAGAATAAAATGTGACAGTCTGTAACATACACAAGTTGCAAGCAACGTACAGTAATAACAAGTAAATGTTAACAAACAGAGCGAAAGAGAGAAAGAGAAAAAGAGAGAGAAAATGTGAAGAACATGTAAAAGAATTAAGATTCCTATATAACAACTCAGTTTTAGTTACCCCAATATTCTAAGGCCATTAAAAGAAAGGTCTTTATTAGTTCTAGGTATCTTTATTAAAGTTTTCTGATTTTTATATTACTGCATATTTTGAAAGTTGCTATGAAGCTCTTCTGAGTAGATACCACACTGATGGACTTTACACTGGCACGAGAGCAGAATTTAGTATGCTACATGAATACGCAGAATCCTTCCAACCCAACCTACCTCTTCAAAATTTACTCACCACCGTGTTGACCTGGGTCCCTCCAAGAAGCCGTGTCCCCCAGTAAAGGCACTCCAGTGATGGTGGTGACCACCTCTCCCAGTACTAACTGGCCAACATAGTAACGTCACTCCCAGAGAATATCACCTTTGAGAGGTACTACTTCTTGAAGTGAGGTGACAGTATGTTGGCTGCCTACCTATTGGTACCGCTAGAGGAAATACCGGAGCTCTAGTTAAGTAGACCCAGTGCATCCTGCTATTACAGGTATTATTGGATATGTGCTTAATGCAGTGCTGGGAACTGTTGCTCCTGGAAGTGCTGCATTGCAAAGAGCTCTGGAAGATCCTTCCTAGTTTTATCACTTGTACCCATCGTGGACTTCTGAGAGTCTCACTAACACTTATTCTGTAGAGCACAGTGGGTCGTGGACAGGTCAGGTAGAGGTTGCAGGAAAATGCAGTCAGGTGAGTCATGCTACAATCTTATATTACCGCTCTGACTGAGGAATACAGTATGATGATCTCTACAGTATGAAAGGTGTTGAGACATGGAGCATGGATGAATACAAAGAACAATGACAGCAGGAATGGTAGATTGCTTGTTATTTCGGCTTTGAGCTTATAAACAGACAAGCAAGTAACCAAAAGGCTTGGAGAAAATTTCCATCAAGTACAGAGTAAGAGGGATATAAGCAAGTGGACTGGGCACAGAACTGGGACCTCACGCCCCAGACCCTTTCGTCCCTGGCCTTTTGTAGTAATGGGTAAGTCATCCCGTCTGTCTAGTCCTACTGCCAGCAGAGATGTACTTCTTGCACAGAGGTGCCTTTTGTTGTACCTGTCCTGCAAACACCAGTCATACTGTCCAGCAGAAGGGAGGGATGCCCGGAATACCTCTTACATATCCCAGGAATGCATTCTGCACTGGATGGCAGGGGAGCTGCAGTGGCAGGCATGTGCTTGAGAAAGAGGATTTGCCATGTTTACATCTGCCTTGTGCTGGAGGATTGGCACGGGTTGGCCTTATTTGGCTGGAGTGCTATTATCTGTGTTTTCCCATCACTAAAAGTACCTTGTGCTCATTAAGTTGTTAAGACATGAAAAGTCCTAAGATTTATTATTTAGTTCTGCAATTGTTTTTCAGCCTAGTGAAGTCCTGCCCCTACACACACTTATCCCTAGCTGTGGCCAGACTACAGGGAGCTGTGTGGTGAGATTAAAAAAATTTTTTTTTTTAATGTCTCACATAGTGCCAGCGAAGCGGGAAACCGAAAGCACTGCACTTGAATTCATAGCTCTTCCTTTTTGTTTTCAAATGACTTGGTATAGAGGATGTTATTTTTTATTCAAATTCTAAAGTAAACAAGCACCATAGTACAAGTGACACCCACCAGTTGTATCTCTACAGGAAATAACAGATGAATAATTGTACAACAAAGTATTACATTGTCTTAGTTATAAATTCTGCTTTGCATGTGATCCACAGCTGTGAGATTGCAGAAATGCCCCATGGGGCAGGGGGCAAGGAATAGATCCAGATTGCTTCTACCTAACTGTAGGCACTTAACTGAGGATCTTAAGTTAGAGCTGCAGTCACCTGAGATCACTTACAGAGAAAGCCACCTCTAGAAGGCAATTCAGATTATAAATAAGTGAATTATTCTCTGAGACTGCCTGACCCTTCTTTCAATATAAGAGGGACCTCAAGCAAATGTATCTTAGGTTAGATGATAAGAATTGAGTGTTGTTCCTTTTATTTTGAACTGTTACAATTTCTACATCAGATCCAGAGGACTCTATCTTCATAGAACCCTAAAATGGTTTGGGTTGGAAGGGACTTTAAAGATCATCTAGTTCCAACCCCCCTGCCATGGGCAGGGACACCTTCTACCAGACCAGGTTGCCCAAAGCCCCGTCCAACCTGGCCTTGAGACCTTCCAGGGAGGGGGCAGCCACAGCTTCTCTGGGCAACCTGTGCCAGGGCCTCACCACCCTCACAGGGAAGAAATTCTTCCTTATATCTAATCCAAATCTACCCTCTTTCAGTTTAAAACCATCACCCCTCATCTTATCCCTACACTCCCTGATAAAGAGTCCCTCCCCAGCTTTCCTGTAGCCCCCTTTCAGTTTCTCTGGAGCCTTCTCTTCTCCAGCTGAACATCCCCAACTCTCTCAGCCTGTCCTCATACAGGAGGTGCTCTAGCCCTTTGGATCTGCAGTGACTTTAAGATGCGATCATTACCTCATTTGCTATTTTGGAGTGATGGATTTTGGATTTTTAAAGGCTAGGAACGCTAAGTATAGGGAGGAAAGAAAAATCATCTCCCTATTACCTTTTCCACTGCCTTTCTTGGTGGTTTTTATGTCCAATGCATTTAAACATCAAAGTCTTTTGAGCTGAAACAGACCTAAACTCTTTGCAGTTACCTTGCTGTCTACTGTCCACCTTACAGAGAGGGTCAAAGGTTTTATGACACTAAAATTAGATGAGATTTTTTTAATGTTCAGAGGCATTTGATCAGAGAACTTGCTTCCCCATGGATTGAAGGACCACCATGGTGACTACATACCTATGGCTTTAACAATGGTTTGCTATCCATAAAAGCCACTGAAGTTCACAAACTACAGTGTAATGTTAGGCAGCATAATGGGCCTGTGACAAGAACTGCCAAGAGTCTCCAGCTCCCACTGAGCATTGGCACTAGAATTACAGTGCTCAGCACACTTCTGACGTTAGAACCAGTGTGTTGCACAAGGAATACAGGTTATTTAGGTTATGGTGACAGAAGGGATGAAAAATGAAGTCCTGAGAAAAGAGCAGTTCCTTCAGAAAGCATGAGTGATAAAGCTGAAATGGGTAATTCCACATTATTTCTTTAAAAGGAGATCAGCTCTCTCTCAGGAAATTGCACTGAAATAATACGTTCCTAATGTCACAGTTTGCTCCAGTTCATCTGACCATGGAGTACACTGGAGTCACTGTAACTCTGTAGTTCCCCTCTGTCAGTGGTAGACTTGGATAACTTTAATTATTCAGACATAGGGATAGTCAAGGAGTGGGTTATGGAAAATTGTTTTTTGGGTAGGTAAGTAAAACAACCACAGAAGTTTTTCTGAAGCTAAAGGCTGTATTAGTAATGACAGGTGTTTTCCCTCTCCTCTTAGGCACCTGAATTCTAGTAATATTTCTTCCATATTTTACAGCTATGCGATGAGTAGAGAATTTTGCTGTCAGTACACTGTGAAAAAGGCTGCACAATACATTTGTATGAAGATATGATATCCTTGGAGTATAGCTTAAGTAAAGCAGCATGCAAAGGGGATCAGAGAGGTGAGAAATTCTTATTTTGGCCATATTAAAGTCAATATAAACACTGTGTGTGCTGATGTTGTAAACATATATACAAAAACAATAAAAGGTTGGGGTAGATCTCTGAACAAACCCAAAATAACCCATCACCTGTGCTTACGTATTATGGCTGCATTCTTAAGACCATTGCTCTGTGGCACCAGACGGTACTGCAGACATTGAATGAAGTTATGAATTCCCTTCATATTCTAAATTTCTTTTAAAGCGTTGGAAAATGACATTCACCACTTCATCCTGTGGCAACTTTAACCATGCAGTCAGCCTATCCTTCAGGTAAGCACACAGCTCACAGAAGAGAGGGACTGAAGAGCTGAGTAATACTTTAAAAACAAAACTAAGAGCTTTCAAGATTTGTTTTCCATGTTTTGAGGTTTTCTTACAAACTTGTACCTTAAAGTATTTCACTATGTGTACTGAGATTTATTTAGCTCCTTATACCTGTAGGACAGTGTGTGGTATGGGACAGAAATCAGCTAAGTTTAAGTGGTTGAAACTGGCTTTTTCTGTTTTGCTTCTCTTTGAGACAAATTTTGCTTTGCTTTTTTTCTGTTTCACTTCTGTTACGTTACTGACTGGAATACTCAGAAACCTTTAGATAAAAGGTGCTGCAGCACAGCAGACTGTGGTTGACTGGTGCTTATTTAGTTATGTTCAACTAGTGGCTTTGCCACAGACCTTTCAAGTGATCTCACTCAATTAAATTAAGCCATGTGTCAAATGAAAATACTGGAGATTACTTCTGTTTTCTCTTTGCTGTCTACTTAGCCTGTTGGGTATTTGATTGTAATATAGTGGTTGTCACATATACAACAATGACAAAATGAAGCCCTGATCCTGAATGGGGCCTGCAAACAACACTGCAACATAACAAAGTTAACAGTTTGACAGGTGATGTTAGAACTTGGTGTGCATATTTTAAGTGAGGGGACACCTGGTCCTCTATAATTTGAGATGTCCTCGGGTCAAGGAGTTTTAGTCAAATTGGGCAGGTGAGATCTGCTCCTTTCATCAGGCCCAGATCCTCCAGGCACTATAAAGCGATATCTTGAGAATTTACAGGCATCAGAAACTGCCTTGAAGAAGATTCTTTGTATAGATGAAATATCTACTTTCTTAATGCTGCTGGTGAAGGCCTGCCTGCAGCAGTAGCTCTGCCATCCTCTACTCTTTCCTCCACTTTGCTGCTTTCCCAGCCACCCACTGATGGGATCAGGCAGGATGGAGAGCAGGAGGGGTTGCTGCAGAAAGGGGAGACATGGTAGAATCAAAGTCTGACATTCTTTATATCAAATTAAAATCAAGCACTGTTATTTAAAGATACCCTCCTGCCAGGTGTAGATTAGCCCAGGACTGAGCTGCTGAGAGTGTTGGGGACAATTAAAAAATTTAATTCAAACCTACCAGAATTTAAATCCAAACTGTCTTTGCTTTGCCTGCAAATGACCATAGCATCACTGGCAGCAGCTGTGCAGCCTGTGGGCAAAATTCTGCTGTTTGCATGTCCGTGCCAGGAAAGTGCTCCTTAGCCTGAGAGGAGGCACTGGGCCGTGGCTGGGCAGAGCTCCCCGCAGAGCCCCCTTGGCCCTGGGCGTATGGACCGAGAACAGCTGTGAACTGCTGGCTCGGTGCACGAGAGGGCTAGAGAGAGACACTCATATGTGGAACTTTTTCATACTCATCGCTGTTTTGTGAAGTGTTTAATCATTCCACCACACATAATATATGGAATTAATAACTTCATGTGATGTCCTATACACCTGAGCAGCTAAACAGGCTTTTTTTGGAATAATGTATTAGATATACATCATATGACCTTTTATCACCTAGACACTGTCACACTGAAGCTTTACAGTTAAAAATTACAAGAAATATCTTGGACAACTCAGGCATTATTTTAGAAACGTTAGGCACCCATTCTGTGTTCCTAGTACAATGTTAACTGGTTGGTTGTCTACAGTTAGGTGCTATTAACCAATCCAAATATTTTACAGTATGGGAAACATCCACTGCTTGCAAGTCTCTGTTTTCATATAGCATGCAGGTTATAGTTTCAGGAACAAGTCAGTGCCTATGAATGCTTCATATTACATAAGTGAACCTCAACATCCAAGGCAGTGCAGATCTTGTTTTAACAGTTCGGTTCTGATCTTATTACTTTTCTCTTGCACACATATAGGTCTTTCCCTGTTAGGAAGCTAAGAGATGCAGGCAATATTTTTTGCTACTAGTGGTGCATAATAATTATCAGCAACAGAACTCCAGCAACAGTGTTACCGAGTCCATCTTGTTAGCTGAAGTGTAAGTGTGCTTTGTTACTTCTTAAAATATATATGCTTGTATACGTATATAAAAATAGTCTCTCTTAATTATTGCAGAAATAGATAAGTTGCTGTTACTATCAATACTTCATGGATATTGTGGTAACAGCTGATTTTAGAGCACTGATGGTGGCAAAACAGTTCCACATTGAACCAAAATTACACGTATTCTCAGGATACCAGTGTGGAATTGCACTGAACTCGTAGAGTTCTTAGTCCTCTAGTTCCCAGAGAGGACCACAGTAGGTAATGGAAGGAACTTTATAAAGAAGGGATTTCTGAGAAGAAAGTCACTGCAGCTGACTGCTAAAGTACTCAAGAGTCTGGCATCTCTTGCACATTACAATTGGGTCGTTGGCATGTTGCTCACAGTAGGAGACATGCAATATTGTTTGTGCCCTCTTTCCCTCTTGATATGTGATGCCACAAAGACATCTACTTAAAGGAAGTTTGCTGCTTGGACATGCATTGTGATAAGCATTTGCAACCTGAGGGGAATGGATGATAAAACCATACGCTTGTGCGCCAAAGATACAATAGGAAAGGACAGTCTATCAGTCACGTGAATTGTGATTGGCCTGTTGCAATGGAATAGCCTTTAACAAAAAAAATGAAAGCTATTTACCTTCTGAATGGATTTTACATAGTTGCACAAGAGGGAAAAGAAATAAGAAAAGAAGAGAGAAGAGAATAGAAAAGAAGAGAAAGGTTCCCACCAGCTCATCCCCTCCAAAATTAGCATTGGCATCGGTGGAGTCACACACAAAGGAAAGTCTAACTTTCTTTGTGCCTCTCACAATGACATCAACATGCATGGCTATGAGATGACGAGAGAATACCTCACTCACAATGAGTAACAAATTAGAATTTTCTTCAAAGTAAAAAAATGATAACACAAGACCATCATAGGTATATGCTAGCTCTTTCAAAGCATCTCTCTTTGACTAGATGTCAGTTAAAATCACTGGATGGCAATCTGTTCTACCTAATACAACACGGGGATATTCTGAATAGGCTGAAGAGTGTCTACTATGCAACTTGGCTGGAACATCTGCTAAAAATGAAGTTGGCTTTGTTTTCAACATGGTTATCTACTTTGAAATTACTCCATAGAATAAATAGTGATATTCCATGGGTAGAGGTAGATTATGGGGTTTAAATAATCAAATTGGAGCCCCGTAACTTTATGTGCTATATGAGGATTCTCATAAAACTGAGATATTCCCATAATTAACCACTAGCCATGGGATATTATAATATATTCCATGGTGACTAGTATTTTTTCCATTTCCCTCCCCCCTCCCAGCAGAATTAGTATGATTAATTTTGCTCTGGTTTCACCTATTGCTAACATGAATCAGTATAATTAAAAATAAGAATACCATATTATGAGGCAATCACTGTTTAGGCCAAACTGGCCAGTAATGACCAGTCAGACCTTTTCCAGTTGGCCTTTGCTGCTAGAAGGTTGAAAGAGCTGTAACTCACCAACCCATACTTGCAAAAGGAGTATATTTTAGAAAATGTGGTTCAAAACCCTTCATAGTTCTAAATGCTAAATTCTAGTGGAATATTATAGAATAGATTGATTTGCATGCCATGGAATAAACATCCTTACATCTAGTCTTGTCTCAGAGTGAGTCATTTTGCATTAGTGTCAAGAATTTGAGCTGTTGTTCTACTTTGCAGTTAATCATCAGAAAGAGACGGGATTGTCTCATGAATATGCATGATGGTATAGTTGTCCCTTCAACTTACTAGGCACCTAGTTTCTGTAATGAGATGTACAATATCTGCCATTTAAAACAGCTGAAAGGTCCCAAATGGGAACAAATGAGAAAGCATCTGGCTGTTTTGAATTCCAGCCCTGTTTTGTCAGAAAACTCTGTAATTGCTGAGTACTTGGCTCCTACTCTGCTCTATGAAGCATTCAGCTCTCAGGAGCCTCTGAAATGCATTACACAGTCCAGCAACATAGCTGTAGAACTCTCAAAATTCTTCCACTAGATGTAACAGCTCTTCAAAATATCTTGAGACTTGTATGCCCTTAACCAGGACCAAAGTTTGGGCTCCTAGAGCGTGCTCTCATCCTTAGTTTTGCTGATCAGCCTCCACTGTACCATTTGTCCCTGCAACCTAGACTTCACACATATTATTCACTGTGTGATGGTGGGACTAGAATGGATAAATGTGCTACCCATTGCTCTAAGAAAGCAGTCTGGCTGAATCTTAAATCACTACGCGGGATGGAGGTTAACGGTCAGATGGACATTCCTCTAAGAGGTTTCCTACCTGCTCTGTTAATTTCTAAAATTTCTTCTTGGGCCAGTGGGCAAGTGTCGCTCTGAGTACTGTGGTGTGGAGAGTTTACGACAGATTTACAATAATTGGGGGATCCCAGCTGGGGTGGCCTCGGGATATGCTTCTTTTTTTTCTTTGGTAGCTTCTGCTTAGCCATAGCTAAGGAGTAATACATTCCGAAATTGTTCACAATGACAGGGACAGGCATGGCAATGGTCAGCACACCAGCGAGAGCACAGAGGGCCCCCACCAGCATGCCTGACCAAGTCTGAGGATACATGTCTCCGTAGCCCAGGGTCGTCATGGTGACAACAGCCCACCAAAAGCCGATGGGGATATTTTTAAAGTGTGTGTGTTCACTGGCACTAGGGTCATTTGGTTTAGCACCTATTCTCTCGGCATAATAGATCATCGTGGCAAAGATTAAGACGCCCAATGCCAAAAATATGATGAGCAGCAAGAATTCATTTGTGCTGGCGCGGAGGGTGTGTCCCAAGACCCGCAACCCAACGAAGTGGCGGGTCAGCTTGAAAATTCGCAGGATTCGCACGAAACGGACTACGCGGAGGAAGCCCAGGACATCCTTAGCAGCTTTGGAAGACAGGCCACTGAGTCCAACCTCTAGATAGAAAGGCAGTATGGCCACAAAGTCAATGATGTTCAAAGAGTTTTTGATAAATTCCACCTTGTTTGGGCAGAAAGTGACTCTCATCAAGAACTCAAATGTAAACCAGACCACACAGACACCTTCGATGTAGGTGAGAAAGGCTTCAGTCTCTGCTTCCCTGTAGTGCCGCACCTGGGTGTCATTCCCGATGAATTCAGTTTCTGTCTTGTTCACAATGGGGTTAAATCTCTCATGGGTCTCGAGGCAGAAGGTGGTGATGGAGACCAGAATGAAGAAGAGGGAGGCAAATGCCACATACTGTGGAAAGAAAGATATGAGAGAAACGTTAAACAGTAGGTTAAGTACAGGGGCTTTGATTCTGAAACACCAGGGAGAGACAAGAGCTGTATTAAAACTAAAGATAATGCCAAGCCTTCTTCCTATGAGCTTAAGATGCCAAGTCTCACCTGCAAAGACAGCCTAACATTCAAACTTGGAGGGACAGCAGTATATAAGTACATGCTAACATCCATTCCTATACAGATAGCATTTTAGTGTGAGTGTAAATTTAAGCAAGCATTTAAATCTCAGAGCTTTCTGTGGTGTTTAAGATTAAGGACATATTGAAATTCTACCTTCCTGAATTTGGTCTTCTGTTACTTCCTGGTCTTAAAGATAGAGCACACCTTCTAGGACAATTGTCAAGCAAGAGTCTTTTTGCAGTATTGTGTCAGTGGTATAGTGGTTGCCTCCTGCTCCCAGCTTAGTGACAGTTGTGGGGTTTCAGATCTCGGTAAGGTGCTAGTAAATACTAGTGGCACTCTCAGGTGGCCTCTGCAGCAAGGAGCAGAGTCCTGCTTGGCATCATCAGACTTTCCTGCCAAATCCTAGTGAGGAATAGCCACGTATCAAACCGAGCTCTCCTAAAGTAAACATCTTCTCTGTTCTCAGTTCTCCTCTCCAGACCTTTTGGGGTGGGGGACAGGGAGGGGGGGGAAAGAGGTTTCAGGTAAACCTGTCAGCTGATCCAAAAGGAAACAGATCTATTGGATTTTATCAGAGAAGGTTTTCTTGAAGAGATTCTCATTACAATGTAAGACTTGTACCAGAACTAGGTGAATCTTTTTTAAGGCTGTTGGATTACAATTTGGTTAATCAAGTTACAGTGAAGGATGTAGCAGCCCCCAAAGTCAATGAGTGTTTAGCCTAGGAGTATTTGCGTCTTCTGCTTCAGTTCCTGCTTTTCATAGAACCACAGAACAGTTTGGGTTGGAAAGGGACCTTTAAAGGTTATCTAGTCCAACCCCCCTGCAATGAGCAGGGACATCTTCAACTAGATCAGGTTGCTTAGAGCCCTGTCCAACCTGGCCTTGAACATTCCAGTGTTTCACCACCCTCATCATAAAAACATTCTTCTTTAGATCTAGTATGAATCTACCCTCTTTTAGTTTAAAACCATTACCCCTTGTCCAATCGCAGCAGGCCCTACTAAAAAGTCTGTCCCCATCTTCCTTATAAGTCCCTTTAAGTATTGAAAGGCTGCAATAAGGTCTCCCCAGAGCCTTCTGTTCTCCAGGCTGAACAGCTCCGACTCACTCAGCTTTTCTCAGGCTTTCCTCAGCCTAAAGGATATCTCTTGGTGGTATTCCAGGATAATTGAGGGGTACAGTCAGGCCAAAATTCAGAACTCTCGTAACCACAGTTCCTCTGCTTAATCATCCTTTAATCAATTAAATATTCATATATCAGTTAAGTTTTCATATATCTAAGGAGTCTCTTTTTGTGTTGGAGTAGTACAATAATAGCAATACCTCTTTCTATTTCACTCCCTGCATCTTGTTGTCTTCCTGTTTATCTCATGTGTCACCTTGACAAGAGATATCACATAAGATATTATTTCACCATCTTCATGAGCACGAGCAACTGTGGTAATTAAAATATTATTCAAATATTCTTATAGTGTCCTGTTCACAATGTCCCTTTTACAGCAGTGTAGCCAATATAGGGGTGAAAAAGAACTAGTTTCTTCTAATTGTCTGTTGCCAGTAAATGCAATGCAATAATCTAAAAGATATTGCTGCCAAAGGAGTAGACCAGTTAAAAATAACCTATGCTTCAAGTTACCAAAACTCTCCCGCAATCAAGAAGTTCCTCCTGTATGCTTTCCTGGGTGGACCTAGTGCAGAATTACACTTGACCTTCCGTATTAGCAAACAAAGTCAAAAGCAAGGATTTGCCACAGTTTATGTGAATGATTCAATAGAATACAGAGAAACTGGCAGAGAATAAAATCACAGAATGATTTAGGTTGGAAGGGCCCTCTGGAGGTGGTTCAGTACAACTTCAAAGTTGGACCAGGTTGCTTGGGCTCTTGTCTGGTCCAGGTCTGAATATTCAAGGTTGGAGATCCCACAGCCTCTCTGGGCAGCCTGTGCCAGCGTTTGGCCAGTAAGAGCGAATAAGCCGGAAGCATACAGAAGCAAATTCTGCTTTTCAAATCCAACTTTGTTACCAAGGAGATCAGAACCTAGCCATTGTTACAGGTTAAAAAAACCTCAGTACCTTCCCCTAAATGCTTCAAGCTATCATAGCATTGTTATGTAATGATCTAATATACATGCTGATATGTGCTAAAATCAATGTCTAATGTAAATAGTTGTCTGGAAGATAAATGATCTGGAGGTTAGGGAAATTGAGAAGCAGGAATGCAGATATCTTTTTATCAGATTGTCTTGTTAAACAGGGAAATTCCTCCATGCACGGTTTCTCCATCTGTAAAATAGGTTAAAGAAAATACCAGCTGGTGTTTGTCATGTGCTTTGTGATCCTAGATAAATGTATACAGGTTCTATATGCTTTTACTTTAATGTTACTGACTTTAGTGTATCAAGTCTCCCTGCAAAATAAGGTGAAGAGTCTTTTAAGTGGTCAAAGTCAGTTTATGTATGATATTGTTAACACTCGGAGCTTAATTAAGTAGAGGTTAATACCCCAGTTGTCTGAGTATGAGTAAAAAGAGAAACCAAAAGCATCTTGCACCAAGAACTCAGGAAAATGTTGCTAGCAGCCTCGGCATGTCTGCTCTATTTCAGCCTGAAGCAGATTTTTACTGTAGAGTCACAGAGCCTTGAGAATTCAAGTTGTAGAAGGAAATGCTGATGCTTTGTTAAGTCAAGTTGCATCACAGATAAGAAGCAGAGAGGGGAATAAAATAATTTTGCATCTTAAGGGGTCTGTGAAGAAGGCCCCTTTCTTTATGCTGACTCAAAATGCAATTCTCCTCTTGGTATATATGAATATCTCTCCTGAGTGAGTTTTTCCTGCTTAGGACAAGCTTCGGGCTGACCTTGCACAGTAAGTATATTGAAAAGTGATGTTTTGCTGTATTAAAGAGAAGAAATGATTAATTCTGACAGGACATTCAAGTTCTCTGCAGAGGTACATGCCAGCAGTGTTATCAGTAGAGAACATCACACCCATGCTCTCTCTTGCTGTTAGCCCTTGTGTGTGCACACCTTGGCTTCAGAGGGGAACTGAGAACTTTTAGTCCCCAGTTCAGCAGAGCAGGAAGCACTGCTAAATGAATGTGAGGCGTTTGCTTCCTTCTGTCTGCATGTAACAACATCCAGAGCCCTTTCCCAGTGATGGGCATCTTCTTGAACGGTTTGCAGCTTTGGAAGTGTGGGTCTGCTTTCAAGATTTCATAAAACCGTGTCTGAGCAACAGTATTGACAGGAAAAATATGAGTATTTCTTCTTCAGTTTAATTTTTTTCTTCTCTGTTGAATTACTATCTAATCCTAAAACCTATTTTATATTTAGGAAGTAAAAATGCTCCTTAGTCATTTCATGCTTCAATACTGAAAGACCCTTGTTGTTTTAGAAGAAAGTCTGCACAGACTGAAAGGAGAAGACAGTGGAGAGCAGCCTGTTAATAAAGGTCCCATTACTGTTTCCCAATCCCTTGGTCGATCCAAAGAAGTGCAGACAAGCCTGAGAATCAGGCCTGACAATTCATTTACTGACACCCATTTCTGAGATTTATCACCTGCAGCTGCTTGGGACACAGAAATTCAGCAGCTTGCTTCAAATGAATGCATAATACATCATTAGCATAGATTTATGTTTGTGATTCCAAATTTATACTGACCCACCCTTTTTTTCTTCTGAATATTTTTCTTTGTTAATTATCTGATGTAAGATCTAGCAAGCTGTAAGCAAAATCCAATAACACCAAATTCAGCAAGTACGTTTTTCTAAGGACGTGCCAAAGGGATAGAAAAGAGTGTTCTCTGGCCCATCATCAGAGGCCAACAGGGATCAGCCATCATGTCTAACATGATAGCTTGTCAAGTCCAGAGATGAGCAGTGCTGGTAAAATCTAGTGAAGGCTATGGGACTCGTACATGTTCTAACATCTTTGAAAATAAGGCTATCTCTTTTTATTTCACTAATAATGGCCCGAACACTAATCAAACCAATGGATTGCTCTTGTATTATTTAGTGGTTCTTAATCTTCTTTATCCTTACATTTTACAACAGAATTTCTCTTCTTCCCAGGATCTGAATGGGCTGGGGGAAAGGAGTGAGGATTTTGTGAAGTGATGTCATGTGCTGTTGAGTTACAGAATGGCAGCTAAAATTTTCTATAATTAAAGAAAATACCTAGGTAAAGTGTTTGAAGTTATCAAAACTCTTTTATCTGCTTTGACACATGTGAATGATTCCTATTTCACTAGAGATGCTGCTGCCATTGCTTTTTTCTGGCTCTAATACCAACAAAGAAAAATCTCAGGTTGTCCAAAACCACAGAAGCTGTAAGAGAAGGCAGAGAGGAGATTTTAAAAGGGGATATTTTGATTAAAATATAAGTTACATTAAAATGTCTTCATTCTGGAGAGAGAAGAAATTACACTACTGGATGATTTCTGTTAATAGTGGGTATATTTTAATAAGGCTATTTTGAAAGAGTCTAAAAGATGTCATGCCCATAAGTGGAGAATTTCATCATATAATTTTTATTGCCTCTGATTAAATCTCTCCCTCTCTCTCTCTCTCTCTGTCCCTCTCTCTCTCAAAGGCCTGCTTCTCCCTGCTTCCTCACTGCCCTAGCCATTTTTGCCAGTGCAGTGTGAATATGAAGTCCCAATTCGTTCAGAATAGTAGTGTTTTACATCACCTTTGCATAGCTGTAAAAGGAGCAAGGAAACAGAATCAGACCTAGCCTCTCATGAATAATGAACCAGTATCTTTCCACTCAGCATGTAAAGAAAGCAAAAGTCCAACAGCCTTAAAACCACAAATAAACCTTCTAATAAATGAGGATTAGGAGGCTAGGCTCACTCAGAAAAAAGGTCTGAAGATTGGTCCAGACAGTATTAAATACACACGTGTGGCTGTTTACTTCTGGGAATCAGTTTTTAGAACAGCCCTTTACCTTGCATTTCTGAGATAGTTCTTATCTTGGAGATAAGAAACCTTTTTTATGCATTGTTTTAAACAAATAAGCCCAGTAACCCACTAGAATTCATTGATGCAGCACCTGGAACTGCCAGGCTTCAATGCAGATGGGCATTGGAGGCTGGTGATGGAAGTACTGGGACAGAAGTCAGATGACTGAGGCTCTTTTCCAACCTCCACCATTGACACATTCTAGTCTTCAAGCATGTGTGCCTGCATCTTTTGCACCATCTTTTGTCTACTTTTTTTTAAATTGAGATAGTTAACTCTTGGGGCTTGGGACTATCTGCCAATTTATGTCTGCCTAGTGTCCAGCCCAACATACATCTGGAGTGGGGACCTGGGAAGGGAGAACTTGGCTGAGTCTTTAATAAGAGTGACACCACTCTTGAACCATAGACAACAAGGAAGGTGGGTGGTGGCAGTGGAAGCAGCAGGGCTTTTGCAAGTCAAGTTTCAGTAACTTCAGAAATTCCTATTTTCTAGGAAATAGTGGTCTACACGACACACCATTCATAATTCATTCCAGATCACACATTCAGAGTGAGTTAGTAGAAGCTGCACGCCACAGACGGATGCTCTTCTCCTTTGATACTGCTCAGAAACATTTAACAATCCTGACTCAAGCAAGCTAGATGGGGGAAAAGAAACAGATCACACTCAGAGAAGATTTGCCAGCCTCTCCCTTTGCAACTGCTTACAGAAGTATTTAAAAAGTGATTCTTAATCCCTATCCTTTTGTCAGGGAAATTCAGGAAATTCTACCCTTCCCTGAACCTCTGGATGAAAGGCAGAGGAAGATGGTATTTTTTCTGAACTAGATCTATTGAAGCATCAGGAAATTTCCTATAAAAGTGGCACCCTCTCTTTCTACAGATCTATTCTGGTGAGTTTTGTTTTTAATGACAAAACTATTTAAATCATTACATCATAACCCTCCTGGTCCTGTTGAACCAACAAAGCTCAGGAACTAAGCAGTGGTTGTCTTAGTCTTTATGAGCAGGGCCTGTGAGCATCGTGAGATTTGCTGCTCCTCTTCTCATAGGTGAACCCAGGGCTTGGCAAGACCGAAATGGGAGATGAGAACACTCTCACCATCTTTGTCTCCGAAGGAGAAATGCTGGAGCTATTAGTGCTGTGGGGCTTCCTGAAAAGTATGTTATGACTCTAGTGAGATCCAGTACATTGGGGTTGGGGTTTTTTTTTGCTTTTTTGGGGAGAGGGGTGGGGAAGTGGGTGGGGTAAATAATAAATCCCAAGTCTAGTAATTTTTCAGTAAGCCTATAACTGGTAAATGTTGTATATCTTGCAGAGGAACAAGCTAGGCTCAGAAGAATTTCAGATCAGTGCTGGCAACCCATGAGTTGGTTTTCTACAAAGCATCAGTAATTCAAATATACTCAGAGCCCTGTGCTTTTTGCTAGACCTGCATAAAACCCCGTGATTTCCATTCACAAGGCATCTCTTCAAATACTTTACCATCTTTCTTTTACAGTAGTTCATCTGCTTGAAGTTTGTCTCTGAAAACTTACACCTGCATGAAGCTGCCAACATTTGTCTATCTGTGACTTGAATCACAAAGCTTTGCCTAGTTTTTATTTTAATCTGAAAACTGTACTTTAACCACTCTTCATTTAAAACTTAGTCCCTGTATCACCAAAGCAATTAACAAGATACAAATCTTTTTGCTGCAGCTCAGCTGAAGTATGGGTTAAATGAAAGCTGCCTTAAAATATTTAGCTTTAGAACCACTTTATTATCTGCCAAGGCCTATTTTCCAGGCTTTCTTAGAGATATGGACCCTGATTCAAACAAATGACTCATTTTGAATGTGCAACTAATTCTGCTGAATTTTTGAAAGAAATATTGAATCTCTATGACTGATCAGATGACTAAATGTAGGCATATGATACTAGCAACCAGATAGTGCTGTGGAAGTGAGCAAAAGCTAAGACTGTCAAAAAGCAACCTCTGCAATATTTCATTAAGAATCCTAATGTAAGATGTTTCAAGATCCTTTGAGCAATGATTATGAAACTGAACTTATTTGAAAGGGGAAAAATCCATTTCTGCTTTTATAGGTGTGATATGAGCATATGAGGGCACAATCAGATGTTACCACCAAGCTGTTCTCTGTGAAGGGAGAGATGACCATCTTGGCAGGCTGTCTTCTTTCAGTGAGATAAGACAATCAATACAGAATCTACATCAGCAAACATACTGGTTCACTCACAAGATTATTCAAATTCATGTTTCTTAGCTGAGACAAATGGAAGAGGTAGGCTTGCAGATAGACAAAGCTTGCTCCAGAGTCAGACAAAAAGTCCACTAGCAGCTCGTGGATGAAATGGTTATGTAATGCCAAAAAAAATATATGACAGCTTGCAAAAAAATCTTGGAATGCTTAGTGGCACGCAGACATGAAACAGCGTGTTAAAAAAAATGTGCAGTCATCTGTGGAAAATATGCTTAAGTTATTCGGTGTTGACATTGCAATAAATAAATTAGAAGTAGATCTCTCAAATGTTAGTCCTAGCAGGCAGCCATGTGCTTTGACAAGGTGGTTACTGGGATAAGCAAGACTGCATCAGAACTGGAAGTGTGGTACGTACAGTATCTCTCTGTGACCACATGGGCAGCTGGCTGGTCACCAGGCAAAGGTTGAAATGGTTCTTTGTAGGTCACAGGCAAGTTTTCTAGTTTCATCCAGGATAGATTAAATCTTGTGATTTAATAGGAATATTGTCAGAGGAGAGATATGAATTCATTTTGCAAGCTTCCTTGGTAGCTCCCTAGTCTGGCTTGTAGTGGGAATTATATGGCGATGGTATGGTGGGAGTAAGAAATGTTGCTCATATTGCTCAGCAACAGCTCAATGGGAAATTCTTATCTGAACATATATAGAATCCTGATCCAAAAGGGCCCCAAGACTTCTGCAGCTAGGTATATGGGACACTGCAGAAGGAGCTGTAAGTGTTGAAAGTAAGTCTTCCGTCTCTCCGAGGGACTGTGGAAATGTACGTTTGGTAGGGACCTCCAAATGTCATTCCCCTGTCCCAAAGCACAGTCCTTGATCATTCCTGAAAGATAGCTATATTGACTGTTATGGAGGACCTCCAATGGTGAATATTGTAGAAATTCTGCAGGAAATTTATCCCAGTGCTTCACCATATTTTATCTGTATTTTTTTTTCCTAATGCCTAACCTAAATCATCTTCGCTACATTTTAAGCTTGTTCGCTTTTGTCCTATCCATCACAGACAGCTAAGCATTTAGAAATTTGCCGATGTTTTCCTTCTTTTGTAAGCTAACAACCACTAAACATTCAAATGTTTCATGAGTCCTAGACTCCTGTTTTCACATGCTCATGCTTTTGCTGCATAAATTCAATATAGTTATTAATCTCATTTTCAGATGATGCCACACACTTTTATGCTGTCAGTTCTGTCAGATGCTTTAGAATTAAAGAAACTGAGAAAGCCATGTAATGTATCATACACTGGAACATAAACTAACACATGACAAATGAAACCAGGGAATTTTAATTGTCCATTATTGCTAGGTTTTTCTGTCTTTTTCTGTTAGGCCATAGGTAAGTTTTTTTGAACTCTGCACAGTTTCTGTTCTAAACTGAAAAGGAGAGTTTTGTTGCAATGCCTGGTGGTAGTGTCATGTGTTAGGATTTTCAGGATCTCACCTCACTACCTTTGTTCTGGATGCTATTTTATCTCCTGAGAAAACCACACTTCCTTCCTCTCTAACTTGCTGCCAGGCCTTCCTCATGAGCAGAGAAAAGGTTTCTTATGCAATCCCTTGACAAAGGGGAATTCCTGACTAGAGCTAGGCAGAATCCAACTGGGACTTGCAAAATCAGCTTAGTCCTGAGGCTTCCTATGGTTTAGAAGTAATTTTAATTTTTCTCCTTCCTAACTGAATAAAAAATCACACATGTGCTCATGGTTGGCATCAAGTGCAACCAGCTGAAAGTAGGTACGTATCTCTGACCAAGCTTCACATTTTGATTTTGGAAATGTGAAACTACAAATATAATTGGTTTACAGGTTTTACTGTATTGCATGCATACATGCATGTGCGCGCGCGCACACACACACACACACTGTCTCTCTCTCTCAAAGTTGCTAACTTAAGCATTCCTTTGACTTGAATTTAGCTATAGGCTACATGAGTCCTGGGACTCTCTATGGGGGAGCAAGACTATTTTTTTCCCTTTTTGTTACAGCTTCTGCACTGTGACTTGCCCAAAGGTGGCTTAGTTCTCATGCTCATGCTTATAAGGAGTACAGCCTCTCTCAAACCTACTTTTAGTTGTGCTAGAAGCCTTTCATAGAGAGGGAGACATATTTCTGTAGCCTTTCAGGGCCCACTCTCAGTGGGGTTTGATTCACCAACTTCAGCTGTGCATCAGCACCCAAGAAATGGAATTGTTACAAGTATGAAGCAGACAGAGGGTGCTCGGAGGTCTCCAGCTCCATTAGAAAGAGCATGCCCTGCTTATTGTTTTTTGCAAGAGAAAACACTTCAGTGTGTGGAAGTATTGAGTGCAGAGCTCCACGAGGAAACACCTGAAGAGCACAGCAAGGCTTTGTCCTGACAACAGAACGTGCTAGGCTGACTTTTCTCCCTGTGGTTTTTAAGCCAAGATATTTGGAGTGTGTTCCAGATCATGTTTGTATTCAGACAATAATGCTTCTGCTTCAAGACAAATTAAAATAAGCAGCTGTCAAATCTTTAAAATGTGTTTAAAATGTGGGTAGGCTGGCTACATATCTACCCTTGGAGAGGGTGTGAAATCTACCTGCACATGGGCTTCCACATGCACTCGCCAATAGCTGGCAGGGTGTGTCAGTCAGTAGGATGCTGGCAGCTCCTACGTAGGACTAAGGGGAAGATGCAGAAGGCGTCAGCCCCCAGAGGTCAGCAGTTTGGGTCTGCAGTGCCTCTGATGGTGGGATCCTTAATCTAAATTATCTCCCAAAGCAATATTGTAGCAAAAGTAATTGTGATAGAGTTCCTCTTTGGAGACACAGACCAACCTTTTTCATATTTGACCATGGATTTTTGAAACCTCAGTTTCTCACAACTCTACGAGAGATGTTCCAAAGAGCTTTAAATTACGGGACCATCTGAGTGTTTGCCCTCTCATAGTTGAGCTGAGCACCTCAGAACTGAGGCACTCAACTCATCGCTCTGAAATGCTGGAAGCCATGGGGTCCCTTTGGTGCCACTAAATGTTGAGCTCAGGATTTCCTGTTTTCACTGCAGTTTATGTGGATGGGTGTCACAGATGATGTCGTCCCTGAAAAGCCGGGCTTCTTAACAAGGTGGCTGAAAATGTGGTGTTAAACCCCAGGCGTTTCAATGACTGCATCATTATATTCAATTTCACATTATTCAGTGAAAACATTTTTTCATTAACTTTTTTATTTTCCAGATTATGACTAGCAGTGTGTTGTAGACACTTTTCCTCTTGTAGTGTTCACTTAGCTTAAGCCATAGCTGTCAGTTTGTGCTTGTAAAGCATTACCGCCACAGTTCTTTCCTTACTGTTGTGCAGTGTGTAGCAGAAAAGCCCTGCTAAGCTCCTAGATGGCCTAAATATGTTACAAAATACTGAGATCTTTTGTGCCTTTGCTCTACAAAACCTAAATATCAAATACCTAAATTCTCTGGTCCCATCACTTTAGTCAGTTGTTATAAAACATTAGGAAACTCTAACAACTATTAAAGCAAATGAGAAATTATTTTGGAAAGCAAAGAATGTTTTCATTTCCCAGTTAGGCAGTCTATTGCATAGCTTAATTTGTGCAAGGATAATGCACAGGATGGGAGCATCCTCACTCATCCAAAATCTCCACTGACAACAATCTTTGCCAATACTAGGTTTTGACTGGCTATGAGCCATTTTAGATATCCAAATTAGTGACAAAATAAAACCGTGTTGGTAGCTTTTTGGAGGCAACTTCCAAAATAACCTTTGTCATATAGTCTGTCTTGGCTCAGACCAAGATTGGGGGTATTGGATTCAGTGAGTGCTGACTGTCTTTTTCAAGAGCAGGTTCTCAGTAAGGTGTTATGTTGCTCACAACACAGGATCTCTTGCCCTAGGAATGGTAATCTATACATTCATGGTAATGCCCCCAAATACAGGATCCTTCCCCAGTGCTAGTCCCACAATCAGCTGAAGAGTTTCAAAATTCACTTGCTGTTGCAGAGTGGCTGCAAATTTCCACTCAATAATAAAATCCTGAGCATATAGGAAGATGTGTGTCACCGATGGTGGAATAAAGAGAATCAATCTTTTGTATATACATATGTACAGAATAAGATTAATATATAAATATAATTATAGACACACATTTATACCTGCATGTGTATTAATTATACTGTACCCTATTACAATACTATATGGTATATATTATATTACATATAATGTCCTATGTAATATTTATAATATAGATACAATAATACATCATCCATCAAACTATTATATAATATATATAAAAACTATAATATGCTAAATTACACACAGAAATATGTTAAATATAAATACATGTTATATGTCTCAAGGACATGTTACATGTCTCAAGGACTGTGGGATGCCTGGTTGTGGCATGCAGAACTGGCAAAGGGTCCCGTTCTCTCTTGAGTACAGCCCTGCCAGGGTAGCTGCTGTTACTAGGGGTGGCCTTGGATTAGGAAGAACCCCCTGAATGGGAGGGACCTGCCACCCAAAGGAAGATAGAGGCTGCTTGTGGGGACCAGAGGCCTTTGAGAAATGGTGTCTCTGCAGTCTCAAATCCCTCCTGTGACTCTGCAGCAGTGAGTTTCCAGGGTTTTTCCTCTCATAAGCAAGGAGGGGAAGGGCTCTTCCTAGCCCTTGACTCCTGTCCTGTGTTGCCTTTCCTTCTGCTAGCCACAGCCCCTCTCCTCTCTTCCAGGTCTGCCAAGGCTGCTCCTCCCAGGCAGAGAGGCATCACGCTGGGGACACCATTGTCTGAAAGGACAGACTCAGGGCCAGCCAGGAGGATCACCTGCCTCACTCCCAGCACTTGGGATGCAGTGTGGGCTTTCAGGTATTTTGCCCTGTGGAGCAACCATGCCACGGACAGGAGGTTTGCTTCTGCTGTCTGAACGCAGGTTGATCTCCTGTGCAGTGGTGCTGCACAAGACCCACTCTGATTCCTATTCCAAAAACTGCACACAAGCCCTCTGCAGCGCAAATTCTTGCCTTGGCTTTTACTACTATTAATTTGCCTTTGCGGAGTTCTGCTTCAATTGTTCCCAGGTACAAGATGTATACTTGCTATAGTCTCCTACCTACAGATTGTTTCTCTGCTGTGTTTCCAAATTTACCATGCCAGTGAATGAAGGGGCGATGGTGGTGCTATATGGCATTTCATCACCCTCTTTTGTCAATATCAGTTCTGCTGTCTCTCTGAAGAGGAGAGTGTTTATGCCTATGTTTCTGTGGCTCTTAAATGTGCTACCAGTAAACAATTGGAGCCATAAGGTGACCACTTTGTGCCAGTCTCCTGTTCAGGTGGTCATGTACTCTGTTTCCCCAATTATTTTTTTTTCTTCTTTTTTTTTTTTTTTTACCTTTTGTGTCATGGGAAGTGACTTGTTTTCTTCCTGGATTTATTCCACTGTTTTGTGGGCAAGTACATATATGATATTTAGGGAAAGGTAATTTTTTTTTCAGTAGTGAGCACCATAGTCTCATGCAAGTATCCTAGGGTGTCTTCTTAAACTTTTCAAATACTCTCTATATCTTTGCCTTAAGAAATTATTGCTCCCATCTGTGAAAAACAAGGAAAATGTTCTTTTGCTGTAAAGCTTGATAACATTAGTTCGGTTTCCTATTTTCTAGAATGTTCTAGTAATGCTTTTAAACTTAGGCAGCACTTTACGTTTTAAAGATACCTTCCAGAGTTTGAGTTTGCCTACATAAAAAGAATCACTTTCGGCTTGGCACAGAAGCTCTAATTAGTTCTTTTTTTGTCCACAAAGGTACCTCTGACATACTGTGGCAAATCACATGCCTGTCCAGGACTTGCAGTCATTCCAAGGCGTACTGTGCCCATAGAAAACCTCAGGAAGAGACAGGACAGCTCCAACCCCCAACTCACGAGAGCACCTGCCATCCCACGAGCACCTATAATGGTGGGCAGTGTAGGGCAGTTAGTGCACGCTCCCACTCCCCTTGCTGACAGCACTATCCTGCTTTAAAGGAGGGTGTTGTATCAGCCTTTCTTTCCCTGGTAAAATACTTTCTCCTACTGTGTATATTCACTGTACCCAATCTAGCTACACTGCTGTATACCCACAGACATGCCAAACTTCATGCTTATATACAGGAGAGAGACTAAAAGAAAAATTGTCCTCATTGTTGTATTTTTAAGGCTAAATTGATGAGTCACTTATAACACCCGTGATACTAACCTGGCTATCAGTTAGGTGTAGCAACCACCCCTCCCATAAGCCAGTTCAATGTTAGCAGCTGTGAGGTTCTTGCAGCAAGAGGATTTCCAGGGGTAATGCTGCAGGGCTGATTGCACAGCGTGGTCCTCTTGCTCACAGCAGTTCAAAAGGGCTCCCTACAGCCCTTTGCAGGTAGCTACTGTGAGAGCCACCATCTCAGCTGGTGCTGGGGAGCTGCACTCTATTAACCCCTTTTAGTTGGGGCTGTAAAAGGCTCAACACTACTGAGAGGAGACCTTTAAACACCTGCTGTGAGGTATATTGCATAAGCAACAAGCAAACACTTCTAAATCAACCTCTCGTGCAGTCAAGGTTAAAAGAAAGATGGAAACATTAGAAAAGGAACACAAGGTAAGCCATAGCCTGAACCTAGAGGAAAACTGTTTCCTACATAAGATGAAAGGAATTTATAGTATTTTAAGAGATTTGCTAGCAATATTATGCAACTGTGTTTAGCTTGCATCCTGCAGTACACTCAATATCTTGTGGGATAATAGGATCCTCTCATCTTTTATTGTTTGCTGTATTCTGGCTGTATCATCTGTGGTGGATTTGCATTTCTTTAGTCTATTCAAGTGCATGTGCAGGTATGATGTGAACCATGGCTGAAGAATCAACTTAGTTTCTGAATTCTATCCTCCAACATAAAGGAAATACCCTTCATTTGAAGTAGCTTTGTTTGAATATTATGCATCTACCTGTGCTACAAAGAACCTGAAATACTGCATAGCATTTAACAGTGTGAAACTTTTTATGCCTTGAAAATTCTGTTAAAATGTTAATATTGGTATCAATCTCTGCAACTCTTTTGTGAGGCAGAACAAGTAGATACTGTTTCTGTTTCATAGACAAGGTGATTGTGGGGCTCAAAGGTTATTGCCTGTATTTCTCAAGTATGTTGTTTTAACTTTGACTACACAGTTACCAGTATTGAGGTCTCAGATTGGGGCAGAGTTGGGAGTTACATTTCAAAAGGAGTCTTAATATCCAGACTTTCCCAGGGATGGATAGGACTCTCAGATTTTGAGTGCTGACCTGTTGTTAGGATACTGTGTCTGTTGGCCAAGATATAGTCCCCCAGAACTTCTCTTTACAGAGTTCAAAGCCATCTGGTAGATGATATGCCAGTTCAGTCTTTCAGCCATGCTCTTCATTTTACAAAGAGCTCGGGCAAACAATTACATACAAAAGTCTATTTAGAAATAAGGTCTTTAAAAATAAAGAATGGTATATAACTCTGACTTGTCTGAAAAAATTCATAGACTTGTGGATAGTAAGGTGAATACAATCAGCTACAGAAAACAAAGAGATGGGGAAGAGGGGCCTGGGGGTCAAGTCAACAGAGGAGGAAGCCAGGACTTGTGTTCAAGGTAGGTTTTCACCCACTCCATTTCTAATTCTTGAGTGATTTGTGGCAATTGTGAGCTGCCACAGGCCTGCTTAGGGTATGAACTGTGTGCAAGTGAATGTCATAGGAGAGAACAAGAAACTGCTTCCCGGGCAGGAAAAGTTAAACATGATTTTAAAATGTAAAGCTAGTTGGGTAATTAAAAGGTGCCAAAATTAAAGTTTGTGATGATTTTTAAAAAATATTATTTATTTCTCCATCAGAACTTGAAGTATTTTTATATTTAACTTGCAGTATAACCTCAATGAGGAGAAAGGCAGCTTCCAATTGTGACATCTTCCTTGAATGCCCTGTGCTTCAGATCAAGGTGCACAATTTTCTGGAAGGGTGGAAAAACCCTTTTTTCATCTTGATGCATTAGGTGCAAGCAACTTCCGTAAACACATTACTTGCAATTTAGCAACATAAATGCCCCTCTAACCTCAGGATAATTCACAGGATGCTGATTTGAGCGTAGTAAACTGTTTCCTGCATAAAGCTGTCCTTTCTGGACTGTATAGGAAGCCTGTCTTGGGTACTGACTGGAGGCAGGGGAGGTGAATACACTCCCTGTTGCCACCTCCTTTGCCTCAGAAACAAGAACCCAGGATTTCTGACTCTTTTTTTTCCCTCATGTTTCATTAATCAATCCAGGCAGCTGCCCTTTTGTGGGGATCCTTGATATACAGAGAAATTGCAACGTGGTAGGAGTCCATGTCTGCACCATTTCTTTCAGTGAGCGAGCAGTAGAGCTGTTTTTTGATGTGAAGTGTTGCACCAAGTATGTGATGATCAAGCTCTTCATGACATAAGCTCTTGGTGAGCTAAAGATCTGCAGCGGAAGAAATAGCTTATTCCTAACCTGCCCTTGTGGGCTGAGAAAACTCACGTTTTATAGACCTTTTGTCTCAATGCAAGTGTTGACATAGTACTAGGATTTTTTTTTTTCCTTTTCAAAATAGTCACAAAAGTTGGGGAGTGAGGAATTGCCAGCCGTATTCTAAAGGAGTTGTAGCCATGGTAACTGAGGTGCCTTCAGTTACCAAGGTAACACATGCAGCTCAACTGCCTTGCTGTAAAGCCAGACAAATCTACTCATGATCTGTTGATTTTAAGATGCTTTATAAATTGTTGAGCTATTTTAGGCACTTAAATCCATAAATCAAAATGCCAGTTAAAACAACCCATACACTATACTATTTATGAATTATTCACCCCATTCTTATTTCACCAACTGGATTTCCCCCCCCCCCCCTGCCCCGTAATGTATCTAGGCTTCTTCCCCTCCTAGTATTTCTTATTTATTGTTTAGAAAATGGTTCTTCTATCTGAAACAAATGATTCATATTATTGCTGGTTGTAAATCTTATTCATTGGAGAAACCCTACCCCCACTCCAGTCCTGTAGTCTCTAAATGGAGCTTTATGTACTTCTGCCCTGAAACCACAAAATATGTTTCACTAAAAATTTGCTAATGAATTAAATCAATACAATTTGGAATGAGTTCCATCTCAAACAATCAATACAGGCCCAGTGATGTACAACAGGCAGGCAGGTAAATTGGTCTAAATAAATTTACAATTGATTTTACTTTTAAAACCAAATTAGGACATTTATAGTCTTACCAAATAAGATCAACTGCAACTTATGAAAACAAGTGTATTCCTAGGTTTGTCTTTTCTAATACTAGTAGTGGACCTGTTACTATTTATAGCTCAGTAACTTTTATTCCTGGCATAATATGCATAAGTTCTTGGCCCAAAAGTATGGTTTGCCTATTATTAAAACAGGTCATGTTCATTCAGGATTTTCCCTTATTAGATTGTTTTCACTAATAATTTGTGGTAGCCTCTGCTCGTTAACGAACATTTAAGGATTGCATAATTCAGTGTAAGTTGTGAGATAGGCTTACACACCTGTGTACTGGTATGGGTGTGTGATGAAGGCCAGGACCTGCTTTCTGACCATGCCTCTGGTGGCATTGCTAGCTTAGGTGGATGTACCAGCGCTACGTGCCTTTGCTTTCTTCTCCCCCATCTGTACTCCCCACTTTGCAGACTTTGCCACTGGCTTGCATGCAAAAGGAAAAGTAGAGCCTTGTAGGAGAACACTTTTTTGTCCAAGTGGAGCACTGTGCTGAGAATCTGAGGTGCTTGACTCCGCAAGGAGGACATACTGGGACATGCAGTCCAAGGTCATCACAGCTGCACGTGCGTAGAAAGCTTGGATCTGGAAGGAGCGTAGCCATGACATTGTGCCCAAGTCTGTGATCTGCTATTTCTAATCTGCTAATTTGGAGGTATTTCCCCTGCACAGGTGACTTGTCTGGGGACATGCAGGGGGCATATCACTGGAAGGGGAGCAAAATCTAGCTCTTCAGAAATATGCAGTACCTGCCACATTCACTTCTTCTGTTTATAGTCATGTTGTTTCAATAGTTATGCAAAAGCTTACAGTCTGAAACCAAGTAAGATCCTGAGATACTGAAAAGCTGAGTTGTAGAAAGTTCCCTCAGATCTGTTTATTTTGAGTAGTGGTGTCAGCAATGCTGTAAGACTGGCAAGGCTAAGAAGCTGCCTTTAAAAACCCATAGATATTTAGGCAGATGTCATGGGATTTAACACGGCCATTGGATTTTGAAGGTGCTTGGCTTATTTTCCCTGAACAACATATGCTTGCTCATGAGCGTGACGTTACGGTCCTCTCGGTGTTCTTGTGTAATGACCATTAGCATGAGTCATTCTCCTTGCTGCCTGCTCAGAAAATCCTATTAATTCTTCACATGCATACACAACTCCCATTAGTATTAAAGATGAGCAAATCGGTTAATAGGTGTTGCTGTAACCCTAGGGTTTTGGCATATCAGATGAGACATCATTCTTATAAATCTTGAAAGTGAGAAGTGCTTGAGGGTATATTTTATACATCCTGCTGCAACTGGGAGGCCTTTCCAGGGTTATTCAGGGGATTATAAGGAATGAAATTCTCTTCATTTAAGGGAGAATTCTAGAGTGGAATATTTTTTTTTGGCCTCATCATGCTCTTTCATCCCATTATTCCTATTTACATGCCACTTTATTTTGCTCAGCTTTTCCCTTCTTGGTCAAAATGCCCTTCAGATCATTGCAAATTACTTTTTTACCTCTTTAGTCAGTTGCTTAGCAAAGACAGATATATTGAGTTGATTCAATCTGTTTTGTTAGTTCCAGTTATTCCAGCCTGCAGAGGTGTCTTTCGGTTTTAGTGATGATTGCCTAAAAAGTAAGGATGGGGAATGCCTGGATCTCTTCAAATCTCAGTTTAGATCAGAATATTAACCCTTTCCCTGACATGAATTGCATCTTAAATGTTGTTGATATTGATGGGGATAACTTCATATTGTGCACAAACATGTTTAAAGTAATCGCATGTATAAGGATTTTACTTCTCAATACCACAGTTTAAAAAATCTAATTAGTCTGCCGGTTTGTCTGCCTTTCAAACCTACTCAACAAGCAGCTCAAGTACAAGATGTTCTTGTCTGCTGCAACTGACAGATACACTGCACTTACCCAGTCCTCCCCATCGCCTGCCAGACAGGGAACTGTATCAAGATAGTTGAGCTGCCTGAACATAAAGAATATCTAGAATGATTCACTGGCTCATGAATGTAAGAAGTATCATGGAAATGCATTTGTTAGTGTCATGGTGGTCTTGATCTCTGGGATTAAATATTTTGAACGTTGACTAGAGGGTTTCTCTTCCCACCTCTCATTTAGGTTTAATGGTAGCCACGTGGCTGAACTTTCCTCTCTAGGCTTTGAAAATGCCAACTGGCATTGTTACTTGGGAGATGTTTGGCAAGTAGCTTGATTTCATTAATCCCGTGGGCCAGGGACCCTGGATGTGATGTGGTCATTGTGGTTAGGGCAAAAATAGAAGTTCAAAGATGGGGAAGCAGAGAGATGTTACTTTGTACACCTGCCTTTGTATTTTTCCAACAAAAGCTCATGTAGTGGAAGGTGATATGTCAGCAATTATGAAAAAGAGAGATTAACTGCTGATCTCCCACTGAAAGGCAACACTGGAGTTTCCTTCCACTCCTGACACAATGAATTTCATAACTGTTGATTTTTCTAAGTTATAAATGGCTTTTGGGTTGACTCTTTAGACCACAGTCTTGTAAGCAGAAATTCAGATAAAGCCTCTGGTTTATCATAACTTTCTAGCATTTGGCAAAAGTGCTAAGGGTGGAAAACGATGTGGAGAACTAGAGCCTCTTGGCTAAAGGTGAAGAATGGTGGCTGTGGGAGCTGGAAAACTGCCTTCCTTGATGTGCTGTAACTAGACAATCTCAGTCTCCAACACAGTCAGTCTCTGCCTGGCATTGCTATGGCTGCCTTATTTTGACCCTCTGAACGCCTTCCCTTTATTTGATTTGTATGTGCAGTCAGTTTCTGCACTCTGGAATCCCCTTCTCATCTGTGCATGTGTGTGTGAAAGGGGAGGAGTATTTGTTCTTAGGTCCTTCTGCTGTTTCAAACACAGAAATAGACTGGAGCCTTCTGAGAAGGCAGTAAATTCTTCCTACAATACCAGGGACGTGTATCACTAGGTTAAAAAAAGGATGCTGATGTAAAGCTAGTCGGTATCTTGGAAGACAAAATCCTTTTGCTCTCCACCACTCTGGAAAAGATTACTATTGTGAGGAACGAAAGAAATACAAAATGGGGAGAAGGTGGTGTGTCTAAATGGTTTATAGTGGGTAGCTTTAAAAGAAGGCATCTCTTTCATTCTAGCAAATGAATTGACAGAAGCTGTCGTTAGATTTTTCTGACAGCCTTTTTTCAGATGTGCGCTGCAGCACAAATACTAAATTCTCTAAATTGCCCTCAACAGGAGTTTCACCAGTACTGCAGTGACTGTATCTCTTGTGGGAATACCTGCTGTAGCTTTCAGCTGGCTGGTTTGGTGGGTAGCTTAGCAGCGCAGCCCAAGCCTGTCAGCTGCTTGGCTAGAGATGTTGTAGACATGTGTGTTCTGTGGCCAAAGCTTAAGGGGTGATTTTTACTAATAAGAGAAAGTGCTTTGAGGGAGCAGGGGTTTCTATAGGTTGAGTGCAAGACTATGCTTTCAATTCTCTTGTTTCTTGCAGCCAGTTTCCCTTTCTCTTTATTCTGGGATTTCATCCTGTACAGCTGAGTTGAGGAGCAGTGTGCATGTAATTGGGAACGAGTAAGTGATGAAAACAAGGAAACATGACATTGCACTAATTAGCTCTCTGCTGCTTGGCAACAAGTAAATACTAGTTGGGAGCAATGGGAGTAAGACAGAGGTAAAGCAGGTAGCTGAACTGAGTCCTCTGCTCCTTAATTTTTTTTTTTTTTTTTTAAAATCATAAATGGAAGAATAAGGAATTGAGTGAGATTATTCCCTATCCTGGCATGTTTTCTTTGGCAACGTATAACTTCCAAATAGTATATGCTGAATAATATACTAAGTCTTGTGCATTGAGCAAAGACTGCACACAGGTGGTGTGATGAGATGTTTTCCTTTTAAGAATGATGGAGATGTCTAGATACAGATTACTAGTGTGATAGACTTTTTGCTAGTCTTTGGCTACTCAAACTTATTTGTTTGCTTGGTTTGTTTTCATTTTTCCAGTAAAGCTTATTAGGTAAATCTGTATTCTTATGCACCTTACACAGAGGGCTCTTTGCAGAGCCTTCAGCTAATTCGAAAAGAGGAAAATTTGCCTTATTTCTCTTCCCCGAAATCAGGAAGGTCAGGCTAGAAATGACCAGGTGTTCTGTGGCACTGAGAAAAGAACAGGAAATTAAGTATAATTATTTTGAATATAACTTGCCTGAAAAGAGAGCTTGTCAAAATAGAAAGCGTATTAAAATGAAATCTTCACCACCATTTCACATAATCATCTAGAACATGCCACTGAGGCTTACAGAGGACTAGAGAGACTCCCCGAGGCCAGGTTTGCGCCCGATGGCATCTGCATTGCTCCCTGGAATGCCCTGAGCTGATCCTCACCCCACCTCCCCCATGATGCCCTAGTGAAGGATGTGGCTGGCTCTGCCTTCACACCCCTCGCCCTCAGTTGCTCCAGTTGTTCCTTGCACCATGGAATTAGATTAGTCAGTTTTACGCCTTTATTATTTGCAAGTGACACTTTAATTTTCAGTCTGCTAAAAACCTACTGCACAAGGTATGCTTCTGGCAGTTTTTGATATTAATGCTTTGTAGAATCTCAGATGTGTGAGGCTGCCTACCAGATGTCAGAAAACAGTGGCTTTTTTCATCCATTATGATGGGCTTTGTTGCTTTAAATAAAAGAAAAACCTGTGCAGGGTGGAGGTATGTGTGAAAAGAACATCAAATGCAACCAAACTACATTGAAGTTAAAGAAAAACTCTCAGTGGTTGGAAAACAATGCATTAGTGAGGAAAACAAAGCATTCCTGAAAGCTTTTTAGACCAGTGTTACGTTTTAGTATTCAGTGATGTTCTCTAGAAATCAGTTTTTCAGTTAGGAGGCCACATTGACAGCATATGTAGTAGAAGTAAATCCTCTGGATTTGATGCTTCTGGACCCTTTTCCCACTGGCACTGAAGGTCACACTCTTGCTGTTGGTTTCTGTACCTGCAGCAGGATTCCTGAGTAAAAGCCCAACCTGTGTCTGAACATTTGGTAGTAGTGCATATTGATTTATAGTAATGAGGCCTATTACTTTGTTTCTTGTCTCGCACACTATTAGGTAGGTTCTGATCTGCTCACACAAACCTCAGTCCAGTGGAACTTAATTCTACAGTGTTGAGTCAAATTGCAGAACTGGCCTCTGAGTTTTAAAATAATAACTTTTTATATTCAACTACTTGTACGTTTTTGACCTAATTTAAGGAGGACAATGGAGGTAGTTGGAGAGGGGAGAAGACAAAGACAGTGCTCTGCTCCTTCTTCCCTAGAAATCAGTGGCAAATATTAATAGTTTTGTGTTAAATGGCTTTTCCCATGAGCATCTCAAAATGATTTACAAAAAAGATAGGCTAGAATTGATTCCCCTTTTGTAGATGGGGAGGACTGAGCCGCAGAGATAAAATTGTTTTTGTTCACTACTGAAGTGTACACGCTTCTAGGAAGTAAATAAATACAACCCAGAACTTGGTGTGGAACATAGATACAGCAAAAATGTCCCTTGAGAGCAGGTATTGCTTTTAAGCTACAATGTCAGTGAGCATTCAGGCACAACTAAACATGATTCATTAAGTCTGTTTCTTTGAAAATTCTGTTAAGATGGAAGTTGTAAATGGGGCAGGAGCCAGCCAACTTCTAAAGAGCGGAACCCTGTGGCTTGTGATGCTCCTATTCATTTGCTGCATTAATGATAGAGCCTAATGGGACAGTAAAAGAAAATGCAAACATCAGTCTTTAGTAGCTTTAGCCTGTTAGACACATTTTGAATCTAGGGCCATTCAGAAAACAAAGTTATGTAGTCCATTTCATGCTGTTTTTAAATTAGAACAAGAACACTCTTATACACCTCCAAGGATGTTGTGCCTCCAAAAAAGGATAGGGCTTGCTGGCTTATTTTTCCCGGATTATTTAAAGAACTGGTGAGAGTGGTAAAAGATACAGGCTTCATGTCACAATTTCATTTGTAGGCTTGTAACTTCTTTAAAAGAACATAGATGTCCAATGAAGTTGGACAAGACATAGCTTTGTTTTTTATCCTCATTATGATCCTAAATCCAGCTGATTTCAGGAAGGCACTTTGTTGTGTTTAAGGCTGCGTTCAGGGTGCAGCTCTCAACTGTGGGCTTAGAAATATGTACAGTGTGTATGTTTTATCTTCCCAATGTCCACATCAGACCAAATTATGGTGGCCGAGGAGGTTGGTGAGATAACAGGAATATCACAATTAAAGGTAATCAGTTCCCAAGTAGCTATTAGTGAGTGGTGAGACTGGTGGGAGAGGAAGGGCAAACCATACATGCATATGCTGTGTTTGTGAGTCTGCTCACTGGCTTTATTCTGGGAAAATTCGAGTTTTGCTGGTGTGTAGAATACATCTTATGGAAATAGTTAAAGACTTTGCAAACTGGATGATCACAATTTTCTTGGCAGGCTGTCCTTTTAACTTGGGCATCAAGATATTCATAATAGACTTCTTTGTCATAGAGAGTTACACTTATAAAACAGTGCCCACTTTTTTTTTTTAACCTGGGAAAAGAAGTTGTTCCTTCTAAAGTGGCTGAAGGAAAAACATTATGGAGTTTGTCTGCTCATTGCACAGGACTACGTGGTTAGAAGCATACAAAGACAAGTTAAGGAATGCTTTCTTTTGAGGTCAATTTATTTCTATTCACATGGGAGAATAAGAAACCCATGTATGTGATTACTTTTCTGTTTTATCAGTATATAATTTATTTAATTGCATCTCAGGGGAGATGACTTTAGTCTGAAGTGACTTGCCTGAGTGAAATAAGAGTCTTCTTACAGAGTCAGGAGCTACATGCAAATCCTTGGAGTTCAGGGCTTTAGCTGCAGGACTAAAGCATATTTTCTTGTCATATTTTCCTCCTTTCAGAGAAAACATCTACCTAGGCCAGAATCGTGCTGCTGTTGAAATTGGTAGCTATTTTGTGGCTTGTTTCAGTGTGTAGAAAATTCAACTTCTGATGTCTGTGGAGCAGTGAATTGTGTGCTGTCCAAAGACGTCTGCAGTCACTAGAACAGTTGTGGACCTTTCATTACTGAGCCAGGCTCACTCAAAAAGAAGTCAAGCTATAGCTTTTTCCTTTCTCAGTTTCTTCTTGTTATGTGTTTGACGTTGAGTTTGCAGTGCATGGGAAGTTTATCTTTTCTACCTGTAATCAGTTAACTACATTTTGTAGCAGCTGTTGAAGTGATACCAAAAATGCGAGTTGCTGAGGAGATGGAGAGACATCTTTGTGTAATCCATTGGGTGTGTGTTAGTGATGAGTGAAAAGGTTGGGCCAAAGCTGCAAATGTGGTAGGGAACTCTGGAGCCCCCACATCTATCTGTTGAAATGGAAATTTGGTATCCTGTGAGAACAGAACTAGTGGATGCCATTTTGTCACTCTTTTGGGTAGGATAGTGAGAGATTACAGAGGTATGCTTCTAGACTACTACCCAAACCTAGCGGTTTGGTCAGTTCCCTCCCTTCTGAAGAACAGCTGTCAAATATTTGGTTTTACCAGGCCTGAGGACTAGAACAGCAAATAAGTCCTGGTTTCATCCCTTTTCTGCTGCTTTATTTTGCCAGGGAATACGCACTCAAATACATATAGTCAACCAGAAATACTGGCCCTTCATGGTAGGGAAATACCTATCCTTTTAAACTATGTTCCTGACTTTCATGCTGTGGGTCTCCTGAGGGCAGAACACGATGTCCCCTATTTCTGACAGACTGCCAAGAAATACCATCAGTGAGGCAGGCAGTGAAATTCCTGGGCACGCTCAGGACTGGGTAATGCCAGTGATGGAGGAAAGTGGCCAGTTCCTGGTGGGAGGGAGGTGGGGAGTTGGCAGTTGTTGATTTTTGCAGGGGAAGAGAGAGGCAGAGTTAAAGCAAAGATACATATACAATACATGCTAACCAATTCCCGCTTCACAATTCATACTGCAAGTTGGCATTGTTGACTTCAGCTTCAAGATACTGGATTTCATGTGTTGGTAGGTCTGTGCAACAAAGAATACCTTCATCTTCCTCTGTCATCCTCCATTTTATGCTGAACTATATACCCTTGAGAGAACAAATGCTGCAACAGCAGGTTTATAGTGTCATTCAGGCAGGTTTTGGTTATGCATAAAAGTCCAAGGCCTTTTTCTTTATTAGGTTACAGCTGGCATTAGTTTTTCACTAGCCAAACCAGGGCATTTGACAGCAGGTAGCAGAAGGCAGAAGCTTCATAGCTAATACTTTGCCTGTGTACCGATCATCTCAATAAACTACGAGTAATTTCTAAGTTTAGTAGCTCTACCTGAGCTCATGTATCCTTTTTCACTAATGAACCATCAGAAGAACAGTCTGCACTGATCTTCCACGGAGTCTGAGGCAAGTTAACCCTCCCAGCTGTTATCTGGAGAAGTCCTGTGTTTTTGCAGCATGCTGTAGCCTTGTTAACCCTTGTTAAATTGGAATTGGTGATGGTGTGGGAAGGAGGGGTCACTGAAACAGGACCAGAACTGATGCAGTTGTATGCACAAAACTGAATATTTGATAGTGGAAGCTGCAACCCCTCAGCAGTCCTCAGACCTCTTGGACCCCATCTCTCAACATAGAGGTTCAACCACCTGCTATTGACCCACAACTTCTCATTTCAAATGCCTTCTGCCTGACACCATCCACCTTCTCCCAGCATCCTGCATATTTGCAGATATTGTCACAGCAAATTGACGTCACACAGTGATGTGAGAAGTTCTGCATTGGATAAATTGTTGTGTGACTCCATTTTACAAAAATGTTTTCTCCCTAATCTTCCTTGAAGCCAGAACAGAAGTTCTAGCAACGTGGAGTTCAGCAGGGGAGTAACTAAGAGCTAGAGAGGCTCACTGTGGAACTGAAGTGGTGATTTCTGTGCAGTATGTGGTAGGGGAGCAGCAGAGAAAGGTTGGGCTATCTGTGAATGTACTCTGGGGCAGTGGGTATACACAAGTGAATTGGAGTGTAAATAAGTGGTGGGACATATCCCATTTGCTTGTTTGTTTTTATTATAGCTAGAAAAGCTGCATTATCTTTTTATGTGAGTCTCATGTTTGTTCTCAGTTCAGCTTCCAGACAGAAAACAAACCATGGCTGGATTGTGTTTTGCTCAGGGCTGTGTAATTCTGAACATGACATACACGTTCAAGCACTGTGGTATGTACACCTGGCAGCCCATATAGCACACTTGCGTTGGTCTTTGAAACGCTGTTCTCTGCTGCTAAGCTATAGCGTATGTAGCAATACAAAAAAAAAAAAAAAAACCCAAACCCTCTTCACGTGTAATAAAGCAATGAGCAGGCCAATTAAAATGGGAAGTAAGCTCAACAAATAGTGGAGTAATAAAAAAATACTCCAGCTTGCTAGAGAAATCTGCAGTAAAGAAACTGCCACCTGGTAACTGGAGAGAGATCTTTCAGGTATGTACTAATTTTCACTTTCTCCTCACTTTCCTGTGTTTGGTTATGATGGGGAGCACCCACAGCAAACCATTTATGTACTATGGAGTGGATAGTTTTATTTGAGGATGTTTAAGAATAGAAACTTTATTTTTCCAAGAGTTTTCATGTGTTATGTCAGGTGAAAACAATCTTTATGCAGCCCATTTAAAAAAAAAAAAAACAACAACAAAGCAACAGAGCCTTCATCCTTTCTGCATCTTTATAGATTGGCAAGGCATCGTAAGGATTCAATTGGATATCACAGCAGTGAAGATGCTCAGCATCTTAGTGCTTCCTATGCTGAAAGCGATTTACATGGATTTACGTGAGTGTTGACAAACCAATCCTTACAGTTTACTTCTGAGATTCCTGGATAAGGACTGTTACCTTATGTGACAGATCAGGAAAAAGAAACATGTGAGGGACAACACTGAACCCTGGATTAAGGGAAAAGCAAAAGAATCCAGCTCATCTTCTGTTGCTTCAGCCAGCCTTGCATTTCATTTCAGTTCCTGGTTTTAACACCATAGAGCTTCACTTAGAATCTAAGCACAGACAACCAGTTAACTTAATAATAGCAAAACATCTTTGGACCAGATAAAATCACAGAAAAAGTGCAAAACAGGCTCTCAGAAAAAGTAAACATCCCCAACATCGCTAATCACAAAAATCACAAAGGGCTGAATCTGTGTGGCTTACAGGGTCTGCAGCAAAACGCAATCTGAGCTTTGTGTCAGTGTAATGCCTGTAAAACTAGAAGCTCTGAAAGACCCACAGTGGGCATTTTGTGGCCTGGCATGCACAAGTTACACTGTCTCTATAATTACAGTGTTTCTCCCTTCAGCTTGGACACTTTGAACATGTATTAAGTGTGCTGCCGAAGTGCAAACTGTACCCCTTTGTAAGTTATTTTCTCGCTTGCTAAAGGAGTCATCTTAGCAGGAGCTTGTAAGTGTTGCTTATCCTGTTGAGATTCCATTTCCTGGACCCTTACAGTTGGAACTGCTTTTGCAAACCAGCCATTTTCCTCAGCTAGCACTGCTGCATTATTAATGTGTTTGCCTTGCTCCAGGAAGATATTTTCCAGTTGAAGATGAAGTTTAGGTGACGGGCTTGGTTTGTTTCCCCCCCCCCCGCCCCACACACACACACTGTAAGCTGCTGCTACTAGCTGGCATTTTAAGCTTTTATTTTTCATCATTAAAGTTGCATCATCTGCTAGAACTTAAGTCTTGATGGGCTACTGCAAGTACTCTGTTGGCCAGGCTGCTCAAGCATGATATCATCTACATAGATACTGCTAGGTGCTGCATTCCACATGTGCCTCCCTGGATTTAAATTAAACTTTCCCTCCAGTTGTTATTGTTCCAGAAAAGCAATGAAGACAAAGTATATTAAGACTATTGCTAAGATCAACAACAAATTTCCTTTGTTATTGACCACATGATTGCTACTACTTAGTAAACGCACATGGTGACAGACCCTGACAGGAAGAACACCTCTAGAGAGACACAACGGAAGAGAAGCTCAGAAAAGTGAAAAGATGTGCTGTGCTCATGCAGCAGGAGGATAATGGCAGAACCCCCTGGTCTCCTGACCTGGCAGGACAAGAAACTTAGATGTCTGGAATGGATTCAGTTAACAGAAGCTGCACTATTTTTTTCTTTTTAAACTTTGCTGTTATTAAAATAGGATTTAATATGAGGTAATGTGACTTTTTGTGCAGAAAGGAGGGAGAGTTATAAATAACAATTTCTTGCATTACTTTCATAGGAGATCCATAGACCATCAAAAGCTGTTGAGTTACCAAAACCCTAATGACTTTTGCATGTCATCTGAGCAGCTCTAGGTGACTGGTAGTGCCTTTAACCCATTGCAATGCAAAGAAGGGTTCACTGGTATAAATATGCCTGAGTATATTTAAATCATAAAGATGGTTAGTACTGGCTCCGCTCACAGGTGGTGACACACTAAGTTGTGATAATATGATAGTGTGGAGGCATGTTCAGATAATCACACTGCAACAAGCGTCCTTTTCCAGAGCGAAATGATGGATGCCAAGCAACTAAAGGCTGTATTCGAAAATGAGTTTGTCTGATTTCAGTCTGTCCAAATTCGAAGGTTGCACCCAGAACACTAGGGGGTACTCTTAGCTTTTCTCCTGCAACAGAAGCTGAGTTTTTGCTGCTCCCAGTTGTTAGGGATGAGTCATTCAAGAAAATTCTGGCTTTGTCCAGATTTACAGGTGGTGACAGCCCCAGAAATAGAATAAAAGATTTGAGGGTGTTAGCTGCAGGAGCTGGGATTTTTGTAAGTGAACCAAAGTGAATTAAGAACCCAGAATTCTTCCCAGCTAAATGGGGTGGTACATATGACTTCTGAAGACTCCTCACAAAATCTGACTATGTATAACTTTACAAGATGCAAAAGGATGCACTCAGGTGTTCTGAAGTAATGACTGGAGTCTAATCTGAGAAGCCAGTCATGCATTTTATTCCTCTATATCTGCACTTGCCTTCTGTGGCAGACTATGAACAGCTACTTCTTGGATGTCATTTTCTAAAGGTTCTGTGATGAAACCGGCCAGGAATAGCACCAGCAGACAAACATCAGACATCCTCTCCAGCATGTAGTGAAAGACTGAGTGACTTACCAATCCATGGGGATTCCAATTTCCCATGAAAGGATACCTGCTGTGGACCAAAAAAAAAAAAAAAAAAGAAGGGGCGGGGGGAGAAGCTCGATTGTCTGGGAAGCTGGTGATCAGCATTACTGGGAGTCTGTGTGTGCATTAGAAGGAGAGCGTGTCCTAAGGTCTCCCGAGCTGTCACGAAGGAAGTGTCAGGGTGCCCAGGCAAGCAGAATGCACAGAAGGGGATCTGCGGGGTTGCTGCTCTGCCATAACGGTTGACTAGAGTTGTCAGTTTGGGGTAATGTGATGTATGCATTAAAAAAAAAAAAAGGCCACAACAAAAAACCTCCATAAACCCCCTGTCAGCAGCAAACTCTTATCTTTAAGTCTTGTACACAATATGTGACATAACTATTTATATTTTTAATGCCAGCATGTCTTCCACTCTTCCCCCTGCTCATGCCCTCTTCTTTCCTGTCCCCTTGGCTGTGTCCATGGAGAACAGCACTCCCAACTGGCTTGCATCTGTCAGATTTTCGTGTCCTGGACTCCCCCTTCTGCCATTTGTTTGAGTTTTGATCCAGGGCAGTTGGAAGCCTTGCCCCTCACATGCCGTTTAAAAGTGCCAGGGACATAAGATATGCTGCAGGCTTAGGGTATGATCCAAACCCATTTGGGCTTTTGGATCAAATCTTTCTGTTTTAAAAACTGGCAGCAAAGCTGGGGACTCTGTGCTGAGCAAGCGTGGCTTCAGGTCACTGACTGATTTCTTTTTATGAAATACTAGTCCATGTAGCTGCGATGGCAGTAATCTCTCAGGTGTGTTGGCTTTTTCAAGGAGAATGTAGTCAGGCAGCTTTTTAAACAAAGCATTTTCTCCCTTTTCCTCCTTTTTCATAACAAATTGTGTGTTTCAGGGGGGAGTTAAAAAAAATAGCATCCAAATTACAGCCAGGCCAATGTGGCTGGTTTAGAATGATGAAGAAAATAAGGATCCAGGAGCCTTGGGGCTCTGAGACTTCCTAACACTCCCTCTGAGCTTGCTGTTCCCTTTTTTTCCTCCATGTCCTTCCTTATCACAGTCCTCCTCAGCTCCTTACACTTTTGTTTATTAGGAAATGGTTCTTGCTTCTATTATTTCAAAACATGACCTTTCTCAGGCTTTTCTAGGTGCTGCCCAAAGAGGAGAGGTCTCATTGCTGTGGTATGGGAAGCCAAAACCCAGAGCTCAGATTAACAGCCTCTGGGGCTGTCTGCATGTCCTTGTCACTGTGAAGTGGGACTGGGCATACTTAACTTCTGTCCCCCCTCCCCAGCCCTGCTGGGATGGCATGGCAGAGCTCGCTAATATCCTTAGGGGATAGGGCTACATTAACAGGATTCCTGGGGATTTCAAGCATCCCCTATATGTTTTAGCAGAGCCGTAGCAGTGTGCTGTGGGGCAGCCTGGGGTTGGCCATGGTTTTGAAACAGCTCTGGGAGCATCCTGGCTACTGTAAAGCAGCAGGAGTCATCGGTGGTACTAGTCCCCCTTGTCCCCCCCAAATCCAAACAGCTACTACTGTTTGTATTGCGTCTTCAGGATAGACAGAAGAGCCTCTTCTAAATTACGTTTAATCAGTGTAAGAAAAACCAAAGTAGGCAGGGTACCCTCTGGCTTGGCTCAGGAATTCTGCAGCCAGGCTCTCTGCTGCAGTTCTCATGCCCCTTTCTACAAATCTATCTCAATTATGATATGCAGTATTTTCTCCTTCTCTGACTTTTGTACAGATTGCCGAGGGTAGCAGATTTTGCAGTACTTTGGAAAAAATCTTTCTTCCCTTTTCCTTCCCATCCCTATCTTCTTTTATTCTGAAACTAACTTAACAAAGACCTCCAAATCTGGGGCTCCTGAAGGAGTACTGAAGGAAGCCAGTTATATTTTTTCTTATGTAGTAAGACCGTTTAGTTTTCTTCGTTTTTCCATTAGCTGAAACCTCAAAATAGACCAAATAATTTAAAATAAATTAATAAATCTTAAATCATAAAAGTATCACGGATAGCTATTTGGCATAGGCTATCCACATCAAACAAAGATAACGAATCAGAATAGAGAGGAGAAAGTAATTGCTTTCATTTGTCTGCGCCATTCATATGAATGTCACGGATTAATACATTTTACAGAATTTGGAAGACTTTCAAAAGCCAGTATTGCAGTGGGATCATCCCTATAGCAATATCTCAAAACAGCTGTTACTACTAACATGAAGCATGTTTTCTAATTAGCTCAAGTTTATCTCTGTTCTACCTAACCACCTCTGATATTCCATCTCAGCATTAAATGCTTCCTCAGATTGATAAGGGCAGAAGAACTGAGCAATTGCTTATCTACTGAACACATTTTGGACTTACACTCTTCTCTCCTATATTTATAGTAACTCTTTTCACATAATTAGCAGATCTGTTTCATTTTAGGAGTAGATTTTCATATTCAGTTGCCTAAAGCTCTTGCAGGGAATACGAACATTCAGTTGCTTTCCCAAACCTGACGTCTGCTCAGGCAATGCAAGGACTTGAATGTTCAGCTATGCTTTTGCATTCTCAGCTCCCAAGCAAGCACAGATACTATTTTTACATGTAAAAATGAGTCTGGTGTATTAAAACAATAGCGACACATTAAAGCTAAGCATCAAACATGAAATCCTTCTCTATTGCAAACCACATGGCTGTCATTGAAAATTGACCAGTAACGTTGCATGACAGCCCCTTCCACTTCCACCAAAATGATCATAAAGTAGAAACCCATTTATAAAACTGCTGCAGTATGCATAAAAGACCAAGACCTGTGAAATGGTTTTTACATACAACAAGATGAGGCACCCAAATGACAGAAGGAATATATATGGTGCTTGCCAAAATTTCAGGTTCACCTTACTTTGGATTGTCATGCTGGGCATGCACAATGAATAAGGACTTTTGCAGCTTTTGGCCAATATGTTTCTGCCATTAATAAGGCAGAAACATTGCACCTCACTCCAGTTTGCAAATCTGAGACCGCTGCAAGTCATCGTAGATATTATTACTTTTTAGTGCATGTTTAAATTCACGATTCATATTGTGAAGCTATCCTCCCTGGAAATGTGGTGTCTACCTCCATGATATTAATAAATGCACAGATACATTTTAGAGTAGTAAACCAAGAATAGATTTTTTTTTTAAAAAAAAAAAAACAGATTACATTTTGAAAATTCAAAGCTCTATTTTAAGTTTAAAAAAAATTTGGTTTTAAGCTTTTTAAAAATTTAAACATATACTGTACGTTTTACTGAAAAGTGTGTTACTTACATAGAAAATTAGGATGGTTCTTTTGCTGTGAAACCAAATATGGTAAAGTCAGCATTTATTCTTGTTGGTTTTCTTTTTCTGACCAAAGCCATTCTTCTTACTATGTTTTCTTAATTTTTTTAAGCTGTCTTGAATGGCAATTTTAACATTGACAGAATACATGGGGCATCTCTAAGTGATACCAATGTACCTTCACAATGAAATGGCTCGGAGAGCAGAGGTTTTGTAACAGATTTGAGGAGTTCATAAGCTAAAGCGGGAGTGGGTTATTTGTGGTGGTGTTGAGGTTTTGCGTCTGTGAGTGGAGCTCCACTGCATTAACTTATACTGGCTGACGATCTGATTTGGTGCATCTGAAGATTTAATTCTGATAAAATCTCATCCTCAGTCAAGCTCTCCTATTTTTGCAGTGTCCAGTGAGTAGGGTAGAAATTATTGTCTCCCCCTTGCTGCCTCTTTTTATTCTAGAATTTGGGTCTTTGCTAAATATATAGTGGTCAGCATATCTTACCCTGTATTTGTTATCCTCTTTCCTTCCTTACGCTTTCTTGGGTTCCCTCTGGTCTTTTGTACCAGTCCCCTGGGTCTGCTAACGATAGTGTGGCTTTCTCTCAGTGTTTCCAGTCAGACTTCCCTACCTTCCACCTGCTTTGAGAAAGTACTGCAGCAAAAGCTGTCCCTGCTGCTTAATACAAGGTTCAGTAGTGCTGTGATCTCACCTGGCTTTCAACACCTAGTTAACAGTCTGCTAAATATTTCAGAATATGTAATGTAAAAGTGGTGCTGGCAATATATAAATGCCTTTCTAATTAGGAGCCAGGTGCTACATTGGGCAGTCTAGTTGACAACAAAGAATGAGTTTGAAAGTAAATATGTAACCTCCAAATTTTAGATGTTGTCTTGTATTCTACAGGAGTATTAAAAATGCAAGCTAGCATTGATAGTTTTCATCTTAACTGCAGGTATAATTCTTATGGTTCAGAATATGTGTTTAAGTCCTTACATGGATGTCACTGCTAGTATACTTGGAAGGTTGTGTTTTGAAATGTTATTGATGTCAAGCCATTTTGCCAGGACACAAATTCAATGACTTGTTTTGTCTCCAGAATGACTGCAATGACCTTGGTCATGAACCTCCCTAGAATAATGGAAACGAGTTCTTTAAATAAACAAACAAACTTGAAGTCATCTATCCCCTCCCCTTCTTCCCATGAATTATTTGGCTACTCAAGGAAGAAAGTGAGGCACAAGGAAAGTACCATTTCCAAAAGTTGTTTTTTAAATATTGGAAGACTAAAGACAGCAGTAAGTAAAGGAACTGAAATGAATGTGGTCCATTTGCTTAGAGCTGCTGAAGTGTAAGATTAAGCGGAAGTAAAACCAGATTTTTCTGATTCTTGGCCTTGTGATCTAATGACAAGATCTTATTTCCTTGAAGTATGTAGAGATTTATTTATATTTATGTCTGCACATCTGCTTCTATGTACCTTAGAAACAAAGACATATTCCAAATGCAACCACGTCTAGAATGTGAATGTGTGCTGCTGCGTTGAGGTCATCCTGGGTCTGAAAAATGTTTGAGATGCCCAAATTGCTGTGGCTTTTTTTAAAAAGCTCGCCATCCATTCCCATACATGAAACTAATATATTTTACAAAGAATACAACCCAGTCTGTTACTGTGCTGTCCTGTTCAAAGGAACTCTTAGAGCTGTGACTGGCTGCTATATATATACCTTTGAGTCTCCTTGAGTACTGTCCTTAATATCTTCTTACTTTTTGTGCGTGCATGTGTGTGAACCACCAAACAAACAAAACTCTGGTTAGGTAATGCTGTTGTAAACTACCTTAGCTTAGGGCCCAAGAAGCAATGCATAATGTCCTCTTTGATGCTACCCACCTCATTTCAAGATCCTTCTCCCTGAAAAAGCCTTTAGTGAAGTAAGTGCACAGAATCAGTCAAAGTGCTGAGCCAAGACTCAAAGGATGTAAAGGTTTTATCCATAGCTCTGCAACAAACTTCCTTCTGGCCATGTCTCAGTCTTTTTCAGTACTTATTGGTAAAATGCGATGCATGCTTTTCTTACCTTTTCACAGGCCTAACCAGACTTTAAACTCTAGATATAGTCCATGTCTCACCATGTCTTGCTATGCTTATAACTGTATCTGTGATCTGTCTGGAGAGGACATTGTCAATAATAAATGCAGAAGCTAATGGAATTGCCATTGCAATAAAATGTCTCGGTCATGTTGGCAGAGAGATAGGTTCATGTCTTAAGCAGGGTTGATGGTGAAGGAGGAAGAAGCAGGCAAAAAGCTAGGGAAAGGCTCTACTACCTGTAGATGGAAGTGAATGACGTGCTGAGAAGCTGTTTACATCTGAAGCTTTTTGTTACGCTTTCATGATATGTTATCATCAGCTCTCAAAAATACAGTCCAGACTTTTCTAGCTTTCAATGTTTTGAGCTTTTAGGACAGATGCTCTTGCAAATTAAGACCAGTTGAAGAGAAAAGCTTAGGTCTGCTCTTGGCAACAGGATTTCAGAAAGAACTCAAGCACTCCTTCTAGCAAAAAGGGGACTACAGCCAAGACTTGCAACTGTGCTGTCATCGGTTTTTATATCCAGACAGTTTCTATGATACTCATTCCTTCCCATTCACCATACGGGAGAATCAATAATAATCGATATGTGTTAGTTTTTGTAAGCATTTTAAGGTTTTTTGCATATTGAATGACTAGGAAAGAAGGCTATTATAACAAAGAATAACAAATATTACCATAAAACTGCCCATGTTTCATGGACTGCTTCTAGGAGTTCTGTGGGGTTTTTTAAAAAAAAAGGATAGCACAGTATGGGTCTGACAGTGACCTGTGATTTTTTCCATCAGTGTAACACTTACGAAATTATATGTCCATGAGAAGTAGATCCAGCATGTAAGTCACAAACATGGTGCTGATCCCTTGAAGAACAACTGCATTGGTCTTCAGCATAGGTTTTGCGTACTCTTGCCTCCTTCCTGTCCATTCCCTTTTCTATTGTGCCCTACCATGGCTCTATATCATATGGTTTTAAATAGAATTGTTTTCTTCAGAAGGGGAGGCAAACAGCTACATTTTTTTTTTCTGAATATCTGTAGACTGCAGTAAAAACAGAAGACTAGCTTCCTGCATGTTACAAATCAACCTAGTTCCACCTTCTTCAGCAATCACAATAATTTAAACAAGAGCAAGTGGCTTTTTCTCTTTAACTTTCTGTCATGAAAGCTACTGAGTACCCAGAGACACTGCTGTCCTGAAGACTAAGCTCTTTACTTGGTTCTTGAAGTAAATCTAATGGTTTCAAGGAGGGGGGAAATGTATCTTGTGTATCGTAATATCTTGGTCTTTCTTTTTCACCCATGACTGTAAACAGGTAATTTTTGCTTCTAATAAAATCAAGATTTTACAAACTGTGCTAGGAAACTGTTGACAAGATCATAATAAAATATCAATTTCATTGATGAAAGGAGTGTAAATGTAGATTTTTGGGAACAGTAACAACCAGGAGGTTGTCCTGATGTAGAGGCGTTCCAGCACACTGCTAACCTAAGTTTAGAGTTCAGGATTTTTTTTCTTAGAAAAGCCATCTGTTCATGGAAACTTATCTGAGTCTGGGAAATGCCCTGTGAATTGGAGGTGGTAAAAATTTGTGCCTCCTTGGAATATTTTGCCTCTAAGAAACACTCAAAATACAGGAGATCAAAGCTGCAAATGTATTACTATTTTATTATAATATTATAATAATAACGGTATATTTTGTATCTTATGTTAAGATGACCTATTGCAGATGGAGTTTTGAGGCCCATTCAGTATTTATACCCAGAAGATTCTACCTGCTGGAGTGTGAAGCATCTTTTGGAGATGTCTGTGCTCAGATTTCACTGGAAATTGGCTCCTTCCAAAGAGACTGTGGCATTGTTAAATTCAAGACACACAGTTTTTTTGTTGAAAAGCTGAGGATGGGTTCCTGAGAGGATTTTAAAGAACTGGTTTGAAGAAGGGGAGTACTTCTTGACCAAGAAAATAAAAGCTGTTCTAGTTAAAAAGGAGAGGTGAAAGACAGTAGAAGAAAAAGACTTATGAGATGTCAGAGCAAAGATGAGGAGCTTAGAAGAAACTGGGGACAGGCAAAGGTCTGAGCTTCAGTCAGGAAAGACTGCAGAGTGTGAGCAGGCTCAAAAGCAGGGTCAAAAGAAGGGAATTCAGAAAGAAAAGTAAGCTTGAATTTAGTATTGCTAGCTGCCAGTCGAAAACAAAGGCAGCTTGATGTGCAGGGCAGAATGAGACTTCTGAAGGAAGTAAGAATCAAGAGTGGAAGAGTGCAGTGAAAATGACAGCACAATGGAGGAGCAGAATTCAATGAAAGACTGAGGAGTTGAAGGGTAGGAGGTAAAGAGGTGATATCCATGTTGTGGCAGATTCAGATTAAGGGCACTGGAGGGCTGTTTGGAATAAAACAGAGAAGTTGGCCAACACAGCAGGTTGTGTCTCAGACATCGTTGGAGATAAAAGGGGAATGCTGGTGCATAGATTTGGGGCAAAAAATCCATAATGATAAGTTTAGGAAGCAAACCTAATATGTTTGTTTCACTTTTCATGAGGTTTATGCTTCCTAAAATTCTTGGAAAATTTCCATGTATTATCCTAATAATTTGCATAAAGGTATAGATATGCATAAAACAGATGAGAATGTAGTGAGTAGAGGAAAAGACCAAGAATAAAACTCTCAAAGTTAAAACAGAGTGGGAGAAGGGAGGGTGAGGATACAGAATAACAGAAATAAAAACACATAACATAGCACAGTTATTGAAATAGAGGTAGAAACCTTTAGAGTTGCATATCTTTTCCAGGTGTGATCACCTTCATATAGATGTGAGCTGGCAAGGTACAAAATTATTGTAAATTATTCTAAAATGTGATTATCTTGACAGGCTGATTATATTTGATTGTGTTGATTATGGCTATTAAAATAATTTTTCTCTGATGAAAAAAATATATCCTCATAGTTTAATTGCAAGTATCCAAAACGTAGATTTAACAAATTGTATATGCCTTCTGCTTAAAAGGTCTATTTTAAATGGGGGGGGGGCAGGGACGACAAAGAGATGCAAAATGTGATTATTTGTTATAGGGTGCTTTGAAGAAACTTTTCTGCAGAATTTGTGTTCTTGCTTGCTCATCCCTGAAGTAGTGTAGGCTACATATCATTCAGAGGAAATATTCTGCTGTCATATTGAATTAAATGCTTAGGTAGATCAGGTGAGCCTTTTAAGTAGTTTTATCAGAAAAAAATAAGAAATGTTGTGTTGTGGAATGTCCCATCTGAAAAGTCATTAAGGGAATAGTTCATATCTCATGTGAGGAAAGGCTGAGAGAGCTGGGACCATTTAGTCTGGAGAAGAGAAGGTTTGGAAGGGACCTTATTAATGTATATGAATACCTGAAGGGAGGATGCAAAGATGGAGCCAGGCTTTTTTGAGTGTCATGAAGTGACAGGATAAGAGGCAGTGGGCACACACTGAAACACAGGAGAGGTTCCCTCTGTACACCAGGAAATACTTTTTTACTGCGAGGGTGACTGAGCACTGGTTCAGGTTTCTGATAGAGGTTGTGGCGTCCCCCACCTTGGAGAGATTCAAAAGCCATCTGGCTGTGTTCCTAGAGACTGGCTCTAGGTGGCCCTGCTTGAGCAGGGGAGGGTTGGACCAGATGACCTCCAGACGTTCCTTCCAATCTCAACCACTCTGTGATTCTCTGATTTGTGTACTCTGATCTCTCCCTTGCCACATAAGTTCTAGTGATGAGCTGTGAGCTACACGGTTTTTCCCTGGGTGGGAGTTTGGTTCCCAACCTAGGAAGCTCTGAATTAATTCGACTGGCTCATTGTATGCCGAGGGAAAATCTTCTGTCTTCAAGTCTGGAGCCTTGTTTTGCTAGGAACCATCCAAACACAGTATCCAGATGTAATCCCTGCCCTCCAGAAGTTTCAGTTAAAATAAAGAATTGAGATGATGATTGGGAAGGAAAGAGAGAATGACCTGGAGATGGTTAAAAATCAAGATAGCTACTAAGATTAGAGCTGATATTTCCTTTAAAAAGAAAAAAAGGTAACACTTTTCTTCACTCAAATCTTGACAATTCGTTACAACCTTTTTTCAAGCACTGCTACATATTCTATTGTGCTGACAAACTTGGTGGCCTTCTCCGATGGGGTTACAGTGTTGGTAGATAAGGGAAGAGTGACTGACTTCATCTACCTGGACCTGTGCAAAGCATTTTATACTGTCCCAAAAAACATCCTTGCCTCTAAGATGAAGAGACATGGGTGGACCACTTGGTGGATAAGGAATTGGCTGGATGGTTGCACTTAGAGATGCAGTCAATGGCTCAACGTCCGGGTGGAGAATTGTAAAAACATAATGCACGTGGGTAATTATCAGCTAATGAGCCATTAATTAGCATCCTGTACCAGGTCTGGAGCTTTGCTATGCCTCAGAATATGTTTATAAAAGCACTGCACTTATTTTATTTTTTTTTAATGTAAAAACACATAGGCCTCTATCTGGAGATATCCAGAATCAAAATCCGTAAGTTGGTCCTAACTATATAGTACAGCAGTTATTTCTCCCAGAAAAAACATACAGTAGAGTTCATTTTTGTTCACAGAAGAAAATTTCACACAAATCACTACAATATTCCTGAATGAACCAAGACCTTGAGTTTTATGAAGGTAATCCTTGATAGAAGCTACTACCTTCTAACTTTTTCTCCCAGGTTTATTATTTTCTAACAGTGAATGTGCATTTTTTTCTTTAACAGCTTCTCTTTTTATATGAGGCTGTGTGTGATTATATCCAAGATTAAAGAAGCGTCTAATGTTTGTCATGGCACCGGGATTTGTGTTGATATGTCTTGAGCAATCTGACTGCAAGCAAATTAATTTTTTTTCAAAGAATTTGAAAATCAGTGCTATTTTGCAGTGGTATCCAATGCGTTCATTAAGACTGAGCTTCAGATCTGTCATTTTGAAAGGCTGGTTGCCTTCTAACCACTTGTATAAAATGAAAGATTCTTTCATCATATATAGGTATGCCTTAGTGCTGGAAATCGTGTTGGCAGTTCATGTGGTGGCACTTCCTTCTAAAATTTGTACCCTATACATTGCCTCAGTGACCCCCTTTGGAAGGGTAATTGGAGATAAATGTCTTGCTCAAATTTCACAGTGGATGAAATGTTGGGAAAGGGAGAGAGATGAGAAAGAAGTCACAGCTGAGTGTCTAAAATCTAGTACCAAGTCTCAAGGTGCTAGTAGCATTTCCAGCTGTGACTCTGACCAGTTATTGGAGTCAGCATTTGTGTCTAGTACCTGTGCAAGTCACCCATGTTATAGATGGTCTGATTTTGTCCCTTGGCTTTGAAAGTCTTTTTCTTTTGATGGGAGGAGGTAAAAGGAGAAAAATGAGTAAAGGAAGGAAAGGGAAAATGATGATTTGTAAGAAATGAAAGTTGGGACAGGTATTTCTTTGGGAAGAAAAATAAATGGCCTATGGACTAAAGAATGAAAATGTAGAATATTTTTGTAGATTAGATATTACATGACAATGTTGACAAGAAGTGGGAGAGAGCAGACAGAATTCCTGAGTGTTTCTGTAATTCTTCATTCATGAATGTTTCCAACATTCATGAATGTTTCCACAATTTTGTGTGTGTGCATATATCCAGTTTTAAAATGTTAAATGTGCCCAAGTGACTTAGGAGTTGAAGAGAAATTTCAAGAAGACTTAAGATATATTTCTCTCAATGTCTGTGGGATTACAGGTCCAGATAATTGAACCTTGACTTTTCTATTCAATGCTTCTAGAAAACTTTCTAAATCTTTACAGAACTATTACTTTTCTGTTTACAAAATTGCCATAACTTCCCCACAAATTTCTTTAAGAAAGTGAAATAAAGGTTTTCTCTAAATATGGTTGGAATTTTCTAGGACCTGGAAATGACTGGATTACATAGAAGCTATGTTTTATTTGGATGAATCTGTTTTCATTCAGAAATTATCCTGGGCAGCAGGCACTGAGTGGATTTCTATCCCCTCAGTTACTGCCTTGGCAATATTTAGACTTCTGGAGTGTGAGAGCATAACTGAGAAGTACCTCAGAGATTTCTTCAACTATTTCTTTCCCTTTCCTGCATAGAGCTCTAATTTTTATTAAGTGATACATCTAGCTTGATGAACTCCTTTGAGCCGTAACTTAGTACATGTAGAGGACTATCTAACCCCATAAGCTACCTAGATCTGTATTTTCTTGGAGGCTTGTGTTTAACTTTTTCTTTTATGTGAGTTTTGATGTGTTGTATTTGATGCATGTAATGGCACTTGGGCCAATGCATTTTCATTACCTTTGTAACCAAAATATGCTTCTGAAAAAGGTCTGTTTGACTTCAAGACAAAACGTATAAGTTTCACTTTTTTCTTAAGTTACTGAATGAGCAGAGGCCTGGAGGTTCTATAGTTACCATCAACACTTTCCAGTTGATGCTGTCAAGAGAGCTGCTTGCATAACCATGTTTGTTAGGAAGTGCTGTTGATCCACAACTCTACCTGGAATCAATAGGAGCAAAAAATATGTGGCAGCTCTGCTACTCAAACTCAGGCACCTTAAATACATGTCCATTTGAAGATGTTATCAAAATGTTTCATTTACAGTATTTTTTGCTTAGTTGTTAAAGTATGCGAGGTGAGAGGGTGAAGGGCACCACAAATACCTGTTTAGATCTATGTTAGTTTGCATAGTGTCAGTTTACTGAGGACAATTTATATAATAGTCTCATTTTTTAATAATTAAGGTGCTCTCAGTAAGGGTTGCAGGCTGCAAGGGAAATTGTTCAAACTTCTAAACAATTAGGACTTCCATGGGCAGCTAACTCCCTCCCACAAATTCAATAGACCTAAAGATGAATACTAATTAGAAGAAAGTATGTGCCAGATACTCAGCTGGTGGAAAAGAAAATCATTCTCTTCCCCGCAGTGCTGCCAGGTTCACTTACATCTGATGAGAGTCTGACCAAACATCCCAAAAGACAGTGCAATGCATATAGAAGATCAGTGCAGGAAAGCCTAAACCTTGGGACCCTAAGTGAATACTAAATCTGACAGGAAAGCTGCCTTCAGAACTTCATCAGAAACGGCTTTGTCACTGTAATTATATATCTGAACCATCCAGGACACATCACTGTGTGCAATAAATGACTGTAATCAGTGGTAGTAGGCAAGGGAGAAGTAATTAGTGGTGCTGAGTATACGGTTAAATAGCTCTTTCTTTTCTCCTCTACCTATTGGTTCAAATTAATATTATACGTGTATCTTCTAAGATCAAATTACCAGAACTAATAGGTAACATTTTCCTGATGAGCATTCATGAGCAGACTGTTGTTCTAAGGCAGACCTGAGACCATCAAATGTTTGCTAATAGAAAAGTTAATTTTGGAATGAAGTGTAGGTGTTTGTAGCATCTGTGCATTCCCCTGACTAATGTCTTGTCAGCTGATTCTCCATAGACTTTGCCAATCATAATTGTACCCTAAAGAACTGGCTGAGCAGACATACCCCAGCAGAAAACAGAACTTGGCTGCCTATTTTGCAATTTCTCTTTCATGGTATTGAAGTATCTTTAGAAGGAAATCACTGTGTGTGTCATCTTGTTCTCCTTACACTGGAATTCTGTGCCACCAACAGAGTGAAGGAAGGCTGTCACTTCCGTCAGGCAGATCTTAATCCTACAGCAGTTTTTCCTGAGAGTTCTCTCTGATTCGAGGATTCAGTCTGAAACACTGTGGCTTACTTGAACCATTTAAAACACCACAAACTACCCTTTTGTAGTGTAGAGAACATTAAGCTCTATGGCTTGTTACCAGATGTGGGGATCTTTGTATCTGTAGATCATGCTAGTCCTCTTTCTGTACTGAGATTTTTGAGCTTGAGTTCAGAAGTCTATTTGGAAATAGTTGATGTACAATATGAAGGACAATTACAGGCAACTGACACTTAAAGTCTAGATCAGTATTTATTCTGATTATAAAGTGGTTATTTCGGTACCTTTCACTAGGTATTTTATGTGAGGGATAGAATGAAAGATGGTCAATTCTGGGCATTGCTGTGTGGACTCTAACCCTCTGGGTTTTTGTATTCTACCATTTTTTTTGGCAGTTAACTTTTGCACATTTGAACAGCAAAATCTACTTCCTTTTTAGTAGGTTCCCTTCCAGTACATCAGTCAATAATTTAACGGAAAATTTTGTTGTATTTCAGTGGACAAATCAGTACTGCATGGGCTCTATAAACAGCATTTCCTCTGGGCTTTGTGTGTGTGACTTATTGACACCCACAAGACCACTTCTTCTCTTCTGCAGCACATACTGTTAATCCTGGAGACTGAAGTGGTTTGGGCTGTACAGTACATCAGTGGGAGAGCATTAGGAAATGCTTTAAATCAAGGAGTTAAAGCTTCCTTCTTATTCCTCCCTTTCCTTTTCAAGCCTTTCCTCCAGTGCTCTCGGATATTTGGAGATGTATCAGTCCCTGGGGGTCTATGTCATCTAAGGAGTGCTCACTTCTGCACCCATTCTGGGGAGGGACAAGGAGTTTGGCTGTCTGTGGGGCTGGGGGAGAGCTCCCCTCTCCTCTGTTGTGTGCGCTGTGACACCCTTGCCAGGAGGCAGTAGTGGGGAGCTATTTACTTCTTGCCTACTTGCAGAAACTGCAGTCACTGCTGAATGATGAGTTGAATGGTTCCCAGGGAAGAAATTTTCAGTCCCAGCTGGGGCCTTACTGCCTAATGGTGAAACCTGGTACCTGTCTTAAGACTATTAAGTTTGTTAATGGCCAGCTTTTCTATTAAACCACTGCTTTACATTGCCTGAAAGCTATAGTACTGGAAGTATCACACTCTTGAGCAGCTTTAGAATTGCAAGATAATTGTGCTGTCCAGCCAGTGTGTGTGTTTGGGTATATCACCTGCCCTAGAATGCATATGCTTTTGTTCTAGCTCTTCACGGTCACTGGTCTTATAAATAAACTGATCTGTAGGTATCATGATCACATATTTATTCTAGTGCTGCTTTAAGGGAAAACTCTGTTGGCCAAAGTAAAAAATTCATAAGAAATTTTTTTAAGTCATCTGGTTTTTACACATTTTTATGAATAGTAATTCTAGTATAGATTCAGGTTTGGCGAGTTTACTCAAAAGACTCTCTACAATTAAGCATTGGTCCGGGATCAGAAGGAAAGCCTGGCCTAAGCTCTTTGAGGGTTTGCAGGCTTTGATTCATGTGCTTTTCACCGAAAGTAACGCAAAGTGATTCCATTCCTTGCAGTGCTTTGAAAATCTTGCCTTGAAATTCTGCCCCAGAGTGATAGAAAAGCTTTCAGACAGCAGAGAGCCTGAATTCTCTATCCATATGCCACTGAATTATTGAAGAGTGTGGAAAATTGTTTGCCCGGGTACAGTGGCAATCCATAGCCAATAGGGAGTTTGGAAACAGGTGATAAGACTTCAAAAAAAGGCTTTGATGTAGAAAAATCACTTGTGTTTCTTCACTTTTGTTACAGTTTGTGTTGAAAGCACTTCACACACACACATTTTCAGACAATGCAGAAATGACACAAGCTATTTGGGGGGTAAATTTGGCCTGTTAAAAGTTGCTGGTGTTGCAGGAGGGGTGCCTTGGGGCATCTGTTGAATTCCTCCCTGCTCTCATCTGATGTTCTCTGTTCTGCTCCACTTTTTGTCTTTTGTCTGTCAGTTTACATATGTAATGACCGCTGGTAATGACCACCTATAGCTGGTATCTGTGCAGAGTCTATCATAAAGGGTTGCCAACCTTGCTTTTGGGGCCCTGTAGACATTTCTATGCTGAAAATAAGTCTTGTAATTTTTCTTGTTCTGGGTAGTTGCACGTTGGCATAGAGAAAAGTAAGACTCCAACTGTATTTTTTTAATGAGCTTTGCTTCATGACTGCTAATAATGGTACCCTGTGTGTATGAGTATTTTATGTTATGAAAAATAGACTAAACTGTAAAACTTATCTCTGCAGAAAGGTGCCTAATTCAGAGGGTCTGCTTTCTAAAAAGTGGCTTTAATGTACAAGTCCTTTGTCAGGCAGGTCTATGAGACTTGTAGACCCCAACGCTTCTGTGAAGGGCATGCAGAGAGGACTACATTTAGACTTTCTTGGTGGGATTCCATCCAAATCTTAATTAAATTATGAATTACACTAAAACGTTGAAATATTCACTGTGAAATAAAAATAAGAATGCAGTGAAAATATATCTTTTTCTTCTCTCAGTTTTCAGAACTTCTAAAGAAAGGCAGTAATACTTTAAAAATGTTTGCACTTGCAAATATTGTGTAGAATGAACTCTGGGATTTTCACGCTATCATGCCATTAGAGGAAATGATACAGCAGTAATTCATGATGTAGCCTTGTGTTTTGGTATGGACTGGTTAGGCCATAGGTTTATAGAGTCTTCTGGTCTTGAGAGGATAAAAGAATGTTTCTGAATGGAAAAGAGACTGATACTAGTGCCCTTTTAAGATACTGAACAGGGTGACCTCAAAAAAGTTGAGAATTTCCTGAAGAAACGCCATTTTCAGGGAAATAGAGACCTCCACAGTTTACTTAATCATTAGAACTCTTCATTTTTCCTCAACTGAGATACTAGAAATTTACTTTTCACATAATGTGAATGTTCTCAAATGTAGTTTACTACTGGCTTTCATATGGCTTTGCTCTGGCTTTTTTATCCAGCTTTGCTTTTGCTGTATGGATTATTTAATCCAGATTTCAAACTAACATGGCAGCAAAGTGGGGCTGTGTTTACTCTGTGTTAAATATCCTTATTTAAATGGGAGTGAAAGAGTCTGAAAATGTTTTAAAAATCCACACAGTAGTTCTAGCAGTACATTATTTAAAGCAAAACCAGACATTACTGCAGAGTGATGAATTCTGAAAATGCAAGTCTTAGATTTGTAAGCCCAATGTTAAGAAATAGAGTGAAACTTTGATTTCCTTCTTCCCATCCAAAGCTCTTGAATCCAGCAGTTCCCACAGAAGCCTCTTAAAAATGTTTCCACTCATTCACTGGGTGCTGAACACTTCAGAAAATCAGGTCAGTTCCTTAAGCTTCCAAATACAGATTTAGGATCCTAAATATAAGTATGTTATTCAAAAAAGAAATTGGCTTCTTTTTATATAGATTGTGAAGCTACAATCAGATCCACTTGAATTATTCTATTTCCAGCTCTTATGGAAGTCAACAACAATTGTATTTAGTTCCTGCTTTATGTATAAAATTGTCCTTCCTTGCAGGTGAGTAGGTGTGATTCTGTAAGTCCCTCTGGTTACTTGCCTTTCCTTATTAATATAACAGGCTATTTTTGTTCACTCCCAGCAATCTGGGAAGAGTACTTGAATTTCCTCAGCTTTGCTTACGTGCAGAAAGCTGTACCTTCCTTCCAGATCAAACCTTATCAGTGTCCCTTCTCCAGGATTATTCCTTCTGGGATGCCCTAAGAGGGAGCATGCAGTTCTTATGCCTCCATTCAAGTTACCTTAACTAAACCCAAAGTTTAACAGCAGGGTTGGCAGCCCCTTTTCACCACTCCAAAATCAGCTTTCTGCTTTGTCTCTATCCCAGCTCCAACCCCAGGCATTCCCTTGGGCTGACGCTGAGCCCAGGAACACCAGAGATGGTCTGGTGGAAAAACTTCTCCAGAGACGATGGTTTTGGTATTCTACCTGCTCCATGGTCAGCCCCTTTCCAGCCCCACTCCTACTGCAGCCCTTGGCTTTGTCTTTCAGATTCATACCTGAGAGGAAAATTGCAATTCCCATAAAGTGTGATATACCTCCAGCAGTTTATTTTAATTCTTGAAGTAACTCTATTTACTCCTGGGTGAGGTCCCCAGGGAGAGCTTTGTCCTAAATAGACAAAGTGACTGAGAATAGCACAGTAGGCTCTGAAAGAACATGCAGAGAATATGTAGTTAATAGTATACTTAATCTCTAGCCCTTACTATTAAAGCAATGTTTTCTCCTGTATTGCTTCCACATCACTGAATTTTTCTTTTACGTAGGAGGGCTAAAACAGAGACTAATAAGAATGCCTGTCTTTTCTGTACCGCCTTTTATCCTAAAGCCTCTATCTGCAAGAATTCTTTTGCCATAAATCAGAGCATCTCTAAACCTACTCTGGTTTACCTCAACTGAGAATCCTACCCTGATAAATACAAAAACCATATACAAAGTATGTGGCATATGTTTAGCCAATTGTAATTAAGGACTGAAAATTGTTAAGTGTGCTCCACCTCTGAACAGACCTGCTGGAAGAGCTGAAGTGAGCATGGTATGGTTACAGTTACCCTGTAGGAATCTGGCATGAGTGCGGATGCTGCGCTCTGAGCCTTTGAAAGTATGCAAGTCAAATAGCTGGGTGCTAATGGCCATCTGGGAATTCAGTTGGCAAAAAGTAGTAATGCGCTGGCACAGAGCTATTGGAGCCGTTTACTGCAGTAGCTGCCCCACTGCTTTTCCGTGTAGAGGAGAGCGAGGGTGCATGCAATGCTAATCCTCTGTCAGTAGAGAGAGCGTGCTGTAGGTCTCATTTCATGCTGCAGAAGCTTCTCCTGAGAGCCATCAGCCCTCAGTCAGAGGCACACAAGTCCCTCTCCCCTGTGACTGCAGGAGGGCCAATACAGCTGCACTGAGGAAGCTACCATGAGGTCTTTATCAATGGCAAATTAATGTTTCCTCCCTCAGCAGTTCCCAAACAGAGCACCTTGTAGAGAGGCAAGCTCCAAACTGAATGAACTAGAGCTCAAGGCTGGGGGTGAAGTTGAGTCTCTGGAAGACAGAGTGCACTGGCAAAGCAACGTGGTGAAATCTATCACTGGGCCAAAGTTCTGATAATTAAAATTTCATTGTAATGTACCACTGATTCCATCTCTTAATCTTCCAAATAGGAAGTGTCTCAAAAAAAATTAATTTCTCTCCTTGCTGTCTGTTGTGTAAGCGGGTCTGTAAGATTTAAAACAAAATTAATCATTTTCAAATTGTTGAACCCACTGAGTGCAAGTCAGCAGCTTCTCTTTAACTGTTTTACAGAGACATATGCCTCTTGGGATCACTTAGCAAGGAGATACTTTCTTTTTTTTTAAAGTTTGCTCAAGGCCAATTTATCCCAAGTATTGAATCTATCCATCTGTAACTGCAAAAAGAACTGATTTCCTGACTGCCAACTTAGAGTACTTCAACCAGTGCATGTAGAGAAGAAGGGATCAGTATTTACGAAAAACTAGGGGCCCATTTCTTCAATTATTCTTGCACGCCTATCTTTGTTGTTTTCAGAAGACAACTTCTGGCTTTCCATTAGTGAGAGGAAAAGAACAACTGGAATCAATGAGTCAGATCCTTAATCACTATAAATTGCCATAGCTTCCTAGTTTTTCTCTTTGAATTTTCAGCTGGCTGTGCTGTATCGACCTCAGCCCTAGATATCTTAACTGTCAAGTACGGAAGTGATTTGTGAAGCTTTAAGCTTGTATCTCAATCCCTATTTTCTCCACTCCAGCAATGGCAAGGGAGGCTTGGTTCCTAAGGGGAATGTTGGTGTTTCATTTCAGTTAGCTTAAAAACAAAGCTGGTTTCTTGAAGAGGGGGAAGCTGCAACATAAAGGTGAAATTACAACAATTGTCATGCCTTTCTTGAAAAGAGAATGCATTTCTCTGTTGATTCACGCTATTCCTACTAATGGAGGAATAAAAATATTATTTTTGGTAGGGAGAATATGGATTAGCAGTCTTGGAAGTAGGGATTTGCTGTTGCTTAGGACTGTCAGTCAAGAGTTAGCTGACTATTTCTTTTCATTTCCCACTCCACGGTCCTATCCCAAGGTATGGCATGGGTGAGGGGAAGAAAGGTTTGGCTGCCTACATCTGAGCCCTGGAGACAGCCCTGGGAAGTGGAAGGCAGAGCTCAACAGGGACCCTTGCTTCCTGCACCCCTGTGCACAAAGTGTACCTGGCAGGAGCTCGATAGTTGTAATGGTGGAGGATTTGTGTCTGTCCTTCCAGACTAGGTGGCAACACTCCGGAATTTTCCATTGAAATAGATTTCAGTTAATTAAATGTGCATGTTCTGGAAAATCTGATTTTTATTCTCCTTTGTGCTACTCCAGAAAATTTTAATTCTGTTGAAATATTTTAATCTTCTCTCAGAGAAACAGCAATTGAAGTATAGCACTTCTGGTCTGTTCCAAATGAATTAGACTTTATATGGTAGAAGTTCAGTGCTTGGTGGGAATTGTACTGGTACTTCCTTTGACTCTTGCTTTTACAGTGTGCTTAGAGACCTCACATTGTCTCTCACGATACACAACAGTCCCTCTTTAACCAAGCTGTTTGAGTTGGTGTAATCCATATTAGTGTGCACACTCTCTCTCTCTCTCTGTTTGGGACAGAGGAAAATTGCTGTGTTCCAGGTTTACCAGACCCCTTCTCTTTGGATTCTGGGAGAGGAGGACATGCCTCAAATCCTCCCCACATTTCTTGGTGTGTACCTTCATTTAGACCTTAAGCATCAGACTAATGAATACATCTACTTGCCTTCCTCTCTCAGGCTGAGAGTAGAAATGCCCCAAGAATGTCTTTTTGGTTGTGGTTTATCTTATGTTGTACTGCGTTTGTTTTCACCAGTGTTCACCATAGCACCCCTGGAGAGCAGATGGGGAACTGAATGCTGATGAAAAGGAGGAAGCAAAGAGGAGCACTGAGAGCAGGAACTTTTGCTGCCAGAGGTATTTCCTTCCTCTGGCTTTTTATTCAGCACTGTATAATGATGCCCTTTGTGCTAGCACGGGTGGTGGTGGCAGATGGACTGGTCGTGGCCGCACACAAACTACAGCTGTTGGTATGCGGCAGGCAGGTTTGCTGTCATGTACTATGACACAGCCAACAACCAGCCTGCAAGTTGTTGGAGTTTGAGATTCTGCACAGCTGTTGTGAAGAATAGATAGCATTGAAAACTCTGAAGAAGTGGGTAATTAGTGAGCAAGATTCATTAAAAAGATCTGTAGAATTATTTCTGTAGTATTTTAATGTTACTTTCAATTTGCAGTTACCCATTCTTTAGACTGTTTTTTCCACTTTTCTCTTTGCTGTGTTTGGCTCTGTTTATGTTCCCAGCTTGAGCCACAAAGTGGGTATTGCACAAGGCAGTGAGTATGAATTTGACCCACTCGGCTGGCATCAAGAAAATTCAGTTAAAAACTAGAGTTAAACTTAACAGCATGCAATATATCCCACAGATTCCCAGTAAAGGGTGCCTCCTAAAATCCTCAGAAATAACTGCATTTTATTGGGTTAGAAGCTCCATTAATGTCCCCCAAATCGAGCAGTTTCAGCATTTTTATGGTGCTAACAATACAGGAGCTGAGCTGCAGAAGTGTCACTGTAAATTCAGGACTTAAACCATTTCACAGGAATAGAGAATGCATCTATTTCCCCTATAAATGTCTGCCTTTCCCCCCTTGGATAAGTGTATTAACTTCTTTTCACCCTACTGTTCTTTCTTTCACCTTGATGTTTTGCCCCTGTCCTTGTTTTGCTACATGATGAACTTCTGCAACTCACATGGATCAAGATGGGCATCTACCCTCTGACTGATAAAGCTTCTTCTTGATTGTAACCACAGGATTTTAATCAAAGGCAAATCTTAACAACACATAGACTATTGGGGGGGGGGTGTGTGTGTAAAGATCTTGTAAATATGGTAAAAATTCCACTCCAGAATGAAAAGAGCTTTTTTTTTTTTTTTAAAAAAACCCCAACCTTTTAGGCCAAAGATTTGTAGTTCCTGTGAGGGATATCTCATTACTGGAGAAAATGAGAATTGGGGATGTTCTTCCCCAGCCCTTAAAGGTAAAAACTGCAACATGACTTAGAAATGATCTGATCAGGAGAGCAGAATGGGAATAGCTCTAGGGCATTTCTCTTATCCCAGAGGAAGATTAAAATGTTGTTGACAAACTAGTGATTTTTACCAGCTTCCCTGTTCCAAAGAGAGGTTCTTCCTCTAATCTCAACTCTGCCATTGAGTTTCAACCAAGTCATATACTCCCTTTAGTAAAATTGGTGTAATACCCCTTATTAGTCTTACTGGCTCTAATCACTTATTTAAATGCTTGAAAACAATTTAAGAATTTCAGCTGAATAATTTTACATAAATTGAGTTTTGTCAAAGACTGTGTTCATACAACCAGTACTTCTCTCTCCTTTCCCCACTCCTTTTGCAGCACTAGCATTTTTAAAGGACAGGAAAGTCACAGTGGAAGTATCTAATTGAAAAGAACCACTTAAATAAGGCCCAGATAAAGAAATTAACAAAAAAAAAAAAAAGTGGGTTTTGTGCCCTGATCTTTCTTCCCCTCAGTTTGTGTTTCTAACCCAAGTTAGCCTCTCCCCGTCAACTCCATCTAGATCTGTTTGAAAGCTACATTATGTTCTCTTCCTTTATAGTGTTTGATCAATGGATTCCTTTTGCATGTTAAAACTGTTCCTAATTTCAGCTTCAAGTTTGTGATGTTATTAATGAGAAGTGCTCTGTGCAGGGTACATCTGTAAGAATTGTCTTTCAAAGGATCTTTTCACTTGTACCAGAAACTGTCTTTTGACTTTTTTTTTTTAAAGAATTGTTTCCAGTTGGAGAATGGCTCTGAATGTTAGATGAAAGGAGGAGCTGCTTGAAGGACAAAGCAAACCACTTTTTCCTTCACATTAGTTAAGGATCAATCATCAAAAGCCTTTCTCCATTACAAATCTGCGTCATAAGAAAGCAAATTAGGATAGTAATAGTAATTGTATTAGATTCTTTGAAGTGATGATATTCCATAGCAACTTCACAAGCAGTCTAGTTGCAGTAGCATTGATCTGTCAGAAATTACAAGCTCTAATTCAACAGGGATCTCCACTCAGAGAGGAGCAGTGATGTTAACAACAGCACAAAACATACCCTACTTTCTTTTCTCAGTGCAGGGCACTGAGGAAGCAATTGTCTTTTAAGAACAATGATATTTGTGGAGGAAAAGTAGCTATTGATCGTTTGATCATGTTAATTTGAAGCTCATTTTATAACCATACAAGTGGGGCAAAAATGTTCTCTGTGCTAGAATGCTGCTCTTTGTGAACAGCCCACAGTCTGCGCAGCTGCATCTCCCTGAGCAGAGCTGAGAAAGAAATGGATCCTTAGAGACCCATGTTTTCTACAAAGCCATACTCTGCCCATGTTCCCCCACTGTATCCTAGTTGTCTAAATGAAAAAAAAAAACCAACCAAAAACCAAAATGAACAATCCCAAAACTTTCAGATTTTCAAAAGGCTGAAGCTATGTATGTTGATAAGACAGAGTGTGTCTCCAGAATAGTAAACTACTGAGCCGAAGCTACCTTTTAAATACATACACCTGCAGAAGAGCCACCTGCTGAGTTCTTTGACCATCAGTTACAAATCTTTATGCCAGCTTATTTGTACTGTCCTTCTTGCTATGTTTATATGTGGGGCGATACCAACATTCGTCCTTGTCCTCATATGTGAATGTCAAGATGAGGAAAGCAGGGAGGAACTTCTCTGTTGCTCATGTGTCTGTGCCAACATATTGGACTGGTCCATGACTTTCTGATTTTAATGAGACTGGAACTCAGCCCAGACTCAGTCACTGCAGTGAATTCAGATGATTATCCTTTCCTGCACATATTTTATTTTCTGTAACCCAGGAAAGTAGTTTAAATCGCATCCAGTCATGCGACAGAATAGTTTTATTCATGTGAAAACTTTCTCAGGTAGAGATGGGTGTGGAGACACCAAGTCTGATTTGTCATTCTTCCCAAATAGATCTTTAAGAAAGGAGATCTTTAAGAAAGGGTATTGTGACCCACACTTACCTTTCATTTGGGTCCTAAGCTAAGCCTTCATATCTGAAGACTGCTGAATTTCAGCAGTTCAAAACTAGAAGTGAGCCTTCTGACAGAAACTTTTCTCCAGCAATACCCTCCTGAAGAAATGTAACAGATCTTCAGCTACTCCTAAGAGCAGGGGACTGTCTTAGCATAAACCAAAATAGTTCCTATCAGTTTTAGGATCCTTAAACAACAACTAACAATAGCAGTGCAGAACACTTTTTCTCTTTCGGTGCCAATGTGAACTTGCACTATTATATCTCGGGCTCCTGCTGTTTTCCATTCATGTTGTATCCTGTGAGCAGCATTTGGAACACAGAGCAAAACCAAGTAATGCCTGACAGCAGTGGCTTCATACCAAATAGCAATACCAGGACATAAACTGAGAGCCTCGTTCATGCAGTGTTGAACTTCAGTGAGTTAGTCCAATGAAGGAGAGTGAGGAGGGAAAGCTATTTTCTTCCTAATTAAAATGAAATGCATTGCAAACACTGAATGTATAAGGCTGGATCAAGAAACTACAAAATATGTCTTGAATAATGGTTTTGTTTGATTACATTGGCATGGTTCTGAAATCAAATTTCAAGCCACTTTGTTGTTTCTGGTTTTATCAAGGTATTCTTAGCTGTACTGGAGCTTGTAATGAACAGTTATTAGATAATCCTGTGCTCCTACTGAGACCTTTCTCTGAGTGATAACCAGCTATTTCTTGCCATGAAAAGTAAAAAATAAAAGCTGAGGATTCTAGTTGGGGGGGGTTGGTTGGGGGGGGGGGCAGGGAATTTTTTCTTTGTTTTTTTTTTTATTTAGGGTTTTTGGAGGGTTTTTTTTGAGCATTCACTGCATCATGTTTTCCACCAGCAGATACTTTTCAGATATCTTCAGCAAACAAGGTGCAGAGTTCTTCCAGAAAATAAGTGTCATTAATGCACATGTCCAGCAAAGCTCTCATGATGCTTGGTTGAAAGACTTATATCAGTTCCTGAATGCAGTTAAATCAGACCAACTACTCTGTGAAATCACAAGCCCAGTAATCTTGCTTCTGCTTTCACACAGGGTTTTCACTGTCTTTATCTGGGGGGCGGTGGAGGGGCAGAGCACACCTTTCTTATGGTGGTGTCGCTCATAGCGCTGTGTAGCTGCTACCTTCATGCACTACTCAGCTGTGGATGCCACAGAAGTGCACCAGTAAAATCCTGAAGTCTAGGTTACTTTCAGCCCTGTTTCAATGGACCTTGCTATTGTTTAAATTGATAGAAAACTTCTAATATTTAAAGTGCTTAAAAGCCCTAGCTGCTCTAATAAGGAGGAAGTTACAGGGATTAGTTATCCCCGTTTTGTAGCAAGGAAATCAAAGAACAGAAATGAAAATGTCCTGTATATCTGATTTGGATCACTTCTAAGTGATCTGCTTGAAAGCCGAAGGCAGTCACAGTCAGAATTGCAGCTGCTATCTACCTACCTACCCACAGTTCAGGCAAAACTATATTTGCCAAAAGTTGTGGGGGTTTTGTGTTTTGTTTTGTAGTTTGTTTGTTTGTTTTAAAAAAAACCCCTGTTACCAGTTATTAATTTGTAAAAACATAAATTAGAGTATTTAATTAATCTTTGGACTTGGAATACAATCCCTGAGTTCTTGCTGAGCAGGGCATCATATGCTTGTCCTGCTCATCCTGTTGAAATCAGAAGGAAGACTGTATATACTCCTACAGCTGACAAGTAGCTGCCATTAAGATTAACAGAAAATTTGTGTTAGTCTCGTTACACTGATGTTTAATAAATTGAGGCTTTTTACTTTTTAACTTACCCCAGCCTTTTGCAAATCTTGTGTCATTAATAATATACTTGTTGGTGTTGATTGGTCAATTGTTACCCTAATTTCTACTAGCTAATTTATTCTACAAACAGTAGTAACACAAACCGTGTTAATTTGCTACTTTTGTGTTTTGTACTGAACTCAGAATAAATATATTTTTGTTTTAAACTCTATTTAGAAACACCTTCTTCAGACCTTCTTTTGGTTTTCTCGTTCTTACATAGAATCCCTTGGCAGTAAATGGGAATTTCATGAGGAACCTGTTTATTTGATCTGCTTTCAGGACTGCAGACAGACTTGCACAGTTAGTTTCTTATTTTAGGGACAAGGCAATAATATTTCTTCATCATCCTTTACATGGGGTATTTGATTTGCTGAAATTCTCAGTAGTGTCATTGTCAATTTTTCTTTTGCAAAGGTCAATGAGATGAGATCCACAGTGTCTATGTATCTCATGGTGGGAAATAAAGGAAATATTTTGGTGAGGTTTTTTTGTATTCAGAGACTTTAGAAGAAACTGGTATATTTATTTCTTATTGCATCAATTTTTTCTATGACTTTTTCTCCTTTATAAATTGGGAATACAAAATGTTTTGAAAATTTTACTAGAAAGAATACATAGAATAGAGGATACAAGTGTTATAACGTGTTAAAACATGAGAAAAAGGAATTATTGCCTGCTTTATTAAGTTTTTCAAGTTAGATCATTTTATCTCTTTTTAAAAGGTTCTTTTCTGCGAGGTCCTAAGCTCTCAGGTTCTGGTCATCTCCTTTGCATAACTTCTTATGGCTATCAATAGTACCATTTACTCTGAAAGGACTTTTTAGGCAATTAAGTTAAGCATGTGTTGAAAGGCATTGTTGGTTTAAGATGAAAATGGTCAGCAGCTGTTAGAAACAAGTCCTTAAGCCTTTATTAGAATGCATAATTAATCTTCAGACTTGATGAGAAGGGAAATATTAATTGGGTTATTTTCTGCCAGGTCTTAAGTGGCTTCATTTTATCTAAATCAAAGTAATTAAAAGAGACTAAAAATGTAAAGTTTATGCAGTAAAGAACTGCATCTAGGCAAATCTGCTCTGCCAAGTGAATAGATTTCAAGCAGGAAGCTTCTTTGGAAGCCAAGAAAATATTACTGGTAGGATATTTCTCCTAATCTTTTTGGAATTGAGTGGTTTTTTTCTTACCTTTTGAATGGCAGGTTTTTCAAGTTTCCGACCAGATGCTGTTGTTAATTTTAGACTCTTGACTGGGGTCAAAGTGGGTCTTGGTACTCATGCTAGATCAGGCTGGAAGGACTTTTTGCAATTTGAGTTTGATAGAAATTAAAATCCTGCTAGCTATGATTTGTGTGTTAGGGCTCTGCATAAATAAGCATAAATCTCTTAGATTCTTCAATAAAAGTAGGTATGCTTCCTTGCAGCTTTAAATGTGGAACCTGGAAGCAAAATTATATTGGTTATGGATTTGAATTTGGAAATAAATGTCAAGCTTCTTTAGAAGTTAAATGATTTGGACTTGAGGTTCCACTCCTTTTCTTTCTTTTTTTGATTAAAGTGATGAAATAAAAATACCTCATAAGGAAAAGATGATTGCTTGGGCCAATCCAGTTAATGCACAGTTAATATACCATTAGAATTAATGTAACACTGTGGATTTAAAGTGGTTTAATTGACTTGTAGACTCCACTCCTCACCTCATCCCTCCTCTGGGGTTATCTAAAAAATCTTGGGCTATCCTTAAGGCAGATCATCTTCTTCCATAACAGCCTTGTCTCTAAGTCCTTAATGCTAAGTGAAAAGGATTACTTTGGTCGTACCTAGGAAATAATTGACTAAAGATATGAAGTAATGATGGTGTATTAAAACATGTATCATGTTTAAATAGCACTTGTATGACTCCAAAGGGAAAGAATGGAGATGTAGAGTCATTCAAAGCCTATCTACGGTTTATGATATCATGAGCACTGTTTAAAAAGGTTTACATCTAATGGTTTGGCAAGGCATGAGCGTTTTGCAAATAACACTTTGTGGAGTGAGGGTTGGCTTTCTCCCAAAACCAATGGAGGGAAACAAAGCTTACATTTTAGGTTTTATAGTTGGTTAAAGGCAATAAATGCGCAACAACGTTATTGCTTTTCAGTGATACTGAAATCATCTCATAAGCACAGCCAAGAACACCAGTATTCCTGTTCCTAAGAATAAGCAGATAAGTGGTGTTGGCCATACTTCTGTGCTAGAGGTGAGAATGAAGTCTGCATTTCATATGAAAAATATTGACCAGGGCACAACCAGAGTTTCAGACGTATCACTATGTCTTGAATTTTCACATTCTTGTAAATGAGCCACACCATCATGCAATCCTTATGAATGTTTAGAAATTGGTCTCAAGACAAGAGATGAATTGAGATACTGACCCAGCTTCAAATCATTGAGTGCTGTCATTGATTTTAATGAAACCTGTCTTTCACTGTAGGCCTTCTGCAAGGGGAAAAATAGTTGATAAAATGAACACAGTGTGAAAAATCCTCTCTTAATTGCCAAATAACAAATACAGTGAACTATAGGATCCTGAATACCTGCCTTTGAAATCAAGAGTGCAGAATAGGATGCCACTTCAGGGAATGTTTCCTTTAATTTGGCTTTTAGGGATGCAAGCTGGTATCTGGCTAAAAATGGACCAGTTTTTCAAAACTGTTGAGTATCTTCCCTTCTTACTGAGATCAGAAAATCATCTTAAATGCCTATCACTGGCTCTTTAATGGGGCGAAGGGTCCCAGGCTTTTGCCCTCTTACTAAAGTTATGGTGCCTGAGGAGAACAGTCACATCTTTCAGAAACTACAGAAAAGGTCAGTTATAAGAGAAAATTGCAGGAAAAGGGTTGGGTTTCTGTGAGACTGGCAAGGGACTGGCAAGGCAGGTGGGCACAGTTGGGCTAAAAGACTTCTGAGTTTTGTTTGACTGTCAGTGAGGATGAGACTGATGGCTTGAAACATCTCAGCTCTTGGGAGGGTGGAGGCAGATGCTGAGAGTCTGCAGTGCCGTGCCATGCCACATGCAGCACCCAGCACCTGGCAAGTACCTGATGTAAAGTTTTGTACTGTGGGTCTAAAACTGGGCAGACTGAGAACTGCAAAACTTGGAGACTGTTTCCAAAGAGCTGAGGGTTAATCCTTACTTGGATCACCAATGCAGAATTAAAGCAGTTTTTAAAATGAAAGGGAGAGATGCGTTATGTCTCCTATTTCTGGGCCCTGGTCCAGCTAAGCAAGTAGTACATATTTAATTCTGAAGAGTGAATAACTTTGATGCCCAGTTCATATGGGTTTAAGTTATTTGTGCCCTTTGCTAGATTGGGGTCAATTTTTTTTTCTTTCTCTAATTAGTGCAACTGCTTAGCAAAGATATTTCCCATGACTTGGTAGTACATTGCCACTTTATAGTTCACTTTTAACACTTCCAAACTGTTTTCTTTTCAAAGATCACTACCAATTAGCACTAATCTTCCTGTGGACCTTGGCAGACTTTCAATACTTTCTGATGCTTATGGACTACATTGAACTTGACTGAGTTTCAGAACCACAAGACAAGGGACACAGGGTTGGGGTTCGTTGTTTTTGTAACATTACAGTTATGTGTCTTTAATAATGATTCTTTGGTACTGAAGACATTTCATAGGGTCAGAGAGCTCCAGTTATTTCATTAGAATGAAGTGGAGAGTACAGATAAGTCAATAAGTAGCCTGCAAATCCCTACTCTTGCGTGCAGACTCTTCTCCATAGTGATTTATACTAAGCTTAGAATAATCTCTTTAGAACTTTAAGTACAGTAAACAAGACCAAATTTCACTCTACTGTAGAGCTTTCAGATTGAACTTAGTAGAATTATGGTAGGGCTAAATTTGACCAGTTCTGTTATGGATTCTCTGGCAGTAAGATTTAAGAAGGGAATGAGCTGGAAGATCAGTGGTTTGGTTTTCATCTCTTGGGACTCCCTGTAAATCAGTAAGGCAATAATCTAAAATTAATGCAGTGACCATGGTAATAGTGGTGTGAGAACATCCTCAGATCCATTAAGTCCTAATTACAGTCACTACAGAATGGCTGAGACCATAGTGTTTGGTCAAAACACTGTGAAATGCATTGTTGCATTTTCAGCTGTAGTTCATACCCAGCTGATCCAGCCAACACCATCAGTACTCATTCCTCCATACTGGTCTGCCTACCTGCCTTTCCACCTGATTTAAGTATTCAGAGGATCCATGTAATACTGCAGAGTGGCAATTGTAAAATAAAAATGATATGCTGGTGGCAGTGGAATTGCTTTCTACTTTTTTTTATTCCAAAAACATCACTTCCTGTTAGATTCAAAAAGTCTCACCCCTAATTCATTTCTTCTCTTCTGTGTTAAAAAATCATCAGTATTTTCAGAATTTTGCCCCTTCACAAAGCAAGATCTGAAAAATAATTGTTCTATGATCTCTGTGACAAAATGGTTAACACTGAGCCCAGTAGCACAGCCCCTGATTTAGATGTTCTCTGCAATACACGCAGAAGGACTAAGAAATGTTTTGTTGCTTCTATTTTTTTGTTAGATGATCCTAGTAAGAATTCATCTGAGTTTAGCACCCTGTTTATCCTTGTGGCTGGAAAATGTAGTACCATGTTTTTCCATCCTGTCCCAGCAATATAGTTGTTCTGGGGAGGCAGACATGTTAAAAATGCCAAAGATGGTAGGGAAGTTACATGGGGGGGGGGGGGGGGGGGGAAGGAAGGACTTTCTTCCACTACAGCTAATAATTTTATTCTTACTAGCTTAAAAGTTCAGTTAGTTTTCTGCCTTAGAATGGAAAACTATCAGGATCTGTGATTTTTCTGTCAACTGGAGCGAATCAGGGCTGTTGGGTGAGCAAGCCCTAACCATGTGTGTATGATAGCAATGATGAGGAAGCCTCACTCTTGGTTACCAGGGCACTCATCCAGCACAGGGCATGATCTGTCAGCTCCATAGCTGGACAACTGTGCTCACTTGCAGTGGTCACCTCATGCCTGCTTCTGGAGTGTGGTTGTCCACCCTGGGCCATGGCTCTGGCTTCTGAACCTCTCTGTCCTGGGGTCCCAGGTGTCTGCTGGACTCGTCCTTCGGGTTTACATTCACCTGTCCTTCTGTATATTTACCACACACAGGTTCCAGAGCCCCTCAGTGACTTACAGAGGAGACTGGATGGCTTTCTATTATACTTTAGTTTCTGATATTTTAGAGATGTTTTAGGGGAGCAAAAGCTACCTTACTCTGTGTGCAGTGTTCCACTCCTTCCCCAACCAGGAGGATTCAGATTTCCATTTTGCAGGAATGTGCTTTTCATTTCGCATCTTGGGGGAGGATCATCAGTTATCTCAGTAACTCTTCTTTCTGATATCTCTTACATCACAGTATCTCCAGATCTCTCTGAAACAGCATTGTGGAGCATTGGGTCCATCCCCTTTGTTTGGCATGTGCTGGATGGCAAATGCCTACCTCCACATCAGGCAGTCCCCGAGCTGCCAGTGTCTCTTTACATCTGCAACAGGAGCTGTGATATCCCAATGTTCAAAAGGGCTTTTCCTCTCTCTCCTTCCCTACCTGTCCTCAGGCTGAGTTGCAGGGGCTGTATGAAGTGAAGCTGATACAAAGGCGATCTTTCTGGAGAGTCTTTGCCTCTGGAGGCATTAATGACTTCCAGGCCTGAGGGCCAGGCCCAAGGCAGGAAGACTTTGTGGCTATCTTCCAGTTTAGCATCCTTCCGAAAGCACTTGGCCTAGAAAGGAATGTCCTAAGAGAGGAGAGACTACAAGACTCTTCCATTCCTCTCATGTTATTCAGAAGGATTTGTGTAAATGAACTGGTCCTTGGAAGCAGCGTGGTTGCACTGTTTCTCTCTGATTTTGTTTTTTCCTAAGGAAGTTGAATAATTGTTAAACGAAACAGCCTCATTAAATCAGAATGAGATTAAACTAGCCTGGTTCATTCTGACTATATTATATTTGTGAGCTGTTTTTTCATGTTGGTTGTGTGCAGTGTGTTTTGCTAGCATTATTTTTGTTTGGTGAAAGGGTAAGCAGGAGGGAAAATGAACTCTCACTGCAAATATTTGGAAAGAATGAAAACAGGCTGTGTGAGAGAGGGAAATATTTGAGCTATGTGCTTTTGAATGTTGCTGTAATGTCTGGCAGTGTTTTACCTTACATACCACAACACGAGAGAGACCTGTTAGGATTCTCCTCACTAACAAATAAAAGGTTTCCTGCTTCCCTACAGGCTACCTCATTTTTTCCCAGCAGTTCATAAAGCTGTGGCATGTCAACAAAAGCCCTTGATGTATTGACTTGATTTTTCCATTAAAAATTAATTGCTTCCTGTTTGATGAATGGTGATAAATAATGACCTTTGAAGTGTGCTGCAGTCTCAAGTATACTTAAAGCTCTTAGCCTTTGGCTGAATGAACTCTACTGGTATCTGCAAGTCATGGCTTCACAGAAGTGACACAGGGAAGAAAGCTTTCTGTTGTAAAGCACCACATAGAAGTTAACAGTCTATCTGCTAACTCTTAACCGTACGTTTGACTTTAGCTAACAGGTTGTCTATACAAAAGCACCGTTGTTGTCCTACTTGAGTTAGTGTCACATCAAGACCTGGCATCTGTTCTACTTCCTTGCATCCTAGAAAATCTGAATTCAGTGTGTATTAAAAAACAAAACAAAACCAAAAATCATGCGCCTAGTCTGGACATTATTCTATGGGCAAATTAAAACACTGTCCAACCAATTTCATTCAGTTAATTGGGGGAGCACTTGTGTGACTTGAACACACAACTGAAAAAACTGCATGTAACATCTGGGCATGCCCTTCTGTCCCCACCTTGCCTAAAAGAACAGGCTCGTGGTTTCCTATTACTGTCAACTGCAACAAAATTACAAACAAATTCAGTTATGTCCTCTTCTTATATTTGACATGTTAGAAATTGTCTCATGTATTACTCCAACCTGTCTAGCAAATTCTGTCTATGTCTGTGCCTGTTCTGGTTGTCCTAAAATGGACTTAAGTCTCAGCTGTTCCAAATCATTCATTGCTATCAGCTCCTGTCATTGTATCCTCTTCTGTGTTTACTGATTTTTATTTTTTTTTTTTTTTGATTTCAGACTGAATTTGAGCTAATACTTCTGTCGAATTTATATCTCTTTGTACTCCTTCTTAATTTCATTGGCTTATAATATTATTTTTCAAACACTGCAAAGCACTTTAGAAAACATTAATTAAAGAGTCCATGCGAAATAAATTGATTTTTTTTCTTAACTGGGCAATGTGCTCAAAAGGCAAAAAACCTCTACTTTGTTAACCAGTTTTGCATTTCTCAGTTCTGTTCTCCCTGTTTGGCTCTTTTTCTAGTGTCACTGAAATCTCTGCATGAGGATGAAGCAGAGAATGCGAATGGGTAGTGTAGTGTGTCCCTAAGGAGACAGTTGTCTTTAAGTGTCATAGTAGTAATGTCTTTTTTTTTCCCCCCATTAATTTTTTGTGTCTCTGTATAGCATTTGAGAAAGTCAAACCTCTTCTGTCTGAAAGCAAAGCAGCATCTTTCACGTAGAGAAACTGCATGGTGGATCACTATGCAATTTTCAGTAAGACTGCTGGATTGTGTGCGTGTGAGGGTGGAGAGTAGACAAAGGAAAATCTGCATGTAGCACAGCAAATTATTATTTAAACAGTTCTGGCAGAATCTGTCAGGGAAAGTAAGATAAATCAGGCTGATGGCAAAAACAATTGTGTAAGGTAGTTTATACAAAGCAGTTGCCATTAAAAATAATAAAGCAAAAAGGCATCCTTTGGAAATTTTCCAGTTCATTTTTACCAGTTCTGCCTTAAATAACTGATAGTTTTATGTCAGTTTGTGTTCTCACTCACTGCTCTTCCTTTGCTATAGGTATCTCCACAAGTACGCTTGGCTTCTTGGTTTGGATCATAAATCTACATCTGTATTTCTTGCTCTTGTTTGTTTGTTTTTGTTTTGCATCTTGCATCCTAGAACCTAATCACTAAGGCTGTGTCCTTTATATAGATCTCTGGGCATGCAAGGCTTGCTTCTAGCCAGAACCCTTCCAGCTAAACAGAAATGTGAAACCTTGGTCATTAATATACTGTTCTACTGAACATCTTTGTTCCCAGAAAGAAACAGGTGCCCAAGCCAGAAGCCCAGGGTAAGACTGTGCTCTGACCAGTGTCCATCCGCATGGGCAGAAAAGGTAGATGGCATGTCTTTAGCACACCCAATGTGTGTGTTTATCATTGACCTGCCCACAAGAGCATGGGGTGTCCCTGTGTGTCCTGGCATTGCTCCATGATGGAATGTGGTCAGCAGCAGCCTGAAGCAGTCTCCCTTTCTGATGGTGACTTCTGAGCACATGAGAAATGGACTGTCAGCTAAAGAGATGATGATAGCTGTGGCAGCAGTCTGTTCCTGGCTGGCACTGGTCTGAGGACCTTTCTTCCTTACAGCACTCTGATAATATGAAGGAGGGGAGGCCAGGGACATGGTCTTGAAAGACTCTGGGGGTGTTATGCTGATTACATGTTGTCATCTTCATAAATCACAGGAAACTGAAGACCATCTACATTTTAAGGAAAAGTTGGACTGCTAAGGGATTCTGAACAAGACCATAAGAAAACATTGGCACCAACTAGTCATTCAGTTTAGGAGCATGGAAATTATTAATACAGGCTTTAAAATCTTGGGCAAAATACTCAAGAAAATAATTCTTCCTGTCAGGAGTAGTTACAGAAGTGCTGTCTCTGATGGCCTAAATTCACTTGGCCAGAGAGAATGCTGCCAATTGCTGTATTTAGCATCAGTGCAGCATAAAAGTCCTGCTGTCCCAGACATCTGTCAATGCCAGATGAATTGTTTGGTTAAGTATGGAGAACAGAATACAGGTGAGGTTCTGTTCCCATTGCAGTCAATAATGAAATGCTTTCTGATCTCCAAGGGCAGTATAATTAATATCTAGGGAAATGTTTAAACCCATGGCATCTTGAAATATTAATTAGTATCTTGAAATGCCTGATTGTTTTGCACATACCTTGCTTCTCCTTTCTACTTGCATTGAGATAATGGTCTGATTATTTAAGTCTGAGGAATGGCATTGATATTATCACTGGTTTAATTCTAGGATAAATATTAGCCAATCATAATTTAAAAACATTTATCTCCTAAACCAAAGGGTAGGTGATGGTTTATATACTCAAGCAATGAGATATATTTCTCTTGTAATTGGATTAAAACAGGGATTGGTGTTTCTCTTGATATAGTGAAATGCTGGCCAAATAATTAGCAGATTTGTAGTTAACCTGCAAATTACATTCATTTTTATTTGAAAAACTTGTGCTAACCAGTAGAATCAGAGTTACAATTTGTAAAAGAATGGACATTAATCCATCCTTAGTTTGGAAAATATCAACTATTGAAGCTGTTCTATAGTTAAAAAACTTAACCAGAGGATCATTTCTCAAAAGGACAAATCCATAATGGGATTTGTTAGTGTAGGTACCAATTCCTCTTGAAATCATTCTTTATTATTTAAATTTGGGAAAATTAAGCACCAAGTACTTTTAGGATGATTAAAACTCTCTTTCAGCATCCATCAGGTGCCTTAAGCATTGTCTTTCAGCATCCACCAGGTGGAAATGGAAATTTCCATTTCATGGAAATGGGTGCCTGAACTGAGCACTGAATTCTTCATTCAAAATCAGGTCTCCGGCTAGACAACCTGCTGACCATCCTTTTCCAAGAACATGGACTGGGTCCTAGTTGCCTTCCAACATGGGATTATCTAAAAACCCTAAGTAGGAATAGGCCCAAACTGAAAGTGGAATGTGCCCAGATTTGTTCTTCTCAACTGACTGAGATTATGTGATAGTGCTGAGAGATGAAGGCGAAGCTACAGTGAGGAGAAATGAAGGCTCTGTTGACACATGGCAGATGTGTAATTTTAATTGGTTAAAACAAAGCTAATCCATGGGGGACATCTTTAGTGTGGCCTTTGGGACTTGGCTTCTTTCCTCCTTGCCTACACCGTAGTACTGGCAGCCTCGGTGCCTCTGGTGTGAGAGAGGCTCTGGGTGGCTTGAGGCTGTCCCCAGCGGAGCGGCTGTTGAGCTGGAGGAGGAGGGCTGCTGCCTGCCTTTCAAGGGCCATCTCCCTCATGCGAAGAAGTGCTGACTGCAATATGCTTGCAGCTCTGTAGCGGTCCTGACGGTGACAGCTTGGTATGATGGAGAGCAATGACAAACAGCCAGGAGGTGATGGGAATAGCTCTTGCCTGTTGTGAAAGGAAATGCTAAAAGCCAAAGAGCAGCACTGCCTAGGAAGACTCCTGTGAAAAGCAACTCGAAGTCCACCTCCACTCAAACTGAAGTAATGTAATATTAAAGAATGTGCTGTACCAGCTGGAAATGCAGTTGTAGCACCACTGAGTTGGAGTGCTCCAGGACAAGCTGGAAACCTCCATTACCCTGGCTCCTGGTTACCACAGCCAAGCAAAATCAGCTTTGCCATGGTCAGATCTAACAGCACAACAACTGGGATTTTCAAGCACAATATATTGTTCTGGGGCTGTTTGTTTTCAGCCATGTAACCAGTGCATCAAGTGATGTCCATAAATAGCTCAGTCTTGCTTCTGCTAGCATAAATCTGTTATTGACTGCAGTGGGATTTGGACTGCAAAGTGGTTGGTATATGTCAACATATTTCTATGGGATGTTTGGTATTGCTCTTGCCCTTCAGGTAAGAAAGTGTTTTAGTTGAGAATGCTGTGGTTACAGCAGCCTGAAATCTCTGTGTTAAAGAGCACTCTTCAGAGCTGGACTGAGAGAAATGAATGACTCTGCCCCATTTTTTAAGCAGCTAGTCCTGTCTCCTAGCCAACACAAACACATTTCATAAAACATATGTGGATTGTGAGAAGCCAGTAGAAAACTAGTTCAGGAGTTTCCATCCTTGCAACTTGTTTGTCTTCCATTCTTCCGTTATTTTCATGACTAAACAAATTGGTCTGGATGGCTTAGTTTCTACTCAATGAAACTTCAGTACTCTGCAGGAATTCAGTAAACCAGAAACACGGCTTGGTGCTTGAGAAGTTGCTTCCATTTTGAGAATGTGTTTCTAGAGAAGTAGGGCGTGAGTAGATGTGGGTAGTGAAAGAAATGGCACCAACCATTGCAGTCTTGATTTCTGAAGGCATTTCCTGAGTTATTTTAAAGGTTTTGCGTATGGTTACTGAAACCTTAACTCTGAATACAAAGTGTCTTTTTAAATGAAAGCTATTAAGCCTGGTCCTCTTCATCACTTCATTTCAGTCACTTGAAGTGCTTGCACAGCTTTGGTGTTCTGACCTGAGTTTGCTCCCTGAGATTAACACAAATCAACTTCTTCCATGAAAACAGAAAAGAAAAAAAGCTTTACCTGCTCTTATCTTTCACAGCGTGTCATCTATTTGCTTTGGTTTGCTTGTATATATGTGTATATATTTTATACTCTCTACTTCTGTATTTTCTATTTTGTGATTTTCACTGAGAGAGTTTATATCCAATTTTCTAGACTGGACTAAAGAATGAATTTCCCCTGGACAGAAATCAAATAGATTTTATCCTAAATTAGAAGTTGCATTTACGTATTGGCAAAGTATGGCATATAAATTACGTCATATAGGACATTTACTCAATGGCTTCCAAAATACAAGTAATAAATATTGTAACCATTAACAATTTCCTTACAGAAATTGACAATAAACTGAGTCAAAAAAATATGTATGTAAAACAGACCCCAAGGTAGCTGCTGTTTACATGCTAGCAATTTACACTGACTTCTGAGCTGCCACTACTTTCTCTATCAGTCGTTACCACAGAAACTGCAACAACACATGGCACTGGGAGAGATAAAGCTCCTTCATTAAGAAAGACAATCGCTAACATAAAAATTCTCTTCATCTTATCCCTGCTGTTCAAAGGGTGTAAAACACTGGTATGTCACAGTCTTACTGCAAATAATGTAAATTCAGCCTTTTGTAGGGGAATGTTTTTAGTTACGTCTATTTGAACCTTGGACAATGCAGGTTTTACTCAAAGCCTGTCTTTGTGCTGCTGTTTGATTGGAAACAGCCCCATAATGTAGAGTTTGAATGGAGCATGGAAGAATTGGGGCAGAATTAGCGACCACCTTCAGATATTCTTTTATAAATTAAGGGGAACGTGTTTTGCATTTTCCTCAGGGGCTAAATAAATATATATCTTGTGCAGGTCAGTCCTGAACAGAGGGTTTGAAACTATCTGGACTCATTTTCCATGACAGTGCTGGTGGAGGTGAAAAGGACCTAATTTTCCTTCATCGTTTTCTGTAAGACAGAACAAGAGGCTGGCTACAGACTAAAAAACTGTTGAATTTGAGGGAAACTGTGGGTGCAGACATTGTAGTTAGGTCGTGTCTCCGTGGTAATACAAGGGTGGACGGGGACTCTTCTTCCATCGCTTTCCCTAGAACCACCTGAGCTTAAGGAATGGAGAAGAAAAGTGGGCACGAATTATTAACCTGATGTGCTCATGGCCCTTAAGAAAGGAAAGGAACAGACCTTCCTCCTCCCTAACTCAGTACAGACCCCTTTTCCATTACATGAAACCCTGCCTTTAGGCTTTGACTGGAGGCTCATCAAGATGGACTTTCTATGGCATTCCCTATGGGATCCAGTCTGTCCTTCTGGGATCTCCAAGCAGGAGTGCCATGAAGAAATAGAGGGGCAAAAGCTTTCTCATTCTTTAATTATGGGTATTAATATGCAGGAAACACTCTATAGGAGCATCTCTATATTTCCATCTGTGCTTCTGGTGCTTGCTGGCTTCCCTCATCTATTTGTATCAAATAATGGACACCAAATTTGCCTCAAAGGGTCTGTCTTATTCCCGCTCACATGATATTCAGGACAGAGTTGTGACACCAGGCATGAGCAGTGCTGGTGCGTGTACGTGCTTGTTGTCAGATGGCGCCAGCTTTGCCGCTGAGGCATTAGAACTCTCAGTTAAAATACAGGTAGCTTCAAGAAGCCAGTATTCTTTTCAGCTACCACAAGGTAGTGGAAAAACAGATACTCACTCTCAAGAGGGAGAAATGATAATTCTCACCATAATCTCACTGTTAAGTATCTTTTTGAGATGCTGACGCTCTTTGCTTTAAGAAACGGGTTTGAGGTAGCTCAACTTCTTTCTAGGAAAATGATTTAGTAGATTGTATAAGCCACACTTTAGCATGATAAACTTGCATGGATACCAACAAATTTAGGCAGAGGTCTGCTCCTGAGCTGCTCTAGACCTCTGTGTGGTGGTGTTGTATAGCTTTAAATGAAGACATTGCCATCAATCAGCCTGTCACCTACCTCGCTACCCACTTGTATTAAATGATTTTACTATCAGCTAAGATGGAGCACACCAGTGAGTGGCATATTATAAGTGTCTAGAGAGATTAGATACTGAAATTAGATGGATAACATCCAGACTGCTGTGCTGGATTTCTGAGCTCCCAGTATTGCGGTTGCCAATGTGTCCTGCTTCAGTCAGATAAAACCGAAAGCTGTGCTTCCTCATTCATTTACTTTAACAGAGGGTGCAAACTAGAGGTGTGTAAAGTCAGTCTCCTGAGAAAGTTACAATAACTGTGTGCACTATATAAGCAATGTGGCATCTAATTCTTCTATAGAAATACTGTAGCACATTACAGTATATGCCTGAATTCATCAGATGCCTTAGCAAGCTCTAACCCCTTCTGTTTTCAGTTTCTCAACCTGTTTTTCTTTGGGGTAGTCCTTGACAAAAGATGATTTAAAAAAATAATAATTGTATCAGTAAAAACTGGTCAGCAAAGAGATCTGAAAGCTGATGAGACCCAAGATGACAGCCATCCTTGGGGAAAGTATCCTCTCCCTGGGAAAACTGATGTTAATGTGTTGGAGTACCACGGGATTTAAAATTGGATACATGGGCATTAACATACCGCCTTAGCTTCTGTCGTCTTATGATAGGAAAACATTCTGCTGAGAAAAAGGTACAGTATATAGGCAATAAAAGAAAATATAGCTACAGGTATTGAGAAATAGCATTTAAATGCCCGTTTCCACTGGTGTTATCCTTTTCTTACAGAGGGGCACAGATTTAAGAATATGCAAATGGAGAACTGTGCTGATTGGTGGACTCTGACAGAGAAGGCCAAAGGCCTTACTGCAAATGGCTGTCTGTGGAGTATGTTAGACAACTATTTTATGAATGCTTTAGAAATATTCACAAATGTGTAGGCATTAATTATTCATAAGTCACACCTATAGAAACAAATAAACAGGATGTTATGTCAGGGCTTATGAAGAGTATGAAAACTTATTAAAAATCCCAGTAACTTCTAAATTTAAAGATGTGACGGCTTAAGGTCCCATCTATTTTCTGCAGGAAGATGTCTTTTCTAGCCTCCACATTTGTAGAAAAGAAGGAAATGTTTCTCAGAGTTTAAATATATATATGGCTGTATGTATCTATATAAATTAAGGATATTTTGCTCATATTAATTACCATTGAAAACAGTATCAGTCTCCATAGTTAAATGAGCTAGCATAGCATGGCCTTGTTCTTTACTGGGCCCTCTGAGTGTTCCTTCAAGAAAATACTGAGTAACATTCAGGACGATAAAATAATAAAGGCTGTAGTACGCTTTTTAAATAATTTGGGGTTTTTTTTGTGGGACTCTTGTGTGAATTTTTCACGGTAGAAAAGTTATTTTTGGAAATCTCTATATCTAGCTATTCCCGAGCAGCAGCATTTGGTAGTCTCAAAACAGAATTTAGATTTATGCTGATGGTGCCCTTAATTCATATGTTATCTTAAAAGCATTCCCTGTAATTTGTGTTACAAAAGTTCTGGAAAATAAAATTCTCCTTTCTTTGTATTCTCTTTTATTTGGGTGGAAAGTAGAAGTAGTTGCAAAATAAAAATTGCAGCCCCGACAAGATCACAGATAAGAATTTCAGCTCGGCTATACCAGCAAGTACAGGGTGGTGGGGGTCAACTCTCAAAGTGCGACTACTACTCAAGAACTCCAGGAGAAGAGCTGAGCAGTGCTTTATTTAACAGAGACCTACCTCAGGAGTTTAAGGTAGTCAGAAAGTCATTGCCCAGGCTTCTGTTTAGCAAGGAGCCTGAACTTTAATGCTCTATGTATGATGGCTGATCTCAACTGATTAACTGAAGTATTGCTATAAGCAGAAATAGGAATGTGAAGGGATAAATCCCACATGTGTGGGATTTTAAATGAGACCTTTAGACAATCCCATGCAGATAGTATTGAAGGAAAGTGAAGGAGTTCTGGTACTATTTAGTATCCTTTGTTATGGGGTAGGAAATGTCTGACTGTGGTGAAAATTCAGCCAAGTGCCCCTGAAGTTCAGAGTAGAAATAAGAATTTCAGTTTATGGGCAACAGTTTTAAACTGAGCATCTTGGAAGCCAGTATGGCCAAGTCACTAAGGGTAACATCTGCAGAGGAGGGCAAGGAGGAAGGTGGGAGGGGCAACTACTATGTTGCTGCCGAGGAGAGGAGTGAAATGTTTCTGCGCTCCACTCCCCTCTTGAGGGATTCCTCTCTCATTTGTGTCCTCGAGCATGACCAGCTCTGTTGACTAGCACGGTGCAGCTTTTATTTTCATTGCAACAGCAGAAGATCCCCTCTCAAAAGGTGGGTCTGGCTCACCTTGCCTGGTCTCTCTCTTGGAGGCTGCATTGGCCAGCAGCTCTTGGCCTCCTCCCTGAGTGTGGTCAGGAGGGGATGAGGACAAGCCTATGTCCCTGCAAGCATCTTGGTGGCACTCAGTGAGTTTCAGACATTTGTTTGTTTTCTAGCGAACAAAGATCAGTATTCAGGGAAGACCAAGATGTTGTAACAGGTGCCAATCTGCCTGGAAAATACTGAGCCTTTGCTACCATTCTCAGGGAGAAGAAATACTACGTTTTAGAGCAGCATCCATTGGAACTAAGCACAGCACAGGTACTCCTGGATTTAGTATTATTGCTTTTGACCTGTTCAGACATATTCACACTTGTGAGTCTGGTGAAAACTGGGGGGTTTTGTTTTTAAGCAGTGGGAGGCAGGATTCCTTTCTCATTTCTGTTAATTATTTCTTTTGAATAGCTTGCAAAAGAAGTGGGATCTTTCTGTGCCTCATTTTGCATGTTTTGTGAGAAAATTGGAAGAATACTTACATATCTCACTAGAGGTACTGAAAGGATTAAGTCATTTTTGTAAAGCATTTTGAATTTCTGGAAAAAAGAGATGTTATGGACAAGCAAAATATTCTCTTTGCATAAACACTAAATGTAGAAGTTAAACAGTGATACCTAAGATAATCTAAAACTCATCTTAAACATTTATAAATCCTCCTCTTTTGGGGCTATTCTTATAGGTCCTATTTCTGAAGATGCTCCCTGTCAGCAAGTTGTAGGCAAATCACTGGAATTTAGGAATGTTCAGCCCTGATGCCAATTATTTTTATTTATCACTATTCAGAATACTTTCTTTGAGCTCCATGTAGAAGGCCAACTTCTCAACTGGAGTAACTGCAGGTAGCTCCGTTCAGCTGAACATCTCCACGCCTGTTTGTATTAGCTAAAGGTCATGCCCATATCCTGACATACAAATGTCTTGGTTTGCAGTGTGAAAGCTATTGCTTTCTATTTTTCCAGTAGTAAAGATACTGCAGAAGAAATAGGCTTTAAAATCCTGCTGGTCATCTGTAAGATGGTTTAGAGTTCATCCTGTTCTGCTAATATATGGCACTTGTAGTGCAGGGTCTGGTGAGGGAAATATTAACAGGAGTAAACTGGAACAATCTCATAGTTGCCAACATCAGCAGAGGCAACTGGATGCTACTGCAGGGCTTACCTGGTATTATTACAGAATAAATTCTTTGCTTTAGGGCTTTAACTCCTGCCGATTGTCTGAAATGCAGCTGCTGTGCTGCTGAACTACCTGAAAAAATCCTATCATATGGATAATTTCAGGCTGTTGGCAGTAAAAACAATAGCAGGCAAGGAGACTATAAAGAATGGGTTAATTCAAAGACTTCCTACCTCTTTGGTATTCCTGGATAATAATCCACCTACGATGACTCTACACTGTGGGTAGAAAATGCCTACCTCTTTTTAAACATAATTTATGCACTCCTTTGCCTTTTGAAAAGGATAGACACCAGCCAGATAGAAGACTGCTCTGCTGCATTAAGGGCTCAGAATTAACCATCAAAGCGTGTGCCTGATGAGTGCAAGTCAATCTGCCAAGTCATAAATGTTACAAACAGACATTTGATTACAGTGTGTATTTTTAACGTATGCTTTCTGGCTATGTAGCTTTAGCAAATACTGTTCCTCCCCGTCTGTACTAAAAGGACAGGGATACATATGCTGTTAACCTGGCACAATATGAAATCTGCCATAAACTGATTTCCCTGGAGGATTTCTTTCTGCAAGTGCTATGAGGCAGTGTCTCCCGGATGATTCAAAGTGCCCTTGACTTGATCTGTACTAAGCAGGGAGGAAGGTGCCTGATAGTTTCTTCTGTGATACAGTGGTGGCATCTGAGGAGGCTGAAAGTGTGAAGGAGACTTAAAAGCAAGCTCATTTCTTTTTTTTTCTTTTTTCTTTTTTTTTTTTCCCCCCCTTATGAGAAAAAAGTTCTTGGGCTTGGACCTGAAGTGGTTGGTTGGTGAGAAGTTTCTGCTTTTGAAGTTAAATTCAGACCTAGAAAATTCTATGGTGGTTGCATAAGTATTGAAATCACAACATTGCTAATGCCTGAAAATCAAGCAATTGACTGGGGAACATATTTCTAATATAATTGCTTTCTGACCTTTTTTTTTTTTGTTTTGCTTTGAGTTTTGATTAACTTCATATTAATTATAATCAGTGAACACTGGGGAAGAAAGGTGGATTTTTTTAAAATCCCAGCAGCTTTCCCTTTCTTCCATTTGGAAAAGGAGTAATTCCTGGTACCTTCAGAATATAAGCAATTTCAGGCCATCCCTGTATGCCATAAAGAAATAAAACCAGGGTAAATATGAGTTAGAATTAATTAAAATGCAGTGCATTTTTTTTGAGGAACACAATGACCCCTGAGCAATACCAAAGGCACAGCCATTTTCTGCTCGCCTATAGCAAGAATTACCAGACTGTTACGGTGGAAGGAGGCACCAGCAACTGGATGTTGTGCTGTTCGTGTATCTCCAACACACTCTGTGGCCTGCATCCTAGTCAAAGGGCATTTTCGAAGAGATTGGTATCTACAAAGCAGATGTGCAACTCTTGTATCATCTGCCTTGTTCCCTGAGTCTTCAGGGGAATAACTAGGCTACTCCCTGTCCCAACATACCTCCAGCGGCAGAAGAGGTCCAAGGGTCATTCTGCTGTGTCTGTCCTGACTTCTTTGCCTCTCATCCTGATCTGTAACAGTACCTCTGCCACTTCTGGCTGAATGTTTCCTCAGGAAGCAAATAGCTTATCTTCAATATCTGTCTGATGCCTTTGTGTCAGAGGTCTCATAATATAAAAATGATCTTGGAGATAAAGCCAACCCAGCTGAGGAAAAGGTGAGTCTCCCAGTATGCTTTGTGACTTTCTGACAGCTCAGGAAGCTTCAGCATATGTCAGGCTTCAGCATATACAGCATCTGCTCTGGCATCTTGTACTGTAGGGTGTTGGTCTTCTTGGAAGAGGCCCGCTTTGCTAGACACAGCTCTCAGCTCATACTTAGTCTGCCTGTTCTGGGAAGGCAACGTGTTTTCTGACAACAGCCAAGATAAAAATCAAGGGTTCATTCTATTGCCACTTCAGGACTGATGTATAAATTGCACCTTCAATTTGAAATCTCTGTTCAGAATACCCAGATTATGAAGAAAATGGGTTAATTCACTTCGACTATTTTGTGGCTTTATGAGGTTGCTGCAGACTGAAGCCAATTAAAATGTAGGGTCTGCTAGTGCTTTAATTTTGTATGTTTTGTTTTAAAATGTCTATTTGGAGATATATGTATTCCATTTTAAAATTTTCTCATTGTTTAAGTAAAAGTTATTCAGTGGATCTGTCAATCCACTATGCACATTCTACTGGGTGGGTCTTCAGCTTCTTTTTGCTCTTCCAGATGAAACGTTATCTTCTGAATTTTTAACTCTTGTTTAGAAAGGTTTTGTAGGTACACTGTTAAATGTTCCTAAATTTTACCTCTCTGATCCACGAAAGCTTTGCTTTCTCATTTCCTGTTGATCTTATTGAGGAATGCTGAATAATCAGAATGAAGCAAAGATAAGATTACCTTCTGATCCCTCTAATTTATTTTGAGAATAACTTGTCAAAAGATGTCCTTACTTCACCTGCTTAAAGCAAACATGATACTGGAAGTTCATCCAGTATCTCAAATTTATCTCCAAATTACTGTGCAAACATTAATTAGTCTCCACAATACCCAGAAGAGGTAGATAAATAATGTTCTATTATCCTGATTATAGATGTGAATCACTATCAAGAAGCTGTGACTTGCCAGAGGTCACATTTGAAGTCAGATCAAGAGTTGGTGCATTCCCGTGCCTCCTACACAAGATGGTACTGCTGCTGTCTGCTGCCTTATCTCTCCTTGTTGCTTCAACTCCATCGCTGTATTTGCCACTGAATCTTAAACATATATCCATACTGGAGTTCTCAGTGAACAGAATACATTGGCAAGCCACATCTTTTCATTAGACAGTATATTATTCTCAATTAAAGATTGCCCATTTATTCTAGACTTCTTTTTATTTAATTAATGTGAGCAAACAAGGGCAAAGGGGTGCTATTTGTCCCATGGATTTAACACACAGTGAGAATCACCCCCAGAATAATACCTATGGGACTGCTGCCAAAACTTGCAAGGCATCTTTTAGCCTGACAGTGGCTGTGGCTCTGCCTGTGGCTCCCTCTCCCTTCCACAAATGCCCTATATATTTATTAGGCCAGTTGTTGTTTTCTCCTGAAATCCCATTCAGTCTTGGATCACAGCTGAAAGGAGTCTGTGTGTGTGGTGAAGGCCATAATTCTTGTGCAGGACTCCTAAGAGGAAAACCTGGTTTGGCTAGGTCTCTGCCCTAGAGCAATTAAAGAGATGAAGTTGGCCTCTCTCTCTCTTTTTTTTTTTAATTTTTTTTTTTATTTTACCCCCTGCCAAGCTAGTCATCAAGGTGTTCAACCTTCATAGGCCACAGAAAAAACTAAGTGCATCAGAATACATCATCCACAATCCTCAAATGTTCTTACAGCAAAGGCTTCTGCAGAGCTAGCACTGGTGATAATACATGAGGCTTTTCACTATGGAGGCTAACCCTTTTCTTTATTCTTTGGTGAGCTCACAACAGCAAAACATGCTCTTTTGACCACAAAATCTATTACTGCAAATTCTCTTCTTCCTGGGCTCTTGTGAGGACTGCTTTCTTGCTTGTGGCACATGCAGAATGTACTGCATTTTGGATGTGGTGTTGGGGGATGTGGTGTAGGGAAGAACTTTGTAGAGTAGGGCTGATGGTTGGACTCGATGATCCCGAGGGTCTTTTCCAACCTGAATGATTCTGTGATATTGCTAACTTGTCTGAATTATTCTGATTAGGTTGTTCTCACCTTGCTGGAAAAAGATTTGCTGTAAATTGCCACAGTCTGAGATTTCAAGCTCTTGACACTCTTGTTTCTCTACTAGCAAGCTAGTGATTTGTCATCCTACATTCCCTTTTCAGGGTCCCAACGCTATGTGTTCTTCAATGTCTAGTGACCTAGGAGGGTGAGACTTCCCTCTCACCACAGTGATTTGTTCTTGTAATTCTGAAGCCTCCTCCCATCTCCTGTTTGCTGGTGCTAGATCCTACCAGGCATTTACCTTCTCACTGCTTACATTGGAACCACTATTTTCTGTAGGTCTCCTTCCAATATCCGATGACTGCAGTTCCTCCACTGCATAGCATTCCATGCTCTGTGAGCCGGAGACCAGTTATGCAACAACAATTAAGAAGTTGTTTAAAAAACAGAATTGGTGCACAGCCTCTGGGTTGAAGACCAAAAATCAGAAGGACAAGATGATGATCTTTCTAAAAGGAAGAGTGGTTTCATGTCTAGAAAGGGCCAGAGAAACACAGAGCCAGGCTGAGAATCATTTAAAGAAAAATTCACGAGCAAGCCTGTGTTTTCCTGATCTGCATGGAAACCTGATTTTATTCTCAACTGATTTAACAAACAAACAAACAAACCCCACCTCAAACACGCTAAAGGACTGCAAGCAGATGTGCATTTTTAAATAACTCAATTGAAATTACAAAAGCAATTTGAAGAGAAAAAAAAAAAAAAAAAGAGATCCTTTATTCCTTGAAAATATTCAACAGAATTTGCCATATTTGTCCTGAAGACTTCAAACTGGCAAGGCTTTTTCCTCAACCAAAGATTTTAGCAAAACTTTGTGCAGAAAATTCTTTGCTTTTTATCTTTCAGTGATTCCCTCTTAAACTTTGCTGGTTTGTTCTTTCTTTCTGACTACCATTTTTATTTTCACTTTTTTATGAAGTAAGTGTGAGGGGAGAAAAACTAATACTGGGGGGGAAAAAACTTCATGATTTTTCTCGTGGAGAAAAAGGAGAAACTCTGAATAAACCTTCTTTGCGAGGAGGGGGAGAAATTGGAGAAAAATATCTTTTCTTGCCAAAAAGAAAATGTATCTACATTTATTTGACCAGCTCTTGATCTGAAGCTGCAGAATACATATAATGCTGTTGATACTCCAAAACCTGTTTCTTAGCCAAAAAGTCTGTGTATTGTGAGGAGGCTCCCTAAACATCGTCTGCAAAGTTTCCAAAAACACAAACCCAAAAAAATTCATCAACCTTTTCCCTCCCTCGCAACCCTCACAAGTAGCTGGATTTGAAAGACAAATAAGGCTGTGGAATAAATGTTAAAGAAGGGCTGGTGACATGCATGGTGACTTTACTTTTGGCTCCTCTCTTTCTATGTGTGTGTTTAAAAAATAAAATCACTGCCTCAGCATATTGGGAGATTCAAACCCACAACTGACTACTTAGCATTTCAATGAAGGTAGGTGTATTTTAAGAAAAAATGTATTCTACCCTAAGCTGCAAGCCTGTGGTGAGTTTTGTTAACAAGAAGAATTCATAATTTGGGCTAGTGAGTTGGCTTAAGAGCATTTTTTGTGGCCTGTGGGCATTTTAATAGCAGAACTGTGTGAGCACTTGCAGTGAGCACTAGCAGCTTGATACAGCTTGATACCTTCATGTCATCTTGTAATTTTTCTTGATTACAGCTAGTATCATATGCAGTGCAGGAAGTGAATGAGAAGATTTTTTTTTTTCCATTTGCATCCAAAGCTTTATTGATATGCCTCTCGAAATACAGCTTCTGGTCTCTCAATAAACATGGTACAGGGCTTGTGAACATAGTTTCCACACATAAATTGTCTACTGCATTTGTATGAGTGTATTTCTGAGCCCTTTTGCCATCTGTGTACATTACAGCTCTTGCAGGAAGATCTTTAGACCAAACTGCTGCTGCTGTCTGTGGACAGTCATGTACAAGCTCACAGTAGAATTATCTTTTTTGTTGTTGTTGTTCTTTTGCTAAAGTTGTCAAAGTGAGGAACAGGGGAACAGGGGATGACACAGAAAGGGATTTCTACTGTAAGTTTTGCAGTTACTAGAATTAATGATGTGCTCACAGCTACCAAAACCCTGGTTGGCTATTGGGATGAACAATGGGATCAGATATCCTTGTGGCACCAAAAAAAAAAAAAAAAAAAAAAAAAAAGGAGCTGTCATTCCTAACATTCATGTCTTGGATCTCTGCTTAAATTTACAACAATTCTCACCTGTAAACATGTACCTCTTCTAAAATAGATTTAGGACAATCAGGATAAAAAGAGATAAGATGAAATTTCTCACTGGTCTGAATTAGACCTTGCTGCTGAAGTCAAGAGCAGGGAAAGCTTATATTTGCAAGAAATGTCATAAAATTAAAGAGCAGTTGTGTGAGGTGTTCTCAGCAGACATACAGCTACTTTGAAATCCTACCTGGATGAAGAGAGTACAAAAAGTACTTCACGTTGGTGCTTGTAAGAACGGTACTCGAATAATCGAAACAAAAGCCTATGGATACATAGTCCCTCTGTGCAGTATTCCAGAACCTCGTTATGGATCCAGGGAAGAGAGCAGATGCCTGGTTTACCCAGTTTTAATTCCTATCTGATCGAGGTTGTGTAATGTGAGTCTCTGCATAAAGGAACAAATGGCTTTAATAGCTTCATAGCAGAGTTCTCTGCCTCCTGGAAGAATGAAAATAAGGATGACCTCCCCAGATTCCTACATGTGAAAGATAACTTTCCCCTATTTGCAAGAACCCAGCAGAAGTTTTGTGGATGTGTCCCGTTCCTTTGAATTTTCTTACAAGGTGACTTTCATCCTAATTGTCTTGAGTATTTTGCACTTCAATACTGAATACTTTAAAATTCAATATAATATTTTGTTTATATTTTGTCCTTTTTGTAGAAGTTTTTCAAAGTATTTTCATAATTGGTTAAGACTCACAGAACCTTCATGATGCGGGGAGATACTAGTACTGTCAGCTTCCTTATCAGATGATAACTAGACACACAAAGCTACCACACCGGCATTTTAAAAAGTTTTCAATACCTAGCTTTGGGGATCAACTTGAAGAGACCATCTGCAGCTGTCATTGACTTCAAAGGAAGCTATGAAAATCAGGATCTGATGCTGAAATTCCTGTTGTGACCTCCTCTGTGAGATCAACATTTATATCGGAAAGGGATTTTTGCTGCTATAGGATGTCCAAAGCTTAGTGAGACCACTGACACAAGACTTAGCCCAGTGTTTGAAACCTGCTTGTGATTAGCTTGTTTTCAGCATGTTTTCAGGTGCAGTAGTGGGTCTTTTGGATGCCAAACACAGTGTCTTGAAAACACCATTCCTCTTGTTGCAAGAGAGTAGTTTAAAAAAAAAAATGTACAAATTTAATTACAAAATAGGCTGGAATGTTTTTCATGTACAACTTACAGAGAACATGAAGCCTAGGAACACAGCTCCAAACTTCCTGGCTTTTGCTCATATTCCTGCCACAGTTCCCAGTAAGGTTTCTCTTTCATCTACATTTGCTGTATTTCCTCCTTTCTTCCTTTCTAATAATTTAAGAGACAAGATGACAGAACAGATTAGAAAAATATCTATAAATAATACCGTACGTAAAGAGGCATTTACCCACTGAGTCTTAAAACTCATTCCCTGATTTGGTTCTATTTTTATAAGCTTCATTTTACTTGACACTGACAATGATTCATATAAATATTAAGTATTCATTTTTAGTCCATTGCACATAAGTGAAGCTAAACTGTAGTGTTCTTTGGAGTTTTTACCCTGCAGGTCCTTACTTAGGATAGAAAGAGGGATAGGAGGATTCAGTTCCTAAGTACTCTAGAATTTGGTCCTATGGTCCTATATTTGGTAGCACAGATGTAGCATTTTTAAAATTTTCAATGACATTGATATTTCAAAGGGGCTTTTTGTTGACTTTATTCCTTCTGCAGGATATAAAAATAGGGCATGTTACCCTGAATTAAAATCTAAATCTGAAGGCTGTGGAATATAACATGATTTCTTATTTATACCTCTTTGTTGAGTTGTGGTTATATAGAACAACTCTATCACTGTTCTTTTGCTATATCTTGTTTTTAATTAAATCAGTTTTTAAAATGTTTTATTTATTGTCCAAACATTTTGTTCTTTAGACTGCACAGCAAAGCTTTTTAAACAATGAAAGAAAATATTTTTTCAATGTTTGTCACTTTGAAATTCTAATACAATTGTGTTTATTATAGCAGGATTGGATTTGATAACAGATGGTAAAACTGCAGAACTGCCTCTGCTTCATTAGAGCCCCTGGCAAGACTCCTGTATAAGGTAAATTACAGTTTAGAGAGGGATATTTAACAATATACTCTTCACAGTTTCCAGTAAGATCTTGAACTAGTATTACGTGTATCACAAATGTAATAGCTAGAATGTTTATTGATCACTTCTGTGTTGGTTGTTAATACCAGAGCTAAAGCATACGTGCTGTAAAAGGCCCTGATCTTGCAAAGACTTGTTCTACTGCTTTTCCAAGTTAAATTTATCCTGGCAATATTTTAATTGAGATTGCTTTCCTTTAATGGTGATAATGCACTTTTATTCAAAAGTAATAAAAAGTAAGTGATCAATTTCCATTTAAATTAAAAGAACGTTTATGTTAAAATATTGATGAAAAAGCAGCCTTCAGAGATTTTAAGAATGCTTGTGTTTACATGGCATGACTGAAAGGTGACAGATTGATAGCTGTGGGAAATATAGGTCTCTCTTCAAAACAAATTATGTGATGTGTCCTTACAGTGACTTGGGAACTCGCTTTTCACCATGGCGGCACCGCTTAGACTCTGGGGTGAAAACGTTCTCCCTACTTCTGTGTATTATCTCATACTTTTTTGTGCATTTTGTATTTTCCTTCTCTATAGGGGCTGCACAGAGATCACTAATCATTGCACAACGGAGTCAACCGCATGATGACAACATATAGTTACTTCCTAACGGGAACTGGCTTCACACTAGTGAGTGATTGAATATAAAAAACCATCATTGTCATACGCTGAAGTTATACTGTGTCTGGCAATGTCACTACATATATCTGTCTTCTACTATTCATCTTGCTGAATTCGGTAGCCCAGAATTACAGGAACAGCTTCTTAGTTCCACATTATTGGGAAATGCTGCTTGCCACATACCCAATATATCAGTTTGTGAATTCCTCATGCTGTGCAAACTGGATCAACTTCACTAACTGCCTGGATTATGCAGCTGTCTGAAGCTGGGAAGTCTCTTGAGCAGAGACAGATGAAAATTTGAAATCCTGTAGTTGGAGGAAGATATTAAACCTGAAATTTCACATTCTAAGCAAAAAATTGTAATCACTGGTTTATTGCTTCTGGGGAACTTTTTCACACTACTATCATCTCCCGTTTTCATTTGAGCACGTTTTTGAAAACAGTTTATATTCAGTGTGTATTCGGCCAGTACTTTTAAACGTTTGTGCCTGTTAGTGAAGAAAAATTATGGGCATTAACAAGGCTTTGATATAAGGCAGCAAACAATACTAAAGCAGTTCTGGGCACAGGCAAAACAATACTGTAGGCACTGGGAAATTTTAATATGCATTTAAAAAAATTATATCTGCAGGGTTAGTGTTTTGGGAATTGTAAGTTTTGAACTCACATGGCTACATCCTTTCATGAGTCTGGCCTCAGAAGTGAAGATGTAGGAACTGACTGCTTGATTTCTGTGATGCAGGAGTGAGGAAGAGTCGGTGGGTGCCCAGCCCTGCTGTTTTCGTACTGGCTGGCACAGCTCATATGCAGACCGCACCTTTTGAAGAATCACAGCTTTGGGTGATCTTCTGCTCCAGTCCAGGTTGGTTTGGGAAACACTACGTGTGAGCATAGTGTAAGTTCTTCCCAGAGATGTTTACTGTTAACTTGCTGGTTTTTTGGTAATAGCATTTAGAGGTATCAACAGAGATTATAACCCTATGGTGCTAGTTACTGCAATAAACTCATAGTAAGGGAGAGAAGAAAAAATGTAAATCAAATAACCTGAGAAAAATTGTTTTCCTATTCTGAAAATGACATACTGAGATTAAATGTCTTGTATGATTCCACACACAGTAAAATTCACAGAAAATGAGAAGGGCTGAAGCATACCCGAATGACGTGGCTTAATGAGCTAATATAATGTGGTGTTTGTGTGCTTGTGCCATTGCAAACGTTCATTTGCTGAGCTATATGAATATGGCCTGCTTTTGTACTACTGGCATGCTCTAGATGCTAGCTGAAACCCCTGAGAGGAATCTTCAAAGCTAATGTGCAAGCAAGTAGGGCGCACAAATAATGACTTTACTGAGATTGGCTAACAAATGCTCACTTGGTAAGCCGCACTAATTCAGTTGCTTGCAATCATCTGTCCAAATCTCAGGTTTTGGGGAGGTTTTTTTTTTGCTTTCTAGTAAATTCACACCATGTAGGTCTGTATATTTCTGTGGACATGTGCGGACTGTTCTGAATGAACGTTAAAGACCGCCTAATACGATCAAAGGCTTGCTCTGCTGTCCTAGTCAAGATATCCTTTGAGGACTGTAAATGTGCAGTTTTAGGGGTTGCTGTAGCTGACAGTAGTACATATGTGAAGATGAATTTGTGGTTTGGAGTTGAAGATGCTATAGAATTGCTATTGAATTTCAAACTTTTCATTTGCATTTAGTCCATGTCATTGACACTTACAAAGTAGACTGAACTTCTTTTCTTAGCGGAGCGGTTCTCCAAAAGATGTTTTCTTTAGAACAGTGAATGCACTTTTGCACTATTGATTTCCTGCTGCTTAGACATAACTAACATTTCAAGTAATCTATACAGTTTTGAAATTTACATTAGGTCTTTTAATAAAATCACTAGCACCTTTGGGACTTCTTGGTAGGATAAACACTGAACTCCTATCAGCTGAACACTAAATTTCAATATTGCTTAAGCAAAATTCAGAGCTAAGCTGATCTGCTACCACCCCAAAAAAAGAAAACCAAACACCACCTCCACCCCCCAGCAATTGACTCAGTCTGGTATTGGTTGAGCTATCATAGCACGGTTAGGTTGTTCTTGGTTTGTCCTTACAAGTGCTTTACTGAAAAAGCCTGAGTTAAAATCAGTTCTGCATTATGCAGGACACATTCCCAAGAAGTGCTAAGACGTACTGTCACTAGATTTCTTGCAAAACTCCACACTAGAAGCAATGGGGAGATCCATGCTAAAAAAAGAAACAGGAATAGCACAATGTGGCTGATATCATCTCTTGTTTTTAGAGTAGAGATCAGAGGCTGCTGTGAAGGCAAGCCCTTTTGCATTGAGTGTTGTGGCAATTACACAGTTGTCCTCGTCCTCAAAAATTTTGCCAGAAATAGGTCTGCATGGGTCTCTGGCTGCATCCCACAAAAATCAGTGGTAGCTGTGGCAGTGGCCCTACGAGGTGGGGGGAGGGATTTTACTGATGGTCTCTTAACTCCTTGCCTGTGTCCTTTTCTGCTCTAAGACGTGACCTCCCTTTGCTGGATGTTGTAGGTGCTCAGCATTTTTAGGGGTTTCTTCCTGTTACTGTATTTTTTTAAGTCTGTTATCAAATTAGAAGCATTCTGATTGAAGGTTTTCGTTTAATTAATAACTGGATAAATCACAAAACTGGCCTCCACCATCTATACCTGCCAATTGATCCAGCATAATGAAGGCTGCAAGAATCCAAACTGAAAAATACAACAGGGAATTGGAATTATTGCAATGAATTTTCAAAGTGAAATCTGCAGCAGAATTTGTGATGCATGTCAAATAATAGGCAACCCGAACTGTCCCATCTTTCTGTATGTGAATAGGGAAATGCAAGTAATGTTTTAAATGTGTTTTTTGGAGGGCAAAGGTGGGCATGAATAGGGATTCTGCTGCAGTTTAAACAAGGAGCTGTTATCCTGTTGGTGTATTTCTGTGCACATTTTTAATTTTTTTGTGAATGCTGAGTAGATGATCCACGAAATTCAGGAAAGAAGACGGATTCGGTTTGGTTGTGCAGACCAAAATGCCTGTTTTAACTTGTATTTGTCTCTGGGAAATTACAAGACTCGGTAGGAATAGATTTTGCCTTTGTTATTTAAAACCAAATAATCTATCTTACTGCTTCTTAAAGGGACATTCTTTCCTGGGTTTTCAAAAGCCAGTAGGATATTTTAAACCATTTCATACAGTCACAACACCGCAATGGTCCTGACCGAACATTTCCTCAAAGTAAATCTAGCAGTGCTGAGATTTACTGCTGCTCCTGAAGTATCAACATAATTACGTAAGTGTGTGCCAGCAGCGTGTGCCTGTGTTGGTAGCTCATGTGCAGCACACACATCGCTGGCTGTCCGCAGTGCACTGAAATTGGAGATTTATTGCATTTACAAAGGGCCATTACAATGCAATTTTAACTTACTGTCATTAAAGGGTCTTACATCATAAGCAATCACTGCAAAAAGCCTTGGACTGAGATTTATTCATAATTTTTATAGCATGATTTATTAGAGCCCTCATTGTATCTTATAAATCATATCTGAAAGAAATGAAAATCAATTAGGGCCTGGTCCTTTCACCTTTACCCATGTTGGGTAGTACCTTGTTCTCAGCCCGAAGGAAGCGGGGATATTCCTGGAGTAAGCTATCACTACAAGTGTAGGAGGGAAGACAGCAAAATCTGAGTCCTTACTGAGCACAGGAGAGAGATGTAGAAATTATTCTAGAAATGACAGCATTCGGTTTATATTCCAGAGGGAGGGGGTGGTTCTCCATAGATTCATAGATTTCTCTGATTTCATCCGATCCTAACACTCCTGTGTACCATTTGGAGTGAATCACATATTTATGTAATGCAATATTCAGTAGAGAAAGCCAAGTCAGCCTTCTAATACTGTTCTTTCCTCAGATCAAATTCAGCATATAGTAACTGAGAAGCTAATTGTAATACAATTGCAAAGATCTCAAAATGGCTGTCCTATTAGTCTTATCCCCCAAGAATGCACTGAAATTTCATAAAATCAAGCCTGTACAAAATGGAAAGTCGCTTTTGCAGTCTATATTTGCGTGAGAAAGAATTACGCACTTGATTATCAATTAAGGCCCAATTTTTCAGTTGGAATACTCCTGCTTGCCCTTTTTATTATGAAATACAGTGCTTGGATACGATTTGGTTGACCATTAATTGAAGGCATGTGGTTTGAATGGGGATGTATTCTATAGCCTTTTGTAGTAAAAAAGGCCTGTAAGATCAGGAAGATCTTTGTCAGTATTAGAGTTCTATGTTTTGATGCAACGTGCTAAAGATGCTCATGTCTTTAAATTATTATAAAAATACATATTTGAATATGTATGTTCCTAATAAATTGCTAAGATCTATTGCGCTTCAGTGCTTTGGAATAGAAATATGTAATGTATCTATTAAAAAAGCAGCACACTGCAATTAATTTGTTATCCTGAACCATGCTGCAGGAAAATTCATTTCTATCCTTGAAGTTGGTGGTAATTTTGGCACGGAATTTCAATAACAGTTAGGCTGGGCCCTCTGTTGCTGATTTGCTAACATCTCTCCTTATGTTAAAAGAAAGGCAATATGTATAGACTTTACTAAAGTACTACCATAAATATACACAGATCAGTCATGTATTTTTACAAATAAGAAAGATGAATACCATTGAATACTAGACTGCACAGCAGAAGGAAAAACAAGATGGAAAAATAGTTTTCCTAGGTATAGTCTAATATACCACATTTTTGTGAGCAGTTCTAAAATAGAAATATTATAATTGATCCACAGATCTTTTTATCCTTTGCTCATGATATACCAACAGAGAATATCAGTATTTTGTTGACTTTTTTTCCTACCCATAACCAAAATAGCAAATGTCAGGAGAAGGGCAAGGAAAATAATTGAAGGTAGAAAGGGATGGATTAAAGAGAGAAGGGACCAAATATCATACTGAAACCAGTCACTAAATTCATATCGATTTCAGTGGCACCACGGTTACATTTTCAGAAGTATTTTGGGACAGTTTAATTTTGAAGTCCTTCCTCATATGGAAATCCCACTCAGCATCGTAGGAGGTGGCAGTGATAGGAAGGCATATACATGTGTATGCATATGATGGTATGATCCATACAATCACAGCCTCGGCTAAATCAAGTAAATTTTGTAACCTAGAAACATTAAAATTAAGTAAGATTACAAAAAAATTAAAATTGCAACAGATGCTGTTCTTTTTTAAGGTTTTAGAATAATAGAAATAAAATTGGAAATAGGCAAATGGATTTAAAAAAAAACCTTCCTTGAATTAAAACTGCTAAGTCTGTACTAGCTAGCCATAGATTTGTCAGGTGGATAACATCATCCCTCTCATCTCCCTGTGAGATTGTGACTTCAAAGAGATTGTAAGATATTCTGGGCAGACATCATATCTTCCTGTGTGTTTCTGAACAACTCAAACCAATGAAGTCATGATTCTGCATGGCTGCTATGATCTTTCTCTTTTTTTTTTTTTTTTTTTTTTTTTTTTTGTGGTGGTTTTAAAATTTATTACTCTTGAAGTCAGAGGGACAATTCCCAGGAGTTATTTGTGAGTGTGCCCGCTCTCACCTTGGCTAATTCAATAGGGACTGACTGTGGGACTTGGTGTGAGCGCCGAACACTTTCTAGCTGGCATTGCAAAGGCTTCTTTGGACAGGACACAGAGAAGACTGACTGACTTACATGCTTACTAATGGGTTATATAAGGATTTGCAGTAACATGTCCCTTGATGGGAGAAAATAGGAATAAAATGGGATTTTAGGAACTATATTAATAATGAATGATAGAATGGTAGTTAATAGATGTCTATCTGTAATTCCATTATACTACAAGTGCAGGGGAAATATCATTTAGTGTGGAAAGATTCTCATTTTTCCAGAGCTGTAATGCAGCGTGCAGTTAAAATTAGGCTGTCTCGTTAATTGTCAAAGTATATGGTGAGAATTACTGCAGCCAGCCTCAGTGCAGGATGAGATAGAGCTCTGCAGGGGAGACCTTGCAGAAAGGCCCAAGGTGGGTGAGCCACTCCATCAGGGCCCCTTTGCTGAAATCCCTCCCTGGGGAGAGGGGTGGCTGTGGGTAGGGGAAGGCATGTGGGGTGGTTCTCCTCTTTTCTCTCCCTACCTCAGGCTCAGTGGGAGCCCCCTGAGCACTGTCCGTGGAGCACTCACTCCTCTGTGAAGTGTGTCCCGTGCCAGACGGCTGCAGAATGAGCACTGCTTGTGAAGGGTGATGAGTATCCATTCCCACTCCCTAATACTTTCCCAATTCCTGAGCTGGGCCAGGGTAAAGGATGAGCAGAAATCACCCCAGCCTCTAAGCCTCGAGACAGTATGGTTATTCAGGAACTAGGATCCCATAAGCTTCCTCGTACCTATGGGATGTAATTTATATAGAGAAAAATCAGCTTAAACGAACACAGCAAGGTTGAAATGCTCTGGAATGTACAAAAGAAACCTGGAAGAAATCCCTGGGGAATACCTTTCTCCTCATCTCTTCCTCACTATCCTTTTTCCTGTCTCCTTCTCAGTGTCGGAAACTTGTCCTTCAGAAATCACCCACTGAGGAAAGCAGATCCTTCTGCAGGATTTGAAGGGAGAACATGAGGAAAGGGTGAGTGAGAGTTTTGCCATAAGCCTTTCCTGTTCCAGATCAGAACTGTATAGCATATGCCAGGATGGCAAGTCAAGCTGTTGAGGACTTTCCATAGGACCCCAACCAGCTTTTATTTAAAAACAGTAAAAATGTTTATTTGGAAGGACTACAAAACCTTTCCTGAGAGTTCATTAATGAAGCTTAACCATTCAGTTTAAATGTGAGCACTAGCGGAGAATCTCAGCTGAAAGCTCCTGGTTCCCAAGCACTGACTAACCTAATAATGACCGTGAATTAACACAAACACAACCTTGTCCTGCTGGGGAGGAGGAGAAGGAAGGGGGCAAAGGTGTTTGATACCTGCAGGCCAAACTCCCCAGGAAGTCAGTGGGAGCTTTGCTAGTGTAAGAACAGTATGACCGGACATAAATATAAAGGAGAGAGGATGCTAAGAAAATATTTTTCATGCATTTGTGTACTGGGGGCCTGTGAACTCTAGTGAGTGCAGAAGGCAGGAATTCCTACAATGGAACTCTCAGATATGCTGCTTTAGTGTATCTGTGTAGCTTTCTGTGTGTTTCTGAGTATATTTGCCCCTTTGCGCCTACTTATGAAAAACAAATTTACAAAGTTGCCTGACCATGCCGAAGACAGATCTAATAAGCTTTAAAGAAATGTCTCACCAATTTAGGTGCACAATATCCATTGACATGCAGTGATATTTAGCTGCCTGATCAGTTGCTTTTGAAAACCCACCCGGATGCCTGTCCCAGTATCTCTGTAAATCTGATCTTTTCCATCACCTTATCTGTTACTCTGTTCAGACCTCCAGGTACCAGACTTTGCCTCTCTTATCCAAATGTGAATTCTTTAAATTATGGAGAAGTGTGACACCCATTTGTCTTATTAAGGTAGGTATCCTAGGCAATCTGTGATTTGAAAGAATCTACCCTTTCTTATTACAGATTTAGAAGATGATGCAATTTTTTAATAGTATTTAATCTTTTTAGAAAGAACTACCTTATTTACAAAATTAGTGTTTAGAAAACAAGAATTTAATTAAACTCAGCCACTGTTGTTTTAACAAGAAACTGTTGACTATGTTGCACCTAAAGACAAATGATTAGTGACTGGGACCTTACGCTTTATCAAAGTAAGTTTAGAAACAGACAAAAATTTGCAGAGTTAGCTGATTTTGCCTGACATACACAAGTGTTCTTCCAGTCTCCCCTGGCTGTTTACAATGAGAACAGATGTCATGTAGTATGAGTTAGGTGCTGGTGAAGCAAAACACTCAAATTTACTTGTTTGTAAGCAGTGTCCGTCAAAATGCTCCAACAATGGCTAGATTTGAGTAAATGCTGAGCTTTCCATAGACAGGTCTTAAACATTCACTAAATTAGCGTACCAGATATAGTCCAAATAAATGTTGCTTTATTCAGATATGCAGGTTTTCATTTAAGATTCATATACTATATTCCATTTACTTGCCCAAGTGTAACAGTATAATGGTTATGTAAACTGATGCTTATATTAAGATGTTATTTTGACATACATTTTGGTGCCATACGTAAACACCAAACATGTATATACTGATCACCATTAGTACAAGTCTCGGATCCAGTTAGGATGACAAAATTCTTGTGATGTACTTTTTTGGCAAAATGGCAACGTGAATTTAAATTTTTGCGTGACTGAAATACAGTTTGTAATCAAAAGTAGCGTACGCAATTAGAAGTGAGGTAACAGTGGATTTGTTACCTGAATCTACTAATGATTGCTTTGATATACCATTCACTTGTTAATGATGCTGTCAATTATTTTACTGTAAATTAGCTATTGTGAGTTTAAGGTCTTTTTGCAATGTCTGTGTTAGGTTACAGGAGCATAAATCAAACTCCCATCTCTTTTTACATCCATAACTATAACATATGGCTTTTATTAGAAAATGTTAAGTGTCTTATAATGTCTTCTTAATGGACAGTGTGTGCATGTGTTGATGATGAAAGCCATCTTCCTTCATGCAAAATATTAATGCATACGGCCTACGTCTCCATAGATACAAGTTAAAGAATCATATTTAACCCATGAAATATTCAGTATACAATTCAACTTTGCCCAGAATTCATATTTCTCTAGTTTAACAATCCTTTAAGGAAAGAACAAGTTAGAAGTAAATCAGGGGTTGAATTCTATGAGGTATGCACATATAATTGTGAATAAACGGTATAACATCCAATGAAGAAAAAAAAAAAAACAACAAACCCAAATCACTTTACAAAATGCCTATTCCTAAATGAAAATACCTGTAGAGAATTAGAAAATGGAATTTATATCCTCCTAGAATTCTAGCTTGTACGGCACAAAGACTCTTAATATTGGTTATAGATTTTTGTCCTCTGACCTAAAATATCATAAAGCTTCCAGGCAAAAGGGAGTTTTAGCCTCTTGTTCGTATCCTTTTCATTGGGACAGCATTACCCATTTGGCTTTTGGACCATTCCACAAAATCTTGGACAAGCACACTGCTTTGACTTGAAATGTGTTTTACCAACAGATTCCTGCGCACCAGAGATCTGCTATTCAAATCAACGCCTGCTAACATTGGGCTTGATTAAAGGAAGCTAACTAAGCCTTTTGAAGGATACCCTCCAGCCTTTCCTCTCAGTTTCTATGTTCCCTTGGCAGAAATCAGGGATGTGAAAGCTGCAATTCAACAGCATCATCCTTTCGTCTCATGGTAAATATTTTATTATTCCTTTATCCTCCATGCAATTTAAAGGAATTCATTTAAAATATTAACTTATTTGTTCAGGGAGGAAATTTCTAACGGGTATGCAAACAAGAATCTTTAGAAATGCACCAAGATATAACTCCAGGCTCTGCTCCAGCTTTCCCCATTCATTCAGCCTGCAGACCTGGCAGCTCCCTGCTGGAGATCTCTGCTCAGGCCGAAAGTCTCCAGCAGCTGCTCTTCCACCACCCATTCATACACAACCAGCTCCCCTGTCCCTGCATTTCCACTTCTCTTTCCTCCATCCGTCCATTTGCTCCCTAATCTGATCTCACTTCTTTGATCCTTCTCAGGAACACTGATCATCCTCCCACACCAAAGCACCACTCATCCCTGCTGAGGGCTGGCAGCAATTATGGTGTAACAAAGGTACATTTAAGAGAGTAAAACCTATCCAAACCAGTTTCTCTGCAAAGGCATTATCCTTCATCTATTTCCCTGCTTATCACTCTGGATATCTTGGGGGTTAATCCTGCTGCTGCTCCTGAAGTGTTTTCTTTACTTTTGACTTCAGAGGCAGAATTAATGTACCTATCCTTATATGTAATGACATGAAAGGTACCTACTTAGAGGAGCTGGGTGACTGTTTAAGACCATCTTTATCCACAGCTATGCTGTGAACTGCACCAGTGTGCATTCCCTTTCCAAAACAACCGCAGGCACCAGGAGGGGAGGAGTTGTCCTTCAGTAGCCAGGCAAGAAACCTGTCAAACACAGCGTCCCTTCTATATGAATGAACCCTCTCCTCTGATTAATACTTTGCATTTCCCACAAGGGAAAAGACAGAGTGAGGAAGTAAGTGAGGAACTGAATCACCCAGTCTCAGAGAAGCATGATCATAAATATTTAACATGGTATGTATGAGAAAAGAGAAAGGAAGAGACTCCCTTTCCAGTCTAGGCTGAGAAACTCTCCAAATCCCCTGGTCTTCCAAGGACTGCCTGCTCCTGTGATCTTTTCTCCATCTCGTAAAGGGGAGAGAGCCCTTAGCTCATAAGAGGCCTCTCTCTCTTTACTGGGGGATGACTGACTGAAAATCTGTGCATGGAGGGGAATTACCTGGTATAATGGAGATCTCCCTGGCCCATGAATGGGACCCTGCCCCAGGCTGTGGGTTTTTAGGAGCCTGTTAGAAAACAGGGTCTCTAGAAGCCCACATACGAGTACCCGAGCTCATGCCTTGGTGTCCACTCGTGCCCCGTGCGTGGGGCCTGCTTGAGAGCGTGGGTTATGTCCCCATAGCCCGCGCATGATTTTTGTACGGCTACACACACGGATGGCTGCTCTGCTCTGACACTGGAGATAACCCTGGTGATGCTGGGAGGAAGCGGGACGGAAGGGAGGTTCAAGTGTTTTGATGAGGGTGCTGATTGCATAGCTTACCCTTGCATATCTGGAGGAGTAGGGATCCTCAAAGAGCGCCCAGATGCGGGGCTGCCACCGTCTCCAGAAGCCCCCAGACCTGCCATCTGGGGAGTCACTAAGTGCTAGGCGTTTTGTCATCTCCAGCTCCTCTTCACCATCACCAGAGTCTCCGGTGCCATCTATGTCTCCGTCCTCGGCACTGCTATCCAGGGGCGCCCCACCAAAGCTGTCCAGAGCCTCTTCGGCGTCGCGGTGCTGCCGGTAGGTCATCCAACAGCAGGGCTCCACATCGGTCTCATCGATGCCCCAGAAGGCCAGCTCCTCCTCATAGAGGGGCCCGCACACGTCCGCGGGGCAGTGCAGCTTGCCCGTGCGGTAGTAATTCAGGATGTGGGCAAAGACGCCCGGGTGCCGGTCAAAGAAAAACTCATCCGTGCGGGGGTCATAGTCGAAGTGGCTGTGGGCATCGGGTTCGGCGATCCAGGCCAGGCGGGTGCCGGGCAGGGTGCGGAGGGTGCTGCGGTAAGTCTGGTGCCTAGTCCCTCCCACGTTGATCACAATGCGGTCGCTCTCGTCGCCCTGGCCCATCTCGTCTCTTATTAGGCATGTCGCAGACTCATCCAGGCAAGCACGGCAGGCAGCGAGCCGCTACGGGGACGGCTGCTCGGCGGCAGTCGGTGCCTAACTCCGGCCCCGAGGCAGGCCCGCGGCGGAGGGGCGAAGGGCCCCGGCCCGCTCTTGCGCCCCGGGGGCCGCTCCGCGGGGCAGCCGGTGCCGGGCGCTCCCGGCGCTGCAACCGCCTTCCGCGGGAGTCAGAGCCGCCGGGGCCGCGGGAGCTGCAGCCGCGGCGGAGGGGCAGGGGCAGAGGGGGCCATGCTCCGGGAGCGCGGGCGCTGCGGTGCCGGGGCGCGGGGACGTGCCGGAGGGGGAGGGCCCTTCCCTGGTTGGACGTGGCCAAAAGCACCAAAAAAAAAAAAAAAAAAAAAAAAGGGTGGGGGTGGGGGGGAGAGAAAGAACGAAAACAAAAAAGAGGGGAGAAAAACCGCGGCACCGGCGCTGCCCGCTGGGCTGGGGGCGGCGGGGCCCGGGGCCGGCTGCAGCCCCCGCGGGGTCTGCGGGGCTCTGCCCGCGCCCTGCCCGGCGGTGCTGAACGGACAGCGCCGTGCGCCGCCCTCGCGCCGCCTCCGCCCCTGCGGCCGGGCCGCGCCGCGCCGCGCGCGCTGCCGGTGAGGGCGGCGGGGACCCGCTGCCCCTCCCGCTGCCCCTCCCGCTGCCCCTCCCGCTGCCCCTCCCGCTGCTCCTCCCGCCGCCGCCGCCGCCGGGCGGCTCGGTGCAGCCCGGTGCAGCCCGCCGGACAGCCCCGCGCAGGCGCGCTGCTCCCGCCCCGGCGCCGCCACTCTCCGGGTCCTAGCGCCGGCCCCCGCGGTCCCTCGGGGTCCCGTACTTCCTCGCCGGTGCCGGGGCAGGGCGCCCTGCTCCGGTACCCCCGGCCGGAGGAAGGGCGCCCTCCCCCCCCGCCCACGTCCCGGGTGACCGGCCCCTTTCCCCGAGCGCCGCGGCAGTGGCGCGGAGGGTCCCCCCGGGGATGCGCGGGGCTCTCGGCGCTGCCCCGCCTGCGCTCCCGGTGACCCCTCCAGCCTCCTCAAGTAGGTCCCGGCTGTGCTCGTCCTTCGCGGACTGAACTCCCTGAAGGGCGCAATTCGAGACCCCCCAGACACAGGTTTCCCACGTCCCGTGCAATGGTGCCCGGGTGTGCGTTTCCTACCGCATCGTGCCTTTACCTGGTCCCACACACCTGCTCCATTTTTCCATCTTCTCTTTTCCCTTGTTTTCCCTTCCCTCTTCACTTGTTCCGTCCCTAACACCTGGGCTGGTAGGAGGCTGCCAAAGGAAGTTTCACATCTACAAAAACACCGGTTCCTGCCCTGCGAGGAGCTTGAAGAACAGCAGGGAGGCGGTTGTGTGGAAGGGAAGCAACAGAGGTATGTAGACACGTTCCACATTTTGTTTTATTTGCTGCCGGCGCCTCAGGAGGAGTGAGCTTATGAGAGAGCCTGGAAAGCTGAGCTATTGTGGATGAATTATGGGAGGTCGTGTCATGATGAGGGGGAGAAACGTGTGATTGAAGGGTATATGGCTGAGGAATGCTGCTGGAGTGTGGAAGCGGTAGGGACCACAAGGTGCTCAGCAGAAAAGGGTGGACTGAGGGAATGCAGTTAGGCTGGGCCCGAAGGAGGACAGCGATTTGGATGTGCCGGAACAGCAGGTGAAGGACAAGGCTGTCAAGAAGCAAGTGATGTGGTCATGTCCATGAGAAGGTCATCCGCAGCTGCCTTGGGTTGCGAAGGAGCATTGCAGGTTTGGGGTGCAGAGATGAGAACTTTGCAGTAGTTGTGGTAGGATATACCAAAGAGGCCTAAACAGCAGATTTATCTGTGAAAATGGTAACAGATTGGTCTTGAAGCGGGTGGAGTAGAAGGAAGGCCCGGGAGCTGCGTGTTATTTGTGTGTGACTCATGGAAAAAGGGAGGGAAGATAGTGGAAATGGGGAGTACGTTACTGCTGTCAGCAGCGAGAGAAAAGGGAAATTGAGGCTAAACCAAGGCAACCCTGCACTTCAGCTAGCATAAACTGATGACAAAATCTGCAGGAAGAGATGCCAGACAGCCGCTTGAGCATTGGGATTGAACAGAGGCAGAAAGGTTGATGACAGAGGGAGAAATCTGAGAATCACAAGCACAGAAATGCTATCTAAAATCCTTGAGATTGCCAGACAGAGGGCACAAAGGGAGAAGAGGGCAGGTCTGCGAACCCAAGCCTGGCATTAAGAAAGGAAAAGAGGATAATGACTCATTGACAGAAATAATACAAGTGACAATTATTTTGTAATCATAGTAAGTCACTACTTTTGATAATAATAGATCTGGGGATTAATGGGAAAGCACCGTAGGGGAAGTTCTGAGAGTTACGAAGGCTGAGGAAGGCAGGTGACCCAGGAAGGAGGTTTAAGGACCTGTGAATCCTCGGCCAGTGGGTCTTTCTGGTCACATCCACAACTGTAGAGGTTCTTTCCCAGCTCATTAGCTCCTGCCTTCTGTGCCACCTTACCCCACATCAGTGATTCCTCTTTCGGAATGTCAGTGTTGAGATCTAAGGTGACTGTGGGGATAAAAGGGATATCTTTCAGCTTCTGTCGCTCCAGTTTCCCTTCTTGTCTGGGTGTCTGCAGGAGGGTGGTACAGGACCTTAGGAGTCACCTGAAAGTATGTGTTAGAAACCAGATGGCTTGTTTAAAGGTGGTTTTCATGGACTCAGGTGGGGAGGCCACACTTAAATGACCTGCAAGGTTCCTTTGAAGAAACTAAAGCTGTAACCGATAAAGGAGCTTTGGTAGAAACGGAAGAGTTGGATATTTCAAAAGACACGTGAGAGGGCCCCAAATCAGAGATTGATGGGCAAGCGGGAGCTGTGAGATCTGGAGCAAGATAGCTGCTGAAATGGGAAGCTCTCTTAGAAATATAAATTGGGACATGAAGTTTATATGTTATTTTGATGTGGAAAATTAAAGATAACATCACATTTGAAGCTTATATTGAAGTTTGAGAGGGAAAGTGTTAGAAAATAATATCTTTATCAAACAAGGATCGTGGCACAAAATAACTGCATATTAAGACACAAAGACTTTGCTTTGCACTGTAGATTATAACATGATTTGCATTTGTTTAATTAGTGATAGTTGATACCACCAGATAGGTAGTTGCTGATTTACCCAAAATGAACATTTTAAGTCAGTCCAGCAGGTGCTGTGTATCAGCAAAGTTTTTCTTTAAGGCTCTCATATAATGATATAAAATTCTGTTTTATTTTTAAAAAATAATTTTCCATAATTGGAAATGTTTGGACTACGATAGATGAAACAAACCTAATTATTTTCAAAGATCTAATTTGTGGACAAAAAATTTCCATGGAAGTTTGTTTCATCTCAAACTGTATAGTGGCACTTCTGCCCCCCTAGTCCCACTGAAAAATAACGATATTTTAACTATTTTTTAATCTGGTTTATATTTGACATCTTTAAAGATTCTTCTTGACTGCAGAATAACTGCTTATGCAGACTTGATATCTCAAACTAGAAGCCTCAGTGTTCAGGTGCTGGGATGCTGAAGGATCTCTCCTCCTTCTGCAAAGACTTCCAAGGCTATAATGAGATTCCACAATCCCTTGTGAATGTGAGATGAACACACAAATGAATTTGCCACAGTCAAACATACCCATATTCAGTCTTTTTTGGTTCAGAATAGCTGCGTGTCTCCTCTATGCCTTTAGACTTGCCTTAGAGACAATACAGTCATTTGCAGAAGCAGGATCATGCATTTGGTCACTCATAACGCTATTGATTTCAGTGGAGTTAAAGAATGAATAAAATGAATGAACGAGTGAAAGTTTAGGTCCCCTGTCAATGAACTGAGACCAGTCCTCATGGGTGTCTTTTCTACGCTGGAAAGTGAAGTTAGACAGGGAGGACTTAATGCGAAGGTGGATGTATATGTCCAGGAATTATCTAGTTTTTCTGTGGTATCTCTTGTCACTTTAAGTTTAATTGGTAATTAATCTTACTAAGTTTTACTTGCTAAAAAGAACTAAACCAACTTTAATAGTGCTGGGAGACCTCTGTGGGAGGCATGGAGTTGGTGGGTTGTTCAAATAGTTCACAGTCTGTTTGGAAAAGTATTCTGGTACAGCAGCAGCAGCAGGTAATGTTAACAGAAATTCTTAAAATGCATTAAAAGACATTAGCCTTGGAATTACATTTTGTTTCCTGAGATGATTCTCACAACTGGTGAGAGATTTTGATGATCATCTACCTTGAGCTGGGGCTGACCAAAACCTGACAAATGGAGAAAATAAGCTGTAGAGTTTAGAAAGACCTGTCTAAAGGCCTCCCTGGTGGGAGCCTTCTGAGAGGCCAGAGTTGCACAGCTACTACCCAGGAGAGTATAAATGCGCTTTGAGCTGTCCTGGTAAAGTCATTTGGTCTACTTATAACTTTAGCTGTTCTTCTAAATCAACATTTTTAATGGTGGCAGTGGAAGAACAGCTTTAAGCCATAGCTCTAGTTTTTAAACTACTGTGTAACAGAAGAAGAGAGTGAGTCCCCTTACTAATTTTATCACTTGTGTTAGGTCACCCCACTGTCTCCTGTGTTCTGACGACACAGGAAGAGTAAGTCCTTCTTTCACCTCTGTATCTGGTGTCCTGGGATCACCTTTGTTGCCCTATGCTTCAGCATCCCCAGGGTAATAATATACGATGAAAGGTATAAGGTTGTCTTTCAGACAGAAGTCTAAATTCTGTCTAGAAAGAAAAAAATAGTTTGTCACGCTATTAATTTGTTAATCCAGCTGCTCTCCACTTACCGCTTTAGCTGAGAACTGCAGTGATTTCTAATATAACTCCAAAGGAGCTTTCTTCTCAATGTGGGAGATGACTGAGCATATATTCCCTAATATTCCTAAACCTAGTAACTCATAAATTTGGAGTGAAACTTTAACTTTTTTCCTTTTTTTTTTATTTTTGTATGAAGATATTTTACCACTTATGGGAGATGCTTTATTGACAGATCAAAATCACAGACTGTTGTATAGGCACAGAAAGCACATAGGGAAGCTTTGCTGTATGCTTTGGTGCTTTACTAGTAGAACAAGAGTATCTCATTCTGCACACCTCTTTAGCCTCTGCCTTCACTGATGTTCCCAGTGAGGATACCAACAATGGTGACAGCTAACAAAGCACTCATTTCTGAAATTTAAGCCAAAGTCTGAATTCATCAGCCAGTTAATATTCAAAGAAAGGGGTTGTTATGAAAAACTTGTTGACCAGTTCTAGCAAATGTAACAATATAAAGAGGGAAAAGAGATGTTCAGAGTGTGCGACTATGAGTACAACTGGAGAGCCCATTCAAAATGTTTTAAAGCTGGAGGAAGCTGAGAGGGAGAGATTTATTTGTAAGAGTTATAATCTCAAAACGAAAGGCAGCCAGAGCTGGAACACTGGTTTTGCAATGCTTGAATGCTATAATTCAGTCAGTGCCCTCTTGTATTAAATTCATGACAAATCAACAGTATTTCAATGCAGTTCTTTACCAGTTCTAGATTACATCATGCTGTGAATTGCTCTATCTGTTAATATTGATCCTTGTAAATCATTTGGTTTGAGGTCTTCAAATGGAAAGCTGTGATGCGCTGTACTCACTTTGTCCTTGAAAATCATTTAAAAACAAACTGCAATTCCATAGATGATATTACTTTTCTGAAAGGTTAGATTTACCCCTTTGAACTGTCAATATTTGGATGAAAGCCTTCCATGGAAAGAATGAGAATGGAGGAGAAAATGGTTGGTGCTTGTTGTTGACTGGGGGAGTCATAGAGGTGCTGCATGTCTGAAGAGTCTGATTCAAAGAAGCCATGCTGCTTTTAATGAGAGTAGCAAGAGTAGAAGCAGTTATGACTGAGTTCTAGTTCCCGTACTTTTATCTAGCTAGATTTTTTTCTTAATTACCTAAGTTTTGCTTGAATATGTACTTCATTTTCATCCATGTTCTTCAACTGTTGTGAGGCTTTGCTGTGAGTTGAGAAATATATGCATGCTCTGCCTACTGGGTTGCATTTTGTTCTCCATCCGTTCATTCTGGGCTAACATTTGATTATGAATGAAGGTTCTTTTTGCTCTTCAGAAAGAGTGCTGGTGTAGAAATGTCAGTGTTGAACAGATGCATATCAAATGGTGAGATAGATGCAAGTTGCTCTGGAAAAAAATGGAAGTAACATTGTGATATGTTAGAGATCATCACTGGTCTTTACTCACTCCATTAAGTAAGAGGAACGCCCACCTGAATCCATTTGGTTTTGCTGAAAATACATGGGAGATAGAACTGAGTAAATATGATGACTGGGATTGTGCACACGAGCAAGGTGAGGTGGTGGAAGGAGTGTTCTGCTGCTTGCTAAAGGACTAGGGACGTTTCCAAACTGTCTTTCCTGTAGGGAAAGAGAAGATTGCTTCTCCCTGGCCAGTAAGCACTGCAAACAACTGTTGAGCTGTCTGTCTTGCACCCAGCACCTGCTTGAATCCAGCATGGAGCTGGACTGGGTCAGGCACTGTGCTTCTCTTGCAGCACATATATTGATCTGAAACAGCATGAGTTTCTAGAAAGACTTTAGCCAAGGCTGCAGTAGAAGTGTCAGGAATTGTCTTTGGTGAGGTGATCCCCCAAACAGAAATAATTGTTCCTCAAGAAATCATGGGGCTAAATCACAGCAAAATTTACTTTAAGTAACTGAAATTAAGCATACAGTTTGGCTAATGCGCCACTTTGTTACAACGTGCAGTATAGAAAGGGTATAGATTTGTCTGTTGTCTTTGTGCTGATCTAGGCATAATCCAACAAAACAAGCAGCTGGTGCTTGTTAGACAAGGAAAATTCAACTTATACGATTGGAAGATTCATGTAAACACATAACAAAGCCATGCCTATGGAAGATGCTAAATATGTGTTACTATGAGCTGAGTGCAGTCATCCTGAAGGCTCTACATCGCCATTTCTAAAAGAGTAAACAAATGCACATAGATCTGAACTATTTAACTCCTACCGTTACTACAACGAGTTTCAGAAATGGCTTGTGATTTGGCTTTATTTTATTAGGTGATTTGTTTTGGGGAGTCCTAAAAGGTCCTTGACTTTCTGAGACTGGCCTAGTCAGCTTTTTCTGAAAACAAAACTCTACTAATGCTGTCACTACATTTTTAAAATCTCAGCCAATTTGCAGGTGCATGAACATAGCAACAGACACAAACACATAGATACAGACATATGTATTTCACATATACTATATACAGAACAGGAGGTGCTAGTCTTTTCTTGAACAAGGCATGCAGTTCTCAGTGCCTCAAGTATACCTCTTTCATTTAACCACAAAAAGAAATTAGGGTCTGTTTCTGACTGACGAGTATAGTCTATTTTATACAATACATATGATCGCCTATCAGCTGACTATTTCTCAAATACATCAAAATAATTTGAACATTCCTTTTTTTTTTTTTTTACACTGAGAACTTTATTTTTGTTGAATGATTCACTTTCCACAACTGTTATTACTTCTCCAGCCTACTCTGAGTTTGCAATAGTGACTGATATGTTCTCAGACAAGCAGATGGGAAAATGTCCTGTAAATCTTTACTGTTATAAATGGTTTGTAAAACTTCGGATGTTGAAAGGTAAGAGTAGTTCAAATAAATCTCAACAATGCTGACTCAAAGGTTCAAAGCATTGCTTAAATCCCTTGATTAACCCAGCTTCTCAATATTTGACATGAATCAATAGCTTTGAGATGTCTTTGCTGTTCTCTAGTTTTGTAAATATTTATGCAGTCAGTCCCATGAAATACGTTTAATCCTGTTGAAGTAATTCTCTGTATGCTGCATATGAAGACATATAAAGTATAATAGTTCCAGTGATGGTAGTTAAATGATTGGCACTGAGGATGAAATATGCTGCATTTCTTTTGTCAATAACCAGGATTTATACAACATAAGCGTGAGTGAATGGAAAGCAAAATCCACCTTCTGTCGCAAATCTTGGGCTAGCTGCTGGGAATGCAGATTTCCTGATCCTGGCGTGTGACCCGGCCTGTGGCTCAGCATTAACAGCAGCCTTTTGTTTCAGTTAAATGAGGTGTTGAGAGTTAGATCAAGGCAAATAGTGAAAAAGGATGGCACCTCTAATTAGCTTGTCCTCAGCCTTCCCTTTCTGAGATATACTATAATGAATGGTCTGTGCACTTCTGGGAACAGAAAGATGCTCTACCCAGAGTTTCCAGGACCTGGGAAAGCCTTCTGTAGGAATCTTGGTGCAAAAGGGTTGTACCAGCCCTCCAGATCGTGGCTGGGATTCCTGCTAACATACAAGATTCACGGCAGGTTTATATTTAAACGGTTTAGCTTAAGAAGTACAGTGATACGCTTGTTCCTAAGACACCGCACTTTTAGTCATTGTTTACTGATTCAGTCTGATTCATCTGTGGATTCTGCCAGGTTTTGCAGTTGTACTCCTTGCCTCCTATTCCAGAAGAAGTAGGGGTTGGGGAATAATGAGGAAGCAGAGGAAAGATCACAGATATTCAGAGTTGGCCAACAAGAAATCAGAAGCGGATCTTCCTTTAGATATGCTCCATTCTCATGCAAAATTGGACCTTTCTGTGGTTCTAGGATGGATTCCTATCCTATAAGAGAGTCTAGAATATCATGTTTATTGGCTTTCCTATGAAGGGATGAGAGAAAAGGTGTGCCTAGTTCTCAAATCCTTAATAAAGGCCTTATTTCTATGGAATTTTTCAAACTGTAATCAAAAAACCCAAACATTTTTACACGTTCTTTTAAAATTGTTCTGTAGCTTACAGGCATCCTGCCTGTTAAAAAGCGGAGAAAAAGGTTGCATTCTGTGTCAAATACTTAGAAGTATTATAGCTTCTTTTTTGCTTTATCATGCCAGACCCCTTAAGAACCCTTCAGTGTATGAGAAAGTCTTCATGCAGAAGTACTACGGTGGTGCTGTGCTTCTGTAACCCAGTTTGACCACTGCATAATCCAAGCAGAGAGATGTATGCTCAAAGGGACAGTGCACCACAGAAAAGGTGATGTGGGAAGTCAATGAAATTACAGTCAGTTTTCCTGAGCTTATGCAGCCCTTAGGAGGTGTTTTTGCCTATATATCCACAAATATATATAATTCTGGTTGGGACAAAATCCAGATAATTGCATTTGGATTGCTAATGGATTCTTCTTCAGCTTTGTTTCTGTGTTACGTATTATTGTCTTATTGACTATTTCTTCCCTCCTAAGCTAAGACTGAGTAGGATCTGCAGAACATCTCTTATATTTAGGGGTATACTTTGAGGTACTTTGGAAGAAAAAAATTATGTTTATGCGCAAAGGTTTGCATTTTCAGCCACACTCATTTGAAGGCCCAAGAGTTTTGAAGAGGATTTGGTCCAGCTGGAAATCAGACTAGAGATGGTATATCAAAATATGAATGAAAACTTTCAGAGCTGAAACTATAAAACTAATTATCTTGGTCAAGAAAAATAAAAACCTTGTAAGTCACTCCAGCCAATTAATGTTAGTCTTTAGATAGCAAGTTAACAAGTACATAAATAGCACTGGGACAAATTAATAGAGGAGCCTTATGTGCATAGACATTTGCTCAGCCAACCAAAGTTCCTCAAGGTTCAGCTGCAAGTCTGGAAACATAACCACTGGTGTCTAAAATGGAAGACATGGAAATAGGTGTTTGGTTTTGGTTTGTTTTTTTTTTTTTTTTTTACCTCTTCCTACATTGTGTGGTTTACCAGAAAAACAAACAAAAAAAGGCCACAGGTAATAGTCATGGAGTGCTTGAAGGGCATTGCCTTCACTCACCACAAAGTGAAGATATGTCAAAGATACGTTGCTTCAGCTGCATACAGGCAGGAATCACTACATACCTGGCAGCTGTGAGCATTAAGTGATCTGGTTAATCTTTTCTGTATCTTTTTAAAATAATAATTACTTGTACTTAAAAGGAGTAACATTTTGTCGTCCACATCTGAGGAACAGATTTTTTTTTTTTTTGCCTCTGATGCACAGCAGAACTCAGAATTCTTATTCCAAAAAAAGGCCAGAGAGCAGATGAAATGAAATGACAGATTCAGGTAAAACATGAGCAGCCAGCTCACAACAAGCAGGTTCAGTGCGTGACAATCTTCCTGCTCTTCCCTAGGGACTGAGCAGAACCGTTCAAGAAGGAGCAGAAGGAAACAGCTGCCAACAGGTGAGTATTGGACAGGATTCAAGCCACGGTACTTGCTGGAACTTGGGAGTTTGTGATGACCTGAGTTTACCCGATGACAGTTATCTGAGATTTAGAACCAGACAGCTATCAGTCAGTTCTTAGCTATGAGGACCAGAAAAAAACTGTTGTGGAACAAAAGACACGTACAGGGCATTCTCTGAACAAGCCACCCGAGCTTATTTCTCAGAGAAGTCCTATGGTGAGAGGAATCTTTAAGCTGTGGTTGCTCATAGTAGTAAAGATAAAAGAACACTGCTAATGTATTTTTCGTGAATGTGTCTATCCCATAATTCATTCACTCAAAATGGTGGTTTCTCTTGACCTTGAGCTAAGATTTAACAGGTGGGAAAAAGATAAATTTAGGAAATCCAGTGACGCAATGCTGATACCTTTATGTCTTCTTGCATATTTTCTAGCATACCATGAAGAACAATAAATGGCAAAAACGAAAGTGTCCTTGGCAAACAAACAAACAAAATAGCACCCTGTGATATTTTTACCTTTGCTTCCCCTCACCACACACACTGTTTACTCCCACAGAGCTTGAAATATTAACCCAGCATGTTAATTTATTTCTTTCAGAGTTGCCCTGGCCATTGGATTTAACATCTCTCTTGGAAGTACTTCAAACCAAATGGCTGGCTCCATCTCTAGCTTTGTTAATTAGGCACATTACTTTGTTCCTTTTTTCATATCATTTAATGTAATTGGCATTTGTGAAGCTTTTGAAAGGCATGCTTGGGACTACATTTTGTGCAGCTGGCTTTAAACTGCAAGCTGCTTTGAGTGTCTAGTTCTGTAGAGGACAGCCTTCGAGAGTGTAGAGCATGTGTGGCCAGCACATACCGTGCTTCCTTCCCAAAAGGAATGAAACGAAGTGTATGACACATGTTCATCTCCTGGACACATTTGTATTTCTTTGGTATTATATCTAATGGGAGAATTACGTGCCCCTTTTGAAGAATGAGACTCCCTTTACAAGCTGTTGTATGAATGCTTTGCTCTAAGATGGTCTTCATCCTAACCACCTTTAGGCAACTCATAGGGATACCTTGCCATGTAGGCTCAAAAGTCTGTGTTTTTCTACATAGAAGTCCATCTTTGCAAGCCAGGAACTTGGACTTGCTGTGAAAATTTCAGCAGATAAGGGTGCCAATACTGTGTCAACTGCCGATAAGGGTAGGAATTCAGCTCATTAATTTCAGTTGTCTTGGTGTGAAATGATACTCTGTACCTGGACTGAGGAACAGTTAAGTATAACAGTTTAGGGGGAAAAAAGTACATGTATGCACTAAAGAAATTATGTCCAAGTCTTCTTTTTCATAGAAATGCTGCCCTCCAGTGGTCTGGAAAAAAAGCATACCTATTGCTTACTGACTGCGGTAATGTAGTTTCCACTTAGACTGCAGCAAATAGCAATCAAAGGTGCCTCTTGGTACCACAGGCACATGGATTGTCTAGGCTCCAGCCTCAGGACACCCACAGGTGGCATAAGGCCAGGTAAAGACATTCATAACAAAAAGGTATTGCAACCTTTCGTTGCAACCTGTCGTAACAAAAGAGGCCCACTGACTCTTCCGTGAACAACCAACTGAAAAAAACTCATTCTCGCAAACGGCAGGAGTCTGTCCCACAGTGACAGTCGAACCCGCTGACTTCAAACAGAACCACATGTAAGAAAATGTCATGAGTTGGATGAACAGGTCTCACAGGACATTTGCTCCCAAATGCGATGGATTGTCACTGAAAAAAAACCAGCCTGGCCCGACAGTCAGTCAGACACAGAGTTCTGCACGCAGGGGTTGTCAGTGAACCACGAGGATCCTTCTGTCCTCACAAGCATGAATCCCAAGCTGCAGATAAAAAACAAGTTCTCTGGGTTTTGTCTTTCAATCATGGCAGCCAAGTCCATTTGTTTTAGGATTCAGAAGTAAAGCATCAATGTGAAAGAAAGGAATGTTGTATGGACAAAGTATAAGGTAGATGATCTTTAAGTATGTTGCCTCTGTGCTTGCTTACCTTTCCCTTGTGTGGGTTCAAATGGTCTTTCCAAGTGTGCAAGACTGTTTCTCAGCTTGTCCTGTTCTACACCTGCATGTTAGGTGGGGGTTACTGTGCTCGCTGAGATGATTTGTGCCCTGCTGAGGGACTTGGCCATCAGAGACCTGCATCATGGTGCCAATGTCATCTCCTGTTCCTGTGCATCTGTCCCACCTGCCTTCTGGGATGCAACCTATCTCCCCCAGGACAGCTCACAGCACAGGCCATACAATGCCTTCAGAGACCTTCCATTTTTTCCCTCCTTTTGCCTTTCTTTGTTACTTAAAACAAAGAAAAATAGAACGGTACCCCGAAATTTGTGCAGTATTGAAAAAAACCCACAACATACTATTTCTACAATATTTCTCTCTTTCTCTCTCTTTCTGGTAGGGAAAAGCTTGGCTTTTCCAACATATTTTTCCTCCCGTTCCTAATGTATGGAGCTCCAGGTGCTGACTGAAGACCGTGATTATTTTTGCTGTTTCCCCACCAACAAATTTTCCATTACAGAAAGATGAGGAAACAGAACATTGAATTCACCGCGACAATTTCAGAAAGACATGCAATTTCCGTTTTACCCAGAAGATGTTGCTGTTGGACCAAAAAAAGGGCTCAAGGTCAGTTCAGGTGGGTTAGGGAGGACTGTATTTCAGAGGGTTTCAACAGTTCTAGGATTTTATCCAGCATCTCCAGCTCTGGTCTCTTGAGATTGGGAGACCCCCTTTTCCAGCCATGGACATACAACACTAGGTGACTGTGCTGAGACACAGACCTCTGAGTGAATCTGAGTCCAAGCAAAAAACCAACAACACCCCGACCATGATCACAACCTCCCTCAGTCTTCTGATTAAGTGGGTTATTGTTTGTCAGACTTTTTAATACTTTTTTTTATAAATAGTCGAAAGCTTCATTTCATATGCAGTATTAGCCTCCCTATTGATGAATGTGGGGTTATTCATCAAGTCTTCCATAAAGTAACACATTTGATGCTGCTAAGATGCGTGTAGAAGATAAAAGTTACGGACGTTTTAGAAAGAAAATGTGAGTTCAATGCCGTGCTGACTGTATTATTGGGAACACCCTAACATTTTCCATCACCCTGTGGTTAAAGAATGGATCAGTTTTCACTATTAAACTTAAAATGTTGAGGTCTTTATTTGGAAGTGTGTGTGTATGCGCAAAGTAGATTTCTGGGTCTACAGGGAAATTTCTGGGTTCCTTCTACTGGCCCAGGTAGCTTTATGCCAGGCATGTTTCTACTTCTTGGTGGGACCTGGGTGGGAAGGACTATCTGGAGGCCCTTCTGTATTACACTAGGGACTGTTCTCTCCCCCATTAGCGCTGATATCTCAAATATTGAAAGGAGAGCCATTGGTCTCCACTTAATGACATTCCCAGTTGTGCAACAAACCTTTTGAGAAGGGAGCGTGCTGCATAGATCAAGGAGAAAAAGTCATGACTGTTCAACAGTTTTACTGGAAAAGGGGTGATTTGAAAGGCTGAGGGAGGGTGAGCTGAGGAGCATCCGTAAATAGTGCTTAATGATGTACTCGGGTATGCCTCACAACACGATCTCTGGGATGGTTGGTGTGTGGGCCTATTGTCTCAATCCTACACTCTCTCACACACACTGAATGCAGATTGTGTTGTCAAAGATTTGCACTCTGAGTGTACAAAGACCATGTTACCTACTGTTAGTGAAGCCAAGATTGCTGTATGCGAGTTATGCAAAATGACCTTCATACCATCTCCTGCTATCACAGGCTCTGTGTCAGCCACACATTTTGGAAATGTTGTAGACTTTCAGCATTATTATGGGGATAGTTTCTGGTTTGTATATTCAAGATCAGGTGGGCAGTAAAACCTGCCAGCTTGTTCAGTGTGGCTGTGTTCATGTCTGGCATATCCGAAGGCGTTGTGCTAGAAATGGGTCAGTGAGCAGAGCACAAGCAAAGGGGCACAGCAGGCAGTTCATCAGAGCTCTGCACCGCTACGTCAACACTGTCCCAGACAGTATTACGTGCAGTAGTTTGAAGCTATTCCTACAGAAGTTGTAAGTTTTGACACTGATTTCAAGGAACAAAATAATAATTTTTTTTAAACGAAGGGAAGTATTTCTTCTCATTAACGTTTGGGTGGTATGAGGTACAAACATTTGCTTGTCTGTTCACTTTTAAATGTAGTTCTTCTGAGGATGATAATTCCATTTTTATGAGTAAAATGAGCTGATTTTGCCCTTTGCACAGTTTGACTCTTTCAAATATCTGTTCAAAATACAAGCTGTAAAATGAAAACTGTTTTTCCTTCAACATTCAGTGGGGATTTGTAAGGTCTTTATCTTGTGTTTAAAATGACAAGTCATTTTAAGAGAGCAGAATCTGGTGCAAAGCCATGGCCAACTTAATATTTCTTTAATATTTTTTGATACAGATGATAAAATATTTTAAAAGGAAAAAATATACTAGGAATAGTTCATATATTTCTTTTACCTAAAATTGAATTTTCAGTATGTGAAAAATTTCTGTAGTATCTTCAATGATAATGTGGGAAATGGTGTATAACATTATTTTTAAAAAACAGCAACTTTATTGCACTTCTTTGTTGTGAAATATTGAAAGTAGAAAAAGGATCCTCCTCATTCTCATATTTGCAAATGACCTGATGAAATTTAAAATCAAAGCACTTAGCATATATAAGGGAGGCATAAATTTATTCCTCTTCACTTTTTCCATAGCAATAGTCTGAATAAGATAAAGCAATAATATTGGTTTTGTCGTGCAGCCCCAGTAGGGCTTTCTTAAATTACCAAATCAAATCAAACATTCCTAAGATATACACTTACCTTTATGTTCAAAGACAGCTACTTTCCTTTTATTGTTTGTAGCTGTAGGACTTTCCCTTTGGAGGTAGCATTCCACAGGAAACATCAGACAATTCTAATACCTCTAGTGAAAAGCTCCAAACCCATGTTCAGGCAGGCTCTGTGCTGTCCCACCAAGACAGCTCAGGGAAAGGGACAGTCTGGTTTGCAGTCACCCCCAGTTTCTCCCAGGCTCTGCATGTCAGTGCAATCTGCGGGATTCAGATTTTTTTAAATCAGAGGGTGTTTCTTTAGGTGCCCCGTCCTGCAGAATATTGAACGGGAACCTGTGTGGTATAAACCGATGATTTCAGGCTATTGGTGTGTTTGTAGCCTGGGCTGGAGTGTTTCCGTGTAGACCAAGCTAGACTGCAGCTGGTCTTGTTGTAGGATCAGCCCTAAATGCCTAAACACACCTTCAGGAGCCCAGTTTAAGACCCAAAGTTTGTAAATGTTGGATCAGTCTTGTATCTGCTCCTCAGGTTTGCTTATGTTCCCTGCCACTGTCTGAACTAAACTAAAGCTCTGAATCCAAGTATTTCCAGCTTTGAAATACTTGCACATAGGCTGGGATATACTTCTGTCAGTAACATGCCGTTCTCTTGATGCACAGCGGAGTAGAGTAACTTCAGGCATTTGTTTTAAATATATTACCTTAGAAATAGGAAGAAATTGTGCAGGGAACGCATTTTCCTTATTTAAATTAAAAAATTAATATAGCTGTAACCTAAATGTGTATTTGTCGGCATTTGATGCCCTTTGGCCTTACTCCAGTGGACTTTTCTCGCTGACATCAATGGGAAAAAGATGGACTCTGCATAGGAAATCTGTGAATATTTTTTTCTTCTTCATTCATCCATCTATTTTGGGATGTGCTAAATGCTTGTTCTCTGTTGTAACATTAACATCAGTATGTGGAAACTTGGGTTGCTAAAATAAATCAGTGAAATGTAATATACATGACTCCACATGGAACTGCATGTACATTGTTGAGCACAAGCACCCCGTGTCCGCTCTGCCGTGCCAGCTGTACAGCCAGGTACACCCTATTGTGTCCCACAAGTTGTGTGGTAGTGAGGCAGGCATGAACTTTGTGCTGCCAGTATGTATAGAGTTGCTGTAGTTCCTGAACTGGCAAAATATTTCTTGGTTGCCATTCACGTGACAGTAAAACTGATAGTTTTACCAGCCTCAGAGAATGGGGATGGCAAGGTCTATAGTATTTCACAAAAGTATCTTTTGATCTTTTGCATTGTGGGCCCGATCGAGTGTTTGCTGGAGGCAATGAAAATTTTATTGTTGATGTGCAAGGCATTCATTTGTGAGGCTCTAACTGTCTCTCTTTAGTTTTTCTGAATTAGAGATATTGGCTTCAAACTAACCTGGGGCATTTTTCAGACCTTAGTAGAGACCCTCCTGATTCATGCTATTATGAATTAGCACATTCTGAAGTTCATTTATTTTTTATTTTTAATGGAAAAATGGAAGGGGTAAACTCAACCTTTATGGGCTGGACTTTTTTCTGCCCACAGTGAAACTAATGGACGACCTTTACAAAGTTGGGCTCTGAGGCAGGACTGGCCCCTCAATACCTTCATCAAAGTCCCCTCGGATCGGCGGGAGCCTGGCCTGCTCTGCAGAGTGGTCCTGTGCCTCGATGCTGATTTATCATCCACCATGGTCACAAGCGCATGGATGAGGAGGGATCCCTGTGGCTGCTACCCTCCCTGCCCCCTGGCTTCAGGTAAGACAGAAAGCTTAGAGCACGCCTCTGCCCCAGGAGGATGGGGAAGCAAATGCACTGTCCTGCTGGACACAAGGCTGCTCACTCCTCTCCTCTCCATGGAGCATTGATCTTCAAGGCCCCCATGACTAAAGGAGCAGGAGACATTCCCCTGGAATGATCCATTCCCTCTTTCTTTTTCCTGCTTAAGAGGTAAGAGCTGTGCAAATTCTCTCTTTAATAGTCATCTAAGAGAATATGACTGATCTGTCATCAAAGTATTTAGAGCTGATGATGGTATCAGGGTTGGTTCCTGGCGTGGTTTTTCTTTACTGTGATGTTTAAACAAAATCCATAAATCTAAGGGATATGACAAGAAACGGGTTGTTTCACATTGGCTGTAGCTGCTGGTTATTCTTGTCCAAATGTACAGAAATGCCCTGATGGTTACTTACCAATGACAACCTGCTCGGGGCTTAACATTTTTCAGTCTTGTGGCAAGCTTGCAAGGTTACACACATATACTGAATGAAACATAGTTCACTGGTTATTTTTAGAGAGGCTCTAAACAAGAAGTAAATCCCTGGAGTAGTCCTGCCAGAGATGCCTAAAGTTCAAATCCAAATTAAAACTGCTATCTTTGGCCTAAATTCCAACCTGAACTTGAGAAAAACTGTGATCTATACATTGAACTTTATGACAAAAAATCCTTTTCAATTCTTTTCTAATACCTGAGAATATATGAACATAGTACAAACACTTGAAAATTAGAACTTGAATGAAAAATCTGAACATTTGTCCAAGAATTAATACCTGGTCTTGTAGACAAGACACTGTTGTATGACTAAGTCAGGGTAGCTGTATGGGAATTTGGAGAGTCTAATTTATTGTGATTCCTAGTTTTAACACATCTTTGTAAGATCAAGTCCTACAATGTAATTGTAAGCTTTGGTGGGAGAAAGAGAAACATGCTTATTTACCTTACAGATCTCTTCAGTAATGACCTCTGATGTGCAAGACTTGGTTTAGAAATCACCAAGATACAATATGAAGGAAGTAGATCCCTTTTCAGCAATATATTTATGTGAAGTAGTTGAAAGTAGTGCAACTGAAGCATGTTCTTGATTTCTTTGCTGAATCAGAGCCTGTATCTTCTTCCTGCCAAGGCAGTGATCTTAATCCCCCTTCTAAATGTACTAGTAATTCTAGAAGCCCTAATGAAAGTCAAGATAATGCCACAGATTTTATAAATAAGGGTCTTTATTTAGAATACTGTTGAAAACATTCTTGGCAACCACATCGTATAAATATATAAAGTTTGACACAACAAACCAAGCAATATTAAATATTTTAATTTTTTTTTTTCCATTTTGTGTTTAATTTTTGCTTTTCTTTTTTTTTCTTTTCCTCCTTTTTCCTTTTTTTTGCAAAGCAACTCTTATTTACAATTATACAAAAAGTTTTATAAAAAATGGTCCACAACCTTATTTTGGCCAGAACAGGAGTAATAGGAAGGATCTGTCATGCCACTACTGTTGTAGATTTCTATTCTCCTCCACATTCAAAGAGCCAGGTTCCTATTCCCCCAAGCCCAGGATTAAACATTGGCCATTTCATGGTATACAATTTTATCTCTAGACATATTAAATAACTTTAGTTTAACAACCAATAAATAACTAGGTGTATTTTGAAGTAATACAGGTTTGAAAATTTATATATTTGAAGGAATTTTGAGTGATATTTTAAAACTGGAACAAGTCTTGAGAAGTCTTTTCAGTCTCAGAAGGCAGGTCTTGGAGCGTGGCTGAACGGAGCAATTTGTTTTCAGTGCAGTCCAGCTGGACCTGCCCTTATAGCACTTGGTAGATAGGGTTGCTGCTGCTGCTGCTGTTATCCTGGGGAAGTGGGGTGCAGTTGGTGGGGGAAGGAATTTGGGCTCCGCTATCGTTCAGACTCGCTCCTTCTGGGGGGGAACAGGGACTCCCTTCAGCAACAGTTTCCACTGGAGGCAATATAGGACATGTGGAGTTATCTGTGGAAATCCTCTCTACAATGCTTGAGAGGCAATCAAGGCTGGAAACAACAGAACTCTTCCCAAGCTTTGGATCTAAAAAACAGACAAAAAGGTGCTTGGTTTATCCAATGGGTACTTGACATCACAGGATGTGGTTCTTTCATAAAACCCCAGTGAGTGGCTGACAGTATGCATCTGTGAGCATGTAAAAATTCAGAGGAAATGAGTATTGGTGAAGGATGCCAATTATCAGAAAACAGAGACTGTAATTTGAAAAATGGAAGAGAGACCCAACCCAAGTATGCTACTTCTGGGGCAGGGCTGTGGATCCAGGGCTTCACTTCAGTTCATAGAAGGGAAGGGAAGATTTGAAATAAACCAACAATTTCTCCAGTTTGGATCAATGATAGAGTTAGAAAAGTATTCATGCAAAACATGGTTAAACACTGAAAATTATTTGAAGAGAGGAAAATATTTTGATCCAGATGTCATATCTGCAAAATAGGAAAGGCAGTTCTAACATATCCCCATATTTGCAAGTACATCTAGAGGACATCCAGTGTTTCTACTAGCATCAATTCAGCTCGCTGGCTGAAAAGGCGGGTTCCTCTTTCAGCCCAGCTGGGCTCAGCTAAACAACTGGGGACAGAGAAGGCACGGGGAAGTTTGCTGCATCGACTGCCCCTGTCTCTGCGTTTCACACGGCTGTTACGGCACATACTCACCATTCGGTGATTCTGTGTAGTAGCTGCTGTCGTAGCTGTTTCTTCTGCGAGAGCTGCAAGGAGGCCCGCTGTACTCCATCTGGAAAGGAGAGCAATCTGAGTGAGGTCACTGGTTGGGGACAGCATTTACTGAAACCCCAGTAACCATCCAATTTCATATTTCAGTCCCTAGTCTGTGCCATCGTTCCAGTCCTGGCTGAAATGCCATCAAGTTGTAGTTTCTTTGAGTGAGGCAGAACTTAACTTGGCCAGAAGGGGATTCACCCCAGAATATTTTATGTGGCACAACTGTTCCAAAGGAAAATTACCATTGTTGTTGTATCGAATGCTGTATCTTTACAAATGAGATGAGGTGTTCCAGCGTTCTGATCAGAAACTGCCCTACATGTACCTTCAATTTACAACAGGGAGACCAACAAGGTAATGAGTTTTTTTGGTTTAATTTTTGAAGGTTTTTCCAAACATAAGTTCCTCTTTAAAAGCCTCTAGTCTACCTTTATCGCTTGTTATTTCCTTTAGTTTCTCTTCCCATTTCCACTTTGTCCAGAAAAAGCACAAAAACATTGACCAATATATTTCTTTCAAATACTTTAATCCACAATGAAATTACTCTTTCTGACAAAAGAAAAAGGCTGTATTCTGAGGAGGGATAATTTGTGTAAATCTTCTCTCCAATCTGCCAACTATCTCATAATCGCAGATATTCAACTCAGTAATGATTATCCCTACCACAGCGCAGAAGAAAATTCAGGTCTTAAAGTACTGTCAAGATCCCATCCCAGATCGCTGTCCGGCACTCCAGTCACCACGTCCCCCAGCCCAGAGTCAGACCAGAGTCTGAGCCTATGGTCCCGGTGAAAAGTTGCGGTGAGAGATACCCTCTCTGGCACCCACCCTTCTTCTCCCCTCCCCACAACATACAGGACTGAAAGCCTGGGGTCTCCTTCCTATTGCTGGTAAATGTCTACAGAGGGGATGAAGTGCAAGGAGAAATGGAGAACCTTTTTCTTAAGGGCCAAGAAAAACAGCTCCTGTTACTTAGACCCTCCTTCTGTTATCATGATGAATGGCAGAAAACAAACCCCAGACACTTACCAGTTCCCCTCTAACTACCATGACCAAGGGGGACCTTCCTCTCTGCTGTTCTTAGAGGATTCAAAGGTAATGATACAGCAGAAGGTGGAAATGGAGATGCCCCAGGAGCTACGGGAGCACAGGCAGGGCTCAGAGCTCACCTGACTCCAGGTACCCATCCCAGGCAGCTTCCCACAGTGCCCCCCAGCAGCAACCCCTTGGCTCCCCCAGGACACAGGAGGACCTGCCTAACTTTTCATCCCAGGGAAAGAAGTGTGCAAGAGATTTTTCTTCTTTCACAGAGATCTTGGCATGTGGGGACCCCACCTCCCTTTGCTGCTGGAGTTCAAGGGACTTTGTCTTCTGCCTGGGGAGCTACAAAAAGCAGCTGCTATAGGAAGGCCAAGAGGAGGCAACTCGCCCTGCACAGGTCTGGACCGACAGGGGCACCTCGGCGGCAGGGTGTCCTCCCTGGGGCACTCACCATGCCATCGGAGCAGTTGGAGCGAGGGCTGGAGGCGTCCGATTCCCCGCTGTAGTGCTCCAGGACCGGGTAGTAAGCGTCCTCCTGCTCCCGCAGCAGCGCCTGCAGGCTCTCGATGTAGCGGATGGCGTTGCGCAGGATCTCCACCTTGGGCAGGCGCTGGTTGGGGTTGGTGGAAGTGCAGCGCTTGAGGGTCTCAAAGGCCTCGTTGACCTTGCTGAGCCGCCGCCGCTCCCTCATGGTGGCAGCTTTACGGCGGTCGGCGTTGGTGGTCTTCCTCTTGCAAGCCTTGCAGGCCCACAGCAGGCAGCGGCCGGCCTGGTGGTGCCCGCTGGGCGCGCGGACGTGCTCCTCCTCGTGCGGGTGCCCATGGTGGTGCCCGTGGTGGTGCGGGTGCTCCTCGGGCTTCAGCAGGCCCCCGACATGCACCAGCCGGGGGTCCAGGTCCTCGAAGAAGTGCATGTCCGACGTGTTGAAGCATGGGTCATCGTAGAAGTCATCAGCGGCTGCGAAGGAGCAGAGGGAGCCCTCCGTCATCTCCATGGGGCCCAGTAAGTCCATGGGGGCGGCGGAGGAGACGGTGGCTGGGCCAGAGGGGGTGAGCGAGGGGATCGCGAGAGAGGGGGCTTCGCTCGGGCTGTGCAGCGGCAGCCCCCGGCCCGGCGGGTGCGCGGAGCGGAGGCCCTCACACCCTCTCCCAGGCGAGGCCGCCAGAGCTGGCTGCTGCCGCCGCCGACCCCCGTCCCAGCCGCGCCGGTCCGGGAGCGCCACTCGAGGCCGTATTTATGCCGGAGCCCCCCCCCCCCTCTCCCGGCGCGGCGGGTCGGGACGGGGCGGGGCGCGGCGGGGCGGGGAGGGGGCCGCGGCCGCCCGAGCCCCCGGAGCAGCGGGGGGGGGGCGGCGGGGCGCGGTGTGCCGCGGGCGCGGGGCGCCGTCGGGGCGCTGTGGCGGGCGCCCGGGCGGTTGCAGAGCTAACGCCAGCCGCTGCCGGCGCTCGGCTGAATCTTTTTATTTTTTATTTTTTGCTTTAAGCAGCCCACCCTGCCCAGCCAGTCAGGGCAAGCGAGGCTCCCCGATGCCCGAAGGTGCCGGCCGCCGCCGGCCGCCTCTGCCCGGGGGACAGCGGTGCTCCCCGCTTCGCCCGCTCGGCTGCTCCCGGCGGCTCGCCGCCTTGTGCGGCGCGTTTCCCAGAGCGTCCCGGCCGGGGGCCGGCGGCGGGGCGCACTTGGCGGCAGGGCAGCGGCACCGGCTCCGCTGGTTTCTCCCAGGGAAGAGCCCCCCAGCCCCGGGACAGGTTTCTCCGCGCCGGCCGCGGCCATGCGGCATCGCGGCCACAGGGTAACTACTCCGGCGGCGTTCGCGAGGGCGGGCGGTGCGGGCGGCACCTCAGGGCGGCACCTCGGCGCCGGGGCCGGGGCCCGGCCGCGCATGGCCCAGGGACACGGCGGAGGGCCGGGGCCGTGGGTGCGAGGGGAGAGGCGGGACGGGACGGTCGTGCCCGCGGGGAGCCGGCGGGGCGGCCGCGCTCAAGATGGCGGCCGCGTGGTGGCGCTGCGCTCGGCGGGAGGCGGCGGCGGGACATGGCCGCCTCTAGGGGGGGATGGCGGCCCGCCGCGCTCCGCCGCCATGGGCCGCCCTGGCCCGGGGGTCCCCTCCGCCGCCGCCGCGCCGGGGCAGGTATCGGGGCACGGCTCCCGCGGGGGCGAGGGGCCGCCGGCTCACGGGCACAGGGAGGTGAGGGAGGGAGGGAGCGGGCCCGCCCAGGACGGCCAAGGCGCTCTGCTCGCTCTCTCCTCCTGGGGTAAAAAACTTCCCAGCAGGAAAAGCGGACGTGTGCGCGGCCCCCTTGAAGCGTGTTAGCCTGTTTCTCAGTGTCCCTGCCCACGTCGGACCCAGGTACAGTTCAGAGATACACATCGAGGATGGAAGATGTTCAGCAAGACTCAAGCGCAGTTATTGAAACTATTTGACCTCCGAGCAAAAAGAAGTTGTGTGGGAGGGTGAGGTCTGGAGGGGCTGAGACACCCAGCTAGCGCCTGAGCAAGTTGCCACCGTATTTATCACAGGAAGTATTTGATTCCTCCAATAAAGCCATGCGGTAACGGTTCAGTAATGACGTACCGGAGGAGAGCTGAGGCCCAAGTTATGGTCAGCTATCCCTTCAGCAAATGATGCTTTTCACTTGAGTCAGGATGTATGTGCATTTCAGGTTCCTCTTTCAACTCGAGCCTCTGTTTACCTTTATTCTGAAATCTGTGAGGAGATTGACTTCACTTTGTGAAGTAGCGTTTTACTGCACATGTAGTTGCACTGCAACTGGAGTGCTTGTGCAATAAGAATTTGTTGTTTCAGGTAACTAGCAGTGCCAGAGTTTGGACCTTGGAGAAATGGGATGGGTTTTGGTAATATCTCTCAAGGGTGCTAGAGTTTTTACTCTGTTTTTGGAATATCATCTGAGATGAGAAATTCAGTTCTTTTTCTGATACGGAAGCACTTCAGCAATTCAACTGTGTGATTTCATTGACTTCATGATTAAAATAGTTATGGGTATTTTTAATGTACCATGAGCTAAAATTAATCTCCATTCTGCAGTTATAAATATTGGTGAAATTTCATCTCACTCAAAATCAAAGGCAAAGCTCTGTTTTCGGTGGGGCAGAGGGCTGACTGAGAGAATCTGATAAGCTAAAAATCATCTAGTCCCCAGTCCCTGTGCCTATGACTTCTCAGAGGGGCTGCTGTGATGGTGGATTCTTTTGCTGTATGATTTGGTTTTTGCAAAAATTCCTAATCTGTAGCCCACATTTTCTATTTATTTAAATGTCTGAGTTCAGACAAATGTAAGAACTCTTAGGCACATTCTGTCATTATACTCAAAAGATAAAATTTTTATGTAAAGAAAGAAGTATGTCTTTTGGACTCTGTACAAGTTTGTTCTTTCACTGTATCTAGTGCTGAAAAGTGATATGTCCCAAGGAGATCAGCTATTGACCACCCTTATGCATTTAGAAGTGTATCTCCCAGCTGTTTCTGAGGGACAGAGCAGCAATCTTGTGGAAGTACTTCACTGTTATTACAGAGGTTCTTTGATCCGGAAGGAATGAATACATTTTTTTAAAAATCATTATTGAACAGCTAAAAAGTAAAAATAATTTGTATTGAAAATAGTGCTAGGTATACGATAATGCATAATAAGTATTAATGAGATATAGTTGTATGTTGTAACAACTGAACACATAAATTGGGATATCAAGGCATGGTGCTGGCTGTGTGAACCACTCAAGACACTTAAACTCTCTCCAGATCATTGGTTTCATTTGTGGAAAAGGTAGTTTTACCTAATATTTAGCCAGTGTTGTAGTGTATTCTGCCATTGTGTGTTTCTAGGTCATATATGACCCTAGGAAAAGGCACTCTGGGACTTGTGCATATAGTGTTTATCCTGGGCAAACTGGTAACAAATGGTGGGACTTGGACAAGCAATACAAGGAGACTGCTAGTAATTGCCCATGAATGCGCTTAAGTGCATGAATTCACCTAAAGCCAGGTGAAAAAGTCAGGAGAAGGCCATGACCAGATGGTGAATTCCACTCAGAGTGATCTTCCAGTGAAGGTGCCCTTGAGGACTCCTTCCCTGCTGCTGCCACCAGAACTAATGTTCACTTTTCCAGTATTATTCCCAAAGATGGGTTTGTCCAGAAATATGTTGCCTCGTAAGGTGGGGCCTGAAAAAAAAGTCTTTGCAAAGACCAAATCCTGAGGTGCTCTTCTCAGTTTTGTGTGGCCACAGTGTTTTGCTGATCAGGGATATCAAACTCAGACACCAGAGTGAAAAGAGCAGGCGTATTTTACTAGAAATAACAATATAACAGAATAATACAGAAAACATACAGTAAGAAAAGACAGAATAGTGCACTTAAACAAATAGGAAAATACAGGGTAATGCATCAAATCATTACTACCTGACAGAGAGAATAGTGATTAAGAAAGATCCATCACCACTTGCATACGTTACCATCATCCAGACCCGCAGTCGCTGGGCAGCCCCGGTCACAGCGAGGATTTGGAGAGCCTGTCCCGGCAAGTGGGAAATCCTACGCGCGGTGCGTCCACCCATAGGTGGTGAGGCTTCCAAAGTCGCTGTGAGCGGGTCCAGCCTTATGTGCTAAAAATCAGCAAGCCAGAATAGCTGGCACCTTTGTTTTAAGCGGAAATATCTGGTTTAAAGTTCACATTAGGTTGCCCCCAGAGCCTGGCCAGGGCTCAAGGGAGAAACTAAGGGAATTTCTCTGCTTATCTGATCAGATTATGCGCAAGGTCTCACATCAGGCCTCGAGGACAGGCACCTGCCTCCATGACTCTGTTACTCTATTGATATACAAAGGAAGGGAAAGATACATTCATCATAGCTACATCCTCCATGCATATTTCATTAATGATTACATACTGAGTTAACAGTTTTGGTTCAGGGCCTGTTGCTCAGGCTTCAACACTTCCACCTTTTACATCAGACTAGGTGGTTTGTTATAACTTAGTATAATACCTGTTAGCACAATGGTTATCAGTTATAAAATATACAGGATTCATCTATAGGTCAACTCTGGCTTGGGCCTATTGTCCAAGCCTGAGCACTTCACACAGTGGAGAGGATTCCTCACTCTGAGAGCAGGCAGCAGCAGGGGCCCTTTCTGTGCAACCACAGGTAGTGCTTACGGCAAACATTTACAGGTATGCCATTGTTAATACCTGTTTGGAAGCCTCTGTGGCTGAAACTCATAATTTCAGAAAACATTAGGTCTCTCCAGAGCTTCCAGTTTGGATGCTGTATTTAGGGTACTGGTGCAGCTATAGCTATTGGGAGCTGCCCCAGATTGTGTTTGCATGGTTTGGGCATGCCTTTGGAAGTACAGAAACAAAGTGTGTGTATGAACAAGGATTCAGCAGAGAATTTGTAAAGTTTCTGTAGGTCTTGTTGCCCTTATATCCGTTCCACATCCATCCTTCATCTCCCTTTTTTCAGGGTGTGATTGAAGAGGAAGCTGGGAAGGCAGAGGCAGATGATACTTCCTATGCTGAGAAGCACGGACAGACTCATCCTATACACAGTAGACAGGTATTGTTAACAAAGTTTGAGATCATATTCGCATATGTGCCCTCTCAGCAGAAGCAGCATGTGGTGGACAAGAAGAGCTTGTTATCTACAGTAACTGATTGATTTCTCTTTTTCAGAGCATAGACACTGGGAAAATAGCTGATCGCGTGTTTATCTAAAATTAACAGAATTGTCTCTTCAGGCAGAGGCCCCAGAACGTGTTTTGGAAAAGGGAGAGAAAAAGACCTAAAATCTGAGAATGTGTAGATATATTTGGCTAGGAATATGAATATGAGTCTCTGAGAAACAGACATGGCCATATTTCAGGGAAAAGAGGAGGCTAGTAAGTCTTGCTTTGAAAAATTCAGATGCTGGGTTCTTTGTTATGTTGGAATTCATTTAAGGTAAAATACAGTCTTAAGTGCTGGAAACAGTGGAGGAGGCTGTACCTACACTGCAGAAGGTCATCAGCTCTTAAAGGAGAAGACTGTTGTAGAAGTAGGCCAAGCATTACTGGTAGTATCTGAAGTGGTTTTATATGGCACTAGTTTGTAACAGAGTTAGTAGCTTTGCTCTGTTCACACTTAGTGAGCTGTATTTTAATACTGAGAGGGACGGATTCCATTGTTTTTATTCACGTTGAGCTGCAGTCAGTGGAACTAATTGTTGAATAAGGTATGCTCAGCATGAGGATGGGTGATGCAATCTAGCCCAGATGGAAATACCTTTTATAAGCTACTGCTGTATTAGAGAGCAGCCATCTCAACCTAGGCAACTCTAGCATGTTGCTAAAAGTGCTTCAAGCCATTCTTGTGGTGCACTGCAATATTTTTACAGATGAATACAGGAGTTTTATTTATTATTACAGATGAATACACTGTTTTAAAGTGATCCCCCCCTCCCCCAAGGTTGAATCCTATTAACAGAAAGACTGGGAAAGCATCTTCATTGTAATTGTCTGTCCTGTGTTACAACACCAACAGAAAGTAGGTGAGCTAATGCAGTTTTGCAGAAATGGCTACTTAACTGCAGCTGTGTATAAAAGTCAGTTTGCTGAAAACGTTTCATTGTGTTCTTAATGCAGTTTTCTGAGATTCATTTTCATTCTGTGGCCTACTGTTCTATCTTGTGCAACTTTCTGGTAGTAGAAAAGTAGCGATGCAGTTTTGTATACATACGTAAAATCTCCTGGAGGAGAATACTAGCATGCCTGTGTGGTAAATTGAGGAATACACCGTAGATACAAAGTGCAATTTTCAACATGAAACTGAATTTATTTTCAAGCATAAGAGGAGTATCACTTACAGCATTACATAAAAGCGTGAGACAATCTTTCAACAAAGCAAACCCCAGTTGCATAAAAGATGTTTTATATGACAACAAAAAAAACCCTAGCTGCAGGGAGCTGATCTAGGCAGTTGCTGCTCTTAGGTGACCTTGATAGCCAGTGTACAGAGAGGTGCTCCTGTAGGAGATGAATGGAAGGGATTTTGACACCTCTGAACTTTTAACCAAGCTAGCTAAAGTAAAGGCCTTAGGTGTGGTGCTAATAGCCCCCCTAATTGAACACTGCCCTAATTCAAATGCAAAACTAATGAACAGCCACTCTGTGATGCAATTCTAGTTGTGTGCTGCATTTTCACTAGGATCTTATTCCTCTACTGAGGACCATGATAGGGAGTATAAGAAATAGCAGTAGTACCATAGTAACACCATAATTTAGCTAGCTGAAATAGGGCTCTGTATGGTAATTGAAGCAACCATCCTAGGTTAAGTCTGGACAGAACCCTGAGCTAGTGTTCAGCAACACTTGCAAAATACGCACTAGAACCTGTACAGATCACATCTGATGAGAACCTCTAATTTTTCTCTCATCTGCTGAGGATGAGAAAAGCCAGCTAGGCAAATAACTGTAGAGAAAACCAGCTCATTGTCTTATTCTCACCATTAAGGAAATGTTTGCATCCTTCATCGTGGAGAAGTATACCACTAGAAATAGCTGGGCAATAAGTAAATGAATTAGACTACTTAAATTGCTACTATGATAGAAATAAGACAAGAAAACTTTGTTTTAAAACAAGTCTTTTTAAAAAGTTTAGTGTGTTAGTATACTTGTTAGTGATGTAAAATATGTTAGTAATATAAAATATTTAATAATATAAAACTAAATCTTTGGATTTTCTGCCACATAGAAGTTTCCTTGTACTAAAGTTGCGGGGTTTTTTTAAATAAAAGTTATGTATACTGTTAAAAGTAATATGCACTAACTAATCCTATTAATCATTTAAGACAGAGGTTTAAAAGCTTCTTCTAGAAAGAATTGCATAGATAGAAGTGCGATTAATGCTGGCAATTTGGGTAACTAGCAACCTTGCTGTCATTTAAAAAAAATAATGGTATGGGCTAGGTTTTGAGCTGCAACTCAACAGAGGACAAGGGGACAGGGAATAAAGCAGGAGGAGAGATACAGCATCGTGTCTCCCGAGTTCTGGTCTCAAGTTCACCCTCCATACAGGTCTGCCTTAGGAGCTGCCCTGTAGCTACAACAGCCACAGCATTAAAGGCCCTCCCTGCCCTGCTTCACTTTCACGCCTGTCCCATCATTAGACTGTGGCAGCATGGTGGTGCAGTGTATGGTTGCATATATTGGCCCTATGCCGTTTCTGTGCTGGGAAGATTCTCTCTGGGGTCGCTTCAGACTCTCTGCAGCTCCTGTACACTGCTGGAGGGGCGGGCAGGGGCTGCAGTGCTGACTAGACTCTGGCTCTATGCCTGTTCTGAACTCTTTCTGCAACCGGTCCATAAAGTAATCTCCAAGACTATTTCTGCCATCTTGGGAACAGTCAAGCCTACGAGCATTGGTCAGTAGATCTCCCATCAGCTTGATCTTCCGGATTTTGGGCCCGATAAATTGTTTCTTGATAGTACTTGCGCTATGAGGGTCTGCATTTTCAATACTCAGGGCATAAAGCTCTTCAAAATATCGTATCATAGTTTTCCACTGTACCATTGCTACTTCCAGGGCTTTCATCAGACCGACTGCATACTCACAGTTTGGTTTCTAAAAACAAAGACAGAATTACATTTATTCAGAAGAACAGCTCATCTTACTGTATTTATTGATGGTTTCCTGCAACATACCTGGTACTCTAAACAAGATGTGCTAGGATTTTGTAACAACACCTCGTTTGGAGCATCTGTTGTTTTTTGCTGAGTTGGATGGCTGTAAACATACAGAAGTGGCAGAACCCAAGCACTTTTTCAAGGAACAGAGATTCAGATAGCAGCAGCTAGGCCTGAGGAGCATTCTTACACCAGGAAACCTTATCATAGTGTCCTGGTTTTGGCTGGGATAGAGTTAATTTTCTTCCTAGTAGCTGGTATAGTGCTGTGTTTTGGATTTAGGATGAGAATATGTTGATAACACACTGATGTTTTAGTTAGTGTAAACACTGCTTAGCAACAAGTCAAGGACTTTTCAGCTCTCACAGCACCCCACCAGCGAGGAGGCTGGGGGGCACAAGCAGCTGGGAGGAGACACGGCCAGGACAGCTGACCCCAACTGGCCAGGGGAATATTCCATACCACACGACGTCATGCTCACTACATGAACTAGGGAAGGAAGCAAGCAGCTGTGTGGTGTTTAGCTGCCTGACGGGCTAACCCTGACACATAGAATCCTAGAATGGTTTGGGTTGGAAGGGACCTTAAAGCTCTCGTTCCACTCCCCCTGCCATGGGCAGGGACACCTTCCACTAGACCAGGTTGCTCAAAGCCCCGTCCAACCTGGCCTTGAACCCTTCCAGGGAGGGGGCAGCCACAGCTTCTCTGGGCAACCTGTGCCAGGGCCTCACCACCCTCACAGGGAAGAAATTCTTCCTTATATCTAATCCAAATCTACCCTCTTTCAGTTTAAAACCATCACCCCTCATCTTATCCCTACACTCCCTGATAAAGAGTCCCTCCCCAGCTTTCCTGTAGCCCCTTTAAGTACTGGAAGGCCTCTATAAGGTCTTCCCTGAGTCAAACTCAGTATTCAGAAACTTTTTCAAGATGGCATTTTTATTTTTACTTCCTACAGCTTAACAACTGCTATGATAGGCCATAGAAGAACATTCTGTATTAATTATTTGCAGAATACTAATTTGGTAGAGGAGAATCAGCCCCCTCATCTTTAACAAATGAGGTGGGGTTTTCTCCTGATAACTTTGAGTTATTCCTTTGTACCTGTGTGACCCTGACTCAGATCTCTAGTTCAAATTCTATCTTGAGCTGTGTTCCAACAGATCAACTACTACCCCAGGCTGGATGTTTCTCCTACCTCCTTCCTTACCACCTTTCTTAGGTGCTAATGGCTTCTAAGCTTCTGTTTAGTTTCAGTGTGAAAGAGACAAGTGGGCTGTTTCAGCACAGTTTCACGAGTCTCATAATCCATTACAGCACACTGGAAACAGCAGCCTCCAGGTGAGTGAATGAAAAAGGGGACCACAGTTCATATTCTTTTGGGCTAGAAAGCAACCATGTAGAGTTAGGACTGTATGGTGACAGTTTCTAGGAATTACAATCAAGAACAAACCCGTGTACACTAATATGACAGGGAAATTCTATCCGGAAATCTAACAGTGGATGAATGCAGAGATCTGAAGTACCAACAACATAATGCAAGAAGTTAATCACTGGGGATTGCAACTGCTTGAAAGCTTGTTGTCTACTACCTACCTGGATGATTTTAGAACAGTAATGGCCTCCTCTTTCTTGCTGATACTTCATCAAAGCCTCTGCAGCTTTTCTTTCTTCCAGAGCTTGATGCAAGAAGAACTTCGAAACATTTGGTAGAGCCACATGCGACTGATCAAAATATTCACCCTAAACACACAAAACAAGAGTGTTAAGATTTGCTGGAGATGGGACTCCCTTGCAGCAGAACCTGGCGTTAGCAGAACATGGGAGACCCTTCCAATAGAAGCTGTTCTACCAGCACAATCACTTTGAGGACCTTAATCCAAATTTCTGCAATAAATTAAGTAAGTAGTTACAGTCTTAAATGAAAACTCTATACTTCTACTTCTACAGGTAACTGTAATACTGATGTTGTCTCTCAGTAGCACTCAGAGATTCTCAGAATATTTTATTTAAGAGTGGTTGGGGAGCATGTGTATGGTTTTTTTGTTGTGTTTTGTGTGGGCTTTTCGTTTGGGTTTTTTTTTGTTTTCTTTTTTAAACATAGTTCCAGCACAGGGAACACAAGCTTTATCCCTTCAGGTCAGCATTCCAGCAAAAAGTTAGCTTTCAAAGGTATGAGACAGATGAGGCAAATACCAGAAAGAGAACAAGCACGACTTTGCATCTGTTTATCAGCTTAATTATGGACAATGTTACTCCAAAATAAAGAATACTGCTACTGAACTATACTGTATGCACCTCTAATACTGTATGTAGCTCATGCCTAGGAATACTTCAGAAGTATTATAATCCTAAACCCACTGCACACCTTGTTCTTCTCTGTATGGGAAAGTAGCAACTTTAACCACTGCAATATTTACCTATGCTAATAGATCCATCAGCTCTTACATTAGAAGAATATTATCCATGGTATTGCTGTCCCATAAAGAGAACATATTAGAGGCAGGTAGCGAAGCAGAGCCACCAGGTTATGCTAGTTTCAACATTGTCTCTGCACAGCTCTGATGTTGAGGAGAATGAGGCAGCAGCTGGGAATATGCCAAGAACCAAATTGAGGGAGCTACAGCGTCTTGATCTGCTGGTCCCTAAACGTGCATATGCAATACAGCACAGCTTGGACATACTCTGGATTGGAGTACTACATACCGAGGGGTTGGTTTGTAGCCTGCCTAGGAGGGGTAAGGAACAAGCATGTGCATTTCATAAGTTTTTCTGCTTCTTATTGTCCTCCCCGCTTTTATCTATTACCCTGCTTAAATATAAAATAGTTGTGTTTCATCTGCGTTGCTCTGTTTAGAAAAAAATGCAGAAAAGTTATATACACAAGTTTATGTTTTCTCTTAATATTTTTATGGCCATCTGGGATACCCCAAACCTCTGACACATAGGCATGTGTGATCATAAACTATTCAAGAGAAAGTACATACTGGAATGTTTTAAGAACATTCATTGCAGTATTTGCATAATCCTTTTCCTGAAGTCATTCATTCGTGTTTCTGTTGACAGCAGAGTCAAGATTCAGTGTTTTATAACCAGTTCCTCAGTGCAAGTGTGCTGCATGACTTCAATTAGAGCACAAGTCACCACTCCTGCTTAACTGTTAAGGTAAATCTTTACATCAATCGTTAGCTATTTAAGATGTTCACATTTCTAAGGTTGATGTATCCACGGTCGATTTCTAACTGAGCTTTCTCCATCCTGCCCAGCTGCCAACCACTAGTATGATTTTAATCCACATGCTTAACAAGCAGAGGTTTTACTGCATACTTAAATTTTTATTGAACTAATACTTGACACCAAGCTTGATCAAAGGATCTTGGGGATATACTGAATATAGTTTCTGCTGCTTCTCAGTGGATGCTTGGCATCAGAAGGGACAGCACTGATTATTTTTTGATTTTAATGGCTTTGTTAAAATATATGTTGACTTAATATTTAATACGTAGCCAGACACCATTCTGGTACGTGTGTTACACAGTATCGGAGATAACTTTTTAAATTCATGTCCGAGGTATCCTGCCTGTGGAGCAAAAAACCCTACGCCGACAGCCGTGCCGACACTGCCGTTACTCCAGCAGTTAACCGCACACGGCTATTTTAGGTATGAAGGCTGGGGAAAAAACCACCCAAGAAAGAGCAGTACTCCAAAGCTGTGAGCAGCCCCTGTTCCCGCCCCTCCTTCCACAGGCATGGCTCTGTTTGAATTACCCAAAATACACGAGCGCCTGATTCATCACCCGCTTGCTCCTGACTTCGGGGCCGGTTTTCCAGCCGTGTCAGCGGCCGCCCCGGGGTGCGCGCAGGGGCAGCAGCGCGGGGTGTGAGGAGCCCCCCGGCTCCCGCCGGGCCAGGTCCCGGGGCGCCAGCGCTGCTCCGGCCCTGCCCGGCTCCGGAACCCTGCTGAACCCCGGGCGGGTCGCCGTCGGCCGCTCCCGCCCCCCTCCCCGCCGCGGCCGCCTTACCAGCGCCTGCAGGCAGTAGGCGAGCTCCAGCAGGGCGCTGGTGACGCCGCAGAGCCCTTCCTCCACGGCGGGCGGGAAGCTCTGCCGCACGCGGCTGGCGGGCAGCGCGCGGTGCGCCGGGCAGGCGGGCAGCGTCACGCGGGGCCGCTTGGAGCGCGGCTCGGCCATGGCGGGCGCCGCCATCGCCCCGCCGCGCCACCCCGCCGCGCCGCCAGATATAGCCCGGGCACCTGGGACACACCTTGCCGCGCTCCGCCGCGCTGCGCCGGCCCCTCCCCGCCGCCCTCCCGCCCTCCCGCCCCGGGGCAGCAGCGGCGGGGGCGGGAGCGGGGGGGGGACGGACACGCCGCCATTTCGTGCGTGCCCGCCCGTGGGCAGGCACGGCGGGAGCGCCGTCCCCTCGGCGATGGCCGCCGCAGCCCCGGGGCAGGCCGCGGTGCGGTGCGGCACCTCGGCCCCGGCGCAGCTCCCCGCTGCCGGGCGTCGGTTGCCAGGGCGGGAAGGGCCGGGCGGTGACTCGGCATTTGTAGAGTTTATTTGAGGGACGGTCGCCAGGGACGCCCACACTTAAATACCTCCTTTAATAGCCCGCGACGGGCTGAGTCGAGGCCGGAGCAGCTGATGGTAGCGTGCAGTCAGATGCAGTCGTGGGGAGGGAGCGATCTGGGAAAAAATCCTGGGAACTTAACAGTGTAGCTGTGTATGTCTTGGCTACAGGGTAAATTCTTTCTCTTTTTTGATTTAGCGCTAAAAATGTTTGCGTCCGACTGGTCCTATCTAGGCAGATTAAACCACCTTCAGTATGTTAGTAACTAATAATTCTCAGTTTGTACAGTAACTTCAAAATACAGGTTTCTGACTTTTTCAGCTGATTTACCGTATGGATGGAGCTCTGCATGTCACTGCTTGAGCATTTCTTCAATAGAGTCAAGCCAGTGGCGTGGAAATCTGAGTAATCTCAACACCCTTCGAATTTGATAATTTTCTGTTCAGTGATTTTCTGTTTAGTAAGCTTAACGTTACGTGCCGTTCTGTGGAATATTTTTCTAGCAGATCACCCCACTTCCCCACAAATCCAGGATGCTCAGGGCATCGTTATTCCGTTGCATGTTTTAATTGTTATTGGATCTGACTACCTAGAGCAGAGCACACATTGTCTGAGAGTAGTCACCTAAAGATGTGAGAAAATTGCTCATGAGAAAGTTAAGTACTTCTAGTTCAGTGCCTCCAGCTCCTATATTATTTGGCCTTTTTTGTTCACTGTAATTGTCCATTTTTTCATGCTTCTCATTCTTCATGGTATAGTTAAATTAGAAGTTTCAGCAAATAAAATGTGAAACTGTGTGCTAAGTTCACTTTAAAAATCCCACAACATTAAGTATATGCTTATTTTAAGCGTGTGAGTAAAGTATACCTGTAATATTTGCAAGACTAAATAAATCCGTAAGTTACAATCTATTAATTGGCAAGACAGTTCAACAATATATGACCTTGTTCTGAAGTTCTCAGTAAGGGTCCTCTTTTTTTGCTGGGGCACTAGGGACTTTGCTGGGAAGATATACTTCTAACAGTTACCTTTTAGCTCCCTGCATTCCAACTGTCTGTGTTGTAGCCAGTAAAATAGTTGCTAGTGTTTTATTATTCCAGAATAATCCTTTGACTGCCTCAGAGGAGGAAGAGCGAGTGTGGTGTCAGTGTGTGTGTACGCATTGACATCCCAATCTAAATAGAATACTTGATGACCTCCTTTCCGTGGACAGCCCAAATAATTTGAAGTGTGAAATCACAATAGAAGGCAAGTTACTAGTGTCTCTGTAGGAAAGTTTATGGTTGTATTTTGTTAAGTGGGAGTTCATGAGAATAATATCTGAGCATATCAGCTCATATAGATGCTTCTGTCTGTATTAGTGGACTTCAGGTCCCTTGGAAGTCAATATTAAGTTATCCCATTTCAGTGATGGAGAACTGAGACGCAAAGACATTTCTTAAGGCCACCTATGCTGTATGGGGCTGATCTGAAAACTGACCCTAAATTTCCTTAATCTCCATACATTGTTTATCCCCTCTTTTTATGAGAACACGGTTAAATTTATTTTGCTTTGTGCTTCATAGAACTAAAGGAAAAACACATCATTTGTACTGTAATCATATGTATTGTGGCAAAATTCCATTACAAAGTAATGTGGGGATTCTTGCTACATAGGGTGAGGTGGTATCATATGCTGGTAGTATCTGGACTGAGAAAAGCATCATCTGTTCCAAAAACTTGTGATCTCAAGCCTTGGTTTTCAAGAAATGCTGTGTCCTGGGGAACAAGCGCTTTCTTCAGTTTCTTAGTTACAACATTTCAGCATGGCATGGAGTAAGTGCAGCTCCCTGCTATCAGGTAGGGTTGCTTTTAAGATAGGTTGGGTTTTTTTCCCACCTGCCCTAAACTGAAGGGAAAGTCTTGCATCTCTCTCCCAACTATGTGCTTCAGAAAAGTTACTACCTGCTTGGGGTAACAATATCTGTGTATGACTTTGAGACGACAAGTGAATCTGGGTTAGATCCTTATTCCCACTAAATCTGGAAGTATGAAGGTACTTTACAGATTCCCTCAGTGAACTGATGTTGGGGTGAAGAGGGTTGGACGCTGAGCGATCTTGCCTGAGGGAAAGCAAGAGCAGATAGTTACCTGCGAGTCATTGCAAAAAAAGTTGGTGACATCTGTAAATAGGGTTGGTGACAGGATTGACCCTGTTTATACCCATAACCCAGGATTACTTAAATGTGTAGTGTTAGGCACATGCCTTGATGAAAGATGTCTTTATTTTTATAATTTGACACGATTTTAGTGCAACACATTTTAAAGAGTGTTGAAAGTGTATGGCAGAGTGGGAAGCCAAACAACCACAGCGTGGTATACAGAACTTGCAATTAAAATTCCAGCAAAATAAACTCTTACACACACACATCCACACCCCCCACTCCCCGCCCTTTCTTTTTATTCTTTGGCAGAGCGCAGAGGAGAGGACTGTGACTGTCAGTGGGCTTTAGCATCTGTAGCATTTAGCATTTAGTATCTGAAAATACCCTTTCTGCTGAGATTACTTTGCAAACAGTTAGTTGTATCTGGCCATTTTCTACCTTGATTCACATTTAAAGCTAGGGTCTTAAACTGCACTTTGTAATCTGGAGTTGATATTGTTTGTTCTTTAACCACAGATAGCAAGAGCTGTGGCTGTTGCTTCTACCCAGCTACCATCTATTAGCTTCTTTCTAGCTGTGACAGATTTTTCTTGTGCTTTGCAAATAGTGTATCTAATGTGCCACTTTTGTCTTATGTGATCATTCAGTGCCCATCAATAGCTATGATGAAAACAGAGGGCTGTGTGAGGAAAAAGTAATAAATAAACATATGCATGATATGTATGCCTGTGAATTAGCCTTCTTCATTCATGATTTTGTTTTGTAATTAAGTGAAACCTAAGCTCTCTGGCAGGAAATGGAGAATGATTCATACAAACACCCGTGAATTCACAATTGCTTGTATTGGACTTGCAGTCACTTAACCCATTTTTCTGTATGCTTTTCCATTTTCAACAGGTGCTTCATGTCATTATTTTATCTGATCTCACTCTTTTTTATTTCCTTTTTCCATGGAGGAAAAGCCAGCAAGACTTCTGAGTTGTTTTGTTGCCTTTTTGCACTGTATGACTCATAAAGTTAAAAAAGCAGCCTGAAATTTGGGAGCTTACTACTTAAGTAAGCATAAAAAAAGAACTTTTTTTAACTGTCTCACAGTAAAACTAGTCATCAGCAAAACATGAGATGGCCCTGGGTGACAATAGCACTGTGACCAGGCTGTGAGGTGGACGTTCTGGAAAATGCTTTTTGTCTGTATGTCACTGAGCACATGGAAAGGTCCAGTTCATTTCAGTGCTGTGAAATCAGCGTGTTTTAGCGATACAAGAGAAGGATTTTCCAAAAGTAAAAGTTAAAGCCTAGCCCCTTTGAAGTTAGTCTTGATCTTGTTGGTATCAAACCAAGCAGACAGGAGCCTATTTTGGGGGCTTATAGGTACAGAAAATTACTTTGCATTGCTGTATCTACCCGTATTTTATATGTATTCAGTTTACTAAAATGAGGTACCAAAATGAAATCCTGTTTGTAAAATACTTGGATTAATTTTGGTTTGGAAGTAACTTTTGAAGTGCCTTTTTTTGGCACTCACCTCAAATACTCCAAAGCTTAGTTTTCCATTTTCTTCCTCTCACTGATATTTTTATATTTGCAAAACATCCATTACTGCAGTGTTTAAAGCCAGTTGAGATGTTTGAGGATGTTCTTCAGTTGTACTGGAAACAGCCATGTCTTTTTTGCCTTCATTCAGTTTTCCCACTTTGCATCAGTAGCCTGATAAAGTTGTGACACTTTGTGCCTCTGATGTAACTTATCTCGGGCAGTTCAGTTCCGTAGGCTTCCTTGACACAAGTCTGCATGGCACAGATACTGAGAAGTTGGTTCATTTGTCTCTCTTTCGCAATGAAGTTCTTCCTTAAGGAACTTTCCAAACGCTGGATAATATAGACCATTGTGATATGTAGAGAGTTCTTTGAAACTTTACTGATTGAAATCTGTCCTTCAGACAGAATATGCCCACAGCCCGTGGGTATGTCTATGCTGTGTCTAAAACAAACATAGAAGACAAGCTCCTAAGAGTTTCTGAAATATAAGCAAAGCTTATCTTTAACTTGTGTCACAGAACAGTTATAGAAGGGTTTCCTAATTCATGCTGTTTTCTTCTCTGCGGTGTTTAAATTAGATTATCTGTAATTAATGCTTGCTTTTACCGTAGGGCCCTTCCAGTAACAGAGTTTGCTTCAGGCCATGCCGTGAGGAGACAGGCAGCCTCAGCTCCTTCTCAGCAGTGCCTGCCGGGGCCGGAGAGGCCCAGTGCTCTGCAGCGTAGCAGGGAGCCTCTGTGGCCACTGTGGCTGTGCTGAGCTGCCCCGTGACTTGTGTTCAGGGTGCACCCTGCCTGCACAGCACCTGCCCTCGCCCTCCCGCCCATCCCCAGGCACCCCTCCCTTCTCCTCTCTCCTGTAGGCTCTTTCCAGCTGCTGCTGCAGCCACAGTGCTCGGGCAGACTCATCCTCTCCCTTTGCTCTCACCCTCCCCTCTGTGGGCCCCCAAGAAATCTCTGTGCCAGGTTTGGGGGCTGTGTGGGAGCCTGGAAGATGTAACTACACCTCAGCTGACTGCGCAGGTAGTCTCTTGGCTGTAACTGTTGTCCTGCCTCAACCTGGTTTATGTTGGACACCTTCAGGTAGCTTGTTGCATCTCAAGTCAGGCTGCGGAAGGCTGTGTTCGAGTGTGTGTGACCGTACATGTGTGTAGACTTCTTCGTGCTGGGGCTGCAGGTGAAACTGCACTGCGGCCGCTGCTAACTTGGGTCTAGGGGCTGCATAGCACTATCTTCTCTTAAGCACGTATCTCTTTCCAATGCAATTTTAAATGTTGACGATTCACCTACACCGAGTTGTTCTCCCCTAGTCTTCCGTCCTTGTATTTACAAAATTGTTAGGCTTGCTGGCTAGGCTTCATCTGTGTCTTTCAGAGCCCTGCCTCTGCCCGTGCTCAGGAAGCCAGCGGTTTGGCTTGGGCAGCGAGGCGCCAAGGAGAGCCGGAGCGCCTGCGGAGGGCCTGAGCAAGCTTCAGCCTAGGCAGCAGTACTGGCCCTTCAATCTCCATTTCTTCTCTTATAAACATCTCTTATAAATACACTTAAGATGTAAGTGGACTATTAATTATATATTAATACTACCCATTTAATTTTTTTTAAAGAGTCTGCTCAGGAGTACATTAGAACAAATTGGCAGGGTTCATTTGCCTCTGAGATTTTGCAGTTGTTTTTTCAAGGTACATTTAAAAAAGCATAGGCCAGCAACCTTAAGGCTCATCCTTGCAATCTGTCCACAGTATATCATAAATCCAGTCACTTAACTGCCGGTTGAAGCCACTGGGGCTCAGCACTGAAGCAAATTTAAGGGGATTCTGTGGAATTTCTGAAAACATGTGGTGCACCCCAGGCAACATGTTGCATAAGGGGTTGTGCAATCCCAAACTGCCTAAAGTCTGTCATAATTTGTATACCTTGCCTTTCTGTTCTACCATCCTTTCCACAGCTGTGGGTAAGAATCTGTACTTACTTTTGGACAAATGAGAAAATAAGACTTGACGTGTTGAAAAAAAGCAGTGCTTTTTTTTTTGTACAGTCTGCGCCGTCTGAAATCAGTGACTGCAGGTAATGCCTTCCAGGCAGGGTAAACTTCAGTAGGTGCACTCTGTGCTCCAGTTGGCCCTTGAGGGAGCATCAGACCTACCTCTCTGAGGTGAACATGAGCAGATGCACTCTGTACATACTCAGAATATCTGGGCTGCAAAGGATGAAGATCCAGAAACCATTTATTGTTTTACTGCTGTATGCTACTGATAATCCATGTTCATAGAGTCCCTACTAGTACCAAGAGCACCTGCTTCTAAAGTACAGGTACTCCTGGGAGTTAAATGGTTTGACTGATGCCATTTGCTCCTTGGCTTGAGAGAGAAGAAATTAAAGCCACAGATGTGGTAAGAGGTGTGCAAAATGTTTGCAGGTGAAGAGGTTATTATTCCAAATGTTTTAGCTTCCATAGTCACCAAAAAATAATGAATGAACCCTTTTCAGGGTTTCTGAACAGTTTTTGTTTGAAAAAGAATCCTTTCAAAGTTTAAATGCTTGAGAAAAAATATGAAAAGGTCCTTTATTTGAAACTTTAATGAGAACATTCATCAGCTAAATGTTTGTTTTAAATTTTGTATTAATATGGATATGGTGGTGGTGAATCAGACAAAACAGAAGTGGATAATTTCACTCAAACATCATAGACCCTAAAGGCTATGCTAAATTCCAATGAAGTAATTCCTCTTCTAGTTCCAGTCACAAATGACCCTTTATTGCTGCTTTCTGCTCAAACACCTCTTTTAGGCCATCTACATATTATCCTTCATAGTCTTAAGTGTTGTGATTCCCTAGGGTATCTCTTTCCCTATCATTTTCTGCTTAATTCCATTTTAATGGCTTTAAATACATTATAAAAATCTTATAATGGTAGGTGTTAGATTGTAGTCTCTTTGTGGCAGTATGTCCCAGGCAAAGTCTTTTTGCAAGGATCAAACAAATTGTTTTCAATTTTAGCGTCTTTATGCGGAGCACTTGTTGAATTGTGCATTCTCCTGATTTCATTGGAATTACGAGGTGTAACTCTGAGTGTGTTTGGCTCCTATCACTTAAGGTAGTCAGCACCATTAATTGATAATCTTGGGAAGTTCTTTGTTCTGGTCTTTAGGATACGTGGCATTACAGTGATGCAGTGAAATGCTTTACTTTTTGATTTTTAAACTACTAGTTCCAGTTGCTATCTTTTTTAGAATTTAGAAATTACTGTGCTGAGTATTTACAAATTTCACAGAACATTTTGTTCTCTGATTTAAATCCTGCATACCAAGCGCCTGCCTGGGGCAAAGACAAAAAAAAAGTTAGCTTTGATACTCCAAAACTGGTTGAATAAATCCTGTGCAGCTGGCCTGCATGAAATGTGCCCAGTGACAGCAAGCCACAGAGAGGATTCAGAGGGTTAGGAAGAGCTCTGTGCCTGTCAGATGCTGGGAGTGTTTTATTGCTTTTGCTGTGAAGGGCAGTAACATGTAGGTATCCCTGCTGCTCAGTATCAAGTGTGCAAAGTGGTGATTGCCATGTGGTTCCCTCAGGCATATATGTGGACAAAACTGATGCATAAGTGTGCAATATTGCCTTCTTTGTATGTTTATACACGCTTTGATGTTTTCCAACTTTGAAACTGTGGTTAAAGCCTCAAAGGGAATCCATGAGCCTGCAGCAGCTGAGAATATGTTTCTAGCACTGGACGTTCCTGTGTGGTTGTGTGAATGTCCGTTCATTGGTAAGGAAATGGCGCTGTCTAGCCTGTACTGCAGTGTTTGTCAAGGGAAATTCTTGGAGACTTATTTAAACGGCAGGCCAACACAGTGTGATTTACACTTGTCCAACACAGTACAATTTACACTTGTGTGTACTTATGGGTGAGGTGCCAGTAACTGTTATGGATTGGAGACTATTTTTTCTGCCTGTGCTATTCTTACCACCAGTTCTGCTCCTTTAACTGTCTCTGCTTGGCCTCTTTCTGTAATATAACTCAGCTGAGACATGGTCCCAAGGGGAAAGGGACTTCAACAAATCTAAATCTCGGAAAGTCATGAATTAAAAGATGTAGCGTTCAGGAGAATAAATTTTGGAGTACAAAGTTACGAAGGCTGTGACTGGTTCACATGAGCAGCGTGTACCAAGGTCATGTTTTCCTCTAATAGTGCACCCACAGGAATTTGGAAAGCCTGCTTTTACTCACGTTGTGTGAGCAGAGTGCATTTGGCAGTGCTCTGCAGTGCCGCCTTTGTGAATCCAGCTCCATTCTCAGGCTCCAGAGAGCTTCCAGGTTTTCTAGAAACAAGCACAAGAGTAACTAACTGCAAGGAGTGAGACCAGATTTGCGGAACTGACCTTTGGAGCTCAGAATGGCAGGACTCAGAAAAGAAAAAACAGAGAAGCTTTCATTAATACAAGCATTTATCAGTAATACACTAAGAGGGACTTAAAAAAGAGATTTGTATGCATTTGGTCATAAAACAACTTCTAGCAAAATGAGGTAAGAATAAAAATTTCCTTGGAGCCAATTTGGCCAGTAACTGTTTCTGGCAGGGTTTTTTTCCTCTCTTCCCATGTCATTTTGTAGTAGCCATATGTTGAAATAACACATTGGGCTATGTGGACCACTGGCCCAAGCAAGTGCAGGGCAATTCTTACCATGCCTGTGCTGAAAGACTTCTCTTGGGGGACCTTGACAGGGTTTGATTTGATTTGTTCCAGAATGGGATCACCCTGGTTCCTGTTGATACATGCTCACGATCTGGACTCCAGGACTAAAGCAGGACTGAGGGACACATCTTGTGAGGCAACGGTAAGATTGTGTTACCTGTGTAGAGAAGGATGTTGAAGTCTGGTATGTGTAGCTTGTGACCTTCAGCTGTTTGGTTTGAAGCGAGGAACAAGAAGGTTTCTTTTCTTCTTTCAAAGGAAGATCAGTGTAGAGCAAAGAGAGGAGGTGAAAAATCCTTAGGAAAACCAAAAAGAGAAGAGAAGCAGCACTGAGAGTGGGCTGAATCTTTTATTGGTGTATATGAGCATTACTCATATAACTTCAAGAGACTACATGCTTTAACTGAGCATGTACCAGCTGAGGACTTGGCCCATAATGTCCTTTATAAAGCTCTGATTCCTCCCCAAATAGTTTTTCCCTCCCTCTTCAAAGAGGCACCTGTTGTTGGTGGAGCTGGTGATGATACTGGATTAGTGCACATGCGGTCAGCCTGCTTGGCCTCGGCCCTTTGGACCCAAAATGAACTCCAGCTGCTGTTGTCCAGAGCAGGTGCTTCATCCAGCCCTAGCAGCTGTTTGAATGTACACTGTCATGGCCAAGAGGAGGGGGTAGGTCCCCTGAAGTGCCCGAAGGAAGAGCTGATCAGCAGGAAGGAAGAGGGAGTGTGCCACAGAGACCTGATTTTTATACCTAGTATTTAGCAGACAGAAGTTGTTCTAGCATTGCCTTGTGGAATTGGGAAATAGCGGCCGTCACTCTGCATGCACTGAGCCTGCACGGCACCGTGATGGATGGTGGTTCCCAAAATGAGGCCGAGGGACCACTAAAGACCAGCAAGACCATGGCAAATGATTGATCTCTAAACTGCCAAACCAGTATTGTCAGTTGAAGATACGATACAGGCACATGATGATGTGTGAGAAATTTTCAGGGCTGGTAGTGTTTCACAGTTGGTCAGCATTTGGAGTCGTTGGTTAAAGCTCCAGTGAGCAGCCTGGCAAAGGTGAGATTAGGCATAGAACAGTGTGCAGGCCAATAGTCTGCTACATGTGATAGCTCGGGCTTCACACTCACACTGCCAAAGCCAGCAGTGAGGGAAGAAAACAAAAGCAGAGATCATCTGGGGTTATGAAGCAGCCACAGGGGACAGTGTCAGGGAAGTGGAGGGTGAGGAGGCAATGTGGGGGCATACAGAGATATGGATGGTTGGGAGGCAGCAGCCAGAGTTTATGGAGGGGGCATGGATAGCCCATGTCAGAGGTAGAGGAGCAGCAGCCCAGGGTTAGAGCGAGGGGGACAGGACAAGGATGCAGGTTTCCTGGGGTAAGGGAGTCATGACCTTCAAAGGGAAGAAGGCAGCTTAGAGTAAGGGCAACCCAGATCTGCAGCAGGAGGTACTGGGGGAGTGTCTTGCAGAGCATGGAGCCTTACAGCATAAGTCATTCCATTCCCATTGCTGGCCTCACAGCCAGCCCTTTCCAAGTCCCTTCCAGCTTGCCTTCAACTGTTCTCACTGACCTGGGAGAGGTCTCTGTGCAGTCCCGTGCAGACTCTCTGATGATTCACATGCTTACAGCTACAGCTCTCCTGGCCTCCCTTTCCATGAGCGTGCACTCTTTTGGCTGTGCCTGCATATGTCACTGTGAGCACTAACACCAAATTTAATATGACTCATTAGGGTCCTGTCCTCGTACCTATATTCACTAAAGTTACCAGAGTCCTTCCAGTTTCTCTGATAACCTGCGTATCCACTTAGTATCACTATCCTGTGCGTGGTTTTGGTCATATCCCATCAGCCAGCCTTTTCATTCTGTGTATCTATCTTTGCTGATTGCTCAACCAAGTTCCCACTGAACCTCCATAAGGAGGGGGAAATGTTAAGCAAGGACATTTCCCTGTGTAGCTATAAAAGGATTATTCAGGCCATATTTCATTACAGCATGGCCTAAGAGCAGGAGAAAAACATGAATATTGGAGGCCTCTCTTTGTCAGGAAATGGGATTTCCGCAGGTGCTCAGTTGCAAATGCTCTGCATGCTTCTAAGGCTTGGCACATGGCATTGCTAAATCCTGATTCAGGATGCAAGAATGTCTCATGACCCTTGCCATGTAAACTGGTGTCTGGCCATGTTTGGAAGTCAGCCGTCAATGATGACAGTAGACGAGTATGGGTGAAATGAGCAGCTTGGCTTCAGCACTAAGCAAGACTTGTTAAACTCTGTAAATACAGATGTCCAGTTCATATTTTGAATAATGAATATCAGGACCTTTTCTGTAGCAAGTGGTAAGAAGCTGGATCGTCTGTCTTCATCTCCTTGCTGCCTTCCCAGGATTTGAAAGTGTGACAAAGTATTTCATCCTTTTACAGGATTAGGTAAGATTGGTAATCATAATTCTTGTATAGAATTACATAGAAATACTCTAGACAGCCAAATATATTGATTTAAGATCATCTATGTGGTGGCAGGGAAGTTGTTTCCATTTTGGTTTATCCACTTCTTGGATTGGTCAGGTTATCCACCTGACTTCAGTTGTTCATTCTTTTGGATGAAAAACTACTCCTGTTGTACAATTTCTGTCCCAGTGTAGCTCTTCCGTCAGGTGTTCCTCCTATTTGTAGTGCTTGTACATGAAAATTAAGGAATTAGAGAAATAGCACCAGAAACTGAACATGAACGAAATTCTCAAGGCTGTTATGGAAATAGATGCACTAGAAATTGGGGGTTTCTGTGCTCATTCTGTGCTCACATCCCTTGGGTGTTTCACTGTTAAACATGGAAAGAAACATCACACGTGACTGTTACAAGTGTGTGATGTACCTCTGTGTGAGGGGAAGACATCCTCTGACGTGCTCCTGGGTACTGTCCTGTGGTCTTGCCACTTTCTGTAGATTACAGTTCACTCGTGCTGCTGTGGGTTTATCGGCAGTAGTTCCCCACTGTCTTTATCTGCCTGGTAGCATGGCTGGGTGGTATGCACACCCACTGCTGCTTCACTGCCGATGAAGTGGCACGTGTTGCCCTGCCTTCTTCTTCCGGACTTCTCTTCCTCAGCTTCCTTGCACTGTGGTATGACTCAAGAAAAATGGAAGTGCAACTTTCTACTCCTTTTGGAGTAGTAAATGTTTTTTAAAAAACAAAGCAAATGCCATTCTCGGAGTGGCCCAAGATCTGTATTTAAGTGTGGCAGCACATGTAGTCTTGTTTTCTGGAGGTTTTTAACCACCTACATGTGGATAAGAATTTTTGGAAGCACCTGTCTCTTGCTGATTTAAATGTAATTAGGTACCAAGGAGCTTTGCGGATTTAACCCATTCCCAAAAGGTGTGTGGCAATGTCCAGTGTCCTGACTGGTGAGGAACAACAGAGTGAAGCACTTCAGGTGTAGTAAGTCATAATTTACTAATTGCTGGATTAAGACTAAGGAAATAAAGAGCTTTTTAGCAGGCCTCCATGTTTTGGGGATCTGGAGAACAGAGGGTTTTACTTCATATGAAGCCGATGTTATGCTGTGCAGGAATTCCCAATTCAGGGTCAAAAATACTGAAAGTGCCCTTTTACCATACAGCTGACAATTAGCTTGCTGCCAGTAGGAAAAACAATCATTAAGTGGTGAGTGAAAGTAGCGTCAGAAACGGACCTTGACAGAGTGGTAACATACAGTTAGACCGAGTGACATTCTTCACACCTGCTGTGGTGCATAACAGTAGCTGGCTGACTTAACCCGTGGCACTACAAGCAGAGCATTGTGCTGTGACACAGCCTGGACAGCGATTGAATTACACACCGATTAGGTCTTCGGCTTCTCTCTGTCAGTGTGGACAATGAAGAATCAGAGAAGTGGACATGAGAGCTTTAGCAGGCCTTGTGCTCTCCAACGGAGGAGGATTAGGTTGTAAATGGTAAATTGTGTTGGGGCCAAGAGTCGTAAAACTGAGCTCTTGCCCTTCTGCTGCCTCAAAGGCCTGGGCTTTGCAGAAAATCCCTTCTCCCCCCTACTTCTACTGACTGCTGTGATCAGGGGAGGGGTGGACATGTGGAATCTGCTCCTCCTTTTCTCTGCCAGAAAGGGAAGAAGACACTGGTACATTTGTACAAATTTTGCCCCTCACTATCTCTTACTGTCTTTTCTTAGAAAGGGCATGGGATTAAATTAATCAGTCTTCTGCCATTTCCACAGGGATGCGGATTTGCCTCTCACTGAGGTGCTGCTGGCTGGTTCACTGCCTGCTAGAGGGTGTCTCTGAGACCTGGTTTAACCTGAAGCATACACTTTCTCAGGAGGTCTGCAACAGGGCTGAAGAATTGCAAATGTTGCATCCTTTCCCTCCTGTCATCTGCGTCCACACGACTGCAGTGCCTGTGCTGTGATCTCAGTTCACTCACCCTGAGACGCTTCCTGTGGTGGAGGTTTGTACTGAGCTGGTACAGAGCAAACTTTGCTTTTGGTGGCAGTATCCCTTGTTGCTGTGCTGTTCACAAAGAAGATGGGTTTATCCTTGCCTTCATTCCACTGGGACCAGCTGCTCTACCCACAGCAACCAAAAGTGGCAAATCTTCTATATCCTCTTGTAATTTTCAATTGAAGGTCTATATCACATGAACTTCTTGGGTTTTTTGGAGAGATAAAGCTTTTTTTTAAACACGTTGAACCCCGGTTGGAGAAACCACTGCGTGGTGTGGCTCATACAGTGCACAGAAGTACAAAGCATTCCCATTCCATCTGGTCTTGCACATCCGCTCCCTCTACCTATTAAGTCTGATAGCTGTTAGGCATGAGTGTAGACCTGGAGATGGGCAGGACTAGTTTGCCATGCAAACATTTATCTGATGGCCCCATCCTATTTTCTAGAACTAAAGATTTCACTGTGATAAAGTGGACATCTTAAAACATTGCAGGAGATAGGGGGATGTAACTGCACTTAACATGAGATTGGATTAGGCATATCTCATATCTTGGAGTTTGCCAATAAATAACAAATGGAAATACGACCTTAATCTTTAACTACCAAAAAAAAAAAAAAAAGTCTTGGAAATCCAGCAATCTTTCAAGTCATCTTAGGGCATATTGACTCTGAATCATCACCATGAAATTCAACAGGGGTGTTCCTATTAGCAATCTAAGAATATAGATGTGGTTGAATATATGGAAAACTGTATCTTGTTCCAGTTATCTTTATTACTGTAATAAATGATACACTCTCTCTTCCTACAGACCTTATCTCATCTGTTTACAGTCTTGGCATTTATTTTGTTTTGAGCTAGGAAGCAGTGCATACCTAGATACTGTAAGATTGTAAGAGGCTTTATGAGTATACCATTTAAAAAGAATTGTTTGTGCTCTGGTTACCAGTCTGAACTGAGAAAAGATACTTCTATTTCATACTGCAGAAAGCAGTAGCAGATTTGCTATAATACATCAGTTCAGAGTAATTTGGACAAAAACTATCAGTTCCAGAAAAATCCCAAATCTCCGGCACCTATTTTCTCTAATAGGTGGCAAATCCTTAGTGCCTCCCAAAAGCTGCTCACAAGTCTGTAGGGTATGAAGGCTTTGCTTTGGATCATTTTTTTTAAAGTTTGGTAAAAAAATTTGAGATAAATTCACATGTTGCTCAGCATAGTCACTACTGATAGTTCATCTTCAAAACTGTAAAATAAGAGCTATTCTAAGTAGACACTGTTGGTTTTAACACTATGGAACATTTGAAAGGTTAAGTTTTAAAGAAAAAAAAAAGAAAACCAGTCATTCACTAGCGCTGATACAGGAATGACAGAGGTTAATACCACTGACATCATGTTGGAACTGTATAGCATTTTGTTAATGGTTATTAATGCCCTGCTGCTGGGAGACAGACGGTGCCAGCTGCCGGTTAGTGTGGTGCCTCTCTGCGGGTGTGCCTGGGCCTCTGCTTGGAAAGGAGAGGGCCGTCAGGAAGGTTCAGGTTTGCTCCCTGCCTAGTCATCCCTCCACTGAAAATGGAGGAGAGGAGATACTGAGAGAAGGTACTTACAGTGCCTTGCTCCTGTCTCTGCTGACTTCAGAACAGGTCTCGGAGAGTGAAGCAGGAGCAGCAAACACCTACAGAGCATCACCCCGAAGGCACTGAGGACTTGTGTTCAATTCAGATCTTCAGGACTAAACTCAAGATACACATCCTTTGGAAGAAAACAGCAAGAAATTCAGACAGACATGCATGGAAATGATGGCAGTAGGCCTGGGGAAGAAGCCTAAGTTCATCTAAGAGAGCCTCGGAGCTTTGGACATCAGTGGAAAGAAGTCAGAAATGGTACAGAGTGAAGGAAAAAAGCCCTTGAGAGGAAGGGGAAGGAACTTTGTAATGGCAAAATGATGATGGATACACAGCAATTAATTAGCTCGGACTACATCATATCCATTGTACATCCAGATCTGTAGGTTTAGCTGCCTCACTTGGGGCTAGCTATTTGTGTGATACCTTTGAATTTCATCCACCATAAGGGAATGAAACTGATACAGAAAGGTGCAATACATCAGTGTAGCATATCAAATTGAGAAAGGCAGTTCTAGCAGCCTGTATGAACACAGGTTTAAACCAGCATCAGATTATTCCTTAAGTGTATTGTTGTTATGACAAATCTGAAAGGAGCTAAAAGCATTTCAGTAGATGAAAAAAGGAAACTTATTTCCTTTCCCACATCCTGGACCCAAAATGGGATTGCCAGCCAGGTTTACACAGCCTGGCCTTGTACCACACAAGCACCCTCTGGTGAATGTGAGCGGGACACGTAGAGATCATTTATGATCCTGTGGGAGGAACCAGCTCACCAGGCCTCTCCAAATCATTCAGCTTCTAGATCTCTTTAAACGCTGCTGTAACATAACCTGAATAATACACTGAGATTGTTTAGCAAAGAAATGCCTGATGGCCCAAGGACATTTTGATGAATACTGCTGTCTGATGTGCCACACAGACTATTGTATTGTCTTCCATGCTATGGAAAAAATAGTGTATCACTACTTACAAATCTTTTCTGAAAGGGAAGATGAGTGTTTAACTGCATGAACCTCAGGTCTGGGAATACAATTTCATTTTAAAACCCCCTAATTTTGCACACCTGTTAATTATTAGAAATAAATGGAAACATCCATGTGATATTGTACATGCACTCTTCAGTTATGTAGCCTAATACTCAAACACAATGTATGGACATTTTATTTTCTCTGGCCATTTTTACTGTCCAGTGTTGGTCTCCCCTATACAAGAAAGACATTCTCATGCTGGAACAGGCCACCAAGGTGAGGGGCTGCAGCCTGTGATATACCAGGAGAGAAATGGATTTGTTCAGCGTGAAGAGGTGCTGTCTCTCACTGTCCACAGCTGCCTGCTGGGAGCGTGCATGGAAGACAGAGTCAGACTTGTTCTGGACAGGATGAGAGGCAAGAGGCCCAGGTTGGAACAAGGGAAATTCCAAGTAAATGCAAGAAAAAATATTCCCAAAGAGCATGCTAGGCTTTGGAGCAGGGGCCCAGAGAGGAGGTGGCATTAGCGTCCATGAAGATGCCCAGAATTTGACTGTAGAAGCCCTGAGCAATTTGGTGTAGCATGGCTCTGCTCTGAGCACTGGACTAGAGACCACTGGAGGGCCATGCTGACCAGCATGTGTCTGTGGTTCTGTGGTAACACTTGGAAATTAAAAAGATAAATGGAACTATTCACAGAGGGTATTTTTTCCCGTGCAGGGGAAGAGGAAATCTCTTGTTCTCAGTAGAATATTTTAGGGTAATCATCAAACTTGTATTTTGCACATTTACCTTTTCTTAGTTACCCAAATAACTGCTGTATCACAGGTAGTACTGGCACAAAAAAGTAGCAAGATCAAAGCACACTAGTAGAAAACTGGAGGATTATTACCCCTGAGCTTACTGCTTCAAAAAAAGAGGAGCAACTTTATGTAGGTTCATATTTTCTCTGCTGATATGCAAAGTCCTAAGCAAACTAAAAACCCTTAAATCCAACAAGTTATGTTGTTGTTCCATTGTTGATGGTCACCCTGCATTGAGCAAAACAGCAGGAGTGAGTTAGTCCAGTTCTGTCCCACAGCAGGTGACTCCTTTTATTCTCCTCTCCCAACTGTCTCACAGAACCTTCTCTGCCTGGAAACCAGTTTGAGGCAGTCCCCTGACTTGGTGTCCCATATCTCAATCAGTTCTAAGTCTGGGACTATAACTGTAAGGGATAATTGACAGATCAGGGCACAGAAATTTGGTGGAATGCTCTTTGCAATGAGGTGAGAGAGCTGCTCTGTGAGTTGTGTTTTGTGCAGTAGACGAGCACTGCACCTGAGTGCAGCCCCAGACTCCCTGGCCACAGGTGTGGGCACTTGGGCAGGATTGCTGCAGCGAGGTAAAAAGCAGTGGGAGGAGGAGAGGGGTACAGCAGCCTTCTGGAAAGAGCAGTGTGGGAGGTTGAGGCTTGTGGAAGGTGTGCTAGCTGAAGTGAGTGCCACTGATGTGGAGTTTTTCACAGAGCAGCAATGACCATCTAAAAGGTACTTTCATCTTAAAGTGATAATCAATGAGTACAAGGTTATTTCTGAAGAATAAAATGGTAGTATGGCTGGGATGGGAGTTATTTTTGGGGGTTGTGGGTTTGGGGGTTTTTTGAGTGTAAGGAGCTATGGTAAAAGATTCTGATGCTTCTTATTGTGCTTATAATGCATGTAACTGACCCTTAAAGCTTAACTTATTGTTTAGGAATTGTAGCTGGTGAAAGGGAAGTTAAAAGTAATTTCCAAAATCTGCTCTATAACAGGTGAAGGCCTTACAGAAGAGCAGTCAGGTATGCTCTGATGCGCTGAAACTTTGGTTCTTCTCCTGGGTCTTGCGTTGTAAGTTTGTTTAAAGTAGTTCACTTCTTTCAGGTTTTGACTTTCCTCTGTTGCCAGAGTGGTTTCTGTCTGGAAGTTAATCATCCTTTATTTGTCTAAACATGAACTACTTATCTGAAAACCTGGTTGAATGGTTGGAGTCATGTGCCCTAAGCTGGTTATCAGCATAGGTAACTGCTGTGTACAGAACTGTACATCAAGGTATTTCTGACTGGTCTTCTAGGGTTTTTGAGCTGCATTCTGAGTCTGTTTATTGACCCTAATGTGTGTGTGCTTATGTGGGGATGTGTTCTGCCTTCACTGAAAGAGAATAGGACTTGTGAGTTGATCACGACAGCAGAAACTAGTGAGGACTTCCTTGTGATGTGTTGTATCACTTGTATGCTTGCTGCAGAGGTAACTCCTGAACTTGAAATCATGAATGCCAGGGTAACCTCTTCACTAGCCCTGTAAGAGGAGCAGCTTAAAGCTCACTTATTTATTAAACAGACTTGTAGGAGTGAAGTCATTATACCTTTCTCCTAGAAACAGGTAGTATCCTAAATGGCTTCACTTAAGCAGTTCTAGGAATCTTAGTATGAGAAATGCTGAGGAGAAGTTGTTTTCCTGCTTTTCTTCCCCCTTCTTACAAAACTATGGAGGACTTGCACTTGTGTTACTTAATGGGAGGTGTTTTAATTCAGTATAGGCTTATATATGAGAACAGGTTTATGGAGTTGTGTTGTCAAACTGATAAGTATAACAGCATAAGGAAAAAATAAAGCTGAACACCTCTTAACAAAAGGTGCAAGCTACAGATGTGACCAAGCTGTAAAGCTATTCACACTATGAAGGAGATGAGGGCGACTTACTTTGTTGAGAGCTGAAGATGTTAAATAAATACTTTGCATAGAAGGGATCCAGCCAAACACTGGGCCATGGCTGTGGAACTAGATGGTGTTCTAAAGCTTGTTTTCTATAGGGGGGCACAGTATAGAGTGAATGGGCTTACAAACATGAGCACTTCAGTCGCATGCCTCTAAAGAACATCTCTTCAACTTGTACCCATTATAAATAAAGCAGATTAAAAGGGGAAGAGTTGAAGGGCTTGTCTTCAAGTAGTTAAAGAAATATCTGGAAACAGTCAACTGAATAAGGCTTGCCTTACGAAAAGAATGGTGTAGTAAGTCAAACTTGCAGGCTAGCATAAGCATCTGTCTCTGAATCAGCACATATGCTGTCATGAAATTGCAGGACAGGGTTCAGAAGAACAGTGCAAGAGTTTGGTTAGTAAGGCTTAAGGAGGAGGGCAGCTCCTTGTCTTCAGAGGTTGCTTTCTTTTTAAAAATAGAGGGCTTAGTTTCCACTGCCATGACCCTGTGGCGATTGGCAGTGCTTCAGCCTGATCTATGAACTTAAAACACATTTGATCTGTATGATGGTGCTTATGGCCAGGTCCTGCCACTCCACCTGAATAACTATAACGTGCTCATAAATCAGGGGAGAGCATTCCTCTGTGACACCATCCCAAACGCCCTACTGAGCCGAAGCCTGTGTTAGCCATCAATGCCTCTTACATAAACATGTCATACTTTAAAGTAGGGTCTTACAAAAAGCACAAACAATATACTGGCATAGAGGGGCCACACAAAGTCAAGAACTGTTAAGTGGGGGAAGAGGAAAATCTCTTGATGATAAATACATCTCTACCAGGTACATATGGAAAGAAAACAGTTAAGCCTAGGTTACATTCCCTTCAGAGTTAAATAGTCAAATGTGAAAATGGTTGTCTGATTCCTTGTAAAACTTCAAAGTTAGAAGTCACCAGCAAAATAATGGTGCAGGAAACTATGACTTCTGTTGCATTCGCTCATGCTGGTCACTCACTCTGCCCCATGCCTCATGCATCACTGGTTCTTGCTTAACAAGACCTACATGATGGATCTTTGTGCAAGATTAGTTGTCCTAATCTTAAAATGGTGTCGTTCAGATGCATGAAGGATTTCTTTACAGGACCACTTGAAACCTGTCAAGTGCCATGAGGTGGTATATCTAGATCCTGAAGTAGTCTGTGTATCTGATTAGGTAGTAAAAAAAAAAGCTGGTTTGCATTTGATCCACTGTAGAAAGCTGGGTAAGAACTATGGTTTGGTCCTGTATGTGCATTCAAAGCTACTTGGTAAGTCTTGCTTAAAGTCACCTTGTCCTCTGGTGCCAACATTGTGGCTGGTAGTTCCTGTCTACCTGATCTTAATCCTTGCACAAGCTGATGCCAATTTTGGGCATGGCAAGAGAAACGTTAAGGAGCATCTCGGGCACACCTTCGTTACAGCACACAGCTGACTGACTTGTAAAACTCATGTGTTTGTGTTGGTGCAGCCTTTGATCTGAATTGGTAAGGAAAGTGCTCCCAACAACAGCAGCTGGAACACACACAGCCAAAAGTGCCACCGGGCTGTAAACAGTGGCTCCGGCCGTCCTTGTCAGATGGGTCACAAATCAGGGGAGCTGACAGGTGTCTGTGCTGGTGTCTTACATGCAGGGTGTGCCCTGGTGTGGAGCAGCAGGTAGGAAACCTGCCTGGTGGGTGGCCAGCTTGTGACTTCAGATGACTCAAATTCTCTGCTCAGGAGCAGCCTGTTGCACAACTTGGTGCAGAAATAGAAACATTTGCTTTTCTTTAAAGTGGGCTGACTACTGCTTATCCTTGGACTTTGGGATAGGTAGGCAGCACCATGTAGCTGCACTGCAAAGGAGGAATTTATTCAGCATCTTAAAGCAGAGCTGCTCAGACAGGCCCAGAAGCCTTGGTCAGGCTAGTATTTCTCTATAAACCATAAACTGCTATCTTGCTGTTTCTACCAGCACTTCCCTCAAATGTAAGTGTCTTTTAACCTTCTGCCACTAAAAAACTGGCATTAGTAGCTTGTAATCAGTAACAAGCTTACTTTAAAACCAGTTCTACACTCTGTGACAATCATTATAACCTTAAGGTTAAGCTGTAATGTTAAGGCAAGTGGTTTTTGTGAACACAAAACTGAGCCTGCAGGTCCCCAGTTGCTTGTACTGGGATCCTGCCTTCAACACCCAGGTTCCTTTCCCAAGGAGGGGGATCCAGCATGCAAGAGGGAGGCATAAGTAGGCTTCATGGTCTTTGGGTATGGACTTACCCCAGAGATATCTGATTTATCACTGGCAGTAATTTTTCTTTTCTAAATGTAACTGGAGGAATTGATGAGTAGTACTCTGCTGTAGGAGCCTGAGCCATAGTTAATATTTGCGATTGTGATGACCTTCCAAAAATGCATGTGGGAGACATGACACAATCTTTCCACTGCCTGCTTAGAATTAGATTTTACTGCCTTATCCTCTGCCTGTAGACATGAATTTCTGTGTTGCTTTTATCCCCTCACCACCTCCTTCTGTATATAATTTAAGGTCTTCAGGGCCTGATACAAAGCGTACAACCTGGTGTAGTTTGCTGTTTCATCCTAACACCTTGTTCACATTAACTGGAAGCAACTCTCACCTCGTGTAGGCAGGTCTGTGAAGCAAGCAAGCTTTTGGTCAGAGTGAATAGCTTCTCCGCAACTTTCTTTAGAACCACAAGGCAAAGGCTGAAACAGCAGCTCTGAACACGCGCTGCCCTCAGGAGAGGCTCCTCACTGCTGTGCAGCTGTTGTGAGAGGACGCGGGCCTCCGTAGGGGAGTGCCACATGTGCTTAGGCACCGCTTGGCAACCAGCAATCCTGCCTCAAGTCAACTTCTGTTTAGGTGGGTGTTTTTTTCCAGAGTCACTTGATAGGGTGTAATCCTGTAAGATGCTCAGCAAAGAAGCTGATACAGTAAAGTATTTCTGCAGATGCTTAATTTTCAGTGAATAAGTGGTCCTTTTATGTGGGTGGGAGCACTCATGTGCTTAAAGTTAAGCACGTGCTTAAGTGCTTTCTTGGATCAGGGCCAAAGCGCTGATGTGCTGGAGGTTCCCTTGCTTTCTCAAGTAACAGGCAGTGTTCAGGACCTTCATGTGGACCCCTGAGCCTTCAGGATTACTGAAATACACCCATGACTGACAAGTATTAGACACTTCTGTTCTTAAACTTTTCGTTTTCAGCAAAAGTGAGTTTTAGCTGTATTATGACTTTTACACTTCACGTACAGGAATAGTTTTTGGCTAGGCCTGTGACAGACTTGAAGAAAAATCTGTTTGCTGACTTCAAGTTAGTTCTATTTAATAGGATAGCTTATTTTTCTATTTGAGAACAAAAAAAAGCTTCCTGCAGCATCTTCTGCTCTGACCCCACTACCCTATCTCTAAACTCTTCCTGCTACACTTCTGGAAGAAAATAAACTTTTGACGGGCACCACTAAGATGTTAAATTCAAACTACTGGGAGTCCTTGTGTGATGTTGCACTTCTAATAGCCTGCTTTGACAGGACTGGTAATGAGCCCAGAGGACACGTGTTTGGGATGTGACAGGGGTGTGCACCTGTCTCGGGCAGGGGCGCTGGGTCTTCCCCTGCGGCAGCCTTCTCGGTGGCTGTGCTAATCACCGAGTGACATTCGCCATGCCCGGCAGACTGAGGAACGTAGCAGGGTGTTGTGAGTCTAAATACACAGCTGCTTCTCAAATTATAATGCAATGGTTCAGAGGTCAGTGCAGTAAAAGCAGATAAAATTATGCTTTCTACCACCACCATGCTACATCAAAATGGTAAATTGTTTGTTTTATAGTGTCTGTCAAACTATTTGCCTCTACTATAGCACATGAATTTTTCAGATCGCTTGTATCCCTTTAACATATTTAGAAAACAAACCCCTTTTTATTTTTAGAGATTTCTTTCTATCCACTGTTGTTCTGTGCTGGAAAATAGAACTTTTTGGACTTCAGACTTTTTAGACCAATCAAGTGTTTGCTTGGTGGCCAAGCTTTGAGGCTTGGCAGCAGGGTGAGGGCGTGGGGCTGGCAGTGCTGCAGGATTTGTCTGCTCTGGCCACGCTCTGTGTGGGCACGGCAGCCCCTGGGCTCTCCCTCAGATACCTGGGAGTCAAAGCGAAGTGGTGGGCAGATGGCTGTACACATGATGAGCCATCTAGGTTAATAACCTGGGCAGTGACGTTGTCAGCCATCCTGGGCATAGCTACTGCTTCTGTTTCTATGTAGCAAATAGGGCAGATCTTTATCCTGTGTGCAGCATCCGTTCACTTTTCTCAAAGTTGAATGCTTCTGTTTCCAGTCACACTTTTTGTTAATTTTTTGCCATGAGCAATGGTTGTCAAAGGAGCTGTGCAAGTGTTGCTGTCCTCTCTTTCAAACTGTGGACTGCAAGTCTCAGATGCTTTCCTCCAGAGTGGGTGGTCCCAAGGAAATTGGGTGATGCTCCTTGTTGATTTGAGGTGATGCTCTGTGAATGGGCTCAGGATACTTCTGGATCTCTTGATCTTAAGGACTTGTCCAGAGTAGACATGTTGAAGTATGTGAATTTTGGGACAGTCCTCTGCCAAGCTGGTGCCTGGACCCTGTGGTGTTACTCATGTAAGGAGCCAGCACTCAATATGAGCTCAGGCTGACTGCAAATCCCACTCAGAGGAGCTGCGGGGGTGATGCTTCTCAGGCTGTCATCCCCCATTGCCATAGGGCAGATGGGAATAGCTGGAGGCTGTGCAAAGTACCCAGGGATGCTTTAAGCCCTGGGAGCACTGAGACTTCCCACGGGCAGTGGGGCCCACCATAAAGCTGGTCATGAGCAGGTTCCAGTAGGTGAGATGGTGAGGATGGCTCGTTCTTCCTGGCTGGTCTACGGGGCAGTGTAGGTACAGCCAGAAGTTTGAAATGAGCTTGGTAAACACCTCTAGAGCTTCTTGTTTAGTTACTCTGTATTTATTGGGAGGCTGAAGGAAGAGCCTCTCTGGTGTCCTTCCCACTCTGGAGTTTGTATTGAATAAGGGATGGGGCTTATAAGAAACTTGCTGAACTAAGAGTGAGAACCAGGCTGGGAAAAAAAGCGTAAGAGTTCGAACATGTAGGATGTGCAATGATTTCTTCAGCTTTGACTTTCTGTAAGTTCCTTTTTCATTGTGAATTGCTTGTTAATTTTTTGTTAAATTCTTTGACCATAACTGTGACCAAAGAAAGGAATGCATTTGACAAGTGCAATAAAGCAACTGTTCCATGTTTATGGCAAGTGCTATACTTTTATGCTATTAATTCAAATTGCCTGGATTCTTATAAAACTGGGACAGTGTAGGATTACCTACCTTGCTGGAACACAGTTGAAATGGATCATACTACAAAGTAGTACACATCTCCCTATCAAATTTTAGAGGAAATAATCTCAGAGTCATAGGGTAGGCATATGTCTCTGGAGCACAACTGTTTTAGATGCATTTTTGTACCCAGCAACAGTTGGAAGCCTCTACAGAGAAGTAATAGAAAAATGCCATTAAGTAAAACACAAATAGTTTCGTGTAAAAAGAGTAACAGTTGCACTGCATGTGAGGTAATGATACTTGCTAGGATACAGATAACTTCAAAAATGCATTTTGCTGTAGTACTGTAAATAAGCAGAGAAGGCACTGCTAGGTGACTTCAGTGGTCAGTCCTCTTTGAAGAGCTTTGAAAAGGAAAAGTGAGAAGTGTATGGGGGGAAGCTCTTGTAGTATTGAGGAAATACTAGTGCTGAAGGCTACGTAGTGAAGCTTCTTTTGAACAGACCTCTGCTGAAAACCAGACGTGTGTGAATAAGGGGTTATTTTTCCTCAGTTTGGTGGTTGGACAGGCAAGAAAAAATTATTTTGGGCCAGACAAACTTTTTAGAGAATGAAGAAAGCATTAATGTGTTCCAAGCCCAAGACATTGCTTCAATGTCAGGGATTTCTAAACTTTTTTTTTTGTGAATAAAGCCAAGAAATCTGGTTTTTACAGGGTAGAATTCAAAGTCATGTCCAGTTCCATGATACCTGTGGGAGGGAGTGTGGGGTTCTCCACATCTTTACATGTGGCTGGTAGGATGAGTTTGTATGTTACAAAGCTGCTGACACTGTCCTGTGAGCCTGGCAGAGCAGACAAAGGGTCTCAATTCAAGTTTCTGCATCCAAAAATAGTTCTGACCACTGAATGAAGGGTATGAAGTGGGAAAGCCAACAAGAATGACGATAGTGAACAGTACCTGAGTTCCCATGCAAATATAACTCCAAAATACAGTGTTTTCTGTAGCACTGCAGGGGAGGGATGGGACAGGATGGACACCCCCAAATAAGCTGGGAAGGCTCTCCTAGTTAAACCTTGTGCAACACTGCTTGAGTTCAGGATCAGCTCAGATAAGTAATTGAATACTAACTGTTGAGTGGAAACACACTTCAGTATGCTTGCATTTTCTTTGAAGCCTGGTCCTAAAGAATTTTTGGTACTGAAACAAAGATAAGCTGCCCTGCTGTCAGTGTCTCCTTCCAGGGAAGGACTGTATGCTATGCTCTGCTTGAGCTTGGTGTCCATGGCGTGCTCAGTCACTTCTGGTCAATGACTGCAACCTGATAGCCAGGGCTAAATCTTCAGCATCTTGTTGAAGTGACTCTACTGAAAAGCGCAGGGCTAGTCACTACGACAAGAATAGCTTGTGCTAGGATCTGAGTGGGGCCAATGCACTTGAATTTCAGAGGTGGCTGCTTGTGTGGTGAAATGGCTAATCCCTTTTTTGTCAGCACCTCATCTTTAAGGGAAACTTCTCTCCTTTGCTGCCTTAGTCTCCTTGTGGGGAGCAATCTAGGTACCTGCAGTGTCTAATGCATTAGGCTCAGCCTAAGTACTTACTAAGGAGTTACTATGCAAATGTATCAGTGACTTCTTGAACCGCAGTATTTGAGACTTAAGCGTCACTTGACCTTGACGTCAGTGGACCTCACTGTTCATCTTGGACAGATTCTTTTTTTATTGTCAGACTTCTGGAAATGCCAATATGCTCCTTGCTGTCACCCTCACCAGTGACAAGTAAGTCCCTTTTGCCTTATATCACTAATCCTGCAAAATTCATCTCATAATGGACTTTATCACTGAACAAGCAAATATAGCTGGGAAGACAGTGTTAAGATATCCTCCTGTGGTTTGAGACAACTTCTCCTATTAACAAATACCAAGTATTTTCACTTATGATATTGTTCTTGAACTCTTGCATTTTATACTATAATCTTACTCCTTTCAGTGCCATGGTGTCTGCTCAGGTCTTTAAGGTGGCAGAAAGAACAATCCATTGATGCTTTGTAAGTATAAACTTGAGGTCTGTGGTATGTCAGCAGCAACCAGAGTGTCATTCCCTACCTGTCATGTTGATTTTTTTTCCCTGTGCATGAGAAGCAGGCTTGTATTTGAGGTTTTAGCTTACACCTGTGCTCTCTCTTCTGAAAACAATGTCTCTACTAATACTTAGCAATTCTGTTCATCTAAGGAGTTCCTAAAGAAACTTTTATTTTAAGATTTGGTAGGGTAGAACTAGAACAGTGAAACTGCCTGCTGCTTGGACAGTTAGCTGCACTGTGGAGTCTGGGACAAGTAGGTCATCACATGCTATACGTTATTCTATAGCTAATGCCAACTGTATTTTCAAGTGCTCCACACTAATCTCTTCCCCTCATGCATTATTTCCTTGTGCAGCATTAGCAAACCCCATGCTGATCCACTGTTGCTTCATGGATTTAGAAAATGATCCACTGGCCCACAATGATGTAAAACATTAAATATTGTTTTAAGTATTGGCGGCGCCATCCTGCCTACACAGTACTTAGGGTGGGCAGCATGCCAGCATGTTTGCTGGCATGTGGCTGAACTGGAGCATGCCTGCTCACAGCAAACAAAGCAAAGCCCAGGACAATAAGGCAAGAATGATGACAGACGGAAAAGGGCTGGTTTATGGGTTGTGCTGTTTGACCATAATACCAGCTTTGGAGACTATACTGTCTGGAGGGCTAAGAGTTTCTTTCTACACTCCTGCCTTACTGCCTGCACCTGCCCATCTGAGGGCAGGCAAGAATGAAAGGACACTTCATAGATCTTCCAGGAGCTTGTCAGTTAGTTATTGCATAGTGGGTTTGCACTAGCTGCTTAATATGTGTTCTCTCACTCTCGGCATTGCCAGATAATAATGGGCTGAATGCATTTCTTGATTTGCGACAGCAAAAAGCCTGTATGTACATGCATGGGGGGAGCTGTGTGCTGCATGTGTGACTGCCACAGTGGGAGTCACTGTCTCATAGGAGCTGTGAGCGTAAGTGTGGGAGCTGGGAATAACACTTTCACCCCCATTTTGGGGAATGCTGCTTCAAAGTTCCTGTGTGTGTGTGTGCAGGATGGGGTAGTGTCTGCTGCACCATTTTGGGAACAGTCTGTGGAGAACCTGTATGCGGATACCTCTGAGATGTGCCTTTTCTTTCTGCTCCAGAGGAGTTAATTGCTTCTGCAGCCCATCCTGTGGAGTGGCTCATCTTCGCTCTGTGCTAGCTATTCTGGTTGGTGTGCAGGGAGTCCTGGTGGGCTGCTCTTCAGCCCCTGACTTTCAGCAATGAATCTATGCCTAGGCTCACCTTTCGGACAGGACCCAGCTAGAAGAGAGGATGTTTTTTCCTTTGCTTGTGTTGGCTTGGACCATGGAGGTCTGAGTAACCATAGGGAGTGATCCTGTTTCCCTACTGAAAAGCTGCAGTTGCCTGATGCCAGCCTAAAAGCTGCAGAACCTCTGATGTTGGCAAGTGTGGTGTGTGCAGCTGCTCACCCCCCAGCACAGCCTGCCCATCTGTGAGTGCTGTTGGGCAGGAACTGTGCAAGGGTCTTCTGCTGTGTCCCCTGCCTAAGGACTGGTGACCTTGTCCTTACCTGGTATGTTTCAGGTGTTGGGAAACCATCAGTCGCCTTTAACTTCCTCATCCCTATGTCAGCTCCTGTCTTTGCTCCCAAATCCCTTGGGAGACTGAGGACTCATCCTCTGTGAGGTGGTCCTGCACTTCTGAACTTATGGCAAAGGGTTATGGTGAGTGAGGTTTTGGAGGGCAAAGCTTCAACTACTGTTGGAAGTGTCTACCCGTGAACTACTTATTATAGTTCAGTATATTATAGTGTCTGTATGGGAGAGATGGGAGAAAAGGGTTGCCCATGTGCATTATCAGTACTAATAAGCATGGTATTAATGCAGCCGAAGGTATGGTTTATTTATATACCCACTCTTTAATGCATGTGAATGTGCTAATTCTGTGAGCTTGCAAAGCCATGAGCTATATGAACTTGGATGCCACACAATGCATTATTTCTCCTTTTGTCTGTAGATCCTTCTAACACCAAATGGCCCAAGAGCTTCAAAGATGTACCACAATTTAGATCTGTCCTTCGTGCTTTCTCTTCAACATCTTGCTGTGGCAAAGCCAGCTTGTCACTGGCTCTGGGTTCAGGCTTTTAAATACAAGTGATTTTTAACAGTTCATGTTACCTGGCCCAGCTGGGCTAGAAATACGCACCTTGTCTCATTAGAAAAGCAGGCATCTCTCTTCCAGTGCACTCAAACTCCTCATTAGCCTTGAAATATTTTTTCACTGCTCCCACTCCCCAAGTTACTGCTTTTTTGGCTAAATCCATTAGTTCTTATTTTCAGAAACTGCTGTATCTCAGAGGACTTCTGAATTGGTTCCAAGTGTGACTGTAATCTAGGTAAGGTACCTGACCTAATTTTCGTGTAACTGGCACAGATTACTTGCTGAAGTTGTTTTTTTCTTCCAAGAGATGAAAGCAAGCCTTGCAGAATATTGATGTGCAGTCTTGGAGCATTTATAGAACACAGATGAGACTCCTGAATTTTTCTCCTCAGATGCTTAAGTGTTTACTTAGACTCTTTCTTTTGGAGAGTTGCTGTAACTAGTCAAGTTGGGGGACAAAATTAATAAAAACCAGAAATGCAGCTTGGCTACAAAACCCTAAATATAGTACTCTAATTTTTTTTTTAACCTAGCTGACTGGGTAAGATAGCAGGTATGTAAGCAATACTTTCCACTCCTGGCTGTCCAGTGTGCTGTTCCTTCCCTTGCTGACCAGCAGCAGGCAATATGTTCAGGTGCACAGTGGGTCTCTAATCCGAACAGCAGAGTTCAATGAGATTAGCTCTGAGTGTATGCAATAAGCCTGACAAAATGGAAAGCAAAAGGAAGATATTACTGTAAAGCTATAGATATTGGCTGTAAATGTAGAGTCACTTGACTTCTCATCTTTCACTGAGCTGTGAGTAATCAAAAGATCCATGTTTGGTTATTTCTGAAGAAGATACTCCCCCATTTAACTGCCCAGCATACATTGTGGTTTCAGCCTGAGCATATGTACTTTGCTTCAGGTGTATTGGAAAAATGTGATAATGTGTAAACCTGAAAATTATGTGAGAAAGACATGAAGATGCACAAAATGATTAAATTCTATGGGTAGAAGGATCTTGTTAAATGGACTTAGGAAATTCTCATCAGTATCATTTTAAGGTGGTTTAATTCTTTTTTTTCCTAATGTCTTAGCCGTGTGATAACAAGATGTTTTTTCCACCAACAAAACGGAGCATTAACTTAGAGTACTAGATTACTCATAGCACAAACATGGCTGCTATGTGCAAACTTTCTATGTTCTGCCAAGGTCAATTTGTGGGGGTTGAGATGAAACTGTTTCCTAAACTGTGAAAGTGATCCTGGGTACCCAGTCTGCTGGAATGCCTGGAGGTTTCATGGATTCCTTCTCCTTTAAGCCCACTAGTAGGGTATCTGCTAATGCAGGCTCTCTTTTCCTGCCTTCATCGCGCTAGTGAGGCTGACTTAAAGGAACGCACCGCTTTGTTTTGACTCTTTAATTTTTTTCTGACTTGTTTGCCTCCAGAAGGAGCATTTACAGCAGCCTTTCTGTAGATAACTAAGGGAAAAGGGCCTTCAGGTATTGGAAAAGATGAATGTAATGCTCATGTTTGAATATAACGCCAGATCCACAACAGGAGTTGGAAGGTGTCACATTATACTCAAGACTTGCTCTCAGAGCACCGAGGAGAGGTGCTGCCTGCAGTTCAGTGGCACTCCTGCTGCCGACCTGGCTGGGCCTGACCTGCTGTTGTGCAAGTACAGCCCTTGTGTTCTGCAGCCCAAGGGGGGGTGTGCAGTGGCCAGTCACAGTATGGCCCAGGGGCCCTCGCTGCCTGGGACCAGATTTTGGGACTGACAGGCTCACATGAGTGAGTACCTGAAGCCAAGCCAAGAGGCAGAGTTAAACCCAGGTAGCTTTGTGTCTCTAATCTGGTTCACTCTTTAGCCGAGAACCCTAATTTGGGAAAGGCTGGTGAAAGGTCTCATGCCATTCAGGTGCTAGAAACAAAGGGTAGCAACATAGGGTTTGGCCTGGGGCTGAGGATCTGCAGTGGGCTTGCTCTTCTCACCAACTTGGAGGGTGTGCACTTGCTGGTCTGATGACCAGGCAGGTCTTAATGGTGCCTGAAGGCTACTGGGAAGACCACTCCTGAGGGTGCCTTGCAAAGCACCAAATATGTTGCATCCCCCTCTGCAGTTCATAAACTGTTGCTGGTCTGGCTCTGCTTGCCCAGTGCTCCTGCAGGTGACCACAGCCTCAGCCACAGCTTCCAATTTCTGATGGCTCGGCACAGAGCATGCTCTGGGAAATCTTCATGTTAGAAGCATGCACCAAAATGAAGGTGTCAGAGTGGTTTCTTTAACTGCTTGAAGTGATGCAGTTACAAACCATATCTGTTTATGAACATGCTTTATGGAAGAGTGGAAGACTAATAGGATTAAGCTGATAAGCAACACCTAGAAGGACAGTGCTGCTAACGTACTGTTCTATATGTAATGTAACCTGTAAAGTCATTTAATGCATCTCCTTGATGTTGACTGGGAACTAGTCTGACTTAGTTACATGCAAGCCCTGAATTTATGGAGAGTTTGATGCATGTTTTAGGACAAAACGAAACCAATCTCTGCCTCTGCAGAAGCAGAGAGCTCTGCTGAGTGTGCAAAGGTGGCCATGCTGGTGTGGCATGGGAGTTGACCTAGAGTGGGCATTGATGATGGAGATAATGGTCCTTCAAGGACAGGACTCACCAGATCTGTCTTAAATTGATGGTAGTCTTTGAGATAAACCTATTTTCTGCTTACAGGGCAGATGAAGTTGGAAATATGTGCTCAGGGTGAAGCGGAGGAATCCTGCTTGATGAGTCAGTCCCAGACTATATTCCCAAATCTTCACTTACCTGCTTTCTGATTTTTGAAATCATTCACTCTTTGCCTGTGTTATACAGAATGTTCATTCGGGGCTTAAAATCTAACGGGCATCTGACTCTGGGATTTCCAGGCTTTCACAGTGTAGCTGGCAGACTTGGATCCTGGGAAGCTCTGTCTTGGGGCAGGACCTGAAGATGAAGGCTCTCTAAGTACAGAAAAGAGTACTACATTTTAGTCAAACCTAGAAAGAAACAGTGGTGAGCAGAAAGATGTCTTCCCTCAGCTGAAGTAGTTCCTCTTTTCAGACCTGTAAAGAGGACCTTGCCTGAACTCCCTGAACTTGCTTTAAAGTACATCTGAGATGTGAAGTAGATCTCTGCTCTAGTGTATTTACTGTCCAAACAGAAACACAATGCACTACAGCCTCACCCTAATTTTATCTGAATCAGCTGCCATTACTCTGGAGCAGGAGCAAGAAAAAACAAAATTAATATCTGAATAAACAGCCCATTAATTTGATGACAACTGTTGTTCTCCATTTCAGGGTCCAGAAAGCAGCCCAGGCAGTGAGCTAATGAGAACACCAGAGCTGTGCAGACTTGGGGGAGGTGGGGGGTAGAGAAGAAAACAGAACAAACACTCTTTTTGTAGCTTGGAGCTAAGGGGATTCAGCCAAAGGTTAATTGCTTTCTACCCTAAAATGCTGTGAAGTGTTGTTGCATGGTGTCATACAGCTGCTTCGTTCCAGCCTAGGGGTGTCTGTTTCAGTGGTGGGTGGCATGAGCCAATATCCTTTTCTTAACCGCACGGGGGTGTTGCAAGGTCTCTTGAGTTAAGGCTTCCAAAAATTGGTAGAACTTGGCTGGTATTGTTTAGATATCACTGCACCATGGAAGCAGTGAGCAAAAATACCAAATGAGCAGCCCCTCTGTCTCCTCACTTCTCCCTCGCTAGCAAAAATGTTGTGAGGGAGCGAGTGGTAAATTCTTGATGGATGAGCCCTGTGGAGTTGGGGACACAAGGAAAGGGACAGACTCCATCACTTTCTGGTCACCCGCTTGTGCAACAAAGCATGTCTGCTGCCTTCACTGCCAGTGGCCAACTGATTGCCCAATTCTGGGTGCTTGCTCAGAAATGGGGGTACTGAGCTCATATGCAAACCATCTCCTTCCCCCTACCAACCTTCTCCCATTGCAGGCTTGAGGCTCTACAGTGGATAGCTAGTCATAGTCAGCCCCAAGGAAATGGTGAAAACATCAAAGCATTTTGAGCAAAACAATCAGGGACAATAACAGGCTGTGGGTGAGACCTGAGAGTAACCCCAACAATCCAGGCAGGATGCCCAGGCCTGCAGCCACCTGGTACACACGGAAGGGGAATAGAGCTTTTGTGTTCATCGCATCTGCCTTGCAACTGTGTCTCTTGGCCATCATTTCCTAACAACGTGTATGCAAGACCTGACTGTGTGGTGACCTTTGTAGGAAAGGCAGAGTCCTTTTGTTTTCCAACTTGTGCTGAGCTTGGTTCCAGTAACTTGCTGCTTGCTTTTCAGTAGGAATTTTTTTAGGGGATATAAGTTCATTGCTTTCTCTGGTTCATCTTCAGACTATTGAGTAAAAGATGCTACAGGAATCAAAAGATAAGTACAGAAAGGAAGTCTGGAAGAGACTTCCGGAATTAGAGGAATATGAAGTCATTCACAAAAGTCCTGGCCATCTAGGGATGGTGAGACCAAGGGTTAGATTCAGACACTGAACTGCAGGTCTCTAATGAGAGCCTTTAGGGTCCCATCATGGTCAGCTTGCTGTACAGCAACCTAGCAGTATTTTACTGTATTTGTATATTCTCATCTTTACTGGAACTCTACTTCTGGTGTATATATCTGGAATAATAAATCCCACAAGCTTCCAAGTACTTTCAGTTTGAGACCCTTGAAACACTTGGCATAGACCTCCAGTTGTGTAGAGAACACTGAACCTGTCATGTTGTGGTTCTTCCTAGATCCTGATGGCTGCTCTTGCTTGTCACTGAGTAGGGTCAAGAGACCCAGATCTAGAAGAGTCTTAATGTCACCTTTGTCTCTTAGACTGTCTTTCTTGGGTGAACTTTAATGTTCAAATCTGTATTCCTAGGACTTTTTTCAATGCACAACTCTGTCATGCAGCTTTCACACTGTGCAGGACTTAAGGCAATAAAAATACTCTCTACTAGATTGCAGCTTTTGTGACAGCTTGAAAGTCTGATGGTCTCAAACCCAGGAAGCTGGAAACGGGGAAAATGGCCCTGTACTGTTGTGCAGTCTGGTGGCACTGACTAGGGTTTCCTTGTCTGAAGATCATCATGGTGGAAGAGAATTAGAATAGAATATTTCAGTTGGAAGGGATCTACAACGATCATCTAGTTCAACTCTAGTTGATACTTGTGTGATTACAGGGAAGTAAATGGAAATGCTTCTGGTCTCTGACTTCTCTGTAGAATGGGTAAGTTTCTGATTTTAATGTTTGTAGGTGAAGTCCCAATATTGCAAATGATTCTGCTAATATCATGTCTGACCTGCTTGTCACTGTTTCTCTGCCTGGTCATTCTGCCAGTTTCCTTGTGAACATTGTTTCCTTTTACTTGTGCTTTCAACACCTATTTTAGTTCATGGCCCTACATCTTAAGGTTATCCTATATCAGGTTTAAGTTCACTATCTGTTTTTCCTATCTAGTTTTAAGACCTTCTCTAATTAGATTCTGACGATTAAGCAATGTCTGGTCCAGACACAGGATGGGAAAAGCTTACCAGTTTGGTCCATGCTGAAATCTGCCTGTGGATGAAGGCAAATATATAACAATAATAATGATCTGATTAGTAAAACAAATATTTACAGCCCAGAACTATATGCCTGAAATGCAACTAAGCTGCAAAACGTCATGGGGTGGAGAGGATGTGTTGTAGCAGCCCTTGTGCAAAAGGATTTTAACTTCTGCTGCCCTTGCTGAGTAGGTGTGAGCACAGTGCTTTCCACTATGGTGTTTGCTGTGGCAGTTGCAAAGAGGAACAACAGAAATGCTCTTCCTTGGAATGGCTGAGACACCCTGATCAGCTGCAGCAGCACATGGTTCCTGGCACGTAGTGGGTTTTTCCTTGAATGTGTGTGTGTTTGAAATCCTCATGTTCTCTCCTGGCTCCTGCACAAGCTAGTATCTCTGAAGTGTTTTACGTGAAGTTCAGTGCAGGCATCCTATTCACTCACGTTTCTGATAATATCATGGACTACCATATTCAACTGTCTAGATATTAAACCTTTAACTCTGTAGTATGAGTATGTTGTAGCATGGGCTCAGTATTCATATAGCTATTGCAACTGGCAACACATGTTGCTTTGAAGACTAAGCTTTCTGCCATGAAAAACCTCTTTGGTGCCTCTTGGTTGAAACTCTGCCTTGAACAAAGAGGCACCATAGTGAAATTCTCCTTAAACTCTTACCTTGTTCACCATAAAACATGACTGTCTCTTCTTGATCTTGCTAATGTTTTCTGGTTGAAAGTGGGTGGTAATATAAAACCACCCAGCCTATTTCTGTACTAACTGGTGCTTGAGCAAGTGTGTGCTCCTTTAATGTTGGAGCTTGACTATTTTCAACGCCCAGCTCAAGTAAGGTGGAGTTGTTTCCTCTCTGATTCTTATACTGAATGACAGGATGCTCTGAGAAAGCCCTGGAGGTTTTATTAATGTCTCTTCCTATCTCAGTCATGTGTGCACTGCTCATCCTGCACTGCTGTGTGCCCAGTCTGGTTCCACCCAACTGCAAAAAGACTTAAGTGTAGGATCACAGCATGGTTCCAGATAATCAAGCTTTTTCTACACTTAATCCCCCTCAGTAAGGAGAAGATGCAGGCAATAGGGGAACTAGGTATAGGTGTGCTTTGGGCTCTCATTTGGCCTCCATGTAGATTCCCCCTCTCTGACAGTGAAAGAACAGGCCCCAATTGGTCTGCTTCTAGAGAACAGTCTTAAGTTGCATGGTGTGCAGGCAACTAATGATCACACTTGGAGCACCAACAGCCCTGAGTGTGTGGTAGGCTGGATAAACTGCCACTGAGAAACTTGCTGCTTACCTGACAGCAGTATGCCTTGAAGCCAGTGGTATGCCTGTCTCCTTACAGTGCAGAGCTGCTGTTCTGATGTTGCGTGTATAATCCTGTTCAGCATTCCCAAGGGCTGCCTCACTGAGGGTTGGCCCTTTCTGGTTGATGGGGGGGGGAAAGGCTGGGGTAAGCAGGCACTGGGCTCACGGGGGAGAGCTCTTCAGGCTCAGGCTGCCTGTGGAGAAGCTGTCCTGGGGTTACTGCAAGGGCCAGGCTCTCCCAAGCTTTATGTCCTCAGGTTAGTGCTTGCACCCCTCCCTCCCTTGTTTTGAAGTGGAGATTAAATGAATAGGCCTTGGTACTTTTGCCATATGTAAAGTGGTTAAAGCATCTTTTCAACAAGGTTTTGTTGTGTTCTGCTTTGGAAGTCTCCTATTGTAAATAAGATGATGTACTCTGCTTTTGTTGGAGCTGGTTATTGCAGATGGGATGAGGCCCTTTTTCTGCATGTCAGTACAATAGAAAACCGTAAGTTTTGCTAGAAGAAACATGTCTGAGTCTGCAGGATTGCCTTAAAGTTTCAGAGAAAACTACAGCCCATGCTACCAGTGGTAAAGTTCCATGGTATCACTCCTATTTTCTTTTCCCTACTTGCCTTCTGACCTAACTGAAGGTGCTGAAGCGACCTGTTAGTTTGCAACATGAATGGTCACTGAACCCAGCAGGACAGGGGAGAGGGTTTGTAATATTACTTGCATGGCTCTATTAGCAACACTTGGTATGAGTAAGTTGGTAGAATAGTGTTATGAGCCATCTTCCTGCATCTACTCAGCAGCCTGAAAGTGCAGTTTGAAGTCAGCTCTACTAGAGCTGACCCTAGTAAGTTCTTGGGTTTTATTCCTGGAACTGTTGCACAAACTTAACATCAGGTGCTGACTTGGAGTTCTGGATCTTGACAGTGAAGCACATGGGAAGCCTGAAAGATTTTGCAGGGTCTGAGAGATCTCCAAAGTAGCGTCGGACTTCTGTGAGTGTTTAATGGGAAATGAATCTTTCCTTGTGCGTTTTTTTTTTTTTCCACTTGATAATAGTGTTAAACTCATCTTCTGCAAACCTGCTTTCAACTGTCTGGCTAATTTATACTGGAAGTAATTGGACACACCTAACGAAAAGCATAGTGGAATTTTGCGATGAACAGCAATGTTCTCTTCAAGTCACTGGTATCCTCCATTTGGCAATTGTCATAAAAGCAGTTAAATAACCTGACTTCTCCCCTTCCCTGCCAGTGACAAAAGATTAAAATGAGTCTTCAAAACTGTAACTCTTCTCTAAAGCTTCCCTAACAAAATAGCATTTATTACTCTCTTAATGTTTTGCTATCTAACATTAGGCTGCTGCTCAACTTTCAGAGGGCTCTCACTGGAATAGTTAACCATGGCAAGTGCTCTAGGCACTTCAGGACTACTGCCTGTCTTGAAGTCCAAGGGGATCATGGTGATTCTGTTTAACTGCAGTCTTGTATAGAGACCATGTTCATCTACTCTCAAATCCATAATATATTCATATTAGGTGCTTGTCTACTCATTCCATAACGGGATGCCGGTCCATACCCAGCACTGAAGTGTTTCTAGGCAGTAGCAGTACTTATTCTGATATGCTGGTTGCAGCTCCTCCTAGTGTGCCCCTAGCATGGCAGGTGCCACTTGTATGGTGGGTTGAGTTTTGCCCTCCTCTTCCATAGGGTTCACTGAATATTGCCCTTCCTGTGTGTTGTGAAGGGATCTCAGTTATGTAGACTTCTTCAGCCTTTCACAAGGTTGTGGTGATGTGTTAAAGCCCGTGGGTGGCTTTTGAGCACAGAAGACACAACAGAACGGTTGATGAGCATGTTGCTGCCATCTACCAGCATAGGGAGTTCCCACCCTGCATGGGGGGAGTGCTGTGAGCTTTGTGCTAGCTCTGTGGGGATGTGTCTGCCTCGGTCTCTGCACTTGGGTCCTTCTTGTGATCTGCTAACAGTAGAAAGTGTGTGTCCCGGTTACTTCATGAAGACTCATGAGCCTAAAGCATCTGAGTAGTCAGCCCAGAGCTGTCTGCTAGGGCTGTGTCCAAAACAACTTTTGCACTACTTCCTTCTCCAAGACCTTGGTGTCTCAGTGTCATTCAGGTCTTTCAAGCAGATGGGAGAACATGAAGCACCAAGGGATTGTGGCCGAGTCTAACATGGGCTTGCCAGACCATGGGGTCAAGTAACTGCAGTGAATATGGGGAGGAGCAAGAGCTGAGCAGCAGGCATGCAAATGCTCAGCTGCCTCTGTCAGGCTGCAAACCCCTGCTCCTTCTAAAACAAAAGTTCTAGGGCAGACCTACCTCTAAGGGATTCTTATAGCACTGACCCTTCAAAGACTTAGTAAGTGGCATTGCTTGTGCTAGCTCAGCAGTCTGTCCAGGGCCTGCATCCTTGACCTCCTATGGCTGTCCTCTCTGCCAGAAATGGTGTGGAGATAATGCTTCCAAAGGAAAACTTGATCTCTCCCTTCAGAGGTATGAAGTTGGGCCTTGATATTCCTTCTCCATGTGGTTGGTGTATCCCTGAATGGTGCAGGCACTGCTGGCCTCCCGGATCTTGAGGCAGCTGAAGCAGCGCTGAGAGCTTGGCTAAAGGGGCTCCTTGTCTCTAGATGTGAACTCTTGAAGGAAACAGATGCCTGGTCTCATCTCTTAATAGACAAACCAACTTTGCCTGTAGATGCATCCAAAAAAAAAAGCTAATGTGGTTCTAAAGTTTTTAAACAGTCATTGTCTAGCATAACTTCTATGGGACAGACTTCTTTATGTTAAAGGCCCCTGTCCCAGAAGGCTTTTTAAGCCATGAAGAGGGCTGGAAGGTATCGGGGCTGCTACAGTATAGTCTGCTCTCAGCAAGAGCTTCTGCTCCATGTTTGGTCCAGCAAGGCTCTTGGCATTACAGCTATTCTCATATAGATGGACTATGAATTATTTCTTGTGGAAACTTTAGCTATTGTGCTTAGTGGGTTTACAGGAGCTTTTTGAGTCTGCTTTTAATGTATTTGTGTTGGTGGGGATTCTGAGTGGAATTACATGCCCAGGCTTTCAGATAACTGCTGTAAATACACAGATCCACTCTAGTCGCTTACTTCACAGTAGCAGCTGCTGTGGTGTTACAGAAACTTCATAGCTTTGACTGCATCTTATTAGTTCAGCACACTATTAATATCCCAGCAGCTTTTTGTATTACTTTCCACACTTAATACTGGTTCTCCTTCCTTCTTCCCTTCCCCCCCTCCCCCCCTTCACACTCGGTGATTAAACTAAATTCATCTTGGGGCTGTTGCATTCAAGATGCCCTCGCTGCCCACACCAAAGAGGGGAACTAGACTGGAAGCAAAACAATTGTGCTAACAGTCACCAGGTATATTTAGTGGCAGTGTCATCTGACATGCATTTATTGCTCAGAACTAGCATCTTTCTGCTTCCATATGGAGCATTTGTAGTGCTGGCAAAATCTTTCCAGAGAAACAGCTGCTGATTGGCTGCTCTTGTCTATTTGGGGAAGGATCTGTCCTTAAATACTTAGTTATTCTGCCAGCTAAAAAGGGCATCAAGCACTTGGCGCTATCAGGATGGACTTGAAACTTTACTGAGATGTATTGGCTGCATTGTACCAAGACCTGATGAATTGTTGTCTCCCCCAGAGAAATGACTGCACAAGTACCAGCAAGAAAACTAGTGGGTGTAGGTACATCTTGGGCAAGTCACTGCATGGGACTCCAAAATGCAAATTACAACCTTACTCTAGAAGGCTTTAAAACCAAGCATCAGGTTATTATGGTTAAGTGGTTCTGGTGGAAATGTTATGAGATTGCGGTGCATCTCAGCTACTATTTGTTCTTAATGTACAGAAATTCTATTCCAAATGGCATCAATTCTTTGAGGTGCTGTGTCTTGGTAAGGTGGAGAATGCAGGTTCTCTTCTGGGGAGAGAGACTGGGAGTCAACTTGCTTTTGCGTCTGCTAATAACCAGAAACAGGGTGGGAAGGAAGTCTCCATCAAGCATTTGGCATGACCTCCCCAGTCCCCAAGTGAGTAAACCATGTGGCTGACGGCTAACTCCGAGTTGGGCAACTCACCAAGAAGAATGAAAGGATTTTATTCCTTTGAGGGTAAGCACTTGCCACTTCTCCCTAGAGCTCACAAGGTCAGAAAAAATGACATCCAGACAACTGGCAGAGTACTGAGGGATGGGTTTTACCCCAGAGCCCAGGGGTTTTGGTCAACTCTGAGCTCTTGCGGCACCCTGCACAACTGTGAGGAGTGAGAGAATTCATGTGGTATCACCTTGAGACAGAGGCTGGCTTAGGGCAGTCTGAGGGTCTAGGACACTGAAATACCTTCCTGCCCAAAATAGTTTGAATTAGTTGATCTGCATGGCATGCTGCCAGCCTTCAAGGAGAACTGGGGAGGCCTGGCTACTGGTCAGTAGGCTGGGCAATAGGAAGTTATTAATAGCTGCTCTTCCATGGAAAGAATGAGTTTGGCTTAGATGCGATGCAAAGCTGCTAGCTGGTACAGCAAGCAAATGCTGGAAGTCTTGTTTATTGACACTTGAATGAGCAAGTTGTGCCCCACAGAGAGCTCTGAGCCTCATGGTCTGAGGTCTCCTGGTATTGGCCTTTCAGCTGTGTGGTCAGGCTGCACAGGTGCAGGTCTGAAGAAAAGAGGCTGTCAGCTCTTGATCAGCCTCAGGGTGTGGTGGGTGTTTCTTGGCAAGTTTAGGTTCCCTCAAGTTCCCTTATGCTCCAGTTCTCACCTGTAAGAGTTGGCGCTCTGTCTCTGAAGAAACTTGATTTAAGGACAGAGAAGCAAGAAAGATGCTTTTCCACACACTAAAATTTTAGTAAAGGAAGATTATCTGCAGAAACTAAACCCAAACATGGCTGGTGTGGAACAAAGGGTGGAGGAGATTTGGAGAAGTAAACAAATGAAAGTTCCCCTCTTGAGTGGAATGGCAATGAGGAACTCCTTATGGAGGATTTAGCTGGATCAAAAGTTAAAGTAAAGCACACAAGTTTATGGATTAGCTCTTCCAAGAGTCATGCATATTAGTGCAGGGTGAATGTGTTTATCTTCTATGAATTTGCTTAATTCACTGAAAGAATATTAAAACTTAACACCCTTCGAGGTCTGGAAAAGCCACTCTCTCTCAACTAAATGAGAGTCCAGTTCACAGGTTGCTTTGGACATGGTTTGCATACAACTTCACTTGGAGTATGATGAGGAAAATGCCACGAGGTCTCTGTCCAGATAAAAATCCACTGCTGAAAGTGTGTGGTCATGACAGCCTCTTGCCCAGCTTTGGGGACGGCTGAAGTCAGGTGAAGGTTTCTGGTGTGCAGGAGCTATAGCATGTCCTGGCCCTCTGGGGTGGGACCAGCTCCTGTTGGAAGAAGAGGAGGTGGCACAGCACTGCACAGAAGGGACTTGGTGAGTGTCTTGGTCATAAACTATACCAACAGGTCCTCTCCTTTCAATGCTTTTTGGGCAAACTATGATCAGAGTTGCTTTAATGATGTTATTGCAGGTATCTTCTGTTGGGTGTGTTCTTGTCTCTTTGATTGGAGTTAGCCTTTTTTGTTAGGTGAAGGCTAGGAGAATAAAGTGGTATTGTCTTCAGTCTGAGGCTTGTATTCCCTTTGTATCCTTCAGTTCCTTCCAGGAACAGCTACCACTTGCAGGAAACTAACACAAGGCTCTGGCTTAATACGTAGGAGGTCACCAAGCCCTGTTTCAGTGGGACTCACATTATACATCCCTTGTAACAACTGGTGCTTCTCAAGGAAGCTGCTATCTCCCAGAGTAACTCTGTGGATCAAGTTTTTGCTTCTCCCTCATCTTAAAAGTTCACACTTGATTGTCCTGCTTAGAAAGAGAGTTGCCAACAGAGAAGGAGGGGCAATGAACAAGAGCTGATGGAATATCCATTTCTTATTAAAAATAGTTCTTACAAAAGTAGTTCTTGTCCCAACTCTTGCAGGGAAACTCTATTTCCTTGGTGCTTCCTGCTGATCTGTGTTTTTGTCAGTTTGATTTCTGCCCTGCAAAACAGGTGTAGAGATGCTATAAGTAGTAAGAAGTCTAATGCTGTGAGTTCCTTACAGACTTTAAATTACAGTTTTCCTTCCTGTGCCACAACCTTGGGTCCCTGAAGTGCAACTGCAGCATATTTTCTGTGACTAACAGCTGTAATTCCCTAATTATCATGCTCTGTTCTCCTGCTGTGCTGTAGATTTTTGTTACCAAGGAAGCAAACCGAGTTTCCTCATTCCTACCCTGGCTTTGTATACTTCCAACTGTTTTAAATCCACCATTTGATGCAGCCCATAAAGACAAATGACTGTCTCTTGTTTCAAATATTCAGTCTCTAGAATATCTACATGCTGGAGAGAAATAGGGCAAAACAAGTCTTTCTGGCCTTTCTTCTAGTGAAGGCAGCTGGTCCAAGGCTATTCCTAGGTTAGAAAAAGTACCTTTATTAGCTGTAACTATCCTGTGCAGAGTGCTGGGCTAAAAGTGGTTTCAGGCAGTGGGCCCAAGTAAATGGTACTTATGTGAGGTGACTGACAAAATTTCTGTAAAACCCTGGAAAGTGAAGGTGTGTATGTGTAAGCTCTGGTGGCAGGCTGTATGTGTGTGGTGTAGTTGACATACAAGCCTTATCGTTTGAGGATGACTGGCATGGTAATGGGGCCACTGGGTCACTTTCTTTTTTTCCTTCTCTCCATCTTTGACATTGGGGAGAAATCCTTGTGTACCAGATAGAAATGAGAATAAACCTGTGCTAATCTAGATGATTAGAGCAGTACAGCCAGACTGTATTGTGACAAATAAGCAACTGATTAAAATACCACAAACATGTTAAGGAGCAGGAAAACCTTCTAGTTTCTACAAAAAGCACAACTAAATATTAACCAGTTACTTAGTACCCAACAGTGTACTTGTTTACTGCATGCACCTTAGGCTGTATTGAACAATGCCCATCATCCTCCTGAAGAATAAAGGTAATGCTCTAGACAACTGTCACTTTGGACTTGATCAGGCTGATGTGGCTGTGTCCAAGGCACTTGCATAAAGGCCCTGTTGCCCTTGGTGAGAGTTGGTGATAAACAGGAATGTTTTCCACAGGCCCAGCCTCCAGTAATTAACATTTCATGTCTCATTCCAGAAATATCATCCAAGTTGCAACATGAATGATGTCTTCTAGGTCACAAGATAAAAATTACTGACTCCAGGGGGATCTGCTGCCTGACTCTTCTGGCCATTAAGCTAAGATGGAGGAGACAGCTCCTTCCTCTGGATCACTGAATTTAAATCCACAACTGGGTCTAGCAAATATGACACCCAAGGAAGGCAATAAAGGAAACTATCTGTTTGGCCTCAAATCAGAGGAGAAAAGGAAAGATGGAATACAGCTGCCAAAGAAAGAATAAGTTTAGACAATACAACAGGTCTCCCTAGAATGCCCAGCACTACTTCATCTACAGACTTCACAAGATGCTCTATAGAATACATTATATAGCTGGTAAGGTATGGATGCCCATAAATCTATGGGGCCTGCTGTAGACGTATCAGCACTACAGAATACTGCTGGGAAGAACTAGATCTCTGAAAACGTTTTGTTCAGTTTCTGCAAGTCTGGTCTTGTGCATAAGTGTTTAAATGTTCAGTATTGTACACCTTTAGCATACACTTGTCAGAATATATTAGTGTAACATGGAAGCTTGCTTTTAAGATGCACTAAACTCAAGGTTAGAGGCAATAGTCAAACTTTTGTACTTCATAGAAACTCAAGTTATGGTGGTGGTAGCTCAGCAGATGTTTTGACTCCATGGTACTCTGATGTGGTGTTACAATCTAGCAATGGTGTATTAGAGTTTAACTGAATGCCTAATCTGTGCTAGCATGCAAAGCCTGAATAAAATATAGAGTGTTTCTGCTGAGAATGGTAGAAAACCACTGGGCTTGCAAATTATTTTGAACAAATTCAGTTTGATCACTGTAAATGTTTGAATAAGTAAAAGTGTCTCTTGCATGAGCTCTGTGAAACAGAGTAATGTAATGAACTTGGAAGAAAAATTCTTGGTTGCAGTGCCTGTGGTATAATCTGTCCACACCTCTGCCTTGGAAGAAGAGAATAAGGGTGCCGAGAGCTCATGGCTTGGACAGATGCAGTGGCTGTATATCTTTATGTAAGGCAGAATTTACTGTCTGATGTAACTGGTCTAGGTTTCTCTGGCTGCTTGCTGAGTGTACCTGCCCACACCTGTGAGGCCTCCTGGCACAGCCAGCAGGTTGCAGTGGGTTTGCCTGTATCTTAAGATAGGAGAAGTCACCAGTGCATGTTGTGTTACCTGTCACACACTGTGTGAGCCTGCACCAGCACTGTGGGCCCCCTTGCCCCTACCAGCAATAGCATTCTTTCTCAGTGGTATTAAAATCCCTTCTAAAACAGGAGCGGGATGTGTAATTTAAAGCCTTTTTTTCAGGTATAACAAAAGATCCAAGGTGTCTTTTCCTTTCAACATGGCCTGGGAGAAACTACATTGTACCACTCTACTGCTAATACTCATTAAAGTTGTAATAGTACCTCAGAGGGGATAGTTGGAGGTAGTCTCATGCTCTGAAGATCTGTACTCCTTATGTGGTAATTTTGAGTTGTTCAATGTGTCCAGGTTTCATAAACTCTGCAGGTAAAGGCTTCTTTCCCCACTGAGCTTTTTTAGATGTCTACTGCTGGTGGATGGCTGTTGGTGGCCAGAGTGGCTCTCAGAGAAGTGTTCCAGAGGGGAGGAGAATGCACTCACCTGTGTCTGACTTGGTAAATAAATAATTAATTAAACTCCCCCTAAACCAAGGGGGCATTCACCTGTATAGGACAATGAGTGAGTAAGCTGATGAATGATCCTGATAACATGCTAATGGAGTGGCTCCTCTGGAAACATAAGCTTTATGGACCAGAGAGGGTGTGCTGGATTTGACTGGTGTCTGACAGCAGTGCTCCCTTATGCTGCATAAGCAGTAACTGGCAAGTGCTGTGGCTGGCACATGGGTACCTTCTCTTCAAACTTTGAGAAGTATTGTAACTGAAATTCATTTTAGATAACCAAAATGTAATGGCTTCATGAGTCTTTTGTAATGGGGGCATCTCAAACAGGGATGCTGGAGCCAGAAACTGCACAGGGAAAGCATCTAGATTTACTGCACTTGAAGGTTTTCAGTGGGAGGCAGCTTGTGTGGCTCCTGGCCTCCTCAGCCCCAGCATGGCAGAATGGACAGCAGCTTAGAGTGTTTAATACCTCTTGGCTTTTTAAAGCACAGGCTTCCACCACAGCAATCCTGGCACTTCACTCTCTCCAGACTCAATAAAAATATGGTTTGTTACCCCCTACCAGGAGAGGATAAAAATGCTGGCATGTGCCCCCAGGGAGAAGGAAGGTGTTGTGTGATCAGACTCTTGACTCAAAGCTCTGCTTAGCAGTCAGGAGCACTGTCCTGCAGCATTCCTGCTGAGGCACACTCACAGCTGAAACACACTGTGGCAGGAGGGAGCTGGGTTACACAGAGCAGCAGCTCACTCTCTCATGGCTGAGCATCTGCTGTGCCACAGCCCAAGCACAGTGAGTTGCGTGGGAGCTACCTTGGACTTGCTTCTATGGAGGTAATGGCAGCTGAGGGGGGCAGAGTGTGTCTCTGGCTCTCCTGAAAGGGGAGAGGGTGTTGTTAACCAGCCTGCTTGGATGAAATATTTCACATTTCAGAGGTGGTGTGGGGCACACACAGCACACTCATGATCCCCTGGTTTTGTGACTTGTGTACACTGCAGGAGTAGCACACATGTCCTGTCTCCACTGTGTGTCACTGGTGTGGTTTAGATCCTCGTTGTTTGTCATGGGGGTGATGCATAAGGACTGCACACTACTGGGTTTTGTTTCACAGGTGTGAGGGGGTCTGTTTTGTGGCTCACAGCTGGAGCATGAGTGGTTTGTGTGGCACATGAAGAGGTATCCTGGGTGCCACTGAGGTTCCCCTGCAGCTGCCCTGGGGCCTCCCCTCCCTCCTGCCCAGCCAGGGTGGTGTCAGGGCTGGCTGCAGCTGTCTGGGGATGAAGAACCCTCTTGGGGTGCCAGCCAGTCTGGCTGCTGTGCAACAGGAGCCTGTCTGCAGCCCCACTAGTGTTTTTCAAGGCTGGAAGGGTTGTGTCCCCCCCTCCCCCTCACCACACAGCCCTGCTCTATGTGGAGTGAAGCCCTGTCAAGGGAGGTGGGGGGGTAACACTCCCTCTGTGCCCTGCAGCAGGTGTCTGCTACAGCAAGATGCACCTGATGAGCCATGGTCTGTCCCACAGGTGAAGGTGCAGGCCAGGGGCAATGTCCAGGTGTGGTGGCCAAGAACTGGAGCTCCTGGGGCTGAGCCTCCTGCTCTTTGTCCTCCTGGCAGCACATCTGCAGCCACCTAAATTCAAAGCAGGATTAAGGGTTAGACACTTCCTGTACTGCTTTGTAACTTCATCTAAGGGTAGTGTCAGGCTGCTAGCCTGCTGTGAGAGAAGTCTTCAAAGTATCTACACTAGTCAGGAACCAAAAACTCAGTGAAGTCATGTGGATGCTTCTGAGTGTTTACCCTATGTTCTTGTGCAATAATAGTTGATCTGAACAGTGCTGGCAGGCACTTTCAGGCAGGCTTGTTTTCAGGCCACTCACCTTAAGTGTCCCAACTCTGATTTTACCACCTCATCAACTGGACCACACCTCCTCTCTTTTTGCCATTTTAACTTATCTGAAAGAAAACCCTCTATACATCATATCAGGCTGAAGGGTAGAAGTATTTCTTTTTGATTTACAAAGCAGCTCTTTCAATGTGTTATTAGTAATGTATATTTAAAATACACACATATATAAATATACACAATAATAATAAATGAAGGCGGGACAAGGGATGCTACTCATACCTCACTTAAAAAGAGCAAGACTAACCCCCTGGTAACAGTTTCCTTCAACAGTCTTCCAGTGCTTCACTATCCTGCAGAAAAGGCTGATTTGGGCTGCTGGGCCCCTGCAGAGGGGATTTCTTCAGTGAAACTCCTTGCAGATAGGCTGTGGGCTCAGCTGCTGCCTGAAACAAGTGTCATGCATTAGAAAAGCCGCAAAGCTTTGACCCAACAGCCACTCCATCTTCTGCACTGAAACTGCTGCAGACCTTTATATGTGTAAATATACCAAATCTGTTGTACACATCCCCATACTTTTTCCTGACCCATACTAAGACGTCTGACATAACCAACTGACCATCTAATGCTGCCCAAGCAATCCTGTCACACACAACTGAGTGCAGCAACATGTCACCAAAACCAAGGCAATTGAAAAGCCAGACATAAATGGTGCTGAGTAGGGTCCTGCACACCCAGCCAGTGCATGCATACCACTGCTATGCTTGTTACCCTCTGCCTTCACTTCCAAGAAACAGGCTAAGTTACTCCGTACCATATGCTCTTCCACTAGAGGAAAGCATTCAAAATTTACAAGACAATTCTATAGCTGTAACAGGAGCTTGTACTGTACGTGCTTCTTACAGCGCCTTGTTACTAGGCTCATGCTATAGAGACCTCACTGTTATCTGCAGAAGACTTTGTCGCACTGAGCATTTTCTGCACCAAGCTTAGCATTCCACCCCTTCCCCCCAACCGTCCTTCCCCAACAAAGGCTCTTTTTTTCAGGAGAATTAAGGCACAAATCATCATATCTGTTCCAAGGGCAGAGTGTGTCAGTCTTATTTACTCTGCAAGGAGCACTGGCATTCATGGGACGCCAACAGCTGGATCTGAGCATTTCCTTTAACTGAACAGGTTTGCAGTCTTTCTGTGCTGAAGCAATTCTCCACATCACACAAGCCTGCATACCAGGATAAAATGAAAATTTAAGAGCGCTGGCTAACAAGACCGAGAAGCTCATTGTTTAAACAAGAGGCCAATTGTTTGGGTACTCGAATGCCCCATTCCTCCAACATTAAACCCACACGAGGGACAACAGCCTAATCCACAGCTTGCTGCCAGGTGGTATAGAAATTAATCTTTCACTTACCCAGGCTATTAGTTGCGGTATTCAAACATTTGCAACCCAATGAGGCAAGTGACTGAAATTTTCTCCTTGTCATGGAGGGTTGTGGCAACGTGGCAATATGAAATATCAGCCTCCAGGAGTGTCCCCCATGGTGAGGAACAAGTGGATGATGTGTCCCACAGGGAGACTGGGGGAATGGCCCCCAGGACCTTCTGGCTGAACACATCCAGCCCAGGGCTGTCTAACCGCACAGCAAAGACGCTGGAGGACAGGATGGACTGGGAAAGCCCAGGCTCACCATGGACCTGGGTATAATCCACCATAACATGCAGGGCTGAGCAAGTTTGGTGTTTATGAGGAAATTAACTAATTACTGATCTTTCTCACCTTTTGGCAACACCAAAACTCACATTTCTAGTCTGACAGGACCCCTGGGAGTGAAGGTTGCACAATGCAGGGACCCTCACTAGGTCTCCCAAAAGCTCAGGGACACGCTTCAGATCTGCTTGCCAGGACATTTAAGTCATCTTCCTAACAGGTATTAGCAGAACAGAGGAGGAAAAGAAATCCAGTCCTTTATTAGCCTGCTGCTCCATTGAAGTCCATGGAGGAAAGGGAAAATACCCAGCAGCAAGCAGGTGATCAAAAAAGGGACAACACAAGCTGTCCTACATAAACATTTGGAAGGGTAAAGCCTCATGATCATTTAACATGATTGCTTCTAGTCTTCATCTGCTCACACTTCACTGCAGACCTTCACAAAGCACTGCCAAAGCTTTTCACTACACCAAGATACATATAGTTTGATGCAGATAATTTTTACAACTATTACAACTGCTTTCCCCATTCTTCCCTAGTGTTTTCCCAGTAGTTTACAATCCCATCTGGCCACAGGTTTTCTTACTGCCCTCTCACTGCCTTTCCTAGCCCCAGGAACTCACTCTTGTGCCACAGAAGATGACAGCCTCTTAATTTGCCAGCACAGTGACCAACCTACTTGCTGTGCAAATGGAAAAGCAAACCATCAGGGCCAAGTGCAAGTCACTCTCTTGCCACGTGTTTGTGCATGACTCCAACACAGTGCCCAGGTATGTCTCCAGGGCATCCCAGGTCATTCCCCCTCCTGGAGGAACACTCCGCAAAACACAACAGCTTTTCCCACATGGCAACACCACAGTCCCCCTTTGGTCCACATATTCCTCCTGTCCATGTCCTCACATGGCAGCAATTTAACAGTTTATGTACCATCTTCTTCCATATCTGCTATCAAATTTCCAGATATACCAAGTTCTTATTTTTCCAGGGTTTAACTGGACTAAAGGTCCAAATTATGCAAGATAACAGAAGAACTGAACAAATCTGAAAGGCTTTAATGCACATTTTTATGGATCCCATGAATAGCAGCAAAGCTAATGCAGAGCTTGGGATTAGAAGAATTTGAATCCGAATTATTTTTGTTCCTCATTTGGCTTGCTTTATAAAGCATACAGCCAGTAATTCCACAGCCTCTGTCAAACTCCTTGCTATAAATAACAATTTACCATTGAAAAGAAATGTAAAGGGTCAGAGCTGTGCTCAGAGATTCACGTATCACCCACAAAAGGACCTTCCCAAGCGAGTTGGACACAAGCTGAAAAGTAAATTTCCCAAAATGGGAAACAGTGGGGAGAACTGAACAAATAAGGTGTTTAATTCCTTCTGGTCCCATATTTTTACTTAATCTGGTGTTAATCCCACCTGCAAGCACTGCCCCAGGATGAGTCATAGACAACCACACATCCAGGCCCAGCTTCCAGCCCAAACCTGAAAGGCAGAAGCAAGTCTTCAATCCCACCGCTAACCTCCATCCTTAGCTGTCACTAGTTCTAGCCTTTGGTAACTCATTCTTGATTCAAAACTAGCAAGCCAGTTACAGGGACCAGCTGGGGTCCTGGCAGTGGGAGCTGCAAGGCTGGCTCTATTTAACAAGATGGCATATCCCTGACCAACAGTGGACACCATAAAACATTCTCCTTTTCCGCATCTGACTTTGACTAAAGTACAAGGATCCAAGAACTGAACCAACAGCCTTGGCTTTCCTGAGCTAGTCTCCATCTCAGCACTAACCACTGCCTTAATACTACAGAAGTATTTAGTTCAGTTTAGGAAAACTAAACCTTAACCCTACTCCAAAGAGGAACAGGTTCCTGCAAGTGCCAGCTCTCGTCCTACCTATACAGAACTATGTTCCTACAATAAATGTGTGTTTGAATCCCCTGTGCTGACAGCTGTAAATCTAGCTCCAATTCTACTCGTAAAGCCACAATCACCATGGGTATTTCTGGCAAATGCTGAACAGAAAAGTATGTGTCTGCTAAAGCTGGCCTTTATCTTGTAGCTGCAAACATTAAGAGTTATATAGGCTTAGCTACCTCTATTTTTCTGAAACCACACTATTTCCCAACTTTCTTACTGATCTTAAAATCAAGTGCAGCCTACCAGACAAGAGGAGCAGCCTGTGCATGGGACAGCTAATGTCTGCCCTTAAACTGCCTGGCCAAAAGTGGCGTAAGACTGCAGACTTGCAACCAGCTTCATCTGAACCAGCCAGAAAAAACACTACTCCCCTGAGCCAGTGAATCGAGATAGCCAGTTGTCCATGACCTGCTTTGAAAGAGCAAGGCAGTATTCAGCAATTCAAACACCAGCTCTCGTTTTGGGAGGATTAGCTTTATTGTGTGTCTCTTTTACCTAGGTCAAACAAGTTCTCCAATTTCAAACTTAATTTCATCCCCACACAGCAACCACCAAAGTGCTGCTTCTTTCACTTCCTCCTGGCTAAAAGTGTGGGAAATGGTACACAGCTCTGCTGTTCCCTCTCCCTGTGATTAACATGAACTATTGATAATGAGGCTTCTCTGTTTCTCAAATCAGACCTAATCAAAGCTTGAACTCTAGACTTAACCTTAGCAAAAGCAATACCAAGCATCAATGATTATTGCTTCACAAGGTGAAGAAGGTATTACATTAAAACAATACCAGTGTTCACTCTAGAAGAATATTACCAAATACACAAGTACACCTCCTTTTTGGCCCAATCCTAAACCCCATTCTAAAGCAAAATCAGGACTTAACTTGGAAAAACTTTTCTTGCTCTTACCAGATGAAAATGCAGAAGAAACCAACCCCTGACCCCCCTTTATAGCTAGACACCTCAAACTAAGGCTAATTTGAATTTTAGTATTCACTCACTTGAATTGTAGTTGCAAATATCACAGTATGTCCCAGACCATGGCTCAGAGTCTTAGTTTACAATAAGACTAGCACAGACTCCCAGTTTGGAACAAGTTATCTTAAGCAGGTACCCATTTCCCCAGATGAACCACCTCCTAATCACAGTCTCTAATTTTTTCCATCATTATTTTAATAAGACACTGACTACCTAAAGTGGGATTGACAGCTTCTTTGAAGGAACAGTCCCTAATACTGTTACCATTTGAGAGGGTACCAATAGTTCTGTTATATAGCCTACTGAAGGCTGGGACTGTAACATCCCTACAAGCTGTTTCCTCTTGGAAAAGTTTGTTACTCAGTATGAGAAAACCATTTTGTTTGATACTAAACTTTACTTGAAAGTACCTATGTGTTGTACAAGCACTGAGAAGTTGTGTCTCTGTATATTAGAAATACATGGTTACTAACTGAAATTTTACAGCTGGATCCATTGTCTGGTTAAAAAACACCTCTGCTACTTTACTTCTTTTGAAACACATAACTGAGTTGCATTTCCCCCCAGTGATTTACTAATCTCTATACATAAAACCTCCTTTCTAGGAGCACTTTAAAATATTTGTACGCCTCCACCAGAGTCCTAGATTAGCCACGTGCTACTCTGTGCAGATGGAAATTAGGGTGGAAATGTGTGCAACAGTTTACAGGAGTGACAGTCTTTATGGGGAAAAAAAAGCGCCACTCACAGGCTTTGCACAGTCACTGCTATTGAATACAACTGGGCAGAGAACTATTTGCTTTATACATAGAGCACTTTTCACACTGTGGTTAACACACAGCCCCATGACTGCAGCAGGCACCACAACCTTAAGAGAAATACTTCGAGCCAAAGTCTACCTTTTTAGAAATCTCCTTCCACAAATGTGAAACTTTTGTGGCCATCTGTTCTGCACAAAACCAGCATCATTTCCTGAGTACACCACCTCAGCACCCTGGAAGTCCCAGCCTGGCAAACGTCTTCCCTCTTGCACCCTGCTATCATCCACTGAGGGCCATCATCTTTTTTTTTTTTTTTGGATCTTACACAGCTCTCACTTTCACACTGCCACTTCTCACCCTATCTTCTAAAACATGATTTCAGCCTTGCAACTGTGAACTCCTGTCCACGCACACTTGGTCCACACATGATGAATTCAGTGAGAGCTCCTGACAGAAAACTACCCTTGCCACCATCCCAGCCAGAGCCTCCCCTTTTCTCAACCAGTTTTGAAAATTCAACACCATCTCCCAAACAAGCTCTCCTCTAGCAAGGACAAACCAGGAAAACATCTCAAATTGTCACTGTTACCTTTTTGTTCAAAGGGAACAAGGAACACTAGATGGCCCACAACCCAACAGCTAGCCAAAGACACAAGTTTATCCACCACCAATCCATTTACAGACTGTAACACGTCATACAGGGACTCAGGGCATTAGTGCACCATGAGGTAAAGGCTGGGGGCACGGAGGAACAGGTCCATCTACCTGCCCATAGCTCAGCTCCCGATCCACAACACGGAGCTCTTCCCTCGGGATGGGTATTCACATGTTACGCTTCCAGGCTGCAAGATGCTCAGCAACTCTGAGGATCAGGGACATACAGTGTAAACACCTGCAGCTCTGCTGCTGCTATCAGGGAAAAGAAGTGGCCAGCTGAGGGCAGGATTCACCCAGCCTGCTGGCAATACCTGTTCCAGGAAGAGATGCATTGTTATTTCTGTCCACTGACTATCAAAAAGGAGCAGCTTCAATGCGGATATCTCTTCAGTGGTTTAGAAGGGCCCATCTCCCCCCTCCCCAAATGGGAAGCTGTACTTCAATGGGACCTTTTAGCACTATGATAACCTAAATATCTATTAACAATTACCAAAAGTTGGCTGTCCCCAAGTACTAAGGCATTTGTGGAAGTGAACACGTGAAATATTTCACCATTGCTCATTCTTCGTGTGAGAAAGCAGCGGCTCTTTATGGCCAGTATCTACCACTTCATTTCTAGATTTGTCACATTCAGTGGGGATTGCCAGGGTAAAGCAGGAGTAGGAGTCCTGGTTTTCTCATAACATGTATAAGTTTGGGTATGCTAGAAAATAAATCAAATTTGGCAGAGCCTGTTCAGTCCTGTAGGAAGGAGGGGGGCAGAAAGCACATCATAACTGACCCATCTCTGACATTTTGCCCAACAACATATGCAATGCATTTTCATGGGAATGTTACAAAGTCAACTACTAAATGGAAATATTTCGTCTTAAAGTGCAGAAGAGCTACAACAGTCTCTCTGGAGAATCTGTCTGCATATAGATGCTTTGGGCTGTTTAAGGTACACTTTTCTAGAGAAGAATAACATTCATTTTCAGGATACTATGAATTATAAGGAGAGAAATAAAAATGAAGTGCATTTTTTATTTTGAAAAGACTAGGGATTTCTTCTTCCAGTTGTTCTCCACTGCAGAATATTCTTTATGTCCTTCATCAGTCTTGTACTTGGTTACAGATGGAAAATATTAGCTCTGGTTTACAAAACATGGCCCCGTTTCCTGTAACACGGCACAGGTTGGACAAATCTGTCATTTGAGTAGTGTGTCTATTCTGTGGCCAATTCTGTAATCTACAAGCAATGTAATCCTAAACAAGGAATCTCATGTTAGCAGCCAAGATTGGAAAATCCCTGTTTAGTGCGATTGCTGCCAAAACCATCTCACTTGCTAAGGACAAACTAATTTTCAATCTGCAGTTTGGGAGCTTTTGCTTTTCCTTTTTAGCTTTTTTTTTTTTTTGAGAAACAAAACATACCTCACTTTCTAAAATGACAGAAATAACACACTTGCTTTCTTGCTTTTAAAAAAGCACAAAACAGACTTAGAAAAGTTTAATGTATATGAAAAATATCACACTATTTATAAAGAATATTATCCTATTTTTAAAATATAATTGAAACAAACGTCATTCTGCAAGTTTGAAGAGTTGTATTTCAGAACAAACAGCAAGAAGATTGCTGTGTACAAATAAGAGGAGAACAGCAAGGGAGAAAAAGTGTGTTGTAAAATACAGATAGGACATAGATCGAGGATGATCTAGATACAGCTTTAAATAAGAACTTGACCTCAGTTCTGAAGATGGATCAAGATGATATAAATAATGGCAAGGAGGATATGAGATGATCACAACTAAGATGGAAGCAAAACTCAAGAAATTTAATATGTCCAGGTTGGCGGACACAGAAGTGAAAGAAAGACAGAAGGAGCTACAGTAAGTATTTATGATAAGTTTTCCAGGTCACAGATGCTTCCAGCTGATCAAAATGAATACAGTGCAAGAACATAGTGCCGATATTTAAAAATAGGGCTCAAAGAAATGACTCCAAAGTATTAAAGTATTTAATGCTTTTGAAGAAATCTTGAAGGAAAGGACAGAGAAGCTTGATGAGACAAAGGGGAAAGCAAGTATATAACATAGATGAACTTACCAAGTATTCTGTGTATGCAATTAAATGACTTCTAGAAAACTTTTATCAAAGAAAGCTGATGTAAGAGATCTCCTGTTTGGACATTAATAAACCATTTGACATGGTGACACAGGAGAAACTACTCAAAAGAAGATTAAAGATTAGCAGAGAAACTATAATTTGCATGAGAAATTGAGCCAAGACAAAATGGAAATTAGTGGTTTTGAGAAACAAATTATGAGGTTGGAGAAAAATGACTGTCAGAAATTGTCAAGAACAGCTATGGGACAGATCTTTAAGTATTTTCATTTGCTATCTTGAGACAAAAATATAAAGTCTTTCAGTGACTTAAGTTGAAAAGCATTAGCAGCAAGGAATTTGGGGGCTGCTATGTACAACAAACTGCCTAAACTTAAGTCAAAAAATGCAAGCAAGGGTGACCTTTCCATAGTGTAAAACTCAGTGTTAAATGCATGAAACTAATTGAAAGAGTTTATTGTTACAATTTGATAGCTCATTAAAAGCTGCAAAGGATTGAGGGGCAGTTGTGTGCCTGAGCTGGTCCTGCCATAACTAACAGTATCAATGTGATGCGCTTATGAAAAGAGTGAATGTGATCTTACACTGTACCACAAGAGGTGTCCTCGGCAGGCACAGGGAGGTGTTCATGCTGCTACTCAAGTGTCAACAGTATCTTCTTCAGTGTATTGGGTATGGTTCAACTCAGTATTTAAGAAAGAGGAATTTCATCTGGAATATGTGCAGAGAAGGGTCACAAAAAACATCCTGAGCCAAACTTGGCCTCATTTGGTATCCCATGTACCTTTTCCAGGGTTTGAATTCTTCTCTTTGCCCTTCTAAATGCTCCTTCTGTAGTTTCCAACGTGAAGAGCTTCTTTCTATTTTAAGAAAGTTGGGATGGGAGGTTGTGGGGTTTTGGTTTGGGTTTTTTTCCCAAAGTTAAATATTACTAATGTTAATTTTTCTTGCCTTTTCACTCCTTGCAGAAATTTGAATTTGTACACATTACAGCATCTCACACTTTGCCACCTACTGAGCTCAGGGGGGTCGATGGCTCATTTTAGGAAGCAAATGGTCAAATAGGAGGAGGAGGAGGTTGCACTGTCAGAGCAATCAATGTCTGGAGCAGTTTCTCATTGAGAGATGTATGAGCATGACTCAAGGCTCTACTAGTGACATTGGTGAGGTTAGGAGAGGGACTGCCCCACGTTTCCCATGACAGGGCTGTATGGGACAGGAATCCTGATTTTTCCATGTGTAACTGACATGGCATCCTCCGAGCATTGCAATCCAGGTGCAATCGTCACTGCCCACCAGGTCTGTACTTTGCCACCTGCCTTCAAATGAAGGGTCACCCTGGTCCTGCCCAATTTGATAATGCAACACACAGAAAAAAGTTCAGTTTTAATTCTTCAAGCTGTCTCAACTTCTGACATTTTGATCTCTTATCCAGCACACTTAAATACACTGAAGAAGTCCCTTTTAGCAAAAGCACACTTCAAGCATTGGACTCAGCTGTGCAATTGCCCAGCAACTCTCCGCATCTATTGCCCTTCATCTCTGTCATGGCACAGCGTGGTCCAGACCAGCTCCCACTGGGCAACACCAGTCCTGAAAGCTGGTGTGTGGGAGATGACTATAGGAGTGTTGGGGAAATTTCCCTGGCCTCCTAAAGAACTCTCATTCCATGGATCTTCTCTAGCAGGGTGCAGGAGCTAATAATATCCCTCTGCTTCTGTTATATAGCATTTCCTCCTCTTTATTTTAACTTTTACTGGTTGCATTACCAGCTGCTCCTTTGCCTCTGCCGCATGACTGAGTGTCAAAAGAAGCCATAAATCAGTTTATGGTATTCATCCAATGGTAAAATTGGCACTTTCTCCCCTCCTGCAGGACTAGAATTTTAAATGCAGCTTCTAAATATACTTCAAGATTTGATTATTTTAGTTAACATTAAAAAAAGATTGTTAAGAGAAAACACAAATCCAGCTTTCCTTAGAGAAGGCATGCACTGAGATTTTCTCAAAGGGGTCACAGCCGCTGATTGGCACGATCCTGACTGGGGATGCACAGGGCACCACAGCCCCAGCCACAACAGGCAAAACCCTTCCCCAGTGCTGTTGCACTAATGAAGACACACTTGTTAGGAAGCTGGAGCTAGAGTAGGATGGGCACAGGTGTAGTGGGACCAAAACCCTGAGTCAAATCCTCCATGTATCCCACCCTGACCCTCCCCTGTATCCCAATTCCCCACCCTTTTTTTTTTTTTTTGTTAGAGACAAAACCCAGCACAGCTCACAGATACGGGAAGCAACCTCCTGTGTTCAGTGCATCCCTGTCTGACCGCAGAGACCGGAGCCAAGAAGCCTCAATAGGAGACAACCACCAGGAAAACGAGGAATTTCCAAACAACTCTTTTGCAATCTGCTGTATGCTTTTCTTTCAATGGCTATTTCTAATAAAACACATACAGTATCAATATAGCTATTTATTGCTTCCTAATGTAAGTGCAGCAATTGCACATTAAAACTGAACAAAGTATATGATTGTGAATGCGTAATATATGATTTATTCTGATCAAATTGACAAATAGCTGTTAATATTTATATTAAAATACTTTGTCTAGGTAGCTTCCTGAAATATTTTCTTAGCAACAGTGATTAGATTTCAAACATTAGATTGAAATAATGAACAATTGACCAAGGGGAAAAAAAATAGAGCTAAACAGTTTTTTTAATTCAGCAACTAATTTTGAACAACTGAAATTTAAGCTGCTTGCGTTCATCTAGGAAATACTAACAGGAGTAACTATTTGCTCTCTATTAGCACCCCGTCTTTAGTTTCACATGAATGATAATCCAGGCTGCTTTTGCCTTAGGAGCTGGGGGTTATGTTTCCCTCTGACCTTCTACAGAGGCTTCCAAAAATAGGGAAGCGGGAGAGGGATGGCACCAAGTGCCCGTGGAGTGCAGGTGGCTCCTCCTGCTTTGCACCCTGCATGCAAAGGATTTCAGCTTTTGTTTTCTTAAATGCTTTTTCATCTTTTCTGTACAAAGATGACCATGAAAACAAAAACTAATGAAAGTAAAATGCCTTTTTTTTTTTTTCTTTCTGTCAAACAACTCATCTCCTTTTCTCTTCTAAAGAAATAATTTTAATATACTTCCACAAGCACTCAGGGATGACATTTGGAGCTGTCTACTAGAAGATTGTTCTTCTTTAGGTATTCACTTTCTCAAGATACATATCAAATTTTTTAAATGTAACAAGAATCTAGTGACATCCATGGAATATGCAAGTGTAAAAATGAAGTGACTGATAAACTGCAGTCGTCTTTTCCCCCCTTTGAAGAAACAGAGAGCGAACACCTGCGCAGCAAGGACAGGACAAAATGAACTAATATTTAATATAAAAATTGTTGTGGTATCCCCTCTTCTACAGTTCCTTTCACCTAGAAGGTAAGCAGGAATACAGACAAGTAGTTCATTTTTTAGATGACTTCTAACCCCATACTATTTAGTTTTCAGTTCTCAACCACAAGACCCTTTTTTTTTGTTGTTTTTAAAAAACAAGCAAAATCACACAATTCTCTGTTACAATTCTTGTAATGCAAAAGCCTTTCACAAGGAATACTACAATAAATTCAGCTTTGCAATTGACACTTGCTCACAAAGTTATTCCATATTTAATTTCAGGAATGAAAAGATATGTCAGAAAGTCTTTGACAGTACATTTTCCATTTATCACACATTCTGCTTCCCCACATTTGTTTTCACTCCTGCAATATGCTTTTTGCTAAGGCACAATAGACTTCTTTTCAGGAAGAAATATTGTTTTAATTGTTTCAAATTTCATACCCCGTGCAGGTGCGAAAGGCTCTGGTGACTATTCCTCCAAGTGGTGTACATTTCAGTGGTAAAACACCACTAATTACCTAGGCATAAAGTACACTTTTCCCTTATTCTTTTAAAAAAGCCCGCAGTCCTGCAGGGGTTTTATGTAGCACTGCCATTTCTGACATTTTATACGACAAGTTTTGTATTTTTATTTTCACAAAGAGAAATTCACAAGCAATTTTATTCAGCTACCTGCTTCTTTAAGATATTTTCAGGTTATAGACCCATTCCACCCAACACCAAATAATGGTTTTAAATAACATAACCATTAAGAGCATGAAAACAACATTCAAGGCATGAAGAACTACTTAGAAGTCATAGTTCAGCTACAGCACAGCAGTCTGTCAAAAAGTCAGTGAAGGCGTGTTACTCAAAACTCTATTTCTTAGAGCCTCATTAAACTGCACTAACATCTTACCCTACAGACTTGCATAATAAAGCTATAAACAATGCTGAAGTCATCCCTGTTGCAGGCTGGCTTGGCACAACAGCTAGCTACCTAAAAGAAACCTTGTCTGGAGATAGTGAGGCACGTTCCCATCCCAAACAGGGGGACATTTTTACACTGCTGCCCATCACAAAAATTCTAGTGTTGAATTTACATTACAGTGTTGGATTTCCCTCCAGAGGCACACACCAATCTACAGTGGATGAACTAATCATTTATTCCTCTGGGTAAGGGAAAACAATGTCCTGAATACTGAAGGTCTAAATGCCACCCAAGGAAACAGGATTTTAGACAGTAACATGTGGATCTTAACCAAGAGCCCCACGGGAGCTGCAAACCCAACAAGAACAGAAGATTTCTTTGCACTGACAAGCCACAAAGAGGAGACCTGACAAAAAAAAAACCACCCTCCTCTGGGACTCCCTTGAGCAGTGTCTCCATTCCCCCTTTGCAAATTCAGATATCAGGGTTTCCTTTGCCAATACCATGATGGTACTAGATGGCATCGGGTATTTACTATTGCGGATACCAGTCTCTTGGGTGCTCATGAGCAAAAAGAATCACATAAGCACGATCTATAACACTTTTTATACCCCCCCCAATTGTGAATACAGAATATTGGAAAGCTCTATGAGATCAAGCTGATTTTATATATAATATGATATATAACATAGGCAGTCTCCATCCTTCTCCCTTACTCCAAAAAATGTTGGAACCTCTTTAAAGAAGAATTGAAATGAAACAATTTTAAGTTTTCTTCCTCAAATACCCAAACATTTTGGGTAACTAAAGTCACATTGTTGATAAATTTTATACCATTTTCCTTTAAAATTCCCCTAAAATTAATGCTACTTTTGAGACTACAGGGAATAAAAGTTTTCCTATCATTTACGGAAATTATTTCTTAGCTACCTCTATAAAGCTTGTGCATGCTACCAGTGTACAAGTTTTCCCAATAAAAATGTATATGCTAAATATCTGCGGCCTCCAAATGGTACCATGAGATGTTGATTACACAGAAGGCAAACTACCAGCCTGGGTACATAATAGAGGCTGCTGCTAGGTAAAAAATTATGGCATTGCAAAGATTACCAGAAAGGCCTGAGTCTTTGCTATTTCATTTACAAGCCATGCAGAGATTCATATTATAGATAAATTTACATTTAAATCACTACATCCATTTCAAGACAATGTGAATATACTTTCTTACCTAGTGTTTATCACAATTTTACAGAAAACTTTGCTGTCATGAGGAAAACAATGCATTTTGGTTCAAATTATTTTGGCAAAGCAGTTTTCTGCATTTGCCTGAGACTTATTGGACATTGGGGTTGTACCAATTCCAATCTGTTACTCAGATGTGGAAAGTATTGGTTGCATATAAACACCAGTGTGTGCAAAGGTATTTTAAGGTGATGAAAAAAGCATCACTTCAAAATTAAAACTAGCAGCAAATTTAATTAAATTAGTTTTATGTTTAAACAAAATCTGAACATACAATATCAGGGCATGCAAGAATGCAGCTTCGAAGAACGTTAATCCAAGCAGAGGATAAGACTCCAGGGGTTTTCTGCATGAAAAGTCACTGACAATGTGCAAGAGATAATTTCATGTGTACATCATCTCCACGAGTCAGTGAAGTACTTGGACTTGATGTCATGAAGACAACAGAGCTTGATTCAAAAATAGCCTAACTGGCAGCATCTCACAAAGAATGTAGTCTGTATGAGTGGACAGTGTCAAGAAATTATGAACTTCATATTTTTATATAAGCAATCATCTGTAACTTGCTAAAAACAAAGCACCCAGGTACCACCCCATTTCCTCAGAGGCTGCAGGGGGACCTCCTGTCACACTCTGCACATCTCCTGTGACAGTGTTTGATGAGAAGATGCTCTTAAAGTTGCTGTCAATTTGTTAGTGTTACTGGTACTACCTAACAGGACTCAATGAAGGTCTTCTCTAAAAGAAGTTCCATAGTTTTAATTATGTATGTAGAGTTAACACAAGCGCAGCTTCTATCTACCCACTAGGAATGATTCCACCAACATAAGTCACCTTTTCAATCCCCCAAGTTCAGTGCAATAAGCTGAGTTTTCACCACCATCTTATGCTTTCACAGCATTTCCCCAGCTCATGTCTTCCCATTATGATGTTATATAAACAGTTGCCAATAGTGACAGTATTTTTTTAAAAAAGTCACTCCTTTTGCATAAATAGGTGCAGCGCACACAGAAAACCTGCAACAGTCTGGGTCCAGAACAAGTCTAAAGCTCTCATCAGTTTTTCTTCCAGGTCTCCTCAAACCCTTCACCCAACCACCATGCTGGGCCAAACCCTGCCCCGTGCCACCAGCCACGTATGCAGCACATTGGTCCTGGGGCAGGGGGACCTCACAAGCTGCAAACCATCACGAGCTGTCAACAGCCTCAGCAAATCTCAGAGACATCTGTGGCTTATCAAGCCAGCAGCATTTTTCCTACATTAATCTCCACTAGGCCTGCCCCAGCTTTCATTTCAAAAGACTTGGCATGGTATCTTCAAAAAAAAAAAAAATTTAAAAAAATTGCTCGATTTCTCCTGATGCAGCTGGTTGGGAGGACCGCCTTTGAAATCTGAGCACGTCGCAGAGATGTTGACATGCTCACTGCAGGCAGCTTGCAGCACAGGGGACAGCACTAATGACTGCAAAAGGCTTTTAGATGCTGCCTTTGAGTGAGCCCTCCACTTCCTTTGGGGGAGTTTGGGGAGGTGTTTTAGGTAGCTGTTGTGTTGGTGGGCTCATCCAGATATAGTGCACTTGTGTTGAGTGCCCTCCTCCAGCCATCAGCTCAGCCGGGCAGCTCTCAAAAACCAGCTGGGAGGGTTGCAGCACCCTCCTGCTAGTCACCAGCAATGTCGGTGCACACGTTCTCCAACGATGGTGTTGAGGATGGTGGCTAAAGGAAGCCAAGAGCCTTCACTACGGATCATGATGAAAGCCCAGGAAACTGCTCCACCACACTGCATGTGTCCACCTTGGACCCCCACCCCACTGGTCATCTCCCTTCCCATGACATGGTCCCCTGATGCTTGGGGTCATCCCAGCCTCTGCAAACAGGCTCATGAGGGCATGTCTCCTCCTCACTGCCCTGGAGATGCTCCTGTTACCCTTATCACAGAATCATCTCAGTTGGAAAGGGCCTTGAATATCATCCAGTCCAACCATTAACCTAGCACTGACAGTTTCCAACTACACCAGATCCCTCAGCGCTATGTCGACCCGACTCTTAAACCCCTCCAGGGATGGGGACTCCACCACCTCCCTGGGCAGCCCATTCCAATGCCTAACAAGCCATTCTGTAAAGAAATACTTCCTAATATGTCAGCCCATGTTACACCACGTTTTAAAAGCAAAAAAAACCTCCACCGCACCACTCTTACTAGACACTGAAATTCATCTTCAGTCAACAGCTATTAATTACTAGAGGTTAAACTCCTGTTAGGACCAGAAAGCACCAACCTGACCACCTGCCTAGTAAAGCGCTCAGACCTTTCTCAGAGCTTCATGAAACAATTTGTGTTAGATCCAAAGCATCTCTGTATGGACAGCGACTAGGTAGGGGTTTTTTTGCCTTTTTAAAATAACAACCTGAAGGATCTCTTATGACCTTTTCTAATTAACATTCATTTTTAGTTAATATTTGCAAAGCCAAGAAATATTAACACAACCTTATACACACAAAAGTCTAGCTGCCAGTGTCTCGGATTACCTGGCACCTTTCAACGCCCCTATGGTGTGCAGGTGGGGCAGGTAGACTGCCATCCTTACAGGTCTAAAAGCACAGGCAGAGAGATGGCTGTGCTCCACACAGACAAAAAAAAAGGACTAATGATGTTTATAGTTACAGCCTGTCTTCAGCTCCAGCTGTCTCAAAGCAGAGTGACATAAAACACGTAAGTTGGTTGTATTTCACAAGAGGATATCCGTATGCTTTCATGTCACATTAAAAATGTCAAAATATCTTTGTCCAGAGCATGCATGCCAGGAAAGGGTCAGAGTGGCATTTTCAACGTTGAGCCCATGGTGCCCATCACCAGGCCAACTGCTCTCTGCCATAAGCACCTCCAACTGAGTTATCAACTCGGATATCCTTCCCTCCACAGCAAAGTGATGAATTTAAAAGCAGAAAGCTTACATAGAATGTGTGTATTTTATATATATATACACACAAAAAAGTACCATTTTACCTGAATCAAAACACATTTAAAAATGTAACCCAAACTTTAGATCAAACTTAACACACATCATTATCTCTGGCCAAGAGAATGTTAAAAATTTATTTTCTAATTGCTCCAGAAATTCAATGAAGCAAGTACATCAGTAGTATGTTTGAGGAAAGAACTGGTAGCTCATTTCTCTCTTTATAGTGGTCTATACATGTTCAAGGAAAGATTTATTGCATTGTGGGTTTAAAGTTACTCACATTGAAGCAGCTTGGAAACAGCTTTCAGTATCACCAAATGTCCAACGGCTCCATTAAATGAACAGGACACCAAGGTGCTCAGGTCTTCACACAAGCAGGAAGAATTGTGACTAAAAATGAACTAACTTAAGATGTCTTTTTCTATGAAGCTCTTCAGCTGATTCATCCTAGTTCTGAGGTAGCTGAACATTTATAGATCCCTTACTGCCTTGAGGCAGGGTTGTAGTGAGGAAAGTTTGGAGACCCATCAACTTTGACATAGGAATTTGTTACATTCAGAGAGCAGGAATTTAATAAAACTGGGGTTTTAAGAGGACTGCCAGAAACAACCAACTGATATCTCAGGGGAACTCTGGTCTAGGCTTAACTCAGCAGTCAGAAAAATATACCTCTGCACCAATTACCTAATGATTACTCAGAAAACAAAACAAATCTTCCTGCCAGTGACATTTCTTTAAAAATTAGATTTTAATGTAACTAATGTGGTGAGGACTCAAAAAGACAAGGAACTTCAGCACTCTACACTGTGTTTACGAAGTGTCCCATCTCCTCTGGGTGATATTTCCAAAGCAGAAGAAAGCCTTGAGACACTGGGATGAGTGCCCCAGGGATCACACAACTCTTCTCCAAATTCCATAATGCAAAACCAAGTGTTCATTTTCAGTCATAAGAAAAAAAAAGTATTTCTAAATTAAAGACTTCCTCAGGTGAATAGGTAGCTCCCCACTGATAAACGCCAACAGACAGTCTATTCTTAAGAGACAAATCTGAAAGAATGACACCAAAATCACTACAGTTGCATTAATGCAACTGTACTAAGCTCAACCATAATTAACTCTTCACTCTACTCTTAACATTTGCCTTTCTCTAAGACACTGTAAATCATATCCAGACTACCAGCTGGTATAAACTGACATAACACCACAGTGGTGACCTTTACAATTCCAGGACCAAACCCATGCAACCATCAATTGCTTCTTGCTGGTGTTATCTTTAGAGGAAATTGTGAATGTCAAAAAACATAGTTTCATGTTTAATGCGAAGTGAAATGCAACTCCATCGGAAGACACTTGATCGCTCTTAACAGATATTTTTCTTTTTTTTTAAATCTATTTCTTTATCTCAAGTGCTGTTATTCCTAGTCTTCTGGTCTACTAGAGACTAGACTGCCATTTTTTCCCCAATGTCCATACATGTCCAACCATACTGATCCATGAGCTGGAGCCATTTCTGTTTCTTATTTTAAATAGTCTTACTGATGCAAAAAGGGGACATTGCTTGGCTTGCTCTTATTGCAGCAAAATTTTGTGTATATATATATAAGTACATATTTGGATGACATGTTATTTAGATTTTATTTCATCAAGTCCTCATGCAACCCGAGGATTTCAAACTGAGATGGTATTGACTGGTCAGAGACTCCTGTCTCTGTCTCTCGATGCTCAGGCCACTGAGCACCAGCACAGCTATGACCTTGTCAGCTTTCCTTGGTGCTGGGTTTGCCTGCCACCAACTAAACCATAGAAAAAATAAACACATTTCAGTTACATCTTGTCTGTTCTCAAGCTTGGTTTTAGGACCTGTTTTAGTAGCTCTGCTTCTTGTTCATAATAGCTTTTCCATATAAATCAGTAGGGTTGTTAAGCTGTTAGGCTCATGCTTCCTTCAGGCTTCAAGTCAACTGATAACAGTTTCAGGCTTAATACAAGTGTTTGCTTTTGCAGCAGTAACTTAGAGCACTCCTCGCTATATCCAGTAACGCTCTTCAACCCTTATGGACTCTCAGGAGTGCTTTATTGACATCACTGCTGTAAGCCTGATGTCACCAAAAAAACAGTCCCATAGAAAAACAATAGTTTCACATTTTCTTTAGTTGTCCCAAGCCCCTTAAAGTCTCTTTGCTATTCTTATCAGTCTCAAGTCTATAATTCTTCTGTCTGCTTTTACCTTTTGTGTCTCCTATGTGTCCCATCTATTTTTACGAAAGCTTTTAATTAATTAAAAACAGTAAAGAAGAACAGTTTTATTGTTAGTTGTTCACCCCTCCCCAGAAGTCCTCTCTCCCCACATTATATCACAAAAGAGCGGGTATGCCCAACACCACCAAGAACAGTATGGGTCAACTTCAAAGCAGGCTCCCATTGACATACTAATTCCCCATCACCTCAGAGATTTCATGTGCCAATTTCTTCAATAATTAGGCTCTGCTAGCAAAGAGGTGAAATTATTATTTTAATATTAGCCTTCCTTTTATCTTTGAAAAAGAGCATTTGTTTTGGCACTATCAAGACAAACCTTAATAAACTGACTGGCAAACAGTATGTTTAGCAATGAAAATGATACCCGGTCAGGGATTATAATGTAAGCAATAAGAGGGAATAGGGAGATTTAGGAAAGGATGTGATTTATAATGACTTTAAGGAGGATAAGCTTCTACATCTGTGATTGCTTGATTCTATAATATTTTAATTGATTATCAGAGCTAACAGGTTTATTTTTTCATGTGAATAAAAGCTGTTTTACTTTAGCTTTCACTTGCATTTATTTTACAGCCTATATTAGCATGGATATTTTTTCATAAATTTTGGCTCCATCATGTTGTACTCATTCCATAGGCTTAGAAACCTAAATTAGCTCAGGCTGAAGGAGGGAGCAGGGAAAGCCTGTGGTTACACCTGTTGCTCTGCACAGTAGTGGAGGGGTTTGGGGGATTTTAGACCAAAACCAGTATCACTCTGCATTGATTTACCCTCCTTTACTTTCTGCTGACAGGTCCCCCAGCAATTACCACTCTCCCTTTCAGGTTGATTTTCAGCCATGTTGACAAATTCACTGACAAAACCAACACAAAAACAAACCAAAAACCACATTTTCCCTGCAATTTAGGGAGGCACCTAAAACCATTCAATGTCCATTTTTTGCACCCCACTGAAGGCAACAGGGCTCCACACCTGTTGCTGAAATGAGGTAGGGTTGGTTGTTATTTGTTTCTCTATATACTAATCATTGTCTCACCAACTCAAAATTCAGGGAAAACTTTTAGGTGCTGGTAAAAATGGACAGAAATGCACAGTGCTGCTCAGATTGGGCTGCTCTTGTACAAGTGGCTTTAACTCACATTTATGAAAAAGGTAGTTTTTTCATAAAAATTCTATCATTTATAGAATATATTGTTTATAATTATTTACAAACGGGGTGCAGGCGTGAGGAGGGGAGCACACCCTGAACTGTACCTACTCCTCCCTTAGCAACTTGCACAGGGTGGCCAGAAGTGCCTGTGTGGGAGCTGTACATTTACAATACAAACATATGCACCAGAGGGAGACATCTGCACCTGATTTTTATTCCGCACAGATTGGGCCCCCAGCAAAACCTAAGGCAGGTGACTAACACGTCATCTGTATTGCACACAAAAAGTGCCTTTTTCTCTCCACTGAGTACAAGCTAGCTTAAATACTGTAGGTATTTGTAGGTATCTAGTGTTACGCAAGATGAATGCCATGCTATATCGTCTAAGTCGATTAAGAAGTTTAGGAATTCACAATTTTTAAATGAAATAATCCAAATTAAGTTCAGAATTAAGGAATTTTTCACCAGCTTCACATTTCCCCAAGCTCTGTCGTTACCCCACGAATTGAAGCAATGATGAGGAGCAGCTACGGCCAGATGGCTGCTCAGCTCCAGCCTCTGCCTGGCATATCAGCAACATGAATATTAGGCACCTGTTTCCAAGGCTTCCACAAAAATGTTTAGCTTTTGTACAGTCCCCCAACCTCATTCAGCCTTTGGGGATGGAAGAGATGCACCAGTATACTTACAGTCTTAAAGGTTTTTCCAACCTAAACGATTCATGATTCCAACCTCTGTGATTCTACAAAGTTTTGGGGTTCCTGAAGATATGGTAAAGATGTCATAAAAGAAATCCTGGGGCAGCCCTTGGGAAGGGGGAAGAAGCAGGCAAAAGCTCAATGGCTTTAAGTAAAAATACTAGAAGAAACCATTTACATTTTTCTGCCACTCAGCTAAAAAAAAAATGCAATGGCTTTTAAATCTAAACTGCAATGACATTTTGAAGACCTGACATTTAAGAGCTCTTATCTCCTTTTCAAAAATGCAATTATTCATAGCAGTGCATTTGCATGACAATCATGTCATATTAAGTCATTCCTGTGCATGTCCTAGTTGGCTTTTCCAACCAAGATTTTTATAAATTTTTTATTAAGAGTTTTCAGAAACTTTCCAGCATAGCTTCTCAACAGAAAGCCCTAAAAGCCAATAACTTTAGGAAAAATATACTTCACTTGATTCAAGTAGCTAAGTGAGAGCTGACTTATTGGGGGTAGGGATAAAAATCAAGGTCTACACGTAGATGCTAAACTTATAAGCAGTGAGCAATGCAGACATCCTAAATGTGTAAGTAAAATATCAGTTCAGGTCAGGAGGGTTCCAATTCCCATGGTGAAAGAAAGAAGCCTACAAATTATAGTGAAAGTATCTAAGCCTACAAATTATTTCAGTGATGTCTGTACATGTAGACCAGCCTTTATATCTGTTAACATTTAACAGAATAATTAAAATACACTCTTAAAATTCAAGATTAAATGACTGCTTACTTTTCTCTCCCTACAAATCTTACAACTCTTATTGTGCAATTTCAAAGGAAAGCAAAAAAATCTTTAGTTTTAAAGTCTTCAGTTGAATGTGATTTGCATACATGCAAAACATTTGCTTTTATTAGAACTGCTGGGGAAGAAAAAAGATCAGCCTTTAACTGGCCACTGCAGTGGATCTTTTTTAAGGGAGTAAGCATTAAATTAAAATTAAGTCCATCCCTTACAACGTTGTGCACCTCAGAGTGAAATCTGTCCCTATAAAGATTAGTAGGGATTTTGCATGTTTTGCCTCCATGAGACACTTGGAGAGCGCCTTGCTTCGGGCCCAAGGAACACGTGTATTATTAGCATACCGCAGTGCCAGTTTTACCTTTCAACACTTGATGGAGCAGTTTCCCTGGATTTCTGTTTGCCTGGGTCCCACTCCAGTCTACCTTCATGCTACCTCAATCCATCAGAAGTGTTTCCTACCAGCTTGCTCCCTTGGTGCTATTAAGAACACAAGCCCACATTGAGAGCCTTGTGAAAAGGCATCCTACCAAGTGTAACCTTACACAAAAAGAAAAGTCAGGAGCTTAACATTCAATTCCTTACATTCATATTGCTAATTTTTAAAAATGCTGAATTCCTCTTTTGTTTAAGTAGAGGCATTACAATATAGTCTGACTTGGGGTGGCGGGGGGGGGGAAGAAATATATTAAGCAGGGATTTGAAGAACAAGCCTTAGGGCTGTCTTCCAGAAAAGAAATTGGATGTCAGGCAGGCAGTGTCAGATACAGTCAATATCCTCCAAAGGAGACTGAAGTTTGCTCCTGCCCCAGTGTAAGAACAGACTTCAGCACGGGCTTCCCTACCGTTGAAAATCTCGTCCTCTCTCACAAAAAACTTTATTGGAAAACAGAAAGAGAGATAAATTCACACAGACAGCCACAGAAATGGACCAAACTAATTGATTACATCTCAGCAATAAGGGACCTCACATTTCTTATGAAATAAGGTTTCCATTTTATTAGAGATATATAGTTACAAGCTAACATAGAAATAAGGATACAGGATGTTGTTCTGAAGGCTTAAAAAAAATCCTCTGTAATCAATATACTGGCAAATTACAACTTCAGCAGCAGCAGTTTGGTATCTGGCTTACTTCCTAATCCTTTAATCTTGTCTGCTACAACCAAGCCGATACTGCCAACAAATGCCATGCCATAAAAGGTGGGTATTCTCACATACTTTCCTATGCTTTGCATGATTAGAGCTTAAATCTACTCATCGCGAACTTCCTGAATGATAATGGGATTTGGGCAAACAGTCAAGATTTCATGGTGACACTTGTGAACTGTAGTCTTTGGCTGAGAAGCATCCCTTTAAGCATATTAAGAATCAAAGTTCCTTCTTCCCTTTTCCATTTGCAAATTTTAGCAGACTCACTTTTCACGAAGTGATTCTTATTCCATATTTTTAATGTAAGGCTTTGTACAGCCCCAATGGTAATCACTAACAGAGCTGATGCCACGGGTGACCCACAAGAACTGGGGAGACCCACATAAATGATTGCAGACTGCTTGCCTGGATCTATTTTAAAGAAAGCTGCCGTAAATTTCTTGTAATCTTGTGCTGCAAGGTATCTATTACATATTTTGGTTAAGAGACAGACATCCTAGGAATAGGCTACTGTCAGTTCTCACCTCAGGAGTTGAGCCAAAACTTCTTATATTTCCACTGGAGTTGACATTCAAAAGGAAAACAAAGTCAGGGACAAAAAACCCCAACAAACCCAACACCTCTGCTTTGATTTAATTTGATGCAATTCCAAAGAACAAACAAAAATGTACAAGAGTAGCGGGAGAGGGAAAAGAGAAAGAGGTAGCCCCCTAACACGGATGCAGAGCTGCTGAACTTAAGAGTCTTTGAAAATAAAAGTCAGAGGGACTTTTTCCTATCAATGGTTTAGCCTGACACCTTGCGCCAAGTCCCTGACCAGCATAAATCACAGCAGCTTTGCTGAAGTTGCCTCTATTTATAACAGATGGGGACCTAGCACTGTAAAGTCACCTAAAAGTTAAGAGCTGGTTTGCATGTGTGCAGTTCCTACCAAGTTTACAGCTGAGAAGAGTACAGAGGCAAACCTCACATACTATCACAGCGTCAAAAATTTTTCCCTCCTTCTCCCTAAACCATGTAGTAAACTGTATGAGCTGGTCTGGAGAAAAGTAATTTTTCCTTTGCCTTACTTCTCCTGCAGCCCTGGCACTGCAGGCTTGCAAGGACACCTAAACAATTTCTCTATCTGAATGAAGGTTAGAAATCACTCTTGCCCAGGAAGATAGATGGTCTCCTTTTCATCTGACACATAGTGTGACCAAGACAACGGAAGCATTTGTCCCCCATTGCTCCAGGGCTTCGCTGGGCACAATATGATCTACCCCACTTTTATTAAGCTGGAAAGTGCCCTATAAACTTGCTTAGCTCATTTGCTTTGTTATTCAGCTTAAAGAAAAACAAAACCCCAAAACAAAACCCACCCTGTGCGGGAACAACAGACCAGTGAAGCTTAAAGCAAATAAAAGCAAGTTTCTTCCCCCACCACTCTCCAAACCCTATCAGGACAGCAGCAAACTCAGACCCCTGAAACTACCTGGCTTAAAGGGTTGTAGTGAAACTAAAACCCAAGACCACAATCTGGGAGCACACCCTGTCCCACCCTACGTCAGGAGGGCAGCAATGGACAGGCTCCCCACAGACTGTACATCAGACCATCCTAAAATTCCTGCTGTCAGAACCCAAAGTGAATTGTTCCCAGCTTTACATCCTAACTTTTTATGGTACTTCTCCTGTGTTGTAAACCGATTTCCTTTTTCCAAGCAGAAACAGCTTTCAAGCTCATTACTGATTGGGCCTTATCTGAAAGGAGCTGCTGTCCCTCAGGAACATAGTGGAAACATGAAATCACAACAAAAGTTCTATCTGGAAACTTCACATGTGATGAGCTGAAACTTTGTTATGGGAAATATGCTGCTTCTGTTCAGCAAGAACCTTGGCAGAGTTCATTTTTTTCCCCAGAAATCAAGTCCCACGTTGTTACGTGACAAAAGTAAATAATGACTCATTAAATTATCCTAAGAAGAAAAACCAAAGGCTTGCTCCTCTCAAAGGTATTTGCACTGGGAAATTTGATAATGTCACCAACCACAGCAGCAAACATTACTTGAAGATTTTCTGTCTTCGCTGAGCCAGCCAGCAGCATGCTGAAACTGCTGTTCTGTGTGGTTGTGCAGTCACCTTCACAACAAAGCTTTGTTTTTTCATCCTCAGAGAAAGATGGATACAGAAAAAGTTATACATCAAGAAGCCTGTGTGAAGAATTAGAGAGAAGAACTGCCACAGCTGGTGGTCTCAGTGCCAGGCACACTGTGCTTGAGACCAACTCTCTCACTGGAAGGCTTATTTTAATTCTACTTGAGTTGGACTCCAAAACCAATTCCTTTAACACCCATTTCCACAGTACTCACAGCCCTTGTACCAAACTAAAACACTTGAGCAAGACTCTCAAAGAGAGGAGGCAGATTTATTTAACAAAAATAGGAAAGCATGATATGGAAAGTCTTGTGACATGTCTGATACCACGCAGCAAACCCACCACAGCGCTGGGGGACTTGAAGCCAACTTCAAAGACATTTAAAATTAAATAAATTCTTTCCCTCCATTTCACAGCATAACGTTAAGGTATCAGCACTGCACAGGTTAAGCAGGCAATTCCTTTACTCCTCCTAAGTTACCTCAACTGTAGTAAGTTGTCTTAGTTAGGGCTTTGGAGGGGAAGAGGGGAGGATGGGTTGTCTTTCATTTGCAAGCACCACTTCGACACTGTAAGGTCTCTGCAATATCATTCTTCTTAGCAACTTCTTTAGAACTTACAGGAATAGTGCCCTGACCTTTGGCAGAGACTACAGTAACAAAAGAGTAATATATATTAGATTAAAAACTAGATAAGTTCTATTTATGAACAAAGTAAACCCTTTTATGTATTTCTGTAGCTAAAATTTGTGGCATATTCAGACCTGGAACTTCAGTAGAGTCATTAAAATGCAAACAAATTAGATGTAGCTGTCTACGGTAATAAGGGCATTCATATTTGCAGCTTGCTTCTCAAATCTATTAAGATTTACATATCTTTAAATAATTTTTCATCCAAGATGGTACATATAATTAAATCAGATGCAATCTTTTCACAATGATTTCTTCACACTGTTTATAGCTACATTTCTTTTGCTTTTAATGGTTCTATCTTTCTGTGTGCGCTCCTTGGCTATGCATTGGCATCGCAAGGTGTTCCCTGCCACTGGCTGCCACTGCTGGAAGCAAGAGCCAAGACCTGCCCACACAATCCTGGCCATGCCCAGCCACGAGCCCAGGTGCTATTCCAGCCCCAGCCTCTTCTGAAATAAGCCTTGAATGCATTAACTTTGGGGCACAGATCATCATCCTCTTCAGCCTTCATTTGACAGTAAGATGAGGTTGTGTCTGTCTTAGGGGAAAAGGAAGAGGAGGATATAGCCACCAAGAGAGGGACAATGCTTTATGTGCAACACTGGGCTAGTGGTCATCTTGAGATCAGTAGAAGTAGGTTGACTGTTTAACTGCTTGCCACGCACTGCTCCAGGCCTGGATGACATTTGCCAAATGCAAAACCTCGGCCTTTATCCAACTTGCACAAAAACAAGTGAGCTTTTTATATTTAGGACTGATACGCCTTCTTAAGAAGACTCTTTTACATTCATAAGCTTTAAGGTTACAAAACTTTCTGAAATACTTCAGTTCCCATGCCCAAAAGTGATCTTGGACTAGGACTCTATTTTCTTTTCAGTATCAAACTGCCTGACTTGACTTCTCCCATAACGCATGACCACCTTGCAGACATTTAGCACATGTCTGCATACAGTGTTTATTGCAAGAGGCACAGTGGTGCAGTTTTCCTCAGTTTATAAATACCGACATGCTCCTTAAGCCTCCCCTGATAATTCTAGAGATACGGAGAGAGCAGGTTTTGTATCTACCTGTAAAGCTTTAGGTCTGCCATTTCTAAATAACTCCAGCAAGGAAAAAGCTATTGGATTTCAACATTTTCTGTTCAGCAAGCACCATGGTGTCACACAAATATGTTTTCACCTTCTGAACTCCAGCTCAGCCAAGCAACTGCTTGTCATTCCTACAAGTGGCTGCAGTTTATTGAAACTTTTCCTTAAGCCTACTCTCCTTTACCATCTCTAGATCACAAAAATCCTTCTGATAATTAAAGGGACTGAATTCTGAATGTTGCCAATACAATGATCTTCTGTATAAACCAAGTTGATGCTGTTTTATAGCTCCCTGGCACTTTCAGAAGCTGTCTTTACCGCTGCTGCAACTTCTTACACATATTTAGGCTCAAATCAACTACTGTCAATACTGCAGTCAATAACAACTGCTTCTTTACATGTAAAACACTCTTCAAAGCTTTGTTGCTGTAGGCACTCATTTACATAGTGGAAATGCTTTACCGTTATCAGTAGGTTTGAAGCAGTTCATTTTGTGGCAGTTCCAGTCTCAGCAAATTTTTTTTTTTTAAAATCTGCATAAGAAATATTTAGATATTTTAGTCCACTTTAAGTTGGATAAAACCACCATCCTTTTCCTCATCAGTTACACGCACAGGGTTTAAATACAATATTGTGGGTACTCCTCAGCTCTGAATGTCTCTGAATTCTCTTTCATTTTCTCTTTTCTACTCCCCACCTTCTTCCCCGTGATCCACCTCCTGCTTTCTCACATATGTCTGACAATACTCAGAATATTTTGGTGGGGAAAAAGAAGCAGTAAAATTTTAAAGACACACTGAAAGCCAGAACAGCATTCTCCTGATGTACAAGAATCTTGTCTTCAAAGTCCACATTTCCTGTGAATAGCATACGCATGTCAAAATTAGCAGGCTGTGCCCACATCCACATTCATGTCTCATTTTTAACTCAGCCCTTCCAGCCAGGTTAGCACAAGCTGGAGGATGCTGTGCTTCCACCCCTGCACATGAAAAGTGATGTCAAGTATCTCCAGCTCACTCTCCTTGCTGTGGTCATTTCAGACACAATGCCCAAAATGATCCATACTTGTTTGAGAACAATCTTTCTAGGGGAAAGAAACAGCTCTTGGTTGCAAGAACAACAGGCACAGCCACCCACACTTAGCAGATGCCACGTACAGCAAGCAACATCCTAAAGCAACACCCAGCAACATTAAAGCAGGACCTCTGACTGCAGAAATTACTCAAGTTCTGCTGAGATGCATGAACAGGTGACAATTATCTCCACTTGACAACCTGCTCCAGAGGACATCCTGCTGCAGCAAGTTACATCAGCACATACATCTAAACCACAGTGGACTATTTAAGGAAAAACCTAAAAGGAACAACTTGAATTCTTATCAGGGGGTGCTTTGGCTAGAAATACCTAGTCAGGAAAGGTTCGCAGAAAGAATAGGGCCATCTCTGACAAAGACCCTATCAGAGGTGCTATTAAAGGTTCAACAACTGATTTTTCCGATGAGTAATCCCTAACTTTCATCTGCAGGTGGCTGTTTGAGTGAATTTTTCCTGAGCAGCTCAGGCATGTCCCTGCACTGCCCTTCTCCTGGCGAGCCGCTGCCCGCTGCAGCGTAAGGGAAACCAGCTCGGCCCACAGCGGGGTGGAACTATTTTAAGTAATAGTGTCTGATACTAGAGGAGCATGAAATTCAGTCCTATCATAGCTGAAATACCTAAACCCCCCTAAAAAAAAAAAAAAAAAAGGGCTATTGCCAAAACCCTCCCAGAGGTTTATAAACTGAACTCTGGAAATTGTTCTTAAGTTGTAAGCCAGTAAAAGTTAAGTTCTATATCTTACAACTTACTATTAAAAAAATTTAACAAAACACATCTATCCACAGCAACAGTCACACAGAGTTTTATCTATTGCTCAAGGACTGAGTTGTAGAGATGAGTTTTCTTGCCTCTATTCTAGGACTCATTATTGTGTATACAAAAGCATCCCACGTAACAACAACACGTAAACAGCAGTACTGCTGACTGATTTATGCAAGGCAGCAGAAGACACAGGGGAGGAAATGCACTGTCACAACAAATACCTGTAGGCATACAGTCCCTCACTTTCTAATACAAAAACTAGGACCAAAGAGTTTCATTGATCTGGCTTTAGTCAAACCCTAAACCATACAGGATTCCAACTAGAGAAAATGAAACTCAACTAAAAACACAAAGAAAGGAAGAATAAGATCCATAATTACTCTTGATATTGTCTTCATCATCCCACATAACCAATGAAAAAACCTCTACCAAGAAATGCTTAAAGCTGATGTCTGCTGAGTTTAACACTAACAATTTTCCCTTCCCCAAGAAACCACAGACAGTGCCATCATGGGCGGCCCAGGTTAGCCACACCGTGGTGTATTACTTTTTTTTTTTTAAAAAAAACCCAACCCATTGCAGAACCAGAAAACCAAACTAAAATGTTAGTTGAAAATATGACCAAGAAGAAAAACAATTATTTGCTTAATAATGACAAATCCAGCACCCAATGCCCCAAAACAATAGACTTTTAACCCTCTCATCAATAGCATTTCCACAGAGCCAGGAAAGTGGGGTGCCTCCTGTCTGCTTGAATGCAGAAACAGCCACAAAGGAGGTGACCAGGGCTCCAGCACCCTAAAGGATCCCTTTTCCTTGGTGCAGGGCCAGAGGGGCAGCTCCTGCCCCCAGCACTTGGGCACCTCTGCCCTGAGCTCCTGCATGCTTTGCCCACGTCATAAGCATTGGGCTAGGAGCTTTAGGAATAGACTACCTCAAGCCCAAGGCAGGCACAAAATGAGGTTGGTTTGGTTTTGGGGGGGGTGTTTTGTTTGTTTTTGTTTTTTTGTTTGATTTTTTTTTCCTACACCTGGTCCTTTTCTCCAGTTTCTTGCATCATTCTTCCTGATTTAATACATAATTTTATCTCCCTGTGTCATGGGTTATTGGCACACTCAGCTCTTGCTTAATAGTGCAAGCAATCTTCATGCTCTGTCCTAGCCTACTAATTTCCTTAGCAGATTAAATGCATTTCTCAGTCACTGTAAATAAGTCATGTAAAAATATAACTGAAGCTTTTTTCAGAGTTGGCATTCAGCTGATGTTACTAATCATAATTTGCTGCACTTTTCTGTTGCAAGCAGAATGCTTGGTCAATGTAATTCAATAGTTGTGCAGGAAAGGGCAGGCCCTTCACTGGGGTAAGTTGTCAGAAATCCACTGAAAAACATAGGACCATAGTGAGACACCAGCTGAGCACTGGCCCTTAAACAGCCCTAGACATAAGATGCAAAAATTATTTCACTGAGTTGTGTCTTTGCATGATACCATTTCCAGTCTTAAAAAGGATAATAATAATAATACAAAAAAGAAGTGGGTCAGGCAAATTTTGGCACATCGTGGAGAAGCAGCAACATTGCTATGGCTCAACAGATATCTGGCAAACATGTTATAAGTGCAATTGAGAATTGGAGGGAAAGCTAGTCCCACCTACCAGTACAGAGTAGACTGTTACTCCCATTTACAACCTAAGTTTTCAATTAGTGGAAGAACAGACCTGAAAATTATACAACCACTTCAGAAGTGAGGAACATCACTTCTGGGCACACGTACTCCTCTTTTCAAAAGCTCATATGATGTCTAACACTCTGAACAGAGTTGGGAGACCTGCCCACAAAGGCAGCAGTAGAGGACAAAAGCATTGTTATAACTCCAGATTGCTGAAACACTGGTATACTAACATGAAGATGTGAAAAGTGTTGTTACCCACACATAACACTGCCTGTCTTACTCAAATCTAAAATACCTCAGTTTAAAATTTGTATTCCTCTTGGTGATATTATAGAACAGCAGAAATACAAGCAATAACCAATGGGAGAGGGTTTTTCTAAATATTACGTGAAAACAGCAGCATGTGTCACTATTACTGACTACAACCGAGGCACAAATTAAAGCCAGGTTAAGGCAGTGACACACCATGCAGAGCTGTTAAAAACTTTTTGGCTTATGTGCCATTTTCTCCCATTTCTCTCTTGTAAGTGCTCAAAGCCTGAACCTGCGAGCAGCTTGTTCTTCTGCAGTCCAGCACGTACACTCCCTGCCACATTCAGGTGTCAAAGGCAAATGCAAAAGTGCTGCCAGCCAAAAAGCGGACTGCACGGCTCCAAAGGCAAATGTTCAGCATGATACACAGTCAATTTGCTGTTCATGTGCTGTGTGCAAAATTTGTGACTTTAAAATGTCCACATTTAATGAAGGAACAATGAATAAGTGCACTTCAAAAGATCATGAAGGAGAAAGCCCTTCTTCTAAGTATACCTAAATACTGGTAGCACCTACCCATCCAGTAAAGCATCTGGGGACCACTTTGCCAGACACTATACAGACACACTTTCCTTATTTCTTATGAATGAAGAAGCCCTGTTTAAAAAAAGCAAGAACAGCTGTTAAGCTGAACACTGGGCTCTTTGAAAGTTATGTGACATCTTTAGAAGGCAAAAACTATAACTCTATCCACAGAAATGTGTTGCTTATATAAGTGATGAAATAGAGGAAAGAGTTGAAGGATTATTTTTTTTAAACTGCTTACACCGTGACTAATGCGAGTCCTCTTTGGTTACTTTCCACTGAAACATCAGAGTGTAAAAATATTACCCACCTATTTGGTGTCTGTTGGAGTAAGTCACTTTGCCTGTGCTACACTATAAATAATGATATTAGTGGCAGGGAGTCAACTGCTCAAATACTAGCAGATCCCCAGCACTTTACTTGTCTGGGCAAGCAAATGCTTCGACTCCACATGAGCAACTGTCGGCCACTAAATCTTATACTTTTGGGTTGTGTTTAGTTTTGGGTTTTGTTGGGTTTTTTAACAGTTTCTACTTTTCCAAATGCAGAGGGAAGTACAATCTCCCATAAGAGGCAAGGGTTTTTTAACCATTTCCTCTTCCTTCTGAAGGCCACCCCCCAGCTTTCTACTTGTGTTTTGTTTCATAACACACTTGCAACTGGATCATAGGTAGAAATAATTTATTACGCCATCTCTGTAATAAGAAACCCTCTAGAGGCTCATCACTGTAAGCACAAACAGGTCAAGTCCTACAAAACCAGGAAATGTTCAAAAACTCATTTTAGAAACTGTCTCTATTGCTCACCAGTTCTCTAGTAATGGGAAGACAAAGGTTTTAAAGGTGTCCTTCACAGCCCAGCATTCAACTTGGTTGCACATTTAACTAAGAAATTACCTGAATTAAAATAACTTTGCAAATGAGTAAAATGTTATTTAACTTGACAGTGTTTTTGCCAAGAGCTGCAATATGATCCTTCTCTCTATCTCAGAAGATCTGTTCAGTGAGGGCTTTTCGGCCCCTTAGGGCATCACTGTACTTCTGCTCTGAAGCACATAAGACATGTAAAAACTGCAGAGTGCTCAGCAGTGTTAATAGCATGTGCAATTGTAGGCAACTCACTTTAACAGCACACTATAGCAACTCTTGGGTAAAGCTGGATCGTCATGAGCCAGAAGAGCACTCTTGAGCCAAATGTATTTAATAGTTTCTCCTCTGGTCCTGCAAGTGTTTTTTCTAACCAAGCCATGTAGTACAGGCTCCATAAAACGCAGATCCTTTGCTGCTTTTTGAGTCTGTATTTTATCTTTCCTGCATCCGCACCAAGCAACTGCATGAGATAAACTACACAGAGTCACTGCTTTAGTTAGGGTTGGCCTCTGTTAACTCTACCCACATGTCCCGGGGAGAGGTAACCCAGTACCATTTTCCCCACAGCATTCACAAGCCAGAATTTCATAACAAGGATGTAGTTCTTTATAAATGGATGATTTGCCAGGGACATAGTTTAAATGTTGTTATACACTCCTTACCGGGGGCTTCACCACCAGCCAGCACTGTTCATCTTGTGCTTGCAAGCATTGCTACTTTCAGAAGGACAAAAACCTAAACCCCACATACCACAAACCCCAAAACACATTTTCACCGTGTTGTGTTAACTGCTCCTCAGGTTGCTAGATCTGGCACAACAGCTTTTCTTTGAGATCTGTTTAGAAGGGCTAATACATGTAATGAAAGTTTCTCCATCTTGAAGTTTAAGCAATTCTCTTCTGTCCTGGTTGTCAAGAAAAACTAATAACTTTTCTCATAATCAACAGCTCCTCATGCAGCCCCACAGCCGCTTCCCTCTTGCTCAGACCTTCAGAAACGCTTTGGTCTATACCATTGGCTGGAAGTAGCACCTCCTGAGGCATGCAATATGGAAGTGCAGGCGGGATTTAAGGATCTAACAAATACGGCATTTGCTGGGAACCATTTCTGGGTTCATACCCCCGGACTGTTTTCTGGTTTGCTCAAGCCAAGAGCGCGCAATGTGTTACTTCAAGTGTCAGTTCATGCCAAAAGCACCACCACCGCAACAAATATTATTATTTCACATAAACCACACAGAAATGACAGATACTGTATTATTAGGGGCAGGTAGTCTTAAAAGGAGTATTAAATACAGTCGATAGGCTATGATCAGGATCAGTGCTAGAAACACACAGGTTGTCCGTGACTCAGCCATAGGACACAAGGCAGAAAATCACCATGAGGAAATGGGGAAAGTCACCAAATATTAGGTACTCCTACCACAAGAAATAATGCAAAGCCCCTGCTGGCAGTTAGAATAGAAGCCACAGGCTACTTGTATTTAATCAGCAATACTTAGTAGGGATCTATAGATATAGCAATTAAAATGATCATTCCAAATGAAGCCCTTTGTCCTATTGAAAGGCAGCGTTTCTAATAAAATAAATATATACCTATATATTTACTATATAAAATTAAAAAAGTTTTGAGTTAAGCCGTCATTCATTACGCCTACCTAAACCATTTAGGATTAAAAGTTGCTAGATTTTACACACAGAATTGCCAGATTTGACTAGTCTAATCTATACTCTTCCCCCTGCTGGGGAGAAGTATATTAGTCTTTCAGGAAAAAAAGAGAAACATTCACTTTCTTAAGTTGAAGAAAGTGAATTATGGGAGAAGATTAAAAAGTGATCTGAATAAGACTGCCCAGTTTCAGTTCTCATATTGAACTCAAATTGCTGCTTTTGGTGTTTAAGCATCATTTATGAAAATTTGAGAAGTCCTTTCAAAGACAGACAAAGTGAAGTTACTACTATCACACACATTCCCATTTTCACAAGTGTATATTCATTTTTCCACTACCAAAGATATTTGAGATATGTTGCTATCTGATGTCCTTAACGATGTATCAATATTTATAAGCAAATCTAATGGATTTTTTAATCGGAGATTGCTTTAAATATCTAAAGGATCACAAAAAAAAGTTTTGAAAGACAGGATAAGAAAATAAATTAGGTTCCTTTTGCCTACTACTGAACAACATAATACTCTGAAGTGTCTCCATGCCTGCAGGATAAATTGAAAATAAATCCATTGGTTTCAGCCTACAACCATACATTTCCTTCATTTCAGAAGTGATTCCCCCTAGTCAAGAAGCATTAAATATTTTTGTGAAAAAAATAATAAATAAAAGTCAGGCTCAGCCCCATCGATCTAGTGAAGTCTATGTCATCTACTGGAAAAGAAACCAGATACCTTTGCCAGGGCAACAAGAGATCATATTTCATGGCCTGTGACTTGTGAAAGTACTGATCTTTCCTTACAGCTGAAGGAAGCTGGCTAACATTGAACACCTTATTAAACATGGATGTTCCTCCCTGACCCATGCGGACACACAGCAGTCACAAGCTCTGTCTGCTCCAAGGCTGCAGCTCCTTCACAAGGCTGATGCCGAGATGGGGTAAGGACAAGGTTTTCCCCATGACCGGTGCTGCCCTATGCACCTTCCCAAGAAGAGCAACCCGAGAACATTATTTCAGCTCCCCTTTTCTCCTTTCTGCAATATACCTCTCCCCACCACTCTCGTGAGCTATGGCAGTTCAGACTGCGGTCAGGTCCATAGCACTTTCCATGGTTTGATGTCACTGCAAGAAAATTAACTCTTTGTTGCTACAGGACCAGGGAGATGTAACACTACTGATAAATAACAAATGAGACCATATGACACATTCCCCACTATCAACTTCCTCTGCGTGTTGCCATCGCACACTTCGGGTGGAGTTGCTGGAAGAGTCGCAGCCCCATTTATGGAACACAAAGTTACAGGACTTCTCGTTAGGGAGACCCGCCATAGCTGTGAACTCTCTGGTCACTCACAAGTCATGTCCACCCCGCTGTACCACCCACAAGCCCCTGGCTGTGAGATGCTGCCACCCACGAAACAGCGCAGGCATTAATTAGTTCTGCCCTATACCTGGTAAGCACCAATAGCACAGCTTGGCTTCCTGCAACGGGGACCACCAGCTGCTTTTCAGGGGTCATGCTCACTGGGGGTCTGCCAGCCTGTGCTGTACCTTCATATTCACCCTGCTCTGCCCTTGAGGGGAGGGTGCAACACACTGACCCAACAGCCGGAACAACTCTGCCATGACCTGACCTCCACTCTGCCCCTCCGCAGGTGGCCCTGTGTAATCTCCAAAATTAACAGGGCACCATCTGCCAAGGAAGGCCACTTCTGTGCCCCACAAAACCAGTCGTGCGGCAGCCAAGGCAGTTGCTCCCATCCCTGGGAATTTGCGACAAAGGTGACAAGTTCTTCCAGGGGCAAACATCCTCCCAAAACCCAAACTGAGCAGGTCGATCTGATGACCTACACTGAAACAGATTCTTTTCTCTCAGAGCTGTCATTTGTAATGGAGCAAAATGAAGGCCAAGAAATATCTACACAATATCCCAATTTGCCATGATGTGGTATATAAACATCTTGGGTATAAGCTCTTTGCACAACATAGAATATAACACAGAAGTAAAACCAATGCTCTTGTTCATAGGAAAGAGAAAATTAAACAGGAGGAAAATCCACAGCATTTAGCAAACATTTACAAAATGAACAGACAGAATTACATGCTTCAGACAAAATTAATTGAGTTTGTTCATCCCTACATTTCTGAAAAATTTAGTTTGGCACAGAGTTTATAACATAGCCCTGGAGACCACATGTTAGGTGACATATGGAAAGGTAGCCAACTCAAACCCAAGAGGATCTAACATAGCTCTAAGAGGTAAAAGTTTTCATTAAAAAAGTGTTATCTCCACAGACTATCTGCAAGGGTAGTAAATCCTTTACCCAAGTGTATGCAGAAATTCCTTAACTGAACATGCAGACACAGATAACAATGGACTTAAAACTATTCAACATCACTTTTTCCATTTTACTTTTTACACTTGAGTCAACTAAGCAAATGTTGTCTCTTTCCACAAAGTACTTTTTTAAATTTCTGCCATTTACGAGTGAAAGTTCTAGTAAAGAACTGAAGGTGTGGACAGCTTTTATTTTATGTACTCATCAGGCAGACCATGAGCCATTACATACTCAAGTTCTTTCTTGTATTCATGAGTTCGATATTTCCGCTGTACAACAAAGATCTCAAATGCCAGCTCTTGTATAGCTGGAAGCATATGAGGAGCAATGATCAAACAGGTGAATATAAAAAATGCTTGAAGAGTTTGAATTTTATTATTAAATACAATAGGAGCCTGACACATGCATGCGTGTACATAGTATAACTTGCTGTATGTAATTTTTCACATCTTTTATTCATGCTGGAAGAAATTCTGACAGGGACATATATATAGTCCAGCAACTAAAGGAATACAGTGCCAATACATCTCTCTGTGCTTTTTGGTAAGTGAAAAGCACAGTAATATGTCTAGATAAACAGCCAAGGAAAGAAGGTATAGATTTTAAAAACTGATTTTAACAGGTGGAATGCATTAACATTGTATTATGACTTCTGTTGACAGATAACCTTGTGTCCAAAGGGAACAGAGTTCAACAACATAGGCTTTCACTTATGCACGAAGGTGTAAACAGTCACTCTGAACCTACCTGAACGTTTCTAAATGAGTGTTGAGCTACTTTACACCCCATGTGGGCATAGGAATAGCAATAATGTAATTCTACAACATAAAAACAAACACTTATTATTTCAGCAATTACCTGGAACAGTATAGAAGAAAGAAGAGCAGCTGATGTGAAGGCCTAGAAGATTATTGCATACTTCGGTTAAAAAGAGTGTAAGCAGGCAAGCCCAGCACTAATCCCAAATCACCACTCCATGGTAGAGGTGGGACAGCAAAGAGATCTCACACCAGGTCCTGGCACCAGCTGCCAGGGACTCTGCTCAAGTTATCCTGTCCACAGACCACCCCCAGCAGCTCTTTGGGCAGCCACATAACCTGGACAACGACCATCTGCCACAGAGGTTAAACGGGCATCGGTGGGGGGAAAAGCACCGGGATTCTGCAGGCACCACAGCAGGTATGAGGACCTGAGCTCCTCACATTTCTTCTTCTGAAATAGAAGAGGACTTACTAGCAAGGGATTAAGCACCACTGCTCAGGGAAAGTACCATGACACACGTGAGAGGCTTGAGGAGTATCCAGAAGGGCTGGCGGTGATTGTGTTTGCAGAAAGCATCATCAGATGTTGCCCAATCTCAAGCTATGAACAAACCAAGAGCTGCCATGTAACTTCTGTGGTCACGCTGCCAGACCCAAGCCCAGGTAGTGGCTAAATGTGACATCATAAGCAGCATCCTGAATAACCAAGAATAATTTCCAAGAAGCGAGTGAGCATATCACTTCTTCAGTTCCTGACATTTTTAACAAAAACAGGGATAAAGAACTCAACAAAGAAAAAAACCTATTATTTCTCAGTATTTGCTAATGCACAGGTTACAATAGTCATCTACCCTTAGTTAAATACAGGATAAGAGGGTAGTTACATCAACACCACTGACTTGCAACATCAGCTTAATTTACTTCTCATACATGTGCATCTTATTCCCAGTAAGTGAAGATAGACATATACAGAGGAAAAAAAAAAAATCCAGCAAAAATCTTAAACCCCATACCCTGAATCTAGAGTACAGATCAAGACAAGAACATCAGTACAGCACTGCCTGATCCAAAAAGCATCAACTGACCTGAAATAACAAAGAGACCAAAAGGCATTAACATGATTTTTTTTCCCAATTTGTTACTGAAGTCTGTCAGGAACAGAGAGAGGGAAAGGAGTAGCTTTACCAAGTACAGTGCACCTCCAGTTATTCCTCTAACTTGTGTGTTATAAAGAATTAGATTTGTTCCTCTATTGTTGTTAATCCTTAGAATATTGGCTATCATGTATTAATTAAAAATTAAGAAAGGATATTAAATATTAAGTATTAATTTTCCAACATTAAAATCTGTATTATCCTTAATTTAATTTACCCAAAATAATAAAATCCAGAGAGCCTTATTTTGGCAGTATATCATACTTTGGAATAATTTAATTAATCTGGTCTTAGCAAAACTTGGAATCAAAGTACAGCTGTTGAGCCATAATGATTCTTGAATCCCTGGTATCACACTGAAAACTTTTCCTTTCTCGCATTACTGCAAGATGGTCTGATGTTTGGGAAAATTTAGAGAAATAGCATTGCAGTAAAATAATATTTGTCAAAAGTCTCATTGCTCATTAAAGTATTGATAATCAGGACTGAAATATGCTGCCTTTCCTGGTCACACCCTGTGGTGATTGAAGCGGTCCCCGATTTGCACGCCTTTTCTTTTAGCAAGAGCCCAGATGGCAATTAACTAGTGCAAAAAATAAGCGTTGAAGGGGCATTTCAGTCAACAGTCTGAGGTTGTTTTTCCCTCCTATTCAACATACCCAACATCCATCTTTTTGTTGCCGTTTGATTGTGGCTGATGAAGTTTGACCCCACCAATAACAACCCACACTGGAAGCTAAAAATCACCCCAAACACACCCCACCACTGACCACCTTCACTTTACACTTTAATTCTCTCAGCACAACCCCTGCATTACAACTGCAGGCAGAAATGCATTTCCTTTACAGCAGCTTTGAAACAGCCTTCACAGTTTATCTTTATGCTTAATTCCCCGCAGCTGTCGGGGACGGCGGCAGGCACCGGCCGCACGCAGAACCCCACTGCAGTGCCCCAGAAGCGTTTTGTCATTTCTGCCTTTCTCCCCCTAATCCCCTTTGCTGGCCGCAATCTGACCAACGCCTCGTGAAAAAACAGATGGCAGTAACCGATATGGTCCATAATTGTGGCCAGTTAATAGCAGAGGATAAGAGTGAGATAAGGACCAAGCGCTGGTGGCCAGCTGCTGCTGAGTTAACCCTTCCTGGCATCACCTCAGCAGGGCTCAGCTGCTTGCAAAATCCTAGGGATGAATTATGGTTATTTCCAGTTCCCCCTCTCTGCTTTTTGCCATTTCATTCATTTCAGGGCTTTTGTGCCTATCAGGATAATGAATTTAAAGCCTGATTCTTCCCTTCCACCTTCCAGTCAAGGATCTCAACAGCCCCTGCTATTACTGAATTTCTTAGCAGAGCAGGTACCCTCAATCCATTTTCAAGAGTGGTCAAAGAAGAGGAGAGAAGCTAAGTGACTTCTCTAAAAGCTCAGTACCAGATTTCTGCTGGTATACACCCAGCATTACCCAGTTTAAACAAAGGAGTTGCTCTGTGTTTCAGTCAAATTCAGCCCTCAAAGTAAATATAAACAGAAATTCCATATTCCAAGCTATAAATGCCAAACTGAAAAAAAAGAAAAACTGAAAAATAATCTTCAAATCTAAGACACATGAAGCACAACCGTTTAATGCAAAAGCAAGCTCTATCCTAAATCAAGTGATTGAGATACTGCAGTTTTATTTTCTAGTCATGTATTCCCACCCAATTAAATAAAACATACATCACTTCATGAGGTACTCATCATGCACCGCTCATGTTGTCAGCTTCTCACTCAGGGAAAAACCCCCAACTATTGCTAGAATTTATTCAAACAACTTTATCTTGTCTATCTCCCATTAGAACTCATGGATATTTTAAAGTCAAGGGTTTTTTGGGAAAAAAAATAAAAATCTTACTCAACACAGAGTGAGGGCAAGATGCTAAAACTCCATTCACATTAAAATAGCTTGTTTCAACTTTCTAAGAAGGAGAAATATCTAATTTTACTTTGAAAGTATTTATTTGGGAACTTCCAGTGTTACTGATCCAGACAGTACAAACAGAAAAAGGTGAACTCAAATATAAACATCTTGGGGTTTTTTGCTAAACCAAAATGGTTTAAAAATTTACTTGAAGTTTTCCTTAACAGAAAGCTCGATTATTTTTTTTCCACTCTGAACTGAAAGAGTGATTTTCCAAAATCTTAAAACCCTATGCAAAAACCCAGTTATTTCCATTCTTCACAAGGACTGTGACAGCCCTAACTCACTCATGCAAAAGGGCAGTACTGGCCACATCCAGCAGGAAACCCCCCTATATACAGCTCAGGATAACCATAAAGACACTGCAGAGGCTTATGGGTTTGGTATTATATTTAAAAATATTTCTGTTAAAAAAAAGGTAAAAGTGGATATGAAGTAATTTCACCATATGACATAGTATGTCACTATTTTAGTCTAAACCCTGAGGTTTATCAAATTTCTCCACCTTTTTTAGCAAATGACATTGAATCACCATTGTCTAACTTGTCAGTCATCCCTGAGCACATGCAGATTGTACTCCACTAGCACCTTCCCAATCCCATGCCAGCTAGTACACTAGCTTAGGGCCACCCCTTAGGTAGCCAGTGCCATTTTCACAGTTATCTCAGCTCTGAATATACTTTAAACCAGAAGGAATTAGAAAGTTCCCTTCCCCTCTACTATAAACACTAATAGATGAACCCATTCTTACCCTCTTATATGCTCTCTATCTTCCTACGAACAAGGAGCACTTGCTGTTCTTGAGCATCAGAGTAAGTAAAACCCAAATGTCAGCCCACATGGACTTTCCATTTGCTATTCTCTGGCACATATAAGGCAGGTACAGTCTCAGCATCTCAGCAGTAGTACATGCAGGGGCATATCCTATCCTCTTATTCATACTACCAACATTCAGAAAGAAAACAGGCCACAGTTTAATCACAGAAGACACCATCACCAAAACAACTTCAGTAGATACAGCAGCCAGAAGTCACGGTGGGATTGCGCTGTGTGGGTCAAGTGCAGAACGACAAAGTAGAGAGCGTGCACTACTGCAAAAAGCATCAACTACAGTTTTATTCACCAGGTAACTACTCTAATATTCCACCAGATGTTTTCATTCAGCCATGGAAAAACCTCTGAAACTATTTTAGAGACTTCAGCCTCTCCTGCTTAATAGGAAATTCCTTGAGGGTTTCTCTCCATTGTGTCTGCTTGGAGGCAGAAACGTGATTTGTGCTAATGTAGATCTCTTGTATGATGTTTGGGCATCCTGTGCAGAGTCAAACAGACTCAAAGTCTATCCTTCAAGACAAGTGGGACTGCAGAAATCTAAAACATTACATTTAGGGCAACACATAATACAAATACAGAAGCAGTTCTGCGTGCCTTAAGAGGTGTCCAAAAAACACAGCAGACTTGGGTAACTCAATTGTTTTGTTCATCAGTTAGTGAGAAACTGAAGGTGTGGTTGCATATCCCATTTCCCCTTCAACCCTCTTCGGGCCACTCAGACTTCCATAAAATGCAGCTTTTTCCTTCAGCTCAGACCACAAGTGAGTTCGGCCTCTAGCTGTTAATGACATTCTTTTCTAATTCTACTTTTACTTCTTTGTGGATAAAAGATATCTGCTTCAGATAATTGGATTTTTCTTCTATTGATTATTTAGATTTTTGTTAATAATTTTATTGAGAATCAGTTCCCAGGCAGTAATTTTTAAACTTGCCACTTGTATTGTGGTGGGTCTCTGCAGCAACACAACAGAAAAAGTATCTCCTAGTAAGCCAATTTCTGCAGTGCCATAGAGGTATTTCTTGGGTAAAACATCCCAATGACTACAGCTTGGAGCACTTGATGATTTCGCCCAAGTACAGACTTTGGTGGGATTAAACGAAGTATGAGCCACACCAGCAATGGGAGAGCAACCGTCACTTGATGCTGTGTAGGGCAGGGACTGTAATGATTATACATTTTTTAATCCTGTTTCCTTCTGGTGAAACAATAGATTTACTATGAGTTTATGGCCACCGTATGTCAATCAGTCAGTTTCCATCACCAGCATTCCTCCCTCACCGCTGACACGTTGCTTCCACTTGGCCATAAGCCGCACACTAAACCCTTTCGTGCCGTGGAGTTTGATTTAGGCAGGAGGAGCAGCCCAGCTCACGTGCCCCTCTTGCAAGTGCAGAAGGCTGCGGTTGAACATCTTGTTTTTTCATTTGCTATAGACATTTGTTCTTGCAGCTGACCGTGTGCAGGAGAATTTGCTCATGTTCCAGAAAAGGACAGCTGCACCACAAATTACCTTAAACCTCCTTGCTTCAGGGATTATCTGGGTACAGTGAAGTGTGTGTATCCTAGGGCAGGGGTCTTTTCTTACTATAAACAGAGTTATTAACCTCTTATTTACTAGAAGTGTTTATAAACTCAGTAATGGAGACGGTTTTGATATCACTAGTCACTTCTTTCTGATAATTTTTTTGGATGGCCCATCAGTTTACACTCCCAGGCTAGTCTCCTCAACTACTTCTTTTATAGTTTTCCCTCATTAATTAAGTCTGCTACTAGCTACATGTACTTAGAGGACAACATACACCTCCTGGGGCTGTGTGCATGCAACACTGGGGACTCTAGTCCCTCTTTCCACATTCCCCTTTTTGGATCCTGCTACAGTGACCTCTCAGAGGTCTTCCACCACCCTTCCTGAGCAATCTCTATAGTAATTATGCCAAGCGTCAGTCTTGGCTCTCAGCATACTTAATTTTGGCATTTACAAGAGGAACTACAGGAGCAGAAGGAGCATCGTTAAAGCCAAAGACAATCCAAAGAAACATACCCAACTCTAAATTTGTAAGCATCACTTCAGTAACACAACGACAGAAATAAATCTAAATGCAGGCAGTGAGCACTGTCATCAGCTGACTACTGTCCAGCATCAGGTGAGGAACCAGTCAAGGGACAGGCAAAGACAAAGCCGTTGGTACAGGTCCAATGAGACTACCAACTTTTCACAAATCTAAGTAATAATGAACAGACCTTCCATACATAACAGCATTCTGGCTATTTAAAATTAATTCTTTTAGTCTTCTATTTTTCTCCTTTTACGTTTTCCATTAATGCAAATATTTTCAATATAAAGAGGCTTTTTACATGTGCCTCACATAAAAACGCTTAGCCTCCCTCTGGCCAAGATCAGTGTACTACCTCCTGGCTCCTGCTCTAAAGCCAGTACCTGCACTTTGACACTACAGCAAATTCTCTGCTACTGCAAATAGCCTCAGAGGAGCCCTATCCATTTCCAGCAGCAGAGGTCTTGGCTCACTCCCCTCAAAGTTGTTCTCCTCTCTATTTAAAGCTTCACAATAGACGAGAGGTTGACATGTTTAAAACAGGCAAACACACTTGCTTTATGAAACATCTATCTGCAAGTAATGAAGCTGAAACAAGAATGAAGAAAATAGGGAGTTTAATGGGATCCCTCACAGAGAGTTCACTGTTTTCACGTCACCAGTGCAAACATTTGTGCAACTAAAACTGTGTCTTCGGTCTAACTTCAACTAGGACTCAAGTGGAAATTTTATGCATTCTCCAAATCTTCATTTGTAACTGGATGCCAATTAAGAAGTCTGAAAACACACGTCAATCAAAAACCTGAACCATAAGAGATAACGTGCAAATAAAAAAAATTACTAAAAAACACTGTGACCAGCAACTGTTTCCTGAAAATCATTTTTAAGAGTTACTGCTTTGTTAAGCACAGGTGTCCAGCTGGCACAGTGCTCCAGTAGACATGCCATCCAGCATGTTTAATAGGCCTGATGGCAGTATACTCTCATCACCAGCAGTTAACCAGCTACCTCATGGCTTAGGCCTAGACAAGGTACAGTGTTACCTTTCACTGTGGTTCCCAGGTACTAAGCCAATTTGCATCAGGCAATGGACATGTCAAATGGCAGAAGGCACCATGAACCCAGAAGCCCTGACGCCATGTCGCAGTGCTGGCTTGATGGCAATTCTCAAAAATTTTTTTGAATTTTCACCTGAGTTGATCCAAAATTAAGTCTTCCACAATTTCTATAAGCTGTAGAATTGAATGTAAGTTCATATTTCAGGCATCCCTCTTAGTGTGCATATTAATGACAGATTTTTTTTAAGAAGACTAGGATCTCATGTGTAGATCCAACAGAGCAATATATTGCTCTGTTCCAATAGGATGTTATATCCAATAGGTTATATTTAGGGATATGTTTTTACATGCAGAAAAAAACACCAGAAATATCCTCAAACTTAGAAATTAGATTCCAGCTGTCAAGGCAAAAATTAATAACAGCTCTTTTTTTTTTTTTTAAAAAAAAAGTACTCAGCTTCTTACCAATGGAAAAATCCCACTAAAGTGGTTTTCAACATTCTTAATCATAAGCTGCCCTGGTAAAAGTACTATGACCCTCCATGTTCAATAGCATGATGCGATTTGGCAACATGTTGGCTGTTACGTCTAGAGCCAAACACTTCCTAGATCCAGATAACCCTGTATTTAAATTTTAGGCCACCCTGTTGTTCACAATACTTGGTACCAACAACTTTGAGCTATTTACATATATCTCATATTTTCAAGATCTTATCTAATAAAAGTAAGGATATCACTATGTATTAATTCATCAAAGCTTTTGCAAGTACAAGCTTAACATCTTTCTAAGAAGTGTTTCCATTTGTTCCAAAACTTTCACTCTGATTCCAAGTATTGTATTACACTTCTAGAAGTCAAGGGTTAGATATTGCTGGGAAAACTATGCAACACAAATTCCTGAAGTGTACTGGCAGCCCACAGCCACATCAAGACCAGTCTAAAAATAAGTCAATTTGCTCTGGTCCAGAAAACAAAGTACCAACACCAGCTCCTTGAAACAATCTTCCTTCCACTGCTACAAAACAAGCCAGAATCACTACCTGTCAAGAAAGAAATTGTGGAAGGAAGCACAGACTACTGCTCTTTGTTACTGTAGTAAGCTATGAGCTTCAAGGCATATTTGAAAATCAAATGTCAATGGTGCCTCTGAAATTAGATTCTCAGCCTGTTTTCATCACACAGTCCTCCCTCTCAGCATCTGAGGCTGTCTGTAGGCCACATATAAATCTCAGTCTTAAGAGATCACAAAAACCAATCCGGCAACCAAAGAGAAAATAGACCAGATTTCATTTTTTTTTTTTTTTAAAGAGACCAAGAAATGAACACGTTTGTACTAGTATTCTTCACTTATTCATATGAGCTAGAGAAAAATCTCCAACTTCTCTCATCACTGCTTTCCACTACAGCATTTAGAGAAGTCCAAGACACAGAGCTGCCAGCCCTCTAGCACATCTCTTTGTAACAGTTTCCTTTTTACTGGAAAGCATGGAACACTGGTATGTCCTGACCTGGCACACACATACCCACCACCCTTGCCAAAACTGCCAAATCCCGCTTCTATCAGCGGAGCAGAACACATCTGCAAGATCAAGCCATATCTTATTCTGGCTTTTACCTTTTTAAGCCTTCTTCTTCTCAGTGAAGTTTCACTGGTCTAACATGTATCAGTCATTGTTGGTCCACCAAAAAAGTCTATTCCTTACTGATTTAGTACAAACCAGCATCTGGGAATGGGGAGGAGAGTATCTGCAACCTGGCAATCCTTTCCTGGTGGGTCAGATGATTACGGAAAAAGAAAAGTAGACTCTTATGATACATGTGAACTGCAATCAGTAGGGACACCTAAACAAAGTGTACCTTGCACCATAGGTTTTCAGACTGTTTCTCTGAATACTACAGCTATAAAAAGACATGATTCCCCTAGTGCTAGAAACACTCATTGATTTGTCCAGTTTTCCACAAGCCCGTGTGCTAGAAAACACACGTCTCAAACAAGAGCATGTTATTCTGTCAGCTGGAACACATGAAAGCATACCCTCAGTTTCCCCTGTCCTTCTGCACAAGAAAGAGCTCCCCAAATGCCAGGCACAGACTCCCTTTCCAGATATCTGTGTTTCCTTATGGGGTCTCAAAATCAGGGAGAGGGTCAAAATGCCCTCCTGCAGGATGGGAAGAGGCTGTATGTTGGCAGGGAACACAGCATTTCCTCTGCCCTAGCCAGAAAGGGAGAGAAGAGGTCAGCAGCTGTGGCGAAATCACTGTACCTGAATGAGACTGGAAACCTAATGGGAAGGGTTTTGCTTTCTTGGAAAGTCTTGTGGGGTGAGGTAGAAGAAGGAGATGGAGATTAATTTTTTTTTTTTTTTTTTTTTTTTTTTCTTTCCTAGAGACTTTGTAGGTAAGAAGGAAAACAGAGTTGTTCAACTGGAATGCCAAAGAGCCTGAAAGTTAACACTTCGGATGCATTTATTTCAATAGACAGTTTCATACTTAGGGAGCAGAAGCTATAGGATATAAATTGAGTTTTATTCCCAGAAAGGAGACACATGGCTTCAGGATGTTTATGATCGACACAGACAGCTCTGGTGGAAAGCAGTGGTAGAGGCTCTTCACATGTGCACCCACAGGGACCAGAGACTCTACAGTGTCCCCCACACTCTAACTGGGGCAGCCAATGGCACAGAGTTCACCCTTCTGATTTCCCCATGGTTATAGCATCCACCTGATGCAACAAAGTTGGCACTTACCACTTCCAGGACAGCCATTTGAAGACAGCCTGAAACACATCCTAAAGCCCATTTTGAAACATTCACCTTTTGAGATGCAGTCACACTACTGCTGCGAGTATCAGTCAGCACCCTCTTAACTATGGGACCTTTGTGCAGAGCATGCGAGATGCTGCCAGGCTCTTCAACGACAACGGGCATCCCAAACTTTCACAGCACATCCAGTACATTTCAACAAGACAGATCAACTGGGGCTTCTTTTCCACAGCTCTCAAGAGTTAAACAAATCAAAGCCCACACTTCCACAGTGTTAATTATATTGTTTTACATTAAAACGATAAAATACGCCCCACTTGCTTTTTATGTCCTTTCAGTCTTACTTAACATGCATTAGCTAAGGAAAGAAAATAACATTACTGAACTGGGCGACTGCAGTTTTTACACAAAGAAGGAACAAAGCCATCCTAACGTGAATGTCTTTTCATCTACATATATCAAAAAGTGTTCAGGTTTTGTAAAGCATCCTTATATTTTGTGTGGCAAATATTAAGTGACAGTCAAGCATCAGGAAAGGTGCACGGAGTAGACTATGGTTTTCCTGGCACCTTGTGTCAAGTTCCACATTGTCCAGTGACTGACCCACTGCAAAGCATTTGAAACCCCAAAAAACATTCCTATCTAAACAGCATCTCTCGGCTTATATCTCCTTCCCATCATTAGGTCTAAAACAAAGATCTATTTTTAAATGCTTAGACTCTCTGAAGAGAAATAAAATAGGGCTGAAAGAGTTAAAGAGTTTATTGTGCTTTTACACATTTTAAGAGATCATCTTTCAACAATGGCAGTGAAATCAGCATGTAGCCCTAATTTTCTATGGTTGAACCTTGAACGTGAATCATTATATTACAATGTACTTATTGATTTCAACAGGAAGAGGATTAAGCCCAGAAAATCAGGTTAGGAACCTGAAACTGGCCTGAGGAAAATGGAATTTTTCTGGTACTAAAAACCTCTTATGTTATGTAAAATACATTAGAATTTTAAATATGAGATTTGGCCATTTGGAAAATATTCTTAACATCTCAAAACTCAGCAGGGATGTGAATGTCAGTGAACTGTAAATCTGATTTGTAACCAGTTCTTTGAATAAAACCCCTATTATTACACATATTATACAGTAATATCTGATTTTACCTACTTGCATAAACAGACATACATAAAATGAAAGGTGTTTTAATGGAATATTCAACAGGTTTACAGAGAAAACATCTGTGACCACCGAGAGCTGTTTGTTGGCCACCAGTACCACATTACCACTGTGTGCATATATAAAATACACACACACAGAGTATACACAGTGTACTTCAAGTACAACCAGAACATCAAATAAGTGAAAGCATTTTCAATTACCTGTTTATTGGAAGTACCAGGCTAACTTAACCATGGGCACTTGCTCCTGCTCCTCCACCATTTAACTTGCTGGAAAGCAAGCAACACATTTCAGCTGCACATCCATCAACCTTCCTTGCATTATTATTATTTGCTAGAGTCACTGGCAGCACACATACACACACCCCCCACCCAAATAATTTACCCAGAACTCTCCCTTGTAAAAATCCTAAGTTTACGGTTTTGTCAAGCAAATAACTTGGACAGATATTTTCTGTAATGGGCATATTTCTCTCTAAATTTGCTATGTGTGCTATTGAAGATCCCAGCTGAAACAGTTATTTGCTTGTCCCTATAACTGAAAGATGTATGTCTGTGGAGTCATTTGCCTGGTTGTTTCTAGTACTTACAGGCTTTGGAACAGAAACAAGGCAAGGACTGGCCTTAGCACAAAGACGGTCCCTTTAACCTGTAAAAATTCACCTAATTTGCCCAGATAGAGTTGTTTCCCACACCCCAGTTGAGGCAATCTCAGCTCAGCCACACACCACCATCCCATACCTCATACATGCCAGCCGGACCATGAAGAAAACCAATCACCTGAGATGAGGAAGGGGGAAGGAGTCAGGCTTGGGGCAGGCAGACACAGAGAAAGCTGGCAGGCTTTTTCATTACTGTGTCGCCACAGCTTTCAGACAACCCACAAAGGAGAATAAATAATAACATAGAAAATACACTCTTTTTTTATATGTGCATGTGATGCCCCAACGTGCCACTCTGCCTTGTCTGTGCTTTTCTAACCCCTGCTGAAAACGGCAGTCCAGTCCCCTGCTTGCAGCAGCAGAACTGTGAAGTGGCTTGAATGCTGGCACGGGCTGGCACCCTGGCAGTCCCCAGGCACCTTTTATTCAAACGGTTTATAAGAAGTTTTGCCCAAATTCCACATCCAACAAACATTTCTTAAAACGCTCTGGATAAGGATTTTCTTACACAGAGAATAGCAGTATGTTATTTTAAAGGGTACACTGCAAACATCTTGAACTACTTTGAACTTCAAATGACCTGGTAACAAAAACAGACTCTGTAAGCAATAAGGAAGTCACATACTTCAGTGAGTAAGCACACAACTCCTTGAAATTTCCAACTTATTACAAATACTTAAATCAGAATTAGCTGTGTCAGAGAAGAGGGAAATTAATTCATTAAACTTTATCAGAAGACCAGGGATACTGGTAACACATGGGGGCAAATTGCTCCTGTGGTACTATCTCATTTTTATTTGAAGCAGTTTTGGGCAAACATAAAAGGCTGATAAAAATATTTTGGTCTGTGCAAGGTGGCTTGAACTAGAATATGGAAGTACTGGAAGTGACAAACCTTTCATCAAGAAAAAAGATGCAGCAAGGATGGGAAATTAATCCAAATTCACAATCGCAAGGCTCCCCTCTCTCTCCATCCCCCCCACCTCCCCAGCAACCCCCAGCTACCTGCACACCAGTGCTGTTTGCTACCACCAGTGCCTTGATCTGCCCTCAGTGGGTCACAGGCTCTTCTCTGTCACCACCATGACTTGTGTCCAGCTAACTGGCTCTCTCCCAGCCCTCACACAAGGGTAGAAACAACTCTATTCCATTTCACTCCAGTAGTGCTTCACTGAAGCTTCAGATCAGGAGAAACAGATCTATGGGCTACATACTGCCTTAAAAAATACAAAATGGGGGACGGTGCAAGCCCAGAGAAAGTGAACTACTGCAGCACTCCAAGTCACAGGACAAAAGGAAGATCTCTTGTTAAGCTGCAAATCTTATAAAAGACCAGATGGCACTAAGTTGGCACAGATGGCATGAAGTTTTTTAGGGTAAATCACAGCCTAAGGTAAATCTCAGCAAATACTTTAATTCCATTTTTAATCATTCCATTGTAAATGGAGTTAATTGCATGGTCACTTGCGAATAAGCCTTTTGCACTGAAGTCAAAGGTAAAAAATTGCCTTATGGAAGTAAGCAAACACTTCCACTAGCCATTTTTACCAAGTAACTGTCCAAAGTTAAATTAACAACATAACCAACAAAAAGGCAATTTTCTTTGGATTATGGGTCTCCAAGGGTAACATGACATGTTTGCAAGGCCCTAAGACACCATGTCTCTCTTGGGAGCTGACAGAATTGGAGGATAGTGATAGCTGATAGTGCTGGAGGAACATCAGAGGAGGCAAGAGCCGTGAGCACCCAGCACCTCTATGCTAGCTCCAAAGTGGCCAGAATGGAGCAGGGGAATGGGTGTGGATCAGGAGTGTTGACACCCGACTTAGGACACCCATTATCAAAATGAAGCTTGGTGTAGAGAACAGAAAATTAAAGTTCCACAAAGGTATGGACAGGTTACACCCAGGGCATCTCATCTTTGAGCACAACTAACATGCACTACCTACCAGTGGCATGGCTTCCACTCAAGGTAAAAGGCAGCAATAATGGAGTTTGCCACCCATTATTCAGTCATGCATGAAATGGAGCATCTGAAAAATGTTGCTGCATTCTGGAAACATACTGCTCTTATTTGATATTGCTGTATAAGCATCAAACTATTTTGTTTTAAAAGCCATGGTAAATTTATGAATGAAGCTGTGCAAGAGGGATTTAATAAGAGATCCATAGCAAGTGTTCAGTGGTCTGGATGTTGCCTGCCACCAGGGTAGCATGAAATCATTTGATAATTAGACCATGGCCACGCAGGATTAGCATACCATAAAAATATAGGGCTGCATTATTTTTATTTATGTAACAGATGGATGTTTAAAAAGGTCGTGCATTTTTAATGAATGCAACGTCACGCCAGTGTTGACAGAAGATTTAGAAGTGCTGCAATATGGCTAAATCTAAAGCCTAAAAATGCTACCTTCCCTCCCTCCCCCCTCCTCTGGTCATGGAGCTGAGAAACAAACGTGCAATAGTGCTGTGAATTTCATTCCAGAGATCAGCTTAAGTACAGTATTTATAGGGCACTAGGTTATATTTTCTTCCATTTCATGTTCATTGTAGGTAATTACAAGACTTCCATTACTAAAGCTACCTGAAGGCCCCATACTCCTTGTTTAGCCCCACAACACATGGATAAGATAGAAGAACAACTACTACTAAAAAATATGGTAAAGTGCTAAACCTGTATTTTTTAAGCAGATCCATATTTATAAAATTTTCCATTAAATACAGGTTTACAGAATATTTATTCTTATTAAAAAAAAACAAAAAACAAAAAACAACAAAACAAAACAGGAGAGAGACCTGGTAATGAAGTACCAGTTCCCGATACTGTAACATCACAGAAATCACATCCTGGCATTAACTGTGATCTACAACTCTCTGTTTTGGGGGGCAGCCCAAAGCTGCACAGCCAAGCTATAACAGAGAATGAACTTTGTGGCCCTGTGCAGCCGCTATGTCTCCATCACTGCCTATAGACAAGTCCCAAACAGCAGCCAAAGCGTGAACACATCCAGATCTTAAATAATTCAGAGCCATCACCCTTCATCAAAAATCCCACAGGCATCTTCTATGGAAAACAGCAGCAGTCTTCAGCCCCTGCCTTTCTGGCTTGCTCTGACCCTATTCTGGCATCACCATCAAAACACACAGGCAGTGGGGACAGGATACACATGGCAAACCTATATTAATGCTACACCAAGAACTGCACTCAAGCCCATTCCTATCAGCGTACCCACAGAATACATTGTTCTTTCTCCCTTACCAAGGGTGGGTTTTTTTCCCCCTCCCTCTCTAACACTAAAACTGACAGTAAGCCCCTTAAGTACTGATTCTCACTTTCCCTTGTATAACAATTTCATGAGAATTGGGCTTTGCCAGTCCAATTTGAAGAGATAAACTTCTAAATGTTTTCCTCAAAAATCTCATCCTTCACCTCCTCTCTCCCCCTCTTCCAGAGGGGAAGAGAAAAGGATGAGGGTCAGTATCTAAAATACTGATATTCCAACAAAATATTTGAAAATAAAGAGGTAGGCAGAAAACCATTTTTAACGTTTTAGGGATTTTAACCAACAGCGGGGCTTTTTTTCCACTTAAAGTTATCACAAGAAGATACAATAGGCATTTATTTATTTTTTAAATAAGCTCTTTTGTTAGACTCCAGTTTTCTTCTAAAAAGTTTTCATATGGAGCACTTGGAGTTCCAAGAAAATACGTAAGCAGGAATGTGATATGAACTTGTCCTCCTTTTTCCACAGGGTTGGTCCTGCCCCGAGTGGTACTACTGCAATCCTGCTACACTGGCAGTGGAAAAATGCTTTTAAACAACCACTATTTTAAACAACAGCGCTGGAAGAGGCCAAGGAGATTTCCAGGCATAGAGCCTGAAACAAGTAGAGGTGAGGGGAAGCTATTTACCAAACTGAGCATAATCACTGCATCAGCAAAATCTGCTTCCAGTGCGCTCCAGCTGCCTGCACACAACATGGCCTTAAAGAGGCTCATGGTGAACATGCACGTAACAATAAATGGTACCAACAGACAGGGCCTGTTTCTCTCCTGTAAACTGAAAACCACCTAACTGTGAAGCCATGTTCTCTCACAGCATTCAGTTTACCTACAAAATTAATTGTGAGCAAACATAATTGAAAGGTTTTTTTATGATTCATAAGAGATGGGAGACTTTGCTATTAGTGTTGGACAGCCCATCAGTATTTTTAGGCAAATATACAAGTTTCACATGCAAAGATCTAAATCACCTTTTTTATTCCAAAAACACTAATCTAAAACTTCCCCCTTCTTGCAGTTTCTTCAGGAGCAAGAGGTTGGAAAGAGAATGCTGGGCTATACAAGCTACCATTCCAACACAAAACGACGATCTTCATGTGCTACTGACTGGTTATCTGGTAACCTCTAACCACTCCAGCAATATGTAACAAGAAAGCTTTGCCTTAGTGATTCATTGTCATACAGTTAACTTTTGCCACTCACTGAAATAGCTTTGCTTGGGCAGGGTGGGGTTCTTTGAGGAGGGGAAAAAAAAAAAAAAAAAAAAAAAGGAAATACAGCAGCTATCTTCTCTTGATAGGAAATGAAGGAGCACATTATTAGTGATGCTCCTGTTTTACAATCAAAGGACACCACCCTGCATACAGTCAGGTTAGAGATCAGGCCTATTAGGCACCTTGATGCCCTCGTCTCTGAAGGTCCTTCTCTGTTTTTTCACCTCTGTTTAGTAAAATAAAACATCAGTGTGAAGCTCAATAGGGAATACAGTCCAGAAAAGACAGTTGGGGGATTAAGAACAGAGATCAAGTACAGGCATGCTCACAACGTTAGGCATTACTCCAGCTATTCTGCCTTTGATATTTCATGCTTAAGATCAGACTCTGCATTATTAATAAAAAGAAATTTTATTAAAGTGCTCTGCTGGAAATTTTTTTTTTCTTTCCAATCTTCTACTACACAAGACACATATCAGACAAATCTCACATATTCAATTCATGAACTAAGATCAGTCTTGAGAAAAACCAAACACCAAATCTGATGTTCCTTTCAAGTACATTAACTGAGATCAGAATCTGCACCTGGACAATTGTATCAATAAATCAGTCAGGAAAGGCCTGTATATTGAAAAGCCTCTCTGCTGCCTTGAACGCAACTCTAAAGAGCTAAAGCACAAAGATATTTCATAGGTGGGTTTCATTACCTTAAAGATCTTGGAAGCCAAAAGCTTAGAAAGCAAGATCATGAATCACAAGACTCAAGCCAACACCTACACAGCAAAAAGTCTATAAAACAGAAGTATTTTAAAATTCACTCACCTTATAGATCCAGCTAATATAACACCGTGTCATGGCAATAAACACAGTTGTGCTTCAGTTGCGCTCTTCCATCTTGAAGATTCAGCTGATGATGATGTCTTTCTTCAACTCTAGAGATACAGGGATAGTTTAGGTAAAGTATACTCATTTCATATTACAGTATAAGACATACAGGAAAAACTGTGCAAGACAAATTACATTACATTCAGCCTCATGCAAATCAACTATTCCCATTAATCACCTCATATGAGGAGATCAGATGAGATATGCCATATACACTATCAGAGTGGTTGACTTTTGAGTCTGTTGAGATATCTTTAAGGGTGATTTTCATTCCAACAAATTTTAACAACCTAAAAACGAGGTGCCTAACCACATCTTTCCATCCAGGTTCTCTCTACAGTGAAAATGAAAGATGATACATCTGGAAGATGATTCATCACATCCATCTTAAACACTTAATTTAGGATGGAATGAGTCACTCTCTGGATGCACCATGTCTTGTCTCCGTAATGAACGGAGCCTGGACACCTGAGCTAATTCAGATTATCTATGTTTTAAACAGGTAAAGTGAGCTGACATGATCAAAGCCTTTGTCAAAAGCCCATACAGAAAGCAGAGCTGAGGGGATGGCAGTCTGTCAGGTACTATTTCTAAAGAGGTTAGGTGTCTTCATCACAATGAGAGGGGATTTTTCCAAAAAATCACCATCTGTGTGGCAGCTGTTACCTCATTTTAATTACTCATGGCTAGCCACTTGCACTGGGGAGAAGGATGATGGTGTGGGCAGAGACAAGAGCGAGGATGAAATTTTTTGAATGATTTTGGTTCGACTTCATGGACTGCATACTTGAGAGGCCATCTGAGGAGATGCAAGTTATTTAACTTGTGACTAATAGTTTGCATTAAAGTGCAGACCAACAGATGCCAATATTTCACATTAATTTACCAAACCACCAGGCAGCACTATTGCTAATTGGGGGAAGCATTACTCAGGAGGCTGTTATCCTGAGACCAGATCATGTACTAATAACCCAGACAGCAAGAGTTTAGATAGCACAATTGATATCATTATATTTCTTTTTAAGGCCTTTCTTAATGGCCAATATCCATCATACTCAAGGCTCCAGCTGCCAAATCACGTATATTTTTTGTGTGAATCATGGCTGGGTAAGCTTGCTTGAGGTAATGCAAGTAAAGTGTTTTTTAGAGGAGATGACAATGAGCAATCAGGACCATAACAAACAGGCAGTGTTTCCATACTCAAATTGCTAAGCATTTTAATCAAAGATGGCAAATGATCCAGCATTGGAAATATTTAAAATCCTAGTTTTAACAAGATACAAGCCTATGACATTTCTGTACCTACATTAGGAATCACTTTTGTGGAGAAACTCCACATATGCAAACACGTGAGGAGAACATGGTCCTCAGGGGTGGAGCAAAGTTTTAAGACTTGTGAAGAAACATTAACAGGCCTCAGTTTAAAGAAGGTCAGGGTTTCACACCCACAGCATTTTCATTCACATTAAACAAAACCAGATATTTACAGTGATGGTAAGAGATCAAGAAGAACACTATTCCTGCCCACTTTATTATATACCTCTTTTCTCCTACACCTCCCCCCGCCCCAAATTACTCAGTCTTTCACTTACCCTCTGAAAAGAATTCTTCAAATTTGTTTTCTTTTATTCAAGATAAACAACTTTACAACGCGCTAAGCCCTGCAGAGCAGCAGCCCCAAGATGTCTGCCAGAGGAGCACCAACAGCAATTGTTTGGAGGAATCACCTGAGCACTATTTTTGAGTTTGCTCTAAATTAACCAGCATCTAGAAGTGCATTTCTACAGATAGCCCTAAAGCCTGCAGAAGACAAGAGAACTAGAGAACATTCGCAGCTGTGCTTTCTGCTAGCAATCAGCACAGTTTCAGATTTACAGACGTGAAGCAGGTCTGCTCTGCAGCCAAGAGCCACCTCTCCCAGCAGAACCTGAAGAGCTAATTCAACATGGCTGTACAAGCACAAAGGTTTCCAACACCACCAGCATTTTTATTTATTTCTTTGCTGCTTTCACCACCTGGAAGTCAGCTTTTACAGGATAAAAGATTACCTTTTCAAATCTTTCTCACAGCCACACTGAGATAGGCACAAAGGAAAGACTGAAGACCTCTGCCAGAGCCTCCAAGGCCACACACTTCCTGTCCCTCATTTCACAGCCTGCAGACCCCATATCAACCAGACATTTATCTCTTCTAAAATAAAGGGCTGCCTGAGGAAAACAGCACTCACCAGACACTTACACTATGCTCTCCACACTACTTTTATCCATCAACCAACCAGCCAGCCCAGCACCACTGCCACCTCCACCTTTATTACCTCACAAAAACAGGCTTCAGATGGTGCAAACTGGCTGCCTAGCTGGTGAGCTGGAAGGAGGCCTCTCCTTAACCCCTTCCAGCCTCTGCTGAGGGGCAGCAAGAGCACAGCAACAGCACAGGTGTTTTTTCCTGCTCTATCCCTGTGTTTGTGAGGGAGCAAAGTCTCTCTGCTGTGGCCTTCACACCTGTTGCTGCTCCAGCAATCACCCAGCTGAGGTGGCTCACCAAAAGACCACCCAGTATCTGCTAAATAAGCAGCTTTTTTTGTCTCTCAGGTTTCTAAAACCAGGATTTTTCTTTTTCTTCTTTTTAGACCCCTAGGAAACACTGTTCTTCTACAAAATACTGCAAGAAATCTTGATTGAACTCAGTGAAGGATCCAGCCAGTTTTGTCTCAGAACAGTGCACCATACACTGCTGCAACAGGAACTACACCAACGGACCACGGCCTGCCAGCAATGCTTTTAGAAAGTGAGTTTCCCTCCAGTGGCTTGTTTTATATGCTGAATGAAGAATTTAACATTTGTCACTATGAGAACTTACATAAAGGCTCCACTGACGACGGCAGTTTAAACTCCTTGCCTCCGCCATTTCAGCTCAGTTGCTGAGGAGAGCGGCTCCGAAGAGGAGGACAGCAGCGGGAGACCCTCCTGAAAGCATCAAAAACCCGCGGCAAAACTGCAAGACACGAAGGCAGAAGCCCAAGGGAAGAGAAAGAACGTCAAGGCGCCTCCCCCCTGAGCGGGAAGAGCGAGCTGCCGCTAACGAGGGCAGCGGGGACTCAGAGTGGGCGGAGACCGGAGTGACAACACCCCACGCCCCTCACAAGAGCAGCCCCCAAGGAGCGCGGCAACAGGGCGGGCAAACCGCGCGTGGCGCGGCAGGGGGCGCAGGCAGGGCCAGCGGGCAGGGCGCAGGCCCGCTCCGGGGTCTAGAACTTATCTGAGCTAGGTTCATCTTATCGTCCTCCACGAGTAGACTGAACCATGGTCTCCACTCGCGTCAAAACCACCACCAGAAAGAACGTGGCGACCCAGACGGAGCTGCCACGCAAACACGCAGCGGTCCAGGTCCCGGGCTGCAGGGAGTGCCTGAGCCTGTCAGTCCTGCCGGAGGGCAGCAGTGACAGCACCTGTGTGCGCTGCGATCAGCTGGGTGACCTGCTCAGCCTGGTGGCGGACCTCAGAGAAGAGGTCGAGAGATTAAGAAGTATTAGGGAATGTAAAAGGGAAATTGATGGGTGGAGTAGCACCCTAGCACCCCTAAAACAACAGGAGCAAATGGAGGCTCCAAACGAGGTAGGTAATCCCTCATCCTCTTGCTACCAGGCAGAAGGAGGGGACCTAAGAGATGGGGGAGGCTGGAAACAGGTCCCTGCTCAGGGAGGCAGGAAAATCCTCTCCCGACCTCCCTCACCCTCCATGGTGCCTCTTCACAATAGATTTGGGGCCCTGGAACTTTTGAATGAAGAAGAGAAGGAGGAAGAGAATGAGACAAACAAGGAGGAAGACCAAGGTCCACCAAGGCCAAGTCATTCTAGACCAGGTATTAAAACCAGTTCTAAGTGATTACAAAGAGGCTGTGAGGCTATGCAGGGTGGAAATCAGGAGGTCTAAAGCCCAGCTGGAAATTAATCTGGCTTCAGCAATCAAGGACAACAAGAAATTTTTCTCTAAGTATGTCAGTAGCAAAAGGGAGAGTCTCCATCCCCTGCTAGATGCAGGAGGAAACATGGTAACAAGTGATGAGGAAAAGGCTGAGGTCCTTAATGCCTTCTTTGCCTCAGTCTTTAATAACAAGACCAGTTGTACTGAGGGAATCCAGCCTCCTCAGCCAGAAGACAGAGACTGGGAGAACGACCCCCCCGCAATCCAGGAGAAGACAGTGACCTATTGCATCACATAGACATACACAAGTCTATGGGACCGGATGGGATACACCTGAGGGTGCTGAAGGAGCTGGCTGGGGTGATCGCCAAGCCACTTTCCATCATTTACCAGCAGTCCTGGCTGACCGGGGAGGTCCTGATGGACTGGAAATCGGCCAATGTGACGCCCATCTATAAGAATGATTGGAAGGATGATCTGGGAAATTACAGGCCTGTCAGCTTGATGTCGGTGCCTAGGAAGCTGCTGGAGCAGCTCATCCTGAGTACCATCACACAACACATGCGGGACAACCAGATGATCAGGCCCAGTCAGCATGGGTTTATGAAAGGCAGGACCTGCTTGACAAACCTGATCTCCTTCTACGACAGGGTGACCTGCTTATTGGATGAGGGAAAGGCTGTGGATGTTGTCTACCTTGACTTTTGTAAGGCCTTTGACACCGTTTCCCACAGCATTCTCCTGGCGAAACTGGCTGCCTGAGGCTTGGATGGGCACACGCTTTGCTGGGTAAAAAACTGGCTGGATGGCCGGGCCCAAAGAGTGGTGGTGAATGGAGTTAAATCCAGTTGGTGGCCAGTCACGAGTGGTGTCCCCCAGGGCTCGGTTTTGGGACCACTCCTGTTTAACATCTTTATTGATGATCTGGACGAGGGGATGGAGTGTACCCTCAGTCAGTTTGCAGATGACACTGAGTTGGGTGGGAGTGTTGATCTGCTTGAGGGTAGGGAGGCTCTGCAGAGAGACCTGGACAGGCTGGAGCGATGGGCTGAGGCCAACTGTATGAGCTTCAATAAGGCCAAATGCTGGGTGCTGCACTTGGGCCACAACAACCCCCAGCAGCGCTACAGGCTTGGGGAGGAGTGGCTGGAGAGCTGCCAGTCAGAGAGGGACCTGGGGGTGTTGATTGACAGCCGGCTGAACATGAGCCAGCAGTGTGCCCAGGTGGCCAAGAAGGCCAATGGCATCCTGGCTTGTATCAGAAATAGCGTGGCCAGCAGGGACAGGGAAGGGATCTTACCCCTGTACTCAGCACTGGTGAGGCCACACCTCGATTACTGTGTTCAGTTTTGGGCCCCTCAGTACAAAAAGGCCATTGAATTACTCGAGCGTGTCCAGAGAAGGGCAACGGAGCTGGTGCAGGGTCTGGAGCACAGGTCTGATGGGGAGCGGCTGAGGGAACTGGGGGGGTTTAGTCTGGAGAAGAGGAGGCTGAGGGGAGACCTCATCATCCTCTACAACTCCCTGAAAGGAGGGTGCAGAGAGGGGGGGATGAGCCTCTTTAACCAAGTAATAAGCCATAGGACAAGAGGGAATGGCCTCAAGTTGCGCCAGGGAAGGTTTAGACTAGATATTAGGAAGTATTTCTTTCCAGAAGGGGTTGTTGGGCGTTGGAATGGGCTGCCCAGGGAGCTGGTGGAGTCCCCGTCCCTGGAGGTGTTTAAGAGTAGGATCGACATAGCACTGAGGGATCTGGTGTAGTTGGGAACTGTCAGTGTGAGGTTAATGGTTGGACTGGATGATCTTCAAGGTCCTTTCCAACCTAGACGATTCTGATTCTGTGATTCTGTATTTAATTAGCTCCAAGTGCACATATGCCTTTAAGGGTAATAAAAACACAAACAAGGTTGTGATAGCAAAATGCATGTATTCTAAAGAGCTTAACTTCAGTGCTGTATACCTTCATATTACACCAATACAATCAAGAAAAAGACAACTTCTTAGTAAAGAGAAAGTAAAGTTGTTTTAGGACTCAGATCTTGCTGAGTCTAAGCACCTCCTGCATGGGAGGGTCAGATGGAACCCACAGCTGGCTGAGATCCCTTTGGTTTCTGAAGATGTGGAAGTACAAATAAGGCAAAATCTTTTTCCAGCTGAGCTGCTTTGTGCAAACACAGTGTAAGGTAAATAAATATACGATAAGGGGCCAGATTGCTTTGAACTAACCACAGACAGGTTAAGCATCCGTGAAGGAATTTAACATGGGGGCAGGAATAAAAGTAGCTTCCCCTGTCAAGCCATAGGCAGTTGGGATCTCTCCTCCTGTTTCTCTTAGCATAAGCCTAATGTTTACAAAACCAGAAGTAGGGACTTAACATGATGTTTATTATTTTATTCCTGAAGTAGAAGCAGCAGCAGTGTTTGCTTACAGTTATTGCATACACTACGCTCTGCTTTCTACTCCCACTGCCAGTATTAACTTTTCTCTTCAATCAAGAGTTGAAAGTTTGGATCTGGAATGGTTTTTAAAGTAACTGTGTTGTACTGCGGGAAGCAATGAGTGCTCTGCCATTAGCTCAAGTGGCAAGAGGAGGGACCACACCACAGCAGAGGGAAGCATGGTGGCTGGTCTAATTCCTGCTCTTAAACTCTGTCTCTCATGGTGGTGTTTGGCACTTCACAGCAAATACCATCTTGCTTGAGAGCAAAAGAAACACTTCTTTTTAGTATTTCCTACCCTCAATGGCATCTGCCAGCTGGTACTACAGGATGCTGAACTTCAGCTTTGCAAAAGGCTGAATTTTAAGCACTTAGGTTCAAGGACTTAGCTCTGTTTAATGTCTCTTCTGCTCCTCAATCCATGGTTTTTCAAAGGACACACTCCTACCAAACTCCGTCCTTTTTCATAATTCAGAGATTGTCTTTGAACAAGGAACATGACTTACTAAAAGGGGTAGGGACTGCACGTATTACAGTCAGATCTTAATGACTTATCTGGCCCTAAGTACTGAAGGGTAATTGTCACCATACAACAACCATATTGTAACAAAATGCCTACACTTACTCAAAACAGTCTACTCATTGCAGTCAAAGCTGAGGGACAGTTTAGGAAAAATCTGTGGACGGGAAACGTGCTAAAATGTACTGTTTTTTTTCCCCGTTTTTCCAGAATAAACCACCTGACAGTGTCAGAAATGTGTTGCTATACTTTGATGAGCAATGGTTTTCCGGTTTTGAATAAAATTACATAGTTGAATTTTGCATTTCTGAGGATGAAAGTGAACGGTGGTGGAATCATAAAAAGATGTAGATTTTCAAAAATCCATATGCAGGTCTTCCTTGATGTAGTATTAGAGCATTAGTACTAGTGACAGCAGCAAACCCTAAAATTAACTGTGTGCACTGCTGAAAAAGAAAACAGTAAACAGTGTGTTGAATCACATGATAGTAAGCTGCTTTAACAATGATAGCAAAATTAATTGTAACAAAATAAGACTTCCTGTTGTTTATTAGATGTTGCAAGAATGAAATGTACAGTATACAAAATGAATATAAAAAATGTTCACGAGCGATTTTAACACATTTTTCTTTGGATTAACTGCAGATAAGCAGCTTTTAAGAAATTATGCTGAGATCTATTTTCTATTAGAGGATCTCAAGCATATCACTATGTGCTATCTACAATTTTAATCTACAAAATGAAAACTACTTAATTTTTGCTGAATCTTGGTGGCATTTGTTGGAAAAGAATAGAACAGCAACATTAGCTTAAAAAATTAGGAGAAAAAAATTAGTTCAACAAATGTTGATTGTTCAAGTTCATAAACAAAACTGCTTTTGAAATTTCAAACCTTACATTTGTACCTTTTCAATTTCAAACACTTGCCGTAAGAAGTTACATTCTACTACACTGGTGACAAAGATTTTCAGCTTTGTTTTTCTTTTAGACAGATACATAATCCTGGTTTTCTTTTTCCTGATTAATTTTCACATCTTTAAAATTAGTGTTAAACAAAGTTCATTCTCCTAAAGAAACAATTTAAATATGGTGCATTTAATAAGATGAATGTTTTAATTCAAGGTATATCTATAGAAAGGACTGTAAATTGGTTTCCATTTGTTAAATCTGTGTATTTTCAGTTTATGTCATATTGCTAAGCAGAAGGATAAAGTAACTACTAATGACTAATCTTGATAGCCTAGAAACAGACTGTCTGTTCCATACATTACATGTTTGCCATAATGCTTTTCACTACAATATAAAATACACTAGAAAAACTGAAATTATTACCAGGGAATATTACATACAGTTATCAGTACTGACAATGTTTCCCTTATTTAAAAAAAAAAACAACTTTACTTGAATTTCTTATACATGCTCTACTTTGCAACAGGAATATGATTTAAACTGAAAATTCTTCTCACGTTGTCCAAACAATTTTTCTTAATAGACACTGAATGTATTTGCACAATTGCAATGCATTCAAAATAGTGAACTACTGCCAGATAAGCCAGTCAATGATTTAAAGTAGGAATGGGTGCCTGACAAAGAGTGGGCCAGCCTTCCAGAACAAATTAGATGGTGTCCTTTCTCTTGAGGTGTCTCTAACATAAATCACTTCGCCTTTTAAGTTGGCACATATCACAAGAACTCTTAAAACAATGCCTGTGAATGAACATGAAGACAAATCACAATACAAATGATGCAAAGCCATTCTTCAGAAATTTAGAAGAGTCCAAAAATATTTCTACTCTTATCTTTTAGCATTAAACTGGTAAAATTCAGTGGTTTGGGTATTGTATTTTTAAGAAATGAACTATTCAAATTATCTTATTCTGGGAACAGCTGGGCTTGCTGTTTTCTTTCCTTTTATGTGTTTAAGACCATTGGCAAGAACAATCTGTAGGCTCTTGGATTGAATAGCTGACCCAGGTTGAATTACTGGTGCAATACAATTGCACAGTCCGTCTCTGTAGTCCGAGCTCCCTGCAGCATTTGCAGAATCTTGCGTATGTGTTGATGTTGTAGTTGTAAATGCTTGCAGATGGGCACTTTCCATCACATGAAACAATGTTCACCTGGTAACAAACATGAAGAATAATCAGCAAATTGAAGCAGCTAGGAAATAAAGTTAGGGGTTCTCAAGAACATCCGAAGACATTAGGCACCCAAATTCAGTGGCAAAGCAATGAAAAATGTGGAGGTATTTCCTCTAGCCCCTTATAAAATCCCACCACGTCTGAGTAATCAACTGAAGTACGTTGCCCAGATAGCTCTCAATTTTTATCTCACAGAGATTAATGATGACTTTCCTGACTATCTCAGTACACAGTAACAGCAGATTTTGGCTATTAACAGATGCAGAGGAACAATTTCAGTTTTGAATTTTAAAGTATTCATAACAACCTTGGCTTGAACATAGCACCAAATGTTCTGTCCACAGCTCCCCACAGTATTAATTTCAGTGATACACTGATGCAGTGTTGCTGTATTGATATCAGGAAGGAGGAATATAAAGAATTCATCCTTTGGAAAGCCAAGGGGAATTATTACTAATGATACCAAAACTGTAATACAGACTGTAACAGAAACAGTCATACAAACTGATAATTTTTTCAAGCTTAATAGTCAGGATTTGTGTTTCTGGTTGAATGAGACACTGAGACTAAATTTCCTGGCTGCTCAACAGTTTACTCTACAAAACATACTCTGAGTCATTTTAGAGGTTACAGCTGTTTCCCTATACTCTTTTATTACAGCTTTTCCAGGCGCTCTTACACATCTCACATGAGACGTCTGTCTGCACCCTTGCTGCTGCTCACACTGCCTTACTGCCCAGCAGGACACCATTGGTGTCCTCCTACAGTAAATCCTTCAGCAGACACAGAGATAGTGCCTCATTCTTCCTACACATTTCACAGTATGCTCGTGCTGCTGTCTAAAAAAACCTTCAGGACCCAAGATTCCTTTCTTCATGAAGTTGGCATTTAAATACTTTCCTTAGACAGATGGAAAGTTAAAACACATCTGCAGCCGTTTTACTGTAGTATATCACTGGCAAGATTCAGTTATATCCAAGTTAGTTTGCATATAATAATTGCATTATAGGGTGAACTGAGACCTTAGATTTGCACTAAATCAACATGCACCTAAACACATACAAAAGCAGATGTCACATCCCCCTTTCTCTTATTATTTGACAAGATGATTGCTGAGAAAGTAGGAAAACACTAAAACAGTTCTATGAAACACAGAAACCTCTGTCTCTGCGAGAAAGAGATGCAGACAACAGTCTTGTGGAATTCGTGTTCCCTTTCTTCCTTCTTGTTTTTCCTTATATTTTTTCTCTTCTTTTAAAAGAAATGGTGATAGTTATTTACTTACTGGTGTGTTACTCCTGCAGTCATTCTTGCGGATAGTCATCCTAACAGTCACCTTTTTACAGAATTTGCCATCTTCCTTACCTGCAAAATGGGCATTGATTGAAAAAATATCAGCTCAAAATTCTAAACATTTCAGAGACAAGAACATTCCTGAACATTTTATGGGGTTAAGAGACAGAAAGAAAAAGTGACATTAGCTATACATTGTATTGCTTTTAAAACTATTCTATTTCATGCATTAAAGTATCTGTATCCTTATATCTTCAATAACAATTATAAAAGGTTCATTCTTCACTCAGAAGCCTCTTAAGAGTAAGTCCACTGTCTTTCAAAAATTTTTGTAAAACTGATCAACTGCTCCTGTGAGAAGTCGTCTTGTTAATAATGCATAAAATGCATTTTCTATTAAATAACTGTAACAAACTTTAATAGTAGCAATTGCATTTTTAAACAGTTTAAAATGAATACTTAACAGCAGAATCTGATGAAGAATAGGGCTTCAGGGGGCTTTATATGTCTGTATGTTTTTATTAAATAAGAAAAAACACCAGGGAACAAATTAATTTTTTTATTTACACTTTTATTAGTGTTATTTCCACAATTTTTCTCACAGAAGTATGTACAAAGTATATGGATGAAATAAAAAAGATAAAGAAAAATCATGAAATGAAATGCGGACTTAAACTTAATTTAAAAAGGGAGTCCTGAACATTTGAAGAAAAACAAAGTAGTTCAGTATAAAGTTCAGTTCAGATCTTCTTATGATGATCCTCTCTATGCTGAAGAAACCACATCACACTGTAGGTCTGTAAGAGAAATCAACAGTCCATTCCATTATAACAGCTTCCACAGTTTCACAGCAGATTTTACACACCATGATGCAGTCACACATGACTTTCCACTTACAGAGCTGCATTTTCTTTCCGCCAAGAAATCCAAAGATGTTGACCAAAGGTGAATACTGTTAGCTCCAGAAAAGCAAGGGCAATGAAAGACTCACTAGTTTGATCAATACCCAGTACTGAACTGTGACAGAAATTTATTACATCTTGATGTGCAACATCCAATTCCCTGCTCTAATCACTGCAAACCAGGTAATACTGGTTCTCAAAGAGAAATGTTTTTTGTGGTGTTTTAGTTTTTTTTAAATACATAAGCCTCTTACTGTTTCTAGACATAGCTGAAGTTTCTAGAATATGAAAGAAAGGACAGCAATGAATCTTCCTGGAAGCAAATAAAAATCTACAATCAGAAATGGCTGGCTACTGCTTGACTATCATTGAATTATATTTGCTTAGGGAAAAAGTATATTGAGAATGAAAGAAAAAAATAATTGTTTTTGAAAATAAAAAACTCACCATTATTTCATGTTTTTCACAGTCCTATTCATGTCCTTTCTTCTTTTACTTTATATATGGTGTGCAGGATGGAGAATTCAGTGCAGCTGTGGGTATGACTTCATCCAGGCTATAGTTAAAGTATATCAGATCTCATGAAGAAATAAATATATAACATCTTTCCATGGATGTATTTTAATGTCCAGTGGCTTTTAATGAGCTCTACAACATAATATACTTTTCCATGAACAACTTCACAAAACATGTGAGCATCTTATACACGTCGTATAACAATGGGATTCTTTTTCACAGTCTGTATGGTTGAAAATCCTTGCTTGGTTTTTGGGTTGACTCATAACACCATTGTCATTTGAAGTGATGTCAATATGCAAGAGTAAATATAGATTTCAGCGTAGTACTCCTAGAGTCATGAGTATAATCTAATGAAGGATGTATCACTCAGTGATGTACGAAATTACAGTCAACATTTCTCTTACAGAAATACAGAGATGTTTTCACAAAACAAATGCCAAAACAATTGCATTCATATCATGTTACAATTCAAAAAATTAACTTGCTCTATTAAAAAGAACAAAGATAATTTTCATGGAGAAAACACAGGCTCTCTCTTTTCAGTATACTGTCCTTAATATGGATGAGAAAGAAGTGAGCTGCTTCTACTGTATATGCCACTGGAAGCAAAACTATATGATACATCATCTGTGGAAATGTTGCTTACATAATAAGGTTTAACAAGCAAAGCCATTAGTCTCTATGTTCTACAACCCTGTAAACAATTAGCTTACATTTTTAAACAGAGCAATTTTACACATGCAGCAAGCTAAAGACTACGCAAGTTACTACCAACAGTACATTGTTGGCTAACAACAATGCACCGCCCACACAGTGCAAAATGAAAAACAAAACCAAACCAAAATGTGAGCCACTCTGAACCATCAGCAGTTCTACTACACTGCAGCTTTTGGCATAATTGGGTAACATGAGGCCTGATGCTCCTATCAGGGAGTACATTGTTGGAAATCAACAATGATGCTGTTTGGGTTGGTCCTACGTATTTCCCGGAAATGTACCTGTGTAACAGCTAGCATAGGCTGTAGGAGTGACTGGGCTAACAGGGAATGGGAGGAACACTGACACTGAAGAACCTGGTAAGAATATTACATATTGAATAGAGAACATGTTACAGAGGATTCCCTATCAGTATGAAACATTTCTGAGTTACTAGGTTTTGGCATATTTGAGAAAAGAATTCAACCTTAAAATGTCTGTATACTACAGGATCCCAGAACAGCTGAGGTTGAAGGCACCTCTGGAGGCCATCTGGTCCCACCTCCCTGCTCACGCAGGGATCGCTGTGTCAGCAGCTCAGGACCATGTCCAGGTATTACTTTCATTGCTAAGCCTAACGTCAACCAGGAAGAATCTGATCTACATTGGTATAACTAAGACAATCCGGTACCTTTGGGGCTACAAGAAAGAAATTATATCATTTTCTCTGAGAAGTATTTGTAAAAACTCTCTCAGTTTTGATGGAACGCCTGGGACTTCTTTCCCAAATACCACTTAAAGCTGCAAGCAAAAACCACAGTGGTTTCTAATGGTAAAGTATTTCAAAAGAAAACAAAAACCTGATAACCCCTCTCATAAACATCTCACACAGTTACAGTTGACTAAGAGCTCTCATGCCAGATTTGTTTGGAGTCAGGATGAACTGCATGATTTATAGAGGTACTATTACTATCTTGTCTATAAACAGCTGTGAAATCAAAATCATTTGAATCTGCTTGTAAATGCATCTCAGAAATCACTGGATTTTTTCAAGTGTTTAATTTTACTTTGTAATACATGCTCCAGATTAATAACTTACTTTTGTCTTAATTAAAGAGTGTGGTTATGCTCCTTCCCTAAGTATAGTAGCAAGATCTTCTGCCTTGCTGAAAAGTAGCTTAATGGATTTTTAATGGTCTTAAGAAATTGTTCAGAATCTGGTTTATATGGCTGCTAAGGCATTGAAGGGTAATATCAGATAATCAAAAACTAATCTCAAAGAGCCTATGGAGAACTGGCTACAGAACTAGGACGTGTGATTGAAAGAGAGGTCCATCAGCATGAAAAAGCATGAGGAGATATTACCATTCCCTTACAGTGATCAGGAGCAGGAAAAAAAGATAAATCTTCCACAGTTTCAATAAACTTTGTACTACAGGATGTTATACATAATGAGTAACACCGAGAGGCACCTCCCAATTGGCAACACATATCCTACCGCAGTAACTGTGCACATGGTACAATATTTGGTAGTCATGATTGATCAAGTCCATCCCACCCAGCAGGAAATCCCTGCATTTTTCTCCAGCTCTCTCCCACACTTTATCTCCTACTATCTTCAGCTTTTAGGTCACTATTCCAGCCACTTATGCACATGAAGTGAGATTTTTGCACCTTTTTATAGATAATATGATACTGCCCAGTATAAAATCTGCTTTTCAATTGCTTATAACATTGTCAACTTCAAGTATTTGAGGTTAAATGCTTCAGGCTAGGTGCCTGCCTTAGGCTAAGTTCTTCATTAAATCAGACAAAATGTTTCAGCTATGTACCAGTGTACATAGTGTACTAAAGAAAAAAGTGTACTTAGCTCTTGATTCATATTAAGAATTAGCATATTTGGAACATGTTCTAAGAGAATTTTTTTTTTCCCCCCCCAGAAAACCTTTATTAGCTCTCTTAGATGTCAAAACATATCTGGTACTGAAGAGGGAATTTTTAAATTCTAAGTTCTTTTAAAAGATATTGCCTGAAAGCTTCTGAACTACATCTGTTAATGGAACCTAGGACTATATTACAATCAGTTAATCATTACAGATTAACTTACAAACTGCATAGATCAATCTTTATTTTTACCAGATATGAAGATGTGAATGTAAATGAAGCATGTTTTAAGGTGCCTGCCAAAACAAAGTACCTTTTGTTATACTAAATGCAGTAACTAATATTTTGAGGAGTTTTACGTGAGAACTACATAATACTCAAGGTAGCAGTTTTAGTGACTTGGTCAGCCACAATCACTGTCAGTGGAGTAAACCCTTCAGTGTTAAACTACTTTCTTCTGATTTAACTCCGCTAGTTTCACTGGTACTCGCATGAGTAAAACTGGGAAAAGTGTGGCCTTTGAGATCAGTGAATCAAGCTTTCATGTGGGAAAAATTCAACCTTATTTCTAAGGTAACAACAAATCAGACTTGTGAGGCAAGAACCGTCATTAACCACTTACATGTTTTGCAGCATCCTTCTAAGAATGGCACAACATAGCCTCCAACCTGATCAAGAGAGAAATAAAGAGGAAAAAGCTTGATTTTTTTCAAACATTCTTTCCCATATATCTGCACTATTAGAAATATCTTTCAGATAAAGCTCTGCAACATTATTCAGGCAAATGCAGCACTCTGGTGAATGGATAAAGGTTTGGCTGTAAATGATCTAACTTGACTGTTTTAGCACAAGTGAGTATTAAGTGGTTATCACCGAATGCCACTAAACATCATCTGCTATCAAAATGCCACATTTGGAGAGAGAATGACTGTGTTAAGTCTGACTCCATCACGTGTTACTTAGAGTAAACCCCTGACTTCTTGTAGAGGCCATATTGACAATCACAAAAAAACTATTCCAAATTCAAAGCAGGAAGAAATCTCATCTAAATGAGAAGCCACCCACTCCCCACAACGGAGATTCATGGCTGTCTGCAGTGCAGTAGCATGAAGCACTCCCCAGAGTTCTGTGGGAAGAATAGCTGCAGCTTTTTAAAAGCTCTCTCAGGATTACATTGAAGGAGAGTTCTATTTTTGATGTCCACCTCATTATCTCAAGCCATGATGACCTATCTCTCCGCCTTAACTTTTTTAGTTCATCTAGAACAGCAAAAAGCCTTTCACCAGCCACATAACTGAGACTTTCTCTGAAGAACCAATCCATTGTTATCCGTGAGAAAGAACTACAGCCACCTAGTTCCTTTAGGACTGTACCCTGCTTGTGTACCATCGTTCGTTAAGGAAAGCATCCTCCCATCCACATGTAACTGTAGAGTTAGAGAGCAATACAAGATTGCTCCCTGCACACATTTCCTGGCACTTAGCCTAATCTCATTTCAAAAACTCAAATAGACCTTTTGCTTCTGCTGCAAAACTAGTCCACAAAACCTTATGTCTCACTGTAGAAAAGATCTTCCTGATATTCAGAAAATCTTTGCTTTTTTTCAATGTTTTTAATCTCCGATGAATCAAATTGCTATGCACAGAAAATCGGTTAGAAAGGAGAAGTCCAGCCCAGAAAAGCATCCAAGTTCAGACAGCTGTATGAAGTCTAGTTTAATATTACAAGCCTCTATGGAAAAAAAAAAAAGTTTTCTGAGAATAAGAAGAGGTCTCTCCAGCTGTGTAACTGGGCAGTCTGGTGGCACACTATATGTGTATAGTTAGAGCTTTTCACCTTCAAAAGTCTGGGCAAAAATGCAGGCATTGTAACAATTTATAATTTCTCCCTTCTTGAGGTAAAAAAATCTTTTTTCAGTGTTAGTCTTTTCATGCAAACATAAATCATAGCTGGAATGCAAACAATGTGTTGAATACTGACCTTCACACAATCAGTTTCATTAAAGGGGGGGCAGCCAACCGAAGAGGAAACCAGAACTGCTCCTATGGCTGTATTGGTGCATTCGTATCTGATGCAGTTTGAAATCCAAACAGTACCAGGCTGTTAAAAAATTGTAAAACAGAAACTTTACTGAGCAAAAACAGTAATACAACTATTTCTAATACAAATCAATTGAATGAGATCTTGTCTGAATCAAAAGTAGTACTTATAGCAAAATATAACTTAGATGCATGTTAAAGTTCTGTTTAAGTACAGAACTTAAAAGTCCACTAAATATAAAATGTTAAGCAGGTTCCAAAAGAGTCAGGTCAATGATAATTCTCTGATATATCAAAACCCCTTAATCTTTGTAGACAGCTATGTGATTGACTCTCCAAGAAATTAATGTTGTATACATGCAAAACTATTCCCAGTATTTGGCCAAATAAAGCTTCTCTTTGCACATTTTATACAGCAACACGTGTACAGTATCTCACAATTGTTTTGTTTACTTCTAACTCTTTTGAGGGAATAAGACACAGAAACTTACGTTAAAATTGGAAACTGTGCCATTGCTGAAAGTGTGGAGACAAGATAAATTCTTACAGCTACCACAGCAAGTTGTTAAATCTTCTGGAGGCTGATAGACTTGGTTCTGCCAAAATCAAATAGATTACTCCTTGTATGAGACCATCTTGCAGCTCAACATTTTACTACTGTAATGGGCAGATTTTTTCAGGTATCTGATTATGGGGACAGTTTTTAAATAACTTTCAAAACTGCATAGCTTACATTTGTACACACTGTACATTCATAACACTTTTATAAAATACCTTTGGTCTTAATTGAAGTAAATAGGGAAGAGTTCTAACTCTGAGAGAATGAAGTGGTCTTTCTACCATTTTCAGCTGCAAGTCTAACAGCTTACTTCAAGAACCACTGAAATTTTGACTTTTTACACATTAGACATCAAGTATGTACATAATGAGAAAAAGTAATCTATATAATATTCCCATGGTAATGTTATCATACTTTGTAAAAAGACAAGGTATAATTTGCTTATTTTATAAAGCTGTTTTCACCACATTAATAATTATTCTTCTGTTTATAATTATGCTCTTCCCAGTTCTTACTAAGCTAATGTCTCCAAGGAATTTGTACCCGTTTGTGCATAATGCAGCTAAAGTTATCAAGGGATGCAAGGTGGCAGGATGCTATTAGTCCAAGCTGGCAGTATGCTATGTACGTTAGTTTGTGTGATTTTACACAGGGAAGAACACAGTGAGAGGAGTGAGACTTCTACAAATCTCTATCATTAGTGCAGTAGCACATTATTAGAGGGAGATCTCTTCCCATCTTGTTCCTATGACTGTAATCTACTCAACAAAACCCAATGAAATGTAATTAAGAGCACCAGTCACAATATACATGTCTAAAATTCTGCAATTCTTACAGCTTCGCACTTGACAGCACAGTCTATTGAAGATGTGTTTATTTGGTAATGTTTAGTGGAGGGATCAATCACATTTGTACAATAAGAAATATGGCAAATGCCATCTGCACTGTGTTCCACGATTGTCTGTCCAGGAAACAGCACACCTCTCTCATTACTCAGGCAAACTTTGTCTCTCACTACAAGAAAGCACAAAAATAAACAGCATGCTCAGGACAATCAGCTTGGTATCAAAACTCCGTTAAAAAATGTTTCGAACAGTAAAACAGGAATGGAAAAAGCTATTCTACCTCTTTAGGAATTATGGGTCAGATTTTCAAATATAAACTGTTAACAGTAGTCTAATGCTTCACTACAATCATCAAATTATTCTAAATATAACCATGCATGTAATCTAAATAAATATATAGTATTCTATTAGCTGCACCACCAAAATGACAGTCCAGGCTTCTTCAACTGATTTGTTTTATAAGTTTACTAATAAGGATAAGAAATATACCTGAGAAATATCTGCCTCCCCACCGATTATTGAGGGCACAGAGGATTATTAGCTCAGAAGTATACATCTTCGTTGTAGAAATCTAGGCAAGGACAGTCCCAACTCTTGGCCAACTGCATGCCCCACAAAAGGTATTTTTTCCTGAGTTTTCCCAAATGCTATTGGGCATGCTCTGGGATGAATTTGCATGGTGCTGAATGATATCCTTGATCTCGTAAAGCATTATAAGCATGTCTACCAGATCCTGAGCAGTCCCATAATGGGTTAGTGGGACTTTTCTTTATGTGGACATTGAGTGTGTGACTTGCTGGATAATCTTGCAGGCTGCTTAGTCAACACCATCCAACTTTGCCAAAACTGTCTGCTATTTCTCTGCACAGACCTCCTGCTGCAGGCACTAACAGAATACAAGGACAGGCCATAATCAAATATTTAGTGAGGGGTGCTATTTTCTTCCCTTTTCTTACACTATTTGTGAACTATGTCAGTTAATTCTTTCCTCCTCAGTATCACGTTCAAAGTGAACATCCACTTTATAATTCCTAATTTACCTTAGCACTTGAAAGTGTATTTCTTTGAATTAAATTATTTTCTGACTTACCACATTTGTACTTAATACAGTTGCAGATATTTTCTGTACTGTTCTGAAACTGTTCATCTATCTGAAGTTTCTGCCCCTAAGTGTATAAAAGCAGAAAAAAAAAAGTAGTGAAACCAACAATGCTTTATCTGTATGATCTTTTAAACACCTTTACTTCAGGATTTGAGTAGCAGTATCTCTTCCCCCTAAAAACCTATTTTGGATATACTTTCATCACCAACAGGGTCATTTAATTTAGTAATAACCAAATAAGAATTTTTTTTGCACCTGAAAAACAAGAATGGTTGTTGGTGTCACTACAGCAGACATTTAGGACAGAAGAGACTACAGCAGGCCAACAATGAAATGCAGTGGCTTGCCTTTGTACAGAAATCTCCATGCAGTGTGGAGTGTATTCTTTCATGGAATAACTTAATGGATATAAATAGTATTGCCATAGCACAGATGTACTATTTATTTTTGCCTTTTATTGTTTATACGCATGCATAGTTCTGCAAGTCCTGATTCCTTATGCCCAAGTTACTTCATCTATGAAATGAAGTATTAACAACAACCTTACTTACAAAGCATTTCTAATTTCCTCCATAAAAATGTGTACTATATCCAATTCCTTTCTAGGACTCCAAATCATAATTTTTATAAATTATTCCTATTGCAATATTATTTTCTGGATAAAATAACGACAAGCAAAATTAAAGCAAAGTACTGACTGAGAACCTAACCCAGCAATGCTAATAAGTATTTTTGTAATGCAGAACAAGTCACAATGAAATACAGTTTTCAAGTTCTGCTTAGTCAGCAGTCTAAGCGCATGATGTATGTTAACATATTTGCTATAACAAATAATATTAACAAAACACTGATGCTTTAAAGCATTTAGTTCTGACACTTTAAAACCAAAATTTTATTCTCAGGTGCATGAAAGCAGTTCCACTCTACAACTACTTCAGGGCAGGATATGGTTATAAAAAATTCCAGAAATACCAATGCTATACAGCCATTTTATTCTGCAAGATATTTAAGTTTAACTAGCTTCATAACTATAAATATTTCTTGTAAAGCAATTTAAAAAAAAGAATGACATGGCATTTCATATTTCACTGATAAAACTATTAGTAAGACACTGATAAATAGATTTATTAAGAAAATAATAAAAGAATACTGACAAAGAAGATGAATTTCATACCAGTTTGCACTGAGGTTTGGGGATTGTTTCGCATGCACATTCTAAATCAAAATACAATAACAGAAATAATAGTTTAGAAAGTTATATGCCATTTGCTTAAAACAGAGCATCAGAATAGAAATTCCAGATCTACAAGTCATCACTGAAGAAGTTCTGCTAGTTTTTGAAATATACCCATCTGGGGAGTCCAGAATTATGTTTGACTTCTATTCCACCCTGAAAACCAATACTATGTTCTATGACCACATTTACTTATTATAACAACTTACAACATTGTTATCAACAGCAGTCCACCTGAACATCTTAAAAAAAAGATGACCACTCTAGCCACTAGCCTCCTTGCAGTGATGACAATCATTATAATCAATATAAAGCAACAGAGAATTGTGTTTGAGGCATCACAAAGAGATGTACTACTGTCTTTGTAAACTAGCAAATTCCTAACCCATGACCCTAACTTTTTTTTAATTTAGCCATAAATAATTTAGTAACTGTGGTGGGTTGACCCTGGATGGACACCAGGTACCTACCAAAGCCGCTCTATCACTCCCCCCCCTCAGCTGGACAGGGGAGAGAAAATATAACAGAAGTCTCATGTGTCAAGATAAGGGCAGGTAGAGATCACTCACCAATTACCATCACGGGCAAAACAGACTCAACTTGGGGAAATTAGTTTAATTTATCAGAGTAGGGTAATGAGAAATAAAACCAAATCTTAAAAACACCTTCCCCCCACTCCTCCCTTCTTCCCAGGCTCAACTTTGCTCCCAATTTTCTCTGCCAGCTCCCTGCCACAAGAGGGGCAGGGGATGGGGGTTGTGGTCAGTTCACCACCCCTTGTCTCTGCCGCTGCTTCCTCCCCAGGGGAGGACTCCTCACACTCTTCCCCTACTCCGGCATGGGGTCCCTCCCATGGAAGAGACAGTCCTCCATGAACTTCTCCAAAGTTAGTCCTTCCCAGAGGGCTACAGCTCTTCACAAACTGCTCCAGCATGGGTTCCTTCTGTGTGCTGCAGTCCTTCAGGCACAGACTGTTCCAGCGTGGGTCCCCCCTGGGGTCACAAGTGTTGCTAGGAGCCTGCTCCAGTGTGGGCTCCTCTTTCCACAGCTCCTGCCAGGAGCCTGCTCCAGCGTGGGCTTCCCACTAGGTCACAGCCTCCTTAGGGCACATCCCCCTGCTCCGGCATGGGGCCCTCCCCGGGCTGCAGGTGGGTCTCTGCTCCCCCGTGGGCCTCCCTGGGTGCAGGGAACAGCCTGACTCACCATGGGCTGCACCAGGGGCTGCAGGGGAATCTCTGCTCCAGCCCTGGGCACCTCCTCCCCCTCCTTCTGCACGGACCTTGGTGTCTGCAGAGTTGTTTATCTCACGTAGTCTCACTCCTCTCTCCGGCTGAAGTTGTACAGTTTTGGGGGGCTTTTTTCCCCTTGTTAAATACGTTATCCCAGAGGCACTACCACCGTCACTGATGGGCTCGGCCTTGGCCAGCGTCGGGTCTGACTTGGAGCCGGCTGGTGTTGGCTCCATCAGACATGGGGGAAGCTCCCAGCAGCTTCTCACAGAAGCCACCCCTGCAGCCCCCCCGCTACCAAAACCTTGCCACACAAACCCAATACACTAACCCTTACAAAATTTTCAAGATAAGTCACTTAGTTTGGACAGGCAAATTCTACAGTATGCTATCACCCTCATGAAGCAAGAAAACCAGATTAAGTAGTTCTGTACCATGAGATGGCTTTTCTATATCATTTGTTCATGATCAGATCACAGTGGTATAGCTGGCTGAAACCAGATTTAAACACAAGAGGCCAAAGCTGTTGTCAGTGTCTTTCTAAGGCAAATAAAATGAAAATCAGTCATTTTACCACATGTCCGAAAGGGGCAGCACTTCTCTGGGCTCCATACCTCCACCAAAGACATGCCTAGCATACATCTGAATTCAGGACAACGATGTATTTCACAAACTAAAATTAAAGAAAAGAAAGTCCAATAAACACAAGTTTGTCATATTTTGATGAATGGAAATATGAATCACGAGATAGTAAATTATTTATTAATAATAAATAACTTTAGAAAACATCTTACTTGAAAATACTAATAATCATAATTTAATTGTTAGCCATCAGGTAAGAGTAGTGTGGAGTACAACTACTCTAGGCAAATATTTAAAACAGTTTTAAATCTCCAGAATTTGGGGCCTGAAATTACTCATTGGTCTCCATGATACAGATATTCAGATAATGCTTTAGGCACATGAAATTCTAAAAGTAAAGATTATTTGTTCGGGAATACAGATGATAGCTTGCTTATATGCACAAGTGAAGCTGTATCTCAAATCCACCATTCTTGGCACTAAATCATACTACAAAATTTGACATGATTTTGATATTTTAAGTAACAGAGAACAAGTCAGACTTACTACATTGGTATGTAGGACAACACCTCTCTGTAGTGTTGCCATCCACAATAAGAACTTCTCCTTCTTGACATTTGGGTATTTGATCAGAGCAAGCCCCGCATGCTGGAGAAAACAATTATTTAAATCTAAAACCTAGGAAGAAATTTTACTACTGCCTAGGAAACATGCCCATAAGAAACAGCCGCATATGAAAGAGAACAGAGACACTCTGCATTCATCCCTTACAGTCCCTATAGAAGAGGCTAATTTTCAGTGCAGCTTGGCTTTTCTTTGTCCCCTGCTAAAAGAATGAATACATTGTTTGTGAATCAGATCACAACAAACAGGATTTTCTTTGTCATGAAAAATTATGCTAGATTTTCTCTCCTACCAAGTCACCCTGAAACAAGTTTTCAGGAATGCTCCTCTGTCTGAATTATAGGATCTTTGATCCCCAATAAAGGGCATCTCCTGTGATCCCAGTATTATCCTTCCACTGGAACACATATGAAAAACACAATAGGTACTTTTTGACATGTACAGTGCAAAGACTCATTATATCATAAAAGAGACAGAAGGATGCTGTGCAGACAGTGAGAAGAACCAAACACAGCACACTGCTATCACATGATCAAAGTGACCCCCTGTTTACTGTAAATAACAGACATGTAATTCAAGTTTTCTATTAACACTCAAATTTTTGCACATGGAAGAGCTAATCAAGACAACTCAGCCTTTGATTCACAGATATCTATGTGCAAAACCAGAGTAGATTCCATAGGACTTCATTATCACATTATTATCATACTGTAAACAACTGTATGGTAACATTGGAACTCCTATACTGATGCCAAAAGTGCAATTTTTATTATTGAAATAAGTCATTAAAGCCAAACCCCAGAAGAACTGCACAAATTTGCATACTACTTTCATACGGAATATTTATCAATGAGTAAGATGGGCTATAGCTGATACAACAGGATACAGGGAGCAAGAGCATATATAACTTCAGTTTTCTTTCAGATAAAATATTCATGCAGCTTAGTCCACACACATGCAGAGTCTCTTAAAAGCCCTTAACTTCCTCATCCATGGAGCCCACCACCACTCCTCTACATGACCCAAGAATACTATTCAGTTGCACAAAGCTGTTTTGTGACTCTTGGTGATTGTTGCTATTTCTTATGTTTTGTAAACTTAATGCCTCTTTTTCTAAACCCTTTCAAGCCTTATTATGTTGGGAGAACTAAAGTAGTACAAGGAGCCTTACTTGGCAAGATAATAGTAGACATCATTGTATATGCAAAAACACTTATAGTCTCAACCAGACAGGATACTCTACCACATATATAGGAAATGCAGCAGGTACCCTCCACCCGAGCAGCAACCAGTGTTTGATCATCTTGACAGCTTGGCATCTGCTCCATTGGTTCACATTTTGCTGGATCACATTCTGAAAGAAGTACAACAGATGTATTTCTTTATACAAAGTATAGCATTCCTCCTTTGTTATGCTATATCCCTAAGAAATGGCAGTTGAGAGCAGAGATATACTACAAGATACTTTAGAAAAACTTTTACCTTGTATTGCAAGAGAGCAAAGACATTCTCACCTGATCGTTAAACACAAGACTCCTTCATCACTGTATCTGCTCAGACTGAGGCACAGACCAACACTGAGCTTTTAGATGAAAGAGAATTTTGTAAATGGCCATACTAACAATGATGTATACACTAACTACCTTTTTGCTTTTAAGTTGATCTACTTAGTTTACTGAATGCCTTCTACAAGGTAGAAGTTTCTACCTTTTCAAAAGAAACCTACCGCAAACATAGCTGGGACAACAGGATTCTTCACTGTAGTAAGCAACCAGCTTTTCCAAACCATTACACTCGGGGATCAGGGGTTCACAAAGACTCTGATTACAAACTGTTACATAAAGGGAAAGAAAAAGAAAACCTTCTAAACTGTTTTACACATTTATAAGTTGAATAGAGCAGTCGCAAGCGGTATTTGCAGTTTGATACCACAAATCTCCAAATAGCAACATGCATATGAAAACCACAACAAACCAGCAAAAAACCATGAGGCAATATTCAGAAGTGTCTGGCATTTGCAACACTCTCCATGGAGGCAAAGTTAAACTAGAATTCCTTGTGAGAATTTAAAAAAAACCCAAAACAAACAAAACAACATTCCTGTGGAAAACTCACTGAAACATCATCCCAGGTGGTTAAAACATGAAAACTGCTTGCAATTTCTTTCTGAAAATAGACTTTCTAAGCTAAATAAGGATAAAAAAAAGCTTTTACATCCTTTTTTTACTGCTCACTTTGTAAATTAGATAAACAATCATCTGATTTTTTTTTTCTGAATTAATCGTTTATTTGTATTTGGATATTAAAAAAATAAATCAGTAGCCTGTACAGCTGAGAGAAACACAATTCATATCCAAATAAACACTGTGCTATTTCAGTCCTTATAACCGTTGTCCCCTCACTCGACCTCTCCCCCAGACCCTACTGGATATTGAGTCAAATAGTCCAAAGTTTCTACAGTTTTCTACATAATCTGCAATTTCAAACCAAAGTAATTTCCATTCACTTCAAAAGTAGGATGTGTAACAGGAAAACAAACCACGGAGAAAGGATATCTGCACATTCCAGTGAACAGTATTCATAATCATTAAGGAATACTTACTACAGATCTTCTGAGGACAACATGTCTGATCACCAGGAACAAGCAAGGCCACCTCTGCAAATCGCTGACAGTCTAAATCATGGATATCTGAACAGTTGTACTCCACTGGAATAATGGTCTCACTGTCAACACATTTTTGCATACAGCATCCGCTCAAAGAAGTTTTCCAGATTTCACCTACTGCATGAGGGGCTCCTGAGCTGTCTGTACAAGCTAGATCAGGACAACAGAAAACAGAACTAATTCCTTTTTACTTCAAATTTTGACCATCATTTTCTTCCACAGCGGATGTGGATCTATGAAGTATAAAAAAAAATCCCAGAGTTTTAAAGGCATCATCTATCCCCATCACCCCACAAAAAAGTGAAAGAGGAGACAGTCCAAGACTGAGTTGGTATGGGAAAAAGCAAGATGCTCAATACCCTCCAGAGGATCAGGGCCTCCACTTTGTTTTGTGTCTCCACTGCAAGGTTAGTCATTTAAAATCCCAATCTAATCCTTTGCTTTTAAAGCAGTGATCTGAAAAGAAGTTACTTTTGTATTTCACACACTGCAAAACTGTTAGTAATTTATGGTGCTTTATGTAATCAGATTTATAATAAACTACATCTGTAAGGTTTATGCTGTTAGTATTAAGTATTGGTCCACAACTTGGTGCGCTCAGAAAGAATTGTAACCAAAATAAACATGAAAGCTGGCAGAAGGAACATAGAGGACATATACAGGTATTATTCAAAATGTGCAATTAACTGTTGCTGTATGTCTTTTGAATGCCATTTAGTACTAATATGTTGGACCTTTGGCAGAGGGCTAGGTGAAAAGGAGACCAAGACTAACATACATAGAATACTAGAACATAAACATAAGCAAACCCTTCCATTTTGAAGAGCATCCTCCAGCTGAGAGAAGATGAGCAAAATTGTACATCACAAGGACATTCCCTGTTTGCTCACCTGTACAGTTAATGTTTACTAAATATCTAGAATCCTCAACTGAATGACATATGCAGAAACCACAAAACACCAGGCCAGAATTTGATTTATTACTAACAAATTATCTGACCACCAACTTGCAGATAATAAAGAAGAAAATCACATCCAAATATACCGCATTTTTCTTCAGGAATACAGACAGCAGTGTGAGCTCGGTGAAGGATGGTCCCTCCAGCACAGACACAGCCTTCTGTCAACACCGAGCAGGAATCTGAGTCCAGAGAAGCAACCTCATTATTCTGACAACTATCTGGAACCTCACAGGCAGCTATACAAGCCTGATAGGAGAAGTTTTCAGAGCACGGAAAAGCTAGGAAGGAAATAAACAAATCACTCATTCTGAAGTTGTAATCTTTTGAGAGGCAGTATCTAAGAGAAGATATTACTGTTGTCTTGTCAACTTCCTGTGCTTGCCAATTCAGTAGGATCTACCAACCTAAACCACTGATACAGACCACTTACCTTCTATATGACAAATTCCAACAAAAGGAAGTTGCGAGCACTTTTACTTCTCTTTTTCTTGTAGTAACATTTTCATCAGGCTTTGATTTGCATTTTAGCAGTAAGGGTATCAAACCATGCAACAGTGTTGACACAAAGTAATTTAAACTTCCAAAGCATTTGCAAATACTGCACAGATTAATAATACACTGTTGGGAATCATTCTAAATACGATTCACTGACTACTAAAGGGCAGAGCTTTGTCAACTACAAAAATATGTATGTAAAGGCAAATTCAGCATTGCTTTATGTGGAATTATAAAGAATGGGGTGAATTCATTACTATATTTAATAGATAATGACATTAATTACTCCCTTGTGTGTGTTATTTTTAAGGCAAAGAATACAGTTAAATTTAACATTCTTTACACTACTGATGTAAGTTCATTGGCATGCTATGGGTGCATGCAGGAACAGACCAAAAAAGCATCTAATTTTGACTTAACTTTTGCTGTTGAAAACTTAACATGATCTTTCATTGGTTCAAAACAGTGATTAAAGCTGCATAAATATGGCAAATGGAGAATGACTACAAATGCCAACAGTGTGGTTCTGTGAACTACCAAAATATAGGATCCTCATCATGTAACGATACCTAAATCATACAGCAACTCCACATGGACTCATGGTAATGAGACAAAGTCCAGTTCACAAAGGGACTGTCTGCTCAAAAATAAAGAAGGTTCCAGTTTAGATTTTAAAGATTAATTGGGAAAGGAGGTTGATTTTATTCAGCTCCTCACTACTAAAAAAAAAAAATGGCCACAATGCCCCGCAGGAAATATCTATTACAGCCTTGTAAATAGAGAAACTAAGGCTTTTAAAAAAATCGGTCTACAGCATATCAACACTCAACACTCGGTGATCACAAAATCAAGATGTAACTTCATGGTTCTTCCTTGCTAGGGACGCACCACGAGAGGTCACTGTGGTGTAAAAATAAGAGTGTCCCGTCACAGTGGATGGATTACATAACTATATTTACAGATATATTTTGTAAGGTCCCTTTTTAAACAGTTATTTGCTAGTAAAATTCATAAAAATGGAAGATTTTTTTAAAAAATTGACCGTTTTTAAGCTTTAGACTCCATTACTATTATTTGCAGGGCATTATGACCTGCTTGCATGAAGACTGTACAGATGTATGCACTTCAAATCACTTAAAAAAACGACATAACTTATGATTTCTATGTACAGTGAATTGTCTTATTTTTGAGGATCGCGCTTCAGTCTTTCCCTTTTCAAGCACTGAAACCACAGACCTCCCTACGTTATCACTGCGTGGGGCTTTTCCTAGGTGATCATTGACAGCATAAAGAGATGCTGTAATCCAAATTTTCTGTTTACTCCACTGACAGCTACAGATCCCACTTGGCCTCATATTTTAGTATGTTTCTATGGGAGATGTCTACTGCCAGGATACTCTAGCTCTCAGGTTTTACTCCTTACTTTCCATCTAATCTCAAAAGTGTTTCACTTCTCTAATCCTTTCTCCAAACACAGCTTTCTGGAACAGCATCAAGCAGACATCACCAATTCAAAGTACCACAGAACTTTCTTTGACTTCCTCCTTTCCCCAACCAATTCTGTTGTGTTTTGGTTTTATCAATGGAAAGTGGCTAAGAGAAATGAACACTATACTGCAAGTGAGAAGATTTGATTCTACAGTTATTACAAGCCAGAGGTAGACTTCTTAGCAAGGTTCTTTAGCTTACCTTTTCCATCTGTGAAATGGCTATAACGATCCTGATTCCTTTTGCACACTGCTTTGAACTCTATCATAAAAATTACTAAATTTATTATGTCAATAATGACTTCCAAAGTATGGGAGGACTCAAGGAGCACTGGTATTTTCAACTTACAGTAACACTTATATTAGGCAAATTTTGTCTGTGTACACTAGAGGTATGCATACATGCAGAATACTTACGGCAGTAATCAGAGCTCCTCCATTCTATACAAATATTAAATTTGTTGCACATTGCCACATAGGCAGCTAGCGAAATGCATGGATTTCGAATGTACTCAGTGTCTTGAACCCATATATTACAGAATACCTCCGGTGGAACCTAATAAAGAAAAAATAGAAAATATTGCACCTTCATAGAGACCCTGGCTAGGCAGGAAACAGACTGACTTTTTTGAATATCAGCTACAAACACTGAGATCAAAAGTTCCTGGTTCACAGTAAGCAAGAGGCCACCAGCCTTCATTGGCGTACACAGAGAGACTCTACTAGTACTTAAAAGGCTTCCTTAGTATTGAAAAAAATGTCATCCTTATATTCCTGTTTCATCTTTTCTAAGTGCGAAGGCAAGAGCTAATACAGTTTTTCCAATAGAAGGCATAATTACTCATTGTTCCTTGTTCTTCCTTACCTCTGTTTTTGTCTATTTTTGGCCTCTTCTTCATCAGATTCACCAATATATAAAAGGTGAAATGGTAAGTGGACTCATATGAGCACAAAGACATACTTTATTTGCACACTGAGTTTGTTATTTGCTTTAGGTTTGCTTTAAATGGTCTGTTCTACCCTCTTATCTCTCTAACCTGGAACTCCTTGTCTCTAGAGCCTTTGAAAATGCAGGCTCTCAGATCACCTACTGTGATTTGGAACTTGTTAAATTACTGAACACTTAAGGATTAATTAAATCCTAAAACTATTTTATTTTACTTTGCTCTACATCATATACAGTTGAATTAGCTGGGACTGTTTTATAAATTAGATGGTATTGTCAAAACTAACAGATATATTATGAATTCTGATTGTGTTAGTTGCACTCTCTCTCCTATCAAGCTGCCAACACTCTTCAATTGTTTTTACCTTGCGACTGTATAGACAAAAAAGTATGCATCTCATTCCACAGATATGGTTACATAGAGTTTCACGTTAATGAAATTATCAAGTATACAAAATTGTATCAGAACTGCATGTGTCTCAAAATGTAAGCTTCTGAAATAGTTAACATACATAAGGATGACAGCTGCTGAAGGTCTGGTTCAACACCAGTCTTAAGCACTCTGAGCAGTCCATGACTGAGCAATTAGTTTCCTGATGCCTGTCTTCTCCAACATACTTTAACGTGTCTGGCACTTGCCAGCTGTCTATAAAAGTCGACAGAGCATCACTTTTGCTTAAAACCATCCTGTTGGGTAGCATCAGGTCATTTTCCAAGCTTCTATCACAAAAACCTGTGTATTAACAGAAAAAAAAAGCAGGTTAACACCAAACTGTTCATTCTGAAGAATGTTTGAAGTGGCACATTCAAAAAAGTAAATAGCTTTTAAAAAACCTACACAATGTGACAATATCACAACCCACACAGACGCGGAAGGTCTCTGGTAGATCAAAATATACAAAATTCCGACAAATTAAGCAAAGCAAAAGTAAAGATGCATTTAAGAATTAAGATGGGTGAAAGGAAATCTATTGCATATCAAAGAGCTGTTCAGAGAGGTCAGCTATGGCACACTCGGAAGGCAGCATCAAAGTTTGTGTTTAAACTAAGATAGTTGACAATTCTGAAACACTTTGAAGCAAAGGAAGCAATGTGACATACGGAGAGTGACTTTGGTCCACACAGAACATCCAAGTATTATAGTAGTCTCCTCGGGAAGGTCCTTTAAGAGCCAGCAGGTACAAAAAAGCAGAATGGTGGATCAGTCCCCCATTCTTTGATCCTAATCACATTTTCTGAGACTTTTGTATCAGACTTCTAGAATGTTTTCTTCTGATGTTTCCACAAGCTTGCATGGTAACTCTAAATCTTTATCTGTTCAAAAACTATTTATAGATTTAATGCTTTTCTAAAGAACTGGTCTGTTTTACCATTTTTCACCAATTCTTGATGACAAGTGTGAGCCATTGACAATCAGTGATACAGCAATAGGCATTCAGAGTGTCAAACAGCTTTTGAAACTGTAACCATTTCAAAAAAGTTTCTGGTTGAACTTTACAAGGTTGTGAGTCTGTGCAACACAAATAGGAAGTACTTGATGATTGAGAGACTTCAAGGGATTGCTATCATGTCTGGGATACCTTTGTCTGCTTCTTCTCTTACACATTGACAAGGAGATTTAACACAGCAAAACTAAGGCTTCACATTTGGCTTCGCAGGATCTGATTGCAGCTAAAACTGACATGCTTGCACTCTCTTTCACCACTTTTGCTATGGAGATGTCCATGGTCCCTTCCCACATTCCTCATCTCCCACACCAGCTTTTTCACCAGTTGCCACGCTTGCCCGATCCACTGTAAAAGACACCGTTGTCTCTGACACAGATCCTTCCAAGGGATGCTTGTGCTACAAAACTGTAACAGTGCCTTCAGTTTTATCACTTCCATGAAGCTGAGAAATCAGGATCTATCAGTACTGCAGTTCAGCCAAAAGACATCTGAGAAAGCTCAAATACAAGAAGCAGACTAACACAGAAAGCACAGGAGATCAGGGTAGACTAATTTACCCTGAATGGATGCAGTACAACCAGCTCATTTAAAGCAGGCTCTGGTAGGTCGCACCACACAGCACTGTGCAGCCAGACTTAGGCAGAGAATCCCAATCAGAGATGAATGCTGGAAAAATACAGCACATTCTCTGAAGAAGTTGGACTTGGAACATCATTCATGGAAATGTGTTGTCATCTACTTAAAGCGCCTTGTAAACCAGGAATATAATGTTCCCAATTGTCCCTATCACAGTACTCAAACAGGTAAAGGCAAAAGAGACTTTCAGGATAACTTGAATCAATACAGTCTTTATGTTCTTGTTTCTATTTAATCTAATTACAGTAACAACTAGCAGAACAGAGCAAGAATGATGTTTAAAACAAAAGTTAAGGTAAGTTACAGGTAATAATCCAATTTCAAAATGGCAGTAAATTCAAACCCTCTTCCTTTACGAGTAGCATATTACTGTCTGCAGAACTTGGAACTGGACTGAACTATCATGGGTATTTGATACTGAGCTACAGGCATTTGCCCTTTCTGAAACTGGAAAGATATCCACTGTAATTATATGAACTATGTAACCCTGGTTTCCAGCTCCAATTTACAGCAGATAAATTTACAGATTCAGGTGTCACAGTGGGGATTTACATCAACAAATACAGGCTTGCAAGAGCTACAGCACCAACAGCTTATTCAAAGCTATGTTTTCAGAAAGAAACTATGTGAAACTATTGAGCAGACCTAACAGAGTGCAACATTATGGTAATTTAACCCATTACTGGTAAGAAATTCCCTCTGAACTATTTCCTCCAACAGATAAGTTAAGATTAGTTCTCTCAAGTTAACGTTTTCTGTGAATTCTGACCTTTAGAAACTGAAAATAGCACATATCACTTCCTATCAGATGGATATCAAAAACTAAATTTGTAAATGACCTTATTTGACATTATGGATTTATGCCTGACTTATTAGGGTTTGGTTACAGCAATCATACTTGTGATTCAAACAAGCTTCAGTTAGAGGCACCACTATGGATTATACAGATAGGTATCAAACATCATTTCAACAATTAAGAAATTTAATAATAATAATTTAATTTTAATAGTATCTTAAACTTTGCAAAGTTTTGCAATAACTCTTTTGGGCCAGATCCTGCAAAAGATAATTTATATAAATAGGAAAATTGTGCCTCCCTAGCAAAGCATCTGAACGTCTTTATTTCTTGAACTACTCTATACTTACCACATAGTCCCAAAGCTCTTGGTTCTCTGGTACTATTAAACTCAATAATCATCACACCTGTGTTGTGAAACCACTGAATTCTGATTTTTGTTGGGGTCTCAACTGCATACTTGAAGCCCGAATCCTCGACTTTGTATCCATATTTTCTAACAGTTGGCCAAGCAAATCTTGAATTTACTGTTATCTAAAACACACACAGAAAAGATGTTAAACGTCAGGTACCAAGTGTTAGAGGTAGAAGAACTAAAGGCAGACTCTCAACAGCTAAGGAATCTAATTCATAACTAATTTCAAAAGGAGTCAGGCTCACCCCCACAAAGATAAACTGTTAGTCTCTTCAGTACCTGTATTATTTATGTACCTTGCTCTGCAACTTACCTCATTAACAGTCCTTGTATCACAATTTGACTCTTTGAATTTACAAGCTGTTTACTAAATTACAAAGTTGGAACAATGAATTAAATTGCCTATTTTGTCCTACTTCAATTTCCGGTATCCACATGAGGAGGTAGTTGATTACAGAAGTAAGATGCTATCTAAAAGGCAAAAAAACCTAACCCTCAAAATACTTACTTTTCTACTTAAACGATTGATAATAATTTGGTTGGATACATAGGTTAAATTCAACATTGCCAGGCACAAAGAAGTTGAATTTGAATTACTCTGTGGAGAAAGCAAAAATACATCAGCCATAGTCATGATGTGCAAAATCTTTTTACATTAACTGCTTATTGGTTTTAGGTACTGGGACATTAAGGATTTTGGCAAGGGGTATATTTTTAAGAGAGGAAAACTGCTGCTGTTGTAGTTTCAAGTCTGGACTACAAAGTTCATCTAGATAGCATTCTTGCAAAATAAACAAACAAAATATTATGACTTCATTGTGTTCAGCAACTGTGTTCTGTCATCCAGTCTTGAAATTACAACAGAAATAAAGATTTTCAGGAAAAAAAAAAAATGCCAGACTAGCTGTTTGGACAGCATAAAAAATGAACTACATATCTGAGGGTAAACAAGACTGGGAATGATGAATCTATATGGTATATGAACAGTACAGAAGCAATGGATCAGAAATACATCCATACTTCCTAAGCTACAAGGTGCTGAACAAAACAGAAATCACTGAATACAACAGAAAAACAGATCTGAAAGTCATAAACAGATCTCCTTCTCCATATCAGTCATCTAGAATTAGCTGCCATAAGGTACTACCTGCGATCAAGCTTTGTGATGGACATTTATATGGACATCAAAATTACCTAGCCTTCATAGAAGAGACTGGAGTTTAAAGAGTTTTGTAAAGGCTCACAAGAAATTAACTCTTCATGACTTAAAGCCAATCTACGCTACCCATCAGGCAGAACAGCCATTACAGTTTCTCTCTTCCCTCTGAAACAACAAATATTTGCCCCTGTCAGAGACTTGGAATGAACAGGGTGGTCTAATTTACTCTGACAATCCTACAGTCTTTTATGGCTCTGAAAACTGGTGTTTCCAGTGCAAATTTCTCAGAAGGAACTACGTATACACAGTCAGGTGATAAAGTCCTATACAATTCGTAAGTGTTGTAAAGTGGAAATACAATTCGTAGGTATTGGCCAGAAGTGAATAATTAACCACAACTGTGTGGTATTACTATGCCCTTCCATTTAAGACATATCTTATGAGCCATTTGTTAGCTGATAAATGTTAGTTACCATTCTACAGTCAAGGACATGGATGGTTATAGTTTCATCTTGAGTTTGACTAACAACATAGGATGCTTCTTTGAATAAAGCCAAGTGATTTCCATCATAGGTTACAATGCTCAGATCAGAGAAAATTGTGCAACGACCTAAGAAAATGAAAAAGGAATTAAACATTTTTTCCAACTTATTTTAAAATTTCTGTAAATATTACAAAATATTAAGATAAAACAATAAATGTTACAAGATTAAGTTTGACAGATGTGCACATATTTTCAACTATATTTGATACTGTTGCGTCTCTGTAAATGGACAGCAGAGTCAAATTCTGTTTCAGCGGGACAATGTGCAGGCCTCCGCAATCAGTTATTTTCTTACAGTTCTTGCCAGCAGAGGTTTGTAATTTTTACAAACCCAAAACTAGCAAAAACCATGAATGACATGATCCTTAGTTCCCTTCTAGTCTTGTTCCTAAGGCGGTAGCCCATATGGAAAGTTTCCTTCTTCCCAAGCTTATTTATTGCTAAAGCTTTTATGTTTCCAAGGGCTTGGAGTTCTACTCCTAGTTATTTCAAACTCTAAAGCATAAGCAGAAATTTGCATTGCTTATTGCTGCATTCTTTCTTTGGTATTATGGACTAAATTGAGTTTTCTTCAAGGTTTGGATTCCTCCTGCGCAATTCAGGGTAACTGATGGGAGTGACTACAGTATGGCTATGCTTCCAGAGTCCCCAGACTGTTAACAGAGTCTAAGGAATCTTCTCATCCTGAAGTAGATCTAAGATAAACCAAAAAAATCCACCAACTATATCAACTATGTGTCCTCTGATTAGACACAAGACAAGATGGGTCTAATTCACACCTAGACATGTCCACTGCAAACATCTAAAGCTGGGTAAGAAATATCCTACATTAGAGGAGCATTTTGATTTCATTTCTCTGGATGTAGAGCTAGAATTATAAATTGCATTAGACAATGAATAACCCATACAATATGCATCTTCTGTTTCTATGCCACAGTATAGAAGTGTTAGTCCTTAGCCTGCTTCAGTATGCATTAAATTGTCACCTAAATTAACTTCAAAAGTACTGCATAATTAAAACTTACATGCACATTCCCACTTTGGGCAGCATTTGTCACCATTCATTTGAGTAGCAAATCCTAAAACTCCACAGCTGGGTTGAGTTGCATTGTATGGGCAGTTCTGCGACTTATTAACTTGGATCAGTTGTCCATCCAAGCAAATGTGTTTTATGCACTCATTCTCTGTGATTGGCTAAGGCATATTTAATAAAAGACATAGGTTACCATTCTTACCAAATTAGTATCACAATATTGCAGAGTATTTGCTCAAAAAAGGGGCTCACATTCTTCAGGTACAGAATACTTATGAATCCCCATGACACTGGTGGAAGCTACAAGTGAAGAGCACATTTGAAAACCCAACCATCCTGAGGACGGTTTAAAACTGCTGTCTTGTTGTAAAGCAGAGAACAGCATTACTGAATTTTTAACTTCATGTTAAAAGAAGTTGAGAAGGAAAAGTATGGAAGCTAGAAATAATAACAGGGATTTCTGGAAAGATGTTCTTTATGGAGGGCAACATATCAAAAAAATGCCACTGTCCAATATGAAGCACCGTATTTTGCCGAAAAACCAGTCTCGTAAAACACAGAAAACTGAGGCCCAAACCAGTGTATTATAGCACTTACAAAAACCACGATGTGTAATGAAATCATCCAAAGTTGGCTATAACTGAGAAGATAATAGGACTCCCTGTTTGATACAGATATTTTAAATCTTAAAGATCAAAAGATGGTTCACAATTTTTTTTATGAGTGTGTAGAAGTAACCAGACATATTCAAAACCAAACAGATAAATATTTATAGTTACTCACTGTACAAGTTTGAAGAGTTGCTGTTTCTCTAGGCAGCATAAAAGCTGATGCTGTGACTCCTGACATGCCTTCAGGTGTTGCCAGTCTGTCAGAAAATGTTGTAGTCAAGCCATAAAGTGGTTTGGTAGATAAATGGGCAAGTAAGGAAACTGATGAAGCTGTTGTGTCATTTGGATGGTCAGATGTCATTAGCAGTGAACTCCCAGAAGGCATTTGCACCTCAGATGATATTTCAGGTTTTGAAGTTTGAGTAGTACTGACCAATGACACAGCTATAGAAGAAAAAGGTTTTGGTTCAGAGGATGAATGTATAGTGGACAGTACTGATAGACTTACATTAGAAGGAACTGCAGTTGTGTTTGTGAAATATGGAGAGTAAAATGTCTGAGGTGTTTGTGGGGTAACAGTAGCACCTTCAGTATGGACAGCTTGGACTTCTGTTGTTAATTCTGGTTCTTCAGATTTTACTGTATCAAAGGACATGGCTCCTTTTGCTTCTGATGTAACAGAAAAATAGGTGGGTTTCACAGAGCTTGTGATGGATTCTGTTACTGCTTCTGCTCTGTCTGAAGCTGCTGATACAATACTAACATTTTGCCCAGTACTGCTTATCACTGAAGACGCTGAAGCTGCAGCTGATGAACGGGCCATAGCTGACAACACTGTACTTGATAGAAATGTGGAACTGTAGGCGGTGGTTGAAAGTGTGACAAGCTTAGGCAACGTTGCCGTTTTCTTCGTATCACTTTTGCCCATTGATGTGGATGGCCCACTCCCTATCATAATGGGAACTTCTGTTGTTTCTGGTAACAAAACCAATGAAGAGGTTGACTTAGATTCTGGTGAGGCTGTAGCTGTTTCAAGTGTTTGACTTGAATCAAATGATTCAGTAAATGAGGCCTGCCATGTGAATTTTAGACCAGTACCTGCCTTTTGTGTGGAAAATGAAGGAAATGCTTCTTTTTTAACTGTTGCTAAAGAAGAAGAACCTGCGAGCACTTCTGGTGAGGAAGAGAGAATTCTGGTGCCAAAAATCAAGTCAGCTGTTGTTCTAGTTGGGACTGTAGACTGCAAAACAGAGGAAGTTCTTGATACATATGGCTGCGTGACTGCATCAGTTAAACGCAACTCTTTTTCAGTTGGCAAAATAACTTGCGTAGGACCTACTGAGGTAGGAGATATACTTGAATGAATGCCTTCAGGGAGTGAAGTGATTAAGGGATAGGAGGAAGTAAATTCTACTGTAGCTTCAGTTGTGCTAAAGACACCTTGTGGCTGACCAGTGGATTTTGTTAGACTTTCTAGAGGATACTGGTAAATTGGGGTACTGCTTTGGCTTGTCAACAAAGGCCCAGAAGTCTGACGACCAAATTCCATAGCCGTCTGAGTAGAAAAATGTGGTATAGCCATGGTCTTTGTGGTCTGTACTGAAAGTTTATCTCCTGAAGATGTCTGCCAAGAAAAGGGGCCTACTGAAGATGGAAGAAAGGATGGCTGAGCTGTAATTGCTGCAAGTTTTACTGTATCTGTTATACTTTGGACTGTAGATTTCAATGCTGGGTATTTTGGTGTGGTTGTTACTTCTGGTATCATTTCTGTTAAAGGAGGTGAAGAAACCAATTTATCTGCTATATGGGTAGAGGTGGAGAAAGTGTAAGACGACCTTGTTACTGGAAGTACAACAGAAGGGGACAGAGTTGATTTTTCTTTGGCTGTCATTACTTTTTTGCTTGTTATGAGCTGACTGCTAAATTCAGAGGGTGGGGAGAATGTGGCATAAGTGATATTTAAAATGGCTTTGCCTGGTGATCTGTCGTGTAATACTGTTGTTATTGGACTTGACTGTTCTGTTATAGTCGGTAAAGTAGAGAAAGTCAGGACTGGAGAGGTCTTTTCTGTTGGTAACATAGATTTTGCTATAGTTGTTCCTGGATATAAAGAGATCATTTCATGGGATGTATGCACAGGACTGAGAGCTGTCAGTGATGCTTCTTTTCCAAATGACGGTAGTGAAGGAAGAGAAATGTTTAAAGAGATTAGAGAACTTGATGGTGAAGAAGGGAAAGCAGATGGCTTTCTAGTAGAGATGCTAGTAATTCTTTCCACTTGTGATTTATCAGGCTTGGTTGTCAACAGCGTGGTTTCAGTTGCACTAAGGAGAGAAAGTGGAGATCCAGTGATGGATGTTCTTTGAGCTGACTCTCCTTCTGTAGCTACAAAAGGAACTGTGGTGGTTTCTTTTGATGAGATAGAGGTTTTCACTGCTGATGTGGTAACACTACCTGAATATCCTGAAGTGCTTGTCTTCTCTGTACTTGAAACCAGAGTTGACTTGTACTTGGTAGATGTTTTTCCAGAAAATAAAGTGGACTTTGCTGCTAATTCAAAAGGGGATGTTATTTTGGATGTTACCTCAACAGACAAAGGTGTCACTCCGATAGTCTCAGCCACAAGAGGATATTTAGTGTATAATGTAGTCAGGAACTCTGTTGTGTTTAGGACTATGTATGAAGGATATCCTGTAGTGGAAACAGTTTTATATGTTTTTTTTAATTCACCTGAAGCTGGAGAAGCAGGAGTAGGACCAGACACTGGAGGTCTTTTTGTAGAAAGACTGATAGATTTTTCAGTTGTAGAACTAGGATGCAGTGAATATGGAGGGAAATAAGAACCTGACATATGCTCCACACGTGATGTTGTTTTGGGAGTTTCCTTTTTTTGAGTTGTAAATGATAACAAAGTTGTTTCTGATGATCTCTTTTGAGTTTGCAGAGTTGTTGTCTTTGGACCTGGAGTTGTAGTGAAGGGCACCTCTGAAGTACCAGTCAGGTGTTGAACCATTTCAGTAGAAGGTTCTGTAATTGCCTTTCCTAATGAAATGGGTGGTGTGGATGTTGGTGAAAATGTAGTCTTCACGCTCTGTTCGGTTATAACAATTGCTGCTTTTGTTGTCGCTGAAGACATTGGCTTTAACAAAGTAGTTCTCACAGGAGAAAATGACGTTAATGTAACATTAGCTACTGTGGTAAAAGACTGTCCTACACTTATTCTTGTCCCTTCTGAAGTTCCTGTTATATTTACTGGTGGTGTATATGAAGGCATGCCCAGAGGTGGTGATGAGGAAAACTGGGGCAGATAGAGAGTAGTTTTTTCTGTTATTGACTCAAATGAACTGGGTGTAAGTGCTGTAAGTCTTTCTGGTTTTACTTGTGCTTCTTTTGTGGGAAGTGTTCTTGTGGCTGTTTCTGGTATTTCCATTATTTTAGTTTTGACTGGAAATTCTGTTGTTCTAAGCATAAGCGGTGTTCCAGTAAATATAAAAGTAGAAATTGGTTTGCTTTCTGATTCTGTGCTTGTAGTCACTGCATGTGTAGCAGTTACTGTCTGAGGTTCTGTAGCCCTCAATAGTTTAGTGGAAACACTACTGATTGGTTGTATCTTTGTAAAAGTTTCTGAACTGACAGTAGATGGAAACAATGGAGAAGTGTCAACAGGAGAAGACAAGCTTACATTAAATTGTGTTGTCTCAGTCATGGCTGTAGTGCTTCTCATAGATGTCATCTCTGTTGACTGTGAAGAAATATTTGATGATAAAGTTATGGTTAGAAGTGTTGTATTAGATGTACCAGCTGAAAATTCAGTTTTCCCTGTAGTTGCAGTGAGTTGCAATTTTGAAGCAAGTGTTGTTTCCATGTCCTTTGCTTCAGGTACAGGAAATGAAGTTGCTGCTTCACTGATCCCTGCCAAACTTGTACTTGATGTCATGTGTGAAACTGCTGGTGTTCGACTGCTGGGTGGCAAAGGTGGACTATCATCTGCAGGTTCAATGCCTGAAATCAGACACAAGTAAATAGTAGTCTGAAATTTATGAATAATTATAGTCATGAAGGTAGCAGAGCTAGAAGGAACTTATGTTAACTTACATAAGACTTTTCAATTGCCTTTAAACTTCTAAAATTCATAGCCAAATTAAAAGATAAATTCATTAAATCATTTGCTACACATCTAATGCTACTGGAATGTTTTATGAAGAAAGAACATCTTAGTTTAAAATTTGTCTCAGATTTCTGAGGAGTGAAATTACTTTAACAAAAACGTATGTTCCGTGAGCTCAAGATTCATGTAACTAAGGTCATAGTTACACAAATTTAAGCATCAACATTTGAAAATTTGACTGAAGATCCAAGAAATTAATAAGCTACATATCATACATAGTATATATAATTTTGCAAACATACAGTCTTCAAAATACACGCATCTTTGAGTGATTTCATCCAGCAACATATTGAGAGGACAGGCAGGGATGCATCCTTCCACTCTAAAAGAAAAACAGTAAGTATTAACTAGTTGAACAGCATCTGGATTGAGCATTTAATTTTTGGAAAACACAATTTATTTAGAAAGTATTTTTAAGTAGACAAAGATTTAGATAGACTTGTTCTATCTAAATCTCATCACCTCAGCGTACCCCTTCTAAATGCCATTGCCATGGCTTCCATTCCTACTCAGATCGAAGCTAAAGCATTAACTTTGCAATACCCTTTGAAATGAGTCATTGCAGGTTCAATAGTGAATGCAATTGCTTAAGAAATGCCAAATATTCTTTGCACACCAAAATCCAAATGCCAGTTTTACCAGGTACTTAGCACAAATTCCAATTGGAAGGAAAAGGCAAGAAGGACAGATATGGCTTTTGCAACGTCATAATGAAAAAGTAGGGACACAACTCTTTGAAAAAAACTTGTAACCACCTCTCTTTATTAATACTCTATAATATCCCCCCAGCTTAAAAGTTAAAAATATTCTATTCAGAATCTCACAATACTTACCTAACAACTGAAATGTCACTTTTATGTAGCTGCCACAGCAGGTTGTATTCCATTTCTTTTCTCCTTCACTTGCCTCCTTATACAAGAACACCATCCTGCTGTACCGAGACTACATCTGGTCCCTCATATTCTTACTATGCTGCATAACCATACCACCCAAGGTACATAATTTTCAAAAAAAAAAAAAACCCCAAACACCCAACCAGATACTTACTTCGGTACTGCCTGACAGGTTTTTCCCAAAGGGTCCCTGCATGTCTTGAAACAAGGGCTTGTACAGGCATCATAATGCCACTCACATGCAGAACGGGATAGAAATTTAAATCTGACATCTGAAAAACAATCAAGACCTGTTATTCTCATATATTTCTAGAAACACACACAGATACATATCACTAAGAGGCATGCTTTCAGTTCACTGCAGCTCTAAATCTCTTACTGTTTCTACCTGTATTCTCTACAAATAAATTTGGTAATATTTTATGAACTGCTAAGGTCTTTAAAGCATAGACAAACAGTTTATGCTTATGCAGAGTATATTAAAGAGTGTGGGCTCTGCAGCCTGTTTTACTCTTTGCAGTGTAAAACACAACACTGAATTACCCACATTTACTGCATATTACAATCACTTGAAAATGAAGCCAGGCAAGTTAGAGCTATTGTTTTTAAGTTTTAACAACTGTATCAACAATGAAACTATATGTTTGGTTATTCAAACAAAATGCAAAAATTAAGATTATGTTGATTGAGTACAATTATTGCTATTAGAATCAAAATAAAAAGCACCAGTTGGATACACTGATACTCTTTATAACATAATGTATCATAACAGTTGTTTGCTTATATGTAAAATTTGCTGGTATAGCACAAAGGTGCACATAATTTATATGATACAATTGTATTTTAAAAGCCAAAACAAACACCATTTCAAATAAAGGAAGCAGAAAGTATGTCAGTTCAGGCTCTTTAAAGCAATACATCTTAACAGTCTCCTCAACGCAGTATAAGATAGCCACTCAAAGAGAAATTAATTCAAACCGCAAAACATTCTGAATCTGAAATTCTAACTTCTCCTACAACGAACAAAGTAACACAGATGAGACATGTAGTCTTGCAAAACGTAACTGAAAACATACTTCACCAGACAAAACAGTACCAATAATGAAAACCTAGGGCAAATTAAAAAAAAAACCCACCGCCAAACTAGAAAAAAAACCCCAAACCACCTTCAGAGTATCTACGCAGACATTGTTTATTGAAAGACTACAAATTCACATAATTCAATCCCAAAATACATATTTAGATAGAGAAAGAGTTAAACTTCAAAGTGAGGATAAACAGAAATAAGGAGCAGCTATACTTCTAGTGCTGATTAAATTATGCAGGAACTTTACAATATTAAAGCTAAGAAGAAATAGACTGTAAAATCTGAGAAACGAATTTGTGACAATCATCATGTGGGTGACATGCACTTTTATGTTCAAATGCAGCATCACGCTTTCTTTTTCCCTATAGTCCTGCCCCATATACACACAGAACTGTTTCCTGTACAATGCTGCATTAGCCCAGTGGCTCCTTCAACACCTGCATGGCTTAGGCAATACATCTGGATTTCAGTACCTGAACTACAACAGCCCACCCCAGCTCCTTCCTGGAGCAGTGAGGACAGAGCAGTGTTCCCATACCTTTACGCCTGCAGAAGATCACCATCATGACATATGGGTCCCCTCTAGATTTGTAAACCTGATCTTAGAGCTATGTTGTTCAGAGCCTATGAAGAGCAGCTGTTCTTAAACAATGTTTATACTAATGACCAGAAAGAAAATGCTTACTACTTAGAAGTTTCCATTTTTGGTCTTTTGAAGTCTTTTTGCTTTATAGTTTTGCTGATCTTTGCTTGACTGAGATACAAAGAGAGTGGCTCTTTTACATCTTCTGTGAGACATTCAATTTTTCCATGAGGATCCTAAGAAATTGTTCTTCCTGCAATTTAGGGACATTGGCACTTACGGGCAATTATCTCTCCGCCACTATTAACCATTAATGTCTTCTTTTTAATACAAATAATTCTCTTAAATCAAAGGTATAAATGAAACCCACAACAAAAGAGTGCGTACGTTGCCATCTAGTGTTAATGTTTTTACACGCCACTCCATCCAAGGACATGTCACTGTTTTTGAAAACATGATTCTTATGACAGTAACGAATGCATTTATAAAATTACATTCCACTAAAAAGCTAATTAAATGTCGCTGAATTCTTCTGTGACCCCTTCTAGTGAAACAAACTTAAGTTGCTTAAATCTAATGGAGAAAGGGAATTATTTCCATACATTTTGCTGACTGATGTATAGGGTTTTGTATGCACACTGACAGGTCAGGGTGGTAAGGTTTAAGGACAAAAGAAGAAAATACATGACAAAAAGACAGAACATATCAGAGGCCTGTTGGCACAGGCAATCACTAACAGTAGTAATAACCAGCAATAACAGTATATACAAGTGGAATCTAGGAAATCTCATTCATCAGACTACCTAGATGAAGTAGAGACAGATCCATAACTTTTAACGCTTGCCACCAACTTCTCCATTAATGACAAGTTTCAACCTCAATAAAGGCACAAGCTTTGCAGAACACATACTGTAGTCTGATGAAGAACATTAGTTTCTCAGTTTAGCAGAAGAGTGATCATGAATTAAGACTTCCAAGTGCTGGGATTAAGATACCATCTCCCATTCTCCAAACTTAAGACTTTTATGAAATGACTGCCACATTTCCCTCAAGCTTTCACAGTTTGCTGGTGTTGCATGCATTGGTAGGAAATAGAGTGAATGTCTACATGAAGGCGTAGCATTTGTTGAGTGGTTCATAAACACTGCTTTCAGTCAAGAGCAAACAAAGTCATGCTTGTCTGCAAATTTTGTCTCTACTTCTGCAGAAAGAAGTATGGACAACAGATGAATCCATGAACCTGGTCATAAAATATGATTTCAAAGAAAATCTGTAGAACCAATAGACATTTAATTTTCCAGTCAAGGGATTTTAGAGAATTGAGTACGCCAGGCCAAGCTGTATTAGGTTTTTTAGTGTGTAAATTACATAAAAGAACAGAACAAATCACCACAGCAAGAGTTGAATACATTGCATGAATTGGTTTCCAGTATCTCAAAAGTTTTCAGTATGTCTCAGTAAACCCATCAGATATAATGAAATCTGTGCTTTTTTTTGAATTATGAGAAAATGCCTTTCCAGCATTAGGAAAATGTCCATTCAGTCATTCATCATATTTAAACTTTTCACAATTGGCAGTATCACTTCTGGAATGCCTGAGCAGCCTAAGGACTGAGCTCATTGACTGTGCAAGCCAGTGTAAAAAAACAAACCAAAACACCCCAAAAAAAGCACAACAAGATGCAGTTCCTGCTTACAAAGTTTAGACTAAATAGAGATTAGACAGAAAATGAAGGGGAGGAGAAACAGAGGCACAGAGCTGTGTTCTGAACAAACATGAATTCAAGACTAAGCCAAGAGGGCAATAAAGTATCTCTATACCTAGCTAAAATACATTATTTTGCCTCTTCTTAGCACATACATCATATTAACTATGACCACAATACCCACAATCATTAGGGTATAAGGAAAAGCTTTAAAGGCATTCAAGCATCCCTCTCCCTAAACTGAACAAAATATTCCTTTTACTCTCTGTATTGATTTTAGACATTGACTTGCACATCAGACCAACCTCAGGTTTATTGTTACTACAATACTGCTATTCCTGTGACAGAAACTACCACAGTTCAGAAACTGAATTTCACCAGTGTCATCACACAAATGCTTTCTGCTAGCCAGGATGCTAATCAGCCACCTCCACCACATGCTTCCCATTTTTTTAATACTTAAATTCCCCCTCCAGCAACCAGTAATACGAGCTTACTGTACTCTGCGCAACAGTATAGTTCACTCACAACAAAAGAATGATACACAGTTTACAGACAATGAGTCAAGCTGCTTATTTCAGGCATATGTTCCTCAAAAAGATTTGTCATGGCATTTGAAAATAACTGTGTGTCTCCTGGTGAAGTCTACCAGCATTTGTCTTCTGTTTGGTGACACAGCAAATCCTTCACAAAATGGTAAATTATGCCCTGGATGACAGTCACTCCAGCTGACACGCCAACTGAGCCCACAGTTCTTTTACCTAACAGAGGCTGAGCATATTGACATGTTACAGTACTGCAGAAAGCTTTTGTATGAATGCAGGTATACATGTTTCCAAAGACAATATATTAAAAGATATTCCCTGACTCCACTGTATTCTCACTTGCTTGGACATCAGAGAAGCATTTTGTTCCCTGTAACTTACGATTTTCATTCCTTCTGGCTTTCAAAAATATTTCTGTAGTAATGAGGACAGTTGCTACATTTAATTTCATTTTTTTTATCACTGACAAACTGTGGTGTTCTGTTGAGATACAACAACTTTTCTTAGTACCTTGGTCACTTTTTTGTGTGTTGACAAGTCCATCCTTTTGTTTTTTTCCTATGCCAACTTTTACCTCACAGGAACAAAATTTGCCATTGTCACAATCTGCATATTATTAATAATTTCATGCTATGCTCAAAAAATGGCTACTTCAAAAACTAAAATTTGAAGTGTTCTAATGTTAATAAAAGGTTGTATTTAAAATAAAGGTTTTAAAAATAAGGAAAAAATGTTAGGTATTTGGATTTTCATTCTCACCTGACACTTTTTTCTGTTTTGCTACTTTTCCCAAAGATTTCAAAAAAATCTAGTAGGAACAAAATTTGCTTTAGAATTAGTTCTATTTATAATTGCAGCAAAACTCTGCTTAGTAACGTAGATTGCCTATCTCCTCAGTTACAAGTTTAGAAACATGAAATCCTATCTACCCACTTAACACACACAAACTACTAACAAACTCTGCCCATGACTCTTAAATTTCTGCAAGGAGAAATGTAACCAAGTATCACTGGAAAAATTGAACTTTGTGCCCAGCCAAAACATCACTGAAAACAAGTATAATTATCTACCTCTCAGATAGTTTTGGTTTAGTTTACTATTACCATCCTAGAGGAATATAATCTTGTTAACGTAACTATTTGATCTCTTCCCATTTATTCAGGCAAAAATGGGAGTTCAAATGTTTGTGTTTGTGGTATAAATAGGAAAGATGTTATAATTCTACAGTAACCTCAGTCTGATTCCAAGACCTACAGAGCAGATGTGTTCAGTGACATACCCAGGATTCACAGGTACAACAGTGGTTGCTCAGCATTATCCAGTCCCAGGCTCCATGTCATGATCTTTTGGACTGACAAAGCATATGAGCTCAAATTAAACTTAAGAGCAACTCATTATAAGTGAAACACAACATTCTAGAAAATTAATTCTACTGATGGAAATAGGTAAGAGAAAGTTGAAGTTAAAATCGTCAATGATATCACTTAACACGCAAGACGCTTTTGTAAAAGAAATAAAATTAATTCAATTTTCAGTTCTGTACTATGTTCCTGAATGTGTTTGTTAATTAAGATACAAACATTAAAAGCAACCAAAAATGCCTTCTATCAAACTTAGACATCAATAGACACCTCTATGCAGTGTGCATATACTTATTACATCTTGAGATTTTAACTTTGGCTGAAAATTCTCTCTGAAACAGGCCTTATATTTACAGCAAGTTAGCTGTTAAAGCACATAATTAACATTAAGAACTTTGCTGCAGAACTTATATTGGGCAAGTCACATTTTTATAATATATATAAAACTAAGTCGCAGTGATCTTAAAAAAGTAAAGCGTATTATGATAATTCTATGAAGTGTAAAAGGTAACCAGCTTGAGCATGTTATTTTAAAAAAGGGTAAGAAAACTGCAGCTATATCCATAAAAAGGTCATGAATTCCCTACATCCACTAATTTCCCAACAATTTCAAATGTGAATTGATCGCTCTTACATGACACCTCTGTGCTTGTCCATCTGGTAAGACTAAGTGTATTCTTTCTTTTGACTGAACACATACCAATCCATTGCTGGTAAAAATTCCTGTATAAAAATGCAAAATGTATTTTCTTGTGAGTAAGTATACTCTAGATACTCAAATTCAGTTATCAACTCAAAGTCTCAAACGTTTGTGGGGACAGGACAGCAGACAAATCTCAGCGTGATGAAGATAACCCAACTTAAAAGCTGAAGTGACTTCTCATGGAAAATACTTTGCAGCGTTAGCCCATCACATCTGCGCAATTTATAGTCAAAGTATTTCAATGTGACAATATTTATTGCTGTGAAACTGGAAAAAGTGACTCGTCAGCTGACTTTAAACAAACATGTATCTATTGCTGTGGTGATCAGGTCGTTTAAAATTCTTCCTTTTGAATGTGCGTCACAGAGCATGAAGAAGTCTCATGAGGAACTTTCTGGCCAAGAGGATTTACTGGGCCTATTATTCTGCTCCCGATATTTATCCTCTGATTCCGCAGGAATATCTGTTCCCGGTTCAAGAGTTTCTGATCTAATATGCAAAGCATTTACAATAGTCAGCAAGAAACTCAATACGCTTTTGCCTGTGCACTCTGGAGCTGGTGTAACTTTTCCATTAACTTAAACAAATGCTGCTGTATTTTTAGACCATGTAATTACCCTACATCAGCAGGCTGGCCCTTGTGAAAGTACACTGGAGAAAGATTCGAGCTCTATGTTTCTTGCTTATAAAACTCTGAAACCCAAGCCCTCGGATGTGGTGATTAATGAAATGCCTCTTGATCATTTGATCTGATCCCACTTGCTGAGGTAAATTGTTTTAGTTTTCCATTGGCATAGATAGGATTTTTTGGTATAATGACTGGAGGGTAAAAAGACTTCACACTTGAAAAGACATACCACTCTGTGTTAATGGACGACCACTGAGAATTGGAACATGTTTTAAACTTCTTCATTCCTCCCTCAAAGATAAAAGACTAAGGAGATATTTTTGTTATGTCCAAAAAAAGTTCCTTGCTTGAAATGCTGTAAGAACATCCTGGTAATAGCATTAGCTCTGTAATTCTGCTGTTCAAAACCCTCAACAGCTCTATGATTACAACCATTTGTCAAGAAGCAACAGGCATTTGGCAATGACAAAATCTGTCATTTTTTCTGAAGTTGGAGTGTGCCAGTCAACAGCTGCATTAGGCTGTCAGCATAATGCACCGCAAAACATCAGCAGATTCACAATGCCACCATTAACACTTTAATTCAATGTTTTGATAACAAGAAGCTCCACGAGGCATACAGTTGGCCTCTTCTGTCATAGAAGTCAGTGCCTGCTTCAGATTTGTCTGTGCTGAGATTCAAAATGGTCACCATAAAACATGGCCAGGCCATGCTTCATTTGTTACAATATTTAATTTTCCTTCTCTGCTTGTAAAACAAGTTTCAGTTTCAGAGAATGAAAAACTGGGTTTTAAAAATGGTATTGCCAAGAATTGCTACCCCAGTAAATTAATTACTACTGCATTTAAAATTACAGCACAATAAAAAGCTTTAGAACATTAAAATAAACACTTGTAGTGACTTTGGAATTTTATATACCACACAAAGGCCAGTGGTTTCAGCAAGTAACAGTTGTCACTGAAGTTCATAAAGTCATATGAATGCATTTGCTGTATCTGATGTATCAAGGCAAGCAGACACTAAAGCAAATGGCAGTTTCATGAATAATCTGGGTTTTTTAAATTTATAGGCCAACATAACTTTCATATATATTGTTCTTAACCTGTAAGGCCATCTTAATTTCAGCACATGGTTCCCAAGTGTTTAAGAACATGTCAAAACAGTTACTACTTCTTTTCCTTACCAATCTAAAAAAGTAAGAACTTGATTGATTAGTAATTTTTTTTAATGCGTGTTTTTTGTCATCAGTTCTTGTAGGAGCAACTTTCTGATCCAGCTCCTACAGAGTACTAAGAATATCTCCTACATTTCTGATCCTTATGTCTCAGTGGAACGGGACGACTATTACAGGAATGGGAATCTCTCAAGTAGGTAGAAACACTCTTACAGCACTCTCTGTTGTGTATGCAAAAGCTGTAGCTGTCCAAGAAATATTAGAGAAACAGACATGTAGATCCCCAAGAAGAGGCATACATCTCCACCTAGATGATGATGCCTGAAACACTAGGGGATAACATCCCAAAAGGCACAGCCTCTGTCAGTGGGTATACAGATAAAGGTTAAGGTGTTTTTCAGGGAAAACATGGGGTTTGAGGAGTGTAATCTACAGGCAATGTCCTTAGCACTGGATGGCATGAGCTCTGAAGAGACCACAAAGCTTGCAACAAGAATGCACTTAATGGAAGACTCTCTCTTTGTGGCAAAGGGAAAGGAGGGGAAAATATCATCCACAGACCTTAGAAAAGAACTGAATGCATCTCTAAAAGCTATTCCCTTCATGAATCCACTGTTCATCAGCATGAATTTTCTAGTCCTTAAGAACTTCCTCACTGTCTACAAAGCAAATATTGACCAGAAACTGTACACTAGGTTATGTATTTCCAAAAACCCATCAGCAAATAGACCAAAGTTCTGTGTTAGGCTATTTAATGGCTTTTGACTCATACTCACTACAAACCTCAGGGAAGAAGATTTTGAGCCTGTGTGCCACAGATTACCCACAGCTCCCAGTGATGTAGGGGAGAAGTAGGCAATCTCATCACCTCAGAAAATATCAGTACCATTTAGCAATGGTATTTTCATGTATTTTCACAGGGAGCAAACTGCTGTTCATAAAATACAACTTTAATTACTTACCTACAAGTTTAAAAAGGGTCGACAGTCTGAACTCCTCTGAATGATGGTACTTCAAAAGCTCAACTGAAGAGGCTGAAATGTGGATGAAGTATCCTGGTTCTGCAAATGACTCAAAGGAACTGTATCCTGAAAGCCATGTATTCTTATGAATGACAAATGTAGATCTGTTGTGAAATGCTTCTCTTTTTTCCCATTTAGAAAGAACAAGAGTATTATTGGAGGCCAAGTGAAGAAAATAGTTTGGTCTCTCAGCTGTTTCAAATGAAATCAAGTTGGAATCTGAAAAACACATAGAACTCCTTTACTTGCACATATATTTGTAATAAACTAAACTCATTCTGATGTCCCACTACTGGTATTTGTAGCACGAGCAATGAAAAGTGACTTTGGCCCAGTCAGTGAAAATAGCCAGCATCTGGTAAGAAAATATACTATATACCCATTTCAGAGTGCTAGATTCTGATGGATATTTAGTTTTCTAAACACCCTACAGATTTCAACAGGAATACAAGCAGATTAAGACATTTACCCACACCAGGATAAAGGAATATAGCCCCACAGTCAAGCAGAACTTCAGTTACAGCCTTCACTAAGCCATTTATTAAATAAAAATTTAAACTTCATGTAACTAGCTTTACAAGTAATGTTTGCCATCAGGAATTTATAGCTTAAGAGCTCAACCTTTCATTAAAAATAAATTACAAAAATGTATTCTGCATTCAGCTTACAGCTTTATGTCTTAATTTCCAAGCAGTCAGCCCTCTAGCCCTTCCCCTAAGAATGTTAACAGCAAAGTCTGTTTTCTGGTAAACGTACCCACATAATACCTTACCCTGAAAACAGTACTGCTGATTTCAAGCAAGCCTCTGTACAACCAATTGCAGAGTGGCAGATCTTGAGCCTGTTATAGGCATCTGTCACTTACAGAATTACTTCATTCTATTTTGCTCTGCTCTTCTCTTGAAAACAACCATTAAACTACTGTAAAATCAACTAACCCTCCAGGTCTGGGTAGCACTTCTTGAAAAAGAAGAATGCATAGAAAACAAATGATCTCCATTAAACAGACAAGCTATCACATTCTGGTAGAACACTGCTGGAAGAACCACTTGTTTTCTGAGCATAAAAACTTCTATTAATCTGAAAAAGATAGTGGCACTTATGAATATCTTTTTATTAATTGTCTGCAGCAAGTAGATATTTGATAAGTAACAACAGTCAGTGTGATTTATAATACCTGCCATATAGCCAATCTGTACATCAATGCCCAAAACTTCCCACTGTCCATGATTTGTCTGAAACTGATGAAAATACATCTGTTTTTCTGAGACACCAGAAAACCATGAACACAGATACGTAAATGAAGACATGGATATGAAAAATATCATATTGATTCTATAAACTCCCCCAAGGCTAGATGATGAAATGCCATTTGCTCAAATGGGACCATAAGGCACAAATTCCATTTGCCAGGTTAAATTCTGAGTGAGAGATTTTTATATGGGAATAGAACAGGAGGACGGACCTTCCCTTTCCAAACCTAAATTGAATGCAATGTTCAAGTGTCTCAAAACTATGACTAATAAAAGAAATCTGGCCCTGGATATTCTGTTACATGAGTTCTTGTGTCAGTTCTACAGACAGCAGTATTACTAATCAAATGCTTGCCATTTTTTCAACTGACCTATATCCCTTCTTTGATTACACAAAGACAGCCACCTTCAGGCTGTCCAAGGAGCTAAATCAGGGGGCTCTGGGCAGTTAAACTGTATTGAGACTCTAGTGGGCATTAAATGCTTGGTGGGAATAAAAATTGTGTATGCAGATACAACGGCAACAAAGAAATCAGTGTCACAAAGTGCTGAATATATTCTCGTAAGCTTTCTCCACCTGTCTGAATGTGTGCAAGACCTCTTTCGTCTGCTGAACAAGCAACACAATCCTTCAGTAGAAACTTAAGTTGGGATCTGAAGGAGACAAATTTGCAGTATACACCCTTACAGAGCTCAGGTTAGTGCCAATGGGCATCTCTGTACAACTGGGCAGAAAATGAGCGATGGTGGAAAGCGAGTGAATTAGGGAGTACTTTTCTTGTACCATTTCTCTCCCATTCTTTCCCATGTCCCAGTCCTGCCAGATGAAAGGTGGAGGAAGCAACACATTATCTGGAGCACTGGGCTACACCACTGGTTTGGTGCTTCTGAAGGTTGGGGCAGGGGGCTGTTGTTTTTAATCTAAAAGTATCTGTTTATAGAGCCACAATCACCTAATTAAAACCAAACACATGAAAATTTTGGCAGAAAACGTTAAGGTACACAATCAACTGACAGGTAAAGAAAAGATTTTTTTGACCCAGGTGTATCCTTAAATGTAGGCTTATATTCAAGGGCAGAATTTACTCTGCCTTATGGAAGCCTCTAGGTTACAGCAACTTGAACTTTACCATGTGCTTTGGGTTTATAAAGTCCTGAAGTCAGCATAAAGCTCACTGCATGTCCAGGAACAATATCTTCTTCTCTCACTGGGAAAACAATACCATCCACCAGTTTCACCGCCATTACAAATTCTTCATCCAAATAGCTGACCAGTTTGTAGGGGCCCTTTCCCAAAGCTGTTAAAGGAAAAAAAAAAAAAAAATCAGAATTACCTTTCATGTCAAATGTCACAATGCTTGAGCCCTGAATATTGTGATAGAGCACAAAGAAAAACACACCTTCACTCTGAAAACAGCTCTAGGTGCCATGTGCTAAACTATAATGACTACCAAAACAAAGTCAAATTTTTTAGAAAATACTTGTGCTGAAAACTGTCCAGAATACCCAGTTACAGTTTTCAAGATTAGCTTCTCCTTTTCCTCCCTCTCATTCACTTCGGTTTCATGGTCACTTTAATAAAGTTAGCTCACTCCTCAGTTATTTGATTTAGAAGTAAACAGTGTTCTATGGACCACCCTGGGATCCCTCTAAATTGTTTATTTGTATGGTTGAACTGATTATACATTTCTTACTATTCTTGAAAACCTATTTTATTAGTGTCCAAAGTGTGAGGCATTTTGCAAGGAACAGAAGTTTGTTGTCATCAGGTTATCAAAGAACTTGAACAGTGTATACACAAACGTAACCACTGGGAAGTAAGACAGGAAGAAATCAGCATCATAAGCAAACAAATGTTCATATTTTACCTATAAGAAAAAAAGCCAAAAGCATGTAGTTATTTTACAAATCTTACAATGTCACACCTCCTCACTTTGTTCCAATTCCACTGCAGAAAAGTATTTTAGAGTTTATTTTTAAATGTTATTTGAAATTATTTTTGTAAACTTCTCTGCTAAAACCAGGCATTTTAAACCACATGTGAGCGATTCACCTCACTACCATTTTACCCACAAGCCAGGACATGGCTAGCATACATCTACAGTAAAAGAGTCCCAGAACTTCCCAGCTGATAGTTGCAGCTAATACCATTGACCCTTAAAATCTATTCCAACAGGTTAAAAGTTTGGACTGCAATTTGCAGCCTACCCTCATGTTCTGGTTCTCCCTAATCTTAAAATTTATTAAGTTTTGAAATTCTGAGGAGGCTGCACTGCTACCAGAGGTTTAGATTCTGAAGGCATGAATGGCCAGTTAGGACAGAAGCCCATGCCTAAACATGTACAGTGATACCTGGTTACTTTCAGTGCAGGAAGTTGGAAAACATTTTAAAAATTACTTAAAACATCTAACGTTCTGGAAATGTTAAAATTAAGTCTCATATCTCAAGTCCATTCAAAACTTGAGAAACCACAGCTACCAGCTGAAAATTTCCCCTTAAAAACAAAAACCTTCTGCTCCTGCTTCTAGTACTGCAACTCTTTCACTCTGGATTCATGACAAAGTTACATAGACTAAACCTCTCTGTGGTCTAAGACAGTTTGTCTCCAAAACCAACTAATTCTGGAGAATGCTACTATATTTGAAGTAGAAAAGAAAATCTTCAGCTTAGAGATGATTTTTTTTTCCCCCATTGGCAGCTCTGAAACATCCTGTGTTGAATACAGATGAGATGGATTAGCAAACAGTAAGAAGCTCATAGATGAGAAGTATATGCTAACCATATTTATTACAAGCTGATCATATGCACAACTCTCCACTATTTCAACTTATTTCTGTCAGTGACAATTCAGTAACAAGTAAAACTAATTAAACACTTTAAAAGTATCTGTTATCCTCTAACTTCACTTTGCTACTACTGCAGATGTTAGAGGCACTGCACTTTGAATCCGTTACAACTGCACTAAGATTATCTAGTATCAGACTGTATTTCATTTATAAAGCAAAAGCAACCAAAAAGGAAATACAATCACCTCTTATATTCAACTGGCCTTTATTTAAATTAATTTAAAGGCTTAAATAGTGATTTAGAGAAAAACCCACTGCATTAGCAATTTGACCCCACTCAAAATATTTTCAGCAGTCAGTATATCAGAAAAATGTAAATTTCTTGGCCTTATCCTTTGGGCCTGGCATGTTGCACAAGTCTCTTCTAATTTAAACTCAGTCCCTCTCTGAGATCTTTCTGGGGTTGAGCTGCTGCTATGTGAAGTCTAACAGAAGACCAAAATATCACAAACCATCTGCATAGACGGGCTGTGATACGAGCTTGATAAAGAGATTTATAGAATAAATAGCAGGACTCCTGACCGTTCCTCACATCAGGCTGGCTTGCAGGGCTTGAATGTATGTCACATCTAACTATGCAGACACTCGCTTTATGACTTTAGAATAGTCTGAATAGAGATTCCAGTGTTAACACAGCAGTACAGCACCCAGCGCACATGCAAGGTTTACTCTAGCACCTGGTCCAAGTTTTTCACCTCTCTCTGAGATTAAATCTAATGCAGCAGCAATGCTTGTTGCTCAGAAACTTAAAGCTAGGTCAGAAATACCTAAACGGGGGAGTTATTCCATATTCGGGCACAGAAAGCTGAAATATCTTAATACCTAGCTCCCTCTGGAGGCTGACAGTAGATCAAGAAGGGTTTAACAGACTCACTGGGTCTCAGTTCTGAACTGCAGTATGCCTTAAGCAAGTAGTGCCACCAGGACTACTGGGTTGAACAGTCTATTAATTACTTAATCAATTAATTCTTTAATCATGATCCATAAACTGAAAATTAAACACATATTTTTGGGAGAGGACCAGAAATGAAAAAATATCATGAAATTAAAAGCCTTTGAAAAAGCAAAAGAAACCAGTAAAACAGAATCTTGGTTATTTAAATAATGTATCATTTGCAACTGTTCTCATTAACACAATTATTTTTATACTAAGTACTAAGACTTATATAAAGAAACCAAAGAGTCTATTGACATTTTATCAGCTCCTTTAGGACTTACCTTTGTTGAAATATTCACAATCATAAGCTATAAAATAAAAAGAAATGCAGTTACAAGCATTCTGCAGATAAACAGGTTTTCTTTTACCCTTTACAATTAAAGGGTAAGCCAAATGCTTGGCCAAGTTTGATCATACACAAACATTTATTAAACAATTATTGCCAAATATTTACTTTACTGCTTTAAATAAAGTACAAATAATTTAAACTACACTGATTTAAATAAAATGTTTTCGAGCAGGAAATACTAAGCTTACATACCCACCGCTGTCTTTTTGTGACCTCTAGTGGTTAAGACTAAGCTTTGCTGTTTTTCCATACTCGCATTAAAGCACAAGTACCATTTCTATCAAAAATTAGTAGTAACCCTCCCACTCTATGGCAAATTTCCTGGTGACTTTGAGCAAGCTGCCTACTCTTTCTGTGCAACTGCGAAGCCAGAAAAATGCTTGTTTTCTTCCATTCTTTCTCTCTTGCACTTTTTTATCATGTCTTTGGGGAAATGACTGTCTCCTGTTAAGGCATTTGCACTAGGTACCATAGAAAAAGGCTTCAGGTTTTTTTACAACTTCTAAGCACTGTTGAATAGGGATACAAAGGTAGTGACAAAGTCTTGCTTAAAAACCTACTTGTTTTTCTGCAGAAGATCTTTATATTTCACACTTGCTCTGGGGCAGCAGTCAGGCAGCTATGTTTCCTAGACCCTGTTAAGAACTGAAGTCCTCCCGCAGATGGAAATTACTTGAGCTGTTCACTTTGCAACTTTAGTTTGAGGGATGCATGCCATATCCTAAGATAGACTTCCCACGACTTTTCCTTTCACATCATGGGACAAGGCATTAAAAACAGGAGAGTACCACCCACAAACATGGAAAGCAGCAAATAATCCAGCTGGATCAAAATGGACACAGAGAGCAGTCAAAGTCACCCACTCATCTTCCTACCAGTGTGGCTTCGTGATTCAATTCATGGCCCCAGGCAACTTAATGTGATTGATTTTTCAGGTCTGGTTCTCATGAATGCCGGCAGCGGCAGCCACTGGCAATGCTAGTCATGTAAACTTACGACACACTCTAGGAGACCTCCAGTCTACAGCAACTCCATGCTGGCAGCACTGATGGGCATATGCCGATACACTTGTACAGAAACACTCACAGTCACCTCCTTGGTTACAGCCACATGTATCTGTCAAGCAGTTTGAGTAAAACCAGGTGACGTCAATCTGGAAATACAAATACCACTTATCAAAAATATTCATATAGACACTGGCAACAATCACCTCAATACAAAGCTATGATTCTTTCAAAGTTTAATATATAAGACTTTGAAGTATTAAAGATTTTAATTTAAATGTCTCCTGAAACACAAGAAAAACAGTTTATTAGAACACATCATAAAATCTTGTACAGTACTCAGTAACACAATTAAATCAATGACCCATTAAGAACATGCACACTAAGATGTTGAAGTGAGCTTGTGTTTTCTGTGGGTTTGTAATACTTAAACCGTAATAAACTGCAAAGAAGCTTATTTCATGAGAGAAACCCTCTCTAAACTGGTCACAAATCAATAAATCTCAGAAGTGTTAAGAAAGTTAGAGATACAGAAAATGTAAGACAAAGTAGATGGAAAACTTCTCATGAGAGTGGTTCATTCTCTTCATATTATTAGACAATTTCACAAGCAAATTTATGATTTTTCACTTACATTATTTTTAAGTCTTAAGTGACAAAATTCCAAAGAGAACTTTCAATGCTAATTTGCTTATTGAATTTTTACATATTCTATTTGGATTTAGACTTGAGTAACACACACTTAAGAACTCCATTGCTACCTATATTATACAGTGGACTAAACCCACGTCAAATTAATACAACTTTAACATCAGCTTTCCCCTTTCTTCCAAAATAATATACAAAGCAACCCTCCAAGATTCCTGGTTATCTTTCATACGAAATCTCCTTTCTTGCTAGGAACCCTTCTGACACTTACACTCTTTAAGCCATGCATGCAGTCTCACTACCTGAACATCTTGGGATGTGTTATTTTCCATATAAAACCTAGCTCTGGAAATCATTCCCCCCTCATTCTCCAACTGAACCTGAGACTGTTGACTGTCAAAACATGTTGTATGGCTCATTTATTTCCTTAGGTGGTTGCCTGAGTGAGGAGATATATGCTTTTTTTTTTTCTAGGAATGAGTTCTTCCCACCTGATACTGCCTAGAAGAAACTGACAATTTATTTAAAACATGCCTGAAAAACGTGCATGCTATGTAATATCTTTGAGCAAAATAAAGTAAGTGGCTATGCTTATGTAAATAATGCTTGGGATAAAACAAAAGATAACACAAATTGGGTATAATTTTGTCTGCATTAATTACAGAAGGGACTAATAGGACTACCCTTATTGTAGAATGCTAAATTGGTGCCAACATTGCTTACTGCCTAGGTCAGCTAAGTGCACACAGTCCTTATAGCAGATCTAGTTAAACATTCACATTTTAGAATCAGAACAGGTATGGGTTAGACTTTCGTCGCATTCCCTTTTGCTATAGTAGTCAAAATTATTACGTTAGGGATGACAAAATGAAGATTTCAAGTGATGCACACTGAAGAGTAGTTTCTTTCTAGTGATATGTTCACTTTCATATCTTTCTATACGTGACCACAACTTACCACTGGATGGCAAGCTTCAAATGCTTCACTTAACAGTATTCCACATTCCTTCTTGGCAAACGGCTCTCTAAGAGGATTCAGACTGCACGGATTTCGAATGTCAGAGCTGTCAACACACTTAACCAGAAAGCAAAATCAAGGTGAGAAACTTGTTTCATAACCACTTTGTGTTTGAACTTGCAAAGCATGGATTTTTTTTTTTTTTTTAAAGAAGAGATGTAAAACACAAAACAAATGCATCATTTATGAAACTAAATCCAGACTAAGATGTGGAATTAAAAAGGGGATGATAATCTGCAGAAAAGTACATAATCTGAAGAAATGTTTCATTTGTCTGACAGCAGCAGAAAAACATATACGTACATTTAAGTCTAAACAGAGCTGCCATGCAGTCCCAATCTGCAGTCCTTACACCGGAATAGCGTAGCTTACATAAATAACCAAGTTCACTTGGATGACACACATTAGAAGTGTCAGAAATCAGATCTTTTTACTCTAACTACTAGGAAGGAACATATCTATGAACACCACCAGAAACATGACATTAACAAAGTTCAATTTTTAACTTTACAGCATATGAAAAGAGTATTTTTTGTTTCCATTGCTATGGTTTCACAGTTAAATATTTTCCAGCTATGAAAGATCAGGTAAGCTGACAACACAGGCTAAAGTCAACCCACGATTCTTCCATTACATAAAAAAAATTACTACTTTACTGTTCAATGTCTTCAAAAACACTTGTAGATTCAGAGTTTTCTAAAGCATCTTCCTCTATACCATAGTGCTGTGTAGAAGAAACAGTGATTATTTTCTTCTCCTCAATGGATTATGGTATCTGCAAGAACGCTTGATATTGCCATTTACATTGCTGCCCTATTGATACTTTCAGGAATGATTTTCTGATTTCATTCTAGAGAATTATATGATGTAACAGCAGAAAATCTACTAGAAAACACATTCTTTTCACTATGTACCTCTACAGCTGTCCAGCTGTTTCCAAACTCTTGCGAGTTTGTTAACTCAAAATTATCTGGAGTCCTCAATTCGTTTACTGTTTTCAAATCAAAATTTCCACATAATCCAGTCAATTTACCCTAAGGAAAAAAGAGAAAGAGAGAGCACAAGCTATTTCCACATGATGTAAATCTGTCAAAATTTCATCCTTTTCAGCTACATTTCGGCCAAAACAGTTCAGCTTTTTGTGATAATGAAGCTATAGAAAATACTTTGACAACATCAATATTATTCCCTTTTGACTAAGTAATCCCAAGCCTTTGAGAAATAAACTGATCTTTTGTTCAGAGAAGTGACCTGTTTGCTAGCTATGTGCTTTTTTTATGCTTCAGCAAAATAACACCTGCTCCAGTCATATAAGGAATGAGCACTGAAGGAGAATGTTGCCTCAAAGATATTAGTTTCTGTTGTTAAAGAAGTAAAATAAGGTAAATGAGAATGAATATTTTAATTGACAAGTTAGTTGAATGCTTCTCTCCTTGACTCCGCCCGAGTTACTACGTAATTTCTGACATGTTGTCTATTCTCTGAATAATGCCAACACATCTTACTTAATAAGACTTACATAAATACCTCAAAGAAATGACAATAAGAGTGTTGACTTTCACTTACCTGCCACTGGTGACCCATCTGTACATGAACTGTTGTTCTCTGATCCCAAAGAATGGTGATGTGCTCATCAGGAAAATGAACAATGGTGAAAAATCCAGCTTTCCATAACTGTATTTTTTGTAGTTCATCCATATAACTAGATAAGCTCTGTTCAAAGTAAAACAAGGCAGCTTATAATGTAATGTCTTCACAAAATGTTCACTTGACAGAAAATGAAACACCTAAATAAAATGAACGACACAGTTCAGACAGAAGTCCAAAAACTGACAGAAGGCCACATAGGGATAAATGCTTAAACAAAAGTCTAGATTTGGATTGTGAACCATGTTGTATTTTTATGATCTTCCTATTTTAAAAGTTGATTTTATATCGAACTTACAGGATCGATAACAGCAACTGGAGTGAAGATTAAAATGTTAATGGTTCCTCTGGGAGGTAAAAAATTAGTCTTAGGGTTCCTGGTTATGATTTTCACTGAGTTATACATCACTGCATTCAGAAGGTCTTAGCCACACGCTTTTTTTGATTATGGATAGGTGTAGACATGAATGGAGCATCTTCTTGAGATAAGGAATTGTCTAAATATGTCCAGATTGCCACCTTATTTACATAAAGCATTCTTCTCTCCATCCAGTAACAATCAGATTCCAAATTATTTGTAGCATGGACTAAGATGTCTGGTTTAATTATACAATATCTGATACAAAGAGACACAACTTCCTCTGTATAGTCAGTCTATAAACTGTAAATATACTAAATGCTTATACTAAAATTACTAAAAATATTAAATATTTAGGGCAGTAGAGTTTGCAGTTTGGCCAGAACAAACATTAAATTCAGGCTGTGGAGGATATAACAGGGACTGTAATTTATTTTTTACAACTGTATAGGAATATTCCTCCTATACATTCCAGACCAGTCAAAACTCCTAGTTCTAGTGGAATTAATAGCAAAACTCCCACTGACTTGACAATATCTATATTTCTCCTAAGACACTAAAAGAAATTAAGTCTAAACAAAAGAATCACAATCATCTCTTCTAATATTTCTGTGAAATAGACAGGATTTTGTTTAAGGTTTCTATTGAACAATCCAGATGTGATCAGCATCCATGGTAAAAATATTTATGCCTCTGCTACTTAAGTGGCACAATAATTTTTTGCTTACAAAAGGAAAAAACTCCCCGAGAAGTACATATGCTACCTTTTGATTAGTGTTAAAGACTGAAACTTACTGGATTTCCAGTTTCATCATCAAATATTAAAAAAGACTTTCCAATATTAATGAAAATGTTTTTTCTGCAAATGATTCCAGTATTAAAGCAGTTAATATTCTCTATAATAACAGAGAAACTGGTTGAAGAAGTACCCTGAAGAAAAAAAAAAGAAATGGACAATTTAAAATATACTAATTTAAATACATATATTGTTACATAGTTCAATAGCAGAAAACTATGTTATGTATGATTCAAAATCCAAGCAACATCAAATCTTAAAAAACAGTACATAGGACTCAATAAAACATACAGATTGGAAATAAGTAGAAGAGTAATTTTTAACAGGTACTTTTAAAATCCAGTTTTAGAGAAGCTTTACAAAAAAGTCTCACCTTAACTAGGTAAACCTTACAAGTTCCAACAAAGTCAAATGTTAGTCCATCAAACGTTCTGTAATGCCGATCCCCATACGCAGTACACATTGATGGGCAAGGATGGAAGGTGCATTGAAATGATCCATGCTGGCAAATGCTGAAAAATGTATGACCAATAATGGTAATATCAACTGTAACCACAGACAAATGATTACAGCTATTGCACTGAGAAGCAAAAAACCAAGAGTTATGCAAGTATGATGACCATGGACAGAAGCATTTTGAAATGTTAACTAGAAGCAGCATATATAAATTTATATTCTGGGGAAAAAAAAAAAAAACCATATTGAACTCATACAGTCTGTGTTTCTCTCTGTTATAATGTATAGGTTCCAGAATATATAGACACTGAAAGGGCATTTCTTTTGTTGAAACAAGAAAACAAAAAATGCCATCTGAAAGTAATACAATTTATTCTCTAGTTACTCAGATCAGTAATGCTCCACAAAGGTTTCTTTTTCAGCTTCTCACACGTTTGTTTCTATACAAGCTGAATCTTAGCATCAACAACCAATGTGTCCTACTACTACAGTCTTTATTCACTCTCCGCTTGAATGAGAATTTCACAGAAGTGCAAAAGGAAAAATTTCAGCAGCACTATTTTGGTGCTTAAGTTCCTTAAAAGAACCATGGTTTGAGTTGTTGGATTTTTTTTTTTTTTTTTTTTCAGATGGGTATCATCATCCCCTAACCCTAGCCTAACAGTTTAAGGGCTTCTGGAATAGTTCAAGTTCTGTCTATGGCCACCTTAAGCATAAAAAAAGCTCTCACACATACACTAAGTGACTGTTCAGACCTTTCTGAATTACCCTTGCTTTGTAACTGCCTAACAGCGAGGTTCTGTAGCACTGGATACTATGTCTATGCATCACCCTGTTGCAATCTAAATAACATTTTCAGAAATTATGTAAGATTTACAAATAATGGCTAGAACTTCATTTCCTGTATCCACAAGTAATTTTTAAGATATTACTGTTTATGTGTCTAAATCACCTGGACACAAAAAACTTCCCTTGATAAAGACAGCAGAGCTGGTGCCCTGATATAGCTTTACTACAGGTATATTTTACCAATATAGGTTAAATTAAATACAGCATATGATGTAATTTTGGCACATATCTAAGTTTATTTTCAAACATATTGAATTTTAAATTTTCTGATTGAGTGCTTCACATATGACAACTAAAGTATTAATCTGATTCATGGAAATACTTGATGAATCACTGATGTTTGACACCTCATACTGAAGCACCAAGAGGTATGAAGCTTTTTGTCAGTATAACTTTTCCTTTTCTGTCCATATTGCTATCATATATGACAGGGTCAGAACATGGCTGTTTTCAAAAGAGCCGGAATTATCTAGAAAATCTAGGCAGCTCCAATTACTAGTAGCATCATGTTTCCTTCTGTTCCCTTACCATGCAACTTGCACCAACCTGGAGTAATTTTCCGTATTTTCCAGGACTCTGCTTATCCCATCATTGATTTGGCCCACTGCTTGTGTTTTGTATAACTACATATACAAATACACTAAGCACATGACTAAAATAAGTTAAAAGTATGAAATGTGAAGTGTTTGCTGTACCAAAGCACTAGGAGATAGATGGCAGTAGGACTTGCCCAGCAAACTCTAGTCACCTCAAAGCAATACCTAAGGCAGGAACCTCATGAAGCCAACAGAGAGAGGGGCAAATAGAAGAAATTATATTTGGACTGAAAGAATAAGTGCTGCTTCTCATGCTCTCTGTGAGACATTAGGTTTTAGTTTTACTCCCAGCCTACTCAAATCCTCCTCCACATGCTGATCTGTTAAAGGCTTGTGAAGAAACATTTCTTAACATGTAAAGAGTAGGGAGCTCCTTAGCATACTTTCTTTTTCAGGAGTCTTAACACATCTACAGTCAGAAGGAAGGCTTTAAGAGGTACACAATGTCTTCAAAGTCCTTCGCACCAGTCTTGTTTCATTCTAAGTAAACTAACATTTAGTTACCAGAATCTAGAGAGTCCTAGTTGGAAAAGCAGACTACTAGCATCTTCCAAACTTCGACCAGCTTTTTAAAAAAGTATTTCCAATAAGTAATTGTTTAAGAACACAGAAGGCCCAATTCAGCAGCTCACAGAGACTAACCAGCATTTGCTCAACGGTCTCAACATATGACAGCAAACCAGCATAGCTAACTGCACCACCCACCTTACCTTGCCAGTTAGTGTAATAACCTTTTGTGTTTAATCTCACCAGCACATAACAAATTCAGTCAGCTGCACTGAAAACCAAACTTGGGAAACCTAGAACTGCAGTTCAGCCAGACCCCAGGCCTTGGGTTGAAAGTTCGTGGCACTCCACTGGTAGTTTTGGCCATTTAAGAAATTATTTTATTTGCCATTTTACTGTTCAATAGACAAATCAAATTAATAGTTATGTTGCTAATACTAGATCAGATATGAATAAGATTATAAGATGATATTAAACATCAATGATGATATTTAATATAATCTTATCAAGATAAGGTGATATTTAGTATCAACACTACTTCTGTACACTAAAAAACACTGAAATCATTATAACTGCGGAGTGCCTAAGTGGGTTTATTTGCATGGGAGTATTCTCATACTTTGCACAAGCAAAAATGCACATTTCCCTTGATGTATCAAATAACACCCCTGCATACACACACAGCAGTCTCAAAGACTTTATACACTTTGTATCAAGCAGAGCTTGTTGCAGACTTCCCATCTTTCAGTGGGCAACTGATTGCCAAAAAAGACATTATCACTAACCTGTCTTTGCTTCTGGATGTGGAAGACTAGAAAAGCCATGACAACCTTAAGGGTTTGTACATGAATTAATGGGCCTGGCCTCAGTAAAAAAAGAGAAGGCTAAATATCCAGTCTTTCTGCCTGCACTGCTGCTGCCTTTGGTGAAGTCTCATACAGATCAAATGGGATATAATAGTTCTTTCTGATGCAAGCAATCCCACGCCAGGTCCAATTGGAGAGGCCTTTGGAAATAAGGGGGTGAATAACCCGGGTCGCTTTACCTGCCTGCCCAGTGGAGATGGCTTGTAAGTCGCTTCACCAGTCGACCAAAGGGCTACAAATATCTTCTAGAGCAGATACTGAGGACCTGACGAGAGGCAGAGGTAGGCAGTCAGCACAAGGCTGGAGGGGGCAACGACATCCAGACAAGGCAGTGATTAGTGCTGACTGGACAAGCCTTCACTGTTCTAGGTTATACTGAGCTGTGCAGGCCAGGAGCAGTAGTTTACCAGGTGACACCAGTTAAATGTTCCTGGTAAGCTAAAAGACAGGAACAAAAGGAAGGAATTGCTCTGCTGAGAAGCTGGAGGCTACACCACTACCATAGTATCTTGCTGTTTGGCAGTACAGCTGATTTTCTGAGGCTCTGGTATGACAGAGAGTGCTGCTAAATGCCAACTTGCAACATTCAATAGTGGTCAGAAGAGAAAACAGGCAGGGACCACCATGAAACAAGTTTGTTTCAGGATCATGTAGGTGTGGTATATTTTCACATCTAAGCTCTTATGAAGCTTATTGAAATGGTAGTGAACCATGTTCTACTGAGAGTGCTCAAGGAAACTTTGTGGAGTAACATAGCTACAGGGTATGTGCTGCATTTACAACACTGAATAGTAAAAGGAGTAGGTTTCTGCATGCATTTGAGTGATCCTATCAACCCTTGTCTATTGGAACACTTCCTTTAAAAGCCAACTGGTCCATCAGTTATCCACACACGCAAAATTGGCAACTAATTTATCTGTTACTATGCTCAGTACATGATGTTGCTCAATACTCTCCTTAAGTTATCACTGTAGCGGGAGTATACTTATGGCCACAGGGTTACGTTTTGGGTCCTTAGACTGTTCAGATTCAATGCTAAATGTGAAAATGAGTAAGTAAAAAGATTTAACAAATGTCATTCAGGTGTAATATTTTTTAAGGATTGTACCAGCACTTTCAGAACACTGGTCAAGGAATATTAAATTAGGTTACCTTGATAATAATAAAAAAAAATTTCTAAGTCAAGCTTTTTTAAAAAGGAATCCCAAATAGCTATTATTTTGTATGTAAAAGTTCCTTGAAACAACAAACCTTAAAAAAAAGTCACTTCAATAGCTCTTCAAACAAATGTAAACAGCTAGGGTAAACTACCAGACTCTGGTGTGAAATTTCTGATTAAGAAACATGAAGGAATAATCCGTCTATACATAAACAACTAAAATGAAATAAACACCTACACAGATCTCTGCTTACCATGTATGACAGGAAGAAATCACTTTGTCACCTGGAAAGTATTCCTTTCCTTTCCATGAACATGGACATTCATCTGCGTCCAAGCACACATCCCCATGTTTAACAAGACTATCAAAAAAAGAACAAAAAATATACATTCAGTAGAAGTACACCTGGTATCTAGATACAAAAATATTTCCCTAAACTTTTACATTTTTAGCATTATTATTATTGAAAAACATATAATATTTAAAGTCTTCTGAAACTGAAAAGGCACAATTTTATTAATAATTATATATGAGTAATTTTGTGATGTCTTTTCACAGGTAACTGAATATTGTATCTTTAGTAAGTGCTAGCACTTTAGGCACTAGCCCTCAACCACTAATCCTGTGAAAACTTATTCATTAACACAAATTTTAAGGTCTGGAAAACTAAGATTTTCCAGACCTCCTCTAAATCTCACCAAATTTCTTTTAACTCAGCCAATTAACTTATATTTAACTAAAGCCAAGAGATCTTCCATGAGATATAGGAGCCATCACATCCTTTTGCTCTAATGGTATGTGCTCTTACTATCAAGTATCAGTGGCTTATTTATTCTAAGAATTTTTAAATGAGGATTTTTATCTTGCTCATTTCTTCACCCGATTTAAAGAGCTTCCATTTTGCTGCATAGTTTTCCTACAGATGTAGTTACACCTCTTGCTCTGTGAATAATTTAGTGAGTATCAGAAGAGCTATCCTAGTTGCACAAAATTAATTATGCATTTCCATATGATTGGCACCTTCATACAAGCAATCACAAATATACTTAACTTTATTGGCAGAAATATCCTCACAGCCTTCAAAGGAGGTTCTCATGATAACACAAATAACCATATGCATAGCTATTTACAGTTCAAGAATAATACTATAAATTTGTGCTTATAATCACAACTCCTAGAGTAGCAGATAAAACTGAAGATTCAAAAAGATGACAGTCCTTTTCTTGTGGTAGCTTTTCTCAGATGAGGTGCTTGACAAGGAAGGGATAAAAAGAACATATAGCTGGTGTACACCTAATGTTCAGTTTTCTCTTCTAAGTAGGGATATTTTAAAAGATTATTAGTTATATATAAATACTTTTTAAAACCTCACATAAAGAAGAAAATTGCCTTTACAAAGAAAGGTCTGTTAATAACTATTTTTTTTTAATGACATATACTCAGTTTTACAAATTTTAATCCATTCTTCATTGTAGGTTCATTTGTTGGTTACTTCAGAGAATCAACTAAGATCAGGAAGCAAAGAGCAGAAACTACCTGCCCAACTTCAGTCTACACTTTATAAAGATACATTTGTCCTCTCTTTAATCCCCAAAGTGCTATTAGAACCTGCTGTAATTAAAATTAATCCATCAGAAAAAACCAAAATTGATAAAAATAGGATTAGCACAGGTATCAGACATCACTGGTTGAATTCAGGGTGTGCAGCTTACCTGGACTGAACTAATATTAATTCATGCACTTTAACAATTCCACTGCTCCATGATGAGGCAAGGCTGTTCATGTTACTCAGTGTTCTAAGTTCTGTAACTTCCAGTATTTTTATATATTTAAAAGATTGACCTCTTTGGTTATTGAGGGGCCCTCTATTCAGAGAGGGAAAATATTAACAGGGGGAAAATGGCTTTATAAAAGACATGGGATTCACTATATCCAGTAGAGCCTGAATGTTCTATATCATGATCAGATAAACCTGTAATATTGACACATTTTATCTCTCAGAACAATTAATATTTCAAAAGCCTTGTAAGGTAATCCTTTAGCAACAAATCCTGTGTTAAAATTTTCAGTCCTTTTTCATTTCTGTGTGCCTCCTAGAACAATGCACAGGGAACATTTGCAAATCCTTTCCAAGGATCCTTGGCATTGCACTATGGAGTGTGGTTCCTTCCTGTGGCCCCAAGGATTACATGAATCCTTCACCACTACTACTGGATCACAGAAGGACAGCAGGGAAGCTGCTCTAAAATGTTGCTGAACTAAGTGAAATAATTACGTAGGCAACGTGGTTGTGGCCTCTCCACTGCAGTGATATGATTAATAAATTCCAAAACACACACCCACACAAATCAGTACCACATAGTCACCAAAACTCCAGCTAACCATCAACTGTCATTTTGAAAAAATATATACATTTTATATACAGTACAGTTTTTTATACTGTACACGATATAAAGTTCAGAACAGCCAAGTCCAACTCATGCTGCAGTCAGCGGTAAAATCAAAGGGAGAAGTGAGAAAACACAAGTACGTATCTTCAGGAAAGTGACTGTTTTTGTTGACAGCAAGAGTAAGAGCAAGTTATAAGGAACAATGAACAGAAGCTGACTGTTTCAGAGATCATTATCAATCTGAGTGGAGACCATGAAAAATTAATGGAACAGGACAGGCACAAAGCAGCATATGTCCATTTGTGGTAAGCAAGTCACATAGTATGCTGAAATATAGGAAGAAACTACTGATTTTTCTCTCTTTCTGTCTTTTCTCTTGGTTTCTTCTGCAGTCTCACTAAAGACATGTCAAATCATGCATATTTGGTACAGTTCAAGAGGAAAAAAATCATTTGGATCATCACAACCCAGAAGTGGAAAGTGTATTTCAAAGATTGAACTTGAAAAATTACAAACTGTGCTGTAAATAGAATATTACTTTTCTGGAATGCATCATGGAAATACAGGAAATAGGCAGTTAAACAGTGACAGATGAAAAACAGAAAAAATGCAAATAAAAATCTTAAAAATCACTAAATATGTCAGCAAAGCAGAGTGGAACAACATCAGAATGTGTGTTCCAGAGAATTAGTGTTCTATCTCAATCACTTCTAAAACAGAGGCAAAGTATATGATCATAATTTTTACACTGTAAGAACTGTAACCGATAGAATGGGAATGATCTGTAAGTTTAAATATTTATAGCATAGTTACTTGCATCTGATTTATTCACTGCAGATTAAAAAGGAGGTCAAATGAATCACACTCAGACAACTGCTACTTTTCACTATGATTTACTTATTTTTGTATTTAATTTACATTTCATGCAAGTTCCTCTAGAATGTACTCTAAGCACAACAAAGAAGGAATGCTAGAAATAGTGAAGTACTTGAAAGAATATTTCACTCTCCAGGTATCAGAAAAATAGCCTGAAAATATTGCCCTCTTGAAATCTTAACCCCACTTTCTGCAAATACAGGTTCTTTCCCTCTCTGTGTTAAATATCTTTCATGGTATCACTGAAGAATAATCATCCCACTAAAAAGATTTTAAGATCCTTCCTGAAAAAATGTAGCTTCCCATACAGGTTTCTTAACTGTGACATATTCAGTTTTCTACACTACGTTTTTTTTAATTGTTTGCCTAAATCAGCTAAAACTAATCAAACATGTTAAACTGATTATGATAATGAATGAAGCTAAACTGATGCAAGATCAAGAACAGAAACAAAAGCATAAATAAAGGAATGAAACTGAAGATTTCAGGTAAAGAGCTAACGTTAAGATCTAAGAAATTCCATAGCTGTTTTACCCTTGTAAAGTGGAAACGTCACCTCAGTTTTATATTTCACCAGTAAGAACTGATTACCTAGAAGAGGGATTTTGAAGCTGCACAAATTCACAGTGCATACAAATCCTGCACTACTGGAACCGCCATGAACATAGCATAAGTTACTGTTTGAAGGTAATGGTATTTGTTCCATTTTTCTCTTCCAACAATTTGTTTTTGGCTTACAGTGTTGCTCTGACTTATGTGGTCAATCTACAGTACAAATCATTGGGGTGTGAATTCAGTAACTGACTTAAAACATTAGGGATATTCAGATCCAACAGCTTATATTCAAAAGCAACTTAATGTATTAGTTACTTTAATAATACAGTGCTCTAAAAAACTCACATAATTAATACATTGCAGAAGTCTCTTGTGTTTCCTAAAAGCACACCTAAAAACACACACACCTTCAGGACCATCTTAATTTTTCTTAAAGCAATCTCAAAAACATAAATATACATGCAGGATAGGACCACCAGTGCCAAATATTTAAAAAGACATCAGATTTGACTAGCTTTCAAGTAACTCTGTAAGGGAAAGAACTGAACAGCATTTACAGTGATTGTGAATTTAGTTTAAAATAAAGACACATGACTCTTGGATTACACATTATATTCTAAACCATGCAGTTCGTGATCATGGAAGCGAGATGCTGCCATGTTAAGTTTCCTATGAAAGGACTGGCAGAACCTGGAAACTTTTTCCCTTGCCTTTGTTTGGGAAGTGTCCTTCAAACACTGAATAAGCACTTTCCTATCAGTCAGAACCTGGCATTAAATGTTAAGTACATAGAAGCAAATAAATACTTTGTCATTTCTACTTCAACAGTACAGATTGATATTTCTGGTTCAAATCCTGGGTTTGCAACACCATTTCCTAGTTCTACCTTAAGCACTGTCCTACAAAACAAACAAGACCCTTTCCCCACAAAAAAACAGCAAAAAGTTTGTGTCAGTATCTCTACAGGCAGTGTACAGCCATAGGAGAACAGAATTAAGTTTGCCAAAGTTAAATATAAAAAGCATGGAACTTCTTAATTTTGTATTTGTCTCTAGAAAATTATAAAATTCTGCCTCCTGTAACTATACAAATGTATTGTCAGAGCTTTGACAGCACTGATACTTGACTCTAAGCCTTCCAATGTTAAAACACATTTTAATAGCTTAAATTCCAGAACTAACCTACATCAGGAAGCAGTAGAAAAGTTCAATCTCAGTGGTCTTGCATAGCAAAATATGTCATATAAACTTCTTATTCTCTGCTGAGTTGCCTGCCATATAATGCCGCTGAAAGTAGCCACTGGCTTTGAAGGGTATCAGCCAGCTCCAACAGGATGAATTTTTGCAATTCTGAAAATGTATGCCTCCAGTTAATTTCAAAATCTACCTTACCACTGCACTTTTTCACCGTGGTACCATACTGTGAGTCAGACTAATTACAGGTTCCATTTCATGTGAACAATTTGACATTCCATGTAAAACACAGAAGTCTGAGTAGCAATCTTTTACTATGACACAAAAACCTACACATCCAGGAGTGTGAGTCCACAGACCTCAACTGAACTACTTCAACCCAGTTCAACTGAACATGTGGCTTTTAGTTTTTGTTTTGAGGAGGCTCTTAAGGCATAAACGGTAATTTTAGAGTGACAATACTCAAAAACTGCAAACTATGTGCTTAACAGACTAAATCCCATCAAAACCAACATAACTTAAACACATAATTGCTATTTATATATTCAAAAAAATCTCTCAGCAATACAGTGATTGATTCCAAAACACGACAACAGCTCATCTGCACATTTTCAGCATAAATGCCTGAGACAAAAAATACCCTTTTGAGAGAGAGAACACTGAAAATAATGCCTAATGGTACAGGCTCCAAAGGAGGTAAATGCCTGAGCCATGCCCAGAACTCCTCTAGGAAGCCCTCAAAGGCACAGAGCAAACAAAGAACATTGTGGGTACAAGAGTCTCAGGCATACCTCTCCCATTGTACACAATTTGACTACAAGCCAACTATTTTATTCCATAAATACAACTGCCTAAGTGAGCCTTCTTTGAGCTCTCCCTGCTAGGCACCTGCATGGCAGTGATCTCCCCTTGAGCTGGGACGCCTCTCAAAATTGCTCCTCGAGGCAGAGAGATCTTTTACCAACAACAGATCGTTGGATGAGCCCAACCGGAGTTCTCCGTGGATGATAACTAGACTGCATGCCAGGCAACTCTCCCCTTGAGCAGGGATGCCTCTCAGTGTTAAGAAATACTAGTCTTATATCCTAAACAAGTAAGTTTGAAATAGAATTAATCACTTAGAGTTATAACATTGTGTGATTTAGTATGCTGTTTGCTTAGCTTTACTTATTTAGCATGAATACCTAAACTTGCCAAAGCCTTAGGCTGCAAGCTGTAAATTTCTACTTAGATTTACTGAATATGTACCTACTTAATGAAAACAGGGGCCTCCAGAGCCAGCATAAATCAGAAAATAAGGAGGCTTCAAGGTTACAACCAACAACAGCACCTGCAACTAGACAAGATAATGAACGGCCTGTTTGCAGACAGTGAAGGAATCCAGTAAGGCATCAGAAGGCATCGGAAGAGCTCAGCTCAGAGTCACCACTGGCACATGTGAGGAGAGTGCGTGAGGGGCAGGTGAACAGTCTGTAAGGGTGCAATGGCCCAGGGATTTTTTTGTTCCAGTCCTTCCATCCCTCTCCAGAGACATCCAGCCCAAGCTGATCCTGCTGCATCACACTATTAAATTATTTATTTTTATAAAACCCGATGTCTGAGAGTCTGCTTCAGGAAATCTAGGGCTTTAACTTCAGAGTGAACTAACATCAGATGTCCAGATGGGAAGTAAGTGAACTGGGAATAAGCACGATGAAACTTTGAAGTCTTAGCTAAGTGACATAAAGAATTGGGTGTACACACATAATCCTTTCATCAAAAACAATCTTTTAGACATAAACTGTTGACCAAATCTAGGACTAAGTCTGGATCCAGCTGCACCTAGGCTTCATCAGGAGTTTAGGGGGTCCATTTTGAACCTCGTGACTCAATGGGAGTGTCTTCCTTACCTTTTTGCACCTCCAATCTCTGCGCAAATCATTCTAAATCAATTTTAGCTTGGTTTTCCTCTGTGTGTTTCCTTCATGTAGTAAGTAATAGAGTGAACCTTGCCATTGAGCTCTGTTAAGTTGCTTTAAGTGATCATAAATCAGGATCCACAACAAATTGGCAAGATCATAAAACGCTCATTGCAACAGAGGTTAGATATCTGAAAAAAAAGTATCTAGGTAGACACAATTTTGCTGAAGTACAGGGACTGGATTGAATCATGTCAATATCCTTTCTATATTCCTGTTATTTTGTTTTTATTATTGTGAGGTATTAGACCTTTGGCTCCACCTGTCTCTTGGTTTACCACTTCTTATGCCTTCAGTGGCCCATATCACTGTGTGGTAAGCCTTCACAAGTTGGATGCTCACCCCTTGACACCTCAAATTCTCCAAGCAGAAATGTGGTATGTCCTCAGAAAAATTAATTTTCTTAGGACTCAAGTCACCACTGAAGATAGTCACCTATGTTTGTGCACCAAAAGATGCAAATCTGTCTGTACTCACCCAGGTGGGCAGACACAACCTGAAACACAAGGAAGGTGTGCTGAGAAAGTGAGGTTTAGCAACTGATTCTCACAAGTTCTCTCTCTGCTGAGTTCGGGGTCAACTTGTGGATTACTGCAGTTAATGTAAATCTGTCCAACTGGGCAGCCATGTGCTGAGGGAAAAAAATTGACAAACACATTAGTCTTCACAACTGAAATCTTGTATTCCATAAAGGTGTGCAAAACATTTAGAGTAAGAATATGTAACACAAAAGTGTAACATTCAGTAACACATCCAAATGACTGTCTCTCCTGAGCATAGTTGGCTTCATAGAACCCCTACAAGTCTCATACAAAATACTGAAATGAATATATTCATTCAGTAGGGGGCATGACTTTATAAACAGTTAGTCAGGAATCAGCCCTCCAAAACAGAAATGCAAAGTACTACCAACCGAGAAACAGAAAGAAAAATATTTCAAGAAAAGGTCCGAGGGATGGATGTGACTTTCCAGGCTGGAGCCACTGACTAACAAAACAACTCTATTGCACAATTGCTATTGTGTTGCGCTGAGCATACTGTGCATGTGCAACAGAAATGCCTGAAGTGGTGGCAGTGTTTTAAAGTGTTTTTCATTGGTTGCTGGGTTTTGTTTATTTACTTATTAGGGAGAGAGGTTCTGGGTAATTGTCAAATCACTGCAACCTTCAAGTGCATGGGGAACAGATTTCTGCTAAAGGCCAAAGAGTTGGCAATTCTAGAACTGAAACCTCAAATAAAAGTCTTTCTCACTGAAGTAAAAGGAGCATCATAAGAAAGTACAGACCATAATACTTAATGACATAAAATATATTGTAACAGAAAAAGCACTTGTTACATTTTTTCTTAAGCATGACAAAAGAAATATTATATTATATATTATAATTATAATCTATAAAATATATAACATTTCAGTTACTCAGGTTTGTGGGGGGAAAGAAAAAATACCTGAAAAGTTACTGACAGTGTTCAGTTCCTACAACCATGTTTCATGGGGTGAAGCTAACCCTTATTCAACTGAAGTTCTGCTGTCTGTCATGCAGCTAAGCTTGTTTACATTAGCACCAGCCTTGCTTTCAATCACACAAATATATAATTCCACAATTACAGAGCCCTCCTGCAAGTTATTAATTTGTACATATTGCACAGTCTTCTACTACAGATAAGGAGTTCCATGGAGATGGAAGATACATACATATTTGTTGGAATAGCAGTATCTTTTCCCTCTCTCTCTTCACTCACCTATTACGTTGTTATCACAATTCATTATTCCATCCCTGCAATGGCTGCAATAAAAATACATTAAGAAACAATGAGAGGCAGGAAGATCTGAAATTTCAATATTTTTTGTTTAATAATGAAGCATACAGTATGAATCAATACAAAAATAGGTATAAATGTTTATTGAGCAATGACTGATCACTGCTTATGAAAAAGCCTTTAATCAAGTATATAATAAGTAACTGCTTGAATTGAGCAGTGAGCTCAAGGACAAATATAAATTGCATTCAACAGGTGATATTTGTCCCAGGCCTTCCATCCAGTACAAACAGGATGTGAGCAGGACCGTCCGGACAATAATATATTGTGTGCATCTGTGTCATGACAGTAACTCGACCACGCTCGGACATCTGGCCAGCATCCCGGGCATGTGTGGACCTTACGGAGACAGCGCACACCTGCATTTGGCCCAGATTCAAGAGCTTACAAACACTAAGTTGTTTGTTATTGAGTATAAAGGCAGGAAAGCTCTGGGACTGGGTCAGAAGCCTCACCTACAGGTGGACACACCACATAAGACCTTCCCAGTTACCAAAAGACTCCTGGCACTAGCTGCAACAGGGCTTCCCCGCCAAAGTGTGCACCTGATTATGTTATTAAGGTGTTAATTGGTGATGTATCCTTTCCTTAATCACTATAATGCTTTGCAGTAATGAACTGATGCATCGCTAACTAGTATCGTTTCCTCTTATTATATTGCAGACTATTATCTTTTATTATATTGTATATAATAAACTATATTTATTTTTATATTTATTTTGGAGTCTGTTTTAATTTGGTATTCAGCCATTCAGCAAATCAATGTTTCCACTGAACATTAAAACTGTGGATAAAGTGTGCATTGCCTTAACACCTAAAGAATATTAATTACGCTTTAAATTTTTACTTTCTGCATAATGTTACTGTGAGTTAAGATGCCTGGGCTGACATAAAAATACATGCAGAAATACACCACTATAATGGTCCCAAAGACATCAGTGCAGTAAGAATAAACCGAGCCCTGTACCTCACAGAATCATCATTATCTAAAACCAAAATACAATGAGCAATAGCTGGAAACCAAAACCAAACCCTAAACATACATACATATATGTTATAGCAAGCTCTGGGTATGTACTCTTATATGAACATTCTTAACACTATTATAAATACTCCATTTTCCTTGCAATCAGCTTAGAACTCTGTTGGAAAGTAAGCTATTAGCTTATGTGAAAATCTTGATGATACCAGCAGTTCTTAAGTTATCCCACAGTTGAAGGTAAAACCCCAGTGTTGAATATAATACAATCTATCGTGATTGCAACAATTTATTGTTCTGACCTGGAATTACTTTTCCCCAAGCAAAACTGCGTAACAGCAGATTGATAACTTTGTCTTCTCTCAACCATTCCTAACATGGATCATAAACAAACTATCTTAAAACATCTCACAATATCATGAATTTCTATCTCATTTACAACAAAATGAATCTTTCTATTATTTTTGTCTTCTTGGCTCACAAGAGGAAACAGTGATGCCGTTGCTAATTTTTATCCTCATGCTGTCTCAAACTAATTTTGCTTCAGCAATATGAAAGGAACCTGGAACAGCAACCTCCTGTGACTATTATCAGAACCAACTGGAACTATAGCTCATAATCAGAACCTAAAAAAAACCAAAAAACAAACAACTTTATGCTCATCAAGATTCAAAAAAATTGTAAGTTTGTGTATCACAACACTTGTAGTATGTATACCCATTCACATATGTAAAATATTATACAGACAGGAATAGACATGTTCCCCCTAGACAACAGGTCAGCAAAGAAAGAAGCCAACTGCATAAAACTCAACCCTAACAAGATACTGTATGCAGGGAAGCACTGAACAACATAATACTGGCTGCCCCTGTCTAATTCCAGCCAAAATAGTCTAGTACTTTTATGAAATGGTAGCAGATCTGATAGCAACTCATTGTCAGGGAAATATGTAGCAGCACTGGCTTCATTTCAGGTTCTGGTTGAGCCCATGAACTCCAGCACTATTCTCCCTTTCTTTTGCAATGGCTAAGACATCCCCAGTACACCTACTGCTAGACAGCAGATTCAGAACCAAACTGTCTATGCACTACATCCACTCCTCTGTCATGTTAGGAGTTGTGTAGGTAACCCCAAGCACTGCAGGAAGTGTCCCAGCTCAAGGACATCACTATAACTCAGACAACAGGCAAAGCAATACCAAAGGGAACTGATACCCCCTTAACAGGGACAGATAAAAAACATTTTTTTTTTCCAGTTCATCCACACGTATAGTTCTACATGATTCCTAATATATTACTTTGCACAAGGTAATTCAGAGGAGCTGACAGTCTGTACCTCCATGTTTAAAAGCCTTTCCTCTCAACAGATCTGTATACAGCCTTGTTAGAATATGTCAAGCAAAAGTCATGACTGAATAGGAGATACAGATCTCTTATTTTATCTTAAAGACTAGCAGATATAAACCAGTAGATGTATTTTTAACTAACACATTCACATGAAACATAAGCTGTCAGATCCCAAATAACTCCACTGAAACCAAGAGAATGATGATTTTCACCTGTAGTCATTTCTAAAAAAAGCATTTGTGGATGATCACATGATCACTGCGCATTCAGCCAACTATCCACCAGAGTGCTTAGTATAATTAGCTAAACTAGACCCTTGAGGAGAAAGATGAAGGGAAATAAATCAAAGAATCTAGAAGGAGAAGCCCCTTCCCATGACTGCCAATGCTAGCACATGCCCTGCGAACAAAAATATCCAGGAAGGCAGGCAACAGTGCACCCAGCCTTCACACAGCCCCATATGCAGAATGGGTTGCCTGGTACTCTCCTGGGAATCTGCCCTAAGGTAAAGATAACCTAACTGGACAATTAAGACAGAGTATAACAATCAGTATTTATGGCCACTAGTCTGCTGGCAAGAGTGAGAATGAGTGTATGTTTTTACTCAGTGTCCCCATTGCAATAGGTGTCTGACAACATTAATCTCTCATTTGTTGTACAGACCATATAAAAGTATTACACTGACCTATCATAGACATGATTTGGTCTGTTCTGCTTTTAATTAAGTGCTGTGCTTTTAATTAACTGATACAGGCAGCGAGAGCTCAAACGTTACTTCAAGAAAAAGAATTCTAAAAGCTTGGTTTTTTTACAGAACTCTTTGTCCACATTATTTAACCTTTTCCAGACAAAACTGATTATTGAAAAGGATGCTTCTTTAATGTCATGACTATAATGCTGCAAATGGAAGAGCAAGAGGACAAGAACAAATGCTAAAAGTAAGGAACAGTAACGGCCATGCTTATTTACCTTCGGCTGCAGTTGACAGTTATTTGTGTTGTTTCTTACTTGATAAAGCCACACAGCTCTTTTACACTGACTCTATACTAGCAGAACGCAGATTCTTAATAATTCTTCATAAATGGATTTACCATCTGGTATAGGTAAGGAGAATAGCAATGAAGGTCTAGGTGAACAGACTTCAACAGACAGCCAGGAAGTGTCTGGGGTTTTCTGGAGCTCTCCACATTATTACATATCTACAGAATGATAGTGGCTTTCCTCTCTACTTTCAAATTCAGTGTCTTGGATTATAAACACAGCAGCCCAAAAACCCAAGTTCTGCAGAAGCTCTGTCCAAACATGCATAGAAAACTGATGTATGTTTACTTTGTACATTTCACTATAAAAACACCAAAATAACAACCAAAGACCCAACAGGCTGGACAGAATGATTTGACAGAGCTCTTAAAAGAGACACTATTTAGTCAGAGGAAAAAAAGCAGTTTTGTGTCTTACCATTTGCCCAAAGATGTCATAACATTTTCTCCAGGAGGATAGTCAATTCCTTGAAAATAACAAGGACATTCATTTCTGGAGTAGAGGAAAAAAACATGTAACTGTGATTAACTCAAATTGAAGCAAAAAAAGAATTCCCATTGACTTAATTGCTGTTCAAAGTTCAAATGGTTGCTTTGTTGGTTTTGGTGAGGTTTGTGGGTGGGTGGAGTTGCCATGTTTCGGGTTTTTTTTAAATACAAGAAATTGATCTCAGTAACTACTGATACATACTGACATATAACTCAAGCACATTCCAAACCAAACTGGTAACAAAGCAGAACCTCTACACAACAATAGACACCTTTTGTATCTCTTGTATGCCAGATACCAGACAATATATAACAAACCAGCTTTGGTGATGTTGGGTGAGCATCAGTACTATAAAAGAACTAGTTTTGATCAACATACAGGTTCGGTATAATTCTAAAGTCCTGTCAAGTTTACAGATGAATAATATCTACAAGCCTACATGTTTATAGGTCTTCCCTGTGACATGCAAATGTAATTGTCTAAAATAGTGAGTGTGACCATTAGAACTGCAACTTTACCTACCTCTGTACACATTGTTTAGTCTTGGAATTCAAATACATTCCAGAGGGACAAGCACAGCCTTCAACACAATCACTGCTGCATGTCTCTGGCACAGACAGTGCTTGGCAGGTTCTGCCACAGGTAGATATACAAGTACTGTACTCCTTTGTATCTTCACATGAAAGAGCTGTCCAATTGAAACAAATCTCTCAAATTACAGCGCAAGAGACTCAAGTACCTCCCAACAGTTTTCTGATAAACATCTCTATTCTTTCATTCCCAATCACATTAAATTCCACTGAAATTGCTATCTTGGCACTATGCTGTGTAAACTACACAGATGTAAATCCGCAGTAATATTGAGTACAATGAAGTCTGCACAGGTAATCCAGATTTACACTGGGGAAACCAAACAGTTGAAGCTTTTTTCCCCCTCCAACTCTGAAAACACTTGGCTCTTGTGCATGGGCTTTGGGAAATGGACAGCATCTTCAAGGAAACATTAAAAGCAATAAATAGAATATGTGTACTTTGCAGACATTGCACAATACCATCTTAATTATGTGCTATAAAGCCCTACTTAAATAAAACAATAAAAATCTTAAGTTCTTGAAATACTGAAGAGATTCACCTATTTTAAACCCTACGAGCATGACTTTTAAAATATATTTTAATAAACCTATACTTTTTTCTAACAAAGCAAAGTAAGTTAAATGGTTTAAATGATTCATTCAGTCATAGTGGACACAGCCATTCATGCCGTAAAGACTGCAAGCAAGCCAGTCTTTTTAGATACACATACAGGTACTCCAGCTTGAGATAATTAAGGTGGACCAACTTTCCAAAATCCTCTTTATCATGCATTACAGTGTGGATAATTACATGGTGTAATGAAAACTACCAGATGTTAAATTCTTGAATGCTCCTTAGAAAAGATTTTCAGCCTTGGTTATGGAGCCAAACCTACTGAAACATCAGGGGTGTCAGTTTAGGTAGGTTTTATAGGGTTTCCAATTCTATAATTTAAAAAAAAAAAAAATGTACGTAAGGGGACTATGTATCCTATCAACATCGTCTGTATCACTAAAATTCATATAAACTGAAGAATTTAATATTGTTATCCCCCTCTTCAACTTGTGTGGCGTTATAGAGCAGGTAAGAGATGTCACCTATGGCTATCTCTACACTACTTATGCTCTTCCATTCAATTGTAAATTAAATATTAACAATACTTATTCTCTACATTTATTTCAGCACTCCATGTATTTCAGTGTCACTGACAGTAAGAGAATAAGCTAAAAGAGATTGTCAGCCAGAAGTTAACAACAATCCAGTTAAAACTGGTAAATACATCACCATCATTTTTCATCTCATTCATTTAAAGAATTAGATAAACCTAGCACCTACGAGGAAAAGAACAAATGTGTTTACACAGTTCATCAATAATATCAGCATGGGTATGAGCTATTCAAAGCCGTATGAAATACAGACATTTTTAATTCTGTATACATTTGAAGCCCTCCAACTACCAAAAAATTTTTGCATTGTTTCTGAAGTCAAAACTAAAGAAAGCCAGCTATAAGGAACAATCCTCTAACAACATTGGTACTAATTCTGTCTTGACAAAAAAAAAAGAACCTTGCCCTGTACACAAAAGATCATGCTAGAATTAATCCTCTTATTTGGAATATTAATTTATTTCTATTTTCTGATTGTCAATCTAAAGTCCTCAAACAGTAATTATTTAAGACTAGAAGTGAAAGGCAACTCACCGCAGTCTGGGACACCTCCTCTGAAATCTATCACAACTCCAAATCTTCGGCAATGATGAGCATAATGGGCCAGAGCAGAGCAAAAACAAATCTGTCCACATTTGCAAGTGTCTCTTCTGCACTGCTCAAAATAGGGAACGGGACTCAAATAGGGGTAGCATGGAGCAAAAAGTTCTTTCGTAAGGATGCTACAAGCTTCTGCTGCATAAGAGGCTATACAAATAACAGATTAAACACTGTTTCAGTGAGGGAGTTTTAAAAATACTCGGAATAAAAAGTGACTTCTATACAATGCAACTGATTATGGTTATATACTTTTACCATATATATCTTTCTGTCTTTGATATCTATAAACTGTATGCAAGGACAGAAAATAAGTTAGCTGCTCAGTTTTGAACTTGTTCTGTGATTGATTTTAAGGTATTCGGAAAACCTTACAATACGCAGACAGTGCCTATCTTTAAATTGATTCATGGATGTGGGTTAGGCAACAGATGCTATGCACTAGCTAGTTTCAGATACAGGATTACATCTCTCTTCTATTTAAGTCATTGCAAGTAACTACCTTCAACAGGTCAGTATTTTAAAGATTAATCTGTTTTGCCCATTGTTTCAGCTGTGTAAGGCTGCAACCACACCCAGAGCTGCTAGCCTGGGATAACATTATTGCACAAGAGAACATGAGCATTATCAAATAGTTTACTTAAGAAGCTCTAAACACAGCACTCCTAAGTATCTTAATTCTGAATGCAGTAAGTAATTGTGCAATAATGGTCAAAAGAAATAATATGCTATATTAGCATACCCAGAAAGGGATAAATTTATTTCCCACAAAATGAGAGATGCACAAACCAGGACTTCAAAATTCCTTTTCCAAAATTTCTGACTTCCTGTACAGGCCCCTTTTTTCTACATTCACATCCAAAACCATTAGCAAGAATGCAGCTTGTTAGTGCTGCAAATTGTATAAATACTCAAAAGACAGGATGATGAGATAGCAGGACATGTGCTGATTTCCTAGCACTGCTGAAATTACAGGTAAAACCTTAATCAATCTTTTACCTCTGTATCTTGCCTAAAAGTGTGTAGAGTCCAAGACAAGACATGGTAGGAACTGTGAAATGGATATGACTGATGATCTACCAAGTTCATCGTTATTAAAGGATGAATTCGTGACCACCTGTGGTCCTCATGGCAGCACCACTAGCATCATTCCCCAACTGTACCCTTTCAGCTGAATCTAAAGGCTGGCAGTGCATATGTAGCTTTCTCCTACTCATTCTCCTCCATAGCAGACACTAAATCAAATTCAGTATTTTAAAAAATGAATACTGCAATACTTTTGAGTCTCCATCTTAAGTAGCAGCATCACCAATATTAGATGTTTTACCAAACTTTAATGCATGTCTAGCTTTACACATTGTAATTGCACACCAGAAATAAAAAGGGGGTATTTCAAGTGCCTCTGCAAGTATCAGAAAATATTTAAACAATACACTACATGATTTGTTAGGGGATTGAACTCAAATGCTACCTATAAGTATTCATTTTTTCACCTGATCCAACTAGGAAAATCAACACAGATTTAATAAATAGAAATGCATTTGTCAATAACAGTTGACCTTCACAGCCCACCTGCCTGCAGATGAATATCACATGGATCCATTTGTGAGCTATCATGCACAACAATGCATGCCAGCGAAGTTTTCCACGTGTTTCCAAACAGCTCTGGTGTGCTTTCAGTTACTCCAACTGGAGATCTTTTACAAAACAGAAGTCAGTAACAAAAGATACAGTGAATTTGCAGAATGGTCTCAGTTCTACCACCCCCTTAAGCAGAGCTGATTTAAACTCCCCTTCCACTACTCCATATTCTCAGGCACTCTCCTCTTAAGTTTCAGGACTCTTCTCTTTCTTTCCAGGTAAAGGCCCAGAAAAGGAAGAGAAAATCTGCTCTAAAGCCATTAGATACTCTGTAAGGAAGGACTGATCAAAACAGTACAAGTTCCATTTTCCCAAGAGAGAAGGAGTCCTGAAAGTCTGTACTCTCTTATTCATACTTCTGTCTCCTCAGTGATATCTGATCCATTTTTCTCTCTCCTCTACCTATAATTTCCTGTCTGTTCCTAGGAAGCTGACTTCCCAGGCTCTCTAGTCCCTGCAAGAAAGAGGAAGGAAGAGAAATTCAACAATCCAGAGATATAACTGCAAAAGCAATTGGATAGATATCCATAAAGCCTAGGTAAGCAGCAGGACAGCAGAAGCCGAAAGATAGAAAGACTTTGATCAAAACAACCAAGGTGCATTAATATTGTATAGGGAGAATGACTGCAACCATGCGTTTAAATACAGGATCTTACACTCCAGGAAAAAGACTGCATTAGGCATACAACCAGTAGTATTACTTCTTGTAAAGTAGCTGGTGGTGGAAGCGTTGTAGAAGACACCACTGCCTGTGGCAAGTCTCCCAAGTCTCGTGTTGATCAGGAGTTTTGTGTACAAGACAAGATGCTTGCACATTATATTCAGTGCCATGTCTCAGCCCAACTCATAACTTCCTGTAGTTTAAGGGCTTTTTTCACAAATATCAACTATTGAACAATTTGTCACTTATTTGAGAAAAAGGTTCAAAGACTGTCATCAAAAATACACTACAAAACTTACTTGCTTCAAAGAAGGAAGTATTTTAAGTAGTTTTACATAAATATCTCCTCATTGAGATCCTGTCCATATATTTCCTAGTCTCATTACAAATGATATTCTAATACTACTTTTTAGTCTTTAAGATAGAAATTGTTCAAAAATTCACTAGAATACTTCTGTGTGTGTTTTTAAATGGTAACTATTAAGGAAAGTTTTCCCATTTTTCTATGGGCTTTGATTTAAAAAATTCCAACTGTTTTAAAAGAAAAATGTTCTCCTACTCTTTTTTTCCCTTGGTTAAAGAAATTTTCTGTTGTGCTCTAAATTCACGTTCTCTTTCTCTCACTTCCATTAAGCTGCTCAGTCTTCTCGAAGCCAATTCTCTTTAGTATCTGTAGGAAACAAGCAAAGCAGCTGGACAAATAGCAATCTTGACTGTGATGCTCAGGCAGCTCTGACCACTTTTCACTGCATCACAATGAAGCCAATTCCTGTTGCTGGCCTGCAGACACTGAACAAAGGAGGCTCTGTCAGAGAGAGCAGATCAGAACTTGCAGCAGAAAACAGGAGCTGGAGAGACATAAAGAGGCTTGCAGGTAGGCAGAAAGTCCCTTATATAGACCACTCCATATTTTGGACAAAACCTTTCAGATAAACTAGCACTTATGAGTCATATATATTTCACTGTATTTTGACATTAAAATATTTTAAGGAAAACCTGACTTGATATCCTATAGTTGAAGTTACAGACTCTGTTAGCAAACTAAAACCTACTATCTATCTTACTAACACAAAACTTCAAAAAAATTATTCTTGGTATCTATCCATTCAGCTTCAGTACACACTTGATCTACCACTCTAAGTGTAGATATTCATATACTGGCAAATAGAAATCTTGCAGCTATTCATACAAAAAATCATCCTCCATATTTCCATTGAAGGTTCCACAAAGGCCCACAGTATCATCTTTCCACCGTCCATCAGCTTGAAGATAAAGCCTCAGTCCTTCTCTGTCATACAGTATCTGTAATCCAATGTTTGTCTTTACTTGAAGAAATACAGAGGAGAGCTTCCGTATTTCAAATAACTCTGGTGAGTAAAAACAGAGATTGTTGAAAGACAAAAGAAAACCTGCTTGCTATTTGCATTTTGTCATTTCACTAGGGTTTTTTATATTATTTTTACGTAAGTTACTTTTTTTCCTATTAAGGCCCTATTTTGCCCTCATCATTGATTTCTCACAAAAGGTGTAACCTTTTCAGACATCAAGAAAAAAAAAAACTTATGACAGCCAGTACCCTTCTTAAAGATGTATCCAGAGTTCACTGGAATAGTCATAAAGATTAACTAAAAGCAAATCAATTTAAAGATACAAACATTGCAGACCACTTATTTTAGACAACCTAATCCTAACACCAGCAATGTCCTTCCTGTAATAAAGCCTTTTTTGGGGAAATTCCCAAAGAGCCGAGGCCCCACAGGCATCAAATGTACTAATGATTTGCATAAAAAGCTCACACTGAAGTAAACACTGGACCTCACAGAACACAGTCACGTATTCATATGTAGAAAACTTGGTAATATCTTGCCAAGGGAAAGATTCAAAAACCTCATTGAAGCAAAAAGAAAAAGAAACAAAAACAATTTTTTTGTCTGAAAATCTGCAGCTTATCTGTAAGAGGCAAGAGGGCTCTTTCCCATTACATTTACTCAAGTTGCCTACAAAAAACAGAGAAAATAAATTTTTCAGTCAAGAATCAGAGAAAATAATTTCCCCTCAGAAAAGAGCTAACCAACCTCGTAAATGTGAGGCTTGGCATTTGGACTTTCGATAGAGACAGAATATACTCCATCTCAACATAAGAGACACTAGTCCACTACAGCTACTGTATAATTCCTACCAGCAGCATAAAAAGTATATCAGCACTTAATTTGTGAAATATTTCATATGAAATTAACAATGTTGATATTAACAATATACCACTTCAGTATGTTAGCAATATTGACAGTATCACAATATACAAATATGCCATTAAAATACTGCTTTAGTGTTTGATAGGTGTTATATGCTTATATATTATTCCTTACCATCTGCATAAGGAAGGTTAATTTTGTATTGGTCATATATCAAAACATCTCCTGAATGAGTCAGAGTCACTTGCCTCTTGGGGTCCTGCTTAAGAATAAGGCTGATTGATTGGATACATGATCCATCCTGGTTCTACAGGTAAGAGCAAAACAAATTATTAAAAAAAAATAATTAAGTAGTATGAATGTTAAATAAGAGCACAAGTAAAGCTGTAATTAGTGGCAATTAAAAATTTTCAGTTGTATCTTGCTTATTAGCAGAGTGGACTTGCAAAACATACAGCCTTAAAGCTAAGTAAGAAAACTAGTATTTTGAATGATTTCACATGTATGTTTAAATATAACGCTAACCTATTATGCAAATACAGCTCAAAGGTGGGATCTGGAAAGAGAAACAATTCTTAGATAGATTAGTACAAATATACCTGCAATTCATGAGACCCCCTTGATTAAATACCCACTGAGGCTGAGTTAATGCTCACAAAGAAGGCTGCATTATCCACATAGCTGTGCACAGAAAACCAAATTTGTACTTTAAAGTGTTCTGATATACTCAGGTCCTTTTAAAGCATATTTAAGATATAAAATTCTTTTTAAGGCAAACAATAATGAAAAACAGAAGCATCTTGTGAATCATAATTTAGAACAGCATTTAAGGTCATTATTTCTGCGAGGAGTTGTGGAGTATCTTCATAAGCTCCCTGGATGGATATTGATAAAAGAAAGGCAACATCATGTCAGCATACAATATCACAACATCCAACTGGCCCAACTTGCTTAGTGTTACCACCATTGGTTATTCTTATTACCACTTCAGCTCAAGTCAAAACATCATATAGAAAAAACATGAAAAGGAATACTGGGTTTCAGTCTGCATGAAACATATTCAAAAAAATCCTAGATCAACCTCATCTACTTTACCTACACCCACCCTCTTCAGTGGCACTTAATTAACTGCTTTTGGTAATGTTGACAATCAACTGAAATCCTAAAAAACAAGTATTGAGACTCATATGCTAAAGTTTCACAACATAAAGAAGCTACATTGCCTACAAAAGAAAATTTCACAACAACTTAAATATCAAGATTTGAATTCAAGTTAACTGCTTTCATCAAAACAGAAGTCAACTATAGTTACACTTGTTCTACGGTAGACTGAATTATTTTTCCATTCATGATTCTGGTTCATTATTTTCAAGTGTCTAAGGAACTCATTGCTGAGGGCCTATGCTGACATACAGACAGAATTGTTTTTAAACCTTCAGCCATTTGTTTTAACTTTAATTATTTTTCAAGTTGGATTCTCACACAAGACATGAAAGTCCACGTGGCCAACATTTTATAAACTTCAACATCAAGAAACCCAAGCAGACAGAAGAGCCTTCAAGACAGCCTAAGAAAAGTCCTCAAGCAAGTCCTGAAACTGGTTGGTACCTAAATGAAATCCCAAACTACTTAATTCCTGCATGTTTTATGTTACTGTAGTGGTCTTCAACTAGACACAGTATCTCACAGGTGGAAAGCAGCACAAGCATGAGACCTATTGAATATTCAATGTTTTCAACATATCACAGCAACAAATACACCTGTACTAAATAACGTGGCAACTACCCAGATAGATAATGAACACTAGTCAGTTCCTTACCAAAGTTCCCAGGCCAGGACTTCCACCTTTCAGAATAACTACAGGTACTTTGGCTTTCAACACCAATAGAGAAAGAACGCTCATAAAAGAATGCTTATTAATCACAGAAGATTACCAGATTTTTCTTAACAGAATGAATTTGTTCACTGCAGGGTTTTTTAAAAAGAAAAATGTTCTATCACAGAGAATCAGGCACAAAGGTTAATGGAGAGATGACTTGAACTTCACCATGTCAGCATCCTGTAATTCACCTTGATACATGCTGAAAGACATCAGAATCACAGTCTACCTTCTATTTTCTCTTAGCTCTAGGAAGGAATTATGTTTCTGCCACTCCTGCTATACTCAAATCTCTTCACTATAGCTTCTGAGGCATCAGATTATTTACAATGGCTTAGTGTAGCTGGATAAAGTTAAGAGACTGTCTATTTCCTGACATATACAGAGGAAAAGGGGGAAGCACCCAACTGCTCTTTCTTCTATTCAGCCTCCTTTACTCAATACCTTGTAACCATTTAAAAGGTACTCAAGAACAACGACAAAAATTGGGTCTAGTCACTTTTGGCACACTATTTGCTCGTTTTACTCTCATTATGCATCTTTCATGTCTTGTAATATCTTATATACCAAAACATACACAGACATATCTGAAATGACTTGGTTAAAGAGCAGCCTACGTCTTACTGCAGGAAGTTTCTCATTGATTAGACCTGACCCTGAGCTGCAGTCCAGCACAGCTGTTGGAGGCTGCACTTTTCAGTCCCACTGCCTACAGAGAAGGCATAACTGATGATGAAATAGTAAAATGTTAAGCATCTTCAGTGCTGAAAACAGCCCTGAACAAGATTTAGATACAATACCCCTGCCTTTGGACAGTCGCACTAACAGCAAAATTATACTGTGAATAGCACCATTCACAGTGCAAACAGATTAGGATGTTCAGTTCAAAGATATACACTTTTATCCAACTCTGACTTTTACTGAGACTTATGTAATACAGGGCAAATGTTGCCCAACTTGTTGAATACAATGACTAGAGCTGCACGGATCTCTGAACACTACCGTGCGGCTTTGACAGATGCTGAACTAGCACAGAGCAAATCACCTATCATTCCTTCAAGCACCATGGACACACAAGTACACAGTGGTGTGTAAAGATTACAAACTACATTCAGAATTTTCCTATCCCCAAATAATAGTGCAACAGTGATCTTTACCAACAGTTGAAATGATAAAATGAAACTTATAAATAGCAAATTATGAAAATAACTGGAGATCTTTCATCAGCTCAACCAGCTCTCCTGGACTGAGAGTGAAGACAGACATGTGCATTGTGAAGCCATGCTCCTGTAGCTTACCTTGTTGTCTTGCCTCTTTACTAAGAAATTAGGTTTCTGTGAATATCATTCAGCAACAGTGGCTATAAAGTGACAATTTTATTGACCTTTTAAGAAGCTGAAAATAAAAGAATACCAGCTGGTGTGCATAGCAGACCAGAGCCAAGAGAACAACCCTCCATAGTATATACATTACTACACAATATTGACAAAAGCTTTACTATCCCTTCATGCTGAAACTAAAGGAGAAATTCTGGCTGACAATTCTTCTCTGTTCCAATGAACTGTTTCTTTCACAGCACTGCCCCTGCCAACTTTCAGCAGGTGTTTTCACAGGAACAGCCATTTCTCTCACTAGACATTTAGAAAAAAAAAATCTGTATTCAGAAGATCTTCTCATCATACAAACTACAAAGCCAGTGAGGTTGTCACCTGAAACTCAGATAAGGTTAAGTCGTGCTGATCACTTGACTGATTCTCCTTCCAAAAAGTGCTTAAACAAAATTTCACATCGTTTTGAAATAACTTGTTGCCTGATGACTGCTTATGTCACCAGCTCTAAGGCTCTAGATGACTGGATTCTTTGTGATTCAGCAAACTATAATCTCCCCAGGTATTTTCTTTCCACATTTTTTAATCTGATTGAATGAGATGGGACTGATACTTTTTTTTTTAAAAAAAAAAAGCACATAAAATTTCAAACCATCAAGAAATATGAGATTCTGCACTACAAATCTTTTAGCTTTCCATTTCAATTCATTAATTTTCATAAATGGGAACAAGATAATGGATGGTGTCTTGGGAACTGTAAAGCAGCTCTTCTGCCAAGAGGTACCAGCTAGTTGATAGTCAGACAGTTGAATAGCTGCACTGAAGCCCCACAGTCTTGCCTTACACAAACTGTTCTTACTACTCTCTCACCACCTACTCTCTCACTGCTTGCACATTGGTAATTAAATTAGCAGCATGTAGCCTCTGGAACACACCACATAAGTCTGTGATCATCTACCCAGCTGTTAATGTCCGGAATGCTTCACTCCAACCTCTGTAGAGTCTTACTTATTAGGGACTAATAAGGCTATCTTTGTTAAAGACTGGACGAAATACGAAGCCCAACATGTAGTACAAGTCAAGAGAATCTGTTTTTCCACCTACAAACCACTTGGACACAGAGACAAATTAAGCAAAGTCCCTAAGTCAGGATGAAGAAGATGCAAGAATTACTGCAAGGCTCTTTGCAGTCTCATGAGTGCTGCAGAAAGCTAACTAATTTGATTATCATTTCCCCCAACGAAAGTATCACCACAACAAATAAATCAAAAGGCACATTTCTGTCTGTTTTGCACAGAGATAAGTGTTCTGTGACACAGAAGGGAATGAGATCCACAATACATATCCTGCACATTACCATAGCAGATATTTGCTTCAGACTTCTATTGTCCATTGACGGGCTTTTCAACAGGTCAGGCTGAAAGATATCTCACTGTGGCCTTCTGCAAGAAGTCAAACATGTCTCAAATTTTGATAAAAAAGTTGCCTAGAGCATTTCTTTGGGGATCCCCTTTGCTTATCTTCAACCCCGTAGTATGGGACACAGCTTCCACATACAACCACCTTTCTCAAGCTTCTTGGACTCTGCAAAGTTCTGAGAATATTATGCTGCTGACAACATAGTTATGCCTATGTTTATATTTTGTTTCACAGCTACTCTTTTTTTTTCTATCAGATGATGACACTGACTTAATTGACTCCTCAGGATCCCGAGGTTAGCACAGAATGAAGCCAGCTAAAATCATTAACATCTGAATAAGCTAAATCAAATATACACTTGAAATAGGGAATTGTAGCAACAATCAGATATATTACATCTTGAAACTGTCTCAGTCTTCCTATTAACAGGAAATACTAGCAGGATCACCAGATTCTTCTCAACCCCAATGGTGCACACAGAGATTAAAGCCTAGAAGTTTTTTTTTTTTTTGATGTGCATGTCCTCACCAAGATGTCATTTCACAGCCCCCACTGTAACTCTTCTACATCAAGGAGCTAGAGGCTATTAGAGTGTAATAAAGTGGTTGTATTCACAACACCAGAATCCACTTTTTCCACACTGGTACCTTTTATGCCCTGTCACATGCCTCACCTCATGTTCTGATAACTTCTCCTAGAAACCATAGAAGAGATAGTGGAACATGTACTTAAGGATCATCTAGTTGGAAAATATATTTGGTCTCGATCCAGTTCAGCTATTCTTCTTACCCCTCAACTTTTATTACTGAGATAAGAAGGGGTCCATGCACTCAGCCTCCCATCCCTTACCCGGATTGCAAATAAAGCATTTCTATTATTATAAACTTGTCAACTCTGCTTTAATATGACACCTGTCTGCTTAAGGGTCTTCATACAGAGAAGTAGGTTTTAGTGCACAAAGACAAAAATACTTTACTGAAATATGCCTTTGGCAAGTGTGGCATGACAAGTTATATGACCATTTTTCTTCCCAAGGAAATATCAAATGCATGAACAATATAAGCTGCAGAGAAGAATAAATGCAATGGTTAGTGTAAAAGGACTTATAAAATCATGTGTTTATTTAGAACACAAAAGAAAACTACTATAATGAAGTATAAGTAGTTACCTCCACAGAAGTAAAAAGCAATGGTGCTAAATCTGATTTTAAGCAAAGAACGTAACTGCAATATGGAAGCTCATCACACCAAGAACTAAAATTTGGCCCTAACCTAGTAGATGGTCTAGAAATTCAGCAAAAAGAGTAATATTTAAGTCTATATACACTTCCAGTATCTAGTAGATAGATACATATAGTATATATAGTAGATGATCCAGAAACACAGCAAAGAGTCTATATACACTATATACAAACTAACAAATGGTCCCAGGTAAAAATCATTACACAAGACCACTGGAGACAGATCATAAATCTCGCCAAGACACAAAGTTTAACATCTTGCTCCTACAGCAAATCCAGCAGCATAGTAAATAGGCATCCACAGTAGCATTATGACTCTAATGCAAATGTGGGCCAAATTCTGCCCTTACGTGCATATGTAGAACCCAAAGTCAGTGAGAAAAGCCTGACTCCAGACAACAGCTCAACTACACTTCTCCCACCACCAATGTGTGTTTAAGAGCTATTCTAACTTGCCTTAACTTCCTCAGAATCACAAGGCCTATCAAGATTGTAGTAAGAATGAAATGCTATAGTGAAAAATCCTACCAGTGTTCTATACCTCACCCACACAACATTATAATACAGGTTAGAAATCCAAATACACAGAGGAAAGAGAACGGGTCTTGGTCAAAGCAGATTAAATCCTTAGTCACTTCTGTGTACACTATCAGAAACTTTCAACTCTAAAGTAGGAGCACCTGTAGTATGAGCTAAATATATGCACATGTATGTTTGGCTGAAGTCAGTTGAACAGGATACCAACTTTACAACAGCAACACAGATGCATACATACACCCAAATGCGAGAGCTGTCCCAAAAGCTATCCAGTGTTTCATATCAATGTAACTAAAAGTGAATTTCAAGCTGCAAGAACAAAGCTGAAAGAAATATATATTCAAGGCACAAAAAGACCCCCAAACCACTCTTTCTTCGAGCAGTGAAGACCAGTAGGGTTATTTTGTGTTGGCTGCAAATTCGCAGAGAGGTACTCAGGAAGCTCAAGAACACAAGTCATCACCCAGGGTTTGCTGCACAAACCCCCATGTGCTACTGAATGACCTCAGTGAACACTGAATCAGAACGCTCACATAATCTATCCTATTTATCACAAGCAAACCTGAGAATTTATGTACAGACTTCCTCTGCACTGTTGTTCAACTATTTCATCATTAAGGAAAATTGTTCCTCCTGATTAATTTTAATTTATTCAACTGCAAGTAGCTTTCATTGGTTTTAATACTCCCTGACCCCCTAGTTAATAAACCCTTCAGGATATAAACATTACAAGAAGGTTCTAAGCCTTACCTGTCCACAAGGAGCATTTTGCAAGGATATGGTAAATGCTTCAGATGTACGGCTTTTTGCTAGAATATATTGGCAGGTAGCTTGGAAAGTGTATTTGCGCCCATCAAAGGTCATGAAATGAATGTCTCCCGAAACTGAGCATTCAGCTGACAAACATAAGGTATTTAAGTAAGTAGAAAAAACAGTGTACTCTCAACAATTATTACTGCTGTGAAGTACATAGACTCTGACACATACTATAATTTATGAAATTGCATTCCTGTTATAACCAGGTACTAGGAACACGATTAGGAACTCAACTTGCTTTTGTGATGGACTTCCTACCTGATGCCAGGCTAGGATACCTAAACAATTTTTCCCCCCAAAGGGAGGCAATAATATGTGTGATACTTACATTCTGGGTATTTGATTTGTGTCTCTAAATCCAATTTGCAGAAACATTAAGGACTACAACAGTTAACTGGTAACTCTGAGACCAGTACTTGAATCTACTGGCAGCTATAAAACCCACGAGGCCATGAGTACCTTTAACAAGCAAAATCCTTCTGACCTTAGTGTCTGTAGTTAAGCTGCCTAGCTGTGAAGTGAGAATAATGCCCCTCATTCCACAGGCATGTTGTGAAAATCACTAACTGATATTTGTACAATACCTAGATGCTGTACCGCTGTCCAGCAATACTGTGGGGAAAAAAAAAGTCCTCTTGCCATAAGTCAGTCAAGTGAAGATTGCAGAGGAAATTTAGTTGAATGACAAGAATGACCAGGTGGTGCCATCTACCAGAGACATTTTGTTGATGTACAGGGAGGCACATTACTGCCTAAGCTGAAAGGCAGATGTCTGCTATTCAGACCATTTTAATCTACTGTGTGAGTTGATGCATTTATATGTAGGTAGAAATAAAACCACAAATTATATAGTGAAATATCACATTAAGATCTAACAATAAGTTTTTACCCCAAGTAAAAATTCAGTTATTCAAAAACTATTCATGACTTTCACATACCTGGACATGTAAGATTTGTACAAATCCACTTTCCTCCAATGCAAGTGCTAAAATAAAAACAAAAAAGTTTCATACTTTTTTCTTTTTTTGGGTGGAGTATATACGGCTGCCCCTCAGTAGTTCTTCCTGGATTCCTTCTCTATGAAACTAGCACCAAGTGTCTTGAGCATCATAGAAGGGTCACCATAGTCACTAGAATGCCTGGGAGCTGTGGCAGGAGCTTGTCATGAGAATATGGTCAGGTGAAATTTCATCCATACATCCAGTAATGCTTCTCTCTCTTTTTAGCTACTCGATAACCATTATAAAAGTTAGGGATTATTAAAACTGAGAAGAATAAAAACAAGCAATTTGAATCTTCTCACTTTAAAAAAATAGAACTGTTGTGAAAAAAAGTTGTACATCTGCAAGGTCATCCGTTTCCTTCAATTAAGATGATCCAATAAAAAGCATTATTTCTTCCTGAAAACTTTTCTTTCCAATGCATAAAATTAATTTAGAAATTCCAAAAATAGCAGCTCAGCATCATAATGACATTAGGCTCTTTGTGACCAAGTGAGACAACACAAACAGGAGACAAAGTCAGAGTAATTCTCCTGTTAAGATTTTGAGTTCTAGATTCATTTTAATTTGAGGCAGAGTTGAAGGTGAAAAGAGTACTAAACATTACAGTATTCTCTGCAATATCTGTCATTTGCTCTTCTCCCACATTAACAGCTCTATAGTTTCTTTTATCTTTCCCTTCATTGCAAAACATATATTGAAAAAGTTTTTGTATGTAGAAACAGTGAAGACTTACCAACTATATTCAATTTAAGAGAAATAGGCCTTAAAGTTGTCTCTCATGACCATGAAAGGATTAAGCATAAAAATAAAAATTACTAACCAGTTATTACATTCCTCATAAACCACTGAGCCCATTTCAAAGAAATTTCCATGGTAGTCACAAGGACAGTCCATAGGCTTGACACACATTTCATTTTCATAAATTAAGCCTAGAAGAAATAAAACAAGGAAAAAGTGAAGTATCATTGCTCCATCAGCCATTTGTACAAACTAGTATACCCAAGAACAACACAAATGGTCATTTATGATTATAAAACTCTAGACTATTGGTAGTCAATTTTGCAGAACAAGCATGCATTTGAATTATATGAAATAAATTATATTACATGGAACAAGTCCCTAAATTGCTTGAGGTACACTAAAAATAGTATGAATATCAAGTATTTAATACTGTGGGAGAGGGGGAGGAACCACCCACACAAAAAACCCTAAGCCACACAACCACCAAAGTGTGCTGCTTTGATTACCTTTGGCTTCTTTTTTGACACCTTTACAAATCTTTGCCTCTATGTTTTAAGGCATATTTTTTTTCTGTCTTCTTTTAGGTAGAATTATGTACCCAAAAGAAGCCAGTAATAAATGGAAAACGGGACATCAAAGTATATTTTGGTAATAAGGGTAAAGTTTAGCTATAGGCTGCATCAGTAAATACCTCACTTGCCAGAACCATAGAACAGTGTAAGAATCTCAGTATCAAAACCTGTTGCTGACCATATGAATGAGTTTTAGTCATGTCATATTTCTGAGCTCTCCTGAGCACCTGACCTTGCAGACATTCTTCAGGAAAACAAACAAACCAGCAAAAAACAAACAACAAAAAAACAAACACCACACCAAAAACCCCAACAAAACAACCAAAAAACCCCACCAAATCCCAAGTAGCAATCGCCAGCATCCAGAGGATGCCTGCCCTGTCAACAACAGAGCAAACCCCATTTTTGATTCAAATTGTGAAGCTCTACAGCTAGAATCTGGATCTGTGCTGAAACCTATACCCACTTGTTAGAGGGAGGAAAAGGCTCTTGTCAGTTACAAGGAAAACAGGGTCATTCATCCACACTCTGTTGGCACTGCATTTATAAAGAGCTCCTGTAAGTGCGTTAATCTAGCCAGACAATATAGGTATGTAATCTCGGGGGAGAACAAACTAAAAATTATATGGAATCAATAATAGGTATTTGAGAAGCAAAACCTACCATCTGGACAGTAGCATCCATCAATGCAAGGAAGCTCACTGTCAATGCAGTGTGATTGTTGATGACAAGAAACAGGGCAACAGTTGATGCATTCATTGTAGGTCAAGGGCTCAGCACAGGTAATCACTAAAAACAGCAACAGGTAGAGAAATGAAAAGGTATTGTGCTACTGCCCCAGGGCTTAAATAGATTGCACATGTTTTTCAAGATATTTACTTTTTGGTAAGTCAGTTGAGTATCTGGTGTCTAGAACAATGAAACAACGGCTTCCATAACACACACAAAATAAACATTTATTCCTATTCTGTCCATTAAAGGTGCATTGAGAAGGAATAATCTTAAATTACACCAAGGGAGATTCAGGGAAACTTTCCGACAACAGAGCTATTTAGATGCTCAGACCAGCATAGGAAGTGGTAGAGCATCCATTAACACACATTTTTGGAACCACAAGGGAAATCATCTGTCATGAATGACAAAGCAGTTTTGGTCCTGTGTTCCAGACAGAAGGACAAATTAGACAGTCTCTTTCAAACTTACTTTCTATGACTTCAAAGATGAAAACTTACATAAGTGCAATCCAAATTTATTCTTAATACTCATGACACATTTTATGTATCAGAAAGCCATGAAGACTTTGACAATATTTGAAAGAGTAGCTCTGTGAAAAAACAAATGGTTATTTGTCTTAAAAAAATCTTTGATGTTTTAGTAAGATGGTTCTTAAAACACATTCTAGTAAGCTTAGTGCCTTAAATATATTCAGTACAAGTTACACATATAAAAAAAGAAGTTCCATTACATTTATGTAGCCTTGAAGTGAGTCCATAGTTATGCTTTCATTGGGAACTATGAGTTCAAAATGGGAGGAAGGACCAAGAAGTAAAAGGATGAAGCACTCTTTTCAAAATACATCTACTAAGCAGCATTTCCAAGTACAAAAGCATCTGCATACCACACTGCTGAAAGTGCATTCGCCATCCACGAAGTGGCTTTCCTGCATGGGCACATGCTCTGGCATATTCCGTTAATGCTCGACACCAAGTTGCATCATCAACTGCTGACCTTACACAAATAAAAATTGACATATTATTTTCTACCTATGTTCAAACATGCAATCGTAACCTCATGAATGCTCCTGCATTGCATACAACCACATTGTCTGAATCTAACACTGTTCCAAAGAACTGTGTTTGGCTAGGTTAAAAGTCTTTGATGGATAAGACATTCTGCCGCACACTTGAAGACAAGTCAGCAATTTGAGACCTGATGATAATTTCTTGAATAAATCCATGACAGCCAGAGATATAGCAATATAAACAGACTTGAATAAAAATCTTTATTTTTACAAAAGGAATAACGTCCTTCAGAAAACTCACAAGAAGAAAGTGTAAGATTTCCACCAGTGAGTCACTAAGGTGCAAGAAATGGAAATTATCTTCTTTTGTCCTACCAGTTGAACTAGTCAAAACTCCTTGGACAAGGAACATTGCAGGCAGTGAACCAATAGCATAAATTTAAATAGTAATCAAATTCCACTTTTCATTGGATTAACATATAGCTTGTGGATGCCAAACTCAACTATTCACTATCACTTTTCATTAAGGTTAGAAATACTAAAGAAGTTGCACACTCAGAATCAAAACAAATGCCTTATAGAAGGTACACTAACAAATTATGAAAATATCCGGGCATGATTTTGGTCATCATTATACTAAGAAAACCCAGGAACAGAAATTCCTGGCAGTAAAACTAGAACAAATGAGAAAAGCAAGATAAAAGCATGTTAGATAAAACCTGATATGCAGAAAAAGACACACATTAGTTCTGTTAACATTTAGAATTCCTTCTCATGATAGAAGGACAATGTTTGTTATAATAGCTTTGGAATTACCCCAAACCATTCACTTACATGCAAAGATCATTGGTGCAGCTTGCCATAAAAGGAAGAGGACTCACATATTCATGACATTGTTCAAACGGGGGTTGTAACAGGATATTACACAGAGCATATGCCCTCTGAAATGAATGAGATAGCTCTTGTGAAGAGAAGTTTTGCAAAATTAAAACCTAAGCAGAATAGAGTACTATGGAAAATCAGAACAGACATCTCAGTCTGGGACTAGGAATCACTTTCCTCTTGTCAGCTGGAAGCAGTGGCTAGTAACATTATCGCTCTCCATGCCAGAGTATTCATAACATTGAATCTTTTATCCAGGGTCATACTAATGATAGTAAAACATATCCCTTCATATCCCTGCATAGACCATGTTGCAGCTAAAGCCAGACAAGCTGTAATAGCCTTCATTTTACTTAAATTACACAGTAAAAGGCAACAGAAATAAAACGTGCCTGGCACCAGCTTTAGTTTCAAAGCACTTCATTTCAGGGTTATATTTTGAAAATAATACTTAAAAGGAAAAACTGGACAAAAGTAACAATAATGCGTTTTTTAAAAACACTGGCAAATTAACTGTGCTCTCATTCTGATTTTGTCTTAACTGCTTCCTTCTATCCTTCTTAAGGGAAGGGATAGGTACCAGCTCTAGAACACACCCCTACTCTACAACTTGTCACTTGTTTAGCCTCAGATTCAAACACTTCTATTGGCTGCTATGCAGACAATAGAACATTTGAAAGGATCAAGAATTAAATTATAAACTCATACAGAAGAAAAGGGGAGGGGGAAAGGAGGGGACAAGGAAGCTCTGCTGCAGCACCCATTTTAATCCACCCCTCCAAAGAAGAGCTGAGACTACTTCTAGTCTCCTTCAGAGCATTAAGTCAAATTCTCGCTCTAATTAGAATCACTAACTGTCGTAATAATCCTTTTGTGTTGATCCAAACCTGTAGAGATTCATGGCTTTGTGTCAGGCAGGGTGGTTCATTGAGAAGAGATTTATCCCAACTGGGTGTTCCTTGTGGAGGATTTTCCTGCCAGCTCTCTACAAATTCTGTTACATCATCTGTCAGTTTTCCTAAACAAGACACACACACATAATCACACAGTGACTTGGAAGAACAGCAACATTTCTATAGGATTTCCCAGAGAAACATCTCAATAATCAAAACATCACATTAAGCAGAGAGCAGCAAACCCTTCCTACAAGTAAATGAATCAGCTGTTAGTCTGAAGACAATCTGGACCATTTAAGAAACAACAACTTTTAAAAGGGACTTTAATAAGAAGGCTTTAGAATGGCAGAAAGAAGCTTACTAATGGAATTTGGTAAGGAAGGGCTTTAGGGAGCAGGACTGTGCCTACTGCAGTCCTTGAATGGAATAAAGGTAAGAAAAGCTGTAATAACCTGTATAAACATAGGTCTATGCTGTTACTGTACACGAAACTCCCAACAGAGTCTAAAATCCAAGAAAAATCAGGCATTCCTTGGGTCACTGCAAGGGTACAAAATGATTGTGTATGTTAACCAAGTAAAGGCATGACTTTTTCACGTAAGTAGTAATGTCCATGCTAGCTTTAAACTATCTAAGAGAGGTTTTATCCATCATAGACAAGTGGTGGCATTGATTACTACTTGGATTACCCACAAATGCATATCTTGCCATATCTTCATTACTACTGCTCCCCAAGCTAATTGGATAAAGCTAGTATGCAATGTATTGACTCGTGCTACAATCACAGCTTTATGTGACTGAGATATCCTGAGAAAGGTGAGAGGGTAGAAGAAAGTCTCTGAAGGCAATGAGGACAAAGAGCTATTGATCTTGGTATTATATTAAGCATTTTGATTCAATGAGCAAGCTATTCAATGGGAGTAAGAGCTGATATTAGTGCAGGGTTGATGCTTTCTAAAATTGAGTGGCACACAAACAGAGGAAGCCTAGTACATATTGTACTCTGAGCTTTTAAGTAGTACTCTACAGAAATACATTAATTTTAAAGAGGACCAGCAAAGAGTTAAACAGCCCAAAACAATTATTTCTAGAAGTTTTTATCACCTAACTTGAAAAACCTTTCAAAGAGCCTGATTTTTTTCCCCTAGTTCTTTATAGAGGTCTTCACTCAGTATTATTGAAAGCCAAGACTCTTGAAAGTATCTGAAGTTGGTAACCAAGGATCAGTGGTCACTTCTGAAAGTGTTCGCATAAATGAAGTGCCAGATCAAATGATTTGGCAGTCTTCATTGATTGGATTTACTAATTAAAATTATAAATTTATTTCCCATAGCACTATCTCAGGCTCCCATATAAAATTGCTAAGAGGGCAGTGAACATTTAAAGGCAGATTTTACCTTTCAAGTCCTAGGAAACTGAAGTACAAACACCATTTTAAGTAATGGAGTAAGACAGCTTTTATCATGCTTTTTAAAGATCTTTCTCCCCAGAGTCCCATCTACATTGAAATTGGCCCTCTTCAAAAATATCATCTATCAGAAGTATTCCCAGATCATATTTTCAGAAGTTGCCCATCTTATATTCAATTAGCATTGCAATTAAAAATTAAACAAAGTAACATTTAGTTCACCCAAAAAAACCCACATGCATTAACACAAGAGAAAGTACTTTAAGTACTCACCATAACTAGTTTCAAGATCATCCTGCAGAATAGCGTTATTGTTTCCACACAGTCCATGTGTTTTACCCAGATACTCTGGTGCCATTTTGATATACACTGCAGATGTACCATCCCAAGCCAGTGTAAAGGCATACTGGTGCCTGACTAGGAAGTATCCCGCTAGCTTCTGGATTTGTAAGTTCCCAATAATATAAGGTAACTGTACTCTGAGAAATAAGACAGAATAAAAAACAACTTTACATGAGAAAATATCACTATTAAAAATCAATTACTTTGTGATTTAATGACTTCCTCATACATCTGAAAATCCCTGATATAAATATTGAGTAATTCCACTAAAAAAAAAAAAAGATTAAATTGCAAATAAGAGCAAAAATCAAAGGATCAGAGTCAACAGTTATGCTTCTTAATACTATGTACCACTCATTTAGATGTCACCTTACTCAGACACCACTCTGTAGATGGGGAGTAATTATTACAGCTGTGGTCTGGATAGTTATTTCTTAAGCTACCAACAAGTAAGTGATAGTTTACATCTCTTATCAAATCGGTATCATGAGATTAGTTCCAGTGTAACTACAGCATCAGAAATATGAGTGCAATTACCCAAATCCTTTATAGGTGACTTCACTGCTCATCTTTATCTGTTCACCTCCAGAAAAAAACAAACTAATGGACCTTTTGCAGGAGTAAGGAGAAGAATGGCACTCGGGATCATTATTCACCTGCCAAATACAATTACTAGCATCAAAGTCAAGATCTGAAAAAAAGTCTTCACAATCCACATTACACAATTAATACTCCCATTCCCACCCTCAGCACATGAACTAGTTTGGTTCTACTCTTCCCCATAAACCCGAGTACAATTATCACTCTTTAGAGCACTCTTCACAGCAGCAGCAGGTTTTGAAAGTACACACATCAGCTTCCTTCCAGCTATAGTAACTGGTAGCCCACATAACATTAGAATTACATCTAGATTACATTCTAGAACCCCGTACTATCATCACATGTTACTTTGAATTTCTAAATATTAATGCATTATTAGCAAGCTCAACAACAGCTAAAAGGAGCGTAGAAGTGCAGTCCCCTACCTGTATGGAAAAACTCTGTTCATCTAATTCAGTATGTCTCACAAGCGCATATGTGGATTTCCCAGAAAAGTAATAATAGAGTCCATCAAAAGTTTCAAAATTATATTGACCCCATGTTCTGCATATGTGATCTCTTTCAGCACCTGTATTATACACTAAGGAAAGGAGAGTCACTTGAGAAGTACCATTGGTTTTTGGATTCAATCTGTAGTTCAAATATATGTGGTATGCTATGAAATATCACCACAGCAAAGAGAGGGAAAAATACTAGGGCATGAAAGAACCTGTAGGCAGAGGAGAGTCACTCTTATAGCTGCGGAAACCTGAGTACAATCCCAGACACCCGGTTAGTTTTCTCTCTTTACACACCTGTCTGGCATCTTGGTCCAGTTGCATTAAATCGACTGCAGTTGCACCGCTCTCTGTAGACACACTCACCTCCATTAAAACATGTAAACAAATCTGAGTGGAAAAAACAAGGCATGTTAAAAATAAATTATGATAACTTTCATTCTTAATTTTAATTTTAATTTTTCATTCTTAATCAGTTCTGTCATCGGATGTGACTCCATGAGGGACAGGAGATGCCGGCTTAGCATTGAAACGTCCAGGAGAATCCCACAGGCCTCACAAACAGGAAACATACTGCAAAAGCTTCGCCTCAAGAAATACAACCAGATGAAATAAATCTAGTACACCTTTAGAGAAGCCAAACAAAAAAGGCTCTGGTATCTGTTAGTCTGACATGGGTCTAGTCCCCTAAGCTTTAGTAATACACAACAAAAAGGCACAGTACCTGTATCCTTATATAAAAGGCTGCTACAAGTAACACCGTGTGGGTAAGCTGTACCAAGATGAGAGCACGCTACCCTAGAAAAACAAGTGTTGAGATCCCAGCTGTAAACCTTTCAGCTGCCGGCCTTCCTTCCATCTTACAACTTAAAAGAGTTTACCAACTACAAACTCTTTCCATAAAGACACAGACCACTGCTCATGTTTCTAATTTTATCAGAGACAGTTTTAAGAAAGGAAAAATGTAATGCTTAAATATAGTGAGCCTACTGTAGAGAAAGCAAACTCCCTAACTTGCAATGACAGGTTTGGGTTTGGGGGAGGGAGGTGTTAGGGTTTTTAGCTTTTTATTTTCCCTTGGAAGATCCCCCTGAAAATCTGACAAAACAAGTTTTCACACTCTAAGGAAAGATATGCACAAACAGAAACAAAGCTACTTACTACTAAATTTAGACTTTGCGATTAAATGCTCTTCTGACAATTGTGAAATATTCACTTATCTCGTTAATATTTGATCTTTTAAAGTCTTAAGTTGCTTTAGGAAAGCATTTGAATTTTAATAATTACATATTATGCAATCATAGTAATTATTGTGTTTGGAGAACAGAAACTGAGATTGTATTTGTTGAAGACAAGAAGACAAGTTCCTCAGAAAAAACTATTTCAGGAAGAGACAAACTGAAAACTCAGCCTTGTTTTCTTTACCTTCATAAACACATTCTCGGAAAATAATCTTATATATTAATTTAAGTGCTGTCCTGAAAACCAGAATTCACAGAAAATCTTGTCTGCCATTTCAGTAGAACCCTTGCTTATGAAACATCTAATCATCAGTAGTATACAGATAAATCTTAACATACAAAGATCACTTTCAGGTTTTTGAGAAAGTTTTGCTCAAGAGTTTGAAGCTTTGCTGATGCAGGCAAAATAAAGCATGGGCCACTTCTGACAATGCAAATAAACCCTACAATTGATTTAGCCTTGACAAAATCAGACTTCAGAGGAAAGCCTTCTAGGATATGGACCACTGTTTTATGCTTCCATGGGTCACACCATCTTTAAGTTTTGTTCTCACTACTGGCATTCATTAAACAGACCTGAAAAGCACCAACAGCAAAAGTAGATTCTGAACTACTTTACAGAATGGTTGAAATGTTTTGTTTATAAACTGACTGAAAGGAAACAAATGCTTTGTAACAAGTCAAGAGTTGATCCTTGACATCCTACTGCCATTAAATGAATGCTGAATTCTTGATTCCAGCAATAGCAACAGAAAAAAAAGCATCAATTTCAAAGGGTGTTTCCTCCCTAGCTAATTTTTCTCTCCTCTTCTAGAAACGCATTTTATTGGTGTTTTACCAGTCCAAGTTCCTACCAACAGCTTTTATGGCACATATTTAGTTTGTTTTGCCAGCAGCAAAGATCAATAGAAGCACCATTAAAGAAGCCAGCAAGCCACACCCTCTCACTAAGAGCTTTAAATACACTAAAATAATCCAAAAGCAAGCTGCATATGGAGGGAGCAACTAAACATCTGTTAAAAATCAGAAATAACATTTTTAGCAAGATGATACAAACACTCTCCAGCTTCCTTTTAAGCCTCTACTTTAACTGGAGCAGGACTTCCCAATGACTCTTAAAAACTTCACCGGGTTTGAAAGTGTTATCTACCACACACAGATTGCTTTCAGATGTACACACCAAGTAACTGTACATGCAACATTTACTTCACATGCAAACTCTTGTCAGAATTCATGGAATGAATGTTGTTAAGACTTTGCTCTTGTGAGGCTACCTCAAACGTCATCACCAGCTGTTTTAGCAGTGTGGTCAATGTAGAAGTTTAATGAGAAAAAGGTCAAAAGGTCATATTTAAAGTTCCTTCTGCTTTGTAAGATTGTAAAAACTTCCAAGAAAGAGGCTTTGTGCTCACCACTGGCTATAATGCTAGAATGAGGAAGACTCCAAGAAACTTATGCTGTACCACAATTAAAAAAAAAGAACTTACATGTTAATCTACTTCAGGCCATATGATTTTACAAAATATTATCTTCAGTTACAAGTTCTGTCAAAATTTCTCAATACAGTTTATTGGTGTTTATATGGCCATTTACATTTGCAAAAACATAAATGCTAATTACTTATATGAAGACTTTTAAAATATAGAACGATTAATTTTGATTCCTTTGTCTTCAACACACATCACACCACCCCTGCCAAAAGAAAAAAAAACAGAAAACAGAAAAAAAAAGGCCATGCTGAAAGAACAAGGCACAGAGACAACGTTAAAGAGAATGCTCCTTTGCCTAGCTAGCCCAAATATCTAGCTCCTTTCCCTACCAGGCCAGCATGAGTTTGATTTAAAAACTAATGCAAGCAGAGTGTAGAAAGGTCCCTATGTATTCTGAGTCACCACATTTACCTACTCAGTGACCAACCTAGTCACTAATGCAAAAGCCTCATTCCTCTTGTCAAGAGAGACAGACATCGATCTCTTTCATCTTGAGTAGTGCAAGACCTGTGTAATTAGAGCTCAGGTCTCTGCTCTTTGCTTCTCTAAGATTATGCCCTATTGCTTGTCCAGTTACAATAATCTGCAATTAGACTGCAAGTCATGTTCCTCTTAGCTGTAGAGGAAACTAGCCCCCTTTTGATGTTTTGAGTTGAATGATTCCCCTTTAAGCATGGCTCAGGTAACCTGCTTCAAGCCACATTTCCACAGATTGTGCACAGAGTCAAGTGGGCTGGGGACCCTTGCTGTCACTGGGAAGGACCTCCCTTGCTCCCTTTTAGAGAGGAAAGGCAGTTGGTCAAATCTGAATTGGGAGTCAAATGAGTCAATAAAGAGCATTTTTCTCTTTATGAAGTTCTCTTCTGTCTGTGCATGTGTGATTGTAAGAAAATGTGTGTGGTGGCTTGGCTCTGGCTGGACACAAAAGCCACAGTATCACTCCCCTCTTCAGCTGGACAGGGGAGAGAAAATATAACAAAAGGCTCATGGGTCAAAATAAGGACAGGGAAAGATCACTCACCAGTTACCATCATGGGCAAAACAGACTCAACTTGGGGAAATTAGTTTAATGTATTATCAATCAAATCAGAGTAGGGCAATGAGAAATAAAACCTACATCTTAAAACACTTTCCCCCTACCCCTCCCTTCTTCCTGGGCTTAACTTCACTCCCAATTTTCTCAACTTCCTTCCCCCAAGTGGCACAGGGGGGCAGGGGATGGGGGTTGTGGTCAGTTCATCACATGTTGTCTCTGCCACTCCTTCCTCCTCCTCACACTTCTGCCTTTCTCCAGCATGGGGTCCCTCCCATGGGAGACAGTTTTCCACAAACTTCTCCAACGTGGATGCTTCAAAATGGGCTGCAGCTCCTCCCGAACTGCTCCAGCGTGGGTCCCCCCTGGGGTCACAAGTCCTGCCAGCAAACCTGCTCCAGCATGGGCTCCTCTCTCCACGGAGCCACAGCTCCTGCCAGGAGCCTGCTCCAGCGTGGGCTTCCCACCAGGTCACAGCCTCCTTCAGGCATCCCCTGCTCCAGCGTGGGCTTCCCACAGGGTCACAGCCTCCTTCAGGCATTCCCTGCTCTGGTGTGGGGCCCTCCCTGGGCTGCAGGTGGGTCTCTGCTCCCCCGTGGGCCTCCATGGGTGCAGGGCACAGCCTGACTCACCATGGGCTGCACCAGGGGCTGCAGGGGAATCTCTGCTCCAGCCCTGGGCACTCCTCCCCCTCCTTCACTGATCTTGGTGTCTGCAGAGTTGTTTCTCACGTATTCTCACCCGTCTCTCTGGCAGCAATTGCTGTCACACAGGAAATTTTTCCCCTTCTTAAATACGTTATCCCAGAGGCGCTACCACCGTCGCTGATGTGCTCGGCCTTAGCCAGGGTCAGGTCCAACTTGGAGCTGTCTGGCCTTGGCTCCATCGGACGTGGGGGAAGCTCCCAGCAGCTTCTCACAGAAGCCACCCCTGCAGCACCCCCGCTACCAAAACCTCGCCATGCAAACCCAATACAATGTGATAAACATAGCTCTTGTATTTGCTTATATTCCTTTTTACATTACTGTGGTATCTTGCCTTACATTGCATAGAAGAGCTCTGTGTGCAAAGATTAGTTATCCTTAACCAGGTAATGAGAGGAATAGTGTTGATTCAGATCACATTTAGTGATCTTACTACTGCAAACAGTGTGGCCCCTTTAATCATCCAATTCTGCTCAATTAACACAGAAATACTTACTCAGGTATCAAGAATAAACATCCTATAACAAAGGGTTCACCCTGATCTTTGTCATTAAAGGAATATAAGCTCCCTACATAAGTTAATGCATACAATCATCACAAGTTTAGGTCTGTCCTAGGGACATGAGAAACATTGTATCACCTGCAGAAAGGGAATAAAAATCAAGACTAAGCAAAGTTTAAAATTAAGAAAGGTTATGGAAGAATATTGGGTCCTTCGTTTACCTGAAAGTACCCTCTATTACAAAGTCCTGAGCTCCTCTTTTTCCTTTGACATTATGCCAGCTGAGTGCATTGGGGTGGAATCTGAAATTGAAAACTGGTGAGACTTTTCTAACAGAAAGTGGTAGGCCTCAGTAACACAATTCGACTTGCATAAGTAATAACGCGATTTCTAACCAGTTCTAGCCATTACAACCTGCAAGTCACTCTGATAATATGACCATTGTTGTCATGAAGCAACTTGTCTCAAATTCCTTCGTTATTGAACAGGGTGAAGACTTGGGATCATCTTATAACACAGATCTGAATTCTTCTCTGCTCTTCTCATTGCTTAAATACTCTAACCATCTAGTAATTACTGATTAGGCTGCAACCCCACTCAATTTGTGGATAGGGTTATTTTAGTCCCTTGGGCACCTGGATCTCCATTTAGTTCACCCCCTTTCTTCATTCATCAGTGTCTGGCAGTGAGAGCCTTCAGGCCAGAGCTGGCATCCTATAAGCAGTAGCAGAACCTCATGCTCATTATTTATCACAGCCTTTGAAAGAGACTGTAATCTAGCCTGTCTGCATCTCTTTGCAAGTGTTTCTGGAGATCTGTGTCCAAGCTTCAGAGGTGACTATTGTTGCTGCTCTCTGAAAAGAGATGCCTTAATAGCATCATGTAGACCTGAAAAGAGGAAGTCCCAAAATCCATTTTTAACTACAGTACAATCCCACCCAACTCTGGTTGGCCTTTCAAATGTTCTTCACCTGGGCTCCAAGCACAAGTTCCATCAATTTCATATGGTAATTGTTCATCTTCAGCTAAACAAGCATTTATTTTGAATATTATTATAGATGCACTATATTTTGTGGGTTTATATCTATGAAATTATCCCCGCTTAGTTTAGTATGCTTTCTTATATTACTACCTTCTCCAATGAGTATTTAAGATGTATTGAACTTATTTCACTTGCAAATCAACTCTATGTCCAGGTATACTCATCCATGACTTCTTATTCTGATCTTCTAACATGTTTATTAGGAATAAAATAAGTATAGCTGAAAGTAATTTATATCATGTGAAGGCGTTCAGCATGAAGTGAGATACAGTCACTAAAGAACAGCTCTCCTCTTGGAGCACAAAGAGCTTAACTGCAAAGAAAGCATGTATCTGTATCCCGTAACTACACCAAAGAGACATCTAAATTAAAGTTTATTCACAAAAGTAAATGCAAGCCAACACATTCAAGAAGATGTCTGACTACTCAAACTACCATGCATATCAACTTTGAAATACTTGGTTTTTGTTTTAACCATCACATGAATCCTGATGCTCCAAAACTCATTGACCTCACTGTAATACACCATTATCATAAATACACTATTAATTCTTGAAGATTTGTGACTGATGTGGACCTTCCTATGGGCATTCTTCCGTAAAACATTAAGCACTTGCTAGTGTTGGAATTCTGTATTTTGTTACTGGTTTTTAAGACATGGCAAGAAAAATTTGCTTAATGCAAATCACTGAAGACACATTTCCTTTCAGGATATTCATTATTAGATTCACTTGGACAGAAAAGTTGAAGTATGAAAGATTAATTCAGAGAGCTGAAAGCAATAAAGTTTTACTTAAGCTTTACTTAAGCTAGGTAGGTACAAGGTTCAGTCTGTTCCCTCAGTTCTTATGTTTCTGCTTATTTACCAACTTTGGCCCAAACAGTTTCAGAGCTCCAAAGCTATTTGCAGAAATAGACAAAAGACTTAATAGTTTTCAGGATTCTTTAAAAGATGACACATTTTAAAAGCTTTATGAACATGTAGAAGAGAGGTTTGCCTGAAGGTTATCAAAGTATTAAAAAGATCTATTAAAACCAGCAATTTTTATTCTGAAATGGAAAAATGAGAAAACAAAGCAGTTCAGGCTAAGAATCCACAAAAAAACATCAACTAGACCTACAGCCATACGTAACAGAGTAGAAGGTATGCTTAAAATTGAATAATTAAACATTTGCTGTCACCATTCTTGAAGTTTTTTATTTTTTAACTCTGCACAATTTCCATTGCACACTTTCCCTAGAAAGCTTTCAGGTGTCCTTTTGACTATGGGAGAACTAATACAAGTATTTCTTGCATTATCTTTTATCCTTCAACTTCATAGCCTTTGAAAGCATCTGCCTGTAATGGCAAAATTTTCTGTGGCACACAGGCTTCAGCAGGATGCAATACAGCCTTGAAATGAGGACAAAGATCTCATTACACTAGGTTGTAAAATTTTTGTTTTTAAGATTGAGGTGAATGAGTAGGATGTAATTTCAATCCTTCAATACCAAGAGCCTTCCTTCCAGTTAGCTGCAGATTTTCTGCTCTGGTGCATCTCTTGAAGTCAGCACACATATTGGAAGGGACAAGTATCTTCTACAGTAACAGTGACTTTAAACATTAGACACTCATGCCTGCTGCAACATTTCAACACAAGAAGATCTCAAGTGTGTAACCTATTAAGAATTTTCAAAAGTAGTTTGAAACTTACTTCCAGAAATAATGTGTCTTGCCTGTCCCAGGTTTTTAATATGCATTAGCTCTAGAGTTTTTTTGTTTCTTTTTTGTTGTTGTTGTTGTTGTTTTGGGGGTTTTTAACTTCCCATGAAAACCAGATTGCATGAAAGTAAGTTACAAGTTTAACAGCTATGTAGACTACATGTTAACCGCTGTCAGTTATTCTGACAAACATTTCAAGACTCAAATCCCATATTCCCTGGGTACAAGAAACTAAGGAATTTATCTCCTGGTATTTACTTGTACTATACCAACTTATCCGTTCCATTGACATATAAGATGTTACATCACTTTCTAAACTACCTTCAGTTGACTAATATGACACAAAAGGTAAAGAGTTCTACTGCACAATAAATCATGCACCCACTGTACAAAAATTACATGTCAAATATGTTTATATATAATTATAGGAAGCAAGAAAAAAGTTATTGCAACAAGAACTGACTGTAATAGGATGAAATATAAGTCCATTATAATCAGTGTTCTAAGTATGTTCTAATTTTCATAGAGACATCACTAAACTGGAGAAAGAAGCTGACAACCTACCTTGCTGGTTTCAAAAAAAAAAAAACAACACACAACACAAAACCTTTAGTATTTCATATATCTCCCAATTGGTGCAAATCCCAGTCCATGGGCAGAGGTATAGCAGCCTGCATCTCTCTTCAAACAGGAAGGGCCAGAACGAAACTATTGTTTTAAGCATTTAGAGCGTGTTTAGAGAAACTTTCACAAAGCAGATCAGGTTGTTCTTTTGTTTTGTTTTTAATCTATCTTTTGCACACAGTCAATGGATTCCATTTCCCACACTGAGTTTATTGGGACTTAAAAAGGAAACTTCCATGTCTAGTTATTCCACTGTGTAGAGAGTTTAATAATCCTGATTTTATTTGCCTTCAAGTATGGGCAATCATCAATAATTTTTAAAGCACGTCTTCAACAACATTGTCTTGCCAAAGCAAGTACATCAGAAATGGAAAATCCTTATGCATATTTTTGCTCCATAGAAATAGGAATTAGAAAGAAAACAGGAAGTTTGTCCTATTACATCTGCAGAAGGCAATGAAACCTAATTCTTGCCATAACTACATCCTCCTTTAAAAGCTTAGATATGTGATGAGTTAGCATGAGATACTTGCTACCCACTTCATTCTCCCTCCCTATAGATGAGTTCTTCCCTTTCTTAAATATTAGGCCTATTTAAGATATCATGAACTTGTACACTTTTTCATAAGTTCTGTTAAAATAGCACAATACATCTTAAAAGTGTTTTTTCTAGCTAGTTGTTCTGAACATATGTACATATGAACATATATAACATACAATTTGCTAGTCCCATTAAAGAAATTTTCACTTGGCAAAAAATAAACCCAGGGAACAAAATTATTATGGCAACAAATTTCTCCACATGATTTGCACATCTTCTCTTTGGAAGCTGCTTTATTGGGTTAAAAAAAATAGAGATAGGAAAATATCTACTTCTTGGTAAATAAGCTGGTGCAATCCTGAAAAACAGAGGAGTGTTACTGGTATAGACTGCTACATTTGTAGAGCAGTCATACGCAATACATATATATGACATTTTTCATATACTGGAGAGGTTCATACATAACAGTTTTTGAGTAATACTATGCTTCTCCAAACCTTTCTATTTTTCCTCCACATTCAGTCACACACTTCTCAAAAGGTGCTGAAAACAGTATGTATTAAAGAAATTACAAGCTTTTGGAGATGGCACAACCCTAATCACAATTGACGAGAGCCCAGTCTTGCATTTTGAGCTATAAAGCCAGGGGATGCAAACCCAGACTATTCATTATTAGGTAGGTCCCAGGCCCAATGCAACCAATCAAGCTGACTGAAGAGAAACTAAAGGTTTCACATCCCCAAAACTATTCTGAATTACTTTGCCTCATGTTTCTCCTTTGTACAAGACAAGCATGGCACAGGCTCTACAACAGAGCTAACCCAGAGGATCTTTACTCTTGAGCAGAGATGGAAAGCCTGTCCTCTGCTGACAGTAAGATGAACCAAAAGTGCCAAGATACAAATTCCTCAAGCAAATGCCCACCACTGCAAGCTGGTGGCTGAGAGTACCTCATCCTGCTAACCCATAGATTACACACACAAAAAGCACCCATAGATTATAGTCAAAATAGTATCAAACAAAAAACCTCCAAGCACAGAAGAGATACAGGACTGGTAATTTAATGGCACCTAGGCAGAAATCCACACTTTTAGGTGTATCATTACAATAGCAGACTACCCTCATGAAAGCTCTTTGTTAGAAAAACTAGTTAGAGACAGTCTTTCAAATGTAAACTTTCAAGTGTAAACTTAAAACCAAGTCAAACCCCATGATAAATTGTCAGACTCCTGTAGTCCTTTGAGACCAATGAAGGTAGAGCTTCCTAACCCTGAATGCCTGTATTAGCTATTTTAGTTTTTTATTCATAAAAATAATTAAATTATTCAGAATATAACAGACAAGTTAAGCTACTTCATGTAGAAACAAAAAACTTACTAGATGGTCCACATTCCATACTGTGAAGTCTCCTGTTCCGAGATAAGGATATCGTAGTAGACGAAGCATTAGAAACTGCCATTCCAGTTTCCTTTCAGAAAGAACAAAGAAATCAGCAGCTATAACAAAGACACCTTAAAAATCTCTTCATGGTCTATCAGTAGATTTACCATTTTCAGTAAGTTCATTGCTTCATATTGACTTACTAAAAAGTTATCAGAAAACACCACTGTAAAGTAAGAAGTATAGTCACTCAAGACTCCAGTAAAGTAGCAAAGTACATGAAGCCTGAAGACAACAGGCTGATTTTAAGCCAGTTAAGCCAAAAAGCCTAAAACTGCATATCCAAACACCGTCCTCTGTGCCCTTCTCCATACTCCTTTTACTTTCAATTACAGCCTCTATACCATCATGTGTATTTAACGTAACTCTCAGTACAAACATTCTACTGCTTTGGAAATTCTTATCACTCAGTTACAGTTATTTAAAATAATTTTAAAATTTATGCATGCATAAATCACTAAACAACGTCATACTAATTAACAAAATACCTTGTAAGGTCCTAAATCCACACTATTTTCCAAGAACCCGATCCAAAATGCAGCAAAACCAAAAATTGTTTTGTGGTGGGTTTTTTATTTGTTTTTTTAAAAAATCATAAATACCCAGGTTAGTTTTCAAAACATTTCCTACCATTTTCTCTTTAATCTTTTCCTGTTGTTCTAACATTCAAAGACATATGATGACAGACTATAGCTTTTATTCTCATGTTTCCTTTCTCATAAGTACTTCTGCCTTCAACAGTCAGCAGCAAGATACCTTAAGTTTTCTTGTATTAATTCACAGTACTGCGATGAATTAAGCTTTCTTTTTCTTGTCAAGAAATTGTCCTTTGGAATCCCAGTGTTTCTAGTCTATTAGGCTTTGTAATCATTTTTATAAATTGGTATGCCATAACAACATCGACTCCTCTCCTTCTCATTCTTGCCATATTCATCTATTAATCCAACTTTCACTTAATTCCTTCATCTAGCCGTGCTGCCAGTCACAATCCCTCCACTCTCTTTCTGAACTCAAATTATTTACGCAGTGGCACCTGTAGCACTTCAGAACCAGAAATATGCTGAGTCCACCAGAGCGCCATGACAAGAACTCAAATCGATACTTTGTGGGGCAGGAGGGCAGGGAAGAACCCACAGGTTAGTTGTTAACAGCTTAAAAAACAGTCACAATCACTAGTCATCTGACAGCATCTAGGCAAACTGGAGGGACAACATTCTTTCACATCTGTTTTACCCAAGGATAACGCATAATTTAGGTATGGTGTGTGAATGTATGAGTTCCTTCCCATCTTCTTGTAAGTGCAAAGTTTTAGCACCTATAAATTTATGACCTTTTCCACCCCATTTACAGAGAAGTGGGACTAGGTACAAACTCATTTACACAAAGAGGTACTGTAGATAGTATTTTGGAAATTGCTCTTTAAGATGCAGCTTTGAACACCCAGGTTCAAGGAAAATGGTGAACATTTTCAAGGAAAATGGTGAGTTTAAATTTCTCAGTCCTGTGCACAGTTCTGTATAGTATTTTTAAATAGCAAGTGTTTTCTGTGTTCTAAGTACCTACTTAGAGATTTGACTGAAAACTGATGTCAGAAGCTATATCATTAGCCAAGTCTTCATGGACATAAAGTTCTGCAGAGGGCTTAATGACCATCATTTAATATTGCTTTATCTTTTCCTCTTGAAGAAGCAAGAACGCGCAAAAATGCTTTATTGTTAGTTTTAGACAGTTCAAATGACTAGAGCAACTACTCTTTAGGTTCTTCTAAGAAGTAGTACTGAATTTATTTTTTTCCTTTCTCCTAAGCATATTTCTTACTGAAGTTTTCTGCTCAGTTGGCTAGCACAGTAGGAAACAAAGAGCCTAATTACTGGGTCTTGAATTCTTGGGGGGGGAACCTCAATCCACAAGGATTTGCTCTTATCAGTGGTTGATTTTGTTACCTGTTTGCAGTTATGTGGCATGACTTTCTCTCCACTGAGCTTTTCCCAGAAAGAGCGGGGAAAAAGCAGAAAGAAATGTGACTCCTCTGCAGAGCTATGAACAAGGGCTACAAAGCAAACTTGCCTTTTCCCACCCTCAAACAAGGGAACAGGAACCACACACCCTAATTACATTTCAGCAACATGCCACGAATGATATAGTTGGGTTGCCAAGATAAACCACATCCAAAAACCAGCACTGAGTTGTAGCGATCTGATACTGCCAGCTTGTTTACTTTTACGGAGAAGTGAAAAGGCTCCCACAAAGCAATTATTGCTAGATGAGCCAGACTAGACCTCAGCTTTCCTTAAAGTAAGGATGCTTCATACAACATATAACAAACTATTTCTGAACAAGCTGAAGCTCTAGCTACCATATTCCCTCACAATTTAAATGCTTTAAACCCCAAATTTCTTTCCGTTCATGACTGACACTCATTATGGTGGGGATAAAATACACCTTCAACGCTGTCTGAAGGACAGGTCCTGAAGAATCACAAAGGCTAGGACAGACATCAGAAATACAAACGGAATCACAGTAATGTAGAGGTTCATTCAGGTAAGGTAAGAGAAACACGTTATCCTGACAACCCATCCCTCAGAGCGGCGCCGCTAACCACCCCTCAGAGGGGTCTCGCCGGGCTGCGGCGCAGCGCGGGAAAGCCGGGCGCCATCTCGGGCCGCGAGCGCCGGCACCGCGTCGCCTCATCAGCCCAGGTCGGTTCGAGGCAAGCGACGACGGGAAGGGGCTGCCTTCCCCGCGGGGTCTCCTCAGGGAAGAGCCGCACGTCCCGGCGGCCTCGTCTCCCCGAGGAGGCCCCGCAGCTGCCGACCCCGCCGTGCCCGCCCGCCGCCCCTCACAGCGCCCGGCCCACAGCCCCTACCTGCATCGCCGCGGCGAGGCCGCCCCCTCTCCGAGGTCCCGCGGCGCTGCCTCGGCTAAGGACAGGAGAACAAGGCAGGGGTTGCTCAGCCCAGGCAGCCCACTCCTCCCGGCCCGCCTCAGGGCTGCCGCCCGCCCGGCCGCGCCCTGCGGCGGCGAGAAAGGAGCCCCCACCGTGTCCCGGCTGGCTCTTACCTGGGTAGCGGTAGGTCCCCGCCGGCAGGGAGCTGCGCCCGGGCACCCCGCAGAGACAATGCTAGAACGCAAAGGCGGCAGGTTAGTGACGGCCGGGACTGCCCTGTCCCCCCTCTCGTCCCATCCCCACACCCTGCCCGGCGGGACGCTCACCCCGCGGCAGGCAGGCGCACAGCAGCGCCCCGAGGAGGAGCCGAGCCTCCATGCGGGCGGCAGCAGCTTCCCCACAGAACTCCGGCCCTCAACGCAAGCCGCTACCTGCGCCCCGGACTCATCCCGCCCTCGCGGGCGGGGCGGCCGAGGGGTTTATCAGCCGCCCGCCCGCCCTCCGCCCCGGCCCTTCCCCGAGCACCCACCCCCGGCCACCGCCCCTCGCTCTGACCGGGGCTGCCCCCACAGCCGAGCGGCTGCGGCCCCACTAACGCTTCTCGCTCACTGCCCGTGCCGGGCGCTGACCTCCCTAGCTCCGCACGTTTATTTCCACTTTCCCACCTTTGTGGGGTTTAGGAAATGATGAGGCTTTAGCAGGAGCGGCGGGGTGCGGTGTAGGCTGCGTCCCCCTCTAACGCGAGCAAGCCCGGGGCTTTGCCTTGGCGCCTGGGAATGTCCCACGACCGCAAAGTGCCCGCCTGCGGGAAGCCGCCTGCCTGGGCTGGGCTGGGAGGCAGCAAACGGGGTCGGTACTTAACGCCGAGCATTGGCGCCGGCCCCCTGAAACAGGTGTCAGAGGTCGAGTAGTGACAGGCATGGACTGAGTGCAGCATGCAGCTGATGTCTATAGGTTATTTCCATAGCTTCTGATAACATTTTTTTTACTATAAATTCACACTCTTGAATTTGGAGCTCTCTGTGGACCCTTTTCCAGGTTTCATCTTTTTTTTTTTTTTTCCCTCGTGATTAAATTTTCTGTTTTACCTTACTTCCATTATTTTTCTTCCCTTTTCCCTCTTCCTAACGCTGTTACCTTTTTTCTGCTCTTTTCCCTTTCCCATCTGTTGCTGCCTCTCTCTCCCCATCATTCTTCAGGTTTGCATATCTTATAACAGAAGCTTTAGAAGCTGCCTATACCAGGTGAGAAACTGTCTCAGATGAAAAGGGGCCTTTTCTGACTGCTTTGGGAAGTCTGTTAACAGTAAGTCATTAAAAAGATCTCTTTTCTGCCTTTGTAATTTGTCCCTGTGGATTGTGTTTCTTGCTGCAACAAGTGTTTCATTTCTAATGAAATGATGGAAAACTAGTGATGTTTTCACTGAGAATTCTGTTCCCTCCTGTAAATGTTGGAGGGAGAATGTGTGTGAAAGAAAAGAAGGTGAGACAGAAAAGATATTCTTTAACTTCAGCACAGTCTTTTCCCAATAACCTCAGATTTTTAGAATTATGTGCTAGCCCCAGCCTGTAGCAGAGCCCATCTACTCTAAATGCACCATGCACTTGGCTTTGGTGCACTTTCTGTGATCCAGATTACATTAATGGAAGTAGAGAAAGTAGATCAAAAGCAACAGGAATCAGTTTACACAACACACATTTTAAAGTTTTTCTTTACCTATTGAATGGGCTGCCCACTTTATTCATTTTCCCTTAATGCCACTGGTAGCAAATAACTGAAACTAAGTTAAAGCTAATTTAGATGTAGTTTGATTTCTTGCTATGAAATATTTCATTATCCAAAATTAATAAACAGTCATAACTGTACCATCTTTTAATATGACATATTTGAAGTAATGGAAACTTCAGAACCGTCTCATCAATTTAATGATAACAAACTTCCAGTTTGGAGCATGGGATAGCTTTGTGGGTTTGTTTGCTTTGTATTTATGCACAGTAGAGCACAGAAATTCATGTACCAAAGCAGACTAACAGCCCACCAAGTTCATTATTCTTTCTGTGTTGTGTCCATTACCTGATGATTCAGAGCAGTTTTCACATTAACAAATGAAGTTAATTCCACAATATTTTACTACATGACGGAGTTTCTGACTCCTGGAAAATTTATCTATATGATAAAAAAGGTTAATTTCTTTCAAATGTACATAACTTTCAGCCTGTAAAAGATCTATTCCTGTAAAGTCTTTTAGAGATGATTGATAGATATCAAAGACTGTTATAGTCTATATGTAAAATTAAAGGAAACATACACAGTATTTTATGTATACTTTAAATTTTATGTATCTCCTTCTCTTTTCAAATATAAGACAATTTTGTTTTGCATATACAGGGAAGGAATTCTATAGCTGTGTGTCTAATGCTTGGATGGAATAGCTTTTCAGTACTGTGTGGTACTGGTACTTAGGTAGAAGACAAATGATCTGTGTACTAGTAGTTGCACTTCTAAGAGAAAATTGTTTTCTGAAAACAGATTTTGTATTTGTTTGTATACAGGCTAAAAATGCATTCCTCTCTTATTCCTGACACCTGATATGAGAAATGGGTAGTGTACATACCACTGAAATGTGCTGATACAGCAAAGCTATCTTCTGAAAGGGGTAAGAGCAACTTCTAAAGGAGCTGGTGTAGCTTACGAAGGTTAGCACACAGCAGTAATAAGACAGATTCCAGTTTGTATTTGGGGGTATGGATTTTTTTTTTTTATCATCTCGTTATATGTATTCATACAAGTTTCCACTCTGTTGGGAGGAGGAGCAGGTGAGCTACCTGTGCTTACATAAACCCCCTGCTCTCCGGAGTTATGTGGGTAAAGCTGGGGAGAGCTAAGGGAGACTAAGGGATGTGGGTTAACGGGTCTCCTGCTCTTGCTTCCAGGCTTGATTGCAGAAATCTGTACCAGGGAAAGTGGGAGAAGAACCAGCCCAAGACAAACTAACCTAAGAGAGATTAGCCTGAAATAGTCTCCTTCACAGGTGCTCTGAGCTTGATTCTTACTTCTCACAGTAGACATGCCAGAGGCTACATTTGTAAGCAACAATATTCTGTTAGTGAGAAATCAGACTTAGTGATACCGGATTCACCCTCCTTACTTCCAAATAAAAAAAATGAGATGATTTGCAGCAGAGCAATTTATTGAAGCAAAGTTGGTTCTGTTTGTTTTTTCCCTCCAGGTGTTAGTATGCTTTAGATTGCACATCTCTGTGCTTTTCCTAACTAGTAGGGCTGGTGACATACATACCTGCATGTGAGCTCTGTGCCGTGGGAGAAGAACCAGTTGTAAAAATCAGCATAGGGAAAAGAAGGCCAGGTAACATACTGCGTGCGGGGGGGGGGGCGGCTTTTCTTTTACTTGTTCTTTCTCTTTTGCTTTGGCTTCAGATAAACCGAGCCTGGGGTCGCGCGGAGCTTATCGCTGCCCGCCGGCTCGCACCGCTGCAGCCGCGGAGGCCGGGGGTGCCGTAGGCGGCGGCGGGTGCGCCTCCCACCGCCCCGGGGCGCGGCCTCGCCGGCGCAGCCGCCCCGCGCAGCGTCCGCACCCGCGCAGCGTCCGCACCATGGAGCGCCGGGTGGCCCGCGAGTTCCGGCACAAGGTAAGAGAGCGGGGCCGCGGCGCCCACCGACACCCGCGGTCGCGTCCCGGGGCGCGCAGAGGGTGAGGGTGGAGCTGCTGCCCCGCGGCCTGGAGCGGGGCAGGGCCGGGCGGGCCCCCGCCGCTGCCCCCGGCTGAGCGCCCCCGGCTGAACGCCCCCGGCGGGCCCGATTGCGCGATGGCGAAGGGAGAAGCTCGGGGAATTCGTCTCTGCCGGGCCAAACGGCGCGGAAAAGCGGGCGGCAGCCTCCTGTCAGAGGATGGTTGTAAAACTTGAAAACCCTTAGAAAGGGAGGGACAGAAGAGGAGGAACATTCCCCAAGGCGTGAGCTTTTTCACGGCTTGATACAATAGATTTTATTTTAATATCACGTAAAAAATGTCGCCCGCAGTCCAGCTCAGGGAAGGCTGAAGTCCGGGCCCAGGCGGTTCCCGCTGCCAGCCCTGCGCGCTGCTCGGCAGCCTCGGCTCCACCTTAACATTCACGAGTGCAATTGTGCATGTGCAGTCATGTGCAAATGCATTTGATACACGGAGCGACTCGGTCTGCCTGGCGCGTCACTTTGTCATTTACCCAGTTAAGTAAGTGCTCAGCAGAGTTCACAACTGTCTGAGCAAAGTAAGCTCAAAAAGCTCTATTTAAGGAAGGGTGGGGAAATGGTTTTCACGTTTAAGAGATGTTTTTGCATAACCATTTAGGACTTTCTCAGACTAAAAATTTCAGTACCGTTTTGTGGGTTTTTTTCTGTGGAGGAGGTTGTGGTTGGTTTGGTTTTTTGTCAGCTAGGAAATGGAATTTCTTCGAAGTTGTGTTTTATAGAAGTATCATCTGGTAATAAGCTCATTAACTAAAGAATTGTTAGAATGAAGTAGAGGGGATGCAAAAAAGCACCTATATGTCAAACTGAAGTTCAAAAACATTAAAGACGTGGATACTCTGTAGTGATAACCATAGCCCTCTAGAAAGTTATTTCTGCCTTGCTACCTATTACTGTATAACTCAACAGTGGGTTGTGCAACATATTTATATGGTTCCTAGGCGGATGGTTGCCATTTGAACTTTAAACCTTTTCCCTTTCACTGCTGCTATAATTCATAAATCATTCTAGTCCCACCCCTGGTAACACAAGATTTATTGTCAGTGTTTGTTGGTGCCAATAAGTAGGATGCATATCTGAGTGAAAACTTGATCTGAGTTAAAGGATACTGGAACGGTTTTTTTCTTTAAATTACTTTGTATCATCCTGGTTCTAGGGGCCCCTGTGGCAATTTTTGTATCTTGGATACTTACTTTTTCTGTTTCAAGCCAGTGAAAATGCTCAGCTACAGGATCTGAGTTTCCTCAATTATTTGTCACTTTTTTTTTTTCTCAGTAATTTTAATCAGTTCTCCCTATCAACCAAGAAGCAATGCAAAATATGTAACATATCCAAATGTATTGGCCAGTTCTTCCATTTCCCTCAATAGTTTTTCAAAGGCTGTGATAGAACTTCATTTTATTCTTTGAAGGTTGACAGATTAGGTAGTGCTACAGTAGTGCATTACTGTAATCTGAACTTCTTCCCCACAACTTCTATCCTACTGAATAAGTTTACATAGACTTGTTACCAGATTTTAGTTTTCTTCTGTATGTAGGTACAGTTTCTGTGATGACTACTTATTAATTCTATGAAAACCAGTGCAATTTATATAGTAAGAAATAGAGCATAAACAACTCTTTATTTGTGTTCTAGGATTGAGAATTATACAACTTCTGTGAAGATACCCTTAAATAATCATAGAAAGGTGGAGGTTGAAAGTGACAAGTGGAGGTCATCTGCTCCAACAAGACCACCTAGAGCAGATTGTCCAGGGCTGTGTCCAGATATTCTGTTAATATTCTTGGTTTAAAAGCTGTGAAATCATCCATTCCAAAACTCTACAGTTTTTTTCTCGAGAAATAGAGAGATACTAAAATACTTCTCTGATCTAAGTTACAACATGTCACCACTGACTTTTTTTTAATTATTTTTTTTTCCTCTTAACATGTGGGGGCATAATCTAGGATTTATGAAATTATTAAGAGCCAGCTCTTGGAAGCTGTTGATAAGCCTAGGTAAAGTGTATTGCAAGAAGTTAATGAATTAGCAAAATTGTAAGAGATGCAGGTTGCTACAATGAAGTGATAATTGGTGGAATAGAAGGCAGCAGGAGAAGAATGACCTAATTTGAGAGATGGCCCAGCAAGATTAACCTAGCTGTAGCATTCTGAATATATAAGTCACTTGGGTGTTTGTTTTTGTCAGAGGAAGTTGCTGGTTAGGGTGAGAAGTGCAGGAATCAAACAGAGAGACTGAAGGTTTTGTGAGAAGAAATGGAGGAGTTTAGATATGGCCCTCTAGTTCCTGAGCAGGTGTGGGGATGTGTCCATCAGCTAGCATATCAGGAGGAAAATGTGATGTTGTTAGTGGTTGCTTTCCCAATCAGGAGAAAACATTTAATGTTTTTCATGAGACACTGCTCTTACAGTACCTTAGCTAGCACTGGAGGTGGAGCTCTGGATACCAGAACTGAAGCTGATTTATACGTTGTATTCCTGATGGGGAAGGGGAAAATGGATGTTGGACTTAGTTTTACATATATCGCCTTGCCTTGAGTCTGTGTACAGTATTGGTGAACCAGTCAGTTTTGATTGCAACTATTTTATTTGCTTTTAAGGCAGATGTTTACTGTGTGTTTTGAAATTCACCGTGAATAAATTGGATTACTTACTAGTATTACTGTCAAGCAATTCTGTCCTGCATGTAGCTTTTTGGCCTTTAGGTGTTTTGAAAGTGTTTTTTTTCCAGATGAGACAAGTAATAGAAAACCACCTGGATGTGCAGTCTTGCTGGCTTTAGAGAGCCAAAAGGGACAAAGAGAATATGAAGCATGTATTTAGTTTGGAATATAATGCAAACCTAGAAAGAAAGGGCCTTTCTTTAAGTATGCAAATTGGTCCTCAGACTTTACGTCACAGTAATATTAGACTTTAGGTCAGATGTAAATTGTTTTCCTAAACATTAAGCTTGTCCAAATGTAAAACTAATGTGATGTGACCTCTCACTGCAAGTAACATCGATGGGGGTCTCACTGTCACTGAATATAAATTGGAACTCCTCATGTGAGAATTCTTAGGGGGTTTTTTTGGTTTATTTTACTGTAATTATCCAAGAGCAGGCATAGTAATATGACACTGGTTTAAGTAAACGTACTATTAGTGGGGGAGGAAAGAATAACTAGCAAGTTCTATCAGTTAAGAGCTGGAGCAAAGAGGAACAGAAGTATAGCAGTTTGCATAATGTTATAAGTGAGATCCTGCAATCAGTGGTTTGGACGACAGAACATAGATTATAATCATCTCACTGTGGTGGTTTTATCTGTGACGGCATGTGCTATATTAATGAATGGCCAAAAAGGTTTCTGAAAACATTTATTCAACAGTACAGTGATTATCAGGTAAGGCAAATATGATATTATTGTAGTAATACTACTGCTGAGGGCAAATCTAGCATACAGAATATATCGGTATTTACCACCTTGTCCAATTGTTGTAATACTAATTTTAGAAAGTCTTGTTCTAAGTTTCACATTGTGAGGTAATGCTCTGTTGCAAAAATGTATTTATCTTTAAACAAACAAACAAAACGTCTTTCCTTGTTGAAATCTTTGTTCTATGGCTTACGAATTTGTGAAAGTCTTGTATGCTCAACCTTTGTGGCTATTTAGTCAGATATTTACGATCATGTCCTTGGGTTTTCAGGTTAATCTACTAATTGACAATGAAGCAGAGAAGGATTACCTTTATGATGTGCTGCGGATGTACCACCAGTAAGATCTAACTTTATATACGTTTGTGTAGAATTTTGCTGGTTTTAAATGTAAAGCATGAATATTCAAGATTTTAAGTCTTTCTGTATACTGCTGGGTCTTTCTGTATGCTACTAGAAAAGTGTTGAAGTAATAGGTTTTTATCCTGTCTAGTGAAGTCTTATACTTTTACAGCGTAGACTGCAGATAAGGAAGGAGCATGTCTGTGATCACCTGTAAAGTTGCTTTGGTTTTATGACTTGGCAGTTTTGTAAAAGAATTTTGTGGATTTGTATTGGTGTGGGGGAGAAGCACCTGGATGATAAAACCGTTCTTAGGAAACAGAAAGAGAGCATTAATCCAATTCATTAGTATTTCCAAATAATGCTTATTTATTTGCAACAGAGGTTTTCATTGAGTTCGCTTTCCAAAGAGTTTTGCCAGCTATTCAGATAAAAATTTATTTGTAACAGTTTTACCTGAAAGATGAAATAAATGAGTTTGGAAACTGTTTGGCATGTTTAAGAACTCTGGCTTATTACAACATAATGGGAAAAAAATGGTAAAGTGATAGGCCAATCCTTTTGCTGAACTGATTTAAACCAGTTGCTTAGGACCTATATCATTGCAAATGAGATCAGCCTCTGATCCATTGTTTTTCAAAGAAGATGAGAATGTATTTTCCACTCATCATGGACAAGTGGCTCTGATAGACATTGTTTCCGTTCATATCTTAATTAATAGCATCTCAGCTGAGTGAAATGTAGACGTTTCCCTCTGATGTTTGCACTGAGCTATAGTTATGGGTGTATTCAGCTGCATATCTGATTCAGTTTCACTCAGGTCTGTCTAATTGCTTCTCCATTCATAAAGGCTGTTGTTTGGAAAGCCGGTTGATTCAGTAGCTCTTAATTATTTAAAATCTTCTTGCAGTTACAAAATTAACAATGCATATAGTAACGTTTCTTCCGTTTCTAAAATTGCAATGACTTGAGCAAAATTTTCAATATCTCTGTGAACATATGTTGATGATGTATCACTTTTTTGGAATACGTTATGAAGTATTCCAGGGCAAAAATACGTGCAGTTGCTGTTGGAGTTAACATTTAATGTCTGCTTCATTGTGAATAGAATTTCCAAAAGTATTTGACTTCTAATCCCATGTAATATACATTCCTGATCTGTATTTTCAATGCATATGCCTCAGAAGTACTGTATGCCAGGAAATGTAAATTATAAGAGAGGGAACAGCAAATAATATAGACTAAGTTTAACTGGATGTTGTGTGGGAATAGCTCCACCGAACCTTAGGGAACTGTTCCTCTGCTCTTGAAGCTGGGTAGCAAAGTATATTTTCTAGACCTGTAACTATCTCAGAGCTGATAATACCAAGGAGACTACTTTGCATAGCTCTCATAAAACAGATGATCGCAGCAGTATAACTTCTGTAGATTTGGTTTAGTGGTTGATGGCCCTTCAATTTTGATTCGAAAAAGAATTTTAAAACTTAAAGCAAGTCTTTGTTCTAGGTGCTGAGTATTGTGATTTTTTTTTTTTTTTTTTTTTCCCCTGGATCAAAAGAATTTGTCAGTCCCCTAAGTTCAAGAAAGGAAGGAGCTTGTAGCCTAGATTCACTTAGAAAGATTCCTAACTAGTAAGGAAACAAAAATCTAGTAGGCAGGTATATTTGATCTAGAAAGCTATTTCCAAATGGTTCCATAAATCTTTTGGGACTCTCAGAATGAAATTAAAGATGTCATCTATAAAAGTGATGTTCATGACCTTAGAAGATAAAGGCAATATATAGGAGATTTCAACTATTTTGAAGCAGGTAGTTGTCATTCCTCTTAGCTTACAGAAGACTTGCTTTCTCAGAGGCTGTTTTGCTTTGGTTAAACCAATATTGGCATAAATAACTATTTTCGTAGGTTGAAGGGACATGCAAATACTGAGGCCACATGTACAGCAAGTTATTAAATGATGTTTTGTGTTGGTGTGTTGATTACCTGTGCTTGTTTTTTCACTATGTGTTTGCAGGTCTATGAATCTCCCAGTGTTTGTGGGGGACCTAAAACTTGTGATTAACGAACCAAGCAGATTGCCTCTGTTTGATGCTATCCGCCCACTTATCCCCTTAAAACACCAGGTAGAATATGATCAGCTTACACCCAAAAGATCACGGTAAGAGAATGCAGAACAATGCAGCTAACTTAAATACAAGCAAGAAATGCTGACTGAACTTTCAGATGAATTCAGAGTAAAATATCAGTCACCTGTGTAAAGCTGGGCATAATTATTTTACTTTTGCTATATTTGCTAGAAGTACAGTTTTGAGCTACTTGAAATTGTTTGCCAAGTAGTTTAATCTAGTAAAAGCAGGATAAGGGAGTCAAAAACAATGCTTTCCAGTTGAAACAATCTTTTCTCATTTTTTCCGGCATTTAATAATAAAAAAATTTTTATAGCTCTAACCCTCTAGAAGCAGACAGCTTTGATGGTTGCAAATGTCTTTTCTTATGAAAAATCTTGATGGCTTTAGCTAACACACATCCATCCAAACTTGAGTCAACTTGCTTTTTTCCATGCCTAAATGTTGTAAGAGAAAAATTATGTGTAACTTACAGATGAAACATTATTGCCACAAGTGTTATGCACCTGAACAGTCAAGTCTCTTCCATTTATGCAGAAAGCTGAAAGAGGTGAGATTGGATCGCTTGCATCCTGAAGGACTTGGAATAAGTGTGAGAGGTGGACTGGAATTTAGCTGCGGCCTCTTTATCTCCCAGTTAGTTAAAGGAGGACAGGCAGACAATGTTGGACTTCAGGTAGGAAAACTATATTCGTGGCTGCTGTGCTGCAAAAAGCCTTTTGTGACAATGGTAGGGAAGTGAGCAGTAAGAACTGTTCTTTAATATTTAGTAATAGCTATTGCTAAGGTGCTATTTCTCTCTTGTAATAAAATTCATAAAATATGAAAGTCAATGCCACGATAAATACTATTATACCAATAGTGAATCAAGTCATTAAAAATGTTCTTTTCACCATTTTTAATGATATGTAAACCTTTTTTTCATATGTGGAATAAGATAACTTCTGAAGATAAAAGGGCTTTCTGGAGTGTTTATCCAAAATGTATTAGACTGGCATGATTCATTACAGTGTTTAATGAAAGTGTTTTGTAGATATGCTTCAGTGTAACCCCTGGATGCTTTTAGAAACTACTTCTTAGAACAAAACCACAAATTTTGTATTTAGTTAGAATTGAGAGGGTGGCATAGGACACCACAAACACTGTGCTGGATGTGTCCGTAGCTTACTTTTAAGCATGGGATTTGCCAGTTGGTAACTCTGGAAAAGGGCATTGATGCCCTTCCCAGAGTTTCCCTACATTACACATGAGAATAGGAAGTGTAGACAGGAGAGTTGTTCCTGGGTTGTGATCAGCTCAGTAGAGAGATTCCAGCTGCATCCTTGCTCCAGTGCTAGAAAACTGAGAAAAAGACAAAGACGAGACACATATATGACTTTTGAAAACATCTCCTGGAAAATACTGGAAGGTGTTAATGATGCTGAGCAAGAACAGGCTTAATAGCCGCTGTCTTAAACTGTCGTGCTAGTGCATTCATCGTAATGCTGTGTTGCAGCTCTGCTTCTCTGCTTGTTTTGGACTAATGTTTTGACACAATTGACGGATAAGGAGTTCTGCTTGGTTGTTGTGCTGCTGTAAGGATGTCAATTTTCATTTTTTTTTCTCAGTACACAAAAAGGTTCTACAGGCTTTCTGTGACTGAGGCCATCGTACTACGTGTTGGTGACAGTGAATGGGATTGTGAAGGATCTTTGGGCTGGGTTGTACAAATTGTACTGCCACTCGGAACGTGGTTAGAGTTTGGCAGACAAAGTAGGGACAGTAAGTGGAAAATATGCTTGAGACTGACTATGAGTTTGTTAGGCTTAGATTATAAGTATTAATATGAGCAGATGGATCTTTGCAGCTCTTGTAACTGTCTGACTTTGTTTTTTGGTATGTGGTGTTAAAAGCTCAGCCTAAAGTGCCTTCATAATAGGTGGCACTAGGCACTTTCTGAACCCCACTGGATAACAAGAGCTGACAGGCAGTCCATTGTTATAAATCGCTGTCTCACAGTAAAGCCAACTGCTTCTGAAATTTCACCCACCTGCTTTATTTAACTAAATCTCTACACATTTTCTATCCCAAAAATGCTGTCTGAGAAAGGTATAATGATCTTCTATTATAACATCAGTTTTACATCCTGCTGCTTTTTAAAAAATTCCAATTCATTTTGCTTGATTTCTCCTTCAAGTAGTTTCCAAGTTACATTAAAGTGCCTGAATAATCATGAAGGCTCACTAAAGCATTTGTAGTTTTGACCCTTTTCTGACTACAGTTTCTCTAAAAGGCAAATGTTTTGTGCTTTCATGAAGAAATGTACTTTTTTTTCCCCCCCTCCTCTGCTTTCTGATACTTATGTCTGTGGGGATTCTGCTGAATACAAAGAGATGGAGATTGGTATGAATGATGAAAGTGGAAGAAGTATACAAAATGAGAAATTTGAAACAGTGATGATTTTATGTAAAAACCCTTTCATTTCCTCAAAGCACTAAATATTATATTTCTCATGTTAAAAGTTACAAATAATAGGCATTTTAATTCAGAAAAGTTAGGTTTGCAGCTTTTCTTTTGAAAGTCTGTCATCTCCCTGTTTGATAGAGAAAGGGGAAACAGTGATATATAATAATATAATATTACTGTTCTAATGTGCTCAATCCTGCAGACTTTTATCTCTACTGCTTCTGATTCAGAAGGTTGGTGTACAGTGATACCAGTACAAAAGTAACAAAATATATGAAAACAACTATTAATTACTTCAGTATATGGACACATTTTTCAGGAAAAGCTGTTCAAGTGTCCTTCAGAGAAGCAGTTTGTTACATGCCTATGTCTCCTTTAGTTCAGCCGAGACTGGGGTATTTCTAAAGCACCATCAGTAATGCATTGTCAGTCAGTAACACAAATGTCATTAGGATGAGCGAAGAGTACTAGACTGTCTTTTCATTTTGTTTCTGAAGCTCAGCAAAGAGGAGTATTAAAAATATCTATATGGGAAAAGCTCATTCCCATAGGGAGGAAAAAATGAAATAAACTCTTGGCTACATTTGTAATTTTGTGTGTGCCTTCTAGGGAGATATATAATACTAACAGGTATGAGTTGCTTAGTGAATGATGACATCTTCAGAGCAACTTGTTTTGCTGATACAGAAGCTACATGGAGACTCACAAATGGCACTGCCATTTGCAGTCCTAAAACTGGGGAGCTTTTGTGTGCTAGGGCATTGCAGTTAATAACAGTAGGTTAGGTTACCCTTTTAAAAAGCTGGGTTTGTGCAAACTCATGGTCTGTTACATATAGCCATTGTCTGTTATAGCCCACGTGATGTGGAAGATGTGAGTAAAGAAGGGATCTCGAACTAAACTAAAACCAAACAGAAAGCCCTGCCAACAACAAGTACGTAAGGTCAACAGAAAAGTCTAGGTAGATCAAGTGAGGCCGGTGTTGCATACCTGAGGTTAAATAGTTAGACACAAATTTATGGTATTTTTGCAAGTGAGTAATCCAGAGACTGGAATGGAGGAAGCTTTTTGAGCATTTTATTGAGGTAGTCAACCTTCTTTCAAAAAGCGGAGGTCACTCGCTTTTCTACCATTTCCTAGAACAACCAGCAGAATCCTAAATAGGCTGAGAGTCTTTATGGTTTGTAGAGGATGTTAAGTCTTTATACACAGTGCCACAAGTCTGACTTACCTCTGAGCCATTTTGCTTCTTGGCAGTACAGTTGCATTGCCAGTTAATCCCAGTCCTAAAAGTGCATTATTTACAATGGATTTCCTGAAGTGTTGAGGGCAGTGGAACAGCTCTAGACTAAATTCTTGGTTTTGGGGTGGGGAACTAGGTTAGAATTTAGTGGTGTATTTGCAGGGGAAAGAGGACTGCAGTGGCACAGCTGCCAGGCCTGTGGCCTGGATGAATGGGTGGGTAGATGGATGTGGTTTTGAACATTTGGAACAAGTGGGTGAAGTGACTTCTTTCTTTCTTAGTGAGACCTATCAGGGGTGAAATGCTAAACCGCAGGGCCAAGTGCTTTTCATTGTCTGATTCTGCATTTTTACCAGAAGTTGTATGTTCAAAAGTCTTCAGTACTGACCTATTTCCACACTTATAAAAGATCATATTAAAAATCTGACTGGCTTAAATGAAAACACTCAATCAAGCTCTTAGGAGTGCTGCAGATTGCACACGGCGACTGCCCCGGGTGAGATGTTTGGATGTCCAGCAGGCGGAGCAGCCGTCCCGCTGGTTAGGGGCTGGGGACCAGAGGAGTGTTCTGCAGGACAGTCACATATTGCATTTCCTTTGCTTTCATAGTCTTCTGATGGTACGTTGTGTCAGATAAAAATCTTTAAGTTCAGTGGGGAGGAAACTGCACTAGATGTGCTATGCTGGTACAGTGCACATGTTAATGTTTTGTGTACTATTGCAGAGCATATGGCACTTCCCAGAAGAAGTAGAAAGGTTTGTGAAAGAAGTGAAGAAGATAAGTGGGTGGTTTCTTGTTTTGCTTTTTGGTTGATTTTTTTTGTTGGTGTTTTTTTTTTTTTTTTTACCAACTGAACAGATTACAGTAGGAAGATTTGATAATACTTATTACATATGAAAAAAGGCAGATGGTGGTGCAAATTACTGTGCCTTTCAAGTTATCTTCATCGAAATTTGCCTCGAGGATAACACTAGTTTTGTCTCTGCTCTTCAGAGTGCATGTTCTTGGTCTGCTCTGTAGCTGACTATGCTCCCTGTCCCCCATGGAGCCCAAATATATATATTGTGTACACACAGAAACCTGAGTAAGCTCGGGAATAAGTGATCGACTTGCCTTCTGTCTGGTGGGAGTTTCCTCCTATGTTTCTGTCTCAAGTTTTCACTTCTTTTCATGTCACACAACAGGGGGAATACCATGGCCTAGGAGCCACAGTAGGGTGGTGGTACCATCTTCTCAACCATAGTATATGATGAGTTGCTGCTGTGAAACACTTGAAAATCTGTCACACAGGAGTAGCATGCAATTTTGTATCTAATGTAGATGATCCAAGAAGACTTAAGCTACTGCACCTCAGAATAAGCATTCCTTGTGCTAGTATGTGATTATAGTTAATCTGAAGTTACACCTGAAATGGAGGTATATAATGCCTTGATCAATAATGCTGAATCCAGAATCAAGCAAGTTAGTAAGACCAAGTTTAGTTTCATATTGGTCACAACAGTTAAGAAGGTATCTCAGAGAACATATGGTAAAAGCAAACTTAAACTGCTGAAGTATAAAAGAAGAAAATCACTCCAAAATTATTTAAATTGAAATATGGGTACTTAAATACAAGGTAAGCTGTGGGGTACAAGTCTGATGTGTAGACGCTAGATATTATTTATAAAATTGTTTGGTCATTAATCTCCCCTTTTGTTGTTAAATACTAAGTTCAGACAAATACAGATAAATCTGATCTGGATATTACCTGAAATTCAAAAAGTATTCAGGACTGAACATTTTCAAACCTTTGCATCAAAATGATTGCCAGATTGCATCATTGATTAAAAACCTTTAAATGTTAATTCACAATTTATTGTTTCTTCTCCCTTTCATTTTGAGGTTGGAGATGAGATAGTTCGTATAAATGGATATTCCATTTCATCATGCACACATGAAGAAGTCATAAACCTCATTCGTACAAAGAAAATAGTGTCCATAAAAGTAAGACGTAAGTAACGTAACAAATCATCTGTATCACTAAAGAATGGTGTTAATAGATTGCCGGTGATCTGTAGAAAGTGTTACTTAATGGAGTATTTTTCTTTTTCAGATGTTGGCATGATACCTGTCAAAAGGTAATGGTATTTAATTTAAAAACAATGTAGATTATTTATTTTTACATAGCCTCTTCAATACACAAAGAACCTGTGTTTATCTGTATATTTGAAAAGGTGTGAATAGGCATCTTTGTAGGTGGTTAAAATGTTACATCCTTTGTGATAAACAGGCAGATGACTTGTTTGATGAATCTGACTTTTTATGCCAGTTGCCTACTTAAATGAACCAATTTCTATTTCCTCATTATTTGTGGATATTACCTGGAAATTTCATTACCAATGCATCTAGCTTAACAGAGAGCTCCACTGCTTCTCTATGTACGTAACATTTGAGGATTGCTTCAGAGCTTAGAAAAAAATACAAAGTATTGTCCTCTTCCAATTTTTGTTGAAAAGTTGAAACTTTAAGTGGAATGTTTGAGAAATGTTAATGATGGGAGGTGTCTTGCTGCATAGATATTTATATAAGCTCTTCAAGTTGCTATGGCTATTTTCACAGTCTTAGAGTTTCCCAAAATTGTTTCACTTGAGGAGGTTTTCTCAATTTTATGTTTTACCAGCTTTACTAGCCTAAATAATTGTGTGCTTGATTGATGCTCCATTTAAATTGCTGGAAAACAAACCAGTTGTTGTGAATGGTATCCAAAGGAACATGTGGATGCAAAATAGGAGGCTGTGTTCCAAAGTAGCTTCTTGAATACATTTACATTTATTTTGTCCTTGTTATTTTAAATTACTTTTTCCTTCCAGTTCAGCAGATGAACCTCTTAAATGGCAATACGTGGACCAGTTTGTGTCAGACTCTGGGGTAAGAGATCAATATTTTATTAAGATGTCTTCTGGGAAATCTATAATGGTTTTGAAACAATTTTTCCTCTGACCTTATCACAGAAGTTATTGTATGTATTTCTATGATGCAATATTTTGTTCAAGGGTTCTGGAAGAAACATCTTCTGTGATATGAAAAGATTATAGAATCATTTAGTACGGAAAGGGCAGGATATAAATGAAATACCTTTTACTCATTAATTGGTGCTTTATTTTACTTGAGTTTATTAACTTACCAGGCTATAGTTCTACTGTATAAATCTTGAACTGATTATTTGGCCTATCTTAACTATATTAGTGGAGGAATGACAGGTATGAATGCAAGTGAAAAGAGATACCACAATTACTTCTCTTTTGCTTTCAGGAAGAAAGACTTAGTTAAATAGTGAGCACTATCGTGTATTTTTCCAGTCCTTTTGTTAGGGAACTTCTAAATGATTATTTTGCCGTATCGCTTTCCTCTAATTTTCCTTCATCCTTTTCCGAAGACAAGTTTGACTATTTAAACAATTTTCTTCAAATAGTTCAGTCTTTCACCTCAGCCATGGAGCTCCACTGAAATGACTGTACTTCACATTCATCTCCAGTAGGACATCTTATCTTGATGTTTGCAGGGCTTGATCCTGGCTTCATGAATTTTTATAGTTGTCTGCATATGAGTTCAACACAGTAATATCTGCAGCATTTTTTAATCCCCCCACAGGAAGGAAAGGGCAGTGTTGCTGGTCTTGCTTCTTCTGGAGGGAGAGACAATAAAGAGAAGAAAGTCTTCATTAGCTTGATTGGTACAAAGGGCATGGGATGCAGGTGGGTACATGTTTCTTATTTAATGTTACTGGTTTGGTAAGTAAGACATCCAAAGCAGTCCTTTTCTGTCCTTCATTGGTATGATATCAGGAAAATGAAAATCCATGCTGGATCAGGAAGGCAAACTGGAACAGGAAGGTATCTGTGGCACACGTTATGTATTATTAGACAAAGCATAAATACCTGTGTTACAAGTTCTGACTTAAAACCAAAAAAATCTTTTAAATTTAAAAATAGGAGCAGGCTGAAAGTGACATAGTACAAGTTATTGTGGAATTGGATCTTTTAAATGCTTTTACATTTCAAAATACTTTTAAATGCTGCTCTGTGATGTTGCAGGTTCCAGTACTGTCCAGTGTTATGTTCACTCCCTGAACTTACACTGCTTTGTAGCCCTTTTCAGAACCGAGAAGCCATCACACAGATAGATAGATCCAATTCCTGAAAGTAAAGTTGAATTTGCAAGATTCTTAGAAATATGAACAGGTGCTTTTCAGGCTCCTGTCCTTGCAGCTAGTTATGGAGGTTTTGAGGTAGAAGGAATATTGTAGGATTTCTTATATATTTAGGAATATATAGTTATTAGGATTGAACTGCACAGATATTTTCTGAAGCATAAGTTTTCTTTCATATTATTTGGAAGATCTAAAGGTTTAAAGAAATTATTTACAAACCTGGAGAGGTGGTTCAACATCACCTCCTGGATATATTATCTACACAAATCATTGCTGTGTTTAGGCCCAGCTTAGACTGCAGCTTAAAGTTTCCAGGCTAGATGTTGGCCCCTGACTGAAACATCCTTCTTGCTTCTAATAAAGAATCCTGAAAAATAACGTTGTATTATACATGCAGTATACTGCTGTTTAGTGAGCTAATGTGCAAGCAATTAGTATTCTTCATTGTGTTACATGCTTGCTTTTGAATGTCATTAGTGTCCCAGTCCCTTAGACAGTGTAGGTCAGTATACTATGTTGGTTTCAACATCTAAGGAAAAATGCAGAAGCTTGAATATTTTTCTTTAATCTTTTCTTAAATCACAGTATTATTCTATAAATATTGCCCTATAAATGTGGTTTTTTTTTTTATATTGCACCAGTATTTCCAGTGGTCCAACACAAAAACCAGGCATTTTTATCAGCAATGTTAAGCCAGGTTCTCTTTCAGCAGAGGTGGGATTGGAGGTAAGTATGCCACCTTCCAAGGTAGGTACCACAAGGAAATCTTGTTCAGTATTTACTACCTCAAGGATTCTGGATCACTGTAAAGTCACTAACTGTGGGGCTTTTTCCATGGGAAAGAAATACATTGTGGTTACATTTGAAATTAAGTGAGTTTCTTAAAATTTAAGAACATGACAGTGCCATCCTGGGTCAGATCAACAGTCCATTGAGCTCAGTATTTGGTCTCAAACAGTAGCAGTAGGGAATGCTAATACAGGATGATGTTCAATCATGGTTGATTACTGGTCTGTTCCCCTTGTACTCTGCCAGTACCTATATTATTGTATTAAGAATGTTAGAGAGTATATTTCTTTCTGTTTTCATTTAATATATGTACTGATTTAGCATCTGTACTAAAATTTAGATTAACTCCTTTAGGTCGGTGATCAGATTGTTGAAGTAAATGGAGTGGACTTTTCTAATGTGGATCATAAAGAGGTAAGATCAAGTCTTACTAACTCCTTGAATTCATAGTTGTCAGCTTATTAAGCGTCTCTCTGATTTTCCTGGCTGCAAAAGTATGTTTTGATACTGGACTACTTAACCAAAGAGGTTGTGTATTGAACACGGGAATTTAGAGGTCTGAATACCTACCACCCTGTTTAGTTCAGGTAGGTCTGGAAATTCCAGCCTTGACAAGCAGCATCTTTTATCATATTTATACAGATCTTTATTACTTAATTCAGACTGATTTTTGTTTTGTTTTAATTTGCAGGCTGTCAGAGTGCTCAAAAGTAGTCGTACTTTGACTATCTCTGTGGTAGCAGGCGCTGTAAGTAGTATATTTATAAAGGCATAACATTTGTGAAAATTACTGTGTGGGCAAAGAAATGGTAAAAATAAATAGATAAGAAGTAAACCTATGTTTCCTTGCAATGTCTATACCACTAAATTCTGTCAAACCAGGGCAGTGTTAAGTGGCTTTTATTTTCTTGACAACTATCTACAGTATTCTCAAATGAAACAGTTTCATGACTGTGGGCCAGTGTTAAGCTGTTCTCTTGACAAGGAATGGAAATTAACTTTATTGTAATGGTTTCTCACATTTGAGAGCTTCTGTTCTCATAGATAGCTGCTTCTGCTGGAACATGAAAGGTAAATTGGATTGGAATCAATTAATTTTTTTATCCTGAATAGCTGATGTCTTAGACTTATTCCAAATGAGTTCCTTGTGTAACTGTTTATCTGATCTCTTTACTGTATCAACACACTGAAAATTGTTCAATTTTCCATTTCCACTGTTTTGTACAACAGAACTATACGCCTTTGGGGTCTAATCTAAAGCCAGCTGAAATTAATTAAATCTTCCCACTGACTTCAGTGTGACTTTCTATAAATGTTTAATGTTTTTACTGCTTTAATCCTCTTATAGTAAAATGTATAGTTATATACAAGAGGATACTCAAGTTCCATAGAGCAATCAAAGATGGTATTTTCTAATTGCCTTGCAACTGAATTAAGAGCGGAAAACAAGATTTAATAATCATTTAAGCTACTTCCTGAGGGCTCATGTATACTGTGTAGCTATATTAAGGAATTTGTGGTTTAATTAACTCTGACAGTAACAAAAGATCCAGTTGTCCAGAGGAATTGTAGACACTGTTTAAACAAATGCGTCAGACTCGCTGATTAAGCTCCAGGAACACAACATCCTAAGGACTTAGTTTCAACTCCCAGATATGTTACCAGCTGTTAGAAAAGATGGGATCTACTCCAGCATGTACTACTGTGGTTGCATCCTTAAAATGGTGAATTGTTGCTATGGCACTCTCCAGCTCCACCCTACTTCACCTTGCATGTCTCTCCTTTCCTCACATCTTTGAGCTAAAGAAGAAATTGCAAAAAGAAACAGCTTCTCTACTCCTGTTTTTCAGTCAGCAAAGACCATGGTGCAGAGGTGTTCTTCACTGCCTGTTTCTATTTGAGCTGTCTACTTTGAGCCTTAGACACATGAAAAATCCTGCCTTCCTAATTAACGTGAGATTTTAATTTCAGTAACGAAAATTAGATCAAAGTTATCAAAGTGTTCGACAAATAGCACCACGGAAATGTATTTCCTGAATAGAAAATAGTACTGGTGTCTTAACTGTAAAGCAAATGAAACAGGAACAAAACCAACTGATACACATGAACCGTTTGGCGGTGTACATTCCCTGTATTTGGGTTCCCTGAGTGATGATACATTGCCACAGCAGCCAGGCACAAGAGCATTAAAACGCGGTAACTGTGTAGTTGTCTTCCACGCTGGGGTTCATTCAGTGTGCTGTTCCCTGGCATTGCATTGCTCAGTTCGATTTCAAGAAAGTATAATGTGGAGTTTTTTCTGGGTGACACACTAAGGATGGCTGGCATGACCCCCTACACTGTTGTTGCTGACTTTAGTAGTTGCATGCCTCTTCTGAGGTGTTCAGCAGCTCATAACTTTGAGACTGAAACTCGAGTAGCTCTTTGGAAGCAAGTGATCAGAATTTTCAGGGTCTTTCAGAAAGCGTTCCTCAGAAAAAGTGATGTGAGGAAATGGCAGATGTGCTAGTATGTAATTGGTTTTTGGATTATTTCCTAGAACAACTACATTCATGAGACTTTTTCACAACTGATCTGGATGGCGGTTCTGATTGCAGGGAAAGGAGCTGTTCATGACTGAAGAAGAAAGGCAGAGAGAAGCACGTCTCCGTGAGCAAGAACGCCAGGAGTTAATGCATCAGAAGCGACTTGCACTGGAGACTAACAAAATCATCAAAGAGCAGCAAGAGAAAGAGAGATTGTAAGGACTCTGTATAGCACAGTCTGAAAAATTTAGCTTGGATTTGGAAAGGGCCTAGAAGACAGGAGCAACTGTGAGAAGATTCCCAACTTAGATAAACTTAATTTTGCTGTTGCAAAGTCTCTGTTCCTAAATCCTTATCCTATGCTGCTCTTGAGGTTCTGGGTTTTCAAAACTGATATCATTCAAATGCGTTTTGAGTAAAAGGGTTGTTTTGTTCCCCAACTGTACCCCTATGATTCACTGTGATATTAGTTATATTCCTGATGCCATTCCCTCATCCTTTATTTTCAGCAGGACAGTTACAAATTTTATACTCTTGCAATAATACGCCATGGGACAGTCTCAGAAGGAGATAGTGACTTACAGAGTTAAATAGATGATATGCCCTTATTATCCAGATGGTCAGAAATGTCCTCAGGGTTCCTACAAAAGTATATTGAACCCTTGGTATCTTACAGACGACTTTTAAAAAGGAGCATTTTTCCCCAATGCATATGTCTTTACTGTCTATATCCTTTACTAACTATATGCTGACACACTTTGTGCAAGTTCTTACTCAGAAAATACTATTTTTATCATGGTGTCCTAATTCCTCTTATTATAGAAGAAAACTGGAGATTTCCCAGAAGGCTGCAGAGGAGGAAGAGAGATATCGCAGAGAAATAGAGCAGTAAGTAAAAACCTTACATAGGCAATATGCTGCCTGAAGAAGGGTTCTTAGATCTGACTGTAAACATTCTGCATGTTCTTTTCTAATAAAGTTGGATACTATTTCCATTTAGCTAAATGTAGGGTCCAATGCATATGAGTAAGTACACCACAGTTACAGAATACGAAACTGATCTGAAAATCAACACCTGGAAAACATAAGGGTTATGGTGATAATAAATCCATTTTGAAATTGAAATTGAGTGCTTATTTTAAAAATGTAATAAATGTATAGAGAAACTTAAGATTAAGGAAGTTCTGTGTCTCAGAATTTGTTTGTTCTCACTGAACCACTACATTTAATTCTAACAGAAGAAAAAATAAATTAATACTGCAAGGAAATGGATCAGGGAAGAAACAGAGAAGAATGATGAAGGAATTGGAAAATGTGCCTATACTCAGGGACTTGATGATGTATCCACTTAGCTTATATTTTAAAAAAAACAAAACGCAGGTAGTTTGTTCACAATCTGTAAGAGTGTACACAGCATGGAATTTCATAGCCTTTTCAGTCTATCAGAAAGTTCCCAAAGCAAAAGCTGTGTAGATTTAGACTCAAATAAGGAGTAGAAATTTTTGTCATCATAAATTTTAAGTAGGCTTTTGCTTATCTAAGGAGAGAATTAATTAAATTCAAACTGTTACACCAAGAGGAGGAAGTTCTATAACCTATTTTATTCAGGAAATCTGATCTTTATTAAAACAGTCTATTCTGGTTTTTAAAAATCTGTGATTCTAGGCACTAGACACGTTTAAAGATTCTATCATAATAAAGTCAGTACTATAAATGTAATTTAAACATTATTTTACATTTGGAGCTTTAAAATTAACCAGTATAACATGTTGTTGTTATCACAGTAATTAATTTGCCTTCTAAATGACAGTGGGAAATTGCATGAAAGATAGTGTGAAATTGCACAGTATCTGTTTTGATGCAGCCTTTTAGAGTGAAGATTGACCCTGAAGTATTCAGCTTTGCAACTTCTACTTCTTAAACAGTTTTTAATTCATATTCACTTAAGTCCCTTTTCACGTACCTGTATTAGCTAGAATTCTCTGATAGAAAAAGTGCAGGGCCATCTGAATCTGTGAGGTGCGAAAAGGAATATATTCCCCAGCTGTCACAAGAGAAAAATCTTCTGACAGTCCTGCTGTCAGCTCTACTGCAGCATGTGGATGAATTCTTACACGTTTTGTTTTTCTAATTCCTGGGGAATAGATAACATCCTGGTTTTTATTGTGGTCTGCTGTAGAAATTCCTGTAATAGCCATGGAAAGCTGCTATAAAAGCAGACCATCACAGGTGAAGAATGGTTCCGTTCTCCAAATCCAGATTGCCTTTCTGTTATAATGAATGTTCGCTATCTGCAGTATGCCTCTGAACTAAGTGCATCTCTGCTCACTCAGGGAGGACTATCATGATTAGGCTGCCCTGAGGAATGCTCATTGTAAGGTCTAGCATGTCTTTATACTTCCCTGTATAATTTCCAAGTGCTGCTCAGGCACTTAAGCTTTTCCATGTTACAATCCAAACTGTTAAATCAGTGTTAATCTCCTTGGTGTAGAGGAGGGAAGATGGTAGTATAGGAACATAGATTTAATCTAAAGGTTAGATTTAATAAGCAATTGCAGGCAGGCAGTTTCACTAAAACACAATGCTTTCCTGTATTAACAGTTTGTGAGGATGACACTTTGCTCCATTTTTAAAATCCGTTCTGCAGGAATTCCTTGTATAAAGTCACTGTGCCCTTTATTAGTATCCTGCATACATTTTAGGAAAAAATTTCAAATGTACCTAAATGGCAGAGGTCCTTAACTCTGTGTACTTCAAGTTACATTGTAACCCCATATTTTTTTTAATTGAAATGTAAACAACAAATCTAAACCTTCTGTCCAATGTTCCCTCCTATTAACTATGCCTCCAAATTTAAATCCTGACCTCAGCTGCAGGTTTAATAGTGCTTTGACTACGTGGATATTTTTTAAATTTACCTTAGCTACTTCAGAGATGCAAAAGGTAATACAAGTAGAAACAGCATAATATATATCTAAGACCTGGTAAACTTTGGCACCACATATTAGTTTACCAGTTCAAGACAGGCTACAGCCAAGAATAGATCTTGGATCACTTAAAGGCACCATATATGAAAGTACAGACTCTTAGGTTATATGGCAGTTCTCTTGTGACCTGCTTGAGATTTGCTGAATTTTCCTTCAAAATGTCCTTTTTTAATCATGGTGCCTTTCTAGGTGCCTTCTAGATAATTTACTTGTTTTATGAGCTCCTTTGTTCCAAAGTGACAATTATTTTTTTCGTATTATTTTTTTCTTTTTTTCCTAGGATGCTGAATTTAATGTAGTTTGTGTCTCAACAGTATTTAGTTCTTTCTGTGAGGAGTCACTTTTTAGTGTAGCTTAGAAGTATGTGTTTAGGAAGCAGTTATCAAAATGGAGATAAGAGATATATAGATATAGATATATGACATACAGTTTTTAGGTATAATTTACCATTGTAACATCTGATTTAAGCACGTGGTAGATGTTCTGTCACTTAGTATTTTAGTTAAAACTGACTGTTTCTCTAATAGATTCTTCCCCGTTCTAAAAATGAAAAATTATTAGGTGAGAGATGGTTTTTGGCTTTAGTTAAGGTGACAGTCAGTATTATAGTGCATCACTTGGGGCTTAATATCTGTGCAGGTGTTTGTATAACTGGCCTTAGAAGTCTCAATATTAAATAAGAATATTTCAGTCAGTCACATTGTATTTTGCACGTTATCTTAGTAGCTTAGTAAATGAAACTTAGATTGTTGAAAGGAACTTGGTTTGGGGGAAGGGGCAGTCTATTTTGCTTTATGTTAAAGCGAAGAAAACAAACATGGTGAACACTAAATAATTGTAGTGAATTTATATTGATGCTGTTGTTTTTATACTCAGAATTGCTAGCTGCATTTTTTCCCTATAGGATAACAGCAGAAGAAGAGAAATTTAAAAAGGAGTGGGAAGAAGACTGGGGTCCTAAAGAACCTCCCAAATCACTAAAAACTGTAACTGCAGAAGTGCATTCTGCCCCTCGTTCCAAACACAAAAGTAAGTAATTGATGCTAATCTGCTTCCTAGGGAAAGTATTTGTTTCAGACGCATCACTGAGCTGTATGGCATACGTCACTAGTTTGTGTCCAAGCCAATCTAGTTATGACTTCGTTATTTTCAGAAGGCTGGAAGCATATGATAGATTAATTTAATAGCTCTTATTTAACAGGTACCTAGCTCACAAAATCTACAGCCACTCAAACAGCCATGGTTTTTACAAGCAGGACCAGCAGGGACGAGAATTAAAATAAAGCTCACTAAGAATTTGTCTGAAGTATCAACCTCTTTAGCTTGGGGTTTTGGTGCATTGCTTTCCATGTTGTTTGTGTTCTAGTATTTTAACTTTTCACAGAGCAGTTCTTGATCAGTAGTTTAGTGCTGATTTCCACTGTGTGCCCAAATGGAAGTAGTGCTGCATTTTTTATATGATACGTGATTATGTTTTATGTCCATGTGGACTGATACTCAAATACTAAGTTATATACATATGAGTGCTTTCATCTCAGTGAAAAAAATATTATTTACAATAATAAGTAATATTTTAGGTTTTATGGGCATTTTGTTACTGGGTTTTGTTACTTTTCAAAATGAAGGTATGAAGAAGGGGAGATAAGTGTTTGTTTTTGTTCTTTCATTTCGAATTAGCTTTGAGCTTTCTGCATTAATCATATCAGCAAATAACATTTTTATATTTGAGAAGAGGTCTTGGGAGGTGGAGTGTTTGAATGTAGAAAACTAGTACTAGATTTGGAGTCTCATTTGGAGTTAATGAATGTACTTTGTACTATTCCTATATGTTACCTTTTTTTCTTCTCTAAATCAGTGTATTATGAAGGGTGGAGATTATGGGTTTGAGTATTTTTATCTGCTTCTCTCTAACTAAAAAAAGATAGATATGGAATCACTGCTTTTGGCTTGGAGGAAATGAATTCAATGCTTAGTTTTGAGAAAAATCTAAAGATCTTTTCCCTCATCTCTTCAGCAGGACCTAGGTCCACTCTTACTTTGACAGTCTTTGGGGGCTGCAGGAATGTCTTGAAGCTCCCTTGCTTCTCTTCCATGAGGAGGAGTAAACAACTTAATATATTGAATGTCATCAAAAAATGCAACAGAAATAATTGTTGTAAAACAACAGCGAGACACTAAACAAAAAAGAGAAAAATCAAAGATTCTTAAGAATCAGTGACTTTTTTTTTAAGTGTTTTTACTGGATCTTTTGACAGATCCCTTTCTTGCCAGCATGCCTTTCACATCTACTTTATTCCTTCTCAGGCTAAAGTATTTACCACTTCATTTTTCTGCATATCACTTTCTTCAGCTCATGCTCTTTTGACAACTGTCTTAAAAATGAAATGGTGATGGTATAATGATGTTTACAACTGGTGCAAAAATAATCTTGCGTGCTGAGCACTTGGGGAGCAAAGCATGTAAGCATGTACTAATTAAACACATACAGTCAGAACTACTGTAGCAGTTCCTAGTGACCTAATCGTGAGAAAGCTAGGCACGTTTCTAAGGATTTGCAAAATTCAGGCATCTGTCCATGAGTTGCTATGTGTAGTAGCAGATCTGCTAATATCTTGAATAGACCATTTGTCAGAGTGGAAAATAAATCCTGCTTTTTCAAATGTAGATTACCTGTAGATTTTGAAACACCTATTCCTTAGTTTTGTTTTTTCTGTTCCCCTCTTGCTATCATTTTCCTTACTGAATCTGTCTCTTTTTTTCCTCCCCTGCCCTACTTTTTCCTGTCTCTTTCCTCTTTTCATCCATTGCAGCAAATCTTTCACAAACAGGCTGTAGTCTGCACAGACTGAAAATTGATTTCATATCACTGGGCAGGCTGCTTCAGAATTAGTCGAGAGATGAGGAGGTACTGTTTGTACACTGCAACTTTTCCATGAAGAATTGCCCTGAAGTGTAAGTCTGACTTAGTTGTCCAAAGGAATTTAAGGCACTTGGAGCTTAATTGGCAGTTAAGAAGCTAAATTGGAAGCTACAGATAGTATGTGGAGAGTGTACTAAAACGGTATTAGGCAAAGGCAGAAGTGGAAAGTGCTTGTTGCATAACTTAAGGAAGACCTGGGTTGGTTCTTAACCTGATTATGTAATTTTTCTGGTGACTTTGGGGAAGTCACTTAACTTTTCATGGATGACAAACTGAGATGGGGAAATGTTTCTTTTGCAACCATCTTTTATTCATTTAGCTTTCTGATTCTTCAGGACAGTGTTTTCTCTGTATAGCATCTACCCCAGTGATAGTGCAGTAGAAGGCTGGTATTTCTTTTTGAAGCCAGATATCCCAGAACTGCTGATGGTTTAATTACAGGAAAAGCCACCTACCTCTGCAGGCTTCTCTTCATAGCAGAACAGACTAATTGGCCATGTGCAGATCTGAACTGCTCTTCAGAGTTGGAGGAAGTTGGAAATTGATTTGATTTAAGCAGGACCTCATTCTTTTTCAATTATGTGAAAAAATGTCCCATTGCTAACTTCTTTTTGTTTCATGGAAACTTCTAGTCACACATTGCTGATCTCTTTTTCATTTCATGGGAACCTCCAGTTAGACTGTCATTTCTATCTCCTCACTCCTTTCCTCCTTTGTTTCTCTAGTAGATTTAAAGGGAGTTGCACATGACCAACTTGAAACAGATGACATGGATGAAGTGATCATGAAGCAGGACAAACAGGTTTGCTGCTCAGCCTTAACTTCCTATCCTGATTCAGATTCTTCCTGTGTTTCACTTCCTCCTGACAGTCAGTCGTAACACCAAGCTGATCATTTGGTTTTGCTAGGGCAATATGTGTGGTCTTCTAGTAAATGGTGAAAGGTTATGACACTGTTGCTGTCATTGCTTTCTAAATATCTTGATACAAATACACAATCTATCAACCCTACTGAAAGATGGATTATATTGAGAGCTGTGTGTGTTATCAGTGTTTCTTACATAAAATTATGGTAATGGATTCTTTTGTATGTTTTTGCTTAGCAATGTTGTTTTAAATATTTATACACTTGGCTTGAAATATTTTATACTAGGAAATGGAGCTTTTCTTGTCTCCTCAAATGCCACGGTGTTCTGCCACAAGCCTGAATGAGTTTGAAAGCCTGTTTCATTTTAAGAAGGCTTGTTAAAACTAGTGTAAAGTAGGACCATGACCATAGCAATCTTAGCAATGCATATGGATGTATGTTTCTGTATGACGGTTACCTGTTGCATTTGCTTTGTTTAACATAAAATGTGTACTGGTAAAATAAGGGTAACTTATGACTAAATGTACTAGCACAATTGATCAAGAAGTCATCTAAGAACTTGTCATGTAATTATGAACCTTTTGTGTGGCGTCTTCAAATAAATTTTAATCAGTTACGTGTATTAGCATGGATTAATCTGAATCTGAACCAGTCCTTGACTTTTCTTCAAAAACCAGCTTTTCCTTTACCTTTTGTAGCTTTTGGATGGTTTTATCGGTATGAAGGAAAATTTCCCACAATCCGCAAGGTACAAAGTTTGATATGTAAATCTGTTTGCTGTGCATTTGAATTATAATTCCTCTTTTTTTATTCTTCTTCTCTGTTATTACTAGACATTCTTTATAGTCAAATGCTTCCTTTAACACGTGCACAAATTCAGATGCATTTGGGATGCATCTGCCTAGGAGTTTGTTCTTTTGAATACTTTGGACTTTTCAAGTTCTGCCAGCTGCAGTGGGAATTGTATGTTAATACTTTGCAGAAGGTGTTCAGTACAGGTGGGCAGTGTACGTCTTTATGTTCTCCAAAAGTCCTCAGCATAATGTATTAAAGTACAAAGACAAAAATCCAATGGGAACCAGGTATGCAGTTCCCAGTTACACCTTTGAAAATCTCCCAGTAAGAGGAGTGCTGAAGGCAAAACGTTTAGGCATGTACATCATACAGAATGAACAACAAAAAAATGAAAACCTTGAAGTTTGATACAATACTTTCACATCTGTAGAGCTGCTGCTAAAGTATTGCAATTTCAATTTGTTAGAGCTTCTAATAATACTGTGTTCCTGCTGTTGCTTTACTCTGTTTATTTCTTTCAACGTATATTAGCCATATTATAAGGGTTTTGTGGTTGTGTTGTGGTGGTGTTTGGTTTTTTTTGTGGTGGCTGATGGTAATTAACTGGGGTAGAAGTGTCAAGAAGGGTTCATATGTCTATCTTCTGAGAACTTGGGGTTTCTGAGGAGGTCAGGATTGTGTCTGACAGAAGTATTTGTGTCACTGTTTAGGACAGTTTAACCTTCTGTGTGGACAGGAAATGCCTGTTCTCCTTGCTAGAGAATAGGAAATGATGGTGCACTCCGATACCATTCTGTACCGCTAGCGACTGTAAATCATCATGGACCCAATGCAATTGCTCACCACCCGCTGACCAACGCCCGAGCAGCAATCTGCCCCCCAGTTTCTATACTGAGTATGACATCCTGTGGTATGGAATAGCCCTCTGGCTACTTGAGGTCAGCTGTCCTGGCCATGCTCCCTCCCAACTTCATGTGCACCTGCTCACTGGCAGAGCATGGGAAACCTAAAAATCCTTGACTTAGGATAAGCATGACTTAGCAACAACTAAAGCACCAGTGTGTTATCAACATTATTCTCACACTGAATCCAAAACACAGCACTGTACCAGGTACTAGGAAGAAAATTAACTCTGTCCCAGCCAAAACCAGGACATCAATATGAAGTAGGCCCTAGCAGTACAAACAGGAGAGGATAGCAGAAATATGCCATCGTTAAAGCAGAAATAAGGAGCAAGGTATATTTGAAGACAACAGGAAGAAAGGATCCAAAAATACTGTGTAGTTTTTCCCTTTGGTTGCACTCTACGTGTAAAATTTTAGTTGCTTTGTGCTGTGTTAGTTCACTCACATGAATAGATTTTATCTAGTGCCTGTAAGAGCTGCTTGGTCTTTGTGATGCAGTGGTCTTTCCTGGGAGCAATTCAGTTTGTGCACTGATCTAACCCTTCCATTTACAATTGCTTATTTCTGTTGTATTAAGGCATGCAATGCTCATTTTAGGACACATGCATGAAGAAGTTTTATGCATAGAATATTCACATCTACCTATACATGAGCATCTGTCACCTAAAAGCAGTCAGTCTATATATATATACACATATATACATATTCTGGCATATATATAAAAATGCTAGAATGGAGAGATGGCAAATCAAGACCTAACCAAAACTGTTTGAATATGAAAAGTTTTGTAGTGGGCCTGTGTGCTCTAATGTTGTAACTTTACATGGAAGCAAAACAGTTTAACTGTCTCATCTTGTCCAACTTACATTAATGTTCACAGACCCTCCAGATAAGGTTGAATTTCCTGCAAATTGCTGGGGAAATGGACTTTAGATTTTCTTTTGAAAGACCATCCCCATACTTGCACAGACTGTAATTAAATTTTCAAGGCAGGCGCTCATGTACGGAGCTTGAAGTTTGCAGTGTTTTTAGCTGATGTAAAAATCTGTTTAACTAAAAAAAAAGAGAAAAGAAAAAACAAACCCACCAAAACTTCCCAGAAAGGAAAAGAAAGAAAGAAGTCAAAAAGTGACAGTTTTTGTGAACAGAAGAAGAATAAAAAGGAAATGGAATTTGAGCAAAAACTTGCCAAAGAGAAAGAAGGAATGTTGGAGAAAGAAAAACAGCTGAAAATAAATCGTCTCGTGCAAGAGGTATGTTGTGTTCTATCAAGTGCAAAATTATACTGAAATAAAATGAGCTGAATCTTTAGTGACATTCTCAGCAGGACACTTGTTTAATTATGTCAAAGACAATGAAGTTGAAAAAAATTGCTGTTTCACTACAAAACTCTGCTTGTTTCTACAGTCAGTTTTTATCCTAAATAAGGATACCTCTGCAGTTAATGAGTGTCCATGTATAGCGATGAATTTAATGAAAGACAGCAAAATAGGAAATAATTTGACAAAGCATTATTAGTTTTTAAACTAATTAAATGGTATTTCATACTTTGAAACCTATTAGTATTGTAACGATACCTATAACCTTTTTTCATGCGCTGATGTTATGGTTAAGGTATCTGAGACAGAACGAGAAGACCTGGAAGAATCAGAAAAGGTGCAGCACTGGGTGGAAAGACTTTGTCAGACACGGTTAGAACAGATTTCCTCTGTGGAGAATGAGTCGCCTGAGGTAAAATTCTGGCTTCTCCATATATTTCATGATCTCTAAATAACTCACTAGTGTCCTAAAAGCAACAGGCTTTTACAAGAGAAAAATCTGTCTTGATCTTTCCCCCTCAGCCTTCTTTCTAAGAGAGGAAAAGCATGTCAGTAATTCATGAATTACAATCTATAGCATTTTCTGTTCCTATATTTTATGGAGATGTTTTAATTATTTTAATGAACTGGCTTTATTTTATCCTTTTAAGATATACTATCACCACAAAATTAACAGTTTTATTGGCTCGTGAGCTGTTTGGGCTAGGTGGGACTTGCTACCAATAATAAAACTGAGACTAGAATACCCAGCCATATTTTTTAGAATCTGATGAAAATAAGAACATCATTGATGATGAGCTCTTGGATACTTCCTTGTATTGCATGGAAAAAAGATTAAGAAGATTACAAGAAGATAAGAAACTCCCGAAGAATAGCTTCTGGGTTTGTGTTTTAAATAGTCCCTTTAAATGAAGGGAGTTGCAGATAGTGATTGTGCCTTGGAGCCTGATGGTTCTAGATGTGAAGTGAGGTTTTCCCACCATCCTGCTGCCCTGGCTGCCTTCCAAGCACAGCTGCTTTCAAGAGGAACACTGCAATCTGCTGAACTCCCCCAGGATCCCCAAGAAATTGCAACCGCAAAGGGGACCCTTGGGGAACACTCTTGCATGAATTTCCTTCAGGTCAATGTGGAGCAGCTCTGAAAAAAGCAGCTGGTCTTCTGTTCTTCCTGGCCTCAGGCTCAGATCCATGTGGCTCTTCAGTGCAGGTCTCTAGGACAGTGGAATTATTATGCTGAGTTTTGTCTTGCTACCTAAATTTGGCTGCCTGTGTTCTGCTAGATCTTTGTCCCCCTTACTTCATAAAGTAAGAGGGGACATTTCAGATTAAAACTACTGTTATATTTCCAGAGCTTTACCCTGATTTAAGAGAAGCACTCTGTGTTGTATTTGCTTCATGAATTACATTATATATAAATATTCCATTACAATTCTACAGAAGTACCTAAGCAGTTAAACTCATGTAAAACACAAACCCAGAATGCTTTTGAGGGATAAATGTAGCTGAACAATATTCAGGTATTACAGGCTTGAACTGCTACTCGGGTACAAGAGCAGTCAAGTTCTCTTGACTTGTGCCAAAGAAATACCTGGGTTTTAGTACCAAGGGGTGAGTATGGCAGATAAGGAGATCACACAGGATGTCAGCAGAGATACCAACCTGAGGGAAGTATTGTCATATTAGACTAAGATTCATGTATATGTGGAACAGCTCATCTCTAATATTTCCTCAGCTGAGTCTATAAAACAGCAAAATGAAAGAATATCAACTGGTTTTTCTTAAATACTTCAGTTTGATCACTGATAAAAGAAGTGTCAGCAACTCTAACAGCATATGTAGAATCCTCCTTCACACACAACCGTATTTTTTGGGTGAGCTGCTCATTACGTTCAAACTCTGGACTTTGTTAGCACCACAATGCATCTGGTGTCAATTAACAGAAATTAGAAGGTCCAGAACCTCCTGAGGATCTGAATTTCATAGCGTCCTAAGCTTTCTGTTTTGAATAGCTGCTTAAGCTTGCTTCCCTCTCTTGTATTAATGTCTGGTTACATTTACACCAGACTTTAGACCCTTTCACTTTTTTAATAGCATGGAATTTCAGGGCCCATCTTCATTTCCTTCCCTTTTATATAATCATCTTTGCAAGGAGCAATTCTTGCTTTCTCTTCATAAGAGTGAGAAAGGCAAGAGTTGTGTTATCTGTGATTTGTCCTATGATTTTTACTTTCTGAAGATGCCATGCAGTTGGGTTTTTAGGTTTTTTTTTTTTTTTGTGTCACCCCCCCACCCCAACGGCCAAGGCTACTGTCACAGCACTCCAATTTTCTTCATTTTAAAATGGAATCCCAAGGAGTGCTTTTAAAAAGGCTTTCAGAGGAAACGTTTATGTATATTCTGTGTGGGAGAAGCCAAGAGATTCCTGTGCAGGAGCAGTTAGGCTGAGTGATGTTCTAGAATTTGCCATTAATTTCTTCAGATCTGTGGCAGGCAGAGGAACTGTTAAGGCAGATTTCTGTTCTGTTGCACATAGTTGGCAAGTGGACGTCCTTCTGCTTCTCCTTCTGCCACATCAATGCGGCGTTTTGCCGGTGGCCTGCAGCTTCACACCACAGATCTTGATGATATAAACTTAGATGAAGTTGACAAGCCTAAACAGCGTGTGGCACCACCTCCGCCACCACCACCCACCGTTACTCCAGCACCATCAACTCATCTACTTCCTACACCAAATGTTCCACTTCCAAGAGGTCCAGCCCTGGCAGTAACACCAGCTTCCCAGGTGACCTCATGATCTGTTTGGTTGCATGTGCCTTTACCATTCCCCTGCCTGGCCTCCCTCCCCTGCTCTATCACCCACTTTATCCACTGGATCTACCCATCTGCCACATGCAATGTTAAAAGAAGCAGTGAGATGGTTTCATTGTTTTATAGTAGTGAATGCAGTCCTGAGGTAGTTATATTTGGTGGGGTTTTTCAAAATTTAAATCAAGAGGGTTTTACTCTCTCCTCCCTACAAACGTTGCAACCCTACCACATGTAGGTATCATGTATCACTTAAAAAGACAATTTGGACTTGAGTGTTTAAAGATTAAAAAAAAAGCAATGACAGGCAGCAGATTTAACTCATCGTTAAATTTGAGCAAAATTACTTGTGAAAGTGTCTTAAATATGTCATCAAATTGCTTTGTTAGGTGAGAAGAGTGAACAAAGAAAGTTAGCTTAAAATGAGAAGCTCAAGCTTTTAAAACATCAACACTGTATAAATTACCAGTAAAATACTTTTAAATGAACAAGAGCTGGTAATCAGGTTTGACTTTTTTTACACACACAGGAGTTAAGGACTTCTTTGAGAAAACATTCTGATGTCCTCCTTATTACAATCTCAGTCCAAAAGAGAATCAAATATAAGAAATTTTGTGCCTTCTTTAGGAGAGAAATGGCAACTGTTTCATCATGATTCCCTTTTCTAAGCACTGTAGTGAGATTCATGTACTCGTTCTTGTGGCAAAAGAATCTTAATTGTTTTAAACAGCGGAAGAGGATCCCATACAGTCACTTTTTTTCCCCGCCCACAGTTTTCTGCATGGATTGGCTGACTGCATTGTTGGTTTTCATGGGTTTTTTGCATGTTTACTTGGAAATACTAGGTTTTGCATTTGCATGATTCTAGTTGGGGTGGGGAAGGATATGCAAATTAATCACTTGTCAGGGGAAACTGGCAGATTATTTCTATATGAATAATTGCCCTAATGTGAACTATGAATCTCTTCTTGTAAACTTAAGTAGACCTCTGATAGTGCTCGATCTATGTGGCTTATATGTTTGAAGTGCCAAGAATATGCTAGATCCAGTGAAATGGAGATATCAGATATTCTTATGGATAACATGTTTCCCAAGCTATTTGCAAAATAAAAATGATGTGAAATGACACAGGTGTGCAAAATACTAGCATTCAGAGGAGAAATACATTCTCCCAATGCTAGTAAAAAATATTCAGATAAAATAATTAATATAGGAAATGCCATACAGGATCTGATCCCAAACCCATATATTCCAATATATGTTTCTGGCAGTTTTTCACTAACAGAGAAAAGAGGTTAATGATTAAGGAAAAATATATTGGTTAACAACAGAAAAATAACCAAGCCTTCAAAAATGCTGTCAGTTTTCACTGAATACAAGGAGTGTATATGAGGAGAGAGCTCAGCTCTTTGTAAAGTATTAATACTGAGCCAAAGCTGCTTTGTTTATAAGTAGATAACTCAGTATTCCTGATGTGGTTTCAGAAATGGAAGAAAAATAAGAAGCTGGACAATTTATCCTTGCTGTTTTTTAAAAAGTTGGGTTTTAATACCACAAGTAAGCAGAAGCAGTGCATTTACTTGACTTCAGCCAATAAAGATCTTGTCTTTATGCCTGCTAAAGCCAAAAATAGAAACTTGTTGTCCTATAAGTTTACTTTTCTAATATTATTTAAACTGGTAAATCTCTATGTTGCTGATATTTTTTTTTTCCCCCCAGATTGCTTAATTTCAAATTCAGCTTGAACAAATACCTGCAAAAGGAATGAAATCCTGTCAAGTACATTCTTGACAACTTATTAAAGTATCTGGTATAAATTGATCTGTTTTTCAAAAGTATTATTAGCTATATGCTTTGTACAAACCTAGTGCTATACTAAGTCTGTTACTGTTTAGGTTGTAAGAAACACCTCCCATGTTGGCAAAGTATCTTCTGCGTCAAGCAATCCGCTGGTATGTCATGTACTGTTAATAATGACTGTAGTTTTATGAACTTCCTATGTAATGCTAATATCAAGGGTTTGACTCTGCATGACTAATTTATTTAAAACTCAGCACTTGCATCCATGTGTGTGGATCCGTTGCTGTGTTACAAGATACCCAACACCAAGTAGTGGAAGTGACTCCTAACGGTCTGAGGACTTAATATTTCAACATTTCAGTAACATACGGTCCACATTTGCCTGTTCTGTATGTCTTGGAGCATATACTTTGTGAAGACAGACAAAAGGAGCTAGGACCAAACTATATTTTGAACATAATGGGTATTAAGAAGCAAGCTTTCTTCTCAGAAGAACCAATGTTTGTTTGACAACTCCTTATACTGACTTTGTTTCAGGATGGCTGGATGTCACGTTTCCCCATTCTGAGGCACTCTAGAAAAGTCTGTCTAAATTGTGCAAATCCAGGAGAAATCATCCAGATCCAGTCCAACTTTAACAAGTTGGTATCTGTGAACCTGCTGATTCTTCTAAGATCAGAAAGCCTGACGATACATTTTGCAGTGTGGAACAACACTAGTTGAGGGATATCCACAGGGACTTTCAAAGATCTGTTTCCAAAACTTTTATCTTAAATTATTTAAAAAAGGGAAAAAAAAAAAAAAAAGTACAAACAAAAAACCACCCCAAAAATTCCCTTATTACAAAAACCAAAAAAACTGGCTTAACCAATTTGCTGGAAGCGATTCAAATCGTTTCAGAGGATACAGCTTGTACTATATGAATGATGTCTGGAATACATCACATTTCCTATGAGAAACATTGACAAGAGTGTGCTGAGAGTTGCTGGGGTTAAGTCAGAAACTAAACCCACAGGGCTCAGTTTTGAACTCTTTTCTTGAATAAAACTATGCTTGACGTCAGTGGGAGTTTTGACTGAGTAAGAAGTGTACAATCGGGTTAGTACGTGCTGGATGATTAGGTCTCAGATGCCTCTGGGTATCTGTACTTTGTAGAGTCAAGGGTGAGTAATTAGCATAACCCTTGCTCTTAAGTCAAAATAAGTTAACTTGAAATTCTTTATGGAAAGCTGATTGCTGCAGTCCTGGTGAATTTCATCTTAAAAGATCTATTTAGCCGTAGATAAGTTAAAATCTCATTTCAGGTTCACTATGTTCTTACACTCAACTCTAGCATTTTTTTCTCCTATAGTTTCTCATTCAGTTCATTGCCTTTATGGGATAAATGCCAAAAGCAGGGATGAGATTTTTCCATAATCTTGCTGGTGAAGTCAGAGTTTAGGGGAAAAAGCTACTATTTGGATGCAAGAGAAATTATGTTTTGGTTTGTTGACTTTTTAAGTCTTAGTTATAATATTTCTGTAGCCTTTTGTTGTATTAGTGTCATTAAATTAATTACCATAAACTATTTGCATTGAGGCATCTTGGTGAAATGATGGATTTGCACAAATTGTGTTGTGAATTGTAATTTTCTTAAATTAACCCCATAGCAACTTGCTCCAAGTCCACCTACACAACGACATCCAGGGGTACCAATAGTGTCTAAACCAGTCATGCTGCATCCTGACCCAAACTTTGTGGTCAGGCCAACAATCAAATCAGAGGCCCTGGTAAGCCTTTTAATGTTCCTTTTCCAAGTGCTACAGTAGTGGTATTTGTTGTTGACTTGTCCTCAGAGAATCAATGCTTGTCTCATTTTCTGTTAACTAAAATTAATGTAGATTTTCAAGTGATCTCTAATGGTAAGTACAAAAGGGTACGTTTCCTTTTTTTTTTTTTTCATGATCTAAAAGTAACTTTTAGTGACAATTTTTGTACTGGGGTGCATAGTTCCAAAGCAGTGTAGAGCCTTAGACTCTGTAGATCTTCTTCATTTATTCACATGCTGGGTTTTATTTTTATAAATTCTGAATTCATCAGAAATGAAAGAGTAAAAAGCGATTACACTGTATTTTGTCCTTGTAAATAGTCATGAACATACTTGAAATGTAGATCTATACCTCATCATTTCATTTCTAGAGAAAAAAATGTGTTTTGTTATATCTTAGACTCCAATATACTGGTCATGCAGTGTTACTGCAAAGTTGACTCATAATCACATTCTTTTTCTTATTTCTTTTCCATTTCTGTTTCAAGTGTAAATGAAGACTAAATATTCTAAATGAAGGCTAAATATTTTAGGACCAGCTATGTAGCATCTTTGGGAATTGCGGTATATGAAGGAAAGTGAGACAAGGCTTACTGAGAAAAAATATAAATACTGTTCTGACAGGTGATAACTCCTAAGTGACAGCCCTGAAAATTCATCTACCGATTAGTAGTATTTATTCTTAAGGGTCATCATGACTTATGGTGTTAGAATTAGAGTTGTGTGTCTTATATACATATGTGTGGACAGGTGTGCATATATACATTTATACAAGCAAGGCAATGTATTGCAACATGAGCTTTCTAAGTGATGGAAAAAATATCACCTTTGCATTTCATTCATTTAATTACAAGTTTATGCTATATCTGACAATAAACAATGTGCACAATATTTCTACCTTTCATCAAAGTGCAATGGAATTTTTTGTCTTTTTATGCTTAATAATTTAGATACTCTTGTTCTTTTATTTTCCCAGTTAGTTTGATCAAATTTAAGTAATACTTAGTAACTAGTTTCCCCACAGACATAGTAATCTTGAAACTTATATTTTATAAATGGATTGAAATGATAAATGAAAGCACTTTTTATAAATTGCTCAAGAAAAGGTAGGTACACAAGATAAAAATAAATTCAGATCCCTCCAGCATAGATATTTCTTTCAGTTGTATGCGTTGGAGCTTTCATTTTAGTTGTGTTCAGTAATTCAGCATCTCTAAGCAATAGAAAATTCCTTAGGGGAGGGATGAACAGAGTAAAATCATAATCTGCAGTTAATATAATCTAGCTCTTGAAAATAAATAACTGGTGTGCAAGTATAAACTAGTTTGTAAAATTGATAATAGTCTTATGTGTGATCAGACAGTTTTGGTACAAATTGAACATGTTGCTTGTTCGGTTTGGGGGTTTTTTGTACTGCTTACAATTAGTTTGACAAATTGGCAATGAGATCCACCTCCATGAGAAAATTTCTTAGAATTTGTTATGCATGCATGCACATTTTCCAAATCACAGGTCTGCTGAAATATTTCAGATGTCGATCATCTTCATTCCCAAACTGCCTTATATTAGTTGAAAGATCAGAATTCAGTGGGAGCAATATTCTGGTAGGACTTTGAGAGAAACATCAGTCTATAAATTGGTTTTGCAGTCCTGTTACCTCTTACCTCCATTTATGACTTAATGCAGCAAAGAGTATTCATCCTCACTGCAATGAAGTCACAGTAGTATGTGGAGTAAGACTTGCATGGATACTGAACTAAAGAGCGAGGCTACTTCTGTTAGTTAAAAAATGAAAAGGGCAGCATATGACAAAACAGACAAGGAGGTACCTGCCTGTCTCCAGAAATGTCTAAAAATTATAATTTGATTTAATGTGGAAGGAACGTTTGAGAGGGAGGTGTGTCCTTATGTAGGTCAATGGTTCAGGTGCAGGACCGGTTCAGCTTCTCTTAGCGAAGGGAAGTATCACCAAAGGCAAAGTATCTTTTGCTACTCTATTTGTTGTCTTGCTAGATTTCACACACCTTATGGAACTCCAGTCTGTATGTCTTAATATGACATAATGCACTTGATTTCTTCTACCTTGTTTTTAACTGAATTCAGCTGTCCTGAGTACCAAACTCTAGAAACTGATCTTCGTGGATTTACTTGATTCAAGCAGCTAATCAAGTGAGCCTACACTTGAGCAATTCACTAGTAAAGAAGATGAAAAGCGTGAACGTAAGAATAAAATAAACATGCAAGAATAGATAAAATGTTCCTGTTACCTGAAAGGTAGTTGGAGCAGATAGGAAAAGTGAAGTCTCTGTTTTGACTTAAATCTTCAGATTAACCGAAATTCAGATTAGATTGCCAGGTCTTTTAAGAGTTCATGAAAACAAAGATGTTCTTACTTACAAATAGGAAAATGATGGGTGAGGATTAAACCTTGAGTGTGGCCTTGAATGCTGAGGGCTGCTCTAGGTCAAACTAGTGTGAACTGTTTGTCTCTGCTGTACTAGAGTGAATTGGAATACATTCATGGCAAAGCTAATTAAATTTTGGCTCAGAGAAAAGGAGAGGTTTGTTATGATTTAGCAATGGGGTTTTCAGAGAAGCAAAACTCTGCTCTCCCAACTATCACAAACATCCTGTTGTGTGAGTTAGAAGCCTTTGATGCCTCCCTCACTCCTTTGTGGTTGGATGCAGCATTTCTGAGAGGAAGGACGAGTATTTAAGCTTGCTCTATTTCTAAGATTTGAAGCCTGATTCTGCAGAATAGCACTCAAGGGACCCAAGACAGGTGCTTAGATACTGTGTGGTAAGACGTGCAATGATTGGAAATTTCAATTATCATTGGCCATAGCTATACCAAAACCATCTGTGTTGCAAAGGAAATAAATTTTTTTCAAGTGAATAGTTTCTTCTAAGTTGAAGAGTTTTGTGGAATATCTTGCCAGACTTGCCCAAAAGTCCTTCAAGACAAAAACTTAGTTCTTTGTATTAATTAAACTCAGACCACAGATCTTTCGTTAACTCAGGAATAGATATATTTTTTCAAGTAGTCTGACTATAGGACACTGATAGAATCAGTAGTGAAACATAGAGTCATTTGTTTTAAAGCAAATTGAGTTTGGAAATGTAAATACCATAGTTCAGTCTGTAGAAAGTTGTTCTTGTTTCAGAAGACTCAAATGATGCAGGGTTTTGAGTGGAGGCTGGAGAAGTGTGAGGAGTGTTTTGTATAATTTTTTTTTTTAGACCATTTTATTTTTGAAAATTTTTATAACATAGTAAGAGGTACTGTATTTTAAGTGATTCCAAACTACCATGTACCATTCTGTTAATGCACAGGAAATGAAAGAAAACCAGAATCAATATGGGATTAAAATCATTGAAGTCCAACACAATAAAATAAAATCCAGCAGTTATTAATCAGTATTGTGAAATTACTTGTAGATATCCAAATTGAATCAAGACCACTCAGAATAAGTCAATTAAATTCAGGAATAATTTTTCCTTAAGTAGAATAAACCTGTAATTGGAATTTAGGTAATATCTTCTTTCAGGATGAGCCCAAATACACATATTTTTTCTTTCAGCTTATCAACTTCATGAGGAATTTAATAATGAACTTCACCCTTCAGTATAGGAAATCCCTGGTAGGAGAGCAAATCTTAAACGTATAACATATATTTATAATGACTTTTCAGTATTTTGGAAATTGCTTGTCTAGCATTTTGTCCATGTTTTTTTTCAATTACTTTTTCAAAAATCATGCAGAAGAGACCCAGCACTGTTCTGTAGAAAATTAGGTATTAAAGGACTCATGGAAATTTTTTTTAAGAAATCTTGTGGTATGGAAATGTGCATTATTTATGTAGTTTCTCTAGAATTCTTTCCTCTTTGTATTCAGTACTCTTGCACTATGCGTATTCTCTCATTTTGAAATGGTATAGGAACAAGCACTAACAAATGCAAGTGTGATTCAGTCCCTAGAAGAGCTCAAAAAGCAGTGAGATTATTTGTAAATAGGTGATACTTATTTACAGCTAAAAGTTAATATCTGGTTTGGCAATTTTCTTTCTTTTGCAGCCACAAGAGATGTTTAAAAGGATGGTGGTTTACAATTCATCATTTAGATCTAACAAAAAACAAGTAAAATAACTTTTTCCATGTTTTGTGTGGTACTTCTTGTTTTGACTGATCATAGATTTAAAACTTTCCTTTCTAATCCTCTTGCTCAGTTTCTAAAACAGAGGATGCAAGACAGCCCTTGTGCATGAAAACTGCTAGTATTTGTAAACTTTCAGTGTGTGCGTGTGGCTCCTGCTAGTCTAGACAAAGAATGAGAGGGTAGTAAATCCTTCAGGTTGAAGAATCTGTATCTACTTATATGGTTAGTGCAGTCTTTAAGATAGTTGAACACTGATAACTGATCTGACATTGGCAATTTTTTTTTTTATATTCCTAAGATTTCCTTGTTTCTTTTAGTCTCCAATTGCAAGGCTTTCAGTGATAAACTATTTTCTTAATTTAACAAATAGAGCTATTATCATAACATAGTTATTGATACAAAATCAGAGGAACTGGAGGTGGAAAGCACTTATTCATATAGCCTTTCTGTATTTTGTAGGATTTTTTTGCTGTATTACTACTTCTATTGCTTTTCTCTGTCATAATGATGAAGTTTTCGTCTCTTCCTCTTTGACTGGTGGTTCAATAGATGTTCCCTTGAAGAAGTGTACTTTGTGCCTCACTTCTCTGCTGCTGTTAAATGTGCCAGTTCCTGTGCAAAACACCTTTATTAGTGCAAGCTAAGTTAGATACATTGCCATGTTATATGAAAATGTTGGCATGTAGTTGTGAGCTTTTAAGTGGTAAACAATTAAGATTAATTATGGTTTTTAAATTATTATTTTGATCAGTTTCAATCTAGATCTAGAAGGGAAAACTGGATTTGACCAAGATAAATCAAGCTTTGAGGTTGTTCAGTTGCCGTTGAATGTTAGTATGTTCTGTATATATAACAGTTGTGATCTCAGCCAATGTGTCTTTTGGAAAATTTTGTTATATCTGGTCACTGTTTTCTCTTTCAATTCTTCTTTGTTTGTTTATTTCAGTCAGATCTCAGTTGCTATTGACTATTGATGCTAGAAACTTCAGTGAGCAGTACCATTGGCTTAGGTACTTCTGTTTTGGTTTTGTTTGGGGTTTTTATTTTCTTTTTTTAAGTAGTAACTTTATCTTTCATCTAGAAATCCAGACAGATAATTGTTTCAGTGCAATCAAACCTTTTGATGTTCCAGATTCTACTTATGTTCAGTCCAATGAATGTTAGTGTAAGTCAAGAAAGGATTAGAATGGTCTTAACTTTTTTGCCTGAGATGTCCCGAGTAGTGGGAGGGTAGGCTTAGTACTGTGGTTTCCACTTCGTGTTGCTTAGTTCAATAGTCCCTTCTTGGATATGGAGTGTGCTCTCTGCTCTCTGAATTTGTGATGCCCATTTCTGAGATTTATTACAGTTCAGCAGATGTCTTCATTGTATCACAGCTGCACTTGTACGTTATTGGATCCAGATCATATCACTTCTTTGCTTGCAGGTTTTTTGTTGTACGGTTTAGGGTTGGTTTTTTTTCCTGTTTAAAAATTATTTTCCCAGGAAAACTTTCTTCAAGGGCACCATCTGTTTTTCATGAGGGTGACCTGGGGCAAAGAGAGTTCAATGACTTCCTTTAGATTACATAATGAATTAGTGACTTGGCTGAGATTGGAGTTCTTTCCTGTAAATTGCTTGCTCCAAGACTATAGATGTCTATTTCAGCCATGATTCCAAAGGTCAGTACAAATTCAGCTATTAAAACTATTAGTTGTTTAGGTAGCTATCATTGAAAAATGCTTCTCTTACAGTTTTAGTAAAACTATTCATGATATTAATACACTTTGTAAATGAATGAATGATTAGGATTTTTCCCTCAGGATGAAATTCTACACTCACTGAAGTCTGTGATCAAATTCCCATTTATTTAGTTCCTCAAAGTTAGCAGTTAAGAAATGTAATGCAACCCATACAAATTTAAATGCTAAATAAGATCTCTCATGTCCTGTTCCCAAAAGATTCTTTTAATGCATATTTCCCTACAACAAAAACCCTACTTGTGGCAGTAAGCAAAAATTCTGCAGTTGTGCCCTGAAGATTTAGCTCTCTGGAGCCTGGGGAGACAAAGTCATGCTTTAATCCTTGCAAACGTTTCTTCTCTCTCTGAAGAAACACAGAACGAGGACATGATTTGCTTAAGTTGGTCTTCTGATCTCAGAGAAAAGGTGAAGAGAGAGGCAGCCTGCAGGAAAGCCAGGGCTCCTGCTGTACGATTCAGTCTGCCTGTGTGTAATGACTGCCAGTCCATGCAAGAGTCATCCGCACCGCTGTTGCATGGCCTGTACAAGTGTGGTTGGACAGCTGGACAGTGCTGTTGTACATCTGAGGGTCTAATGCAGAGCTGTGTACTCAGCTCAGTGACTTTGTCAGAGGCAGTGGTGGTAAGGATGAGATCTGACCCCAGAGGATCAGTCATAGGCATGTCAAAATGAGGCAACTGAGGGAGTTGATAAAGATGATAACAGGAGGAGGCATGAGTATTTTCTGCTGCAACTTTAACAGCCAACCCTTAGAGATACCAGAGGAACCTTAAACTGTGCATATGATTTACAAGTGGAAAAAGGCTTAGCTGTGTCTGAGAGTGGAATAGTCTTTGTGATCAGATGGATCCAGTAGAAAAGAGGGCAATAATGAATACATCAGCTTGATCGCACACTGAACTGCTGGTCTGCTTCAGATACTGGCTTGCTTGCTGTGTCAGCAAAGGGTTGTGTGGCTCTGTGTGATTCCCATATCCCCGGGTTGTTGCAGCTGGAAGCCACAAGAGTCATACAGCATTTAGGTGACTCAGTAAAGATTTCTGTTTAGTCCTGGAGTCCTTACTTTAAAATGCGGGATAAGTGCAGTGTTTTTATAAATCTCCAGCATTGCCCCTACAGTCTCACCCAGTAACTAGTAATCTTCCTCAAGAAACCACCACCAAACACCATTGATTTCTGATTGCTGACTCAGGAACTCTCATCTTTGCAGAAAAGTGAACTTCTGCTTTTTCCCCACAGTGTTGGTCTGACAAGGGTAACACGCTAGGTTTTGAAAGTTTAAGAAGGTATGGGTCCTCTCAAACCTTAAATCTTGCTCTACCTAACTGCAATATTATCTTCCCCATTTCAGACACTCCCTGCCAAAACTTTTAAGTCATCCACAGAACTATATGAGAACAAAATCGGTTGTTGTCTTGCATTCGCTTGTGGTATGGAGCCAACTCCATGGAAAGGAGGAGAGAAGGGGGCTAGAAGAGGGTCCTACAACCCAGACACCATGCAGTAATGTTGCTGACAGGCAGCTTGGAGCCTGTCACTTCAGCCTGTGTTAGATAGTGCTCGACATGGTGACAGTCCCAAGAAACATTGCTCAGAAGAGTGTGGCAGAACATACCTGCCGATGATGCTTTCCAGGTTTGTTTCTGTTCTGTCAGGTGTAGAGAGGAACTGCAGAGCTGACAGAGTGGTAAACTATTCCTTAAAACTGCTCCGTAGTATGACCAGCTCAAACCGCTGATCTGTCATAAGGATTTGAAATGTCTTCTGACTGTCAGGATGGACTATTTGCTGCCTTTCTGTGCTTTTCTCTATTTACTGTCGTCTTTCATAGCTTACAGAATTACATGTTCTCTCACTGATAAATGAAATGGAGTTTGTGTGTTAAGTGTGTCCCATGAGGCTGATGTTTTTACAATTAAGTACTGTTTTATTCTCAGGGCTTCCAGAAATATGTGGAAGATTTTGATCCATATTCAATGGTAAGGAGAGAATTCAAATATGTCTCACTGTTTAATATGAAATATATTGAAAAAAACCACATCCTTTATTTTGAGGGCTGGGAAGGGAGTAAGATTCTAGCTTGTTGGTTTGCTGGGGCTTTATCTTTTCTAATCATGTTGAAAAGGAGATTTCTTACAGGAAAAGATGATCTGGTGTTCTGATCTTCTTCTAACACTATTTTGGAGGAGGGAAAGGTCCCTTTTCTCTGATAAACTACATAGATCAGCTTAATTATTTTGTGTTTCCAAGGTGGAAATGACTAATCAATATATTTTTTTCATAGTTTACCCCAGACCAGATTATGGGAAAAGATGTACGGCTATTACGAATTAAAAAGGTAAATACTATATGATTTGATGGATTGATATTTAAAGGGTTAATGTAAGCATTTCATGCACAGTCCCATTTACTGGGAAGAAGGAAAAATTAAGCTTCTGTTGATGGCAAAAATTAACAGCCTTTTCTGTACTACAACTCTTTTTTAATAGGAAGGATCGTTAGATCTTGCAGTCGAGGGAGGAATTGATTCTCCAATTGGAAAGATAGTCGTGTCTGCCATCTATGACGGTGGTGCTGCAGACAAACATGGTGAGTAACAATGGGGAATCTGAATGCTGCTGCAAAGTGGCTCCTTACGCTGACTGAGAGTTGTTGTCTGACTTCATAGCTCTGCCGAGTACTGAGAGGCACACTTAGATTGTCCAAGGCAGCCAAGTTCTGTGTCAGCTCTAATGACAGCTCAGAGAGAGGCTTATGGTTTAAAGGATCCTGCTTAAAATAATATTTATGTATATATTATAAATAATGTTTAGGAGAAATGGTCACTGTTGCTGTATTTTTATCATTACAGAATTTTCAATAATGTGGCCTGAAAATGTAGACCTGTTGTTTTAATAAGGACTCCCCTTTTTCCGGTATGATATAAAAAAAAAAAACAACAACCAAACCAAAATGAACACCTGGTCTCTGGTGTAATCTGTTAATTAAGGAAAGCAGAATATGGTTTCCATTATTTCATAATTTCCAAGTAATGACATTTGTTAGTATTTCCATGTGCAAAGCAATTACCTGAGCATGGCTATACTACACTGCTTAGTTTTGTTCTTAATGCTTCTTCCAATAGTAATTTGTTTTGGAAAACACCTGGCTTTACTCCCCAAATCCCACTACAGTCCAGTGCCTTCTGGCTAACAGCTTAGCTCTCTGGAAGGCACAAGAACATGCATGCCAACACATCCAGGCTTTGCTCCTGGTGGCCAGTATCTCACATCCTTTCTTTGAGAATTCTGGTGATGACCAGGTAGATGCTCAGGACAATATCTCCTTATACTGTCTTTGCAAACCTTGTCCCAACCTAAGTACAAGTGACTCTTGCTGTGAAAACATCTCAACCACTTGATCTCTCAAGTACTGTTTCTTTTTGACTCTTCACTGTTGTGAGGGTCTCTTATAGCTAAGGCTCTGTCCTCTTACCATCTGTGTTTTCCCCTCTTCAGTCCTAGTTAGCCGATTGTGCTTCATTCCAGATTAGCAAGTCAAAATCGGTTCTAAAGACTAAACATTACACATGCTCTTGCAAAGGAATGACAGTCCTGCAAACCCTCGACAAATGCCACCTTCAGGTCTTTAAGTAATGCTGCCATTTTCATAGTAGTAACAGCCTACAGTCAACCTCAATTTGTAAGCTGTATAGATTGATTACCCAGACAGGCAAACTGCTACTACAGAAAATCTTACTGAGCCAGTTTCTTACTGGTCGTGATCAATAAGAGATTAGTGTGGCTTTTCAATGCCTAAAAATTCCTTTTGTTTTTGCCTGTAGGAAACTTTCTTGTCTATGTCAATTTTTAGTGTAAGCCTTCACATCTAGTGAGGGCACTTTTCATTATATTCAGTACTTCATAAATATGGGACAGAAAAGACTCAGAGAATTTTTTTTTTTGCTTACGTGTATGTTTTTTTGCTTACGTGTATATACCATATTGGTCTTTTCACCAGGAGGCATAGTGAAAGGGGATGAAATATTAGCTGTAAATGGCAAGATATTACTTGACAGCAGGCTGTCAGAAGCACAGGCAACTCTAGCAAAAGCTTGGAACATGGGTGGGGTAAGTATCCTGGAATACTTCTTCATTCTACTACCTATAAGGCTCATAAGTTATACTTTTCTTTCATGACATTAGCACATCAACACAAGTAAGGTTGCAAACATCAAAAGTAACAGGTATGCCATGTACTACCAAAGTGAGCTGAAATCTGCAGAAGATATTGACATACAACATCTCTGAAAATCATGCGTGTAATTTACTGTGAAAGTTGATGGCATTTAGCCACATGTCAAGATTGGCATTTAAACACATTACATTCTGAGTGTTTGTAGTACATTTTATCTGTAGAATCTCTCTTTGATACTGAGAATGACTTGCAAGCTGATTGGAATTTTATCATAATAGCTTATCTGATCTTTGATTTCTTAATGTACAATTAACACAGCACTTCAGCTACAGTGAGATTTTCTCAGCAAGAACTGTATTAATTGCTAAAATTACCAAATACAGGATGATTCTTAGAACAATTGTTTTTAAAAGCTTGTTGCAAGACCAGTAGATTTTTTTTTTTTAATTTCAGGATACAGATCAAGCAGTTCAATCTTGAAATGGTCTTCCTATAGAAATCTTTGATAGAGATCTTTCTGCTGTTCCCTGTGTTTTTCCATGAACAGATTGCCTTCCTGATTCTCTATCTGATACTTCATGGTGGTCCACTAACTGACTCTAAAAGCAGTATTTAGCAGCACATGTTTGCCTGTGCATTTCTTTTTCAGGATTGGATTGACTTAGTCATTGCAGCATCACCTCCAAAGGAATACGATGATGAAATGTAAGTGCATAAGCTTTCCTTCTCTGGAGATTAAAAGGCTAGTAACAGTAGTTCTCTTTTTTATCAGACATATTTCAAGTATTTCCTTCTTGTGAACTACATAATCTTCTGCATCACATTGTTGCTAATTTGATAGTTTTAAGTAGCTATCATGCATTACAGCAGTGGTTCCCAGACTTTTCAAAATGGTGATTCTCAGAGTTGGTTGTCTGTGATTACACACTCATACTTTCGGTTTAAAGTTTGAGGATTTGGGTTTGGTTTTTGTTTTTAAGAAATTACTTATATCAGTCTGGATCATTTACTGTGGTCCCATGGATCGTAATTTGGGAAAACAAATGCCCATAAGCATTCTTCATCACATCCAGACATTTAATTCTGTTTTGTGGGGTTATTTAATTAAGATTGCAGTTACTATCCTCATCTAAGCCAACCTAAGTGTAAAATTTTTAAAAGAGCTAAGTGATTTTGGGTGTCTTGGCAATTTGTGACACTCACAGAGTTCCTTTTTTTTAAAGATAATCAGCATAGGTGTGAAACAGAAGAATTCATGTCTTAAAGTGTGATAGAGGTATCATGTTGAGACAACTTGCTTTACTTTGGACGAACAGTTTCAAAAGCAAGACCAGTATTTTCTAGCTTGACTGAAGGAAAAGATTTGAAGATACCCTTACTACCAAGTAAAATGGCAGAGGAAAGTTTCATAGTCACTGTTAACTCGGACTCTTGCTCTATGTGGAATACTAGAGTATTAGTTGCTGTAAATCAGTATAGTTTTACTGGCTAACACCAACTGTAAAATTGTGTTTAATACCTGTGCATAAACTAATAAGCAAGGAAATAACTCTCATTGTTATTTTTGTTTTCATATCCTGTATATTTAGCCCTACTATTCCCTCATCAACAGTCAGTCCCAACACACACAGAAAGGTTTTTGAAGGCAGTGCACCTGTGTACAGACAAGGCTATCTCCTGCAGCTGTAGCCACTGCAGTGTTCCCTCATGGTGAATAGCCAGACCTGGGTTAACATGACTGTCCATTGTGAGGCTGCGTTATTTTTTCAGCATGTGCCTGCCTGTGAATTGCATGCCATGCTTGCTTTTGTTCCTGGCATGCTGGAGTGTTCTTTGGGCTTTTGCCATGCCTGTCCTACTAAAATATAAGTATTTAGTTTTGACTTCATAATGTCTCTTAGAGGTCCTCTGCAGAATTGGTTTATCATCTGCCAGACTATAAAATAAATAGGCCCTGTCTGAACAAGTAGGATTAATCTAATTGTTTTTCCTTATCTGTGGACCACTGCTGTGGCTTTGCGAATTCATAAGTGTATAAGTAACTACAAATTACTTCCTTGTTAAGGCTTGTCCAAAGAACAAGTTTCCATTTGTATTATATGACAGTGTGCCTGTAAACAAGTATTCATGACTGTTTGGTTTTCACTGAAGTTTGCCTGTGTTAATTTGTCACTATACAATGGGTTTGTCCCAAATTTATCCTCATGTCACAAACTCAGTTTACTGTGTATGGTTTCTCTATGCTGTAATTACTGTAATAGTAATACTGTCATAGATCTCTAGAAGAACCAAGGTAACATTTCTTGGTGCATGTGGGTATTTGTGGTCTTCTCAATTATTATTTACAACACAAATCAAAATGACTCAACTGAGATCCAGTTATATAAAATTGTGCTTATCAGAAAGACTAAAAATTGCACTACAGCTAGCAGCATCTGTTTCACTATCTCTTTCTTTTTTCTGCAGGACATTTTTTTAAAGAAGGCTACACTGGAGAAATGAAGTCTTTCCCCTGCAGAAACCTGCTGCTCTGTAAATTAATACGAAATCACTAACCACATGAAATACATCTTTATTTGAAATAAATGTCAATAATCAGACCTGTAAATTGAACTAGAGACTTCAGATTCTTCAGGTAATTTGAGTAATTTTAAATCATTCTACAGACATACAGCGAGACATTTTTGCAAGATCATTGAAAAGGACTGCCAGTGAGCATAGTTTGGTCTGTGAGAACTCAATCTATGTTTTGCTATTTTGGGGGGCCAAATTTTGAAAATTATCTTCCCATTTTCCTGGAAATAGACACTAAAATGACAAATGAAGATAGAACACAGATGTCTGTTCCCACATGCAACACTTGTGATTACACGTTCACAGGCCAGTTCGGGTGTGAAAAGGATTATATTTTTACTCCATACATAGTGATTTTCCCTGGGGAAGCGGGATTGTATATAGGTAACTTCTGTTCTCACTCGTATTCTTGTAGCTCTCTTAACGTCCATTTCTATTGCTCAGTTGTGAGTTGTTTTGAGTATAAAAACCCTGCCAGTGGAAGAACCAGTAACACTAGGAGTGCTAGCATTATAAGGAATAATTTTGGTGATGCTTATACAGTATAGAGAGTCTTCTCTACCAGCAAAGTAAATAGCTAGCAAGTAGTCCAGATAAAATCATTATGTATAGTCACAGTTATGCTACCAAGTATTTGTATTGATGGCAAAAATTACTCTCTCATATAGTCATGCATGGAAAATTTGGGTGTGATTCAGTCTGCAGTTAGGTACTTTGTTCTCAGTGAGTCTATATGTGTGACTAAACTGTGCAGGAAGTCACTAAGTCTAAGATTTCACTCTTGGTGACTATATGTCTTCTGATAAGAAAATTCCTCAAGACCATAAAATCTATACTAACCTGGCTTTAAATAAGTATGATTACAGTTGTAGACTTAGTAATTTTTTTTTGTATTATCAAGATATCTCCTTAGACATGTCATTGTCTTCCTTTCTTCCTTGTATGTGCCAGTTTGTATTCTGATTTTTATATTGTGTTTAGATGTGTCTTATCTGGACTAATGAGAGCCAGTTTATAGTTCTTTGGCATATCAAATTCCCACTGAAGTCTTGCCTTTCCAAGGTTTGGAAACCCTCCTCTCTGTAATACAGAAAAATAACAATTATGTTCCTGAGAACTCTGTACTTATATGGAGATGATTAATTACATTGACTTTCTTCATTTGCAGTATTGTTCCAGTATGCCAATTAATATGTCTGGCAGGGTACACATGTTAGAATGTTTTAAATTTTAACTCTTACAGCTAATCCAGAAATAAAATTGCATTTGCCAAATGGAAGAAGTCTTGTTTCTTCTTTATCTCTGGGTTTGTACACCATAGTAATAGTTAATCTGCTAAAGTACACAGATTTCTGAGTTGATCTTTAATAACAGACCCATTTGCAACAGAATGCCACCCTTGTGGAATTCAAAAGAAAATTCACTCTGCACAGTAGGGAACTGTCACTTGGCTGAGCTGCAGGAATCTTTTACTGAGTTTTTATGGGCAAATCTGGTCATTTGTTAGTTGGCAAGCTACTGAGTGCAGCTGCTTCAGTTTATTTCGTTTGCTAGGTCTTTGGGTGCATCTACCCAGAGCTGTAGGCTTCCTAACCAACCATCTAATCTTAAATGCATCAAGATTAGCACCAGAGGGAAAACTGCAGCAGGATGTACTCCTCCTGCTGCTCTGGTTCTCAGTTGCCTACATACTGCAACCATCTGGACTGTATGACAATGCAGATAGATGAGTGATGCTATCAAATGTTCTCTTAAGGGATGCTCTGATGCTACGTACCAGCATATAGAGAGCCACAGTAATGCACCAGTAATGAACTTCAGCCTGCAACCAGTGCTTGATTGTGCTAATCGTTGTCTCAGCACACTAAGAAACATAACATGGAAAACTTAAGGGTTAGATATTAGAAACATTTTTACTGGTGTTATTTCTTCAGAGACAAAAGGAGCACAGAAGACTGAGCTGGGAAATCTGTGGGAGTCCCAACAGTTTAGTTGTAGCCTTGCTTTTTAGTCACAAAGCTATCTTTCCTCTCCCCATCTAACCTGTTAACTTGATTTGCTTGGATATAGCTTAAAATGCATGAGAGGCTGTTGAGGAAATAGTTACTGCTCATTACTTCATGTATATAAGGAAGTGTTACTTTGTGTGTTTAACCTGTGTTAGGATGGCAAAGTCGCTTTAGGCAATGTAAGGAGTGTTAGAGAAAAGGAGGCTGACACTTCTGAAATCTTAAAATGATCTTAAGCCATTAGTCGGGTAGTTTTTTACTTTATTTCTGGCTTTCAGTGCCCTGGGACTGGATCACATCTTTCATTTGCCAGATAGCTCAAGGACTTAGAGAAAGCTACAAGAAAATACAGTTTTCAAGCAACTTCCCTTTCAGTTACTTTGGTATGTGTGAGCAGAGTGTCCCAGATGTAAATCATTTAAACAGGAGTGCCCATTTGAGTTGCTACTGCATTGTTTTCTGCTGGCTGTAGTAGTCACTACATGTGCCCATGCCTCACCCCTGTTCAATCAAGCCAGCTGCGAAAAGATGACAGTAAGGGTAAATGAGACTTTCTCTTTTTTTCAGCCAATGCTGAGTGTCCTTTGGGAGTATGGAAACTGTGACCTGATGCACAAAGCAGGAAGAAGTCCAAGTACTTCACTGACAGTATCACGAACGCTTCAAACCCTTTTTAACATAGAATAGTTTTTGTTTTTCATTTGCTGTAATCTCAGAGGGAATACATCTAGTTTCTCAGAGCTGTTTGTTTGGTTAAGACTGCTAAAACCCACTATCTCTCTCTATGGGATAATAACCCAGAGGAAGAGTTTCTCAGAACTGTTAACAATCATTCTTATTCTCTCAGGAATTTCTTGGCCATGTTAGTCACAGCGTTGTCTTCAGCATGCACTCAGTTGCTGAACTGGGGCATGAATTCCATTAGAGACTTGTGACTTTTGCATCTACTCCGTGAGCCTGTGCGTGCCTGTGCGCAGGCAAAAAATGTGAAACCTTATGGATCAGAACCATGACATGCATTACAGGATAGGAAATACCCTTGTTTATTACTCATATGGATATTAGCGTAGGGAAGTCTTTGATCTATTTATTACTGCCATTCTACTACTTTAAGAACTCATAGTTTAGCCATTATTTAATCAAATGACTATGGCATCTTTTAAAATTCTTAAGTATGTTTCAAAGAAGTTATGATTTTTTAAAAATGCTCAATTCATAAACAAATTTATATACATAAAGAATATATGTGTATAAGTGTACACACACCAGTAAGATTTTTTTAATCAATTCAATTTGAGTAGCACATGTACAGATAATCTCAGCACTTCACAAATATGTGATACAACCTCTGAATATAAATGTTATAAACACTCTTACCTTAAAAACAGGACTGAAGGACATGGTTTCATGTCAAAGGATGTATATCTGGTTGTAAGGAGCTTGGTACGCAATAGCTGATAACATGTTTTCTGTACACTTTAACTGTATGTTGACTTTAATGAAGCAGAGTCGGACTCAGGGTAGCTGCTGTGGAATTCTTAGCCACCCTTCACCAAAGAAATGTCCCCCTGGTTCTGTGCTGACATGAACAAACTGTCACCTTTACACCATCTAAAGACTGGGTCTCATGTAGAAAAGCCAGAGTCTCACCTGTAAGGAGCTGACCCTTAGGATTTTAAATCAGATGAGTCTAAAACCCCTTATTATCAATTCACAATAAGCTAATAAGTGTTTGATCCTGATACTGAGTTTGTCCTCCATTTTTTTCCTGCCTTTTGCCATTGTTCTTGTTCTCGGGGGTTTTCTGTTTTTTTTTCCTGGCTTTCAGAAATTTCTGGAGGAGATTCCAAAATTTCCTTCTTGCAGACTTGAAATCTGAGGAGGCTCCAGGTGGGCTGCTCACAAGTCATGCAAACTATTTTCATAGAGATTGACTAGGATGCTTGCTTTCCTTCCTAAGGAAGGCAGCAGAAAGTTTGCCTCTGCTGGAATACTGGGGGCCTCTGCTGGAATACTTCTTCCTCTATCGCTAGATCTGCATTTGCTGTGTTATTGCAGGAAACAGATTATAGTACAGACTTTGGAGGGGCTCAGGGTCTATCTATATTTACAACAGGTAACTTGGGCTAACTTTGATTATCACTGAAAGCACCTAAGATGAAAGAAGAAGTGGAGACAGACATAGGAAAAGCAATCAGTAAGATGTCTGTTCTCTAGTTTGAAATGTGAAGCATATTCAGCTTTAGGAGGATCATGGATTACAGGTAAGAAAAAAATGTTCTCTGGACTGTGGTGCTGAATGTGTATGGTAATGTCCAACGAAGGCGCTAAACTATTAGTGTAACAACCACTGGTGGGAGGTCTCAAGGAATTAATTTTGAACAAGTACGTTGCAGACTGGCAGCTCTTGGATACTTAGGTCTGAATGGCTGGTGTTCAACTCACACTGTTTCTCTACATGGAAAAAATGTGACGTCTGATGTACTGCAGATAGCTGCTTCATCCAGTATCACAAAACCCGCTGCATGACTAGCAATGGATATCCCTTACGCAGCTGAAAGGTAATTGTGCTTGATAGATACTTCCCACTTATAAGGTAACCATAGACTAGAACAAGCAAGGCTCTGATCCAGCAAAGCACTCAAGTACATGCTTAAATTTAAGCATATAAACCAATCCCATTGACATAGGTTGAGTTCAATAATACTACTCGGGCTTAAGTACTTTGCTGGATTGGGGTCTGAAGTCAAAATCTGAAGGCAAAGGATGCGTTAGCCCTGGAGATGCTTATTATGGAAAGTTGTTACTGTTAATGCTGAGGTTCTAGTATTCATATTGAATTTCACTTCCTCTTAATTTTCATAAATAATCTTTAAAGGTTATTCTTCCCACCAGCCCCCACTGCCCATTTTCTTGGATTGTCCTCTTATCTTTTCTCACCATTTCTCTTCCAGACATCAGTAGAACTCATTAGCCTTCAATAGCTATAACAGAGTTTGTTTATATGGTGCTTAAAAGAAAGTTTGGGAGAGACTGAGACCCTCCCAGCATAAACTGAGTAAGATAGAAATCAGACAGCTTTTTTGAGGACAGGGACTTTTCTAAGCAGTAAGGAAGTAAGAGGGAAAGTTGCTAACAGTTATTCTTTATGTAACACTACCCCACCACCCCTCCCCAAAGTTTCAAATTATTTTTCTCTGACTTTTTTTCTTTTCTCTCTGCCTTTCCCTAAGCAGTTCTGATGCTTTAGCAAGCGGGGGACTGAGACCCCGTGTTCATGCTGGCAACAGCTTGAGGTTTTTGAGTGTTAATGCCACTTAACAGAGAGAGTGTAAATAACACTAGATAGAAAACATTTAATTAGAAACACTGGGCACAAAATTAAGCTTTGGTTAAAATCTTGTGATAAGTATTTCCTTGACAGGCTGAAATAGCTTTTCTGGGTTATCCTCTGAAACTGAGTGGATTATAATTTTTCAAGTAACAACAGGTTTTTGTTACCCTTTCTCCCCCTCCCAGCATAAAACCTGAAATTTTCAGAGAGACATCCAGGAACACTTTTTGATCAGCAGCAATTCCAACAGCAAGGAAGGACAGAGGGAAAGAAAGAGAAGGAGAAATGTATGTTTCCATTTTGATTATTCACAAAGAATTGTGATGAAACAGATCTTTGGATGTGAATTATCAACCTGGTAGGACCGAAGAAATTGCGTACTGTTTCTTAGTGAAATTCAGGCAGCTCCATCTTAGTGCAGAGGAGAGACACGCATAGCAGAAATCAAAAACTGAAGAGTTCTTCAAGCTGGGTGAGAGAATTCTAGTTCAGAGCAATCACTTGTAACAGACATCAAGCCATTTATACTGAGATTGTAGCTGTTTAAGAGAACAGAAGGAACTAAGATTGAGGTGTGTCCATTGTGCTCCTGATTCCAGGTTGCTTTTTCTTCACAAAGGGGAAGGCAGCTTCCCCATCACATATCTCACACATCTGGGTACGGGCAAATTTTCTCTTTTCAAATAAATCAGCATTGGTATAAAGAAGTTAGTGCGCATGGCATGCTGTGGTCTACAAATAATGCAAATGATCAAGGCACAAGGTCCAGATTGAGAGAAGGAGAACAGACACAAGTCTATTCTCCAACCAGCATATACATTTCTCACCGGTGATTTCAATGTTAACAGGTGGGTACAATTTAGTTTATAATGTTGCTTTTCTTCTTGGAGTAGAGAATTTGATTGCAACAAATTTGTGCTAACACCCATAGGACAGATTAAAACGGAGTGGGTGGGTATATTTTGTGGTTGGATTGTTCACGAGGAAAAGTTATTTGAGTGTATTAAGTTGTATGGCTTACTTGTAATGATTTTGTCTAGATTGTACTGCTGCAGGAAAGCTCTGTGTGTGGGGTGGGTTTTTTTAAACTATGTCAGTATTCACACTTACATACCTCTAGCCAGACAAACAGATGCAGACACTTTTTTGTCTGTTGTGTTATTGAAGTACTTCATGAATAACATACCTTCTCAATGATAAAATTACCTGGTATTGCCTTTGCTAATGTTATATTTAAAATCATGTGTACATGAACAGATATGTTTAAAATAGCGTGGTAAATAGATGGAGAAAAGTGGCTAGATTTATAAATGACAATTTACAGCAATGCAAGTGACTTTTATACAAGGCACGTCACCATTTTCTTAGAAAGCAGATTATACCTGAGGATTAAATCTCACCTATTCTTAATTTATTGTTGATGTCGTCTCTCAATCATGGGGCAGCCATGTTTCCGATAGTGGAAGAGAGTGGAGTCTTTATCTAGTTCTAGCATGATCTATTCCTTATCTTCACAGTATCTTGAACTTTCATGGCCCAAAATACGAGTAAATGGGGAAATGGCCAGTGCTCTTCTATGCTGTGGTGAAAAGAATAGGCAGTTCAGCATTTGTTAAAGAAGCCCTGGCCAGTTTCAGGATTGGGATATGCAGAAAGCAAACGTACATTTTCTGCCCACTTACTTTGGGCGTGTGCTGAGGATGTATCGCTGGCACACATGAGAAAATCATCACTTGTCAGTGCTCTCCAGCTGGATGTGGTTGTTCTTGTCTCCACTGCGTTGCTGTTACACTGTACATGAAAAACAGACAGCCAATGATTGGATGTGGAAAAACTTCACGCCTCAGCACTTGACATCCCCCTTCACATTTGAACTGCTAAAATGCAGACGTGCAGAAAGCTCCCACTAGCTCGTATTGCCTTCTTATCACAGAAGACAAATATAGCCTGGGGAAAGCATTCTGAGACAGGCTACCTACGACCATGAGAAAAAGAAAAGAATCAAGAATAATGCCACATAGGAGGGAACATGAGAGTCTGGTAATTGTACCCTGCATAGGTGGTTCTGACTTGTCCGCTTGTGGTATCAAGTGGGCAGACAGAGCGTTTGTGCCTGCACGTGGCTGCCCGGTGCTTACTGAGGAGCCATGGACTTAGGCTGAGGAGCACCTGGGACTGTATTAGGACATCACTCTCCTACCAAGGAGACTGCAAACTATGTCCTACAAACTCTCATAAAAGTAATTCCTGAAAATTAAGGCATTTCTCTTTGCTGTGTTTTACAAACTGGTCTCATAAGCTATTATTCTGAAAATTATAAAACCGAACACAGTGTTTGTTCATGTTACTTGTCAATTCTCATTATATCTTCAGTGTGATTTTTAGCTCTATCAATCACACATGTGTGCAACTTTGAAGTTCTTTTACAGTTTTAGCAAACTGCAAATTGACAGTTGTGCTCGTGAGTCAGGGTTGTTTTCTTCACTAATGCTGTAGAGTGAAACAATGGAACATATGCTGTTATTGAAAACATTCAACTTTCAGAAACAGATTATTTTTTTTCAGAAAGTCTTCTATAACAAAAAAAATAGTGCTTCTCTTAAGAAGAAATGTACAACACAAAGCATTATTTTTAGCCTTCTGTTACCACCAGCAAAAATTTAATGCATGTGCTGAAGAGGATTACTTCTGAAGGAAAAGGGTTTATTCTCTTTATAATCATTGTCAGAAAAAAATCAACTTTTCCAACTTTTTTTGTTTTAAACCAGAACAGTTTATTTAGATTTTTTTAAAAATCAGAATGTGAGTTTTCATATTTAGGCACATAATATTCCTACCAATAGCTCATACTTTCCCAAGAGCGGTTCTTAGAGAGATCTACAGCCGCTTTACATCCTGCACTGAAGTGGATACCTAGAGTTGTTTGCTGCCATTTGTATGATAATAGTGCACATAAGTGCCATTCAGCATCAGACTCCCAATATATCTTAAACATGGTCCCACCTCTAAATCTTTTTTTCAAGAAATTCCACAGCAAAAATGATCCTAATATAGGAATAAGATTAGCTGTAGTGTTTTATTTTAAATGCTCCATTATTTTCAACCCATTCTCTACCACACTAACTTTAGAAGGATGCTGTAGCTACACAAGGCTCTTGTTTCTATTATTCACTCTTAAAAACAACTTGTAAATGTACTGTGTAGCATTAAAACTAACCTGAATATTCACCACTCCCACCCACCCCTTATTTCAGCCACTTAAGGAATTTCTAGTTGTAAGAGTGGGGTAAGAGTTCAAAGTATTAGGGCAGGATCATTCCTCGAGGTAAGTCCTCTGTGTTATTCACAAACTGCCATGGTGTTATGTGCTGGGCAGTTGTTTTTGCTCCTATTTAGAATTTTCCCTCTTTTCTTTGCCCCAAACCACTAATTTAATGTGACCCAAACTTAGTACCAAACCAAATAGTATTAGGTTCCTTGATGCTGCATTATTTTGCTCAGTTCAAGGAGCTTTTTACAGAGCACACTGATTTGAGGGTTTGGTATTCAGTTTGTCTTATTCTTGTTACAAATTTGTGGGCAGGATCTCTGGATATTTAATATTTAAAAAATATTTTTCTCCTGATACAGAGGGCAAAGAATAGTGCCAAGTTCCATTACTGGAGAGAGTTGTGAAGCTATCTTTCCCCGCCCCCCCCCTTTTACAAAAGCTACTTGATTCTTCCTAAATACTGACGGTATGAAGAATCCCCATCAAGAGGAAAGGATGTCTGGCTGGTTTGAAGGCTGAGGCTGTGAACCATCTGCCATAAGTGAGCATTCAGGATTTACTGCTGTTGGGTAACAGTGTCACAGACTACAGTTACTTCTGTGCAAAGCCTCCACACCTACAAATGCAGGTACAGCACTTTGCTGTACACAGACAACACTGTACTGCTTCATGAGATAATGAGCTTCAGGCTGAAATCATCATGGAAAAATGAAGAACAATAGGGGGGAAAAAAAGTTCCCACTGGCTAGGAGTTCAGTTACTAAGTAGAAAGTTAGTAAATTAATTTTCTTTATATTTTGTATGGGTATTGATTGTTTTAATTCCCTTGAGCCTCTGAAAATCCAAAATGTAATCTGTGTGTGGATTGAACTCAAGAGGAAAGTCTCCTGAAATAGGCCTTTGACAATTAATTAGTTACATGATAAATTACAACAGCGAATAATGGTCTTGGCTATACAGGATCAAGCTTTTTGTGCATACACATGAGCTTTATTTTTTTAAACTAATCCACAATGTGATCTTTTTATGTCATTGTTTTATTTTAAGAGCTAGAATAAATGCCATTTTGCAATCTATTAAAAATAAATAGAAGAAAAATTTGTAGTGCAAAACCTCATTAAACTGCAACACCCTTTTTGTTAATATTTCATGTAATTTTGTCAAAGAACGGCACAGGAAAAATACATTCCAAATCCGAGTCTGAATTGATAGCTTTAAGCTTCTCTCTAATTGTTTTTCTGATTTTACCCACTGGATAAATTGAGGATAGCCTGTAACAATTCCCAGGTGGTGAGTAAACAAATCAACTAGTGTGCCTGAGCAGAAAACCATTTTCCATTCTGAAAAGGGAAGACGGTAGCTTCATTTTGTTTCTAATAATCTTTAACAAACAATTCAAATCTTAGTTTTTAGTCTAATTTCTGGTTTTGGAAGAGTTCCTAGAAAGGCCAGTGACTTTTAGCCCTGTTATCTTTCAGAAATGAATGCTGGTTATGTGTTTATTTGTTAGTGTGTGTGATTTTTGTAGCATAAACAGGCAAAATAATATTTTGTATACAAGAGTCCGTATACAAGGCAAGCAGCATAAAGGCACTTAACTGCATCCGTAACTAAAATAACATTTGCTGAAGAATACCACACTGGAGCCATCATACGAGTTGTTTATTGGCATGAATCAGTCCACAGCACTCAACTTATCCTCCTGAGGAAAACACAACACTTGAGGTACAAGTACTACACAGGGAGTACTCAAAATATTAACCATTTAAATGCTGGAGAAATAAACTAAGGTACAATGTGATCGGTGAGATCATGCAGAGATTGTAAGAGTACATCTATGCACAAGGATAGTCAGGAGTAAATAGACAACCAGTTTAGGCCTGATTTTTCAAAAAATTACTGCTGCTTTGGTTGCCTCAGCATTTCTCGCCTCCACTTAAAATATTTTCAAGTGTTGAGCCCCATCCAAGCTGGGGTAATAAATTACCTCCCAAAATACTTACAGGATAAATTAGACCTTAGGTGGAGTAAATAAGTGGGCAGGTAAGAGGAAAAGCAAACCTTTTACTGAAAAGCTAGTTCTTCTTTTGGAATGCTCAGAGGAGAGAGAACTGATGAGTGTGACAGTAAACCCTCTGCCTAGTGAGAGCAAGATGCAGAGCACCATCACTCGAGGAAAGCATTGAACCTGGAGAATATTGTCCTAGTCATGAAGAATCCTGGTGATGTGGGGGAGCAGTGGAGGATCAGGTGTATCCTTAGGTCAACCTCTTAAGGGAAACAGCCTGCAGTCCTTAGTTGATTCACCATGTGTTTTGCCAGGTATCACCAAATGCATGAGTGCTTGTTTAACATTTCAAAGGAGAGTGAGCAAAGAGAAGAGCAAGCTTTTTCCCCAGGTTTCAAGTGCCATGTGGTATTGCCAAGTCAGCACTGACCTGGCTGTATGGAACTAGGAAGCTACAGTTCAGCAGAGGAGGTGGTTCAAAGCAAGTGTAACTGCCTGAATGTTATGCTGTATGTTGGAAAATGTGCTTCATAAAATGACCTAACGATAGAGGTCATGTATCCAGCTGAAGCCACAAGATGCCTGAAGAGTATTAAAGGACTGCAATAACATAGTGTGGCTTCCTCAATCATAGGTAAAGGAGAATGGCATTCTGTGAAGATCAAGTGGAGAAAAGAAGTGCTGGTAACCATTCTTACTATGTGAAATATGGGAAACAAACTGAACATTTGAATCAGTAATATGTGTGCTGCTTTTTTTGGTGATGTAACAAGTGGATGCAAAAGAGTTCCCATTCATTAGTTGCAATGGAACTCTGTGGCACACACTTAAAAATAAGCTGTTCTAATCTAAAACACTTATCTGAGTATTTGCCTAAAGATGATTGTATTTTGTTTTCACTCTAAGATAGATCTGCTTACTCATAAGTTCTTTCTTCATTTTTAATGAGGGACAGCAATTAAAAATTAATAAGGTTTATTTAGAGAAAAAGCCATTTCTGTGAACCTCTGTGGTATTATGCTTATTGCACTATTTTTACTAGTACGAGGTTAGACCGTTTTTACAAAGAAATTTCATTTGCTTTGTCAAATGGTATCTTCTGTGAAATTAGACTAGAGTTCTTTGTTCCACAAGAATAAAATAACAGGTTTCTCTGGAGGTGATTTTCTCCAATTTTTTCCTCTCAACCTTTCCCAAGGTGCTTTTGAAAGGGATTGGTACTTTCCTTGAATTCACGTAAATTGCTTTTTCTCTCTACCTCAAAAGCAGAATTTAATAGGAAGCAGAGGTCATAGATCAGTACATCTTGTTTGGCAAATTCTAAATCACAATACGGATTTGCTTTATTGGGCTTTTTTCTGAGTAAGATTTCCTCTTGATACTTTTTCCCATTAATGACTTTAAAATACATGGGAATAAAATTTTCCTGCTCAATGCCTAAACTTATATGCTTAACTAACTAAAGTTGAATATGAGCTGTGGCTGTTCAGAACTTTCACAAGTTTATTTTTCTTTTGTATCTGTGTTTCTAGATGCAAGGACAAGCAAAAACCTGCAGAGTGATCCACAGTAGCAAAATGTGGTTTTTAGGAATAGACCACTTCCTGTATATAGCACCGTTGAGAAAGAGAGGTCAGTGCAAAGCAGCTGAGTAAGAGGAACAAGAAACAAATGACAAAGGTAGAAAAGAAAAATGAAAACTTCCACATAAATGAATATTCTTATCTGTTAAAAACCACTATTAGGTTTTAAATTCCAAAGTATCAATACTTTACTGCAAATACCAAAACTTGTCTGCATCCTGTAGACAAACTCAAATTCCAAGGCAAGCATAAAAAGTGATTTTTTTCCTTGAATGAAAAATATTGCCCTTGTCTGTCTGGAATTCAATTTCAAATAATCAAGGTGCTTCCAGAGTGTTTCCAGTCAGCTATTAAATATGCCGGTGGCTGCCAGGATCTAACTTGATTTCTCATTTCTAATAGATATGCTGAAATGATGAAGTAGAAAACTGATGACTTGTGATATGGAAATAGTCAGAAAAGAATGAGGGAAACAAGATCTAATGGGACTTTTATGAAAAATTAAGTTGCATTTTCAACATGCAGATAAACGTAGCTGTCTACCTGTTGGTTTCATATTGTTATTTGCCTTTTCTGTACTTTGAGAAGTAATTCTGTTCTCACAAAGCTTCACAAAAATGCAGCTTTGAGGAAAAAACTATTCCTCTGTGACCTGCTCCAAAGTCCACTGGACACTGGACTAGCAAAGATAGTCTGGGTTTCAGAGGTTCAGTCCTTTGACACCAGAGGCAATTCATGTCTAAGCTTTTCAGAAAAAGATCAAACTGTCTTAGAATTATTTTGTAAAGTCACAGAATAGCTCTTTGACCATTTGTGAGTGAAAAAGAAATTGTCATTTGATACTTTAGTGAGCAAAACCAGTATTAGTCCAAACTCAGCACTCTTGACTTCATTGTTACAGCAGGGACAAAATTGTGGCATTGTTATTGAAAGTGAGTTCTTCAAAGAGTTTGTGTGTGTGCATATGTGTGTTTCTTGCTAAGAATGCTCAATTTACTGATTTCAGTTTGCCAAATGTTTGTACTTCTGTCAGGCTGGGTTTTTTCAGTATTTCATTAAGTAGTTATTTGTAATTCAAGACTCCTCCCAGTTTAATCCATCCCCTCTCTGTTCAGGTTGCTGACACATTTCTCACTCAACTTTAGCTCTGTGGTGGGTGCACATCTGTTGTAGGACCTGGGCTGAGACCACTCATTTTAAACCACTATGTTATCTTTGTAATCTTGGCTGCATTTGAAAACCATTGAAAAAATATTCCAAACTATGGAGTCTCCTGATGTTTGAGAAATATGTTTTCAAAAATATCGTGATTAACACCTGGTAGTAAAGGAAGATGGTCTCAAGGTTCAGAGACCTTGCAGAGGCTGAGGATGTGATCTCAGTTCCCAGATTCCTTTAGAGACTTTGGGAAACTTCAGTTTCTGTGTTTAGTTCTCCAATCACAGTGAAGGTGATGATGATTCCTCCCTCAAATCTTGCCCCATGATTTCAGTCTCTAGAGGGTAAACTCTCAAGAGTTCTTTGCTGCTATTTGTTCATCTGTAACACAGAGCCCTTGTGTTACTTGGGGCCTCAGGAAATACTAACATATAAATGATTTTAAAATTATCTGCATGTAAACTGCACACACTGTTTATTAAATAACTATTAGGATAACAGAGATGAGCTTAACCAGAAGCTCAGATGAATGCTGAGTTCTGTCCAAAACTTAAAATAATTATAGTCTTTCCAGTGTGGGTGTAACTTTAATATTTGAAAATACATATATAGAGGATTTGGCTTGGGGGTTAGTCTTTTAATTGTTATTTTTAACCACACTGCTGTAGCCCCAAAAGACCATATATAGGAAATAATATGTTGCATGCAGAGAATTACCTTTTCTTTCCTCCTGTCCAACAGCAAGATCAATAAAAGCAGCACGACAGAAGTAATTTTCAAGTCTATTAGTAGAGCTGTCTGTCCTAGAAATCGAATGCTCTGTTACGTTGAGCATCCAGGGCTTGATCGTTAAAGGAAACACAAGGAAATTTTTCATTTATGGGGTCATTTCCCTTAGAGGCGTGTAGCCAACTTGTAGCTTTTGAATTTTGAAGAGTTAAGCCTGGATATGTGGCCATTCTTTGTTTGCATTTCATTTGTAGGATGTGGCAAGCTGTATTAAATACTCAGCTAAGCAATGGATAAGTGTGACTGGGGACGAAAGGAGCTCCAAGGTAAAGGATTTGGTACAAATCTTAGTGTGAGTATTTCATGGCTACATCCCTGGAGATATTTGATTCTCAGAATTTGACTCAACCCCTGCTTGGAAATGTAAGCCAGGTGCAGACTTGTGATGCACATCACGTTTTACTTTCCAGTATTATCCCCCAGCATGGACGTATTTGTTTAGAGTTTTTGTTTGGCTTTGGCTCTGCCGAGCCTAACTTCTACTCAAGACAAAAAGGTTTGAAAAATTTGATTTATAGATTATTTTGGTATACATAAAATTGCTCAGGGAGTGATGCGGAACCCATTCAAATTAATGGTCTGATTTCCACAGACTGCAACAGTCTGGGTGGGGAAAAAAAAAGTTAGACTTGAACTCATTTAAGGGGTAAAAAAACATAAAGCACAAACATAATAGCTGTTTGGGATACGATGGTGAAGTCTCCTTTGAGGACAGGGTACAGCTGATTACACGATTTAATCTAGTAATATCTTCATCACAGTGGAGGAAAAACGTGGAAAGCTGGCAAGTTTAAAAAAAAAAAAATTTCCTGTAGTCTATAGTTCCTCTGTCATCACTAATTTAGTGCCTTTTTTAAAAAATGTTCTGCCTTATTAATGATGCATAAAAAGCTTAACTACTGCGAAAGGGCACCCCATTTTGCTGTGGCGCTGAGGTACCCGCGGGCTGTGGCGGTGCTTTCCCCTCTCTGCAGCCCCACCGGGAAGGGCACACGGGCGCCTCCCGCCCGCGCCCGCCGGCCCCTCCGCGCCCCGCGCAGCGCTTGGACCCCGGGGGCGGGGCCGCGGGGCGGGGCGTAGGGGGGGGGCGGGGCCGTGGCCGGGGGCGGGGCCGGTCGGCGGCCGTGGCCGCCGGTCTCCGCAGGTGCGGGCAGAGCCGCTGCCGCGGAGCCCGCGCCGGCCCCGCCTGGATGTGCGCGGAGGCGGTGCCCGGCTGCGCGCAGGGTCCCGCCATGGCCCTGGCTTTCTGCGGCGACGAGGGCAACTCCACCGCCTACAACGTGGACCACGGCGTGCTCAACAACGGCTGCTTCGTGGACGCGCTCAACGTGGTGCCGCACGTCTTCCTGCTCTTCATCACCTTCCCCATCCTCTTCATCGGTGAGCGCCTGCGGAGGGTCCTTGCCCTCTACGCCTGTGCCCTGCTTTCTGTGCCCCCCCCCCTTTTCCTCTGCACCCCCACCCCGCTCTTGCCTCGTCGTGTGTGTGCGTGTGTGTCCCCGCCTTGCTTTGTCCTGCCGTGGGTTCCCCCCTGCGCTTTGCCGCGCCCTGTGTGCCGTGTCCCCCCCTTCTTGCCCGGCCGGCCCGGGCCTTGCCCGCCCGCCTCAGCGCGGGGAGGCTGGGGGCTGCGGCGGGGGGGCTCCGGTCACCGCCTCTCCCCTGCCCGCCCGCTGTCCGCGCCTCTGTCCGCTGTCCGGGTGTCTGTCCGCTGTCTGGGCAGCGGTGCCCGTTTCCGTCTGTCGGGGCTTTCCCAGGTGGGGCAGCTGCGGGGCTCCCTGGAGGTGAAGCCCCCCCCTGCGCCGGGGACGGACGGAGGGAGGGACGGATGGATGCTGGAGGAGACTGCAGGATTTCCCTGCAGGTTTTGACTACCATCGTGGGAAGCGAAAATAAACGTGCTATTAAAAACCAGAAAACCTGGCAAGTCAGTCTTATGTTATCGAATAATGCTCCCTGCGGTTCCAAAAGGGTTGCAGCAGGCGGGCAGCCCTCCTCGTTACGGGTGGCGACGAGGGGGGTGCCTGGCTCTGTAACTCTTGCCGTATCGCAGCGGTGTTATCTGGTAACATAAAAGCGGGGTTACCAGTAGGTGGCCCGGTGGTTTAATACGTGCGGCTGTCACCACTCGGCACCGCTCTCCTCAGCCTGGCCTGGCCTCTGGATAGCCATGGCCAGAGCTGTGTGACTTAACACTCACCTCTCTTGGTCAGAAAAGGTCCAGAACTGAAATAACAGCACAACTGTTAAAATGAGGTCAGCTGAAGAACTAATCTTTGTTTATCTGGCTTTTCTCAGTACTGCTAACTTTTATCTAGATCAAGAGAATGAGTTACTTTAGAAAAAAGAATTGTAAGATAAGGTGTAAATTCTTTAGTCAGATGCATTGAAGCAAAGAAAAAATAGTGTTCATATTGCAGCATTTGTGTGTGTTTGTCAAAATGTTCATTTGTTGTTCATTTAAATTGTTGATATATTTGAAAAATGTTTAATGCATATAAATGCTTGACAGTAAGTTTCTAAAAGTATAATAATTTAAGGCTGTGTCCTGTCTGCATTGTTGATGTTATTCTGTATGAAGCAAAGCAATGAGAACACAGTTCTGAAAATATTCAAATACACACATGTTTAACAGCACAGTTGTGTCAACTTGAGTACACTGCTTTGCTAGGTATATGCTTTTCTGTATGCAGGAGCTTTGCACGTCACTCTTGTTGGTAAGAAAGCTCTTTATAATTTTTTTTTCCTGTTTAGGATGGGGAAGTCAGAGTTCCAAAGTACATATACATCATAGCACATGGCTTCACTTTCCTGGCCACAATTTACGCTGGATATTGACTTTTATCCTCTTGTTTGTGCTGGTGTGTGAAATTGCAGAGGGCATAGTGTCTGATGGGTAAGTGCATGTCTACCTTCCCCTGATAGCACTGAGTGTTTTAAAGGTTTTGGGGTAGGTATTTTCTCCCTGTCTAAATTCTCATCTAGAAGCATATTCCTTGTGGTTATAAACATGTAATCTGTATTCTTGGTGATTAACCTACCGACCTTGTATCAGAAATTCCACAAACCTTGCCAAATTGTGTACACACGCACAACTGACCTTAATCATTTTTAGTTCAGCTTAATGACACTATCTTTCCCAAGGGTAATCAAAGATAAATCCTAACAATTCAAGCAGATGGTGACATTTTCGTGATATGTTTTCTGTCCAAGGAGCCAGTCCCACAGTCCTTACTAGGCAGAACTCCCATGTGCACAGTAGGTCATATCATTCCCCTGCAAACTGAGTTCTGTTCATTTTAATAAAAGGAGTGGATCTACTGGGCCTTATCTCACACCCCATAGAGTTTCTTCTGATATTTGTGCTACCTTGAGCAGAGCAGCTCACATTATATGAGCAGGATCCATCATCTGTTATTCATTTTAGGATGTCTTTAAACAGTAATCTGTGGGGGAAAATTATTCCAAGTGCAACAGGTGATAGAGTGATTTATTATGAAAAAAGCTAATGTTGTGTAACAATGACTATGATCATCTTCCTCTAAAGAAAGGTCTGATTTTCATAACTGTTATGAATTTGCAACCCAAAGGTTATAATAAAGTTGAAGTTCCTTGTTAAATAGAACAACACCTCTCTGTTTAGCCATCCATATAACAACTATCCACCAACCAGTGGGAAAGGCACTGCAGTATTCTGCTCTAGAAGCTGATATCATCATTATTATTATAACTTCTCTTAAACATATATAAATAGGATGTTTCTCAGTGCCAGGTTTTTTTTAAAGGGAATTTTTCTCATGCTTATTCAGAGTTATCAGAGTGTGGGATGCTCAGAGCAAAATCTCTTGCTTTGATTTTTTTTGTCTTATTTTGCTCTTTAGCAATCCCTCTCATTATGTTTATTTGCTATTCAACTTGACTCAGAACGCTGCTGCTGTTAAGTAATAAGTGTCACCTGATGAGAATCAAAGCTTCTAGCTGTACTGGGGGAGTGCCAACCCACAGTCGTGCCTCCCGAGCACTCAGCAGCCTAATGAGCGCTCTAGTGAATAAAAGCAGATTTTGAGACTCATCAGCTTTCTAAGACCAAAATGGATCATGTTGGTAAGTCCTTTTGACAGCAGTTGGATGCCAAAGGCTTTGACACCTCAGCAATAGATGCAGTCTATTGGAGGTATGGTTATACAGGGGAATTCCAGCAACTTCTGTCTGTGCAATAAATAAATGCAAAAAACCCTCCCACTCCTGCAGTGTTACCTACTGAAGCTTAGGCTGCATGAAGAAATATGTTCATTTTGTTTGTTTTTCCTTGCTGAGAATTCAGCCCTGATGTACAAAAACCCCTGGCATTAACAGGAATTCAGAGACTGGAGAATCTTTTCTCATTTTGCTGTATACACATACAGCTCACTGTCAACAAGAGGAGTTAAGTGTTTTTGACACAGGTTGTCAGCGTGGCTCCAGCCAGCTCTGTAGAGTTCACCACAATGTCCCTGTGAGGGAGGGCTTTCCTTTCCTAGTGCAGATGTGGGAAGTGGTCCTCCTGAGCTCCAACGGATCTGTTAGACGTTTGGGATGTTCTGCTCTCAGACACGTGATGTCCTGTGATGATCTCTAGCTCCCTGACAGCACAGCCGCCTTTGTGTCTCCAAACTTCGCAAAGGTAGCTTTTGCCACAGCAAGAACAAATCCACAGGTGCTAATTTATTTTCCATAAGTTTCAGAGGACAAGGTGTGAATTTCCCAGAGCGCTTGTGTCCTGAGGACTTCCTCTTGGTGCCTTTTCTCCTGGAGCTGGTTGGGGGACAGAGGAAATTGTACCTCTTGACAGCACAGGACACTCCATTACTTTTGTGAAAGAAAGAAGAGGGGAGAAGGAGAAGATGGCAAGTAGAAGGAAAGTGCAGGGGTGGAAAACATGATTCTACCCACGTCTGCACAAACCAACAACATTACCCAACAATTCCCATATTCCCAAAGGGCTGTAGAGGGCAGGACATCCAGCGCGGTTACCTGAAGCAAAGTGTCAGGAGAGTTTTGCTTTGTAGGACAAAACTTCAGGGTATGTGATTCTGTTGTAGGTTTTGTTTGTTGGCTTGCAGTCACTGAAACCAGAACTCACTGTAAGTAATTCCCATGCTGTGGTGCTGTTCCTTTTCCCAAACTGGAAAAAGAAAATGAAACATTTCCTCAAAATGTTTCTATAGAAAATCTTAAACTGTGCTGTCAGTTGGTCTTATCTACATAATTTGATGGACAGCTCCCAATCTAGTTTAGCTTAAATTAACTTTTCTCGTTTTGGATCTGAGCTGCTTATCCTAATTTAAATAACGTTCCAATTGATTTCAGTAGGAAATAGGAGTACACACATTTCATTTTCAGCACAGGGGAGGAACTTGAAATCCAACTATGTGATTTAGGAGCATAAATCCAATCGAAAATTGGAAAGCTTTACACCCATAACTCATTCTAGAAAATCCTAACATCGGGGCTGGGTACAGGATACAATTCATAAATTAAAAGGGAAACATTTAAATAAGAGGGTTTGATTTTAATAGATGTTCCTTTTTTTCTTTTTAAGGGTTTCAGATTCACGCCATTTGCACCTGTACATGCCAGCTGGGATGGCATTCTTGGCAGCCATCACATCGGTTGTCTATTACCATAATATCGAAACATCCAATTTCCCGAAACTGTTAATCGGTACGTCTCACAGCTTACAAGACTGGGAGGTGTGACTGTGGTGCTGTGTGTCTGTTCTGTGATGGGTCCCTGCAGTCTCGGTGCTAGCTTGTATGAATAAAGCTACACCTGTATTCTGGTCTGCTGGTTGCCATTACCAGACTCAGTTCTGAGTTTTCCTGAAACTTCATTGTTTTCAATGCTTTTAACTTCTAATAGCATTCTGTATGGTGTTTTCTGGGATCCAGTGGGCTAACAGCTTCTCTAGGAAAAGCTGGATTTGTGGGAAAAATAGCACATCAAATTCTTAACTCTAAAAGCAATCCAAATCACCCTGCTTGTCAGCACGTTGCATTTAAGCATAATGTAAGATCGAAGCCATCTCCGTGTGTGTGGTCTATTGAAATACACAGGGAATCAAGGAAAATGAATGACATCACTGACTTTCAGTATGTACTATTTTGCCTGCTGCTTCTTGCTTCCTGTTCCTAAAACTCCCTTTGTAAACTGCTTTACGACCTTTTGAATGGAAAATGCTGTGTCTAAGAACTATACATAGTATGGCTTATTTTCTGCAAAATTGCGAATAAACTGTAGCTAGCTATAGAAAATCCATTACTGCTGACAATCATGCAGGTGGTGACATGTTCTCTACTGTTTAAGTAGATTGCAGGCTGTGATGTCTACATGTGTAGTCATCCTGTTAGCTGTTATTTCTTTGGTGGTCCTGGCTCATCAAATTTTGTTTGAGCTGGTTTTCTGTATTAATGGATCCTGCTTGTGCCATTGAAGCTCTGTGTATCAAAGTTCTGTTCTAGTTTTTGTCAGGTGGTAGAAAGTAAGTAGCAACTGGATTTGAGAAAGCTTTTAAATACTGAAGATTATTTTGAACTGCATGTTGTGGTAAGTGAGCATCCTCTTCTGCAGAAGGAGCCTGTAACTCCTGTAAGAAAAAAAAAGTCATTCCCCATCAAAAACTTTGGATTTCTATCTAGGCTTGGCAACCTTTATGTCTTCTCATTTGGGACAGCTTTTCTTCTTGTACTCTTCTTTTAAGTAGGACATTTTTTGTCTTTTATAACCAGGTGGGATCATTTAGTTTTTAGTAAGTCAACACAGTCTATTTAATGCCTTCTCACAGGACTAGACCTTATGTCTCAGGAAAGCATTGCTAGCCTGTTACAATCACCTGTGGAAAGCAAGAAGTGATTTTCTTGGCTTTTGGGGTTTTTGTTATTTCAGATGTATAAGGCAGTGTTTAATAATTTAGTGTTGCTACTGCATTCCCGCTGTTAAGTCATTGAGAAGGGTAGCACAAATTTACAGCTGGTAGTTGATTACCCATTTTTGCATAATCCTTTCTCTGTAGAGATTTCTCTTTTATGATAATTTTGTTCAGTAGTTAGAGTGCTGATGCTGGATAAACTCTGGACAATACTTGAATAGTAAACAGTTATACCAGTGAATACCAACATTTAAGTAATAGTTATTGATCCTAAAGTTAATAATTATAAATTTTCATTTTGCAAGAATTTCCAAGGAATAGACTCCTTTAGAAAATCTAATCTTAATAGCTAACTCTTAGGCAAAAAGGAAAATCAGACTACCATGGTCTTTTCCACTTAGTTGGTCTGATTTGAATTTTAATCCAAATTCTTCACAAGCTGATGGTCTTTGATTTTTATTGTATTTTTGGCTTTGGTTTTGTTTTGGTTTCATTTGTTTGCATTTGTGAGAGAACCTAAGACAGATATTTCTGGAAGTCTCCGGCCTTTATTCTTGACTGCACAAATTTATTGTTAACTAATTGCGAGGATTGTAATCTTTCAATGTTAATTGCAACTACTTTGTATTGACATCCGGAACTACGCAATGATGACTTTATGCCAATTAGCCCAGTATCAGATAGTTAAATTATACCTATACTCAGCTGTCAACCCACTAGAGTGCAGTGTGGCCATGAAGCAGATTTCTTTTAGAGCCTAATACAAGTGAAGAAAATGGGAACCATGAGGAAAAGCTTAAGTTGGTGATAAACTTTTTGCTGACGTATGAGAAAGGAAACCCAAAGAGGGTTCTTCATTAGTAAAATGTAGAGAAGATCTAATATTACACACACACAGAGTAAAGTAGGTGGCCTGATGTGGCATCTTCTGCTGCTTCTGAGCATTGGTGAAGTTCCACCTAACTGCAGGACATCATCTGCCCCAGCTGCGGGATCAATGCCTACACTTGCAAAGAGTTGGTAGCTGTACAAAGCAAAGTCTAACGGAGCCTTATCCAAAATTTACTAAATCCAGTGGGAAAACTCTCACTGATGCAGTGCAGAAGACCCTTAAAGGTCTGTTCATTAATTCTGAACAGGATAAAATTTTCCAATCATGTGAAACTTTGAGATGCTTTCTTTTTTTAAAACCTTTTTCACTCTGTACCTTAAAGAAACCAAGTTCGTTTGTAGTTCTTCATGAACAAGCAAGAGGCAGATACCATAACAGACCTGGGGATTAACACATTCCCTTGGGGTATGCAAGACAGGGACACAAAGTTCCTGTACTGATCCTGCCTTTCAGCTTTTATTTCCAGGCTGTTGGCTAATTTGAAGTAGTCATTCTTACTATCTCTTATCAAAAAAAGTTGACAAGGTTTAAAATATTTATTCTCTGAAGTTAATGATTGAGTCCAGGGTCCCTGCTGAGTGTCTAGACTATTAGAACACTTTGATCTGCTCTGAATCTGTTTTCCTCTGTGTGGTTTTGACCTGTAATTATATTTCATCAAACATAGCTTTTCCAGTGTAGCACTGTTTATCAGGGGACTCTTGTAATAGTGCTAATTTTGGTGCTCTTTGCACAGTGTTGCAGAATGGATGCATAACAGTTGTACAGTTTAGCAGGACACATTTTAGAATAGTTTTCATTCTGAATTGGAAAATCTGCTAGCTTTTCAGTGTACAAAATATGTAATTGAATGGTAGCATCCGATTGCATTATTTTTTAAGTTTATTTGTTTTATAGATAAATTAACCTCAGAAATTAAACAGTAAGAGAAAATTATGAAATAACAATAGGACTTTGAGTTTTTAATCTGAAAGGGATAGTAGTATGGCAACATGTGACTTTTTTTTATTATTATTTAAGAAAATTGTGGGGTTTTTTTTTAACCAATCATAATTACAGGACTTCCTTATCATTCCTGACAGTAATCTAGTTTTCTAATTTAAATTTCTTGTACCTTGACAGTGTAGTTAATTCCCTTGGAATTAGTTTATTGTTTAAAATGGAACTTCCTGTTATCATATAAATATAATGCTTATTGCTTAGTAGACAAAATTTCTCTCCAAATAGACACAAATAAATCCCATCCAGTTAAGTGTGTGGTTTTTCAAATCTTGGGCTTAATCCAATAAAGGTGTAGAACAGTTTGAGTTCCACATTGCTTAATTTTCAGCAGTGAGAATCTACACCCTGGTGTTGTGGGTTGAGGTAGCTCACACGGCCCAAGAAAAAGCGAGGTTCTTCAGGCTGCAGGCATCTAGAATAGATCTAAAGCAATTAAGTAAGTGAAAGCATGCCTCTGTGATCTGATCACTGGGCACTTCAGGCTAGTGGAAGGTCTTGGTGATAATTTCTAGAAACTCTCAGCCAATATGCACTCACCAGCCAGATGATAAAAGCACAGCTTAAAAGAAAGAGCCATAACTATATTTTCCAAGGAGCCTTATCTTGAGAGACCTGTGAACATCTGCCAGATTAGATTATATACACTTGTATACAAAAGTGAGAAGCTAAGTAAGTCCAAATGCTTCTAGGAGGTATGAGAGTGGGAGGTCAGTTATCACCTGAGAATGTTACATTTGGCACTAATACTTGGATAAAAGGTAAATGAATGTTCGAATAAAATAATAATAATTTTAAAAGGTCATATAGATCCTTATTTACATCGTAAATAGGAGGATGGCTCTGTCATTTCTTATTTCTAATTCTAAGAGCTTTACATAGATTCCAGTTGGATTGGTTGGTTTTTTTAGGTGTCCTCTGCTGGTGCAGATTTTCAGTGTGCAATGTTTGCGTAAGCCCTCTTTACTCGAAGAAGGATGTTTTCTCAGCCTGTTGAAAAAAGAATGAGACAAAACACAAGGATTAATAGATAAAAGTAGTTAGGAGTAGAACCATGTGGAATGTATTCTTGGATGAAGTGAGATTTTAATCAGAGATATTGCAAATAGGAAGGAATAGTGCCTCAAAGGCAGGAAACAGTCTGAAGCAGGATGAGGAGATTAGATCTGATGCAGTATAAATTGGAGAGATGGTAGGAAGCCCCACATAAGAAGGCTATAGTTTTATAAGAGGGTTTCTGTAAGTATGTCTCTTAAATTTTCTCTGCAGCTGCATCAGCCACTAAAATACAGTGCTGAAATACCTGACCTCTTAGTGCTTTCTTCTTACAAATTGGCCTATTAATTTTAGAGTAAGATAGACTCTCTTGGCAATGTCTTAATGCCCAATACTCCTGTACTGTTCCATTTACTGTCCTCATTTAAATGAGAGTTTTGAAATTGATTTCCGTAGAAGCAGGATCGGCACCCCCAAATCCCATACAGACTCTCCGGGTTGAATTGAGTTTTGCTTGGAAGGTACATCCCCACGGGGCTTTCTAGAGTGCTTCAGGGCAGCTGGAACACCACAAATTCTTTGCAGTTTTTGCAAGTTCCTGATGATTATCCATATTTGTAAGTTAGACTTACAGTTGCTAGTGGCTTGGCTGAAGACTTTCTCTGGTGTTGCAGCAAGACACCCGGAAAGCATAAATACATCTTTCTTGGCAGTTAGAGCATATTCCAGCTGTTGCACTATGACAGATACAACAGCAATGAAAGATTCGTGTAAAAGAACATAACCCTAGAAGGTATTTCCTTAAGCATGGGGAACAGGAGCTGGCTGATGGAGTGGTGAATGGCATGGAGTGTGTTTCCAAATCACCAGAGCTTACTGCAGGGGTTATTTATCTATAACTGACAGTAGCATGAGCACTTTTGGACAGGAAGGTCAAGCAGAACTCCAAAAAGTTAACGTTGTATTCTACGAATGCCAGAACATCCTTCCTTGATGTACCTGTGTATGCATTATAAATGACATATATGGAATTTGTATTGAATAGAATAGAGCAGCAGCAGTTTGGAGAAAATATTTTAGTATCTGTTCCTGCACACATCCCAGAGATCTGCCAGAGGAATGAGATCAATTTTCCTTCAAGCCAAATTCATAGCAATCTTGTGGCTTTAACCAAATTTCAAGAACATCATTCACAGCCACCTTGACTTGTGGGGCAACTCCCTCCCTTGAACTCATCATGCGGATGCATGTTTACAACAGATGGAAATTTCCTTCAGCAGATTTCACTTTGTGAAAGTTTCCAAATATCACTTAATCTAATAGGAAAGGAATTTGGAACTAACATTATCTTAATATTTTCATGTTTCTGGAATTGAGTTAGGCTTCTGTTTTGACATGAGAAAGGCCATTCTCTGGTTTTATATAGTCTTGTTGCATTCTTTCTGAATGAATATTTAATACTGCTATTGTATATTTTTGCAACTGTGAAGCTCATTAACTTTTTTTTTCCCCCTACAGCATTGTTATTCTACTGGACTTTAGCTTTCATAACTAAAACCATCAAATTTGTAAAGTTCTGTGATAATGGGGTTGGATTTTCGCAGCTTCGCTTTTGCCTCACGGGACTCCTGGTTGTTCTATATGGAATGCTACTAGCTGTAGAAATAAATGTCATCAGGGTGAGGGTAAGTTTGTATCGTAAAAATCTCCTTCTGTGTGTTTTGTTGTTTTGGCTTTTTTTTTTTTTTTTATTCCCCTTTCTGGATACTTAGTGTGAAATGCATTTCTAAATGACAGAAAAAAATCCAGTTAGAAATAGAAATATATTTGAAAATCAAAGGTTAATCCAATTTTATTAGGCCAGATGAATCCATAATTTCAAAAAATGCCAGACTCCATTGTAGTTAAATTAAAATGAATTTCAGCTGTTCAACTTTGTTTTAAAAATGTCTATTATGATTCACAGTTGCAGTCATCAGAAACAAGTATTTCTGGTGCAAGGAAAGACTGGGTGGAAGGAATTGTCAGCTCTGTCAGAGAATATCTCAGACACACAACGTCTCTCATTTTCCAGCAATCGCAATAAGGGATTTACTGGGGCAACTGGGCTTGCTATCTAACCTCCCAGCTATGTATATATCTTTCATCTGTGGCGTCTACAGTCATCATCCAAACTGAGAGATGACTTTGGAGACTACTGGATAGATAAATGCCAAAGTTCTTCCCTTCACCTGTCCCTGTGTGCACAAATTAAACTTAGTCTTAGGAGGAGAAGAAATTTTTCCCTGAAAAGTTTCTTGCTGCTTCCCTCACATGTGGGGAAGCATGAGTATGTGAACTCTTTCCAGTAACGCGTTCAGCAATGTGAGTTGTGTCTATCACATATTTGGTTTTTTTGTGATATTCTTGGGGATTTTGTGTGTCTATATGTTTATCTGATAGCTTAGGACAAAAATATCTCTAAAAGCAGCCTTTTCAGTAACATTTTTGAAAGAAAGAGGAATGAAAACCTCAATGCTGGATATTCAGTATTTATATCATAAATGAAAAAAAGTGCATTGGTTTATGGGAAAAGTGAAATTCAAATGTGATGTAGGAGGGACTTGCTCATAAACCTCATAATAGAACAGAATAATTAAATGAGATTTATTCACTGTGGAATTATAGGTCACAAAGAAGAATAAAAAATGGTCACTGCCTATTGTCATCTTTTTTTTTTTATGCTGTATCTGTTTGATTTTGAATTATTAAAGGATATCATTGATGCATAGAATGAAGTACCCAGCAGTATGGATTTTTTTACTGCCTGTTGAATCTAATGGCAGAGTTTGGAGAGCCAGGCTTGTTGCTGCAGCTGCTGAAGGAAGGGTTTGGGATGCATGGAGAGTTGGCCTCTGCTGAGGGGAGGTGGGGAGAAAAAGAAAATAAAAATAAGGGGTGAGGCCTATATAGTAGCAGAAACCGGAGACGTTGGCCTCACCTTTTTTCTCCTGCCTTCCCCCATCTTCTTCCAGAAGACAAAAGACTGACTTGTTTATATTTCAATCCCAATTGTACCTTCTCCCTTTCTTCTGCTGTTCCCACTGTTACTCTAAATGGCCTTTCCCAACCCCGGCACCATTTTTTCTAGGATCTGTGAATTATTTCTCCAGATATGGCTGGATAAAAGATAGAATTGAAGCATATCTGAAAATCCTACTAAGATTAATAGGATTTAGGTAGAGTCATGAGTAGAGATTGAATGAAATACATGATTGAGTACTTTTCAGAAGGGAAAGGTGTATTTTTAAGAGGCTTGGCTTTTCATTCCCAAAAATGAGTGATGTCTGAAGAAGTTTTATCTTGACAACAGGAAATCGTGAGCAGTCTGCCCTCTCTCTTTTGGCGTTTAAGCCAACAAAAGCATTTGTTAATGCCATCCGCACTCTCTAGTTCAGTGGTTTCCCAGACCCATACAAGACAGCACAGGCAGCTCCATATTCTGAGCTGACTAGACGTGAGGCGGTGTGGTATGGAAGATGAATCGCTGTGATAGCCTCAGGGCTGTGCCTAAGCTAAACATGTCCCATGTTGCGCTGTCTGGAACTCAGAGCAAGAGGCTGGGGCTGTACTATTTTAAATGTAAGGTGTATTTTTTCTACGTGTATTTTTTTTCTACAAGTATGCAAATTTGCACCCCAAGAACAAATGTTTAGGATTATTTATTTCTAGACTGGATGCCTCTGATTTTCCTCAGCACCTGAGGAGACTGGATTGCTGTATTGGATGGATTTGAATGCTTAAGTTCCTTGAGTACTTTTGAGAAACCAAGACTGATTCATTGATTATCTGCAATGTCCTTTATATCTTATCTGTTCTGTGTGGACTTCTATTTTCTCTGTATTTAATGTGATTGTTTTGGTATTTTTCTGAATTTCAGAGGTATGTTTTCTTCAAAACTCCTAAAGAAGTTAAACCTCCTGAGGATCTCCAGGACCTTGGCGTTCGATTCTTACAGCCATTTGTGAATCTGTTATCCAAAGGAACATACTGGTGGATGAACACATTCATCAAGACTGCCCATAAAAAACCAATAGACCTGAAAACCATAGGCAAGCTTCCCATTGCTATGAGAGCTGTGACCAATTACATTCGCCTTAATGAGGCCTTTGAAGCACAGAAGGTATGCAAAGCATGGAATTATGTCTATCTGCTTACTCAGTGCTTGCATTTTTAATTACTTTTTATGCTATAAGCATGATATAAAATTATATAAACAGGCATCATGCAAATGAAGTATCCATTAACGTAGCTTTCCATATACGAAGAGGTCACATACTCAGCTGTATCTCCTACAAATAATGAAATTTCTCTACCTAAACATGTCAAACACATTACTAGTTAAACGCATGTAAAATTCATATTACCTGTATTTTGATGTGGAAAGTAATTATGGACTTTATTCACCGAACACCATTATCGTTCTTCCTAATAAGACCCTGGAATCATTCAATTACAGAATCAATATTAATGAGGCCTCACAGGACTATTTTTTCCATGTTATTTCACTTACAGTTTGTCCATAGGAGAATTCAGGGCTGAAACTACCACAGCTCAAATTCTGTTTGACTCCCTGGTGAGACCTAAGTGTATTCAGGATCTTAAGAGAAGTATTTTGCATCCTGTCTAAAAAGAGTGTAGGTTTCCAGTCTCTATGTTCACAGGAAAACAAAACCTGTCAGTTCTCCCCTTTTATTCTTTCTCCCCCAGCAACCCACAAAGAACACACTTATTTGATCCCTGTTTAAGGAAGGAAAGAAATCATGGTTCTTTTTGTGAAGTGGAGGAGAGTATAAATGAATTCTTTGTTCTGACTCTATAAAAACAAATGAAAAAATAATTATAGTTCCTGTGCTTTTCTAGCTCAAAGATTGCATCTGGTTGTCAATGAATTAAAGCAGGGATAAAAATACCAATAATTTATCAGACCTGAGGTTAATGTATAACGTAATCCCTACTGATTTTTTTTATTCCAAGCAGAACAAAAGGTCATCGTCTCCACAAGGATCCAGATCAATTTGGCGTGCTCTCTGCTGTGCTTTTGGAAGACCCTTACTTCTCAGTAGCACATTCCGTATTCTGGCTGACTTGCTTGGATTTGCTGGTCCGCTCTGCATCTCTGGGATTGTTCACAATGTTGGAAAAGGAAATAACACCATTCGCCCACAGGTACTGTCAAAATGTCATAAAAATAGAGGAGTCAAAAAAGGTAATGCTATGACTATGTATTATTTGACCTCAGTAAAGAAAGTGACTGCAATGTATTTGTGAATGCTAGAAATGACAGTATGTATGTACTGTCTATTATTCATTTTTATATCTTGATGGGGAGCAAAATACATTACCCACGCATCTAGTCAGGCTTGCATTCTGGAAAATAACCTCATTCAAGATAACGGTCAAGCATATCCAGACTCCCATTAGTATCATAAGGATTTTAGGTACAGTCTTGAGTCGATATTGAATCAAGTATATAACAGAGTGCTTTTCAGAAAGGAAAAAGTGTTTTTAATAGGCTTGGCTTTTCATTTCCAAAAGTGAGTGATGTCTAAGAGGATTAAAGCAGGCTTTTGTCATCACAATAAAATGCCAAGTAATTTAACTGTGACAAGGAATTTGCACTAGTGTCTTTGGGGGGGTTGGTTTTGAAAGATCAACTGAAACATTTTTAAAGGATGCTACTTAAATGAATATTCGTCAAGAAGAAATGGACATACATCTTGATTAACTAAAAAAACCAACCACCTAACTCAGGAAGCATCTTCTCATTATAAGGTGAGGTCACTCAGGTTGGATTTCTATGAGAAAATCAGTTTATTTCTGCAGTACACTTATTGTTTGATATAAGACTTTATTTCCAAAGTCCGTTGACACTAATGGAAATATACCCATTCATGCAAGTACACTTTGGATTAGGTCCACTGTAAATATTGAAATACATCAGATGCATTGCAGAAAATTTAACAAAGGCCTCAGGCTAAAATGAATTGGTTATCTGTTTTGCAATTCTTATCCTAATATTTGGAAACTTTAATACAGCAAGAGGATTCAATGGAAACCAGTTAAAGCAGGAAATGAAAAATTTAGGACTTTAGGGCTATGTTGTAGCAAAGTACTGTGGGAGCTTTTGAGCTCTGCTTCTTGATAATTTGTTTGGAACACTGTTTCAGCTGAAATTATACCGAATCACAATTTATGGATTACCCTATTTAATTTTCCTATTAAAGTGACAGCTTGTGCTTCTCTGTGAGAAAAGCTCAGGTCTGGCCCAGATAGGCCCTAAAGAGAGCCTCATCCAACCTTGACATCCTCCCTGTGTCTAGCTAAGCGGTAGCCTCACCGCTGTTGTCATTTACACCATTTGGAGATCACCTGACAGCAATATTCACTGGTGGTGGTAGTCCATGAGTGACACTTAAGGGTATATTTTACCTTTGCTAAAAGGCCTCCACAAGGCTTTTCCTTCTGTTTTGACCTGGTTTATACACCTTGTTTTCTGTTAAGAGGCTTAATTACCTTTACATTTGAAAAGATGGATGAGGTGAAATATCTTTCTAAAAATGTATGAAGGCTTTCTATTCAAAGCATCTGAAACAGACTGGGGTGTTCAGGAAAACTCCCACATGTATGCACATACCTAGCCAACTGGGTCTGCTTTGGGAAAAAGTACACCAGCTCTACTGCTAGGAATATTATACCTTTACTTGTAATGAGTCAAAAAAGGAGAACCTTGTCTTACTGTTTGCTCCTGAAAGCTACATATGTTGAGAAACAAGCCTTCTAAAACACTGTCTTATGAAGGCAAAGATAAGGTGGGGGCAATCATTGTTTGTGTATGATGTGCTGCTGAGTTTGAGGGTGTTGAAGAGAATTGCCATGCAGTGGGACAGATTCAGACAAGCAAAGTAAGCTGTGAGTACTGTGGAGAGTGTCTTTTACCCATCCCTTAAAGTGGCATTTCTCCATTTTAAATAGTTTAGATTGAGGAGATGTTGTAATGAGTCAAGTGTATCTTGCAAACAGAAATTCTGTTTATGAAACTGAAGGCAAAGAGATAACTCCAAAGATAGAATATTTGCTCATTCTTCAGACCCTTTGTGACAGATATAAACTACCATGGGGCTGGAGCTCTGAGATCACGTGTGTGTCATGGGCAGTATTAACTGCTTTAGTTAGTGCCGCAGTTAGTCAGAGCGCGACAGCATCTTAAATTCTGTCACGCTCTTCATGTTTATTTATAACTCCATTATCAATATTTATGGCCACACAGGAACATTCCTATGACATGAATTTCTCTGAGTGTTAATCATTTCACACTGAAGAGGAGACTAACAGAATTTTGTATTTTGCTGGTAGCATCTTCCACATTCCAGTGTTAGGATTAGCAGTTCCAGTATTAGGAGGATCTGCTGACATAACACATTCTAATGATACACCAAACTTACATGCTTACTATTTTAAAACCTCTAGAAGTCATAGGTCCCAGTGTAGCAAAAGGTCCAGTATTGATATTTAAGACTGTGTGAGTCTAGGGTCTTTAAGTATTTAGATAGTAGCCTTTTGCTCAGCCTGTTACTGGTTAGAGCCTACTGGCACTTTAAAAAAGTGGTATTATCCTGAAGTCATCAGGAAGGTGGGACACTGAATGTTCCCAGAGCCATTTCTGAAAATAAAACATCTAATTAGTTCCATCAAGCTTGTCAAACAAGGTTATTTGCCTTATATGCAAAAGGTTTAGTAGATGTTATTTCCTTGTGTTTCCTGCAAGCTGACAAGTGTACGTAGGCAGCTATTGTAGTTTAAACACATAGATGCTGTGTGACTTTGTAAACCATCGTGGCCTGATAATGCACCTGAGACTTGGCAAATATCTTGGCGCTTTCACCAAGTGTGTGTGTGATGTTTACGTTTGTGGTTCATGATTGTGATAATGCTTTAGTGTTTCTCTTTGCTGTCGAGTTAGTATTTTTGACAATCACGATCTCCCAGTGTCGCAGACTTATATGTTGTTCTAGCTTTGCCTTCATAAGAAGCTTTTTTTATATTTTAATGGGTTACAGAGATGCCACTTTTTCCTGGATGACCCTATATTGGAATAAAAAGAAATTCCAGTGAAGAACTGCTAAAATAATAGCTGACCTCAGAAAGGGTAACTCAAAGGAAAGATTATCACTGTTGCAAGTTAACAAAATATGTCTGAGGTGAAAACATCACGATTGTAAACGATCATGGTTTTCCCCAATGTGCTTTTCCTTCTTTTTTTTTTTTTTTTTTTTTGGCAAAATCACTGAGTTTTGCAGTTAAACACTGTTTCACATTCTATTTGTATTTGGGTATGTGAGTATATATACACTGCACAGGAAACAATAGTGTTTCTTAAACTTGTACAGTTAAGCACCAGGGGCAGTTCTTCCACCTTACATGTGCCTAATGCTTTATGCTTATGAGCATAAATATTAAAGAGTCTGAAAGATAAATTGGATGCATCTAATTGGCCATGGACTTGGCCAATTTGTGAATTTCTCTTCTTTTCTGCTGTCAAGGCCTTACAGGTAGCATGGGAGAAGACTTGGCTGTACTTGTAATTTTCCAGACATGTCGTACATTTTCTAAAGTTTTCAGGCTAAATGTAGAGCCTTGAGTCTTCCTTCTTATTCTTCAGATTTACAGCAAGAATAAATTTACAACCACAGTTACCTCTTGCTCAAAAGTGTCAACAGCAAGTTAAGTTGATTTGAAAAGCTGAGCTTGTAAGACTGTAAATAATCTGGAAGAAAGACTTGCTTTTACTGTACCATAGACTTTTAGTAGTATATAATGCTGCTGTAGCCTATTTGAATAACTATGGAATAAGTAACAATTTAGGGCTTAAAATCCCTTTAAGGTACAAATAACTAAATATCTGAACATAATTGCTCTTTTATCTGGCTCAGCCTCATCTTATAAAAGCACAGTTTTAAAAACTAAGTTTAGCCTCTCTATTAACTTGTCATGTGGGATTTCTATAAACAGTTAACTGTAAGGTGCTGATCAGATCTAATAAAATGTACAGACAGTGAGAATTTGTGAAATATAGTTTATTAAGTGTTATAGCAATCTTGAAAACATCAACAGCAAAGAAACTCTGTAGGCAAGAAGAAACATGATGAGCAAGGAATACAGCAGGAGTGTAAATTACAAGAAGCCCTCTGAGAGGGAATAAAGAGACCTCTTCCTAATTTTGCCTTTAATGGCAGCATAAGCCAGCAATCAAAGTTTTGAAGGAGTAAAGGGGAGAAAGAGGAAGGCAGACATTTTAGTATCAGAAGGCTTCCCAAGGCAAGACAGCCTCTCAACTAGTTGTAGCACCAAGGGTGTCTGCTTCTTAAATATAATCTAAAATAAATGCACTGCTTTCCCAGTAAGCTATAGACATGCTTCAAAGTGCACTTCTGTGATCTCATGAACTTACTGGGAGGTAATGACCATAAATAAAAATGCTGAACAAGATGCTGCAAACCAAAATAATGTGCATAGTTCCAGGAGTTAAAAGGATATGTTTTCAACAAGTTGTGAAGGTCATTTGAATGTTCAGTAACCTGAGGTGCTAAAATAAGAGGACTAATTTCTCCAAAAGGATATTTACTAGTCCTTTCTGACAATGGGCAGTGCACATCTTTTAGCCAATGACCATATGGAGTTACTCAAAACATCCTACAGTTTTGGAAGGATACCAGAAATCATATAAACATCATTCTGTATTTAAAGAAAGTTTACTGAGTTGGCATATGACTGTTTCCTTGAATTGATAAACTGTGAGGTTTCAAATAGGTTGGGAGCACTTTCAAAGAAATAAACTGTGGTTATCTCTGCTTATTAATTGTGCAAAACCGGTAATTAAATTACTATTACATCTGATTTCTAACTTTCTTTTTTTTATAGACTAAAATTCTTGGTGTTTTTTTTATTTCATCTCAAGAGTTCCTGTCCAATGCTTATGTTTTGGCTGTACTCCTATTTTTTGCCCTTCTGTTGCAAAGGACATTTCTCCAAGCATCCTACTATGTTGCTATTGAAACGGGAATCAACTTAAGAGGCGCAATACAGGTAGCCAATATATTATTAAATATGCTATTTTCATACAATCATACATGTATTTGTGAATACAAATTATAATCAGAGTTGTAAAATTCTGAAATGCTTCTCTCCTGAAATGTATTGAATGTAACTGTTGCCATTAAAGATTGTGTTAACTTAGACCTACCTGCATTCTCTTTCTTCTGCATCTTATTTGATGATTTTATATAAACATTTATTTGTAATATTGAATGCTGTATTTCTGCTTACCTTTGAGCATAAATTTGCTGACAGTGAAACCAAATGTAACTTTTGAAAGAATTAAGTTTGTGAACTACATCTCTCCCATCTCAAAGGCACATTTTTGCAACATCCCATGCAAATAATACAGCTTTAAAATGTCTCATAAATATACTTTGGACAAAAGGATAGGTTGTATTCCCAATGCATGGAGTAGTGTCTTATTCCATGGGTCATGCCACAAAATCTACCAAGCATTGCGGAGTCTGCAATTACTGAACATAAGTAAGACTGGTAAAATGGAGTCCATAATCATTGTATAACTGTGAACAGCAGATCAAAGTTTTATGTAGTATACAAAGATCTGTGCCTGGAAATGAGAGAATTAGGTGTAAGATTACAGTGTGGTATTGCCAAGTGCACTGGCTGAAACCTACCCTCTGACAGCTTGAAAGCAGCTTTATAAGTCACACTATTTAGCCACTGAAGCTACATAGATCCTGTGAGAGTCTGTGTGATAGATGGATGCTTTCAATAACAGCGTAATTGTTTAATCCTCTTTTGATCTTACACTTGGAAGCACTTGTCAGCTGCCAGACTTCTGGATTCCATCCATTTGGTTTTCCCTTATTAGAGTGAAGTAGAAAATTCCTAAAGAAATAAAAATTTGACCCAAAACATATATTAAAAAAATTGCATGTCTCGCATCAAGCAGAAGAGCTGCAACTAACTGAAAAATACATGGACCACAGCAAGTTTAAAAGGGGGATTGTTGGAAAATAGTGCTACAGGAATTTTCTTTAAGAAAAGCTTTGTATTCTCTGCACTGGATATTACACAGAGGCCCGGATTACATCAACAGTTGGACCATTCAAATTGGAAAATTTCTAGCCATCACTCTAAGCAGCTGAATTAGTGTTAATGGCAGTATCTGTGCCAATATTTTTATACATTTTTTTCCTATAATTTGTCAATTTTCTTTAAACCTTTTATCTCTTTTCCTCCCCTGTGTAAACCGCACCTATTCAATATGAATTGCCCTATATGAATTTATGCTTCATGATGGACAGTTGGCACTTGATCCAAAGGCACTTACTGAATCAAGGTGCCTCCTCTCAGCTAAGTCTCATGACTGCAAAGCATCACTGTGTGGCCTTTTACCAAACCAGCTGGTAAAGGTACACTTTCATTATTGTGTATTAAGCTATTTTTATACGTGGTGCCTGATTCTGCACTGAGGCAACTACTTAATTCAGTACAGAATTGGACGTGTTACATTAGTTGCCTGTGAATTAAACTTTGTAATGGGACTGAGCTCCCTAGCCTAAATGTAGCAACATTCTCAGCCAAGAACATGGTTCTGAGGTTGGATGGGACCTGAATCAATTGCTGGAGAAAAATAACAAGGATTCTAATATACTGACAGTTATATATTGAATGTAATAATATAGTATTTTATTAGCAGTAGTTACAGCAAGGGCACTCCATGGAGAAGCTGGAGGTGAAAATCATAGTTAATATGGTGCTTGGGCCTTATGGGCAATAAAGGTTTAATTCTCTTACTGATCCACAGGGATGCAAAAAGGGAGGACTCAGACAACCATTATGTACCTAATTGCACTGTGCTCTTTATGGGTGAACAATAAGACAGCAGCTTAAAATTTTTCATTATAACACAAAAAGCCAAGCTTTAAGCTCCTCGTTCAAGTTACTGGGAATGTTGGTTTCCCTCAGCATGCTGGACTACACCTGTATTTTAGATGGTGCTAGAAATCTTATTTTATTTTTGTATGCTAATACCTTTTGATCTCTCTTACAGACAAAAATATACAATAAAATTATGCAGCTTTCAACCTCTAACATGTCTATGGGGGAGATGACTGCAGGCCAGATCTGTAACCTGGTTGCCATAGACACAAATCAGCTGATGTGGTTTTTTTTCCTCTGTCCTAACCTTTGGGCTATGCCAGTCCAGGTAAGAAGATTGAACATGCTTTTGTTATTCATGTCATCAGTCTGTAGTGACTGATTGCTTCTGAATTTTATGAAAGGAGAGATATCGAAGAAGTTATTCTTTAACTTGAAATAAGATTCAAGCTATTAATATCTAGAAATGTTGTATATAATATATTTCATATCTGTGACAGGAATTTAGGGTTGTATTAGGATCTTGACTGCTGCCAAACATGCTTTGCATTTGTAACAAGAATTTATAGGGTGCAGCAGGTTGTGTTATTCCAGTACTTTAATTTATTACATCAGGGGAGTTAACTGGAATGTATTGCAAGCATTTGTCTTCTGAATCCCCACAGAAGCAAGAGAAGCAGCAGTTTATTGAAAAATATGATCACTTAGAGATGATCATTTGGACATCCCTTAAAACTACTGCTGCCTCATGGATGACATTCTAGCATACAAAATCCCACAGATTCATTTGTTATATGAAATGGTTTTGCTACTTTATTCTCTCTTGTGTTTTTGGTCTCCTTTATCTAAATACCACTCTCATCCCTTCAATCTCCTTTCCCACATACATGACATGGGGCAGATCACTGTTCTGAGTCTTGCTCAGTTGCCTGGTGACTCTTGGTTCCATGTCCTGTAGCCTCGTGGAATTGTAATGGCCATCAGGAGCTCTGGATTCTTCTCTGACAGTGAAGATACGTATTAGAATTGAGTGGGGTTTATAGTTGTTCCTGTCAAAACCAAGAGGTATTGGTCAAGTTACTACAGATCAAATGAGCAAGTCTTCCTTTGTGATGGTCTTAAATCATCTAATTGCATAGTAAACCAGATGAACTTCCTAACCTGGAAAAAAACCCCCTGGTTTATTTTCCTTGGATTTGTTTTTTTCCTCACTAAGGAAAATACTGGGGAGGGGAAATGCAGGTCCTTCTTCACTGTCAGTAATAATGAGTTCTTGTATGTGTCTTGTGTAGCCTCAATCTTCAGGGAGTATTTGTTTTCTGGAAAACCAATTAGTGTCCTCTTGAAATACTCTGGGAGTCTTCACACTCCTGCTATATGTGTTTGAAACCTAATGTGTTACCGTATGTCTTCTAGTATCTCTGTCGTAGTAAGGGGTATATTGCTTCTGAGACTGCAGTAGGGCCTGAAGGAAGAAGAAATCTGTCTGAATCTTTGCTAAAACTCTCGCTGACTCCAGCAAGAGTTGTGTAAAACCTCAAATCAGGATAGTGAGCACAGCAGGGTGTAAACAGTCAGCAACTTACTAACTGATGATTTATTTTAACCGTTCTTTTTTGCCTAGGGTTTGCATTTACTCTAATGCAAGTGTGTGAGCTGTATATAACTATAGGTGTTAAAATATTAAGATTTAAAGTGCTTGTAGTCATAGTTATACAGGCCATAGTGTGGCTGCCTTCATACGGTATAAATGCATTTGTCTCTTTCTTGTGCAGGAATAACTGCATCAGGGTATAGATTAGTTTTCCTGATCCTGGAGAGGCTTATATGCCAGTTAAACACATTTTACTTTCTAGACTTAAAAAAGGGTGATGGATATAGCAATTATCAGCAGGATTTTCTCAGAAAAAAACAACTTATTTTTTAGCATCAGGATGGTTTCCCTGAAATTATGGGGTGGGAAAAATGGGAACTAGATTAAAGTGGGGAAAGAACACAAATGATCAAGGAAAAATGTGCTAATATTGATTTCTAATTACAAGAGAGAAGACAACTATAATGAAAAGAAACTGATATGAAATATCCTAATAAATATGGTTACAGGTTGGGAATTCGTTGGTAGTAATTTGGGTATCAGAGCATTTTTTTCCCATTTACTAGAAGGACCCTGCAGTACGAAGTCAGTGATTGTATGCTGCTAAAATGATATTGCTGAAAGCTATGAGGCATTAAGAGGAGTCCACCCCTTTAATGATAATGTTTAGGATCCAATTATCCCCTAGGCTTAGTCTCCACTGTAAATCTGTTAGTAAAACAGGCTATGTGAGAGGTAGCAATTTAATGTATGGTTTTTATAAGACCACTCGGGCAGCTCAGGGTAGAGAGAGCTTTAGTGCAACTGAGAATTAAGCCAATTTCATTGCATAGTCTGTAACAACATTTTGCTCTGATGTGCCAGAAGTCAAGGGCTCATAAAGATTTCCTGACAGTCTTCTGAAAATATGATTATATTTGCATTAAAACTCCCCCTGTAATGCTCCTTAGCAGATCAGGACAATCAATGTCAAAGCGTGCTCCTGTGTTGTGGGTGGTGCACGCATTGCAAGGCACAGATCAGTGAGTCATGGTGGTCACAAAGGTTTCTGCAAAACATGTTTCCGCAATATTCATTCAATACCTTGTTTTATGAGGCAGTGAAAGCAATTACTGGATGCTTAAGAGATGGCTAATAAAAAGTTGAACAAGCTTTGTTGTTATTTAAAACAGGTTTGTTATTGTTTTGTAGCTCTTAACCTAACAATCAGCATTTCAGCGTCTGCTGTGGATTTTGTAATTATCCTCGACTTAGAAGACCTAGCCATTCATAACAAGTTAGGTTTTCTATACAGTCCAGATAATTTGAGCCCCATCTTTGCTCTGACTGGAGTCAATAGAAGCTTTATCATTGCCTTAAGTTACTGTTTGAAGGCCGTTGAAAACCATGAAAAGAAGCCTGGGGATGTCCATCCATTGAAAGATGCCCTCAGTAGGCTTGGCTCAAACCCTGGGAGCAAAATGAGGCCCTGTAAAGCCTTTCGCCACCGCCTTCATTTTATAAACACCCTTGTTTGATTTCATTGTGATTATTAAAAAATCCTGTATTCTCATATCTCTGGTTCATTGGCAGGGATAGCTTATGGTTGTAATGAAAGGACATTTGTCTCTTTCAAAACTGGCCACAAAGCAGTTTCTGGCTGAAAGTAGTTGCTATCTTCAATAAATAATCAAGACAAAATAACCAGTTATTGGTGAGTTTCTCGCTCGTGATATATATCTCTGGCAGGTAAGAGTTTTGGGATTTTGATGAAAGGGAAGCAAAGTGTTCCGTTACACGTTTTTTTTAAAAATATGATCATTGCCTTCTCAGAAATATTAATGAGAGCCTTCCCATTTGCCAGATACTGTCCTCCAGCAATTTAGATATTATCTATGTACTATATATTCATGACTGTGTAGTGTGTGGTATGATACATTTAGAATTACTTGACATAATGCTTACGGATTTCAGCACTTTTTAGATACAAGTATTCACATACTTAAATTAAGAATACATTTTTTTGTCCCATACATGATGAATATATTTTAAAAGTTTACTCTTATTATGGCAATATAAAAATGACAAAAATGGGATCATTTTTAATCTATTGAAAACATAGACTTTTTATTGCAAAGACTGACCCTTTCACTAGCCCGGATGAGGGGATGGGGGAAAAGCAGCTGTAAGCTATCAACTCCCTCAGGATCCAATAGGTAGAATAGCTTTCCCCTTGTCTGAGTGAGAAGCTGAGGCTCTGTTTCTAGAACCAGCCAGTTCCATAATGTCCTTGACAATCAACCAGTAGTGGGGGAAAGCAGGTCAGTGTTTCTCATTGACTTTGTAGGTTTGAACATCTCTTAACTGCACACTGTTTATTGCTTTCCTGCATTTTGAGTGCCTGGATTGTCTGCCCATGAAGAAGCGGTTGGGAATTAATATCTTGCTCTGTAAAGACCAAGACCGTTTCATGTTTTGGAGGGGAGCTCTGCCAGGGCTATCTGACAGAGGCCTTGCATGTTTTCTTTGGCTTCATATACTCATGGATTTCCTGACTTCAGATGGAAGCAGAGTTCTCACTTACTCCTCATGAAAACATTTTTAGTTTACAATGTAACCTTTGCTCTTACTAGATTTATGCTGTATATACAATAGGACTTTACTTTCATGTTACTGCGTGTTTCCTAAGTAAATACTGTGACTCACTTTAAGAGTCATGTTTTAGTTTGGTTCATCTACAGAGAGGCATCAAAGGATTGTTAAGAAAAAAAAATCTGTATTTTCCCTCTGTGTGCCTTAAATTCATTAAAATGTCAAGATGGAAATGTGGAAACTAAGGATTTCATTTTTCTTCATAGAAACACCCAATTCCTATAAATATGTGTGGGAGTGGATAAGTTTATGACTTCGAAATGATGGAAGATAGTGTTTCTGTGAGGGTTATAAGAGTATGCAAATATAGCAAGAGTAGTAGGTAACACTTTAAAGAAATTTCCAATTTTTATTTTGTTTTTAATTAAGGGAAATGATGTCTGAAATTAACTTTCTATCACTATGTCTTCTGATTAACTTATCAACTTATACTGATAAATTATATGGGGAGAGTCAGTGCTCCAAATTGTTCAGGAGTCAGTCATTAGCAGTAATTAACACTGGTAGCTTGTATATCTTGTTTGCATTTATTGAGGTGCTTACAGTATCCCTTTCCATCCAGACTGTGGCTCTCTAGATTCTTATTTATCCAAAGACAAACATTTTTTTCTTAAGCTGTTTCTCTAACCTTTTCTTAACAGTCATCGCCAGTCTGGTACCGTGAATCCTTAAAACAATTCCTTGCAAGTTTATGTTAGAGTTTATCTGAAGTGGAGGGTCTTAGTGATATGATTTATGATGTGCCTTTTTTATGTACTGGTCAGCAATAATGTCATGTTAACATTTACAAGATCGGTTGTATTTTTAATATTTCATATTAGCTTCTAGAGTAAGCAAAGAAACATTCCTTCTTTGTGGAAGTCCCTTGTGTCAGAGACTAGTGAGTTCTGATCAAACTGGGAGGTGTAATTTCTTCCCTGGTGTAAAAATGCTTAAATGTCAAAGAAAAAAAACCCCAAACCATCATAAGTCAAAGAAAATGCATGCTCTGACATCTGGCCAATGGGGAAGGATATTTAATAGTGACTGTAAAGGGAAATATCTCAATGTGTTACTTGGAAGTATTATTTTAAAATAACCTTTAAATTTTATTTAAACCTTTTAAATAAATGTATTTCTTTTTAAGTAAAGTTATTTTTAATAGCTGTGAGAGTTACGTTATAGATGATATGCAAATCTGTACAACCTTCCTCTACTGCTTATAATGGGGAGTCTATGAGATGGAAATACACAGAACCCACAAGCTGGGGAGGAACACTAGGTGGGTATATTTGGTGCTCTGACAGAATATCCCAACTGATTAAACCCTGCTGTGCCAGAGATACAGAATATATGACTTTGGGGGTAGGGTTAGCTGCAGTGGCTGTTGGTTTTGAACATGCTGTCCGGTTACCCTGTGATTGGTCTCTGTGGTGCATACACAAAGTGAAACAATCCCAAGCCTTGCCCTCACTTTCTTTTCTCTCAACAGATAATCGTAGGAGTTCTTCTGCTCTACTACCTTCTTGGAATCAGTGCCTTAATTGGAGCAGCAGTAATCATAGTCCTTGCACCTGTTCAGTACTTTGTAGCAACAAAACTCTCACAGGCCCAGAGAAGCACATTGGTAAGTGTCTTCCGACTCATACGGGATATAAATATCACCTCTGGTAGTTAGGCATTGGTCTGTGTTTGGAATTACAAAGCTAATGATGGACATTGGCCAGGAACTGATTCTCAGACATTTTGTAATGTTCAAGAATGTCAAGTTCAAGAATGTGAAAACGTGATAAGCATAAGCAGTAAAGATGCAGGTTTTGGGGTTATATTTTTCAACAAGTATGTGATTCCCTAAGTGCAAAAGATCTTAGCCAAAAGAGCAAAAAGATCTTTCTAACTTGTAAATGGTAAGTAATCATTGACTGAGATGGCTTTGTGCAGTCAGATGGTGCACAAGTAAATGAATCATGCAGGGCAAGCTGTCCAAGGGGAAAGGAAGCAGAAATGCTGCATCCAAACTTGCACCCTAGATACATCATAGATGTGGAAATCTATCAGACTGATTTATTTAAATAACCTCTGGGCAATCCTAACTCCCACACCATGCTCCTTAGCTGGGGAGCTTAGAGGTCTGCTAAGTCATGAGCTGTTCCTTGATCCCTCACTTGGCTTGTCTTTAATTTGAATCACCTGCATCACTGCTGAGAAAATTACCTTGGTTCATAGGAATTACCATGCCCAGCTGCTCTGAACCTTATCCCCACATTCAGCAACTGTTGCACTGCCAAGGAAGCCATATGAAACTGTAATGGACCCCGAGAGCCTGCTGAAATCTCTTCCACCACAAATCATGGGTGGTGATGAGAGTTATTTGTGCACCTTCCTGTGTGAAAAGTAATGCCTTAACATCAACAGTATACATGCTTCTAGAAACATAGACAGCATTCATCCCTGTGGCATCCAAGCAGACAGTCAGCATCACCTAGAGATTCCTGCAGATGGGAGCAGTGCATTTGGTGCTAGAAATGTTTCCACTGTGAAATGTAGTGTGGTGCAAAGATCCTTGAGCTAGCCTAAAAACTGGAAGCAGCATAAATTCCAGTTATGCTTTACTGGGAGTATAAATTTACCAGTGTATTATTGTGCCTGAGCCAGCTGGCCCTGCTCAGAGTCAAAGTTCCCTACAGGATCACAGCTTCTTGCTGATGTGACCTTGCTGCTTTGAAGCCTGACATCAATGTTTCCGCGTCACGTCGGTTGGGCAGAGCTGTGTGCCCAGTCGTAGCTTGTCTGTGTGTTCTGATCTCCACTGTACATTGTCAGAGTGCCTGTTGAAAATCCAGCCAGTGTGCTGGGCAGTAGAAGTCATGAGAGGCTGCCTTGCAGGTCATCAGAAAACTGACAGGGGAGTAAAATTTTCAGTATGAGCTATCTGATTTAGGAGTGCAAACAAACTGCCCGTTCACTTGAGCTCTAGGGAAGCTCATCTTTGTGAAAAATAGTAACAAAACATCTGAATGGACAGAACTAGTGAAGTATAGCTGACTGGTTGCAAGGGGCTCCATACAATTTTTGTGTGATCCTTATGTTTAGGGGACAGGTACTTCAATTATAGTCTTTAAGTAAATATGTATGTAAATGTTGCAGGAGTACTCCAATGAGAGACTGAAGAAGACAAATGAGATGCTTCGAGGCATTAAGCTCCTTAAACTCTATGCTTGGGAACACATCTTTCACAGCAGTGTAGAGGAAACCAGACAAAAAGAAATGACTAGCCTCAAGTCCTTTGCCCTTTATACCTCCATATCCAGTAAGTCTCCTCCTTCATTCTAATCCACTGTTCAGCTGAAGTGCTACTGCATTATTAGCTACTAATGGGTTTACCATTTGTCTGTTGAGATTGTTTCAGTTGCTTTAGGCTGTGATCCATACTCCTCACTTTCCATTTAGTCAGACTTTCAATTTAATTCAGTAGAATTTTGCCTATGTGGGAAATAAGCCTAAAAGAGAAAGTCAAGATTAATGCTTCATAGCATTAGCTTTTCTGGAGAAAAGCTTTTAAGGGGCAAGTGTTTACCTTCAGCCAGCAATATTCTCTCTAAACATAGCATTCAGGAAGAAGCCTTTGTTGACGTTTCTTTTTCTTTTCCTCCTGCATTTTGCACAATACGGTGTATCGTAATATGTGACAGGAATTGTCTTTGTGTTGAAGGTCCAACAGATGGTACTTATACTTTCTTACTCAAAATTTGGATTTCTTATAAAAACAAGTGATTCTTAGGAGCATTTCTATATCCTAAAAAGGTAAAATGTGAGAATGCTGGCAATTTCATCAGTCCATATCCAGATTCTTTTGTCTCACGTTATCTTTCAAGCTGCTTTATGGCATTTATCATCCTTTTAAGAAGAGCTAGGGTCAACTAAACTCTGTATTTGAGGAGATCATATGCAACACCTCTATAAATTGGCTACTGTAATACTTTAGAAATAATTAGTAAAATCATACTGAAGAACACTGTTCATATAATCTGTAAGATATTAATGAAATGGAACCTTTTAGTGAGAAGTATTCAAATGCCACAAGCTACCTGTACAAATACTTTCTAGACTAATAAGGAAGGCTACTCCTTAGGAAAATAAATTCCAGTCTGGTTAGTATTTGATTTCATTCGACCCAAGAGACCTGCAGCTGACTTCCTTCCCTGCCAAATGATCACAAATGTAATGCACCCTGAGGGAAAGGTCCTGATCCCACTGAATTTAACTGACATTAAGTTGAGGTTTTCATTGACTTCTGAGACAAGAATTTCTTTCTGGGGATCCTGAGCTCTCTGTGCTTGGAGAGTAGTTCCCATTTTGGCATAAAAGAGAATTTAGCTGGAGTAGATTGTGTGACTGGAAACTCCATCCTACGCACAGATCAACACAGATGGGCTCCCTTTGTTTGCACTACTTCATGTGGCATTAAAATCTATTTATAGTCACAGCCACAGGTTCAGCTGTAGGACTGAAGGGGCTGTGAAGACTCATGTGATTTTTAAATCCTCACAGTATCATTTGTAGCAGCTATGAAAAGGTGTATTCATCCCCAGAGTACTGACTATTCTGTAAAGAAATAGTGACATGAATATGAAGATGTAGTATTAAGACCAATTTTGAATATGTACCGATGCCTCTTGAAACACTTAATGTGTATATTTGCATTCTTGTTTGTATTACGTGTGATATTTATGTGTGTGTAAGACACGGTAGATCAGTTTCTCAGCTGGGGTAAACCAATGCAGTTTTTTTATGTTGTTGCATATAATTTTGGCTTATAAAGAGTTCCTGTAGTTTCAGCCTAAGAGTTCCTTAAACCCTCTGTCTTTAGCAGAAATTACACTGATCTTTACAAACTTGCACTTTAGCAGACTACATAGAGAGTATAAATATAGGAGTATTTGCTGGTTTGCTTACCATACGTATAAATAGAATGACAGGCATAATCAGCACAAAGCGTGTTTCCTAATATTACAGTGAATGTATGATTTCATTTTTTTATGAAAGGAAAAAAAATTATGAAAAAATCAGGAGATTACCAAGATTTTATGTGTTATTGATCAAGAGGAAGGCAGACACTTCCTAGAACAATAAGAAAGCAGAAATGAGATTTCATTTTTTTTACATACTTTTTTTAACATACAATGTTGAATAGACTCTGGAATACCTTTCTAAGTATACTTAGCTATTAACATGGATGAAAGAATGTGATTGGAGCTACTTCTATTACTGAGGAATAGATTTGCATTGGATTACAGAAAATATACCTAAAAGTTTCAGGGCAGTGTTGGCTAGACCACAAGAAAATTCCATTTTAAGACTGCCTGGAAATTGGATCTCACCTGCCTCTCCCCTGTGCCTGGATCCAGGTTGTATGTATATGGAATTGTTCATGTGTATTAAAAGAGCTACTATAGACATTAGCTCTTCCTATAATCTTAATGAAACATAGCCCCCAGAATCAAAGCTGGGTTGCAAAGTTGGTAGTGACACCTTTTGAGTTTCGAAAGTGAATTCGTTAACTGTAGCAAGGAAGATTCCTATGTAAATTTTTTCATACTGATTAGTTAGACTATCCTATGTTTGGTTTTACAGGATTTAACATGCACTAAATGTTCAGGAAAGGTGGAGAAGGAAAGTAATGGTTTTCCTATTTCAATGAATTTTTGCCTAATCTGTCAGATGCTAAGTAACTCCAGGCTCTCTCACAGGAAAATAACAATAGATACTATCCCAAAATATTCAGAAATGACTGAAAATATTTTCCCAGTTTTCAGGCTGCCTTTTCCCAGTAACAAAGTACATTTGACCAAATCTAATTAAACCAGAAGTCTTAGCTGCAAACTAAATTTATGTTAGAAAACGTTTTATTATTCTGCACACTTGTGTAATTGAAAATATAAACATAATTTTAAAAACCCTCCCAAATTCCAGTGGCTTTGTAAGCCCTTATTTGTTTGCTTGAAAGATGTGAAAGAAGATTGAAAGAAGAAGTAAAGTCCTTTGATCTCACATAATAACAAAATTCAGATTGACCTCTTGGGAGCCACCAAGTGACCCTAGCTGTCTAACTGCAGCGGGCTTTGCCAACCCTACAGTATATTTAATCTGTCCAGCTTTGTGTTTGACAGGTATGATCTCGTACTGTAGACAGCTGAAGAGCAGGATCCATCTCTGAGAAGTTTATCAGCTTTTCTAGATTCCCTCATCAGATTCATTCATAAAAGCAAGCTCACGTACTGCAGCAGGCTCAAAGGCAAATTGCAAATGCCAAGATTTAATAGAATCAAGTAGTCCATAGTTGCAGGCAGCAAGCTTCACTTCTTTTTCAAAATTTCTGTGCCGTAACTACCTCAAGTTTGTTCAAAGTGTGAAAACTGAGCAGAAAGTAGAATCATTAGGAGAAATGAGAGTCTGAACTGAAGCTACTTTGTATTCCAACACAGAAAAGAACATTTCCTCAGAATTTATTTTTTTTCCCCCTAACTTGAGGGGTAAACTATGACTTTCTAAGCTTTAATACATACTCATTTTTCAAAGGCTAAGCTTTTATTCTGGAAATATATACGCAAATGTACCTATACTCTCAAACACTCTCTTCTGTCAAGGAATTAGAGCTACGTGAAGTAACAGTTATTTGCTTGAGTACAGAGTTTACAAGTATGTTACAGGATTCATTAAAGGTCTTCTAAATGTAGGAAAAAAGAACATCTGACAGTATGTTAAGTTGTTCAGGGAGTTTATGCCCTGAAAAGTATGGCCAAACAGTCAACCAGAAGTATTTGTGGGTCAAATGATGACACTCCACTTCAGATGAAGTAACTGGGGAGTGCTTTTACTGTCTGAACATTGGCTGTACCTGGTAGGAAAAAGATCAGGTGTAGTTTAAACAAAAAAGAAGTGGCTAGCCTCTTTCTTTTCTGTTACATGTGTACTGATCTTTTAATTGTAATTTAGCTATAGATTCTATATTCTTTCTCTCTATTACTTACTTCATGAAATAAAATTGAGTGAAGGTCAAAATGAAAAGGTGATTATTAAATAATATCCTTAGGTTGCAACAGAGGGGACAGATATGTGGGGTAAGAGCATAGCTCTGGTTCTGACTCAAGCTCCCAGATGGGTAACTAGTTTTTATTACATTCTTAATCCATACTCCTGCCCAGTCTAAAAGAGATCCCTATACAGAAATGGTATTTGCCTGCTTCTCCCCATCCATCTGTTTAATAACCTCTAAATGCCATAGTATATGAGTTGCTGTAGTGAGGGAATCTGCAGCACCAGGACAGGCACTGTTTGAGGTCAGGGAGGAAACTGGTTCATTGTTTCCATTTTAATAACTCAAGGCCCATATGAAATCAAAACTCTGTCACATTTAGGTGTTGTTATAACCTGTATTGAGCTCCTGAGGACACTGACAAAGCAGGAGTAATTAATTATGAGTAAATCCTCCAGAAGACTGAACTAAATCAATGATACAGTGAGTTACCAATTTTTTCTCACCCTTTGAGCCGCATCCTGAAACCTGAGGGGACCCCAAAGCCCTGCACTGCAGAAGTGGTGCCCCAGACGTCGGTGGCAGCCGGATGTGCTGAGGCAGCACGGGGCCTGCAGCCGGCCTGCGAGGCCCTCCCGGCGCCAGGGCCCGTGCGGCCTCTGCCAGGTACTCGAGTCGCCTGCCAGACCTTGTACCAGCTCGGCCTTTCTGCCCGTCGCCTGAACTGCGTGAGAGCTGATCGCAGCTAAAAAACCAGTAGATGAGTCATCTTTTTCTAGGGCGCACTGCTGGGTTCTGTCTGCTCTGATGATGTGAACTGTAGGCGTTTTAAAACAATGTACAGATATATGTAGATACTTGCGCATTTCTCCTACCTTAAGCATAGAAAATAACATTGTAAACCAGTGCTAGTACTATTTTAACATTTAGCATGTCTGAATGGAAATTGTTTCTAAATGTTCCTACGTGTTTTCCTTCACAGTCTTTATGAATGCAGCAATACCAATTGCAGCTGTACTTATAGTAAGTATGGACTTTTCTAAGTAGTGATAATTACAACTGCATTTTCAAGTATAAGTGGTGTGGAAATGAGGAAGGAGGAGGACAGGATTGCAAACCTGCCACACATTTGCAATTCCTCTGGGAGAGGATGGAAAATGCCCACTTGTCGTCTGTGACCAGAAGCAGCCCAGAGTATGCAGCGCTCCCCCAAACTGTTAAGAGAGTATAAATTAAGATTCTGTAAATGAAATGCTTATGAAATATGAAGTCTTTGTGCATTTCGTTCTTTATGACAAAATGCTGATGATGATTTCTGTCTCTTTGTAGACATTTGTGGTCCATGCTCATCTGACAACGAAGGCTGACTTCTCCCCATCCGTGGCATTTGCCTCCATCTCCCTGTTTCATATTCTTGTGTCTCCATTATTCCTGCTCTCCAGTGTGGTTAGATCCACTGTCAAAGCATTAGTAAGGTGAGAACTGTGAAATTAATATCTTTGCTACCACCTCTCCAACTTTTGAGAATGTGTCTTTGCTCATTTTGCAATTCTAAGTTTAGAAATAGTGTGGTGATTATTTACCTGTTGTTGTAAATTGCTTCCCAACTTTTTACTTTGCATGGTTCCCTTGGTTGTAGCGTGTGGGCCAAGTTCTTTGCTAATACAGTTGTCACAACCAGTATTCTGTGGTCCACAGCTAGTACTTCATTATGTAGAATGGGTTGAGCTATATTGATACTGCATGCAACATATATGCGGTAGAAGGAAAGGAACTTAAAACTTACTGAAGATTTAGTTTTGTAAATCATGCAAATATTTCCTCACATCAAACATGTAGAAGGGGAAGAAGGTAATCACAAAAGCACATGTGTTTCAGCGTGTATTTCTTGGGCTGTGCTCAGCCCTCCCACCCACTGCCTGAGAGGTTGCCTGTTGGTGCAGAGTTAGACTTAATGAAATAAACAAAAAAACCCCACATAAAAATCACTGTTAAGTGTGAGGGTAAGTTAATGTCTAAATGTCTACTCCAGACTTGATGAATTCTTAATTTCTTATGAACATGTTAGTCTGAGTGTTCAAGAACTGGAATAACCAGTAGAGCTGCTGTTTCACTGGGAGTTTTGCTTTAAGTATCAACAGATTTGTGTAAAAACCTCGTAATGCTTTTCATATGCAGTGTAACTCTGCCTGACTGATAGGGGAGGAAGAGCGAGTTTGGGCTTCTTACTTTAGTGGGACCTTTTTGTGGCCTTCAATATAGCTGTCTTAAGAGCTTGTCTAAACTAAGAGACAGATACTGGACACCAGCCCTTGCTTAATTACCTTTGTGTCACTTTGGAGATGGAAAGAAGACTACAGCAGGAGGCTGAGATTGCCCGTGCTGTTTCAAAATTCCCTGACAGTGCAAAGTCACAGCTGTGTCCTCTCTCCTAACAAGTGTGAAATCTGAGAGCGTCGGTGGCTGACATGAAATGTTCTGCAGCCACTGTGGTAGTCCCCAGAGTCATGGCAAATTGTGATGCTAAGATTGCAGCCAGCAAGGTAGCTGGAGGCTCACACTGGCACTGGTAATGGGCATTTATTTTGGCTTGTCTAAGGATTTCTTTGTAAATGAATTGTGTGCCTGTTAATGCTGCAGGAGCAATTCTAAAGTAATTAGTATCAACTAAGTATTAATTGTTGCTGGCTGGGAGTTCTTCATGAGTTATTCTGTAGTTATCTTCTTGTTAGCAGGCTGTTGCCCTGCCATTTGTAGTGCAGACAGGAATCCCCTGGTTTAGGCTCTGTAACAAAGTTGATGTGATCCCTGTCTTCCTGGCTGGCTGTATCACAGTACCCCAGGCAGTGTTCCAGAGTGCATTGCTCCTCAGTGCTACTCTAGCTGTGTCTTCTGAGTACCTCATCCTTCAGTGCAGTATTTTGGAACCATGTGCCAGGTATTTTCAACACATGCGGACACATGCTTACCTAAATAGGTTGGTAAGTGTGAAAAAGCAACAGGTATTAGCTGTATTTGTGCCAGTTGAGCACAGCTAATGTTTACTTGTTATAACTGTGTCCTTCTAATAAGTAGCTCATCAATAAGATCAGGTAAAGGTAAGCTTACTTGCTAAAGTTGTGCTTCAGCTTATTTTAGGCTGAGATATTCTAATCGGTTTTATCAAGTGTACAAGACAGCTTCTCCTGTAGTGACAGAAAGGAGCTGCCTAAGTGAAGATGATCCAGCTGTGGAACCAACACGTGAAGGATATTAAGAGGGTGTTACTGGCTTTGCATCTCAGGCACTCACAACCCCTGCTCTGTTAATATTGGCTACAGTCTCTGATGCCAGATGCTGTTAAGGACAATAATTTCCACAAATAAACTTGTCAGTGTCTTGAATCATTACACATGTGCCCAACTGCAAAGCATCCTCATGGATTGTCATTGACACTATCAGAACAACTGTGTGATTGATTCCAATGGTAAAACAGGTTTAAAGCTCCTGTTTCACATAGGGCCCTTGTAAGTTACGGGGTAGGGTGTTTGCTTCTGAGAGGGGGAACTGTTGAAAGTCTTTAAGAAGGTGATAAATTCTGTTATCTCTTTGAAAAACTTTTTTTAATATGTAGTGTGCTTGTGCCATTGAAAATTAAAACTGAGCAGCCAATTCATGTATTTATTAAATATGAGGTCTTCAAGGCCAAAGGGTTCAGCATATGGTTTTGCATCAGTAAAGGTCAAGTAACAAGTGGCATTCTGTATCTTACTGCATTTAATATGAAACCGCTTTTCCAGTCAGCTGTGCAAATAGCCATGTTTTAATCAGTACATCTATTCTGTGACTTAAAAATAAGCTCCCCTGGGGAGATATTGGAATGCTAGTGAAATTGTGATGTCAGCAAGAGCTCTACAGAGAATGTACTTTTTTTTGTTCTTTAAGAGTGTAGAATGGTGTGACATCCTGAAATATGAGTTGCTGTCTCTAACAAAAGGTTTTCTCACAGCCATACTGTGTTTCATCAGTAATTGCCACAGGAGCAGCAATTCCAGAATTCAGCAGAGTGTTGGGCAGAGGGCTTGCAGAGAGAAGTCTTGGCACTTCAATACTGCCACCTTGATACACAACCAGAGAGCAAAATCAAACTATTGAATGGCTTACTAGAGACATGGTCTTATTTGGGTACGCATGGTCCAAGAATATGTTTGCTGTCTTCTCTTCCTCCCCCTCTAGACCCTAGAGTAGATGCACAGGAGACTTCTCTGCTCTTTGTATCTTCAGAGCAATTATTCAAATGTCAGGGTAGTTTTACTATAGAGAATGTGGGTGCAGCTGCATACCAACTCCATACAGGCAGCACCTAAACCATCACTTGGTCCATTTAAAGGCATTTAAAATGTTCTTTTAAACATCTGTTTCACTGAACAAAAAAGAAGATCATTCCTAGCTGTGTTTTCCAGAGCTTTGTGCACGTAGGTAGAAATATCTCTACTGATGGGGCTTCTAATTTCTTCCTTTGAGACAACAGACCTTCCCATTAAGGATTTTGGTCTGACATTGAGCCTGAATTCATTATTCTCCTTTGTTCCATCCCCAATAGTTATTCTCCCCATTTTCAGTTTCTTAGATTGTAGTACCTGCTCTATCTAAATTCACCCCAGTGTGTATCTCTTAGTCCTCAGATGCCATTATCAAGTGGGCAGGTTGACAGAAAAACTGTAGAACCAGTTGTTTCTTAGGGAGTCCCTGGGTGGCTTCCACCCTTCCTTGCAGGACAAGTGCCAGCTGCGTGGGGAGCCTGCTTTAGGAGGTGCTGTAATGCCTTGGTCCAAGCACTGTTTTGGCACCAGTGGGGTATCTCATGAGGTTCTTAGAGGAAACTAAGTCTCCTTCTGAAGAGGAAATCCTTGGCAGTGAAATGCAAAATAAATGCTGGATTTTTAATTTTTATTTTTTAAGATTTGCATTTGAACAGACTGATAGCCATGTATCACTGTGCTACAGTGGCATCATTTGTCTGTTTCTCCCCAATTAGCCTAAAGCTATTTATATCAATTTTTTTAATATTGAAATCAATTTTTTCAGCCCTTGTCCATAAATTTATTTTTAGGAACTTAAGGCCTTCTGGCACTTTATAATTTTGGAGACTGATAGTTAACTTATTTCTAGCTGATTGAGTCCCTTTGATGTTGAGTTCATGATTCAATCTACTTCCTTTACAAATTTAATTTGCTGTCCCTGTGAGTAGATTAGACATACATTTTATAAAGTCAGGTACAGAGGTAAAATTGATGTAATGATCTGTTAAATGTCATAATAAAGGCACATTATCTCTTAGCTAATTAAATCTTAAGCAGCTTGTGAAGATTTTATGCCTTCTCCTTTGTTGCTGGTTGTCAGGATTCCTTTTATATCTCATCTGTTGAACACTCTTCTGTTAAGCTTTATTACTTTATCATGTTACCTCGTACACATCATATTTCATCATAGCTGGTTGAATTTAGCTCACGGTGTAGGGATTTCATCAGACTGCTAGTGTTCGTAAGACTGTTCAGTAGAACTGACTGTGCAACACTTCAGTAACATAAATGACATTAATTCTGCTTCAGCAAGTGGCTTCAAAACAAGCTGCTGTTGTAGCTGGTCTGCATCCCACCAAACGCCTGAAAAAATCTTTTGTGTAATATCTCTGGTCATATCAGAAAAGACAAGACTTGAGAAGCATCTGCACAAACCATTAAAATATCATAGCTGTTAATAGACAACAGGGCAGCTTTTGTCAGCTTCCTTGCAGTAACTTCTCCTTGCACATTTTTGTATGCCTGTATCAAAATGAAAACGAACAAACTATGCAGCAGACAGTGGTTGAAGTACAAAGGGGATGCTCTATAATAAGCATTGCAGTGGACAAAAGTTTTGCATTCCAGGTTGAGGTGTGATTCTCTTTTTTCCCTTTCAGTGTGCAGAAACTGAGTGAATTCCTGTCAAGTGAAGAAATTGGAGAAGAGCATGATAAATCTTCAGAGCTAAGAAGTGCAGATAATCACAGCAAATACCAGGCGGTGGTGAGTAATGCTGTTTAATTGCAAGTGAAGTGGCTGGAGTGATTTGTACCCAGAATAAATTTTTTACTTTTCCATTTTCTACTGAACATTTCTTGCAATTGCAAAACCTCTTTTTTATACCCTGAACTGTATAGGTCATAACATGGTTGCTTGTGTTTAGGACATTTTGCTGGTACTGCTACCAATTACTGCTTATTTCTGTCTTTCTGATCTTGCACAGCCACTCAAAGTTGTTAACCGCAAGAGGCCTGCGAGGGAAGACTGGAACAATTACAGCTCTCACATGAGAAGACCCATTAGCATCACAGAAGCAGATGATTTTTGTGTAAAGGTGATATGAAGGTCACTCTAATAACACTTACTATAGCTCACTAATAGTCACTTTTGTATTCTGACAGCAGTTTCAAGTTCAAGAACCAGCATTTGATGTGAACTGTCAGACACTTGTGCTCATGTCAGAGATTAACCTCCACCTTTCTTTTCTATGCCGTTCATTTTAAGAATTGACTACTGACCTCTATATTGTGATCAGCTGTGTATATGCCTCTAGATTTTGCTTGGCAATTTTCCATTTGAAGTGTTTAAGTCATTAGCCCTGTTCTCATTTCCAACTAAATTTCCAACTTAGAACATAGAACAGCCCAGGTTGGAAGGGACTTTGAAAGATCATCTGGTCCAAACTTTTATGTATGTCAGACTCTTTCTTCCATTTCCAATGCCTGTACAGAAAAACGGTATGAAGAAAATGGAAAAGAATTAGTTTTAGACATTTCTAAAATAATCTTGTCACGGGCCTTCCCTTCCTCTTTTGGAATTCCTAGTAACCTTTCAACGTGAAGTTAAAAACTAACCCTCAAAGACTTGACTTCTTTGAAGAAAAAATTAAAATTACCCATGCCACTTTGAAGACTGATGGTCTTGATTTGCTGTAGAACTGTCCAGAAGTAATAAAAATCGTGATGGTTATTATAGTGATGACACTGTTTATTTAGGAAGTCTGCTATTACATTTGCATTTCTGGCACAAGAGAATGAATAATTCAGTTTCATGGGAGTAAGTAGGACAACTGATAGTGCTTTCAGGATTTTTTTTTAGAGTCTGTCATCTGACATGCTGCTTTGGTGCAGGATCATTCTTGAATAGACTTCCAGGAAAATAAGAGGAATATTTCAGAGAGGGTTTGGGGGGGTATCGAAAGACAGCCTGGAGTGACAACAAAAGAGTTTGTCACAAAGGAGAGGCCACAGCAGTAACCTCTGTAAGGCCAGTATTTATAAGGTCTTGAATAGGAAGCCAGGACCAGCTATAATCTTTGGCTCCATCTGCTGACATCGTTGTCACCGACGGCACCTGGGTCAGGGAACTGCGGTTTCTAAGTACTGTCTGTCTGCAGCTCATTGCCCGTGAAGGGGCATTTTTTGAGAGAGGATCCTCTGACTGCCTTCAGTAATCTGGAGGGAGGAACACTGCACTTCCTTTTGCTCATTTTTTCATGTTGTTTCCCAAGATAAGAGTATCACTTTTTTTTTCTCCAGGGAGAGATAAAAGTGTCCCATTCCACTCTTCTCAGATCAAAAAATGTTGTACCTCACATTGCTGAAAGGCTTTGAAGGCTTCAGTGGCTTTGAAAAAGTGAGAGAAGAGGGTCCTGTATAAATACAGGCCTTTTAAAATTGTCTCCTGTTTCCTATTTTTCACAGTATCCATGGAAATCTCTTCCATTTAAAGACCTGAACAGGCTTTGTTTCTTGTTTTTAGTCGTCTTCAGTGAAAAGATTTCTGTATCTAGCAAAACCTAGGTTATCTGAGAGTCATATCTAATTTCTGTGGAAAGTTCTGCATATCTGCTTGGAATTTGGACTGTGTAATTGTTGTATATGCTGCAGTGTGTCTAGAGTGACATTCAGTGCTCTGCAGAGAGCAATCTGTGATGCTGTATATAATTTAATTGTATGGTAATCATTTCACTTATTTCATGTGCCTGCCTACAAATAACAAAACCCTAAACAGCTTCTTTTTCCTCAGGATTTTCCATAATTTTCTAATTGTTGTGCTTGTTTAGAGTTCAGAGATTCTTGCACATCAGAATATAAGCCTTTACAAAATCAGTCACTTGAAGACGTTTCCTGCATTGAGCAAAGGCTAGCTCTGTTCCTGTGCTCAGTGTAATGAAAACAGAAGTGTCTCTGATGTCGAAAAAAGTCAGCTCTAAAACCAGTTTTCTGTTTCTTGTTTCTTTCCATCTTGGCATGTAGATCACAAATGGGTTTTTCACTTGGACACCTGAAGGTCCTCCAGCATTGTCCAACATTGATATCCGAATCCCTCAAGGTACAAAATGACATCAGATATACAGAATAAGATGTTTTTCTGTGAGCATTTGGTAATCAGAAGCTTATATATGCTTTCTTCTCTCACAGGACAGCTAACAATGATTGTAGGACAGGTTGGCTGCGGTAAGTCATCTCTCTTGCTAGCCATACTTGGTGAGATGCAGAAGATCTCTGGGAACATATTCTGGAGCAGGTAGTGCTATTTAAAAATTCAAGCTTGAGTTGAGTAGTAATGCAGAAAAAAAAGCCAAAATCTATCCCGGGAACCTTTTTGTGGAGTCAGGCATTTTGTAGGTGTACATTCAAGATACAAACCTTACCCTATCAGTAGGGGAACACATCAGAAAGAACCCCCAGCCAGGGTCAAACAAGGTATCTATTCCATTAATGGGAATAGATAACCATACTTGGGCATGTTGCACTCCAGCAACATAACCTGAGTGAAATCATAACTAATTTGGGATCAGAATTAATTAGCTGAAGTGTTGTGCTGCTACAGAATGGCATTTGCACTTTCAGGCCTGAGCTCATGTCTTTGAATGGAACTATAAAGAGGTACTGGCTCACCAGGAGTGGTCCCTGGCTGTGCTTTTAGATGTGTGCTCCGTCCCAGCACTGCTCTCGTGCCTGAGAGAGATTTTTATAAGCGGCAGTGACCTCAGGGTACTCCCTCCAGTGCATCCTGCCTGATTTGACAAGAGAGAGGGATAGTCATGTCCTTCCCTCCCTTCCCAAGGGGACACAGCAGCTGTGCTCTGACAGCCAGATATAGGCTACACTTGTGTGTGTCTTCTGTTCTGGCTATGAAGGAAGGAAAAAAATGCTAGCGAGCTCCAACAGCTGTACTGTTAAGACTTGGTCTCTTCACCCTCAAACTAAGTGGCAGATGGTATAATATATTGCAACTCCTGTATGTGACTGCCACCTCTAGTACACTGTCTGATCAATGTGTGAGAACGTTTTTGACCTGTTAATTTCACATTACTAGATTTCCTAGCCATCCAGACTACACTTTGCCTTTTGGGATACTTCTAGGTAAAGCTTGACAAACTGCAGGAGAACCTAGAGAAACAATTAATTTTATTTCCAACTGATTGGGAATGAAGGAACAACAGTGCAACTGTAAGTCTAATCCATGCACTCTGATGAACAGAGGGTCTTTGTTACCCAGTGGGTTCTGCACTGATTTTGTGAAACAATTCTCACAAATTCCTTGAGTGTTTGTAGACATTATTTATATTCAGCCTTCATGTATTAACCAGTCACGCTACTCAGAGTTGCACATGCTTTAATAGTAATAGTACAAGGAAGGAAGGTTCCCTTGTTTATAGGTAGAGAAAATGAAACGTAGGAAGATGACCCTTTCAGCTGGTGAGGGAGGCAAGAACAGAAGCCAAAGTTCCAGAATGTGTTGATCTATCCACTAAAACATACTTCCCTAAGCAGAAAATCAGAATATGTTGAGGAACCATGTAGAATCCCTGCAGCCTGATTAGGTGAACTAATTTAATTTCAGCAAGGCTGTAATTTTTTACAGATGACATAACATGATTAAGAAGTGTAATTTGAATGTCTGATGCTAAACTGAAACAGATGACATGATGGTTCTGATCAGACCGTGTTTTTAAATAGCACTTGTTTAGAAGTATGTACTTCACAACAGTGTAAAGGTCAGAACTGGTTTTCATGTCTTCTATATGTGCCAAAGTATCACAAGGTAAAATTCAGTTGTTATCACATTTGCTTTGCTATCTGTCAGATATGTATAAAGGGGCTTGTGGCTGAAACAATCTTAGCACTGTAAGTGCTGGCTGCACTGGGACAGATTATGTTCTGTCTCATCTTTCAGAGCTGCTACCATGTGCACTTGTCTATTCAGAACGATGGATGCAGTCAGTGTAGGCTGGCACACCTGTGTTGTAAAGCTATCAGATGAAAGCTTCCTTAATTTGATAAGAAAATACTAAAGCCTGACCAGGTACATGCAACATTATCCCAGGTTCAAGGAGAGTAGTCTTATCAAGTAATCATCAGAGCTTGTAGCCTTAGCTCAGGCAATAAAATGTGTCACCAAAATCAGAAAGATCCTTGTTACAGCTCTTTGTTCAGGATGAGATGAGTGCTTGGCTTCAGTCATTCCCGTTACAGAATAGTCCTGAATTATTTCATTTCAAATTTCCTTCCCCTTCCCTTCCTCCAAGGTCACAGCTATGAAGATGAAGGATACATCCTGCTGACATGTCACTCAGTGCTCAGGAAATCTGGATTCTATTCCTGGCCTTTCCCTTGGTCTAATATAGGATAACCTTGCACAAGTCATTTCCCTCCTCTGTGCCTCCATGCTCTATTGATAAAACAGGATTAACTGCATATCATCTTTATTTGCTTCCTATAAAAATTTATTTGTCTCAAAACGTTAAAAAGAAATGTAATTTATTTCTGGGCTAGGAATCGGGTAATCAGAAGTGAGCACTTGCCCATTTATGATTTTATTTTGTTGTTTGTATTACGGTGTGTGCCTGGAAGATCAGGGCCCAGATTACTGCCCCCTAGCCAAAGCAGGCTGAGAGCATCTCAGCATAAATATTTGATAATATGGTTAGAGATTAACAAAAATAGAGAAATCATTATTTACACTCTGAAGAGATGGTAAATAGTATTGATTTGACTGGTTATTGAGTAAATAATTATAGTATATGCCATGCTAATTTCTTCTGGGCAGTATCTCACTTTAAATAGTCCCAGTTCAAGTCCAGGGAGCAGTTTATATTATAAGACTTTTTGGAGTAAATAATATCAGAAAATTGACCTAAATGAGAAATAGTTTGCTCAAACAAAATTATGTCATTTGTTTCTAAACAGGACATATATACTCCCATGTGAATCTAGAGTCCTTATAATGTGAAGGAAGTGCTAGATTTGTTAAGATTGTTAACAGTAGATTTTCTTCTACTCGATGTGGAGTTGACTGTTTTCATCAAGTGACAGTATTTTTAAAGTTATTTTGATGCCTAAAGTTACATTGATTTTTATAAATATGTGTTTACTGGAGTTTTCAGAAACATCCAGGTACTTTATTTTATTTAAATTGGAAATAGAGATCTGAAGGCTTGAAAATCTCAGTAGGCACATATTTGCACCTTTAGACATCCCTATGCCTGGAAAAATTAGATCTAGACCTCATTATCAAACATGCATTACTTTGACATTTTAACACTGGTAGAAGATAAGTGCATCCTTAATTGCCAGGAGTATGCAGGAAAAAGGGAAAAGGAAGGATAAAACAAAGTCAAAGTGTGTTGAAAAGGCTGAGCTAAAATTCCAAATGGAGGATTCATTTCTTCCAGCTACAGAACAGAAACACAGATCAGAGAACTGATCTACCAGTACTTGCATGCGAGAATTGTGGCACCTGTGGCTGTATATAGGAAAAGAACATGGTTACCAGGGGGAGTTGGGACATTGCTGTGTGCTGCTGCATCTCCTGTCACTCTGGGAAGCGTTGGTGCCCTGTGAGCATGGCGCTGTGCCCCGCTTTCGCAGCGGAAACTGGAGCACAGTTGCCCACCTGCAGTGAGCACAGGTAGGCTGTGCCCGCCCCCAGGGACCCTGGCTGAGCTTTGCTTCTGGAGCTACTTTGATGGATTATGTGAGCTGCAGAGCTTTCTGCCTGTCTCAACAGCTGGTGTAGAAGAGCACCGTGGAGAGGGAGCCTCTGTCATGCACAAATACTGCATGTCACAAGGGTGTTCCCTGGCCTTCTTCGGGGTGGTCCATGAAGCAGGAACCACTGTTTGTTGTTCAGGGTCCTTGTGTTGTGCATGGAAGGGCTGGAAAAAATATTCCCTGTTTCAACCCCTTGATAGTTTCTGTAAAGAATGTGTTGCTATTTAATGATATGCAACAGGTTCATGGGTTTTTGGAGAAGGTGCTACTGCGTTCACAGAGTCACTAAAGACCACACTAAAGAGTGTGAGGTAACTGTGGAAAACCTTTGATCAGTCCGCTGGCCTTTGGCATAAAGTTACTAGTGGCTGTCTGGCTCTCTCAAATCCTACAGTGAATTGAACTTAGATATGGTCATTGTTTACTATGCATTAACTTTCTGGAATTGTCTCAAACCAACCTTTTAAACTGCAGGTATGGTTTTCTTTCCTGGATATTTATAAGCAATTGGTGTTATCAAAAAGTTAATGAGACTGTTCTCTTTAAAGCCAGAAAAATTTTGTTCCTTCTTGATTTTGTTGATACCACTTGACACAGAGATTTTTCATTTTTTTCAATGGAACTGAATTTAGCATCAGTAATAAGTATGGCCAGCCATGCTGACAAAACTCTGTGAACATCTTGATACATGCTCAAAAATAGCAAAAACAAAACCTAGGACGTCTCAGTTCTGTTAGCACCTGCAGGACAGAGGGGAGGTGATTTTATTTGTTGACTCAAATTAAATGTTTATAAGGAAAAAAACTGTCACCAAATTTTTTTTGTCTGCTAAAATCAAGTCAGTTTGTATAGAAGGAACAGGTGCTGCACTGCAGCTCTGTGATAAATACTGTTTGCAGTCTGTGCACTAAGTGGAATTTAATAGTTTTTCTTTCTGGGGCAGATTGCCTGTGCTTACTTAAATAAACAATCTTTACTTTCTATTTGTGATGCAGCTGTACTTCTGACAGTGAGACGGGAGAAGATGTCAGGTATGGTATTGTATTGGTCTTCTTACTAAATCGATTGCAATAGAAGGAACCAAAGGTTTCTAAAATCTATGCTTAACATTTTCAGAGTCGGACTTCTCAAAATCAGTGAAACTGTATCCGCTGGCTTAAGATAAAATTTTTGAAACCACTTATGTGACTTACAAAAATAAGAGCTGGATTTCCTTTATGAAAACGCCGTTTAGCAACTTTGAAAATTGTATCCTAACTTTCCTGTACATCTTTGAAAATCCTCTTAAAGTCTGAACCAGATTATTCCCTAATGTTACACTTTTAAAAATAGTATCAAGTATTGCTTTGAAGGTTTCATTTATTAAAGTAAATTCTTTCTGTTACTCTTCTCATTTTTTACATCCTGTCATAAGTTTATTTTCTCACCTAGCATTCTTCAGGCACACTCAAACTGAGAAGTGTGGGGAGTAGCAGATTAGTCCATCTGTTGGCAAGGGATGCTTGCATGGATATTATTTTTACCTGATTAACATAGCTCAGCTTGGATTTTGGGAATAGCTATCAAATGAACTGAGAGCAAAGCTTTCTGATGTGGTTGTGATTTTAGTGTGGCGCACAAACCTCCAGAATGGTAAACCTTGTAAAAGTGACAATCCTAGCCCTGCTGAAGTCACTGAGAACTTTGTTATTGAAATCAGAACGGGTAAAATGCATATGATGTCCCTTTTCTTTACTTATGCTAAACTGTGTGTCTTCTACTGACCAGAATATTTTCTTGGTTCTGTGATGCACCAAGTATTCTGCTGCCTTTTCTGTAGATTTATCAGCCTCTTCTCTCCCATTTATCTTTTTTCTGACTTGTTACCTGGTCAGACCAAGTCCTGCAAAACTTCTGCTCCTGTCCAGTGTAGTGTAAGAGGGACATCATGTATCTAACGACTAAGCCTCATGGTAAAGGATGCTGGAAATCTCACAGCTCTTTCTGTAAGAGAGGCTGCAATTTCTGTGCCAATTTAAAGTGAAACCATTTGAACCCATTAAGATACAAGAGAAATGTGATCAGAATTAGACATACACATGTTTGAAGCTGTTATGAGGATGGACAGCAAACAGTGAGATAACATGCACAACAGTATGGCAAACGTATTAAAAAGTAGAAAAGAATATTAAACTGTATGAAAAAATTACCTCCGTTATCATAGGTTCTGGGAATCCTAGTTATGCTGGGTAAGTGCTGTAGGACTACGTCTGGTAGCTTCATTGCACTAGCATCCTGTAGAACATTTTCGGTGTTCTCAGAACAGAGTATTTTGAGCCAAAGTCTTGAGTATTTGCTCATAGGTGTGAATACTTTCTGAGATGTTATTTAGCACTTCTCAAAACTGAAACTTTAGCCATACCTTTTTTAGGTCAATATCACATAGTACAGAATTTTAGCATATTTAAGAGAGTTTTATTTCTGTTATGCAGTCATTTTGTTGTATTTTTAATTATAGCATAGTGATTGTACTTTAAGATACATTGTGTAAAATAATTGATTTTTTTTAAAAAAACCACTTGTGTTTGTTTTCTGCAGCTCAGAGAAAGAATCTCCTATTGACACGGAATTCAGGTACAACACTTCAAAAAATAATGGGAACCTCCAGTGATCCCTTCCAACCCCAGCCATTCTGTAACTCTGGGAGCATTTTTCAGAAGTGTCTGCACTTAATGAATTATTCCTCCTTAAAAGGCAAATGGATTGTCTCTGTATGCAGCTACTGCAAGATTTAGAATTGAAAACAAGCAAGTGACCCTTGCAGTTTAATAACAGCAGAAAAGTATGCTCCTGAATACTCAGGAGTGGCAATATCAGAATGTTCTATTACCTATGTTCTATTTTCAGGCTGAAAATAATGGAAACATATTCTTTTGTTCATGCAGTAATAGTATAGGACAGGACAGTACACATTTCTCTCATTTGGAGAACATTTGATTTTGAGTTGTTGACTGATGTTAGAAATTCATGAATTGTGCAAAATAATAAAGATAAACCTGTAGTCAGCAAAACAAAACACCCAGGGAAGTCTTTGCAATGTATTACTTCCTCTACCATTATAATCATAACTGTATTGCATTTTAAGTGCATCTCTTTTCTTTTTAAAATCTCCAACATTTCAGACTTGGTAGGTTGATTAAGGCACCAAGATTCATATATGTATGTCCCTTAACTAGTCTTATTTTCAGTGATCTTGAATGCATACTGAGCCTAGTGGACTTAACAAAATGAAATGTGAAGATAGATTAATAACTTTAAACAAACAATCTTGACAATGTTGTTTCTGATTCTAAATTAATGAACAGGCTTGATGCTGTATTAGTCAAAGCACATAGTCTCTAGGGAGCTCAGGGAAGGTTTTCCCTACTTATTGTGAGGTTGGATTTTGCTGTCGGCCTCTCTGATAATTAAGAGGCTATGGTTAGTCTATCTTGTGTTATTAAAGAAAAAAAATACTCCACTGTTGAAAATGCAAGTTTGTTTATGCAGTCTGGGGGTAGGAGGCAGTTACTTCCACACGCAGAATAAATTCCTCATAAGTCTTTGTCTGTTAAGCCATTTGTTTGCATTCAGTGTTGTAAGTGTGAAACCTTAGGCAGGTTTAAGGCAGGTTTTCAGAGAAAGTGTTGCACACTCTGTTTCAGAATATTTTGTTCTCTGGATTTTTGGCCACGCGTCTCTCAGTTTCATTAAAAGTTTTGTTTGCTTGCCCCTTTACTGTAAAAAGCACTGTAGATATGCAACAGATTTCTCCTGTGATCAAGTACTTGCAAGATTTTTGCTTATGTCAAAATATGATCTGCCCTGATATATCATCCTAGTGTCAATTTGCAATTTAGATTAATTTAGAGGCGTTTACTAAATTCCAAGTCCGAAATGAATTTTGGCAAACTCATTGCTTGTTCCCAAATTTCTTGAAGTAACTAATTCTCACTGATGGCCTAAAAGCAGCGTGTAAGCCAGACGTGGATGGTGTTCCCAGGCAATTGTGCTGGTTCTCAGGATGGAGTGCATCTTACTGGCAGTGCCACTATCTTCACTGAACAAAAGAACACTTTTTACAAAAGTTGTAAAAACATTTTCCTCAAAACTTTGCTACTATTTTTCAAAAAATAAATTAGAAGTAACTTTTAAATCATATTGAGAATTAAGAGCAGCAGAGGCACGGTTTTGAGGAGGGGAGGGGAATACATGTTCATCTTGGAATGCTCAGAGCAATTTTTTCTCAATCACTGGGATGAGAATTTCATACTAATTGAAAAAATGCTTCCCTCTTGAGGCAGAACTGAATGCTCTTTGAATTAAATTTTGGGGCTGCGCACTGGGCTGCCTAGGGGATTATTTCTGACTGTTGTTGTTTTGGGGTTTTTTTCTGTTTCATTTTCCAGTAAAGAGAATTCATAAAATATAATTAAATTCTAATGAGCCATCAGACATTTGAACTTGGAATCATGTTAGCAGGGTAGTGTAACTGTGTGTTCTTTCAGGTCATCAGAGAAAATTAGATCCTATAATGATTTCTAAGCAAGCTTGGCGAAAGCCTGAAAAAATGAGCAGGGCAAGTGACCTTAACTCCTGATAAAAACAGATAAAGTGCCTGGTGTATTTTGACAGCTTATGGTTTGAATTGCATTCAGGTCCAACTAGAAAGAGGCTGCTGTAATGGCTGTCTAGCACACAAAGGCTACGTTTGGGTGAGAGGTCCTATCTTGTTATTGGATTAGCTGATATAGCTGGAAAGAAAACAGATATGCTTTTAGGTGTATGATCCCTCTTTTGGCCCCTTTCTGGGGAAACGGTGATATGCCGATGAGTTTTCCAACAGTATCAGTTGCTCTAATAAAAAATGTTGCCTTTCTCCCAGCTCTGCCTTACTGAGGTCCTTGGTGCACAACAGCCAACAAAAGCACTACTACTTCACTAGTAGGCAGATACTTTTATTTTTAAATAGTAATAATAATAACCCCTATGAAATAAAATATGTATGGTAAGATCCTGTTGACCATACCTGATAAGTTGTCCCTTCTGATGGTACATTATGGGGGCAGTTCCACAGGGAGGAATTTAGCAAATATTTTTTGTCTGTGTTCTCTTTTCTTGTCTTTATAGACTTAGAAAGATTTCTACACATTTACTTTATGACTCAAGTTTGCTTCTCGGAATGGGGAAAATAAATGTGTTGGGGGTGGGGGGGAATTGCCTTTGTGCGTGTGTGGAGTTGTTATTTTTTTTGAACACCTTAAAAATATCTTTTTAGAACATCCCTCCTGAAATGTGTTGTCTAACTAGTGATCTGCTATACAGTTTTTTTTATTAGTCTATCCAAACAGAGCTGGGATTCAGTCTATGGTAGTTTTCTTCCTGCCATCCGCGCTGCTCAAGAGGCAGCTTTACTGAGCTAGCCTCTCCAAAACCCACCTCACAGCAGAAAAAAAGGGAACAAACTGAAATTCAGTTAGGTGAACAATTTCAGTATACTGTTGGAAGTTTAACTTATGTGTTTCCTTGGTGGGAGAGCTATTGATTGTCCTAAAGAAATGCAAGAGCATTTTTGAAGACTAAATACCAGTTTCTTCCTTTACAAGAAAGTGGTTTCCTAAAGCACCTACTGCACTATAATCTGGGAACTCTGTGGTTTTGGTTTTGTTTTTTTCCCCAGGAAAAGAGGATCAGTAGCATATGCATCACAGAAGCCTTGGTTGCTCAATGCCACAGTGGAAGAGAATATCACATTTGAAAGCCCTTTTAACAAACAGAGGTAACAGGTTTCAGCATTGTTACCGCTTTGCTCCCCTTTTAGCTGAATAATGGAGTGGCATAGGCCTCAGTTCACCCAAGGGTCCCCATCTCCCTCTAGTAACAAACGTACTGCACCTGCCTGAACATGACAAAAGACCGTCAGTTCTGCACAAGTCCCCCTTTGACCATGTTTTTCCTGAAGGACACAGGGGACAGAGTTCAGTCTCACTTCAACTTAAGTATTAGAAGTGTTTTCATTTCCAAGAACAGTGTTTATTTAACATGCAGGATTCTCTTCTTACACCTAATTGACTACTTTAACTGTCTTAGAACGACATTAGCCATTTGGGAGTGAGAATGTTGTTTATTACAGTTTCAGTGTTTGGTACATTGTGAAGGATTAATAGTCTGCTTTTTTATTCAGTACAAATGCCCACCAAACATTCCAAAATATTTAAAAGTTAATTGCTGGTATTCCATCCCTCCGCCCTTAAAAGAAGTGGTTGACTATGTACTCACATCCTACGCACATTTTTTCTGTCATCCTTGGATATTGAAACAAGAAACTGAGGCCCTGGACATGAAAAAAAAAAAAAAAAAAAAAAAAAAGCTGAACAGAAACAATATACCATGGAAGAAGTTGTGCTTGTTTTTCCTGGTTTTAACTATTAAATATTTTTAATTAGGAAGCTGACCTAAGATGCTTTTTCCTAGCTGAAATACTATTTACTTGCCCATGATTGAAAAAGATCCCATTAGAACAATTAGTGCTAACAGATATGTTTTCCACTGTGTGATTTTTCCAGCTGGTTAATTTTTGTTCCTCTGCAGGTGGGAAATGTGCTTCTTTAGCAGTATCTGTGTGGATTTTGCGTTACCTTTTTTGTTTCCGCAGGTACAAAGCAGTAATTGATGCTTGTTCCCTCCAGCCTGATATTGACATTCTCCCTCATGGAGACCAAACCCAGATTGGAGAGAGGGTCAGTAAACAGCTAGAGGCTTCTATTTTTGCTTTAAATATAGAGAGGGGTTTTTATTATTTTGTTGTGTTTTTAAAATCTTACCGGTTATTTGGCAACAAAGGTAATCTTTTAGTTAAGTGTATGTTTGGGTCATTAGTCTGAAAGCTTATTGCTCAGTAAACATGGAAACACTGTCATTTATGTGAGATGCAATGGTTTAAATGTGCTGCTATCAGAATGTTTGACTAATTCCGTGGCCGCTATCTCAGATATCCTGACTTCACAGTGCATTTTTTTGTTTCTTTAGGAGTAGCATAAAAATAAATAATTCATAGATTTTTACAGCCCCATCATTTAAAACAGGGCAGGTGTTTAATCAACAGCAAGCTAAGATTTATCACATCAGGACAGATTAGGGAGTGACAAGACAGGAAACAGAAGTCACAAATTTGAAAACAATTTACTCTGGCACATACTGGCATGGTCACAAACAAACAAAACCCCAAAATACCCAACAAACCACCCCACACAAGGATGCATTTAAGGATACATTTCCATGCCTAATCTCCACACTGGCTACTATGTTAATTTTAAATGGATTAGCTCCTAACCCAATTCATGTAGCCAAACAAATGGTTTTTAGACAGGAGGAGGGAAGTGGAGGGGAGGGAGAAGGTCGGGTAGTGTCTTTTGGCAGCAGGACTGGCTTGTGAGAGCTTAAGGTGTTTGTGAAGGTGCAGGTGGATCGCAAGAAGGATGAGTAATTTAGAAGCAGGGTGGTAGCAGGGGATGAAGGGCTGAAAACAAGTACAATAGCAACCACGTAATGTTCATCTCAGCATGGTCTGATCTCCCAGCTAGCAATTACTGATTACAGTATATAATAGAGCTGATACAGTATGACAGCATATGATTATAAAAATAAATAAAAAACAGGACACAGCCAGACTCATAAAGCTAACTTTTGAGTAGAAATCTAGTTTAGACTGCCTGCAGAATATCTATGCCACCTACATCATTATGTCACCACAAACCATTAAACATTTCCCATCCCTCTGGTATGTATGGAGTAGAGCTCTGGACAGAGTGCTCTGGCTTTTCTAACAATTTGTGTACTGTGTTCCCAGCTGAATTGCAGGCCCACACTTTTGAAAAATTTCTCTGGGTTTCTTTGTCCAGAAAGTCTTCTGTGGATAATCCAATCAGAATATGAATATTCAGTTGATGTTTTTGTAACTGATATCTTTTTTCTCCCGCTTGTCTCCAGGGTATTAATCTGTCTGGAGGGCAGCGCCAACGTATCAGTGTGGCAAGAGCACTTTACCAGCAGACAAATGTTGTGTTCCTGGTGAGTAGGTGCCATTATGTTTATGCTCCAAAACAGAAGCATGAGATGCAAGCATTTAGAGTATTTCATGGGTAACATGCACAGAACGTTGTGCTTCACTGAGCTAAGCCAAATGAGCACTGTTTATTTTATATCTGTTGTTAGCTAGCTTGTAGGTAAGAAGCATTTTCTAAATGTTGCTGGCACACAGATAGGTATTAGCATATAGATTGAAATGCTGATGCTTCCCCTCTCAGTCTGTTGAAATTTCTTTTTGACCCTTGTGTTTATCTTTGGTACTTAGAAATTTGGTAGTCTCAGCCATATTCATGAAATTCCAAAGCTGTCTCAGGCCTAAAATTAATGTTGCCCTGTGTCTGGGGTGTTTCCTTTCTGCAACAAACTAAGCTGTCTTCCCACCCTGAACTGCTTGTTGTATATCCTGTCCCAACTTCAACAGAAGTGCTATGGAAAAAGGAGTGAGAGCAGGCTCTAAATCTTAGTAGGTGGGAAAACAGATGCATCCTACACACTCACTAGTAGTGAGCTTGCTGGCTTTCCAATTTAGGATTTCCTTCTTAAACTCAGTTTTCAAGGAGCTTTGAATCCAGCTGTTACAACAGCAAGACATTAGTCACAAGGGATTAGAAAAACTGTGCACATTAGAGGTCATCCCTAAAAGTCTGGGAGGTTACTTAGACCTTTCCCTGTAATTAGGCTAATCAGTATGTGCTTGCTTCATGTGTAGGGCATTTCCAGGCAATGACCAAAATGCAGGAGAGTAAAGAGCAGTTGGGCCAGGTGCTTGCAAGATCTGGTATTGGGCTGTAACTTGGTTTTGTCACTTTTGTACTTTTGTGCAGGACACTCAATAATCTCCTAATAGTAGCAGGTTCTCTATGGTTTGATAATGTAAAAGTACCTACAAATAAACTTCTTTCCAATTATTAATCTTTCAGAAATAATCAGGAATCCTCTAAGTTGTTATTTGCAAACACTCTCACAAGCAGGCACCTCATATTCAATAACCTTTCGTATTCTCTAAACTTCTTGTGATAGTTGCAGATATGAAAACAGGTCATATGATAATTCACTACACATTTTATTCTTAATTGCATTCATTCACTCAGCATGTTTTATTTGTCGCATGTCAGACTAGTCCTGTAGCATGAACTGTTTTTTTTTCAGGTGTCTTGTACTCAGTGCATCATTATAATCATACATGGTGAGTGCCACCTTAACAAACAGCCTCGCCTGACTCCACAGTGCGATGTCGTGTTCTGTGACCTGGCATTTACAGTTCACAGAGGTGCAGCGTTGCATACGAGGTGGCTGGGCACAAACTTGGGGCTCAGAACGGTGTTTAGGTCTGTGCCAGATCAGAAGAGTGCAGCAGTAAAGCTGACAACATACACCCCTGCTCAGTGAGCATAGCGCACACGCAGTTGCACACACGTTTTTGAGAATAAATTCTGTATCACAGTCAGAAGTTACTGTGTTTCAAAAGCACTTTTGAAGTGCTCTGTGTTATGATGCTCTGATTTATTAGAATTGCAAAGATAGTGTTTATCTTACTGTTGATTTCAGATATTTTTTGTTTTGTAGATACATGAAAGCAACAATACTGAAGTATCTAATGCAGTAACAATATAAATTGTTGCAAAGTTGAGGGGAATAAAAGTTCAAAGGGATATTGATATTCTAAAGCACTCACCTCTTTGCTTATACCTCTCCCGAATTAACAGGTGGCAATGATGTCACTCAGAGAACAGAATTAATTCAAATTCAGGCCTACTTTATCAGAAAGCCTCTGGAGAAAACAAAATTTGATTTTTAAGAAATGCTAGTTTTAGTGAAATGTAATGCTAAGTATTATATTACACTAAATATAAGTATAATACTAAGTAAATGCTACAGCCAGTATCACTAGTGCAAGCAGAAAGAATAGATTTGTAATTCCATATAAATAGGATTAGGTAAAGAAGTCCCCCAAAAGATGGTACAGATTAGTTTATGCCTAAATTGGTTGCATATAAGTTGTTGATTCAGTAAGATAATCTAGGTCATAAATCAAGCATCTGAGCAGAGTCATCAAAACAATCAATATGTCTCCTTTTGTGATTCTTCGTTAATAGAGTTTTGATTTATGGATCAAAAAGGAAAATATCAGAAGGCAATTATGTACAAGGGAAATCAAAACGTGCTCTTTGTCGCTGTCCCTGGAGCAGTTATCTCCTATATGCCAGGGCCATACATTGCAGCATTGTCACCCGCTGGACAGAAGCAATGTGCTGTGGTTCCGCAGGCTGTGAAACACACCTGTTGAGAGGAAAGCCCCCCGCAGTCATAGCATTGGCACAGCTGGCGGGACCGTATGTCTGAGTACTCACTGCAAAAAGACAGTTCAGGTTTGTTGTTATGTGATTCAAGAAAAATCATTCCTCAGAACAATTCTGGTCTTCTGCTGGCTTCTTTTGATTGTCCGTATTGATCTAACTGGTTTTACCGGTATTAAAACCTGTCAGCTTCCTTAAATCCTGGAAGCGCTGGCTCCAAAAGCCGACCTCTTTCCCTCATGACAGGATGATCCATTTTCTGCACTGGATATCCACCTAAGTGACCATCTCATGCAAGAAGGGATCCTGAAAATGCTACGGGAAGACAAGCGGACCATTGTGCTAGTAACTCACAAGCTGCAGTACTTACCCCATGCTGACTGGGTAAGAAAGCTCTGTCTGGTTTTTCTGAGGAAGCAAGAATATGGCACAAATCTGTCTTGCTACAAACAAGGCTTTTGCTTCATCTTTCCACCAAGTGGTAGTTTAATGAGAAGAGACAGAATCAAGATCTTCTGCAAATTAGCCAGTGAGTTTGGGGTGCCATAGTTTTGGGATTCCCATCTTAGGACTCCTAAGTAGGTTGGATTTTCATAGAGCTGATACTTAATACTCTCATGAAAGCAGGCAGTGTTTAAAATATATTGAGTGTCCAAAACCATTAGTTATATTGGAAAATTTTGCTCAAAACAGTGAAATATTTGAGTAACATATTCACCTCTGCTGGGTTGTTACTAGGAATTTGTCTGTACTGTCACAGAGAAAGGGTGTGTTAATGGATATTGAGGTGCATGGAAATAGAAGGAAAAAAACAGTATTTCCTTGTGGTTAGTACTAGTGCATTATGTGTCAAGAATGTCTTTAACCTTTGTATGTTGGCAAAACTTTAAGAAATGTGTAGTAATCAATTGTTTTGTTAGGTTTCTTTGTTATATCTTGTAGTTTGCAGAAAAAAAATAAAGGTATGCTTTCTATAAGAATTTGCAATTGCAAGTGTCAAAGATGAAGCAAATCAAGTAGGATAAGGAGGTTTGGTTTTTTGGATTTTTTTTTTTTAGTTCACTGGTTCACACTGGCCTTGCACTTAGTTCTCCTATGGTTATCCGACTGCAGCATCACAGGTCATCTTGCCCTTGAGGACTGATGGCTGCAATTATGCCTGCTGGCAGGACTTCTCTCTCATTGGCAGCTCCCACGACTATAGCAGCAGTTACTCTGTCTCAAGAAATAATTGTATTTCAGCTGCTTTCTGTTCTTAGTGTTGGCTTGCTATAAAGTTGCAGATAGACATTAATCTTGTTCCGATCATGTTTCTGGTGAGCAGCATTTATCCTTTATGGTGTCTGCTGTGACCTTGACCCTCAACTGTACACCTTTAAGGATTACTACTGTTCTCAACACAGCTCTGGTTTTCTGGCTAGTGTCTCTCAGGATACAGGAATTTTCTGCCTTCTTCCTCTCTCTCTGAGGTCCGTTTTGGCTTCCTCTTGTTCAATTGTTATATATTTGCATTTTTTAAAATATGCACAGCTATGGCCTTGTATCAGTATAATCTTTTTTGTTTTCTTTATGATTGGCAGACCGATTTGTAGGTGTTCATGTGTTATGAGATACTCTGAGAAATATTTATTTGTTTAAATCTTCTACTTGGGTTTCAGTAATGTTTTATAAAATATACTGTTCCAAACAGCCTGTAAGACAGGAAGGATTTGTATGAATTAAGTTTAAAATTTTTTAAAAGTTATTAAGAAATAGTTCGGGGGTTTTTCCTAACCACAAGTCTCATTAAGCCTTAGTAAGTCTTACCCAATGGAGTGCAGCAGGTATATTTATTTTATTTTATTAAGGAATTTTAAATAAAAATACAATTTGAAGTATATGTGATGGCCCTCCTAAATCTTCACAGCAAAACCCTCAGAAGAAATCAAGGTCCAGCCCAATTACAGATTTCCTGAATAAATTGACCACAAAAAGATCCTTGTTTGCTTTATTTTTTCCTTTCCTCTGGTATAAATTCTTAGCAATAACTGGAATAGATTATTTCCCCAGCCCCCACCCCCCGCTCGTGGAAATTTGAGTTTCCAGGGAGAGAGAAAAATAAATACTGCATTAACTATTGTCTAATGGTGTCACGTGGGTCTACAGTCCACACGCCTCATTTTCCAATTTTCCTTGTCAGATCTAAAGTGAAGGTAGTTATAGTGTGTGTATAATGTAGTCACACTGATACAAACCTGGAAACCACACCCTTCAGACTTTTTCTTGCATATATCATTTTTTTCAAACTGTATCCACTATTTATGCTTTTAAAAGCTTTAGGGGATTCAAATTCCCTAGGTTTTCCTTATCAGGTCCATGATATCAAACAGACGGTGGAGCCAGCATGCTCACATCTAATTGCCTGAATGAGGGCAAAACATGCTGTGCAGTGTGTTGCTAAAAGCCTTTTCCTTTTAGGAGGTAAGAGAACTCTAAAATCTTATCTTGCTAATGACTTGTATTTAGGAAGAATAATACACTCTCCCATCTGCTGACAGGCACCCTGTTCTTCTTCCTTCTTGGTTAAAAGCAGCCTTCCTTTCTGAAAGCATGAAGTGTAGGAAGTTTCTGGTTTTGCAGCATCTCGAGTAAAGGGGATAGAGGCAAGATAACGTCACTGTCTTTTTAGAAGACAGATTTGTTCACAGAAATATTCTTTATTTAAGAAAAGAAAAAATTCTGTCCAGACACAGCAATGTAGCTTTAAAATAAATACAGATACATGGCTATTTGTCTCACCACTTGTATTTCTAACTTTTTAGATAATTGCAATGAAAGATGGTAACATCCAGAGAGAAGGAACACTTAAGGACATTCAGAAATCAGAGACTGAGCTCTTTGAACACTGGAAGACGTTAATGAATCGACAAGACCAAGAGCTGGAGAAGGTTTTTGATGGGCCGGGCAAATGACATTTGCAAAAAATGTGACTTTTTTTTTTTTAGGTTGAAAGCATTAGAAGGATTGATATGCTCTGTGTGATTTCTAACTTAGTATGAATATAGTATTACTATTACCATTATTATTTATCTATTAAGATAAATTCCTTCATTTGGACATCTCATACTTCCTTGATACAGTTGCCTCTGATCCATTCTTGATAGGAAGCCCTGTCAAATATTCTTGTCTAAGGAATATTAAATTGGGCCATTTTAGAAAAAGCATTGATAACGTGCAATACTGACAACTGCTTCACTAAATATGCCTGAATTTACTCTTTGCATTGGGTAGAAATTTTTCAGATGTACCTATATCAAGCTCTCTAAATCATTAACACATTTTGTATTTAATACTATGACACAGGAAGAACAAGATATTAATCTTAGTTCTTGTTCATGGATATTTATTCAAGTTAAGATTCCAAGAGGGTTGGGACTGACAACCTGAAATTCATGTCAGGTATCAGATTTATGTCCTTGGGTTTTACACAGAGGTAGCAAATCAATCACTTCTGACTGCCTGCTGTAAGATTCTCACTTCTATTTTTCACTGATTTGCTGATTGGGAACAAATTTTGTCAGCTAGTATATTTTTTATTAATACTCTGGTTGAAAACACGTGAACTGTCCCTTTTTTAGGAGACTATTATTGAAAGAAAAACTGTTTTGGAAAGAACAAATCTCCGGAGGACTATGTATTCCCGTGAAGCTCTGTTGAAAGATGATGAAGAGGATGAAGGTAAAAGGGCACCCTTTGAGCCCAGTACCACTACATCACTGTTTCACAGTTAAATTATATTAGAAGGAATTAATATAATTCAAACTGGCAAGAGAATAATAATTTTTCAGGTAGATTGTGATTCATAAGAGTGCTATTTCCATTGATTTTTTTACCTCTGGACTACAGTGATTTCAAGCATTCAAAAGTCATAGCTTCCTCCAAACTTTTGAGGATTTTTCTTGTACTTGGAACATGATTTGATAATGAAGGAGGAATAATACTGAATAATTTATGCTGGGTGATCTTCAAACCTGTCAATAGCTAAATACACTTGTTTAAGGTTTCACAAAAAAACAAATTGCCATTCATTTTTATCAAGCAAGTACTTTTAAATTGCAACAACATGGCTGAAGACATTTATCGCCTAGTGCTAAGGTTTTTTGCATCTTTTTATCGTGAATTACTACTGCCTTTAGTAGGGTAATACGTGCATGCCTGAGCAGGTAATTTCACCTTAAAGCCACTCTATACCCTGTACGATAAGACCTGTTTTGTAGCTGCCACTTGCCAGTCCCTGTGCAAGGTGTGTACGAGTAGGTCAGTGTGGCGGTACTTTTTTCTTGCACATTGCAGAAGAAGTAACAGAGAGCGATGACGAAGACAACCTGTCTTCAGTGCTGCACCAGAGGGCGAAGATGCCCTGGAGAGCCTGTGGCAAGTACCTCAGCGCAGCAGGAATCCTCCTCCTGCCACTGCTGGTTCTGTCCCAGCTGCTGAAGCACACGGTGATGGTGGCCATCGACTACTGGCTGGCGTGCTGGACCTCAGCTGCCATTTCTGAGAACACAGAGCCAGAGCTGAAGAACTGCTCTCACGGTCAGGTATGCAACGCCTCCTACACCTTCCTCCTATGATTTAACCTGTGATCTCCCACTGTCAACCTCTGCTCCAAGATTTGTATGTGATGTGCTATATTTCTAGTAGTAGAGCCACTCCAGAGTGTTTTGAAGGTCAACGCATTTTCAAGTACACAGTGCAATAAAACTAACAGCTAAGTTTTGTGCGTTGGGTTCTCTCTTTGCTGGGTTTGTTGTGTTTTCATCATCTAGCTGATAAGCCTAAACCTTGGTCTCTAAAGTGATTTTGATATCATAGTTCTTTTTTAATTTTTCCTGAGGTGTTGCATTCTCACTGCAAGTAGGGCTTTCAAGTTTTGTAACATGTGGGAAACACAGATTTTTATTATTTTTTTTTTTTTTTATGATCATCATGCTTCTTTGGTTGATTTTTTGTGTGAATTCCCCATGGAACTGACCACAGTGTTTCCTGTCAGAGTACTCTGTACGTATAAAGCAGATGTGGAGTGATTTTGTTAGAACTGCGATTGTTTTCTTTATCAGGATTTAGTGCCTACAAATAATCTACATTAATGTTTGGGAGGTGCATGTATGATTTCACTGGAGTCACGCTTTCATCTCTAAAAGATGCTTTAGGGTCTTAATATGAAATTAGTATTTCAAAATAAAAAATATTATACTCTGTTCCTATTCAAAAAATAGACCAAAACAACAAAGCCATAATAAATGCTTTGAAGATGGGTTTTTCCTTCAGATGAAATTATCAAATATATCTTTTCCAGGTTTTTTTAGTAATTTATGATTGTAAATGCCTGTTTAATCTCTTATTTTCATGCAAACACTCCCCTCTCCAAAGGATAATAAACTGTGATTTAAGATGGCTGAAAATCATTGGCAGTTTAATTTAAGGAGGAAAAAGGATTTACTCCTTACATTTCAGTCCTGTGTTTGTGTTCTTACAATAAATTTTAGACATAATTTACAGTGAATAATTTTGTTACTCTTTCTTTGTTTCTTAGGATTTCAACCATTCTCCATATTCAAAAGTTTTCAGCATTCTCTGCTGTCTTGGCATTGTATTATGTCTTGTCACATCAATAGCGGTGGAGTGGACTGGCTTGAAAGTCACCAAAAAGCTACACTCTTCTTTACTAAATAAAATTATTTTGGCTCCAATGAGGTATTCCTCTGGTTGTAATACAAATTGTATTGTAGTAATTTCGTGTTTCTTAGTTCAAGGCAGTCTTCTAAGCACAGTTTTTATTTAGTGACTGTGAATCACATTTTTTTTTTTTTGATGTGTCAATGAAAATCAGCAGGTATCAAACTACTGAGCAAGTTTTGAAAATGGTGAGCAGGCTGCTCAGGTTCCTAGATGTTAATCAAATGCTTCTCCTGCCTGACTGTGACTTTAGAGATTTGCTTCCTTGCATGTTTAATTTCTCTTTGCTGTTTTTAATTAGGAAGAAAACACAATTATTGATCAATATGTTATACAGTTCATTCATAGCATGCATCATAATCTTAATCACTGGAAATATTTACTGTCAGGCAGTGATTGTGTAAGCCTATAAAAGATAATGAGCTTAGACAAGTGTCATCACAGGCATCATTAGAGTACACTGGGATGCACAGATACCGGTAAAGGCCTTTGTTGTCCTGCACAAGTTTTCTTTCTAATGCATGAAAGTAAAGTTGTGGCTTGATTCAAATCTGCAACTGTTACTAAACATTGGGAAAAATACCTTCTTATCTTTAAGCTAATTGTATTAGACCCAGAAATCATGGAGAAGTAATACACAGGGAAAACCTCAGATAGTTTTGTAAAAACTTTTTTTGTTCAGATAGAATTAGACTTCAGGTTCACCATGAGTTATGGAACAATGGACAGTTACAGAGCAATAATGAAGTTTACATTTTGCATATGCAAATGTAAAGGAAAGGTTTTTTAATATATTATTCCAACTGTTCTTAGTTTTGCATTTCTATTCCCAGAAAGATGCATGACTTGCGATTTAACTTTGCATTTTATATGAATTGAAAAGGCCTTAAATTGCAAATCTAGAAGGACTTTTGAAAATGTAATCATGTGATTTGCATAGCTTAGGCAGTAGAGGGAGCTGATGACATGTTTGCTGTTGCGTTACATTCAGGACTGCCATTTTATTGAAAAGCCATGGTTACAGGGCAAAATGAGAAACTTCACTGTGGTTATCAATTTCTGTGCTTCTGTCTCTGATACAGTACCTAGCTTAAGGAAGACAGAAAAAAAATTTAACGGTATTCTAGTATCAGTATTATCATCTTTCCCATTCCTTGTCTCATTCTAGGTTTTTTGAAACAACACCTCTGGGAAGCATACTGAACAGATTTTCAGCTGACTGCAATACCATCGACCAGGTACTGAATAAATATATTCAAGCTGCCAAGTTATCCTATCTTTCTTGGTCTGAAAGACTGGATTTTCATTTCTTGTATGCATTTAGATGAAGTTTAGAGATGATCTGTAATTTTCATTACTATATCAACTTCCCTCATGATTTTCTAGGCTCAGAATTAATTCCTCATCCTAAATGCACATTGAAAAGCCATTTATTTGATTTAAGATGCCCTGTACAGAAAAGGGGAGCGAAATTAGATCAACGGTGATATCCCCAAATTAAGAGGATCTACTTTTTTTTAAAAGTGGGTAAAGACACATATGAGCAAATGAAATGAAAAAAAGGCAAGTGCTGTTTCCCAAAATAGAAATGACTGAAATTCAGATTATTAGTATTTACCCCAGACTGCACAGTTCATAGGATCAATGCAGATGCTAAAATCATCTGTTGCATCCCATCTGTAATCCTTTGACGTGAGAATTGTGGCCCACAATGCAGACATGGGAAGCAGCCTCATAGAAATCCCTTCAGACTTTCCCAAAACCCAGCAGTCAATTCAAAAGCAGACCTATACATTTAGTGCTTCAAATCCTCAGATTTTTTTTCCTGTTTAAGTGGGGGAAAGGAAAATGAAATAATGCTGTTTTAAACTTGGTAATTTATGGAAGATTCTGTGTGCTTATTCTTCTTTATCTATGCAGCACATTCCAGCTACCCTGGAGTGCTTGAGTCGCTCCACTTTGCTGTGTGTATCTGCCCTTGCTGTCATCTCATACGTCACACCAATGTTTCTCATTGCCCTGGTTCCCCTCGCAATCATGTGTTACTTCATCCAGAAGTACTTCCGAGTCGCATCACGGTAAGAGCATAAACCAGTGTCGTTCTGGCAATAGAAACGCCTTCTGCAGCGCATGATTGCATTGCAGAATTGTAGTGCTGGGGAACTTCATGTTTAAATTTGGTCCCGTCAAAGCCATAGCCCTGTCCGAAGTGAGCCACATCCACTGTAGTGAAAATGTGTCATTTTAAAAGCGCCTTTGCAGCTCTTCAAGCAGATCTTCTGGGAGGCATGAGCAGGGTCTTTGTCCCTGATCAAAGATTCTTACAAGTTCACAGGACACAAAAAACCAACTGGATTCTGTCCTCCCAAAGGCTGCATGCTGGGCACGTCCAAGAAAATGTGGTGACAGAACAGGGGAACTGATGTCTGCCCATGCAGGTGGAAGCAGAAATCTGTAAAGCCAGGGAGAGCTGGAGAATGCAGTATAACCATGGTGGTACTGCTGCCCATTCCAATGTGCACGAGCATCCTCTCTTGTTCTAGGTGCCTTTTAGTTTTTAAAAAGCTGAAAAATTTTAGCTATATCTGTGATTTTCCTCCTTCTAAGGTCACAGAGTTTCCCTCTCAGAGGTGCTCAAGAATCACTTGCAGCATTGCTGCGTTTATCCCTTCATGTATGCATGGATCAAGAGGGAGTCTGCAACCAATTTACTTTCTGCTGGAAGGAACTGAGACTCAATACTTTCACCCCACACATGCTTCCGCTGATTTGGTGACTGAACATGAGATTGAGAAGCACAACCTAATGATGAGTGCGGGCTCCCATTTACTCTATGGAGTGCATGAGCTGTACTGTTAGCTCAGAGAGAAGTTGTGCTGTCATCGGGGGATGAAGAGGGAAGAGAGAGGAAGTTGCAGTTTGCCTTCTTGAGTTTTGCCTTACTCGAGCTCTTATTTGCAGTATCCCATTAAATTTTTATTCAGCATAGAGCCAGAACAATGTTTAATTGAATAAACAATTGAGTATAAGAAATAGGAATATAGAAGAAATGAGGGAAGGCAGTGAAGGGAAAAGACCTATTCAGAACTCCAGCACTGTTTGTATTCAAATTTTAAAAGCAAAATACTCCTGGGTTCTTTGTTCCCTGCTCAGGAACATGAAGCACTGCCTCAGAATCTATCTGAACCTTACATATGTAATTATTATGATCATACTCCCTGGGCCTGTTTCAAGAGAATAACTGCACAACGAAACTGGCTTTTTACAAAATTCTTTTCATAACCCTCTCCAGGGACCTGCAGCAACTGGATGACAGCACTCAGCTACCATTACTCTCCCATTTTTCAGAGACTGTTGAAGGTCTTACCACCATCCGAGCCTTCAGGTATTGTTTTTTTGAGAAACATACATTACCTTGCTTTTGAATATCTATCTCTGATTCTGTTCTACAATTGTGCAGTTATAAGTGATGGTTAGTTGGATCACCTGGAAAATCCAGAGTCCCCAAAAACTGGTAAGGGGGAACTCCAGAATATTGAAGAACTTTAAGCATTTTCCGTGTGAAGGGGTTGCCGTAGAAAAACAATCTAATGTGTGTCAGCTGCCCTGCGGTAACTCTCCACACACTTGCACGCAGCCTGAAAAAAAAACCAACTCGTGGGCAAATGAGATTTAAGAAGCTGAATTAGCTTGCAATTACTACAGCATGTGGTGTGGCAGACTATGCGCTTGGACAGTTTCCACGGAACAACTAATATGCACTAACTTGTTATGCCAGAGTAATTGCTGTAGGAGTTGATGTCCTGGTAAGATAAACTGTGCATGCTGGTGACTTCAGAGGATACAATAACACCCTAAATTATTTTTCCAGGTTGCTAGCTGAAAATGTGGTTGTTTATACTGATTTTGAAAATATACAAGCTGGAGACAAAGTTTTTCACCTGATAAGGTGCCTGGGTGGTGTATCTGGGTGACAGAAATGGCAGTTGTGCTGTGACTGGTAGAGGTACCAACAGAACTACTGCCGAGCTTCCCAGCTGCCTTCCCCACACTAGTGCTGTTCTTGGCTCTTCCCCCTTGGCTCAAACGTGGCCAACTGTCTTCCACACCCATCTCATCTAGATGTCTACACGTTTTGCAAGTTAATGATTACTATTCTGTCTTTGAAACGGTAGTGGTTATTCCTCCTCACTTATAATTTTAATTTTGTAATAGAAGTAATGCACAAAGTTAACTTTTCTTAAACTATTCTAAATAGGATGTAAATAGCTTAATGAAAGAAGAACTAATTTATGAATTTGTTTCTTTTTGACTGAAGATAACTTCCTGAAGAGTGGTAGAACAGGATAGTATTTTCCATTATCTATTACTGTTATTGGACATTTAATTCGTTAAGTGCCAACAGTGTTCTCTAGTTTGTAGATATGTCTATGTTCACTTTTAAGGAAATTCAATTTCTCTTTTAATTGTTGCTTTTCTTATTTATCCATATATTCTTCTACTTCATCAAGAGGATCTTTAGAGTATTATGGCTGTATATTTTCAGGTGTTGATACACTAAATAATATTCAATGCAATCTAGCTAATATTTTCAGTCTTTTGGAATATACCCTCTTGATTCTTCCTGTCACCGTGAAATGGCTTCCTCTGTCACAGGATTGTGTTTGGTGCCTTCTTTTTCGTAAATCCTGCAGCCACTGATGTGTCTCTGACCCAGACAGCCATGTGTGTTCCCCAAGTTCTGTATTCCATCTGCCTGCCAGCCTCTCACATCAGCTGGTAACCTAGCTATTTTTAGAACTGTGTAGCTTTTCAGCTGCCTAACATATTACCAGGAGTAGAGTTTAGACTTGCTAGCTTGAGCATCCCTAAAAATAACACAAATTCAGGAATCCAGTCATTAAGTTAGGTGCCAGTTGCTCCTGGAGTGTCCTTACCCTTGGTAATTCTCCATCCAGCACTTACTCAGAATGCATATGGAAAAATGTACCAAAAAAATCCGGGGGGAAACCAGAAAGACAGCTACTGCTGCAGCTATAAATACACCTTCAACAGATGTCCTGGCCTGATTTATAGTTTGCTGTCTGGCACCTCAGATAGCGTTGGTGTTAAATAATCAATAAAATGTAAATGTGAAGGCTTCTGCAAAGACTAGTCTGTATTCCGAGAGGCCTGGTAATCTGGGGACACTTTGTGAAGAGAAATTCTGGTATTTCTGCAGTACTCCACCAACAGTGGTAACTTTGTCTGCATCCCAGTCCATGTGCATAGGCATGACTGGCTCATGGTGCACACCTCACGTCTTCTAACGTGTATCTGCATCACAAAATACCTCATGGTATAGAGATACAAAAGATAAACATGACTGAGTTGGCTCCAGGAGCAGGACAGCCATCTCTGCAGGGTAGGGCACTGAGGAAAGGCAGGGCTCACGAGCTCTGGCACTGCCTGACGCTAGTGCTGGCTCTCAGGAACACCCGCTGCAGGCTGTGTCAGCACACCGACACGCTCGGAGCCAGCCCAGGCTGTTCCCCATCACACACAGCAGACATGACTCTTACCTCTTGGCACATTGGCTAAGTTGTGAACAGCTAAATTATTTCCACAAAGTGGTACTTATTTCTTATCCTCAAAGGCATAAATGATTTATGTAAAGTCATAACTTTATTATACTGTACTCAGAAGAAGGATTAAGATACTCTGCAGTGAACAAATTTTGAAAGCTTCTCTAAGCTATGTACTTTGTACTGAAACAAATCTCGTATCTTTCTCTCATATCAGTATAAGGAGAGCTGAGTTTATAAATAAGTGGTGCTTGTTGCAACCATCATAGTTAAGGATATAAATAGGGCAAAGTTTTATAGGGGGAGATTAGTAGGTTTGTTAAACTTGCTAATGTAATAAAGTGGGGAAAAAGGCAAGCTTTGGGTGCTTAAACTAGATCTTCAGGCCTTCGAGCTTCTATTACTACCATGGAAAAGGCTTTTGAGCCAGCCTTCTCCTTTATTATTAGACATAATTATTGATACACTTTATTGTTAACATCACATTAATTTACACCTATGTAAATAAATACGCCCAGCTAAAAGGGGTGACTGGCTGACCTGGGTGCTTGCCAAGACCCCAGTCTGAATAGGTATAGCAGGGAATCATCTTCCATATCTGCTGAATTCAAGGCAGAATTCATTGTGGCAGCTATTCTGATGAGTGGGTGCAGATCCACTATAATAAACTGTAAACAGACCTATTTGTCATTAACCTTATTTTGTATTCTGTGGCCAATTCATTTAGGGGGCTGGGGGAGAACACAGTTCTTTCCAGCCTGTTACTTTTTGTTGCACCATGTGCTTGAACTTTTGTTTTCCAAAGTGCTCCATTTGTTTAGTGATAAGGACAAACATGTTTGTCTAACACTGGAGCTACGATGACTGGAGGTACTTTGAATTTGTACTTTATAAATGGGTACAATTTAGGCACTGCAGTAGTATAAATTTTAAAACTTGAGCTGATATTATTAACCGAGAAGAACTGTGTTCTGCTGCATTAATAGTTCTTTTCACAAGTACATGCATGTACTATTCCTCTCTCATATATATTTTTATTTTTTTAGTTTCAGAATTGTCTCTCTTAGAGTTGCCATGTAATAAAATACATTTAGAAAATGCCCAGTGTGATCCAGAATTCCCATATAGAGTTTGATCAATGCAATACCATCCATTTATTCCTGAAGATACTTTACAAATACAGTTTGCATGTGTCTAATGTCTACAGATGTCACTGAATTATTGATAGGCTGATTTAGATCCTGTGTCAAGCTGTCCATGAACACATACCCCCAGAAATTAATTTTTTTCATTTTTCCAAGACTCCAAGGTGTGACCCTTTTTTCTTTTTTTTTTTCTTTTTTTTTTTAGGTACGAAGCCAAATTTCGACAAAAACTTCTTGAATACACAGATTCCAACAACATTGCTTCCCTTTTCCTTACAGCTGCCAATCGCTGGCTGGAAGTCCGCATGGCAAGTACATTATCTTTGTGTATACACAATGAATTTATCTGCCTTAATTCCAAGCAATCTGATGAGGCATCCAATAGTTATCGAGCCTCATTTGGGTTTTGAGGCTGTACCTTTACCCTTTATATCTGTCTCTATCTATAATGAACATGTGCCCAACCCAGCCTGGAAGCTGAATGAGTATGAATTTTCCCCATAGCCTGCAGCTGTTTCTCCAAGACAAGAATAGTTTTTATAGGTCACATTGACTCCTCTGTGTGTGACGAGTGATCAGAGCTGGTCAAGCTGTGTGGCCAGCCAGGGTGCCTTTGTGGGACTGTGTGAGTCAGTGTCAGCAGGCCTTTGCCTTGTGGCCTCCCAAGAACATTTCACCGTCTTGGAAGCTCTCTTAATAAGCAGAAGGATGTAGACAGGTTTATGCCTGTTTTGGGTCATCTGAAGAACACCAAAGCTATTCAGGTGCCTGTTTCATTAGGGCACTCAGTAAAGTGGCCTGGCATGAGAAATTATTTATTAAAAATAATTCCTTGAGAAGCAAATCAAGGAGTGTTATGTTGTGGGCGGTGACGTTTGTATCAGACTTTGTTAGATTCAGGTGTAGTACCACTGTTGTGGTAACATGGGCTCCTTTTACATGTGATAAGTGTATGTTAACTCATATTTCATGTCACACTCTATACCTCCATTTTGGACTCCATTTTAGCTGGTACCTTTTACTACCTAAATTCAGATATTGAGTATGACTTAAATAAAATGTTATTGCCCTTTTATATGTTCAGTGCTGGGCCATCTGAAGTCCCTAATTCTGATCAATGCCTATATCACTAAACAGTACAAATACAGGCGAGTGACAATTTCCCTCCTAGTCTGTTACATAGTTTTACTCAAAGCCTTGTCTGTGGGAAGTCAAATCACTAATGATTTAAGTTAAAGCAGTAAAAGCCCCTCATGGGTGGACACAGTCCAACTAATAGATACGTGCTGTGCAAGAACAGCTTATTTGCACAAATATGGATGGTAGCCACTCAGTGGCAACAGTGGTGCCTCCCAGCAGTTCAGCAGCAGAGCGGAGCTGCTCACAGATGGGATCACATGAGCATTTCCCTCCCACCCCAGGTAACATCAGCTGCACACTTTCAGCCACCTCCATTACATGCTTAAGATACCTGTGTTGACTTCTCCCAAAGAAGATTAGGAGTGTTGGTGCAACTCCTGTGTACAACAGCATTTCTAAACAGCACAGCCACGCTAAGGCAATAACGGGTTCCTAGGCAGGGTCTGTGTGGAGTTCTGTGGTGTTTCCTGCCTGTATTTCAAACTGTGCAATGGGTTTGTTATTTGGTGTGCAAAGTTATGAGAACATTTTAATCATTTGTAGACTTATAGTGATGGAGCTTATTCATATTCCTTCAGGAGTACATTGGAGCATGTGTGGTACTCATAGCAGCTGTCACTTCTATTACCAGTTGCCTGTATAGTAAACTCCCTTCAGGACTTGTAGGCTTGGGACTAACCTATGCTCTTATGGTAAGAATCTCAGGACCCTTTCTGTCTCTCCCAAACATTTTTTTGTAATTCTTCAGGGCTCAAAGATGAACAGGAAGATCGAAGGTGTCTGTACATCTATAGTGGGTACTGTAACATCACTGAAACCATGTGTTAACTTCAGTTCACATTCAGTGGTTGACATATTTGAGTGTGTGCTTTCTTCAGTTTTTAGATAAAATATTTTTTTAAGTATTAGTTCAAATATGTCAACAAAACATGGCCAAGTTGCATCATATCTTTTTATATTGTCTTCCATTGTGAAGAATATTTTTTCAGCACATCAGTTGTAATTATGCCCCAGTACATCATTCTGGACTGTCAAACCTTAAGTTACCAAGATGATGTCTCTTCACCTGTCTTTACTGTTCCCCTCCCCCTTTCGTGTTGGTGTAGATCAGATCTCCATAGTAGCAAAGTATCTGTGCACTGCAGTTAGGAAATTTAGCCATTGTTGTCACCCTGTGGATGTGTACTGTACAGTTCATTCACAGCTTCAGCTTATTAAGGCTGAACAAGTGTTACTGTGGAGGAGTATAAACTGCATGCTGGTCAAATGATGCAAACTACTTAAAATATGGAATTTAGTAGTGTATTTGCTTTACATCAGGTGTCTAACTATCTGAACTGGATGGTTCGTAACCTGGCTGACATGGAGATCCAGCTGGGTGCAGTGAAAAGAATCAATGGCCTTCTCAAAACAGAAGCTGAAAATTACGAAGGGCTCCTTTGTAAGTGCAGTTTTGTGCAGCATGCAGGAAGAGCTTGCTGAAATTTTAATGATTTTATGGTGTATTACCATGAAAAATGTAGTAAATCACTTAATGAGCTGATGAATTTATTATGAGAGGGTTGGTGGTTTGGTTTTTTCCCCCTGTGCTCTTGGTACAGCTTCCTCACAGATTCCCCAGAACTGGCCAGACAGAGGGGAGATCCAAATCCAGAACCTCAGTGTCCGATACGACAGCAACTTAAAGCCAGTGCTAAAGCATGTCAATGCCCACATCTCTCCAGGACAGAAGGTAAAGAACTGTAGTGATTTTGAGCAGCTTTTTATAGACTAGCACATCATAGAAGTCAGGGTTGAAAAAACATGCCACAGTATGTTTTGATGACTGAATTACAGAATTTTTGCTCCAAAACAATATAGTGCACTGGAAAGAAGTCTATGGGTTTCTTAGTTGGTGTATTTAGGCATACAGTAGAGTGAGAAGTTAGAACTACACACCACTTCTCAGTATCCCAGTGCCCTGCTGTCAGCATGCGGTGCCAAAAGAGGTGACAGTGACCCTTGACTGTGTTAGACCTAGTTTCCTTCACTCCCATGTGGCTCTCTTGCCTTTATTCCCATCATTTCTCTTCTGCTTCATGGCGTCTCTTTTCTCTCTGTTTTTCTCCTCTTAAGTCCCATTTGCCTTTGTCCTTCCTGCTAAACAAGGCCACCTCAGGGTCCTATGTTTTGCCTGCAGCACTGCCTAGCCCTCCTTCTGCTCCTCTGTCACTCTCCTATTGTTCCTGTGTATAGGACTGGCCTTGGTTTATCCCTAAATGCTCAGACCCCTGAAGACAAAGAGGGAACTTAGGGACTCTGTTATGGCCAGTTCAGTTTGACTGAACTGTCAGGAGGCCACGGGGATCAGAACAGCTCCTCCATCACTCATCCTAAGAGTCAAATACAGACACTGTCTGTGTCCGCTCACCTGATGTTGATCTGCTTTCTGTGTCACAGATCGGGATCTGCGGCCGAACAGGCAGTGGAAAATCCTCCTTCTCTCTTGCATTTTTCAGAATGGTTGACACTTTTGAGGGTAAGATTACACTTTTTCATATCAGTCAAGCTTAGCTCCTGACGGTGCTTTGGTAGTCCTTAACAGCAGCACCTTTGAAGTTCGATTTTTGAATCTGCAGGACACACTCTCTGGCCTTGTTTAAATACAGTATCGTCTGTCAGCTGTGCCATTGATAAGCTGGATCAATAAAAATTCTACTTGACAGAAGCAAAAGTTCTTTTGTGCTGTTAAATCACAACAGTAGGAGCAAACCATAAAAGGGGGAGGTGTTCAAGTACAAGGAAGGATCCATGCACAAGGCACAGATAGGGCTCACTGGGCCCAGAAAACTCAGCAACTGGGGACTGCAGTTTGGCCTGCTGCCCTGGAATTTCCTGCCATATTCCCTGCTGTGTGTGCCATGTCCATGTACCTCATGGAGTGTCTTCCTGTGCATCTCAAAAAATTTTAGCCTCAGTTTCCCAGCCACATCACCCACAGGACTCTTATGCAGAGCCAGACAGTTGTACCTGGAGATAAAATTTCAAAGTTCTCAATAGCAATTTGGCTTTCTGAAATGCTTGTTCCCCTTGGTAACTAGTCCCTGGTTCAAGTAACTTCTTATCTTGTTGTTTGGTAGATGTATATAGTGGTCAAGCAGACAAGTAGTGTGTCCAATCATTCATAAAAGATTACAGGTACACTTTGTATTCTTCCCAGCTGAGGTATAGTCTCAAGACAGTTGTGCTTGCTGCTTAACCAAAACTTGTCTCGTCAGTGAGTAAGGGGATATGCAGTTCAAGGCTTGTTCCTGCTGTACTGTATTGCGAGCTGAAAGTGAGGCCGTGCCTTTGCCAGCAGCTGTGTGGCATGGTGAACAGTCTAGCTGACTATCCATTTTCTTTTGAATAGGAAGGATTATCATTGATGGTATAGACATTGCTAAGCTCCCCTTACAGACGTTGAGATCCAGGCTGTCAATCATTCTCCAAGATCCTATTTTATTCAGCGGAACAATCCGGTAAGCATTAAGCACCAGTAATAAAAACCATAGAATGGCTTATTTGCCATGATATGTTATAATTATACCATATAATGACTCTTACAGAATTGCTGATAGCAAACTGTTCAATTCCGGTCTCCTCAGTTGGAGTAGGGGGATCCCTGCCTCCTGTCTGTGCTTTTTCCCCATGCCTGCCAGACAGCACCTTCCCAGTGCCGGAGCCTGGGCAGCACAAAGGCATTCCCTGCCTGGGAAGTAGGGAAAGTCACTAGTGATTCCTCCAGGATCAAGTAATCGGTTTAGCTCACCGATCCCATAACCACCCAGCACTTCTTGAAACCTTCTTTCTCCTGCATCTGTTTTCATCTGTCTGCCTTAAAAAATGAGATGGAAAAAATGCAGACTAAAAAACTAATGTAGAAAAAGGGGAAGCAATAGAACAATGTGAGAAGTACTGGGGGAGGTCTGGGGTATTTCCTGGAGCCTCTATCCGTGCTGATTTTCTAGTCTTTGAGACGTTTCTTCTTCTGTAAGAACAAATGCCTTGTTCCTTTTTTTTTTTCCCCCCCTCTTTCTCTGAGAGGATGATGCAGTAGAAACAGTGGCAAAAAGCTCCACAGTTTCAGACAAATGTCCTTCCCTATGTCTGTGGCATTTACCTTAGAAAGGAACAGTACAAGCCTCAGTGCAGAGTTAGATCACCTGCAGTTAGTTTCTACGTAAAAGTCATCAGAGTTCACTGAAAATGATACAGGCTTCTGTGGTTTGCTGACTCCACACTAATACAGATGCCAGGATTATCTCCTGAACTTGCCTGAATAGAGCATGGTTCATTCATGTCAGATGAGATGACTGTATACCTTTGTTTCATTAACCTATTAAAAAATTTATTTAGCCCAGCATCATTCACAGCACATACAGTAGGAGTAAAAAGTAAAAACAAAAAGTATTACGCACCATTGAATCTTTTATTTCTGATTCTCATTCTGTATACTAAGATGATGTGAGATTCACTTTGTTGCTATCATTTCTGGGCTACAGCAAGCTAAAATGACATTCATCTGCTCATAAATCCAAGATTTGTTCAGTTGTAGTGAAGACTTGCATTTCATAATTCAGTATGAATCTTGGTTGTTCAGCATTCCTATAGCAGTAAAGAACAGAGACACATTGGATTTAAAAGGAGAGATGGTAGAACTTTGGCTTTGTTAAAAAATGAATGTTAATTTAAACTGATTATATTCACAGTTTTTTTCTTCAGAGCTTTTTCTAGTAAAACATGAGAATTTCTCTACTTTATTCAGAACAAAATAAATTCTAAAACCACAAAGGTCTGCAAAACAGAAAGCTTTTCCTATTAGGCTCAACTGAAAGAGTAAAATTTTGTTCTTAATCATATTGGGATAAATGTTGGCCGAGTCCACAGAATGCAATGGATTTATACCAATGATAGATCAGAATCAGGCCCACCCAGATCTTTAGCATATGATTCTGATTATTTGCAAGTTTGTTTCTAAGCACACTAAAAGAAGTAGCACATTGCAGAAGTTTATATTGACTGATATTCTTGAATTACACATAACTGTAGGTTTAACTTGGACCCTGAGAAGAAGTGCACTGACAGCATGCTGTGGGAAGCACTGGAAATAGCACAGCTCAAGCATGTGGTGAAAGCGCTCCCTGGGGGCCTAGGTAACAAGACTTTCTTCTCGAGAAGATTCCTTCCAGTGTTCACAACAGTCCTGTTTCACATTTACTATGTATTCAAAAGGTAGCTGCTGAAGAAGAAGCTTTTTAGGTTTATGGAAGGTGATAAAAAGTGCTTGCCAGCAGGCAAAGGCCCTGTATCCATCTAACTCCCTTACCAGCTGCACCGGCGGGGCAGAATCATCTTTCTATTCAAATCAATGGTAAAATTATTTTATTGCAGTATGTCTTTGTTATGAAGCACTGAGGTTTACAGGCCTTGTGAATTCAAATAAGGTGTCAAGAAGTCAGGTGTTATCTAGAATATGTTCTTTTGTATTTCCCAATAGTTGTGTCCAGGGAGGAAGATTTCAGAAGCTTAAAGGTGTGAATCATTTGGCCATGAAAAAAAAAAAAACCCAAACCAAAAAACCATTAAAAAAAACCCACCACAAAAAAAAACCCACCATAAAAATGGTAAGTTATACAGCCTTAGGGTGAAGAAATGATGGATGCCACTTTGACAGGGGGATGCAGTGTCCTAGACTGCATGACTGCATGTGTTCCAGAGGCACTTGCTCTTAAACATCCTTAGCTACTTTGTCTAATAGATGTAAAGAATATCATGAGACAGAAGTACTTGTTGTTTTGAACACTGGAAATAAACAGGCAAAATTGGGTCACCAGCAGCTGCAGACATAGGAAATGTTACTTTGAAAATCCTTATGCTGAAAGTGAGACATTATTTTCCAAGCGGCTGCTCCACTCTGATCTGACCCTCTTGTACACACACACGTGCACACCCCATAATAGTGGGTTTGCTCTATCATTTCCAGATGCTATAGTCACAGAAGGAGGTGAAAACTTTAGCCAGGGCCAGAGACAGCTGTTCTGCCTAGCAAGGGCTTTTGTGCGGAAGACGAGCATCTTCATCATGGATGAAGCCACAGCATCTATTGACATGGCAACAGTGAGTTTGGAGTGTTTCTGATTTCTTGTTTTTGTTGAGGGGGAGACAACTGCAGTTCTGTCTACTCTGTAATATGGTTACACCATATTTAGTGCAGACGTGTTTACAGTCCAGGGAGTTGTGAGTCATTGCTAACTAATCTAAAGAGCTTTTAAATCGTTTTACTGGGGGTTTAATATTTATTCCAGCATTGCTTGCGTTAGGAAAATGAAGCAAGTTATTTTCATTGGCGGTTTGATTTTCTAAAGTAAACAATGCTTTGGAAGGTCGGCTGGGGTGGGCAGTGAAGGGTAAATTGGCAAACAGGCAAATTTCCCCCGCATGGTGGACAGGACAAGTCAGGAAGTTAGAAGGTTTGAAAGTAGAGTCAAGGAAATAATCAGAGACATAGAAAAGACGTACTGGATTATTGCATTAATTGCCTGAAATTGCTAGACAGAGGTTAAACCACACACTAATAATGCACCGTCTGGATTTTATCCGAATAGAACAGTACATTCTTAAGATTTTTTTGTTTCCCTCTGTTTTGTTATGAGAAATGTTTCTGTTGTCTTCATGATTATTCTATGAGTAAAGAATATAATGGGAGGGTTTTATTATAACAGGTACAATTTTTAGTGTGCTGGGTGTCAATAAGGTTGGGAATTAGACTGTACACAGCCCAGTTAAAACACATTTTGAATTTTGATGCATTGAGGATATAGTTTCTCCCTTGAGGTACATATCTAAAGAATGGTATCTGTGCTAGAGACATTTCTAGGCAGAGTTTGGTACACAACGTTTCCTAAATAGCAAGGGATGAGTACTTGTTGAGTGAGAACTATGTATGTTAAGACCATCTTAAATATCGTCTCGGTTGTTAAATACGCCAGGTACAGTGCACTGCCTTGCTTATCCCTGCCCCCCCTTGGTGTTAGATGTCCCCCCAGTGCACGGGGACATTCCCAGGCCTCCAGCAGGGTGAGGAACACACCGCAGAGGTGCCAGCATGTGGGCGGCCTGGCAGGACCCTGGGTTCACCTTCCATTCCCCCACTGTAAAACTGAGGTCAGGATCAGAGGGGCTTGGGGCAGTGCACCGAAGGCCAGGGGCAGAGGCTGGCAGGCGTGAGCAGGGCTGGCTGACGAGACCAGGCTCTGACTTAGTTCTGGCATGTAGTTAACTTTTCATTTCTGTAACAAAGGGTCAATGAAAGCATGTCAATAAAATCAGTGGTTACTTAAGCCTTCTTAGTGTCTGTGTGTCCATCATGTAACTTCTGTGGTTTGAAAAGCAACTAATGTTTTGCTTTACGCAGGAGAACATACTCCAGAAGGTAGTCATGACTGCGTTTGCTGACCGTACTGTGGTTACAATAGCGGTAAGTACAGTCTCTGCTGCCATTCTGTTGCAAACAAGAATCAGAAATGCCACATTAGTCAATTCTTGACAATGTTAAATGTGTTAATTTGGCCATTAATCTTTTTTTAAAATCGATGTCTAAGTGTAAGCTTTCTTTTTCATTTTAAACTGCTTTCTTATTTAAATACATAACAACAGCTTCTTAAATGTGCTGCATGATGCTAAGTCTGATTGCCTGTAAAGGCATGTAATCTAAGTAATCTATTTTCTGTTACTCATTTTAGGTTAATTTAAAATATAATATGACTTTGACTAATGTGAAATTTAAGAATAAGTTTCATCAAGCTATAATAATCATTTAAATAAGGACAAGTAAAATTGTATAATAGTTCTGCCACTGGATAAAGCAATTACATTTCAGAATTTAAACAAATAAATGAAAATCATAGTAACTTTGAAAAATAAACATTCCATCCCTGTTGACAGTGATTGAATTTAAGTTTGCATATTCTTGAAGTGATTGTACAAAGATCTTGAGTATCTATAAAAAAAAGGTTTATGAAAGAGATTTGACCTGAATCAAAGCAGCTGGCTCAACAGATATGTCAGAAGTAATACATATCTTTTAGTCCTCTATTTTCTAAAAATACACCTATTTCAGGAAGGTGAAATAAAGTCATTATGCTTCTTAACATTTAAAAATTAAATACAAGTCAAGAAATCTCTGCTCAGGAATCTTACACATTCTTTTTATTTTCACCTAGCAAATGTGTAATAGAAAACCTGATTTATCTTATGGTATCCATTCAGTGTGTCATTATAAAAAAAACAAAGGAATCATAAGCATGAAATTTCCAGATTTCTCTGCATGAAAATTCTGAGTTGCAGTGCATTTTGCATTTATGTATCTTTTTCAGTTTGTTTGTGGATAGGCTGAGGATGTTTATTAGTCTTTCACTCTCTTAGTGAGCTTTAAACAGCACAGTTCAGACAGCATTTTGGAATAAACTTACTCTGACTGATTTTATTTCCAAATGTAACTGTGGTTTCCAGCAGGTGGGTTTGCATTCAAAACACTCTGTAGTAGAAACGTCGGGGGGGTTTGGGGGGGGGTTAGGTAGTGGTTTGGTTTTTTGTTTGGTGTTTTTGTTTTTCCAGAGAAAGCTGTATATTCCTAATTTATGCTTAGGAAGAATAGGAATAGGAAGAGTATAGTATTGGGTCTATATTATTATTTATGTTACTTTACCAGCATGGCAGCACTGACTGTGTTATACGGAAAGAGATCAGACCAGGGCACCAAGTACAACTGGAATGTGGTATTTCAGTCCCTTCTCCTGCCTGTGGGCTGGATGAATGTCACAGGGCTGCAGCAAAGATGAGATTTGTAGAGGCCATCAGTGATCATTTTACGGAACATCTGGCTGGGAAGCCACAGAAGGAAATACAAGACTTGTTTTGGTACTGAGGGTGCCCTGCCCAAGATCTGATTAGGAACCTTATGGGTGAAGAGCGACTGTGTAACAGGGACCACAGTATTCTGAAATGAAATATCTCTGCAGGAGTAATACAGACCAAAAAGTCCAATGCAGTTACAGTCAACTTTAAACAGTGGAATTCCATAAAATTGAGGAGGCTTGCTAAAAACAAAACCCAAAAATAAATGGGGAAAAAAAAGCTAAAAGAGGAAGTGAAGAAAATGGAATCTGATAGGGATTGTGGAAATTACTGAAGGATTTTATTCAAAAATCCCAGGGCCAATGCATGCTATTTATTAGGAAAGGCTTGAGTAAGGATAGAAAGAAGCTTGTATGGCTAAACAAATAATACTATTTGAAACAGCAAGGCATTCTTGTAAATCTGAACTTCTAGCCAAATAAAGAAAACAGAAATGATCATAAGTTCTGGCAGAGTACATGTGAAAATGCAATAAAGCAGGCCAAAAAATGAGTAGCAGCTTTGGAAGCCATCAAAACTAATAATGAACCCCTGAATCCCTGAAACACACCAGGAGCAAGAAGTCTGTCAATCTATAGGGCCATTTGATGATCGATACCTGAAAGGAATACTCAGGAAAGATAACGGCACTGCAGAAAAGCTAAATTAATTATTTCCAGTATTCACTGTGGAAAGAACTGGGGAAGTTTCTTCCCAATAAAATAATCAAATGTTAGGGCTTACTAGGAAAAGGGTGGAGAACCAAAAAGAAAACATCATACCATTGTATAAGTCTGTAATTCACACATACCTTGAATATTGTGTGTACATTACACGAGGATCATCCAAGGCGTGGAACTGCCCCTTAAGGGGAGCAGCTGAGTAGGCTAGGCCTCTTCTGCCTGCAGAGAGTAAGGACATGTGAGAGAGGTCTGCAAAATGATGAGGCAAGGGGGAAGAGGCATCAGATGAAGCTCTGAGCAGGATGAAAGGGGGTACTTGTTCATGCAGTGGGGAGCAGGCCTGGAAAAATCTTTCCCAAGGGATGTGGGTGCAAAACGTTTGTGAGAGCTCAAGAGAAGACACAGGCAAGGTCCTAGAGGAGGGACCTATTCAGTTTGGCAAAGACAAACCACAGCAAGCTCAGGAACGCCCCTGATCCAGACGCAGTCCAGGGCTGGGAGCGTACTCACTCGTGTGCCCTGTCCCCAGTCTTCCCGGCTGCCTTCCTGCTGCCGGCCGGGGACAGCTCAGTCTGGACTCAGATGACTCTTCATACTCAAGTACCTGTGTGCAATTTAGGTACTTGAATATCCATGTGGCTCTGGGCCTGTATATTTATCTGCAGTATTTGCACAGTAAATTAGGATGAGAAGTAGGATAAGTAGCCTTAATCAAACTTGGAACTCGTCAGGAAAATTAATTTCTGGAAGTCTGTCTTATCCTGGGATATATTTGATAGATAGACTGAAGTGGCATTTTGTATTATTTGTTTTTCAGCACCGCGTGCACACGATCCTCAATGCAGATTTGGTTATTGTGATGAAGAGAGGGGTTATTTTGGAATATGACAAGCCTGAGGTTCTGCTAGAACAAGAAGACAGTGTCTTTGCTTCTTTTGTACAAGCAGATAAGTAATAAAAATAAATGAAGCATTTTAAAGTACAATTGTATTATTTTCTAAAAATGTAAAATACCTGTAAATAAATATTATTTCATAATAAATTGAGGTTTTCCTTTTTTTAATAAAATGGGCCATTTTTCTCCACCTGAAGCATTACCAAATTCTCCATGTACTTTCCTTTTTTGTATACTACTACTCTTGTTCTTATTTGCTACCAAAGAATTATGAAATATAGTTGAAAAAAACTACATGGGTGAAATATGACAGGATACACATCAAACATAGCCAGCATGGAGTTTTTATGTAACTCTTAAACTGCTCCTGTCATTTTATTAACATGTTATTTTTTATGCGTCATAGCCCTACTGTAGATAATGCTCATGACTGACTAAATGCAGAAGGAAAAATTATATACCAAAGGTATTTCTCAAAAGCTTGTATCTCTTTTAATGATATGACTCTGTAAAGCTTTAATATCTAAATATAAAATCTATAAAACCTTTTTTTTTATCTTGTGGTTTATTGATCATTCCTGTGTCTCTTGGTCTCTCCTTTAATAGGTTTTAGAAATTAATCACAAGCCGATTCCTTTAGTGTTTCTTAGGCTGCTTCACCTCTACCCCCACTGAATCGTATTACACTGATTCCAAACGGGACTGAGCCCGGCTCCCTCCCACACTGTGAGGAAGCGAAGAGGAAGCAGGTTGTGATAAAGTATCAGTGTTTAATGCACAGTGTTTCCAGAGCAGGACAGACATACATATTCATCTGGAAATTATCGCTCCAGATCTGGTAAATAAACAGCATCAAACCTTTCACTGTAGCTCAGAGCCATGAGAGCTTGACTCATTGTCTCCTAGTTTCACATCTTTCGCCCACTGTCACACTTTTTCTAGATTCACTGTGATCTTTACCAATAAATTATATATACTTATTAAGAGAACTTGTAACCACTGAAATTATCCCAATTCGACTGAACAACTACTTAGCCCTGCCCTGTAGATTCATTGTGACAATCGTTCCAGGATCGGTTTGCTAAGGGGTTAGAACGTCAAAGACTGAATGGAAGGCCACAATGGATTTTTCACCATTATTCTTTCTATAGCAACTTTGGCTTTACATCCATTTTTGTCCTCCTCCCCTTTTTGAAGAAGTCCTAGTACTTGAGAAAACTTCTTTCTCCTTTTTAAATCTCTTTAGCTTGCTCAATTAATTTGCGATCTGTTTTTTAAAGGCTTTATTTTCTAGAAAAAGATATCCAGTGTTCTCATGGGATATGTGATATTTTTAATGCATTACTTCTAGCACTGCAGCAGGGAACAAGGAAAACTGAAGAACTGTTGTTGCTGTTTAAGTAGTGCTACCAGCTCCACAGAAGAGTATTTGCAGCATCTGCCTGCTGTTACTTGTGCGATATCTAAGGGCATTAAACTGGTGCTGGAGAACATAAAACCAACAGGAGAGTGGAGTGTGAGCAACAGCAAAAGTGGGGAGGTGAAATGCAGTGATGCAGATGACAGCATGAGCTCTGCCATTGCCTGCTACAGATGAAGAGAGAAAATGGACAGGTGGGAGATATCACCTCTTCCAGGGAATCATTTTGCTGGGCAGCTTCGAAGGAAAAATAGCTGCAGAACTATTCACCCTGGGATGCCAGGCATCTGTTAGGGCTCAGAGAGGAGGAAGGGGAGCCAGGTGCCTATCCTTCCAGGGTAGCAGAAGGGCACAGTGCGCACAGAGCGGGTTTCTTCTACAGCTCCTGCACCTGCTGTGACCTAGCTGCCCAGCACTGGTTGAGGGCAGGATCTCATCCCATAAAAGACTTAGGAAAACATCACTGCACAGGGCATCACAAACTCATGCTGCAGAGAGAAGCTTTGCAACCCTCTGTGGAAGATCCTAAATCCTAAGGGCAAGAGGAGAGGTACAGAGAAGTGAGGTTTCATATGCTTTTAGTAAATTGCCTGGGATTTGAGACTGCAGTTTGGACAAGCTCCTCTTCCACGAGCTTCTGACAACCTTACCTGGAAAGGCATGCAAGGGACTGAAGGACACAGCATATCACTAAGAAGAGTATATTATATCTTAAGGAATCTATATCTATATATATTTTAAGAAATAAGACCTCAAAGTACAAGTGTCATGTGCTTCCATTGTAAATGGGGCTCATATTTCAAAAGCAGCATTGCAGGAGAGTAGGGTGAGTTGGTTCATATCCAGTGATTAATGGTACCACACTGCTGGATAAATATGTGTGAACAGGGAGGCGTCTCAGCTACCGCTTGGACAGAATACACTTCACCATTCCTCAGCACGTTTCATCTACTCTTGTTCATATGGAGTCAAGTCTGAGGGGGTTTCTGCCCCCTAACTCCAAAGGGTTAGAGTCTCAGCAGTGACCAGAAGCAGTATCCAAGAAAATTATTCTATGGTGGGAGGCTCACTGCCATTATCTGAGTGATTAAACCTGTTGCCTCAAGATAGGCATTCCAGAAGTTGCCAATTGAACCAGGCACACAACTGTATTTTGCATGGCAGTGAAACACTGCTAAGCAAAGTGCTGTATTAAAATGGGTGCAAGACAGCCCCAGAGCAGCCATGTGAAGCTGCTGAGGGGAGCTGCCATGTCCAGACTTTCAGTTCTCCTCCGGGACAGGACTTGGCTCAGTCCCAAAGGTGTTGGTGAGATAGCCTGCCCATAGAGATGCAGCCAGGGTCTGGTTTATTTTGTTTGCTTTCTATAAATGCTCCTATTATACAAAAACCTTTACAGCATTTACCCCCTTGTCTTAGTGTGGCCATTTCATCCTGTTCTACTTCTAGGGGGACGCTGTTTCCTCAGAAGGCCAGGGGGCACAGCGTGCTGCTGCCTTAGCCAGCTCTGCTCATGCCTTCCCCTGCGGCTCTGCATAACCAGCTCCCCCCTCTTCTCTTCTGCCTCCCCCCCTCGTACAGCAAGGGCATTCGTGAGGTTTAATTGATGTTAGGCTAGCACTGCATAGCCTTTGAAAGAAAGGTCTACTCTGCTTCCAAAGGCAGAGTAATACCATGGTGCCAACTACATTTTAATCTAACAGTTACACTACTATCTTCTTTGAGAGCCTTAAAATTAGGATAAGGGCAGGGGGGGGGGAAGGAGTTTTGAGATGTAAAACCTATTTTGTGGGTGGAAAGATTTACCCCTCATGATTCAATACAGCAGAGTGGGATTGTTCATTCCCGTGAGCCCAACTTGTGCAGCAGCTCTTAACACAAATATGTTGGCTCACTCAGAAGATCTGTCACTTTTTTCTTTTAAGTATCTGTCAGTTGATCCACAAAGACAGGGCTTCTCTTTATTCTGCTCTAGAAATTCTTCAGCAGAAGCCACTTGCTTTGCTGTCCCATCTCAGCCAACAAGTGCTCAGATGTGAAGGAAAAGAAGTGGCAAATGACAGTCCCAATAAAGAACAGAAGTGGAAACAAGGAAACACCTTTCTAGCTCTCCGGAGCCCAGGATTCCTAAAACCAACACGGTGAGTGTGTTCATTTAACACCCCTTGCCGTAGCAGGCTCCATGGGTCATTCCTGGCACCAGACTGTGAAGAAATTTACCTTTCCCTTCACTCCTTGCCAGCACGGTTTTTTTTCTTTTTTCATTCTACATTCATGTAGTTACCGCCCTCTGGAGGAAAAAGAACAGAATAAGGCAACGGTTAGAAAAGAGTAAGGAAAAATGGCACAAAAGGCATGACTGCCTCTTGAATACATATGTCCATCTCTGCAAAAGAGTGTGAGATACCAGTGTATGAGATACCCATGTCCATTATCTGCAAAAGAGTGTTACCAGTGAACTGCATGGTGGTGCAGAGCCTCTTCATGCTCACTTCAAAATGCTGCAAGTAACTGTGAGCACTCATCAACTACGAGCTCCCATGAGAACCATGCCTGTGACAAGTAAATCTTCAAATTGCTTCATCCGTTTGGGTTTTTTTTTAAATGTTTAGAAGGAAAAGTATAAAAAATAAGTATTTCTTAGAAGTTAAATTGTATATATAAACCATGTACTTAAAGCGTAGGTACAGGTGACGTATTTGCAGCATGCACATAAAAAATGTCTAGCAGACAAAGCGATACAGAGAAAGGGGAAGTATGTTGGTTAAACAGCGGCCTGGCAGGCAGGTGCCAGGGCACCCTGTGGTCATTTTAGTTTTATATATCAAAGCGGCAAGAAAGACAACCCAGAACAGGAGAAAGTGTGGAGTATTTGGGATGGAATTCCTCCAAAAGGAATGGATATGTCCAAGGACATGCAACTATTCATACATAGAAAGTAGAAATAGTCTAAAGTAACAGTAATCATTTAATTACAAGACCTATAATGACTGCTCAGAGAGCTCATACTTAAAACTACTATTCTGAAATCCTTAGGTGGGCCACAGTAAGTAGTTGTAGGTGGTGAAAGTTAATTTCAAGCCCAGCTGGCTGGCTCCCAACCATCAACCAGGCAACTGCCTTGCCCAGGCAATGCCTGCCAATGACTGCTGTACCGTGGCACTCGGAGCCAAAACTGGAGGGAAAGTCCATGGACACATACAACTTGAAACATATAATCATAAATCCCATGGCACTAAAGAAAAACCTCTTATCCAGATATCCTAGGATGCTTTAGCAACTCTACAACTTTGGTGTCTAAACTGAAATCGAAACACAGTATTTAAATCAAAGTGAACACATGAATGAGAACGTTGCTATTTAAACAACGGAGCAGTCACATCAGAGTGTTTTCAAACACTTTTTCTTGCCACGAAGGTACACCCTTACACGCATGCACATGTATGTATTGATCCGCACACAGACATCATACCGCCACACACAGGTTCTAGCTTCCTGCCTCCTTTTGTTGCCTCTTCTGGCGATTTTGATGTCTGCCTGGAAGTTCATGTCACTGTGGGTTAACCATTTGTAGCCAGATCATTCTTCTGCAACTTTTACTGCTGTTTGGACAGTAGATGTTCTCCTGTGCAGTCAGCTGCTGTTACAGATCATGTCATTTCATAAGCAAGTTCTTTCAGAAAAATCCTTCCTTAGTCAAGGCTAAATAGCAAATTTTATAAGCGCAAATGAGCCCCTTTAATTCCAGGTCTCTGTTTAACCATTATGGTCTTGGACCTGGCCTCTTCAAGCACATTTCCTACCACTGCCTGCCCGATTCATTAGATGAATGCTTTCCTCCTACTTACAGGAAGATGTGCAGGTGAATTTCAGGATTTTTTTTTTTTTTTTGTATTAAAGATTTCCTTTAAAAACATCCCCAGCACCATTTTGGTTTTTATTTCACGGAATAATTGCCCAGCCTGAAACCACACCACCCTGCGAAGTAGCGGCTGTTAATGGAAGCCAGGTACTGGCAGCAAATCCATCCTCGAACAAATATTTACATAAATCTGCCGTGAGGAAAGGGGGCCGCTCACACCACCGCGCCCCGAAACGCCACCTCCCCCTTCCTCAGGGGAAAAAAAAAAAAACAAAAAACTGAGGTAAAAAGGTAAAGAAAAGCACCCAGCGCTCACCGGGGAGCACTCCGGGACTCGGCTCCCCCCTTCCCTTCCCACAGGGCGACGCTGAGGAGCGGCGCCCAACGGTTTTTAACCGCTTTCCGTGGCGGCCGTTGCCCACGGGCGGAGGCGCGCGCGGGAACGCCTCAGCCCCTCGTTCCCCCGCTCGGGGCTGGCTGAGGGGCCGGTACCGGCTCGGGGACCGCAACATCGAGGCCGGGAGCGGCCGAGCCCGGCCCCACACGCCGGTTGCCGGCGTGTGGGGCCGGGCTCGGCCGCTCCCGGTCTCGGCGGTGCCGCCTGGTGGCCGCCGCGGCCTTCCCGCCGCGCTGCCGGGCCCGGCTGCGGCGGGGGCTGCGGCGGCGTCGTGCAGCCGCTCGGCCCCCGCGGCGCGGCCGTCGCCGTTCCCCCCCGCCCCCCCGCTCCCGCCCCCGGCGGAGCGGCGGCTGCATGGGGCGGCGCTGAGCGGCGGAGCGGCGGCGGGGAGCCATGCTGTCGAGGAAGGGGATCATCCCCGAGGAGTACGTGCTGACCCGGCTGGCGGAGGATGTGCCGGATCATGCCCGGTACCGCGCGCGGGAGCGGCGGGCGCGTTTTGTGGGCAAGAACGGTGCCTGCAACGTGGCCCATAAAAACATCCGGGAGCAGGGGCGCTTCCTCCAGGACGTCTTCACCACGCTGGTGGACCTCAAGTGGCCCCACACGCTGCTCATCTTCACCATGTCCTTCCTCTGCAGCTGGCTGCTCTTCGGCATGGTCTGGTGGCTCATCGCCTTCGCCCACGGGGACCTGGACCACAGCACCCGGCTGCAGCGCGACCCCGGGGAGGGGACGGCGGGGGCCCCGGCTGGCTTTGTGCCCTGCGTGACCAGCATCCACTCCTTCACCTCCGCCTTCCTCTTCTCCATCGAGGTGCAGGTGACGATCGGCTTTGGGGGACGCATGGTGACGGAGGAGTGCCCTGCCGCCATCCTGGTGCTGATCGTGCAGAACATCGTGGGGCTGGTGATCAACGCCATCATGCTGGGCTGCATCTTCATGAAGACCTCGCAGGCCCACCGCCGGGCCGAGACCCTCATCTTCAGCAAGCATGCGGTCATCGCCCTGCGGGAGGGCAAGCTCTGCTTCATGCTGCGGGTGGGTGACCTCCGGAAGAGCATGATCATCAGCGCCACCATCCGCATGCAGGTGGTGAAGAAGACCGCCAGCCTGGAGGGGGAGGTGGTGCCCCTCAACCAGATCGACATCCAGATGGAGAACCCCGTGGGGGGCAACAGCATCTTCCTCGTCTCCCCACTCATCATCTACCACGTGATAGACAAGAACAGCCCCCTCTACGACATCTCCCCGGTGAACCTTCACCACCACGAGGACCTGGAGATCATCGTCATCTTGGAAGGGGTGGTGGAGACCACTGGCATCACCACTCAAGCCAGAACCTCCTACCTGGCGGATGAAATCCTCTGGGGCCAAAGGTTTGTGCCCATTGTGGCAGAGGAAGATGGGCAATATTCTGTGGACTACTCTAAGTTTGGCAACACGGTGAAAGTGCCCACCCCTTCGTGCACTGCTAGGCAGCTGGAGGAGGACAGGAGCATTATGGACACCATGCCGTTGTCCCCGAAAGGCACAATAAAGAAGAGGTCTGTCAGGCTAAAGCCCAAGTTTACCATAAGCGATGAGCCTTCCTGATGCCTTTTGATTGGGGAACTCTGTTAGGGCTTTGTGTCTGAAAGATCTCATAAACTCAAAACACTGAGGTGGCCTCTAACTTTTTTTTAAATTCAGGTTGGTAGCACAAGGTATGTTCTGGTGTTATTTATTGTGGGATAAATCTAAAGCTAATTCTATTTTTTTAAAGGTGTGAGAGATTTCAAGCAGCACTGGGAGTAGGAAAATCGTGGTCTGCCACTTTAAATTTCAATTCAGACTGTCCTATTTAATTGCACGATCATTTTGCATTGATTCATCTGCAGGTAATGACATTTTCTCAAAACATAAATGTATATTTATCCTCAGAGATTGCAGTACTTAGGGTCTTGCAGTGTCCTCAAGTCAGTAGTTTTTAAATATTTTTTTCTAACTTGAACAATCAATATAGCAAAATATATTAATAATTAATAAAGTAGGCTGGATTTAAATTATAACAAAAGGGTCAGGCAATGTTATGTATGACACAAGACCAGATCTGGAAGTGTCTATGTATTATACTCTATGTCTCAAAGAAATATAACTGCCAGATTTGCTTCATCCATATTGTGTTGTATGGAGCCACTCCTATCACATGCAATATGAAATGTATTTGAATATTTACTTTTGTTTATTTTAAAACCCTTTACACTTCCAAAATAAAACATTCAGGAACACCTTTTTGAACTCTACATTTCTGATAGTAAGCAATGCCTTTAGATAGTAGATAGCAGATAGTATACAACTGAAGTTAATTATAAATAGGAAAAATTCTGTATTCTAATTTCTAAATGAAGAGAAGCAACATCACACACACACACAAAGCCACATGGCAATAGGATACCCAGTAAAAAAATTAATCTGTCCCTTAGGTCAGAGTGAATTCTGTTAGATAATCAGGGAATATAAATAGAATTAGATATTTTAAATGAAAGGGCAGTGCTGAATGCTGAAATTATATCTGCATGCGGTAGGAAAAACCTTTCTCTCCTTTCCCTCATGTAGAAGAAGCTGAGGTTTTTGTGCTTAGGGAAAGGAGGAGTGCGTAAGACTGTGTGGTCACTCCTGGGATGCTGTGTCACAAAACATACTCCTGCTGAGGAAACGGTTCCCTTTACATCCTGACCTCCCTACACAGCCGGTGAGTGCCTGCCTTGCCTTTCAGCTGAATTCAAGATCTGGCATATGCCGGCAAACACGAAGGAGCCATGTTCATCCCCGCAGTTCCATAGTGGCAGTAGGAGCAATTCCCCTTAGCACATTCCTGCAACTCCTCTATCTGGGGATGTAAGTAACAGCAGCAATTTTATTTCTATGCAGGATTATTAGGAGATAGTAGCAGTATTAACTACAGCGTGCTGTTAACAGGGCAAACTGCCACTCAAGTAGAAAAAGATAATGTTGTCCAAATAAAACCTAAATAAGCATTACAGAACTGATCCAACACCTGCTTACACAAGCTGTGCAGAGGCACCAAGGTACTTTCAACTTAATTATTCAAGGAGCTTCTAGTATCAAGTTCTTGTGTGTTACGTAGTTCACAACAGACACCTAAAATGGTTTGTGTTGGCAATAATATGGTAAATTTTTTATGCCTTGTCAGTGTAATAATACGACAAACTCATTCAAAAGTGTGACAAAACTTCCATGTTGATGATGGAATATTTTCAGGCATCTATATTAAAATGAAATCATGTTTGGATAAAATCAAAGGTTGTTTTAAAATGCTAAATAGTAGTTATATTTTCAATATTTATGTATTTCAGTTTTATGAAGACCTGTATCAGCATTATCAGACTGTCAGTTAAGAGAATAAATGCCTGTTCAGTTTCCAAATGCCCAATACACCAATACTATTCTGTGAACAGCTCTAAAAACGTGGTCTGTGTTTCACAATGAAAAGACAGTCAAACTAGCATTAACAAGTAGTCAGCAAAGAAAATTTGGAAAGGCATATTTTACATTTGTAATCATAAAAAATCCTATTTTTTAAAATAGGGAATGATTAAATGCCTTTGATGATTAAATTTCTTCTGTAAGACTGAGTCTAATTGTCACATTATTTTCCAGCTTTCCCTTTTACTGCCTCTGTTCCATCTCCCATCACCCATCAGAGGGGCGCTTACAGTAGAGCTATTTGCATTTCCTAGACACCTTTGTTCCTTTAAAAGTTCACTGTTCGTTATCACTTGTCACAATACCACTGCTCTAGCCTTTCAAGAGTCATAGACAAAATATTAGAGTTAGCTTTCCAGTGACTTGAAATCGTTGCCTTCTCCACAGTGTCCTCAGTGCCTTATTGAAATGTGTAAGATACACCTTAAGGTTCTTGCATAAAACCTCTTCAGCTCTGGTAGCATTTTAAAGCTCTTTTCAAGATTTGACCTAAATGTGAAGCAGTTTTAGCAGCAGTACCATGCCACTATTTTCAGGAACTGCTGCAAGCCTCCTTTTCCCTTAGGGAAATCTGTGCTACAGAGAGGTAGAAAATTCTCTTTGTTCACTGTGAAGTGGGAGGGGAGAAATGGGAGGAAGCAGCTTGCATTTGCTGGGCTGCTTTCAGGACCACCTTTTATGTCGTTTCTTTTACAAGAATCTGCCTAATTTTCCAAAGTCTTGCAATAAATAGGCATCATAATATTATGAGGAAGGCAGGATTTGTGCTATTAAAATCACCATAGTGACTTATTTCAGTCCAAGTGTTGGTGATTTTGTATTTCAGGATTTTTGTCGTTTTAAATCCTTCTGTTCTTTCAACGTTTAAAATATTCAGAAGCATTTCAAGGGCAGAGCAAGGAAGAATAAGTGTATTTATTTTGTACTAGGGATATTACTTCTTTGTGAGGATCCTTTCATTTTGTCATTTACAAAGTATTTGAGAACACATCTGAAATTGTTCTTAAAGTTGTACTTCTGCTGGCTGCCCCCATTCTCTGTAGGAAGGTTCTGAAGAAGGCGTCAGTGCTATCATTTGACGTAGAAAAGTCCTTATTCTTAGCAATGAGCAAACGCTGCATTTTCCATAGTTGAAGTCCAAAGTGAGTGGGCTTTTGAACTTTCTCTCCCAGCCTACGTCTGCTTTTTGTAGGTGGTATGGCTGTTGGGATCCTGCCGAGCAGCTGGGGGAGCGCGCTGGCTCCCATCACCACTACCTCTCCACGTGCCCTCTGCACAAAAACCAGCGTCAGGGAAGCTGGAGGCTACGTGCTCAGGGCTTGCCCTGAGAGGGGAGGATGTGGACACAAGAAGTGGGAAGCTGTAGGTTTTGTAGTGACCCATTGCTGAGTTTAGGGTGCAGTGGAACCAACTGTGCCCATGGGAATTGCCTTTCATGTGCTTCAGAGCCCAGAGACCATTGCCAGTTTATACCCATAGTTCACACTGTTTAGCACATTCGAATTGGAGTTTGTTAAGCTGTTAGGATGGACAGAAGGATCACAGAGCTTATTAATCAGAATCAGAGACTGGAGAACACTTACGCTATATGCCATAGTTTTAAAATACTTGTAGTGACTGCTGGTGAGAACATAGCCACTGGGTGTATCGGTTTCATGTTGCGATTCCTAATGAAATCGAGTGACATACATATACAAAATCAGAGTATAACAAGGTCTGACTTTGTCTCTTTATCCCCCAAGGCACATGATAAGTATAGTATTATAGCATTGTAGTTCAGTAGAACAATGTCCCTATAAAATAGATACAAACCAGAAGTGAACTCCAGAGGCAGCATATTAAGGCAAAAGAGGGGTGGGGGCACAAAATAAATACATTTAAAATCCACAAGTGACACAGTGGGAAGACAACATCAAGAAGTAATAAACTATTTTCTTTTGAATCTCTTCGCACCAGCAAAGATGTAACAATGCTGAGATGAGAGATCAGAGACCTAAAAAGAAGATATAAGAGGCTGGTCTAAGTCTTTAACAAGGTCAAGGTTTATGTGTTAGCACAGATTAGCAATGGGGTCAATGTCAAAATTCAGTCTGCCCTGTAAGGCGAGACTGCAGGCTGGGCATGATCAGCATTGCTCAATCCAGTGGGTAAATATTGCTGTGTGTTGGGCAAGGTACAAGTCACAAGAGAGCCCTGTTGGAAGCATTGTTAGGAGGGCTTTGTGGCGACTGATTCTTGTGGTTAGTTATTTATTAATAGTTAATAATATCAATCTCATGAATTTTTAATAGCTCTTTGAAAACTGAATTTGTTTCTTCATGTTTTCCTTCTTCTTCCTTTCTTTCTTTGTACATTGGTCATGTCACCCTGAAGGGTTGAGGGAGAAGAGAAGAAGGGTCAAAATCACTGCATTTTAGGCTCCCTGGTTACACCTTTCTCTCTCCCCATGCTCAAAGCCAGACTGGTGTTGTCACTAAAAATGGGCAGGGTCAATGCTCTTTGCGGGGCATGTTCCCATGTGGCCCTGCATTCATCCAGGGCCAGCTGCCACATTCCAAGGCGGACATCTCAAACCCAACAGCCCTGACGCAAGGTTCCTGGAAGGCGGTAGAAAAATTCCCACCCATTTCAGTGGATTTTTGGATCAAAGGCCATAATCTGCCAACCTGCTGAAAGCATGTGCTGCAGCAGAAAAAGGGGTTTAATCAGTGCCGCAGACCTTGCTCAAGCAAAGCTGCCATTTGAGGTGAGAAGACCCTTGTGTGAAGGAGGCCTTGGGTAAGCTGGACCAGAGCAGGCGGTGGGACGCGTGCTCAACATGGCTGGTGACTGTCTGACTGCCTGTAACAAATGACTCAGTGTACTATTTTTGATTCAGCAACAGGAGAAAGATACGTGATACAAACCTCCACGCCCCCCTAAGGAGAACTATTAAAAGAGCAGAAGACATTCTTGAGATGCTGCAGATACCTCTGCCTCCATCCTGCTCCTAGCACTGCTGGGTGCCTACAGAGGATGGTATGCTGCATGTTTTTCTGTCTTACACCCCTATTTTAATACATAGTGTGACTTTAAAGAATCATCGCAGGGGAATGACTCAGTTTAAAAGTAAGTTTCAAAAATCAAAACCTGCAGCCCCCCTTCACCACTTGCCTCTGTCAACCTTTGTGCCTGACTTACTGAGGTTAAATGCAGATAGCAACTCTATGAGAAGTTTCCTAACAGATCCCTTACTGCAAAGCTGAGCAGCCTTAAATAATCAAGCCCATCTGAACTGAAGGGAAGCCAGAGACCTTGTGATGGTGGCCCCACAGAGGAACAGGTCTCCTCTTTCCTCCCCTCACAGGAGCTGGGGTCTGCGCTTGCAGGAGGCATCAAGCATCCCATCCCATCCTTCTGCCCCTGCTGCTGTGAGAGTGGTGAGGCCCTGAGCTGGGAGTAGGGCTGCCACATGCTGTGGCAGGAGGTGGGAGACACCCTTTTCCTTCCCTGGTTGTTCCTTGTTCATTAGCTATTTTAAGTGGCAAATACCTGCTTATTGTTTGCACTTATGTCTTCTCTGCCCAAGAGGGGGTAGGCACAGTGTATAAATAGTAGTGTTGTTGTTATAGTCATCATAATGTTATTCTAGAGCAGAGCTGAGGCACAAAGATTGACAGTGAGCATCAATACCAGCAACAGGAGCCCTTGACTTCAATGAGCTTCAGATTAGGCCCTCATGTGAAATCCTGGGCCTTTAAATCCAAGAGAGCTTGCCAGGGAATTCATTAGTGCCAGGAGTTCCCTCTTTGGGTTGGGCACTATTAGGTTAATGGGATGGGCAGCTAGCCCAAATAGTCCCTGATGGTGCCTTTGCTGCAACAATGATGCTGTTCCCCATGTTTTATGTTAAAATTCTCCTTCTGCTTCAGCATCTCCCGGGTACTTCTTCCTGTGCATTGTGAGTAAAAGTCTTGGTTTATTTCATTTTCTCTAGAATGAGAGAATGTGGTCCTTGTGTGTTTTGTGTAATCCTTTATGCTGAGGCACTTGAATGTTTATGTTGTGGTCTGAGATCAGCTTGCCCTGTTCATTAAGTACCTGAAAGGAGGTTGTAGCATGTTGGGTGTTGGTCTCTTCTCTGAAGTAACAAGTGATAAAACAAGAGGAGACAGCCTGAAGTTGTGCCAGGGGAGGTTTAGATTGGATATTAGGAAAAATTTCTCCACTGAAATGGTTACCAAGCACTGGAACAGGCTGCCCAGGGAAGTGGTTGAGTCACCATCCCTGGAGGTATTTAAAAGATCTGTAGATGTGGCAATTAGGGATGTGGTTTAGTGGTGGACTTGGCAGTGTTAGGTTTATGGTTGGACTTGATGATCTGAATGATTCTATGATTCTAAGTTCTCACAGTCTCCAGGTGAGTGCATACAAATAATGGGGACAGTGTTTTCTATACCCTGCCTTTGCCCCAGATGCCTTTTTCCAGTGTTGTTATCTCTACTTTAGCTTTAAAACTTGAGAAAAGAAGTCAGCAAGATAATGCTTCTTTCACGGGATGGGTGGAAAAGAAGAGCAGTGAGATGAGCAGGAAGACTGGCGTGTTCTTCTTGCAAAATGTGTGGATTTTGTTGAAGCAGAGTACCCAGAGAGCAGCTTCCTTATGTAAAATGATGGTAAATTTTGACCCTGAGTGTAAAGAAGCTACCCTATGCAGCCATTGCCAGTGGCGTTTTAGAAGATGACTAGCACTCTGGGTGTGCTGATCACTGCATACATGAGGGTGGCTTGATTTGAAAGAGCTAATGGCAGGCTTCACCAACCATGGAGAAAGCTCATGCTTGCTGAGAATTTATCCAGAATTATAGGGAGTAAACAGATATTTTTCCAAAGGCAGTGTCTTGTCTTTAGAAATGTCTCTGTAGGAAGTAGCCATTATTTTCTCACAGATTTTTTTCTATCAAGTCTTGTCTGGACATGCATAGCTGAAATCTTTACACTTAGAACCTACCTACTTTACTAAATGGGTGTGTTTGATAGTGATACTTGATCATTCCATTTGAAGGGTTGTTCTTTCATGTTTCCTTTTTTTTAATTGTGGCAAAGTTATTATTCCTTTATTTGATTTTTTTTTTTGTTGTTCATTAATGTACATAGCCTGAAAAGTTTGTCACTTCTGTTACATTCTTGAACAGCATTTGTTTAAGGAAAAAAAAGTTCCACAGCATGCCATAGCCCTGTGACCCACAGTCAGAACTCTTAAATTACAGTACTACCATTCAAGATATTTCAATGGCATCACAAGTGTTTCTACTGTTATGTGCAGATCTGTCTTCACTGAAAAGAGGCTGTTTCCTTTGTTAAGGGGAGCTCAATCAAGTTTTAAAATGTAGGTTTCCTCAAAAGTTTCATCTTCAGTAGAAACCTCACATCTGACCGTAGATTCTTCACTCTGCTTTTCAGTTTTGCAGGTTACACAGGAGATGAAACCAGATCCATCCTCATAGTTTTTATTTTCTACTTCTTCCTCAACTGCGAATAGTCCCTTAAATCAGGAAACTAAACTCACCCTGTTTCTGTTCCTTCCAGATACACAGCACTGAAGTGTCACATCCACGCTAGCCTTTGGATGTGCAGTACTGTACTTTATCTTCAAAGTCGTAACTGCTTCTTGTCTAGATGGACCAGAATCTTTTGATTTTATTTTTTCAGAGAGAAGAGGATAAAGCTCTTGCACCAAAGTCTCTCCATAAATGTGTCATGTTGGCTGACTGGTTTTGTGTTCTACTCTTAAACTGCAATTTTCACGTTTCACTGATGTCCCGAAACAGTAAATAACTGCCTGAAGAGACTAATATAAATAAAAGACTCCCTGCCTGCTTATTCCCCTTGTTTGGACTTGGCCTTGAGCAGGCCCAGTGTGAAACTGTCATGTGCTCAAAAACCTTCTCTGGGAGCCTCTGTCTGGACTGCCAGAGATCCCTTACTGCCTCCTTAAGGTGACTTCCATATCAAAAAAAGCCTTTGTTTAACTACAAGTATTAACTTGGGGACAACTTTTTTGGTGGTGGTGGACGATATACATCCCGCCTATTTCTTCCCCTTTTACACACATATTGCTGATCCCAACCCTGTAGGCAATATAGGGGTGGGCAGCTGCTGCACTTATCACACTTTCCAGTAATGTTTGCCTGGTGAGGCAAGAATCATGCTCAGGAATTATATTACCAGAATGGCCTTTATAGTTTTGTTCTGTTTTAAAACTAATACTTTAAAGGTTCTGTGTGGCTCTGATTTGCAGTCAGAGAAGGTTTATTAGCAGCCCTGTTAGGTTTTCCTACAAAGTAGAAAGAATTACAAGTAGTAATACTCTTGTACTAACCTATCATAAAGGGAGTTAATGTATCCATAGAAAAATCCCCAATCTTGTATTTAAAAGTATTGCTAAATTTAAACCAGTCCACAAAACTTTTAGTAGTATATTCTCATTACTCAATATTCAGTCATATCTGGTTTCACATTGACTGTCAGAGAAGCTATTCCAAAGTGTGCTGAATTCAACAGATGTCTTCTTACTGACTTAAAAAAATCTGGATGCAATTTGGAGAACGCCTGACTAAAACGGTGTGCTGGCAGTCAAATTTCATTCATTTTTCTGAAACAGTTTACATTAAAAAAAAAAATACTGATCAGCATTAGTTGAGAGGTTTGATTTGATCCTTAGTGAGTTATAGGGGGGAAGTTCTGTCAGTTCATTTTTAAGGTGAGAACTGAGTGTGGTGGCTAAGACAGCTACTTGTAGCAAATATATATTATTACTAACAGCAATTCTGTGTGAGCACATAGGAATAACTGTATTCATGTGAGGGTGTCTGGATTAGAAGAAATGATTGTCACAGGTTTGGAGTCAAAGAACACCCGTCTTGGAACAGTGAGATGAAACTTTGGGAGTCCTAAAGTGGACACTTGCTTTGAGAAATTATCTGTTTTAACACCAACTGTAGCCCTACCAACAGTAAATCCAGACAGTTACTGTCTTCCAGAAATTAAACCATACCCTCACAGCATGGCAAAGCAGTTTGCTTACCTATGACTCAGTGGTGTTGCCCACTAAAGAGGATGCCACTTAAGAGTGTCATAAATGATTTCGATGGAAGGCTCTGCCCTGTTGTGCTCACATACATTTGGAGAAACATGAACAGTGTGTAGAGCCATGAAAGTGCCGTTCTCATCTATGTGCACCTGAAACTGAAAAGCTTTCAGATCCTACTGGTCCTTTAGCAGAATTGCTTACTCTTCTCTTGCAGTGTTACATTGCACGTTACTCCAGAAGAAAATTTGTACCTTTCTGTCTTGTGGGTGCTTCAGATAAAAAGTTTAGTATTAATGGTTTGGGATGAAAGCCCAGAACTTGGCAATTCAAACAGCTTCTTCTAAATGCTTCATTTCTGTGCTTCCTTTGAATGCTGATATCTTTTGAGGAACTATAAGGAAAAAAAGGGATACGTTTATTTCTAGATGCACATTAATTTAAAAAGAGCAAGAAAAAGCATTTGACATTCATTGTTGTCTCTCTCCTGCATGAGGTACACACAGTCAGCAGTACACATGCTGTCAGGAAGGGCTTGGGATAGCACATGGCTTGCTTCTCCCTTGCCTCTGTCCAGGCAGGCGATGCTGTGCCAGAAGGATCTTCTCTGCTGCCCTGGAGATGCGGCAGGAGGCTGCCCTCTGCATTGCAGGGAGCTTTGCCCCTTCTTTGCCAGCTGTGGGCAGATGATGCCCTCCCTCTCAGCTGTGGGAGTGCTGGGAAGCCAGTGGTGGGAGCTGCCCCAGAAGCTAGCCCCAAGCATTGGACAGACTGCAGCCAGCTTCTGGGCAGCATTGAGGAGTCAGGCACCGAGGAGACCGGCTATGTGAGAAGTGAGCTGCATTCGCATAGTGCCAATGGCTGCCTAAAATAAGCTTGAGTTAGCTTTTTAAAATTTTTTTCAACTCCATAACCATGAGTTGGTTCCTCACTTTACAAAGGTTTAGATATTATGCTGTGATAGGGCATAAAAGTATTTTGTTGCTTTACTGCTTAAAACATGCAATTATATTATCTTGATTGAAGGAAGAGCTCCAATTATTTAAATGTTTAGTCCACCACTGTTGCCAGATATGTGACTGTAGTCAGCTACAGCCAGCCAGCCTCCAAAGTTTCTTCTGTGTGAATTTGTTTGCAAAAGGGTTATTTAGATGTGTAAGTTTGCCACTGTTTCTTTTTAATAACGAAGAAACCATATCATCAAGCAGTTGGGAGTTACCACTTTGACGTTCTACTGATGACACATGTGCATCAGGCTTGAGCAGGATGATGTGTATTAGCCACTTTCTGAGTCAAACCACATCTTTTCAGTTAGTCCTCTGTGGCAGAATGCATCTAATCCCAGCACTATTTTTCCCCTATTTCATATCTATTATATTGCGATCCACTGTTGGTTTTTTTTTTTTTTAAATAAATTTTTAAAAATGCTCTGTGCATACTTGATGCAACCCTGGCTTTGTCCTGAGGAGCCCAAGGGATATCTGAAACATTTAGGACACGTCTAGACTGAAAGATGAGATACAACAAAGCACGTATAAGCTGGCAGAGAACGAATGGATATGATGCCGCCTGGTGATCCCTGGCCCTGTGAGGCTGGTGCCATGTGGGCAGTCAGACAGTCGTGGGGTCTGGCCAGCACAGGTCTGTGGTGCCACGTACCAGCACAGATGGCTCAGCAATCCTCAGCCTGCCTGCAGCCATGCTAAAGTACCAAACAAAAACATTGCTTTTAAGCGAATGGGAACAAAAACATGCGAGCACTGCTTTTGGGAGCAGTAAGGAGTATTCCAGTGCTGGCTGTAGTTGCTCGTCCCTCCTGTCAGCCTTAGAATAAAATAACTTGCAAAAATAGTTTTCAGTGTAGAAATTGTAATATGATCAAAAGAGAAATTTAGACACTTGAAACCACTTATGTGGTTTATAGTGCTTAATGTACAGGAAAGCAATCCGTCCAACCAGAAGACAAGCAGCTGTTAAGCCAAAGACTGAGACAACCAAAATGCAATTTGGGAGCTGTAAATAATTAATAGATAAATTAATAAAGATTATTCTGATGATACTGTAATTACCTGTAGATTGAACTAAATCTACCCATTAGGACAGATGACTGGCTGGTTATTTTTCTGTCTTGAGTATTGCAAACATGGTAGGAAGTTAAAATACAGATACTTATTTAGACTTTGAATAGCATATGTGATTTATTAAGTTCTTAATAATTTCATAATACTCAGTGAACACAAATAAGTGAACATTTTCAGCACTTCATTTTCCTCTTTCCTTGGTAAAAAATAAAATACATAGAAAGAGGGTATTTAGACTGAGAATTATAAAACTATTGTAGTTGAAAAGGAGCCGTGGCTTTATGTGTAGTGGGCAGCATGATACTGAACACAGACAATTAAACTAGAGATACAGAGAAACTGATCAAAAACTAAAGGCATGCCTTGATGATGACACCCTATTCCTTTATCCCAGTTCTCATACTTAACATCATGACTTTTATCAGTATGCTTGTCTATGCATCGATGATTGTGCTTCCGTGGTCGCTTCAGAGACTGACTGAACTAGCATCCCTAAGCTGGGTCTGGTATATGTATTTTTTACCTTTAAACTTCTGGGGAAAAAAGTTAATATAAAACAACTTACCAACTGCCTCCAAAGAAGCTGCTCCTTGAGCAGCATCAGGAGTGACAGTGAGTTGGCATCCGTGTAATCCAGTTTCCTCCACCTATATTTTTAGCAGGAATAGTGCACTATTGCCTTTTTTATTTCACTGTGTAGGACCCTGCTCTAGGAGGACTGTGATTTCCAGCTGTAAATGTAAACAGTATCTTTTCCTGATCGGTATCTTGGGTTTTTAAATACCAAGTGATTTTCTTATTGTTGTTTTCCAGTTGTACTGTACTCAGAGATCAAGCATGGTGCAGAGGTGTCTGCATTCAGAAAGAGCATCGTTAGCTTAGTGCTCATTTGCATTTTCAGGGTCTCTTCCAGAAGGAAACAGCATAATATGGGAAATGCATTCTTGTGAAAGAAATAAAGAAAAAAAGCCCTTTTGAAACATGGCAACTGTTGTTTGACTTTTGAGGGAACATTCAGTTTTCAACATCCTATTATGCCACCACTCTGCTTCTTAATTAGTTTTTAAAAATGCTCAGTAATCCTTGTCTTAGACTCCCTCTAGCGAAGAAACAGTATGCAACTGTACGTGCTTATGTGAAACATCAAAGGGAGCTGAGGAAAACTGAGCACGTATCACTCTGAATTTATCCCTGCATATGCTTTCATGGAAACATGGATCCTGTGGGATGGGGGATTGCTCTTGCTCATGCCTTCTTATATGTGTTTATGTAAGTGTACTGATACCAGAGAGGGCTCTTGTCCTGCTCCAACCCTCCTCCCTTTGGCCCATATCCTTAAAGAATATTCATCACTGAGTGAGGCACTGAAATATTTCAGGTTCTGTGTCTCTGTTGGGGTTAAAATGGCTCAAGGCTGATAACTAACCTTACACAGATTTAAAATAACTTGAAGGACAGTGACTTGAGTGTGCCAGCCATCAGTCAACTATTCCTTTGCTGGGTATAGGGAGAAATTTCAACTTTAAACAAGTTGGTTTGCATGTGTCCATCACATGTGGATGCAAATCCTTACACTCTTCTCTGAAATGTCTGAAAATGGCCATTTCTGGAATCAGGTCATTGGATAACTACTCTGATCTGGCACAGTATTTCATGTGTTACAACTGACAAGAAAAGGCTGGTGTCCTGCCTGTCTGTACATCAGAAGATAGGAGGATGAAAACAAGAAACTGGGTGAGACTCCACTGAGAGAATTGCTAGTGATCAGCCAAACAGGGGCTAATTACAGGCTTGTGTGTTGCCATAGATGTTGCATCACTTCTCCATGGTGCTCAATGCACTGGGAAGGTCTGCACAGCCTGTAGAACAGGTGTGGGGTCAAGAATTTCACTCATTGCTACTGAAGTATCCAGGGTATTTCTGTGACTGTGGAAATTTCCATACATACAAGTTTTCATAGGACTATACTCCATGGCTGAGTAACTCATCCTCTCTTCCTAGGTGGGCTCTGAATTCGTGCAGCCGGGGAGATTGGTATGATGAGCAGTGGTGGTGGAGGCTGCCTGCACCTCCATCCTACTTTCTCCACTGTCACTGGTGATAGATAGCACAAAAATTGAAGTCCTCTTCTCAATGTAGTATTAACAGCAATGATAAGATAGTGGGAGAGGGTGTGAAATATTAGAGAGAAAACTTTGTGTATTGTATCCACCATCACCTTCTGTAACACAGAAATGGCTTCTATGGGCAGTTTCTTAGAAGATACCAACTGTGAGCTATTATGTGTTAAGGAAATACATCTCTGAGTAAATACAAATTGTTTGCAACAGAGGCTAAGCAGCAGTCACTGTGCAGTCATTCAGACTAACAGCTGCTTGAATTGATGGAAAAGAATGGGAAGGTCAACTTCGTAGTGCTGCTCTATCTCTGCACTTGCCACTGAAAAATATACCAGGTTTAGAAGACTGGCTATCTCTGAAAAAAAAAAAAAACAAACAGTCTAATGCGCCAGATATGGCATCATGTCCTGTGGGCATCCTCAAGAGGCGCATTGCTACAGCCATTCTTACATCCTGAAATAGCTGACACCTGGCTTTGAAGGCAAAATCTGGAAGCAAAGAGAAAGAAAACTATAGAAAAATCTGTTACTAAACTTGTGGGTACTTCACCTTCTCTGGGATTTCTGGTTTGGATTTGAACAAGTTAGGGAAGAGGGTGGTGTCATCAAGAGTTTGTAATGCTGTTGCAGTAGCATTTTCAGTAGTTAGTTTTGTATTTTTGTGAATATAGAAAATTGAGCATTCAAGTACTTAATTGCAGTAAGGCAGCTGGTGCCAGGGAAGAACACAAGATACTTATATATTTTTATAAATTCCTTTTCACATCTTTCCAGAAAGCAAAGAGTGGAGGGCAAACAGGAAGGGCCTCTAAGCAGAAATACAAAGTTATGCATATAGACAAGATCTAAACCTGCCTCTTTCCCACCTGCTTAAAATAAAACACTAGACATCTGTCATTGCGCTGAGTTTCAGTTTAATCCAGTTAAAAACTAATCTATACAAAGTACAGAGCGGGGATTTTTTTGTTTTTCCTACATATATTGCACTGGAGGATATGAACTTGTACAACATTGACCAAACTTTTCCCCTTCATCCTCCTACCGAAATCCCAGCCAAGTACAAAACCAAATCTCTGCACCTTTGTCTTGGAACTGGTGTCTGTATGAACTTACATTCGATTTTCTTGTAATCACCTCCTAAATGAAAAGCAGAGTACAGGTGAAAGCACTGGTGCCCATGATAATCCAGTCCCTTATTTATTTGCGACTATAGCTTTCTACTTCCTCACTTAACTATAAGCTTTTTTTTTTTTTTTCCAACTTTAAAAAGCTCCTGAGAAATCAGTACCATGGCAGAAACATGCTTTTAGTGGCTAATACTTTTAGTCTCTTTTATGGAAGAGAGAAGCCAATTAAAAGAAGACATCAGCATTGAAAACAACAAACACATTAAAAAGCAACAAATCTGCTAAACATTTCATGTGTAAGCATAACTTGAGCACATTGCATAACCTCTAAGGCAGATGTTCCTCACAGTGAGATAACTCTTACTTAAACCACACTTCAGAATTGATCCACAAAAATAGTTTAGTGACTTTATTACACTCAGGTGGAGACCTCTTTTAGCCTGAGCCTGAAGAATGATACCCTTCCTCTACAGAGGATGAGGTGGACAGTACTGGGTGAATGAACACTGTCGACAGACCACATCTGACAGACCATCCTTTGAAAGAACATCCACTCAGTCCTTGCTATCTTTGTGGACATGTGATACAAATACTCATGCATATAAGATTTTTTTAATTGAGTGGATCAGTACGGAGTTCTAATTTGGGCTCCCATCTCAAAAACATTTAGGCAATAAACTTAAGATGTGTTCAGCAGAAGTCTGATAACTTAAGCACTATTGAGGCCTGAGGTTCTGACCTCCACATAATTTAGGGCAAATAATTGTCAGTTTGTCTAAACCCTGATTATTGTTTGAGATAAACCTGACCACCAATTTAAAAAACTGCCCGTTTTCCCTTCTAAAAAATGAACAGGAAGTCTGTAGTATATTGCTAAGCTGCAAGCCTACTAATTAAATTAACAGTGACAAGAACAACATTCAGGTATCAGCAACTGAAGGGAAGATGAGCACCGTTTTACACTGAACGCACCTCAATGGCTAGTTGAAATGCAAAATGAGGAACTTTTGCTAATGCTAACTCATGATGAAACAAGTGAAAACTCTGGCTTCTCACAAGCAGCTTCCTCAGTCACCACTGACGCTCAGCACACTGGCGAGTAGAAGCTGAGTTTAGCACCCAAGTTACAACAGTTCTTTACAAAACTCTAGATGATTCAAAGTAAATGTGATAAGGGGGATATAATGCCCATCTCCAACAGCAGGGAGAGTCAGGATCTTACAAGCAAAATGTAAGAGGTTGTACTGAAACTGAAGCTTGAGCATTACATCACAAAGCATATCATTACACATAATGACATTTGTTAAGAGTACATCTGTTAGGAGCACATTGTCAGATGTAGCCTGAAGGAGTGATTTGTATGGTAGAAGTGCCTCCACACCAAATGTTTCAGTCCTTGAGTCTCTACAGACATCTGTGGCTGTATTATCTGTCCTCTGTGAACTTTCATGTGGGATGGGGAGAACAAAAAAAATTTCCCCTCACCTTTTCCACAGCATTTGAATAATTCCCTTTGTTTCTTTCCTCGCTCTGTTACCCATTATCAGGCTACAACCCTAAAGCCAGGGCTGTGCACCAAGAACTCTGTTAGTCTGGATGTAGCTGTAACTATGTCTGGACCTCTTAGCAAACAGATGAAGTTGTTGAAATGTATTTTAGTCTGACAAAGACATAATCAATCTGATGTTAGAGCTGCAGGGAAATGACACACAGTGGAGAACACTGATTTTGGAAACTAAATTAAAATTTTAACCACTTGGATAGAGAACAACAAAAAAATGGTAAAAGAAGTCCAATTGTTTGAGCGGTATAAATGAAGGAAATGTGACGTGACAACTAACAAGATGAAACAGATAAGGAAACCTAATCTGTTCCAGCAGTGAGTTCTATTATATTGTGTGGAGAATAAGAATACTCTCAGGCCTGACGAAAGAAGCCTTAAACATGGAAGGAATATACCTAGCTTCTGTCAATCAAAGTTCTTCAGGGTGAGAAATTTCCCAAATGTCAATACAAAATATTAATAACTGCCTCCCGTCTTTTTTGAGTTTGCCTAAAATATTCAAGTCTCATTCTGAAAGGAATATCTTTCTGTAACAGACGGTTTCTTTGCTCAAAACCCAAACGATCTCCTTTAATGACAGTTAGCCACAGAACAGGAAGGAAATGCAAAGGATGCTTGCCAAGGTGTGTGTGTGTATCAGTTCAAAGCCAGCATTATACAATCAGAACAATCCATGTTTTTTTTTTTTAAAAACAACTACAAAAACCCAAGCAAACAACAAAAAAAAAACAAACAAAAAAAACCCAAACAGGATTTACACTTTAGAATACTTTCGGTCTGAAATGAATGACAAGCAAGGACAATCACACAACTTTTCAACATTATAGTAAAACCCACAGGAAAATCAACTTATTCTTGTAAAATATTGGCTTACAATATTAGGGACCTATCCTGGTTCAATACCAAAATAATACAATCAAGTAGCACCCCTGTTTTAGGACACTTCATGAACTTACATCAACTGCTGAAAGACTAATAAGAGTTAATAGTAAGACTCTTAACAAGTCAAAGATTCATGTCTGAGAAGAGCTTTCTGAAGCACATGGTGCATTTTGAAAAATCTGGTATTATCATAGGAGGTAGGATAATCTGTACAGAAAAAGACAGTGAGTCTTGTTCTGTTTTGCACAATATTTCCATCAACATAAAAAGCTTAATAACATGCAAAATTTTGAGATCAGCTGGCACCTGATGAAAGAAACAGGGACAAAAGTACTGTCCCAAAAGCCAGTTGAGTATTCAACTGCTACACAGAATTAATCTCAACAAGGAGGACGGTTCAGATCAATACACCAGAAGTACAATATTCCTTTTGAAGGCTTGCAGTGAAATTCTTAGGCTTCTGTAAACATGAAAACTATTCACTGTTCCACATAATTCTTTGCTGTGTTTAGATTTTTAGAAAGTGCAAATTTTCTGTGATTAAGGTTTATAAGTTTGACTTTTATTTGGTCTCAAAGAAGAAAGGGTTTGGTAGTGCTGGAAATGGTAGGCCTTTATTTATGGTCTTCATTTCCCCATATTTTGCTTCTCAGCATTTCTGGAAAGAGCTTCTACATAAAACTAGACCTAACTTGACATTCAGGCCAGTTCCCTGTTTCCTCTCTGAGATGATTCTGATTCATGCCTAAACACAGAATGGCAGACATCTCCTCCCTTTTCGTAAGAGAAGAGTTCAACAGCTCAGTCCCTTGGCCATAAAAATTTCTACTATTAATAGTTTCCTTAATTCCCTCCTCCATTATAGCCTCTATATGATCCTCTTGTGGTGTTTCTCACTGATGCATTGGAGAGAAAATTAGTTTAATTTATGATTCAAATCTGATTGATACTTTATCTCTAACATTCCCAATGATTTTACAATCTGGGGAATAAAGTGGGGAGTTCATGTTTCACTCTGATTTCCTGCCCCGCCCCCGAATAATAAAGATGCTATAAAGTTGAGGCACAAGTGGTTAAGGGTGAACTTGATCAGTTCTAGCAGCTGGTTCCTGGACATGTCCTGGTGGTAAAGGCTGATCACCTCCCGCAGGATGTTTTGGAGCATCTCCAACTTTGTGTTCCCCAGCTGTAAAACAAGAATAAAATAATTTGTAACTTCTCAATTAAATTGGTCCAAAATTTGGGAGAAGTCTCTAAAGGAAAGTTTCTAGTGTAGCTACAATCCAACACAACCTTCTGTTTTTTGGTTTGTAAGCAAAATCAAGAATTTTGAATGTAACTACCAACGAAATCAGATTGAGATTACCCAACAGACTGCATCATTATAACGTTCAGTGTTTCCTCATAAATTACTATTGTTTCTGTTTTCTGTGAAATAATTTTACTTACATAACACATTGGTTCTTTGGAGATTGCTCTTTCTGAAATATATTATATGTTTATGAAACCTTTAATCCCAATATGGGAAACTTGAAAAAAACCCCAAACAAACAACTTGCTCATATATTTTACTCCTCACTGTGTCAACATTCTCCCTTTGCCTACCTTTGAATAATACTAATTTTCATAGTTTGGTGAAGATTTCAGAACTTGCAGCTGCATTTTTATGATTTCCCCCCCCCTTTAAATTACCCTTAGTAGCTCCAATAGCCAACAGATTAGAAACATTGTCTACCTGGATGTCCTTAACTCAGTGAATGAGTAGTGACTAGTTCTGGCTAATGTCACGAATTCTTATGACACCTGATTAAATTATTTTTTCAGAGAGTTTTTACATAAAATAATACATGTGTTAAGAACAGTATCTGCTACAATATTGCTAGTATGAAAAGATGTATCATTAGTCCAACTCCCAGGGCATGTGCTGTTACACATGATGCTTTTGCTGAAGGTGAGGGGAAGTGAGCCTCTCAGAACTAAGAATCGTAAATTGAAATCACCCACAGGCAGTTTTGAAGCAAATGAAAGACCAGATTAAACTGGTACTGAAATTTCATTATATCTCTTCACAAAACAAAGTGGCTTAGGGATAGAATTTCAGGGTACTCAACAAAGTTAGCTGTAATAACTGAATATAGCATTTAAAGTTTGAAATCCCACTGTTGGCCTTGCAGGAGCAGTTAAGAGCTTCCAGTATTCAAAAGGCTGCCTGGATATAGTCTGAAGCCTTATGTCTGAGACAACTGTCAAGAAGTTCTTGAGCTCTACTGATAACGTTAGCACATGAACATGGAAGCCATATTAGTTTCAACATTTCTAGAAGGGGAGAAAAAGCTAAATTAGGATGTATGGGAGAGTGGAGCCCCTTTAAAGCACAAAAGAAACATGGACAATGTGTTATGGGTAAGAAGTGCTGATATATACCTGACCATTTTGTTGCCACCAATGAGCAAATGCAATGATTTATTATGACACTATCTTCTGAGGGTATTGATGCAATTGGTCATTCATACTATCTAAAACTAACTTGTTATGTCATGTTGTGCCCAACTGCTGGTAAATTGGCCACTGAGGATAGACATGTTGATTTGTTCTGCAGTCTGAGACTGGCAATTCAGTCATAGAACATCAGACTTGGTCATTTCTACGTCCCTGTTCTTCTCTGGATGCTCAGAAATCCTAGATATCCTAGATCTCAGTATTTTTGGACTGTTAGTTACAACACAGTCATCCTTCTCTGCCCATTTGGTGCCTTAAGTAGAGCCTCTTTTTACTATGGACTTAAAAGCACTGAGACTTCAGGAATACTTTAGAAGAGTTCCATACTTCCCTCTTAAAGACAGTTTAGTGAACCTCTCTACAGGGATCATTAAAACCAGATTATATAAACCTTTTCAACAGAAAATACAGTTTTAATTACTTTTACACTGGAGATCTTATTTTAAAGTTTGCATATCTACACAGAAAGACACATACGGGGTTGGAATTTCAGTTCTCCAGCTGGTCCTGCAGGAGGATTTCCTTGCTGTAGTTTCTTTTGTTCCATCTGTTTTACGACCTGGTGAAAAATAAAATACGACAGTTGAAAAACTTCAATCTGTCAACTTTCTCTGATGTGATATAAATGAATATACTTTAAAAAAATTTTGCAGCCATTATGTAAAATCTTTGTTCATAGGTATACTACTGAGTTGAGATGCTTGCATTGTTTGCTATAATCCTGAATTATGTTTTGCTGTGGTACCATTAGTTTAGAATTCAGCTGGGACTCATATGAGAAATCAAGGTAAAGAATGCTCCAGAGCTGGGGACTGTCACGAGCCATTTGTTACAGATATAAGGATACAGAAAAGGGAAAAAAAAAAAAATCTGTTCTCATAAGTGCACCTGCTGAAGCTCTTGTTTCTGAGCCTGAAGCTGGTCGTGCTGCCTCTGTAGTTCTTCCTTCTGCTTCTGAAGATCTTCTGCCTTCTTTCTGAGTTCATCTTCCTGCTGAGAAATATGACTTTCAAATTCCTTCAGCTCATCCTCAGTGAAGAGCTGCTGTTGATCTAGTGTCTGCAAGAAAATACATATAAATGTGAACACTTAGCCAGGAATACATATATATTTTTATTTACCTTCCTACTGAAGTTATTATTAGCTGAATTGTTCAGTTCACTAAACAAGCCTCAGAATTTTCATCAAAATACCCAGACATGACACTGTAAAGGGTTAGTATACTCACTGTAAGAAACAGCAAAATAGTCGTTTCTCAGCTATTTTTTCAGCAAAATTCTACTACAGATTTAGAGGAAAGAGGAAAAATTCCTCTTGCTTCCAGCTGAGCTCTGATCTTCCCTTTAAAGTGATCCATAAACAAAATGTCCATTTTCGGTTTGAAAAGCATGTGGGGAAAGCCCTTCTCGAGTCCACAGGGTGGCGCAAGGCCTTTTCTGTTTGTGTGCGGGCCATGGAGCTCACGTCTGCATTACACTGTCTGCTATGTCTTGTACCTTACATTTAGCTAAGGTGCTTAACCACACACATACCAAAACAGAGCTGGAAAAAAAGCAAAGGTCAGAGACATGCCATTTAGTTTCCTGGTTAGAGTGATGGTAACAGTACTGTGTGTTGTGCTAGAACGCATTCTCATTACCTCCCAGCTATCTGGCTCCAAAAATTCTTTTTTCTCTGTAGCTCGCAGGAACTCTTCCAAAGTCACTAGCCGGTCCTTGTTGATGTCGACCTATTTGAAGCAAAACATTAAACTCAATTTAAAGAATGGTCTTGGCAGAGCTAATGTTTAATTTCATTATGCAAGTATCTTCAAATAGAATAATTTTATTTTTAGACTGTCCCATTTTCAAGGGAGTGCCTGCAACACCTTCTGAAAACTTCTCTCACAAGCTTATATAGCTTAACAAAAATGGAAATAAAAAGAAAATCCCCACATTTTACTTCAAAATTCATTGGCTTTATTGGAAACATTATTTGTGGTCACAGCCCCAACACTAATAGTGGCATGCATGACTTTTTTGAGAAAAATGTTTTGTAGCTTTCTGGTAATAATTTTGTAACTGTGAGTCAGAGTAATCTCCATGGTTGGATGGGAAGGTTTTGAAACATCAAAAAAACCCCAACTGAATTGTGTCAGAATCCTTTAAGGGGAAAGGAGGAAATGCTTCCCTTCATGACTAATAGAAGACCAGGCTTGCTCTGTTCCTCAAATTTAAGGAATGTAGTTGAATGCACAAAAGATATGAGTGAAAAACACAGTGGTTCAAAACATCCTCTTCCCTTTCCTCTGTCTCCTGAGCTGAAAACCTATCAGAACTGGTAAAAGTATTCACTATTGTAGGTGATCCCTTGAGCTCTGAGCCCTATTCTGAAGGCACAAAGGTGAGCTAGAAAGGTGAGAAAGAAGACGTTGCTCTACTCCCTCTTCTCACACCTAAATCTTACCCATTTGTCAAGTACTAAAGCACATTTAGAGTCTTCCCTGTTTGACATGAAATTCACAGGGAATTTCTATTGAATCTCAGTATCTGCAAAAGACAGAAGATACAACACAACTCCTTCTCTGGAACTTCTTAAATAAAAACTACTCAGCAAGCATTTACATCAGAATATGGGGACTGGGCTTGAGAATTATAACTTTATGTGAATCCCAGCACAAACAGCATTCAGTGTGACAGGTCATCCATCCCTGTCTGCTGTACTTGGACAACGCTTCATGTTAGGAGGACTGTCTTTCTTGAACATAGAAGGAAATCAGCAGCTCTACTGAACATCAATCCCCACCTCATTCATTACATGTTCTCTCATTCTCAGCCTTTCTTCTTCCATTTCAACCATGTCATCCTCTTCATTTTTGGGATCATAAACTTTTTCTAGCTGAAATTCAAAATTAGAAAATATTAGTTTGGAGAAAGGGCTGCTCATTCAAATGGCAGAGCATATCTGGAACAGTAGAATGAGATGTTGCTAAAAACATGAGTTCACCAGTTTTTCAACGGAGTGAGAGTGTGTGTGCAATTCTCCTCTTTTAGCATAGTATTGAAGCATCAAGTGAGCCTTTCATTGCTAAGAATGCAGTCTTCAGTTAATTCATGTGGTCTGTTGTAATTCAGTGCTGTGGACATTACAGCAAAATTGACCTTGGCATGCACAGGCTGATCCTACATTTGATTCAAAACAGTTTCTATGTGGTTTCTGGAACAGGAGAGAGTAGCTTTTTTACCAGAGCATGCAGCTGACCCTGTAAGCATTCAGGACATCACAAGACAAATCGAGTGCTTAATTTAATGGTCCGCTTCTCTTCTTGCACAATGTCTTTCTGGTGAGTTCATGCTTATTTGCTTCTACTTAGCTTTCTTAGTCATTTGGCTTCGTTTGCTTAGCTACAGGTAATTTTAAGGCCCCAGACTATTTGTTTTTAAACTACAATACTGCAATATGGTGGGACATATCTGTCAAAAAAGACTGCCATATGTCTTCGTTGTATTATAGGGGATTATGGCAAAGTATTGTTAGAAATTTGTATTTGCACATTTAATTTCTTAAAAAATTTACAGTAGTTTGAATTATTAAGCTTCTATATACACTGTATAGCACATTTCCTCCCTGACTCATGAAATCTAGAAAAAAGATATTGACAGCCATAGTACTGACCTTTGAATGGCAAGTTTAGGGTTTTTTGCTGCTATACCAAACCAGAACCTACTGGAAAAATGAAGACCAAGGCCTTTTGTTTACTCACTGATTCTGCAATTCTCATCACTGTAGAATTTCAGTACATTGCTATCATTACCCCTCTGGGAGGCAAAGAGGTACTAATATTTGCGTTTTCACAGACAACAAACCAAGGCTTGAAGAAACTAAGAGCCTGTCTGTTTTATCAGATGTACATGTGCTCCAAACTAGCTAGATAAAAAATAAGTGAAATTTCTGTAGCCACGTCCACAGTGTGCTTGCTTTGAGCCAATTCACACGAGTGTGACCCTTTTTATCTTAACAAGTCTTATGACCTGTTGATTAGCACTGACTGAGTGCAGCTACCCAGCTTCAGAACCTCTACCAGGCTGCATCAAGCCAGAGCAGGAATGCAGCTCTCTGCACTGCAATTTATACACGTATAGCTATCCTGCAGATTAATTATAAAATCTCAAACAAGCCTGTGGCAGAGAAGTACATGAGCACTAGCTCTCTGGTGGCTTGAGTCCTATGCTTCCACTACTTTATTTTCCCTGCTGATATGTTTTTACACTTTTGTAGAAACATTAAGGATGCACATAACTTATCGTGAATACTCTTAATTTGTAGTCCAAAGCCCCCCCAGATATACTTGGAAAAAATACAGACATCCCTGTAACCATTTACTGAAACAAGTTAAGTTTCTGAACTTTTTTTTTACCTCTTTAGTAAATAGGGCTTCTAATTCTTGCTCATCCAGGAAACCATCATTATTGACATCTACAAAAAGAAGTGTTGAAAATACAAGTTGAGTATGTACAGAAAGTAATACGTGTAATAATTCTCCATGAATTAACTATCAACATACACTCTCATGTGGATTAAAAGCCTCATTTAACAAGATGCTGGTTACACAGGTCATTTTTTCTGTTTAGGTTTTTATTAGGCATTGGCTGAACTGTATTGCCATTTTTGGTTGGTTGGACAATTCTGGAACAATCTCCCTACTTCTTAGATTAGCAAAGTGAAATAGGTCACAACAGGACTGCACAAAGTGCAATTGCCAAAAAATATTGCTGAGAACAAGTTGTCCCAATTTAACAACTAAATTGGTAAATAGATTCAGGAGCAACAAAAATCTGTAGAAAAACTTTGTTAACAAACAGTATGACTCTCCAAAAACCCTAAAGAATAATGTGAAAATCTATATAAATATGCAGCGCTTGAGAAGAGATCACTGTAAAATGACTTTTCATGACAAACACAAAGAGGAGAATACTTGATGACTAACGACCCATCTTTTATCTTACATTCCACTCCAAATATTGTTATATTACCTCTGAAATTGAAAGAGAATCTACTTCAAATGAGTGTGATTATACTATATTTTTGTTTAATCGCTTCAAAGTTTTTTATGTACTAAGCTCTAAAGCAAGAGGTTATTTCAGCTATTTCTGTTTTGGATAAGATTTGCACAAAAAAGCTACCAAAAATTTTCAGAAAATTATCTTTCAAGATCTCTTTCTAGAAAGAAGAAATAAGGTTTAATAACCACAATACATATTTATATATTCTATAAACCAAGACAAAAGTTCAGACTCAAGCTAGAACACTTTTCTTCAGTTAAATTATCATCTTTGGGATTAGTCAAGTTCTGTCTACTGTTCAACCCTTCACAGCCCAGTACCAGGCAGGATTTGCTTAAGGCTACTTTATTATGAAGCATTTAACAATGTCGGCATATAAGGTTAAACATTTATATAACTGCATTTAAAGCAAAATGCCCATTGAGATGCATCCTCATGTCGACTACTATTTTATTGTTTCTAGCTGCACACTGCTCAGAAATACAGAGGCAGGACTGAAGGCATTTTGGCTTTTGTTTTATTAAGGGAATCTTGCAGCTTCTGAGGAGGCTTGGCACTTCTGTGACCGTTCCAAAGATAAGGGGTGCCTGGCACTTATCTGCAGAAATGATGAGAAAGCAGGTTTTCCCACACACACCTCTGAGCATTTATTCCTAGTACATAGTGTGTAAGCAAAGTTATAGATAAGGCCCTCTAAGGACCCATACTTCCCTGAGGAACAACTACTGGTTATTGGCTGTATGATTTTATGAGTAGTTAAACAAAACTCTGTTTTCAACTTCTAAACCCCATTTAAAACTTTGCAGTAAACTTACAAATAACATAATATTTTCTCCTCTATACTCTTCAGATTCATCCAAATTGCTGGAGGTATAAGACTTCACCCTAGCATAAGACAAACTTGCCCTCAGCAGAAGGTAACAGAAAGTCACTTCACTTGTTCATTAAGTTAAACTAAACCTCTTACCGTGTAATTTGAAAAATGTTTTGGGGTCAAATTCATTAGGATCTAGTCCATCTGCTTCTTCCCATACCTCTTTCAGTTGATCTTTGCTTCCCTATAGATTGGTTACAAAGAAAAACTATTCAAAAGATGATTAAGTGTAATTTTTCTGCATTACCTTTGCATTACAGTTTCTCTGAAAGGCTTTATTTTCTAAACAGTCATGTTGCAAATGGAATTTTCTTTAATACCCTTTTGGTCAGGTCTAATACTTTCATTAGACAGAAATGCCCAGGGAAAGAGGGTGTGTCAAGGAAATGCATATTCTGTGGAAAGGAATACTTGTAATAATCAGTTATGGCCACACAGACTCATCTAGAAATAACAGCTGAAGGAAGTTAAATTAAGTTTTCATGTTCTAGAGCAAATGGTACTGTGATGCAGTTCCTTGCAGGCCAGGCACACCATGAAGGCTTCTCTACAGTTTTGAACCATTCTGGCTTCTTCCTCATGACTTTTAGCTTCTTTGTAAATAATAATTCCACCAGCAAACAGCATACTTGTACAGAAAAAATGGGGGTATATATAGTGGATTTTGTAATGCTCTCAGCATTGTTCCCACACTCTACTCCCATGCCAATGAGAACAGGCAAATGCTGAGAGCAAACAAGATACACCCTTCTCTTTATTAGCTTTTTCTCTCTGGAAAGCTTCCACCCAAATATGTAAGAGCAGCCTGCGGCCTTACAGGATGGTGAACTTTAGGGTGATCTCCATGTTTTTTCTTCATCTCCTCAAATTTGGATTCTTCTCGCTGTCTCTTTTCTTCATCCAGTGTTTTTAAATACTCCCTCCTCTCGTGTTCTTTCATCATCTCGTATTTCTTAAACTCCTCATGGCGGGTCTTATCATAGTTTTCCAGGTCACTTGTAGCCTAAAAATATAAATATATGTAGACATATAATTGTGCCACACGACTATGTTAACACATATGATATTAAAACCACTGAATTGTTGAGATTTGTGGGCAAAGCTGGCCATATTGCCATTCTGCTTTTAAACATGAGGTAGAGTAGTTGGGGGTTACCTTCCATGGGACAGTGATGCAGAAACATCTCTCCTCACTTCATTGTTTTCACAGAAATGAATTTGCAAGGGTTCAACTGCTAGACAATTTTTGCAACTACACAGTACTGTAAGAAGGCATCAAGGTGTCCTTTCTCATCAATTAATAAATTAACTCAAGTAAGTCCCGTACTAATTCAGCACAGCTTCAAATAGTACCATTAACTCCTTGATTATTTCAGAATAAGAACATCTGTAGCTTATCCTACAGTTTAATGAAAAAAGTGCCTTCATTAATAATGGGAGTTAGTTTGCAGTAGCTTAATACAGATTATATCAAAAAACCCAATTATATGGAGAGAAAGGATGTGAGGGGAGAATTTCTGACAAGTACATGTATGGAGTTTAGAGATGTATCATCTTCAGACAGCTCAAGGTGTTAAAGGATGTTTTGGTAGTGCTTTTCACAGTAACATGTTTATACCTGATATAGTCTCTTCATTATTTAGTTTTCAGAATCACTGTACCTTTTCAAAAACAATTCCAAAGCAAAGAACCCCTAAAATGCCTATTACACTCTGTTCATATCTCAGCTAATAAATTAGAAGGTAAAAAACAAACAAAAAAAAAGAACTGCCCCACTGAGGATATACTTCTCCTAGCCAATCAGAATTTTCCCAGAAGTGATACTCAGAAATGGCAAGAAGCTTTATAATATCTAATTTATAATATTTAATAAAATAATTTTACAGAAAATTGAGATTAAATTTTCCAAGGGCAAAAAAAATCCACAAAAATTACAGAAAGCTTGAAATATACCTTATCTTTCAATTTATTCTGAAAATATAAAAACTGTCAAATTCCCATGTCAACATGCAGTGCCCTCTAAAGCATATCTGAGAGTAGAACCTTCTTCCCTTGGGAAGCGTATTTTTTCCAGGCATTGAAAAAAGCCATGCCATGCTTGGCTTAACTTCATCCCCTTAATAAACATGCACTGAAAAAAAACCCCAACACCTGTGATTGATACTGAATCTGCTAAATAGATACCGAATGTCATGTCCAGCACATGCAATTTCTAATATTGATCTCTTAAATTCTACTCTGCTGTGGTTTTGCAGCTTGACATATATATATAATAGATTCCAAAATTCAAATGGCTAGTTTAGGGGTGATTATTTGTGTCATTCTGAGACACCTAAATCGTTTAGAAGTAGAAATCAGAAAATACACTTTGGAAACTTGTACCCCTATCAAAACTGTGTATTTGAAGGCTCTCAGAAAGGCATGGTTTACTCCCAAAGTTGTTTGTACTGGCACATGAATAAAAGTCCTGTTAAGATGCCACCTCAAAATTTGTGGGCTCTTTAGCATAATACATACTTGACAACAGTTTTCAAGTGTGCAATGGAGACAACCGACTTTTCTCTGAAAATGAAAACTGCATGGAATTTTTAAAAAAGAGGTGTATATATAAAAGGATTTGCCCTTACCAGAGGAAAAAATTTAATTAATACCAAAACCCCCCATAATAGTTTATATCTAGCACTCACTGCTTTGATCAACATATCTAAGTCTTTAGGTTCGAACGTGTCAGGATTCTGATGATTCAGGTGCTCAAACTGTTTAAGAAGAGCCTGATGGTCTATGCCAGTGTCTGAAAGAACAAGGTACAAATGTAAAACATTAAAATAAGTTTGAAATCAAGTGAGACCAGGAAGTTAAAAACTTTCATATGGGAGCTTGTGCCTTCTAAGTACCTGAGGCTCCCTGAGGACTGGATAATTTTTTCACTGTTGGAGGAAACTATAGCAACACTTCTAAAGTTGCTTTTCCTGAAGGAGATCAGCAAACTCGATAGCAATTTGCACTATATTCCTTCTGATGTGTCAGTGTTGCACTGCACACGATAATTTAACATGCACAAATTAGGGCTTGTGTTTCAACGAGGAAAAATACAATCCATTTGAGCTTCACAAACTAAGCAAAACATTTTATTCTCTTTTATATAAATTAGATAGTTGAAGTTATGTGCAGTATCAAAGCTAACAACTTGCACCTTTCTCCTGAACTGGGAGAAGTCTGACTCTTCTATTGCCCTGTACATTTTGCAAATGACTTCTATCTGGCCAAAGATGTATGTACAATATGGTGTAAAATTATATCAAATCAGATAAGCAGATATTCAAATTTAATTTGTGCAAAATGAGAAGTGCAAGACAATGGAGAGCCAGGTCCTGTGGTCCTGTGTCTAAAAGCTGCAAACATTTCTGTCTTCCTTATGACAGGAACAATACCCAGCAATATGAATACACAATGCACTAACAACAAAACCTATTTCTACAGCAGGCTTTCCTAGCTGTTACCATGGCTTCTGACTGCTAATGCTAGATAATAATGCTATCTTAAGCAGCATACACATTGATATGTTAGGTATAATAATTTTGACAAGCCTTTACTAGATGGCTTAGCAAAGAATATTTTATTTGTTTTAAAAAAATTAGAAAACACAATTTTGAACATATTAATCTTTGGCAAACCATCCATCTTATCACAAACTATCCATATTATCACAGAACAGCAAACACTGGCTGGGGCAGATTTCAACCATCATTCCTCCCTGGTGAGATCACAATTTCTGTTGAAATATATGCTCCTTAGCCTGTTTTTGAAACATTTTTAGAAGTGTAATAATAAGCTTAAAAAAAACCCAAAACCAAACCAAGAAAACAAGCAAAAAAAAAAACCCAGCCCCCAAACCCATTTTCCTCCATTTTTTATATTTATGGAAGAAGACTCATTCTATTTGACAATATTTACTTGCCACATTACTGTATTATCTGAGAGCCAAGCCCTAACATTCTTCTGTCCTGTACCGATCAGTCTAGTAGGATCTTGGTGAAAATGTGTAAAACCACATCTGGATCAGGACTGAATATATGCAAAATATAATCTCAAATCTGCTTTTTTTTAAAAACCTGATATATCTGACAAGGAGGAAAACAGGCGAGTTTGTGTGCTTTTTTTTTTTTTTTTCTTAGATCAGATAGAAGACTATATTAAGTGGTATTGTAGGGAAGAGACTAATAGAAGAAGTAAAAAGAAATCAAACAGCTCTGCCTGCTGTAACTACAGAATGATCTTTTGTACATGTTCCAAGATGTTGCACAGGTGTACAGATGCAGCTGTATTTTATAGATAATCTGGCCATACTTCTTCTATGTGATGTGAAGAACTCACTGGCAGAGCTGATTATAAACTTTATAAAATGTTTTCCCACTCCTGATGTTTTCACATCTTAGTAGTCATCTGAATATTTTAAACTGGAATAATCTGTTCTTGTTCTTTTCCAAATGTAAGAATGTTCTTCTACTGTAAGAGATCTGATCTGTTGGGGGAAATTATTTTGCTAAAGCACGCTCTGTTAGTTACTCTTGATTTATGGAAGTAGAGAGGGCTAGAAGTAATCAGTCCGTTAAAGTATTAAAAAAATTCGGAATACACAAAATTACTATGTACCCAACCAGGTACCGTCAGCTGCTGTCAACTAGCTCACTGTGAGTGTCACCATGATGTCACTGGACTGTTTGTCTGCAATCAGAGCATGAGACTGGGCTCCTGGCAGCTAAAGAGCCACCTGAGGAAGATGAACTTGGGGTCTGGCAGGTATGTCAGGCAATGCACTGACTCCTGTGGAGAGGCTACCGCTGCTCTGCACTGCCTAGCGACCAGTGGACTGTACTCTCTGGACTAGAACTTTCATTAAAAGAAAGCAAAGGACGGAAAATTGATTTGATTCCCTCAGCCAGCTCCATACTATTATTCATTAATTACACTATGGTATCACCTAAAGACTTCACTGGAAAGGTACTACACTGTAAATATCTTTTATCCCAAATTAATCTGATGCTTTCCTGACCCTAGTAACATCCCCTCAAACACATACTTGCACATGCATATTCCTGCCATCCGCTTGCCACCTCTAAATTCCGCTTAACCTAGAAGACAAATCCTTGTTCTTGGAGTATTTTAAATTGATACATGACATACTCAGTTCAGTGGGATCCCTCCCCATAACTTGCAAAGGTTTTTAATAATAAAATATTCTGCATAGGCAAGTTAAGCCTTTTTTATTAGAGCTTCTTTGTGAAAAACAGCATTTCAGAAACAAGATTGTGCAGTCCATCATTAGGATCTTTGTTTACGAGCAACTAATTCTCCTCAAAAAGAAACCACTAATAAGAAATGTACAGAAATAATTTTAATGAAAACTTTAAAAATTCTTCAGTAATAAGAAATAAAAAGGGACAGCATCATATCCCACACAAGCTTACAGCAATCAGAATAATTAGCGACCTGTATACTTTATTCAATTCATTTAATTTGTATACAACTGAAAAGGAATTGCCTGAGTTTGTACAATTTCATTAGCAATTAAGAAAATGTTACAGAGAACTTTTTTCACTCCAAATGTTTTTCTTTATTCAGGAGCTTAAAACTGCTCCCAAAATAAGAAAAATAATCTTCTAAATTGAAATATTTAATGTTTGTTATAAATCTGTACAATAACTTATTGGTGGAAAGGGGTCTTAAAAAAAGGAAAAATTCTGTGTTCACTGTCATTAAAAAAATAATTCATTTTCTACCCTGTAAAGACATGAAATGTTATGTCATGTTGTATTTTTAAATATAGTCCTACTACGTTACTAGTTCTCAGTGAGTAATCTATAAATTGATGCACTACAAAAATAAAAAAAGAGGCTGAAAAAGGATTAGAAGTATCTGAAAAATCCACTGCCAGAATCAAGTTTAGTTATTTATAAAACACAGATGGCTTTTCTCTTCTCCCATTTCCTATAAAGATGGGTCTTTACTGGCCCTAAGCAGCTCAGAAAGGACACTCACTTTCAGCTTACAATCATTATTGACAACAAACAAAGCGTAACTGATGGCCTTTGGGCACCTCTTCAACACAATCCCATCTGTTAACTCACCTAGTTAAATTTTATATTCTTACCTTGAACAGAATCCATTTTAGCTTTAATTAACATTCTTAATCTTGCCACCTCTTGTCTTTTTAGTTCATCCAGCCGTGTTCTCACATGGTGGCTTACTAAATCAAGCTCTCTGCTTAGCTTCCCACTCTGTCAAAAACCAAAAGTTATGTATAAAAATTAGAAGTAAGTAGCCTTTAGGATTCCCATTAGACACGGGCTGCAAGACAGCAGACTAGTGGCAGTCTTTGGCAATATTGTAGCCCACATTGTAAGAAGCTCAAAATTTTTTCAAAGAGCAGATTAACATTTTTTTTAAACCCATGGTTATAGAAACAGAGAGGAATCCTAAAATCTTTCTGAAAATAGAATTTCTAAGTATCTTGCTCCTCCAAAGAGCAAAAGCATGACCTTAAAGCAGCAACACCTAATAATGTTGAAGAAGTGACAAATTTCTTGATCAAATGTTCTCGAATTAGTTCAAAAGAACTCTGAGATGCACACAACGTGCTGTGTTCTTCATCCACTTGACGACAGCTGTAAGACTTGAGAGAAGGTACAAGCACAGCAGCAGCATCAATGTGCACTGCAGGAATATTTATCAGGATCTGGAAATGGATAGTGACCTTCAAGGGTTACCCTAGATGTGGCACAGAAGAAAAAGGAGCCAAAAGCTGTCAACGGCAACATGGGGGACTAAAGGAACCACAAAAGGCAGGATCTCCTTTTTAAGTCTATCACTTTAGACTGTTTCCTACCTGTCCCTTGCTGAATTTCTAGCTCATAAAGGGGAATGCAGAACAGCCACCACCTAGAGCCAGGAACTAAAGTAGAAAAGACAAGAATGTGGTGAGGTTTTGGAGAGAGTGCTCTGTGGATTGGCACAAAATAAAGGACAGCAGCGAAGAAAGCCAGAGGTCTATTTTATTCCTATATACACTGACTTCATCTCTAGCACAACTTATCAGTTTCCCCAGACTCTAAACTCTGACTATCTTGTAATTCTCTTCCATGTCATCATATTCATTTGTGACACACTATCTTAATCTCAGAAGGCAGATACACCTTTATGTTCAAAACAGTGTTCCAAATTACTCTGCAGGCAACAGCGAGCGAAAACTGCTTGCAGCTGTTTTGATGTACATGAAGGTTCACCTACCTGTATGAAGCCTGAAACTGGCTTTTTAGTAGACAGGCAGAAGGCAGAAACTATGCATTTGAGTATACGTTGTTGGGGGTTTTTTTATGCTTTAATGAACAGAAGTTCTGCTGCCCCTTGACTAAAGACAAAGATCTAGTAAGAGTTAAATACTTAAGTAAATAGAAATGAGAGGAAATTTAAGCTCACAAAAATTGAGAGAAGTATGAAAAAAGAAAAGGGAGAAAGAATACAGCATACTTGGCTCTTGATTATGAAATTAATTAACCTAATTTAACTCTTTTTTTTTTTTTTTTTTTTTTGTACCTACCTTTATTTCCTCTATGTCAGCAGTCTGGAGTTTCTCCCTGAAATGCTTATCTGTTTCCAAGACATCTATTACTTGCCTGAGATATTCATCATAATAAAGTCCTGTATCCTTAAAAAAAAAAAAGTGAAATTGAGAAAAGAACATACCACCAAAAATTTCATTTTGTTTAAATACAATGATTAAACTGAAACACAAATCTCAGCAACACAGGCATTATACTCTCTTACCTATCTTCATCTTATTCTGATTTGCATAATTGCCATAAAACAACTTAGTCTTATGATTCATTTGTTTCAGCAACTGAGGGGAAGTTGAGAAAAGTGTTTAGGAATCCATGTAATACACAAGAATCTCTCAGGTTAATATAGGAGCGGGTTTTGTTAAACAGTGCAATTCATTCATTACTGTTCTATTTGAAACACTGAACTGGAATCACTGAGTGCAGTTTCCTAAGCCACCACTCAAATGCTTGAAAGAAGTCTCTGTGGAACAGTAAGCAGTTCCTCCTATTGCAAGCTGGGGAATCCCTTCCATGTGCCACCTCACCTTTAGCAGCTCATGGAAAAAAACCAACAAATTTAAATGGAACCTCAGCATAGTAGATGGTAGACTGTATGACAATATTGGCTAATACTAGTTTCCTTTCTGCAAGTAACTCCAGTAAAGAACACCTAAATTTCCAGGAATTTGCTATAGCCAGATTACTAACAATTTGGAAAAAATACTTAATTAGATAAATTTCATTACTTACTGGATTTTCTACCTTTTCTCCTTCTACATGACCTTCTCCTTTGACTTTTGTCTTATCTATATCTATAGGCACAGCTTCCAAGGCCATTAGGAGACATGTCATCAGCAAAATACACTGCTGGGGCAGGACAGATAGCCACTTCATCTGAAATGAGACCAAGTCACAAAAATTAACATAAATTAGGTTATCATACTGTACTGATTAGAATTTTTTTACGTTTCTACACAGATACCTGTAATAACCCACTTCCCACATGTTCTACTGCTCTCAAGGAACACTAAAACTCAAAGAATTAAGTACAGCTTTGATTTTTAAAGGCCATTATTACACAAGCAGATTTCCTCAGATTACCTTACAGTTGTACTGTAAATGGTGAGAGGTTTTTAACATGTTAAGGTATTATCAATGGCTACGCATAACAGGTGGGAGCACCCAACGTTCATACACTTGCTTAGGGTGGCCAAGTCTTTCACAACTAATATTGACATTCCTACTCTGATCCTGTCTTTGCTGAAGTTACTGGCAAACTCTGAAAGATAATCATGGACACTGAATCAACTCTTAGTGTAGTAATGCCAGTAGTTTTTATGTTTCAGCAATGGGGTAGTGTGCCTAATTTGGAGTCAAAATTTATTTGCGGGAAAAATATTTTACTATCCATGCTATATCTGTATTTCAAGTTGACAGAGATTCCTGAAAAAAGTGTTCACACTACCTGAAATTGTTGATGAGGCTGGGGCTTTATTAAGCCAGTCTCCCCTAGACTTTCTTTGGTGTCTTATATGGTGCTAACTTGCACGTAGTTTGATGAGCACCAAGCACTTTGAGAGTTCTTGACCTCTGTCTTTTCCCCCTCTTATCAAATTTGGTTGAAAATAGCTCAATTCACTCAGCAACTGATAAGAATACTTAGTGCGAGTACAGGAAATACAGCTAAAAGAGAAATGGTAATCCAGCATCTGACAGAGAAGTCAGGCTCTCGAGACAATTCAGCCAATTCAACCTATGACAGTCCACAGTCTGGATATTCTATAAAAAGCTTGGGTAAACTCCAATGTTACATTAGTAATATAAATCACCTCCTGGAAAGTGAAAGTTGCCAGTCAAATACTGTCTAAAATTAGCTTAGATATGTCAAAGAAAGAGACATAATATTGAAGAAATGTGCAGTCAAACAAATCCAAAGTATACCTGCTACAAGGAGAATTTCTGTACAAGTGCTTTAACTAGTCATGCAAGTAATTCTATCAAAAATGCTTATGCCCACCAAATTTTTTGGGGGGGTGGGAGAGACACTGTAATTATGGTGTCAGTGCCAGTTTTCCTGACTACATGCTCTGGTACTTGATAGTGAAGCATTACTTTTGCTTGGATTAAGCTACCCCTTTACTAATGCAATAAATGTAGATAATGGTACCTACTTAATATTAAGCATTGTTGACACCCTTCATTCATATAACTATTACGTAAAAAAAAGCACTCTTATTAAGAAAAAAATGGGAAATGCATACAAGATGTATAGAGATATTCTTTCTTTTGTTGGGGATGAGGGAATAGCAGGAGATAAAAATATATCTGCCTATCCATCTTTTGGTTTATATCTCAAAGGCTCAAGAATGACAAGAATTCTCTGAAACTGTTTTTTCTTAATCACATCTTCAACAAAAAGCCTAAATGGATTCTGCTCAGTTATAGCAAATACCTGTTACTTTAATTTAAAAAATGACTGACATCTGATCATTACCAGATGGAATAGCAGGAGCTATTGTTGCTGCCATACTGACCATATTCGATTCAATGTCAGCACTACTGTCAGATTCACAACAGCAAGTCTGATTAGCTTTGCCTAGGTCATTCCTTTAAAACAAGCAAACACACACACAAAAAACCCCAAACCCAGACTGATTTGCTGGAACTGACAGGTTAATTTCTACACAAGCTGTTGGTTTGCAGTGACTTTATAGAGCTGATGAATGAAGGAGTTAGGTTCCGATATTTCAGATGGTTTTAATTACAGAATATTGTTGTGTAAACGCTGTGCCTAGGTTTGTAATTTCAACAAGATTTAGGGACAGGAAATGATAATAACTAACAAATACTAGGTTTTCAAGCCTCCTAATCTTGATGTAGACGCCAAGACTGAATATTTTTGAGTACTAACTGGATGACTTCTATAGACCAAATCACCAAGTTAGTGGACTTGCCCAGAAGTCTCCCTTCCCCTCCTCATACTGGATCTTCAGGCCAGGCTAGGTTACTAGGGCAGATCAACAGTGCTGCTGCGAAGTCCTGAACTAGAGCTAGTCAGCTGAGTCTGTATCTGTTAGTGGCACAGCTCATTTTATGTATCAGCAGCATGGATAACATTGATAAGTTAATACATGTGATGCAGGCCATCAGTTCTTTTAGCTAGCAGACAACCATCACCCTACTGTCACTTAATTTTTTTTGTCTTGCATGGACAAGGTCACCTAATTTTGTCCTCTTTTTCCAGAAGTAGATTGCCATGTCTAGTGTTAGTCATTCTCTGACCACTGTTGCCTGTTATTTTATCCTTACCATAGCATTTTGATATACCTGTCAAAATACAAACACAGCTAGATCATCATATAGGCTTGAATACAACAAATGGAAAGTGGAAATAACCTATGCCACAGGTTGGACAGAAATAGGAAACAGTGTTTCTGTAACAAATTACCTGTAAGGTGACAAATATGGCAAGCAGTTACATAGATAACGTGGTGTGAACCACTTCTGCTCTGAATCTGTCATCCACTTACCACATTCAATGGAAGAGATGTAACCAATTTATTCTTAAATTACCATTTTCATATTATAGCTCCCCAACAGTGATCATACACCAGTCCTTGCTCTTCTAGCCTAAAGAATACTAGCTTACCTACTGATTCCTTTTACACAAGCTTTTCCAGACCTTTGATCATGTTTATTAGTCTTCTTTGAATCTTTTCAAGTCCTTTAATGTCTGATTTGAAATACAAGAATCTTGGGTGGCCTAGGCTATGCTACAGATTTTACCAGAGCATTGTTTCTTAACAGGAAAGGTTTATAAATTCTATAGGTAGGACTGAGAATATTTGCAAGCTGATGGTTGACTTCCAAAGCATTTTGAGATACAGTTGTGAGGAAGCCATTGTACTTTTTCAGATGAAAGAAACAGGAAAGAAAGTAAAAGTAAGACAAACTCTTAATTCAGTATCTGTCAACTAAGTGTCATTTAAAAATGAATAGGACAGAACTGAACCTCAAAACCTACTTTGAAAGATTCTGGACGAACAGCCTGGGCAATAGCTTCTCTAAGCACAGAGCACCACGGTCAAAAAAATTTACAGGCAAAACAAAAATCCACCTTGCTGGAATTACTGCAGAATGCGAATAAGTCTAGTAAACTGATAAGTGAAAGGCCATTAGTATGCATGAAGTCTAGGCAATGGATATAAAATAAAACCAATAAAAACCAAAAGACTTATAAAGTATATGAGTATAATAACTATACTCTTGGTATTTTTAGAAATATTTTTTAAAGGTCATGTATTTTTGAAGTGTTCATTTAAAGAAACTGTAACTTCTGATAACGCAAAAATTTGGACCCCTGATAGATGGCTAAATATTTTTCCAACCAAAATATTTTCATATATACAAAATTATAGTAATAAAAGTAATTTAACATTGTCATAAGCCACTCCAGTTATGTAAGGTCTGTAAACAGTGTTTTTGAAAATCCTGTGTGGCTATTATTTGAGCATGCTCATTTCATGTAAGGTCATGTAGTGAGATGAACCACGGCAGAGGAGCCAGAAACTCAAGTGCTAGCCACAGTTATGGCATGGATTCATTCTTTGCCCACAGCAAGTACTTAAAGCCAACATTTTCAACAATGACACCTGGTCTTTGATCCATGTTAAAGCCATAATCTTTTTTAAGCTGCTGACCTACAACTTCTAGTAACGTTAATAATTGTGCAGATGGGGATTGTCAGTTTAGGCCAAAGCAGGGCACACTGTTAAATTTTTAAGACTTTTTCCCTTGCTACTCAGGAAAACTGATACATACAATGTCCATGCTGAACTGAAACAACTGAGGTATAACCAACTGTGTTGGTCTGCCAAAACTCATGTGAGGAAGCACTAGTCTCCAGCAGATTTGGGATGGGCAACTGAGATATATCATCTTAAACTACCTCTGCAGTTGTCAGCAGAGCTTATCTACCAAAAGCCCTAATCAAACTAAGTACCACTGGATCTGCTGACTTTTCGTGGGACTTGTGCTCATGGGCAATTTGGGTTCCTGTGGAAATACCAACCACTGTAATTACATGCTGTCATACATAATAGGAAAGACTGGATGACATCACAATATGTTCTTCACATCTATTTAATGTAGTAAACTGCTCTGAAAAGAAGGCTACCTACTGCCCATCAGGCAGTTTTGTTTCAGGTTGTGCATAGGGTGTTTTTATTATAGTCCTTTTGATAAAACAGGCCAAAAAATCCACAGGTGTCAGGAAGAATTAAAAGCAGAGAAGACCAAAATGGATAAGCAAAAAATATCTCTACCATTGCAGCTGACTTTGCAGACACAAATGCTTAACACAGGAATTCCCATAGTATTTTGAGGAACCCAACTGTTTACACAATCTGTGCTATACCAAGTAAATTGGAAATACTTTTATTAGAATAAAAAATAATTACCTAGTGAAGACAGTTACTGTACTTAGGTATCAGTCCAAGGCTATATTCATCAAAATTCCCTCAATAAAAACAGGCAACTGAGTTATGCCTCAACCTTGAGAGTGTGACAGTCACACCTGAATCACTGAGCACATTCTACTCTGACACATATTAGAAGAGAGAAACCAGGCCCATTGCAAATTCTAACATTAATCAGCTGCAAGAAAAAAAACTCAGCATGATTCTCAAATTCAGCAACCAGAGGGAAGAGTGACAAGAGGTAGGAAGAGAAGAAAACTGTGGTTCCAGTTTTTGTCCTACTAAACACTTTACTACTAAGAGTTCATTCTACTCTCAGCCTGTTACCAGCTACCTTCAAGAGTTCTTGACTTTTGAGAAACACATTCCTGGATGCCCATCCCTTCCCAGGCATTTTAGGGTGAATCTATGTGTCTGACCCAGGGTTGTGGTTTCTTCTGTAAGGACTAGGAGCCACCAAATCAACAGACAATCATAGTGCTGCAGAAGAGGAGCAATGTCAATCTGATCATTGCCATCTGTGGTACGTAACGCGCAGTATACATCCTCATGCCCTGCCATGGGTGAGTCACTTGAGCCAACTATTGTTACTATTCTTCCTACTGCTATATAGTTTAACAGAAATATAAAATGTTATGGATCTGCCCAGCTGACTGGTTACTTCCTTAAAGCAGATGGACAGAGCTAATGTTACAATTGTCACATGGAAATTAAGTGATTTTAGTCAAAGACATGTAGCCCACCTGCATTAAAAGGTAGCATAACTTTAATCTGCTTGTATCAGAAATAATCTCATCTTTCCTAGAGGGATAAGCAAACATTTCTACTTGTAATACATAAAGAGAACTAATCATAAAAGCAGTGCTCTCAAACTGACAAATACTGTGTTTATAGGCAGAGCCAATATCCTAAGCTTTCATGGAAAATGAAAAATAAAAATCTCTCTGAGTATTAAGTATTTTAAAAAAAACAGAGCAAGAGCCAAAAGAATGAGATGGTCAGCAGAAAATAGAGCCACCAATGTACTTGCATGAACAGAAAAACACAATTGGAAAAGAAAAGAAGCAGGCTGTCTGCCAGCAACCTTGATCTTGATCCCACTAAAGTTAATCACACATTCCTATCAACTTCAGTGGGGTAGGATCAGACATTTGAATTATAAAGAGCTATGGGCTTTGAAAGGTAAGTACAAAATGCAGCTTCTGAAGTCTGTTTTAGCAACATTAACACAAGCACCTAAACATAGCACTAGCACGCCTATTTTACACAACTGCCAGGTGTTTATAATATAAACCTGAAAATTTACTTTTCATTAACTCAGCACCTATTGCCCAGAAAACAGCATAACTCTGGTACTGATGTCTCCATCACCTTCCTAGCAAAGCACAAATATTTTTTAAAAAGTAACACCCAATGTCAAATTTTCTAAAACTGAGATAGACAAAAACATATAGTGACATCATGTATAGTGTGTAATGTCTGCACATGCAGAAGCTCAGTGCATGATTGTGAAGCAAGATAGCACAACACTGTGAATGTCATATTGCACATCTGCTCTTGCCAAACCCGTGCGCACCATGATGGGCAATGTAAACACAAATCCAGACTTATAAAATCCACAAATAAGCCTACCTATTCATAAAATTTCACATACACCTGCTGTATCTGATACGGAAGTCATTAAACCTGTGTGACATACAATGCAGGATGATAGCAATATTCTCTATAGTCAAGACTGTACTGTGACTTCCTATTTTAATGCTGTACATCGGAGAAGTGAACAATCTTCATATGCAGTGCCAAATTAAAAACAAAACAAAACAGGAAAGAGATAAAATAGATCTACTAATCTTCATCCTTCTAAGAATATTCTAACCTCACTACCAAAATGAGAATATTACAAATATTATGTCTGAACTGTGTAAAGTACTCCTCCAGCAGTTTGAGCTAGCCATCTAGCATCTTGAATCTGTTTCACCTCTCTGAAACAGTGATATACCTGTCTATATATTGCAGTTTAAATACAGAATGTTTAATTCCATGGGGTTTTCCATTTCTTTAAAAATTATTTGCAAAGATATAAATTGATTAGACCATAAAATCTTAAAAAAATACATTAAATGTTTGAAATTAGGCAGAAACAGATTATTCATCTGCCATATTTTCTGTTTGGAAACACCTAAAATATCAGTGTCAGTCCCTCCCTGTTCTTTCAGAAGGACTCGCTGCACAGACACTGAAAGCTATCATACCTTAACCAACGATGAAAGTCAATGAATCTATAGTTAATGCATCTTCTTCACAATGTTAGTCCAACGAGTTAATCTGGTACTAGCATGGGAAAAACGTGGCAACGGTTTTGAGAAGCAAGTGCAAAAACCTGTTTCAGCTCAAGATGCTAAGCTAAACCTCGGGTTGTGGTGAAGATGTCTTTTCACTAGGTCACCAGTCCTCTAAATATAGATTTCTCATTGAAGACATGAGCAGAAAACAATGTGAAAAGGGAAATGGCTGCAGCCTGCAATAGTTTTCCCTTTACAAGTTATCTTTCAAAACACCGAAACACCTGCATACTTTTCTTCCCAAATGAGAATTCATCCTTTTAAAAGCTAAGATGTAAGCATCATTTTTTCTTCTCTCCTCTTTCAGTAAATGTCCCACCCACACAAGCAGCAACAGTTTTCCTTTCATTTATCCTTCAAGCATTTTTTTCTCTTCTGTCAAAGTTGTCTATTAACCCCATGATTCAGATGTTGCTTCTTTTTTTCCAACAGGGTTCAACCTAGACATGCTGTCCTAATCTTTTGTTAAGAGTACATCCCACTCAGTTCTCTGCACCAGAAGACATTCCTTATTTTTAAAAGAAACATTTTAATACTGCACATAAACATCTAAACCGGTATTATTTAAGTACATGAAGGCAGCAGAACCCTTTCTTCTCATCCTGTTTGCTTAAATTCTTTTCTTTTGACTTTGTTGCATTTTTCTCACTGCACTTCATCTGCTTCATTCTCTTTACAGTTAAAAGTTGGCTGACAGAACAGCTTCTTTTTTCAGCTTCTCAGAAAAGACAGCATGCCTCAACTGTGTGTAGTACAACATTTGCTGACAGAATCTTTAAAAAAAAAATATATACATCAGCTGTTTTATTAAATGAGTCACCCAAATGCAGGGGGGTACTATATAGTAACACAAACTATGAATGCTCAAGTGGGAAAGAAGCAAGTACTATTTATAAGGCAACTGTATGTCCAGAAATAAAGATGGCATAGAAGCAAAATGTATGGCTGCTGCTACACGTGCTTAGCTCCATCATAAGTAAAGTTTGAAAAGAAAACTGTTTTTCTTCTTGTTGCAATGTTAATGGTTCATTATTTAAAAAACTGTGTGCACACACACAAATATACATATTTATACTACGTGTCTCCACAGAACTTCCCTATCATTGTTTCAGAAAAATAAATATCAGCATCTACAAAGCTACCTTACTAACTGAAGAATGCTGAAATATTAGTCTTGTTTTTAAAGGGAACTTGCATGATTTTATCTGTTCCTTCCAATAAAGTTGGCTCAAAAAAAAAGATTCATGAAGCCAGTACTCGGGCAAAAACTTGTATTGAATTCAGTGCATACTTGATAAAACTCTTACCAACTTCAAAAGCAAATTAAAAAGAATAATTACCAGTACAAAAATAGCTTCCTGTACTGTAAGTTCAGTTCCCATACAGAACAAAATACAACAGCACACCTGGAATCTCACAAATTCCTTTTGTATAAACGTGAACAGCAATTTTGTCAGTGCTGGTGTAAAAAGCAACCTCATTTCAAATATGCTACTACATGCAACTGAAGTATTTGCTCAAACCCTAATCTCAAATCAAAAAGTATATCAATTATTCTACTAATACACATTTTGCTGTAGTCAACAACAAATGATGTTGCTAAAGTACACCTTAAATGCCCCGGGACTTAAAGGTACCTTTTTTCTCCTTTGGAAAGAAAATACGAAATAGCTAACAAGAATAAATCTAGAGCTAATGATATGGAGCCAGATTTAAAAATATTTAGGCACTTAATGATAGCTGCCTAATGAGATTTATTTCCATAATTCGCTAATTCCCATTGATTTCTACTTGCTTAGGAATCGAAATATACACAAATGTCCCACTCCTGCTTTATAAAGAATATAAGGCATAAGAAATGTAATCATGAAAAGAGTCCATATATTTCCTGAATTACCTATGATGAATATTTTCAACTGAATATGATTAAAATGGTTCTAATAAAATGCAGTTTCTTTCCTTCTTCCAGCTGTCAAATCATGCGTAGTACATAAGAGCAAAAACTGTTGAAATTAACTTGAATTTTGCCCATGATGGCATTTGATTTGGCTTAAGTACCTGGCCATGTTTTTAGCTACATACAAGCATCTCCCTGGCCAGATATGATGTGTATCTAACAGGAACTTCAGAGATATCTCTTCTGCTTACTGAGCAATCAAATAGACAAGAGCACAATACCTCACTAGATAGACATCTTTGTTGCACAGGAGTTCAAATCAACACAACACTGATATTGGCTTTTAACTTAACAGTAAAGGATTTTATCTTTCTTTCATATAGCGCATTTGTTTAGTCAGTGTATCACTAGAAGTATGAGTCAATATTTCCACACCTTGGACATTTGAGTCAATATAATAATATTTTACTTTTTTTATTATCTCAGAGAACTACTGCTCTCCCCTTTCATGATTACAATTTCAGTTCTGTGTGTATCACCTGGGGGCAGCTTTTGACAGAAAACCTTTAACTTGGCTTATACGAAGTGAAAGTTTATGTTCAGCAGTACTACCATTACTACACAGCCAAGGTACAGAAACTTCTCCTTGGTCTTATTAAAAAAATAATCCTTTCTGGTTTTGTTGCTTAGTTTTTATTGGTGGGGTTTTCTGAATATAATTTCAGATATCAAATAATGGTATCTCAAAGCTGTATTATAGCATCAAGTCACAAGCAAATTGATGTCAGATGCCTACATTGTATGCCTTCACATCCAATAGCTAATGGAATTTTTAAACAGACTCAATGGGCAATATTAATTTATAATTTTGTTTTCCCCTTTGTTTTATGTTAATTGTCTTGGTTAGAAGTGAATGAGATTCACATTGTTCTATGTGGACACAGTTTGTTTAAAGATAGACTTACGTTATTACTTTTTTAAATATAATTATCTTATTCTAAAATAAAATACTGCCACCATCCAAAAGACTACAGTAGTGAGTAAAAGGGAAAATACATAATCACAGTTAGGAGGTACTGTATGTAATCGGGTTAATAATTTGCGGCCCATGCTGGATGTTGCCCTGTGACTGTACAAGATCATTGTGTAGCAAATGACAGTAAGAGATGTAAGTGGATCTTAAGTGCTCACAGAAATGTGGGCCCCTCCCATAAACCTTTCATGAGTCTTAAAGCAGAGGCCCATACGGGTTACAACAAAACTGGTTTCAAACAATTTTTGAGTGGCTTTTCATCTCCTATCCAGTCTTTAGAGTAGGAACCTTTCCTATGCTGCTCTGTTTGGTTGAGAGGGCCAGTCACTTCAGAATTCAGGGTAGAACTGCACCAATACTGAGCCAGCTACAGGACTTTTCTGTAGAGCAGGAGAAAACAAGATGACAAAAAAAACGCAAAGAAAACCTCCACGTTGAACTTTATACTGTGGTGTACTGATGCTTCATTGTTGTCACTGTGATGATCTAATTTTGAAAATGCTGGACATTATTTCTCCACAACAAATACTTGCAACTCAAAGAGCAGAGGCTTCTTCTCCCATAAGCTTACTAAAAAGTGTTGCCAAACGTGAACTCTTTTGAAAACCATAGCCGTGTTCATTTCAGGAAAAAAGAGCTACCTCTCTACAACTGTGTGTCAACCTTTTCCTCTTCTGGAATATTTTGCAAGTACAGCGGCTAGCCTGACACTGTTTTACCAAGCTCCTCCAGGGGTACTGTAGTAAGCCTAATGCTGAACAGCCGTACCCCTTCCAGTGAAACCAGTCTAGTCTCCCGGACAAAGCGGCAGAAGCTTTTCCTGCGGTTGTGCAATTACCAGCCGGTCGGGATCTCGCTGCTGCTGCCAGGAACGCAGGAATTTCTGCCGGTGCTTTAAAACTGACCGCGGGGCTGCTCGAGTGTTACTTCCTGAGGAGCCGCTGCCTCTGGCGGGGGGCAGCCGTGCCCAGGGCCCGGAGGGAGGGAGGGAGGGAGGGAGGGGAGCGGGGGGACCCTCCTTCCTGCCGGCCCCCCGCGCGCTCCCGCTCAAACTTCAGCCGCCCCCCACACGGGAGACAGCCCCTCGCCCCGGCGGGCCGCTCTCGCCCGCCCGCCCGCCTCCCGGCACCACGGCGCGCGCCGTTTCCCCCCGCGTTACCGTTATTTCGCGTTTTCAAATCTGACAGACGGGCGGGCGGTCAGACACCGGCGAGGGAGAGCGCGTGTTCCCCCCCCCCCTCCGGCGGCCAACGGCAGGAGCTGCCCCGCCGCGAGGCCTCCGCCCGGCTCCACGCCCGCGGGGCGGCGCCCGCCGGCCCCCTCCGCCACCGAGGGGGGCATCACCGCCCCGAGGGCGGCCTGGGACGGGCGACGCTACCTTTCCGTGCCGCTGCGGCGGGAGAGGAGCCGCTGCTTCTTCAGGGCGAGGTGTCGCTTGCGCGCGGGGATGAACGGAGCGTCCCCCGGGCGTCCTCCTGAGGATCTGCGGGGCTCGGCACCGTGGCAAGGCCCGGTACGGTACGGTACGGTACGGTACGGTACGGTACGGCGCGACAGCCCCACGGCGCTCCGGCGACCTCGGCTCCCGTTGCCATGGGGACAGGTCCCGCCCCTCGAAGCGTGGGGATTGGCCGGGCCTGACCGCCGTCCGGGCGTCGCGGAGCGCTCTGATTGGGCAGCGCTGGACGCCGAGGCGAGGTTGCGCGCGAGGGCGGGCCGTCCCCCGGCAGCCTGCGCCGGGAAGGTACGTGGCGGTCGCCGCGGGGGCGGGCTCCGGCCGCGCGCCTCTGGCGTCACCGGGGAGGTGGGGACACGGGCCCGTCCCTGCGCCGGGCAGCGCCGAGGGGGCCGTTAGTCTGCGGAGGCCCCCGGCGAGTTGCAGCCCCGGGGCCCCCTGTCTCGGCTGCCCGAGCCCTGCCTCAGCCGGCGGCCCCGGGCCGGTTTGTAGCGGCCGCCTCTGTCAGCGGCAGGCGGGCCTGAGGGGACCCGGCCTGCGGCTTCCGCGGAGAGATGGCCCGGGCTGGGGGTGCAGCGCCGTCTTCTAAACACCCCCGGCTCACGCACAGCCCCCCGCCTGCAAGGGTTAACCGGCCCCGCCGCTCTCCCCGCCCCTCCCGGCCGCGCCGCTCTGGGCCGCGCTGCAGAAGGAAAAGGTGCTTGTGGTCGCTCGGGCGACTGCTGCGGGGAGCAGCGAGGTCGTCGGAAGTTTCTGCAGCTCCCAGAGCCAGAAGCTGTTTCGCGGTAGCTCGTTTCCCTGCCGTGTCCGCTGTGGGAGCCCTGTCACTGCCCCCCGTGCCCCTTGAGAGAGCTCGCTCCTTACGCCGAAAGGCATTTCGCACAAATCTCCTGGTTGCAGTAAATCGTTACTATTATGTGTCCAATCGTGAACTGATACATGAGAATTTGAAAGTGTATTTTCAGGCATCCTTTTCCATGACTGCTCCTTCTTTTTGCTAATTCTCTTTCACCCACTTGAGCGTTATTGTGCTCAGACTTGGTTGTCCCTTCCTGTTACAGGAGAAAAAGGGGGGAAAAAAATCTTGACCTCTGTGTTAATTAACAAGTTAGAAAACTATTTTCAACCTGCACATTTGTTTATGCTTGGTGTAAGCTTGGGGTTTGATTTGTGGATCTCCATTCCCACCCTGTTTTGAAGTGCAGTACCTGGTTTTTTAGGTTTAGTATCTTTTCTGCGTTCTGGGCACTAAAAGTGATCATATGTTATGCAGAAAAGTTATTTTTAGTGGATAGGAAAATACTAGCAAATAGTCTATAGTTCCTATAAAAACCAACTATTTCTGGAATAAGCATAGATTCCAGTTGTAACCTGTTACATGTTTCAATACTGTGAGCCTCTACTCGTATTTAAACAGACCTACAAATGCTTGAAAAAGTTTTATTGCTCTGTGTTACATTTCTGTTACTCTGATTTACAAGATAATTAACTAGCTACAAGCTAGTTTAAGTTTTGTTTAAGAAACTGTTGCAATAGCTTACACAAATAAGAAAAAAAATTGAGGGATTTGTGTAGCTTAGGCAAGATACTCAAAACTGTTATGGGGTTTCGAATGCTTAATTATAATGAGGAGTCCAAAGTGGTGGTTGAAATTGTAGCTTCTGGGTTATGCATGTGAAAGAAAAATGGGAATGTAAACTGTCTATAATGACCTCTGTGGTAACAGAAAGCTATTAATGTAATAGGGCTGGCACTACTTGGAGCTTTTCCTCTCAAGGAAATACTGTTCAATCCTATAAAATAATTTTTCCACCGTATTTTTCACTTTAGAAACGGAGTTTTGTGGTCAGTTTGTATTCTTTACTAGTTTGTAAACAATAATTTTTAGGACCCAGAAGCATTGGAATTTATTAAGTGTAAATTCATCTGTACATGTCAGTAATCACAAACAGCTTATGACAAAAAGCTAAATAGCCATTCTGATGGGACAGGTGAAATAAATATACAATAATACTTAAAGTTCAGTTAAAAATGTGCCACAAATATGTGCAAAAAGAACCTGTAAACTTGCAGCCCTGCATTTTATCAGGGTAAACCACGACATTGCATAAGGAGAGCTGGTTGGGACCGACCCTTTTGCCATGTCACAGGCCCCACGAGCATGACACACTGTAGGCAGGGAGATCGTGCTCTGCCTGCGTGGCAGCGACCCAGCGTCCTCACCTCCGCCCTGTCAGGAGCTGGTTACATGCTGGGGCAGGAAAGAAAACCTCTAGTGCTCTGGGTGGTGTTTGGCTGTAACTGACTTAGCTGGCCTTCTGGGAACATGATCATCCTCACCTTTTGCAAATTAATTTAAGGTTATAGCCTACCTCACGCTGCTGGTTTGTCTTCTGTATGTGAACAAGTGTTCGCAAAGTTGCAGGAAAGATCAATTTGCTGCTGGATATTTAAAATATATGGTGGGGGGGTTTTCTGCCTCTATTAGCAACTTTAAATTAAGGGGAGCATAGGGGAGAGATGGACTTTCTTTGAACACGTGTTGGTGTCAAGAGGAAAAAAGCTGTGTGGAGCTGTGCCCTTGATGCCAATGGTAATATGGGACATCCAACATTGTTTTCCTCAGTCAGGCACAATGTCAAGCTCTTCAATGGCTGATCTGGAATATCCAATGGTAAAAATGGCCATGGCCAGTGTATGCAAACATCCTGTAGAGCAACCCAGGCAGTGGTGCAATCGCTGTGCTGACACTGGCCAATACATGAGAAGCCCTGGCATGTCTGAATACAAGAAAATGAACCTTGGTGTATACCATTAGATTAAAATACACTCACTTTGATGCAATGACAAGGTTCAGTTTGTTATGATTTCCTGCTCTATTTCTAAATTAGTTTCTAATTTTCTATCTAAATTTCTAAAGCAGTTTTTCCTTCTGTTATAAGTTACAAGATGGTGTTACGCTTACTGAGATTGAATCGCTTTTTTCTGGCTCTTGCCATTTTTTTTTTTTGTTTCACTTAATTCCTTTGGGTTTGTTGGTTTTTTGGGTCTGTTTGTCTCAGATCTCCCCTGGCTTTAGCCACACAGCTTCTAAAGCTGTTCAATTACTGGTTTAGATGGTTTAGAAGATGCTTTTTGGAGTCTTAAACTGTTACTCCAGTTTCAACATGCAGGAAGCTGCAAGATTTGAAAACTGCTAAGGATTTTAGTATTGCAACGGAAGCAGTTACCTTAATCTGAAATTGAGAAACACTGTTCTTAATGCTGGACATACCATAGCAATACCGTTTTGTTACACTGTTCTAGTACGTTAGTAAAAATGGGTAGGGTTTCACAAGGACTCCTGTATATCAGAGTGCCCTTGATACTTTTTGCTATTAATTTTATTTTGTGGAAGGTTATTGATATTAAAACTCCCATCAGCAGAACAAAGAGGTAGTCAAATGTCTCTGAAACAGGAGTCCTAAACTCTGGTTCCTAAATCTCCTCTTCTGTCTCTCTGCTCTGGGAAACACAGTGACAGATGCTACTTTTGCCATTGGCAGCAGCAAACATAATTTTCTCAGAGTAAAAGTGGGGAGAGAGGCTAACAATAGCATTAGTTTGTGTTTTAACAACAGAGTAAACTGATAACTTCAAGGCTGGTGCTACAGTACTTCTCCCCCCACCTGTCCACTAGAAGAAGCGTTATTATAACTTCTTCCATTTGAGTTAGGAAAAAAACACCTAGAAATGAGAAGAGAGTTTATTCTCCGTGCCTCTACAGCCATGGCAATGCTCGTATTGAAAAACTCATGCTTAACTAGCACAACGTGTGGTTTCCTGTGATGCGTACGAGTATCTGCTGGCCACAGAGCTGAGGCTGCTGAAGTCGTTTGCTGTGTTTCCCAACAGCAATGAGTTAATACACTTAACCACAGACCTGAAATGGAAATAAAATAGTGATTGTAAAGTTAAGAGTGTCATGGTTAATTGCCTAATTTATCTGGTGTGGGAGGGCTGTTGACTTCACATGAAAGTGGCAGGCAAGAATGCAATTAGCTCACTGGTGAGACTCTCCTGTGGCTTATGTCTCCCTGAGGAGGCATTGGTTTCAGAGGAGTTATATGAGTTTCTACTTAGTGTATGGCCCATAAGTTTTCTCCCTCTGGCAGACCTCTGCCAAGAATCTTTTCCCAGTTTGAACAAGTACAGCTCATATCCTCCCTGATTAATAGTACCCTTTTTTTTTGTATATGTAAGTAGTCAGAAAGTCTTTATACAAATGTATTGGTTCCACGAGCTTATCAGTTATGGCCATATCCTGGCTTTCAGGAGACTGTTCTGTACCAGAGTTACATATTTTGAGGGCGTTGTCTCCTGTTGTAACAGGGTTAGGTTTTCTCTCAACAATATGACTTCCTTACATTTAAGCCCTGGTACGAGTATACTGACTAAAAAGGGAGTAGAGGAATTATGCTGTAATTTTAGCTTTTTTTTTTTTTTTTTGAGTAGTCTGTCTTTTATGCAGGGAAGAATATTTGCCTCAAAGTTTGCTAGATCTTCTGTTGTTGACTTGACTTGGGACTGATTAATTATTCGTTGTACAACTGAGATGAATTTACTGAGGCAAGATACATCTTTCTGTTGTAGAATTGCGGTGGCATTTTCTATTACTTTTGGCTAGTACAAGCCTTTCTAGGAAATGAAATTTAGAATAAAAGACTTTGTATAGAACTAATCCAGATGTTGCAATTCAGAGCTGAAAATTTCAGTCACTTTTAAGAACCCCTTCCAGTCTGGAAGAAGGGAATATTTCTAAGCTGTTGTTTCATAAGCCAAAAGTATGAATTCATTAATAAGTTGCTGTGGATTAAACCATGACATGCTCTTACACCATGGCAGCTATTCTATGCTAAACCTGAGATACCTCACCCTTTAGTAGAAAAAACAAGCAGCAAGATTTTGTAATTTTAGAAGCAAATAATCAACAGCTGAAAGATGCTAATATCTTTTTTTTTCTTCTTCTTCTTCTCACAGGTCCCATGCTGTTGTAAGGCCTGCTGCTTGGAGTGAAGATTTCTATCATTGCTTTGACTATTTCAAGATTGTTTTCATCCTCTCTCAATCACAAGCCTACCATAGCTAGTTAGTTATGCTATTTATTTTTCTGTCTCCAAGTACTATGTGGCTATTTCATGTCAGGCTGGAACCTGCTTTAGCTGAAGGGTGGAGAATCTCTGTGTAGGGTGGATCCCTGGCTTTTCTGGGGCTGTGCCAGTGCCCCCTCCCATGATCTGGGGCATATCTGGCAGCATGACCACAGCCATGGGGTGGGATGTGTGCCTATTTGACTGGGAGTGCCTGCAGTTTGGTCCCTTGGTGGATCCACTCTGGTCACGTCATGTGATTAATTGGAAAGAAAAACTAGATGGATTGTTCTCGTTAGTTATTAGAGACTTCTTATTCCTGTTCTGGTGTTAGTCATCTATTCAGTGGCATATAACGAGAACCTATTTATTGCAGCTCTTGAGGAGAATTCCATTACACTGGTTAATTTGGAGAGGCAGGGAGAAAAATGCATTGTCTTCTAATGTTGACCAAAACCCAAATTCTAGAATGAAGATGAGTTATCAGTGTAACTGCAGCTATTTATATTGCAGTGGTAGAATCTCCAGGTCCCTTTTCTGTTAGGTACTGAACAGCTCAGACACAGAACAAGAGAGCTCTTTGTCTGTGAAAGTCTGTAAGTCTAAAGCTATCCTATATTATCTCTCATCTTCTGCTTATCCTTTCTTGGGCATGTACCTCACTGGCTTTCTGCTGCAGATTTCAGTGATGTATTAATTTTCAGATTGATTTTCTAATCTTAAAATTATAAAAAATATTTTTTCTCTTTATATAGTAAGTGAAAGAAAAAATGAAATATACTGTGAACTTAGAAAGGGTTGGAAAGGATGAGGAGAAAAAAATGTTTTCATAATATAAAATTTTATTTACTGAATTTTAATAAGGTCTACCCTAGAACAAAAATAATAAGGCTTATTCTGATCAAAGAGGATTCTGTTTCAACTGGACATGTTTTATAAAGGTAAACATGCTTAATCAGATTCAACTTCTACCTTCAGCAACACTTAAACAGAAGTTTATCAGCCAAGTAAGTTTATTTGGAAACAGGGATATTTATGCCTTGGTGCAGCAAAATATTTAATCATATTTTTAGGTCTATGCCTACTTCCTTTTGAGTATTTGTTTACATTTCTGGAAGATTTTATAAGATATATTTTTCTAACTGAGCAAGCCAGTGACTCAGGACTTTAGGTTAGATTGAAGAAGGGAGGCTTCCTTGAAAATTTCAGCTCTACACTGATTAGAAAGGAAATAGACAGTTTTTATTCTGTAGGGGAAGATTATTTACATGCACATTTACCAAAACCTGGTAAAGATGCAGGGTGCTTTAGAAACAGTGAAGGAGATGTGGTCAGAGAAACACATAGAACTGAGGCAAGACCCATAATATATTCAGAAGGGAAGAATCAGAGTAAATTGAGGAAGAAAACTTAGTTTCAAAACAAAAAAAGGTTTCACTGTTTTGAAGATGTAGAAAAATATGAATACTGGTACAGGACATGATAACTTCAGACTTGAAGCAATACAAAGAGAAGACAGAAGAGGAACCATATCTTACTTGAGAAGAAGGTAAGACATCTGAGTTGGTACAAGCTATTTTGGTACTCTCCACTGAAGAGGGTGGCTTGGAAATGAGATAATAACGAACAGCAAGAAAAACAAGAAGTGAAAGGTAGGGTACTGTGGTTCTATCAAGAAGTGTTATCACTTACAGCACTTTTTTGGCTTCTCATTTCCACTAATGGAAACATTAAAAAAAGTCAAAAAAAAAAGGCTTGTGGTAAAGGACATACAGTGTATGTATATCACACAAATCTCCTGCGGAACAAGAAGTACCATAAATGTCTCATTAAAGGAAAATGTAGCACTTTATTCCTGATGCAGTTTTTATTCGATTTCTTGTGTAAATCAATATTTTATTACATATTTTTTCAAGTCATCTGCAGTTTCTATAATGCCACTGTCATCATAAAGCAGATGAGTAGCATCCGAACATTAAGCAAAAGCTAAGTATCTACCAGATATTTACAAAATCATGGTAGTAATTTTTTAAAAATGCCTGTCTTTTAAAATTGTATCTACTTCTGTCCTGTCATAATTATATGCATGTCATTATCACTCAGTTATTGCCAGGGAAAAAAATGGGGAGTCAGCAGGGGGGTTTTATTCCTGTGGTGTTTAGGTTTTTTTTGTTTATTTATTATTATTTTTCTATCAACCTTGGACTAATAGGGGGAAGTCAGCAGTGATGTTTCCCAGGAATTTGTACCAGGCCTCTGTGCTTCAGTGTTGTCATAAATGATCCCAAAGGGGCTACAAAATGAGGTGAGAAGGTTTGCTGATGACAGGGAATTACTTAGAGTAGTAAAATTAAAAGTTGACCTTTTACTTTAGATTTGTAGAGTATCTCATGATACTCAGTAGCTGGGTGATAAAGCAGCAAATGATATATTAGTAATGTAAACTGATTTGGCTTGAAGAAAAGGCGGTCTTGGTTTTTTTAATCCAAAAGGGCAACCTTTAAACTAGCTGTTATTGCTTAGACTGTGTAATAAGAAAGTTTTGTGAAAATAGTGCAGTACTCAGTGGTGGTCAAAATAGCAAGTATTAGGAATAGTAGAATTGTTAGGAAAATGATAGCATAAAATGCAAAGGATTGTTGTATTACTGCATAAATCCATGGTACACCTGTATCATAAACATGACATGCAAGTCTACTCCTGTAAGGTAATGAGTGGCATGCTGGAGGTAAATAGAAGTGGTCACTATTTCTTATAACACAAGAAAAAAAAGAATCAAATCAGATGGCAGATTCAAAAGTGCATGCTGAACATTGCTACCTGTCTTTCCCTGGTATTGCATATTGCAATTTCTCAACTGTCTTCTGCTCTGTGAATTTATCCCACCTTTTGGACTGGACTGCAAATCAGAGTTAAAGTATAAGCTTTTTAACTGCTTTGTGGAGAAGATGAGGTAGAATCTGATGTACCTTTGAGAGTTTAAAGTTCAGAACACACTTTTCACTTTCCTGTGCATGTTGTGAAAGTACAGTTCTGCTCTTTAAGCACTGTGGATGAAAAGTGCTATTACCTTGTGTCGTCATGAATTGTACGAACCAAAGGTCTTCCTTTTCCTTTAGGTTTTTAAATTATGGTGCTTTAGTTCCTGGTGAGAATTTATGTTTAATTGCAGACAAAATAACAATCAGTGCCATTAGCAGAACTTGGTGTTGAAAATAAAAAATATGTAACTGAAGAATGAATGATTAGTTGTTCTAGCAAAAAAAAAATCTCAAAGGATGGGTGGGAAGCATGTGTGAGTGCAAGGAGGTGCAGCTGTAGGACCAAGTGAGTGTGAGTGAGTACATGTGAGCATGGGCGTGAGATGGCACAGGAGTCTGTGTATGAGCAAATGGGCACAGGGGTGGGGGGGGAGTGAATGTAAAGATGCATCAGTGTGCGTACATACTGGTGAGCGTGCAAGTGAGTGTGAACATGTGCACAAGCGTGAGCAAGCATGCAGGTGAGTGTGTGTATTGAGTGTTTTTCAGGACATAGGAAAGTGGAGGATTTAAACCAGAATTTATGGCCTTTTCATTTTTGTGCCCCACAGAAGTGGTTGAGGAGAGGTGGCTCTCACTCCCCAGTCCCCCACCTGTCTGGAGTCCATTTGTTTTTCCCTGCTGCACTTCCATGGGGAATGTGCTGAAGACTGAATCTTCCAGTGAAAGGGTAGCAAGAGCATTTCTGCTCTGGAAGCAATTTCCCCAATCTTTCTAGACTCTCAGCAGTGTGAAGCACCCTTTTGTCCACTGTTTCATCTGGTTATGCCAAAATGAAATATGCATGTTTGTGGACATCTGTAGAATAGTGCTGACAATGTTTGCAGTTTTGGAAGTTGAAAATAAAACACACACAAAAATGTATCTATTGCTTGTTGGATCAATGAGTTACAAACTGGATATGTATTTGTTTCCTCACACTGAAAAAGGAACAGTATTTAGCAAAAAGTATTGTTGATATCCTTGTTGGACCCCAACATTGTCTTGTTCCTGAAAAACTTGCTGAGGAAATTTGAATGTTACAAGAATGGGAGGATATGGTTGCAAGTTCTACTCCATCCTGCACTGTTTTGGACCCTGGCCATCAGGAAACATTTTGTCTACTTCAGAGATGAAACACTTTCTCTTCAGAAGTAATATTATGAGCAAGATGTATAAATAATCTGTGGCAAGGGGCAACTTCATTACAGAAAGGGAAGTCATCCCAACTTTTCTTTTCTTTGATGAAATTTTAAAAAGATTTCTACAAAAGATATGCAGGGAGGAATTTGCATGGTTTGTATTGACCTACATTAACCCTAGTTAAACATAAAAGTAGCTTACAAGTTGTTGCACTCTGCTTTTGTCACCCCTTGTACTTTATCAACCATTGATCCTTATTCTTTGTCAATTCATACATGTTTAATGTTGCATTGCAGATATTTTTCCTCACCTCCAAAAATATTAATAAGACTGGGTGAGAATATTTAAAAGAGCATTGTTTATCCTGTTCTTGCCTCTGCTGAGCTGTGTGTCTAGAAAATAGAAATACAGGCTTCTGCCTACTGCAGAGGAATGGAAATAAATCCTCACGTGAGCTCTTTCAAAAGAAATTACATATCCTGGAGTAGGAAAACTCACAGATCAGTATAACATTTTGTTGCATATCTTGAGCTTTATTTCAAAAGATGGACCCTAGACATTTGCTTTGGTATCTAACTGGTAATTTTACCAAATGTATCTAGTTTGGATGGAAAGTTATGTGGTTGACCTGAATGACTCATGTCACGGGGGGAAGCAGGGGAAGGACAGTTTGAAGCAAAGGGTACAGGAAACCTTGTGGAGAAAGAAAATCAAGATTGCTACATACTCCTGCAAATAACACTCACTTTTAAGAATATGTTTTTGCAGAAACAGGAATTAAATAGTGATATGAATATAAAAGTAATACCTTTAAAATAATTTTGGAAGACCAACATCAAATCAATTGTGCAACCAAATGGCCATCACACTGTAATTACTTAGACACTGTTTCTTCTTACTGGCAGTTTTAATATGAAATACTTTACAGTGGTTAGTGTTCATACTTATTCTGTGAAATAGATAAACATTAAGCCAATGGTTTCATAGATTGTGAAGCAAATAAGTTATTCCATGTTGTGGAGCAACTGCCACACTGGAAATAAAAACCAGAAGCTTTGATTCCAAATCTGTTGATACAATTTAGAAGTGGAAAAGCTGCCCTGTGAACTGACATCTAAGAGCTTCCTAGAATTGGTTAGCTACATGTTGCCTCCTATTCTGGTGTTGACACTGGATTAAAGGTAGCTAATACTGCCTTTCTTTATGGTACTTGATGCAAAAGCATTTACAGTTTTAAAAGGTGGTGGAGATGGAAACGTCTGAGAGACAGACTGACCTATAAAATAGATCAGGACAACAAAAATTCTTCTGGACCTTATTTTCTTTGCATATGTTGTCACCTCTTCTGGCCTTAATCTCACTTCCCTCCATGTTCTATACCCTCCACCAATAAAAATGTAACGTACGAAGTAAGAGCTTTCATCAGTCTATCTGAAAGCACTCTGCAATTGTTCCTTGTTTCACAAAACCACAGTTAGATAACGTCCATTTTGCAGGCTGGTGAACTGAAGCCAAGACAAACTGGTTTGCCTAAACAAATTGTATCTGTTGTAAAAGCGTTATCAAACTCTTTCTGTGAGCCTCAGGCTGCGGATGTATAATTTCATCTAAGAAATGGTGCAGGTTCAGTTGCCTCGTTACCAGGCAACTGGAAGGCCTGTCTTGCAACAAAACTTTTTCATTCATCCTTCCCTGGCCTTTCTGAGTTTCTCCTCAAAACTTCTTGTGCAAAGGGACATGTAGAGCCCCTGCAAATCCTTCTGAGGAGTCATCCTTCCCCAACCTACCCAACAAATTACACAGTCTCTGTGTTGCTTCCCATGCTATTTTAAAATTAATACTATTTTCTGAGGTTTTAAGGAACTTTTCCAACTGAAGTGACCGCATAAAGCTTTTTTTAGATACTCAAACACAGTCTTAAGGCTTTATCATCTGGTCAATGCAAAACTCCCTTCATGTTAATGACTGTAGACATAGGGCCCCTCATAGGACTCAAATTTTGGGCAAGAATTGATGTCTTGCATCAAAATATTCTGGCTTTTGTACCACTAATGGTTAGTAGTAGACTGCAATCAAGTTATTTAATCATGTAAGGGTTTTCAAAGCCAGTCAAAATATCATCATGAGATTTTTTTTAAATCCTCATTTACAACAAACATTCATTGCCAGTGCTTAATGATCACAGAAGGACATACAGTTTAAGCATGGGTTTTAAAAAAAAAAAAAAAGCTTTCAATACAAGATCTACTTCTGTCATCACATCTGTCTGCCTTTTGCCATTAGGCAAGCAGTGTATTTATCTTTGAAGTCCTTTATTTGCAAAGGTGCTAGTCATGCTCTGTTAGTACTCTCTAATCTCTATGTGTGCACTTAGTTGAGAGCATAATACAACATTTGTTCTTTCCTGATGAACTAATGGTTTCTAACGAGTTGCAGGGTCTTCAGTGTTGTGAAAGTCTGTTTTGACCCTAAATGACTTGGGTTAGGTCACTAAAATGCTAGGTGGTGAAATAACCTAGCATGCTTATTTGAGCTTCCTTAACCTATATGCTTATTTAAGAAAGGGAAAAAAGGAAAAGAAATACAGCAGTGGAAAAATGTTATTGGTGATCACGCTCCAAAAGGTTAGTGAATTCTCAGAATTGTGATATCGGAAAGGAGATTAAAAAATTGTGAGTATTTTTAAAGTAATTTAGGGTTAAAAGGGACTTTCTGGAAACAATCAGTTATGGAAGAGCCTGTGGGAAACTGGATACCTGAGTTCTAGTCTTAACCACATCCCACCATGTGGCCTGGTTTTCAGAGACTCCAGGGCTTGCTGCAAATCCCCTTTATTGAGGGGTCAGATGGAATCTTAACAAATTACATTATGATACACACTGTCACGGAAACAGATAGTTTCAGCTTTTTGCTCTGAATCATTCATTCGTTTGTTCTTTCTTTGTCTGAATGCAACATAATAAAAGCTTTTGAGACTGCACATAACAGATTCCAAACTTTGGGAGAATGTTTTAGTTATCTGTGAGATCAACCCTGTTAATTTTGGTGCAAATAGAAAATGAGTAAAGCTTAATTTCCGCTAAAATCAGATTAAAGAAGGATTCTTTAAATGCTTTCAGTGTAAGCCCTCTACAGCTGTCAGGCTATCTGTCCTTTTCCTTAGAAAGCCATGGTGGCTGCAAAGCTTGTGAAACTGATGTGAGAAAAACTAAGCACGTAGAAGTGGTTTAACTGAGAATAGGATTTTTAGCCTGACTGTTCCAAACTGTAGGACTTGTGATAGCAATAATTTGGGGAGGAGGAATCTTACAAATCTGTATCTTCCCCCTTTAGTGAGAGCTGTATGCATACTCAGAGATATGCTAGGAATTCTCTAAAAGGCTGGGAATGTTTCTTACATTTTCAGGATTGAAAAAAGTCTACTTCTGTCTGTCTTTAGAACAAGCTATTAAAGTCTCTCTCAACCAAAGAGAAGGATCAGAGATGATCAGCACTGTGTATTCTCTGCTGCTTTAGGAAAATGCAGTAGCCAGGAACTACATTAATAATACTTCACTGCATGGTAGGGCCATTTTATAAGACTAGCATGTTAATCTTTATTCAGGTTTTAAATCTTACAAAGACTACTTGTCTTTAGAACAAATCTGGCTTTTCTGTCTATAACCTTGTGGATTTCTAAAGGTTTTTAATTTTAGATAGAAGATGGGCAATTTACTTCATAATCTAATTAGTAGGTTAGAGTTGGACTTGCTTTTAATAATGTGAGACTAAGAAGGACAGGATGACGTTTCTAACAGAGTATGAACAAATAGCTGGAGGACCTAGCTTTTCATTAGTTTGGTATTTTAATACATAGTCTCTCACAGGTCAAGGATTCAGCCAGGTACCTTTGGGCGATGCCAAAACATTTCAGGTGGATTTATCCATTGGTTTTAATGGGTTGAAGCAAAGATAATTCTGTTCTTTTTGGGCTATGCTTTCAGTGAAACCAGAACAAAACTTCCATTGATTTAAATACAAAACCAAGATCATGCTTAATGCTACTCTGATGTGATTCCTGACTTGGATGATGAATTTCTGCTCTTCCAAAAGACTATGCAGTACTCTAATGGAAGTAATATTTGCAGGTGACATATATGCAATTTAATCATTTTTTTTCCGAAAGGCTTGGGATTTAGTTAAAATGAGGTAGATAAAATTTTTTCCATTGAGAAGTTTCAAAGAGTCACTAGACCACTCTATACTTTCACCACACACCCGCAAAGACCTAAATACTTGCTGCACTGTAGCAAATTAGTTATGGTGTCATAGGCAGAATTAGCCAATGACACTATATTGAAGTGCCATTCCCTTATCCACATCGTCTTCCATATCCTTCAGCTACTCTTGAGCCTATTTCTCAAGCAAAGGACCATTACTATTTAAAACTTAATATTACATTTATATTTGGAAAATAAATAATTTTTTTAACATTAATACTGTGTTTGCAAATGCTTCAATGCTGCTTGAGCTCTGCTCTTAATTAGGATGAGTGCTGTATTTCTCCATGGCCTGATGTGTCACTGCTTCATTGCAGAAGGATGACTGTGGATCCCGAGAAGGTGTGCTGACAGGTGATTTCTCTGACACCTCGGAAGATGAGAAGTGATGTTCCCAACGTGCTGTGCACACCCACACTGGGGTGCCTAAGCTCAATCCTGACAGAGTTCCTGATACATTTGGTAGAATTATTCTGATGGATGAGTAGTATCCCCAAAGACAGGGTTCGTAATGAGACCAGAACTGTGCAGTATGCCGATTAGCTGTCCTCCTCCTTGAAGTTTCTCGGTGAGCAGTGCATACATGAACACACACTACTTTTTTCCTCCCACACACGCAAACTCTGCATCAAGTTGTTTAAGTGAGTTGTGACATGTATTCATGCTGTTGGCTTCTTTCTGCTGGGGGCTGACTACTGCACTCCTATCTGAAAAGTTTTCCACCAAACTCGGAGATTATTTTTCATTAAAACAATATCTGGTTTTGTCCCTCAAGCTTGGGTGTCTTTCTACTCATGAATGTGAACATCAAAGGCAATTAATAAATCCCTTTGAATAACGTGCCAGTACTCTACTCTTACATAACTGTCAGTCCTAAGTAGAAGATGCTTTCTTACCAACTAAAGCATCTTGGCAAGGATTTCAGACATTTTAAATTAATTCTGCTGCTTCCAGAACATCCATTAGATAAAATCTGTTGAATTTGAATCATTGACCCTTAACCTGAAAACCAGGTTTACAAAGGTCCTGCAGGAAACACATTGTGCACTTAACTTCCCCTATGAAAACTACAAAAAATTGTACACCAAAGTACAAGGACCACAGCCGTGACAGAATTAGACTTGGACAGGGATATGAAAACTACCCCACTGTACTTGATAGGATAATTTCTTTTCAGCAATATGCACTGTGTGACTACAAATAAATGCATGACATTGAGGAATTGTACATTTCTTTTTTAATAGTTTTTTTTTACTTGCAAAATATTTCCATTGATTCGCAATGCTTAAAGAACTGTGAAGTTGTGTTACTGATGAACATAGGGTTACTACAAGAAGCTTCATGCTATTAGCTCATACCAGAAAAGAAATAGCAGATTTTGTGGGTGAGGGCTTGGATCTTCGATGGAGCTGCAGGAATTTGGGCAGCTGGGGGAAGACCCTGTAGCCTCTTTCTTAGCAGCCTGCTAAAGAGATCACTGTGGAAGTCTCTTGCTCTAGGATTCCTACTGCTAGTGGTGGTTTGGGTCTGTTTGTTTGTTTTATTTTAATTCTTCGATACAGGATAATTCAAGTGAGTAGTCAGTATGAAGTTTTATCATCCTCTGCCTTTGGATGCCTGATTAAGCATGACGTGCTGTGATTGGGATTTTAAATACCAGAAGTCTTTCCAATTACCTCAATTACCTTTATCCAAGGAATGATTGCTATTTCCAGGTACGCATCCTGTTGCCCGCAGTTTCTCCCTCAGGATTTTCTGGCATCATTCTTGCATTAATAGGCCTTACGAAAGCATACTATAGACTAACAACTATCCCACGGTACCTCTGGAGTTTATTCAGCCCTGACACGGTTTCTGTGTGCATTTTCTAACTCTTCTACATCCACTCCATTTTAGGAATGTTCAGAAGCTTCATTTTATTTAAAGCCTTCAAATTATAGAAATCGTGCATATGACATAGAACACATCTATCCAAAAAACTTCTCTTATAATTTCCTCTCTGATTATATAAGCCACCTGTAAAAGGAAGTTATATCAAAAAAATAGATTAAAAGTTATCACAAAGTATTTACAGTAAAACAAGTAGTGAAATGTGTTAAATTGTTTCTGTTCTTCAGTTCCCTGTTCTAATAGCTCTTCTGGACATAATGTATTTGAAAAAAATAGAGGTAAATATGGAAAATCATTTATGAATTTCAAATGTATGCCCTGTCATGCTGTTTTGTAGGGAGTGTTGTCTAGATTCTGTGGGACATACAATTGCTGTGCCAAGATCTGTAGTAGTATTTTGGCTTCTAGTGCCTAAATTCCCATTTACTGAAACAGGACCTGAGTTCCTAAGAAATTAACCCAAGAGAAGATTTTACTTGCACTTGAAACTATTGGCAGTATTTTTTGATTGCAGAGTAGAATTTTCTTCTTATGTTTGAGCCTTAACTCATATATATATATATGTAACTTGTACATATATAGTTAGCTGAAATTATTGTATAGATTTTGAGAGCCGTATGCAGACCTGACACATGTGGAAAACACATGCAAGCTATTGCATAACAGTGAAACAATAAAAACGTAACCATGGCCTATTTTTCTCTTTCATTCATTACTAACACTGTCCCTTTCTCCCTGAAAGAAATCCACAATGAAATATTAATAGCAACATACTGTTGAATAAACATCTGCAGATGTAAGCATTAGCCATTTAAGCTTGAGTAAACACTCAGGACAAGAAAAGTGAGTGTTAATAAAGTTCAAAATCACCAAGAAAAGGCATTGTGAGACTAATCCAGGAAATTATACTGCATTTTCAAAAAGTATATTTTTGAGGAAGTAATACAATCTTTTGCTTTCTTTAGGAGTGAAAAAGAACCTGTCTCCCTCTGCTGGTTTTCAGAGAAAAAAAAAAAAGTTTATAAAGACTAAAAAATCATAGCTGAAATTTTGATACAAATTACCATATGTTCCAGAATTAGGGCTTAAAACTTGTTGCCTTTAAATACATAGGAGTCACCTTGAGGACATTAGAACTACCTGTCTTGATTAGCTGAGAATTGGTAGATTTTTGTAGTATTTACTCTGTTTAAGCTAATTGTTTCTCAGTATATTTGGCATGATTACTTTATACGTCCGTCTTTAGGAAAATGTAACAAGATAAATTTAAACTGTTTAGCCTTTAATTCAAACCTCACTGAGTCTCGTAGCTATCCTGAAGAGCTGCCTAATATTGGAGTCGTAAATGTAGATGCATCATTTTCCTTTCCTGCATAGCCTGAGTTAGTGTACTTTATAATTCAGATCAAGCCTTTTTCTTTCAAATATGAGTTTCTAAACTGCTCCATAATGTAAGTCCCAGTCATAAGGCTTTTGAAGGCCACACACAGCAGCCTAGCTGCAGTGCTGAGCACGGCTCGCCAGTTATGACAGGCGCCTGAGGTTGCTTTGCATTGCGCTGGGGCCTGCGACGCTGAGGCTGGCTGCTGCGGGATGGGTGCTCGCACCTGCCCAAAGCACAGTGTTGCCCGCCCTGCCGAGCTGCGAGCCCCCCAGTGCCGCTCCCCGGGGCGGGGAGACACCCGCGCGAGCTCTGTGCCAAGGGGAGCATGTCAGCGGGACGGGGCTGAACTTTGTGTTGCAGTCCCCACCCCGATGAACAAGTGTTTGGGAATTTCCATGGAACAGACGTGCTGCACAAAGTACCGTGTTCTGGTACACGTCATGGTATCTGCCAAGAGGTTTTTGTCCTTGGTACGATATGCTCCATCTTCCTATTGTCAGAGGAAACACATTTCTCCTTTAATAACCCCTGTGCTTCTACTAACAATTTCTCATTCACAAAAAGGGTACACTAACAATGCTCACGAAGTTTATTCCTTTCAGTTAATTAAAGGCAAGTAGCAATTCCAGTAGTTAAATTCAGCCTTCATCTGTTAAATTTGTAGGGCTTACATAAATGCATTTTAGGCTGAGAAGAAAATTAAGGCAATTTTGTTTCTAAAGTGATTTTTTTGGGGGGGGTTTTTTTGTTTGTTGTTTTTTTTTTTTTATTCCCATGTGTTATCTTCACCAAAACACATTTGTTATGCCTTGTTACATGTAGTCACACTTCTGATCTGGGTATACATCAAGCTTCCTTGTATCCTCAATATTGTGTTAAAAGGCATCTGCCAGCTGCTGTTTGTCATATTTCCAGTTAATACCAGTGTCAGTATAGTTAGTTACAAAAGTTGATTCGATTTTTGCATATGTTGTGTTGGAATTCTTTTGTGAAGTTTGAATATCAGGGTAGTGAGCACAGCACTTAATTTCTCCAAACATTTGACCAAATTCTCTCATGTTTATTCTGCCTGTAGTATGTAATTTAAATTTTAATATAAATGTTCCTTAATAAAAGCGTATGGATCTTTATTGCTTGTTTATCTGCAACGCACTTTTTTTTTTTTAACAAGTTTTACCAAGTGTCTCCTGACTCAGGGCAGCTGTGGCATTTGGTCAATGTATCACAGGCAACATCTATAGTAGCGAGGTAGTGAGTCTGCTGAGACACACACCTTGTGCATTGCATTTACATGGACATATTAATAACTTCCTGTATAAGAAATACTTTAAAACTGATGTAATGTTTTCATGTGGGAATGTGTAACTTGTAATTATCCATTCATAAGCAAGTCTGCAGGCTATGTCATTGTTCCCTTCATTGACTCAACTCTCTAGGGGATAGTGTCATTTTACCTAGGAGCTGGGCTTCCAGTGCCAAGCAGTTATCTCTCTTGAAGCAGAACTATTTTGGCTGCCAAGCTATGGAGAATGTTACATGGCATCTGATATACAAATGCAATTTCTAAAACTGGCTGGTACTGCTTCTAGAGTGCACCTGATAATTAGTATATATTTAACATGAATGTAGCTGAGAAACTATGAAAACAGAAGCAAAAGAACTGATGTTGGAGATGCTCTTCAGTGTAAGGAGCGAAAGCAAAGGAAGGAATAGCATATTCAGTTTGTAATTTAGTGTACCTATTTAACATGGAATTTGGGTTTTATGCAGCCCTTTGTAACCTAGAATATTTTGCAAAAATGAGATATTGCTAAAAAGCATGGGCTTAAGTTATTAAAAGACATGCAAAATAGCAGGAAAGTTTCCTGACAAGAAGGAAACAATTTCTAAGGAGAATCACAAGAGGGTCTTACAATTATCATGGGACTGATATACAGGCTTGATAATAGTCTAAAATTCTGCACTAATCCATAGAATGAACCAAATAATCTTTTCTATCTTGACATTTATGACCTGGTCATATTGTCATATATTACATAACGTGATGGGGGTTAGTCAGTCAGATAGTCATGATCTTGTTGAAATTGTTGGATGTGTTAGCCGCCTTCTACTTAGGCTAAGCAGATTAATGCTCCATTGGCTAGTGATGGATGAAACACAGACAAATGGTTGTCCCAGGACTAAACCCTGTGGCAGGTGAGTCAGAGGTGCAATCCGCAGCAGTTCCCTGCGACCCGTGTGTGAGGGGCAAAGCAGCACAAACACTGGAGGGACTGTTTTACAGCAGGAGGTGCTGGTCTGTTAGGATGCCAGTGAGAAAGGCATTCTGCCTCTGTAAAGTATCATTTAAATTGCTGTTTATTAGACCCAGCGCTACTAAGAGAGCATAGCATAAATAATCCTACACCCCTGTAGATGCTGGGAACCCTCAGCTGTGCAGCATCGAACGGGCGCAGCACATTCTGCAGACACCATCCGTAGAAAAGGGTTTTCCATATCAGTCAGTATAGGGTTTTCTTACAAGAAAACAATGCTGTCCCTCATTTCTACTGGCAGACACAAAGGGTGTTCACATGGGAAGCTCTTGCTGCACGTTGAGGTAAAGTCAAGGACGCGCAGGTGGTGTAATCGCCGGTACCAAGCGGGAGCTGCCTGCAGCCCCCTGTTACAGTGAGCCACAGAGTTTATCCTGCGGCCAGGGGATGCACACAGCAAGCACAGGCCTGAAGGCAAGGCTGTTGGGGCAGCACAGCCAGCACAGCCAGCACAGGCCTCCTCCCATTGTTATGTGGGTCACTCACCCCCACGTACACTGCTCTCCCGGCCAGCACCACTGCAGGAGCCCAGCAGAAGAGGCAGCCAGGAGACCTGACTGCCAGGACAACAAATCTAAAATGCGATCCAAAAAGGAGATGTATTTGGACAGGCAGTCTGGAAAGAAACCTGGACCTTGAGAGCAAAGCAGATGTCTTCTGATTCTCTGTTCCGTGTTCAAAGTTGGAGCAGAATTGGCTTATTGACTGTCAATACCGGAATTGTGTCAGAAAGGATCGATTTCTGCTCTTAACTGACAACCTGAATACTGAGGGCTTAGATCACAGGGGTAGTAAGAACTCTGGTAATTTTTTTAATCTGTGTAATTAAAGCATCACGCCTGTGATGCTTCTACAGGAATGCATTTTGTGTTGGCCTTCCAAGTCTCCATTTTGCTCTTGTGAAGTCACCTGCAAGGGCTTTCATTGGCCTAATGGCACCAGGTCAAGATTTATCTGACAGGAAATTCTTAGATGCTAAAATGGTGGGGTTAATATATGATCACACAGAAGATGTCACTGCCAGCAATGTATTTATGACTTATTCCTTTATATTGTAGCTTCTAAACTGACACTTTTTCACGTGTCTTCTATGCTTCATTAAGTGTTTTGTATTCTTTGGTGTGCTAGAAGTGCTGAATAAAGTACCAATAGGCATAAATGGAATTCTTTGATTATTTTGAGTAGTATGCCCTGAATGGGCAGAATGTATTCTCTCTGGAATTCTTTTGCATCTACATTAAAACTTGTGTTTTACTTTTAAATGCTCATTACGACTTTTAATTTGATGTTATGAAAGGCCCATTGTCTAAACGTTGTATAAAATCCCCCATGCAATACTTCTGCGTGTACTCAAAGCATTGTATTCTTTTGAAGCTGTTGTGAAGGTCAAACCAAAATATTGTCTTTTTGAAACGTGTTGGTACGTCAGGAAGGTTGGCGTTGACATCAGGGATCTGCCGGGGCCGGCGAAGTAGTTTCTGAAGTTAAATTCCGCGGCATTCGGTGTGGTGGATGGAACACGTTGTTCCGAGCCACCGGAGCCGTGGGCTGGCGAGGGACGGGGCATTTCTCGCTCCGGCGGAGCCCCCGCCGTGCTGCGCAGCCTCTGCCCGCGCTGCTGGCGCCGCTCCCGGCGGGCACGGGCGGGCCCCGGCCCCGCCGCCGCCCAGGGCTCCGCGCCCGCCGCCCGGCCGGAGGCTTTCGGTGCGCTGTGGACGCTTCCAGGCCTGCTGGGCGCTCCCGGGCAGACCGGGCGGTAAGGGGAGGAAATGACGGAGCGTCCCCTCAGAGCCCCCGCTGTCGTGGCCGAAGGGGCCCGGCCGCCACCGCGGCGACGGTCACAGCCGGGCGCTACCGGCCCGTTTCCCCAGCGGGGGCGGCCCCTGGCTGCCGGCCGGGCCGCGCCGCCTGAGAGGCACCCCGGGAGGGGACAGGGGATAGGGGATGGGGACAGGTGAGTCGGCAGCCGTCGACGGCCGCCCGCGGCGGGGGCTGAGGGAAGCGGCCGGCGCCTCGCCCCGCCCCGCCCCGCCCCTCTCCTGAGGGTGGCGCCCCGCCCCCTCCCGCGCCAGCGCTGCGGGCCGGGGCCGGAAGTGAGCGCACGGCGGCGGGGTAGCGGCGGGGGGGGCCGCGAGCGCGGCGGCCAGAAGGGAAATGGCCGCTGCCGCGGGGCGGCGGCGCTGCGAGGTAGGCGCGGGGAGCCCCGCCGCGGGGTGTCGGGACGAGGCTGGGCTCTGCTCCCTTCCCCTGGTCCTGTCCTTCTCCGCCGGTGTCCGCTTGCTTCCCCCTCCCCCCCCGCTCCACTCCCCAGCCTTGCCCCGCTTCGCCCTCTTCTCCCTCAAGGGTCCCCGCGACGCGACCCTCGGCCTCCAGGCGCTCCCCACTGCCGGCGCGGCCTCGGCGCGGCTCCGGGCCCGGGGGCGGCCGGTCGGTGTTCCCCGCGCTGCCGGGGCGGCACCTGCGAGCGGCGGGGCCCGGGGCTCAGGCAGCGGGGCCGGGGTCAGCGCTGCCCGCCGGCTCGTCCCCGCCTCTCCGTGTCGGTGCGGGCTCCTGCGAGCCGGGAGGCGGCGGCTGCGGGAAGGATTTCATCGGTCCGAGCGCTGGAGCCGTGCCGCTCCCCGCGCGGAGCGGTCGTTCCCAGGCGTCTTGAGGAGCTGCCTGCGCTTCGCAGCGCCGGGTTTCAGAGGAGCCTTTTGTACCTGCGGGTGAAGTCTTCGGGGCGGCTGGCACGGAGCTGGAGGCGCTGGGGAGCCGCAGTGCTCGCCCTGTGGAGGGGGGACCTTGGCTGTCGCTGCAGAGACCCACCAGGTTTACGTTTCCTTTTTATTCATCTTCGAGTTGGCTTTTTGAGTGGGTTAGCTAACCTCGGCTTGGCGCCTTCCCGTGGTTCCTGAGAAGTTGGCTGTTTACAGAGCTGATCGGTAAACAGCCCTGCTGTTTCTTCCGGGAGCTTTTTCAGACCTTAGTATTAATACGTGGAAGCGTTAACTGCCTTAATGTTCACAACTTGATCGAACTTATTGTTCTGTATCAGTGCGATAAAAAAAGGTATACCTGCATATTTGTTAGAGCAAGTGACCTCCCACTAACAGCTATGCTGTTGTTGGGGAAGGAGAATATGGTAGTAAGATATACTCAGAAGAGCTTGGAAGAAAAGAAAGATTCTGATGCTCTTCTTCGTCATTGTATTACTTATTGCAGATGTGATCCTGAAGCATAGTTAAGCTGTTTTGGGGTAGGGGGGAGATGCAGAGGTTTTAAATAACAGCCTTGCATGCTTAGTGCAAATCTCTTTCCGAAGGGAACTGAAAATTCAAGGGAAAATGTGTGATGTTCATAAAAGATGTTGTGCAATAGCTGCTTAGAATATAAACTGTGTTCAAGAGTAGTAGTGATGGGTGATTTATGAAGAATCCAAAGGGGAAGCAGAAATGGGGCAGGGGGAATGAAATCTGACAGATGAAAGTGTTTTCTTAGTTGGTTTTGTTAGCTTTGAAGGCAGTTGTGTCCTTCATTCCCCCAACACAGAGTGGACCTGGAAAAAACTTGGTGTCTGGGAGGAAGAGAAGTTGCTTAAATTGGGCTTATTTACTGCATTTGTGGGAGAGGAAGAACTGGACTATAATACTCACCAAGTTAACTTTTTTTTAAAACTGAAAGCAAGTTGAAGCAAAACTGGTAAGAACAAATGGACAGTGAAAGGAAGTTGCATAAAAGATAAAGGCAATGGGAGAAAGCACAGGGAGAAGTAACAAATACTTGAAGCTAAATGGCCTTTTGTTTTGGGGGAGGGGGGGAAACCACAAACCAAACAAGTAATAAACTATTTAGAGTCCCATCTTAAATGTTGTGCTGTATTTGAACAGTCTCTTGCATAAAGATTCTTGTTCATAAAAAATACATAGGCGGTCTCAAGAAAGATTTAAAATTCTGATTGATTTAATAAAATAGATTTTTATTTTTTGCTACTTAATTGCATTGTAATAGTAATCCTGATTTAGATATTTGAGGTTCCACTTTCCTTTTCGAGTCTTACTGTCATCATTAAGAACTCAAACGTAAAGGTTCATCAGTACAGATAATCAGTGTATATAAATACATGATTTATTTTTATCTCTTTTTGAGTAGCTGCCTATGTAGCAACAAACAAAACTGAATGCCTTAAATGGAAAATGATGCATTTCAAAATGTCAAGTAAAAAAAATCTTTTCTGAATTTGTGTTCCTGTTTACTTCTCAAACTAAGTTAACTTGAAACTGCTGATATTTCTTACCAGTGCTGCTATTATATCTGCTATCTAGCTGAAGAAACTTGAAATAAAATGTGGCTTAAAAAAAATAAAAATGCTGAGGTGATGTTTTGGTTTTGTTTGGGTGATTTTTTTTTTTTTTTTTTTGTGTTGATGCATTAGGCTTTGGTGTGGGACCAAAACCAGGCCAGTATGGGGCTATCTAGAAAAATGAATGCTAGATTTGAATTTGATTAGAGCAGGATTGCATGTTCTTTGTCTTTAAACTCTTGAACAACCTTAAGCTTCCATAACAAATTGTGGTACATTGACATTGATAGGTAGGACAGTATAAGCACGACGCTGACATGACTAGAATTCATAAAATATAGTATGTGTTTTAAGGTCAGCCTTAATGACATTCAGATAATGATCTGGTTTTTATTTTAGAATTATTGCCTTTGAGTGTCTTTGTTAGTGCAGAAATTACTGTGGTATTTATTTATTTTTAAAACAGTACAACAAACTTAAAAATGAGAGTATAGCACAAATGTACATTGTGTGCTTCATGGAAGTGTAATTGTAAACATAGTCCTCTATTTTAAGTAGAAGATGTGGATGTGTAATTACTTACCAGAACCAGAGTTCAGTTTTTATCAGCAGTGGTTAATAACATCATTCATCTAACACAGCATTCATCCAGCCCCTTTGTACACGAGAAGGTTGCTGTGATGTCAGTTTTTGCAGAAGAATGCAGAAGTTGTTTCCAGGCTGGACAAGTAAGTGGAGGAGGAAATGTTTCAAAGAGTGCCAGTGATGATAAACCTCACCTAATCTAGCAAAGATTTAGAATAAAATGTTTTCCTCAAAGCTCACATTAAAAAATTATGAGAAATATTACTTCAATCTATACCTTAGTAGAAATGCAACCTGAAATTAGTTAGAGTAAGTTTAGTTTGTTCCAAGTGGTGGTGACTTCAGAATGCTTTTATTGAAGAAGCTGAAGTAGAGAGAGAGAAGGTATGTCTGTATTTTTCATGTAACTTTTCATTTTAAGGTGAAGGGCATTAAAGTTACAAACAAAACATCACTTACAAAAAATCAACCAGAACTGGAAACTTGCAGTACATAGTGTATGAGGACCTCATGGTATTTGTGTTGAGTATGTCACTAGTTCAGATCTGGAGGCTGGTTACTGCATGATGACCTAGATGAAATAATTTGGCCCCTATAGGGTTTGTAGCTCGTAGGTTTCAATACTGTAGTTGATGTTAGTAGTTAGAGGAGACGCATCAAGAACAGGTCATTGATAACAGATACGGTTGTCTGATTAGATTGTAGCCAGAGCAGAAGAGCAGAGGGTGGTGACAGTGCTGAGCTATAAGGTGAGTGCTGAAAGTTTACATGAGTTCAGCATGCCGCTGCACAAATTCCAGGAGGAAAATATCCATCAGGGGTCTTAATAATAGAGAAGTTACCTCAAGATTCAGGAAGTACTTGAGTGGCAAATTTGTGGAGACTAGAAGAGTATTTTGAGGAAGTGTCGTTACACTCTTGCCTTGGTTTAGCTTTTTTCCATTTGCATTTCTGAGGTCACCCTTAGAGACAAGTTAAGGATGGGATGAACGTTTGGTCTGAGTATAGCCATCCTGCTCAGTTTTCTACCTGTGTAGTGTTAAAAAAAAAATAAAAAAATCATTGAATCTATGTGTAATAAGCACTTAGTGTTTTCTAATGTATAAAGCAAAGAGGTACACGTGAACAGATATTCTGTCAATAATAAACAATTCTGCTTAATACTTTCATAAGTACTAGGTTTGTGACTAAGAAGCATCTGCTGGTTATAACTGAAACTGTGCAAGTTTCCTGCCTGAGGGGAAACTCCTCTGCTGAAGCAAGTGGTAGACATAATTTGGCTACTGCAGCAGAATTGCATTTGGTTAGACTGGTAGGTTGATCCTAATACAGTGATACGGAGTTAAGTCTGGGACAGAGCTGTGGTGACATGGTTTTCTCTCCCTACACTACTGATGTTTTTGATTGCTTTGTTGAAGGTGTATACTGTGCGCTGCTGCCCAGGGAATGGAGTGGGATCCTTGTGGGGGAGGATTGTTTCATCTCCCTGTGTTAATAGCCACTGTACATTGCATCATGAACTTCCTGCATTTTGCTGCGTTTTGAATGCTTTGTGACATTAGGAGGATATTTGCAGGGCTTACTTCAGGCATATAACTTAAGAAAATTAGGGTTTTTACCATGGTCATCTGTCTATGCTGTAGAATGTTACAAACGTGGAAGGTGTTGGGGCATCTCTGTTTGGGTGATTAAAGCAGATAGCACAAACGTTTCTTTCCTCTTTTCTCTGTCCCCCCCATGCTCTAGACCCTTTCTGTATTTTTGATTGAACTGGATGTGTAGTTTAAAAGGTTGTCTGTCTTCTGCTTAGTACTACTGATACTGGGATTAGTGGAAATACTAGTATAGATAGAAGCTCCAGGTAATTTGTTGCACTCCACTGTGAGCAGGCCTGCACTGTATGAATAACCAAAACTTTGCGGTATTGCTGCCTGGATAGAGCCCTGAGCACCCCTGTCACCTCATAGCTGACCCTGCTTTGAGCAGGTAATGGAACTAGAGACCCCCTGAGGCTTGTTCCACTCTTAATTCTTCCATGAAAGTGATATTCCAGAGTAAAATTATTTTGCAAATCATGGATTACTGCACAAATTATTCAGCTGGGGAATCAAAATATTTGGGGCAATGGCATTACTTAAAAAATGAAAACCCCAGACCCTAAAGCAGTAGCTAACATTGAGTCTGTGTGGAATATTTTGTATTGCGTGAGTGTATGTTTTCAAGTACCCTTTGAAAAGAGGGTTGGTGGGGATAAAAAGTGTGAATCATAAGGGTGACATGGAGCAAAACACAGCTTCAGCGGTGGCTAAAAAGCAAGAGAACCAGTAACAAGTTTTTAAAAGAAGACTTCTGAAACAGAAGGAGTGGATATGAAAGCATTATTCTGTCAGGAAAAACATTGCAACAGAGCTAAAATTCTTAGCCTTTGTCAAACAATGCTGGTAATAGGCTTGGCTGCAAGGCATGGAAAAAAAATATCTTGGCCAAGTGCATCAGAATGAAAAAGCCTGGGATGCCATCAGTTTCATTATTGCTTTTTCTGGTATCTGCATCCAGAAAATAGTGAGCAGGAACAGTTGCAGGTATGCTGTTAGAGAGCTGAGAACAAAGTAGGGAGAAGTAGAGATGCAAAGGTTGGTGAGTTGTTCTACAGCTGATGAAATGGATGTCAAGTTTCCTGTTGATTTGTGTCTTCAGCTGATTGTCTTAAAGACTTCTTGCCATGATTCAAGCATTTATAAAGATTATCTTAGTAATAAATCTGTGGCATCCAATAATACGAGCTCATGCTACTGTTTTCTTCTAGTTGTGACACCCGGTGGTGGTGGTGTCAGATTGCTTGTTTTTATGAAACTTATATGGAATTTAATTGTCTCTTCAACAGACTTAAAAGAAATGGTGATTGGGCTCAAAATTTGAGGGGAGGAGTATAACAGCACAAATAAGCTGAAGAAGCTTGCAAACATACTGTACCAAGTATGCATGTATCAACATCTGCTGGTGGAGTGGCTTGCGGTGGCTAATGGTGAAAATCACTGGTTCGAGAAGGGGAAAAGTATTTTGTGGCAATGGAAAACATATGATCTGTAGGTAGCTGTAGCTGCCTACACAAAGATTAGGCTGGAACATCATGACAGATGCTTCCACCCTTTGTCCCTCTTGAAACATTGATCAAAAAAATCAAGATTCTGCTGTTACAAAATATCTAATAACAGTCTTCTGTACAGTGTCCTGGATGAAAATTGGTTTGAGTAGAAGAGTTCGTAAGTGTTTTTTATAAGCACTGAAACAGCCGAGGGTAGATTTTTTTCAAGGTATTTGTTGCCAGTATTAAAAGACCTTGAAGCATTCCTGGAGGCTTCTTGTTCTGGTACTGGAAAAACCCTATGATTACCTAGCTCTTAAGATCAGAGGTTTTGTGATGAAACTGTACTTCTCAGATGTAAATGAAATTTCAAAATCAAAGTTAAGAGATGCAGTTACTGGTCTCGGTACGGCTGCTTAGGTATTTACAAGCTGAATGATTTGAGCAAAACAGAAATGGGTGCTGGTTCAGAATTTGTGACCAACTGAAAACTGCACCTGTATTTAAGCTAGTGAAATTGTTTTTGAAGATTCTATAGATATGGCCTGAAACGAAATTGATTCATTCAGTTAACTGTGTTAATCTCATCTGTGAGGTGGTACTTTCTAATTTTGCTAAAATGACTGGATTAAAGAAGCTACTAAGTTTTTAGTGGAAAGACAGTGTGACAGAACTATATACCTAAAACTCTAACCTTTCAGGACTACTTGTGTACACATTATTGGAAGACTTCCACTTTAAACCTAACAGTATTTTGAAGAATAACACACTCATAACATGACTTCTTGAGGTATCCGTTGGTTGTTTCTTGGTTTGTAGCAATCTGAATGCATCTGGCAGAGAGGGCTTTTGAACATCAAAGTTCTGTGTTTTTTCTTGCTAAGGAGTTTTCCTGCTGTGGCAAATGTCTTGCTATGAATTCCTTTCCAGATGATTAGTACTTTCCATAGTATATTACTGCTGTCTTACTTTTCTAAGTTTTCCCTGTATCCCATAAAACTGCTACTGTCTCTGGTATGCAGGCAAGGTTTGTTAATTCTTTAGTTATCATTCAGTGTTAGGCAAATGCTTCAAATCTTTTTTTTTTAATTCATGGCAAAATAACCACGGAGTTATTGTGAAAATTACACTTGTTTTGAGGAAGCTCTGGCTACTGTATGTCAGGGCATTACTTTATAAGGAATGCAGGAAATGGTCTGACTTGTTATCATTGCTTCTGTATTTAGTGCTTGGACTCTAGGGAATTTATGTGCACTCATTTGCGATAACTATAAAGTATTTCCTAAGAATGAGTTACCAAATAATACGTTCTGTGCTTGTTTAGCACTAGAACACATTATAAATAGAATATTAAAAGCCTTAGGGTTTTTTGAAAACTGTTGTGCAACTCATCTTAAGTAGAGAAGAATAGTAACACGTACATGAGCAGATGGTGAGATTACCTCTGTTTAAGGTAACAGGATTTATCTCTAATGAACTCATCCCTTGATCATTAAGGTAGGAAACTAATTTTGGGAGTCTTTGTTCTGTTAGAGATGTAATATCTGTATTGATTTTCCTGAAGCTTCTTACCAAAAACCCATAAATTCCTCATTAGAAAAAAATGTCTTCAATTTTATGTATTTGCTAGATTGGTGCATATGTAAATATATCTTGGTTTTTTATGTAAGCCTCTGTAAGTGAAAATCTGATTTGAAATTAATTTCTATTCCATGTGGAGGCTTTGATCTGAAGGAGATGGTCAGACATCTTGCTGTTTCTTGGTTCTTGATATTAATAAAGTTTTGTTGCTGCATTTTTATTTTTTTTAAAAAGAGAATTTTACTCCTTTGAAATAATGAATACTGAGCAATACTCAAATAAAATTACATAGCAATACACAGGTACTTGACTGAGCAAATTAACTTTAGACTCTAAATACATTTATTCAAAATTGCCACCAAGGAAGCATTGCTCTTAGGGAAGCTCTGCTAGACTGGAGCCAGAGAAAGAGGTCTGTAGACTCATGGCTGATCGCATCTGGTTGAATACTTAAAGAAAATATTGCTTAAAGTTAATGAAGTCTCGCTGCAAGAGACAGATAATCTTTCATCAAGGCTGTAGATAAATCAAGTGGTTGAAACTTAGACCTGCTTTTAAATGAAGCAGGTAGTATTGCTGAGTTACTGCCAGGGCAGTGTAAATATGGTGGCTTTGTATAAAGTATGAATGTGTCCCTTTAATTTTGAATTTAGGGGACAGATAAGTGGTGTAGGGGATTGTTTTATGACTACCTAATTTCTGTTATAATCCCTTCAATTGCTTCCAGTTTTCCTTTTTTTCTTAAAAAAAAAAAAAAAAAAGCATTTGACCTGTTCTTAAAGTGCTTGGAAAGGGAGTTGTGCTCTTGAAGGTGAACAGATTGACATTTGAAAACTGATTATTACTGTTACTTAAAATAGTGTGTGGCAGTTGAGATGAGAACAATCCTGACTCTTTAAGGATTACTTCTAGGTCTTCTGATGACTTCCAGTTGTTGCAGACTTCTCGTGATTTCCTATGGCATGGTCAGTAATGGTTCAGGTATCTGGTTTTCCTGTTTCTGGGATTTGAATTGACACATTCTTCTGAGTGTTGGAGAGGAGATCCCTGCTGATAGATGGTGCAAATGGAATTTGCCCTTCTCTTTGTAAATGTTGGAGAAGTTTAAATTCTGCTGGCTCTTTGCCTTTGAACTTAGATGATTAGAAAGTCAGAAGTTCAAAGTGAAGCTAAACTTACGGGAAAACGTTAACTGATGCAGTGTATTTAGCATTTAAAAGAAGGTCTATGCTTATGCCTAGAGCTTTTCTTCTGATGTTTTATCATGTGAATTTACAGCTGGCATGCAGGATGAAGTTGTGCTAAAACTGTTGCAATTTTATCAGACTTCTTAAAATCAGTTTTTAACTTCAAACTGAAAACTGCAGTCTGCTTATAAAATTTGACAGAAATTTATATGCTGATTTTGGTTTTAGAAGTTTCAAAGGGTAGGATTTAAATACAGCGATCAAAGTGAATGCATGCTGATGAGACTGTCTTGCAAAAATAAAAATAAAATTCAACTTTTCAGATAACCGCTAATAATAATATTCTTCTGTCTTGAATACTGTCATTGGATTTGTCAGCGCAAGTGCAATCATACACTGACAAAAATGCAGCACTGTAATGTGAAATTGTAAAATAAGCCATTATTGAGTGATTGGGATTCTCTAGATGTTACGAATGAATGTGCTGCAGTAGCTGTGCACCGTGTTTCTGAGTGATAAGGGATGTATGTTTATCTGCAGTCATGACTTTGTGGAACAGTGACTTCTTGTGAGTAGGAGACTGCTTGGTGAGTATGGAGATCAAAGCTGTCCATTTCAGCTGAAAAAGAAGGCTTTCTACTTTTTTCAAGGAGCCAGAGTTGTATATATAGTTACTTTGAAGACCATATAATCTTGATATTTTTTCCTTAATAAAAATCACTTGCTGCTGTAATATCAAGCAGCACCAGAATCCACTGATAATCTTCTTCAAAGTTGTAGCCCAAACACTTCAGAATAGTCTCAGAAAGTATGATCCTACTTTAGTTTTTTGAATAGAATTCAGAAAAAAAATGCTGCTGCTGTTTAGAATCCTTAGGCAACAGCAAGACTGTGAAGACTGCATTTACCTCATGCTGCTGCTTCTTGGAAAAGCCAAGTAGGAATTATTGAGAGCGCTTCATAAGTTAGGGTAATTGCATCTGAAAATTTGCCATAGCAATGTTAACCAGACATAAGTTAATAAAGAGATTAAAGCCTGCTTGGATATCTAGGCAGTCTGAGCAGTTGGGGTAAAGTGTATTAGACTTCTTGCTAGTATGTTGTCTGTGGCCAGTAGGCTTAGACCATCTGAAAAATACTTGGTACATCTTTAGGAGAAGGTTTAGAATGACTGTCCTGCTAACAGGAGGACAGTAACCGAATGGCACTGAGAGCCACAGCTGTGCTGTAAATGGGACCAGGGAGCTGTGCTGACTATAAAGGAACCCAGCAAAAAAGTTTGGGGTTTGTTTTTTGTTTTAAAATCAATTCCCTGATTAGATTCAACACTCAGCTGTGCAAATAGGCAGTAGATAGGACAGGGCTTCTTCCTAACGCAAAAGTGGTGGCTTTAATGAATGCCAAACTCCACAGCTTAGTATATTGTATGGAAAAGGTTCTGGTGTCTGCTGTAGAATTCATCTGTGTTGAATATAATTATCTCCTAGAATGGATACGTACTACTACCCTCTAAAGCTACTCCTTAAGACTTTATTCCCCAGGACTTCAGTTGCGTGGTTTTCAGGGTTTTATAACTTTTAGTCTGTCACTGTTTCAGTCTTTCTGAAGACATGCTTTCATTTAAATCTTCTCTTGGTGCCTGTAACATCAGTTCTGGTTTAATCTTGCTTTGTGAAGGGTTTCACCTGAATTTGTTTTCAGATCTAGCTGAGATGTATAGAACCTTTGTAAAGATGTCCGTCTCACAGTATAAGCCACTGAAATGAAGTAGATGAAACAAATGCTTGGCCAGAGTCTTAAAGAATTTAAAGAATCTGTTAGAAATCTGTTAAGAGTCTTGCTGTCTATGTGGTGAGTCCAAAGAAGTAGAGTTAGTTTGTTTAAAGCATGTAGCTCTAGTCTGATTCAAGGAGGAGGAAAAAAAAAAAAAACCCAACACCCAAAAAAACCCCTTCCAATGGGTGTGAATGGCAAGGGAACACAAAGACAGACTTTTGAGTTATCTACATTATTTGTTGCAGAGAACTCTGTTAATTTGTAGATTGTTGCATGAGTTAAACCCATGATGATTTACATCTAAAGGGCTCATCTAGTTCAGGGAAACTGTGTTTTAATGAGGATTGCTGTTTATGTAACCCTCCTAGCAGAAACTCATTATTCATGATTTTTATCTTGCTAGTTGATATGCATACTAGCTGTTGCTGGAAGACATCTTATCTCCTGGTCTCAACTCTAACCTGGCTGTGTGTAAAAGCTGTAGAATAAAGTAAAAATAATAATGAAAAATAACGTAGTTCCTCTGGTAATTTCTTGAAAGATTATTTTAATAAAGAGGCATAGATATTGTGGTAAATATAGGAAATTGTATAATAGTACTGAGCACAAGATTAGAATCAGAGAAATGTAAGATGTCATTTTTTTGGTGGTGGCCTTACACAAAAGTGACCTTTCAGGGTTTCTTCCCTTACCTGGTAGTGAATGACACTTCTTTTAAGGGGCTGTTAAAGGGATTTACTTAATGAGCAACTGTACTTAAATCACTTACTTTGCTTGTCCAAAAAATAGCATTTCATAAGCATTATTTTTCTTGTTAAGAGGGTGAAATGCAATGATATTTTCCAAAGGAACAGAGGTCCTTCAGCATCCTTATGCCATTATAATCGTGGTACAGCAGTTTGATAGGTCTATCGTTTTTGTAATATATTGAAGTAAACTGGAAGTCCTCTCAATAATGTGCTTTATCAATGCTAGACATTTGTATAGTCTTTGGAATGTTTTCTACTTGTGAGATTGAACCTGGCTAAGTATGCAGAATTGCTCAAATCTGAAAACAGTTGGGTACCTGAATGTAGCTTTTCTGTGTCTTAGGTTTAGTGGTGTGAAAAGAAACCAAGTACTTACTCTACCTACTAGTAAGTACTAGTAAGAAGAATAAATAAGTCTTATGTAATTCAAAGGCTGTGAATTTGATTGTGTGGCTTCTCTTTTGACACCCCCACCACCCCCTCACCCCCCTGATCTGTTCAAAATTTTGTCCTGCATTTCTGAAGGACATGTGCAACCTTGTCAGTTGGTAATGTATGAGTTAGTGGTTCTCAACATGTGATTTATGCATTTCTAATGTTTCATTTCCTTTTCAGATCTGCTAAATCTATTCCGAAGCCACGGGTAGACAACCAGTACGAGGGAATTGTTGCTTCTTTAAATGGACCTCTGCTCTTGCGGAATGGCCCAGATATCCAGTAGCAATGGATTTAAACAGCGCTCATCACCTTCTTTGGCAGCAGCAAGGTCAAAAGATGTGGACAAAGAGGAGGCATTGCAGATGGAAGCTGAGGCGTTAGCTAAGATGCAGAAAGAAAGAGGTGTAGCTGGTAATAAACAAACTTTTCATTCTTTAAGCAGTACCAGACAAAAAACACAGACTCATAACAAACAGGACCATGATCTCATGGTGTTTCCAGAGTCTGATGCCAAGAGCATGGAAGATAAACTAAGTACCATTGACATAGAGAAGCTTACTCATGCTGAACTGGAGAAACTGCTGCTGGATGACAGTTTTGAATCTAGTAAAGTACCTACGTTACCAGTAGGTCCTATTTTGAGCCCATCTGTGTCTTCACAATTTTATCTTGGGCCTATGGGTCAGAGAAGACAGTGGATGCCTGGGATACCAGCACCTGTGACATGCACTTTACCTCCTGTTTACCCCTCAGCTTCTTACACAAAACAGACTGGTGTATTTCAGAATGGATTCCATCCAAGTATGTCCTCCTATCACTCTAGAGAACCTATTTATCTTGGTCTTCCAAGACAGTCGCAATACATTTCATACCCATTGGCAGCTACTACACCTTTCCATCCACAAGGAAGCCTACCTATATATCCTCCAGTACTTACACCAGAAATGGCAAAAGTATTTGACAAAATTGCAAGCACCTCAGAATTTCTGAAAAATGGGAAGTCAAGCACAGACTTAGAAATGACTGCTATAAAGTCTGCAGTTTCTAACCTACCAGCCTCGGAAAGCTGCAGGGATGTTAGTAAATTTGATTGGTTAGATTTGGATCCCCTAAGTAAACCAAAAGTGGATAGCATGGAGACTTCAAATAAGACAGAGAATGATGGAGATGGGGCCTCAAGTATGACTGCCGAAGATCCATGGGATGCTGTGCTGTTAGAAGAAAAGCTGTTAGTAACTTGTCATCTGGAAAGAAAAGTTAATGGGAAGTCTTCTGGAGCAACAGTTACAAGGAGCCAGTCTTTAAACATGCGAACAACTCAACTTGCAAAGTTACAGGGCCAAACATTACAGGTATGTAAATCAGTATTTTTAAACTGCAGTATAATAGTCAAGATTAATCACAGTATTTAAAGACACTTTAAGGTCTGGATTTGTTAAATATTACTTGTCTTGAGCAGTGCCCAAATAATGGGGTGTCACTGGCATGTGTATTAGTGATACTCAGAATATTGAACATTACTACTGAACTTAATCCCAAAATAACTCTGACCTTGTGTAATCTTTCTGTATTTACTGAGGAAATTGCTGTTTTTCAACACACTACAAAAAGAAATGGAAATAATCTTTAGAACAATTAACTATTTAAATAATATTGATGAATATTTATTGAGCAATTCGCGTGATACTACAAAATAAAAAGATGGTGAGTTAGACACTGAAAGCTTTATCTTGAGCAACCTTTATCTCAGATCTTGAAAAATTGTTTGCCTTATACTTGAATCTATCATCCTTTTTTAAAAAAAACTAGAATAGAAAGGTGACATAGTCAAAACTCTTCTACTCTCTCAGTATCACTTGCAGTCTTTCACAGGACCACTATAATTCTGTTCTGCAGACAGAAGGCTTTCCTTCTGTGCAGGAATGCTAGCGAGATCATAACTGAACCTTTTGGTTATGCTGTCCTGGAAGGTGGGATCACTGTTGGGTCAGAAACCCTGAAGAAGGAAAACTATCTTTGTGTCATGTTACCTTTATCAGGCAGGGCAAAAGGGTGATTTTTGCTGTAGGATCAGGATTGTTTTCAGCAATTTCAAGACAAATGTCAACAGAGGCTTTAGTTATGATACTCATCTTTTTGGACATTGAACACATGCTATTTGTATCAAAACTAAACTGTATAGCAGATGATCAATACTGTAGCAATCTCATCTGGTTAATTATGCCCCTTTAAGTGCATCCTACCTTTTTCCAAGTCCAATAGATGACTGTAGATTATTTAACTTTTACTATCTTAAAATTATTTCTGTGATAATTCTGTCATAAGTCATTACTTTTTAAAATATTAGTCACCTCACTAGAAAGTGAGTATGAATACTTCTGTATCTTTGAGTTTTGGTAGGGAGAGTACAAAGACTGAAGAACTTTTCAGTGGAAGAGTCAACACCCTGGCAAGGGTGATAATGGCAGGAAAAATCGTATTTGTAGAAACTGGGGCGGGGGAGGAGTAAAAGATTTGTCTGCCTCAGACTTTGGATTGCAGCTGTTTTGAATCTTATGTATTGTCTTTCTAGGTGTTTTTAATAGGCTAGGGACATGTCATAAAAAACAATTGTTATCAGTCAGGGATATTTTCCAAATTGCTCCTTAATTCTTCCCTCCCCCCCAGACTGGGGGAGTTTTCTCAGAAAAAGGAATATTTACTAGACTTTGGCTTAAAGACTGTCTAAATTTCCATTGAATTGAAAATTTTGGCGCCTCATTTGAAGGATTTCCTGTTTTTTCTGGGCTACTTGTCAGTATTCTGGCAAAAGTTTAATAGAAGGCCAGTGGAGAAGGACCAAAAAAAAACCTTTATGTCTGTCTTTGAAGGATTGCATTTTTAACATTACATGTGTGAAGATCTTTGGTCCAACTTAATTTTATTTTTTCCATTCACTGTTGAGCTGTGATATATGAGCTCAGTTATTACCTAGTATTTGGAGAGGCGTGTAAATTTGGGCTCTGCAGCAGTTTGCTTCTTCAGTTTGTCATGTTATCTAGTGATGTGTTTGTCAGCTTTCCAGTGATGTTTGCCTGGTTGTAATGTAACTATTGACTGGAATAGCTAAACTGTACTTGATCAGTGTTTCTGAGGTGTTGTCTGTAGAAAGTAGTATTTGACTGTTGCTGAACACAGTCTGTTTTTGTGAATTCTAGGGTTTTTTCAAGATTGCAGTATTTTAAAGGGTCTTTCCTGTTCCTCAGGTCTAATCCCATGCTATTTAAGATCACATGTTAACTAATTCATAAGGTGCTCAAGCTCTGCCTTCACATGTGGTCTTTTCTCCTGCTACTTTTGGTTTAAGTACTGTTCCAGACCCTCACTGACCTCATCAGTCATCTGATTTTCAGCAGAAATGCATTCATAACTAGCTCTTAGCAAATGTTCTTCTTAATGGGATGGAACAGCAGGTATTTAAGATAAAGACCCATTTTGTTGTTTATCTCAACATGTTATAAGAGACACTGACTTTGTCAGCTTTCATTGCAAGCTTTGTGTGATAGCTTCTCTTTCCTGTCAGGTTGTTTTTTTTTTTTTGAAGATGGTTTATGAGAATTTTGGTTCTCTCTGAGAGCACAGTGTACCATGTGCCTTGTACAGTGGCCTGAATAACTGCTCATTACAGGTAGGAGCATCCTGCTTGATAGACTTTTATTGCGTTTGCTTTATTCACGATGGCATCACAACAGCAGATATCAATCCTATAGTAGTTAATAGATATGATTTTCTTAAGCTACCCTCTTTTTCAAACAAGTTCTTAGTTTATAACAGATTGCTGCAGTGAATGCCCAGTTGAAGATTCAAGATTTACTTTCCACTTGCATTCCTCCAGTCTGTGGTTTACTAGTTCTGGCGTAATACTTCAGTTCTAGTCTGTGTTACAAAGTTAGCTGATGATACAGGACTGTAAATTATCAGCAGGGTTATTTGTGCTGCTTGTGCTGAGTTATTAAAGAAGATAATAAATAGCTTTAAAGACAAGTCTCTCAAATGGATATCCTTTCAGCATAACTGTGGCTTTTGCTTTATCTTTTGCCCATCCTGTGCTGCTACTTTTTTTTTTTTTAGTTTAAATAATTTTCCGTCTGGTATAGTAGGAAGCTAAGTTATTTAGCCTCCATTTTTGGCATTTCTCTTGTATTTTATCCCATTTACCTCCAGGTATATATTTCCTTCAAAGTATATGCTGAAGTCTTGCATCCTAAGTAGTCTGGATCATTTTTTTCCCTGAATAATTCATGGTCTTACTGCTCCTTTAAACAAAACTATTAGTAAAAATTTCTGGTCATATATTTTGATTCTATCATATTTAATCCCTTGAATCAATAGATCCCTTTGAGTTTTGCTTCATATTTGATGAAGTACCTATATATTCAGTACTGCCTTTTAAATACATCAGTGTTTGTCACTCTCCTTTCTGAAAGCAGAGGTAAAAATCATAATTCTGTCCTAGTCTAGGTGTGTCTTCTCTGCTGTTCCTCTCCACAGAGCTGAAGAGTCTTGTGGCTTTATATACTCATGGGATTTAACTTGACTTTTGGTAATTTACTGGGGTTTGTGTTTGTATTGTTAGGAGTAATTATGTTTGCAGACCACTACTATTTTTGCAGGCTGTACTGATATGAACTATTTATCTAGTTTGGCCTGAAGTCCCTTCTTACAAGTTATTTCCTGTTTGATAGCTTTTGCACCTCTTAGATTTGCTCATCTGGAAGTTAAAGAAATTGTTGCTCAAAACCCTAATCATCTGAGTCCAGTGGATTTTAAATAGATTTCTTGGTTTATCAAAGCTTCTTGATTTGAAATGGTTGAGTTTTGTGTTGAGTGCTGACTAGCAGTTAGTTGAATCTTTATCACAGGTGTTTAGCTTTGACTTGGTACATTAACTTCCTCTTTCCTTATATGGTTTTTTTGTTTTGTTGTTGTGAAATTGTGTAAAGAATACATGTACTACCTACAATTGCACAGGTTTGTCAGCAGATCTTGTGCAGCTGCCTGTAAGTATTTCATGTGATAGAACTTGTTTGAGATGTTAGAATAGAAGAACCTTTATAAACTTAGGGTGGTATTCATGCTGCTGAATCTCATTCTAAGATTTGTGGCTTTACAGCTTCCAGCTCTAATAGCTTCCCATGGTATGGCTAATCCCCAATTATATAGAATTTATCCTTTTGAACTGATGAGTGTTCATGAAACCAATATTTTAGCTGAAATAACTAGGTTTAAATGCAATTAAAGTGGCAGTTATGGGTTGCATATATTATCCCTTCTAAGTTTATGCTGCACTGCTTAAGCGAGTTAATTTGAGGGAAAAAAAGTGCTAAAAGGAGAAGATCTGACAGTCCCTAGCTCTGCATGTTACACATTTGATCCCTTTTCTGAGACAGTCTAATTTAACTGTATTGTCTGATGTGCTCTAATAAAATTAGATGTTCGGCCAACTTTGTCAGCTAATAATAGATAACCACATACTAGTTAAGTGGTTAATCACTATTTCAAATATGAATAAATTGTGATGATTTTCAGAAAAACTATAGTGCAGTCTGCTTTTTTTCTGGACTCCTCGGTGGATTAAAGGTTTCTATAAGCATTGTAAAATGTCTTTATTCTCTGTGCACAATGACCCTGGCTTGGACATGAGCGAACTCTTCAAGATCAGCTTATTCCAGGGAGTGTCTGGCTGGAGTCTCATGAGTGCTTCAGGCTAGTGGGGGCTGTTAGACTACAGACGATTGAGTTCCACCTCAACCCCACTGGTTGTTCCAGCTGCTCTCTTGCTTTTTGCTTACGCTAGCATTTGTATGGCTGTATTGTGAACTGGATCAGAAACAGATATGGATTAAGAGCTGCTGCAGTTTTTTGTTTGTGTGGTTTTTAAAAGTTTATCAGATTTCGTTGTTTGAAACTGCAGTTCTCTTAGCAATTGTGTTTTTGATTGCATACTCCAAAGACTGTGGTTTACATTTTTGTGAGCTGGCGGTTGCGTATGACATAGGGGATTAAAACAGCAGTAATTTGATACCACGAGATTAGTTCTGAGTTTTATGTTATGAATGCTGCTTCCTTCCAGTGACAATTTATCTTTTCCTGCTTTGTAGGAAAAGGTAATCATGGGCAGAACTGATGTGTGATGGTTCTTTCTGGGACTAAACTGAAGGCTGAATCGCGGAAGTGGAGGAAAAAACATTTGTCTGTCTTCCTCCTCTGGTTCAGCAAAATCTAGCCAAATTCTAATGCAACAGGTCACTGCTGAGAGCTCAGGAACTGTTACGCTTGCAACTTAATCTTAACTGATAATGACACTGTCAAATAAATTACCTTCTGTAAAGGAGTCACTGGTCCAGTGAATCTTTACTTTTCAATTTAGTAATGTTATACATGTTTCTCCTTATAGAAGTAAACATAAAACTAATAGTAAACCTCAGACTCCTGAAAATCTATCTTCTACACATGGCTTTGCTGGCTATAGGAATATTTGTGGGTATTTAAATACTGTGTTATCTTTGAGTTGCAGAAAGACAATGGGACCACTGGCATGCTGACAGAAAATGTGCTTCTCCAAGAAATTGAAGGGCAGAATCAAGAACGGTCAGCTTTCTCTCAAGCAGTTACGAAGTAAGAAATTACTGAACATGAATTAGCTTTTCAGAAGGGAAAAAAAGCACAAAATAACTCATTTTTAGTTAGGTCGACAGGGCTAGTCCTACATTTTTTGCTTGATGGGGCAGATTTCAGTATGTGTCCTCTTCCCTTTTCTTATCCCAGTTTTTCCTAGTTTTGTCTTGTTTTTTCAAGAATGCAACAGAGTTGTGAAGGTGATCAGTACTAAGGTTTTTGGATTATCATATCTCTTCTTTATTCTTTTGGTCCCGTGACTCTCCTCTTGCTTTTCTCCTTGTTTTTGTAATACTTTTTTATCCTCAAACTGTTTTTCTGTATTTCAATATATCTGTAAGTCCTCCTTCTATCTATTTTTAATACGATTTCTTTTGAAAGAATTTGAAGCATTTTTTTTCTTAGTTGATGCACCTCACTAAATCCTGTCACTCAATGGCTTTCTAACTCTTAAATGTTCGGATCTTTACTGCTTCCACAACTGGAATTCTGTAACAAATGAAACCTTCAGACTCGTTCCTCTCTTGATCAGGTGGTGAAGTTTCTTAAAGGTCACAATGGGACTTGATAACCCGGAATGCTCCTTCTGTTATTTTGCTTACTGCCACAATTTAATGAGAGACGTGTTTTTAGTTTTTCTTTCTTTTTGCTTTCTTCCTAGAGAAGAGAAACTAGTAGTCTTGCCTCTTTTCCTCTCAAGATCCAAGAAATAATGGGGGAAATAGAGAATCTGAAGCATAACAGTAACTTTTTAAAACAGGAATGTTTATGAAATGAAAAGCAAACTCCATTAAACAGATGAGAAGTCATATACCTGTGAAACTTACCGATGAGCAACATTAAGACAAAGCTCGAATAAAATAGGCTTGTTGCAACAGTTTCTAGTTAAATCTAATTGTTGCTCTTTCTTTCAAGACTCAGTGCTTCAAATGCTGATTTTAACTGGACAACTCTTGCTAGAGGGATTTTCCCCCCGCACCCCCCCCATTCATGCTATTGTCAGGAATCAAGATGATGAAATAGATGACTGTTATAGATGAGTTCTGTTCTTGATCTCCTATAATACTACTTTAATGTTGGAAGAAGGTTAAGGTTAAATTATTTTATCCATGTTAAACCGTAGAAAATAAAAAGCAGCTATTGAAGTACCATCTGGTCATTACCAGATAAATGTTTTACACTGTTCGTGTCTTAAATAAAAGCTTTTCCCTTACTTTAGACCTTTTTCTCAACTTCCACAACTTGGAATAACTACCTTCTGCATAGTATCTAAATTCAAATGAGACTTCCAAAAATTGAAAGATGTAAAGCATTTTGTGGTCCTATGTGCAGAAAACAAATTACGCTTTCTTTTTTTCTTAAACTCATTTTCAGCAAATGCAATGGATTAGCTTTTTAACAACTGTTTTAGAGCTTAGCTTCTACAGAAGCTGGATATGGCCTGTAAGCAATGACCTATTAAACATTTTAACCTATATGGAAAACCTGACTAATTATAAGCTAGGTTTTTTTCCCCATCTACTGCTTGTATAATTATTGTGGGCAGTGTTCTGTTGAGAGTAGAAAAATTAAATGGTATTTTGTACATATAATTTAGGTAAAGAGCAAAAGGTAGTCTTTACTATTCTGGCTTGTGGTTATTACCATCTTACTTTGCCTTAGTTTTAGACTTATCTTTTGCAATGTTTCATAAACTTTCTTTGCTTTCAGATTGAGGACCAAGTTTCCTTACACCAATCAGCAAGCAAATCCAGGCTTTGTGCTGAGTCCAATCATGCTTCAAAGAAATATAAGTGGGGAGAGTGCCAGTATCAAGGTTTCTATAGAAATCGAAGAATTCCAGCAACCAGTAACTTTTACATGTGATGGTATGTTTCTGCTTTTTTAAACTGGAGTTTGCTTAAGACTTAAGATGGTGGGTTAAGACTGTACACTCAGTCTAGAGCAATGGCTTTCAGTTTTTGTAACCCCTGGGTCTCAGGTGCGTGGATTGCTTGTGGGGAATGTGGAAAAGGTAACCGAAGAACCAACCTAATTCTGGGTCAGTGCCTCCATCAGAAAATATTTGGAAGCTGACAAAGTGAAGCATTTTTTTAAAAAAGGAATGCCAAGCAAACCAGAAACACTATTCTATCTACAGCTGGGAATGTTCAAACTGTTTTTCAAGACTTTGACCTACTTTATGGTAGTTGAGGGGACGATGACATCAGGACTGAGATTCTTAACTTTTAATTTAATTTTTTATTTCAACACTCTAACATGTGTCTAAAACTCTTGCAGGTTATCTAAAAATTCAGACAAATTGCTGTTGGGAAATAAGAATTTCAGTGTTTATTATGTATTACTTGACTTCAGTATATGCTTATGAACACAAACACTGAAATGATACCGTTGTGATGTGCCACAACTAGCTGGCCCAGTCTTGTGTGTAACCAGGAGTATTAGTTTGGGGTGGAACTTTTAGGTTTGCCTTGTACAGAAAGTTATATTCTCTGTGCAGTCTTGACTGCACAGAATGCTTGTATTAAAGGCTGTAACTCTGGATGCTGTCAACTTCTGGCAGTTCTTGATAAAGTGACTGATAATAAATTACCTCAGAAGGAACATACTTCTTAGCCTCTCTGCTGCTGTAGTCTCTTAGCCCTTGCGAGGGTTCCTGTTCCCAGACCGTGTCACATGGTAGTGGATCTGTGCTGTGATGTGTTATCATTTGGTTATCTGTAACAGCGTGGATGCTTTAGAGTTGGTTATTCTCAAAAGATACTAAGTTGCTCTATTACTCACTTAAACTAGCTGCTCTGTTGGAAAACAAGCTCTCAATGCCTAAGTGTTTTCATTCTATTTTAATTTGCTGGGCCTTAGAGTTATTCTGCTGTGATTTAATACTCTTGTCGTTAAGTAGTGAGGGGATTGTAAGTGTAGCTTAGGAAGGGTTTCTGCTCTTCATCCTTAAGATTACATTTTCCTAATATTACAGGCTTAATCTTTTCCTACAAAAGGCTTTGGTAGCGTAACTAAAATGTTACAACTTCAGCCTTGATTTCTAGAAGTTTTGTGAATACCTTGGAACATGTTTTACATTCTAGCCCTACATATCTCACTCTTTGCACTCTCAGGTCTCTTTTTTCTGATGCTGAAACTAATCACAGGTAAATTACTTGTCTTCTGTAGCTAGTGAAATACAGGTATCTGTAGCTCATGTGACTAGTAATAGGCATATTTAAAGTTATTCTCTTGCTTTAATTCCTTCTGTTCTTGGTCAGATTGTTGCAGACCTTAGCATCCTAATGCTGGAACTACTTTAGTATGGTTTTCAGTCCTGCTCAGAAGGAACTGCAGCCTTTCATTGTTCTGACAACTCTGTGTTAGAAAGGAGCCAGGAGGGAGACAGATGAATTTTAGAGCTTATTTGGGTATACATATTCATTTTATATCTGTTTATTAGACTTTACAGGGAAGTACAAGTCTACCTGAGTGATCATTTAGTGTCAGCAAGAAACACATGTCTTTTAATAAGACAGAGGGCAGGGAAAAAGGTGGTAACATTATCTTTGTGTTACTCCACTAGGCTTTGCAGGACTGTCAGACCTTCGCCAATGCAGCCTGTGACTGTAGCCCATAAACTGTTACTATATCTTTTTTCCTCTATCAACCACCATATTCTCTGCTGAAGGTAGTACAGCAGTTTCACTCCAGATTAATAAATTGAATAGTCTTAATAATGACATGAATAGTGTTTCTGCATTCATACTTCTTGTCATTCCTTGTTCTTGAATGCCACATACTCATTCTTCATATGCTATCAAATACTTTTATGCTTGTAATAATTAGTTATCTGTTAATGAGGTGAAGCACTTGTGTTACCTTGTGGAAAATATTGTTGTGGCCTTACCTCTCTTATCCACCACAGTAGTAACATTTCTTTCTTAAAAAAAGATGATTTGGAAAAATTTGGAAGGTCCCGGGGGGGGGTGTGTGTGAAGGGAACCACTCTGAAGGTACTGATGAAAAAATGAAATACTTTTGCACAGTGTTTTTTACAGAATTTTGAGGCACTTATTGATATTGTTTGCAAATAATTTAAAAAAGATCATAAACTGGGTAGGGAGGGGTAGAGAGCATTTTGTACTTAAAACATTTGTGGTGTTAAAATGTATCTGTATTTTTCATCTGTGACAACTGGTGGCTGTGAGGGAATGGATTTTGGGTTTGACTGGGATTATTTCTTTTGCTCTGTTGCTGGATGGAAGAGAAAGACTTTTCAAAAAAGCATTGGGAGACTGATGTGAAAGTACTGGTAGTTAAGAGTTGCTTTTTGTAAAGGCTTGGTGATGCTTACTGAAATATGATCTGTACAATGCAGAAACTGCCCTAGACAAGTGGAAAGGAAAATGAAAAAAGACTTTCGGTAGGATTTGTCTCTGCTACAGCTGTTACTTCCTCAAAAGCAGAACAAATAGAGAAGTTCCATGTCCAGCTCCTCAGATAATGTTTTTCAAACTTTAAGCAGCTCTGGAATCATTTACCTATTTGATGTCCTTGCTAAATAAGGCAAATTTATAATTAAAAAAAAAGGCTATCCTCATATAAAAACTTCTGGAAAACAGAGTGCAGACTGCATTTGTACTTTTGGTCAAGTGACTACACAGTATCCTAATTTTAAAAAGGATTTGTTGATTTCTTTAACTGCAGGCAGGTTTTATAAGATGCCTTTCTTTGCAAGGAAAAAAGTGAAGATCTCAAACTACGAAATTTAGGGGATTATAGAAGCGTAAGAGTCTTCCCTACAAGTATAAAAATAAATTTCATTAATAACTACAATTTATGAGTGAACAATGGTTAATATCACTTGCTGTGGATTTATATTTAACTTTTAGATGTAATTTCTTTAAACAGTGAGTTCCCCTGTTGAGCTTATAATAATGCAGGCACTTTGCTGGGTGCATGATGACTTGAGTGAAGTGGATATTGGCAGCTATATCCTGAAAGTCTGTGGCCAAGAAGAAGTTTTACAGAAGTAAGCAAACTCTTCTTCATTAGTATTTAACTTCATGCTTTTTCATGGTAGAGTTACTGGAAAGTGTATCTTTAACAATAAATGTGTGAAAGCAGAAATCTTAAAGATGTGAAGGAGTCACACTTTGCACAAAGATCAGAAGCCTTTAGAGTGGCTCTGGGTACAGCAAAGTAGGTTCTCAACACCTTCCTAGAAATCTGTTCTAATCTGCCATCTGTTGTGTTGAACAGAGGTTTTTTTCAGATGCAGATTTCTAGAGCATTTCTGTACGTAGATGTTGTAGTCTTCAGCTGCTCTTTAAATCCGAGCAACCAGGAAAAAAAATCTACTGATGATTTCTATTAATCTGAAATAATCCGGGGCGGGGGGAGTGGGGTTGGTTTTTTTCAAAACTAATGCTTTACAAATCCCCATTAGTTTTCTGGATTAGACTATATGGTTTCAATGTTAGCCACTGTAGTTAAAAGCTTTGGCAAAAGTATGGGTATCTGTAATAGTATACTAAAAATTATTCTGTAGAGGTAAAAATCAGGTCAAGAAGTATGGTATAGAGGTTCATTCAACATTTCCTTATTTTTGAGCAAACAGGTTGCCTTAAATATTCCACATGAGTTTTTTTGAAAGATACTGAATATTTTTGGTGTAACTATAGCTGTCTTTTGTTTAACAGTAAGCACTGCATAGGAAGTCATGAATATATTCAGAACTGTCGGAAGTGGGATACAGAAATCAAACTGCAGCTCTTGACCCACAGTGTAATATGCAGAGATCTGGCACGAACAGTAAGTATTTACTTAGTGAGTATTGCAGCAGCAATATAAGTCTTCAGGAGGTTGGGAGTTTGCATCAATGTTAATGGATCTGAGGTGTACCCTTTCTGTGTTATTAACAAATTAGTATGTCTGCTTGGTGTTGGGAATTGTATTCAATTATACTAAGAGGAAATGAAATTCATACTGAATTTTTGCAAGGCAAATAATATAAATATGGATAATCTCTCTTACTAGACCAAGTACTGTAGCTGGAAAAAGTATGCGTGAATTTGGACTAAACTTAAGGGCTGAAAGAGAAGCAACAAATTTCAAAGTTAAATAAGTTGAGAACGGTTTTTGAGTTTAATTAGATATGTATCAGGCCGTCAAAGAGGAAGGGAGGAATATTTGATATCTGCACAGTTAGGCACTTGATTGCTCTTCCTTCCTTCTTCCCCCTGTCCTAATGTGTGCATGTTTTGTAGACTATTAGTTATTTCTTTTCCCCTTTGAAGAGATCACCTGATATCTTTCCCCTTCTACTCCACAAGTATTAGTAATGAAACTTCTAAAACGGTATTACAAATTGTAGAAAGGTGAGAACTGGACTTAATGTCTATTACTTTATTGCAGGAAGATGATGACAGAACGCCCATACATCTAACCAAACACCTCTACAAAGTAGAAAAGCCTTTCAGGGAACCTATTATAAGGTAGCGTTACGTGGTTATTTTAGTAATCAAGTCCACTGCTAAATTTCTGATCAAGGTTACGTTATGCTCATGAGCTTTTGTTCAATAACTACTATTCCTTGCAGGTCTTCAATAGATGAGCTTCTTGATGTCTATCACAAGCAAGTTAACATAGCTCTTAAAAATGAGGTAAGGTCATCGTAAGTTGTTGCTGAACCCAAAGTAGCATGAGAAAATTTACTAATGAGATAGCTGGAAATTCATCTGAGATCTGAACGAGCTGTCAGATGAAAACAAGCTTGTGAACGAGCTGTCAAATGTAAATTTGGAATCATGGAGTTTTAGGTTGCTTTTCATCTTCCTAGCTTTTCTTGCAAACTAATTATTACCTAATCATCGCAATTAGAATTGTATCTTCCAAGTCCTGGGGTGCAAAATAACCTTTTCCTCAAAAATGCTGGAAGAGATTAATTTAGGAGAATAGGGAAAAAGTTTGTATCAGGACTATGTCAGTTGTCAGCTGTGAATCGTATATTGGTAACAGATAAAAATCTACACAAAAGTGAGCAGTAATAGGTGTGTGCAATGGGAGGTATAACTGAAGCATGCTTGGAACATACAAGTAAGTTTTACACAAAGTATAGTAACATCTTACTCTGCGCTACTGGATTAATTTAAAATACACTGTCAAAACCATTGTCTATTTCAGTGTGTGATAGGTATCTTAAAACAGTTTGCATGTGGAGAAGTTTGAAGTGATTTCCCAAAGGCAAAAGCTAGCTGAAGATAACCTGCTTTACTCATTTCTAAAAGGAGAAGCTTAGTTTAACTCCTGATAGTAATGTAACTTGGGAGACCTAAATTCTTAAATGTTAGATAACTATGTTTCTTAAACAGTTTCTGTATGAACAGTCTTGAAATGAATGACTTAATTATAATACTTTTCATTTTCGCTATGTTTGTTTGCCTCTCCAGGAATGCAGGTCTGAACAAGCTAATGTTCACTATTTACATATTCCCTTAATGTTATTTAATTCCCTTGATGGTGATTCACCATGTTCTCAAGCATAGTTTTGAACACAGTCTTTTGTAGAAGAGTGAGATGTTACTGCTCCTTGATATGGTGGTGGTTTTGTTGCTTTGCTCTTGCAGCTGCTTCAGCTTGCTTGTTTAACTGTGATTTCACAGGCTGAGGTGAGGAATGCAAAACATCCCAATTCAGGCTTATGTTCTACTCTTTGTACAGTCTTTTTGAGGATGGGAGATGTAGCTTGTAGGTGATGATGATTAATCAGCAGTTGTTGCATTTGAAATTTTTTACTTCCTGAAGTGAATCCCTGAATTCATCAATAAAACTGTCGTTTTATTGAGATCAATTTGAGAGCCTGTGAGGAAAATAGCAATGGAAATCCTGCTTTTCGTATGTCAAGACAGCTGTTATCTTCAAAAGTGTTAGCTTTGAAAGTATGGCTTAAATATTTACAGTGTCTTCTGACTTCTGTGGTTATTTTCTTACCAGGACAAAGTTAATTGTTGCCAGGTAACTCCCAATCCAAAAAATTTTTGATTCAGATGGCTTCCTTCCTATCCATTTGTAGGAAAGTCATGAGAATGTGTCTGGGAGGGTGGGGGTTGGGAATCAGTTTACATCTTACCAAGAGGATGTTGCACTAATCCCTCTTATTTGGTTTTAAGTGCTCATAAGTGATTGTGAAAGAAACCTATACATTAAGTCTTTAAAAAGTAAACTGTTATTTTGAAGCAAATATTTTCATTTTCTACATGTGTTTTTTAAAAATGAAGACTTTGCCTGTAATTAAAAAACCCCAAGAAACCTAGGATAACTTAGATTGAAGTGGCTTTTCTTATATTTCAGTAAAAGAAGGAAGGGAATATCAGGAACATTTTGTCTTAAGCAGTCTATCAGCATTTTAATTCTCTGATAAGGTGAACTAGTCATGTTAAGTGTATGACCCTCCCTTCCTTTCCTCCTCCAAGATGACTGTTTGCAATTGCTTCATCTGGAAGAACCATTTAAATTAAATGATGTACAAGGCAAAAGTTGCAACAAACTTTTTTCAAAAGTATATTAAAGTGAAGTAAAAAAGACTAGGTTCCATGACAGAAGATGTACTGTAGTGTAAGTGTAATTTGAACCTATATGTTTAAGAGGGCTGAAATTGAAACACTGCTTATTTAACATTCCTTCCTCACACTAATTGAATATAATTTTTTAAACTACACTTTCTTTTTATGCCATGAGGGAATCTGAGCTTAATATTTCATTAGAAAATACTTGTTTGCCAAGAGCTTAATAGAAAAATGGTTGGAAACCTCCAAATGTTTCCTGGGACCTCATTCTAGAATCTGTACTACTATGTTTTTGGCATTGATAACTGAGCTATAAGGAAGTTCTCAATACTGAGGCATTTGTTTAATTGTTACACCACAGTTTAATATAACTGAGACATGCATCTCATAATGAAATTTTCGTGGTGATTCATTCTAAAAAAAAAATAAAATTAATAATGGCGTTCACAACTGTGATCAGATCAATCTGTTCTCTCATACATTCCTTATTAGAACCAGCATAAAGCAGTAGATCACGTAATTAAGACTGTCAGAAAAATCTGTTCTGCACTGGATTGTGTAGAGACTCCTGCAATAACGGAATCGGTAAAGAAGCTAAGGAGGGCTGTTAATCTTCCAAGGACTAAAAATGCTGAGGTAAACTTTCATGCTATAAATTGCGTTCTGAGGTATGCTTTTAAACTCTGAAAAGTATGATTTCATAATCTTTGGTAGTTGCAAATACCAGCAACAGTTCAGTCAGGGTTATGGTGGGGTTTTCTTACCTGTTATCTTGCATTTATTTTAACATCTTTGCTGTTGATGCATTAATTGTTTGCTCTTGGAATCCTTTCCTGTTCTAAACGACGGCTTTTTAAAAACTAGTTTTAAAATACTGTTTTCTGATTCTGTAACTAGACTTGTGTCACAGCAGATTCCACTAAATCTGGCCAAGGGGAAACTGACAGCTAGGTCCTGCCCTCTAAAATCAGTTCTGTTATGCTTAAAGGAGGAATTCACATCATGTATTTTCTGTGCATATTTATGTGAATACCAGTAGTATCTTAAAACTCTTAACAGTTCATGCTTCTGCATTCCTGAACATACGAACAAAAATAAAATCTCTGAAATAGCACAGATTTTGATGATAAAACAGCCTTACAATGAACAGTTCACTCGAACAGAATTGGTCTCGAGTCATGTTGTCAAAAATAGTCATTAATCGGAGAAGTGTGCAAATAAAAAAGCTAAGTAGTCTTGTAATGCTATTTCTGTTGTCCTGCTGCCTTATTAGAGTGGTGATTCATGTGCTGTTCTATTCGCTTTTGGCTTCATCAGTTCAGTGATATATTTGTATTACTGAGCAGAAGTCTTGCAAAATGCACAGACCAAATATAGTTGTCACGAGACCTGAAATTCTTGCAGGTAAGTGCCGAACACATATTAAGAAAACTTAGTGATATTTGAGTTTTGATAGGAGAAAGCTGTAGAAATAATTAGATTACAGTGTTAAAGTGACTTCCAAAAATAATGCTATCCCAGTAGAATTTGAAGAAGGTACTTTTTTATCAATAAAACCCTGCAGTCCTCTTGTGATGAATGTTGGCTCAAACAGTGATGTGTATGAAGGCTTACAGGATTGCTTTCAGAAATTAAATTGCTGTAAAGATTGGAGTCAGTGGCATCTAAACCCTATGTAAGATATTGTTTGATTTTTATTTTTTAATTTTTTTAAAGTAATTGTTTTGTGGTTGAAAGAAGTGGCTGAAAAGTAAAAGAAAACAGTAGGTTGTCAAGTGAAAAATTATATATAGTGCTGTTTCAACAGTTTGGCATCCTGTCATCCAGAAGTACTTCGACTGCTTGACAAGTATGGTGGAAACAAAGCAGTTTTTCTGAAAGGAGAAAATGATGTGATTTCCCCCTGCCCCCCACCAAGTTTCTGCATGTTTTTTATAAGAATGTGAAGGTTTTTGGTAGTTAAAACTTGATATTGACAAGATGCTCAGCTAGTACACTAAGTGTAAGGAGAACTTTTGTTCTTCTGCAGCAGCTGTGGCAATCTTAGACTTTCTCTGAAGTATTATGAATTCACTGGATTTTGTTTTTAAATCACAAACTTAGTTTTCATTAGAAATTTTAGGTTTATCAGAATTTGAATGTGGCATGAAACCCTTCCTTGTTAGAAGGGAGTAAATTCCCATGATTTGTTTGTCACCTTTTGGCTTCAACAGTGTCCTTGTTGAGACTAGACACTTCTGTAATACTGTATCATGTTTAGATTTCCATTTTAGCAGATCAAGGAGCAGACACAGCAGATAGTACAAAGTGACAGTACTTACCGTTCAGTTTTCTCAGTTTAATGTTTTTTTTATTCGGTAAATTTATAGAACTCTGCCTACAAAAGATACCTTAACAAATGCCACAAACAAAGCAGCTGTTCAGACTTAAATTACTGGGTAATAGAGCTATCAGCTTCTGCTTTCATCTGTAACAGCCCTGACCCAGTTTTATTTCTACTCAGAGAAGTTAGAGCATCCTGAGCAATATTCCAAAGTACGGTGTCTTTTAAGAGTTCATAAAGGATGTCAAAATAGCTGTGACTCAACAAAACATGAGCTTTTGAACTTGGTGAATTGTTGCTGCATGGTATGTAAATTGTGATGCTGTCAGCTCTTGAGGAACTTTGAGTAAAAAGATGTTACATAAACCCAAATATGGGCCTAATTCAGGTGTTTCATAACTTCTGCACAAGGTACTTAAAAGCAATGGAAAATTAATATGGGTTTCTTGGTACTGAAATTTGCTCTAACTTTACTGTCTAGGTATCCTTAAAATGTGGTGATGACACTAGCAACAGCTCACCTGGTGAGTTAAGTTCTTCAATTTTATTTAAAAACTGCTTTCAGGTGGCTCTTTTAGGAAGATATGTATTAAAGATAAATTATAATTTAGTTTCACTGCAGCCTGAAAACCCTCTGAGAGTCAGTATAGACCAGTTAACAAGAGCAGTTGAGGCCCTTCTGCAACTCCACATGAATTCATGTAGCAGTTCTGCAGCAATTTCTGCAAAAGACAGTAAGAGTACCAAGGAAGCATGGACTGCAACAGAACATCTCCAGTTCACAGTATTTGCTGCGCATGGAATTTCTCCTGGTTGGGTATCAAAGTAAGTAATTTATTAATTGTAAAATTTATCCTTTTATGGATTATTTTTGTTTAATATACTTTCTTTTCCTTGTCCAGTTATGAAAAATACTACTTGATTTGTTCTCTGACCCATAATGGAAAAGATCTCTTTAAACCTGTTCAGTCCAAGAAGGTTGGCACATACAAGAACTTCTTCTACTTGATTAAATGGGATGAACTGTAAGTGAATTCAGCATGTTAAAACTCACTAAAATATTTTGTTTTAGCTAGTACCTACCTAGCTTGCTGCTGAATACAGGTTTTTCAAGCAAGTTTTTGCTTCAGATTCCGTTTGAAGTGTTGAAAGAACAATGTGTGAGACTTACTGACCAAAATCAGAAATATTTTTCCAAATGGTATTTCACTGTTTGTTTTAAAAGTGGTAATGGAAATGCTGGACAAGTGCCCTGTGCTAATGTTTTTTGTAGTATACAGTTATAAGGAGTTGGGGTGGTCATAGCATTCCTTGTAATGGGAACAGTTTGTGCTGCTCAAAGAAGGATGAATAAAACTGGCTTATAAGCAGTGCTCAAATTATGTAAATGGGGAGGAAAAGCAACTCACTTTTACTAACATTAATGCTGAATCGTTTTTTGTTCCAAACACTAGTAACAGCTTTGTATCTGAATTTAAACATGTAATTTAGAATTATTTCTATAAAGAGCAGATTCATAAGTACTTAAGAGTATCTGTCTATAGCATATGAGAATGTCTGGTTCGAGCTACTAAGCTTTAGTTTCTCTTTATGGGGCAGGGGAAGAGGGTAGAAAGGAAGAAGGAAGGGCATGGAGAAGAGAAATAAGGAGAGGATGGCAGGTGATATCTGATAACTGAGAGGGAAAAATATTTTTTTCATGTCTATACACAGCTTGCTCTCTTCCACTTAATAGTTATCAGGCAGCCTGTCATAACTGTCATAACTGGAGCATCAGGTGAGCTCTATGTTGTTGTATATCTATTTTCCTGACAGTTTTTTAAAGCTCAGAGATAGACCCTGAGGAATACACTGGAAGTCTACAGTGACAAATTATTTCAGACCATGAATGAGAGTTTCAGGTTCTAGAATGACTGCCTTTAGAGAGTACTCCAACTACCTTTTTTCTGATGATGTAAAGGATTACTTGTCAGACCTTTTGCTAGCAAGGACTAGTGTATTACAGTGAAAGATGTGTTAGATTGCTCATAAGCTGCTTAATATAGTTGTATTGTTTTAGTGAACTGGCTTAGTAGTATGCTGTGATAACTTTTAGAATGATATTTTGGTGTGTTACACAAAATCAAACTTAACATTTTAAGCAATAAAAACAGTGTAAACAAAACAGTTGGAATTACTCAGTGAGGTATATACTTCTCAGCTGCTTTCTTTATGGGTGCTGTTTTTGTAACATCTGAATTTAGCTTTCAGTAGCTCTTGATAGGTTCTTTAATTTGGATGGGAAACTGTTGTCAGCTGACTCTAAATCTGAGAGGTTAGGAGACAGCTAACATGGAATTGTGTGTGTCCTCATAGTGAATAGAGTGGGAAGACTGGTTACGCTGGACAGTGCAGTTCTGTGTAAGGAATGTGATTTAATAGACAGAGATTAAAAAGGGTTGTTCCAAATCTGGCTCCAGTGCAGAAGTGTAATCTAGCAGATTTTGCAAGCCATTGGTACAGGAGATAGTGGAGTGAAATATAATTGCATGAAAATGTAACACTTGTTCTTCAATGTTAATTCACTTTTTGAAAGCCATGGGCATCAACAGATTATGTGGATAAACCTGTAATTTACTAACAACTGTCTTTCCTCTGACTGACTTAATACTTCTATTTTACAGAATAATTTTCCCCATCCAGATTTCACAGCTGCCTTTGGAATCAGTCTTATGTCTGACTTTGTTTGGAATACTAAATCAAAGTAGTGGGAGTTCTCCTGACTCAAATAAGCAGAGAAAGGGCCCAGAAATTTTGGGTCAGGTTTCTCTACCTCTTTTTGATTTTAGGCGGTAAGTCTCCGAAATATGGGTAAGATTATTAATATTATTTACTCTCTATAAAGCTTACTCCATTTCTGTAACTATAGAAACTTCTTCTCTGCTATTGAACATAGTAGGTCTTGATAAAGATAAGAATTGTAAACTATATTATTACAGAAATAATACCTTCAGTGAAATAGGGTACAAAGCACAGTCTTGTGTTGTAGTATTTCCATCTAACTGGCTGAAAAAAATTGACTGCTGGAGGAGGTTGAATATTGTTTGGATGAAAGTGGTTTTATTTGCATGTTATTTTCATAATAACATGGGCCAAAAGAGGTCACATGTTCTGTAAGTACGCAGCAATTGAGTATGTAAGCATAACTCAAGTCAAGGAGTCCACTGATGTTCAACTCGGTTGCCCTAAAAGTCATATGCAGTGAAAGTATCTGTAGGTGGCACTGTCTATGGAATTGATAGCTTTCCTTCTACTGAAGGACTGTGGTCCTGGTAGGTGGCATTTCATGAGTTCTGATGTCTGGGTAGAAGATCTAAAAGTACATTATATTGGCTAGAGGCAGTTCAGTCAGTATTCACATATTTTAGCAGATAAAGTGTAAACAGCCAGTTCTCAGCCAATTCATGAGCCATGGTGATAGAGAATGCAACTTGTAAAAAAGTGTTCGCAGCAAGCCTTGTATTCAGTAGGAATAATGTCTAGTGCAATACAAAACAGAAAAGAATCCTGACAGCAGGTAAACAATGTGCTATGCTTCCATCATGTCACTGAGGAAGAAGCACTTTTGCCTTAAAACTGTCTTAAGATAGGAAAGAATAGCTCTTATCTTCACCCAGTCCTGTTTATAGAGCTAAATATGGTGATGGCTCAAATTTTTAGAAATAAAAGATCATTAATGTAAAATGGTTGCAGTATTTCTGAGTACTATTATTCTTTAGAGGCATCTCTTCCTTGGCTGCAAAATATTCAGTGCTGCATGTTTCCTAAGTTTACATGTACAGGAGCCAAACTGGAGAATTTTGGATATTTTTTTTTTCTTTAATACTTTTAAAAAATCCTAAATCTGATAATAGGGTGGTAATATATAAGCCAGCAAAAGAATCAAAATACTCTTTTAAAATTTAGATGTATTTTAAAATACAGGTGTACTTTCATAGATAGAAAAAATAAGCCATTTCTTTCATCAGCCTCTCTCTGAGTAATAGAGATCCTAGGATATTCTGAAATTACTCCTTTTGATTCAGAGCTGGATTTATTAAAAAAATTAAAGGGATAATTAACTACTGTGTTAAACTTATGGCATATTTCTAGTTTGAACTGGCTGCCTTGCAAGTACAGCTGCCTCATCCTGCTATACCTTTTTTCCTAAGAATGAAAAGCCTACTGTAACTTCCCTCAGTTAAGTGTTCCTAGATTTGTTCAAGCTGCCTTGTCCTCAAAACTTCCATTACAAAGCGTATTCCAAAACACTTATCACTTTGGTAGCTGTTCAGTGAAACATTAACCAATAGACTTGAACCATGGGTGCCAGAGTTAGGCATGGTGTTGTAGAAGTGAATACACCATTGCAGGATAGCGTCAGGATTTATGCTTAAGATTTCCTATTATTTCCTATTTATACATGCTTCTGACTTCTAGGTCTTACTGGAAGCTTAAATTATCTAATTGTCAACCAAGGCTGCAGAAAGACAATCAACTCTTTCCTGGACAGTTACTTCTGTGTATTACTTATGTCTGTTCCATGTGGTTTGCATCCTCTGGTTCTAGATACGGCTCTACTTGTTCCACTTCCCCTTTTGTATGGTGACAATTCCAACAACTTAGGGATGCTTAAGAGTTTAGGCTTTCCTGCATTGCAAAGATGGCCTGCAGCTGCTTTCAGTCACCACTGAAACTTGGATTTCTTTTTATAAATTATGCTTATTTCAGTATTCTGTTTAGATGTTGCATTTCAGTCTCCTATCTAAATACCACATTTCACAGTATTTGATTGAAAACATAGCTTTTGTTTTGATCTGAATTGCAAATTGATCTTCATGCTGCATGGTGTTCTCATAGTAGTTAGTTTGGAGAAAAAACTGTATTTTCTGTTTATGCAGAGCACTACAATAGAATGTGTTGTGCCAGGGTTTACTGAATGGCCTCTATATGGCAGCTGTGGAGATGCTAGTGGTCTAATCCACTTGCAATGTATGTAATTAAAGATACCAGCCAAATATTCCAGTTATAGTTGAGAATACCATCAATAGCAGGCAGGAGCTAAAACTTGTAGCTAACTAAAACACAGAAAGAATAAAAGGTCATATATGTGCTTCGGAAGAATCTGTAGTCAAATTAAAATCCCTTCGGATAAAGTGTCTGTGGAGTGCCTTAAAATATCTTTACTTGTGGGTGAGACAGAAGGCTGTGGCAAGTATATTAAACTAGAGAATTATTAAAAAGAACAAGCTGTTCAGTTACACTTCAGTGGCATGATTGAGCAATCTTAATTGGCATCATAAGCTCCCAGTTAATCAATATTTACATATAAAGAACTGTTCTTTGAAACACACATAAACCTTAAAACATCTTTCAAAATATACTAAAGGCTTGGCCTTCAAGCAGTCTTCTGAGACTGTATTTTGATTTTTTTAAAGACCGATAGAGGTTTTCTGTGCCTAACATTTTGCATTTTAATTGACTTAGGAAGTATCCTCAGTTGTGCCTTACTACAGTTGGAAGCTGTATTAATATTGGGGATAAACTGGCAAATACGAATGTCATCTGATATGTGCTTGCAGAATCTAGTAATGTGGAAAGTCCAGGCAAATGGCGATGTCTATAATATTCATATACCTGTGCCTTTTTTTTCCTGAGTGTAAGCAGGTGTGTGTGTTCAGTTTATTCCTCAGAGGCAAAAGTACTCCTTTTCTCCCTTAAGAAATAGGGAGCACTTAATTTAGCTGTGTCAGCACGGAACTTTTTCCTCTGTCTTTTCCACCTAACAGCTGTATGCAGTGTTTTAAAGGACTTAAAAGTACAGAAGACATCCAGTGAAAGAAATAAATTAATGTGACAGTTACCATAATTGCCTTTTTTAAGCTCTAAACTGTATTGGCTAGTACGGTTTGATTTCCTGTGTTCTTTTCTGAACATCAGTGTTGAAATACTACTCATAAGATATTTTCTTATCTCTGCAGTAGAAACACATACTCAGTTTGAACTATTATCCTATATCACACCAATACTTTTGAATTGTTTCTTTGTAGTGACCATTGGTCTTCTCCAGATAGTATTTTAATAACTAATATCTTGTTGAAGTAAACAGATTGTGACAGTAATACCTGTGCATGCTTTTTTCTCAGATTGTTAACTTGTGGGACAAAGCTCTTGCAACTCTGGACCCCATCACATCCGCATCATGCGCCAGGGATGGCCAGTAAGAAAGGAAATATGGAAAGAATAGTATTGCAGGTTATATATAATTCTGACTTGATCTGACTATGTTTCATTTGAATAATATGACTTTAACTCTTACATGAGTGGTAGTAGATTAATTAATGTTTTGGGGTGAGTGTAAATATTGCTAAGTCATATTTGAAAGCCAGTATAGAATAGTGATTGCGAAGTGATGAGGGCAAAGAATGGAAAGCTGCTGTAAGTGTATACAAGTCACTGTTGAATCGTTATCTTGAAGTAAGAAATTGGAGATGCCTTGGAAGGACATGCTGTCAGTACTGGGAGAGAACATCTTTGAAAAGCAATCTACAGAAATGTATGCTGACATGGGAGTTGTCTAGACCCAAGCAACAACAGAACATAAGCACCTCTCATTCTAAATTCAGAGTCCAAATTTTTCTCAGAAGAGAAGGCACCTTGTTAGGCATGGCTTAGCAATCCCAAAACATGGTCAGTACTGTTCTTAAGGACTTGCATCATCTTTTTCTTTTTTTTAGATTGACTTCCCATCCCATGCTTTTGATATTGAATATAAAATTCCTCAAGCTGCAAAGACTACTGTGCATCATTCCATAGAAACATTAGAAAAACCTTTGAGAGAACGTCTCCTTGCCATTCTCTCAAAGGATAACACTATTGGGTATGTTTGTCTCTTTCTAGCTATGGTCTCTTTGTACATGACAATTTGTGGCTGGGGTATGGAATGCTTATTTATTCTTAAATTTTTTTAATATGGTTCTAATATATTTTTGAAGACCTGTGGAGACTTAAACAAGAGTTTGAATTAAACTTGCAACATAATGGTGCTGACTTAATTTACTTGTGGTTTCCATGGCCGGTGTCATAATATTCTGCTGTCACAACACTTGCCACCCTTTTGGCTGCCTGTTATATATGCCTATTCCTGCTTGGCAGTTCTTCAGTTACAGGGAGCAGTGGCAGTTTCAGCAGTGGCTGTTGGTATGCCATGGAAGCTGTTCTGGCAGGCCTTCCCACTCATCTGCACCAAACTAACACTAACATTTTGGTTTATTTCAGATTATACTAAAACTTATTTTTGTTCTGCCTAAATTATAACTTTGAACAACTGTTTCCATAATGTTTGAGGCTTTATTTTGCTTCTTGTTTTGACTTCTGTGGAAGAAATAGCCATTTTAATTTCATTCCATTTTGTGTGTTAAATTATGTTTAAAAAATTTGTGTGAATTATGTGTGGTTCTAAATCTGTATGTATACAATGAGTAGTAGCATTGGGGTTATTCAGGTGATGGTCTGTAATGTGTCTTATAAACTGAAATTAACTTTTATCTACAGGCTATCAAAAGAAGATAAAGAATTTTTGTGGGAGAAGAGGCATTATTGTCATAGTCATACTAGTAGCCTACCAAAAATACTGGTTAGTGCCCCTCACTGGGACTGGGCAAGTCTTCCAGAAATATATTCATTACTTCAGCAGTGGCCTCCTTTATCACCCTTAGCTGCACTGGAACTACTTGATTCAAAGTAAGGAAAACAATGTAAATAAGTTCTCTGTGTGTTGTGCATTAAATAACTTTTCAGTAGAAGATTCTGAATGGCGTTCTTCTGGAAAATATCGCTGAATTTCTTGTATCAAAAGCTAAATTGTCTTAAAATTTTGAAGAACATGTGTTTGCTTTATTCATGTAGGTTTAACCAAGTCATGTAGTAAAAGAACAGCAATAGCAGTTAGGATTCTGAAATCTAATTTCCAGTGGGAGAGCAAGCTATACAGCCAAGCTATCAAGACTGAAGTTTTGAGAGATAGCATGCTTGTCCTAAACATTCACATGTGTTTGCATCGTAGGTAGTGAAGGGCCTCAAACTTGTTGGTCCTTTATTGAGCCATTAAAGACTTTATATTCATTCTTTTGTATCTAGTTGATCCCAAAAAAGAAAAGACAAATCCTACGTGAACAGAATAAACTAAATGTGGATTTGTGGTGACTTTCTAGGTTTGCTGATCAGGAAGTACGAAATACAGCTGTGAACTGGATAGAGACATTAAGTGATGATGAGTTAACAGATTTCCTCCCTCAATTTGTGCAGGTAGGACTTTCTGCCTACACTGAAGTTTGAACTTTTTTGCTCTTGAAAACGCAAAGGAATTGCTGATTAATAGTAGCTGAACTACAACTGCAAGTCTCTATGCTTAACCTTAATGCGTGGTATGGAAAACAATTTGAGTAAATAATTCCTTTATGATTGTTCTATGGATTTGTGGTGGTTCTGTCTGTGCATTAGTTGTAAAATTCCAGTCTTCATCTAAAATTAAATCCATTTTAATTTTCTTTGTATTTAGGCATTGAAGTATGAAACCTACCTTGACAGTGCTCTTGTCAAATTTCTTTTGGCTCGGGCACTGGGAAGCATTCGAATAGCACACTACCTATATTGGTAAGATGTTCTTTGTTCCATTCTTCACGTAACATTGACTGTAAGACTGATATTGCCAGAAAAAAATATTAATTCTTAATATCACAGTTCATAACAATGTTATGATTGGAGAGTATACAATATGTAGATCCTGGTTTTGTCATGAAAAAACAGACAGTGTCTCTGAGGCACAAACTCCTTTCTTTTTATTTCCTATATATCAGTAACTTTGGATATATATAGTACTGATTCATTAAAATATTTGAATGTCTTAGTATTGTATTGTTTGCAGTATTTTCCTTAGGAAAATTTAACTTAAATCCTGTATTTCAGGCTTCTTAAGGATACGCTGTATGATACAAAGTTTGGTGTAAGGTATGAGCAAATTCTTGGAGCTTTTCTTTCAGTCTGTGGAAAAAGGCTGAGGGAAGAGCTCGAGAAGCAGACCAGACTGGTTCAGCTTTTTGGAATGGTAGCAGAAAGAGTAAAGCAAACAAGTGGATCTGCTCGTCAGGTGTGTATATATTTTTAATATTCTTTAGGAAGATTAGACTGAGTATACCCTGAAAACAAGGCACTCTATTGCCTTTTTAGTCTAAGTTCAATAAAATGTTCTATATAATATATAGGAAGGTCTATGAATCTATTGCTCTGCATTTTAAAAAGATAATGGCTTAATGAGGTTGATGTATTTGTCAAATCTGATGTCATCTGAAATGTAAGATTGTGTGAGGTGATAGGGTAAGGAAGTAGAATGGTTTCTGTGTACAGTAAACTGGAATTGTATTTAAACCTATTATTGCTGAAGAATGATGCCATTATGCAGAAGAATGGGATATCTGTTTATATGCTAATAATATGAACTTACAGTTTGATAAAGTGGGATGCTATCATCTGGTTCAGTCAAAAAAAACCCCCAGAATCCTACAAATCTGTGTGATATTAGTGTTGTACTGCTAGGCTTGTGTATTTTTAATAGCTAAAACAGCAGTTATTTCTAGCATTCCTTTGACACTGAGGGGTTAAAACATTGGCTTCAGTTTAACTTTGTCCAGAAGTTTTCTGTAGATGCTCCAGTTAGGAAAATGTAAGCTGAGATTTTTTTTTTTGTCTGCAGGCTGCCTTGCAAAATGGTATGGAACGTGTGCAGTTATTTTTCTTGAAGAACAAATGCCGTTTGCCTCTCAACCCCAGTCTTGTGGCAAAAGAACTAAACATTAAGGTACTGCACATTCAGAGTTTCAAACCCTTTTGAAAAATTACATATAGGCAAAGCTTTTACAAGTTGAGAAAATATCAGTTGAAGTACTTGAAGGCTCTTTAGACTGAGGGGGAGAGTTTTGATTAAAAGTTCTGATTGAACAAGGCAATGAAATTAGCTGAGCAAAGAAAAAATTTATACAAATACTTGTGTAAAACCAGTGAAGGTACTTGTATTTAAAAAAAAAATCTGTAATACCTTCCTATTTCTTCAGACCCTGTCTCTCTTGAGACCAACTATTCTGGCTACAGTAAAGCAGGGGACTATTCAAAGTGTATGAAGAAGACTTCTTCACAGTAGCAATCAAAAGAGAAAATTGAGCAAGGCTATTAAAGTTCAAACAATGAGTAGAAACTGTGAAATAGGTGAATACCTGTTACTGCTTGTGTCCAAGAGATGCACCGAATCCAGGGAGGCAGACAGTAGCTCTAGTTTATTGTGAAGGTCCAGCAAGTAATAATGTAGGAGAAGCAGGTAAATTATTTTTCCAGAACTCTGCAAGATTTGGCAATATCTGCTCAACCGCAGTCTTGATGATATAATCATGCTTGACTGAGAACCTAAAGGTCTGTGAACACTGGATTTAATCCTGTGTGGAGAGACTTGCTTTCCTTCTCTACTGTACTTGAAAGCAGATAAATGAGAAAATGCTGTGAAACTTGCAAATACCCATTTTTTAATATCTTCTAGGTTTCAGAAAAAGCTGCTGATAAAATATTTATCCTTGTTTTATTCACTCTTCCCTTCAAAATGTATAAAACATCACTGTGTAGCACTGTTGGCTTTTGTACAAGAATTCAACAAATAACAGCCAAAGGGCTCTTTATTCAAGGGAAACACATATTCACCACAATCGCAATGTTAGAAGTCTGAATAGGCACATTGTGTGTCAAACCTGCTTGTTGTCAGAATATCTTGTTTTCTGGGCTAGCAGGAATAGTCCTTTTTAAGTATTAACACTAAATCTATTTGTAGGCATGTTCGTTCTTCAGCTCCAATGCAGTACCACTGAAAGTTGCACTGATAAATGCAGACCCTCTGGGAGAAGAAATTAATGTGATGTTTAAGGTAGGTCTTACATGTGTGTTGGAGAAAAAACGTTGAATGATAATCATTATTGGTATCAATTAACTTTAGGGTAGATCAGTAAGCTTAGTTATTTTGTGAGTTTGTTGCTGTGTATCTAGAAACTAACGTCTGAACAGGCTGTAAAATGTGAAAGTAAGTCTACTTCATGTGAAAGCTGAAATGCAGCCTATTTCTCTTCTTAAGTGCATAGCTATGAGGAAGTAAGTAGCATAATGTATCACTTCCTAGAAATGTAAAGCAATTATAATCTGTGAAGTTTAGTTTTGCTGAAAGCATATGATGTCTCTAACTTTTATTTTTTCATTTAAGGTTGGAGAAGACTTGCGACAAGATATGTTGGCTTTACAAATGATTAAGATTATGGATAAGATCTGGCTGCAGGAGGGACTGGATCTACGGATGGTTATCTTCAAGTGTCTGTCAACTGGAAAAGACAGAGGTGCAAAACCAGATGCTGCCTATAATTTTTGCTCCTCCAATTCAATTTCTTGTCACACTGACAGTGAAAATTTCTGTGCAGCGACACAGAAACAGTGGAAGGCCAGAAGCCCTCCATGCAAGGAACTTCAGTACTCAAGAGTACAGCAAGTTAACTTGTTCTGAATTTCCTGAAGGCTGAGTTGCGTTTAAACGTGTTTCTTCTCTTGAGTCCTGACGTTGTGTTGTCAATGAACAGCAGTACAAACAAGTAAATATAATGATAGAAGCTAAGGTTTCTCTTGATGCCCTTAATGCCACACAAGAAAATAATGGTGCCATAGCAATCCTGATTCTGAAAGTTTAGTTATGGTGAAAGAAAGTATTCAAGTCAAAACTGAAATTCTAAAGTATTTGGAATCTGTTGCGGTTGGTTCGGGGAGTGTCATTCACGTACTGAAACTTGCAAAAAGAAGAAGAACTTACACACCACACACACTATCCCCCAGAATTAGTGTCATATGCTGGTATAAGTTCCTTGGAAATACAAGGCTGTCTTTCACATTTGAAACTAGGTCACAGAACTCTTAAGTTTGAGTGTAAATACCACCCTGCACCTCGAACATGCTTTTTGCTAGTTTTCAGTAATTCTCTAGAGCTAGCCAACAGGAACCACAAGATCTTTAAGAGGATAAACAATAACTTAAATATTTCTTCAGTCAGATGCTAGAACAGCTTGATGAAAACCCTTAAATACATGGAAATGTTGAAAGTTTAGGCTGGCAAAATAAGCAAAAAGCTCCTATTTATGTAAGACCTGTTTTTTAGAGAAACAGGTGCCTTTTCTTCCTAATTTGAACAATGACTTGATTGCACGGCATGTTACTTTTTTTTATTGCTGCTAGTATTAGTATTCCTAAAGTACTTGAAGAATTAAAGTGAAAAATAAAAATGGATGTAAATTACGGATGTGCCTTTAGTAGCTCTTGCCAAGGTAGAAACAAAATTCAGTTAATCAAATAAATATTTTCCATTTATGATTTAGCTATACAAGTATTTTTAGTAAATGGTATCTCCACAATAAGGCCACATGTAAAGCCCACAACCTTATTTCTGGAGCAACGGTCTGGTCTGTTTCAATGCTTGACAGCCATTAAAGCTACTGAAGTGTCAGTGTATCTGAAGTGTCAGCATCAAAATATTTTGCAGTTACTGCTTATAGTTCAATACTAGTTTATGTAGTAGAAAGAGTAATTATTCACAGTGTAATTTATATATGCATTCTAGCAACCGTGACTAATTGTAGTAAAGTAAGCCTAAGTTGGATTGCTACATGTGTTTCATGGTATGCTTTGTAATAGAGTCAGCAGAAGAGCTTAGTGCACTATTTTTACATCTCGCTGGGGTTTGAAGGAAGCTGTTCTAAGATTATAAAATCCATTGTCGTCAAGAAGGACTCTACTGAATTATAAAAATGCAGTATAATTTAAGGACATGGTTAAATACACTTTGTTGTATTTTTGTTTTATATAAAGGCATGGTAGAGCTTGTTCCTGCTTCAGATACACTTAGGAAAATTCAAGTGGAATATGGAGTGACAGGTTCTTTTAAAGACAAGCCTCTGGCAGAATGGTTGAGAAAGTATAATCCTACAGAGGAGGAGTATGAAAAGGTAACTTTTTTTCAGTGTTGTTCTCTTCTGAAGATCTTTTAAAAGGGAGAAATACCATCTTATGAAAGAATGAAATTCTTATTCCAGATCTTCCAGTGAAATTTTTGGTTTATATCTTTAGGAAACTTAACTTTTTCCTATACTTGAAGAAGAGCAAATAAAAATCCCTTATAACTAAAAAGGATCCAGATGAATTCTTACGATTCACATCAGGAGGTTTTTACTGGATACAGAAAAAATGTATTTCATATTTAAGATAGGGAGGAATGGTGGCTGCTCTTAATTGTGTTATAAAAGCAGTGGTTTCTTCTCATATAAGCACATGGGATTCAAAAAAAGACATTTTTCTTTTGGCTACAACGCTGTTACAACACATTGGAAAAATAAGCCTTGTACCCTTTTCTCTATTAACGTATTTATTTCCTTTTGTGATTTGTCTTCAACTCCTCTTTTCTCTTGTATTTTTTTAAAAACCAAGTATTTTTTCTGGGAAGTGTGATATCTAGAGATACTTGCGAAGCTATCTGCTTGAGTGCTGTTTTGGAAAAAAGCAAATTTTAGGGCCCGTCTTATCTGCCTTGGATTTACCCTTGTCAAGATTGACTGTTGAATGCATGAACGGTGTTTTCCCACTGATACTTGTTCTCAATTCACTTTTTTTCTCTCCTTCCCAGGCTTCAGAAAACTTCATTTACTCTTGTGCAGGATGCTGTGTAGCTACTTACGTATTGGGAATTTGTGACCGCCACAATGATAACATCATGCTCCGAAACACAGGGCATATGTTTCACATTGACTTTGGAAAATTTTTGGGTCATGCGCAAATGTTTGGTAGCTTTAAAAGGTATTTTCTGTAGCTGAGCGATGTAGAGAGTGAAGTGATGTTTAGTATATCTTTTATAAGCGTTATAATTCTAAGCATTAACTCTTAAATTCCTGTTATCTGCTGTTCTCATTATGAAGCCAATATCTTCCCATTGAACCACAGAGTTTCCAGAATGCATTCAAACATAACTGTACAGAATTAATTTTGAAAAGGTTCTGGCTTCCTGTTTTCATATTCTGATGTCTGGAGCTGTTCTAAGTCAAAGCACATAGGCCTAGCTTTCAAACAAAATTACTGTTCCTAGCTACTGGTAGATTGAAATAAGGAATTTGGTCTCCTAAACATCATTTAACTTCAGTGCTTGCAAACCTTATTCGTTCCTTAAGAGATTTGTGGTATACATACTGGGCAAATCTCAATGGCACTTTCTTTACAATAGTTATGGAAGCCAAGTGTTTTGGTACAGGAAAATATTCATATAACTCTTTATTGATATTTGGGAGCCTTCTATCTAACACAAATATTGGTGTCCTACTTTTCCAGGAATATTGGATAAAACTGTAGTGTAGCTTCACCCTTTTAGCTATATTCATGCAATTATGTATTGCGTGCTTGTTCGGTAAATTTTATCAATGAATGAGAAATTGAGTGCCAGAACCTCTATGTCATCTGAATGTATGAGTGTGAAACACAAATGAGAACAGACTCTGGCTCATAAAAACAGTAGTGAATGTCAATATTATAGAAGAGTGAACAGCAGGTTTGCATTTACTACTCCTCTCTGTAGGGGAAGATAATCGATATCCAGGACAAAGGAGTTATGTTTTAGTCAGGTGATAATATAGTCATTACCTTTGTTTTGGTGTGTTATGGCTTCCAGAAATGAGGGATGGAAGGCATTGTAAGGTAACCTGTCCTCCAGGTGTTGCTCCAGGAGATCTGCTGTAGGGCCAGTACCATGTGAATGTGCTGGGAATCTGAGAGAGCACTAAGCAGCTGAACCCACCCCAAAAAAGTAAAATGGCATTAATGGATTATTTAGTATCACCGCCTTGGGGTGGAAGGGAGGAGGAAGCACATGACAAAGTGAATAGACTTTATAATGAACTTAGGAATTCTGTTCTTTTTGAACAGGGATCGAGCTCCTTTTGTGCTAACATCGGATATGGCTTATGTCATTAATGGTGGTGAAAAACCCACTATTCGCTTTCAGTTGTTCGTGGATCTCTGTTGTCAAGCGTACAATCTGATAAGAAAACATGCAAATCTCTTCCTTAACCTACTTTCATTGGTAATCATTTTATTAAATTCAATTGAAACTTGATAGATCGCTCATGTAGGATTTTATTAAATGCTATGCTTTTTATGCATGCCTTTAAAAGTCAGAAACATCAGAAGTACTTTTTAGGAAGGTTGTATCTGGATTTTTCTTTTAAGCTTTTTTTACTACCTATCTATTTCCTGTGAATTTAAAAATAAGATGATACCCTAATTTACACTGCAAAGTGTTGTAATGGCTTTTAGCTCAGCAGAAATGGTGAAGGGAGTAACTGCTGATTGTAAGTAATTGTTGGCTATTGCTGTTACCATTTAGCAAGTTAGTGCAGCTTCAGATGAATTTGGTGTAAGAGTTTTAATCATTTCAATGTAAAATTGTATTAGTTTTATTGCATTAAAACTGTAAATTCCTGCAGATGCTTTCTTCTGGGTTGCCAGAACTAAGTGGGGTTCAGGACTTGAAGTATGTCCAGGATGCTCTCCAGCCCCAAACAACAGATGCAGAAGCTACCATTTTCTTCACAAGGTACTGGATAAGTGAAAACTAGCATCATCCTCTTAATGGGAGCTTTCTGCTGTGAAAAAATGTACTAAAGACCTTCACAAACATGTCTGTAGAATAGTTACACCGTACAATTGTAAAATATCGGTTAACCAATGAACTATAGAAATAAGATCAGTTTTAGATAAGATTAATGCTTGTGCTAAAATATTTTGCCTTTAAGAGAAACTTTTTGCATAAATTTTGTTTGAAATACTGTTCAGCTGTTTGAGACTTGCATTTTAAATGGATCCTAAATTGCTTAATAGCAGTGTGTATGATGGGAACCTTGTAATGCGTGTAAAGAAGTTCTCTTTCAAGAAGTGCTTTTGCACACTGGGGAGGGAGGGATGATGTTCCAGTGCAGCGAGTAGGGGGGTGTGTATATAGTGTAACTAAGTTGTTGCTATGTGTTACAAAATGTGTTATTGTACTTCATTTAAAATATATGGGGGAAACTGCAGTAGCATGCATGTAACTTTTTTACCAACTCTGGAAAGGCTTCACTTGGATAACAACCTGTTCCAAAGCTTGGATACTGAACCTTCTATTAAATGTTGATACGTTCTTTTATGTAGCCCATTGTTCACTTTCAGTTTAAAAACTGTTTCTCTGTTAGTAAGAAATTGGTTTTTATTTTTCTTAGACTTAAGTGTCTGATTCATTAACAGAACTACCTTTGTGCATTCTGATGTGTGCTCTAGTATTTGACTTTTTTTTTTTTTTTTTTCCTAGGTTGATTGAATCCAGTCTGGGAAGTGTTGCCACCAAGTTTAATTTCTTTATTCACAATTTGGCTCAGCTGCGTTTCTCAGGTCTACCTTCTAATGATGAACCCATCCTCTCATTTTCTGCTAAAACATACTCTCTTAAACAAGATGGCCGAATCAAACAAGTCTCTGTGTTTACATATCAGAAGCGATATAACCCAGACAAACATTATGTAAGTATGTGGAATCTGTTTCCACTCAGTGAAGATACTGTGCATTTTCTTCCAACAAGATAGTCGTCATCTTGCTATAAGTTCAGTACTTAATCGTGGAGAAGTAGTCCAGGGGAAGCTTGTCTTGTTTAGCCTTAAGTAGCTAGCTTTGAGGTAGATGACTAGGTTCCATTTATTGACAGAGATTTAGTAAATACAGCTATAGATACTTACTTATTCAGTAGGGCACTAATGTCAGATTTAGGATGACCTGTAGAGTTTTCTGAAGTCTGACTGCATTGACTATAATGGGAGCCCAGAAACCGACACCAGTGTTGACACCCAAAACTAAGCCCCACTGTGGATGACTTGAAAGTAAAAACAAAATCCATAATTGAAATCTAGATGGGAATGGGTTTGCTTGCTTGCTTCCTGGAGAAGAACAGAGTTGTATTGCCTCTGGCTGGACTGGAGTTGCCTATCTTCATAGCAGCCCACACAGTGCTGTGTTTTGGGTGTTTAACTAAAACTGTTGGCTAGAGCACCATTGGTTTGGCTGTTGAACAGTGCTTCTGCAGTGTCAAGGATTTCTCTTTTTCTTCCACTTTACCTCTGTCTCCCCACTGCAGTGAGTAGGCTGTGGGTGAGCAAGGAGTTGGGAAGGGACACAATGGGGACAGCTGACCCAAACTGGCCAAGGAGATACTCCATAGCATATAATGTCATGCTCAGCAATAAAAACTGGGGGGAGAGGAGGAAAGTCGGGGTGGGAGGATGTTGTCTTCCAGGGTGGCTGTTGCTTGGGGACGGGCTGGGCATGGGTCTGTTTGTGGGAGGTGGTGAGAGATTGTGTTTGCGTCACCTCCCCTCCCTAGGACTGTCTTTATCTCAACCCACGAGTCTTCTTGCATTTGCTCTTATTCTCTCCTCTGTCCAACCGGTGAGGGGGTGGGAGTGAGCAAGCAGCTGTGTGGGTGCGTAGCTGCTGGCCAGGGTAAACCAACCACAGGAGTACAGATCGGTATTTTTAGCATCCAATAATAGTCTTCAAAATGAAGACACTTCTTGAAAAGAATCTAGAAGGAAGCAGAAGGGGCAGAAGTAGTGTTGGTGGAGATGATTTTTAAAAATGGGGATTTGAGTCATGTTTACGTGCTTATGTAGCCGCCTTCTGTAAAATGGCTCCTTCCTGAATAGAAGTCATAAAGTCAAACACTTTCTGGTTTTGTTCTGACCTTCCATTTAAGTTGTATTTGCTCCTTTTAAGTAAAAGCATCATTCCCTGTATTAATGCACCTACACTCCTAGTCAGTCTTACTAGAGGCAGCAAGCATTACAATTTGTCCTCAGGACTTTGATAGACTTGGGTTACGCTTTAAGACTTGTATTAATATTTGATTCCTATGCAGAAGTGCAACCATCTTAAGTTTATTTTTTTTACTTCTCTACTGCTGTTTGCTGGCCTAGAGTAGGCAGCTCAAGTTAAATCTTCCTCAAGTTGTTTAAAAAGTGACCTATACTGATAAATGCTAATGTACATCTCTTTCCAAGTTGTATTTGCTGTAAATATCTTAATCTGGTAAGACACCAGCTAGGGAATGTAGAACAGAGCTAAATAACACTAGAAGTGAAGAAGAGCTTGGTACTGAATCACTATATTATAAATGTATTTGAGTGCTCCTGGTGTAAGCCAAAACAGCCTCTTATCTTCCAGGAAGCTGTTAAGATGATGTAGTCTCCTTCTTGTTTAGATTTTTAAACCTCTTCCCAGTTGCATGTTTTTTAAATACACATTTAACTCATCTGCCCATAAAATGAGTCCACTGAATTTAATTTTCTGAGCAGTTTCTCAGCCTTCATTTTCCTTTCATAATAATGTGAATAACTGCATCCTGGGACTGAACCCCCAGTTTTTTAAAAAATTCCTTTTGTATAATGCAGTACACTTGCATCTGCCCACCAATTTATCACTTTAAAAGTGGAATCCTTTAGAATCTTGAGAGATTTAGATTGAAAAAATTTAGGTATTAGTTTCCTTCATAGTCCACACCTGAAAAGTGTGTGGTAGATCTGGCCCAACAGATACATATCTTAGACATAATCCAGCACTGATGTGTTAAAATTCTGTACATGTAGTATGAACTTACAATGAGGCTTAAAAAGGAGGATGTGTACAGCTTAGCCTTAACTACCTTTATCCCCTGTCAGATGTGGATCTACATTACGGGAAGATCATGTGATGTTACTTTGCATTATAGTAGGGCTATTTATAACTCAAACTACTGTAAAATGTAAATGCTGTTACTGGGATACGTATGCAGGAGAAGAATTACCATAGTAGAAAGAGTTAATTGTTAAGAAAATTGTATTGTTAAGTCAGTTCTATAATATTGTCACTACTTTTATCTTTCTGGTTTTGTGTTTTGGACAGATCTATGTAGTGAGAGTTTTGAGAGAAGGGCAAGTTGAGCCAACATTTGTCTTCCGAACATTTGATGAGTTCCAGGAGCTCCACAACAAACTTGGCATTCTCTTTCCTCTTTGGAAGTTACCAGGGTATGTTCCTAACTCATCATTATTACAATGGAAGCAACGAAACTGCTCCCAGCTGGGTGGAGGAAGAAATAGCTTGAAATGGAGACCAAACTGCTAAGGGGCAAACTAGACCTCAGAGTTGGCAATTAAGGGAGAAAACCTTTGTCTCTAGGTTTTAAGGGGGAGAGACAGAGGAGCAGTTCAGTGTCTTTAGTCTGTGTGTCGTATTGCTTATAAAAATTCCCTATAAACCTTTCCTTGCCTGTCTATAATGTCCTTACCTATTAGCATGCTGTGTTTCCACTCATGATTGACATCAAAAAATGGATGTCAGCCCTTCAGGATGGAAATGACAATGAAATCTAACTTACTTCAGAGAGGTTAACTGAAAACTCTATTTTGTTCTGCCCTTGTAGCTTTCCTAATAAGATGGTTCTGGGACGAACACACATAAAAGATGTAGCAGCTAAAAGAAAAGTGGAGCTCAACAGCTACATACAGAGTCTGATGAACAGTTCTTCAGAGGTGGCAGAAGTGAGTTCAAATAACTTAAGAAAATCCAGTGCAAGTTTTCACATTTTGGTGCTTGTTAACACTTAAACTGATATGCAACGTTTTTTCCAAATTTAGTGTGATCTTGTTTATACTTTTTTCCATCCATTACTTCGTGATGACAAAGTGGAAGGAATAGATGGAATAGCCAGACCTACAGGTAGGTAATGTTTTTGGGGGGTGTTTATAAATTGGGTGATTATAGTATGACACCTTTGCAGTGTGATTTTTTTTTTTTTTCTTCTTTTTAAATATTTTCTAATTAACTGTAGTTTTGCCCCATTGAAAACTTTGCATCACTGTCTTTCCAAATGTGCCTGCATACAGTTTCAAGGAAGTAAAAACATAACAAAAATTGCAGCAATGTATGTGATCACTTGGGCTTGCTTATGGCTTGACTAAATTATTCAAGTTTTTACTCTAAACCTCTAAGTTGCTTCATAGAAGAGAATGCAAAAATCTTTAAAACCTGTGGCATTGCCTTCTTATTAGGGAACTAGAAATAAAATCAGAAACTGAACTTTGTCTAAGGCTTGTATTTTTTCCCCCATATATAGTAAGTCACTGTAGTACTGATGAAAATGTACAAATATTAGAGGAAATTGTCTAATTTTTCAGATGCAAGTCCATCAAGTCCTACCTCAGGCAAAGTGGGAGGAGAAGTGAAACTATCCATATCATATAGAAATAGCACTCTATTTATCATGGTGATGCACATTAAAGACCTGGTAAGTAGAGATACTGAGCTCACTGCCAAAAACTATTTCCATATTGTCAGTTACCACCTTGACTTAGTTTGATGCAGGAATGGTGGAACTCTCTCTTTCCCTCCAAATTTCTAACTGCCAACTTAATTAACTGGTGCTTTTGGTTAGCTTAATTGCAAAGTCTAGATGCTTGAAAATATATTCAAATAGGCATGCACTAACTAGTTTTCTGACTTGTTTTTGGATTGTAGGTTACAGAAGATGGTGCAGATCCAAATCCCTATGTAAAAACTTACTTACTTCCAGATACGCACAAAACATCCAAACGCAAAACCAAAATCTCCCGGAAGACAAGAAATCCAACTTTCAATGAAATGGCAAGTTAAAATTTATGTATTTACTCCCTATGGTTTGCTATTGTCTCTTATTCAAAGCAGTAATTAAAATGTTGTCTTAAAAAAAAATTCTGCGAAGATACATAAAAAGAAAAGTAACTTGTTTGAAAAACTTTGTGCTCTGTTTAAAAACAAACAAAAAGCCCAAAACAACTGAGGAGGTAAATGTACAAGTAAGCAGAAATTTCTCAGACTGACTCTGAGGAGCAATGGGGAGAAGGAAAGAAATCTTAAAACTAAAGATTCACCTGCCCTGGATCCACTGGTTTATAATATGGAGAAGAATTAATTCAGAAGTCTTGGCATTTCAACAGTCCTTCTGTCTAAAAACACTGGTCCTTATAAACACTTAACATTGGAGCACAAAATAAAGTATGTCTGTACTTCAGCCCATCTTCTGAGAAACAGACATACTGGATGGTCATAATGTGCAGTTAAGACATTTGTCAGTGGCTAGACAGTCAGAAGAAAGGGCAATCTGTAACTTCATTTGGATAACCAAAAAATTCTTGACTTCTTACCTTCTAGCTTGTGTACAGTGGATATAGCATGGAGACTCTGAAACAGAGAGAACTTCAGCTAAGTGTGCTCAGTGCAGAATCGTTACGTGAGAACTTTTTCTTGGGTGGAATTACACTCTCACTAAAGGACTTCAACTTGAGCAAGGAGACTGTTAACTGGTATCGCCTAACTGCTGTACCTTATCTGTGAGCTCATTTCTACACCTGAGTAAGACCGGAACAATTGTATTTGCTTGTGCTTGGTGCATCTTCCTACTTGAAGATAACTTGTACATCTTAAAACAAGAGACTCTGCATTTCAACAGATATGTTGGACCAATGTTTATGTAGCCTAATTTGGACGATTTCTAGAAAACCTGGTTTATGCTTATGTGATGCTATCAAAGCATCATTGTAAATGTTTAAGAGTTGCAGGTAGAGGAAGGGGTTTTTAAACCATCCTTGAAAGTGAGATGAACAGTTTGACCATGCTGGTTGGTTAATCCATAACTTAATCATTAGGCCTATGGATAGAGTGCATATTTGCTTTTAATTTTTGTTACCTGTGTTGTGTCATCCATGGCATGATGCTGGAGAACATCAAAGAAATGACATATTTTAGGACTACATTCCCACTAGACATCACAGAAGCAGTGACGGGTAACATTTTGGTGGCTTCACAGACACCTGTAGAAATGAAGGTTGAAGGGCTGGAAAAATTCCTTAGCGTTGCATTTAATCCCAGATTGATGCTTCTCTGAGAGTTACTGGAGTGAGTGCCAATAATGGAAGTTGTAAATAATGGTGCCTTATAATTCAAATGCTTCTCTTTTACCTCATATCTGGTATTTAAATATGTATACATGATAACTTCTAGCTCCTTAAAAAGGGGAAACGTTCTCATATTTGATACCTTGCAGGTCCTACTGGAAGTCTTCCTGAGATGTGTTACTTACAAATAACATCAGTCATACTGATCTTCATAGTTAGTGCAACTTATATACATTTTTTCTACCCCATCTTCTGCCCATGATCTCCAAAATTTGAATGAAGACTGGTGAATGTGGTGCTGTAGGAAATGTGCCCAGCTTCTCGGTGTTTTGAAATGTCTTAATTTCTAGGACTTTTAAATACCGCCGTGAATAAATGTGGAACAGATTCAAACACTAAATCCAAAGTGGCATTTGCACTGTACCTTCAGGTGGCCTCTAGTTAAAAAGCACAACTGCTGGGTGAATTGCAGGCCAGAAATGAGGTGCATTAATGGAGCTTTGAGAGAGAAACTTGGTCACTTTTTTTTTTAACAGTTCACAGTAACACTGTTTCTTACTTCCAGTAAGAATTAATTCCCCTGAAAATACTTCATTCTAAGGAATATTAGATTTTAACTATACTGTGACAGTGAAATACAAATGTCTCTCATGTTAATACCACTGGTTACTTAATTAGGTGTTTCTGTAGTACAGGTGTAGCCTTTTTATTCACCTTACTCGGTGTTTAGGATGATCTTGTTCTGTCTAAACAAAGCTATAAAGTTGCGCACTTTTCTTGAATCAGGACAGACTATCACCACTGACTGTGACTAGAGCAAAATTTTGAAGTAAAATATGCAACTATAAACAAAGACACAATACCGAGAAAGCCCTTCTGTATACCCAACACTAAAAACCTGTTTCATAATCTGATTTTCCTTCCCCTGCTACTGACCAATCTCCCTTCAATACAGAAGAGAGAAGTAAACTTGAATCTCCTGGTGCCTAAAAGTATTCATGGTCCAATTTTGTAGGAATTATTACAATTAAAAAGCTGAGAATATCTTGAATGTTAGAAACTGGGTTGATACTAATGGGCGCTAACAAATCCCAGTTTTATTAGGCATCTTCTGCATATTTTTTGTTTAGTATATAGCCTGTAAATAATAAACTATATAACTAACTAGATATTTCCTGCTCACTTGATGCTTTTGAGACTTACTCCATTCCATCATTAGAATCACAAGTCACTTAAACACAGGAAAGTAGACTACTGTTTTTGTGAAACGTTCCATTGTGAAATAAAATAAAAGCAATATGTACTGCCTTTTTTGCAGTTTGCTATTAAAGCACAGTGTCTTACAGCACAAAATACAAATAAACTAAAATCATTTAAAAAGATTTGCAGTTTTAACAGTTGTCTGGACTCTGAAAAAAATGTGTAGTACTGTATTATTGTTAGCACGTGTCCTGACTTCTGGTTTAATCTTCTTCACAGCTTAACTCATTTTGTGCCTTTCCCTTCCTTTTCAAAATAGTCACTGGCTGAAGCTTTTTACGGTCATGGATTTTGTCTGTGGGATCTGGCCTTGGCCTCTCCTCACCTGTAGAGGAACAGCCCTAAGCTTGCCCCTCTTTGCACTATTCTCAATTAAGAAAAAAGTGATTGTTGCAATAAGACTTTAATGTACTACATCCAAAAAAAGATGGATGTGAAAATATTCAGTTGGGGTGAAATTTACCATTACACTAAGTAGCTTGAAAACGTAGTTTTAACAGCTTTTTATATCTCGTTTAATGAAAAGAAAAAAATCATTTATGCAATGTATGACCTGCAGCCAGAAATATAATTGTCTGTACCGACCTTGTTTGGGTATTTCAGAGTAACAGCTTGCGCTAAGACCTCTTCCTTTTCTCTATTAACCTAGGACTTTGCACTGAACTTTTTATTACTGCCTTTTTACGACCTACAGCTCCCTGTCTCTGGAAGCATGTGCGATCTTTGACTGCAGCGTTCCTCTATTTTTACACGGAGGGTTGTGTAGGAATCCCCGTCACCTGCCTTAACGCCAGGGCTCTCCCTCGGGCCCGCCGCCTCCCTGTGACTGAGCGAGTGCTGCAGGCGGTGGGAGGCGCGGAGAGCAGTTTGCCTCCCCTTGTCTGTATGTCTGTAAGAACCAAATACTTTAATTAAACGAGCTCGTTAATAAAGATGTACAATATTGCCCTCCGGCCTGCCCGTACCGAACGGGTTAAATGTGACTCCGTAACTGTCCTGTAAGTACATTAAACTCTATGCTGGGAAAAAAAAGCCATCAGCGTGCTGCTCTTCTGTCCGCCGGGGCGGGGCCGGGGCCGCCGCCGGTAGCCGCCCTGAGGGCGGGCGCGGCCCGCGCGCGGCCCCGCCTCAGCCCGCCGAGGGGCCGCCGGGGCGGGGCGCGAGGCCGCGGTGCAAGCCGGACCCTCGGCTGGGGGCGCGCGCAGCGCGGCCGCGGCGCCACTGATTGGCTGGCGGGTGTGGGGCGGGGCTAGGCGTGGCCCCGCCCTTTCCTGCGGAAGCGGGGCGGGAAGGGACGCCCCCTCGCGCCGCTCCTTCTTCTCTGCCGCCGCCATCATGGGTCGCATGCACGCTCCCGGGTAAGCGGCCGCTGCGGGGCCGGCGCTGCCGTATGGGGTGGCTGGCGGCTGTGGCGACAGCTAAAAGGGCGTAGTGGGCAGATGTGGGAGCAGGAAGGCTGTGCGGGAGCAGTGCGGCGGGTGGGGGAGAGGCCGGCGGCTGAGGGGATATGGCGGCAGGGTGGGGAAGGGCTCGGGCTGGCGCTGAGGTGCGGGTTCCCTTGGCCGGCCCTGGGCAGGGACTGACGCCGGTTCCCGTTCCCGGCGCTGTCCGGGTGCAGCCTGTGCTCGTGGCGGCCCTGTCTCCGGGCGAGGAGGGAGGCTGGGCCGCCGCGGGCCTCGGCTCTGCGCGCTGGATGCGGCCCTGCAGGAAGCGCTTGTAGCAGGCCGCCGGGTGGCAGGTCAGGGCGGCAGGCGAGCTCGTCCGGCTCCGCTTAGCGTGTGATCTGCTTCTTCCCCACAGGAAGGGCTTATCCCAGTCAGCCTTGCCCTACAGACGCAGCGTGCCTACGGTAAGTGGCTTCCCGCCCCGTGCGCCCTTCGGCGGGCCCAGGCGGCTGCCGTGTGGCGTTCGGCGCAGGGTCCGGTTCCCCCAGTGCAGCTCAGCGGTGCCCAGGAGAAGAAACAAAACGAAGAGAACTGCGATATTTTGTGTCATCGTTTTTAAATTATGGCCTGATAAAATGCTACCTTAGCCTATGGTGTTAGAATGCTGAGGAAGCAAGTATGGTTTCTTAGCTAAGTGATTTGTTGAGCAAAAAAGGTCTCTTTTCCTCTTTGTACCTCCCTTTGTTTAAGTGCTACTTCAATTACTTTTAGTTTGTATGATGATAATTGCTAGAAATTAAATTGCTCTCTTCATGCTCGAGTTTGGCCTTTACCATTGTGGAATAAACTGGCTTTTTTCTAAACTATTTACGACAGTAATTTGCTGGTCAGAGCACTAACTTAAGTAATATCAACATGCCCTTGGTTCATTCAACGTACTTACTATGTCTTGAAAGATCTGTTGGCAGAAAGATTAATTTGTGGTGCATGTGAAAAAGCAGGTGCTGAAAAACACTTAAACAAACATGAAATTAAAGCCCAAAATGTGAAAATAAAGAGATACAGTTTGAAGTGAGATAATGTGACGCTGCTTGAACTACTGCTGGTGGTTAAACAGTTTAATAATGATTAGGATGCTCAAATGCTACAGTTGGTTTAAAAAACCCTGTGGGTTTTTTTGCTTAGTTTATTTTGTATTCTGTTGTGAATTGTAATCTACAGAACACTTCCAAATATGTTTTGCTGTGGTTTTCTATTTCATACTGTGACAGTATTAAAAAGGGAAAAAAAAATTAGGAGGTTTTGTAGCTTATTGAAAGAGTGAGGACTGCCTAGCTTGGTGGTGGTGTCTTTGCCTTAATAATCATGGAAGCAATGGCTCTGTCAGCACAGTTCAACATAGAACTGTGCCTTTTCTGTTACTTCTAAGTAGATCCATTTGTTTCATTTTTTAATTAGTTTGTGTACTTATAGTCTGATTTTCACTGATCTCTGTAGGTGCTTTACAAAGAGATGGCTAAATGGTTCTCAATTTTGTGTTTCTGTCAAAGGCCCAATTAAAAGAGTTCCCAATGGCAGTCTGTAAGTTTGTATTCATGCTTCCAGTGTGGCTGTTCAAGATGATAAAGCAGCTGGTTAGAGGCTGTATGGGGTGTTTTAAACAGAGACTTTCTTCCTTCACCCCTGCCTTCCCCTACCATATTTCACTAGCACTATAGGTTCATAGTATGTAAAAAAGTTTCTATGTCATTAAAAGTACAATTTTAGTTCTTGATTTTCAAGCATTACAATGCATCTATTTCTACCACTTATAAAAAGCATTCGTATAGCTAGCCTGTGCTTTTGTATTAAGCAGTGTTCATCAGATTTTATTTTTTTGTTTGATTTTCTTTAGTGGCTGAAGCTTACTTCTGATGATGTCAAGGAACAGATCTACAAGCTGGCTAAAAAAGGCCTGACTCCCTCGCAGATTGGTAAGGCTTATGAATCACTCCTAAACGGAGTTTAGTTATGGTCATGAGCTATGCGGTGTATTTAGGTGCTATGTGAATGTTGTTTTTTTTTTTTTTTAATTATGATCCTGAGAGTATTAATGATCCCTGTGGTACAGTACTTTTTAGAGTAAAGATATCTATGACATCTTTCTTAACCATAGAGAAAAGGCTGATTGAATACCTAGTTTTAATGAATACTGTTGAAAATTTCCCAATATTGTAGCACTTAATGTGTTACCTGCCTAAATGTGTTGAGTGGGTTAGCTGTCTGTTAAGTGCTATCTGATAAAGTGTTTCAGCTTCTGTAAGTTATCTTTTGCTCATTGGTGTAGACACTTGTAGACACTCATTGTCTACCATTTGTTCACAGTTTCCACCAGAAAGGTTTTTGATTTAGAGGAGACCTTTTTTGGATATCTTGTAACTATAAGGTTGATTTCGTAAGATTGGTTTAAGGTTTTTCTTTTCAGTGTGAGATACAAATGTTTGTTTCAGGTGTGATCCTGAGGGATTCCCATGGTGTTGCCCAGGTTCGCTTTGTTACTGGCAACAAAATCTTGAGAATCCTTAAATCAAAGGGACTGGCCCCAGACCTTCCAGAGGATCTTTATCACTTGATCAAGAAAGCTGTTGCTGTTCGCAAGCATCTTGAGAGAAACAGAAAGGTGAGTGCTAATTTAAGTAGGTAAGTCTCTATATTTGTTTTTTCAAATAATACAGTTGTGTAGTTACAACTTGACAAAGCAAAGACTTAGTGTGCTTCCTGTTAGCCACCCCCTTTTGAGTAAACTCAGGTGTTTGGAGAGGCCTTTTGATAATGGAAAATGGTCTTTGTCTGTGAAAAGGATCTTAAAAGCCTTGCTTAAACCACATATTTCTGGTCCTGGTCTGATTTTACCAGATTCATCAGACTTTGGTAATGGGAATGTGGAGTTTGTAGCAGTAGCTGTGGATTTTTTACTTTGTTAAAGCCCATCTGAATTGAACGTCATTGAGAAGTCAAAAGTAGTGCTTGGTTGTAATGTAACTTTCTTTTCAAGGATAAAGATGCCAAGTTCCGCCTGATTCTGATTGAAAGCAGAATCCATAGGTTGGCTCGCTACTACAAAACTAAGAGAGTGCTGCCGCCCAATTGGAAGTAGTAAGTCTTCTCTTACGTTACTATTTTCACTGAAGTCTTGTGGGTTTAGTAAACAATACGCTGAGGCCGTTCAAAGGGTGAAGAGTCCATTATGATCAGGCATGTAGGTAAACCGGGCAGCAAAGAATAGGTATTTTCATAAATATTAACTGATAAATTAATGAAACTTATTGCTGGGTAAAATGACTCATAACACTTACAAAAAATAATTATTGCCTCAACAAATGAAGTCACTATCTACTAGGTAATTTTTACAACATTTTATACAAACCGCAGTCTTTGTTTTCACTTATACTTTTATGTTACTTTCAAAGTTTACTGAAAAATGGCTTAGTAGCTGTTGCAAAAATGAAAGTAATTTGTAGTTTTTCTCTAGGAAAGTTTAGCCAACATAGGAGAATTCCCATAGATTTAGGGCTAACTTCTCTTTTTCTGAAAAGACTTAAATGCAGCTAGACAGGTTTTGGAATATACAATATTCTGCTGTTATCCTAGTATTTGTATTTTAAAAGGAAGAGTGACATCTTTAAGCCAGAAAAACGGGTAGTGATTAAGCTTGGGACTGGTAGATGAAGCTTTAAACTGAAGTGGTGTTTTTGACACCTGGCTTGAAAAACTGCCTCTGCAATTAATATTTCTCTCTTTTTCTCTTTTTTTTCTCTTTTTAGTGAATCATCAACAGCTTCTGCCCTGGTCGCATAAGAGCTGGCAATGACTTACTGAAAGAATAAATTTTCATTAACTAAGTTTGTGTTGTCTCTAAATGGTTGGTGTCATAGAAACTTCTGCTTGTTCAGGAAGCTGCATGTTGGGAAGGTTTCAGGGTGGAGCAGATGTGTGGCCCACGGTACCCAAGCTGGGCAGTAGTTGTTGCCATTCCAGACCAGCAGTGACCTGGTCATTCACAGCAAATGCATTTTATTCATGTGGGGCTGTGTCTCTCTGTGTCCTGCAGGAAGAGCTGTGGAAGAAAAGAATGACAGGAGAAAGAATTGGAAATTCAGAAAATGCAGAAAGGATTAGGCAGAAGGAGGGGGGAAAAAGGGAAACAAAATTGGAGAGGTTGATTAATTCATTGTAGGTAACGTGGATCTGTTCCATGTGCAGAAAGCTTCAGCAGACATCAACCAGTTCCTGACAGTTACTGTCATTTGTAAGTAATTTTAAGAATAATCTTTGAGATTTGGAAATACAGACAGCATCCTCAGGTGTTGTCTTTACTGAGGTAGTTTTCCCTAAACCCAAAGGGCAGTAGCTATTGTATAGTCCCTGTTGCTGAGGTTGTGCCTCCAGGTTCTAAATAGCTTTGACCTTAAGAGTCATCTTTCTGCTGGAGAAATGTGGAGAGCAGACTGACAGCTTTTTCTTTTTTTAGGAGAAAATTGTAAATGGAGTTATTCTGAGCTGTTGTGGCTGTTGCTCTAAGTCTTGGTGCATTACTTTTGCCATATTAAAAAGTAAATCTAAATAACTTTTTTGTAAAGTGTAGTAGCTACTTTCTAGATCATAACCAGTGGAACCTGGTGACTTCTGGATTTAGTTTTGTAGAAAGACAGGATTCCTCTGCCCTGGTTAGGAAGTTAAATATAGACTTGTGATTAAGAGTTTTAAAAGAAAATCACTACATTCCAGTTGAGCTCTAAAGTGCTACTGTCTGGTCCATATTAAAAGTTAAATTTCCAGCTTCCGTATGCCGTCAAAATAACTTACTTTCATTTCTGGAAGCTTCTGGTGATTACTTGCCAGGCTTTCACAATGGTGATTAAGTGTTCTGGGATATAGAGGCAATAAACCCCTTTCATGATATTAAAATAAAACTGCTGTGAGTCTTTGGGTTGGAGGTGTTGCCAGCTGAAAAGCACACGGGCACTTTCACTGCTTATTGTTCTGAAATAGCTATATGTAAATAATGAAATTACCAGCAGATGGCACTTTGAAACATTAATGGTTTTAAAAGTTTAATATTGCAAATATTGCCACCTAGAGATGAAGTGTGAAGGCTGACGGTCCAAGCTGGTGAAGAGGTGATGGATCGATCTAGAACTGTAGTACTACTGTATACGTGGTGCCAACTGATACGGTGGTTTTGAGCACGCAGTGAGGCGTGTTGAAGTTTGCACAGTTCTTGTGTGCTGTGCTGCTGGGATGTTTGGGTCTGAACATATTCTGTACTGTGTTGTCCAGCACGGGTGTGCTGGAGGGCTGGAGGCAGGTGGTGCTGTACCCGTGGGACATCTGGCCCATCAGTGGTGCTGAAAGCTGCTGACCTTGCCAGAGGAGGGAAGGGCAGGGGCTGTTAGAGCGCTGGGCTCTGTCTGTGTACTGTTGGGAATGAAAATTATCCAGGGACAGACCCTGGGCTTGCAGTAAGATCAGATCCAGGTGTTGAAGGTACTCCTGAGGATAGAGGGGTACACCATATCTACTGCCTGTAGAATTTGGCAATCTCTTGTCAAAGAACAGTAATGGTATTGTGATTGTACTGTTATGTACATATATTTCTATTGTTTACGTTGCTAAAGATTCTGTATTTCCTGGAAATCATACAGGCTGGCTTTAGTTGTCTGTTCTCCTTAGAGTTGTCAGTCCCTTACCCCTTTGATGACCCGAATTGGTACACCGTTGGTCAAACTCAGTGGCCCCAGGTTGTCTGCTCAGCAGCTGGAATGCCACAGCGCCAGGTGTGGGGACAGCAGAGCCAGGGCACTGGCAGGGGTAAATCCTCCCTGGGGAGCGGGCCCCTGCGAAGTGCGGAACCGAGCAGTGCGTTTGGAGGATGCGGTCCTACGGTGTGTGTCTGGAGGGGGGGAGTGTGGGACCAGGAGGAATATGGTCCTGTGGACACATGGGGGGAGTTCACCACCCGGGGCCGTGGTAGAGGCCTGGGTGAGTGGAAGTCTGTGCTGTGTGAGCCAGGGCTGCCCGGTGCAGCTCAGGGCTTGGCATCCACCTGCCCAGGGACAACACGGGTTGTGACTGCCTGGGAGGATTAGTGGAGTCTTTCCTGCTGCTCTGGGTAAAGGTCCTGTAACTTCCCTTGGCTGGAGAGATGCAATAATGGGAATAAATCCAGATCTGCAAATAGTTGCCCAAAATGAATTCTTTTTATGAACCAGCACAAACTGTCTCTGCCCCATGGTTATCTCCAGGCACCACCCTGGCTTCCCTCTCCCCAGCAGTCTGCAGGCTTTGGGCCCCCCTGCCCTCTTGCTTTCTGTCACAATGTCTTGTCTCTTTATGGTTTCTTTTGCCTTGACTTAACCTTGAGAAGCTGTGTCCCTGTTTCTGCCTCATTCCCAGCAGCCTTTTCTGAATTTCCAGTGTTGCCTTTTCCTCCTGCAGTATTTTTCACTCTCCCAGCAGGTACAAATCTAAGCAATGATTACTTTTTCCCCTAGCCTGGTGTGAGCTTTTTCTTGCATTGTGCCGGGTCACACATCAGAAGGGAGCTCGCAGCCTCCCCCGCTCCCAGCTCCCTTGGCCCCTCTGGCGCAGTGAAGCCTGCCCTTCCTTCTTCTGAGAGGAGCAGCTGCAGGGCCTCTGCCTCCACAGCTGGCCACGGTACCCGGGGCCCCTCAGCAGCCGCGTGGCCACGCTGTGCTTTGCTGCTCCGTACGAGGCTTGTTCGCGTGGCGAGTGTGGTTCACAAAAGCCTCCCACTAGACTTCAGTCCTTGCCAGCTCTGCAGCTGTGCCAGGGCTGTGGGGTGCGTGGCAGAGGCTGCTTCCCTTTGGCTCATGGAGAACAAACAGTTTTGAAGGCTGGCTGCTGAGGCACCCTTTCCTCTTGCAGAGCCCCTGCTATCCGTGCTTGTCTGCCATTCCCTGGGGAGGTTTGTCATACGGTTTTAGGAAGAACAATGATGGTTGTTGCAGTCACTGCTGGGTCACTGCGGGTGGTAAGGAGAGAACCGGTTTCCTTCAGGTCTGAAGCATTGACTTCTTCATTGGACGTGGCACAGGGAGATGGGAAAATGGCATTCTTTGGGTTATAGATTGTTTTTTCCATGCAGATTCCAAGTACTTTCTAATCAATGTTTTTTCTTGGGACCACAAAGGTCTTCCCTCTCTTGGCCTGTATCTTCTCCCTGCCCCCCGCCCCCCTCAAGTTTCTGTGCTCTAAGTGTTTGTCCTGACGCTCTGGCGGTGTGTCAGAGTTCCTGTTAAGGAAATTTCCCCCTTTTTTTCCAAATCAGTCAAGCCCGTTTTCTTCCGTTCCTTTAGGTGACATGAGTTTAGTTTCCCCTGGTTTGGGTCAGCTAGGGCAGCATTCAAATGTATGGACACAACTTCCATGTTTTCTTCACTTCTGCAGTTCATCCTGGAATGGTAAGTCCAGAAAGGTGAGTCTTTATTCCTATGGTTAAATCAATAGGTGATTGATGCCACCTGCAGTTTCTACCTTTGTTTTCAGGAAAGTGTTTGAGAGGTGACTGTTAAGTATGGGAAAGATTAACCCTGACAGAGATTTAAGGGAAAGCTCTGATTCAGTCATGTCCAGAGGACACTTTGAGTGCTACTTATCTGTTCATTCTGAAGGATTTTGTGGTGTGTGGCTGGTTCCCTTGTGGAGACAAATAAACCATCTTCTATCTCTGTGAATTTTTCTTATCAACAGTTCCTGTTTACAAGTACTTCTGTGAAAAATAAGAAACTTCTAGTAATTTGTTTCAAGTAAGGAAACTTAAGTACCAGTTATTCTGCTGATAAGTCATTGCCACTGCTGGGAACCATGAATTTCTCTAGCTGAAAAGGTCAAAAAAAGTCAACCAAGCTATAGTAATAACAATTGGAAAAGGCAAGAAATTATTTGGATGTATAAATGTGTGGCTGCAAGTATATGCTTTTGTGCTTTTTCTGGAAAACAGATTCTAAAGTGCATTTTCAGTTGGATGTCCTGCCAGTAAGCTTTTTACACTTTTCAATTCAAAACCATCGCATGCAAATTAATCCCAAATAGCAAAATGTGAATGAAACATACTGTGATTTTTCTGAGCAAAGGTTTGGGTGTCACTTTCTTCCACTGTTTTCAGTGTCACTTACAGATCATGAAAAACAATGTAGTTAAAAAGCACTGCACGTGTTTGTAAGGACTCGGGGGCTGGTTCCTTTCCCGGTTCCCATTTAAATGAAGAGCAGGAGGACCTACTGAATTCACCAACGGCAGGTTTGGTACTCCCATAGCTCTGGGGTAGCTGGCATTTCTGGCTTAGGCCAATGCCGCTTCGCGTTCACGCAGTTGTTTTGTTTCCTTTTCAATGCTGGGATCAAACTAGTGAAAAAATGTGCGCTGTTGCTGGGAAGTGCCTTCAATAACTCTGCATCATTTGCATGACAACACGCCGTCGTGCCCTGGTAACCTCCCTGTAACAGCACATACCTTGGCAACAGGAAATGGTTCAACAATGTTCGCTGCACAAATGGGGTGTCTGTGAATGTCCTTTTCTTGCTTCCCAAGGATTTCTAGACATGCTTGCGGTTGGAGAAATGAAGGTTTCTCTCTTTCCTCTCCACCCTCTCCTGCTTCTGGGATAAATTTTACTTCTGGTTAGAAACCGGTAACGGTTGTCATGAACAGTGTTGCTCACTGGTTTCTTTCCTGTCACCACAGGATTTATTAAAGACGTTAACCAGCACAGATGCAGTAAGTGGAGCTGAATCAATATGAAAGGTTAATGGCACAGCAGTGTGTACAGGATATGACGATAAACGGTAGCATTGTCCTACAGGGCTTGGTCGCTAGAGAAGAAGTTAATTTCTGTAGGCTTGCTCGGTGCTTAGGACAAAAGGAAGTGAAGTACAGCCCCTTACATCAACCTTGAGATACTGTGTGGCAAGTAATTACCTTGGCTGTGCCTCAGGCAAGAGGTGTACCTACATTAAAAGATCACCTGAGTTTTCTAGTGAGTGCTGGTTTTACAGGCTAATATTTTATTCCCTTTGAGGCTGCTCACTCAAAACCCCTTTTCAGGTCAGAATTCTCCTTCTTCAGAGCCAGGAAGGGGCTTTCAAGTTTAGTGCAGCTGTCAGGGATCAATCTCTTTTACAGCTACTTCAAATTCTTTATGATGCAGATGAATAATTTCCGTAGATCGTGAGCCCTGTGTTATGCCAGAGTGGGAAGAGGGTGGCTGGCGTTTTGAACTGTAGAAGCTGTTGACTGACTGGGTGAAATAACCAGTGACAGCCATTAAGAATTAATCAGGTTAAATGAACTTGGAAAGGATCCAAATCTCAGAGGATCAGTTCTGATGGCAAAGGCATTTGAGATTTGCAAGAAAGTGGGTGGAAACATCTCTTGGTATAATACACATTTGTGGACAATGGGGCACACCGAAAGCTCTTGTGAAATACAGACTGTAAAAGAACTTGTTTCTGTGTGAGGTTTTTTGTTTTGTTTTTTATCAGTGGAAATACAGTAACATCTTTTCCTTAAAATAAAAGTCCACCACATCTTGCTCAGCTCTGATGGTTTTGGCAAGACTAGGACTATAACACGGGTCAGGGCAATCCCAAACACAAATTCAGGCTGGGTGATGAGTGGATTGAGAGCAGCCCTGCGGAGAAGGACTTGGGGGTATCAGTGGATGGAAAACTGACTGTGAGCCAGCAATGTGCGCTCACAGCCCAGAAAGCCAACAGTGTCCTGGGCTGCATCCAGAGCAGTGTGGCCAGCAGGTCGAGGGAGGGGATTCTCCCCCTCTACTCTACTCTCATGAGACCCCCCCCTGCAGTGCTGTGTCCAGCTCTGGGGCCCCCAACATCAGAAGGACATGGACCTGCTCAAGCAGGTCCAGAGGAGGCCACAAAGTTGATCCTGTTTAATTTTCTGGAATTCACCAAATGTGAGTGTTGCAACTTTGATGCTGAAAGAACACCATTTCACTGATGTCTGGCTCTTACCCATTACTTTTGACCCATAAATCTCAGTGGTTTGTGTGACAACAGGGTAGACTATCCTCCACCTTTTCCAGGGAGACAGAGCCATGAAGCAGTGAAGGCATGAAGCTTGCCTGGGCAGTAGGGGAGCTAGGCATGGAGCTCTGTTGCCCTAAGTCCCAGCCCCGTGTGTCCTACCTGTGAGCCTGTAGTACAATTACACTTTAAAGAGAGATGGGTATTTATATGTAAATGGCATATGTGGGGAAGTGGTGTAGGGTCGAGCATGGAGGCAGTTTACAGAGATGTTTGGGGACACAGAGTGTGGCACTCCTGGAACAGAATACCGTAGTGTGACCTTTGCTGGACAGCAGTAGGCAGTTCGGATAATCCCTTTTTTTGCACGGATGTATGTGCAGGGTTGAGAGTGGAGGGAAAAATTCGCCAACCCCTTCCTGTCCAGAGTGGGAGTGGGCTGGGCCTTTCTTCCTTCCTTGATAGGGCACCAGGGAAATGGAGTCAGGCTTTGTCTTGGAGCTTTGTCTACCTGCCTGTGCTCGTGTGGGGTGTGTACCTCTATCCTCCTACCAGCTCAGGGCAGACCATGATGTGGTCCCATACTGTTGTCTTTCTGTGTATGGCAACTTTTGATATAGCAAAGGAGGGTACAAAAAGCAGGAGAAGTTAGGAGCTTGGCCATGTTGTACAGTCAGACACTGTCACTTCTCAGTTTTGAAACTTCTTGACTTACAAGTTCTGTGGTAAAATACTGCGCAATAATCCCCTTGATTTAGCTGCCTAATATACAGGATTCCACTTAAAGCATAGGTAAAGGTTATGTTTCAGTGATCTCTGGAAGCTGTGTCTTCCCCTCTTAGCAAACATCTGTACCTTCTGCAGCTGTGTAATAAAATTCTGAGGGCCACAAATTGGTCTAGTCAGAAATTCTATTTTAGATAAGGATTCCTGTCAGCCTTGCTTCTGGTCTGATCCAAAGATCAAACTAAAAGGGTCGAATCTGAGCAGTTTAATAAAACAATGTTATTTAAGTAAAGCGATCACGTCCTGCTGCAGTGTTGTTTGGTATTAAACAGCAATTAGATTTGTCTGCCCAACAAAATTGAAAAGCTCCTCTGAAAGTAACTGTAATCGGAAATGTCATAGTGCAGATACCAATGATAGATATGGTTTAACAAAACACAGGCTTTGGCTTCAGTTCGTCACAATGATGGATAATCCCAGGGCGTGCAGCAGTTTAGTAGTGTTTATGTAACTTGCAGTTTAGGGTGAGAGTATTCCTTTCACTGTCACATATGTGCTTGTATTTTTCTTTTTCACTCCAGTGTACCACATGATCAACAGTCACGTTAAACTGAAATATTTTGCCCATGGCACTCTGTAGTGAAGGTCAAGTGAAAGGGTATTTGTGATGATGAACCTGAGGTTTACCCAACAGTACTTGCTAACAGCACACATATTGAACTCCAGCCTGAGCTTTTTGCAGTGGCTCACTCTGTGGAAGCATGAGAAACTAAGCAGCAGTTTCAGAAAGCTGCAGTGGTGGTGGTGAGAGTCATGTAAGAGTAAACACTGAAACACAGCAGATGTGCTGAAGTACTGATTCAGGGGGGTTTGCACAGACTTTAGAGATATGTGCCTGGATTTGGTTCATCTGCCAGCATGGGAACTTTCATAAAGCTCCATCTTCTGGATTTATGAAAATGTGCAAGAATCTTAGCTTAAAAAAAAAAGAGAGACCAGAATGTATTGCATGTGTGTCAGCCAGTCTTAAAACACAGAACTTTTATTAGTTGGAATAACCTCAACAATAGGCCTTCCTCCCTGCATTCTGACTTTTAATCCTTAGACATCTGCGTGAGCGGTGATAGAAAGTGAGCCCTGTTAGCATCAGACTAGAGCAGGCCCCAGCACCTGTTGTATGTAAACGACCTGGCCATCAGTATATTTTTAGTCTTAACCATATTTCTTCTCACATGAGTTTGGAGATGATAGGAATTTCCCTCTCAGTGTGTGTTTTTGATGGGAAGATAGGGCCACTGTGAAGAAGTGTTAGGTGTACTGTTGTCCTGGAGGTCTGCAGTGTTAGCAACACCCCTCACTTTTGTGTCTACAAAATGTAGTACAGACTATGGGTTGGATTGTGCTGGGTATTTCAAGCAGTGACATTTTTTCTGCTCCGTGGTCCCTGCGTACTCCTCCACTTATTAAAGTGCAGAGTCTCATCAGGGAGCATGTTAAAGTGCCTGGGATTCTGACATGCATTGTTTGGAGCTTTCTCTGATCTACCTGAGTGCCAGGCAGACAGCTGGGGTGGTCCAGGTGCTGTCTCTTCCGTCACTTCCCTTCCAAGCCAACGCATCCTGGTGATCTGCTAAAGATACCTCGTTCCCAGGCTAAAAGTCTTTAGCAGAAGTAGTGCCTGGCTCCATATTATCTCTCCCTAGAGGGCACAAAAGGTGGCCCATCTGATTGCTGTGCTTCCCGTGTCTGGTGGGCACACACTGACCCCTGCATCATTCACACATGCACATCCTGTTGAAATGCTGTTTCACTTGCTGGAGTCCATTCAAGATACAAGTTAAGAGCCAGTTTAAACAGAAACCTTCCACCCATCCAAGTTGCAGGCATTTACTTCTCATTGCTAGGAAGATTGCTGTTTTCAAACGAGAAACTGCTATCCATTTTGATGCAGGACACAGTGAATTGCAGACATCTCTCTCTTTATGGAGGAGGAAGGGGAAACAGATTTGCCACCTTCCAGCTATCTGCATCCAGGGTGGCTCCTGGTGATGGGAACCTTCCCCAGTTCCATGGCTTGGGAAGAGCCAAACCTCATACATGTTGATGTAGGCTTCAACTTGCTCCAGGGGTGAAGATCACGTGCAGAAGAATGTTTCTGTATCTGCGCACTTTGGCTACGTTCCCTGTCTGTCGGATGCAGGGCTGTTTTCTGTTAACTGATCCTCTTCCCCTGTCCTGCCATTGACATCTTTGACATCCTCATTTGCTATCAGCCCGTGAGTAGGATGCAAAGTTCTCTCATTAGCTATGTAGGTTGCAGTTTACTATTTGAGCAATGTTGGTGCACTAGCCGGCTGCTGCTGAAAGTGCGATCCAGCCTCTAGTCAGTATTGCAGCTCAGTCTGCAGACACTAGATCTGACATAAGGAAAGAGGTAGTGAAGGAGTGGGAGGCAGAAGAGGATCCCTTTTGGTGCACAGCTATCTGTTAAATGCTCTTTACTGTCAATGTCTGACTGCAGAGTTCAGGTTTGCCTGACAGCTGGCTCGAGGCAGCACAGAAGCGAGTGGGTGCGCAGGTCACGTAGCTGGCTCGGTGCTGGAGGAGGCTTGGTGCATCAGCAGGTGCTCAGCCTGGGCTTGGTTGGCGTCATCAACCCAACGCGTGTGGGAAACTGTGCGTGAGATGAGTTCTGGTGGTCCCAGTAGCAGGAGGCCACTGACACCAGTGCCTTTTTGTCTCCCTGCTATGTGACCCACACAGATCTGTGACAAAAAGGGGAAGAGCCAAGAAGAAGGAGCTGTGGCCCAGAGACATTGCCCTAGTGTGCCCTGTGTGGCACGCAGGCCACAGCCCGAGCAGTCCTGTGAGGGGCAAGCCAAAACCCATAAAATTAGGATAATTAGCCTTATATATAGCAGTGTCATATTTCCTCTCAGGGGGACCCCCAAAGCAGTTTAGGGATTTCTCAGTAGAGTGTTTTTTCCCCTTTTGTGACTTCAAATGTTTCCTCCCTCAGCCTTGAAATACGCTGAGTGCTTTTCTTGTGTTACAGGTAGAGCTGTAGAGTTTTACCCTTCAGGGTAATCGAGCAGTCATTGGTTTTACTTTTATTTTTACCCTCCTCTTTGTCTTTCAAATGTCTACCAAGCCATTGTCATCTTGAAAATTAATTTTTAAAATCCATAGTTCTTTTATAGTTCAAACTTGCTACAAAAGCAAGATCCAAATTATGCTGTAGTCTATGGAGAATTATGAGTGTGTTAGGTAGGGCTGCAGTTTCTGTTCTTAATAAAATAAAGTTACAAAGACATCTTTCTTCAGAGTAACTTCCTTCAATTACCCTTTTTTTTCTTTGCTAATGTTAATAATTCAGTATGTGGAAGCGAAGCCTTAAAAGGGGAATAAACACTTCATGTGCTGACCAATAAATAGACTTTTTGAGCTCAAAATAATGAGCATAAATGCAGTCCGAGGTTTGTTGTTGGGCTGTGGTGTGGTCTCAATAACTCTGGGGCATTAAGTGCAGCTAGATCATGCTGCCTGAGGAAAGCCATGAGAGGACAGTGCTGGGTGTCAAGCGCCAGGCATTTGATCAGTTTGTCTTAACTTTTTAGGTTCATTTATCCAATCCCCTGGAAAAGCCTTTTACTACTGCACTACATATTATGCTGCCTGCTTTTCCTGTTAAGTAAGGAGTATTTAGGGAAGGCAACGGGACCACTAGGTTTTGCACAACAGTAATTACTTCGGGCTTCAATACCAGGGACCTTTTGACCCAACTGCCACTCAGGCCGAATCTGTCATGTTTAATCCCTCATGCCCCATCTATCCCTGGGAAGCTGCAGAGGTGTCCTATTCCTTGCCCTGAGTCAAAGAGCTTCTGGATACTTACATATAAACAAGGTCTAAAAGGTAAAATTCATGTGGTGCTTCATCTTGAATTGTTTCAGTTAAACTGCCAGCAGTTAAAAGGCAGGGTTGAGGTTAAGTATTGTGTCTGTTCTGTCTCTGCCCCTGCCTTGCGGGTTGGCATGGAGCTGGTTGTTAATTACTGAGCTTTTGAAAACAATTTTACATTTTGGCTTCATGTTTTTGTTTCCTCAAGTCCAGCTCTGCCAAAACAGCCCCATTTAATCATTGTTTAGTTTTTAGACTGAATGATCCATACAGGTGTGGGTAGCCACTGGCTTAGTTTCTGGTTGTTAAAATCAGGCTGTTTGGTTAGTCATGATTCTTGATTTCTTCATAAATTCTGGGGGTAGAAGTACAGGCACAAAAATGCAGAGTATTAATTAAGAGTCTTTTGGCCCTATTATTTAGTTTGTCCTTGGGTTGGCCCACTCCTAATTACTACCCTGTTACTATTGCTATTATTCTTGTTTAATGAGATAATCCAAATAATCTCATTTCAGTTTCACAGATCATTAGATCCAACACACTTATTAATAGGCATTTGCGAGCTCTTTATGTCCACTCAGCTGTTTTCAGTCTTTCTCTTATGCTCTATGATGGAGGGAAGAGATGTGCTGAACATTTGCAGTTGGGTATGTTTCTTCAAAGTATTAGCACTTGTCACCATATATTGTTTAAACAGCTGCTGCTTTCTGTTAAGTGCAGTAATAAAAATGTTGTACATCTTGGCCAGAGGTGTTGACTGTGTTAGTGAAGAGTGGCTAGTGAAGAGGGAAGCGCTGCAGTCTCTCCCCTGCCAAACAGGGTCACCTTTCCCACGCAGGCAGTAATGCGCAGCCGACGCGGGGCTGCTTCGCTCCACTGACAGTCGGATGAGAGCGGACAGGGACGTTCTCCCCCCGACTTCCCAATGACAGTCAAAGGCACAGGAGCGTTAGGGGACCATCTAGTTCATTGCTTCCCAATCTTTTTAGCCAGCCGATTCCGTGTTCTTCACAGGTCTCCCCAGAGTGCGCCAGTCACAGACGCGTGCCCCATGCCTCATTGCCTGTTTGTAAGTTCCTCGCTGGTGAGATGTGCCTCTGGAGCAGGGAGTGTGGATCAGGTACATCTGGCGGGATGACGGTGAGCATAGGTGTGCCCTTGGTAGAAGTATTTGCAGTGTCCTGTTACCCCACACATCTCCTGTCCACACCAATACCTACATGTGCTCTCTAACGCTGTGACTTGGATTCTGCTTTTGTGCAGAGCTAGTAGAGGGGTGCTTGGATATCTGTATGTTTGCTGGGACCATGTTGTTTAAAACAAAGAAAATTCTCCACAGAATTGAAATAAAAAGGTGTGTGTGGCTGTGCTTTTGTACCAACAATGAAGAAAGCTCCAGTTTTTATGCACATGTATAGAATTAAATGTAAAGAGTAACAAACTCTTTGCTGCTTTCGATAGTGAACCTGGAACTCTGGAGGACGTGCGCTCTTCTAGTCGTGTCAGTCAGCTGCTAAGGGTGACAGTCCTGGCGCTGAAACTGTCGCGCTTTGTCACTGTGGTTCGAGGACAGGCAGACATTGCTGACTGAACAGCGAGCGAACGGTGAAACGACAAAAGGAAAAGAGTTAGAAAAATCAACCCTGTTTCATCGTTAAGCAAACTGGCACGGGCTGTCCAAGCAGCTGAGGTTGCCCTCTATTCTGTGAAACTCTTCTCCCTGCTGCGTCCCCCACGTGTGTCTGTGATATAAATGGAAAGAGAGCTGCTAGAAACGGCTGTGGGCTGGAGGCTTTGCCCTGGCAAACCATGCGTGGCACAAAGGCCATGGCCCTTGGTTCTTTTAAAGCTGAAACTTGCTAAAAGGCAAGAGCCAAACTGCGCTGCACTGAACAGCTGATGAATTGTCAGTGTCCAGTGAAGCTGTTCTTCACGGGGGAAAAACTCCATCTGTTCCACTCATGATCACTGTGGGCCTGTCTTCACCACTACAACACTTTGAAGTTCAGCTCAAAGCCTGGCCTCTAATGTAGCCTGCATTCACATGCAAAAGTTTTTAGCCTGATTAAGTGTTAGCTCTTTGTAAGGAAATGTGCCTTGAGGCTTGCTTAATGCTGCAGTGGGGACAGCACAGGCTGTGGATTTCTCGTTTCATACCAGCCCTGCTTAAGCAGGATTTAGCAGTCTCATCCTCCGGTCCTTCTTCCCACCCTTTCACTCCCTTTTCTGTTGTGTCGACAAGGTTACTGATGCAGAAGGGTGGTAAGCTGGAGTGAGAGTCAGTATAGCTTGAGAATCAAAAAAAAATAATCATAAAACAAGTTGGGGGTTTATTTGGTTGATTTTTACAATCTTTTCTCTCATCTGGTTTACTGTGCTGCTGCACAAACAGCTATGTCAGAGAGTGGAGCAAAGGTAGGAGCAAATCTCTGCCCAAAAAGCGACAGGAATTGTATAAGGTTTGTTTTCATGTTTGATGGCAGGGCCAGCGACAACGCTGAGCTAATGCCATCTGCGCATCCAGTGCTGTCACCCCAGTTATGCCAACGCAGCTGGCTGCAGGGTTGCACTCGGGGTCCCTTGGAGCAGCTTCCCGGCACAACAGTGATGTGTGCCAGCGCTGCTGAAACCCCCACGCCAACCGCCCTGCCGCCTGGCGCAGCCTGGGCAGGGTTCCTAACTCTCCTTATGTACTCACTTGAAGAGCAGGGAAGGAGCTTAAGGGAGGATAATCCAAACTAACACTGCAGTGAAAACAATTCCCTTACCTCAAATATCACTAAAGACTCTTCTGCCCTCCCAAACCTCTGACTCCACTGTCCTTTAACAGCAGCCGATATTCTTCTGGCACAGACTACAGCAGGGAAAATTAATTGCTCTGTAATGACAATCCTCCTCTCAGAAACTGGCCTTCTGTTCTGTGTAAATGGACGGCAATCTGTGGCCTATCAACAGACTGTTTCCTTTGGGGAAACAGCCTTGCAGTTCTCAAATTCCCCTTTACGCTACTGACTATTGGCATCTCTTCCTACCTCAAGATCTGCTACGCTGCTGCACGTTTTTTTTTCTCTTTAATTAATTTCTTTCAGCTCTGTCAGGATACAGGGTAATTAAATGCTTCAGTATCTTGTCATAAAAATGCCGCTTTTCAGAGGAATTGTCTTAATGAGCCTGTTTTTCAGTATAGCAGAGGCTCATCTATCAGTCCAGTGTATATTTTTAGAGCATGGCATTAGTCAGAAAAGCCCATTAGATCGTTATACAAGTGGCTGAATCAGCAAACTGTATCTGCTGCTATCCTGTCAAAGCAATAACGTTAACATTATCAAAGTGATTAAAAGCCATTCATTCATTTTGCATCTGGGTTGACAAGTTCATTCCTGTAGAGGCATACAGTATGAAGCTGTAAGAAAGGAAGACTAAAAGCTCATCATATCACTCAACCTAAAGATCTATCAGTGTGTGACATGCGATCAAAACATGACGAGTGAAACATCGGACGCCTGAGTTCTGTCATATGGTGGGTTGTCACTGGCAAAGCAAAATCATTCTTAGCCTGGGAGCCATTTTTTAAGGGTGTGCATCTTTATGCAGTGAGTTTAAAAAGTTGTGTGTGCTTGAACAGGGCAGGGTTTCCACAAGAGATGTTGTCCTTCAACTCTTGGTCACCCTCCTGGAGCTTCAGAGCAATGATAGTGCTGCTGGTCTTTCCCTGTGGGAGTTATGGGGTGAGTTTGACTAGTGGGTTCCTCGGCTCTTCAGTCCTCCATGGTAGCTGTTGAGGGCTGGGCACTTTATTTGCAGTTCTTGGCCTTGGCAGGGGGGTGTTGTTTGTCCACTGTTATACCTACACAGAGCAGAAGTTACAGGAAGGACAGACAAGGGTTGACATCGCTGTGATGACCTTTCTGAAAAAGCTGAGTGGACAGAAAGGTTCAATTCCTAGTGGCTACCCTGGGGAAACTGCTCAATTGACTTGCTTTTGAAAAGGGCAGCATGTGCAGATCCTTTCTAGGATAGGGTGTGATTGTGAAATGCTGAAAGTTAGAAGAGCAGTCCATGCTCTGAAACTGGAGTGACAAAATACCTGTTGGCTGGAGTGGGAAATTTGCATGTAGAGGGCTCTGTTTTCCACCAACAAATGTAAAGCAGCTTTGAGTTCTGCAAGTCAAATTGTGCATCAAGGAAGGAAAAGGCAGAGGATGGGAAAGGCAAACCATTGCTTGGTAAAAATCCAACACCTGTTTTCACTAGTGATCCCACCTACTCAGTTCTGATCCGTAGGTGAATGTATTGAAGTGCATTAAAAAGAACCCAAACAATAACGATCCAATGAGCTATCACACTGAAGTACACATGTTTAGCTGACACTTTTTCCCCGTTGTAGATTGTCTTAATTCTGCTGGTGTCAGTGTGGCCCTTTATTATTATTCATTTTAGTGCCACGAGTCTGTTGTGGTGAAGGGTCACTAACACTATATGTCTGTTTTAAATGAATGTCTTGTGATTACATCTGTATCAGTGTGTCAGACTTTTATGCTGTGTGTGCTTGTGCATGCCTGCTTGAGGGGCATTTGCCCTTTTAATGGTTGTTGTGCATGCTATGCACAATTTATTCTTCTCCTACCACGATGAAGAAAAACAACAATTTTTTCTGGCATTTTTACTGTGCAAAGAAAAAAAGTAGCAAACCTGCTGGTTGGTGTTTATCCAGGGAAGAACTGATCCAGTAGAGCATCAGTGGTATTCTCAGAGCCCATGAAGATTAAAATCCATAGAAACTGGGGGGCAATTTACACACTTTAGATACCTAACTATGAACTGCAACCTGGGAATCTCTTTCCCATTGGTAGGCATGTACTTTCTAGTCACTCGGCCATAGAGTCCTCCTGCTCATTGAATTTGTGTCCTCATCAGCACTCTTCAAATCAAGAAAATTAATGCTTGAAGCTGTTTGCTTAATTATCTTCACTAGCTTGCTAATATGAATCATGCCTGGGAAACAATTTTTTCTGATTTTTGAGGAAAAAAATGAGGAAGTGGCTGACTTACAAACAAACAGTGAATTCAAATCGTCAGATAACTGTGAGGTTTAAAAGATAGAAACTATGATGTTTCATTTTGAGGAGCAAGATATGAATTTCTGAAAGGCATTTGAAAATGCACAGAATGGTTGCTAGGTTTGCTCTGATAAATATATCTCAGTAGAACAAGTTGAAAGAGAGAATTGGAATAGTAGTGCTTTCTGTGCAAAATACTGGCACAGATACAGGCATGAGGATGAACACCTGAATATTTTATGTCTGAGAAGGCAAATCTAATGATCTGTTGTTGTTTTTTGTCTCTTTTATCTATCAGAAATTTGAGCATCAATTTTTACTGGTGATTTGCTTTGTATATACCCTTTGCCAGCTGGACTGTATTATAGCTAAGTTGTAGTATGTAGAGCACAGGAGATCAATATTTCACTTTAAGTGTCTGCCACAAGAGAGCAGTGTTGGTGTAATAAGCTAGGAGAGTGTGTCTGGTAGCTTAATTCTTCCATGAAGATGTACACTGAAGTACTGGAACAGAAATTCAAATACAGTACAACAAATCTTCTTGGAGCTCAGCAGTATTAAGGGATAAAAATAATGAATGGTGCCTAATTTCAGGTGTTGAGTTTCAAGTTTCTTAGAGACATAATTATGACTATGGAATCTTTGCAAAATTTCAAGGAGTTTATATAAATTTCATCACACTACTGATAATCTAAAGATGTTTGTTGCCATATTTTCTGGTGTAACTCCATTGAAATCAGTGCGGTTTCACTGGTGAAGCTTTGTGGTGTGTGCATGTGGTACAGCCAGTTCCTCACACCTGCAGGGAACAGCTTCCACCAAGTGTGCTGAACACTGAGGTTGCTCCAGACTTTTCAGAGCTGGGTCTAAGCTCTGTGGAGTCGCAGTCTGGGAGTTCTCTGCGCATAAGTTCTATGCTGGATCAGGCTCTTTGGCACCCAGAGTTTCCTTCATTTTTTAAACACGTAACTCATTCTGCTGAACTGCATGGTGTTGGAGAAGCTCAAAGCTACTGCTCTGCTGCAGGTGCCCAAATCCCAAATATACTGAACAATTACGACTGTGCCAGTAGATTCACTGCTCCCTACCCTTTCCTGGCTGGGGACCAGAGCTACAGTGGTACTTGAAACATATTACTGTCAATTTCTCCTCAAAAAAAAATAAACCCCCAACTTTTATTTGGAAAATTTGTATGGGTTGGTTTGGAAGTAATTAACCTTAATTTGTTTGTAGTTTCTTAATGAAAATCTGCCTCAATATTCCAAAAAATAACTGCATTCACATCTTGATCAAAATGACTCATTTTCACTGAAATACATTAAAAATCTCTTTCTATCGATAAAAATTGAAACAAAATTTTTTAAAGCATGTGTCTGATAGTTACTGACTTGAAAGCCCAGAGTCTGATTTTGAAACTGCCAATTCACTTGGTGCTGTCAAGGGTGTTTCCATGTGATAGAATGCTTGCTATCTAAAAATGACAAGGCAAGTATGTGTCAAAATGAGATCCAACAGAAGCCAGGCTTAGGCCTAAGAAAGCAGGATGGATTACCTTGAAGACAAGATGTGTTTAAAGGAGGAAAGGATGTAAATGGGGAGAAGTTGCTAGGAAGAAAAAAATATGAAAAATGATCCAGTCATGAAGCGACGTTTTAAGCTTGAAATAAGTAGAAGAGATATAGTAGACTGCATTATCTCTTGATACGATAAAATGCTGAACTTAGCAGAAATAGATCAGCAGATAATTTGATCCATTTGGAGAAGACCAACAAAAGCAGTTGGGTGAGAGGAAATTATGGGAGAGCATGGCTGTACTACGTCAGGGTATAGTGGACTAGACAGCTTATTGGCCTATCTCCAAATATCTGCTACTGGATGCTTAGGAAGACGTAGCAGAAATGCTGTGTGACAAGTTCACGGTTACTTTTCTCCTGCTTTACCTGTTAGTTTTCAGAAGACAAATGGGGAGAAGGGGTCACAGTATGCAGTATCTTGTAGGTGAGAATGAGAGCTGGAATAAAGTGTATCTGAACTGATTAGCCAAATTAGTGCACTTGCTAAAGTAGCCAAAACTGAGTTTCATTTTGACTAAAAATAGTTGTCTTATCTAAATATGTCATGTATCTACTATGCCTTCCACTTCCGAAATGTTATCGCAGCTGCAGTGTCCTGCATCCTAAATTTAGAACCATTCATCCTACTGAATTTTCCAGTACAGTAGATGGATGCAGCAGCTTTTTTAGAAACTAAAGAATAGAAAAGGTTAAGAATAACATAATGCAGAGCCGCCATACTGAAATACCTGTGCTTAATCTTTGGTAGCTATTACTGTCTTCAGTTCTTATTTTAAGTAAAGATTATATAAAATGTGTAGGGATTTTACAGTGTCTGAATTACCAGCGATTGTTCTGGGTTTTTTTAGTATACTGACAAGTGTCCTTGACACCCCTTTTCTAAAACATTTGACTGTAGTCTGAGTCACACAGAACATGAACTCCATTGGCTGCTTATTGCTGTAAGTCAAATTTGAATGTGAAATAGATGCCTAATTTGCAGCAACATGAGACCAAGAATTTCCAGAGCTTTATAGATCTATGGCTTTTTATGAGCCTTCACAAGTAGAGATTGTTTGGGATTTGGTTGGGGTTTTTTTCACAGGTACATGCAGAAACAAGGTCACAAAATCTTTTTTCTTTTGCTCATATACAGTTGTCAGCACAACAGCTCCTATAATATCCAATAGCCAATATATTTTCATACTTCAGGATTTCTCAGAATGCCTTTGACTAAGTCCAGGTTTAAAAGTGTATGCTATTTTATCAGTTTTTGTGAAGTGGTTTTAAACTCCTCCTTTGTATTCCATCTAATCAAAATTTCTTTAAGAGACTGGAACAATCTATTGACAGAATAGGTGAGTAAGCCTTTATGTTTAGATTAGTTAGAAGGTTTCTCATTGGCTGATAAACTGAGCAGAGTTCTTGATACAGCCTGAACGGCTGTTAGATCTGATAAAATGCATATGAAATGTTGAGTTTGTCCTAATGTTTTGCCAGTTCTTTCCTTAAAATTTGGTAGTGTTACGCATGAGTGTAAAGTATGAGTTCGTAGCAGAAAGTTGCTTTTTTGTATCTGACCAGGGCTGCAAAAATCTTGAGGGACTTGTAGATCAACAGTAAAGCTACTGATTTCCCCTAATCTGTACAGCTGTTTCCTGTTTGGAAACTCTATAAACTCTATTGATAGTGAGAATCAAGTTCTTAAACTGGATTCCTACGGTAACTTAGAACATAAACATTGTATGAATGGTACAGGAGGAAAAAAAAAGGTGTTTTCTGACAATCTGAACATCAAAATGCAGCTCCTCATGGTGGCCAAGCCAAAGCAGTCTTTAGACTCAGCTATGTGGAGTGAACAGTGCTCAAAGTGGATTTCATGCTCACACGTCCTCCTTTGTGTTGGTGAAAAGAGAGGCTCCTGCCCAATGCGGGGCGGCGGGACTCGGATGCCATTCCCAAAGTGGGCTGGCTGCGAGGCTGCCGCTCTCCCTGCGCTGCCTGCTCTCAGAGAGAGACGGTTTTGTTGTCATCTGCAATTTCAATGCTTTTCAGAGAGCTGCAAATCCCTTGTAGAAAAGTCGTCGTCATAAAAGTCAATTTTACAGTCAACGGTTGTAAGAGCTCGCAGGCGGGTTGCTATTTTAGTCAGCTAGGATCATGTGGGGCTCCTGCAACAGCTGGTTTGTTTGTGGAGTCTTTTTAAAATTCAGACTTTGATATAATTTTTAAAATATTTCTTCTCATTTTTCAGTTAGGATAAGAAGAAATAAAGGGAGAGCTGGGCTGAGCATCTTCCCTAGGAAGTAATGAATTTTGTATCTTAAGCCAAGTTGTTCTCATCAAGCTGGATTTAATGATGATTTGCTTTCTGAGGGACCAGATGGTTTTGATGCCTGTCTGAACTTTGTCATTATCTTCTCAATCTCCAGGTGTAACCTCTGACCCTTCTCCTAGGCATCTTTTTGCTGCCAAACCTGAAATCCCAGTTGCTAGCTACCTCACTCAGGTTGTTTTCAATTCTAATTCCTTAGCTTTTGGGTGAGCCAGTAAAACCCAGGTCCATTTTGCTTCTTTCTGTTGTGAAGGGCACGCTGCCATTTTCCAACAGTTTGGCATTCTCAGCAAGTTCTGTTTTGTAATCACCCAGGCTAACACTCTGGAAAACCGATTTGGTCATTTCTTTCTTAAAAAGCAACTCAATTTCTTACTACAGTTACCTCAAGCAGTTCTGTGGCCGTTTCACAGTTATCGCAATCATTAGGAATGTTCATTATTTCATTCTTTATCGTACTTGGCGTTTAGTCAGACATTAAATACACATCGCTCTCTGAAACTTTGCAGCTCTCTTTGTGCGTTGTGTGACCCCATACCTGGACCTTTAATCAGGCTGTGGGAGTGCTCTTGTATTGCACTTCCTGAGATGAAGAATAGGGCTCTGTAAGAGAAAGTGACTCAGGATCAAAGATTAATAATCACCCTTTCATTGTTGCTCTTGCCATTTGTCCATTTCAGAATAAAAGGCATAGGATTCAAGGGGAGGGAAGGCAGAATTTCAGGCAATGTGATTTATTCCTTACTGTATTTTTAGATTTCTTTATGTATTTTAGTCAAAAAGCTAGAGCTCACAACCAGCTCAGAGGTAGAAGTCCATTTACAGTAGAAATATTCTGGCTCCTAAAGGCAGATCCAGATCTAAACTTTTGCAAAGCTTTGAGGTGGGCTTTGGTTCAGACTTGTGGCCAGTTATTATTTGCTATTACAGCAGATATTGGCCCCTGCTGAGATCAGAGCTTCCTTTTGCTAAGTAGTTCATATAAATTAAGAGACAGTTTCACAATATGAAGAAAAAGGACAGAACAAGAGTGCAAGAAAGGAAACATTATTTTCCTTTGTGTATTTGTAAGATGACAACTGGGTCTGAAAGTTTATGAAATATTTGGGAACTGAACTTATGTCCCCAGGCCAGTGTTCAATCATAAGATATCCTTCCTCTGGTTTTTTTTTTTTTTTGTATTTACTGCATGGTTGAGATGAGAGTAGAGTGAAATAAGCTCTGAAGCTACATTGAGTGTGTTTGGCAGCTCTTTCTTGAGCTCCCTTCAGTGTATGTGTTTCTCTTTGCCCTTGGTCCCTGTTCCCATACATTGAAATTTCACTGCTGCAAAATATCAGTGCTCCAGTAACAAACAAAGTTGTTCTGAAAAATGACAAGTGACAGATAAAGTAAAGGTCTCTGTCTGGCCTTTCACCCTGCCAGAATTTGTCATTTTTGTCTGCGAGTAAAATATAAACTTGAGGGGTTTTATTAAACTTCACATTCTGCTGTGTTAGTTCTTAGAAATAGAATAATTTTGGCTGTTAGCTTTATAGACTATAATCCTGAATTGGATATCACTATGTATGTTATACTCTTCTTTTGCCCCCACCCCTTTTATTCTTATTGGCCTTGAGTTATGTGATTAGGCCAGACTGCCAGATTTTGTCTGAAAATGAAATGCTTCCAGTTCTCAGTAGGGTGGTTAGAGTGCGAACCTAGGGCTTGAAAACAGAAAGCCCAGAAATCAAAGATTCTCAGCTTTTTATTTTTTAATCAAAAGATTTCTAAACTGTTACTGTTGTTTTCAGGGACTGACTCAAGTTTGAATACGCAGGTTTGGTAATACTGTGTTGTATGTCCCTTCTCAAAACAGTGCCCGAAATACAGTGACGTGTGCTGGGCTGTGACCCCTTTATTTCATGTAACACTAGGGCACGAAGCGGGCACTGGGCTTCGCTGGTGGATGCCCTTGACACAGAGTGCTCCACCACAGGGCACTGAGCCTGTTCTAGCAGCTCATCCTTCACACAGCAAGCCCAGGCAGGGTGGGACAAGGAGAGATGTTAAGAGCAAGGAGCAGCCCAGCTATGGTATCTTTGCTTTCCTATGCACAACTGATAAAGCCAACTGCAAATTACATCAGCCGTAGGGGGTAAAAGTTTTGGCTAGAGTAGACCACAGTGTTTGTATAAAAATGAGGAAAAGCTGGGAATGAGTGTGTTCAGGCAGCAAATACAGGTTGTGTGTCTTGCCAAGGCAGTGGAAATATCTTTTTTTCCTAGATGTCTTTTCAGTCAAGTAATAAAGGCAACCTCAGGCAAATGGTTTCTGTTTCCATTCATCTAACGTACATATTTTAAGACCTACTCTCATGGGAAGTTTTACCTGCCTTAATAATGTCCCTTTTATTGTTGTCTTTGTCCTCTGTGTCCCCTGTCACCGAGAGCAGTGTGCCAGGATAATGGGAACTGGGGCATGGATCACATCACAGTTATCAGTGGGAATTATGTTCGTGCATCAGAGGGAAAACTTCAAAATCTTAGAAGCAGAGATATTCTTGATCTCCGGTACAGAAAAGTGCATTGTATTTAATTTATGTTGTCATCTCGCGTTGTCCTCACGTCCTCACAGTATCAGGGAGGGATAAACGCTTCTTTCAGATTTACCAGACTAAACCCACAGTAGTTATGCTGAAAGTGTATGAAACTTGACCTAGAATATGTGCTAGTGTTGGGTCTCCGTTAGCATAGTATATAATCTGAGTGCTGCATATGACAGGAGCTATAGGGTAACAGCCTTGCAACAGGGAAACTTTGCTTAGAAAAGTTTTAGAATGTCTTTTCTCCTGCTGTCTAAGACTTTCCCAGGGGCTGGTGTCATGGATCGTTAGAGAATACACTGAATGCACCTCATGTAGGCCAGCAGGTAAACTGATGTAATTTCAATAAATTGGCTTGGATAAGCAAGAACAACAGCAGGCAGTATCCTTTGCTAACCTTGGAACTGATTAGTATGGAAACTATGTATTCATCTCAGAAGGTGCCTGATAACCCAAAATGAATTCACACCATGATCATTAAGTAGAAAATTAGATCTTGGAGAGACATTTTGGCATAGTCATGGGTAGGATTACTCAGACATACCATTGATTGTCCTCTAGTTTTACATACATATACCAAAACCAGATTTCATATTGCCTCTTCCTCTGATTGGTGACATAGTTTCTTTGGTTAGAGAACATGACAATGACATCTTCTGAACAGGGCACTCTGGCAAGCCCTGTTCCCTTTGCCAGGGGTTTCAAGGAGGTGCAGCTGGCCTGCCTGCCTTCCGCAGCATTACTGGGGGAGCCAGCGACAATCCAGTCCTGCTAGTGTCTTTTTAAGTGTGATGCACTAAGCTCTGCAAGGGGTGCACATGCTGCTAGAAAACTCAGCACTGCCCGGGTGGAAGACTTCAGCAGAGGGAGAGCTGGGGACTTTGTACTCGGCAGCATCAGGGCAGCTGCCCCAGAACAGTCGTCTCCGCAAACCGAGATGCCAGGACTCCTTGGCTTCTTGTAGATGCAGACAAGTCAGACCTGTGTAATGAGCTTTGGTGTGTTCACATTGTGTGTGTTGTGAAGGGATGAACTTTGATGGGCTCCTAAAGTGATAGTATAGGTCCACATGTGAAACAGGTACATGGGCAACTTTTGAACTGTTATCTAGACAGCTTGTTTCACTGAGAGGGAGGGTGGGTTTCTGATGACAGCATGAGGTCTGTTTTGTCCGTAGATCTACATGTACACGAAAAGTGTTTTGCTATGACAGTTTACTGGATGAGTGAAGCAATTCTGTTGTGCATAAAGCCTTGAACCTCCTTGTCTCACAGCATGCAACATTTTACTTTTCCGGGAACGTTTTTACGTGTATGTCTGGATGGCAGCTACCAGCTGCTTGGCTCTCATCTCACCTCTCCTTTTCTCAGTCAGAGGAGGTGCTGGGAGTCTCTGTATTAAATCTGCTTCATGAAGGCAAAATTACAGTTGGTCATGGCAAGGAGTTTGCAGAGTGTGGCTGAAAACAGTCTTGTGAATTTAACTAGGACGCTAGCTCCTGGGCTGCTGCTTAAAGCCCACGGTAAAAAGCTGTTGGCCAGTGCTGAGAGGTATTAGTGAGGGTGGACCATAAGCTTTAGGTTCATTGCATATCACTCCTTTATATTATTCTATCTCCATGAGGCCTGGTGGTGCAATAAACTCACGTTCTTTAATCATCTGATTTACATGCCAAGTGTTTTCACTTGGCTCATTAGAAGCTGCACTTCAAAACCTACTTGTTATAGGGAAAGAGGATGTAAGAATTAAAACTAGTAGCAAATCAGGTTTTCTGGGCTCTACTCTATAAGGGTCAGTGTGTTCCTTTAAAAACAGATATTGTGAACTTCAGGCATAGGAAACTGGGAAAAATGCCAGTACAGGATAGAATGAAGATTAATGCAGGCAGCTCCTAGGCAGGTTTTCCACATGTCCTTTACAGGATGTCAATATGCTAAAATTATTTATGAATTTATATAGGATATTATTGTAAAGGCTGCCAATAAAGGCTCTGCTTCTTAACTAAACTGTAGCAGTTCTTATGTTTCAGTGTGAGGCTTCTCCAGCACAGAGCTGCTACTGTGCTGAGCAGTGTTCATGTGAAGAGAATACATTTCTGAAAGGATTATGCTGAAATTGCCCAACTTGTTTCCCTTAGGCTTAAGCTAGATTTAAATTTTGGCTTGTGGATGTGAAAAACAAACACATTGATTTGCGGAATTTCTTCCTGTTCCCAGGAATAAAATAAAGATGAAATTCTTTTAACGCTCTTTTGCTCACACCCCTAAATATAGGGGTGAGCTCCTATGAACAGAAACAAATCTGCCACGTTAGGATAAATATTAGCACCTCACACGTACCATGTCCCAGTTTTTTGCAGATGCTCCAGTTTTTCTATTGTAACCAATTATGTTTGAAACTAGCAGTTTGTCCCAGTTTCCCTAAAATAACACATTACATTTATGAAGTGCCTGTTACCTCAAGTTCTTCCAGCACTTTACAAATGACAAAAATACCTCTTAATACCTGTACAAGCTGGTGGGAGATGGAGGTGGCAATTGGAAATGGAATTACAAAGACAATAACACTGATAAGAAAAACCAAAGTATGGTACTTTGAATTGTTGGAATTAATGAATAAGTTTGAATCTACTTGCATTTTACAGTGTCTGAGATCAAATACTGAGTCAAAGTCTAGAAGAGCAGAAAATGTTAAGGTTCTTTCTTTACATTTCTGTCAGAAATACCTTTGATTGCAGGACAAAAAAACCCAATGAGGGTTGCCAGGATTCCCTGTGGATTTCTATTACGTCTTCTAGTAAAAATCCATTGTTCTAACGCTTTTTAACTATGGGATTTCTTCACTTTTAGTCGATTTTATCAGCTTAATGAGAAAGCTACTGTTCTGTCTTTATTTGGCAGACTGTGTCTGCCAAATGAAAGTTCTTCACAAATTAATTAAAGATTATTTCCTGCTTTGCCTGGCATTCCTCAGTAATAATGCCATTTTTTTCGGAATTCATGCATGACCTTCTCAGTGAAGCTCTGTTGAGCAAAAAAACCCCTAAAGCTTGTCATAAGTGTATCTTTGACTCAGTGCTATTCAACACAACACAGTTCCATTTCTTATTTTCTTTATTCATTGGTGAGACAGGATTATGCTTAATCCTCTCAACAGCCTCATATTTGTGATGTGCTGGCATCTTTTCCATGTATTGTGCTCTGTCAATTATTACAGAGGCTATTAAAGAGATGTGTATAGGACATTTCAAATTGTTGAGCTGGCAAATGTTTACTCCAAGTGCCTTTTGATTCCTAAGGAAATTCCAAGGGGATTTGAATTGGTCCTTCGCTGGTTGCCTTGCATGTTAATTTTCTGCTGTGGTGGGGTTTTTTTGGCAGGGGTATACTAAATATTTATGTCAATGAAACTGTTAGATGAAAAATGCCACCAAACGTAAATCAAAGTGTTTTGCAAAGCAATTTTAGTAAAGCACAAACGAACTTCACAAATAATCCACAGTGTAACCACCCTTTTGTAGCTAAATTTCTCTTCTATCCACACAGGAACAGTGTTATCCCACTTCAGAGATACTAGAAATTGTAGGTGGCCTTAACACAGCTGTAAAAGTTGCATTTAATTATTTTCAACTTGAGATTTGAAATATTGTTCAGCAGAAATGATATGGCGAGTTGCAGAAGGCCAACAAGGCGATGGGTTCCCTTTTCAGTGAAAACAGCAGAAATATTGCTTTTTTCACAGAAACTTCTCCCCACTTCGCAGAATTTCCCAAATCTCCAAGAAGGTTTTTAGTATGTTTGAAACCGTTGCTTCAAAGAATGAGCCCATTATTCTCTTCCTTCTTCCACCTCCAGGCCTGTGGAATACAGTTTAGAGCTCAGTAAATATTGTACAACTCTTTCCTGGGAATCTCTCAGATCCTACAGTGGCTGGACTGATGTCCTTCCCTCTGCAGACGATCCGCATGTTGCTCCTTGGTTCAGAAGTTCTGCGTTGTTCTGTATCTATCCCTGGGTCCTGATACCTGCCAAAATCCAGTTGAAGTGGACTTCCACTGAATGGTTTTTGAAGAATTGAAGGTGGAAGGAAGAGAAGTGAGCCAAACGAGTGAGTTAGTAGAGAGGGCATCCTCCTGACATACACTCAGGAGGCTGCATTTGCCTCTGAATGGTAACACACCTCTTGGAGCAGTTCCTTTCCATCTCTATTCTTGCTTTTTGTCTAGCTTGTCTTTTAAAAGGCATATACTCTTCCAAATAGGAATGGTCTATGTTTTCATGGCTCGTTGTCAGTAGCACCATGATTGCAATTAAGGTCTCTAGTCACTATAGTGCCACAAGTAACAGCCTGCTCTGTCTCCCTGCTGCTAGGAATTGTGGATGCATTGCCATCCCTGAAAATATTATCTCCCTTCTCCTTCTTTTTCCAAGATTGTTTTGTGTCTGAGAAATGGAGTGAGGATGGAGAAGAGTGGTTTTTTTAATCCTTTTCTTCTTTCTTGCTTTGTGATATTTTCTTATTCTCTTGGCAAAGGAGACGTTACGTGGCAGTGACTGCCCTGGCCCTGCTGGCTCAGGCGCTTGTCTCCAAGCTTCAGCAATCCAGCCACGGAAGCCACGTAGGAGCACGTGTGTTGGCTAATGTGTAACTAGCATTTTTCTGCTGCTGTTCTTCCTGAGCCTCAGCTCCTTTTTTTGCAGGACTTCAGTGTTTTCATTTTCTTTCTTTCTTTGAAATATAGGACCTCTTGGATCATTGCATCCAGCCTACTGCTATCACAGGTACAGCAGCATTCAGTCTTTTTCCTAAACCTGCCAAATTGTGTCTTAAACCCAGTTACAATTACTCCCACTGGAATGCTGTTATAAAACCTGCGTATCTCACATTTGTGAGTATTATTAGTTTGCACTGGTGCAGCTGGGATAGCAGAGGGCCATACCAAAGATGCGGCATGTGACAGAGGGAAGTATTTCTGCTGGGCTTATTTCCCCACTTTCCTGAAAGCCGTAAAGTAAGCCAACAAAATATTCTGTGATTTTGCCACTGTAGCCATATAAGATAAGGTGTGGGGTTTTTTTCACATTCTTAGCTGACATACTGTACCATCAAAGCTTTGCAGAATAGACTGAGCCTTATCTGCAGATAACAATGGTACCATTTTGCAGCTGCATTGTTTTTGGAAGTTGCTTCAAGGTATGGGTCAAGTCTGAAGGCAGGATTTCTCTGGGAAGGAAGGGGATAAGGGAGGAGAGAATTTAGGTCACTGTAAGGTGGAGAGAGAAATGTTGGAGTGCCTCAGGTCACCTGCAAGGACTGAGAAATGCCACACAAGTGGCCTGGGGAAAGAACAGCAATTTTTTTCACTTGCAGGTAAAGTGGAGATGCTGTTTAGCCCCCCAAATCTTTTCTCCATTGCTGTGCTGGTGTCACGGGCACATTGACCAAATGGGACTGGTAACAAGCTGTAACTGTGCCCTTAGCTTGCCTCAGCTGTATATTGCATTGCTGTCATAACTGGATCCTCCTCAGTCGTGTGCCTTTGCTCTTGGTAAAAACAATACATCTGTTTTTTCAGACCGTCTTGAATAATCTGACATGCCCCCAAAGGAGGAGAATAGCACTTTACCAAATAAGTTGCTAAACAGATTTACTTACATTGACATTTCTTTATGTGAACAAAGCCTTAGTAGATGCTTAAGCTTGAAATGTTCTAGAAAACATTGACTGTGCTCTTTGGTAGGCATTTGATTTTTCTCGTTCCTTGAAGAAGCCTTTCAGAGCTCATTGCTTCAGGGAATGGGAAAGCAGGAAGCTGATCAACAACAGTTTTCTGACATTGATTTACTGCCTCTTTAGATGACGGCTACTTTCACTGAGAGGCTTTCCTGCAGGAGCTCAAAAGCAGGTGCTAGGAATGACAAGCTTGCTTGGGCAAATGTCAAAACAAGAGGATTTTCAAATTGCAGAATAAATTCAGAACATGTAAAACTCAAAATTCAAAGAATGTTGAAAATCTGCCTGAATCCCCCTTGTGTTAGGGAGGAGCTGCATTTCTCATCCTGTTCCCCCTTACCTGTCCTGAAAGCGCTTTCCTCACTTGTCGCTCTGCACCTGCTCTTTGCTCTCAGGTCATGAGGCACCCCTTGTGTGACATGATTACAAATATTTGCACTTGTTGTGCCAATATATATTGCATTGATCAGTAGAGACAGCTAAGCTTGTGTCTGCTTTTGTGGAGGCTGCATCTTTAAAAGCACCCACAAGAATGAACCCTGGACACAGAGCTGCAGCACATGCTGGTACCACAAGATGCTTTTAATCACCAGAGGTGCCAGGAGTGCCCAGAATACACAGAGGAATGTAACTGAGTAATCTTTAAGGTGTGCAAAATAGGTGTGAAGTTCCAAAATTCTTCCCCCGTGCACCTGATACCTCTGCCAGCCGTGGCCAAATGTTTTGGAAGGTGCATAGCACAGATTTTCTTGTAGGAGAATGGAAATAAGTCACAGAATCCTTTTATATGTTGGGAGACAATTGAGACCGTGAGACCCTGATGCTCTAGGCATCTGTATGCATACCTTGTGTTACCTGGGTGAACATCCTCATTGACTTCCAAGGCTGAATCTATGTAAAGTTAATCACGCACTTCAGTGTCTCCAGGGCTGAAGACAGCTTTGGTTGTCCTAACAGTAAATTTAGAAAGACTAATCATGCTGTCTTTATAGCAGATGAGATAAACTACACCTCGACTTGTTTAAGTCAGGATGAAAAGAACTTCAGGTAAAGTTGGGCTTTTTTTTTTTCCCCCAGCACTGACTACTTGTGTTTAATTGGTTAACTCCCTTCATTTCAATCCCTCTGTGAACTCAGGTCAGTAATGTGATTAATTAATATTACTTAGAAGGGCTTGAGACTTATTAATATTCCTTAGATGGGTGGAATGTGCTGTGTGTTATCTGCTACTGGTAATAGTAGACACAGACATATTCTGAACAGATTCATGACAAACCACTGCCTTTTATTTAAGCAGATAAATTGGTTGCATGTCTTTGTGTCTCTGCCTATCCATCTAACCACTCTGATGTTCTCCACAGAGTTTCTGCATATTTTCAAAATATTTTAAAAGATGAGATTTGAATACACTTTCTCAACAGTGGTCAGGATGTTCCCACCCCCCAAGGAGTTGAAGTGAAGGTGGTGGTTATTTTTTAATTCACATCTCATTTGTCTGGAATACTTTAAGTAAGTGATTTTCTGTAAAATGTCATACATGCTTTATTATGCATTTACAGTGTGATTCAATATTAAGCATTCACAAGGAATTGTATATTTGTCACAGCTGTGGTAAAGCAGCAATGATGCAATTGAGAACAGTGTTGGGCTGTTACAGTAATTTATCCTGGGTATTTGGAATGCTGGAGTATACTGGTTATCTGGATGCATGGCTTTTATTCTGGACTGATGCAAAATTAATTATAATTCCTGATGTTTTATGTGCAGCTGTTTTCCCTTGAGAAAAAGATAATCCCTTTGGGGGCAAAAACTTCAAAAGAACACTGAAAGATCATTGGAATTGGCACTTGTGTTTGCAAGAATCTGAATAACTTCACAAGTAGAACAAGAATAAAAATCTTTAATGTTCCAATTGCAAAAAGCAGTAACTCCAAGAGGAAATCATTAGACATGACCTTCTTGCAAACAGGAATTAATAAAATGTAATCTTAGGCTACAACACATTTTAATTAACTTAATGCTTCTTTCTGATAGATGCTAGTTTCTATAAATATTATCTGCATATACATTACTGCTACGGAAATTGGTATAATCTTGAATTCCAGTCATGTTTCTCCTGAGCAACTTTTTTGATATTTTTATTTTTCCTTCCCAACAGAATGCAGTCTCCACACTGACCCCTAGTTATTAGATTATATTTCAGCCGAACTAGTTACTATGCCTGGCTAACGAGGAAAAATGGCATTTAACTTCAAAGTTGCCTATTTAACAGAAAGAATGTAACAATAATTTGTATCTTTCTGCGTCCATAAGGCTGCCATGAACCAGTAACAACTTTACTTTTTGTTGGGACATTGGCATTGATGCATATAATATAAACTGTAGGTTCTCTTGTGTCCCAAGATGCAGTAGAAGCCACGTATGAGGAAAGTAGGAGCTGCTGCAGAAATAGCCACCATTTACAGGTGTGGGAGAGATGAACTAATGAAAAGAAAGGTGTGAGATGTTAAAAGCCAAGGTTCTGCCTTTCTTGACTTCTCATTTATTGTGCACAGTGAGATGTAGAAATACAGTGTTTGGGCAACAGTTAGTTAACATGGGAAGAAGGACTACTTAATTCTGCAGTGTTTAGTGTGCCTGCTGTTTCTCTTTTCATACTAAAACCTGGTCTTATAAAGTCTTGGATTTCCTCTAGAATTAGTGTAACTATTCTTCACTATCACCAGTGTTATATCAGATTTCGTCATTAGTGATAATGGAACTATCATAGTGTAGAAAGAATGAAAAAAAAATTAGAGCTTAAGAAAACTACCATTTTGGAAATCTTATTTTTTTCACATAGATATTTAACTAGTTAAAAAGGCATAGAGCATCTTTAACAGATGCAATGGTGTTGCAACAATGGGCAAGAGAATCACATCACCAAGCAGGTAGCACATGGAAACATGAGATCACCTTGTTTGCCGCTTCTGCTGGTAGAGGTCTGTTGTATGTCATGCACTTTCAGAAATCTCTGTTCAGAAAGCTGATCTTCCAAGCAGAAACATGGCCATGCAAGGAACAGTTGACTTCAGTAGGGTGCCAAGGTGGTAGAGATGAGCTGAAAGAGCTCAACTCTCCTGGTGTTTCAGCACTTTGTTCTTGATGTTAGTGACAGTGATAAAAGTGCTTGAACTCATGGGACATAGAGAAGAGATTTGGACCGTGTCAGTAAGACAGCTATCATTTTTTAGAAATGAAGAAAAGCTGTTTCCAAAGGGAGAGCTACTGCTACTTGTTTATTCTCTGAGAAGTTCTTTGAGATGTGATGCAGGATTGCCCCATATGGGGAAAATAAGGGTGAAATGGGGTGAAAATAAGAGAAGAGACAAAGTTTCACGACTTTTCCTTTCTCTCTGCACTTCAGAGTGGATTCAGTGGGAAGGAAGCACACTTAGCCTTTCAGCTGGAGAGAACGTTAACAGGGGGCTTTCCTTGCTGGTGAAGTAATACACCCTTCAAATGCACATGTTGATGAGCTTTAGTGGCTTTTTTGAACCAGTAATCTACACTACTTCATTCATTGTAAATGGTATAATGTTTTGCATTTAGAGAGTGCATTTCAGCCAGAGCTTTACAAATACTCATTAAGCCCCGAAACACTGCTCTGGAATAGATGAATAAATTATATGGGGAAAGTAATCATTAGAAACGGTGTTGTTTTGTCGAATGGTGTACAGTTTTCATGTAACCAAGGACTTAAGTGCAGCAAGTCCTTGACACCTATTTTCACTTTCCTATATGAATATTCATTTGGCTTAAGTTAACATTTCATCCCCACATCTTATCAGAATTAAACTTCATCCTCCTCTAATGGAAACTGTGCTGTTTCACTGCTACAGATAATGGTTGGCATCAAATAAATTTGTTCTTTGTTCCAAAACTATGGTTAGAATTCAGTGACTAATCAGATGCTGATAGCAAACACTCAGTTTCCTTTACATCCACGTGACAATACAAAAGACAATTGATATGTGGCTAGCATAAGATTCACTCTTGACATTCCAGGCACACTGGGCTTTGTCAATATACCAATATACAGCTTGTCATTATATGTCGCCTCACTTGGAGTTGTGTTTCTTTTCCCTAGTGCAAAACAGTTGTGCACTGAATTCTATTATAGACGTATCTTAAATACATATATCTTACATATGTCTATATATCTTACACTTGGCTAGTGCTACGTTTTGTTCTTGAAACCCCTCTAGAATGTTAAAACCAAAAGAAAGGGTGCTTCCAGGGACATATGGTGCATTATTAAATGGTTTCTTCTAAAAATCCAGCCTGATCTGGATCTCTGGATGTTTCTCATTACATTAGTATCAGCTTAAATGAAACAAGGTTAGCTGGGTACTCCTATTAAGAAAAAAAGTAGCCATAAGCGTATAATTTTTACTAATTTTCTCAGTGAAGCTAATATTTGAATGGCTGGAGTTGTGGGTGCACTTGATCCTGCCATCAGGTCTTATTACATTGGAACTTAGATGTTCACAGAGCTGAGGGTAAAAGCCTGCAATAACCTAACTCATCTTGTAACTGCTTTATGGAAGCAGTATGCTCTATGTATAATACCTATTTATCTTCATCTTGATTCATTAGCAACAAAATAATCTTAGAAAAGCAAATATTCTCAGAACAGCTACAACTGAAAATTGCAAAGTTGATTTCCCATGTACCAAACTAATTCTTTTCCAGAGTTTACATGCCAGTATCATCATCAATACCATCAGCTGTTTTTTCAGCACTTCCAGAAGGACATAATGCTGATAAAAAGTGGAATTTTTAACGTGATTTTATCTGATTTGCTTCAGCAGCAACAACCCCAAAAGCAGGGTTAATTGGAATAGTGACCTTCGGTTGAAGCATTTCTTGGGAAATTCACCAGAAAGTGGAGAGAATGGCCTGAAGTGAAAATGCCAGCTTGTTATCAATCTCTGGGAATGCCTCAGGCCACCACTGCTGCTGCTCCAGCAAAGCTGCACCCTCCACTCTGGAATTAGCACATTCCCTACAGATTTGCATATAATGGAAGTAGTTGTGATAGTTTCTCAAAAAAGTCTTTGTTTTCACCATGCCTTTGCCAAACCTGAGCCAGAAACGTGTCATCTAAGGAGTCATTTAAGTATTTAAAAAATGAGTACTGCTTTTACACTGTTGCCATGGGACAGCTATAGCAGGAAATGAGCAAAACACCCACATAATTATTGTTGACAGAATACAGTTCCAATTTTATCAACTGTAACCACTATGTGATATGTTGTTAAGGCAGCCATCAACATCTCAGTGAATGAAATACTGATTTGAGAAATGTGCAGTGCCCAAAAGAAATGTACAATTGTTATGCTTGAAAAACAGCACATGTGGAAGACGTCTCCTTGACTGAGATGATACGGGAGTAATTACTGCTAAGTCTCTGAAGAACAATTTGAGTTGTTTTTTATTAAATTTTCGTGTTATGATTGACATTGAAACTGAATGAATCAATATGTAAAACCAGATTACACTGATCTAATGAGATATTGAGAAAGATGATACTTTACAAAACAGTTTTTCTGTGGAAAAACTACACAGTGTAGAGAAAAAACCATAAATTTATCATTTTGCAAACTGCCTTGCTTTTGTTCTGTTTTTGTATTTAATCTGCTTAGCTACTACTTAAATTAGATTTCAGAGAACTCTGTAATTAAGAAGTGGAATATAATTCATCATTTGTAGAGATCACATCCATTAAGTATCTAAATAATAGAAGTTATTTATAACCGTCTTTTATCACAACCTTAGAGAGTTTTAACCATTAATCAGTAACAATGCAGGGATGTCAAAGTATAGAACTGAATCAGGTATAACGATATTCCAGTTTGACAAATATCAGGATATAACTGGCTGATATACATAATTCTGTCTCCTTACTTGCATGGTTACTTACCTCACTGATTAGAAGGAAATCTATTTCAGGTGGGTTTTAGTGTGAATAGTAACAAATTTGTATATTTAAAAGATATATGGAATAGTGCTACTCCCTCAAGAAAGGAAGTCTCAAATAAGAATGAATAATTTTTTGAAAGGTAATATTGCGGTAAACGAAGGTTTCATTTCTTTGATTTATATAAAATAATGAAGTTCACTAGACATCTTTTTGGTACGAATTGAGTCTGTATTGTTTATTTCAACTAGCATATTTTAAAAAGTGGGAATGAAAAGGTGTAACACACATATAAGTGCATTAAATTACTGAACAAAGTTTTGCATCCTGCTGACCTTTTTAGTGGTAAAGTAAGCTGAGGCACTGAGTCTATTTTGGTCTTTTCTGTTGAAGTCCACCTACACAGGCTCTAGAGGAATGAAGAATAGATAAGGGTTAAAAAAAGCATCTGTTTTTTAATACCTTGACTCAGTCCAGACAGATTCAAGAGCTCTTCTCAAGAACTTGCAGAAGGCTCTTCTGTTTGTATCTGTTAAGTTACCTATGCTGTTTTGAATTATTAGAAATTGCTCTCCAGGTTTGTGCAACAGTGAATTGGGTTGCAAGCATCAGCTCATGGCCTTACTGCTTTGGGACCTGAACAGATGTCTTTGGACAGCACAGCACCCCACTGGGGAAAACGTCCTCTGTCCAACCCTTGTTAACCTCCCAAACTGCTCCTGGGGCTCCCTGGGGATCTGCCCCCCCGGTAGCTCCCACTGAGTGGCCTGAGGTGGGGAGCTGCATTGCAGGGGTTGGCTGTGTGTGCACCCAGTGACGCTCAGAGGCTCAGCTGTAATTCTCATCCACAGGGCTGGCTCCTGTGCTGGGCACCATGGCCCTGGGAATCCACCTGCACCCTGGGATTTGGGACTGCAGGTGGAGGATGTGCAGCCAGGCAATGATGCCAGCCTCCATCCCAGGTGAAGCCTTTGGGCGGTGCTGCCCTGAATTCTAATTTGTTAGCCCAAAAGTAATAGCCACGCATCTGCATCCCATCCATCTTTTTGAGGAATATGAGTAACTGTTCAGCCCTGTTACATCTGAGATTGAACTGACTTGCAGACTGAAAGGCGTTGGTCATGCTGGATTGCAGGAAGGGAAGATTACTAAAAGAACAAGACAGTAACAGGGGAACGGTGGAAAATAATTTCACAGCCTACAAGGGTCCTATGGCTGAACCTGTACCAGAAATTAAGGCAGAACTGGGATAGTGACAATTTTGCTTATCCCGGGTTTGCAATTTACGGATTTATTTTTTCTTTTTCTGGGAAAGAGCTGATCTTTTCTTTCTGCTTTTGTTGTATGTGATTATGTATTTATTTTCCTCCTTAAAAGAGGCAGAAGAAAGTTTTTTTTTCTGTCTCACCCAGTTTTGGGTTAGGGGGAGATACAATTAGGTGAAGATGTGCAGGAGGATATTTATGGAACCCTGCAATATTTGGGGATTGGGGAAAAGGTGAGAGATACCTCCCAGATTTTTTTTGTTCCATTTTTGTTTAAAGTATGCTTTTCTGTTACTATAGCTACTGGCTGTGTCATGCTTACATACAGATGCTTTATCACTTTGTCTTTAGAAACTGACTGATTGCTGTTGCAAACCATCGAAGCCAGGAGTGGAGGGGATACAGATGTGTAGCAGGAGACTGGAAAAGCACAGAAGGACCTGAGTCCAGCATAGCAAGAGGCAAAAACAGATGTGGAGGATTGGTAAGAAGGCACACTTGCTAGGCTTGTAACAGAGAAAGCAGGAAAATACAGGAAAGAAGTAGGATACTGAAAAACCTGCGATGAGGTATGTACGCTTTATGTTACCAGAAAAATCGAGTAGCCTTGTTAACCCTCAGTTATCTCCTTCTGGGGACAAGTAGATAACCAAAATTTTAGATTCTCCTGCAAAGGAGTCTTTGAAAGAGGAACTGGGAGACCACCGGGAAGAGATTGCTCTGCCTGGCAAAAGCTTATTTAGGGAAGAGGGCTGAGACCTTGGTGAGTTATAGATCTGCTGAGAAAATATGATCTCTGGAAAGACAGGGCAGAAGATGCTGAAATTGAATCTTGTTTGAGATTTGTGTGGGGATTGTTATTAAGGGATTTCCAGGGTGGGGTCTTGGGATCTTGCAAAGCAAACGAGGAACAAACTTCAGGAGGACCCTGGATACTGATTTCAGGGGTCTTTATTTTCTTTAGAAAAAATGTCTTAGTGAAGGTTACTGGAAATATGTGACATTCTGCCTGCCCTGAGTGTGGTATGTAGTTGCAAAAAAAAAAAAAAAAAAAGAAAGGCAAATATGGTAACGGCAGTTGCCAGAGGTGCTGGAAAAGGGTAATAGCAGTCATGGGCTATTACACAGGATAGCGGACTCAAAACTGGGGAAAAAAGCTTTGACGGGAATACAGAAGTGAGATATCTCATGTTGGGGAAAGGAGTAAAGTGCATAATCAGTGAGGAAACCTTAGAGAATTCAACAGTTCGATTTAAAATTTTAAAGCTTTTAGTCTTAAAGGTCACAGATCTCCATCTTTCAATTTGTCCCATTTCTTATAAAAGGATCTCCTCTTCATTCGCAGGTGCCCATGGCTATGGGATGACATTGAGCCTATTTGTGTTCATAAACATGGAACTGACTTCAAGTGTCTGTTTTAAAACTAACCAAATGTTGATAGTCACAGGTACATAAAAACTGAAGAACTGAGGGTTTTCTCAATGCTGTCAGGCCTACAGTGTCCTATGCCACAAAAAGTAAGAAAAAGACCCTCAACTGTTCATTATAAAAATCTTAGTTAAATTTCTGGAAATTATCCTGTAACTGACTTTGGCATGTAATTGTTTCTTTGTATTTTTTTCCCTTCTACAAATAACTTGAACACTGTGCCGCCATTTCACTATTTCCACTTGTGTTTAGAATGATAACACGTGCCATAACAAAATGATGACTACTTGTTATTTCGTTTAATCATCGATTACCAAATTTCTGTGTGACAGAAAATTGTAAATTACGTAGTCATTAGGAAATGGATTCATTAATTTTTGCTTTTGCATGTATTTTTGTGCATTTCAGGGGACAAGCCTAACGATTCCTGAAATATAAATCTTTGGGGCAACAGGATATACAGGCAACAGAGGTAATTGGATATACTCAGATACTAGCATCTAAAAGGTAGATCAGTAGGATGTCTTTAAAAATGAAGGAGATTTTTAAGGAAAATAGAATTGGTTTGGACATATCTTCTGGATTTCACAAAAGGTATTTTCAGCATGAACACACTTTTACATACTGACAGTATTTTGGAAAAGAAAACTTTTAACTAAAGATAATTACCATTTTTTCTTACTCCTAGGAAAAGTTCAGCATGTTTTGGAAGGAGAAGTTTGGATTTGTTATGCAGCACGATTGTTGCCTTCTCAATGTCATTTTCCCATCTGTCTTGCTCAGCAGTGTAACAGTCTCGGCTGATCCATGTGTGCAGCCATCAGTCAGATCATACTGCATAGTGATACAGTGAGCCTGAAAATTATTCTTGTACAATGTCTGCCACGCTCCATAACTTCCTCAAAGGAACTGTGGATACAATTTGAACTTGTTTATATTCTTTCCAGTGGCCAGGAAAATGAATAATTCCTTTTTCCATATTTGTAATTCCCTCAACAATAGATTTACCATTATTTAATCTTTCTTACTTTATGAGCTATATTTATCTTCTGGTACTCATAGAATTCTTTTGCCTGACACTAGTTCCAAGGAAATTTAGGGAAATGTCTCAATCCTGTGCAAGGAAAACAGGCTCTAAAAATCTTTGTCTAAAATTTGCCATCACTTTCCCCACAGCATAAATTGCACTGTGCACAAAATGCAAAAGATGTTTCATTTAATGTCAGTGCTTATAAAAAGATAAAACACAGTCTATTAGTAACAATGGCTTTCCTGTTCCATTCAAGATTTATTTGGCACTGCAGGCAGTATGTATTAATCCTGTCCTGGAAAGTACTTAGGCTGGAAATGGGTGATATCTTGCAGATGGTTTGCCTAACTTCTGTACATGTCTTGTGACTCTTGCCACCCTTCCTTGTGTCTAGCTCTCCTGAGTTCTGTGGATTGTGTGGTTCAACTGAAAACGTTCCAGATCAAGAATGAGCATGTGCTCTATATTTAGTCATGTCATCAGTAGTACCATTGTGCAAGTTGCTTATCTTTCTTAATTACATCAGGGATTGTCCTTCCTCTTCTTGTAAATAACAGAGATTTTAAAATTCAAATGGTTGCCATGTATTCTTCCTGTGAGCTAGATAGCCACTCAATAATGGTGCTCTTTAGTAGATGATGGTGACGCCAATGTGATGTCATCAGGTGATGACAATTTTTGATGTTCACCTATTTCTAAAAATCTTAACATTTTGAATCAGCTTCTGTTTTCATAGAAACCTAGGCTAAAAGGGATCTTGTGAGATCATCTGTTCATAGCTCCTGATCTGAGAGTTTTGTCTGGACTAGCCTTTAGAAATTGGTGATGTAAGGAATACCATGACATTCCTACTTAGTCTCTTTTACTACTAATTACATTTGGGAAATTTTCTATGTAGTATCCATCTACAAATTTATCTTGGCATAAATCAAGCTGATTTCTACTCGCCTTGAAATGGATGAACATGGAATAAAATGGATTGGTATGTATTAAAAGCCAACAACTATATTTTTATTTTGAAAGAATACAAGAATGATCTTTTTGTCATCTTGTTTGCTTTCCCTACGCAGTAAGGTAATATTTGGTCTTTTGCTTGAATATTCTTAATTTGTCCTCTTCTTGTCAACAATTTTTGGACCTCAGACTTAAAAAAAAAAAAAAAATCTGACTGTGTGTTTGATCTATTTCTTTACAGTGTTCTTTTACCCTACAGCATGACATTGGCTCTAGCTGTTCATGGCCATTTTTTGTTTTTCAAGTTATTGAAGTGTCCTGTTGATGTCACTAATATTTTTATTCTGCACTGAGATACTGACATTAAGTAATCAATTACATATATTCTCTTTTTTTCTTCATAATTCCTTCCGAAGAGACCCTATCCAGAAGTGTCCTAAGTGTCTGAAGTCTACCATTTTTGTGGGTTCAAACTTGCAGCAATCGGGGACTTCAGAATGTCTTTGAGTTGCCTAGGGACAAGGGAATCCATTATTCTTATTGTGCTATTTTTGGAATCATTGATACTGTTTTCTTGAGACGACTTTTTCCCATGTTGTTTGAGAGTTCAACAGTGAAAGTCATTTTCCCTAATTTGAACAAATACACCACATCTACTTAGTGAAGTTCCTCCATCAGCTGAAAAAGTGTTGCAGTTTTGGAGAAACAGCATCAGAAATTTTCTTGGAATGTGGATTTGCCTAATTTCTCCAAGATTCTCCAAGATCTCTTTCATATTTCCCTTGTTATCTGATTAACATATTCTTCTACCTATGTGAATCTGTGTTTTGACTTCTGGTCTCTTAGGCACTTGCCACTGCTGGATGGGAATCTCACAGCACAATCTTGAAGAATAATTCAGTTGCACAATCTATATCTGAGCAATCAGAAAAAGAATTGGGCAAACTGCTCCAAAATTGTCTTGCAAATTGATCTGTCCTACTGTGAAACCTTTTGTGATTTTAATTCTCAGCTGTTCTGAGCAGAGCTGGTAAATCATGCTAAAAGGCATATTAACACATTTCGCATTATGGCTTATGAGCATTCTTAACCATGTTTAATAATTCAGGTTCATTGCTCCTCAAACGCTCGGCCTCTGTCTGGCCTCACACCTTTTACAGGTTGTGCTTGTCCTTTAAAAGATGTACAGGCCTGATGAAAAAGTCCTAACTAGCAGGCTTTTCTATGCATTGTATCTCACTTTGGTTAAGTTTCCCGAAACAGCAGCAGCTTTTGACCTCTAAGACCATCAAATTCAATTATACTCAATTCTCAGGAAATAGATCATTAGAGTACACAGCAGCCTGAAATCCAGCTGTGATTCTGTAACCTCCTAGACACTGGATCTAATTGTGACTGATGGAAATTATACTCCAGGTTTCTTTGGTTGGAGATTCTTATATAGTGTCTCCAGTACTATTTCCAGATTCCTACTCTATGTTTTGTTGAAAAGTTATGGCATATGAAGGGTTGAAAAAGTGCAGGGAAACATGCAGACCTGAATGCGGCAGGGGGTAGTGGTGTGTGTAATAAAAGTGGAAAAAGAGGAAATGAGAAGATTTGGATGTTGGCACTAACAGGGTGAAGCTGAGTTGTAAGGGCAAGGGCTAAAAGAAAGGAAAGGGATGAGGTAGAAAGGATGTTCGTGTTCAGTTGTTTGATTTTATTCCAGAAATAGCAAAGTGTAGATACATATTTTGGCATACTTTAAAATATATCGCTGTTCTCCCAAGGCAGAAGAAACTTAACGGAGTCATCCAACTAAGTTCTACCAGGGGATGCAGACAGAGCAAGCAACACTAATAATGCATTCATATAAAGCTGCCAAATGTGGGTTCCAACTTGCAGTATTCGGGGACTCCAGCATGTCTCCTTGAATTGCCTAGTTATCAACAAAGGGAGCCTTGAATCTTCTAGCTTTTATTAGACCCTTAATCTTGTCAAATGGTGTATTTCACTTCCTTTAGCTGGGTTGCTGATATTGTGGCCTGCAACTCCTAATTTAACCCCAAATAACTTCTTCCAGATAGTGCCTCTAGAGAGCAATGAATGATGTGTAACAGAAAATAAAAGTGGCTGAGATCAGCCAGGGAGGACTGGAACCAGAGCTTGAGAACCAGCTGTATGCAGAAAAAAAATAAATCAAAAGAATCTGGTAATCTTACTAATGAATGATGCCTGGAGGCATTCTTCCTGCAGGGCTCTAAATCACAAACCTACCTGCTGATGAGCCCAATGCAAAGCCAGCTTGTGAACTTTTATGAATTTAGAGTAAGTTTTCATCTTGATCTTACTTTTAGAATAGAGCTCTGTGAGTTACTGTAATAAAACATGCTTTTTCAATAATGCATTTATCTGAAATTAACAGGCACCATGATGCATAAACTCAAAATCTGGTCATGTGACAAGGGTGAGAAATTGAAACAGGGATCTTCTCATTTGATGTAAGGAAAGCTTTTTCACCACAAGAACATGGGAATGAGTTGCTAAGAGAGGCTGTGGAATTTCTGTCCTTGGAGGTTTTTAGATCCTACCTAGACAAATGCCTGAGCCACCTGGTCTAAATTCAGTGCTGAGCCTGCAGGAGGTTACATCAGATGACCACTGCCTTTCATTGCAAGAACTGAAATAGGAGCTGGGTTCAAAACAAACAAAAGGTGGTGATTCTTCACACATAGTTCAGGTAAGATCAGCACTTTGCTGCTGGCTGTTTTGGATGATAGAAGTTATGTGGGCTCTAGTCTGGACAGATCCATTAGGAGTTACATATGGAAGCAACATCTTGCCAGCACAAGCACTAGGTGTAGATACTAGAGTTAAGGGAAGAAACTGGGGAGTTGCATATGATTGTCTGGCTCTTGCACTCTTTTCTGGCACCTACTCTTGTTGAGATCTGAGACAGAATACTAGGGTAAACAGACATTTAGTCTGACCCAGTACAGATGCTTTTAGGACCCGAGATCCACAACACAATAATCTTTATTCAATTGAGTTACTATTCACCACAAGTGGAGAAGCCTATCTTGTCATGCTGGTCTAGTGGCCAAAGCGTGGTGCAGTTACAAGCTAACTTCAATGAGTTCATGCAGCTGACACAGCATGAAACACTTGCTTCAGAGCATCAAGGTAAATTAATCTCTTCAGAGCAAGAGTTTGTCTTATGTCTTCTGCACAGATCTAAACATGCAATGACACTAAGCAACTTGTATTTGATTTGCTCTGTAACTGCATGAGAACTGACCTTATTGAGGGTTCTGTGATAACTCACATCTAATCAAAACATTATCAGAGTGACTCAAAGTGTTAGGGTTTCAAAGAAAAGCAGCACAGAAGTTTTAGTTTTAGAAGTTTTAATCAAAATTTTGATTTAGGATAAAGGACTGGAAGACACTCTCTCCTGCTTTTTAGTTGTGGATTAACTAAAATTCTGTGAATTGTTGGAAGATGACAATATTGAGGAAGAATTTTTGATGGTGCAGTGCAGGGAAATTAGTCTATAGAAGTCAGCAATAGTTCTGCAGGTGTAAGACTCTGCTAGGCTTTCACAAAACCCCCACCAAACTCTTGATTTCAAGCCTATGCTTTCTCATGTGCAACCAAAATCAAACCAACATCTAGCATGTAACATGTCCCACAGTAATGACTATTCTTGGTCTAGTATAGCATCATCTCCAACAGCAGCCAAGCTGGGAGCCCCACACAATGCCATCCTGAGGCACCATACCTGCATGTTGTCTGCTATCAAATAGAGCAAAGTCCCCCCCTCTTCTCATTGCTCCTGCTTGCCTTGCCTCCTACTTTCTTCCGATGATGTCTCTGGGTTATTTAGAAGAAAAAGCACACATGTGTTATTCTCCCTGTGCACTCCCCCCTTTTACACCCTCCCTACTGCATGGGTTCTCCCTCCTCCCCGCAGCCATGCCCTCAGTTCTCCTGTTTTCGTTTACTCACCTGCCCCTAGTCAAGCCCACCTGCCCTTTCCCACCCCTCTTTGCAGCCTGTCTTTCCCCCAGTTAACACTCTCCTTCTATCTGGAGCTAGTGAACAGCCCTTTTCCTGGCTTTTTGATCCTTCTCTCTCCCCAGTACCAGAACAGCAACCCCCCCCCCAGAGCCATGCTTGGCTCTACCACTGCTGACTGTGGGGCTGCTGGCTCTACCACCACCTCGTTGAGAGAGGTGGGTGCAGATTTCCTCACCCTGAGCCCCCCTTGGCTTTCTCAGTCCCCCTCTTCAGCAGCAGTTATTGTCCTGCCGAGGCAATGCTGCGTACCCGGGGCCACCATCGCTCTGCTGGCTGGCACGAAGGGCCAGAGGAAGACGTGTACGGGCCCTGCTGTGTGGCCGCCCTGCCACAGCACCCTCTTGCCTGTCCCAGCTGCTCTGTCCCTAAACCATACTGTCCACCGACGGCAGCTTTGCCTGGAGCACTTGACTCCGTCCTCAGCTCTAGCTTCCCCCTGCACCAGCACCGGCAGCGATCTTGATGTCACAGGTCTGAGCTGGGAGGGCATAATGCGTAGCTTAAGTTCCCCGAGCAGGCTCTCTCGTGTTACCGCTGCCTCCTTTTCTAGGTCATTGAGGAATATGGGGATTGGCCCAGGTCCCCGGCGATATGGTGACAGCTCTACTTTGTCAACTGGCTGTTATTGACTCTCTGCTATCTTTTCACCTTGCAGCGATCGCCCCTTGTACCCGAGGTTCAAAGACCCCACGGCCTTTCCCTCCTCACCTTCCACCCGGGTGGGAGCGCCCCCGGCACGGTGGGAGTCAGGCGCTGTCACACCCGCGCTCCTCCCGCCCTGACACCTCCGGGCGGCCGCGGGGGTCCCGGCCTGGGGCGGGAGCTGCTCGGACTCTCCTTGAGCGGGGAGCGCCTCTGGGGACGCCCCGTCCCCCGCGGTACGCTGCTGGCTCCCGAGGCGTCCCGCCGCCAGGGGACGGGGCCGCCGGCCCACGCGGGACCTGGCGTGAGGGGGCGGGCGCGGGGCGGACAAAGGCGGCCGGCGCCACCGGGGGCTGCCGCCGCCTCCCCCCGCGGCCGGCGCTGCCTCCCGAGGGGCGGGAGGGGTCGCCCCTCGCCCGGGCGCGGCGCCGCCGACGGCCGCGGGGGCGCTGCCGAGCAGAGCCGGGCGCTGGGCGCCGAGCGCCGGCCGCCCGCCCGCCCGCACCCCCTCCCCGGCCGGCTGGCTGGCTGGCTGCGCGCACGGCGAACATGGCGGCGGCGGTGGGGCGGGACACGCTACCTGAGCACTGGTCCTACGGCGTCTGCAAGGACGGGCGGGTCTTCTTCATCGAGTAAGGGGCGCCGGCGGGCGGGGGCGCCGGGGGAGGGCTGCGGGGTTGGGAGGGGGGGCCCGCTCCCGCCGCCCGGCACTAACAGGTGCATGTTTTCCGCTTCTCCCCCGCAGCGACCTGACCCGCACCACCACCTGGCTGCACCCCCGCACCGGGGAGCCCGTCAACTCCGGCCACATGATCCGCTCAGGTGGGTGCCGGGGCCGGCGGGGAGGGGGAGGCCGCCCCCGCCCTGCCCTCACGCCGCGCACCGGTGGCGGCCGCTCCCCCCCCCGCGGTCAGGGAGGCACCTCGGCGGCGCGGGCGAAGTTCTCACCCCCTTCCCGCTTTCTCTCTCCTCTCCCCCCGTCCCCTGCAGACCTGCCCCGCGGATGGGAGGAGGGATTCTCGGAGGAGGGCGCCAGCTACTTCATCGAGTGAGTACTGCCCGGGCGCGGGCCCGGCCGGCGGGGCGCCTCGAGCGGGGGCTGAGGGGGCGCCGGGCCGCCCCCCGCCGCCTCTGCCCCCAGCCTCGCCGAGCCGGCACGTCCGCCGGGTTAATTAACGGTCAGCGCCGGGGAAAGTGACACCGAGGTGTGCGGTTTCGGCGGCGGATGGGGGAAGTTGGGCGGCGGGATGCGGCTCCCTCCGCCCGCCCGCCGCGCTGGCTCGGCGGCTGGCAACAGGTTTCCCCGGAGGCGGCTCTTCAGTTTTTGTTGTTTTCTTTTTTCCCCTCCTCTCTTCCTGGTATTTAAAGTGCGGTTTGTGGCAGGTGGAGCGTTGCATTGCTGAGCGCCGGTCATGGTTGAAGGTGAAGGGTTGTTATTTTATGTTAAATGGCTCGTGGCTGTGGATGCAGCACTGGGAAGTTTTGCAAGAGAAAGGCTTGCAAGTGTTTCTTCCCAGAGACCGGGCTGAGCAGATGCACTTGCCTTGCCTGTGCTGGTGGTGGCTGTCGTATCTTTTACGTAGGATATCTTACTCCGAGAACAGCTAAAAACTTGAGATGTGCTGCCTGTTAAGGCTCTTTTATTCCCTGAGATGCGAGCATGATGCAGTAAAATAGGATAATTAAGAGAGCTTCTTCAAACATTATATATGTCAGGCTTTTACAAAGGTAAACACTGATGTGAAAGAGATTTAATCAAATCAGTGAAACTCTGGTACACCCTCGATATAGAGTTGTGTGTCACTTACGATGTGTTTGCATTTTCCTGTGGAAATCTGAATGCCCAACAAACTCAGTGAAACTAACAGAAAATTCAGACCATCTATTGCTTCAGTGCTGGACTGGAATAGGTAACCCAGGTCATTAAGTATGGTCCCCTATAACAGCTGACACTGTGTCACAGATGTCTGGTTGTTGTGAAATGCCTGCAGAACGTACCCCAAACACCTTTGAGAAACTTGAGGTTTTTAGTAAAGATCAAACTTCAGAACGATACTGGGCCAGGTGAAGGAGGGATTGACTGAAGGCATCATAAATACCTCACATGGTAGGATGTTTGTTAAATAAAATTCTAGATGATCCTAAAATGTCCTTTTTTTCCCTACAAAAGAGGAAAAAGCCCATCAGTCCGTGCTTGGCTGAGCCAGAGAATTCCTTACAGTGCTGGAACAGGCAGTTTGTTCAGCCCTCGACTAATGAACAGAATATAGCAGCAAGGCATTGGAGAGCAGCTGCATACTGCTTAGAGCAGCCACCCTTTAACCTGTCACCAGTGCGTTGAAAGAAGGGAATAAAAGTTCTTCTGGTTACATAGGTGACTGGTGGAACTCTAAAATATGATAACTGTATAGTTTGTAAATGTAGTGCAAACAGATCCTCTACACAGATATATCAACATAAACTTCTTTCTTCTTTGTAGGAATACATCTATTCGTTTTTCTGTCCTTCACAGAAGCTTACTGGTGGAATTTTAGAACAGCTTAGATTCCTTTTCCCAGCTGCTCTGTTTGAAACACCGTTCTCATGTCTTGTTTGTCAGGCAATTACAAAACTTTTAATTTCTGATCCGTTAAATTATAGTTGTGTGTAGTGCATTGTCATAACTTGTGTTAACGGCATTCTTTGGCTTGACCTGGAATTGCTGCAGGAAATGAAATCCACAGTGGAGTGTATATTTTATAGAGCAGTTGGGTAAATTCGACTGTCTTTAGCCAAGCAAAGTTTTGCAAGGAGCAGCAGCAATTTCTTGACTTAGATCTGTTCAGCTGTACTGCTTCACACCAAAGATTCACCTGATACAGTATCCTCTTCAGCAGTGATACTTCCCCTAGAACTGCTTTAGCCTTCTCTCTATTTTCAGCTCAGAGGCTTCCTGAGCCAAGTGGAATTTTCTCAGTTTTTCTTCCATGAACATATTGAGCTCCCCTTCTGCTCATGTAAACATCAGCATCCTTAGACGAGGATATTCATACCTCATTGCTCTGTTCATTCCTCCTATGTTGCTTCCTCGTGATGAGTTCTCAGCTTACAGAAAAGGCTACTGGTCCCTAAATGCATGATTTCACATGTTGTACTACTAAATTCCATTTTCTGGCATTCCAGCTCACAAACCCCGTGAGCTCTTCTGTGTAACTATCCAGTCCTCTTTGCAGTGGCGATAGTTTCTGGTGTGGTGTCATCTACAGAAATTTCATGAGCATGTTCTCACTTCTTGGTTACTAAGTTATTGAAGGGTGTCAGGATGAATGCTATGAGTTAACCCCTCTCTTGTGATAATTTCTGCTTTTAATACAGCCTATTGTAGTTCTTCCTCTTTGGTCAATTTCTTGATGCATCTTGTCTTATTTAAATATTATTTCAGTATTATTTCTTTAATAAAATTATTACTAAGGATGACTTCTATTTTAAATAATTTCACATGGGGGACAGTATCAAACATTTTATTTAAATGTGTATTGGCTAACTCCACTTACATAGCTCATTTCTGGTAGAGCAGTAATCAAAATGTTAGATAAAACATTGGATGTGAGCTGTCTTTGACTTAAAAAATGAATTCTGTGTCCATTTACTTCCATGTCTTTATTACTTCCTTCAATATTATGGACAACCGTGAAACATCGTAGAGTAAAACAAAGGTTTGTAAGCTGATCAAGCTTAATATCAAAACCGGGTAAGCTTTTCTCCCCTTTCTACATACCAGGAGTTTGAAAATTTCCAGAACTCTACTTCTGATGGATAGAAGCTTTCCAAATGAATGTGCTCTGGTTTAGAATGTGGTTTTTTTTGTGTCAGTGCTGTTCTGAAGTTTAAGGGAAACTATTTTCACTTTGGTTATTTACTTGAGATGTTTTTATGAAATCACATCCCCTCTTAGTCATATTTTGCTCAACTAAATAAGCTGGGTTCTTTGTCCAGCCGTTTAAGAAGGGCTCTCCATCTGTTTGATTATCCTGTAGTTCTCTGCACCTCTTGCAATATGAAGTCATCTTTGTTGCATGTGGCTGAACAGAATCGTATGCTGGAATGAGCTTTTGTGAGACTCTCAAACAAAAAAAGTGCTTTCTTGGCTCTAGAAATTTCTCAGCTTTCTGCATTTTAGCTTGTTTGCCTATTTGGGGAAGACACCCACACTGACAGCATATGCGAATGCTACAAATTGTCTGATACATCCAGATCTTTCCTTTACTGCTTTAACTTTTAAGACTGTGATTTATATTAGGAAGCCATGTATGAAGCTGCATTCTAGTTCATCCCATTTATGCACATCTACATCTTCCTGAATGATTTTTCTCTGTTCTGATTATTCTTCAGGTTTTCTTGATAGTGGCAAACCCTATTAGCACAGTCCTGCCTTTTAGCCTAAAATCACTAACGAAACATTAAATAAATGATGTATAAACTGTTTTTTCTGGTTCTCCATTTGGTAATTTTGGTAAAATCTTTCTGTTTCTTTTGCAGCTTATCTGCAACTTAAATAGCTTGTTCTAAGTTAAAAATGGGATAACGTTTTATACAATTTTGTCTTTCCACATACGTAGCCTCAGCATCTTTGTTAATCAAATGAAGACATGGCATAATCAGCTATACTCGATATAGATAGCAAGTATGAAAAGTTGCAATTTGGTCACCACTGCTTGTGAATTGTTAGACCTTTTTCATCAGTGTGACTTATTTCTGCTTTTCTTTGAGCGACAAAAATGTGTAAAAACAACAATTTAACTCTTTTTTTTTTTTTTTAAACCGAAGAATGGAGCCTTCAATTTGCTTGGTATGCCAACCTTCGATCTATTTTAAGAGGAATATTGTTTTAGGCATGTTTCTTTGTCTAAAAGTATCATGGATGTTGCATTTCTAACTTTTGAGGGCTGGGGACAGCTTGTACTACCTCTTTTCCATCTCTTGTTTGTTTTCCCTGCTTATGTTTTTGAAATATGTTGTGTGTGTTGGGCAACTGGTTTATGTTAGAGTCACTGCAGAAGGAATGTTGTTGCTGAGCATATATGGAATTGAATGAGGACTAACACTTGCTGTGGTTTGTTTCTGGTAGTTGGGTTACTGATGTGAAGTGATAAGTGGGATTGACAGACTCTTTTTGGGGAAGGAGATGTAACATGCAGGAAAAATAGTGACTGATGGAAAAACAGTGGGTATATGCATTGTAATTCGGGGTTTTGTTTCCATTTACTTATTTTTCTGATCACCCGAAAGACTTAGGGATGTTGGAAAGCTTTGAAAGTCTGGAATGCTTTTTTGTTGCTTTTTTGTTACCTTCTTATAGCTTTGGAAGATTGAGATGAGCGTTTATGTGAAAGGATCCATTCTTCCAGTTTTAGATACTTAACTGGCTTGTATTGATGTACATTTAAAAAAGTGAACTGCTGCTGTAGAGGTGGTTTTAGAGTGCTGCAATAATGCACATCTCAAGGGTAATTTTGCATTCAAATTGTAGGCTAAAATTAAGAACAAAAAAGTGGAAATAAGAACTTAAATATATGAAATTAACCCTTTGTGTATTTCTGAAATCAGTTTTTTGTCCAGCTTGGCCTCTTCTTTGGGTAACAGTGGATGTACAAGAAACAAAACTTTTTACGAAATCGCCATTGTTCATAGCAGTGGTCTGGAACTGTTTGCACCTGTTATTCTTCTTTTATTTAGCTTTTACTCTCTGTGGGAAATATACATGGTATGTGTTTCAAGTATATGGAAATAGTAAACAAGCAAAGAATACAGAAGTTTGTGAACACCAGACTGAAGTCTGCCTTTGTAACTCTGATTCTGCTGTGCCAAATATGTACATTTAGATACCATGTCAATGAAAACCATACAAGAGCTCAGATTCACATGGTGTGGGCTCTAGATGATACTCAATTAATGATTATTTAATCACAGAAGCCTAAAGGGGACGGGACCATCTGGATTATTGAGTTCAGGCCTTTCAATTATCTGAGAAAATTGTTTTATAATCTCATTAATAACTTTAATCAACAGGTTTCTTCTGCCCTGCAGAAATTCCTGTCCTCCCTGTTCCTAGTAGAATGTTGAAGACTTTCTTTTTAGTGGCTGTTTAGGTGGGCTGAAGGACTGTGTGTGTTTTATGTCCTGCTGTAAATACTTTTTTTTTTTTCCTCTGTTTTCCATGATGCCTATTGCTGTAGAAGCAAAAGGTATTGGAGCGCTTAACTACTGTGAGTAAGGAGTAGTGATGTTCCACATAGTGAGATCTTCAATATAGATTATGTCCTTTGTGGTTCTTGAACCTGTGCTTAGATAAAAGGTCTCAATTAGTGCATAAGTAAGTATGTGAACTGATATGAAATCCACCCGTGAGGAGCTGGCCTGTGAAGTACTTCACTCTGTCGTTGCTCTGTATAACCAGTTTGAGTTGTGTGGAGTTCTTGAAGCGGAATAAAAATTATGTAGCTGGAACCACATGAGAACTTCACCAGCCGAAAGTGAGGGTGTTTACACCGTGACTGGCAAATTTGAGGACAGTCTCTGGCAAAATGAAAGGACTTTGTGTGCTGTAAAATGTCATGCAGAAACTTTTAGGGAAAGAAACCTGGAGTGGTTCTACAGCAGTAGGGAAATCTCTAGTTTTGGTGAGTCTTGAGAGGCATCATATGCAGCAAGCTGTAGGTTATGACTGGTTACTAGAATTCAATCAGGAGTTGCCCTTGAAGGGACTAGACTTTATTGAGGTAATTTGTACGGGTGGAGAAACGGATGTGAAATTGAGAAGTGGAAGAAAAAAGCTCGACCTGGCTTGTGTGTTGAGATGGGAGGTGAGGGGAGCGGTCCCGCCCGCCGGTCCGCAGCAGCGACGGGCGGTCTTGGGCGGCCTCTGCTGGTGCAGTGGCGGGAAATTAGGCCGCAGGGGGAAAGCTGCCAGGAGGGGGGTCAGTCTGCGTTGGGGCTGTTCGTTATTATTGTTTAACCTTCTGTGAGAAAGTGCTCCATTTGGGCAATGGGAAAAAAAGAGCTATATACGGTAAAAGTAAACAGCGTTGGTTGTACGAGTTTCTCTGTATCTCTCCTCCTGTCCTTTGTTCTCCAGGTCTGGGCTTGATCAGACAGCCTGTTTAATAAATTTTGTCCTCCTGGATTGTGAATAGAACTGAGCTGGGAATACTGGACCTGCTGGGTAGATACAGTAGCTACGTTTCATTCAAGTAATTAGGTGTCCTTTTTTGATGGCAGTTAAAATAAGAGATCATTCGTTAAAGACTGAAGTAAATGCTGATAGATTTCTACTCAAGCAGAGGTTGCTGACAATTGCAGACAGCAACAGAGGTGCTTTGTAGTTTAGCTCCCAGAAAGCGGGAAGAGGGTACATAGGTTCATGCTGCCTGAATTGCAGAGTGCCCTCTGGAAGAGCAAGCCTGGAACTGTGCGTAAGGAAAATGCCATGTGCGGTTTGATTCAGCGATGTATATGAATGAAGAGGAACGTTGTGTGCATTCCTTGGAGGGGGGAGGAGTGTAGAAGGGGAGGTGCTGGGTTTTGTTTGTTTTTAAAGCAAGGCTGCACCAAAAAGTACTTAGCTTGGTTTGTCAATCCTTGTTTGCCTTTCTTCCAAAGTACACACATGTTGGAAAACTGAATTTTGACTACCTTAGGAGACCAGCAAGGATAACATACACTTAAACCATAGTTCCCATTAACTTGAGACATTGTTTTGGGTGGTGAACTCTGGGAAACAGAGGAACATTCTTTTGTTCTGCTTCTGGTTGAAACTCAGTTCTGCTACTTGAGTTGTAGCTCAGAAACAAGGGTACGAACTGGTTCTCCAGAGCTGCCAGCATCCACATTTTGTTCAGTACACATTCTACCTTCTTTAACATGAATCTGTCAGAAAAACTTCGTTCATTCAGCCCCTTTCCTGAAATAGAGTCCACTTTGATTTCATTGAATCTTTGTGCAGGTAAACATGTTTTAGGAAGCTGCATATTGCAGTGAGGGTGCCAATATTTCTGAAAGTCCATCTAAAATGTAAAGACTAGAAATAAATACAGTTGTACCAGGTAGGTATTGCTGTAGCCTTAAAAATAGTTTTCAGAAACTGTGTTACATTTCAGACTGATTACTGATTTTAGAAGTGTGCAGTATGTCTGCAACATCAGGTGAGGAAACAGACAATTTATTCAACACTTTTAATTTTAGTTGTTACCCATTATCTACCAGAAAACAGAGAATCTCAAATATTTGGGACAGCTTGATCTTGATATTAATACTACACATTTTGTTGAAGAAGGTTGCTTCTTCAATCTATCAGTAGCTGTTAAACTCTCTAGCAACTGGACCTCGTTAAAAGATTTACCTATCTACAGGCAAAAACATCATGCAAGATGTTTTTATAATGCAGGAAGCAAAGAAGTACCTTTTCCAGGTGAGTCTGGCAATACTAAAGAATCTTATCAAGTGCTTTGGTGAAGAGAGAAGCGTGTGCTGTGAAGTACATGGGTGCAGGTTTTTCTCCTGGGTTCTATGCCCTGCATTTTCCCACCATTCTGTTTGCTGCAGATGGATTGTACTAAAATGAGTTTTCACCTCACTACTAATCAAAGTTTGCCATCATCTCAAATATTTACCTGTCATTGGTACTGATAAAGAGTACTGCTTCAGTATTGTAGTGCTGCATCCCTGCAAAGACCTACTTGAATAATGTGGTGTCAGATTTACTTAATATCACATCTGATTCTATCTGGTATGACTGTAAATTCTAATTTACTGTTAAATCTAATTTGTTTTGTCTTTGCCTCCTAGATGTGCTTTTTAAAAAATGTTTTTTTATGACTTTGGCTAGGATAACAGTAAAGCATGGGGCTAAAACCTCATTTTATTTGTAGTTTAATTGTCTTGTCCTGCAGCATTATTAGACAGTGTTACAAGGTCTGCTCTGAGATATTGTCCTTAGAAGCATAACTTATAATTTAAAAGCAGATTTGTAATTAAAGATGTTAAAATCCAAGAAGAATCTGGTTAAATGCCCAACCCTTTTCTTTTTGATTGTCTGCCATGTAGTACTTGGCAAGAACGTCACTGACTTGCCTAGACAGGTACAAAAGCTTGTTACCAATACATAGTAGGTATTTGCTTTTCTGCCTGAAGTTTTCTGTTTAAACCCTTGTTTTCCTTATTGCTTATCTATATCTTTAAAGGTTTTATCTTTAGTTAAGTTAAAAGTACAACCAAAACCACCCAAACTTTTAAGTTGAGGTTTGGATAGACTGCTGAAATGAAGCATTTGAGTAACACTATATTTTATTTACAATTCTTTTGTCAAGTGAGGACTTTATTTCCTAGAGGCCAAATATCCTGACCTAAGAGCCGAGTACTGAGCTTTTTGAAAATACGTGTTGATTCTGCAACATGCAGTTGATTTTTTTTCCAGGAGCTCTGTATAAACTGTGATTGTCAAATATGACTAAGCAGAAAAGCTGCTGTTAATTTTCTACTCTATTTCATCTGTAAAAAGGGAGAGTTACTAGCTTTCTGCAAGCTGCATATTTGTTCAAAATGTCATAGTTTCACAGTCATCTTCAAACTAGCAAAATGCTTGAGCAGCAACTTTCACTCCATGTTTACTTGATTCTTTGCTTTTTACGTTTATTTCTCTGTCCCTTTTCTAGGGAGAAGAAAGACTGATTTTGACTGGTATTAATGTAATGGAGACCAGTGGAAACCTAGAAGCACTGTTTGTAGATCAAGCAGTATAAATCAGAGGGCAGGAAGCAAATGTTTTCTTTTTAAACAGATGTCTTTAAGCTGATTTTTAGGTGTTTAAATGTGTGCTCTGCAGGTTAACTTCTTAGTGCTTGAGTTCAATGTCTACTTTGGATCAAAGGAAAAGAAATGGGGCTTATCATAATACCTAGAATAATAAATCTGTTAGATCTATTTCAGCAGAATGTTTAAACACATCTGCAGACATAGCTATGCTAATGGGTGTGATTCACTATATGTAGTTTTCAGTGGTTGATAAAGCAGCATTAGTAATATTTTCTTTATATTTTTCTGAAAATCAGGGGTTATGATATTAGGTGTTTGCATGGTGAGGTAAGACTGACAAAATCTAGATGTAGATAGTTGTTTCACAGAGTACATGGTGGTTCAAAACCATGTTGAGTTGCCTGGACTAAATGAAAATTAAATTAATGGAAGTTAGCTGCAAAATGCTGAAAACCCTTTTTGTTAGATGACAGTTATCAAACACTTGATATTATTGTTAAGATCTCAGGATATCAGCCCTCGCTTGTTTATATTTTATTTAAAGAGAGTAATTTGTGAATATGCCAATTTTTTTAATGTGAAGTTGTTGCTTGCTTTCCAGTTAAGACAATGATATTGTCAAGTGGCTTGAGAAAATATTTTTATTTCCTTCCTTGCAAATCATAGATTGATGCCATTCTTTAAATGCTACTTTCGTGCTTTCCTGTTTTAGCCCAGAAATACTTGAATACCTAAAGCTATTTGAGATAGCGATAAGATTTATTAATTCAACACTGTGCATGTTATTACTCCCAGTATTCAATTTTAAATAGCATGACCTCTTTCCTTTTGCTCTTCCAGTTAGCTATGTAGTGAGTTGCAGTTTGAGCTCCTTTATATTTAAAAAAAAAATAATCTATGACTTATTTTTACTTCTCTCATGCAAAATCATTATATGAAATTCTTTTAATAAACAGATTACAGATATCAAGTTGGGCATTGGTATCATCAAGGTGTTAGTATCAGTGTAACAGGTACTCTTCAGTGTCACTGGCTGGTTTTTCTCCTCTTACTGCTAACTTGTTTGAGAGGGTAGACAAGCTAAATCTCCATCTGATAGAGTCTTTCTTCAGAGTTGCATTTCCATGCCTGTGGAGAATATTGAGTTCTCTAAGGAAATACTGATACAACAGAATGGAGGAAGGAAAATTAAGATTACGGGGGTCTATGACAGTGTCCTCTGACAAAGATGCAAAACAGCATTAGCTTTTATGACTCTCAGTAATTTTCCATGTGTGGCATGTGATTGCTGGGCATGAAATTCAGGTTTCGCTTATGCATTTTTGTTGCAGTTGAAGGATTAAAAAACCAACACAGGTAGAAACATAAATTGCAGTTATTCCTGAAGTAAACATTACTAACCCAGAACATCATCCAGTGTCAAGATTAAACACAAGATATGAAAATACACGATTAAGGCATTCAAACATAATACCCAGTATTTGCTATGCAGGAGCTGTCATATTGATGCAGAGTAGTCCTTGTTTGGAGATCTACAAATACTTTTAAACTCTGGTAGTTTCCCTTTCCCTTACTGAGCAGTTTGAAATGCTGCAACAATATTACTGGTTTTGTCAGGTGATCCAGAGAATTTCAGTAGAAGTGTCTTGAAGTTCTGCATGAGATTTGAATAACCCTTGTACTTGATGGATTTCTGCACTGTAAGGAAACATTCACTCCTGTATACTGACTACACTAAGGAATCATAGAATTGTTAATGTTGGGTTGATGGTTGGACTGGATGATCTTCAAGGTCTTTTCCAACCTAGATAATTCTGTGATTCTGTGTTTAGGTTGGAAAAGACCCTTAAGATCATCAAGTCTAACCGTTAACCTGACACTGCCAAGTCCACCTCTAAACCACGTCCCTAAGCACCACGTCTACATGACTTTTAAATACCTCCAGGGGTGGTGACTCAACCACTTCCCTGGGCAGCCTGTTCCCATACTTGGTAACACTTTCGGTGAAGAAATTTTTCCTGATATCCAATCTAAACCTCTCCTGGTGCAACCTGAGGCTGTTTCCTCTTGTCCTATCTCTTGTTACTTGGGAGAAGAGACTGACACCCACCTCGCTACACCCTCCTGTTAGGTAGTTGTAGAGAGCGATAAGGTCTCCCCTCAGCCTCTTCTTCTCCAGACTGAACACCCCCAGTTCCCCCGGCTGCTCCTCATAAGACTTGTGCTCTAGACCCTTCGCCAGCTTCGTTGCCTTTCTTTGGATGCAGAAGATGGGATCTCAGCTGTGACTCCCTGGGGATGGCTGCAGAGTCAGGCGGTGGCTGAACTGCAGTGGCAGTGTCTGAAGTGGTGGTTCCCGGGGGCTGGCTGTGCTGGCCGCACGCCAGTGCCAGCAGTGGGGGGCAAGGGACAGGGTGTGCTATGTGCCGGGCCCAGCGGCTACTCTGAGGGGTAGCTGGCCACTCATGCTGGGCAGGCAGAATCTGCTGTCACAGTTCCAATAATAGTTCTAATAATAATAGTAAAAATCAAGTCCCAAACATTAGAAGTTTGTGAAAACACTGTTTAAACTGAGTTTGCATGAATAAGGTAATCAAGGTTAGCAGAAGAGAAGGAAAGATGAAAAGTAAATTTGGAAATATAGGTAAGTAGTGAATTGAAAGCCTTTTGACATGGATATTTGGATGTGTCTATATATTCACAAAGTAGAAAACAGACGAAGCATTCTGAACAGTCAGCAGTATGAATTTGAAAGGGCCAGAAGCAGGGTTTGTGTTGGATGCTGTAGACAGTTTCAAATACAGTTTCTGGGGGATTTAAAATAGCCCCCACAAATCAGTGTCCTCTTACTGCAACTTCTGTTGCATCAGCAGTGCTTATAAGGAAGCTCACAGTTTTTTATTTTTCCCATTGACCAGATGCAACAGTCAGCTAGCGTGCCCGAAATGCTTGTCCTTTCACAGGTCAAGCCTGTGGTTCTGGTAGCGTAGGGTAGCTGGGTGGTGAGGTGCTTGGAAAGCTGCAGAAAAAGACAAGCAGGCAAGGCGGAATGAGTGAACGATGGAGCTATATATATCAGCCATCTCTGGGGAGAATAAATTCTCGAATGAGCAATGGACAGGATGTAAAATTTAGTGAAGTGGGAGGGATGGAAAACATTGGTTTAAACTAGTTGCAAATAAACTGTTAAATGGTGCTAATAAGATAGTCTAAAGAGAGAAAACTAGGAAAATTGAAGTTTCTGTGTATGGATAATGTGACTTTCTCCTTCCTCACCAGAAAAGTAGCAGTCAGCAAGGAGGGAGCTACAGGAGTTCAGTTTTCTAAAGCTTGTCTCCCTTGATAGGGGCCCTACAGTTAGGAATTTGAGGGGTGTCTCTGATCGCCAGTGTGCTGTTCCTGTGTCACTGTGGTAGGCAGGCAGCAGAAGCTCAGGTAGACTGTCGTTTGTGGAAGTCAGATTACGTGTTGCCTGAAATCTTAAAAAGAAGTAGTTGTGTTTTTAAGTAATGTGAGTGGTAAGGCTACAAGAATTTTTGAATTATTGATGTACAGAAGAGAATTTTGTTTGTGTAGGGAGATGAGAAGACTTGTAAATTTATGTTTAGGTTGTCATACAGCTATTTCCTGAGTGGTTTCTTTAACTATGATGAGGTACATTGTAAATGGGCATGTTAATTTTTTTTTTTTTGGTGGGAATAGGAAAAAAAATTAATTTCACAGGTAATGGCCTGTTAGTGAATATTATGTTTGTTTCCTTTAGAAAGAAAATTTCAGATGCTTTATTTCTGATAATTTTAAAGATTTCTGTGATTAGAAGCACAATAAGAAATTCTATTAATGAGCTGAATAAACTGTGATAATTCCAAATGAGGTAATATAGATGGTGTCAGTTTAAGAATGAAGTTCAGCATCAATAATTTTTGTTTTCCCCAGAATGTTAATGATAAATTAACTTTTTTCCCCTTTCATCTCATCTTTCAGGAGTTCATTAGTGATAACTAACATGTTTTCTACCTGTTATTTTGTCTGTATAATGGTTTTGGATGAAACTGAATTAGAGAAATGTGCTGAGAATGCTGTTCTTAGTGAATTTCAGCATCTGTAAAACATGTAGGTGAAAACATAAAATAAATTGAGCATGATTATATGTTTGATTGATTTAACAAAGTTCGTAAGTGTTCTGTGACAAGGTTTCCTGGTTCTGCTGTAGTACAGAAATCTGAGAGATTGCTGACCTCTGCAAATATATTAAAAATTCTACCCTATTATTGATTTTTGTGTTCTATTTGGCTCAGCAGCTTCCATGCCAATTAATGACATTCCATTTATCTTGGCTACTGAAGTTTGTAGTGAAAATGCTAAATTCCAGGGTAAGACTTGTCTACAAAGGGAGGTAAGTAGAAATACGAAGAAGGTATAAATTCCAGGTTGCTATGGTCTGTGAAGAGTGCCCACGTGAAGAATTAGAGTGGAGCAGTAGTGCTAGGAAACCCCCCATGTTTTCAGCTGATTTGAAGGTAGTGTGCTTGTTTTTCAGTTGTGTTGTGGCTTGCTTTAGGTTGAACTCTAGTTCAAAAGCTAGGAGAAATGTTTAGGAAACATCTGAACCTTCCATGTAGGAATGGATTATTGTAAGAAAACCCACCCTTTCTGGAAGCTTTTAACTATTTGTGGAATAGACAAAAACAATTTCTGTCTAATAATCAAAGAAATTACTGTTTGTGGGGAAGTAGAGAGTCAGTAGAAGTTAGCATGACTTCTACCTATGAAATATACCCTGCTTAACAATGGAAATAGTTTTGCTTACTTGTAGTTTTTTGTGTAATGTTTTGGATTTTTCTGAATTTGTTACAAGAAATCCTTCAGTGATATTTCATGCTGCACCAGTGTTTCCAGAAATGAATATTTGGTGATCTGGAGTAGAGGTCACGAAGTGGCTTAAATTGTGGCAGTAAATATGTGGGCCCCACTTGCATTTTACTTCTGAATTGAGCTAAAATGTCTATTATTAATATGTGATAAAAATGGATTTTTTAAAAATTTCGTTATAGACTTTTTGTTTGAGTGCTTCACATAATTTTAGATAGTAAATCTTGATTTCATTTTCTATTTTCAAATACTGGTTTTAATCTAGAACCATATAAATCTGCTCATCCACTCCTAGCAGGTTATAAATTGCAAAAAGAAAAAGGAGCTTAAATGTGGTCCTAGTAGTTTTTCTCAGCTTCTGACATAGCTGTTAACTGAATTAACTGAGTAAGAGGAGGAAATATTTTCTCTGCCTCCCCAGAAGCTAAAGCATTAAACAAACTTTTGAAAGCAGTTTAGAGGTACAAGAAATACTTTATCACTGTGTGTTATGGGCAAGTTACATTAACAAGGATGTCGTTAAAATGTGGAGTTTCTGATATGACAGGAAAGTTCTGTGTGGCTTTGTTGTGTTGAAATAATCATGGACACATACATTTTGAAAAGTTCCCGACATGGTCTTGCATCAAGATCTTGAAAGCAAGCCTTTCTACTCATCTGCTATTAAGAAAAAACCAAACACAACCCCCCGGAATTTTAAATGCTATATGTAAAAAAAAATAAAAAAAAAAAAATAAAAAAAAAAATTCTTTTGTGTCATTCCGCCTAAGATAGCAATTGCTTTTATAAATGGCTTCCATTCTTTAAGAAAGCTGCAGAACTCTAATCTTGGAAGATTTGGACAGTGAAGTTACTCTACCTAATCAGTTTGTGTCAAAATGCATTTATGCTAAAATACATTTATAATGAAGTAGCTAACAGCTGCTCCCCTCCCCCTGCAAAAAGTATTCATGAAGCTGAAGCACGTCAAAGACTTGTAGTGAAAGCTTTTTTGTATCTCATGCTGGATGGGTAAATCTTCTGAGAGGTGAGCTCTTGCCATCCTCATAAGACATAAATATGCTACTTACTGAGACAAATGACTTTGAGGAAATATTTCTGTATTGGGTATTTTTCTTGATGCTAGGAAAAAAAAGTATCTCTTTTTCAAAACCTTTGGAAAACGGTTGGAGCAATTCTGTCATAAGTCTCTCCTGGAGTTTATGCCATTTTGGCTGTTAAAAGGTCAGTCAGAAGTTTGCAGTAAACTTTTAGCTTGTAGATGTTCTGTTAATTTTCCTTCTTTTTTTAAAGTGTGGACCTTTATCATTGACTGGGGTAAAGAGTCCTTTCAGTAATTCAGTATTCAAATAGACTAGGGTAACTCGTACAGTGAAGCTTTTAAATTATTTATTTATTTTTAAAGTGGCTTATCATGAGGATGGCTACTTTCTTGTCAGCAGGACTAACAATTAGAGGAAGGAGTTTGTACTTAATCTGAAATATGACCGGAGAGGAATGTCCTTTAGAGCTTTCTAGCTCTTAGGTTGATACCTCCCCTGCACCCAGTGTTGATAGAAGTTTCTACAGGGCATGAAAAACAGGTTTATAGTTAGGTAATGCTTTTCTGGAAATAAACTGTAAAAAGACTATCCTGAAAACAGCTTTTAGAGATGTTCTATTTTGGAAAGCAACAGTTTGATTTCTTGGAAGAAAGGCAGACCAACCTACTCAAATGGGCTACTGCTTAGTATGTACTTAATAGTAATGTGTTTTGTGTTGTGGTTTTTTTTTTTTTTTTTTTTAGTAAGTGTAGGCTTCTCCTTAGAGTGCCTGCTAAAGAAGTTTATCCGAAATGTTACAGCTGCCATTTTAAAGTTGACTTACATAAGGATATTCTGTATAATACGTTGTCTTAATTGCTCAGAGTAGCTGCAAACAACTAAGGGAACTACAACAGACAGCTGAATACTTGCCGCCTTTACAGAATTGGTACTAGCAGTGGCATAGGTACTGCAACTGATGGGACAGTGTTCCTAGTTTCAAGAAAATTTAGGTACTTGTGACCTGTGTAATCAATACCGTTTGTTTAAACATGCATACATTGAAGTGAAATTGTAAATGACGGTCCCCCTTAGCATTCAACTGCTCAAGGATTATGAGGAGTTATTTCCTGTAGGGGTTGGGAAACGGTGTTCTCTGCCGGAATGGGTAGGCTGGCGCTCTGGAGAGGCGGCTTGCTGAGTCAAGATGGGTGGGTACGGAGATTGAGAATTTCCTTCCAGGGTCAGAAGACAGAGAGGCTAAGAGAGCTGCAGACATCCTGGGACAGCACAGGTTAGTGATCTGGGCTAAATTTTTGTTGTGGTATGTCTGAGGAAGGCTGCTTGAAGAGGAAGCCTCTCTCAAGGCTGCATACTACTGGTTGCAGACTTCTCTCTCCCAGTCTTAGGTGTGGCTTAATAGCTATTCTCAGGTAATAAGGAAACTTGGTGATTTCTTTTTCTTGTCTTCCCCAACCCATATCGCTCCTTTTAGATGGGTGTGTACATGTTTTTCTTACATTCAGCAGGCAGTGGAGGAGAACCACGTACAACCATATGAAAGACTGCAGCTTTGATAGGTTGGGATCTTGACCAGATAACTGGTTTTGTAGATCTTCCTATGGCTTGGTTTTACTTAGCTGTCTGATAGTTAACTTTTCCTTTTAGGTAGCAATACCAGGATGTATAACGTAGACACAAGTTAGGATGAGTCTGAAAGGAAATACTGATTTATTGCTTTCAAAAGGGATGAAAAACATGGTTGTACTTCGAAAGAAAAGGGCTGTTGGACTAGGATACCTGTAAGAATGTGTCTTAATGACTCTTGATTCTCTTCTGTTTGCAAATCTTTACTGGAAATACTGCATGAGGAAAATGATCAAAAATATCTCAAATCCTACTGATTTCCCATGTTGTCATGCTGGGTTGGTAAACTCTCTTGCCATAATCCTGTGTAGTGTCTGAACTGTCTGAGTAGCTTTGCAGCATGGCTAATAGGGCTTTGTCCCGAGGAATCTGCTCGTATGTTCAGTGTCAGCCGTGTGTGCGTTTCCATGAGCATTGTGTAAAGCGTTGTCATCTGGGGGGCCCAGGCTGCTACAAAAACATGGGATACAGATAAGCCCATAGTGCATGCGTCTGACCCTTCACAGGAAGACTTGCATCTCTGCTACATACAAAGTTTTGTGAAAAAGCTTGGTAACACTTGTCAAAAAGGATTTTTTGTTTAAGTTTACATCTGTGCTCTTACGCTATGTCATTTCACTAAGGATTGCATGATAACTTTATTTTAAAAGACACTTTTTATAAGAAGTGTTTAAAAAAAATTTCTCTGAACTTGAAACTTCAATTGAAAACTTTAGAAATGCCTTTGTATAAACCAAACGTGGGTGGTTTCTGTCTGAAAAGAATTATTTCAGTATCTGAAACTTTCTAAAATGTTTTCTAAGGTTGTCTGAATATTCTAACTGAAATTTTGGGCTTGATTGAGGATTTATAATAGGCTGTGAAAATATTTTGTGTGTTTTTTCTTGTTTTTAATTATTGCACTGAGGTAAAACTATTGGTTGAATATTTTCCTGTTTGACCAAAGTGTGTTGTTTTTTTTCCTCTCAGACGTAACACTTTCAAACTTGCCTGTTCGCTCACCTGTTCTGCTGCGCAGTGCTGCGTATGCCGCTACTGGCTCCGTCCGAGTGCTTGTAGTGGGCACGTGTTAGTGAAATACCACCATGCTCTAGGTTCTTGCAGATTAACTGGCAGCTGAAATATGGTATTCCCGTGCTTACAAACAATTGTTTCCTACTTGAGCTGTGTTTTGAAAAAAACAGAGTACCACCTTTCACAGCAGACTGTTTGCACGGGAGCAGGATGAGGGAAACAAGCTGTTGGTGACTATCCTGCCGAATAACGTGGCAGGCTGCCAAGCAGCCCGAGTTGCCATCGCTTGGGAAAATGCAACCGAGAGTGATCTGTTAAAGAATGTGCTCTTAACTGTGCTGTATTGTGGACGCGAGATGGGAGACTCTCCCCCTCGCTGGGCATCAGGATTTCAGTGCCCGCTGAGGTTTGGCTTCAGTTGAAAGGCTTTCTTAGTGGTTTTTGGCTTGCTTGCAAATGAACCACTATGTTAGTGTCATTTTGGCAGACCACAAGTTATAAAGCAGCAAAAATAAAACCTGTGTGAAAGATGCTGCTTTCAAATAAGGAAATCAAAGCTGTCACAGTCACATTTCTATTAACAGAAAAATTTGTAGTGTGTTATCTTTGCTGCATGGGAGAACAAATCTGTTGATTGTGGTTGTCTGTTGATTGTTCCTCTTATGTTCAGTGGTACACCTCTGAGAATTAGTGTGTGGGGATGAGAGCCTTGCAAGTTGTCACCTATTGTTGGAGATGTCTAAGTGCACTGCTATCTTCCCAGTGAAAGTGTTTTTATGCATATTCTTTAATAAAAGATTTCAAAGAGCATGAAGATTCCCCTTTCAGGAATCTGCCGAAGTGACAGTGCTCTGTTCCCAGAACAGCTTTCCCCAGGCATTTCATTGTGCTTAGATTTACAGGAGGGACCAGATGTTCTCACTACTTACACTCAAAAAAATGAATATGAAAGAACCACATACAGAAACTGGGTTCAAGCCTTCGTTCAAACTCTGAACAATGACTGCAGTTTTAGTTTAGCTTATTATGTGCTTTCCTATCTCGTTTTAGTTTCAAAATAAGCCCTGAGTAATACATTCTTATTTTAAAAGTTAAGTTGAAAGAACTGAGGGCAGCCTCTGCAGGGTTCTGCTGTGCCACAAGAGGGCATTTTTGGTGCCAACTCTGCAACTATTAAGGAATAAATGCATTTTTAAATGTCTCACTTTGGATGAATTAACCTTGAAAAGTGGAATTGAAGTGATGCATCTTTTCTCTAAGCTCCTTAGTTTCATAACTAAGAAAGAACAGTTTGAGATCTTTGTTTTCCTAGTTAACATGGAATTGTTGAATGATTTTTGTAATTACATAAAGCCTGAGAATTCAAAGTAGAATTGTGTTAGATTCAGAATTTTGTGCCTGTTGAAGTTTATTTAAACAATCTGCCAAGTACTGATTACAAGGAATTAAGTTGGACAATAAAGAAAATATGATGCTAGAACTGTTTTCCTTTTAGGACTAGTAATTTAAAATAATGTGGTTCAGTGTGGAAGATTGAGATCATAAGAGGTGTATCCTTCTGTTCTGTTTATATGGCATACAAGACTAATAAAGCCAGAGGAAATGTACTATAAATACAGCATAAAGTAGTTTAAATAATGCAAGATACTGTCATGCTAACATGTTATAGAGTTTGCATTTTATCACTGAATATCAGTAGTATTATAAATGGGAGAAAAAAACGTGCCTAGTAAGTTTGACTTGCCGTTTAATTCAGAGATGCCTGCCCTTTGTAGTGAGATGGTCCAGTTTCTTTCAGTAAGCCTTAGAAGACCTATGCCTGTTGCTGCCTCCTTGTGCATGAGGATGTCTGCATGAGATTGCCTCATGCCGAGCCTGGGACGTGCGTGTGCCTGTTACCGTGAGTGCATACGCTCTTAACAACACAGAGGCGTCCTCCAGCGTGTGCTCTTCTCAGGTGAGAGGATACATTCATGCACTTCAGTTGTTTATCTTGATTCCCAAACCTGTCATGTGATAAGGGGGCTCTTTACTCATGAAAGAAAGTTGCAGGAGCAGAATGTGAGAAGAGTTTATCTTCTGGTTGAAATATGTCTGGTTTTGAGCATTCGTCAGGAAATATGACCGCAAGGAACAGCATAAAAGACAGATGAATTGTTCTGGCAGGTTCGGTTTGTTATGCCAGCTCAACTAATATTCAGGGGCTTTCCGATCCAACTGAACACAAACCAAAATTGTTGTAGGATTTTGTTTGTTTGTTTTTTAAAATGTGGCAATTTAAGCCTTGTGAACCCTTGCTTGTGCTCTCAGGTTGGTGGGCCAAGCTTAGGGTGAAGACATTAGCAAATACTAGAAAAACAACATTGAGACTTTGAAAAGTTAACACAAAAATTCTATCTGCAGCAAAACTTGGCTAGATTGTTTTATGTTATTTTTACTCCACCAAATTCACATTTAAAATAAAAAAAAACCTTATTTCTTTAATAACCAAACCATGCATTATTAACGTTAAAGATAATATTAGCTCTCTGTCCGTATGAAAATACCTGTAGCTTTATTTACTTCAGTCCCTTGGCATTTTTTGCTGCCATAGCAACATTCTAAAATACTCGAATTCATAAATCAAAATTGTTCTGAAATTGTGCCTTTAAAAGTCAGTGGAATGTTCTGCATCAGAAAAACAGTCAACTGTGTTTTTGTCATTTGGTTCTGCAGCATCTCTGCATGATTATGCAAAGGATGGTTGAAGCCTTCTGAATACTTCATGTGGAGGGGTATGGTGGCACCAATAATTTTTGTACATCAGTTAAATAATGTGGACGCTTATTTTTAATAATGCTATTCAGTTAGATTTGTCATGGTTCATTATTAAAAAACATTAATTATTCTTCTGATCTAGTTACCTATTGGAAAATTTTTTTATTGTGCTGTATGTTTTTCCTGAAATTTATGTGCTTTTGTATATGATGTGCCTGTTTTTGTGGCTTGCTTGCCAGTAATTACATTACTTGATTGCTTGGTTTGTTTTTGCTGTTTTTTTTTTTCCTCCTTTAAAAGAAAATCTACTTGATTGACTTTTTTTAAAAAATAATAAAAATTTTTGAAATCACCATTGTAGTGCATGTGCTTTGAAAGAGGAAGTAGCAAACTGAGTACATGCTGACAGAAAGAATATCTTTAACTTTCTTTTTTTTAAAACTGTCTTCTACAGTGCCCCTGTGTCTTCTGACAACATAATTTTGAGGTTGTTACAGAATTTTAATCTTTTTGCAGTGAGAAAGTGTCTGTGCTGGTGACTCTATTGTTTACCTTTATGGAACAGTGTTTTAGTCATTAGAAAGAATTATTAATGCTAGAATGGCAATTAAAAACGTTCTACCTTTTTAAACCAGTCTGAAACTAAAGCTCTATTCTTTTCATAGTGTTAGGGGTGACAATAAAAAATGTAGAAAGCTGCTGGAGATTTGGGTTTATATGTGTTTTTACAGAGACTCTGCTGAATGTATAAAGACTAAGTATTTGCAGTCTTTGGCTAGCCCTTCTTGGATTCTTAAAGTGTGTTCATATAAGAAGTACTGTCATAATTGGCACCAAGTAATTGTTGTTTTGAAAGTCTTAATTGAGGCTTGGCTTGGATTACTCATGGAATCTCTGTTGTTTTCCTCTATAAATTCTGGTATAAATTGGTGTTAAACTGCAGGGGAAGCTGGTAGAAGTCCAAAGTTATACACCTATGCAACAGATGTACTTGCCTGCAGATACATACATGACTTGGAACTCCTACTGCCAATAAAACACTTTCCAAAAACCCTTCTGTTCTATATCTAGAGTCTGGGAAGTATGACAAGTTGTGCTAGCTGTATTTAAAAACAAACATACCCTCCCTCTTCCCACACATGCATGTGTAGGAATGACAGAACATTTGCATCAGCGTAGAACTACAGAACTTGTATCCATACATGTGAGGAGAAAACCATGCTGGATTTGTAGAAAATAAGACATTAACTGTCTTGTCAGAAGTCATGTTTTGGATGGTAAGGTTTTACAAAGATGTTGCTACTAGAGTAAATATTTCCAGTGGAGACCTATCCAAAAAATCAAGCAGTAGATTCCAGAGAAGTTCCATTAAAACTTCATTGTTACTTCAAATTGGTAGAGCTCTTGGATAGTACAATAAAGGGCCTGTTGTAGTGTAAAGTATTTGCAGTCAGCCTTATTCAGACAAGACAGTGGTTGCTTTTGTTCGCATGTGTAATGTAAATGGCACTTTTCATATAATGATATTTAACTTCTGGTGCCTTCAGAATGGCTTTGGAAAATAATATCTTCCACTAAGATGATTGTACTTTATGGGCTGGATATTTTTCAGGATAGTTTTCTAATTTAACACTAACTTCTTTAGAAAGATACTTGTTTGAAACATTTTTAAATATACATGCTTTTTATGTTTTAGAACTGTTAGAGCAGGTAATGGTGTGTTTGTGTGCTGCCCAAGAAATTTTTACTTTTTGCAATTTGTTACAGGAGAGGGAAGGAATTAGTGAAGGGATGTGTACAGAATGTGAGTGATTGTTTCTAAACACGTAATGTTTGGACATGAGCTTTTCCAAGAAATTGTTAGGAGATTACTTAGCTGTATACTGGTCTATAAATGAGTAAACATTGGTCCATACTGTGATTGCTGTATTAACTGGTGTGGAAAAAATACAGTAGTGATCAAAACAAACAGTATAGCATGACAGGATGTAACTAGAGCATGTCTGCTTTGTGGTTTAAAGTCAGGGCCAAATCCTGGGAATGTTGATTTGGCCGTGATGCACATGTTCTTACTTGCAGTGCTTTTGAATATGTCATGTGCTGCCATTCTATTGCAGACAGAATTGTTTGGTGTAGAGAGTACAGTACCTCACCCTATGCATCATACTTGTGTAAAATCCTCTATGTGTGACATTCCAGGGTTTTGAAAAGGAGAGACAAAGGGAGAACAGTTTTATTTAACCTGGAGAAAATAACTATTTGACTGGAACTAAATATCTTTGCGTGTATTCCTTAAATATGTGAATGGCTTGCAATTTCTGAACTTAAAGAACAAAACTAGAACAATTAAAACACCATATATATCAAAGTTTGCTTGTTTAAAAAGTGTCTCCTACAAATACTTAATAAATAGAAAAATAATGAAGTTGTTAAAACCAATAAAAGTTTTTTTTCCTATTAGTGCATGTATTTGTTTCTTTCCTCCTTTATCTCCAAATTGTTTATTATCTTTGGCACAAAATGACAGTGTCTACTGTCTACATGTCTACTGTTACAGATGCGGCAGTGCATTTACTGGCCTGTTTCCCTCGTGGTTATTATGGGAGGGGGAATCTTGAAATATAGCAGATGATGTCTGTATTGGTTAATGAATGTGAACATTATTTAGTGATGATTCAGCTGTTGACCTTGAGAGTACCTTTTTAGAAAATTGAATTTCTTTAGCAGTTAATGTTCAAACTTGTTGTCTATTTTGAGGCATTTGTTTAGGCCTTTTGTTTTTAAGCTAAATAATGAAATTAGATTATAGATTGTATGTTCACAATTTTGAATCTTACTAGAGTTGGGCTTCTGTCGGTACTTAAAAAGGTCAAATTTATATAGCTAAAATACTCTAAGAAGATAGCTATTGCTGTTTATTTCTGAAGAATATAATAACCATAGGTGTTTCTTGGGTAATTAGAACCTAGTCTGAAACTTTGTAGAAAGACAATATGTTGGTTTTGTATATGTGCATTTAATTTTATGTAGAAGACTTAATCTAAACCGTGGCAAGATGGTTTACCTAAATCATCTTAGTACGCCTTACAGTAGTACTGATGTGCATGTTTGTCCCGTCTTACCTCTTTTACTGTCACTGTAGTATACTTGTTGCTTTGTGCATGAGGATTTGCTAGGTCTGTGTAATTGTTACAGTAGCTGAAATTTTGTGTGACCATAAATTCAGTTGCACCATGTGAATATAATTAACTCTCATTATGTGTGCCTCATAAGTTCCATTCAGTTACGTGAGTTGTAATACGCTGCAAAAGTAGTGGAGATACTCTATTCGGCAGCCACGCAGAAGAAATGTAGGAATGTGTAAACAGTGGTCTGATTTGCATTGGGAAGTGCTGGCCAGCATAGAGTAGCCCTCCAGGGCAAGCAAACTGAGAATCTAGCAAAGACAGAATAGGTATCAGTAAGTCAGAACAGTATTGACTGAGATTGCACATAGAAGGAAACACACAGGAAAATGTTAAACAGCTGTCAAAATACCATCAGCAGGAGTATCTAAGTGAAGGACAAAGAACTAGAGTGATTGAAGTCAGAAAACCCATGAATAAAGCATTAAGGGTACTGCAGTACCTATTTTGAAAGTTACATTATTAAAAAACACTTCTCCATTTTTTCCTTCAATAGGTGTCTTTGTTTACCTTTTTCAGGTTATAAAACATATGGAGAGAAGAACCAAGACTTTTGAAAACAACTGCTTGGGTCATTTTGTACTCTTGTCTTCTGTTTGGTACCATTTCCCAAGTCCGCTCCCCTCACCCCGTCATAGGCATATGCATTGTGGATTCTGAGAAGTTTTAAATGGTGCCCTGAAAAGTTTTTTGTTTCCTCTTAAAACTTGGAAGGAATTTCTTTCTTAGGCTACTGTTTTTATTGGGGGGGTATTATGTGCTTGGTTGAAGTAGTTGTTGCCACCAGACAGTGGGCTACTTACCAGTGTGTGGGAGTAGAAGAGTCAAAGGAATTAACATGTGCCTGTTTTTGAGCATTTCTGTGGAAACAAAGGACAAGAAAAGTAAATTACGTGCTTTCACCACTCTAGGTCATTAAAGGTCTAATCTGAAGCTTGCTGATTTTGGTGAGTTTTGGATTACTGCCTGGCTCAGTCAGAGGCCAATTAGTTCAACTTCTTCACTTCCATTACAAGAAAAAGGTGTGAAGTTCTATCCTGATTGCTGTGGATGAGAACACCACCAATTGACTAGATAAAAAGTTTCATGAGGGGCTTAAGTTAATCTAAAAATGAGCTGTCAGTGAAAGGGATGCTACATTTCCACCGTATCTTTCCTTTGCAGCCCATTTCTGATCAGTCCTGGAACACTTGTTCAGCAGCCTGATGCTCCAGCTCACTTCTTTGATCTAGCTGAAAAACACATCCTATGGGAGACTGATTTCAGCTGAATAACTTGCCCTTCACTTTGCTGCATGGCTGCACACGCAGCAATGCTGGTGCACAGGAAGCATTGGGAAGGGAAGACATGGGACTGTTCCTTTCAGTAGCAATGGTATCTTAGTTGGACTTAAGCTCTTTAGAAGATTATACATTCAGTGGAACTGCATGGCAGGTGAGAATTAAGTAGAGCACATCTTAGAGATTTACGCCTTCCAAGAGACGAGACATTCCTTGAGATTTGGCAGTTGTCCTTAAAGAGTTTGGTTTGTATGCTTCCCATCTGAAGTAATTAATTTTACTTTACTTTTATTTCACATTCATTTTCTTAAATACCTCTTACCTAACCTTTGCTTTTTACGCCTGTCACATCACTGAACAGAACTAAAATAGCTCCAGTTAACTAAAAACAATGTATAATTAAAATGAAATAGATCTACCTGTGAAAGCTTACCTTGGATTTCATGTGAACTTTGAAATGAAGTTACTGTGCCAAAAGTCCTTTGACAGAGATAGGAAAAATTAACAATTTGCTAAACGACATCTATGTTTAAGCTTTATTGGAAGAGCATTAAGCTTTTGTTTTTAAAAATGGGCACTTTACAAATGCTTATAGACAATGAATGCCTTGTGGAGTTTTGAATACAGATATGCATGCTTTTAACATAGTTTAGGCTTTAAAGTACCATTTATGGAGTCGTGAGTGTTATATAAGGATACGCAGAAACCCAGGCTAGATCACTGATATGTTCTGATACATTTTGTGGTACACAGACTTTCCGGGGGAGATGTGATAGTGCTTGGCACTTGGTTTGCTACACTTTGAGATTGGGAAACTGAGTAAACTTGCTTTTCAAGAACTTTGCAAAATACCAAGTCATTGTTTTGGTGCATGGAGAGTTACTTTTGTAAAAAATTGGGTATTTTTGTCCTTTTTTTCCAAACAAGGAATACAAAGGAACATTCAAATCTGCAGCTGTGGTGGGAGGATGTGGTTTCTGCAGGGACACCATGTACATTCCATCTCATGGAATGCACTTGGTATGACATTTAACAGAATGTGTTGCTTAACAGCTTCGAGAAAGACCAGCTTAATTGTAAAGATGTATGCAGCGGGAGCCCTTCCTTAAGATGTCATGCCTTTCCTACACTCCAACAGAAGACATTTATTGCCAAGGTAGAGAATGGGATTGTGCTCCTGGAGAGTGTTCTCGGAGTATTTGTGGCTTAAACCAAATAACAGGAGGCACACTTCTGTGTGTCTCAGAAAGCAGAAGGATTCCCTGACCTTATATAGTTCCTGATGAGCAAATTGAAATGATTAATTTGAATAAGTAAGGTGAATTGTTTATTGTTCTTCAAATGTTTATGTAGTCATGTTGAAAACTGAGCTAATCTGCAGTCTTCTCCTGTCTGCTTTTTATGCTAATACAGTGTTATTTGCAAAGGTCTAGGAAGGACGCCTGTTATTGGGCTTATTGGTATTTGTATTGACTAGCTGCAGAATAGTTTCCATAGATGGCAAACCAAACTCGTATTTCTAACTTGAGGTGGTGAATTTGGATGTTGTCCTACTTCTTAATGAAATCCAACAAAGAGCATAGGAATTCTGAGTTGGTTTTTGGTGTTTTGTTGCTTTTTTGTTGTTGTTGTTCTTTTATAACAAACCTTACCAAACTATTTGTTAGTATTTGATGAAGTGTGTATATTTTTGTTTGTGGGAGGGGGACTGTTGGTAACAGTAACTTTTTTATCTCCAGAAAGAAACAATGTGCGTAGAATGTGGTGGTAACTATGGCACTTAATCAGTGAGACATAATTACAAATGTAAGCTCCAATGTATCAGCTGTGAGGACTTCTAAATAATAGAAGTGTCTAATGTAAAAGTAAACAATTTTTATAGGACTGATGGATTTCCTAAAGATCTGCCTGTCATGCACTCTATTCCCTGCATTTCTTCCTCACTGGAAATACCAGGCTGTAATTAATGCAAGATGACAATTATTTTAGGTGTCTATTTTGATGAGGGGCTAGAATTTTCAATATTACAAAAATAGTTCAGAAATAATTTAATAAAATTACAGAAGCAAACAAGATAAAATTTAGACAAAATCTGTCTTCAGAAATGGCAGTCAGGAAGAGTATAAAAATTGATGTTTAAAAGTGTGTCTCAAAGAATACAGGTTTAAGGCAAGAAGATTTCTTGGTGACTCTGTAGAATACAGTGGTGTATGGTTATATCTAGGGTTCATGAGTATTCCTGAGACATTAGGAGAACAGCAATACTGAAATAAGATTTAATTAAAAAAATTATTTTCCAAGCCTGTTTTAGAGGAACATCATATGTTTGAAAAGTAGAAATGACTTGTAAATCTTCATACTTCAGAGAGCTCAATGTCTGTACCTCTCTCAGATAGGCAATGAGCATCAATAACGTAATCTTACTTTCTGTCTTTGTTAAAGCTTCATTTTTACTCTGAAAGGGAACACTCAGCTTCTTGAAGATAATGGGAGCGTGCTAGTCTTCTGGAGAGTACAGCTCAAGCACTAAAGGAGCTCTGTGTGTGTGTGGGGGGGTCTTTTTAGAAACTACAGAAGCTGAACCTCATTGAAACTGATTTTTGTCAGACCTGTTTCCAGGTGATAGAGACGAAGAACTTCTAGTCGGCACAGTATGTCGAGGCTTCTGTAATTGTTTTTGTCAGCCTGTGCTTTTCTGCAAGAGCACGTCAGTTCTTATTAGTGAACCAGCTTATTTTGTTGTGCTAGTTTGTGGTTTGGAGACAAGGGCTATCTGTTTCTTTCTCCAGCTTTCCTGGTATTGCTTGTTCTAGAAGACTTAAAGGTGTGTAATAATCTCTTGGTGTAGATTCTGTCTTTTGTTGTTTGTTTTCTGCATTTCCCTGCTGTAATGTAGTGGAGAACTCAAGATCTAGAATGGAAATTGTGTAATCAATAAATTGTGTTCAACTTCTTCACCAGGACCCATAGGTCCCTTTGTACAAAGCTGTTCTCTAGCCAGTTGGCCTCCAACCTTAACTGCTGTATGGGCTTACTCCGTCCCAGGTGTATGTGCCTGCATCTGTCTGAATGTCATGAGGTTTCTTGTCAGCATATTTCTGCAGCCAGTCAAGAGACCTCCAAATGGCAGCTCTGCCCTCTGGTCTAGTGTTGTTTAAAACAGACTTTTGCAGTATATTTAGAAGGTTTATTAAGCATGGCTTTTGGCCAGCTTTTGTGTCGGTTTCCTCTTTAGTTCTATGTTGTGAAGAATGACTATAAGAAAGTATGGTAAATCAGCAGCCTTAAAGACAAGCCTGAATTTTAGCATCTTACTGCACTAGTGCACAAAGTGCTCATCTATTCTGTCTCAGGTTGCTTATATAACATAGTACAATTATGGAACTTTGTAAATTTGACAAAGATGGATGCTTGGCATATAGGATTTTTTTGTGTGTGTGTTCAAAGAATGGTATAGATCTCTAAGAGAGATTAATGTTGAAATCCTCATTGCTTACTGTGCTTTCCTGTGTATGAGCTCAAATATTTGTAAGTAAATATTTAAGCTTTCAAAAAACTGTTGTTTTTTTCAATCAAACCACTGTTACTGAAGAACTCAATTACTAACAGTGATGCTATAGCAAAACTTCAAGCCAAGTTACAGTCGAGATAGAAATGCTGGTGCAGGCATCTGTGATTGTCTTGCTCTAATTTTTCTTCAATCCTTTACTGTGCTTGGCTCAACTGGTTAGTTTTATGTGTGTGCATTTTGATCTTCATTGTGACGGACTATGACAGCTTTGTGAGAAAATCACCAAATAGCCTTTTCTTGTTCATGGAATTTGCTTGAATAGAAGTTTTTGCACTGCTTATGTCTACAGTTTACATGGCTTGCTTCTTTTTAAGAGGATATATAGTAGAGGAATGGAAATGGGAGATAGATGGGGCAGCTGAGAAACAGTGAAAGCAAAGGATTGCACTGGTTTTATTTAAATCCATTTTGAGCTACATTCTCTACAAGGTCAAATTTTGAATTTTTGTTGGGAAGGAAGGTAGAAGAACACACAAAGGAAATAGGGTTTAAGAGTTAAAAATCTTCTGAGTAAAATGTGGAAAAAGGATTTTAAAAATAGCATATTTGTGGGCCTTATTAGAATTTATTTGTGGAGTCAGTAGAACGTTTGGAATCTATACTTCTTATGTAGAATTACTTAATGGTTTCTAGATTCGCTGGGCTCTTTATTTATATCTCTTTCCTGAGCCTCTTCAGGGCCTATTTTTTCTCTCTTAGACTATGAATATTAGGAACATCTTTACAAGATGAAAGCAGGCATACTTAAGTCATTACATGATTCCAGAAGCCAAGGTCTTAATAAAGATGCTAAATATCATCACTGTTTGCAAGTGGCAGCTCAGAAGTGCCCGCCAAAACCTTTTAGTTGGATTAAAGGCAAGCCTGGCCCAAAATATTGGAAATATGTATCTCCCTGACTAATGCCACTGTACATTACTCTTCTTGCTGAAGCGCTAACGAGCAAGTGCCTCTTAGCCAAGTATATTCTGGTGTGATTGTTCTTGTCAGCTGTTCTAAGACCAAGTCTGGTACTTATGTTGGATTGGTTAAAAATATATTAATGTTTCATTTGGCTTAATACTTATTTCTAGCATAGATAAGAGCTTAGCAAATCTATCCTCTCCCCCCCACCACTTTTGACAAATGCACACTTAAGAAAACCTGTTCTTGGGTGCTTTGGGGCCTGAAGGGGCTGTGTAGGCACTGCTGTCTACTGTCCAAGTACAGCATTCACAAGCCTTCACCGTCATCCGCGATCAGCCAGAAAGGCAATTCTTCATTGTGAAAGCAATTAAACATTGGAGTAGGTTCCCTAGAGGAGGAGTGGGATCTCCCTTGCTGGAATTATTCAAGACTCAGTTTGGATGACCCTGGATCACCTAATCTAAGGCCTTGCTTTCAGCAGAAGGTTGGTGTGGTGGTTTAGCCCCTGCCGGGGTCTGAGACCACGAGGCCGCTGCCCCTCCCCCACAAAGGGAGTGAAATACAAAGCCCCAAGACTGAAATAAGGAGAGGTTTAATACAACAGTGCAATAGCAACACAACCAACAATAACAATAACAGTAATAGTGATAGCAATTAACAGAGCAAAATAGCTACCAAATACAGCAGTTTGAAGCACGATGTACAAAACCACAAGTGCACCGCGCTCTGCGCCAGGAAAAATGTGACCTGCCAGGATGTGACATCCGCATGGTATCTGAATAACCCGGCTAGAGCTCCCCCCCTCTGCTGGGGAAACTTAACCCTATCCTGGTTAAACCAGGACAGTTGGACCAGAGGATTGCCTGAAACCCCTTCCAGTCTAGGCTTTTTTATGTCTCTGATTCTTCACTGGGAAAGGGTAATGCTTATACACCAAAGTCTCCCTCAGATTAGTTTGGGGCAAGATTTTGCGTATTGCTAGTTGTCCTTTTATGGATGAAGCAGGGATTTCTTCCTTTCTCTAGATTTAGTTTAATCTTTTGAAGCTTTTAACATCCTTTTCTCAGCAGATCAGTCATGCTGGGTGTATAGGTTGAACTGCAACAAAATGGGTTTTATACTTTTGGGAGAATCTAATGATTCCACAGGAAGCTGGGATTCCTGACATTCGGGACTTAAGATCATATCAGAAGAAGGTATATTCTTAATGAGATTGTGTATGATAGTTGTGGCCCTACTTTGCCAGCAAGAAGAAAATGCCCTTTGTCATTCATCTGGTTGGAGGGTAGGAAGAGAGAGATTCCACTACCATTACTGGAACCATGTTGATGGAGGCAGGCATTCAGGTTAGATTCCTTTGCTGGACTGAAGAGACCGCAGATGGAAGATAACTAGCACTTGTTGAGTTTTTACTGGGTAACCCCATGTATATTAATTTAAAAAAAAAAAGTTACTTCCTAGCTGAGGAAGACATCATCGTTTCTCTGAGGCATCCAGCTGGACAGATGTTGAACTCTCTTGATCCAAGAAACATGCATTGCCCAATTAGAACTTTGTGTGTAAGTAGACTATTGTGGGTGTAAAGTAATTGTTTTCAGAATCTAAGCAGTTTTTAAGTATTACATAATGTAATACCCTCATGACATGGGAAAACTTTTTTTTTTTTCAGCAACTAAAACATTAAGTTTTAAGAATTTGCTGATCTCTGCTCTACAGTAATGCTTGTTAGCTCTTGCTTAGGGCTTATTTAAAGGGCAGTTTAAAAAAAAAAAGAGAAAAAAATAGAGTTAAATCTTAGTTTGCATAGTAGTTTAGCATGGTAAACTCATAACAGGTTCTCTTCTAGTATGCTACAGCTCAGAGACTTCTTTTAAATATTCTTGATTCAGAAGTTTTGAAGTTCACGAGTAGGTGTTTGCACAATTGGATAAGTTTCATAGCTTCAGAAATATAGTAGAATCCAAAATATTTATTGATATTTACAAACAGCCATGAATTCTTTGCAGGAACAGTGCTATCAAATACTAGTAAATGTATGAATTATCGTTTGATTGTAATTTTTGCAGACAATAGGCTGGTGTCTGCAAAAAGGTATTGACTCAATCATGTCGTCAGATTTTCACTACATCATTTAAATTGTCTTATGGACTAATTAATCTGCAACTGTTTTATATGTATGTTTGTTTTTTCTTCCTTTGGCCTGTATGTACCAGATTGTGTTAGAAATTTTGGGAACTCTGTTTTAAGCTCTGACTTGTATTAACTAGTTGCAATCTGGTATCAGTTGGTCTCTTGCCATTCCTGTTGTTTGACAAAGGCAACTTTTCCCTTCTCTGGTATTTGTATTACTGGTTGGTTTGTTTGTTTTTAAACAGCAGTCCTACACCCTACAAAATAAAGGGTTGAATAAGCTTCATGTTAACGCATGTCTACACTGTGCCGTGGGTTGAAGATGAGGCCCAGCTCGTATACCTGTGTAGCACAGTGCAAGTCAGTGGCATTAGTTTTCAGCCAAAAGCAGTGTAGTCACATCTGCATGATGATGTGCCTGGGCTATCAGGTGTCTCGGAGTGTTCCACCTTCAGTCAGTCTGGTTCAGACACTAGCTTGCCTTGCTTTTAGCTCAAGTTTCTGTGCCTTGTGCTACGTTTTACAGAGTAGATGTGCCCTAGCTTGTTGCAATTGGCGGAGTACTTGATGTGTCCTGATCTCTTCCCCACATACAGGAAGTTGTTCTTTTTACATGCACCTATTTGATGTTTTCTAAATCTGGATTATCTAGAATGGTGCATGATACTCTTGATATCTTCAGCAAAGTCTTGCTGAAACACAGTTAAAGACTGCTTAAAATATTTCCTTGTCTCTCTGGAAATACTTGTCATGATGTATCCTGGCACTGAATTGTGTCTTTTTTCTCTGCCATATTACAATGGTGGCTCATGCTAGGGTACCTCCTGCTTACCGATCAGTTTACTGTCGGACATACATTATGCATTGTCTTGGCATTTCTGTACTTTCAGCTGCTAGGTCATGTTTTGGATCTAATTTTGAACGTTGTATTTCCCTTGCTTTTTAAAACTTCTTTTGTTGTTGTGTGTTTTTTTTTTCCTTAAACTTCTGTTTGACTAATTATCCCCTACATATGAAACCTTTTGTCTGATAATTGAAAAAACTTATTCATGCTATATTTATTGCACAGTTGCATCTCCATAAAATTAGTATTTTTTGCTAGTCTCTACCAACGAGAGACAAGACTAGAGGAAAAAATAATTTGGGAGTGAAAATTTGTCTTGCCAAACACACCTTTTTACTGGATTTTTTTATTCTTTTTTAATTGACAGGCTGTCATGCAATTCCTCTTGCTTAAGTTGGTTGTAGGCTCTTCTGTCACAATATGGTCATGAATATTTCATTATATGTTTGAAGAAGTGCCTTGCTGAAGATAGTAGAAGTCGTGGTTTCTAATTACATCTGGGTAGTTCCTTCACACAACTCAATTGACCTCATCGTGTCACTCTTGAATTCAACTAACATTACTTAAAGGAACAAAAAGCTGTAATTCATGTAGGACTCCTGTTATTACAATGTTGTTATGTAACAATGCACACAAATGTACATACCAGCAGCAGAGTCTTGATTTTAGGCTGTGAAGTTTTAAACCTAGTAACTTTTCTTTTAAATGAATAACTTGGCTTTTTCCTCTGCTTGATCTATTCTGTTTATTGCTACTGGTAATGAGGCAATCCTCTTCTGAAGCTCCAGCTCTTCCCAGTCTTTGTTGCTCATTTGAAAAATCCTGTTAGCAGAGGAAATGTGGTAAAGTTCTGCTTCAGTCGTGGCCAAAATAGGTGTACTGTAAGGGTGTATGGAGAAGAAAATGGGAGGTTTCTGGAGGAATAATAATTCTGTTAGAAACCATAAATGCTCGGGAGATGGGCTTTTATTATAAAGCTACTTTTTCTTTGATGTGGTAAATATCTGTTTGCTATTCAGCGAGTATATTGCTTAAAAACAAAGATGCTGCTGGTTTGTTTTAATCTGCTTATTGTAAACCCTCAAATTAAGATCTTTTCAGTCAGTGTAATCTGAGTCTGATTTGAGAAAATTGGTGTTAACCACCCTCCTTACCATAGTGGAGATAAAACTGCCAAGACATCAAAAAATATAGTTAAGGAGAAGCTTAACTACAGCCAAAAAACCTTCACTGCTGCTTTTGGCTGTTACATCTGTGTGCAAGCATGTCTGTTTGCTCTGTCCAGGAATGCCAAGTCACATGAACCGCCAAGTCGTATAGGCTGTAGTATTTATTGCAACATGTGCTGCGAGTTAAGGTTCTGGAATGAATACATCCGTTCTGTGTTTCAGGGGTTAGAAACGCATTTCATTTGTGTTACTTCTAGCTTCTATTTTATCTAAAACAGACTGAAATTTTTTTTTTGTCTTTTTCCTTTCCTTCTGAATGTTTGTTCTTTCAGTCTTTATTAACATCTAGAAATAGGGTGAGTGGCAGTTTCTCTTCAGTTTGATGGAGTCTCAAGATTGCTCCCTTTAAGCAGTTGGTGATTAATCAGAGATGGTGTAAAACTACAAATTGGTAAGTTTTTTAGGTATATTTAAACACGACTAGTCAGTAATATGAAGATGAAATAAAGATGCACTTCTGATGTTTAAACTTTGTGTAGGTGTTCTAAGAGTGGGGTCCTAGTGCACTTTGAAAGGCTGTAGACAGATAATGAAACTTGCAGCTGAGCAGGAGATTGAGGTGGTCAGTCATTCTTACTTGTCTGTCTTTTCTCCTCCTCGAGTTTACTGTCCCCTTGGATTAGCCAGCATAACTCTGGGTGTTGTCTCTTCCTAATCTGGTGTCTCAATGATCTGGGTTACTTTGCACTCCATGGTTTTAAAAAACTAAGATTATTTTGATAGAACTGGGTTAAGGAACAACTACATGCACAGTTATGGTGGCTGATCTGCGGTGATGAGCTTTTGGAGGTAGTAGCCTCAGCAATGCCTTGCTTGCAGCACAGTCTGAAAGAGTGAATTGCCCTAGTAATAGCCTTTAAACAAAGTCTTTCCAAGCATGGTGATCTTTTTAATCTCAAACCTCTTCTTAATCAACACAGACTTAATTGATATAATTTATTTATAAGCTGAATTTTTGCAGATTTTGAACTCAGTGAATTTCACACTTTATAAAGGATGCAACTGGCTATAAATCTTTGTAATTTATATACTGTGGAAGGTCAGTAAGGTAAAATGCAAGATATTCACAGAATCACAGAATCGTTTAGGTTGGAAAAGACCTTGAAGATCATCCAGTCCAACCATTAACCTAACATTGACAGTTCCCAACTACACCAGATCCCTCAGCGCTATGTTGACTCTACTCTTAAACACCTCCAGGGATGGGGACTCCACCACCTCCCTGGGCAGCCCATTCCAACGCCTAACAACCCGTTCTGTAAAGAAATGCTTTCTAATATCTAGTCTAAACCTTCCCTGGCGCAGCTTGAGGCCATTACCTCAGAATCCCTCTGGCCAGTTTTGAAATTACTGTTGCTTCCAAGAAAATAACAGGGTCTTTGAAGTCATGATATTGTCGTCTTTGTAATGCAGAAACATTAAAAGCAATCAACTTGATGGAAGATCTTCTTCAGAAGAACTTCATAGATCTTGCTTGTAGCCTCAATTTAGTGATTCATGCAAACACACGGATTGGGCGGTTGTCAGACTTTTCAAAATAGGATACACAAATGATGCAGAATCTAATGGAGTGTATGGGGTAGATGCATAAAATTAAATATCACTTGTCAAAATACTTGGTAGTGTGGTACCTCCTCTATATGTGTGAAGTAGAATAATACTCCTGTGGCATTCTGGGGACTAAATAAGAAGACTGTAAAGTAGTGTAGAAATGGCAATGTGAAGAGGGAGAAAAATAAAAGTAGTGAACACTATTTCTAGAACAGTTGAGATCTCGCTGTTTTGTATGAGTAGGAATGTGTATTGCCATTTAGCACTTCCTCGGAATGGCTTATGCTGCCATCGTGAGGAAATTTTATTATAAGTAGCTACTTCTACACCGTGGTACTTGTTCATCATTTAAAGAATTCTAAGTTAAGACTGTTGAAGCTCTTTTTAAATTTCCTTGACTATGCCTACAGAATTAATAGCATATTTTGGATAATCAAATTAGTTAAAAAAAAATCTTTAAAAATCTTTCAAGTGCAAGCTTTTGGAAATGAGATGAAGTGTAAAAGAGAATCTGGGTAGGTCTGGTGTTCAGGTTGCTACGCTTTTGGTGATCTTTATTTTTTTAAAAGAAATCCAGTGAAGCATGCAGTATACTTCTCTTCTGATATTTTGAATTAACAACTACAGGACATCTGTAGTCTTCTAGATCCTTACTATGCTGGATTTAGCCTGCAATGCAGAAGGAAAAATCTTCTAGAATAACACATCATTCATAATGTGAAGTTTACGATGTATGTTTAGGCTGAACAAACACTTGGAAGTTAATGGAATTGCAGTGCTTTTCTCTCTTTTAGACGGCAAGATGAATCTGTTGAAACACAAGTAAACTGGGAATGGTGTTGACATTTTGGGATGTTAAATCAAGAATAAATCAGAATTTCAAGTATCATGTATGGTCTTAGAGGGTAGTAGTTTCACACAGTCTCTGGTGTTTCAGCTGTAATTTATTTATAGTACCAAACATGTCATGCATGAGGGGAAATGTTTTCTTGGTCTAGAGAAACCCATCGGAGCATTTTTTTTAATGTCTTTAAATACTCCTAAAGCCATTATCAGTTTAATCTGAGCTTCTTACAAAATTAGTTTTTCTGTGCCAAAAGCTTAAATCTTATGAAAGCTGTTCACAGAGCTTCACATAGCTTCAAAGTATTTCTCTATGCAGAAAAGCTGTTTGGCATATTGATACTTCCCTGGGTCTATTCCATTTTGGATGACATACCAAAACTGGGAAACAGGTCCACAAAGCGTTACAGGCATCACATCTTTAAAGGACATTAGTAACACAGATCCCATAGGTCAAGGTTCCCATCTATTAACTTATTATAATAGCCCGTTGGAAATTTGAAAATTGTATCTCATTTTATGCTTAATGTTTCCTTTTTCCTCATTAGTATAAAGACTAATGTGTCTCTTCCTCCTTTAAGTGAGAAAACCATTTAAGTGTAATAGAGTAAACACAAAGTAAGTTTGGGATCTTTATCTTGTTGAATCTAAATGGTGTGGGAGAAGTGGTCCTCTTTCATGGGATTTTTTGTAGTATATTTTTCAATTATTCCCTTTTACAATTTAAAATTAGCATATAAAAGTTGTGTACTTCTTGTTAATGAGAGAGGTCTGATTTTTGAGGAGTGTTAAAGATATGAACCTTAGCATTCTCCATGAAGCCAAAATTAAACTTGAAATGGGTTGAGAAGAAATACTTCCATTAGGAATGGCCAGGATTTCTTAGTCTTGTGTAAAAAAAATTCTGATTTGTGAATATGATAAGAAGATTTCATGTTATAGACAGTTCCTAAATTTGGAAGGTGCCAGGGACAGAAGCAGCAGCTGAAGTATTGGGGAGATCACAAGGAGTCTTGGAAAAGGGAACAGGAAAAAGAGTGAGTCATGAGGATGATGAAGTTGTAATTGGGAGAATCTGGGAAGAGAAGTGATTGCTTAAATATCCAAAATAATTGGATAGAGCAATCTAAAAAACATTACTTGGCAGATGTGTTGATCAAAAATTTCTATAGGCAAAAGACCTCCTTGCAACCAGGGGTTGTAAGAATTGATTTTACTGGTAGCTCAGTGTGGGGAAGGCATTTAGGGCCAATTCTTAAAAGTGATCAGAAGGAAGGGACACTGGGATTTCAGCAGTTATGTATAGTGCTGCAGGAAGAAATTAATCTCCTTCTGTGTCATGTAGTTTGTGGGAATGAACAATGTGGGAACTGGTGTCAGGTTATGCGAGTAATTACTGTTACATTTGTATAAAATAGCAGAGTGAAAATTTGTCAGCGCTGTGCAGCTGAAATACAACAGCTTCTTTCTGATGTTGCTCTAAACCTTGTATGCGCTTGTTTCTGGTTTTAATGTACCCTTAGGAAGTACTGTCTGGGACATGTTCCCTGGTGTAACATTATGTAAATATTATTTCAAAGCAAAAATAAGTTACTGGTGACTAATTAATATTATGACTCCAGCTTAAAATATTTTCTAGTAAGCAGAGATCAATGTTATTTTTTAAACTTTGTGAGCACCTGCAATTAAATGTAAAGTAATTAAAAACAAATGTTCAGTTAGGATGGGTTGTCACTTACTCGAGCTCATCTTCTGTTAGGCTTTAGTGGAGGTACTTGTATAGCATTAACTCCTAGAACCACTTCTTTGCATGTATTTTCATATCTCGTTTAGAAGGTAAATAAGGAGTAATGGGAGTATTTCCAAACTTTGAAGTTTTTGATCCTGTGGTGATGAGTAAAATAAAAGCTTAGGAAAAAGTTTAATTTCTCACTCCATGTTTGGTGAACTGGAAAGGAAGTGGCAGGCTTGCAAATTTACAGATTTTTATTTTATTTTATCTTATTTTTAAAATTATGTCCCTTAATAAAAAGAGCATGGTTCTTTTGCCTTTTATAGTTTGCACTGCATTTTATTTCAGTCAAATCATTTTTGTTTTTAAATGAATACTATATGTAAATATAGCTAATAGATGCTAAAGCTATAAAGATGGACCTCTTCTGGTTTTGCGTCATGCCTTGCATATTGCTTTTTTGAGCACAGCCGTAATACAAATACAGATAACAGCGAAGATCACAAGAGCTGTGAAGAGCGTTTTAGTGATGAGAGTAAAGTCATAGGAGCTTCCTGATAAATAACACCCCCCTTCAGCTCCTTCTCCTCCCAAATATGGAAAGAATTTCAGTTGTGTAGTTGTAAATGGTGGTATTTTCACAAAGGCTTCTCTGTGTATCTGCAGCATAAGAAAATTAGTATAAAATACATCTTCTGTACTTTAATATAGCACAGAATGTGTTGAGTCTCTCAAAGACTGTGGATTGCCTATTATATACTTGTAAATGAACAATTTTTTAGAGAAAATAAAGCAAACATTTCTCTCACAACTAATTTATTAGGAAGAGCTTTAAGGCAAATCTGATAGAAACAGTGTGACCTACTTCAATTAGCGTAACATGTTAGATAATTGTTTTAACACAGCATATTGTTGAGACAAAATTTAGTTACCAAGAGCAGTTACAGTGAGTATTCTGATTGTGTGGAAGTATTTACAAAAAAGTTTTAAACTTATTGAAGCAATTGGACCAGAATTCATTTTGTGATAGGCAGTATTTTGAAGACAGTTTTAAAATAAAGCATAATAAATCCTGATAATTTAGTTACTTTGCCGTAGGAGTCATGGAACATGTCAAGGCTCTTTTAATAAATTTTATATCTCACAAAACTGCGGAGATTTTTAATTCATACCTCTGAGGAGAAATTTATAGATTTAATCCACCCATCCTGAAAGTGCTCCAATTCTATAAGAACTTTCATAAAATCGTGCTTGCAATGTTTCTGCTTTGCTTCAAGTGATTAATCTGAGGAGGGATATTTTCCTGAAAGATTATATTTAATTTGGTTTTATATAACAAGATGATTAATTTGTTCTAGATGGGAGGAAACCCAGAAGGTGATTGTCTGCAAATGTAATTATGCAAATTGTAGCCATAGAAGTTGCGTGGCCAAGGACTAATGTTGAGAGCTAATTAAAATAATGCAACTCTATTAAAACATCAGTTTCCTGTTTTTAGAAATTATCTGGGATATAATATCATAATTATAGTTTCTTGATATTTCGTATTTAAATGTTTTGCCTTTATCTTGAAACACATGAAAGAATGATGGCACTAAATGGAATTGGTCATGTTAGGGCATCTCCAGGAGTGGGTGGTTTTATCATCAGTGTAAAATCAACTAACATTAAATGTTCAAACTTATATCAGTTACATAAAACGAGCTAATTATGGTTTGTTTCTCTTAAGCCAGTCTGAACACTGGAACAGATTTAGAGACCTGTTTTAGTCCTTTTTCTATGTGTGGATGACCTGTTGAGAGGAAGTGATGGCTGTGAGGTAGGCGGTATTCTGCTCTAATCTTCTTCCCTCCCCTTTCTTTCTTTCCCTAGGCGGAAAGAGAGGAGTAAAGGCGTTAATGATTTTTTTTTCAGCAAATGAGGAGAGGGCAAGTGTGGTCCTTTTTAATGATTGTGCTTCACTTTTGAGTGCTTATGAATACTTCAGGCTTAATCACGAGAATGGTTAATGACTGACTGAAGCTGATGGTCTGTAAACAGTGCTATGAAAAAGTACTATCTTCGGTATGTATCAGTGTTCAGTCCTTCCAAAAAGATTGTAATGTTTCACATTTGAAACCCTGTATTTTTTCCTGTGTTTCATGTACTAAATGCCCGAGATAATATAAGGATTTTGTACTGATCTCTTGCTAACCTTTTTCGGGTTTTCCATTCTGTAACTTTAAATGTGCAGTGTTTATTTAGTGCCATGTTTTTCAAGTTTGCTTTGTGACTAGAATACCTGCCTGAAAGTTGAGTACTGTTATCTTAAATAATTAGGGCAGTGGATGTTGGATGTTCTTGACACATACTGTTAACACTGGCTTTCCATCAGGACTTACATTCCAGGTTTGTGAAAGATCCTGATGAGAAGGGTAGGATTGTTCCTTGGTCATTGTGGACTTTGCTTTCAAAGTGATGGTTAATTCTTATCAAAGAGAACACATATTTGCATTATTTCAAAAGTGTTTAAACAGACTTTTTTACAAGGGATGAAGAGTGGAAGTATTTGTAATGCCTTCTGAAGTAATGAAATTGTTCTAGCAGTCAAAAGCTTGATTGCAAATGAAATCATGCCTTATCTTGGAAAATATGTAGCTATTTCTTATAATGGCAAATCATAGGTTTGAGTCTGTATCTCAGTGCTTTTAGGTATTTCATTTTTTTGTGTTTCCATAAATCTCATTGTTCTTTTAGGATTCTATGCAGTCCATTCAGTTCTTAACAGTGTGACCGTGATTCAAATGTGTGTTGTATTTTCTATAATTTCATTGTTAAGTTTAATTTCTTCCCTTTCAAGGTGGTGTATGATAATGGAAATCATAAGAATGTAACATAATGTAAAGGATTCCTTAGCATTATTTTATTCTGAGGTTAAAGTGACACACCAAGGAATATGCCAAAATTAAATAAATAAAATATGTTCTTACACCAGCACAGAGTGAAGAGTTTAAACTGTTGACTGTTTAAAAAGACGGGTATGAAATATTTACATTTCAGAGAATAGGTTACATTTTTCTCTACTTCAGTTCGCAGTGCTGAGTTGTCATTTAGTGGCACGTGAATTGACCTAGCAAATGAAGAAGTTTTGCTATGCAAATTAAATTTCTTAAGTGCAGTGAACAAATACAAGTATAATAAAAAGTGCCATCTGTCTAATTAAGCAAATTAAATATTTCTTCAGGGAGGCTGGGATGGCATAGACTTGATTAAAACTATGTATACAATGTTTCTGGCTTTTAACTAAAAAAACACTCACCTTGCATTTAGTAGTTCAGGTGTGCCTGTGGGGACAAATAAGTAGAATTCAGCAGATGTAATCCAAGAACTGATGGGTACGTTGTTTCTTTTTTTAATGTGCAGATTATAAAACATTAAGATAATTATAAACAAAAAATCTTGAACTGATTTAAGTCAGAGTTCTAAAATATTTTGTGTAGTTTTAGGAATGAATTTCTTAACTTTCCTGTGTCTGAACTTTATTTTTTTTTCATCCTCATAATGACCTTCAACTGGTTTTAATATGCTGAAGTCGATACTAAAAATATTTTATCAAGAATATTTCAGATTACTTGTAACTGTGATATTAACTGAATGCAGGCCAGCTCTGGTTTAGAAGTCTTAATTAGGAAAGCTTATTTTGGAAGTGGTTTCATTTATCACTCTGACCTCAGGAGTTTGTATACCCTACAGTTTCTCTTTACTCTTGTTCTTTTGAGGCACGTGGAATTATACAAATTGCCAACTTTAAAGTGAAATGACAATGTTTCCTTTGCCTCTAATTGTAATGTTTTTCTGTAATCTCATACATGATTTGCACAATTTATAAGGCATTGTAGTTACAGTTTATTTGCTAGTAAGAATCTTGAATAGGTTATTCTTATAGATAAGAATTCATCAGGGCTGGTAAGATAAAATGTCTGAGTTAAAAAGGACACTGTATGACAGTCCTCTTATGTAGAAGACTGTGTGTGATTTATCCTGAAGATGAAAAATAGACTCAGCCTTCCTTATTTGCAGTTTTACGAGATGCACATTATATACTCTGGAGCTTCATCAGGGGCCAGCAAGCTGAAGTTTGAATGCCATTAAATAGGCATCTATTTAGTTTGTATTAATGACTTATGTCTTCTGGAGAGAGAAACTTACTATGTTCTGGTAGCTCAAGTAAATTAAGATTTATTTGGGTCACGATAGAGAGGAACCTGTCTTCTAAATTCAAAGTAATTTTAAAAATTGCTTATAATATCAGCATTCTGGCTTCTACATATGTTTGTAGTGACTGTGTTTATTAAAAAAAAAAAAAAGCAAAAGTTTATTCCTTTAAAGTTTATTTGGATGACTATTTTTTTTTTTACTCAACCATGTTGGTTAGTTTTTTTTATTCAATATTTTCATGTCACTTGGCAGTAAATATTTGTCTCTATCCAGTATAATTCATTTTTAAGTAGAATAAAGTAGCTTAATCCCATTTCAGGCTCTGCATATTTTTTTACATAATAATGTCATGTCTTCATGAATGCTTTTTGTTGTTGCTGTTTAGAAGTTATTTCAGATTTAAGAATATGGAATTATTTCATACAGCGAGAGAATGTAATTTGATTTCCTGATTTTTCTTTGAACTGAGGTGTGGAATACCTGATAATTCTACAGCACACAAGATTTATACTCTTGTATTTACACAGAAAATGGAATGATCACTTCCAAATGGTCTTTGAAGATAGTCATTACCTGGTACAGGCCTTAAAAATTTGCTCTGTAGAACTGTTTGGAAAAATCTTGTATAGACAGGTGAAGTTGATGAAATTTTTATGAGGAACTAGGTGGGTTTGGTCAGGGCTTCTTTAAGTTTTTGGTTTTTTTTTTTTTTTCCCATTTTTTTCTTGGATGTGTTCTGGAATTCTCTCTTTTTCTGGCCAGTGGTGATGCTGGTATGGGTTCACGCAGCTGTGATGCAGCTCTGATGGCGCATGGTTTCAGGCAGGTGAATCCTGCAGCCTTTCTCCACCAGACTGTTATACCTGACCTGAGCTTCCTCAGTGTATTGCAGGTGCAGCCCGTATGACTTGTGTATGCTGTAAAGCTGAGGGCATGAGGTGTTTAGTCCTTAGCCACCTCCTTCCAAAGCCAGTGTGAGGGCAGTGCCAGGGCAGCCAGACTCCAGTGATGAAATGCTGTGCCACTGCTGCAGCCCATGCTGTGGCCTGTGAACCTCTTGCTTTCCAGCAAGAGCAGCCTCCTTCTTCCAGCCTACTGGCAGGTGATGGATTGCTGGCAATGTCTGTGTGGCCAGGTGATATGTTTACTTTGTTTCCTGGGTCAAGGTCATGGGGATGATACAGAGTGAACCTGCTGGTGGAAGGTAATTTTTTCTGCTAGCATCGAGGATGAGATCATCCCCCAGAGTTTACTTAGGTTAAAATTCAGAGATGTACAGTACAGACTGTTTATGTGCACAGGTACAGAGTAACTAACTCTGACTGCTGGTACCAATTAAGTGATCTTGGGTGTTAGTTTTCAATTGCAGGTTACTTGTGGCTAATTGTTTCATCTGGAATTTGCAGTTAGAGAGGAAGGCAAGGGCATAAGGAGGGTACTTCCCCCTTCCTGTCTGTGTCATGGTCAAGGGCTTTATGTTTGTGAGGTTTCATGACTTGCAGTAGGTTAATTTACAGCCCAGGTATTTCTATCCTGCCCCAGAAGACATCCTGATGTTTTATTGTTGACAAGAATTTTTCTTGCCCTTTCTGCAAATTGTGGACTAATTTAGCCAGCTGTGGGGCAGAATGGCCTGGTTGAGAACAGGATACCTGGGGACATGGCAACTTCATTGTGATTTTATGTTTGCAGGCAGGAAGATTCACTGCTCTAGTTCAACAGGACAGGGTTATCTCTCTGACAGGCAGGATGCCAACCGTGTTCAGTTGCTCATGAATCAATTGAGAACCTTTGGCCACAATAAAGAGTTGTTTAGCTTCTGCCTGAACACTTGCTAAATGGTAAAGAAACATGCATTGGTTATCTGACATCTAGATCAAGATTGCAGTTTATTAATCTCCGTTCTAGTACACGCTTTCTTCTGGTATTTGCTATCACACAATATTAGTGAGAGGCACTGAGAATTCAGTGGTAAAAGTTACTTGAGTAAGTGAAATAATTATGTCAAACAAAATGTGGCCGTTATGGCTCCAGGCTCTCTAAATGGCTCATTTTGGTCTATGAGCTTTAGGTTTTTGCTCACAATTGATTAGTTACCTATCCTGCCTCCTATGTTCAGAATAAAACTGTGAAAAATAAGTGCTGTAACTGAAAACAGAAACTGAGTTCTGTTTTTTGTTTAAAGTCTCTGAAGGTGTGATGTGTGAGGAACAGGGAAGCTGCGGTGTAAAGCACAGTATTGCACAGGAGTTGCAGGGTGGTGATTGTTTCTGGATCTGAGAGCTTCTGGTTTGGCTCTTCAGTGATGCTGGTTTTACACACAACAGCATGTCTCCTTTTGCTTTGAGGTACAGTAGTAAACAACACTGTTCTGGCTACCTCCCTGAACAGAGACTTTGCCATAAAGGATCCTTTTGTGAACAGGGCTAAGCTGCTGCTGGAATATACCTCCACATGGCCCTCCAGCCATTCTGTTTTGGTCACTGTTACAGAGCAGCGTGCTAGAACCTGGTGTCTGTAGGTGCCACGGGGCATTACTACAGAGGGGTGATGGTAGTAGTAATATGTGAAGCCTGAAGGATCCTGACTCTTGAGCACCCAGAGGAGAGTAGAAGGAATGGAGCCTTAAACTACTTATAAATGGAGAGTGGCAACTTCCAGGAAGAGTGGAAGAGGCAAGAGAGGGAGGTGTGCCACCTCCAGTTTGGGCATAAAGGCTAGGAAGATGTGCTTTCAAGTACTAATGGTGATGTGTGATTAGTACTTAAGCTGTGATTTTTGACTTGATATAGAATTGGAATGTGTCAGGTCAATGGAGTCTGTGCAGGCTGCACCGTAACTGCTTGTAGCTGGAATGGCTTTTGGGTAATGCTGTTTAGATTGTCTTGCAAGCCAGGGCCCTGGTTGTGGATTTTGGAGAATCTTTACAGCCTGTCTAGTAGTTAAAAACATTATTTGTTAATCCAAGTAAGAATGTCTGGAAGGACTAAGGTAGCAAACAGACATATCAGTCCTAGTAACTTCACTATAAATTCTCAAATGTTTAGAGTAAATTCTAGGCTTTGTTTCAGGTGTAGGAATTTTTAAAACCTAGGTTCAGACTCTGACAGAAGGACTCTACCCAGACTTAGTATTTTTTTAAATCTACCAAATAAAGTATTCATTGTGGGATTCTTCCAAATGCAATGTTTTTTGAAGTTCATTTTGTCAAGTAGTGTTTAGCTTTTTACTGTACGTTTTTAATGACTGGTTCCTGGAACAATGTTCAGAACACGTGGAAGCTGGTGTCTATGTAGAGGACTAGTTTTCAGCCAGTGCTGCTGATGTCTCTGTGTGACTTCTGTGCCTCTGAAGAGGAGCAAGGAATGAAACAGAATTGTTTGGTTTCATATGTGGCATCTTAAGATTAGGCTTCTGGATGCAGAAATGTGTCTACCTAAAATAAAACCTACTGCTGTATCTTGCAGTTACTTTTACTTCTCTAGGCCTTGAAGGACAAATCCTTAATGGAAACAAATTCCTTAAAGTTCGTATACTTTATACTTCAAGGCCCTAATTATTTCTACTGTATAGATTTCCATCACACATACTAGCCTGCATGGTCACAGAGAGGAGTGTGTTGGCATTTTGTCTTGCAAAAGATGCTTTTCTCAAGAATTTCATGTGATATGCAAGTTTCTTCAAAGGAACCTTTTAGCAAATTGAGTGATGTAGAAATAGCTGAAAGCCAGGTCCTATATGACTGTTACATGTTTTCATATCTGGAAAATTAGGTTTGAGAACACATTTTGCTTTCTTTAAAGTGTATGCAAGTGAAAATGCAGGCGTTCTGCCACTGAGAGGCTTCCCTAAAGTGAAGGAAAGAATGACCTAGAATAGCTAGATTTTAAATTTCTGTGCTCTGGTTTGCATCCCAGAGTAGACTCTCCTAACTGCTGTACAGGGTGGTTGGGCAATGGCTCTGTTCTCTGGAGAGTGCCAAGCTCCACCTGTGATGCCTGGTTGAGAGGAACAAAGAAAGACTTACTGGGACAGATGATGGAGGATTGCATAGTGCTTGAAAAGTCTTAAAACCTGTATGTTGTTTCTGGTATTTGGTAATAGCCAGTGGAGTTGAAATTTCACACCTGGCTACCAAGCAAAGAGTTAAGTAGGTCTCTCTCTCCCCACCCTCAGTACTTTTTCATCTGACCTACCCAGCGTTTCAATGGCTAACATAGGACCCAACTGCAAATTCAAAGCTCCTTCCAAAGGAGATTTCACTTACTTTTGTATCATAAGAGATGCTAACTTTGTGTTCCAGTGTTCAGTTTGAGAGGGTAGCTTTACACTCACTATTTCCTTCTAAAAATAAATAAGACAAGCTTGAGAAACTAAGTAGAAATTCTTGCTTTTCTTGGAAATCTTGCCTTTTGAATTGGTTTTGTGTCTGCATCACATATTTCAGGAGGTGACAGTGTATGGACAGAGAGTGTGGGGAAAATGTGGGGAAACTTCTGTGTCCTTGTGAAGTGTGCGGCACAGTTGTTAATCAACTGTTGCTTGCTTTTTGGGATGTTTACTTCTTTTTAAAGATCTTGCTGGGAATGATGTAAAGCTGATGGAGGATGAGGATGGGTAAGAGGCATCTCTAGGCTCGTTAAATGGGCTGTCATGCTGAACAAGCTTGTAATAGGCCTGCTGGGATAGTGCCATGCATATGGCAAGAAAGCTGCTTTAACAGCAGGAGGGAAAGACAGGCTGGAGAAATGGAAAGCTGCTGAAAGGCAAACAGAGCAACCAGGTATTAGGAGGGCAGATAAATGGGAAATTTTAAAGACTAGAAGGTGGGTTAGGAGAGGGGGAGAAGGTAGATGTGTGTTTTGCTTTCGAGAACGCAGTTTAATTAAAGTCAGAATACAAACATCTTCATGTGCTGCATATTTTCTTTTGGAGGTTGCTCACTTCTCTTTATTTTTTTCACTAGGTAGCCTACCTAAAAACAACAAGTAACCTGCTTATTCTATATCTGCTTATGTAACAACGATCACTTCAGTTTTCTTGGGAAACTAGGTTGAAAAAAATAAATCTTACTTCAGTTGTTTGACCAACAAGTTTAGGAGTGGCAGCAGAGATTATGCATTATCACTGGACGAACTAGTCTGCCTCAGAAAAGAGTGAAAGACGTGCTTTGGGACCTAGGTTAGATTGCTTTTTCACATGGATGCTTTCTTCCATGTTCTGGTGTTGTCTTCAAGTCCTCCTTCAAGTCCTTCTGGTGCTTTTCTGATATCACTTCTAGGTTGTTTTGTTTTGTTTTTCCCTATATACATATCCAGTTAGTCTTTAACTCTGGATGAGTTTTGAGTTTTCAACAATAGTGTTCTTCCTCAGTTTCAAATTTGCCATTGTTTTTCAGTGTTGTTGAATATTTACCTATTCTTGTGTTTCGTACAGAAAGGAGGAAAAGACTTTTACCATTATGTCTTCTAAGTACCTTTCAGTATATTGAGTATTGTTGTAATATTTTCTTTGTAAGTAATACTGTTATTGTCGAACTCCATGTAATGATTTTTCCTACATTTCCTGTAGTATTTTTTTCCCTTCTATTTTAGTGTCTAATATATTTTGTAGCAGGAAGGGAAAATATCAAATACAATACTTTGTATGGGAGTAAATTACTGATTTATGGTATTGATGTTACAATAATTTCTGCATGACACTTCATTCTATATTTATGAATACTAAACATTTTATATGCATTTTGATATATCATCACATAACTGTCTACAATGAGCCTGCTTTCACTTCTAGACTTGATGAACTTGATTTAGGTTCCAGTAATGAGGTTAGTTTCTATTTCTCCTTCAGTCTGCCTTTTTAGTTTAAACAAATTTTCCATTAGTTTACCAAGGATGCTACTTGTTTGAAATATCTGAACGTGGTCATGAGTTTTTCTCCAGTCTTTCAGCCTATCCTTGCTTTTTGAAGAGCCGTTACACCTCAGTTAAGTATTGCATACCTTTTCAAGTAGCAGCATTAAATGCTGTAATGGCTAATAGGTCAGTTACTTCACTATTGAGGTCACTGTAAATTCTGGAACGTACAATATTTGTGCCTCAATCTTATTTTCTGTGTTTAATTTTGTTCCAGCAAAGTACGTGTCATGCTATGCCAAACAATACTAATGTGGTTATTTTTAAGTAAGTTTGTTGGCAGTAAAACACGGAAGTAAAATTCAGACAAACATGACGGCAGTTGGAATGAAGCCCACTTGCCTCTTTTATTGGAGGTGGTGTTTGGCAAGTAGGTCTGGATCCCAGAGGTAGTTCTGTACTGCAATCAAGCCTGCATGTGGAAAGAAATGAAAGGGGCACTTGGGAAATGTTGGGTATCATTATGTGGAGGCTTTCTCTTTGGTCCTTACCAGATTTTCTCTTTCTCCGTTCTCCCTCTTATGCCACACTTTCCCTTCCTGGTTCCAAATCTGGTATGATGCCTACCAATGAAGGGTTCTGTAAAGATCATCTTAACTTTAGTTTTTGTCTGCCTGTTGTCATTTTGCTTATCCCCATCTTTAAATGCTGTGTAATGCTGTCCACCCATTTAAAAACTCTGTAGTTTCCACCACATTTTAAAATTTAAATGGCTTTTATATTTAAATTGAAATTTCAGAGCAATAACGCTTCTGTTGTGTTACAGCTAGGAGCAGGAGACAAAAAGAAAGCTCTATTCTGAATATTCCCACACATCTTTTCCCTCAAATGCTACAGCTGTTTTATCCCTTCATAAATCTTTAATCAGAGGATTTCAATACTTAATTACAAAAAAAATTTATCCTCACATCATTCCTTTGCTGTCAGCCAGTATTTTCCTTATTATGTGGCTAAGCTAGGCATTAAGGGGCTAAGTGATCTTTGCAAAATGGCATGGTGAGCCACTGGCAGCCTTTAAGACTCCTGGTTTATAAGCCTGTAATCTGCTGACTTGACACTAACATTCTTTTCAGTTGGCAAATCAAACGGAAACACCCTAAATCCTGGTTGGAACTAAGAAGAGTTATCCTGAGATGAGAATTACTGCATAAATGCGTTAATGCTGTGATTATCAGTGTCACAGAGGCACCAAATAAAAAGTGAGTAAATATGCAGGATAGAAACATAAGTGCTTCAGGGCTGTGCGCACGAGGTGACTCCTCAGGCCCAACCACAGCAGGGTGGCAGGATGGCTTACATGGCCCGCAGCGGCTGTGGCAGCAGGGGTGAAAGCCAGCAGTGCTTACCCGATCATCCTCGACTGGGCGGTAGGGAAAGGTGACTTGGACAGGCCTCGTAGCGTTTTCCTCTCACACGCGCACAACTTTTTTTGCTGTTACCTGTGTGGTTTTTTGGGTCGTGGGTTTTGGATGCTCTCTCATGCTAGACATGAGAGAGATTATGTTTATAAAAGCTGCTTTTTCAAGTCTGTTTGTAAATGTTCAGCTGATACCACAACATCATTTGTGCTTGAATTGCCTTTTCAAGCTTTTTCTTTACAGCCAGGAGAGGTATAAAAATTTCTGCAGAATTACCTGCCCAGAAGGTTGTTTGTTTCTTCCAGATATATCAGTTGGGCTAATAAAAAATATTACTTCTCTGGGAAAACCGTGCTCTCTTTGTGTTATCCTGGTGTTTTTATAGGGCTTCAGAAATTGGTACTGTATGCAGCGACCTATGATATCTGCATGTTATTCAGTGTGCAAGTGTACATTGCATTTATTGTGTAAAATGGCCAATGATTCCCCAAGCTGTAGCTGGTGGAACAGTCAATTACTTGACTGAGCTCTATGTGTGACAGTGTCCAGAGCTAATTAATAAGTATTCCTATGTTTTTGAGATCTAAGCCCTTATTCTGTAGTGTGTGATTGTTTGGGGTTTATTTTTCCCTACTGTTTTATCTCTGTTTTAAATGTTGTTATCATGTTTCACAAATAAACCACCCTTTTTTTACACCTTGACAAATAACAGGCAATGTAAAACACCACAGTGCTGTTAAAACACTGTAAAACCATCTGAGTTAAATGAACAAGAAACTAAATGTTTTGCTGTGATCAGATTTAGTTTTAAATTAAGGTACATTTAAGGTAGACGAACAAGCTCCCATTCGTTCATGTCAGACTTTAAAAGGTACCTAGCATAGTGACAAAGTTTTGTACTGTTTCTCTAATGACAGAGGTGTTGATTGCAAACTTGTGATAAACCAAGTGAAACCGATTCAGTCTTTTTCCAAAACTGAGAGACAAAATAAAATAATACAAGAGTAAATAATATGTCACAGGGTAGAGGTATTAAATTCAATATTTGTCCCGAGTTCAAACCACAACAATATTATAATGTTTTCCAGTACAGCTAGCAGAGATAATGAAATAATTTAAAAATCTGTTCTATTTTATATTTTGCTTAAACTAAGGAAGTCTTCATGTGAAGGCACTGTGTACACCTTCTTTACTCTAAGAGTAGTGTAGGTAGATAATCATTAAGTCTATTTGTCATTAGTTATGCCACTAGGCTGTACTGTGGCTGTTCACGTCTTCCTACTTTCCAGTTGTCTTTTCCTCTCCTGAGGAAGGCATGCCCAAATAAACTTTCACGTAACTTGCCATTGTACTGTATATCAAAAGAAATCTTGCTTTTGATATTTCTTTGATTTAAGCTGTAGTAAAATACTACAGGAATGTATGCACATAATTTTATTTCTATATTCAGTAGCTTAAATAATGTGGTTTAAGGTTCTACCTCCTATCTTTCCCTCCTGCTTTCCCATAGTTGAGAGCGTAGCATGACAGGATTCTTTTTTAGCAGGGGAAGACTCAATATGATTTTTCATACTACTGTAACGTGCAATGCAATCTGATGTTGCTTATAAAACAGTAGTATGCATTGTACATCTAACTGAAATTTTTAGAAGAAATTTTTGTCACTAAGTTCAAGGTCATGGATCTCATGCATTTTCAAGGAAATTCTTGTCATGGGCTAAAATCGTGTTCCACCTGCAGTCTGGATCTTCATTAGCTGATAGGAGGGATTTGCGGCATTGGCAATAAGTTCTGCTGGTGGCTGGCTGCCTGCCAAAGCAGGGCTGCTGTTTAAGACAGCAGGGCTCTGCCTTTCGCCAGCCTGAAAGGCACTGTGTTTTCAGGAAGAATGCGGTGCAGGATTTTATGTCGAGTCAAAAACGACGGGCTGTCCTTGCTTTACTGAAACAATTGCATGTTTATGGGTTTGTAGTAAGTGATGTCATGAGGGTGTTGGCTTTTAGGAATTTCACTACTGAGGAAGCAGTTTGAAATGCAGGCAGAATCTTCAAGACCTTCAAATATGCACTTGGTTTCTTTTTAGTTAGCTTTGAACAAATGTACAGATGGATACATACATACATATTTTTTTGGTAAGGAATTAACATATGGAATATAGGAGCGATTTAAGTGGATACCTGAATACCTGAAGGCAATGTCGAGTCAGTCTGGATTTTCAAACTCTGTTCCTCTACCGGGATATCCATTCTACCAGGTGTCATGCAGGTATATCGTGTTTTAAGTTTTATCTTTTAATGCACTTGCATGTATAGAGCTGTGGCATGATGCTTGTGTTAACAGATATTTTTTGTTTCCATTTCTTTGTTCTCTGAAAAAATTTATGAAATTGGACAATTAAGAAGCTGGAAAACATAAATACAGTTTTGGAATGCTTTGTGCCTGACTTTATAATTAGGTTTGAATTCATTTAAAGCAAATATTTTTTATTGCTAAACATACTAAGTATTTTGAGAGTTTTTCTAACTGTAAAAATGAAGTTGTAACCCTGGAAATTTTTGAGTTATATATTCGGATATTTCAGTCATTTATTAGGAACCAGATATCTTTGGTGTTGAGAAATGGAAATTATACAGATTTCTAGAAGCATGAATAATTTTAAGTCTTTTCATGCAGAATTGCATGAGGTAAACAAACAGAAGTACTTATTGTTGTTATGCTTTTAAGACAATTCACAAAAAATGTGCACATGTGGAAAGGTGATAAATGCTGATGTGGTGATCTAGCTTAATCATACAAGCTTTTTATTGTTTGTGTTTTTGACTCAACAGTCCTGTTTTATTAAAAATTCTTCTTTCTGAGAGTGCTGTATAACAGTTTTCTAGTGAATGGGTTGGATTCTAACCATGAAATTACTGTTCCTGCTGTGGAAGACTCTAATATTGCATAATAATTAGAGGGAATGTGTTACAATACTTCTTTGGCTGAAAGATCTCAGGTTTCTGGCACACCTTAATAAAGGAATGTAATCTCTGTTTTATTGTGTCTAAATCTGAAGTCCTTGCCTTTCATGCTGCAACAATAACAGAGGGAGGGGAAAATGGGAGTTGGAACAGGAGTTTTGTGCTATTACTCATCTTTCTGTAACAGATTTAAAGAGTAGGATAAGAGAATAAGTTAATAATTAACATGTTCCTATCCAGAGAATAAACCTGACAAATAATCTTCATAAACTGCAGCATACACAGTCGTATGGGTTAATTTTGTAAGGCTGCAGTGATAGTCGTTTGTGAATAGAAACAAAAGGGGTTCTGCATAGTGTTCATTTTACCACTTTTCTGTGTGTTTCTTGAAATAAATTCCTGCACTTATTTGCATATTTGTACCTCTGCAGTACTACCAGGCTGTCTGGTCAAAGGTACCAGTAGGGTTTTACTGAAACCAGAGTTAGCCATTTAGAGGTCAACCACAATGACTGCTCATGGCTGCTGTCCTTTGGCCTAACTTTGGAGGATGCTGAAGTCTAGTAGCCTTTATCCTTTTTTTCTGGCCCTTTTTGTGATAATAGGCATGAATAAAATGGAAATTAAAGATGACAGAAATTCAGTAAATGGCAGCTGATGTAAAAACCTCCTCTTCCCAAAAGTATGTTAGATGCTTAGTCAAATGCATGCCTTTTCACTCCTGCTCCTCCAGATAAAATGACCAGAGCCTGCCACCCAACCCTCTGGTTTCCACAGTGACCTTCTAGACAGAATGAAGGTCTTGTGAGTGAGTTCCATGTCCTCACCTCTCTATTGTGAAAAGATAGATTGAAGTTCCTGAACTTTTGCATCCCTGTTGTTTAATTGCATTTTGTTTTTTAATTCTCTCCTCTCTTTCTTACATGTTTTTAAGTAGTTATTCTGCATTTCAAGGAAGCCTGTGTTTAATAATTTTCATTTTTTCAGTTTAATTAGTTTCTGTGATATGCAACAGAGATTATTAAATGCTGGTTTATGTATGAAGAGTTGGGTGGACTTACTTCCTCTTGTCACTAAGTCATTCTGACTTTGTGACTCTGTATTTATTCTGGTACCTATAAGGAGAAAATCTTTACATTGTGTACAACCACTGATAACTTGGTAGCTCCAACTATGCAGTCATTTTAGAGCTCATCCTTAGTGCAGAATTTTCTTTCAGAATGGGAACATATGTCTGTTTCTATCTGGGGAGTAATATAGCTTACAGAAACAAGACTGAATTTGGATTTTTATTCAACTCTTGTTATATTCTGGTGAGTGAACATTTTCCAGTAAAATAAATAGGCAGTGAGGCTACCATTTATCATAATTGGTTTGTGCTCTCTATGGAATGGGGAGGGTTAGTATACATTATGCTAAGTTTGTATGTTGGCAGAGACATTAATCTAATGTGGCTTGCGACTGGGATGGCATGAAAGTCTTGAACAGAGTTCTGGAAAAGCTCTGTCTTCAGGAAACTGCCTTTTGTGTAGACAAGATTAATTTTCTAGAGATCAGAATTATCTTTGGAATTGCCTGGTGTTTGAAATGGATTGTGTTTTCTGTTACACATAAGGAGTAATAGTTTTGGTATCATATTTTTGTGGAAATGTGGTCTGAAATATTGGTGATGGCCTCTTCTGGAGGAGTGTGCAATGAGTGTTTTGTTCATTTATGGTTTTTTTAAAGATTGCTCAGGACATTGTTTATAATTTATCTTGGAGATGACCAAGATACAGTCTCTAAAACTAGGTCACTCGTGACATGGTCTCTTCGTCTCTTGGTTGGCTGTTAATTATGGAATTGTATAAATCAGGAGTTCATCTTGGGGACTGTGGTTTTGAGCCATATTGTAACTCATTTTTGGTATCCATGCAATGCAGAATTGGAGTTTCTTGGGAGTTTTTCCATATTTGGACAGAATTTACAGATTAATAAAATTTATGTTGAGCTTGATAATAAATCTCTTTTTGTTTATGGCACAACATTAGAGATCTGATCTAGATATTAGTTGTAGGAAATACTCAATGTGATTCAAAAACACTTCCTCAAGGATTTTATCAGGTTTTTTTTTTTACAGATTTGGTATTTAATGTAGAAATTCAAAGAAAACGTTACCATCTATGATTCCTGTACTTTAAGATAAGTAGCAGCAAATGCGGAACTAATATTGGTGGTTAAGCTTTGAATGGTAGCTGAAGCATGCAAGTAAACCTGCTATGTGCCATCTTACAGCGGCTCGAATGGCATTAGCCAGGTAGCTTGCATTTTTTCACCTGCTTAATGTTGTAATGTTAGGGTTTTTTCATATATAGTGTAGAAGGAAGTCTGTTCAAAAGTTTTTGAAAATATAATGCTTTGATTTTCATTAGCTTAATCAGTAGAGATTAAGAACAAAGTTTTTTCTAGCAGTGCTTGCAAAGACTGCTAAAGTCTTTTTCCAGGTTACCCTGGTATGGCAAGAGACCTTCTTTGTAAGAACACTTGCTATTTTTCATTGCTTTAGGCTTCTAGAGGAGAAGATGGTAGCCTTATGAGTTTCTCTTTGGCAAGTGAAGAGATCTAGGATCCTAGCTATGGTTGACAAGAGAAGCCAGAGCTTTCAGCTCCACTGGGATATTAGCAGATTGGAGCCATTTTAGAAAATATTAATTGTTTTTGTTTGCCTCAAAACCAGTTTTGAGTAGGAGGAGTCACATCTCTCTCCTCACATGGAAACCTGAGATAATACAAAACCCAATCGTGTCTCAGCTACGGAGCAGTTACTAGTGTTTCTGTAATGTAGTTGGAGTTCTGCTGGTGGACTGCGATACTCTTCATAAGCACATACCTCTTCACAAAGAAACTTCTTGTTTCTGTCACAAATGCACAGGGGGCAAGACATGGGTGTTCTGCATAGTTGAGAGATCTTGTAATTTTCAGTAGTTACATTCAAAGTAGCAAAACAGTTTTTAGGGTTTATCAGGGCTGTCATAGTCCTTTGGCCTAGCCAGTACCAGAACCTTCTGCGGCCCTTTGTAATACTGAAATTTCGTCTTCTAGGGAGGTTGATGGAAACCCTGTTCACAACAAAAGGCTGCTGTTCAGATCAAGACTTCCTTGGAATCTCACATGCTATTACACTTTTTCTCTTTGCTAAAAAAGGGGAGCAAAAAAAGTTCTATCCAGTGGGGGTGTGTGGACACTTGTGAATTTTGTGAATTCAAGATGAGTCAATTCAATTGCATCTGTGCAGTTGATTCCAAATGCAGTAATGCAGATCCCATCCAGTCATAGCAATAGTGTAAATAAGCTGTTGTAATTGAAACTAAGCGACAAACTGACAGTGCTTTACCATGGAAAGGGAAGAGATCTTGCAGCATTAAGCTGTTGCTTTTCTTTTGAGGAGGGAGCCACTGCACACTTCGAATGTTGGTCTTTAATTAACATCCATTTCTGAAATTAAAAAAAAAATGATGCTGTATTTTAGATAGAGGAATAAATCTTGATCACCTCCGTGTTGTAGAGTGTTAGGAGACAGCAAGTGCATTTAAAAAACCAAAACAGTTACTGAGTTTTCTTTGTAGCATAATCTGACAAGCTTAGTTAAACTAAAATCTGAGAAATAATGAGGTCAGGCACATATCAATCAAGAATAACAAAAAATTTATTAAAATATTTGCTTGTTTGGTAGTATTAACCAAAGTCCTGGGTAACTATTTTATGTTGCTGTTCTGAATATTCAGCAGTATGCATGTGTATGACAGGGATTTACAGTTTAATTTTTCTTGGAATAACAAATCAGTTGAGCAAAACTTCCTGTATTTTTTGTTCTTTGTTGGTTCAGAGCCATTCCCTTTACCCTGTAGGGAGAAGAGGAGGACAAAGGGGAGGGCAGAGTTTCTGACAAAATTGACAAATATATACAAGAACATGGTGTGCTAAATTCAAGCTGGCTTTAGAAGCTGTTTCCCCATAGAATTTGATTTTTATATATGCCTACAATAAAATGTACCTTTCACATTAGGAGAGGGAGATCAGGCTCTTTTTAGATGGATAATTCCTTTTTCAGGACTTGGGAGGAACTAGTGAAGAAAGCTGGTGCTGCTATGACTAGCTATCTCCTTTATGGCTAAAAAGAATATATTAAATTCAGTTTTAAGTAACAGAGGGAACGATCAAAATCTGAAGAAGACAGTTTTATATATTATATCCTCTGCAATATGTAAAACGTGGGCAGGCTATTTTTATATTAAAATGATATTAAACGTGATATAATTGCTTTACAGGCAAATGTAAATATTGCTTTTAAGCAAAAAAACCCTTTTTTTTTCCAAGGGGCCTCATGATTAGAATGTCAGCAGTTATTTGGGCTTGACAGAACAAACAACGCATTAAAAAGCTTCACATAATAAAAAGTAACTCATTAAGCAAGACTGAACTTGAAAAAAGAGTTTTGCTTGCAGGGAATAAATCTTAAGTACAGGGTGCTCTCTGAGAAGACAAAATGATAGGAAAACTGTTAAAGACGAGGCAGGTTGCAAGATCACCATCTCTAAACTTTGTCCGGAAGAATCAAGCACAAAATTGTGAGTGAGAGATGTTGGTTAAGGTGTGGGCTGGTGGTGCAGTTCCTGCGCGACTTTCCTCAGTTGCTTCCATGGAAAAGTGGAGCTGGGTAAGAAAGCTTTTCTTACAAAATGCCTCTGATGCGGGAAGTCTCTTCTCAATTCCTTATCTCCTACCTCTCGCCTCACCCCCACCCACCCTTTTTTCCTCACTCTATTCACCTTTTTTTCTTAAAATCTCCTCTATTTTGTCGTATCTGAACTGGAAATGAAAAGCTTCAGCTCTGTGTGAGTGACCAGTAGATTAGCACAATCCCGTGCCTGGCTCCCTTGTGATCTACAGGACCAACTGTGAAACTGCGAGTGTGTTGATGCTGTCCCGGTGTTAAACGGAGCCCTTGTGAAACTGTTGGCAGTGGTACGTTGCTAGTTTCGCCTGTGTTGAGTTGCATGCCTTCTTTAGGCATGCGTGTCACTTCTGGCTTCCTTAACACACATTACCTTCTGTCTCCTCAGGTCTCTTTCCACATTCCTAGCATGGCTCGGGTTACACTTGCTGGTAAGGGTGTAATCAGATGAATGCGTGGCAGATTGCAACAATTCATTATAAATCATTCTGTCAGAAAAGAGGAGACTCTGAGGAAAAATGTGAGCATTATGATAATGTTATCTGTTAAGTGTCCTTAAAAGGAGACAAAAGTATAAACTGCATATGATGCAAATAATAGCTCTGATGTGGATTACTTACTTTTCTAATTAATTCTGACTGAAACTTTGAATATTTCTTTTTGTTTATTTTGTGATATCTGGTATTTCAGGCTCTTATGCACAGAAATGTAATTGTAGTTCTTCTAATGACATTGATATTTGGCCAGCAGAACCAGTTGCGACAAGTTCTGTGTTACTTTTTTCTTAACAGCTATTTTCTACCATACTCTTCATGATAAAAAAAGGAAAATATCTAGTTTAACTAGAGGTTCAGGTGTAAAATCTTTTGTACTTGCATTATTCTGAGGATTTCAGCATGAAAGGGCAGTTTGTCTCTTTATTTTTGCAACATTGTGCATTATTTCTGTTGGTTTAGAGGAATTCATGCATGTTTGTGTTCCGAAACAAAATTGCTGTGTTGGTATAAATACAGGCTAATTTGGTTTCCTGAATGGTGCAGGTTGTTCAGAATTCTGTTCACTACTTCTCTTCTTTCCGTTACCATTTCTGCCTCAGCAGTTGACTGACTTACGGAATTATCATAGTTCTTAGTTCAGTAGCGTGCGTCCCAAGATTTACACTGCGATTGCTTCTCTTAGAGCTGAAGCTGCCTGGATACCTCTTGGATCCTTTAAAATCCTGAAATTTGCATGTTATGTTTGGGGGTCCAGTTTATGCAGCAAAATGTACATCAAAGAACCATCCTATAACGCTGAGAGTTTATGCTCTAAATACGTTGGTTTTGAAATTAAATATGGAAACTAACTTTGCGTCTTAGAAGTTGAGCCTAGAGAGGAAGGAGTATTGTTCTTTCTATTGTACATAAAGGAAACTTTGACTTATAATATATCCTGCGGTTTAAAGGATGGTCCTAGAAATTGTCCTGGTTTGTGCAGCATTTAGTTGATGATTTGAGAAATGTAAACTACAGTTACAGTTTGGTTTGGAGAAAAAAAAGTTGAAACGGTGGCAGAAAAATTGTAAGCCATAAATTTGCAAGTTTCTTCTTTATGCAAATTCATAATTTATTAAAACAGAAATGACAGCATTGCAGAAGCTTAAAAGTTATTTTAAAACCAATTAACTATAGGAAAATTATAACCAATATAGTGATTTATGTTAAAATTTGCATACGTGTCAGCTAATATTTGAATTATTGTTAAATATAGATAGTATGTATTGTAGTAAGATGTAGATTATATTTAGTCTCACTTTTTATGCTGTTATTTTGGCAGGTGTATGATTTGTGACATTGTTAATCCAGTTTCATGAGTCCTGAAATTCATTTGAAGGACATCTTCCTGCAGAAGATGAGCATAAATTTGAGCACTTAATAAATGGATACTTATATATTCCATTTTTAGATTTTTTTCCAAAAAATAGACTACTTGTTTCTCACATGCTGAGGAGAGCCATCTTAAATTAAAGACACTTATTTGAAACAGACGGTCAGTCCTGTTGACGTGTAAATGCCTCTGCACACTGCTGAGATGACTGCAATGCAGATAATGCTGATGGTGTTAGCCTTTTCAAAATTTACATCAGGTTTTCAGCTCCTGTGAGAGGTTTCATTTACTCATAACTTTAGGTAAGGAATAATCATCCACTGAAGACAAACAATTATAGTGGAGAAGACTGTAATGGCTGAGATTATGACCTCATGTGGGGAGCATGCCAGGACAGTACATAACCACGCTGCTTCCCCGACATGCTGCCTCAGATATGACTTGTCCCGAGTGACAAATCAGATGGCAATTAAGACCTGTGTCTCAGAAATTAAGACCCGTGTCATTTTCAGACATTGTTGTGCATTAATCTCTTTCCTTGGAAACCCTTGGACGTTGTACTAGTAAGTTTTGCTTGCTGTGACATTGCTGACGTTAGTTCTGTCTTCCCTGTGGCTACCACCTTCTTCTGAAGTGGGACAGCCTCTCTGCCTTTTTCTTTTACTCTTCAAATTCCAATTGTGCCTGCACTTTACTGACCCTTTCCTTAAAATGTTGAAGACCTGTCCCTTCTCCCTTAGGATTTAGAGTCTCCTGTTAGAAGCCTTGTCTTCCTGTAGGGTTATTGTAACTTCGTAGAGCTCTGTCGCCTTTCCTTTCTCTTCCTTATTCCCATGTAAGTAATCCACATTTTACCTACTGCTTTAACTACATCATCCATTTAAAAAATCCGTTTCTTGGCTCTCCTGTTAAACTGCATCAAGTTCAAGCTTGTCTTTCTTGCTTTAAGATGTGTCATTAGCTTTGTCCCCACTCTGGTTTCTTACCAGGTTACTCCCTCTGTTTAAGTCTATTCAAATGTGGCTGTAGTAAAAATTATTTGTTTTATGCTTGTCTGCTGTTGACTAGGTAAGATTTCTAGATTTGAAATATGTCCTGGTTTACAGAATTAGTAACTCTTGCTGTGTAAGAGTAATTATTCACTTATTACTGTTCTGAAAACTTAATTGTTTTGTCTTTCTCAGCTTACTTTAGCTTTTACTGATTTCCCTCCCTTCCTCCTGTCCCCTTTCAGGTAAACGCTAGTGTTTCCTCTTGTTTTCCTACAGCCATTCTGTCTTTTCCATTGCTCTAAAAGTTGCCAGAAGGGAAGTAAAAGAGAAACTTGGAGCATTACCTGTAACTGTGGAGTCCTTTAATTGTGCATTTGTCTTCTGTTGGCATGATGTGGGGAAAGGTGGGTTCCAGGTGATGTCAGAGATCCAGAAACATTGTTCACAAGAGTTTAGCTGTTGTAAATTGTTGACACTAATAAGTCAGCATGTGTATATTGATTAGAGAAATGTGCGTAAATTGACTTGCGGATCAAGTGGATTTTAATGAGAATGATTTTCAGGTGTGTCCACAAGATACTTTTGTTTTAACTCCCGCTTTTGTGCCATTGTTATGTCTGAAGAACAGTAGCAAGTGTTGATACAGCTTTTGGATGGCGAAAGATGCAGCCAAGATTTTGTTCCAGTTCTGGCTATTCATGTGGAAACCTTACAGGCAGGTTTGTTTTCTCACAGCACTGTGTTACCATAGATGGATAAAATACAGAATATTTAGTATGTGGCCTTTGTCAACTTGTAATACTAAAATCTCAGTTCACAATTCAGAATTGTTGCCATTGAGGAAAAGCAGCACAGGTCTATTAATGCCTACTAAGTGTCTTTTATGTTCCTGCACTGGCAGAATGTTTTTCTTTTATGGATTTATTGCTGCTGTCTGCTGGGCCTGCTTTATTTCCATGTGCTGAAAACATTAGGCAAATCTGCAGTGGATTTGCTAATGTAAACTTTTCTATTGCTATGCACCATAGGCCTTGATTTCACTCCATTGTGTTTTCTCTATATATTCTTTTCTGCCCACTCTCACCCTGCTGGGTCATGGTTTGCTGTATTTCAGATGCTAAAAGCTCCTAAAGATAAGCCCCTTATTTTTAAGCACAAGCTGTTCTGAAAATCTCAGTTGCCTAAATGTCAGAATTTTACATGTTTTAATACCTAAATTTTCCTAACAACTAAGCTATTGAATGTACTTAGTAAGTTTTCATAGTCCACTTACTGCAGTGATTTGAAAGAAACTTCCTGTGTAGTTTACTAATATTAATGTATATTAAAATATTCTTCTAAAATATTCTCTAATCTTTCTAGATTCAGTTTAAGGTTGAGTAGAGTATGGTTTATCAAAGTTCACAAGAATACTCCTGTAATCTCTCTTTTTTATATTCTGACTGTGAATATTTAGAAGTTGGAAGCATTATAGATATGTAATAAGTTGCAGCATTTATTCTTTTCTACTTCAGTATTGGATGGGTCGGGAACTGCAGTATGTGTTTGGGGTTAGGTTCTTTGAAGCAATGCTGTTGCCTAGTTAGTTCTGCTAAGTAGCTGCATCCCAATACATGAATCCATTCTCTGCTCTGTTGTTTTTAAACTATTGGTTGTTTTTCCAGTTGTGAATATTCTCATGCTGTTTGTTTTTCTTGACAGTTTATTCAGCTTCTCATTGCATCATGTATAGCATATTAAGCCCAGATTGAATACTAGCCAGAACTTTTTTGGTGGAGTGGTCATTGTTAATCTGCTGATCATTAAATTCACTGATTTGGAAGTAGAGATCAGTAAGTGCTCGGACATGTGTCTTGGATCCAAGCCATAAACGTTTATATACTTCATAGAAATCTGATGTAATATTGGCACCTTTCACTGGAGCCCAGCTGGAGGCACCATGTATTTATTGTACAAGCTTATGTGGTTTGAGTTTAGAAATACAACTCAGTTGAATTAGTTTTTTCAAAGAAAGATTCCCTTTCTGGGCAGTGGAGGGAAAAACTGCTTTAGAGCAAACTCATGAACTCGTATGGCATGAATTGTCCCATATCAATCTAGAGAAACTAGTTTGAATGCAAGAGTTGCTTTTACTGGGCCATTAAACTGTCAGCCTTCTGATACGTGACAATATGTATCTTTAAAACATGGAAGTCGGAGGTGTGCAACAAGTCAGTACTAAGGCCATCCTTTTGAGCTTAAAACATCATCATTTGTTTCCAATTGACATCTGTCGCTTCCTTTCAGCTGTTGATTTATTCTGGATTCAAAGTTGTCATCACAGGGCGCAGGTCATGATGTGCTCATTTGTGCACATTGCTGTGTTCTTGTATGGAGAATTCTCACATACGCAGCAGCTGAGGAAGTTTTCTTTGGTGATAAAGAAAGGGCAGAAAGCAGAAATAGGAGATGCCTCTAGGACACAGGTGATTTTGCAATCTTCATATTAGACAACTGTAAAGCTGCTGCATGGCCTTAATATTTTCACAAAGACCCCCATAATTCTATTCCCTTGGTCAGATGGGGTTGGTTATTTGGTTTTTGCCTAAGCAGGCATGCTCTTGCACTCTCCTGGAAAAATGCTGCCAAAGTAGTGAGAGCAATAACACAAATGGTGTTTGAAGAAGAATTGAAGGTCGCTTCCTTTCCCTGTGTCCTGAATCTCTCTACCATTATGCTTCCCATCCAACTTGCTCTTCTGTTGCTCCTCTTAGATTTAGTCTGGGTTTGGGTTTTTTTAATGAAAATGGTAATAGTTTAGTCTTAACAAATTACATGTAACACACTTTTCTTTTGCGAAGCACCAATGCCCTGCAAGCATGTTTCAAAGAATGTATAGTCTGTTTACTGCTAATTCGGATCACTTTTTGGTGCTAGTACCTGAAATTACATGGGAATCTAATCTGATAGTAAATGTATGTGCCGTCACTGAATAATCACTAGGAACTGTCTTGCTGAGAGTATCTTCAGATTAATTCCTGGAGAATTTCTTTTGTAGTTTGATCAGTGAAGAGCAAAAGCTTTTACTAAGACGTAGTGCAAATGTGGAGTCAAAAGGACTTTTACATGAGAAGCAACAGATAATATGTCTGAATACAGTTTTGAGGCAGATAGTTTTGTGGTGTAAGCAAAGGAAGAACTTTTTCTCTAAGTATTAGAAGTGCTAAGTATACAACAACTTAAAATGTACCATTTTTCTATTTGCTACTCTGAAAGAGCTGGTTATAATTTTAACTTGGAGCTTGCTTTCCCTAAAATTATGATACATGCTGAAATTTTGCACCCTTAAAGATCTAAATTTGTATTTTGCTCCTGATATGCTACTTGTATAACATGTATCCTGATGTTTGTGAATTTGGAAATTGTTTACATTTAAGATTGTTCAGGAAAATGAGATCATGATTGAAATAATTTCAGTTTTCTACTTGGGCTAGAAGTATATATTCTGGTTAATATTACTGGTAACTGGAAGCTATTGTTTCTGAGTCACTGCTCCTTTCTACTAGTAAAACTAAGTTAAATGCTCCTGTGCATAGTACAAATGGCAGCATTTATAGGATTTGATGAATTGCCAAATATGAGGGCTTTATAATTCAACAAATAAAATTGGAATTGCTTACTGGCTCTTTTTTTTTTTAGTTTAGTATTATGAGTGCATGTTGATACTGGCTTCCATCACTTCATAATTTTATCAATAAACTTTAAAATATAAGGAATCCAACATAAAAGTGTTGTAGAGCACAAATAAATGTAATTAGATATTGCTAATAGATGAGGTCTGTTTCTCAGAACAGAGGAGAGCCAAAGATTGCAGTAACGGAATCGTTCTTCTTATCCCTTTTATGTATTATGTAGATGGTATATGATTAAGGTGCAAGTCAAAGTGCTAAAGATAGTCAGCAAAATGTTTAGAATTATTTAAGCTAATAATTAGGTAGTTGGCAGGATGAAAGTTTATTCCTTTATTTTAGATATGACTTTCAGGAATGCTTCATTTTCAGTTAATTAAAGGTATAGTAAATCTCTGTGGAGCTAAGATAACTTCTTTCTCCCCTGACTTGTAATACTGGTTAAGCTTTAAATAATGTAGGAACAAATTCTAGTACCAAAAGGAAAGCGCAGCTGTGAGATATAAGTGTGTGTGCATGTGTATAAATGTTGTTATTTTTATTATCATTTTAATGGTGATATCTAAAGATATAACTCTAAAACCACTTATTACAATGTGGATTGTTCATCTTGAATTCTGATCTGTTTATTTTGCTTCACTAGAAATCTTACGCATTGTTGAAGTGAAATCCACTGCATTGTAGCAGATTAGGTGTACCATAATACAAGTAACTTGAACATCTCTGTATTTCTCCCTAGTAAGCACAGCTATGAGTGATCAGCTCTAAGACAAATAGTTCTGACACTTCTTGAAAAGGCTTGGATTTCTCAAGTGGTACTGGCAATTGATATCACTTGAGGCTTTGATCACATTAATATTTCATAAAAAAAACTCTGTTCAGGCACTGTATGTTAGTGATTTACTGTCTTTATCAATCCAGTCTGGACTCAAGATACTGATGTAAATAATTCCATTAGTCCCCCTGAGTCATTTTGATGAGAAATTTTGATTTAAATCAGTGTTGGTGATAAAGCCTCTACAGGTTTTGATCATTAACCTCCTTGACATGATGGTTTAAACAAAGTAAATACAAGTTATTAATGCTACAGGTTTTTATTTAATTGATTTTTCTAATTAATATACATGCCAGAAGTTTTTTGGTGCTAATCTAGAACATTCTGCCTGTAGAATTTGTTAAGTGTGTGAATAAGCCTGCCATTGTTAAATGGTGCATTTTAGAAAGATAATCAGCACTCACCGTTGCTTGGTCGTGATTTGGAACAATACATAAAAATAAAGGGCTTTGACTTCCTACCTCTTCTTGCCCTTGCAGTAATAAGTAATTCAACACTAACTCTTCATAGAAGAACGCCTTTTTTTTTTTTTTAAATATGTACATATTTTCTGAGAGTAGTCAACTCTACTTTTTGTCCTTTGCTATTTGATTGAGTGCATTAATGAATGCTGGATGGCACTAGAAATGATGCCCTTGATTTAGAAAAAATAACAAACCAAAAACCGTTCAGCTGCATAGGAAATTAAATACTGAGACAAGAAATTTTTTTATGTACTGTATTTATCAGCAGTGGACTACTTAACATGTACTGTTCTTCCTGCAAAAAAGCTCTTGGGATGGTGTATCTAGACAGATTTGAGGCTTCTGCAATACTTGTGAAATACTTTGCTTCAGTGCTGCACTTTTGGTACTCTTGATCAGGCTTGCTATGTATTTGTGGTATTCGTGAAACTGTATGTTTGGTTCAGACTTCAGTTCCTCAAATGCTCAATGTCATGCTTCCAAAATTTTGAGTTTCCAGTCATCTCTTTTACTTTCAAGAGATCAATAACTAATTCATGATTCTCTATCATGATGTAACACTGTCTTCACTGATGTGAAGATATTACTGATCAATAAAAACTTACTTTTTCTCACTGTATTGAACTCATTTTTGTTCCCCCCCATTGAACTTTTCAGTATTGATGGTTTCCAAGTGTCCTTGAATATTTGTTTCAGAAATCTTTCACCAGAAGTGCTTGTCTAGATTGAATCCATATGTCCTATTCAGGACAACCTGTAATATCAGAATAGGTAACTTTTCTTTGTTCCTTTGTACTTTTTTTCTGTTGCTTTGTTTTGGTCTTTGTATTGCAAGTTCATCATGTTGGCTGTAGTCTGTGCTTAAAATGTCCATCTAGGCTTCATGTCCTGGAGAATTTTAATTCATTCTCATTCATTGTGCCTTACTCTTCATCTTTTTTGTTGGTTTTTTTTTTTTTTTTTTGTAAACAACTGCTGTTGTTTACTTGTTTTGTTTGTTGAAGCAAGGGATTGAAGATGTCATCTATTCACATATTCTGTGAAGATTACACACATTTCTGTCTCTGTAAATGTACATATCAGTGTATAACAGAATGATTTTTTGGCATCCGTGAATACTTAAGAATCTGTATGAATGCAACTGTTAACTTCAAATGGGTGTGTATGTTTAAAAAGACATGGGAGGAAGAATCCTGACACTTTACTGATTAGGATAGGATAGCATAATCTAAATTTACATGCCCAGTGGTCCAGTTTTTGGGTTTGTGTGGTTTTTTTTTCTTGTGGTGAAATGTCCTTAATATCAAAAGTAATTTTTTTTTTTTTTGCCTGGGCAATCTAACTACATTGATTCATATCTCTTATTTGAATATTATAAAATTTCAAAGCAAAGTGATTACTATAAAACCTGTATAAATACAGTTTTTCTGCCATTTTGCATTTTTATCTTTATATATTTTTGCATCATAGGAGTGGGTTTTTTTTTACATTTCCTGATAGGACATGTCATGGTGGGTTTAGGCCATGAAGTACACTTTTCTTCTGTGTTCCGTGATCTAACCTGATGTTCCAAATGTACCTCGAATATTTGAATTATACTATATGAACAGCTACAAATAATGACAAATTATGAGATTATCAAACTGTATCCTTGTGCCAGCATGTTAGAGAAAAACATTGCTAGGTGGTTATACAAAATAACTCCTGTAGTTTGTGTTTTGTGGTAGCATGGTGAACAATTACCACCAAATGCTCCTCTCTTTATGCCCTTGTATATTTTTACTAGGGAGCTGAAAATATTTTCTAATCTCCAGGACTGTTTATGGATGCTGTGACTAAGGAATGGCCTTGTCAAGTTAGAGGTTTATGGTTAAGAATCTGCAGGATCCAAAACATGATGGCTTTAAATCTAATCTTTTTCAAAACAGTATCTAGAATGTTATTTTTTAAAAACCCACAGCAGCGCTTAGAATTCTTTATTTTTCCCCAAAATTAAAATGTTACATGCTGTTGGTAACAATTGGAAAGGACATGAGATGCTTTACCTCCGGTCTTTTGCAGTTAGCCAATTTGTGGTGATACTGACTGAGCCAAGTCAGTCCCTGATAAACATTCAAGATTTCCTACTGAGGTGACTTATAAAATTTAGTCTGCATTGACATGAAAAGAATTCAGCCAGCCATCCTAAAATTCATATTCACCAAAGTAGTTGGTAAATAGCAAATGTGAGAGCTAAATGTGGGGAAAAAATTTAAGAGCAGGATGTTTTTGGGGAAAAAATTGTATTATTCTTGAAATCTTAAACTGTATTTGTATTTTTTTTTAGAGAGCAGAATTTTGTTTTGCTCAAACTGTCAGTAGAATGAATGTCAGTAATTAAAATTCTTATTGTTCTTCTCAAGGCGTGAAAAGGTTTTTGTTGTTGTCATGGTGACAGTTGAGTGACATCTGCGAAGTGAGTAATTGCTACTGAGAGCTCCATTATGAACATTTACAATGTTTCAGAAAGGATATCAGGAGGAAATAGGATTTCTTTACTGGGCTTTCAAAACATCTTTTTTTAACCTGATGTTTTTGTGTAAAGTAGTAGTATCTAGGTGACTTTGTTTCTGAAGGTTCTTTTTAAGAGCCATGTGAAATATAACTGCTAATTGCTTTTGCTTGCCCTGCTCTGATGAGGAGGGCGGAATTCACAGGACCCATGAGCTGATGCTGTTGGTGAGACTGCACAGGACCCTGCAGGACCCTTGTATTGAATTGCTCTCTAACATCCTTTCCTTTCACAGCGGGGTGTGCACGCGTTTCATCCTAGAAGATGCATGTACAGCCTGTATATATACTGTTGTATTTACTGCCTTTTGATGATTTGTAATGTGTTTAAGGCGGTAAGTTTTAATGGATAATTTGTGAAAAGAATAGCATTGGATTATAAAGATTTTCTAATGTGTACAAAACCGTTATAAATTCCTTTTTGGAAGCCTGTATTGGAGAAGCTAGTTTAGAGTTATAGTTGGTTTTCAGAGCCTGCTGTGAATCCCAGTTCTGAATAGTGGAAGTTTTACACTTCGCAGAGGAAGTTCTGTATAATTGATTTCACAGTCTCCGCAGTGCTTATCAATGGAACTATCAATTCCACAATTTTAAGATTGATGAGGGAACTGAGATGTACAAGGTATAAGCGTGTTTGTAAATTGTGATTTACATTAGATGGTACTGCACTAAAGTGTGTGTTTGTCTTAAAATACTGTATGCAACAGTAATCCTGTTATGTATGTCCTTGTTACCACATACCTGTCTTTCTTCAAATCTAAGATACTTTCTTAAGTTCTGAGAGTTGTTTTAGGAAAAATATTTTAATTCCTGAAGATAGTTATTGTGTGTTCACCTGGTTGCCTGAGTTTTGTGTTCTTCTTACCATGGGTAAACAGGGATTAATTTATAGTACTTTACTGATATATCAGCTTTCTGATAATAAGCTGAATTGAAGGTTTCTCTTGGATTTTAACTGCTTCACTCCATCCTTTATAGTGATTCTTAGATTTGTATGCTTTGATACCTTTATTCTAAAAGGCATTGTATTTAATTACATGAGCACATTATAATCAAAACCTATATGCTGTTCCTAAATACGTGAAAGATCAACTTTGTGGATTTAAAAAATTTTAACCTTTAGGAAATCTGCCTAACTTCTGATGTGTCTAGAGCCTCAAAATGAAAACCTCAAGTGTGCACATGTGCTCACACATGCACACATTTTACACGTGTGTGTGTGTATATATATATATAAAAGTACAAGTAAATGTATCAGTAAACATATATTTGTTTGGTTTCTTTTTCTTCTTAGCAAAAACAGCAAAAGGGAATAATTTTAATTTTTGTTTTTGTCCACAAAGTAGTTAGGTAACCTTGTTAGCCTTACTTTCTGCAGACTGTCACTGCAGCAGTTGGAGAGCTGAACAACTACTGTGTTTGTGGAGGAAAACTCTGTTGAGACTATGCAATGACATTTTCTCCATAACTCTGAATTTGATCAAGTTGGTCAGATTTTTCTCAGAGATGATGACGTATTTTAGATCTGAGCTGTCATTCTATGCTCGGTCAACCCTGACAGGGTTTGGTTTCATGTGCCAAGGAGAAAGTGAACTAAGGATGTTCAAAGTATTTTTCTGTTTTCTTTTTGAAACTGAAACTTTTTGAGCTCAGTTTAGAATATATTCTTACATGAAAAGTACTGTTTAATAATTAGGTTGAATACATTAAGAGCACTGAAGTATTTTTTTACTGCATTTTAAGCTTGAAATACCACTGTTTTCTGTATGTTCTGTAAGTAGACTTGCGCTGTCTAAGATTCCCTTTCTCTGTTTTAACTCATCCTACGAGTATTGATTCTTAAGATGTCTTTTTACAAAAAAGCTCATAAGAATCCCTTACAGACTGACAAAAGGAAACATGCTGCTTGGTATCCATTGATATTAATTCTCCAAACAATGACAAATGTGAGTTGTCCCATTTGAAGTGTTTGTAAATTAAGCATGTCTTTAATCAGATTTTATATTGTAGTACATAAATGACATCCCAGTTTTTTCAGGTTTCATTTTTGCTGATCTGTGTGTCTATTAAGTAATTCAAATAGTATCAGTGCCGTAATTTAGACTTTCAGGGGATATCATTGATAGGTCTCAGCTATGCAAAGGGTATTATTGCACTGTTGTAAAAGTCTTGCTGTTCCTTGGGACTCACCGATTCTGTCACTGCATAAGTTTTTTCCTTCCCCATGAAGGCAATACACTTTCTGGTTAATCATTTAAACATTATTCTGTTTGTTTTAAACTATGTTTTGTATATGTGTGTTTTATTTTCTTACCAGCAAAATTACTTCTACTCATAGTGCCTGTTATAATTAGTTTACATTAAGAGAGTTTTTAGTGTGATGAGTCATTTCTAGGTGTTTTAACTCAAATAATGTACAGAGTACTGATTCAGAAAATACAGTGGGTGATTCTAGTGTTGTCTTGGATACAGTGAGGAAGAGAATGCGCACAGAAATTTGTAATTTAAAGAAAAAGAAATGGAAGTATTTCAAAACAAAGTTTCTTTTAATGTGGTGATTATATGCAATATGAAGAAGTACTGTTTTGTCATACAGTCAGCAAGTGATATGACCTTTGCTTTTTGTGTAAAATAACCATATTTCACGTTGGAAAATGCTAATAAGAGCCTATAACCCTAATTCCTTCATTTCCTGTAGGAAATCTGCTTCTTGCCAGTTAAAATAATGTGATTAGACATTTAAGTACAAAATATTAGATGGACAAAAGCACACACAAGCCAAGAAAAATTGGCATCTTACAAGTTCTACCTTAATCTGTACTTTGCTGCCTGCATTGTAGTAATTCTTAATTTATGATCAGGAAGAGTTACTTACTGTAATTCAGGTTTTTGAGGATGTTTAAGTGAATTATATGGGTTTAGTTGTAACAAATTTTATTAGCTGTTAAAATTTGTTCTTAGAAACTCCACAGTGGAAATACTGAGATGCTCTAGTAGTTTTCTCTCTTTGGTCATTCTGATTTTTCAGTAACAAGAAAATGTTTGTGACCAAAACTAGCTCAATATCTAAAATGGTACTCATAATAGAGACGAAGAAAACGGAATAAGGAAGAGGAGGTTTGCCAGAGCAATGTTATTCAGTAACTCAGGGGCTTACTTTCTGTTTCTCTCTGTACATTTTGGTGCCAGCTTGTTGCAGATGTCTGATAGTTCACGATGAGTGAAGAGTGTGGAAAGTTAGTAGGAAATATTCTTAAGAAACGTTGAGACAGATGTGTCTTGAACTTCAGCTGTTTTTTGGAAGATAAAATATGTCTCTGCAGTCTGTCTGTTTCTAATTCAGGATTTCTGTAGTGACCACAGTGGTATGACAGGCTGGTTGGACTAAAAGTAGTGCAAAGTGAAAATCCTGCTCGGAGGTGAATAGTTTGAAGAGATTGGGGATGGGAGAGTCTGGAGCAAGATGCACGCAGCATTGTTATAATATTTCTCATTTACAAAATAATACTGTACATACAGGCCCTGAGAATATTTAAGATGAAAAGTTTTCTGAGTCTATTGTGTTATAGACATTGCAGTACAAGCCATGTCGTGAAGACTGAATTAATAATCCCATTTTAATTATTTCCTGAGAAATCTGCTAATTGGTACCATTGAGGTTTAATTTGCAGAAACAGCTACTGCTGCTAATGCCCCACATTCAGCATTTTGAATATCTGCATTTTAAAAAGTCTGCTCCATTTGGAATCTCATAGGTCAATTAATACTTTGGTTTGATTCTTGAATTTATAAATATATAGTGAAGTTGTTGTGAAAGTTGTATATATATTAATATAACATATATGGTTATAAAATGATTATGATATGGTTATACATTAGTTCTTGTGTGAAGAAGAGGACAGGATATTTCTCAGAAGAGCTAGAATTACCTGTACTTCCAGCCCCAGGGAACAGTTGGGAGCTCAAGGAACAGAAGAGAAGATCTCAGTTGCAGAGGATTAGGAAGCAAGGAAAATCCCTGTAGTGCTTATCTGACTTTTTTTAGTTGCTGGAATTTGGTTCGCCTAAGGGAAAGTCCTGTGAAAAGCCAGTGACCTGGGCTGTGTGTATTGCAGTGCCCCATGTCTGTTGAAGGACATACAATTTCTTGCTAGTCCGGTCCCTCATATGGTGGTTTTAGGTAGTAGCTGGTTTCCGAGCTCCAATGATAATTTTCCTGTAATAGAGTGAGAACTCTCATGAACCTTTTTTTCCTTCCTCGGTGGCAACTGCACAGAATTCATTTTTGTCGTGGGCATTCAGCATTTTGCAGCCCTGTCTCCTTCCCGTCTCCTTGCATGTACTGTTCCTTATTGCTCCTGCATCCTCACTCTTGCTTCTTTACTCAACTGCTCCCACTGCAAGATGGCATAACTCAAAAAGTGCAGATAAAATTTAAAATCTCTAGCTGTCTTGAAAATGTTGTGAGAAGAATTTGTGGAACACCTAGTTTATGAACTGTACATGATGCTTGGATACTTTTATCAAGTATAGGAGATCTTGAGCAATCTAGAATACAGTTGTCATTGATAAGAATATGTGCAGACAATCTGTGTTACATGAACACTGGTCAAAATACATTTTAAATGAACTTTGTGAAATATCAGTGGGAAAACTGTGGTTAGCCTGTCAAGGGAGGGGATTCCCCCCCTCTGCTCTGCTCTCATGAGACCCCACCTGCAGTGCTGTGTCCAGCTCTGGGGCCCTCAACACTAGAAGGACATGGACCTGCTTGAGCAGGTCCAGAGGAGGCCACCAAGATGACTGGAGGGCTGGAGCACCTCCCCTGTGAGGACCGGCTGAGAGAGTTGGGGTTGTTCAGCTGGAGAAGAGAAGGCTCTGGGGAGACCTTACAGCGGCCTCCCAGTACTTAAAGGGGCTACAGGAAAGCTGGGGAGGGACTCTTTATCAGGGAGTGTAGGGATAGGATGAGGGGTGATGGTTTTAAACTGAAAGAGGGCAGATTTAGATCAGATACAAAGAAGAAATTCTTTCCTGTGAGGGTGGTGAGACACTGGTACAGGTTGCCCAGAGAAGCTGTGGCTGCCCCCTCCCTGGAAGGGTTCAAGGCCAGGTTGGACGGGGCTTTGAGCAACCTGGTCTAGTGGAAGGTGTCCCTGCCCATGGCAGGGGGGTTGGAACTAGATGATCTTTAAGGTCCCTTCCAACCCAAACCATTCTATGATGTGATTCTATGAAAGGACAGTCCCTAAAAAACTTCAGTTATTCCCTTGTATTTATTTGTTGATTGGCTTATTAATGATTTCATGAAAGAAATCTTTAAGGTTTTTTCTCTTCTGTTGGTAAGCAGTTAGAAACCTGGCATCTTGCATGTGTCTTTGATACATGCCACTTGGCATTAGATGAAGCTTCCTTGCTTTCAGAATTAGTTGGTGTTACATGTCATGTATATGGGCGCTTTTTTTTCCCTCAAGAATCTATTCTAAACTGTAGCAGGAAATATCTTTAAAATGGGACCACGCTCCTTATCCTGCCCACAAAATCACAAATGTAAGACCGCTTAATAAAAATAGTACACTTCTCTTTTTTTCTTCCTTCAGATAACTTCCAGGGAAGACTATTAAGAAACATAACATGATTCTTGGTCCTGCTGTCAAGATTATTTTTAATTTTTTTTTTTTACACCAATGACTTTTCAATATAAAATGCAGGGAGGTAGTCTCACAATTCATAGCAAAGTACCTGGTGATTTCTTATTTTTGTTGTCCTTCCCTCTAGGGCATACTGACTAATCAGAAACATTAGTGTTGAAACTTCAATCAAGTACATTGTTTATTTTCTTTAGATCATGTTATTTAAAACAAAAATATAACTGACTATTTCTAAGTAGAATTCTAGTGGGTTGTTTTTCTTCCCACAGTAACTCTCAGTTGTCATTTTCTAATATATCAACAAAATAACTTTGGTGTCTATTTTCTAGTTGTCATGCAGATAAAATTTACATTCATGTCAATAGAAATATTTGAGAGTGAAAACAGGTATGTAGGTATGTAAGATATGTAGGACCAGACATTTCAAGGTGCCAGAAAGTTTGGGCTGCTTTTTCTTAATGTCTTAAGAATGCAACGTCTTACTCTGCAAACTGTTCGCGTCAGAAGAATGTAGAATATGCACATGGTATTTGCAGAATTTGTGAGCTGAATAGTTAAATTCAGAGGTATTAAAACTTAAAGTCATGGCATATAACATGAAAGTCCCAGAATCCTGGATATAAACCAAAATCTGCAGCATACAAGATAAGAATAATTAATTTTATTTTTCCTAGAGAGCATGTTATTCAGAAACAGGGCATTTTCCCTCCTTCAACTGTGATTTGACAGTAATTTGCATTACAGTGTAGTGTTGTACTTTGAGATTAATGAATATTGCCACTCATCGGTTCTGGAATTTAATCTATTGTATTAGCATCGCTAATTTAGATTTAGAGTCTGAGACTGTTTTCAAAGAACAGTAATAAGATCACAGTATGTGATACCATAAAAGCAAATGTATTCTGGGGCGTGTTAGGCTGAACTTGATGTTTCAGTGTAGTTATTTATAAGTCATACCTGTGTGAATTAAGTTGATTAGCAACTAGGAAGTAAGTAACGGAGCAGAAAGATTTTGACTAGTATAGGAAAGTTAATCTTTGAGTGAATTTAGTTTTGGAGACTTACATTTGGAGATGCAAGTTTTCAGACGGCGTGTTGATTGGTTCAGTTTTGAAGAACTGCACTGGCAATTTAATCTTGCCAAATAATTTTGCTAAACTTGCTTTCTGGGTATTGTAATGCATCAGGCTTTATTATGTTTGTACAAATTGTATCCTGGTTTACAGTGTGTTACCTCACAGATGTGAAAACGTACACTAGTATAAAAGACAGTCACCTTCTTTGCACGTCCATACACTTGATACTTCAAGTGAAAAGAATAATTGATGTAGCCAACATGTTGTCTTCAGAATAAAGATGATTCTATGTTGGATATAAATATTTTAAAGAACAGACTTCTAAGCATTGGAAGATACTTTCTGTAAATCTGTAAACAATTAAACTTGGAAGGCACCAATGTGGCTTGTTTAGCTAGATTCAGAAATTCCAGCCTGTTCTCGCTTCCCAGGTTTGCTGGAATTCTTTGGGAAGGTCAAGGTAGTCCTTTCTACTATTGAAAAACAATGAATGTTTTTGCTTGTATGTACTACAGTAGCACACCAAAAGCTTCAAATGACATTAAGATTCTAAATTGGTAGACACCTTTTCTCTCTTTTGGAAGTCTTAAATGTTAATAAAACGGTGATTTTACAAAAATAGAATTACTCCACAAGGTCATACAAGCAATCTGTTTCAGAGCTAAGATCTGAATCCTGATCTCCCAAATCCCAATGTAGTAGTGCCCAAAACTATTAACTTCTTTTATCTTTTAATGATGCAGAAAAGTTTACTGCACTTCAGGTTTTGAAAATTTAACCACTTCTTTCTCTTTTCTTGTGGGAGAACCCCATTTCTCTGTAAAGACAGAGACTTCTTAGACTAGATATTAGGAAGTATTTCTTTGAGAACGAGTTGTTAGGTGTTGGAACGGGCTGCCCAGGGAGGTGGTGGAGTCCCCATCCCTGGAGGGGTTGAAGAGTCGGGTTGACCCAGTGCTGAGGGATCTGGTGTAGTTGGAAACTGTCAGTGTGAGGTTAATGGTTGGACTGGATGATCTTCAAGGTCCTTTCCAACCGAGATGATTCTGTGATTCTGTGACACATTTCCAAGTCCTGATCCAGTATCCAAAATAACTGAAATGTCATAACTCAATGAATTCAAATTGTTTCAACCTTATAATGCAAAACTGATGAATATAACCTCGACGCAGAATCACTCTGTGAGTCAGTGATGACTTACTTTGTAAAAATCAGTCACTCTTTTCTTTGCTTCATAGAGTTTTGTTTTTTTTTTTTTATAGTAGTGTAATTGCAGTGATTATTAAGTTACATTTTAGAAATAAGTGTCATTTGTTGGTCACTATTAGAATTAAATAAGTATGGGCAGCAAATGTTCAGAGTAATGATTTGAGACCTTGATTAGTTCCAATAGCTGATTCGAAGAAATTAAAATAGAAATTAGTCTGAAATTTAAGTTTCTATATGCAAAACATAAGAAGTCCTCGGGAGGAAATAATATGGGGTTTGTCCAGTTACTTAGTGTTCTCTAAGAGGAGCTGTTTCCAGTTTGGAGGTTTTGACTTTCTGTAACCAGGTAAAGTCCCAGAGAAGGTGCATGTGGCAATCACAGATAACCAGCTTCCAAACAACAGGTCTGGAGCTTTTTCGCTTTTTGTTGTAGGTTATTGCTGTAAGCTACAGCTTTTTCATGAGCATGCAGAATTCATGTGGAAGAATGGGAGTCAAGTGAGTGGCTGCACAGACAAATTATTCTAGTCTTTGTAACTAGTTAGGAAAGCAGATAGGACTCTTGAAAAAGAGTAGTTAACATTTTTACAGTTGTACAAGTGAAAAGCAAATAAACATAAGTACATTTTTGTGATGCTAAACCTAAAAATTTTTAATGTAGTGCAGCACGCTGTCCAAGAAGGTAGAAATAAATCTTAGCTTCAGTTTCCATTGCTGTAATGTCAAATGTAGGTTTGGAGAGGAGGGGAAGATCCCAAGAGTTCTTGAGAAAATCCTTGCGATGTTGATGGTTTAATTGTACAGAATAGTCAGTATGTACAAAACCAAAACAAACACACCAGAAAAACCCTGCAACAACTGAATCTTCTTTGCAAATAATTAAATTGCTAGATTATACATTTATCTAAGCATTTTTTAAAACATTGTGCATTTTCTATAATTAGTAACTTAAAATGCAACTGAAGCACTGAAAACATGAAAAGGTACTGTGCTGCTTGCAGTCCTCTTGATCAAATATATATGCATATAGTACTCATCATGTTGCACTTGAGGTTTTTTTTGCATTTTAAAAGTTAGCATTGAATAAAACCATTTTTACTATAGTGCTGGTCTGAACTTATCTGGAGTGTCTGGCTCTGCTCAGTCATGTGCTTTGGAGCACTATTTTTGATGTTGATGCATCTGAAGGGGAAAAAACCTTTTAATTCCCTGAAGAGTGAAGGACTATTTAATACCTGTATTTTCAAGAGATTACAAAGTTTTCTGTAAGTGGAAGATGCACGTTTTCCAAAGGCATTCTGTCATTGTATGTATTGTTAAATAATTACCTAAAGAACAAATACTATTTCATGTGAAGTTACTTCACGTTCATAGCTGCCAAGTTTCAGTCACGTGCTTGATAGAGACTTGCTCGTCATTGAAAGGACTTAATGCAGGATCTGAAGAAGTTTTTGGAATTTATTCCGATCTCTAATCCTGCCAGTGCTCCCCATCTTCACCCCAGGCCGTGTCAGCAACGTGAGAGCCTGCCTGCTGCCAGATTCTCTCGCTTCAGCGTTGCCCTTGCCTGCGTGTCGGCTGACTGGAGGAAAGCAGCCGAGCAGCCAGAAGTGTGAACCGGAGCGCTCCCCGAGTGGTGCGTGTCCTCTGCGCCGGCCGTGTTACCTGACAGCGGCAAACAGTGATGGTGGATTGAGGTCAGAAAGTGAACTGACATGGACTGTCCTCCCAGCTCACTGGCCGGTTTGGGGAGATGGCAGAGAACTAGTCCTTCTGTTGCAAAGGTGTGAGGTGGGTAATGCTGTAGGTCCTCTGGCTGAGGTCTTGCTTAAAGCCGTATTTCTCTGATATTCAGCTGTGTGAGCTCTGTTGTGGAGCTGTGTAGGCTGTGAAAACCCTGGCAATAAAGCAGCAGCAGAAGCAGTGCTGTTGTACTCTTGGAGGTGTTATCTGCACCGGCTTCACGCTGGTGAGAATGGAGGGCTCTGGTGGGGGCGTCAGTACGGTGGAGCTACAGGACAAGAAGCAGACAAAGCGGCTGTAACATGCTGCTCAAGCGGTGCAGGAGGAATGTAGCTGATAGCTCCACTATATATAGTGATGTGCTAAGAGCTGTCTTTTGGCTGGCTTTCGCTGCAGCCTTGTTCCCTGAACCAAAGTTAAGGAGCCTGATGTCATCTGTCTTGCCTGCTGATATTTTTGGCTGTTGACTTCCAGGCTTATTGTGAAAGGTGGTAGTTGCTTCATCCTTCCAGTTACTTTGAAAAATAATAGCACTCTTGATGTAGTTAAGGAAGGAGTTTTCATCTTTCCCAATGGGATAATGTGGTTTCACACAGAGTCTAATTGAGAGCTGATTTGGAAGTTGCATGCTGTCCCCAGATGACTGCATGCTATCCAATAATGCATATTGATGTTTGCAGATATAAATGAAACCTCCAACCACTTCATAGAAAACCAGCAAAGTAGTTTTAAAAATGTGTTTGCTAGCTAAAGGTATTTTTGAGATGGAAAGAGTGAAAATGTGTTTGTTTATACATTCCTTGTGCCATTTTCCTTAGGCACTAGATCTTCATATTGTCATCAGTTGTATCTACTGTGGGCTTTTTCTGAGCTGGCTCTTTGGGCAGTTATAATGTGTCTACTTAGTGATAGTAAGAAAATGCAAATGTTTTTTCCATGGCTGAGTTGTTTTCAGTGCCACTCTTCTCACAGCTGCCTGATTGTCTTTTATTTTAATACTTTACTCTCAAATTTTCACCCTCTGATAGTGCAATATGTTGATTCAAGAAATGAAACCCAGAATTATATAAACTCAGAAATTTATATTAAACCCAGAATTATATATGTGATTATATGAGAGTTTTCTTAGATTAGATTTATGTTTGGATCACATACTTAGTCATTCAGTACACTAAACATAATTTGTGCCAATAATGTAAATTGTTGTTAACCCATTGCTATAGTTTATATTGTGATTTGACATACTTTGATCACATAGTGCTGGGTTTCAGGGCTGCGGAGGAGATATGGAATGACTGAGAAGAATTGCTGCCTTTCTGTAGAATTACTTCATTGGTTTATGTTTAGCAAAGAAAATTCTGGCATTGTACACACCAAAATAGTTCATTTTCAAAACAGCTTGCTTGAGTTTCTGCACTGAGTAAAATAATGAGTATTAAAAGCAGAAAAGTTTTAGAGGTTGGAATTGTTTAGTACAATGTTGACATTCTCAGTGCCTTAATGTTTGTTTTCTTCTTTGGTTGTATAAAGCTTGTCTAGTAGTGTTACGTATATTTTAGCATATTTTCTGTTCTATAGATGCCAAAGAGAATACTTTAAATTAATTCTACAGATATATTTCTGTGATTGTTAGGAAATCTCTTAGGAGTTTCTTTGCTGTCTGACTTGGGGCCACTGAGTATTTCCACATCTCTGTAAGGACGAGTTGGCTCTAGGTTATTTCTTTCACGAAGCTTGACTCAAGTTGTCAACAACTGATATAACTAGAAATTCCTTTTTTAATGGTGAAGAGCTTTTTGTTGAATTAAAAAGACGTTTCTGGATAATTTATAAACTCTGTGCATAATCTAAAAAGAGAATCTGTTTTACAGTTGGAATCCCTAAAATATTAGTCTGGAATTAGTTTTAGGTTATGAATCATAGTGAGCTTCTCGCTACACAGTGAGGTAACTTACATGATGGAAACATTTGGGTAAATAGCATTTTAGTAAAGTTTTATCTGCTTTATAGATTTGGCCTCAACCATTTTATATGAGATTTGAAAGAGTGTGATTAATACACGGTAACTCATAATACTGTATTGATTAACGTGATTTTTAAAAATACATTTTTTAAGAGATACTAGTCTTTGACAGTGCAAATAACCCCTTTCTGTAATCTTTGAATTTTTGTGTAATGGCACTGGCAGCTCTAATGTGTTGGGTTTTTTTTCTAACTGGTGGGGGTCAGTGCACACAGGTATGGTGGGTGTGCTGTGGGCCCGGCTTTGTGCCTGTGGGCCTGAGACCCGCACTGCAGGCAGCAGCGGGGAAAGGCCCGGAAAGAGGGCGTGAGGAACTTCTGCTGGGAGTGGCTCCCACTGCCCCTGTTAATGGGCCTTCTGTTGGTTTTAGCTGTGGAGTGTAAGTTTGGCTCTTGTTTGGCATGGATTTGTGTGGGACTTACAGTAGCGTTCTGTGAACTGATGTAACGTCATGGCTTCCTTACGTGTCAGTATTTCTGTGCTGTAGGTGCTGGGCTTCTCTGGAACGGAAAGTAACCAGTAGGTGTGCAGTTCAGAGCTCCGAAGAGTTGGTCAGATAAACTCCGTTAATTTATATTTGTTGATCTTGTATTACTTGTCTTCTCTCAAGCAAAAGCTTGATGTTACGTGCCTTTCAGGAGTACTGTAGTCCATTTTATACTTAAGATTTGAGAGGAAAAAATTTCACAAGTGCATTTAAATTTGGAGGAGATGCATCATAATTTATCTCACACAGTGAGTTGAATGAGACTGGAGAAGGAGGAACTCCTTTAAAATAATCAAGAATCACACAAACCAAAGGAAATAACTTTGTTGCTGTAACTTTTTATTTTTGGCTTAAGCTGTGTATGAATAGAGTTTGAAGTGTTTCAGAATTAACCACAAGATAGGCTGGAAGAGTTTGTTACTAATGAAGAAACTTTTATTAATATATATGCCAGTAAACGCGAACAGCCAACACACAAGAATAGGTGTGTGCTGTGGGAATTGTGGTTTCTTCATATTAAGCGGTACTTCAGTGAATATGATGCTAATATCCTTGTTTATTCTTTAGCCTTGTGTCTGAAAGGGATGAGGTTTGTAGGATTACAGTCAGTACCTCAACAGCATTGTGAAGCAGTGGGGGACATGGGTAGGGCTAGAGAGGGACTGAGACAGACCCATGCGTGTTTTGAATGTCCTTAACTACAGGAAAGGCTTCGGTTGGAACATGCATCCTATTAGATAAAAAGCACGTAACCACAGGAACCCAGGCTGCATAAATTCTCTTCTTTCATGGAATATTTAATAGTAGAATGTAAATGGACTTTGGATTTAATTATTTGGTGATGTTAGTTAATTATTATTAAGTTATTAAGAGTTGAAGGAAGAAACCAGGTTTTAATGCTGTTTTGAGTTTTTCTTCCTAAATGATGTGGAGTTTTTACATTATTCTGTTAGCCTGATCTGTTCTGTGGAACTGTTTTGGTCGTTTTAGGTTTTGATTATGGTTTTTTGGCTTTGTGGTAGAAGTAGGAACTATACCCAACCTTATGGTTGTAGGACAACTTGGATTGGGTGAGACCTCAGGAGGCCTCTAGTGCAACCTTCTGCTCAAAGCAGGGTCAGTAGTGAGGTCAGACTGGGTTGCTCAGGTCTTCCTCCACTCTAGTGTTGAAAACCTCCAAGGATGGAGACTGCACAACCTCTCTGGGCAGCCTGTTCCAGTTCTTTACCATCCTAAAGGTGAAACAGCTTCTCCTACACGCAGTCTGAAGCTCTCTTGTTTCAGTCTGAAGCTCTCTTGTCCTACCTACTGGTAGGACACCCTGAAGCTGTCCTTTCTCCAGGCTGAGCAAGGCCGGCTCCCTCAGCCCCTCCTCACAGAGCAGGTGCTTCTGAGCATCTCAGTGACCCTCTGCTGAACTCGCTTCAGTTTGTTGATGCCTTTCCTGTATGAGGACATCCAAAATTGGATGCAGTATTCTGGACTGCAGCCCTGAGACAACTTGATGGATACCAGCTATAATTCTTTAATTCTATTCTGGGCACTCATGATATTGTAAGACAGTATTTGATTAAAACTTCATTTCCATGGCATAGGTTGTGGATAAAGTGTTTCTATTTTATGGAAAGGGGAAAAGGGCAGTGTGTTTCCATATTGTCCAAAGGCACGTGCAGCAGCCCAGCAAGGTCTCAGTCTTGCAGTATTGTCCTCTGATAATCACTTTTTCGTATTATGCAAGAAATTCTATAAATAATAAATGAGCAGTGCATTTGTCTTAAGAGATTGAAATCTGTCTTCATTAAAAAGCTGATGAAGAGAAAATGTTTTGCAGTTATATGTCTTACATGGCAGAGGAATAAAATTTTTTAAAGCTGTTTTATTCAGTTTTCATAGCTGTTGTATTAAACTGTTTCAGCTTTCTACACTGTATGAATTGCTACTAGGATGAAAGCTCAATGCTGGACAACTTGTATTTGCTTTCTTATTCAGAACAATGTGGATTGTTGTGTCTTTATTATGTAAGTCTTTGCATCAAAGTAAAATATGTTCAAATAGGACTGGTGAAGTTTTTCAGCCTCCACTGGTAAATTTAGATGTTGTGCATATAAATATCTCTTGTATTGTAACCAGTTTTGTTATGGATTAAAAACTGAGATATATAATATTTTTATGTAAAGCTTCTCTTAAATACTTTTTCCAAAGTAATGTCCTTCTGTGGCAATGCTTGAGGGCGGCTTCCTGGCTAAACTCTTAAATTGTGGTTGACATTGGAATTTAAGGTATGCTGCTTTTACCAGGGTGTTTTAATCACGTTACTTGGTGATATCACCACTTTCTTTTTTTATTAGAGAATGAATTTATTAATTTAGTTTGTGTATCAGATCCAGAATAAATAAATAATGTGATGTGTCACTCTCTACGTTTTCTTGTGGCAGGAATGGTTTATAGCAGCATTACACGTATAACTATTCTGCAGCTGCTACTGAAATATGATTACATTAGGTCTACATAGTTTTCTTCATAGTGTGTGTATTTATATCCCAGATATACACGTATATATGTGTGAAAATTATCACTAATGCATGTATTTAACTACTCCTGTTTGCATTTCAGACTTTCAGATTTTGGCTTAGATTTTCATGTGATTTGTAAGGAATGTGCAATCAATTGAGTCTGCTGTTCACATTTTGATGTTAGTGACATTTCGGTGTCACTAAGAGTCACGATTGTTTTTGTTAGGTAGCAAAGTTCCAAATTAATTTAGATAGATAGTTTTGAAGGTACTACATCTTATTTTGGAGGTTTATGGAGAGTCATCTATCTTCAAATACTATAGCAGGAAAGAAAGGAAGAGTCTTAAGCGAGTTTCAAGCTTGAATTAAGATGATGTGATACAATAATGTGGCCTTTTACCTTTCTAATTTTATTTTGCTATGAACAGAGAATTTTAAATTTATTTTTCAATTTTGAAGGCAGGGACTGTAATTTTTCTAAAACTGCAAAAGTAAGGAAATAGAATCAAATTTCACTTTTCAGGAATGTCCTCTGTTCTAAGGATTTCCTTGTCTTCAAAACTTTAACACATGCTTTCCCCCTTAATTTCAAGTTACTTCAATGTGGTCTTTGTGAGTTGTTAAAATCTTGATGGTGTCTCATGGTATGCATTAAAAGGATTTGTGAATCAGCAGATGACCTCAACCTGTATTACTCATGGAAATCTGCGATGATAGTGTATTCATCCTTTTATTGGTTCTTTTAATGACTGAAAATATCTGTAGTGATTCTATAGCATTTTCCATGTTAGCTTACCATTGATTTATTAGATCTGTTCTTAAAAGGATGTTCATTAACAACAAAATCTTTCCTGCTGATATTACTACTGGGTAGTATAATATCTCGGTTAGTTCATTAAGAAGAAGAAAAATTGTCTCAGTTCCAAAGAAACTTGCAGTTCCCTTTTAACCTCATCATTAGTGAGCTAGGTAGAAGGAAGCACATTACATGAGAGCATGACTGTTGGTTTACTGTTAGTTTCAAGCTTTTCTTGTCTGCAAGCTTTTACAAGGAAAAGTGAAATATAATACACTCTGATGTCATGCCAGCTGTCCCCTTAGCTGTCTTTATAAGCACAGGCTTGTGTTGACTGATTGTAGTCACAGACATAGCTGCTCAGTAGTTACAGAATTGTGTCCTGACTAAATAACTAAACACTTATGAATCCTCAGGGTGATAGTCTAAGGAGGATGTGAGATTTAAGAGAATCACTTTTACTCTGTGATTCTTATGCAATATTTCATAGGTTAAGATGCTAATGAAACTGTATGAGGGGGTGAAATTTTGACCTTACAAAAGTCTCCAGGACAGTGACTACAGTGGAGCAACAATTTTACTGCTATTCTGAGCAGACACTCTACTATTTTAATGTGGATAATGTTGAGTATCTTGGAAAGATGGGGGTTTGTGTGTGTCCAGCTTGCAGTGGGTGCTATTGCTTGTGTAATACAATTAGTTGGTATTGTTCCTAATTCTTTCAAATTATGGCTGTATTAAACTGCATTTTCTTCCAATAATATTATTTGCAGAACTTTGATGGTACTGATTTTCTTGGACTATACATTGATACTCTTTCTAACCAATTCTAAAGGCTAACATCTCAAAAATACTCAGAAGGCAATGCTGAAACTCTTCTGAAGCTATTGATGTGTTTCAGAAATATGTTATGAAATAAAGCTAACTGTGCTTGGCTCTTTGCCAGGTTAGATACAAGTACTTTCTCCTGTTCACAGTTAACAACTCACTGGCTGAACAGCAGTTCTTTACTGCGCGAGTTCTTCTGTCGGCTGCACCCACACCAGTAACTCTCATAGAAGTGTGGGTGCTCACCTGTAACAGTCATCGCCATTTGGGGTATTCAGCATAAAGATGTTCGTGCTTACCTAGTCTTGCAGATAAGTGTAAAAGAGTCAGCCCACATGGAAGATAAATACTGTAGAAATGGCTTGTAATAATTTATAGGACAGTCTGTCCAATGACAACATGAATTTTTCTTGCAATAAATTTGTTGGTAATGTGATGTGGACCCAATCAGTAGTTGATTCACACATTTCAAGGTTCATCTGCCTGGGCATTTAAATTACTCTAGAGGCAATCCATAAACTTGCTTGACTTCAAATGAAAGGTCATCAGCAACCGACATGTCCAAAAGTTAATTATTAAAACTTGGCTTTGATTCGAATACAAAATGAACTGAAAGGAAAAAAAATAAAAAATAGGTGAAGTCATATAAATTGAGTTCTGCGAAAGGATCTGTGCAGGCAAAAGTGCTTGCCTGTGTCAATTATACTGTAGGATTGGAGACTGGATTGTAATTGTGTGGCTTTCTTGTGTTTAGATCAGTTAAATATCATCATGCTATAGGTTGGGTTAGTGCAAACAAATGATAGGCAATGTTAACTTTGCAGACTTGCTTAATCAATTACCTGAGACGTGCTTTGGGTGGCATTCTGATGGTGAGCAGTAAGGTGTTACCAAAGGTTATAGGTGTCTGTCTGCACTCCCACCCACCCAGTAGGATCATAAACAGCATCCACTTTGTACCGTTATCAGGTTCCACCCCTGAGCCCAGGGCCAACTTAGAAGTTACATTAGATGCTCAAGCAGCGTGCTTTCACATGTGGCTTTTGTGAGCCTGATGTGTTAACATTGTCTACATCTTGCAGGTCTTGAGCCTTTCTAAACTGCTACAGTACATTGGTCTTAAGACAGGGGGTGACTATCAGTTCTTATGTTTGTACATGTTGGGTGGGCATGCTGTGAAATGCTAGAATTTCTGTTGCAGTGTCTTAATTGCAAAGAACCGTTGTTCGAACTGTGATTCTGTTATGAAAAGTCTGAGTCTGAACTATTACAAACCAACAGCAAGCCTTGGAAAACAGTGTTTTCTAACTTTGAAATTCAGGATTACTTTTAACAGTCTATAGTGTAATTTAATGATGATGGTAGTGGTAGGTGCTAATGAATGTAATTTTTGTGTGGATTTTTCGTATTTTCATACTTGCTTTGGTTTGGTGGTTCTGTTGACTAGTAATTATACAAAATCAGAATAATACAAATCTGTTAAAATGAAAAGGTTATTGCTAGAAAAAATGCTGTGATTTATCACAGAAAATTTGTAATGCTACTAGAAAAGTTAGCTAGGCATTTCAGATGTGTGGTGCTGTACTAATACAAGTTACATGACATTCAGAATTCACATGGTCAAACATAAACGTTTTCTGTTTTGTTGGGGGTATTAAGTCTTTCTCTAGTGAAAAAAAGGATAAAAGGGGCATGAAGAGTGGAGCAGCATATCGTGCCCTTTTATTAAGGCTCGTTTGTTGTGCCTGTTACACATGGTAGCTCTCTGGACAATAGAAACACATTCAGCAGCTGCTATTTGGAGGAAATACAGGTGATGAACTACCGAGATGCTTGGTTAGCTGATGTGTCTGGAGAAAAACTGTGCCATGTCTTTTCTTAGTCTGTGCCTGGAAAGGAAGGAGGACTTTCACTGCAATAACTTTACTAGATCACTCTCACTGAGACATTGTTATCATTGTTGTGTAAACAGGTATTACTATAAGCAAATGTTTAAAGGACATGAAAACAACAACAAAAAAATCATGATCTAAATCTGAAAATCTAATGTTACAATTTCTCTCTTTCTAATCAAAACAAGGTAACTGCTAATATTCTTGGAATACACCTATTTAAATACCAAGAAAGCTTCAAAGGTACTGTAAGAGTGAAATTATATTTGCAGAGAAGGATTGAGGGAGCAGCAGAGAATGACAGAACAGGTTAATCTAGGTTGGCAGGAACCTCTGGACCCCATCAGATCGAGCCCCTCCTGTTCAGAGCCAGCCCAGCTTCAAAGCTGGAACCACTTACAAAGTTCAGTTCGGTTGCTCAGGGCCTTATCTGGCCATGTTTTGGAGGTTTCCAAGGATGGAGATTCCACAGCCTTGCTAGGCAACCTCTTCCAATGTTTGACTGCTCTCACTGTGGACAAAAATCTCCCTGCTATCTAATCCTTGTTGCAAGGCATTAGCCATCTGTTGTAGAGGTTGTTTTGAATAGTATTGCTTATTCTTAATGAGTCCTATGAGGCAAAACACTTAAACTCTCACTTTTCAAATTCAAATAAACCACTGTCTGCAAAACTAATTGATAGTGGCAGTGGTTTAATTTCTCTCTTCCTAGTCAAGTCCTAAGTACTGAAGCTGCAAATCTGCGGAAAGTTTTGGTTTTGTATGCCTTCTCCTTGACTGTTAAATTGCCACCTGCATTTTGTGTAGTAACAGAACTGTCCTTCCGTTTCTGTGCTTTTACTATTCAAAGTGCAAAACTAAAATGCAATTGCTCAGATATTTAAGTTGAAGTGTTTACTTTCCAGATGAAACTTTTATTATTAGCAAATAATATTGAGTCTATTAGTAATAGACTTGCTCTTTAATTACAGCAGGAGGACTAATTAATCTTCTGAAGGCCTAGTGAATTTATTTCATGGGGAATAATAAAACCTTTGTAAAAGTGCTAGTATGGATAATGGGTAACTTCGTTTCCTAAATAACCCTAGGGCACTGCTGGAATACAGTCCTTTTTCTTAGTCTTAATTGTAGAGTGAGTTATTAAGGACTAAAAGCCTGCAGATGAGAGCTTGTTGACAGTTTGTCTGCCCCTGGAGAACATAGCAGACAAAGTACTTTCATTTTTAAAGCTAACAATGTATTTGCATTTTGGTTAGTAGTCCTAGTCCAAGTATCAAAGGTTAAACAGACTGCTTCTTTTAGCTTAAAACTGGACTGTGTGACAAACATGGAGTTCAATTGTTACTGTTACAATTCCTTTATTATTATCTTTAAAAACATCTGCAAGTTCCTATTCCTTTCTTTGGGTGTATACCCAAAATTAGCATGTAAACTCACGTAAAAGTGCTTCTTTAGAAAACAGTACTCCTCAGTCTTTTGTGAGAAAAAGGTCAGGGTTGCTTTGTAGATGTGAGCACTGCAGGCTTACTGGGAAATGCTTTCTCCTGATCTCTGATTTCATAGGAAAATTGCAGAGGTAGAAACTGCAAAGGTGCTTCATTAACCCACCTCTGTAGCAGTGGTCAGTTCTCACCAGTCTAGGGAGTGAATGCTGTCACTGGTGCCGTGGGGTTCTTGATGGCCTAATATGTTGTTCACTGTTTTTAATGGCTGTAGGTCTAGAATTTTTGTAATAGGTGAGGCTGGTAAAAGTCCTTTTGATGTAACATAAGTTGTCACAGCTTTCAGCTCATCGTTGAAAATGATCATTATATTGGTCCCTTAGGTATGACTTTCTGTAGCCAGGCATATTGGAGAAGGGGTGAAAAGTTTATAACACAGAAAACACTCTCTGCTGTTCATGGTCCAAGTGGGATTTAGTGTGAGCAATTTGTGGGTTTGGTTGTGGGGTTTTTTTGTAGGTTATTTTTGGTTTTGGTGGTGGTTTTTATTTGTTTGGTTTGCTTTTTAAATCAAGGCATATCCTGAGCTATTTACCTTTGAATGTTATGGCTGCATGAGCTGTCTGACTTTTAGCTGCCCTTTACAGAAAGAGTGTTCTCTTTGAAATTTCATTAATTTGAAACGCCAAAATATTTCTTTATGCCTTACTCTGTTTCAGGGGGGACATCCTGCTATGCTAGACAATTAGGTCAAATCTGTAAGACCTGAAATTGCTGGGCATTATGGAGGAAAAAGCCCAAAAGTTCTTTAAAACAAACAAACAAAAAAAGATGAAGTGTTTGGTTTTGGCTCTATGAGGTGTAATTCATTTAATGGCCTTATTATTTTATTTTCTGAATATACTCACAATGTGTTAATATTTTGCTGCATTTGCTGGGAATTCTAGTTTTGGGTGTTCTTTACCTAAATACCATTAACTAAACCCATAAAAATTCAGAACCTTAAATAAGTGAGCTCTTGGTTTATTACTCTCTTGAATTCTAAGGCTCCCTAACAGCATGTCAGCCATGGTCTCTCTAATTCTGAAGTAAAATCTGCAATTTCTTATTTCTTTAAAATTTGTGGTTTTTATAGATTGTTTCTTTGGATAGGGCTTAGTAGATATGAGACTCCATAGAAATTGTCTTGCGTTTGCTATACAACTAATTGAAATTATAGACTTTGGAGAGGAGGGAAGTTTATCTTGAAATAAGCTTTCCTCGTGCCATATTTTTGCATTATATGAGTACAGTTACATAAATAGATAAAATAATTGTCTTTAATGGATAGCAGTATTTCACAGCGGGTAGCAAAACATTAGATAGTACTCTGAGGGGAAAGTTAATAGACAACCCCAATTTTAATTCAACTCAGATGAAATACTAAATTATGTTGTTTTATATAGGCCATGCAACTGAACAACTGAGGTTATATATGATCCTCTGCATGGAGGTGAAAAGAAAAATCATTGAAGAAATACCATACTAGAGAAAAAAAAAGAGCATGCAACAAATGCCTTCCACAGAATCTCTCTCTGATCTCCTTAAGTGTTAAAAATTATGTAAAATGTTGTCCAGCAACATTTTAAATTATTTTACTGGTTCTGTTCTGTGAAATTTAGACATACAAATCAGTAATTTGTGTTGTATAATTTCTATGTTATGTTTAAATAATCTGATAAGTCAGGTGTAAATAATCATAAATTCAAGTGAGTCTTCCTAACTAAGAATTGCAATTAGTTTATTTTTAAGACGTTAACCTGCTTAATGATTAAATGGTACAGTGTGCCACTGGCAAAGTCAACAAGAATGCAGGGAGGAACTGAAAACATTTCTGGCTTGAAAAGTACCTCAGAAATATGTTAAATTTCTGGAGTAGCAGCAGCAAAGCATCAATAGAAACACTTCTGCCTTTTAGAGATCATAGATATATATTTTACTGAGTTTCTCAATATTAATTTCTTATTTTCTTTTTTCTTTTTTTTTTCTTTTCAGCCATAATCAGCAGACCACGTCATTTAGACATCCTGTGACAGGACAGGTTTCTCCAGAAAATATTGAATTTATTTTGCGAGAAGAGTAAGTAGTTTTATACCCATATCAAGAAATCTAAGACAGTAACACGTTTACCTACATCAGTTTAGTAGTTTGACAGTTCTTCGGGTATTGTAGCAAAAATGTCATAGAAATGGTTTATGCTTCAAAATTTAATTCTCATTGTGATAGTATGTTTTTGATTTTAGCACTGTTCCATGTTAGGGCTTGAGGGAAAATCATTACCAAATCTTCATAAAAACCCAATCAACCAAAAACCCCCAAAATAAACAAAAAGACAAGACAATATAAATAGCATACTTAAACAATGATTCTTTAGCCTTACATAAATATCAGATATACAGAACATAAATGTAAAATGTCTTTAGAGCAAACTGGAAGGTTTGACTGAGATGGAAATACACAAAATATTACTAGTTTCCATTGTAATTCCTTGGTTTTCTTATGTTTTAAATTTTCTACATTCCCTGTCTTGAGCTGGTATTTATTAGAATTTTTTTGATTAGGCATTCTTCAATTTGTTCTAGAGAAATAAAATCATATATCTTAGTTTCCAGCATATTCTGTCTTGATTGTCTGATTAAAAAAAAAAAGTGTGTTCGAACTGGTGTATCTGGGCATGTTTGGGTCACTCCCTATTTCATTGTAGGGTTTAGCTACTCCTGTCATCCTTGCTGAATGCTAGATTGCTCCTGGAATCCATTCTGTAATGGGATGACTGGATATCTTCCCTAGACAGAGTCTAGGAGAAAGTTCTACATCACACTTAAAACCACTCCAAAGGGCAAGAGGAATGGAACACCACCAGATAGCTTTTCCTTTTCCAGCGTAGCCTTCCAACAACATTTAAGCAGCCTTTAGGCCTTTGTCCCTCACAAAGGCTGGGCATCATGCTGTAATGGCCTGGATGTGTGGTTTGTGTGGCTGTCTGCATGATTCTGAACACTTTATGTTTCAAGTTATGTGACATTTAATTTGCTTTGCACTTAATTTAAATCAGTGTAGCATTAAGAAAAATGAGGCCCAGAGAAGGACCTTGTGAGGGCTTTGCTGGCAATGTCTTCTACTGTGGACTTGGAGAGGGAGGGAGAAGTAGGGCATGACTGTACAGCCCTCTGCTCAGAGCTTCTGGTACAGCCTTGAGAAGTGCTTCTCAAATGGTTTAAAAAACAAACCAACCAACCAAAACGACAATAGCAAACAAACCCCAACGAAAACGCAACTGAACAGCTGCCAGCCCCCAAGCCCAAAGCAAATCCGAGGGCTAATTCTATGTTAAGGCCCCTGCTGAGAACCAGAACGTTGAACATATCAGTGTGTGGGAGAGGCTTGAGATGAGGTGCGAAGACTGTGGGATAGCTGCTGAGCTGGAGGTCACCCCAGGTGTTACGTTGTACGTGGGTGGCTTGCTGCTTGGGAGGGGTTTGCCTCCTTACAGGTATGCATCAAGCTGCTTCAAGTCATTTAGTGAGGAGAGCAGGTATCTTGCAATGGGGCAAATCTCAAAGATAGTATGGACAACCTGCTGTGCATCTGTGCTCCAACTTCCATCCATTAATTGATTTTTACTTAATCTGTTGTAAAGGTTCAATCTAATTTAATGTAAAGAAAATTTATACATGTGTAAAGGAAAATAGGTGTTTGGATAAAACTCCTTGGAGTGCTTCCCTGGGTTAGTCACAATCCCCTGGGCTGTTACTGGTTTTGTAATCATGGTAGCAGATAAAATATTAAAAGCAGAATTGAAAGAACAACTTGCTGGTGGCACATGGTTTTAGTGATCTTTTGTGTATGTTAGAAACTTTTTGGGAAGAGAACTGGAGGTGTTTATTTGGAGGGCAATCAGATGAACAGGCATAACTTGTCATCTCTAGATTTCAGTTACACTGAGATGGTATCAAAAGCAGGAAGAAGATATTATAATGTAGTAGAATTCATAGAGACAGGTGTGTTTTATTCTAAAAGAAGAGGGAATGACTTGAGGGTTATAGAGAGGAGTATATGTTTGTAGTGACTACTTGGGAAACAGTCTTCGCAAGAATATTTTTCTAAGCTTTATTATTGGCCTGAAGTACATACAGAGTGTTTTAAAAATTAGTTGATTTTAATATATCAGTTACAATGGATTTAAAGATGTCATTTTCAAGTGTGCGGGATGCTCTGGTTTCCTTAGTTGTGTATCACTTCTGTGCGACAGTGTGGGTTTTACACAGATGCTGTTCATCACAGTCATATGTGAGTTCCTGTCAAATGATGCTGTTGACGTATGTGGATATCTCTGCTGAAATCAAAGGAGCTGTTAGCAGCTCCCTGTCTTTAGTCCTAGGAGCTGTAATGGGACTGTGCCATGTTTTCAGTTCTTTTCCCTCAGGCATCAGGGATTTGTATGGAGTCAGTGTTGTTGATAGTGTATGAGTTTGGAATCAGTGTTGTTGATCATCTCTTATGATGAAATGAGTTTCACAAACAGGATGCAATCGAAAAGATAGTCTCTGGATTTGCATGGTCTATGGAAACTTTCCATCATGGGATCCTTTTGAAGTCCTTTTCTCTATAGCTGAAGAATCTTGTCTGAAGTAGTAGCACTCTTAGGGTTTCATAAAATGCGATTTATTTTTCAGTGCTGTTGTGATGTGATTTATTACTTACGGGTTGATTTTAATTTAAGATTAGGGCCAAAGCCAGGAGTTGTCACCAGACGTTGACTTGGGAGCTAGTGGGGAGACATAAGCACAAACTTGTTCAGGCTGCAACAAACATATCTATTAAAAGGACACATTTAACATCAGAAAAGTAGTTTACAGTAACCTAGAAATGATGAGTGTATGGACTGCTCTGGCTATTTCTCATCCAGGAAGCAATGTTCTGGAAGAAGATTTGAAAAGAAGCTTTGGAAAATGATGTCAATAAATGATGTAATCCTAACTTGATTATGAGTCAGTTGTGAACCAAACACCCTTGCCTCACTTGATCAAATGAGAACTGGTTACTGTCAGTAGTAGGCTGAGTCTGTATTTCACTAGTCTTTTAAACAATATCACATCAATTTTGCTTTTTAAGCCAAAATTTGATTTCCTCAACTCCATAGTAACTGAAGGATAAAAACAAAGGGCAGTGCCTGGAACCCGTAACTTCTCAGTTACATTATCTTTTGATCCTTATGTTATTCCTTCTTCCTAAAGGTGTTCTTATTTAGATTTATTTTTTTTTGAGAAATAATGATTAATAATTCCATATTTCCTGACCCATTCTTAGCTGAGACCACTGTCAAATTCTTCCCTCTGGTTCTGTATTTCCAAACTTAGCAGCTTTGGTCACTTAGTGTGTGGGACGTGTGTTCTGTACCTTTCACAGCCCTGCTTGAGAGCTAGATTTTCTGTATGATGCTTTTAGATTTGTCTTCTTTCTGATGGAGGGATTGATTATACATGAATGCAGTATTCAGCGTATGAGCTCATTGGTTTTTATAATAATTTAATTGTACTTTTTCTTCTCTATTTCTTTCCTAATAATTCTTAACAAAATTTGACTACTGCTACTTGTTGTGCTAAGATTTAAAAACATCCTTTCCTCAGATTGCCAACGTTGTATTGAGCGATAAAAGCTGCAGAGACGTTTTTAATTTCTTCCTCCTTTGAATTAGTCTTCTGTTATTGACACTGAATTCAGTTTGGCATCTTATCACATGGTTACTCATATCTGAAGATTATTTTTCTATCTGTTCCTGTCAGAATTTCAGTTTTTGTTCAGAATAATTTTTGTTCTCTATTGATTTGGTGACCTCACAGTTTTCAGGATCACCTCTAAATAATTTGAGCATCTTGGCTGTATGGGAAGTCCCTCTGGTAGCCTCTCTCCATTTCACAGTTCACACTTCACAACTGTCTCTTGATTTCTGTGCTTTGCTTTCATGTTTTTAATGAACCCCTAATCCACAAAAGGTCCCTTCCTAAACAACCAATGGAAAAATGAGTATTAATGAAAAGGCTGTCAGACAGGTGTTAGATCTCATTTAACCACATCATTATATACACACTTGTCTGAAAAATCTGTGATACAATTACATGATAGATGTACATAATGTTTAGATTTCTTCTCTCTTATCTTTCTTTAAATAATTGTATGCAGAAAGGAAGAAGCAGGCCCTTACAGACATGTATCTAATTGCATCTGTTGCCAAACACTAGTAGTTGTGTATTAAAAGCTTTACAATATATTTGTTACAGTGGTGTGTTTGCAAATGACAACATAATACTTCAAAGTTAAAAAAGGTAAGGCTTGAACATAAATGTAGAAATACAGAAAAAAAATAATAATTGTGCTTAATCTAACGAATGTTATCCTCATCTGCCTGGTTTTTATGCAGTTGATAAAGCCTGTATATCACCTCTGGGGAAAGAGCCATCTTATTTTGCCTATTGCATTTGGTTACTATAGCAGCAAAAATCTCAGGTGGAGAGAAAAGAGGAAACCCAAACAACCTCAAAATAAATATTCTATGTTTATATATATAGAAATACTAGGACAGTTGATTTTTTTATCTAGCTGAATAGGAGTAGCTGAATAGGAGATTTATTAGTATTAAAACTAGATTGATGTGTTGTTATTGCATCATATTTTGTTTCAACAATATAAACTTTCTAAGTTGCTGGTATGAATGTGGATCTTCTAAGTCAACTAATCTACATGATTCTTTAGGAAAAGGAATGTTCTCTCGTGAGTATTGCATTTTCAGTATGGGCTACTGGTGTAATAATTTTTTGGTGTTTTTTTGTTCCTTTTTTTTTTTAAGAAACTGAATATTGCCAGTGTAATTCTTTTAGCTGGTAAATGCGATTTCTGTAGACATAGTAGCACTGTTTAAGTAGAGTAGGGAGCTGCTTGAGAGGAGATACTATATAGAGGGTTGTTTGCAAGTATTTTAAAAAGATTTACAAGGGACTGGAGCTTTGAACGTACATACTGTGATTCTCTGTGTGTATGCACATGCCTAGGAGGTGCAGTAAGAAAGCTATCCTGAAAAAAGACGAAAAAGGTCACTATGAAGACAGAAGGGGGTATATTGGATAACAGATATTATCAAACATCTTTGGTAATAGTGAATTTGAACTAATGTTTCTGAATGCACAGAGTTAATGCTATAGTCACTTATTTTTAAAGATGAATCTGTAAATACTATTAGGACAGCGTTAACTCCATTAACATGCTGGGATGTTTCAGGTAATTCTGCATATTCTGCATATATTTATTTGCTTTTAAAAAGAAAATGAGAATATTAATTAGCTATTAAGAGACTTGAATACTTGAGTTTCATTATGTTCTGATTTCATGCAAAAAATCTATTGTATCCTTGAAATACTATATGCAAATACTTAATTTTCAGTATTGTTTGGTGTTTTCTGTTACATCTCAGGTACAGCAAGTTTGGATCACCAGTGTTTACTGCCAAAGATGTTTTCTTAGGAGAATAATAATGTATATTCTCTTTTGATGGACTTACTGTCTCTTTTGCTGGCTATTTGAATTCTTCCCTGTGGCAAAAACCTCACATTTTTTAAAAAACATTTTTCTCCTTGTGAATTTGAAGTTTATCATTTATCTTGGCATTGCTAGAAAAAGAAACTTGATTTATTGTCAGTGATCACTTTGGAAGTGAAAGCAAGTGGAAGAGAAATTGCTAAATGGCCACATAGTAAATGCTTAGAAATTATGCATTTATCATTCTGTATTGCATTATGATTTTCTGATAGTGAAGGTCTTGTTAAAAGCTTATCTTCCTCTGTAGTTGTTGTAAATATTTTTTATTAAAAACTGCAGTATGTTTAAGATACTGTGAAACAGCATTTTATAGAACAGGGAAAATCTGTCCAAACTGAGTTGAATTTGTAGATTAAAAACCATTCCTCTGGGGTTATTTCTCTTTTTATATTAATGTTTTTATTGAAAAAAATAATTTCAATTTGTTGAACCTTAAATTGTGTTTTTCATGTTTGTCTTTCCTGAGAAAGTTAGCTCTCTATGAAATAGCTACTCTAGAAAATAAAGAAACATAATCTAATCAGATTATCTGTAGTCTAGAAAACCTACAGATTTTCTGAACGTGTATGTTATGTACTCTTTCCTCTTCTCTCCACCTTCTCCTTTCATCCCTCCTCGCCCCAGTGAATATCTGGACAATAGTGTGCGACTGTAGTGTCCTACAGTATAAAACTCAATAGTTTGTGGTATGGACACTGTAGAGAATCTAAACCTCAAGGGAAAAAGAAAAGTTTTGTATCTTCTAAGGCCAAACATTTTCCTTGGATGGGTTTTGTTTTCATACTTTTGCGACTTGTTTCTAGCGGCCTTCTTAATGATATCACATCTAATAGTTTAGATTCATTTTGAGGAAGCTGTTAGTGTTCCTCCCTCATCGAAATACCTGCTCTCAATTTAGTTGCCTTGAGCAGGGAAATGGAACCTTTTTCATAAGTATATATTAGGAAAAGGCAAGTAAGATGCAAGCACGTTTTTCTACCTGTTTTGAAAGTTTACAGAGTGGAAAGGGAATAAGTGAGAACAGAGTCAAAAGCAGATAATAAAACTGGTTGATTGATCAACAGAAATAGCTTAGTCAGGCAGTGTTATATATGGGAAGTGTCTTAATCTGCTCTTTGCTGAAACTGGATATTCCTAAAGCTGATTAAATGCTGAAGTAGGATACCTGGTCCATAAGAGGTAAGGCAAGTTGACTCAAGCCGATCTGATGAAGCTCTCATGCATGAAAGGCTGGCCAGGGATTTTAGGGCCTTGCTGTAGTTTGTTCTTGTATCTCATATCTTGGACCTGAATGTATGTATAAAAGCTAGAAAGAAGGGGTTTATGCTAGATAAGCAAGGCATAAAGGAAATGGGATCAAAGTTGTGTTACTTCCTTGAAAGCTTAACTGAAACTGTGTGGTCACAAATGGAAAAATGTGTTTTCCCTGACACCAAATCAACTGTAAAAGCTTTTGGACAGGTAATTGTTCAGGTTTTAACTGAGGAAGAGCAATGGTGGCAAACACTTTCTCCTCAGTTAAACCCTGTGTTGTGCTACTACAATCACAAACTCTTCTCTGTTCTTATGAGTGGTAACTGCTCAGAATTACTCTGTTACATTCAAAATTGGGTTGAATTTCAGTGGTAGCAACAGTAGCGTTTGGCACGGCTTGTGTGTCTTGCCTCTTTTTTTTTTTTTTAAATGGCTTTGGTGAATTATTGAGATGGGAAAAGAAAAATCACAGCTTGTTAATTGTTTTGTTTTTTTCTGATGTGACTGTATTGCTACTTGTTCCTAAAATACAATTCACTAATCTGTGTTGTTAATGATTTTTGAAAAGTCCACCTGTGGGTTTAATTCATAAGTTGGTTTTGTGCTTGGCTGCTAAGGCTTCTCTTCACAACCTGTATGTGGGATTCCAGAGGATTTTGCACTTGTGTTTATCTTCTCATTTCTTCATCTGGGCAGCTGTACTGAATTCTTACTTGTTGAACAGGTTCTTATGGTAGGATTGATCTCACCTATGCTTTAAACAGGTATCTGCATCTGAGCTAGTTATGAAGATGTGTTGAATCTTAGTATGACTCAGAAGTTATTTATTTCTAACAGTATGTGTCATGAATTACACCATTTTGCTTAAAAGGTATTTTAATAATTCATATTGTAGTATGAATCATATTTTTGGCAGGTTCAAAGATCTAACATTAAGTTAGTGAAAGATCTAACAGTAGGCTAGTGTCACTTTGATTTTAAGTAAGAAGCCTGTTACTGCAGTGCTGACTCCTATCCTTCCCTCCCCAATACTGGCCGTTTCACATGTTTGCAGCCAAGCCTCTACATTGGGCACAATTTAGTTTCTCTGCATTAGCCTTATCTTCTCTGAGTGCTCTTTGTTATGTCTTGATTCTCTGTTGGATTTGCAGACAATTTGGCAGGTTTCTTTCTCCTGATACACAGATAAATACCAATCATCAGATGTCACTGGCAGCATCTATTTGAGAAATACCTGAAATCAAAGTAATAGGGGTGATGCAAAGGATGTTGCAGATGTATGGGAAATGTTTGACTAGCCTGTCATTCATTTGCTCGCTGTGGATCTTAAATATAAAAAGGCAAAGCTGGCTGTTTGAAACAATGTGCTTTAGATTATCTGGTTTTGTTTGTTTTCTAGACAGAATTCATCTATGTCCAAGCAACAAATAAACCAAAGACCTTCAAGCATGGTCAGTGAGACGTCCACTGCAGTAACTACATCTGCTGTTGATGCAAAACCTGGCTCTAAGGTAAAGGAAGAAGGCTATTGTTTCAGCTTGATGATTAGAACTTCACTCGCTTTAAATCCAATACTCTTTTAATGCTAATTTTAATAGTGCCATGGGTTTAGCCTAGAAGTCTAGTAACTTACTTAAAAGAAGAGATAATATCTTCTACCTAAGCAAAAACCTTTTACAGCATAGGAGCACCATATACCCACAGGATAGTGTTGAATGATAGTTTGAAAAATAGTGATTATTGTGACATGGAAAGTTTGAGAGGGGTCTTGTGAACAGAAGTAAGTATATGGAATACTAGTATTCCAACAAGTCTTTTGATAGTCCAGTGCATATGGCAAAAAGTGCTGTAGAATACCAGGAATTATAATTTGCAGTGCTTACTTTTCCATGAAACCTTACTGCTGTTGCTCCTTTTAGTCACAACTTAGATCCTTTTCTACCGTCGCTGTAGTGCACAAACAGTGCAGGCACCAAGTTTACACACAGAATGTTTAATAATAGAAAACCCCATTATTTGTCATTGACAAAGGGCCTGTGTTTATTATTGCACAAAATATAATAAAGCTCTGTACTTGAAGTGTCACCAGCTATTTTAACGCTTCTTTGACCTTACAATAAATTACAGTACATTGAGAATGGGAGGGGGCTGGTTAAAAAGAAGCAAAACAATACTGGAAGAATTAGCAGAGACAATATAGATTTCGTAACTTTGCCTGCAGTTTTTAAACTTCTCAGGTATTTTTTAAAAGCAAAAGTGTGAAGCCTGTTAAGTAACTGAGTTGAAGGAAGGACATTGCCAAATTGATTGCAAAGATATTTTTGTTGGGTTGCAATCACTTAAAATGTTTTTCTAATGTTTTGATATGCTTGGGTGAGTATTGGAGAAGATGAAAACAATTTCATGAAAAGGTAAAAAAGAATTTTTTGATTTTTTTTTTTTTTTAGACCCAAAGTGTATAGGTTATTGGACCAACATAAAGATTGTCATGTCCCAAATCTCAAACATACATTTACCTTTGAAGTGCTAGAGGAAGTTATCACTAAAACCAGTAAACTTAGGTTACCTGAATTACTCGATACAATTCTTTTTGATCTTCTAACAGTTGAATTTACCAAAATACTTGGGCATTTGTGTTTACTGTATTTATCTTCCTTATTCTGTTTTTTTTTTCCTAAGCCAGCACTAGAGGCAGAAGGCCCATTTTTTCACCCTTAAAGCCAGCAAACTTAATGGGGATCTGATACTCTGCTTTGAGCTGGGGATTTCTACAGTGGCACAGTTGACTTTAACTTAGCCAGGATCACACTTCTGCCAAAAAGTGTGTATCCTCTCTCACCTGCTCCTGCTTCCCCTTGTCACATGTTCGCACTGATCTAATCAGGCTTTGCAAAGCAGTGAGGTCAAAAATGGTGACTGGATACAGCTCACAGGGCCACCTAAGTGTTAGAGACTAGTTCACTGGAGATGTCAGAACTGCCAGCTAAAGGTGAGGGTAGTGCTCTTTCCACCACAGCTTGGAGAATATCCAGAATCACCTCCCTCGATCTTCAGTTGATCAGGTTTTGGTCTCTGCTTCTGTTTTGTTTGCAGTCTAGTATAAGTGTGGACATGCATGCTTCTGGCAGGCTCCCGGGTGTGACATTTTTTTAATACATGGCAGCTTTAGACTTTGAATAGAGTTCTCGTAGAGGGCTTGCCTGTACTTTGCTTCTCCCCCAAGTTTGTTTATATAAGTTCCATCCTGCTGTGGGCCTTCAATAAATAACTTTACCGGAGTTTTGATTAAGACACAGAATCAGTGTCTTCCTTAACGTATGTTTTGTTTCATCATTGCATGTGTTTCCAGGCTTGAAATCACTCCTCTTGTTCTGTAGGGTCAGAAAATCTGTTGAATTCCTTCCCAGCCTAACACAAAATTAATTCAAATGAACTAGCAATGAGAACAAGGGGTATGAAGTGAATAACCTGTCCTCCATTTTGAGGTTGACTTTTGACACATTGAGAGTAGATTTTAAGATTCTTTCATCTATTTCTAAATGTTTTCTTCCATTAATTCCATGATCATTCTTTCAAAGAGTGAAGTTCCCCAGTGCAAACTTGAGACACAGTCACGAAGCCAGAGACATGTTCTCTTTGTCTTGGCAAAGGTCTCTAGCTACCAATAGCTAAACATTATCTTTTTATGAAATGCTTTCCTAATTTTTTCCTGCAAATGCCATCACAGAACTGTGTAGGTATAGTGTTGGAATCCTTGCCAAATTCAAACTAATTTTTATATAGAGCTGTGTATTGAAGTAATACCAGATCATAAAGTGCAGGAACAGGTACGTGGCTTTCTGCTTGATTCTGCTGCAGAAAGTTGACAGCTAAGAATTGCTGCATTTGGGGTGGAGGGGGAAGGTAAGCTGCCAACTGTACAGCGGATTTGTCATTCTCAGTTCCAGATGAAAGAGATGGAAGACTTCTGGCTTCCTTGTTGCAGTGATCAAGTCTGAACTTGGATTGAATAAAACTTCTGAAATAAAAAGTAATTGCTTGGAAAGAGAATTTCATATGTTCTCTCCAACAATGTCAGTGTAGAGCAAGAATAGCATGTTGGAAAAAAGAAAAAAGACAAAATGATGCTTATACTTAACAAAATGTCCTTATGTTTCACTGATGTGCATATAAATATATAAGACTTCATTTTGTAAGACACATGAGATGGGCAGTTTCGCAGGAGCGCACATAGATTCTTGGGGTGGGTCCCACCATTTTGATGCTGGCATTGTCTGAATAAGTCATCTGAAGACTTCAGACCGATGCAGCCTGCCCTTCATTTTGAAATTTGAGGGGTGTGGAGTTGAGGGAATAAAAAGCAAAAGGGCATTCTGATAAACCACAATTGTACTCTGTCCCAAAGATCTGCTTGTTTGTAGCCAATTCCATTTCATTATTAACCGTATTAAAAGCCATTTATAATGATTACAAATGAAGGATATGGAGGAATAAAGATGTTTCAGTTTGAGAGTAAGGTATGTTTGGAATTTAGTCTGTTAAAGCATCTGATGATGTGAATGGAAGCTTGTAAATGTTACTGTGCTACACAGTACTTTGCCAAGTCAAAAGCAGAAAGGATAGCAGTGTGATGTGCTTATTGCTATCTATGTTTTGAGAGTGTTTTGGATGGATTCTGCGCAAGAGAAGTAATTGAATTGTTGATGACACTGATAGTTGCTGGTATTTTTCCAGGGTGAACTGGTGAGGTTTCCAACAAGTAAATAAAGATCAGGTCTAGCAGCTAAGAGGAACAGGCAATGGTGCCAGCTCTGTGGGACTGTCTGGTGCTGGTGTAAGCACAGGGGTTAGTTCAGGGCCACTGTAGATGAATGCTCAATATTAAGAGCAGGAATTTTTGTGAGTTTCAGTTTTTCGTGTCTGAAAAATAAGGATTTTCTCTAACTTTTTTAGAGATACTGAAAGGATTCATGAGTTCATTTGTTAGTGAAACATTGAGATTTTTTTTAATGGAGGAGTTTGACTGAAACAGGTGGGGTTTTTGTGGGCTGGTTTGGGTTTTTTTTTAATTCCCTGTAGGTTGAAAATTAGGTATTCTCTTATGTGTATATATTTGCATAATTTTACCAAGATTCAGTCTTCCTTTTTTCTATGTAGAAAATCTGTTCCAAATGAAAGGCTGTCTATATTTTCTTTTGACTGTCCAGTTTTAGAAAAAAAAAATTACATTTTATAATTAAGTTAGCAACTTTCCTCCTCAGCTAGAGGCTACTGCAAGGAAGATGACACAGTGATGAAAAGTGATTTCAAAATTTTGACTCTTGACATTTTGAGGTTTTTTTGCAAAAACTTATGAGTCATTCACAAACAAGCCAGCGTAACAAATGTACTGAAGTCAAAAGCAACTTCTTTGTCTTCAGTGACACAGGTGGCTGCTCTGATCTGCATTTTTCAACACACAGCAATGATATCAGAGGATTTTTAAGTTAAGAAAAGACTACTGCTGTACAGACAAATAGTTTTAAAAATATACCTTTTCTTTTAAACTAACTTTTTATTCTAGCCAATGGAAGCAAGGTGTGACATTCAGTATCTGTTATGCTTTGTTTTACTCCAGAGCAGAATGAGATGATTCATACTAAAGATTATATTTAAAGTTTAATTACATAAAGCACCATAAAATGATTTTTTGTTTCCATTGTGGGTATTGTATTGGTATAGAATACACAGCCTTGGGAAAACTTTTCCCCCTCCTGTGTATATAGAAATAGTTTGGTCTTTTGATCAAGTCCAAGGATCACTTTTTCTGCATTGTGGTCTGCATTTTTTTTAAATTGAATCAAGTCAGAGGATCAAAGTGCTTGATCATTGAGAGAGGATCTGATGGAAAAAAAGATTTAAACGCTGCTGTAAGGCTAGATCAGCTATAATTTTAACTGTTCTCAGTTCATCCACCCTTCCTAGAATAAATATGAGAGGAAAAATTAGGAAACTAAATTCTGTACATTTTGTAAATTGATTTCTGTTTAGGTGCAAAGCATAGATTTTTTGACTTTCAGAGCCTTAAACAGTTGGAGCCTCATTATTTTCATCACCCTTGTAGCCGTTGCATCTAACATTTGGCAACAGTTTTTTTTAAATCTTGACTGAATTGATTACTTCTTATTTTTCTTAAAAGAAAATATATATACCTTGGCCTGATGATCATACAATCATGCAGAACTTGGCTGTCCTCATGATACATCTTTGTGTGTTTGTTTAAAGTCATACTTGGACACAGGTTCACAAATTACCTTTTGAAGTATTTTCAATAGCAAACACAAAATGCCTAACATTTTATTTCTTCCTTCCATTAGTGTCAGACTTGCTGCTTGTAGGTCTGTGAGTGAGTACTGAGGGAGATTTTGTGGTCAGAATTGACACGCTGTGTTTGCACAAAGCTGGTGCTCTGCAGCCTGTCAGCTGAGTGCCTGAGCACAGGTATGGCAGAGAAACGGGCTGGGAGATCTTGGTAATACCATCCTCACCTGGCGTTTACTGTGAACCGGTTATGGCCAGCGGCATGGCAGGGCCATCTGCTCAGCAGCCTGTTGCTGGCTACGACCTGGCTTGTTAGGTTTGTGCTAGCCCTAGGGAGCTGCGCTGCTCAGGCGATCTCCTGGGTAAGTTTCATACAGACTCTCACTGAGGGGTTGGGTGAGGTGTCACTCCTAGAGAAAAGCCTGTACTTGGCAGCCTTCCTGGCTCCTAAGTGTCAGGGCATTTCACAGAAATGACCCTGACATGTGGCTCACCTGACTTCTCAGCAGAGATAAAAGCAGCGTGCTGCTTCCTGGTAAACAGACCTTGGGGAAGGTACCTAGTAAAGTCTGCCCTTTGATATCTCATTATAAGCATTAAATCTGTGTTGCTGTTTTATATGCTATAGCACCAAAGAAAAAGTGGATTTTTTTTTTCTTACTGATTGTTATGATTTTAAACCTGCATTAAAATGAGTGTTTATGTCCACTGAAATGTGTGAAATTTGGTGCAGGTTGGTAAAGCCTGGCCTCAAAATTAGCAGAATCCATTTAAAGTTATCATATATTGCTAGAATATTTTATTATTATATATGCTGTCTTCTAGTCCAGATGTTGCCTGACTGGCAGAAGCAGTATGCTGAGATATTTTTATGATGTCATCCCTTATGTATGACAGATATGCTGGTTTCCAGAGCTGCTGTTTGTCTGCAGCTGACAGAGCATCAGTACCCTGACCAGCTGAGAGGAGAGATTCAAACAAGAGAGACATTGTAGGCAGGAGATGGGTGAACCTGGACAGCTCTTTCCTTGGAGAAGTTGGGAGCAACTGTAAGGGTAGTTTGTGCACCTCAGGTTCCTAAAGCAACTGCAGTAGCAAACTGTGCTGACATTGGAAAAGAGCAGACAGATTATTCATCCAGAGATTCTTGCTGTCTTTTTCACAGATTGATAGGCTTTCCTTGTTTGTTTTTGAAATGGTTTTGCCTGTGTGAGTCAAAATGGAGGTTGCAGTAAAACACAAACCATGACCTAGTCCTTGTGATTTCCACTTACTGCTGTCTAGGTCTCTTCCTTAGCAGTGTCACTCTGTCGTCTCCTTTTGTTTACAGGGTCAAAGTCCAAGCATGTTATTAAGCTATCAATGTTGTTTGAATTTAAACAGGAGAGAAAACCAAAACCAACAAAAAAACCCCAAACCAAACAACGAAGAGCAAGAGTAGGATTCATGTGCACAAAGTCCTGTGCGTGTAAGAGACTTGCACCATGTTGCAGAGAGACACTTGCATGCAGCTCTTGTAGTGCACTCAGAAATACTTCCCAAGCATGCCAAGACTTCAGCAGTTCTGTCTTTCTGACTTGAATCACCAGTGCTGCTGCTGTTCAGCTGGGAGTTGGCAGACAGTTCTGGCACTGATATGTTGATAAAAGTGGCAGATTGACTTTGCTATGATGTAAATATCATTGTCTATTTATTTGCCCTTGAAAATGCTATAAATACTTTGTTACTGTGTAATGAAGTAGGAATTACTGCAGTGAGTTATTTGTAATATGAAATTAGTCTCAGTACAGTTTAAAAACCACTGCTACATTATACTTCTTTACAGTTTGTGAAGGCTGGAAACAAAGTTCACAGCTTTGGAAAGAGGGAACAAGCTATCAGGAGGAATCCCAATGTTCCTGTTATAGTAAGAGGCTGGCTACACAAACAGGTAGGCATGTAATCATCTGTTTCTGTTCATATACTTTAACACAATCATCAAGCAAAAGTAAGTGCTTTCCAAGTAACTGAAAAAACAGAAGCTTAAATGTTGGTGATGCAGGGCAGTGCTGGGTACTCCCACAAACTTCTGTAATGAGGGCCTTGTGCTCAGCAAGTGCGAAAACCCAAGTTTTATGTACAGGTTTGATCCAGAAGTGGAAACAATGATAAACGGACATCACTATCATGGTTAAATGTTGAGGCTGTAACGTTGTTGTCTAAATATGGTTATTTTTCCATTTTTTTTATGGTTACCGTATTATAAAAGATCCTGCTGCCTTGCTCAGGTCTCCCTCAGAACACACTATAAACCTGAGGTTGGCTGTGAAGGCCTTTTTCCATCTGCTTGCTTATTCCCTTATACCCTGATCAAGGCTTAATTCCAACCCATATGCCTTTTGTTCTCCAGAAGCAGGAGGGAGAAAATGGAGACAGGAACCCATTCACCACATATTGCCGTCACCAAGCCCAGTGTCCAAGCAAAGGCTGGATTATAGGATTTCATCCAACAAACAGAATTTTACAGCTGCTGCATCTTGAACTCTTAAGCTGACAGGAGCACAGCCTTGAGTGCAAAAAGTAAATAAAGCTGTTTGTTGTATGATACTTCCCTGCTTCTAATTTGGCAGTCAGCGTCCATCAGATTATCACCGGAGATCCAGCAGCTAGGTTTAGGGATGAGTAGGAGAAGGTTGAAATCTAAGGCTTACAATTATGATTCTACATATGCAGGAAAGTGAATCTGGTGAGAGCCATCCGCTTCCTCCGGCACAGAGAGCTGTGTTCTGCTACCAACTCTGTTGACATGCGCTACCCAAGTCCATTGACTTTAGGACAGAATCAGAACTGAGACACAGTATGTGTTGATAGTGTTGTAGCATGAAAAAGGAAAGGGAAAAAAATCCTTGCGTACTTAGTATGCTTGCAGAAAGGAGGAGGGAAATAGTATATACAACATTCCTCTAGCTATTTCCTTCTGTCCCCTTATCTCTACTTGCAAGCGCTTAAAGCCTGAAGATGCTTTCTATGCTGCTGGTCTCATCAGAGCCTACCTCAGTTGAATAAGTTGTACTTGCTTAGGTTACAGTCTGGCAATTTTACAGGCTTCTAAAATTAATTTCAATGTAAATATTACTCATTTTGACAAGGTGATATATATATATAGATCTCCACAGGCATGTTATATTATACTTCATTAAAATTTGCACATTATGCCTCCTGTTTTATTTCCTAAGGAATATTTGATTAAATTACATTTTAGGCATGGGTAACATATGGAAGATCGACTGTAGAATTATAGGGGATCATAGTCTGAAATGTGAGGTCATACTTCACAGCTGTGTAGTGATTTTCATCTTGGTCTGCAGGCAATCCTTGTTGGAGTTTGTGCCATCCAGATGCATACTTTGTTTCTTTATTGCAGATAAAGCTGTCTAGATAAAATATGCATTGGTTGTGTATAAGGTTAATCTGAATGCTGTTTGGATGTGAGTTTAATTACTTAATGAAAATTAGCAGTTTGAATATTTTAGCCTGATTATTTTATAGCTGGATGTTTTCCCTCTTACCTTTCTTTGTACATAATATTTTGCTAAAATATAAACCACTTGTTTTTGCAATTAATTCCATATTTAGGTAAACTACTCACTGGTACAGTATTACTGTTAACTTTCCTTAAATGAAAAGTGTATCACATTTCTTGTATTTCAGGATAGCTCTGGAATGCGATTGTGGAAAAGACGATGGTTTGTGCTTGCTGATTATTGTTTGTTTTACTACAAAGGTGGGTAGATACTAGTTCTTAGTCTGTAACAGTTCACCTGTTCAAATCACACTGCAAGCATAAACGAATTGAACTCTTCAGATATAGTTAGACATTTTGAGAAGATGCATAGTGAGACAGTTACTTATCCATATGTGTTTAATGTGCAGCAAATTTCAGGCCGGAGTTGGGGAACAAGGGGGTGCTGTATGATCTTTTGTCACATAATTTACCTTTGATCTATGCCAAGGTTTATGTTGCAAAACATTTGGCAGCAATACCAGTTTAAGATTTATCCAGTCTCTGGTCTGTGTTGTGTTACCTACTTTCTTGTGCTTGGACAGCTGATTTTTTGAGAATGCACTAGGGCCAAATCAGGGCGTTGATTCAGCTTTAATCCAAGGGACAATGTAAGAATGAGAACTTCAAATCCGGTAATTTACCAAAAAAGGTTAATGTGATCTTAGACTGAACTAGGAATAATGGTATAACATAAGGTTATTCTGAAGTTTTGAATATTGTGTAGCATGTTACAATTTTTGGAAAGCATTACAGAATATGAAACTTGAATTCGTACTTCTAGGCACTGCATTTCTGCTGCTGATCACTTTAGAGCCAGCAGTAATAGAGTTTTCCTGATTATAGCAATTAGCCTAGATGTAGAATGCGAAATGGAAGGTCCGTCATGTTATACAGCCTGTCAGAGTTCATTTGTCACAATAAGCTTTATTCTTGAAGCATATTTTTCTGTCTGAAGCTAAAAAAATCAACCCCCCTCCCCCAAAAAACGCTAAACTGTTTGGTTGGGTTCTTTTCAAAAAAATTCAATCCTGTTTTTTTAAAAATAAAACATTTTTCTGCATGTATTATTAGTGTTGAGTCATAAGAAGATTCAGGTGAGAAGGGACTTCAGGAAGTATCTAGTCCAACGGCCTGGTGAAAGCAGGGCCAGGAAGGAAGTCAGTCTGGGTTGCTCAAGGCTTAATCTAGTCAGGCTTTGGAAACCTCCAAGGATGGAGATGGCACAGCCTCCCTGGTCGGCCTGTTCTGCTGCTCTGTGCTCATGGGGAAAATTATTTTCCTTATAGCCAGTGTGAACTACTCTTCTTTCTACTTAATGCCTGCTTTTTGTATGTCCATAAAGGAGAATGTATTGTTACCCCACTGAAAAGTGCAGTGGATTAGATTCTGTCTTTTTTTTTTCATTCAACAGACAGCAGAGAAGAATCTGTTCTGGGTAGCATACCACTGCCTAGTTACGTAATATCTCCAGTTGGACCTGAAGATCGCATAAATCGCAAATTTTCTTTTAAGGTACAGTTACAAAGCTTATTAGCTAATCATATTTTAAATTTTTTTTTTCATTAGAAAAGCTGCTGTTGTAAACAGAAGCATCATCTGCTTTCCTTTTTTTTTTTTTTAAGTAGACAGGTTTATTGACTGCTCATTCAAATATGACATAGCACTTTTTTGTTGTAAGTGTCTTTAGGGATTAATAACGTGTCTGTGAATAAAGATCCTGTTCTAGAATCAGAAATCAGACTTGATAAGTTGTTCCAGTACTGTTTACAAATTGAAAGAAAAGTTTTGTGTTTTTTTCTTTATAGGGTACTTGATCTCCTAGTGGACTGATGGTTGCTTAGTTTTGGTTTTGCTGGGTTTTTCTAAAAATAAAACAATCAGTTCTCACAGTTAAAAAATGACAACACCGTAGCTTTTGAGATTTAATTTCCTAATGTCAAGGGGAAAAAGGGTAACCAATTTTTTTCTCTTTTTGGGGGGGCGAGCAATAGTTAACCTAAGCGACATGGACTTTTTTAAAGAAAAAATACTCTTGTTTGATATAGTTTGAGGTTGGTTTTGTGTTTTTTCTATTTTTTAAAAAAATTAATTGTATAATTTACAGTTCTATTCTTTGTTATAAAAACCTACAAAAAAGAAATAAAACATACATTCATTCTTGACAGTGGAAAGACCTGACTCCAGTTGATTGTCTGAGCTGCAGCACTAAGGCAAAGTTTAGAAACTTTAGTGTATGTTGCAGATTTAAATTCTACCAATACTTGGAGCAGAATCTGTTTTTCTATCAAGTAAATGATTTATGTACTTTAAAAAAATAAATTTAGAAATCAGGTTTTGATCAGGTATACTTTAGGAGATCTAGAAGGAAACTTTCTGTTTAAATCTTTCCTGTGTTGAAATTACAAAGAACCTTTGCTCAGCTTAGACTTTCCCATTTTGATTTTTGAGGTGTTTTAAAATTGTAAACTGCCTTTTTATTGTTTTTTGTTTCTATTTTCAAGTGTATAAAAGTTTGAAATTTATTGAACAAATATTAACTTGGGAAATGTGTTTAAAAAAAGACCAAGTGCACTTTGTGGAAATGTTTATTGTACTTGTTCAAATGCATTGAACATGAGATAGCAGGACAAGCTACAAAGGAACCTTTGTTTAAGAAAAACATTCACGTAGTTAGCGAGTGTAATTCATAAAGCCCTCCTCTTCTGGAGCCGCCTTCTAGGTAGAAGCACATACTGAAAGAGGAAGACCCAATGTACTTCTAGGCTTCTGGTTCTCTTGAATAACTATTGGTGCAGACTGGGGAAGGAGATAAAGTAGCGATAGTATCTAGTTGCTTCAGAGTTTAAAAAAACCCCCTGCTTTTTATTTAATTGAAAGGGTGTTTTTAAATGTTAATTGAATGTATATTAGTATTGTTAATGAGTTTAACGCTATCAGTGTTAAGGGAGGGGGGGGGGGAACCCCTGTGTGTGTATACATACATATGTAGTTACCAAGCAGTGTGTTCTATAGGCAAGATCTTAAGTCACCACTGCCAAGTTGTGCCTCTCCTTTCCTGTGGAGTAGAATTCATGGTGTGATCATGGTTAAACATTTTCAGAAGCAAATGCAGACTTCCCCTGTTCCTTTTAGGACATCATACTTATATGAGCTCTACCAAGTCTTTAATCTGTGTCTTTTTCAGAAGAAATCAGCTTGAGCCAGTAACCTGAGACTTTCAACATAGGGTCATTACTAAAATGTTGATGTAGAAATAGGGAGTTGATAGCAAAAGGAACTTTATGCTAGAAATCTATATTAAAAAATGTATAACATATATTTGATGTATTGATTTGTTGGGCTGATCTTCTTTTTAGGTGTTTGACAATTGACTGCAGACTTGATGCTGCAGTTTCATTTTATTTAGAACCAACTTCTAGGGCAGCAGGAGGATTTAGTAAGATTCCTGTTTCATGAACCCCATCCAACACTGGTGTTCAATGGTCACGGAGTCGGCACACAGCGACCGGAGCATGGCCATACTGGCATTCCATCACTCACCAGCCATTACCTTATCTAATCTCTTCAGTACACTTTGATATCCAGAGCATAGATGGACATTCTGTCTCATGATGTAGTGCAGCCAGAAATAGAAAACACAAGCAGATTAAACCCAAAATAAAGATAAGACTTTTTTGCCTTTAAGTCCTGAATGAGTGGGAGAATGTGCCATGTCACATTTTACATTTGGCCTGTCATTTATTCAGATTGTTGTAAATCCTCTGTTACAGTAGAGGTATTCCTCTACTATTACAGTAGAGGCTCCCATTTTAAGTGGCTGTTTTAAGTAACTGAGTTTTTGAAGCTAGGGAAGCAGTCAAACTGTGAAAAATTTCAACATTTTGGTTTGTAAAACTAAAGGAAGGAAATCAACTTAGCAAATACCTGGATGCTTTTTGCATATGAGTTAGAAGGAGGTTTGTAAAATACATGCTCACTAGGATATATTTAAACCCTGTTAAAATGTACACCATAGGAGTTCTCAAAATTCTTTTCCTTTCATCATCCCCTGAGGCCCGGCTTTAAGCTTTTGTGTCCCTTTGGGTGTTTAACAATTACAGAACTGCAGAACTGCGTACAGTCTGTTCAAATGCAATCAGAAACCTACTTTGAAGTGTAGCAGTATGTATGTTAAATTGTTTTGTTTAGAAACTCTGCTTTTAAGTTTTTATCTTGACGAATTTTTCACATTGTTTATTTGTCCCAAGCAAAGTGCTGTGACTAGCTGTAAGCTGCTGACATTAACTTGTGTGACAGCATTTTAGAACTCGGGATCCATACTGCATATTGAGTTCGGTAGCTAACATCTTAGATACTTAATCTAATTGCTATATTTTAAAATATAGTAAATTTTTGCTGATAGAAATATGAGGAAACATAAATCCAATGTATAGATTTTAATATGAAAAAGTTAGCACAACATTAATATATAGCTGGAATTGACTGTACTTTTTAGTAATAAGATAATTTTAAACATGAATAGTATCAGTTTATGAAGGTTCATGTCATCGCTGTCTCTTTAGAAGCCTCATTGTCCTTAATCATGAAAACTATTTTTAATTGATCTTATATGTGTTAAAATATATGAGAGAATACTGAAAGTAAACTTATATCAATCTGACAGTAATACAAATTGAGAAACTTGGAAGGCCTACCAACATTTGCTGTACAGAAAACAAAACTTCACACAAAGACAATGTATGCAAGTATGCGTTTGTATTTAGGTTCATATCTTGCTACCAAATAAAGTCAATGAAGGATGTTCTGATGTTCTAGTAAGAGGTAGGAATTAGTGTTGGAGATACAAATTACTCCTTTTTATTTTGATACTACCTTTTACATATTTTCAGAGATACAGCCTTTCAACATGAGGGCATTCAGAGCCTAGGAAGCCAGGCCAAATTATTACTTCCAGAAGATGCTACTGGAGCTTGTTTTTAGACATCTTTTCATTATTAACATTCTAAGATTTACTAATGGAAGCACCTGTTCATTGTGTAGACCTACTGGGACTGGGGCAAACTTCTTAATCTGTTTATTTGGTCTCATGATTTTCCTAAAAATTTTGACGTAGTTTGTTCCTTTATGTTATCTGGTTCATTGTTACTTCCTTAGGCTCCCGTATTGCTTACAAAACTTCTCTGGATCTGGGGAGTCAGGTGAACAAATGTCAAGGGCCATAAATTTAAGAGGTGCCAGTTCAGAATTTGGAAGAGGAAAGGTTCTAGATTCTAGAAGTCCTGAAAAAGCTCAGCATTATTTGAGAGTGAAAGATGAATTAGATTGTAGTGTGCTGTTGCTGTGTTCATAGCGAAGGCTCAGAGTATTATTTCCATTTTTGTTTATAAATGGTTCATAAATATTGAACTTCAGGAGAAGGGAGAATTTCCTCTGTGTTATAGCCTATTGAGAGGGCTAACTTCAAAAGATTACAATTTTTAGAAAACTGATCCCCTCCTCATCCCTTTGTCCTATGAACTGTGGCGGCTTCTCTCCTAGGACTTTTGAATTATTGGAGGTGAAAATAACATGTTGCTCTACGCATTAGTTACTTTTAGTATAGTCTTTTGTTAAGTATTTTCTTTGGAAACATGATTTTTTTCATGATTTTAACTTGTTTAACTTTTTGTCCTTGTCTTGTCCTATTGATATGCTCTTGGGGTTTACTGTCCATTTCTCCTTCTGTGCATTATGGGAGAGAGACTGCTTTTCTTCTCAATCTATCCACATTAAGGCATCTGAATGCATGAATAGGTACCAGTATTATTTTTTCCCCTGTTGTGCGTATGGTGTACATGTGCGCATGTGCTGTGTTTTAGGCTTTTTAGTATGCTGTAGTCATCCTAATAGCTATTGCTTTTAAAAAAACCAAAACAAACAAAAAAACCCCCAGCTAGCTTCTGTGTCTGCTAGCAGTGACAGCTACAGGACATTGGCACAAAGTGGCTTTCTTGCATATAAAACACGCTACTAATAAATAACTGAAATATATTTGAATTTTCCTTTAACCGGTTTTATATATTATAAACTTCAGAATGTCATGTTTGTTGATAATAACACACCATCTCCGTTATCCCTGCTGAAGCTACGAATGTTTATGGCTGGGATCGCTTCAGTCTCTCAAGGGAGAATGGTGCAACATACTTTGCATTTTTATACCGTTTTCACCTACAGCCTCTTAGGCAATGCTTTCAGCTGTGTTCATCGTGCGCTGCTGAAAGAGAACCTGAAAGGCAAATGGGTTATGCTAATCAGGATGTACAGGGCAATTAAGACAGACTGCTGTTAAATCCATTTATTAACATGGTATGCAGTCTCTGCAGTTGTTACCAAAGGTTCTGTTTTTTTTTCAGCAGGTATATAAGCAGTAAATGGTAGGGTCCTACTGTGTCATCGCAACGGGGCATTCGTAGTCTGCTTTTATGGAGGAGTCACTTCACTTCTGAATTCCAGCATCATCTTCTATGGGCTCAATGTGGTCTGTGAAGGAGCCCTGCAGTCATAAGTCTAGTGTTAAAATCACTGTTTTCCTTTACACCTGGAGCTGCCAATTTTTGCTCTCTTCTTACACTGGATGCTAACCATAAATTGCAATGAATTAAATGCTTCTAAATCATATTTGTTTGACCATTTGTAATGGTCCCAAAATGACAAAAAAAAAAAAAAGACGCCAATAACAACAAAGAAAACCCAAACCCAAAGAACTCAACCAGGGAAACATGAAAAAAATCCTTTGATTCCTAAATACCCAATTGATCAGAGCAACTGTTTCATGTCTGTAAGTCCTGTTATCCAGTGTTAAGTTAGGCAGCTAATGGTGGGGAGGGAGAAACCACCTTGTGTTACCTTATTGGCCGAGTGCTGTTGGGAAGCAGAGACTCTTTTGAGGAGGACTTTTTTGTGGAGTTCTCCACATCACCCTTTCCTCCTCTTCCTTCTCCTCCTCCTTTTCCTAGCAGGCTGTTGTGCTGCAGTCTCAGCCTTTCCACTACAGGTGTGATGGCAGGCCAAGGGACTGACCCCCGTGGGGACACTATTACCGCTGTTTTCAAAACGAACTGAGGCTTCCTTGCTTGAGCCGCAGAAAGGAAAGGCCACCTTTCACACGTTTATAAGAACAGATTGCAATAGAAAGGGAGTAAATTTTCCACAAAACTTAAAGCAAGCAAATATATTTTGCTCTTTGGAGTTGTTGATACAAGTCTCTAAGATTATGGTAATTTGGGTAATTCAGGGTAAACAACTGAAATGACAACATTTAGGGAGGCCTGAACTGGATTAAATAGCCTGGGTTTTGTCAAAACTATTGCTGTGTTTCTGAATCCATCTGTGAGGATAGAGTAGGGTTTTCTTTTTTTAATTTGGAATAATGAGGGGGAGAGGATTTCATCAAAATAAAAAGATCAGTCATTTAGGGAAGATTTGTGAATTATGTTTAACCTTTAAAAGATGATGTATCCAGATTAAAAAGTTGAGATATTTTTTTTCCTTTAAAAAAAAAATGCTGTCTCAGCGGTGTTTCATGCCTTTAGCTTTTGTGTGTGATAACAGGTTTAGTTTTATAAAAAGCAGTTTAAATTATTAATTTTGTTTTAATATCATTACAAGAGCTTTCAAGCCAAGTATACTGTCTTCAGTTTTTTGGAAAGTAAGAAAATTAGTCTCTCCCTACTAATCTGAAACACATCTGTAAAGTAGCCGAGGAAATATAGCCAAGTGTTTCAGGACTGATATGCCTTAGTAATACCTATGCTATTGCTTATACAAATGTGGATGAGATTTGATTAAATTCAGCTAGCCTAGAGTTACATTCCATATTGAGTACATTTGAATATTGAATATATTTGTAGAGGAATTTCCAAATACCTCTAGTTTGCAGTGTAATTTCATGGAGTATTTTGGTGTGCAGAGGTACTTGTCAATATTTTATGTGCTGTGATAATTGCATCAGTATTACTAACTTTATCAGTAAGTCTTGTGATTTTTGCAGCTAATACAGAGGTTCAAGTGCACACTTTAACCAAAAGATCATAACATGCATTATAATGACTTCTTAAATAAGCAGCTTAATTGCTTGAATTGTAAGGTTTTTGTCTGTGTTTTGTCTGAATAAATTCCTTTATTAAATGAGCTGGGAAAATTGGCTTGCTTATGTATGTCTTGGTGAGAATTTATTTAATTTGTTTTGTATGGTAATTATGGCAAATGAAATGTGTCAGTTAAAAGAAAATGAAAAGCTGAAATTTCCTACTATCAAAACCAGAAGAGCTGCACTTTTAATAGTGCAAGAGAGAGAGAGGGGAATTTCAGTAAAAATCACAGTGCCATTTGAGTTTGCTGCACTATATTCCATTGTGGCAATGTAATAACTTTACCCAAAATTAAAGAAATGGTCAAAAAAATCTGGAAGGATTTTTTTAAAAGATATCAGGAAAAGTAACAGCAAATTTTCTGGGGGAAAAGATGAAAGGGCTGTCTGACTTTTTTTTTTTTTTTTTTTTTTCCTTCTCCTTACAGGCTGTTCATACAGGTATGCGGGCATATATTTATAATAAGAATTCTGTTATTGGCTCTCAGGCAGAGCATTCAGGGATGCGGACATACTACTTCAGTGCAGATACCCAAGAGGATATGAATGGCTGGATCCGGGCTATGAATCAAGCTGCTCTTATGCAAACACGCTCTTCACTGAAGAGGCAAGTTCAACACTGAAACTGTTAGCTTTTAAAAACTTTTTAAATTGGTCATGATTTCTGAAAGTGATATTTGTAAATGTGTGCATGAAACTCATTCCCATTTTAAATAAATAATTATTTTACTATTACGTTCTATTGCAAATCAGTTAACTAACATTAAGAAAACCTGGTGTTCAGTATTTGCATCTACACACAAATTGTGTGCCCACATTTAGTGACATGGATTAATATAGATATAAACAATTTTTTAGGAAATTTCAGTTAAAAAGTTATAGTTTTTGTGAGCAAATTCATATATTACAACAGCCAGTTGACAGCCTTAAGGAGAGATAAGTAAAAGGGAAAAGACAGAAGAGTAACGAGTTTTTTCAAATGAGTGTTTAGAACTAGGATTAAAATGGTGTTAAGAGGGAAAAGGATATTAAAGATGGATAAATCATAAAGTACATACAGTTATGGATATTAACTAACTTATGCAGGTATTGACTGTTTGTTTTTTGTTTTTTTTTTTTTTACTTAGTTTGGTGGCCTTTAGTACTTGTAGGCATTTTGTATGTTTTTCTCTGTATAGAAAAAAAGCACTGTTACAAAAAGGAGGATGTCCTTTGTCCCGTTGTTCTTAATTAGTGCTAGAGGCAAACAAATTCAGCTGTGCCTTCATGTGCTTCCAGTTTTTCCCTTTTTTTAAAATTGATGTAGCCTCCTTGACATTTTGACTTTGGAATGTGATTTTTTTTTTTTTTTTTCCCTACAACTCCTTGTGAAAGAAGACTGTACTGTAAGACAACCCTGCTCTTAACCCTTGGGGCTGTGAGGATTAGAACGTCACGGTGCAGTTTCTCAAGAGTATCTCACAGTACTGCTTGCTTTTGGAAAATCAAATAAAAGCAAAGGATTAACATCTCATCTAGAGCTTTGCATCCTATATGATTTTGTGTTAAGATTTTCTGGATTTAATTTAAATTTTAAGTAACATGTAACCTGTTACCTGTTTTTTTCTTATCTTTTGTATAAGGATAGGAATAATTGAAAGAAAAATTGGGGAAGTCTGGCATGTTAAAAGTATTGATCCAGTGTCCTTCCTCCCAGTAGACTATTCATTTTGAGACACTAAATAGGCTGAAGTGAAAACAATTGTTTCATTGCACTTACTCAGAACTCACCTTCCATGAAGCTTTAAAGAAGCTGAACTTAGTTTCAGAGAAAGTGAGGTGCCACTCTGACATCAATGATACTCCATTGAATTGTAAGAGAAAAAAATGTTGTCCAGAAGCTTATTACTATAAGGAGATGAAAAAAATCGCAAATGAAGTACGTTATATGTCAAAAGCAACATAAAACTTTTAGGATCCTTAGATATTTATAGTGTGTTGTAAGTTTAATATCAAGATTTCTGGTATGGAATTTTTTGAAATATTTAGACAATAAGGTAAATAAATTCATGTGCATTGCAGCATGTATTAGGAGCAATGGAGAGGGTTTTTTGTTTTATTTTTTGCGGGAATAGTCCCTAGGTTAGAAATTCTGTGGACAATGGTTGTACTGACTCAAATGTAGATTGATTTCCACCCCCCCCCCACCCCGTCCTCTTGGCCAGAAATGACTAGTCCCTGAGGCATCTAGAAAGATATGAAAGACATTTTTGACTTTGAAATGATCAGTTGCCAGTTTGGTTTTGGTTTTTTGGCTTTCAGTGTTTCCCAGGATAGGAAGATTTTCTTCTTTACAGTTGTTTGTACACAAGTTAAACACTTCTTTCATACAATATTAGTATTTTCAGTCACTTTTACACATGCATGTAAACGACTTATTCCTTGATAGCACTGTAAAGGTAACTTTTGTCTAACTGGGATAACAACTGAGTTTTGCTGAGCGTATCTATTTTAACATGTCAAATTTATCACAGCCTGGAGAAGATGCTTTTGTGGGTATACTTTCTAAAATAGTAACAAGACCACATCAAGTTTTTACAATTAAGCAGTGTTCATTACTGACTCTTTTTTTTTTTTCAGAGAAACTGAAAAAGTGGATCAGCAAGCTGTTCCCCAAGTCAATCATGTGGATGCTTGTAAAGAGTGTGTGAGGACAGAGATTACAGATACAAAAGAAAGTCATCAAAAATCAGCTGAAATGCTTGGATATGATAAGCGTGAAGAGATCAGAAGAGAAAAAGAGGAGGAGGAGCGTTATATCCACAGAAAAGAAACTCTGGAAACTAAGAAGGGAAAGGCTAAGCATGCGTTAACAGAAGCTGATTCATTATTTCCAGACTTAACGAATGCATCGAGGTCCCAAGTAGCTCAGCCTCAGCCAGCTGAGAAAAATGGAACACTTCCTAGTTCATTAAGTATGAGTGCTGGCCTGGTGGAGCAGAATGGTACCAGCTCATATAAAAGAGGGTTTGTTCCCAGAACAAATCCAGATAAACAGTTTCAAAGAAAAAGTAACATGGCTCAAGTGGAGCACTGGGTGAAAGTCCAAAAAGGAGATACAAAAAGGTTAGTAATAAGCCCATCTTTAAATAGACTGCCAAATGGCATTTTCTTAAATTAAAGGAGTATGTGTATGAGTGATACATTTAGTGCAAATCAGAATTACAGAGACAATATATAACAAAACTTACTCTCTCCTCCAGTGCAGAATGGTATTTTTTCAGGTGTTTTTCTCACGGGAAAGTCAATATGGGATTGGCTAGTCAAATCCCTTTAGTGTTGTCACTGTATTGCAAGTAGAAAAAGTGAGATTGGAGTGCTTTTTTTTACTGTTTTTAACCACTGTGGATGCTTAAAACTTCTTATAATTTGCTACAACTGAAGAGCCAGAAAGTGAAGTGCAGCTGTCACTTACCTCTTATTCATAAACAGCTACACTGCATAAATTATAGATTATTGTTTGTTTTCCACTTAAAGAATGTTGATTTTTTTTTTTTCCACTCCCTTCTGTTCCTGTTCCAAACATCCAATTTCACTCCTCTACATCAGATCATTGCACTCAAAGTCACAGTGTGTGCGTCATATATTGAAAGGTCTCTGTATATTCATTTAGTTAATCAAGAGGTCCTAGGATGTTCCCATGGTCTCCAGGATTCTCTTTTCCCTTTTCAGTCCCTGAAAATTACCTGATTTGTACCAAGAAGTTGAATGCACACAGGAATGCTTTTGTAATTTGAAAATCTCATAATTGCATTACTTTCAAATTGTGCAGCCACATGAGGTATCAGTTGAAAAAATGAAGTGATGTATGTATGTGTCTGTTCAGAATGTCATCTTGTGTCAAGTGGTGGGAAAGACAGTTGGACTCTATGCTGCATGTGAGGATTTTTCATGTATGGGTAACCTACTGAATTAGTACCTTAGAAATCTGCTAAAACCTAATTATAATAAAGAACAATAGGGGACATTAGCATGTGGGTTTTAGGAGGGAGAAAATATTTGGGGCATTTTTTTAACGCTTATTGAAGCTAACATTTGTCATTTTGGATCCAGTAAGAAATCTAAGTCTTGCTGATTCTGTTTGGAAGTGCATTCTCCTACTCTCTTACCTTTGGAATTACCCTTAAAGAAGCTCTCATACTTCCTGATTTTATTTAACATTCTTCTAGACTGCTAGAGTCAGTTTACTTGCAGCTTTTTTGCTTGGATACCAATCAGTGCTTCCCAAGAGAATATGACTGTAATGAAAACAAGTACTTGGTATGTTAGTTCTTCTTACACCCACACATGTATTAGTTTAAAATAATACAGAAAACTATTGAACTAATTAGCCAGTGCTTAAGAAAACTTCTGTTGATGTTTTTCACATCAAAAGTATAGGCAGTGAACAGGCTTGACTAATAGCTAAATAAGTATTGTTTTCTTCCTAATTACTTTTTTCCAGTAAATCAACTTTAGGCATATATCAGGTATAGTGTTAAGACAGTGCTCTTGCAGCTGCCAACTTTTGTTCTAGATAAAACCAGCTACCTCAGCTGGAGCTGTTAAGTACTCAGTGAAACCTCACAAGAGTCAACTGCAGTGATGTAACCAAAATCTACCTTTATATATAAATTTTCTTCTTACCTTAAGAACTTTCTTTATGTTCTGTTTTAGCTCAGTTGTCCTTGTTTTCTTTGTCTTTCCCTGACAAATGCCTTTATATTCTCTGCATTCAGAAAAAATTGTGCTTTACCTTCCCAAAGATTAATGGATTAATTTTTTTTAAATGGCACCTTCTCTCAACCTGCTGAGATCGTTGCAGTGCACTTAACTGATGGATGAAAGTGGCATATGAGTTGTGAAATGGCATCTTGATTTCAGGATGTAGAAATATAGAGATGATAATTTGATTGACATTCCATTTAGATTTTAGTAAGTATTAGTGGACCACTTAATTTCTTAATGCTCCATGTTTACTGTTATTTCACTTGAAACATTAAAATAAAGAACCTCTGAGGATTTAGAAGGCTTTATAATTTTTGAACACAGAATGAGTACAGCTTTATTTGTTTCCTGGCTCAGGTGTGTGAAGATGCAATGCCTGCCAGCAAGTTGATTATGACAAGAAAGAACTCTTTCAGCTAGAGGCTTCAGACAAATACAGCAGTTGTTTGTATAATTATTTGCAGGGATTGCACCTTTTATATGGATATTCAGATCTTTCAAATAATATTTTACATCCCCTTTTTATAAAGCACTCAGAATCAATTGCTAACCAGTAAATGTTAGCTGTCAATTTGGAAATGCATCTCTTGGACAAGGAACTGCATTGCACTGCAGCTGTGCTGCAGTTACATCCAATGTAGTCATGTAACCCCCTCTGTTCTCAGGAGAGGGGAATACCTGCTTTGGTAAGGTTCATGCCAGCCTTTGAGAGAGATCTAGAGAATTGAATGAGGGTTTGAAAGGTGGCTTTCAGGAGACTTCGGTTTTAAGTAATTAAAGTTCAGGACCAGCAAACAGCAGCTGTCCAGAAGTTACTAGTCTTTGATCTGATTCCAGTGCCTGGATAGACATAGTGAATGCATAATTGTAAAGAATCTGCTATTTTTAACACTTAAAAAATAAAAAAATATATGTATTAACCTGATAAATGTAAGCTTAATATTTCCCAACTAAATGCAGTCATGTTGAGGAATTTCCTTCCTTGCAAATACAGTGTTAAACATTTCTTGTCATGCAGAACTTTCCATTCCTTCCTGATTTGCTTAAGGAAGAAACATTACTTGTCTTTGTTAGCTTCTGTGCATTCCCATGAATGGGCATAGTGTTTCCAATAATTGTATTTGTTTTCTTTTGAACATTTATCTTCTCTTTTTACAGTATCTTCTGTGCAGTTGCTTCCCATTGCAGACCCTGAATGATTTTCATTGCAAATAATCATGTAATATAGCATCACGCCATTTTTTCAGTCTTCAATGTCTGCTTTCCTTTTTATATTCTTTATATGTCATCATTCAAGAAAGGGAGATTCTCAAGAACAGCTGCTTTTGCTCATTTTTACTCGTGATCCCTGAGAAAGCAATTGTCCACAGTCCATTGTGGATTAATTTGAGTCATTCAGGACATTGTTCCTTTCCTGTTAACAGAATTTGGTATGTCGTCTTAGTGCCTATTTTTATATAATGCAAATTATTTTTAAGGGTCTGAAACCTTGTATGGTAGAGATGCCACCTGCTTAAAGCCTGTCATCTTAGCTGGAGGTTTCTCCATGTACTGAGCAATTGCAGCCTGCCTGTATGTAGATAGCCTCAAGTTCAGCTTTCCCTGTGCAATGTAACACACATGCAACTTTGTTCTTTTTTTCTAGCCAGCTGAAGTATTGCCATGAAGCCCGCACTTCCCAGCTACTCAAAGTACTGTTTTCATCCAGTTTTTAGTTCCTCTCAGACAAATTAATCCTTTTCTAGAAGAAAGGGGTGATTTTATTTTTCCCCTCCCCAGATCTCATGGGGTCTTTGTTTTGAGACTGGTTTTGTGCCTAAGGCTGCTAGCCCTGAGTAACTTCATTGACTACCATTAATTCCTGCTGATCTCAATACTTTACCCTTTCATGTTCAATTAGAAAATAACCACACACAGGTGGTTTGCAACATTCAATAGTTTGCTGATGCCTTCACGAGGGCTCCACTAGTTTGGAGTATAGGAATGGTGAAGCCCCCTTCCCTGTTTTTCCACAGAGAAATCACCAAAAAGATCTGTCCTAGCTTCATTTCTGTCTCAGATGTCCTTTTGAAACATTACCTGCTCTAAGCTTTCTCAGTTCTCATTCCGATCCAGAGAAAACACGTTTCTACCAACTGCTTTTTCATGTGGAAAGAATTGGCAGTACAGTACAGAACCTAGAGTACATGATGCAATGAGCTAGACAAATAAAAGAGGTTACTTGACCACTAAATGCTGAATTTGTGAGTTGCCTCTGTTCATACTGCCTGCCTGCTTTAACCTTCATTGTGAAATTCGAAGTAACATCAATCTTACCTCGAATTGTGGTGTGAGAGAGCAGAGCTTTTACAAATTTGTAATCCTCCATGCAGCGCAGGGCAGTTAATTCTGCTTTCTGGTGTGAGGAATTACGTATCCTCTCAAGAGCATCCATATTTCAAGACAGCCCAACAGTGCCAACTCCTGCGAGTAGAAGGAGACGGAGGCAACTACTGAGCAGCAATTACTGGTAGCAATTCTTTTCCCCCTGCTTCTGTTATTCTTGGATGATGAACAAAGATGTTCCTTCCCATCCTGCCCTTTCTTTCATGTGGAATTCCTGCAGTTGCCACACCATCAGGTCTCCCTCTCGTGCAGAGAGTGGAGCCTAGTGATTGGAGTGATGAACATGCTTTGAGTTTCTTTGTTTGTGGTTTTTTGTTGTTTTGATTTATTTTTTGTATTATTGCTCTGTAACAAGTCTAGCAGAATGGTTTTCTGTTTGGAGATCCTGAATCAATGGGCAAATGACTGCAAGTACGTAACGCCCAGGTGTTTAAGTGGAGAATCAGAAATTAAGGCAGGAGAGGGAGCTAACTACACTTTGTGAAAACTTTTGCCAATTCTGTCTTAACTCTCTATCTACTAAAAGATTTAATTTCAATAGTTTAAGTGTATTATGGATGCAGTAGTAAAGTCTCTTTTTATATTCTGGTTTGTCAGTGAGTTTTGTTGCAAAAAGCCTTGTGGTGCTTAAAACGGTAGAATCAGTAGCATTAGGTCAGATGAAAGTAAATCACACAGACATGGGGACTTTGAGCAGTTTCCTACTTTTTTTTTTTTTTGCTTCATTCACATGAACAAAAATTATCTGAGATACTCATTCAGTGATTGGTGAGATTTCTTGCAGTTTAAGGTAATTTTTTATAATGAGCATACATTTGTTGTTCGTAAACTGCACCACCTAGTGGTGAGCAGGCTTTCAGGGAAAAAAAATATTTTAATTCACAGATTTGCTCTTTAAACATAACAATAATTCCTTCCTTCATGTTCTTGACGTTCTTTTTGGTCCAAGTACATAATGCTGCTGTCCCTTAAGTTTATTTCTAGTAGGTCATCCTAGGTTAGACACTAAATTAATTTAAAAGCCTGTATTTATACTATTTGCATCTTTGCATGAATACAGTGTAATGTTTTTGTGCAAGGTAGATTTCATTAATATTACTTTGTTAATATTTCTGTAAATTCTATTTTAAGTGACTCTGGTATCTTGTGTCTTGCAGTTCCTATGCTAATGTCATTAGAGATTTTTTTCTTAACAGTCATTCCTGCTTATCAATGTATGCAAAAATTTACCCTTTTTTCTCCCCTCCTTTACAGCCTCACTTCTGATCAGACTCTTACACGTCAGGGTCCCAATCTACCTTTTCCTGAAAACTATCACACTTTGCCAAAGAATACCAGGCAGCCTTCAGGGAGCTCACCACCACCACCAAACCGCAATTTGCCGAGTGACTACAAATATGCACAAGATCGTGTTAGCCACTTGAAGATGTCCCAGGAGGAAAGGAAAGCAAATAAGGATGGAACTGTTTGGCAGCTGTATGAGTGGCAGCAGAGACAGCAATTTAAACATGGCAGCCCTACTGCCCCACTTTATGTAGGTTCTTCAGACTTTATTGATCGTGGTAAGTCAAAAAGTTCATTAGATGTTCCACGGTCAATATCTGTTCCGCCCTCTCCATCTGATATTCCTCCACCTGGACCTCCAAAAAGCTTTCCCTCAAGGAGACCACATACTCCTGCAGAAAGGCTTACAGTTAAACCATCTGATGAGAGACAAACTGTAGACGTTCCTTTGGCTGGATCACCCAGGAAGATACGAAATCATGCTGTAAAGGTTTGTGTACAGTATAACTGACTTCAAACTATTCTGCATGTGGTGTCATACATTGATCATGTAATTTAGCCATTTTTCATTGCATCCTTCCTATGTATGAAAGATCGTACAAGTTGTAAAAGTTGATACAGTGAATCATTTTCTCCTAAAATTCTTTCTGATCATTTCAGATTTATTAATTTTTGTTGGTTAGGAAAGGAAAATTGGTGGCACATCATGTTGGTTTGAAATATTTTTATTTAAAAACTGGAAGGCATACGTTTATATGTATAAAATACAGAAATTGTAATATTTTAATGTATAGAGTAGGTAGGCAAGAATATAAAACTTAGCAGGATGAACTCTTCCTTGATTATTTACTTATGCTTGACAATTCAGTGTTTGCTGTGTCTGTTTTCTCTACATGTTTTACTACTGTACAGCTGATTCAGTTACTATGTTTTTAGCCATAACTAAAAATCTTTCATGCATTTGATAGTTTAAGCCTTTTGCAGATTCATTAACACTGGACTAACCAAAATCAAATAGTATTGGTCTGAACTTTAACCTTCTGCAGAATTTCAGTGGGGTTTTTTTTGTAAGCACTGTTGAACTCTGTTATCCAGAGGTGACACAGGTTTCCCTATTCAGTACTCCACATGGCTCTCCTTGCCTAAGCAAATTAGGGAGATTCAGGACTGAATCAATATAGAATTTACTTGTCTTAGTAGCTCTTACACTGGAATAAGTGGAAGTGAAAGCCTCTGTATTCACCTAATTCTTTGGCCTCAACCATGGGCCCTGATGGGGAAAGTATTTGCAAAGAAAGAGACTTAAAAATTCAGATACCCAGCGTGAGTTCAGGACCATGACTTTAGGTTGCATGCCAGCTTCATGCAGTTTAGATTTTTTTTTTCCTAGTGTATATGCAGTGTAGCTGTCGGGTGTTTTTCGGTATTTATAGATTTATAATATTCTGTCAGAGGATGAAATAATCTAGTGGTGTGCAGCACTGGAAATTAATACTTTTTTAAGCTCCTGATTATATTATACCAGACATTGGTTTCTCTATATGTAAGTTGAAGGAGCATTACATCCCTTACAAAGGAATGTACAGCAGTCTTTTCCCTTCCTGTGCAATGTAGGTGCATAAATTTTACTCGTGAAATAAAACTCTTTTTATGTCATACTGATTTTACCAATATAGGGAAACACAGTTTTCCTCCTCTGGAAAACTTTTCTGTGAAACTTCTGTAAAAGTTTCTGGAGAGAAATGCTCATGGTTTTATATGTAAGCACACAGCATCATTTTACATTTAAATGTATATGTCTACAGAAATCTGTGATAATCCCCCATCCCTGGAATGCTTTATTAAATTCCATCCAGTTAGACTTAAAAAGAAAGAAAAAAAAGAAGAAGCTGAACAAGACAGCACTTAGTGAAATTCGGACAGGAATAAAAATAAAATAAATTTAGGCTGCCTTGAAGAAAGAAGAAAGCCATAAAAGTTTGGCATTAAGAGAAAGGTGAAAGAATGGATGTGCAGTAGGTTTTCATATTATAAGCAGAAAGGGGCAAATCAAATATGGTTATTTAAAAAAACCCCGGTATTAATGGAATCCATTGCCACAAGGTGTCACTCACGTCAGTAGCTTAGTGTTCCCTGGCTGAAAGAGGCTGTTCACAGTTGTTACTGTATGGAGTACAAGCTGCTCCTGGAGGGTGTAAGCCAGCCAGCCTTTCTCTGGGAAACATTAGGTGGGGGGAACTTGATGAATTTTGTTTTTTATATGCTGGAAGCTACTTTGCCTGTTCTGCCAAAGCATCTTGTGCTGCCGGAATCCGCTGATCTGCCCAGCATCACAAGTGCTAAACTTGCATTTGTTCATTCATAAGTTTTACTTAATCGTGAAAGGATCTGGCTGGCCCGTGAACGTTACCCTGATCTAAGCATGCCGTGAATCCAAATAGAAAATTTGTGGCAGAGGTGCATATCTTGCCTCAAGTGCAACATACCTCTCACTTGAGACAATCCTTACAGTTCTGGCTGTGGCTTCTTACAGAGCTCAACTCACATTGATCGACGCTCTATGCCTGCTATGGGCTACATGACGCATACTGTGAGCGCACCCAGTTTGCATGGCAAGTCGGTAAGTTGAGAGAGCAGTTACTTTTCTTTTGGGTCATCATAGTGTTGTAGTTAAGTTTTAAAATCCTGCTTATTCCATGGTAGCTGTATTTTTATTAGTTAAAACATAAATAACTTGAATGAGAACTTAATCTTAACCAGCTCCTAGTAAAGCCTGTAGGAATTTTGCTGTTATCTGCAATGTGAACAAGGGTGAGCTGTCTGTTATTAGAGGATTCAGCTTTTATTATGTTTATTTGACCAAATGCAGAGTTAATGAAATAATTGCTTAATCATGTCAAGTAACTGCTTTCTGGGCACTGAGGTGAAAAATGTAATTACAGTTACTCTCCCTGAAGACTGCTAATTTCCTCTTTACAATGTGTCTAAATACCTGCAGCCTGAAGAGCTAACATTGCTTCTCATTCGATTAAGGAGACATCAGGCTAAGTTGGCTAGTATACGAAATTACACAATCGCACAATTACTGCAGCACTTGCCAACTAATTCCACCTATCAGGTCAGCTGCTGCGTGGCTCATCTGTGCCGTATGACATTTTGTGACTCTGCAAATGCTTCGTTAGTGGCATGCTTGAGTCTGTGCTTTCTTGCCCATTCTTTGGTATTCTACAATTCCCAGGTCGTTTGCGGTTTTTCTTTGCTACTGTATTTGCTATAAAAGATGAGCATTTTAAGTTACAGGGCACCATGCATATGTTTCAAAGTTTTATGTATACTTCTTTTTTATACTATTTCTGAAATGCTGCATCTTCAGAAATGTGGGTTAAAGTATTAGATAAGTTCATTCTAAAGCAAAACCATTTCTTTGTGCTGCTTTCATGATGGGATTGGCTCCCTGTGCCACATGCTGCGTCACCTGCAAATTGAAATGCATCAGCCAGTTTGTACATTCATCTGAGCTTGTAAGTGTGTCAGTTCTGCAGGTGAATGTTGGTACATAAAAGCTCAGGGGCACCTTGGATCATCAACAGTGCTGTTGATTGCACTGATGTATGAAACTTGTAAATGTGAGATCAAACAGAAATGTACTTACAGAGCTCTTTGGTTCATATTAGAGTCTCAAAAATGAAGCCACCTGGCGATAAAATGTGGTAACTCTTCTTGGAATTGGTGAAGGCTTTATATTGGCCCAAAACTAAAGGAATTTTTGGTAATTTGGAAAAGTTTAAGTTCCCAACTTACCTCACCTACAGAACAATTGCACTAAGATGGGCGATAGTAAGAGAGATTTCTCCAAAAATGGGCAGACTTTCTAGTTGAGTCCTCAGCCAGACTTACAAGCTGATCAGACAAGAATTGTAAGTGAACACCTCTAAAGAAATGCAAGTGTGATCTATTGATTTTATGGCATAAAGGGTTTTCCTTTTTTAACTACACATTCTCATTGGCTCAAAACTTGAGAAAAGGTATAGTTGCGTTTTTCTTTTATTCTGAAATTTAAGGTACCCAGGATATAAAATCCTGTTCAAATAGTATTAAAAATTCTAGGAATTTTGGGGCATTTTGTCTGACTACAAAGCACATTTGCAACAGTTAAACTTTATTTTGTTCTGTATTGCAAATACCTCTTCTGAAAAAAGGAGAAATAACTTTGTTATGACTGCTGTGCATGCTTTTCTTGAAGTGACTGTAATGAAGATGTTGCTAAGTGAATATAACTATAAAATTAAGCTGATAGCAATTACAGGTGAGCCAATGAAAAATAAGGATCAGGTTGAATGCTGTTACTTAAAAGACAAAATGGATTCTCTAATCATATAACTGACATCTTTTTCAGTATTTTATTCCCAAAACTTATTTCATACTTTCCCTGAATAAAGGAATTCATATCTTAAAATGTGTATGAAATGGGATCAAAAGTATTCTAATGATTTTTTTATATGATGGCTTCTAGTTACATCTGACTTTTCTTCTCCCAAAGAGACATATTTGCTAGGGGACAACACCATAACTTTTTCAGTGAAGGGATAGTCAGTAGAAATTGGTCGTGAAAAAATAACTTCTGAAAATCTATTGTTTCAGTTACGTGTCTCATTAGAGGTGGAAAACTCAAATCTCTGATTGGAGGGTGGGCACAAGGTACTAATATTCTTGGGAAATATTTTGCCCATTTTTCAGCTGTAAATAGCAATATGCTGGTGGAGCAAGTGTGCTTTTTTTATGTACTTCCTACCCTGTTGTTTTGTTTCCTGTTTCATCCATTTTCTTATATAACCAATCCAAGTATTCTGAAATTGTTTCAAACATTCAAAGACATTGCATTGGTTTTTTTCCCTATGTACTTACCTGAAGGCGGATGACACTTATATCCAGTTGAAAAAGGATTTGGAATATTTGGATCTAAAGGTAAGAATTTTATTTTTTTTTTTTTTAGGAGTCTACTTCCATTGGTTTTTTTTACCTTTGTACCTACAGGTTTTCGAATCACCTTCTGTTCAGAGATGGAAACTATGTCTTTTGCCAGTTGTGCTTAGAATATTGAGTGTCATTATAGTAGTGACTATACAATTGAAATGCAAACTCAGAAAATGCAATTGCTTCAGCTTGTAGGATGAACTTGTGTTGCTGGTACTCAGATGAATGATATTATGTGGGTTTAGTGAAATCAGAGAAAAAAAATGATTCAAAATGTTTGCCTGCTGTACCATTAGAACCAATATGAAATCAGCTCCTCAAAGTTAAAACAGGGTGTTCTTTTAATCCAGCTTTTTCCCTTTAAATCTTCTTGAGCTGACTTTTTCCTTGTTTTTATCATATGCTGTATTTATAGTGTCTTGCTTTCTTGTGAAAATGTGGTGATTAATTAGCACCTATCATTTTTTTCATATTATTGTAGCTAAGAGATTTCCAATGCACCCATTCATCCATCCATCCAGAGATATAATCTGCCCACCTGATATTTTTCTTAAAAAAAAAAAAAGATAGTGATCATCAAAGCATCTGTCTAAACTAGATTACTTCTGTATCTGGTGCACCTGATAGGTGGCAATTTGATAGCAAATCTAGACTTATTAAGAGCAGGTTTTGAAGAAAAAAACCCAAAAAATATAATCATTCCACTTAGCAAAGCGGTCTACCACTTTCTATGGTGTATAGGATATCGCACCATATATAAAACATATGGTGTTTCTGATAATCAAGGTGGAGTGAAAATTGACGCCTTGTTATCCTCATTGTTTGCATGTACATAGTTCTCACTGATGCCGTGGGCCGTTGCCTTTGTGCAACTAATGAGCTGAGTGGACCTGTTAGTATGCATATTTCAATTTTATCTGATGTTTTAATGGCTGAATATATAACCAAATATATCAATGGAAAATACTAATCATCCATATTATATAAGAATGATGTAATTTCTCAAAATGGGCATTTCTTAATAACGTTCCTTCAGTAGTGGTCTGGAAATGTAAAAATTCAGGTCAGGTTGTTGAGAGATTAAAGAGACCACGTGAAACTTGAGAAGGTGTCTTTGTATTGGTTAAATTTCTGCTTTGCCACTAAACGTAGAGATGCTTTGTTTTGAGTGTGAGGAAAAAAGAATAGAGTGCTGGATGAACTAAGTAAATTACATATTGAATTGGTAATGGTGCAATATGGCAAATTCACAGTTAATATACTTGGTACCTTTCATTTAAGACACTGATGGCTTAGCTAGAAAGCCTGTTAATCCAGGTCTCTCTTTTTACTTCATTGGGCTTTGAGACAGACCCACTCTAATTAAACAATTTCAAATAGGACCAAAGATTTTACAACTGGAGTTAAACTTTTTTTTTTTCTCACTAAATCCATTATTTCTGAAGATCTCTATTCTTAGAGGTTTCAAAATACAATTCTTCAACATGGAATAATGATTAAGCAATTAACTGCATAATGCATGCCATAGTACTAAAACTGATTACAGTAACTGGTTATACAACATTTAGTAATTCATCATTACTGACATGTTTTGTCCCCCTCTTGCTCTTATCCTCTTATATGAGCCTATTTTTTATTATTTAAGTTTAAAAATATTATCTAATAAATAATTTTTATGTTAATAACAAGATTATATTGTTCAACATTATAGTGTATTGTCATAGCATAAGTATAAATTAAATAAAAATGCTTTAGAGATATTAATCCATTTCAGTAGTTTTCCATGCGAGCTAGCTCTGACATTAAAAAAAAGTCTAAAGACTGTTTACTCACACTGTGAGGAAAAATTATTGATAATTTTGAACTTGCCAAATACCACATGTTGTGGAGGTTTCTTTTAACAGTATTGCCCTTAGATTATGAACGTTTTTTTTCCCCCAAATTGTTCAAATATATTCTTTTTTCACTCATGAAATAAAGGTATGTTGGAGCATGAAAGAAATAGTGTACGTGTATGCTATAGCATAACCATGCCTCTTCTGGAAACAGATTTCCACAGTTGTGTTTCCACAGTTAATTTTTTAATCTCTAAAGTGGGTAGACCCTGTATTAGAAAAGCAGACAGGAAGAGCAAAGGAAAGAAAAACTCAATTTTCCCCACAAGCTTCTAAGATGACTTTGCAGATAAGGGGAAATACAAGTGATGAAGCCAGCTTCCCTTTTTGTGACTGTGAAATCAAGTTGTTGAAGGCTACAGGAGGCATGGACGGGCATTATATATGGGCAGAATACTTTGCTGACATTCCCAAGCAGGTTATACAAAATATGGATGAGGAAGTATAGGAAAGTTTGTGTTGCTAAGTACAAATTGTGCAACCAGTCGAAGCAGATCTGGGGCCCTCTAAGTGGTTCAGCAGTGGTCCTGCTTTGTCCTTCTGCAGTCATACTGTAATATCTGAAGCTGCTTAGTTTCTGCTGTAGTTGAAAGAGGTTGCTAGTGTAAGCTTGTGCCACATAGATAATGAAGGGAATAGTGAATGGCAGGTATTTGTTATGGGAAGAAGGGTAAGTGTGATTGAAATAACTTTTTTCACTGAAGTTTTAACTAGGTTGCTCAAATTATCAATATAGAGCTCTTGGTGCAAACGTTACTACATATTACATGGCAGAAAATATCTTACTGGAATTCCCAACACTCTTGAAACTGCAATTGGACAAGTCTGAGCAAATCCTATTTTGTCGTGTGTTTGTATGTATGTTTTGCAAAAGTAAAAAAGTCTTATGGTTGTATGAACAATCTACCCACAACATAACAAGATAGGTAGATATCCAGTTGTAGCCTCTGTAATGGCAGATTATATAGACTATAAACCTCAAGGATCAGTGTGATGTAAGAGCGTGTGATTACTGCTGCTCATGGAGTTTTGAGTTGTAAGGTTTGGGGTTTTTAATTTTTACATCTGTAACAAGCTATTACTAAACTTTTGTTTGAAACAGATAGAAAATAATGGACCTCTGATCAACATGATATACAAAGTGCTAAAGAACTCAGCACAAGGGTTACTATCCAGTATACATGTAAGACTGCTTGCATCTGATATGCACTCATCCCATTGCTTTTTAAAATAGCAGTCAATGTTTACATATTCTGGCTTTTACAGGTGTCTTATGGTAAACAGTAAAGCTTTCTGCAAGACTTTATTTTTTTTCTTTCCTTTTTTTTCCCTTTCCTTCCCCCCCCCCCCCCCCATTTTGGAGTCTGTATGTGAAATTATGGCTGAACTCAGTGTTTGGTTTCATTTTATCATGTTTTGAAAATGATTGTGTCAAGTAGTGATTCCTATGTGTAATTTTGAAAAGTGAAAGCATGCTAAATCTTCATTATGTTCTCATGTTCGCTGCTTGATAATTAGCAAATTCTTTACAGTTCTGATTATGTAATTTAAAATATCCCCAAAATCTGTAGACTGGTTTTTATGTTAATTGCATTGCTTTGAAAAAGGTTTTTGCATTCTCTTAGATTGCAGGTAATTAAATATGCAAAATTATTACTTTGACATGCTAGTATTTATGCTTACATTTAATTATTTGTGGTTATTAAGTAATTCAATTAATACTTTTGAAAGAAAGGCTTTTTCTTATATAAAACACACCTTCGTTGAAAATATCCAAAAATTGAAAGTCTTGAGAGTCAGTAAATGCTTTTGATTTTGGTGGTGGGGAAGTAACATTTCATCACATGAAAACACATAAGTCTTTGAATGGAGTCTGCCATTGGAGGAGAGAAGATGGTAAACCTAAATGATGACCATATTCTTCTGTCTTAAACCTACTTTGTTATTTGAAAATACTCTGTGTAGATGGCTAACTTCATGTAACATGGTAGATGAGAAACTGAGGTTGTATCAAAAATTTATCTACACTTACAGTAAAATTTAATTACTTTAAGAATTAAACTGGCATGATCCTGTTTGTTAAGTTAATAAGTAAACTATGTAGCCTCAAGTCTGGAGATTGCCACTAAGCAACAAAGCAAACTACCCCTTCTACCCCACCAAAAAAGCCAACAACTTCTGCTTTTACATTAAAACCGCTGCTCTTATATTATTAAAGACAATATTTAGGTGAATTTTTCTTCATTAACTCTCACCTTTATATGAATGGAAATATACTGTATATGAGTACTATACTTATAAACACCAGGTGTTTCTATGGTAAGATAGTATTTGCTTTAATGAATCTTTAAAAGTGTTCTAATTTAGTAATACAAAGTCATTAGATTTTAAGGCTTTTAAAAACTGTATGATTAATGAGATGTATTATATTACCATTTTCTTAATCTCATTTATTCACAAAAAAGGTCCCATGTAGACAGTGGAAATAATAAACATTTCTACAGAAATAGACGTGCCTTCATTTTAAGATTGTTGTGAAGGTTGGAAGTATAAAATAGTATAGTTTCTGTACTGATTTAAAAACTGTGTTACGTGAGAAGATAATCTTCGCACCAGAAATTGAATATGAAACTAGTGTTTTATGGAATGAGAGATTTGGTATATTATAAACATGTCAAAATAATTAATTACTTTTAATTCCATTATAGCACTTTTATAGCAGCCTGTCTTTAATAAATTTCACCCTATACTATGGAAGACACTATGCTTTGTAGAATGAAATAGTTGCAAAAAAGTTGTATTTTCAGTCGTTGATTAATGCTGCTATTCTTGCAGCCAGACATTTAAAGGAACTTCCAAGTCCTTTGGCTTCAAGGAAGCCATTAAAGTTGAACTGTTAAAACTATTAGGTTCTGCAGGAACAGAACCTTTGTGACCGTAGACAGGTGGGATTATAATGTTTTGTACAGAATTTTAAGCTACTCTGAGTTATTAAATAACCTCATAAAACCACTAATCCTTTGTGATAACATTTTTTTAAAAGTAAAACCATATTTAGAAAGACTCGTATCCAAAATTTTACTCATCTTTGTTAATAAACATGAATATTTAACAAAACTTTTCATTGTTGAAGCATAATTAGGTTTTAGTTTGCAACAAATTTCTCAGACCTTTAAAACTTGTTTCTCTTAGGTGACAGGGCGTGACACGTTAAAAGAACGAAGTACAAAACCTGTCAAGATTGCAGAAAGTGATACTGATGTAAGTATCAAATACCACTTCAGAACCTCTTGCATTATTCTGAATATTTGTGTTGTACTGTTATGTGTTCACATTATTATGCTATTTGGGGCAAAATATTGCTAGTGGAGACTTTTCTGCTTGGTTTTTAAAATGTAACATTATTTATATGATTTCATTTTCAGGTCAAACTAAGCATTTTCTGCGAGCAGGACAGAATTCTGCAGGATTTGGAGGACAAAATAAGAGCCCTTAAGGAAAATAAAGTTAGTAAATTAAAAAGAGTTTTATAAAATAAATAACAACTTTCATCTAATCATAAAATATGGTATTGCAAACAAAAAAATTAAATTACAGGATGCTGCTTGCATTGTTGTCATTTTCTTTGGACATGTGTATAAACATATAAGGAAAAGAATTGCTTTTTATGTTAGGATTGAGTACCCGCTTTTAGAAAAGATGTTTTTAAAAATGAATGTTTTAAAACCATATACATCTAATTTTCTGGTATTTATTACAAATTGGGGTACATACACTTTCTCTGTAGTTTTGCTTTATGTCTTAATATGTATATGGTGAGAGGCTGAGTCATGTTTCATTTGCAGTTCTGCCCGCTTGCACAAAAATTGTTTGCATAAGTAGCAGCGTGCTACCATATTGAGCTCGCTCTGTAACTTGTGTGGTGTTTTGTTGTTTTGTTTGTTTAAAAAAAATAAAAGAAAAATGAGTGAGAGAAGGGAGAGATTTTCAAATTAGTAAGAATTTCAGAAATGTATGCTGGTTTATATATAGTATAGACTGAAATGCTGAAATATTTTCTGTGACAAGTTTGTAGTTGGAACCCCCCACCTTTCTGCTGTGCCCATTCAAGTCAGAGTTCAAATAGTAAACAATAACAAAATGGTTTGCCTTTCCTAGTCTTTCCTTCCTGTATGTATCTTTATCTGCTTCACTGCCTATGAGCTATAGGTGTCAACAAATTGAGGTGGTGCAGAAAAAATCTATTTTAAAATGAAAGTACTGTCCAGGTTGATCCTTCAGAAGAGCTACTGTGCAAAAATGACTCGGTGTTACTTAGTCCTGACTGAATGAATTGGGCCTACTTCATGTTTTAGACAATATTTTAATCCCTCACGTGGCTAAATCAACTATAGCAGTGAATGAACACCTATCATTAAATAAACAGCTAATGCTGTGCTGTGGTAGGGCTGTCACAGTTCTGCACTGCTTAAGGGAATTTTTCTGAAACTGTAAATTACAGTTTTTTACAGACTATAAATAGAAAAATTCCCTTCTCAGTGCTTTGTGTTTTCCACATTTGGCTACCTAATGGAAAGATTAAATGGAAAATATCAGATAATTTTGGTTATAATAGTTAATTAAGGCTCTTGCACTTTTTCATTTACATCTTAGTCTCCACAACAGGAGGCCAATCCTAACCTCTAGTGGCTTATAGAAAAGACTGGGGGCGTGGAAAACAACTTCTATATTTCGCAGGTAGATCTGTAAAATTCCATGTAAATGTTGAAGCTTACTGCCATCATCTTCTTTTTAGGATCAGCTGGAGTCTGTTTTGGAGGTTTTACACAGGCAGATGGAGCAGTACAAAGACCAACCACAACATGTAGAAAAAATTTCTTACCAGCAGAGACTTTTGCAAGAGGATCTCATACATATTCGGGCTGAAATATCCAAAGTTTCAACGGTATGTGGTTTTGGTTGTTTCAAGAAAACCATAACTAAAACACCAGTTAAGAGTAAAACTGTATTGTTCATTGGATAGGGGAGTTAAGTCCTGTTCTGAACTGATTTGGTTAAGGTACAGGATACTAAACCAGAACAAAAAAATTTAAACGATCTCTCCAGCTTTCCTTTTCAATGCTCCCTTCCCACCGCCTCCCAAACAAAAGCTAAACCCCCTTTTTTATACCTTTTTCCATTTATGTATGGGGCTTAAATTGCAAATCTTTCAGCTAGTACTTTGAAAATATCAATGTGCTTCCATGGTATTTTTCCAGGGGAAAAGGAGTTGAGAAAGTCTGTTGATATTTTAGTCAAAATTTACTGTTGATGTTATGACTTAATAAAATTCAAATGCAATTTCATGTTGCATTTTAATTAATAAGATATTTCTAACAATTGGCCATGAAAGAGAGTATATTGAACCTGGGTGTTGTGTACTCATTATATTATTCCTACTTCTTAATGAATATGGGACTAGCTCTTCATAAGATTGTTTCTAGAATTGCATGAACACTTTTCCTAAACTAAGATCTGATCATTAAAATGCCAATGTTATTTAAATGTGTATATGCAGTATCTTGTGCCTGTAGAAAATGTATGACTTCCACAGACAGCATTTAAACTTTAATCAGGGGTGTAAATAGCAAGTTTACAGAATGGCTGTACTGGTCCAGTCCCAGGCTCCTTCTAGCCCAGGGTTCTGGCTTCAGAAGTGGGCATAAGCAGATGCTTAGGGAAGAGTAAGGATAGGAGACGTGGGTAGTATTTCCTGTCATAACCACTCCAGCTTTGAACTGTTTTCTACTTGGAGAATTCCTGAGATTGGTGGGTTTTTTGTCTATTTAGTAATCCTCAGTAGATCTCATTTCCAAGAACCTGTACAGTCTGCTGTTAAATTGTGTGAATCTTTTGCATCCAAAACATAGTTTGAAAAGGTATTGCACAGATCTTTTTTCCCACTACATGGACAGCCACTTTCTTTTGTTTGTTTTGAGTATGACTCGTACATGTTTCATGTGATAGACCCTTACTCTTGTATGAGAAAGGACGGGGAACAGTCAGTCGTTACCTACTCTCTCCATGCCACTCATGGTTTCAGAGAACTCCATTATTTCTTCCCCTCAACTCCCAAGTGATCTCTTTTCTAGACTTCAGAGAAAAAGCCTATTCCATCATCCCTTACATAAAAATGCTCCAGAAACTTGATTTTTCTCAGTTCTGAGTCAGAAGGCAGACTGTGGTGCCATGGATGCTAGAAATAATCTAAGTCAAGTAAGAGTGATTGGATGGCCTTATTTTCCATGTGTCTGCTTGTTTATTCTCTTCTAATGCCATTACAACACAGCCTGTAGATCTTTTAAAGGGTGACCTGCTTTGTGTTTCAAAACATAAGTTCTGGCTCAGGTGACTGGATTTTAATTATAAACTTGTTTTAAATAGAGAAGTAAAGTAAAAGGAAATGGAACTAGAATAGACTTGATTCCTTCATAGCATATTAGTCATAGTTCAGATTCTATCACATGCCAGTTTTATACTTAAATGGTTTTGTGTGAGGGAGCTGGCCAGAGTTTTTTTAACTAGGAATTCTTGATTTGATCTTACAAGCTATAAAGCATTTTGAAGTTTATCATCAACTCTAAGCAAAAATGTAGACTACAAAAAGGATTTTTTGCTTCTTTTCATAATAGAACACCACCATCTTAAAACCACTTTGGCGCTCAATTAGGGAATGGATAGTGATTTCAAAGTTTATTGTAATGAATTAGAGTATTCCCTCTGTTAACAGGAAATGGAAAATGCCTGGAATGAATATCTGAAATTAGAAAAGGATGTGAGCCAGCTGAAAAAAGCCTTACAGGAACAGATGAATAGTTCATTGGTATCTCAGGTGAGTCCATTTCCAGACACTGGTTTACTTATGAGATGATTTTGTCTGAACTTGAAACAATCATCTCATAAGGGAAATTCTCTGCAATTTTTGCACTGTATTCAACTGTCACGTAGTTTAGTTTGCAAAGTTCAGGCATTGTAACAGTATAGCTGTGCAGTAACTAGCTATCTTGCAGCATGTGTAATAGTTTCTCCTAAATTGTCTATGCAAATTTGTCATTATTTTATTATGTTTTTATTGCATGCTGACATCTTGACATTGATAACGTATTTAATTTATAAGACTATGCAGGACTTCTTAGTCTTCCATTTATTTGATCTGACATTGTTGGCTTCTTTATCCATTTTGAAGAACATCAGTCACTAGCTTGCTATTGTCATTACTTGTTCTTTGTCGTGTTCTTCTATTTATGGAAGATTTATCTCTGTAGATTGTTTTGTGAAGTGGTGTAAGTGTTTAACAGCCATCAGTAATTGAAAGGCATCTTGGTTTTGAATCAGTTACTCAGTTTTGAATCTTACAAAGCTTTGTTCGAAGCTAAATTATTCTGTTTGCTGAACTGGATGTGGCATACCGGATTATTTCTGCACACCTGCTTACAACTGGTGATTTTATTCTTAGAGCAAGGAATACAGCTGTGTTTAAGCCGAACAGTTTTATTTAAAATACAGAACACAAGGAACAAAGCTAATGTATGCATTTTTCTCAAACCTTAGCTTACTTTTCCAAATATCCTGGACCAAAAGAGCTCACCAAATTTATTCATTTGCAATGAATATCTGATCAGATATGAATTGAAGTCTATTTATTTTCACTATTAATGGATAAGTGTTTTGTATCAAAGCAAGAGTTGTAAAACTTCTTTAGATTGCATCTTCAAAGTCTATTTTAGTTTACTTTTGATTTTGGGAGGTGGGGGAGAGTGATTCAGTTTCTAGAGCCAGAATATTATGTAATTGAGTTCAGCTGTAGAATACATACCTCCTAAAATACCCCTGGGATTTTTTGAATAAAATCATCCCTGTATGAAGTTATTTTGTTTAACAAAGGGAAATTACAGGTTTAAATAAAATATACTTTAAGTACTTTAACAAAGAATTTTCAGTTGTGCATTGAGCATGCTTAAAATACTGGATGTATGGATGCGATTCAACACATATAGAAGGGAATGCAGTTTGCACAGGAAATATGTTAACTCAGTTTTATTATCTCATATCACATACATGCATAATTATAAAAAATGCACATGCACACACACACATGCATGATGTGTGTTTTGTGTGTGTATACTTACATATATATGTGTATATATATGTATGCATAGGTAGGTTTGGCTAAGACTTTAAAAAATGTTTCTGAATACCTATTTCAGGGGTACTAAGGGGAGCTGATCTTTTCAGAAAGTACTGAATATTCTTAAAACTCACTTGAAGTATCCATACTAGTTAGAGGGGTTTTTTGATGTCTGCCCAAGGGTATGTAGATTCAAGGTTGTTTATCTAGTATTTTCCAATAGCACTAAATTAATACACACTGTATTTTAAAAGATGCAGTTTTCATGGAATATTATTAAAAATTCAGCAAATTTGCAGGCTCCAGTTGCTGTAGGAAGCAGCTAATGTTATTTCTGTGTAGCACTAGTTAAGAGGTTCAAATCTAAACGTTTCAAGCAGCTTGGTCAGAGTAAATCTTGCTCTTAAGAGTGTAGCTTCATTGTCTTTTGCTTAAGGATTGGAGAGATCTGGGCATGATGAAATTAACTGAGATGTGGTATTTTGTCAGTGATAACTTTTTAGTTGGTGTTTCTCCTGGTTTTATAAATCATTCTAAATTATGTTGCTGTGTGAAGGAAGTTAGAGAAATCGATTTATCTCTGCAAGTTACCTTTTCATGCTTGCCCATAAAGTATATTTATACCCTTATCGTAAACAGCAATCTTGGCTTTCATAATTTAAAAATAAATTCATCTGTTTATCTTTTAGATCTATTCCATTTTTGATCTAAAATATTCTCTTCACATCAATATTTAAGTAATGGGAAGAAATAATATTAAAAGATCTCCTGGCTTTTTGTACATTACTTATCGAGCAATTTCCCAACGGTTTTAGAAGCAGGATTTTTTGTACATGTGGGTTTTTTTTAACCAATTCTGAGGCTTGATTATTGTAAATCCATCATTTGGTTCCTTGTAGTGTGATTAATCTCAGAAAAATGAAATGAAATGTGCAAATTTATAGTTTGTATCCTGACAATCTTTCAAGATACATCCCATCTATCGAGTGAGTTTGCTACAGGCAAATAACATTCTCCATCATTTAAATGTTTGTGTTCTTGGCACCCTGTTTGCTGATCTGTAACCTGGCTGAACATATTTTCTGATCTAAGACAGAAAGTGGAAGGCAATTTATATGCCTTCCTTAGCTCTATGAGGTGTAAAAGCTTTTACTAAAGTTTTTCTCTTTCAGGCTTATAGGATTAATTAGCAGTTATTTTGCAGCTCATGGCAAGTGATGGGTTTCTAGAGTTCTTGAGCAGTTTGTAAGCAATTCTTAACTTCTGCTTTCTTTAATAATATTGTTTTCCTCTTGGTTTTACTAAGTTTATTCGTAATGACAATTTCCAAAGACAGGATTACCAGGCTTTGATTAAATAGATGAGAATAGCTATTTATGATGATTGCATTGAACATCTGACTGAAGTCGTGGCTTCAGTAGCCAAGGCCTCTGGCTGCAAGATGCAGTCGAAGGTAGAGTTCACAGAGCAGACAAAGCTTCCCTTCCTTTCCTCCTGGAAAGCCTCTGCAAAGCACATAGGATGCAAGATAAGACCAAATCCTGGAACAGCAGCAATATATTGTTTCAACCTATAATTCTCATCATGTCTAGTAGGCCTAACCACCCAAATATAAGCAGAAATTAAATTTGTCAGCCCTTCTGAGTTAGCTTGGGTTTTATATTTCATCTATTAAAAGCCATTAGGAAGTTCATGGCAGTATTTGGGGAGATGATACTGATTTTTTTCTTTTTAAATATTGGACATTTCCCCTAAATGTATTAAGATGAGTTTTGCATGGCTGAAGTAGCAGTCTTAACTGTGTTAGTATAGGATTTAAGAACAAAGTTCAAATGAAAAGGTTCTGTAAGCTCTTTTTATGTAGAACATTAAACTAGGTTTTTGTAGCTTGAATAATATTGTAGAGAAAAAAGTAGAGGTGTGTCTTTCCACCAGTCTTCTATAGGAAGTCTTGGGGAGGAGTGGCTGGAGAGCTGTCAGTCAGAGAGGGACCTGTGGGTGTTGATTGACTGCTGGCTGAACATGAGCCAGCAGTGTGCCCAGGTGGCCAAGAAGGCCAAAGGTATCCTGGCTTATATCAGAAATAGTGTGGCCAGCAGGGACAGGGAAGGGATCTTACCCCTGCACTCGGCACTGGTGAGGCTGCACCTTGATCACTGTGTTCAGTTTTGGGCCCCTCACTACAAAAAGGCCATTGAATGACTCGAGCGTGTCCAGAGAAGGGCAACGGAGCTGGTGCAGGGTCTGGAGCACAGGTCTGATGGGGAGCGGCTGAGGGAACTGGGGGGGTTTAGTCTGGAGAAGAGGAGGCTGAGGGCAGACCTCATCACCCTCTACAGCTACCTGAAAGGAGGTTGCAGAGAGCTGGGGATGAGTCTCTTGAACCAAGTAATAAGCCATAAGACAATAGGGAATGGCCTCAAATTGCGCCAGGGAAGGTTTAGACTAGATATTAGGAAGTATTTCTTTCCAGAAGGGGTTGTTAGGCGTTGGAATGGGCTGCCCAGGGAGGTGGTGGAGTCCCCATCCCTGGAGGTGTTTAAGAGTAGGATCGACATAGCGCTGAGGGATCTGGTGTAGTTGGGAACTGTCAGTGTGAGGTTAATGGTTGGACTGGATGATCTTCAAGGTCTTTTCCAACCTAGATGATTCTGTGATTTTGTGAAGACTCAGAAAATGCTCTAATAAATTTTATGGGCAAGATATGTTGGTTTGTGTTGGTTTGGGGGTTTTTTGTTTGTTTGGGGTTTTTTTTAAATTTTAAAATAATTATTTAACTAATGTCTAGACTCCTAGGTTTTCGTGTAAGTTCTGAAATGTTAGTTTGGTTTTGGTATCAGAAGAAGCATAAGCCCATAATAAATTAAAAATGAGATATAATTGATTTTTCTCTTTTTCTTTCACTACAAACATCAGGAGAAAATGCAAATACAGAAAGACTTGTGGAGAATTGAAGATGTTACAGCTGGCTTGAGTGCAAATAAAACAAACTACAAAACCATAGTAGACTCTATCAAGAATCCAGGTAAGGAGAACATAATTAAAACATAAAAAATACAGAAGCGTGGCTGAATCTGTGGGTCTGTGCAGATAGTCTAGAAGTTTGTTCTGCTGCAGAAAATCCAGTTAATTCTGCTATAAGAGAATCTCTGTTGACTGAGCACATTAACTTGGTATTTCTTTGACTGAGGTGGCAAAAAGGTTTTTTGTTGTTTGTTTTCACATACTAATGGCACTAAAATGTAACAAGCCATAAAAAAGGGAACGATAAGAATAAGAATAATGGGCTAAGTTCTTCAAGTTGCTGAAGGAGTTTCTGTCACATGCCAAGCTCATACCACTGTAGTATCTATTCTGCATTCTGTCCAGGAGCTCCAGTCTGTGTTGTTCTCTGCCTTCCCCGCCCCCCCCCCCCTCCTTGGATGCTGCCCAACTGCCCTTGCTGCAGTTGCCTTCCCCCTCCCTCTTCAGGCAAGTGTTTGGTGGGCAGAGCAACAACATCAGCAATGGAAAAGAGTAAGGGAAAGTGTGTGTGGTCTGCATTTTAATTGCTTTATTATGTTTCAAAGAAAAGACCTAATGCATTGGGATAGCAAGAGACTGTTAACGCCTACTGTAAATTCACTTTATATTTAAAGTATCTTTGCTTACCTTTTACATACAGAGATAAAATAGTTCTGAGATGGTGAGATCTTAAATAAAATAAGATAAGGCTATGAGTGCTTAGCCTTGTCTAGATCTATAGGCATCTCAAGGAATCTGTGGCACAGGGCCAGATACAGCCTGTGAACTGATTTTGCATGACTCTCGGGCTTTTCCTTCCTTTCCTCCCACTGCCCTCTCCAAGGAATTTTACTGGATGATATTAAAGTGGGTGTTTTTATTTTTGGCCTGAAAGACTTGCTTGATCCTCATCAAAAAGATGTTTTTCACCTCTGCTATAATGCTACAATCAAACATTTTAATGTCCCAAAAAACCCCTGTTTGTGTTCAAAGCAACGTGCAGAGTATTAGGGCTGTGTTATGAAGTCTAAGGATGTTAATTGCTATTCTTATGAACATCATCGATAAGAAATAACATGTAATACATTTGCATTTTTTTCCTCTAGAGAGAAAAATAGTGCCTTCATTTTCTCAGTCTTCAGTGCCTTCCTTACCAGCTTCCCTCGCAACTGCGGAGGGCAAACTTTCAGTTACACAAAGCCCTCCTCCCAGTCCGGTTAAATCCCCTCTGGAGGTTAGGCTGTATCCACAGCCTTATTTCCAGGCCAGACTGCAGCACCAAGCACAGCAGCTGAAAAAAATCGAGCCGCCTCTTCAGTCACCCATTAAGCTCAAGCCAAAGGTTGTAAGTACTGCTCTTGTGAGATTCATTCACCAGTGTTTCCATTTACTTCTGGAAGAAACAGTGACAGTTTCCTGGTTACAAAGTGCACCCAGTGTGGAGGCACAACAGGGAGACACTTAAGGTGTTTGTATAGAAATTGTGCAATAGCACTTACAGGAGAATACATGTGCATAACCTGGGGCTTTACGTACAGTAGCCATGTACTGTTTTAGAACATACCGATGAAGAGCCTTCCTTGCTTATGCTTTGTGGTTGATTAGTTGTTTGCTTTCTTGGGGCTTGTTTGGTTTTTAAAGCCTCAAGCTCCTGGCTTGGACAGAGCAGAGCATGCTAAAGCAGTCACCAATAACTCATATCATGTAATGAACCTTCAGTCAGTTTACACCAGATTGTTTTCAGACTGTTTGCCAAATACTTGTGCTATCCTGTTACCAGGAAGATGAAGCACCGCCCAGACCTCCTCTCCCTCAGTTGTACAGTCCTGATGATCAGCCACCAGCTGTCCCACCTCTCCCGAGAGAAGCCACTGTCATCAGACACACGTCAGTGCGGGGCCTGAAACGACAGTCAGATGAAAGAAAGAGAGACAGAGAACTCGGACAGTATGTGAATGGAGATTATAGGGTGAGTGCTCGTACACCTATACACCTGCACTTTAAAGATATGTGAACCTATAATAAAGGATACTATTGTCTGTAAAATACATGGACCTCTAGATCTTGCAATAAGGAGAGAGATATAATGGCAGAGAGATAGTAATGGCAGGGAGAGATCCCTGTCGCATAATAATGGCAGAGAGATTTAGTAATCCAGAAATAAAGCTTTAGGATTTGTTTTAAGATTACTAAGACTTGCCTGTGATTTCATTTGAGCTGATGAATATTTTTCCATATAGGTGGAACTGCGCTCATACATGAGTGAACCAGAACTAGCAACAATAGGTGGTGACCTCAGCCAACCTTCCAGTGGTTTAATAAGCTCTGACAGTGGGTACCAGACATTACCTACCCGTGGTAAGCCAGGAATTTATGTAGCTGATTTTTAACAGTGCTGTCTGTATAGGAGCTTTTCTCTCCTAGGATTTTCTGGAGGTGGGTCTTTATCATCAGATCATTATTTTTAGATTAACTATAATGTGCTGTGAAAGTCTAGAGATTTTGTGCATTTTAATGGTACCATTACAGACAACCAGCCTTTTGCAAAGCAACTTAATATATAATGCTTTAAAAAAGCATAGCAAAACATGAAATCAGCTATTAGAATGTCTCCTATATTCAGAGTTATTTTTCCTCTTACTTTGTGTGATCTTTTACAAACTCAAGTATTTTTTTAAGCACTTAACATTGCCATTGAAATGAAAGTGATAAAGAATATGAATATAATGCCCCCAGACACTACATGTGACTTGACACTTGATCCCCATTGTGCTACAGTCCTGTAACTGTTTCACAAATGAGGATAGAGAGGATATTTGGGAAAGAGCAATTGATTTCTTAGCCATTCTCTTCTTATTTCTTTCCTTTCTAACTGTGAATGTTAAAGTTTGATTTTATTCATACAGATGTGATTATTTGAACAGCTTATCTACTGTTGTACAGCTGAGTTCACCCCACACCTCATTTAATATAAGCTTCTCAATTATTGTACATCTTTCTGAATTTTGATCAATAGTGACCTGAAACACATTACTTCTGGCTGAAATGAAATTTCATGCCTCTCGTGGTCTTCTGAACTACAAACTCTGAAACGTGAGCTAAAATAGTAAGCAGAATGCCATAGAAAAAGTGTGATAATTTAAAAAATATGTGACACTTGTCTTCATTTTGTCTGTCATTTGGTTTTAAAACATTCTCTTTTTCTTTATAAAGGTTTATCTGGATCAACTTCCAGATTGCACCAATCATCTACCATTTCATCATATGCAACACTACGAAGGGATAGGTCCAAGGTAAGTTTTAAATCAACATCCGAAGGCAAATGTCTGAACTGTTCAAAACAGTTAGGCCCAGAATATATTTTGCATAGCAGGAAGTGGGACTATAGTAGCATGGGAGAGGACCAACACCTGTGACCTAATAAAATCTCCAATTTTTCACTTTCTTAAATGAATCAGGAAGCAGACAGACAACTTTATTTGAAATAGATTTATAAAACAACATTTAGAACCAAAAATTAGCACTACTAATAGAAAATATAGAGTTGAAATATGCAAATTAATGCAAAAATAATAGAACAAAATCATGTTAATTTAGTAATAAGGTAGGAGAAAGAGTTCGTTTTTTGTATACTTCTTATAAAGTATTAATTACAACATGTGTTTTGTGTGCCTTGTGACTTCTACAGGAGAGACCAAAGAGTGCCTTGGAACGTTTATACTCTGGAGACCACCAAAGAGGCAAGATGAGTGCAGAGGAGCAACTAGAACGAATGAAGCGACATCAGAAGGCATTAGTTCGTGAACGCAAGAGAACTCTTAGCCAAGGAGAAAGGCAGTCTGTTTCATCTCGGTCTTTCATCAGGCCCATTTCTGCAGACATAGGCTCAGTATGTTAGATATGCCTTAAAAGGACTAAACTAAAAATATCTTTGGATTTTTTTTTCCTAGCCAGCACTTTGACTTGAGTGTGTGTGATGCTTCTAGTCTAATTAAATTAGTGTTATACAGTATAAAATGAGTTCAGAGAGTGTGAGTAACAGGTGATTTTTTTTTTTTTTTTTTACTAGTAGTTATGGTATATGTAGCAGGTTCAGCAGGTAAGTTGGTCAGAGGTTGGTGTGCTGAGTGGAGATGTGAGTATATTGGAGTGATTTCAGAGACATGACTGCCTTTTATTGGAATTGTATTTAGAAAGTGTAAGAAGCTTGTACAGTTTTAAAACTGCTTCAAAATGGAATGGGCCTTTTAGAATGTTCTTATTCATCATGGGTATTTTTCTTTTTAATTCATAAATTAGGCTGCAAGATAGTCGTGGTAATATCAGACCAAGGTGGTGTGTGTTTTTTTTTTTTTTTAAAGAGATGATAAATGAATAATCAGTTTTAAAATCTAATCATGCAGATTAGAAATTTATGTAAGAGCTAATGTATTTTAACTGATACAAATTCTTCTTTAAAGCTGAAAATGTAGAATATTCTAATAAGGCTCAAATTTAAGCTGCTGAAGAGAAAGATTTTTGTTGCGTTCTGAGATTAAATGCTGTACAGACGATAAGTTTGTAATTATACATTTTGGATACTAACCAAAGCAATTCTAATTGGTGAAGTTACCCAGTGGCTCACTTGGTGCTAAACCAAGATTGTACTGTAATTGCACTTATGCTGTGGTCTTTTAATTTATTTTTTTATTTGGTCCACTAGAGCTTTAGAATGATCACCTTGTTTTACCTAATTCATTGCACAAGATCTCTTGCTTTTAGATTCGTCACTCATCATACCTAATGCCTCTTTTTTTGTTTGCTTGTTTTTAATTTGCAGAATTTTGTAGCTATTTTAAAATTTCTAACTGGACTACTCAATTTTTACCAGGCTTAATTGCATTTAGTACATCGTGTGTCAATTGCTAGCATTAAAAAAAACGTTTAATATTCAGCCTTTCATTCCCACTGTTCAGTAGCACTAATTTACAGCCAGTTATTTGTATTTACTTTCCCAGTAAATACGAGTGCACTATTTGGAGACATTCATCTATTTTGTCTTCTGTTTTGCAATCACAAGTTTACTAAAGATAGTGCATAATATTTGGGAACTGTAGAACTATAGTATCACTGTTATTTTCATATTTTAATTAGAAGTAGTAAATCTGAGCTGCTTATATTTCCTGACTCGCATAACATACGCAAGTTGAATTTAAACATTTTCGTAACACTCCTTATTAACATTTGTGGCAAACACTTTATCTATAAATTTGGGTGCCATCTTGGTCTTTTTCTTGCTGTAAAGAATTAGAATAGACTCTTTGAGCCCTAGCAGTGTTTTGTAGAGGTCACCTCTTGTACATATAGGGCTTCGATACGCAAAAAGCATGTTTGATAGCACAATTACAGCATTACAATTATTTAGCAGCCAAAATGGCAAACCATTAAATGTACAATTGAAGTGCTGCTCCGTATGTAACATTTGCTTTAAACATACATTGTATGTGTAACTCTAATTTTTAATCGGTCAGCTCTCAAGTGTAGTATGGCATTTTAAGTATTGATCACAGTAGATGAATTCATTTGTTATATACAATGCCTTTTTAATGTAAAAATTGCAACATCAAAGCCAATAAAAGTACTGCTTCGTAAGAATGGTTTGATGTTTTTCTTACCTATATATAATAACTTGAAAATGATTCTGTGTATTTAAAATATACTATGTCAATCAGGCCTGGTTCGAATATGAGTAGAGGAATGAATTTGGAGTACTCGTATGAGAAAACATTTTTTTCTCTTTTGAGTTCTGTAAAGAAACATCCTAATTTTTGATACAATTGCCTTTTAGCTATTTAACTTTTTTAATATACATGGAAGATATGTATCTTGTGAGTGAATATTGAGAGCTTGTGCATGAATAGGTTTCAATTAGATTTATTAATGCAAGTAGCATAATGAAGTCTAAGGACTTCACGTCAAGTTCAAACTTCAACCAAAACAAGCCAGAAATTTGTAACAGAAATACTGGAGATATTTTAAGAAAGATATAAAGCACATTCTCCTACTGATACCCTCAAATGCTTGAGGAGATAAATTTTTTGTTGTTCTTTTTGTCCCTTCTTTTTCCCACTGCTTTTAATATCGTGTTTCAGCTCTGTATGGTAAAGAGATCAGCTGAATGGAATGATGCTGCAGCTGAACTTAATTTTTTGAACAAAAAAGTGTTGGTAGTGTTTTTAAGCATGAGTTTATATGCGGCTGTATTGCGTGTAGTTGTGAAGGAGCTACTATGCAATGATATTGGAACTCCCAAATTATGCTGCTTATTTGCCTTGTAAAGACAGAATGTGAAAGCTTTCTTTGTCTTTGCAGGTAGCTAGTTACTGCTTTTAGTAAAGTCAGAAGAGCTTAGAAGTTACAAAATTATTATTTTTGAATTTAAGACAAGTTAATGCTGTTACATAAAATATTATCAGCTTTAAACACTAGGTATTATTCTAAAAAAGATATATCAAATTTTCAAGTTGCAATTCTCAACCTGCAATATAAATACCCTTTCTGTGCAGTGATTCAAAATCACACAGCACGGCCTGATTAGGATGCCTAGGGACGAGTCTGTCAGTCTGTAGACTCGCTTGCATTGACATCTGTGCTTCCAAAGGTGTTCGTGCTTAGCTAGTTCCATGTTAATCAGCATTTGTGAAATTGTGATTAATACATTTGTTAGAATTTAATACTGCTGAACGTTACCTGTAAAATTAAACAATACTCTAAAATCTGTGCAGCAGAGCTAGAGATCAAATCTCCCAACCATATGTTCTAAGACATAACAGTTGTATTTTCTTTTTCTTGTCAGTTAAGGGGTTTGCTCTGTGGATTCTTTCAGCAGTATAGCATTTGCAGCAGTAGTAATGTACATTGCTAAATGATAAATTTGGCAGTATGGTTGAATGCTGTTAATTGTTTTGTATCTATTACCAGTGGAAACGAGAGCAAGAATTTGATTTGCAGTTACTTGAGAGGGCAATTCGTGGAGAAGACAAGGATGAAAATGAATGGTTAAAAGTTCAGCCAGTAGCAGTGACAGAGACAGACCTGGAGCCTCAAGACTATGATTTAGATATCAGCAGAGAGGTAACACTCATCATTTGTCTGCCTCCTATTCTGTGCCCCAAAATATTAACCTAAGTTTTAGGTAGTGAATTCTCATCTTTTCTTTCAAAAGTTAGCTGAGAGTTTGAACTAAAAGAGTCTTTTGGGTATTGAAAACTGATGGCCTGGCACTTAGAATCTCTGTATGGTTCGTGTTTGTATTGTGTTTAGTGGAGAGAAGAAATTGAAAGGTTGACTCTACTGTTTGAAATATATCTCAGACTTTATAAAGGAAAAAAGTTATTAAGTCAGGGAATGTTATATAAATTGGAAAAAAAGATGAGAGAACAACATCAAGAGCACTTGAAAATAAGAAACAGCGATGAAGGAAAAGTTAGTTCCCCAGAGCTACCTTACTCTTCATTTTGACTGGCCAAACATGGTAGAGAAGAGGGACCACTGCTTTATTCTGATAGAACAGAAAACACCTTTTTGTCAGCTTTTCAAATGTTGGTTGGTGTTCTGGGCACTCCTAGATCTTACCGAGTAAAGCATTTGTTTGAAATGCGATTGAGCCATCTGGTGGAAAAGAAGGAATATAGCAAGTGGAAAGATTTCGGGAACAATGTATTGTGTAAAATGCCAGGGTAGATGGAAAATTAGTAAAGTTATTAATACTAATTAGACTAGTAAGCACCTCTACTATTCTGAAAGCTGTTGGCAATGAATCATTTTATAGAGAGAGGTATTTGTAAGAGGTTGAATCTTTGAGTCATTATCTGTTGATCTCTGTGAATGAATGTATCTTTCAATTAATATTTGTATATTTTCTACAGACAATGCAGTGCTCCTGTACAGAAAAAATAATTCTGTTGTATTGCCTTTCCTTGTTGCACTCTGCTATTAATTTTTTTTCCCAGAAAGCCTCCAGGGCTAAGCGAATCACTTTGTACATCCAAATCAGCGCCCTAAGCCTAGGGTAGGAAACATTTTTGCTTATAGGCATTGCTGTCCTACTTCAGAGTAGCTAAAGCAGGACTGAAGCTCTGAATGTAAAGCTTCTTTCTCAGGTTACCCAGGTTGTCCTTTTCCATTTCATGTACCCATCCTCTTTACCTGGCAGGTACTTCTGTACCTGAGGTACTTCTGTGCCTCATAAGGAAATGTACTTAGTTGTGTCTTTAAGGCCACTAAATCTGCTGTTCACATGATAACTGAGTTGTTGTTCTGGAAGTGGCAGGAGAGCCAATCTAAGCTAGTTATAGTAGGGAGATAGATACATACATTTTAAATAAAAAAGAGAATGTATATACATATAGCTGAGGAGCTGCAAAGGAGCTGGATTTGAAGGCAAGGAAGTGTAGTGGAAAATGAGGATTTTTCAGGAAGCATTGGCCTTGAGTTTACTGAGAAGGAAGTTTTAAAAATTGAGGTTGTGATTTCATTGTGGTTATGTGTGCCAATGACTGTATTGTATGCTTTGGGCCTATGATTACTGAGCCTAATCACTGGGGGTTAGGTCAGGCCACTTTACATATGCTATTGAATTAGTGTGAACTAAATTCAGTGGTGAAGAATTTAGGATTATTTTTATTTAAAACTTTGAATTTTGAAAACTCATCACCTCATGAGTGTTTTAACAAAACTCCAAAAAGGAGAAGAAAAAAATTATTCTCCTTTTACTTATTTATTCACACATCCTCTATTTGTGCTTTTCAGAAGCATTCTGTTCTGTATAATAACCATTCAGTGTCCATTTGTAAACTGAATTTTCGTTGGGTGATTTAGATCTCATGTGGAGCAAAATTTTCCTACAAAGAAACTGATTCTAACAAAAACTTGTTGCTAGCTTTTGCACAATCATATGAAAATTTTCAATCTACATAATCATGTGTATGCAGTGTGTTGTTACAGTTGCACAATGCTAGTGTATTTCTGGATCAGTTCCCTAGACAACTTTTGAACACCTAGGATTTCAGATTTTATAGTCCAAGAATTTCCTAAAATGATTATAAACTGCTGGTTTGTTGTTTGGGGTTTTTTTCTCCACTGCTCACAGAAGAAGATCATGCAGTCTCAAAAGAATGATATCCTAGATTAAAATTTCGGTGATATTTCCTTTCAGTTGTAGGAAGTCCTCACTGGCATGACATAAATATTCTGACATTAAAATCTCAGGTTGTTCAGTCAGTCTTGTAGTGGTTGCTTCTTTCTACTTACACTTTAGGTAGTGTCCTGCGTTGGACTCTAAGCCTGAGCTGAAGAAAAGTTCACTGTTGATTCTGACTTCTTTTGTAATCCCCTTTAATGTTTGTTCGATCTATCTTCTTAAGTAAAATGAATCAGAGGGAAAAGACACTGTTAAAAGGGCATCAGCTCATATCCAGGGGGAGTGTTTAGCATCAGGTACATGTATTGGCTGTGAAAACCCGTGCCTTATTCTTTTTACTGTGTTCTCCCATTGAGGAGAATTTATCTCAATTTTTTAAAAAAACTTGATGCTTGCTTTCTTTCCACAGTTGTCAAAACCTGAGAAGGTTGCAATACCCGAACGCTATGTTGAACTGGAGCCAGAAGAGCCTCTTTCTACAGAAGAACTGGCAGCAAGACAGCGTAAAGCAGAAAAGATAAAGAATATTCTTACTAAATCAAGGTCAGTTGTTTTGGGTTTTTTCCAAATCTTATATGAGGGCTGGTGTTAAACATTGGGAACTAACTTCATATAACAGTCTTAATTCCTATTTGAATTATCTGAATGTAGCTTGTGGCTTTTAGAAAATGCACACAGAATTTATGTAGTATACTTAAATCTCCTTTTAAAAACAGGGTAGAAGAGATAATGACAAATTTTGTATATGTCCGTTTTCTTGTTCAGAGCATCCTAAAATAGTAGTGAGTCCTTACCAAGCAACTTGTAGATGAGAGGAGGAAGGAAAGGCACTGATCTGGCCAAAAGCAGAAGAGAAGTCAGTGTGAGAAGAGGTTCTGTTGCCTCCAGAAAGCTGGAGTTCTGAAAGAACGCTTTTGGCTACTTGCAGCTGATGTAGCATCAGCTGAAACATTCAGTTTCAAGAATTAGATTACCTGAAGTATCTGCTGTCTCTTTGGAAGACAATTAAAGAGGCTGTGCCTGAGTACCACCAGGTTATATGCCTTTTCCTCTGGGCACTAACATGAGATTTTATTAACAGCTTCAAATAAATAGTATTTTTTGATAGTGCTTTCATGTAAACGGTGTATTTACACCAAAGGACTTTCAGATATACTCAAGGCTACGCAGAAGTTGTGACTGAATGTGTAATGGCTTCATCCTTTGTCCCTGTATGCTGTAGTCATTCACACACAATATCTAACACTAAAGAACCTCAATAAAATATGGAGCTTGATAGATGAGATCTGAAAACTGCTGTACGAATTCAATCTTGTTCTCATCTGCATGGTGGATTCTTCTTCATGTTTGCAAATGTTAATGTTGTTTTGCACTTTCCCACTAGTATGCACAATCTACAGCCTACTGTTGCCCAGGACAAACACAACTCGGTTGATTTAGATTCACAGCTGCAAGAGCAGGAGCGCATCATTACCATATCATACGCTTTGGCTTCTGAAGCCTCTCAGAGGAGCAAGGAGGTAGCAGGTAATACTTAGTTATTTACAAAATAACAGCTATTTCTTACCAGCTTCTAAAGTTATGCAGAGTTGTTGCTGAACTCCTGATGTAAGAGAGAGTTTTAGTCATTCATATTCAAAATAGCAAAAAGTGTGTATAGATAGCGAATTTATAGAGACTGGAGATTTATGTTGAGTATTTGGCCTCCAATGGACAGTGTGAAGGGGACAAAATATTATGATAAGTACATTCAGAGCTTGGAAAGTTGCTCTTACTAATAGTACTAAAGAATTATCATCTTCAATGAATTCTCTGTAATTATATTAAGTGAGGTATTTCTATATTCATTTTTAGAAAGTAAATTGATCTGTGACTTAAAAAAAAAAAAAAATCAAGACAGAAGGATTGTTAATTTTTTAACAGAAAGATTCCCTGGTCTGGTGATTGAGATTAGAGTACAGTCATTTGCAGCTTGAGCCGTATGACAACAGGCTGAAAAAGACATTGTAAAATGGGTATTGGCATGTTTCTGTCTGGTGACCAAGATTAGAGGTCAGAGCAAGACAGCCATGCATAAATTCTGCTTGATGCCTGGAAATTAATAGATCCTTTGCAGTATGTTACTAAAAGTGATAATTTCACTCTTGATTGCTTTATAGTTGAAATAAGTAAGAAATGTCAAGAGATTTGTATGACACAGTAATACATGCAGCAGCTATTCTAGCACGTGTCTGACTGGCCATTTATAACTGGCACAGTTCACTGTTCCAGTGGAGAATGGAAATAATGGGAACTTTAACTATGATGGAGAAAAAATGTGCACATTTCTCATCTGAAGTTGTCAGTTTAAACTTATGGCACTTGCGACAGAAACCCTGAAGACCTTCCCATTAAAGGCAGATTATTCAATATCCAGATGCGTAACATGCATCTGTAGTAACAGACTGTTGATTGAATGTGGCTCTATACTCACAGATGCAGTGGCAGCTAAACCTGAGGGAAATGTGATTTTTTTTTTTTTTTTGAGGGGATGGCATACATTTTTAAGATACAAATCTCGAGACTTTGGAGACATTCTGTGGGTAATTTAACTGACTGGAAGGGATAAAATGGTTCACTGAGGAGGCTAGACAATATAAAAACCAAAACAAATAAAAAAAACCCAGAACTGTAAAATCTTGGGAGCACTGCCTTCAGGCATCTGTGCATCAAAACAGCTTCTCTGCAGGCAGTCTGGTCCCAGTTCTAGTATCCAGGTCCTTGTAACTGGGACTCGTGCACTTTGGTTATGGAGTGGGACTTAGTGTCTCAGGAGATACGAACCAACGCAGCATTTTGCCACAGGAGTTCTAGCTTCTGGGAACAGGTAGCACCAAAGCAAAGACCAACGAAGGTGAACGCAGCCCATACTTGAAATTATTCCTCTGTGTCAGCACAATAGCAGAGTGCCTGCCGTACTGAATGGTCTTCATGTGGCCAGTTACCTTACTCCTTGGTTTGTGTGAAGTTGCAGTAATTGAAATATGTTTGATCTTTTTATGTTGTATAGTGAATGTAGTAGCTATGGTTTCATTACTACAGTTTTTTTGGTTTATATTTTAATTTTTTTAACTGTAATTATTCCAAAAGTTTGATCGCCACATATTCTTAGATATACACAACCACAGAAATATTCTTAACTCTAGTTGTCCCCAAAGAGGGAATTGAAGTGTGTATTGCCACCAAAATGTTTAAATGCTGCTTGAGAAAATTTGCAGTCAGTTGTGAGATGATTTTTAATTTTAATTTTCTTTGTGAAGTATAGCAGCTAGCTCTTTTTGTCTTTCAGACACTTAAAAAACCCTAACATAGTAGTCAAGGACTTGATTCTTTAAGGGAGTCCAAACCTTTATGTCCATGTGCAGTTTTCATTGCCACATTTATACCTCACTTCTTGTAACATGTCCTCCTTTGATTTCAATTATTACTTACTCCTTTCAAAACAAAAATATAGACACCATAAAAAGAGTTCAGGTTTTTTAGTTACAGCCTATTTTCTGATGATCTAAAGTGATGTTGTGATTTAACCCCAGCTGGCAACTCAGCCCCACACAGCCTCTCACTCACTCCCCACCAGTGGGATGGGGGAGAGAATCGGAAGGGTAGAAGTGAGAAAACTCATGGCTTGAGATAAAACCACTTTAATAGGTAAAGCAAAAGCCGGGCGCACAAGCAAAGCAAAACAAGGGATTCCTTGCCCACTCCCCATGGGCAGGCGGGTGCTCAGCCATCTCCAGCACAGCCGGGCTCCATCACGCGTGACGGTGACTTGGGAAGACAAACGCCATCACTGCGAACGTCCCCCCTTCCTCCTCCTCCCCCAGCTGTATGTGCTGAGCATGAGCCATGCGGTGGGGGATACCCCTGGGGTCAGCTGGGGTCAGCTGTCCCGGCTGTGTCCCCTCCCGAGTCCTTGTGCACCCCCAGCCTGCTCGCTGGGGGGTGGGGGGAGAGGCAGAAAAGGCCTTGGCTCTGTGTAAGCCCTGCTCAGCGGTAACAAAAACATCCCTCTGTTATCAACACTGTGTTCAGCACAGATCCAAACCGCAACCCCATACTAGATACTGTGAAGAAAATGAATTCTAAGTCAAAACGAGCACAACTGATTAAAAAGAAAAGCAATTGATGCTTTGCACAGCTGATTGTACCTTCTCATTTATTTTGACTTTACAGATTCCTTCATATTCTTATTTTTGTGGTTTGATTTTTAAAGTATGGGTTGTCATTTGCTCCTTGTTGATGAAGCAGACCATATCTGAAAACCTAAAACTTAAAGGTCTGGATTTTTTGCAGAGATTTGCTTATGAGAAAGACTGCGAAGCTTAACTTTCCCCACTTTTCCGGGGGAAGTTGTGTTAAGATGCTATGATAATATAAATCTCTTACAAACTGTACATTTATCTAAGCTTGTAAAGCAGCATTTTATTGCTCCTCTGTTCGTAGTAACAACCTTCTAAATGGAAATCATGCCAAGAATCTGAAAGATTACAATCAAATGCAGGAGTGTCAAGAAGTCATTTCCTAAATTGTATGTTTTGGAATTAGGTCGACCTTTGCCCCTCCAAAATGTAAAAGGAGAATTTAAGACTCAGTTTCAATCATAGTTTTATGATTATTGTCTCTAATACTCTACCTTTATTCTGTTTTATAAACAAGGATAGTTTTAATCATTATATTCTTTATCTTGAAGTTTCAATCTGAGATCTCAAAATTTTTTTTTTGTTTCTTTTGTTGTATGCCAATGAGCAGAAACAAAGTAATATAGAGAAAAATTATTCAAAAAAATATTTACAGTATCATGCACTGTACTAAGCAAAATGCTATATGCATCTGTAAATATTTTTTTGAATAATTTTTCTCTATATTACTTTGTTTCTGCTCATTGGCATACAACAAAAGAAATACTGAAAACCTGTACGACCTCAGTGAAATCTTGAAACCAAATTAGCAAATACAGGTGCTATTCCAGAACTGCAGTTTTAAAAGCAGGGCTTGATGAGGGTGTATCAGTGTTGTGTGCCTTAAAATGTTCCAGTGAAACATCATTTTAAGATCGATTGTCCATATTCTCATCAAAACAGGAATGTTTATTTGCATAATTTATGCAACTAATAGAAAAAAACAGCAGGTAGAAATGTTGTTGTTTGAGTTGTGTTCTATGTAGCTAAAATAGTGTAACACCTCGTTGCATTACTAATCAGGTTTCCTATTCACATGATAGAAAATTAAGGTGGCTCTGTTATAATATGAATGTTTGATTGTGCGGCCTAATTCCTGTATGTGATCCCTTCTAGCTCAGCAGTTGACCTATCCATCTAAAGCACCCTCACCTTCTGTACCACAGCCACCTCACTCCCCCTTAAGCAATGGATTTCACTACACATTTGTTTAAACACCTTAAAAGTAAGAACTAACTGCTCTCGGCATGTCTGATTTGCCATTGTACCTTTGCTGTGGCTTGCTGAATTTTAACATTTTTACTAAACTGAAATTAGATCCAAATGAACGCATGCATCTATTTTTCAGAAACCTTTTATTCTTGTAAAGATTGCTTCTAATGAGCTAACATGTGGGCTAATAAAGTCTTCAAATAACTGCTGTCGCTCTACAGATAAGATGCTTCCATAATCTTACTGTGGTGAAGGATAGAGATATCTATACTCTCAGTAGCATAGGGCCAGATTTTCAGCAGCAGTTTGTACTCCGGTGGCTAGTGTTGTGTACTCCTGTGGCTACCGCAGGGGTGTGTAAGGTATTTTTGCCTGCGTGTGGCATCTATAGTTGCTGCACAAGAGAATTCAAAGTGCAAAGTTGTATAAGCAGGGGGTTCTTTTGTGGGCTGGTGTCTCATATGTGAACAAACATCAGAGTCGTAATTGAGGTGAGCTGAAAATTTGGCCCTTTATAACTAATTCTACAATATCATGTTTGACTCTTTCATACCTTTGATGTGTTTTTCATTTAATTGTGCTAAGAGAAGAGTTGATTTTTGTCTAAAATTAGGTTATTTTGCCATTTCAAGTATTAGAATTATGATCATTTAATTGTCCTTATAAAGAAATGTGTATCATCCCTTCCCAGTAGAATTTTCAGAGTCTTCTCTATTTGAAATAGGAAAACCTGTAAATATTATGGTACTTAACTGGTAAGTGTACCCTTAGTTAAGACACTCCCCATACTTTCATGGTTTCCTTTGAAATTATTCTCACCTTTCTGATTTCCTTTGGCCTAATTTTATTGCCTGATGTTGGGCAAAAAGATAAAACATAAATGAAATAGTAAAAAGGGTTGACTGAGTGAAGACCTCAAATAGTATTAATCTTTAGATACCTTTGTTTTCATTCTCACTAATCTTAGTCAAATATCTGTGCAAAAAATGAAAATCTGAATAAAAATGAGCACATACCAGAAAGGCCCAAATGATCTGCCTTCAAAAAGGCCTGTGAAAAACAACAAATTTACATCAAGAGAGGTGTATAGACATTAGGAGCCTCAACAGAGCTTGATGGAAATAGCTATTTGCTTTTCTGGTTCAGTTTATCTTTCTGAGAACCAGATTTTACCATCTTTGCTGTGTTTGAATAACACTTGAGTCTACTGTTATACCCAGGGAGATGCTGGTTGATTATCACTGTCACATGAGATCTTTGCGCATGAACGTGGTGCCTATGTGTGGCCTCAAGAACCCAGAATAACCGTATGGTCCCGGGCTATTAGAGTTGAGCAGGGGGCTTGGCCCAGATGACCTTCAGAGGTCCCTTCCTACCCCAACCATTCTGTGATTCCAGACTGATTTAAAAACGTGTATCGCATGCCTGTATAAATATACATACATACATGTGTATGTATAGATATATATTTACATATATATGTATATTTTTAAAAGCCCTACATTTTCTTCAGGAAAATTATCAAGAAAATAATTGCAATAACCAGCAACATGCAGGGGACACGGGAGTTTGAGCATCAGTGGCATCATGAGATAATTGTTCACTTGATGTGCCTATATGAATTGTTCATTCTGTCAAACTGCAGAGGCTTTAGTTAAAGTTTCCTGAACGTGCTTAGGGCTTGGCATTAGTGTATTCACTTTAATATTTAACCATGTTTTATTTTACTTCATGCTAGCCAAAGCAGTAAGTGAACACTGACATAAGACTCAAAGCAAATCCCACCTAGTGATGCCGCGTGGAAGAAAGAGGAGATTCATTACCGGCTTTCTGTGAAGATACTCATCGGCTGATGACATGTTCTTCTGGAAATACATTCAGAGAATAATAGGGGGATTTTCTATGAAAATGAAGAGAATTGCAAATCATTTTATTTTTACTTCAGTTTAGTTCAGATTTTTTTATATGAATAAATGGCACTTTTAATAAACTCTGTAAAATACTGACAATGTGTTTTTAGGACAATATGGTTTAGATTTTTTTTTTTTAAATCAAGGGCTGAATTCATTTTGAGAGAAGCTACTTGCATAGATCTTAAAAGATGCTGTTACTTCCCCCTCAGGCTCAGATGCACAGTGTAAAGTTTCCTGAAAAAAATGTAAATTTGAACAAACCTAGAAGCACATTCATAGGGTATGAGTAGAGCTAATGCAAGTGAGAGGTTTGCCGAAAGGGTGTTTTGGATTGAGTATGATTGTAGAGTTAATCACCCGCCCTCTTGCCCATTAAATAATATGTTGCAAGGAACATTTAGCTTGAATTTCTAAATATCAGTAACCACTGTATAGCTGAAACTTTCCATGAAAGCCATAATGAAAGCCAGTTTTAACTCCTGTTTCCTTCTTCAATCCCATATGATTAACTTGCTGGTATCAGGTCACAGTATGCTAGGTTGCTCTTGACCATAGTGCTGTCCCCTCAGCAACAGCTAACAAATTATATTTTTTTGAAAGTTGAAACGTGGAAGAAGAAAACTTTGAACTAAAATATGTGAACTAAGCAATAAAAAAATGTAATAGGATATGTCATTTTACTAGTAAATATGTATTTTTCTTTTGATTTTTTTTCCAATAAACATTACAATATGATGTATTGACTAGTATTTATCCTGGAGACAGCAAAACTAATGAGGCACCTGCTAATTTCGTATCTATATTCACCTGGTGCTTAACTTTGCCAAACTTAGAAATTCAGTGTTTTACTCATGTATAGGGCAAAGGGTGAGGTACTTAAATAAGGAGAAAATAAGATTAAATGAATTGCTGCAACTACTTTACTTGAAAAAAACCTGTGTATGGATTGAATACAAGACATGCAGAAATGTCCCATTATGTAATTATTGGCTGAGTTCAGCTCTGGATGAGATATGACTGAGAAATACTTCTGCAGTATTTTGTGAAACCACTAACTTGTTCATTTGCTGTATTCAAATAATAGCTGTAAAACCCTTGAAATTGACCTTCAAGTTTCAGACTTTAAGACAAATCATATTATATTAACACTATACTCAGAAATATTCTTAAAAGTATATATTTAGCTAATGCAATCTATTTTACCTCAGTACTGCCAGTATCAACTTAAAAACCTTTTGCCAAAATAATGATTTATTTTTGCCTTTATAAAAAGTTTTGAAAGCATAAATGAATATTTTGCAAGAAAACATTAATTTAAATAAAATGTAACAGTTTGGAAAATGGTATATGTACAGATTAAAATATTAACATAACTGCCTCCTCTTGCCTCTGTCTTGCCTGCTCTTCTGTCGGCGTCCATGTGGTTGGAAATCCGGAGTCGTTTGTGCTGTTGTCACATTTTGCTCTTCTTTGGTTCAAGTGCTATTGAAGTTCCTCAGTTCTGCACTTCACTGGGTTTTGGATCAGCTTCCCCTTACACCAAAGCTTCTATTTTATTTTTTTTAGAAATGTTTCTTAGCATTTGATTAAATCTGTCTTTATTCTTGAAGATTTTTCAGGCTTATCCCCTAAACAGAATGACTACACTACTGTCCTTTCTGTGCCATAGATACATATGTTTGTCTGACACATTCTTAGCTCTTTAGTTTCTGGTGAAATAAAGCATCAAAAGTAACTTCAATTTAAAAAAACAAAAAAGCCCCCAAAACCTGGAGGCCTCACCTGGTAACACGTGTGTGGTATGTGAATGGGGTGTTGCCCAAAGAGAGGGTGGTGGGCAGCCAGCACAGCAGTGACATCAAGTGCCATCAGTTTGATGGAGACCAGTGGAAATGTTTAATTCTTCTGAAACTTAATCTCTAGAACAAAACGTAAAGAAGCAGTTAGAAGTATTTCTGTGGCTTAGTGTTGACTCTGCAAACTTGAGAACGAATATTTGAGACTCTGAGTACTTGACCCTTAGATGCATGCAGCCAAAATTCAGAGCTGAGCTGCTTCCGACATGCTTGTCCTATTTCTCAGGCACACAAAGGAGCCTTTGACCACACGTTTCGTGGTTCAGCGGAATGGCATTCCTTCTGCAGAAGCTTTGTTACGCGGGAGGGAAGCGCGTGTGGCCGTAATTGGTGGGTGAGGAGCCGGCCCAAGGGATCCTGGGCTGCGGCGGCCCGATTCCGACCGCTGGCCAGCAGTGGGGGGAAAGGGGCGCAGGCTTCTGCTCTGCAGGTTGTGGGAGATGTTAATTTCCTTTCCTTTGATCACACACACAAAATCTGTTCCTTCAAGCTTGCATGAAAGAAGGATTTTGCCCTAAATAGTTATGCCACTAATGTTTTTAACAAAACTGGTCTTTCTAAAGATTTTGGTCTGCGTCTGTAGTTAATCCAATTATCAAGATAATTTTTCTTCCAAACCTTTTTATTGAATGTGTGGAGTGCTGTTCTCTGGTGACCATCTCTTTTGCAGGGATGGGTGTGGGTTTTCAATAATTAGGGCTAATTTTCATGTGTTTGTTTTGTGTCAATTTCCTTTTTCAGTTCTGTTTTTTTGAATCAGGATGCTCTTTTCTAGGTGTTACACCCTACTCTCTAATATTAAGACTAGAAAAAAATGATGTCTGTGTACAGATCAATATCATTTCGGTCAGAAAGTGGCTTTGTTTTTTTCCTCTGCTTATTAAGCAGTGTAACTGTTTGGGACTGATTATAATTAAAGAAACAGAAACTCATTAGAAAGCAGTATCAGTTCTTCTTTCGAAGGCGCTGTTTTCTAATTAGTGTTTTGTAATGTTATATCAAGCAAAAAATTATGCAGACTGACTTCCCATATACATCTGTTTTCAATTTCTTCAAGTAAAGTTATTAAAATTTTATTGTACAGCTGAATTTATAAAAGTACAGCCTGGTACTCATAAGTAGCACTGCTTTCACCTTTTTGAACTTGCGTAACACCCCCCACCCCTCCCCATTTTTCACTACTGTTATTTTGAGTTCATTTGTGTTGCTGGGCTGCTAGGAAATCCTGTTGAGCTATAGTACTGTTGCTTGTCTTTGTACATCCATATAAACCTATTTATTTCAAAGGACTGGACAAGTAGCAGTAGTTAGAGGCATCCAGACTATTTTGGAACAGTTGGAAAAAAAGAATAGAAATTTCAGGAAACAACTGTATTAAGAGATTCTATTCTGGAAGGTTGCTAAAGTGTGGAACTAAAAGCTGCTGAAAGAGACTACTGAACTTGTGTGCTGCTATTTCAAAAACATTGTTCAAGGTCAAGCGAGGTGGTCTCAGGTACCCGTAGCCTTTGGAGGGAGGTTGGTGTTTCAAGAAAGCAGGGCACTCCCAACAAGTTCTGGTGCTGTTTACACCGTTATTTTTCCACCTGCACCAGTTACCAATCTGATTTCCAGATCTTCAAATACATGTGTATGTATTTTATATCACCGTTTGTTCCACTCTGTAAAACCACATATTTCTTGTGGGTCTTAGCAATTAACTTCTGGATGTTATATGAAGGAAAGACCAGATTTACTTAGTGTCAAAACTTAGAAGATATAGGAGGCATGATCTGATGATACCCTTCTGATTTATGTCAGTCTTTGGGTATTTTAAAGTGTTTGCTTGTGCTGCGTGTGTGTGTGTCTGTGTATTGCGTAGTTAGAAAAAGAACAAAGCAATGCACAAGAAAAACATAAAAAATTGCTATATTTTCCACACCTAGTAAACATTCCCATTGGTTATTTGGCAGTATTCAAAAGGCTAAGACTTTTATTGCTCTACTAGCAAAAGCAACCTTTCTTCATAGTGGAGCAGTACAAAGAAAGAGCACAAAAAATACACACATCACAGTGCCTGAAATTCTGTTTGAACAACGGTATTGATTGGGTCTGACCCCTTTACATTTTTTTCCATTATTTGAAAAGGTGCATCTAACTGTAGCTGAATTGAACCAACCGAGATGAACTTTCCATGAAAACTTCTTGAGATATTTCTTTAGTTCAAAGCTTTGGAATTTTAAAGAGCATTTTTAATACAAGTCTGTTGAGGTATTCTGTGCAACAACCATACTTTGAATGTTAAACTACAGGTAAACCTAAGAGGAAGGTAAAATTATAAAGCCTGCCATGAAATTACTGGGAGATGGCAGAATAACTTCGAGAACTAATTATAAAAGTAAATAAAACCAGGAATTATTGCATACGTGCACATTTGTGCGCTGTTTACTTGTTATTAACTTGCCAGTGCTCCTGGTTGACTTACAGAGAGTGCAAAACAGCCTCCAATGAAAACGCTAACAGAATTAGACACCATTGTTGGAACAGTTATTGGTGAAATAGTTATAAGATGTAGGCTTAAAGGATAATGCCATTTTCTTGTTGCCCACTAGAAGAAGCCTTATACCAGGAGCTCTAGCATAAAAAAGCACCAAAGGAAGGAAGAGATAAAGAAAACCAAGGTGAGTAGTGAGTTTATAGGAAATAGTAGCAGAGATGTGTCTGTAAACAAGACTGAGAGGCTGAAGGTGAGAGTGGAGAACAGCCTAGGGGTGTGAAGTGAGAGGTAGTAAAAATATTGAAGGTGCTGGAATGCGTGGGCTCGGTCAGAAGCAAAGTGCTTTCATGAAGGGACTCAACTGAAATTGTAGAGGTGGAAGTAAGAAGAAAGAATAGCTGGCAAGGGAGGATGTAAGTCCAGTGTCCAAGTACAAAAAAATAGCTTGTGAGTGGGATAAACAAGAGAGTGTTGATGGTGGCAGTGGGTGAAGGAGAGAATCACTGATACCTTTAAATAGTGCTTTGGTAGCAGGACAGTTGTCTTTTCTATTGGCAGCAGCTGTGCTCTGTTCTTTTAAGCCAAGTTGCAGTTAAGAATAGCTCGTATGAGCGAAACTCTCCTTTTCCCTGTAGAAACAGCTTGCCCCAGAGCCAGGGGTGGATGAGGTTGGTCCTCCCCAGCACAGAGCCTGGCCCGAGCGAGTGCTGTGCTCTCAGCCGTTGTGATGTGCCAGTGCAAGACTGAGTGCTGTGTGGCCTGCTGGAGTCTCTGCCCTCGGATCTGTTACGTTGTCAGGGGGTTGGGCTGGCTTGATTTTTGCCTCTAGAGCCAAAATTGAGAAAAGCCTTAACGTTGTTTTCCGGTTCATCTCATGAGACACGGGAGGTTTTTGGAGGTTTTTTTGAAACCCTGGCTGATGGCTTATGCAAGATGTAACCCTAAGGAAAGGAAGTAACTGGTGACAGTTACAGTGAGTTGTACGGCTCTGGGGGGAAAAGTTGACATCAGAGAGGTCACTGCTAATTCTGTTTGTCTCTTGTATTGTCTGTACTGTTGGCTTCTCTGATTACTTAGTTCATGCTACACAGGTCTTCTGTGTCTCTGCTCCGCTTTTTCTGTGTTGTGCCTTTGAGCATCTTCTTCTTCCAGTATGGAACAGGATTTTGTCTTCTGCCCAGCACGGTTGCAGTGTGTCCTTGTGTACGTGTTGGGGGGCATGAGCACGTACCCACGCACGCACGTTGATCCCGTTCTCCTCTCCTTTGGTGCTGAGGCACAGAATCGGCAAAAGCTGAGTGACCGCTGTGAGATGCGTACCAGAACTGGCTGCTCTGCTCCCTTTCCACATCTCACCTGGACGAGAGGGTCAGCGGGAAGAGAGAACAACATCTCGTGAGTGTAGCTGTGTCCCCTGGCTTTCTCAAAGCCTTCTGTATGCCTGAGGACTCCTCAGCTGTCTTCACTGAACCCAGATTAAAGGTTACTTTATGTAACCTTTAATGGCAAATGATTTTATACACAGATTTTATTCAGGATCTGGGTAGTGGCTCCATCAGTTGACTATTGAGTAAATTTGATCTCTGTTTTTTGTGTGTTCAGTGTAGATTTCTTATGTTAAGAAATCTCTTTGACAAAAAAAAAAAAAGGTTTTGGAAAGAGATGTTCTGTTACCACATCCTTACAAACAGATCGTAACTATTAGATTTTAGTGACTGTAACAGGAAGAAGGAGACTTGGCCTCAACCAGTTAAGGATCAAAAGCTTCACCTGCATTGGTTTTAAAGTTTTAGCAATAAATATGAGGGTGTAAAGGAGCCAGTTCAGATTATCAAACCTTTCTGCAGTCTTTAGTGTAGCTTGACAGTCTTGTGATGAGAAGAACACTTACTTACGGTAACAGTTTGAGAGAATTCCACTACAGGTCAAGGCGGGCATCTGTGAAAAAGTTCAAAGCAAGGACTTTTTTTATATGAGCCTCCATATTGCTTGACTGGTGATACAAAACTCCTCTTCTTATGTATGTTACTTTTCATTCTTTTTTTTTTTTTTTTTTTTTTCCCCTCACCTAGATCTTCCTGAGCTGTGGACACCATAAATGGTACTGGATTTGGGTAGATAATAGCACAGACTGTCAGTCTGATCTAATTCTGCACCTGCATGTCAAATCCAAATCAAATTAGATTAAATCACTAAGTATTTTGTTTCTTTAATGGTGTGCAAAAACTAAGGAAACTTATATCTACCCATCATGATGCTGTACACCTGTGTACGACTCAGATATTTTTCTCAGGAAAAGTGCAGTTGAGGTGGCAGTCTTAAAAACAAACAAAACCAACTCCTGCTTTGTCCCTCCAGTGAGGGTACCTTGACACATGTCCTTTCACTTAATCCCCTGACAGCTTCCAAGAGACTGATGCAAATAACCGTGCCAGGCTTTGATTATGAGATACTGCACTGCCACTTATTCTCTTTGTCTCCTGCAGTTTACAGAGGCAGCTTCAGTGCATAATTTAATCCCTGTACTGGGGACTGTAGCAAATCCACAGAGATTTCTACCAACCGTCCTCTCTGGCATCGGAACTACATGTGCACGTCGTCTTTGATGTGAATTCCCCAACCAGAGCCTTAGAAGGACCTATAGCTTTGAAGCTGGCCTGTAAATTGTGCTTTCAGGAATCCAGTTGTCAGCCTCCTCTTCAGGAAGAAAGGGAGAGTAAACTGTAAAGCAGTTGCATAAAGCTACAGGGCAACTTACAGATCTGGTTTTCTTGGCCTCGAAGAGTTCCTGTACGAATTTGAGAATCCCTTTTTACCTGGCTTAGAAGCATCCGCGTTTGTGACTGCAGGACCCTGTGGGCAGTGGGGCTGGGGTGGGACTCGGCCTGACGGGTTCCCTGTTCCAAGGCAAGTGGAAGGGGAACTGACACAGCGGTGCTTTCGACCTGTCCAAGTGTTTTCAGGCTTCCAAAGCCAAATGGCACCTGCATTGCCCTTTGTGTAGGTAAATCTTCAGTGTGGTTTAGAAACATGAAAACTTTTACCAGATGCAGTGGAGGTTCTGTGACAGATCTAATGTTCCTCAGTTGTTTCCTGAGACGTGCAGGAGTACGGGCAGACTTCTGCCTTTCTTTTGAGATGGAAATAAGCTGGTCTTAGAGTTGAGGAATTTCAGTAGCCAAATCTTGTTTGAAAAGACAAATGCAGTTGCCCTCTTCATGATTCAGTGCCTGCTTATGTGTTCTGCTGTCATCTCTGGGAGCTCCTCCCGTACCACCCTGGAAAAGCAAAGACCTGACTAGAATCAACCAAGACACCAACCTTGATTTTTCCTGTGTTGTCTGTCTCCAGTAAGTATGAGAGCTGAAACCATTCTGCTCCTCTCCACACCACTACTGCTGGTGCTATTATACCAAATGTTGCTAGAACTGACGTCTGAATTAAAACATTTACTGCATAATCTACAGTGAACTAAGTCAGCCTTTCTCCGTATACATGGAGAAGATTCTTAGGCTGCTTCAGAGGTGAATCTGCAAGTTTTTAATATGTTTAATACTTATATTACTTAATATTCTTAATATAATAATATTAAGAATATGTTTAAAACACAGAAACAGACACCACTGTGTAGAACTCTTTCTACTGTGAGCAGATGAGTCTTAGGTCAGCATCATAAGTAGCACCAAACCTCATCAGCTATTCACAATATTGCATGTCATACTTTTGGGGAATGGAAGTTAATTTTTTTCTGGTCAGAGCTGTTACTAGACTAGTTTAATTCCAGTTTATTTTTTATCCTTCTGAGGTCTATTTATTTATTTTTGGAGCTGATGGCCAAATCTGTTTCCCAAGGCGGGAGGCTGTAGCAGTGGAGGGCAGAGGCCTGTGAGGGTGCCCTGTGCCTGGCCGGCGGCCTCTGCAGCAGGGGAGTCCAGCTCCTGCCCGAAGCGAGTCTCCGTGTGGCTGCGCGCTGGCAGGCGAGGCCTAGAGCCGGGTGGAGGCTGAGCAGCTGCCGAAGGGAAAGTTGGGAGAGCAGCAGCAGCTTCTGCACTGGGATGAAGGTGAAAGGTCAGTGTATATGCTGCATTTTGCAGCCTACACCTTAATTTTGTAATTGCACTCAAGGCAATAAACAGCCAGAGCCGCATCTAAAAGAATTTAACAGTGAAATGCTGGTTTAAGTGTAGCTCGAGTGTCTAAATACGGAAAACCTGGTATCAGCCTATGGGGAAAGTTGATCTTTTGGGGAGAGCCTCTCTCACTCCTGGAGGCAGAGCAGCTTTCACAAGTCATGGTGAGGTTTCCTTGCTTCACAATATACAAGCCACTTCAATTTTTGCCTACGTACTAGAAGCTTGCAGTATTGGGAAAAACAAAAAAAATCCATACAAATCAAGTCAGTATTGGGAAAATTAAAAAAATCCATACAAATCAAGTACAAATCACTGACCGTTAGTGGCTGCTGTAACGTTCTTCAAGTGACTTTTTGAAAATTTTTGTATTAAATGTAGATATAACAGATTAATCAAAATCTATACTCAGTTTTTATTTACAATCATAGTACTTTTATTTTTTCCATAATGTAACTTATTCCAAGTCCTCCCCAATAACTGATGCTGCAATGTTTACGATCAATAAACCTACACAATGATAGTACAGACTGCTGCTTTCGCGTAAGCCAGCTGGCTTGCAAATGTTGAATTGTGTACAGAAATGGGAGATTCTCCACAAGCATCTGGAGTGTTTCCTGAAACACTGTTGTGGCAGGAGGAGGCTGTACTGGGGTACAGATCAGACATTCTGTTCTCCCAGCAAGGAGAGGAGTGGATCTGTCTGGTGTACCAAGAGGAAACAAAGTCAAAGTAGTTCTGATATTTTATTAATTACTTGAATACAATAAACTATAAATTTGCAGAGGAAGGAGTTCTTGCTGGAAGAATTCTTGCTGGAGTTTCTGGAACTCCCAACTCTTTAAGCATATCACCTTTACTTAAGGTGCAACCTTTTTGAGATAATTGACTTAGACCTCCAAGTGATGCGTGTACGGGGAGAAAAGGAAGAAGGGCTTGCATACTTAACTCTGTATTCTATATTTAAAAAAGCTAAATGATTTGTATATCCTTTTCATTATCAAAGTATATTTTCTCTTTCAAAGTAAACTGGTTTCTTCAGGAGGAGTTATTTTTAATAACAGCTCAGTGCTCTAACCAGGAGCCAGTAATTCAAAAATCACTCTTTTCTACAGAAAGGTCTAAGAACTACAGCTTATCCCCCCTCATTATAAAGCCAAAGCAGCACTTAAAGCCTTCTGTTCTATTACGCATTTCTAAAACATCTTCTCCCATGCAACTGCTGTAGGACTTCAGATGGATACAGGGGTTAGTACTGTCACAAAAGGGAGTGACTTCTCTCAGCCCTGTCAACACTAGCATCTATAGACAAAATCATTGTTTAAAGCTCTAGTACGTCACAGAATTGTGCTGATATTGGTATTTTACAACTAATGCAACATCCAGTAATTCACATGTAATCTTAAGAGTTAAAAATTCAAGACTGGGGTACTAACTAAAGAAACCACTAACATGAAGTTTTCCTATCTGGCATGGAATAAGAGGAGGGATAGTTTAGATAACATTGTAGAGATTGGGCAGGAACAAAAAGAATTTATTTCTCCATCCAGTATTTTATACACTTTACAAAAACCAGGAATATCACTGTGCCCATAAAAATGTTATCCATGGCAACAGAAAGCAAATACTACTTTTTGTCATCTAACGGGGTCTTTTTAAAATCATAATACAAAGATTTGTGCTGTAGCAGTCCTCCACTTTGCACTGTAACAATAAGGCTTACTGTACTTTAAATACGAAGCTGTTACATCTGCAGTTATGAACCACTGGCTTTAACAAACATCATTTTATAGTTGCTTTTTGCTTCTTTTTTGTTTTCTGGAACCTCAGCTTCATCATGTTTTTCAGCAGCTTGTAGCTCCTCTGCAGACTCCTCTTGCTCTGACTCAGAGCCACTTTCCGAGTCCTCTGAACTCTCTTCAGAGGAGTGTCCAGCTGCCTCTTCTTGTTCATCACTTTCCTGAAACTAGAAGTTCAGATTATGAGACAGATAAACCATTATTTCCTGGCAACTCCATTGCAGCTTTTAAAATTTCCCAGCAAGAGTGTTTTGCTTAATGGCTCCTTGAATTTCAGTACTAGAATGGGCTATGTTGCTAAACACAGGTCTTTAACATGCCACTATTAGACAGAAAGCAGCTCCACTGAAGTAGTCAACCACACCAACCATGACATCCATGGGTTCATCACCACATTCTTATTTAGTTACAGCAGAAATCCTAAAGGCACTATTAAATGAGTCTGAAAAGTTTCAGATCACATCAGTTTAGTAACTCCTTACTTCAGTGTACACAGTACATAATGACACTTGAGTATTTGTCATGGAGTGAAACATAATGAAACTAACAGCTAGACCATTGAGAATTCACATTCAGGACTGATCTTTGAAAGTAAGTTGAGCACACTGCAGCGTGAGGAATGCTGAAATAATCCAATGATACTGCTAACGAGCAATCCCAAAATGGCATTTTGTTCATGGTCCTGAACAGCAAAGCCTCCATGGCTGCAATACTAAGAAGTCCCAGCACTGCACAGGTGGTTTTACTTGCTCTGGAAACATCAGTTTTTTATTCAGTAATTGGTGCTAAAAGTTAGCAAAAAATTAATTCTTGCACCTTTCAATTGGCAGATGAAGACACGTTCCTAATAACCTAATTCTCCTGGGGGCTGTCGTACTTCTCTTCCTGCTCATTCCTATGAATTCCTTGCAAGTACACGACCAGTCAGGTGGCAGCCCGTGGGAGGACTCTGCACAGCACGTTTCCCTTCTCTGACCCCTCTACAGCCACTTACTTCTCAGGACCACAGAGAGGCAGGTATGTGCCTCACTGCAACAAGAAGCTGAGCTCTCAGCAACACTGCAGATCGTTATCCTGCCGCCTTATGCACTCCTTGGCAACACCCGCATTTAATATACGTGTCACTTTCTGTCCTACTCAGTCTTGCCTGCTATGGAGCATTAAGCGTGTCACACACCACTTTGCAGAACAATGAGAAGCATCAACCATTTCCAGGCGTCTAAATGGCCACCACAGTGTACACAAATGGGGGGCAAGTGCCTGCAGTAAGTTTGTCCTTTAATCCAAACTGCGGAAGTTTGCCCCTAGTTGTGGTGATTGGATTTTTAAACCACGTATCATCCTTAGTGAAGTGAAAGCCAAATCATTATGGAAATAAACAACTTACTACCTCACTGAAACCAAGTCCACAGTGGCGCCGGTTTCGTCCGGACATCGTGCTGTCCATGCTTTGCTGGTACTGAGACTCCAATTCTTCATTCATTTTCTTGTCTTCTTCCCCTGCATTGTCCAGTGTACTTTGATTATGGTTCATTCAAATTAACAAAGACATCAAATTACATGAAGTCACATTTTCAAAGTTTATCAATAGATATGTGAAAAAGTTTAAATTTAGCCATCTTAAATTACTGGATTGAGTATTACTGCATACAAACCATCAGATTTATAAGCAAGCATATCAAATGTGCAAGCAAAACTGCTTTGATACAAAGATGGCTTGGTAAATTCCTAAGACCTGACGCATTCAGAGAGTTGTACCATGCACAGCGTATGTTCTACTAAACCAGGTAAATGGAACCAGTGTGACTTCTCTGTGCTTCCTGACAATACTGCAACATGTCACACCAAGGAGAAGGTTTCTGACCTTCACTACATAACGTGTGATTACTATGATTAAACCAGGATTAATATATAGCAGCAGAAGTCAGGACAATACTACCACTCTTGTTCATAGAGCTGTTATCTGAAACTACTTCATGCATCCTGAATTATCAAGAGCAGTTACTACAGCTCTACATTTTTTCATCTTTAGGAATTAGCAGAAAAAATAATTTTCCTGAGCTACTTCTACATGCCCCTTACTTGTTTGAATAAGTAAATAATTGTTTTTACTGGGGGAAAATACGGTTCAAAATAGTTAAGAATCCTCTGTTCTTGTAGAAGGTAGGAATCTCTAATTCTCCCCTGACAGGTCTACAACACTCCAGTTTTTAATTTGTATCTCTGTAAAATTAAAAGCTTGTATTGCAAATTAATGTTTCCTCATTTGGAAGTGAGAGCTGTATGTTATTATAAAAGGACAATAACTGTATGCTGGACAAGAAAATAAAGTGTTAAGAAAACAGCTGTTCTGATTTTTCATGAAAAAAACAGCATCTTTTTGCTAATAACAAAGCAGTACGGATTCTTATGACTCCTTAAGGGGAAGCATCTTCTCCTTTCTAGGAGACTCAGGTATAAGGAAGAGATTCTCAGTCACTTTGCAAGCCAACAGCAGAACCTGGAACCAATCTTCAGGTTTCTTTTGGCATTTTGGTCCACAGATTATTTTTTCTCCACTGAAAAATCACTCGTGGAGCATATCAGAAAAAGGTTTTCTGGAACTCTGACAGCTGCTATTCTATACAGCTTTACCAAAGTTTCTCTCAGACAGTCAAGCCCAGCTTGGTTTTGATGTACTTTGACTTACTACCTAAGCAAGTATGATAAGAAATTACCAGGGTGGTACGTTAAATGACATCAAATTATTGATGATTGCCAAGATGACCTTGCAGATCTTTTCAGCTTCTATCTCACTGCTTTAAGGCAGAGATCTTTCTATTCAATAGGTGATCAGGTGGGGGAAAGAAATCAACCCTGTTCTTTTCCATGGACAACAATTGAGGGGTTTGGATATCCATACCTGGCAGCGAGGAAGTAGTATAATACTGCTAGGTACCAACAGCAAGAAAACTTTACTTTCTTATTTTGATAGCACAATAGGACTGAGGACCTACAGGCTCTGATTTCCAGGGCATTTGTGCACAAGTTTGACCATCAAGTACTTTGCTGAACCTGGACTTTAGAAGACAAGTGAGTGCTGTCAGAGAAATTTTTTATCAGTAATGTAACGAGAAATTTGGAACTCCCACAACTCCACAGCCTGACCGGTCTTCAACTTCAGCCACAAAACCTGAAATCCCTCCCTGCAATATCTGTGAAGCTCAAAGTACTGGGATGTTCCTACGTAAGTGTTTGATTTCCAACTTTGTATCAGCTGTTGGATAAACTGACCTGTCCTGAAGTGGGAGGTTGATCTGTGGTCTCCGATAACAAGGCGGCCAGTATGTTCTTTCTAAAAGAAAAGGCAGTTTGTTTTGCAGCTTTAGGGTACACTGACAGCTCTGCCAACATTCTGGAAATCTTGAATGGAAAAGGTTTGCTGTCAAACCTTGACAACCAACTGTAGGACTGTAAATTTACTAGCTAACAACTGCTGCCTCTTTGTTTTGTTGAATTTTCTGAAAAAGAAACCCCAACAACTAGATACTCTTTACTCTTCCCACACCCCAAAGCTGGTTCTATTTCATTCTGTTTCTTGCCACTGATATGAAAACTACACTACACAATGCGAGACAAGTGTGACTTTAGGTTCTGACAATCTACCCTTTGGGTCTCTTTCTCTGGTGCCAGGCGGTAGTTCAGCCTGTGCATCTTACGATGAGCCCACTTTTAGACTGGTCACAGTACCAGGTGAGACCTTCACAGTGCTCGTTGTTTTACTGGCTCAGTAGTACATTAGCAAATGTATCCCTATAGGCAAGAACTGGCATTACAGAGCAAGCAGCATTAAGTATCCAAGTAGATGTTAAGATTAGTGGTAGTGGGATGTTTTAATAGGGTATTGTATTCCTATTCACTAGGAAGTATTAACTTTCACCTCTTTAACACAGTAAAATATTTCGACTTACAAAAATACTGCATTCAAGCAAAATAAGCTAGTACAAGTGAAATTATTTGTCTTGAAGGTAAGTAGAATTGCAGTACTAAACCATCACTTTGTACATGGAAAAAGCATGTTTTACTAGTTTTGCCGCATTTTTTGCAAAAAGCGTAGTAGTAATCTAGTTTTAGAGCCTTTTCTCTTTAAAAATGTTTCCTGGATTATTTAATTAGGTTTATTATTTTGGTGGTTTAGTCTACCGTTTTTTTGAATATTTTCATTTTTTTTTTTTTCCAGTGAAAGAATTTTACTGACCTAGTGCACAGGTTTTGTTAGTTTGTACCAAGGACCCTCTCGGAGGTGCCCACAAATGATTTTATTAATTGGACTGAAAGTATAAAGGCGTGGGGAGCAAGCTGCAGAGCAGAGAATTGACGACTTCTGACCGATGTTTTGCGCTACACCGCTGCTGCCTGTGAAACCCAAATTCTCCTTAAAGGAGAGTCCCAAAGCGCGGCTGCCTGTGCGTGTTGGCTTTTTTGCTCCGAGAGCCCTGCGGCCCGTAGCGACCCTCCCCTGGGGCGGCTTCCCTGCACCGCACACAGGAGAGGCCGCGCAGGGGGCGGGGGGGCTCCTCCCGCTCGGTCCCCGGGTGCCCGCGGGGGAATGGCGGGGGGGGGGGGGGGGGGGGGGGGGCGCGGCGGCCTCACCTTCCCAGCGCCCATCAGCCGCAGGAACTTCTGCTTCCGCTCCTCGTTGCCGAGATCCGCCGCCTCCCAGCTGCTGGAGCCCTGCGGGAGCACACGCTGACTGCGCCCGCCCGCCCCCTCCGCCGGGACGGGCCCTGCGGCCCCGCGCGGCCCCTCGCCCCCCCCGCCGCAGCTTCCCCCCGCGGCGCCTCCGCCGGCCGCTGCCCCCCGGGCGGCCGTTAGCGCCAGGAAAGGGGCGGCTGGGAAGGCCGCGGCCTTCCCTGCGTCCCGCCGCGGGGCTCGGGCGCCGTACCGCGGCCTCCTGCCCGGCCTCCCCCTTCCCCCCCCGCCCCCCGCCGCAGCGGCGGCTGCCCCCGGGCCCCGCGCCCATTTACATCGGGGGAGGCCGCTCGCTTGAGGCCGTGGTGGCCCTGGGACTCCCTGGCCGAGCTCATGGCTGCGGCTGGGTGACCGGGCCCCGCTGCCGCCTTCCTGCCGGAGCCGCTCCCTCGGCCAGCGCCGGGTCACAGCCGCGGCCGCCGCGGGGCGCGCCGGGACCGGGAGTTCTCTGCCGGCGGCTGGCAGGGCGGCGCGGCCAGCCTGGGACTGCCGGTCCCAGAGGCCTCCGCGGCGGCGGGGCCGCCCCTGCCCGCTGATTGGCAGCGTCGCGGGCCAGCCCCGAGCTCCGCCTCCGGGGGGCGGGGCCGAGGCGCGCGGGCGCCCTCAGTGGCGCTCGGGGCAGCGCGGGCTCGTGGCGGTGGTGCCGTCGCAGCCGGTCACCGAGGCTTCGCCGTAGTGTGGCGGCGGGCGTGGGGCGCTGCTGGGGGGGGGGTGGCGTGAGGCGGGCGAGGGGCTCCCGGCCCCAGGGCTGCGCTTCTGCCGTCGTGTGAGCGCGGCCGGCTGGCGGCCGGCTCGGAGCCTGAGGAAATGCCCGCCGAGGGAAGGCGAGCGCTGGCCGCGGCTCAGGGAGGAGCCGCCGGCGTGGGGGCGGCGACGGTCCCGCCTGGGTGTGCCGGTAACGGCCACCGGAGGGCCGCGGGAGCGCCCCCGCCCCCCGCCTCCTTCGCACCTTGGGTAGCGGCCGTAGTCGCGGGGGCACTTCCCTCAGCTCCCGGCACTTCCCTCAGCTCCCGGCGCTGCACAGTCGGGATGGAGATGAGGCGCCGCTGCCCCTCTCGGTTCACTCGGTAACCCTCAGCCGCCCGCCAGCTCCAGCCTGACCCGAAATCCCTCTCAGCACCGCACCCGAGTAACGCGGGGCTCCGCGCCCGCCGGCCGGTCCTGCCGCCTCGTGTGGGGAATGGCAGCCGGCCGCCTGTGCGGAATCCCGTGCTCGGAGCCGCAGATGTTTCCAGTTAACGCTTCGGCTGCTCTGGCCCTTTGCCATCACTACCGTTCCTGCGGTCCCATCTCCTACACACAGATGCCCTGTGCAAAGCAGAAATTTACTTACTACCCAAAAGTTAGTGTTTTCTCACGTCTGCTTCAGAATTAGCCTAGTTTGAATGGGTTGCCATTGAATGTTAATATTCTGGAATCTTTGCTTAGATTTATTGCATGGGAAGATGCACAGTCACATCTTTAGGTCTTCTCACCTTAAGGCCAAGATAATCCCTTCTGTTTTAATTCCTCGATTACAGAGTGACTTTGTCCCCATGATAAAGTTGTAGCAGTCCACCTAATCCCAGAAGGTTACAGTGCACGTGCTGGAATGTGCAAACAGTGTGTGTCAATTCATATTGCAGCTTAAACCTGGCTAATTTAAGGTTAAAGTTGGTTGTTTATGGATTTCTGAAATTAAAATGAGGTAAACTACTTGAGATGAAGACAGGTATGAGCACACATAAGTGTATGTAGTCTTACTGAATACCTCCTTAACAACTGATTTAAAACAAATGATTGCAATTTTCTTGGTTCGTCAAAGAGCTGTAGGGTCTTAGTTAGATCTTTTTGGGGTAGTTGTCAGTCTGTACGTTCCTGTTGTCCATGTGCATAAAGGCAATCACTTCAGCCATGGACTTTTCATCTCCAGCAGTACCGCTAAATTACATGTGCTTGTTCCCTCCATCTTCTTGCATGCTTTGCACATACAGTATAGGTGGTCAGAATATGCCCCAAATCTTCAGTTCTTAGTAGTTGGCTTGAATCTGAATAGAATAGAATAGAATAGAATAGAATAGAATAGAATAGAATAGAATAGAATAGAATAGAATAGAATAGAATTAGACTATTTCAGTTGGAAGGGACCTACAATGATCATCTAGTCTTACTGCCTGACCACTTCAGGGCTGACCAAAAGTTAAAGCATGTTAAGGGCATTGTCAAAATGCCTCTTCACCACTGACAGGGCTGGGGCATCGACCACCTCTCTAGGAAGCCTGTTCCAGTCTTTGATCACCCTCTCAGTAAAGAAATGCTTCCTAACGTCCAGACTAAACCTCCCCTCACACAGCTTTGAACCATTCCCACGCATCCTGTCACTGGATCCCAGAGAGAAGAGATCAGCACCCTCCTCTCCACATCCCCTTCTCAGGAAGCTGTGGAGAATGATGAGGTTGCCCCTCAGCCTCCCTTTCTGCAAACTAGACAAACCCAAAGCCCTCAGCTGCTCCTCGCAGGACATGCCTTCCAGCCCTGTCACCAGCTTTGCTGGCCTCCTCTGGACACATTCAAGGACCTTCACATCCTTAAACTGTGGGGCCCAGAACTGCCCATGGTACTCAAGGTGAGGCCACACCAACGCTGAACACAGCGGGACAGTCACCTCTTGTGACCAGCTGGTCATGCTGTGTTGGATGCACCCCAGGATGTGCTTCGCCCTCCTGGCTGCCAGGGCACGCTGCTGGCTCACAGTGAGCCTGCTGCTGACCAGCACCCCCAGATCCCTTCCTGCAGGGCTGCTCTCCAGCCACCCTCTCCCAGGTTACACTGTGCCTGGCGTTACTCTGTCCTAAGTGCAGAATCTGGCATTTGGACTTGTTACATTTCATGCCACTGACCATTGCCCAATGCTCCAATCTATCTAGACCCTCTGCAAGGCCTCCTGTCCCTCAAGAGAGTCAACAGCACCTCCCAGGTTGGTGTCATCAGCAAACGTGCTAATGGTGCATTCAACTCCTGCATCCAGATCATTGATAAATATATTGAACAGCACTGGCCCTAGAATTGAGCCCTGAGGAACACCACTGGTGGCCGGTCGCCAGGCAGATGTAGCCCCATTCACTGTAACCCTTGTAGCTCTGTCCTTCAGCCAGTTCTTCACCCAGCACACTGTGAACCCACTCATCCCACAATTGGACAACTGGTCAGAAGGGTGCTGTGAGGGACAGTATCAAAAGCCTCACTAAAATCCAGAAAAACTACATTCACAGCCTTCCCTTCCTCCACCAGGTGGGTGACCTTATCCTAGAAGGCTATCAAATTAGTTAAACAGGACTTGCCCTTTGTGAACCCATGTTGTCTGTGCCTGAACTTTTTTTAAATTTGCAGTGATCTAAGCTGCATTTCTTTGCATCTATTTATCTTTAGTGGTTTGTTTGGTTTAGTTCCTTCTATTCACAAGTTTTTATTCTCATTTTTATTGTTTTTGTCACTACAACTGTTAAATATTTTGGATTTGAGCCATTAAGTTTATCCACTCACCTGTCTAGCTCTGTGTTCCATCAAGGAAAATTTTGGATTTTGAAGGTTAGAGGGAGGGAAGGCCAAGGTAGGTTATGCCTGCTAATGCCAGGTGTAGTCATCTGCAAGGGGGAAGACTACACTCTGCATAGAGTGATTAGGGGCAAACGTAATATTGAAAAGGTAGCATGTAGGTCCCATAACACAGAGGTCTACACAGAGTGTAAAGATGCTGGTGGACAACAATCTCATAAAGGAAGGTTGATCAGTGCCTTGCCAGTAACTTCTCACGCTGAAGCAGCTTGGGGTGGGTAATGGTGTTGGGTCTGTGTCCATTAACTCACTTTTAACTGAGGTGATCTGACTGCTGGTCAGAGCTAGGTCCAGCTTTCAAACAGTTTGGGGAAGATCCTGCAGTGGTTACCTTCGGTTTTCTCAATGTGGTCTTCCTATGGTCTCTCTGTACTGAATGAGAAAACTCGCTGAGGAGACCAGCTCCAGTGCGGGTAAGCCCGCACTGGGGGGAGGAATCGCGGCAAAAGGGACCGGCAAGGAGCTTTTTGGGGGGCTTTTGAATCTTTTGGTGCCAAGAAGGTGGCTAGCCAGCTCTAAGGAGGCTGGCAAGCTGCTGGGCGGGCAGCTAAGGCTGCATGGGCTGAGGGTGGAGCCAAGTGCTGGTGGTGCCTGTTCTGAACGAGCTGTAACCACACCTGCGGTCACTGCCGAGGAGACCAGCTCACACCCCTCCCTCGGTAACGAGCTGGGTGGGCTACCGAGTTAGTGTGGGCGGAACCAGCACCACCCACCCTTGGTCAGGTGATAAGAACCCTGTGGGAGGGCAGCGACTGCCCCCAGAGCTTAGGGTGATCAGACAGTACTTGATTGTGAGTGCACCGAGGCAGCTTGTAGGGCAGGGCTGAGTCTTTGCTACTGGACAAGGTATGTTTGATCCCTGCAAGCCATTGTCCAGTGCTGGACAGAGGGGAGGGAAGGAATAGCACTGCAGGGACGTGAGAGCACAGCATGTGGGAAACAGCACCCAGGGATTAGTTCCCTCCTGACCAGAGAGAAGACCATGGTCACAACACGGCCAAAAGGCAGAGTGATGAGGAATGTAGGAACCCAGATAGAGGTCCTGCACAAACAGGCGGCTCTGTGCAGGTCTCTGCCTGCCGAGAGTGCCTGAGCCTGGCACTTGAACCGGAGGGAGTCAGAGACACCGTTTGTGTGCAGTGTGATCAAGTAAATGATCTGCTCAGGCAGGTGGTTGAACTGAGGGAGGAGGTAGAAAGGTTGAGAACGATCAAAGAATGTGAAAATGAGATTGACTGGTGGAGCCACACTCTGAGACAAAGGCAGCAGGTAGAGGCTCCACAAGAAATACATGGCTCCCTCCCCTCCTCTCACCAGGCAGAAGGAGGGCTTGGGGAGGACAGGGGGGAATGGAGTCAGATCCTTCCTCGGAAAGGCAAGCGAAAACCTTCTCAGCCCCCCTCACCTTCCCAGTTGTCATTATACAATAGCTATGAGGCTTTGGAACTGGCCAGCCAAATGAAGATGGAAACGAGGACCCATCTGGTGAGTCACCCACAGCTTGTCCCTCAGCCCCATGACTTGCAACTTCTTCAAGTAAGAAGGAAAGGAGGGTAATTGTAGTAGGTGACTCTGTTCTGAGGGGTACGGAGAGGCCCATATGTTGACCAGACCCATATCATAGAGAGGTCTGATGCCTCCCTGGGGCTCGGGTTAGAGATATTAAAAGGAAGGTCACTGCTCTGGTGCAGCCCTCTGATCACTACCCCTTGTTGGTTATCCAGGCAGGTAACAATGAGGTGGTAGAGAGAAGTCTTAAGTCACTCAAAAAGGACTTCAAGGCACTGGGATGGCTAATTGAAGGCTGGGGATCTCAGGTCGTGTTTTCATCAATCCCTCAAGTGGAAGGGAAAACCACTGAAAGAGAGTGGAAAACATATCTGATTAACACGTGGCTCAGAGACTGGTGCCACCGTTGGAATTTTGGGTTCTTTGATCATGGCGAGGTTTATAAGGCACCTGATCTGCTGGCGACAAATGAGAAAGGTGGGATACAGCTGTCTCTGAGGGGGAAAAGGATTCTGGGGCAGGAGTTAGCAGGGCTTATTGACAGGGCTTTAAACTAGATATGAGGGGGGACGAGGAGATGACTGGGCATATTAGGAACAAGCTCAAGGGAAGCATGCCAAAGCTTGAAGGATGGTGGACTGGTGAGGGCTCTCCCTCTGCCACTTCATTTGAGAGAAGGGAAAGATGTTTAGGAACCATGGAAGCACCTGAGAAGGGTCTGGTAGGGAATGGGGCCCACGCTCACAAAAAGGTGTTGGATTCATTAGCTCATCTCAAGTGCATCTATATCAATGAATGCAGTAATGAGCAACAAACAGGGGGAGCTTGAAGCCATGATGCAGCACGAGAACTATGACATAGTAGCTATAACAGAAACATGGTGGGATGCCTCATACAACTGGAGTGCTGCAATCGATGGCTACAAGCTCTCCAGGAGGGATAGACAGGGAAGGAGAGGTGGTGGAGTGGCCCTGTATGTAAGAGAATGCTATGACAGCTCAGAAATCAAGTATAGTGATAACAGGGCTGAGAGTGTTTGGATTAGGTTAAGGGCCAATAAAGCAGATCTTGCTGTGGGAGTCTGCTATAGACCCCCCAACCAAAGCAGTGAGGTGGATGAAGCTTCTACAAACAGCTGGGAGAAATCTCGCAGTCACTTGCCATTGTTCTTGTGGGGGACTTTAACCTCCCGGGTATCTGCTGGGATCACAACACAGCAGAGGGTGAACAATCCAGGAGGTTCCTGGAATGTGTGGAGAATAACTTCCTCACACAGCTGGTGAGTGAGCCGACCAGGGAGGGTGACCTCCTGGACCTGCTGCTTGTGAACAGGGAAGAGCTTGTGGGGGAAGTAAAGGTTGGAGGTCGTCTAGGGTGCAGTGATCATGAGATGATTGAGTTTTCGACCCTTGGAGAAACAGAGAGGGGTTAGTAAAACTGCTGTCTTAGACTTCCGGAGGGCAAACTTTGACCTGTTCAAAAGACTGATTCACAAAATCCCTTGGGAGGCTGCCTTGAAGGATATGGGAGTCCAGAAAGGCTGGACATACTTCAGGAGTGAAGTCTTAAAGGCACAGGAGCAGGCTGTTCCTGTGTGCTGAAAAACAAGCAGGCGAGGAAGGAGACTGGCCTGGCTAAACAGGGACCTTTGGCTGGATCTCAAGAACAAAAGGAGAATCTATTGCCTTTGGAAGAGGGGCCAGGTCTCTCATGAAGACTATAAAGATGTAGTGAAGTTATGCAGGGAGAACATTAGGAGAGCCAAAGCACAGCTAGAGCTCAACTTGGCTACAGCTGTTAAGGATAATAAAAAATGTTTCTATAAATTTGTTAACCACAGAAGGAGGATTAGGGAAAATCTCCCTCCTTTACTGGATGCAGAGGGAAACATGGTAACTAAGGATGAGGAAAAGGCTGAGGTGCTCAATGCCTACTTTGCCTCAGTCTTTAGCAGTGGAACTGACTTTCCCTGGATGCCCAGCCTCATGAGCTGGGAGATGGGGAGGGGAAGCAGATTGAGGTCAGCACAGTTGAAGAGGAGGTCATCAGAGACCTGCTACACCGCTTGGATGCACACAAGTCTGTGGGACTGGATCGGTTACACCCAAGGGTGCTGAAAGAGTTGGCAGATGTGTTTGCCAAGCCGCTTTCCATGGTTTACCTGAAATCATGACTAACTGGGGAGGTCCCATTGGACTGGAGGGTGGCAAATGTGACACCCATCTACAAGAAAGGCAGAAAGGATGATCCAGGAAACTATAGACCTGTCAGTCTGACCTCGGTGTCAGGGAAGGTCATGGAGCAGTTCATCCCAGGTGCCATTAAAAGTCATATAATGGGCAACCAGGGGATCAGGCCCAGTCAGCATGGGTTTATGAAAGGCAGGTCCTGCCTGACAAACCTGATCTCCTTCTACGACAGGGCGACCTGCTTATTGGATGAGGGAAAGGCTGTGGATGATGTTTACCTTGACTTTTGTAAGGCCTTTGACACCCTTTCCCACAGCATTCTCCTGGCGAAACTGGCTGCTCGCTGCTTGGATGGGCACACGCTTTGCTGGGTAAAAAACTGGCTGGATGGCCGGGCCCAAAGAGTGGTGGTGAACGGAGTTAAATCCAGTTGGTGTCTGGCCACGAGTGGTGTCCCCCAGGGCTCGGTTTTGGGGCCACTCCTGTTTAACATCTTTATTGATGATCTGGATGAGGGGATCGAGTGCACCCTCAGTTGGTTTGCAGATGACACTGAGTTGGGTGGGAGTGTTGATCTGCTCGAGGGTAGGGAGGCTCTGCAGAGAGATCTGGACAGGCTGGAGCGATGGGCTGAGGCCAACTGTATGAGCTTCAATAAGGCCAAATGCTGGGTGCTGCACTTGGGCCACAACAACCCCCAGCAGCGCTACAGGCTTGGGGAGGAGTGGCTGGAGAGCTGCCAGTCAGAGAGGGACCTGGGGGTGTTGATTGACAGCCGGCTGAACATGAGCCAGCAGTGTGCCCAGGTGGCCAAGAAGGCCAATGGTATCCTGGCTTGCATCAGAACTAGTGTGGCCAGCAGGGACAGGGAAGTGATCTTGCCCCTGTACTTGGCACTGGTGAGGCTGCACTTCGATCACTGTGTTCAGTTTTGGGCCCCTCACTACAAAAGGACATTGAATGACCCGAGCATGTCCAGAGAAGGGCAACGGAGCTGGTGCAGGGTCTGGAGCACAGGTCTGATGGGGAGCGGCTGAGGGAACTGGGGGGGTTTAGTCTGGAGAAGAGGAGGCTGAGGGGAGACCTCATTGCCCTCTAAAACTCCCTGAAAGGAGGTTGCAGAGAACTGGAGATGAGTCTCTTTAACCAAGTAATAAGCCATAGGACAAGAGGTAATGGCCTCAAATTGCGCCAGGGAAGGTTTAGACTAGATATTAGGAAGTATTTCTTTCCAGAAGGGGTTGTTGGGCGTTGGAATGGGCTGCCCAGGGAGGTGGTGGAGTCCCCATCCCTGGAGGGGTTTAAGAGTAGAGTTGACATAGCGCTGAGGGATCTGGTGTAGTTGGGAACTGTCAGTGTGAGGTTAATGGTTGGACTGGATGATCTTCAAGGTCCTTTCCAACCTAGACCATTCTGTGAAAAGTTGCTATAGGGTTTCTGAAGTTAGGCTTCTGCTCTGAACTCTCTGAGAGGAATCTTTGTGCTTGGGGGATGAACTGCTCCTAGCTAAATCTGCTGTTACAGATTTCCTCCTTACAGAGCTAAAAATATGTCATTGCAATGTTTTTTGTGAGTATGGCAATTAAACTCTTCAGTCACTTTGATACTTTTTTAACACTTACCCTGAGCCTTGTTATTCAGATGTCACCCATTGTTTTTTGGTAGGACTGAAATACAGTGAAAGAAGAGTTGATAAGAAAACATTCTGGAAAATGAAGCACAAAAGTTCAGCAGATCTAATAACGTAGAGATGTGTTGGTGTAGCCCTTCCACTCCTGGGTAGGTAGATTCAGAGTTAAAAATATATGTAGAATATAATTGTTTTCAATTATTATTTATACAGAATAGCACTAGGATAGTGATGTTTAAATTAATGTTCACATACATTGCACTGCTTGAGTGTGCAAAATCACAAAGAAAGGCACAGCTGTTACACCTGCTTGCTACAACTTCTGAAGTTATTGTTTGAAATGATAAAGAGCAGCAGGGAGCATTAATATGAGATAATGTTATACTTACAGCTTTAACTTAATTTTACTGTATTTAAATGTATAGAATATTATATAATGACTATAATAGTGGATTACTTTAAATTTCAGTATTTAAAAAATTACTTCTAACAGAAGGGGAGTAAAAATACAAAAAATATAAAAATAACATTATACATTAAAACCCTCAATTTTTAGGAGTAGTGTCTAGCAGCATTTGTAGTCTGTTAATAGAAACTGTGGTAATCTAATACCAGTGAAATTGTACCTTTTCCATTTTTTTCAGTTAAGCTTTTATTAGAGTTTCTGTACTATTATGCCTAAAGACCTGTTCCTTAATAAAAACAAGTGTGAAATTTTAGCTTCATGGCTATGGTTCCTTTATAGGACAAATTGAGGTTTGCCTTTGGAGAAAAAAAAAAAAAGTGCAAGAAAATGAGACTGTTAAACTCTAAATCAGCTATTATAATTGGGTCTTAGTTGTGGCTTAGTGTTAAATTCAGGTCTTTTTCAGGACAACTGAAATGTACTGATGTTTATATGGCTGACTAATGGTTGGGTAATTTTGTTCTTGTTTACATTTTGAATAATGATATACTGATGATATTTTAGTGAGAGGCTTTTACAAAATATCTTTTTCCTTACTTTATTGCTCACTTGGGATAAAAATGCAGAAAAGAGGTACCTTAATAAACAAATACATCCCTAACATTAAATGGCATCCTTCTACTCATGGTGTAACTTAAGAATGTAGTATTCTGACTGCTAACAAAAATGTGGCTTCTCTCAATAGCAGACTGGTTATGTAAAGGTTTCGCTTGTCTTTCTGGAGATATTACAGATAATTCTGAGGATGTGCGGCTCATGAGCTTTCTATAATTCCAGTAACACTAGTAAATGATAAGAAAGGAGTTCTGAAAATCCTGTCATGCTGGGATTCAATGTTATATTTGCTGTATTCTTTTGAACAACTGAGAAATATAATGAGTTGAAGGAGAACAAGACAGATTGGGTTTCTAAGAAGAAACCTGTCTTCTCCAATCTGTGAGACTCTTTTAGAATATAAACAAAACAGTAGGTAAGGATCCTGGGCAATATTTGTGTGAGTTGTCCACATTTCTTTGACATAGACCCTCTGAAGAGACTATCCTGAACTTGGCAGTTAATTCACAGGAGGGGAGGTTTCTTCATGAAGCAGAAACTGGCTACAATGCAGAAATCTGACCTCAAGCAAATGACTGTCTATTCAGTATAGCTAAAGCACAATAGGGAGGAACACTGAGGTTTCTTGTTGGAAATGAACAGAGATAGACAATAAGGTGAGAGTGAGATGAGGTGAAATGACAAATAAGGTAACAAAACTCTTCAGTGTCATGTACAATTACACTCTCTGTTTGACTTTTCTGTATATTCCTGCTTCTGCAGTGAGCTCCAGCCTGTGGATGAGAATGATCTTTGGGGTGGAGGGTAGGTGAACACCAGCACTGTTACAGGAAATACCAGAAAATCTACCTTAATGAAGGTTTTCCACTCCAGTCCAATTCCAAGTTTTGAACCTCAGCACTCTGTACGACGAAAACTTTCAGGCAGACAACAGCTTAGGAGAGCTAGCCATGGGAAAGCTGAGGCTTAACTAGGTCTTGCAGGAGCAGTTTCATGTTTGAAGAACCTGATATAGAATCTTTGAAAAAAATATTTTTTTTGAGCTCTCTGTGTAGAGTTAGGGTAGATTAAAGTCTAGGTCTGACAGCCAAAAGAATTTTTTGATTGTGTAATGTGATAAGGATGTCTTTGCCGGGCAGTGACCGGCTAAGCTGCAGTAATAAAACTATCATATGGTGCCCAAGATGTTGGCCAGCCCTGGCTTGGAAGCCATGGATTCAGAGTTGAATCTTCCCCTGTTACAGTGCTGGCTCCACCCAAGACTAAGTGGCCTTTGGCAAATTATCTCACCTTTCTGTTTTATCTGTGAAATTAGGATAATATATCTACATGCCAGCATTACGAATTAATTAAGAGTTGCACAGTGTGTGTTCAAAGTAATGTATAAGTGCTAAATATTAGCTATAGTGTAATTGGACTACTGTAATTTATAATATGCTAACTGACATTGGCATATGAAATAGGATCAACCTCTTCTCAAGTGCTGTAGAATCTTTAATTGTTACTAATGAACTTCTGATACTCAAAGTAGCTATCACCGTGAGACAGGGAATGCTGCCAGTATCTGACTGTAGGAAAGCTTAACAAGGAAACCACTGAATTTTTTTAGCTTGAAATAAAAAAAAAAAAAGTATGTATGTACACATACACCTACTTTAATAAATTTGTTTTAGGCAGAAAGCTTTATTTCTTTTTAAATGGAAACAGGACATTACCCTAGCATTTCAAAACTGTTTCATCTCTTCCAGCATATTTTAAGCTGAAAATGCTTCATGTTTTCTGACCAGCTTTGCTTAGTAGTTGTGACTGCAATATGTAGAGGTTGCCACAGGGAAGAGTGGAAAATACTCTATATATCACTGGAGATGGGGAAAGAATTTTTTTTTTCTTGAAATCTGACTTATGCAGCGTACTTATTCAGTGTGTTTTAGTGGCCCAATGTCTGCCAAAAGTTCAGTTCCAAGCTCTTGCTAAGTTTTGTTTTAAGGGGTTGGGAAGAAGCGGAGACAAGCTAAGAGCAAACAAAGAGATGTCAATAGAAGGACTGCTGAGAAGGGAGCATCAGTTGAGGGAAAGCAGTCATAGCTGTTAACATTTAAAAAGCCCTTTCAAGGACTAACAAAATAAAGGATAGAGATGTCCTCATCCTGAAATGGCTTTTATATTTCTGAACCTGTTATAAAAGCTTTTCTTAGAACACTTCCCTTCTAAAAACAAAATAGTTTCTATCGTAAACAAGACAGGCAGCACATCAATACAAAGACTATCTTCACTTACTTTTATTTCTGGCCTAGCAGAACAGGCCATTATTCAATACCACAGAAAAAGAATTCTTGCCCCAGTCTAACGAATGAAGGAAACAAAGAATGGAGAAATAGTGTCCTTGAACCGAACACTCTGCAGGCTTACAGTACCATTGCATACACTAGGCTTTGTCTTCAGTACAAAGATTTAAAAAAATCCCCATTTTTTTAACATCATAAAAGGTACGTTAGGATACCTTTCTCTAGGTACGCTCCTAGTGGAGACAGGACCCAGGTAGTTTTTATATCAGTGTAGCCAGTCAAGGCCAACCATATATCTCTTACCTGGAGTTGGTGTGAACAGCTACATCAAAATAAGGATATATAGTGCTTTGCTTCCTCTAAGATTTTACATCATATTAGGCTGACTAGGCCTCTTCATTTACCACTGTACATAGTACAGTGCTAGAATATTGTATGTGAGTAAAAATCATTTTTATTGCAATGAAGATATAGCTTCATATATCTCACTACTTTTCCTTATTTTTCTTTTGTGCTTGCTAACGCATAAAAGCACCAATAAAGACATTTCACAGAAAGTATCTGCCAAATTCAGTTATTCTACTGTGAGTCTGAATGATGAGACAAAATCTTCAGTATTATCAAAATGAATTGTGGTTTTTTTAGAGTGAAAACTCAGTGGTTCCTTCCTTTGGTATATCTTCTGTTTTATCCATCTGTAGTAAAGCAGAATACTTTACGGAAAGGGGGATCTAACATTTCCATCTGTTTCTCTTAGGGAATTTAAGTTATCGGGTAGTTTGAAAATGGCGCGGACAAACCACTCCTTAGCATACTTCAGTGACTAACACTCTACTGAAAAAGGTTGAACAAAATTAACAATGTTCTTTTTTGAGTCATGTGATGCTGTGAAAGCCAAAGTCTGAAGTCAGTTGAAAGCTGTCTGTATGCAGAATTTGTCTCTTCTTATAATTATTCCTGTTCCTAACACTTTTGAATCTTTTTACTGCATGGGCAAAGAAAAATTAGATAGAAATGTATGGGGAAAACAGTGGCTCTGTGTGCTCTCCTTCCTAACCCTGTATGATCGTAGCAGTTGCTCCTCCACAGGGACTTCACTAACATTTGTGGAAGTGGTCAGTGGAAAGGAATGAGAAATAACACCAGGTGTCTTTATACTGCTGGTTTTCACTTGATCCGAAATGCTTTGAGAAAGATTTGAAAGCTGTGGAAAAAAATGGGTGTGTTAAAACTCTGCTATCTCTGCATAGCTCCCAAGTCCAAGTTCTTTTCAAAATGTTTCTGCTTAACTTTCATTGTCAGTGGGGCACATAGACTTTTTGTATGCACCCAATGTCCAAATAAACTTTGAAGACTGATGAAGATTTTTCTTTTCTGACAACATCTGCACCTCCATGATAGAGCAATATCACAACACTGTCTGCTGCCACCACATCAGATTTTTCCTCCTGCAAAAATATTTTCATTAATTTGTGTCCCTACAGTATATGCTCCACATATGTGATCATTCATTACCCCTCTTATTTACAGGAGCCTATAGGAAGATGAATCAGGTCCATTGTAGCCAGTTTGTATGTGTTCTGGTGACTTGTGTTACTTAAAACATAGGCAGCATGTCTCCTTGGCAATGCTGATTTTTGCTCATTTTAGCTACTTTACAATCTTTACTGTACAAAAGGACATGCAAATACATGTTTTCTTTGTCCATGTACTGGTCTCATGGATTATTAATTGTGTGTCAGTCACAGCCTATTGACTTTGAGTGACTGCAATAAACACAAAAATAAAAGGGAAATTCATTACCCTCTCTTACCTGTTTAACACCAACATCTTATTTCTTACATCAGGTCTTTAAAATTAATGTAGTGATCTTTTCAAGCTATACACTGTATTAATAAACTATAAACTATCTGGCAACTTTGCCAAGAACCTGTGGTGCACGCTGCCTACACTGAAGTTGACTTTACCATTTTGGTATTCATTCTCTTATAATGAATAACATTAAGTTGCAGGTGCAGTACTGCAGCAGTTTATGTACATTTTTACTTTGAGCATAGAAATTTGTAGTCCAAGCATATTTTTAATAGTCTGAAATAATACATTTTATATAAGTTAACCTAGGTATGAAAGATCATGTCCTCTTAATATCATGATATTTATGATGGATCTGAGTCCGTCATGGAATTGTGATATCCTGCCTAGAGGCAGGACAGTGTCCTTTACATTAGGACAGCGGTTGTGACATACAGGCACAGTGTGCCAGGAAGAAAAGTATGCTGTTCTACTGACTTTATGCCACCTTCCTTGTTTTTCTGGGGGAATAACAGGTGCCTTTTTCTATTTTAAGTAATGCATTCTTTCTAAAGCATTTGGGATCCAAAGTAGGAAGGCTTAGTATAAATGCCATGTATAATGCTGTTAATTTATTAGAAGTAAGTTCTGTACAAAAGACTGAAGCCTTTGTTTGAATGAAAAGCTGAGAAAAGCAAATGTAAAGCTGTATGCTGTCCCTAAATAGTTTAGCAAGTGCCTAGAGTGCGATACTCACAAATGTTCCTGTATATGGCATTAAAAGAGGTCTGTGTATCATACAAGATCACACCACGTATATCATAGAAACAGAGAATGATGTCGATGGGAAGGGACCGCCAGGGGTCATCTAGTCCTACCTCTTGCGCGATGCAGGTCCAATTAGAGCAGGTTGCACAGGGCCATCTCCAGTCAAGTTGGAGTATCTCCAAGGATGGTGATGCCACGCTGTTTCTTGGCAACATGGCCCAGAGTTTGACCACCCTCAAGGTAATTTTTTTTTTCTTTATATTGAATTGGAATTTCCCGTATTTCAGCTTGCATCCATTGCCTCTTGTCATTTCACTGGGCACCTTTGCAAGGAGCCTTGTTCCATCTTCCCTACACCCCCTTACTAGGCAGCTGCAGGCAGCAGTAAGCTCTCACCTTCACCTGCTGTTCCCTGGGCTGTGCAGACCCAGCTCTCTCAACCTCTTGTATGCCATGCTGCAGCCTCCTAGTTGTCTTGGTGCCTCTGCCGGACTTGCTCCGCTGTTTTAATATCTGTCTTGTACTGAGAAGACCAGAGCTGGAGACATTGCTCCTGATGCAGCCTCACAAGTGCCAGAAAGAGGGAAATTATCGGCTCCCTCAATCTGCCGGCAATGCTCCTGTTCAAACAGCCCAGGATGCTGCTGGCTGCTTTGGCTGCCAGGGCACACTGCTGGCTCATGATCAGCTTGTTGCCCACAGGGACCTCCAGTTTTTTCTTGCAGATAGGCTTTCTAGCCAGTTGGCCCCTAGCCTGTACTGTTGCATGGGGTTATTCCATCTCAGATGCAGGACTCTGTATCTTAATGTATTGAATTATAATTATAGAATTCAATGTATCGAGTTATAATTTTGTGTAGTAAGAATTTGTCATTTGGGGATAGCAGTGGCATGCCTTCTGAATAGCCTAAATAATGCAGAATTATGCGTAATATGACTCTCATTTTTGGATAGTCAGTTTAACAAAATCACCTAAAGCTCATGGTATATCAGGTGCATCCTGGGAGAAATAGATTACAGAAATCATAGTAAATTACCAAAGAAGGGATAGTGAATTGCTTCTTGAAAGCAGATAATTTTTTTAGACTAGCAATGCTTCATTTTTGTTTTGTGCATTTATAAATAAAGTAGGCTACGATAATTTGGAAGCAAAACCAACACTACTTTGTGGTTATTCTGTTTATTGATTAACCGAATATTTAACTTTCCTTTTTAGATTAATTTAGTGTGGTATATTTTCATTAATGAAAATTTTCAAAATATACTGTATTTTGAGAATATTGAAACACCTTTTCATATATTCCCATGTTGTCATTGTATGCTGAACAGTTTTAGTATAATGGTTGTTCATGACTAGTGTGCTTTCATGTGTACATGAATTGTCAAACTAAAAGCTGACTTAACTTTTTCTATCGTATGTCAATTTTTATAATAAAATATAATTCAAGAATTTTAGAATTATATGAACAATTTGGTGGCTGATAACAAGTGGTTTTGGTTTGGATTTTTTGACAGTGATAATAAAGGTAGTTTTCCCTGTGTTGTTAGCAAACTCCCTTAGAGGTAACACAAGTCTTTACTTACGTCTTTCCCGCACTGTTAATTCATTTGCCCTTTTTAAGAATCTTGGAATTTGTCAGAAATGAATCTGGGAGGATGAATTCAACAGATCTCTGTCCATGGTCTGTTGCAGCTTTCTCAAAAGGGCTGTGTGTCCACAATGTTGGGAAAATTTGGTGTATTGCAAATAAAACCTCAGTGCTGAAGACTCTCAGCTAGGAGACATTTTACAGAAAGCCAGTGTTTCTGGTGCTGCCTATGATTTTCAGCTGATGACCCCCTTTGCTAATGAAGCATGCAATCCTAATTTGGCATGGGTCAGATGTAGGATGATCTTCTTGCAGGTGAAATGTCATTTGCCACATTTTGCAGAGTATTAGGCTGAACCTATATTTGGTTGGCACCTGTGCTCCAAAACTGGCATCCCACCTTGTGAGAAGGCAGAATGCCACTCTGACAGATGGGGAGGAATGCAAGCATGCCAGCAAACCAGTGTACGCATCAAGGGGTCACATTTCTCTCCAGGAATGTTGAAATACCGGTACATGCAGAGCTTCTGTATCTGAGGCACACGTGTTTCTTGGCAACGATCAAAGTTCCTGCTGAATATCTTGGCACAGTACGTAAGGAAGCTTAGTGAATTTTCATGGCTTTCATAGGGTTTCTACACCATGGGAGCCTACATATAATTTCTGCTAAGAATGGCCCTATGAATATAAACAGAAGAGGGAATATATTTTGCAAATTATTCTTTCTTATTAATAGATTAAGAACTGTTAAAATGCCATCATAGCTTTCATGGATAATGATTCTTTTGATTAGTTAATGGTTGGTTTATCCTGGTCTGAGAGCAATAGAACATGTGGTTTGGTAATCAACCCAGAATGTGAATATCACAGCTTAAACTTCTACCATTTCTTTTTTGTACTTTATTTTAACTTAAAAGTAAATTCTGGAATCCCATCACACTTATGTACTTCATCAAGAAATTAGTTTTTTCTGTGTTCCCCCAAAATGTTAAAATGTATTAAAATTAACTCTGGGGCATTCCCTTCTTTTGCTGAAGGTAATTCTGAATGGTTTATTTCAGTGTTTTTACTTTTTTGCCTCCAGAATTACTGTAAAGCTTTTCTATTTCATCCATTACAGCACAGTGTTTTTCACATTTGAATAGCTGCATCAACATGAATCCTTTATAAGGACCTTAAAAACAAACTTTGCCAAGTCCCAGAATACAGAAGCTAATTCACATCCCAATACTCAGCTGCCTCATGAATAAAGGAGAGTCTGTGCCTGACACTTTGAAGCTGTAGCTGTTAAACCATACAGACTATTTACCTCAATAAATCATTATAAGAAACTAAGGTACAATTATACCCACAGAGAAATAGAATTCAAAACACTGATTTATGTGGTTCAGTGCCTGTTCCCTTTTCCATCATGTTTTGAATTTTATGCATGTTTGTCATCTTTGGCTGCTTCCATGTATCTTTAAACTAATGGGTCTTGCTTTTTTTAACATTCCTCATTAGGTTTGTTATTTTACTTGACATACAGACATGATTTGCACGCTGTACAAAGTTTTGCATTTAAAATTAACTATCTACTTTCTTATGCTATAGACCAAAAATGGAAAATGTGAGTAATTTGTTTAAACTAACATGCACCCTTCTCTGGTTAATTTGTGACCATCTAAGCTGAAATTCCATATTAACATTTTTTTGGTGCTTATTTGTGGGATCTGAAGAGAGACCACTATACAAAGGAATCTCTCATTGTGCTTTTCAAAATGCTAATCTTAAAGAGATTGCTATCATAAAGAGATGGAAGCCATATGAAGTTACATTTGGAGTTAGCTCCTCAATTTCTTTATCCCTTGAAAAGGCAAAATGAATCTAAAAGATAAAAATTAAATAAAATGGAAGTGCTGGCTCGGAGGAAGGAATGGCACTGAAACCAGCAAATCATTCCTTATGAAATGGTAGAAGTAAGGTAAATATATCTAGCAAGCGAAGTCCGAGAGCAGCCACAGACTCTGTTAGGCCACCCAGGCCTTTAAGAGTGTTGTCCTGTAGAGCAACAGGGTGGGGAGTGATTTAATAACCAATAAACGTTCCTTAATAAAACTTCAGAAAGGAGATTTTAAATATGAACAATAGTAAATATACGACAGTTCCAAATGCTTTATGCCTTAATAATAACTTTCAGTGCTGATGCTTAGGTGGATCTAAACAGTCCTGAGTGAGGGTGTGTCATGCAACCTGTCTGATCCCAGTGCTTTGGATTAGAGTAGCACTTGTCTGCACTATTGGGAGGCAGTTATAAAGCCATTGTTGTTTCTGAAGTGATTGATAACATGAAAGTTTTAAACCATGTGTAGCATTCATATATCTGGTTAAAAAAGATGTATCTGTTGAAGATAGGTTTTGCAATTTCAGACTATTTTTGTTCTGCAGTGGATAACAGAAATTAGAATGAGAAGCCTAAATGCTCATCTGTAAATCTATCTGTATTTTCATTACCTTACACTGAATTTTGTAAGATATTCAATTCACACATGAATATGCATGCATATATACTCTGTATATACTACATGAGTAACAGCACACAATCTTTTGCATGCACTCTCATTCGCACATATCCGTAACTCTTACACTTCAGTGTGGTTTTGCCTCTCTGAACCTACAGGCATTTTGTGAGGAAATAATATTATACCTAAAAATTTCCATATGCAAACAATGTTATTTATCCAAAATTGAAAACTCATATAGGAGATTCCATAACCTGTTACCCAGTATTCCAGTAGTCCATAACATACTGCTTTTACAGTTTGATAGCATTTAAAATGTTTCTGTCATTACATCATGTGGTTAATAATGGGTTTATGCTACTGAAGTAGAGGATTGCTTAGAAATACTGATGATGGTGGAATCTACCAAATCTGTGGATATAGCATTCTACTATCAGCTATTGTGATTGCGCAACGTGAGGCCTCTTGTATTATCCAGACATAGAGTAGCAAAGTTTAGGAATCTGGGAGCAGAAAAGCAGGACAACCACTTGTCTCCAGAAAAATAGATATATTTATGTTCATTATCAGGCGTATTTCAATTTCGTTTCTGATACAAACACATCTGCAATGTCTGTGCCAGTTTGTATCTCAGAAAATGTAGGCTGATTTCAATAGAATTTGACAGTGAGGCAGTGTCTGAAAAGTTTCAAGTTTTTACAAGCTTCAGAAAAACTGGTGACCAGAGAGGGGAAGAGACTGATCCAAAGAGTTCCTCTGTGCAGCTAAGACTGCAGAGTGAACGCAGCATTATCTATAGCCAACCAGGCAGAGTGTCTTCATTTCAGTAGGAATCACGTGTTGCATCTTGCCCAGCTCCCTGGTGAAGCGCTAAAGGGAACCAGAGCTCGTGGTGTTACCTGTGCTCAGGGGAAAGGAGGGAGAGGCCACAGGACATACGTGCAGCAAAGGGCAGTTGTTGTGGTTGGACCCACATGAGTGTGATACAGCACAATTCAACTGGTAGCCACACTGTGAATGTTTCCGTTGCTTACTGAGCAATTTGTTCATTAAACCCATATATATCTCTTGAAATTCCATTAATGAAACTACATGTTCTAGGTCTTTGTAATACCTAAATTTTGTTTTTCCTCTGTTCTTACTGCTCTAGAATGGAGATCCCTGCTCAATGATAAAAATAGCAATGTCATCAATGATTAAAGTTTCTTATTAGATATTTCCATTAAGAAAATTTCAAATTATTAATGTTTCACATTGTTTTTATAGTTCAGTGCCAGTGCTACCATGTAGCAAAGAGTCATTCTATTTTGCAAAGTACTGAAAGATCTCACCCTAAGTTGAAAGAAAGTCTGGGACATTTTCAACACTTTCTGAAATTTCAAATATTTACTAGGATTTCTTGGCTCAGATGACTTTGCATCTTCAGTCTTTCAATTTTCTAAGCAACAAATATAAATACATCCTGAATGCTGTTTAAAAGTATCCAAAGTTAGGGATTGTTTGCCATGAAAATCGAAGCACCTTCTCAGCTATTGGGATGCCACAGAAACTTGGGAAGCTGGTTCTGCCAGTACTTATGCCATTTTCTCTTCTGATAGAGACTATTATATCTGGAACTTTCCATCAGCTCTAAAATAGTATACATCAAAAATAAGAGTATTTTAATTCCTATTGAAATCTCTTACCGAAATTTCCAAGGACCACCTACCCTTTCAGATGTGTGTTCTGTTCTAAACATGGGTTCTAGAGCAGTGTATGTATTTTGGCTATGCATTCTGTTTGATTGAAACAATTGTGCAGGGGTAACCTAGGTGTGGGTGCAACTGTAATAGTATAAAAGGCTGTGTCCGTCTTCCCTAACAAGAGGAACTTCACAGGTAGAAAGCAACCTTATGATCTCATCACAGTACAGGGCTTGAGCTGATTAAATTAAATCAGTGTAATTAAGCATAACTTTTGTATGTAGACAAATCTTAAGCATTGCATGAACACAGACCAAGAATAAACTTGCTTAGTTTACAAAACAGACTGTTAGTTGCAGCCTATCACGCAAATAGGGAGAACAATTTTTAAATAAACTTAATGAGTTAATGATGCAACTCTCTATGTGTTAAGGAGGGCAAGATATGTCCCAGGGAAGCACTGTGACTGTTAATCTTAGGCACCTGAACCAATTTGTTGAGGTTACCTAGCAGATTTTTTTGTGGCTGGTTTGTAAAAGTAGTAACAGTGAAGAAGTACAGTCTTCTGCAGTTTTTTCTAAGCTTTTCTTCTATTAGCAGATGCCTTTCATTCACTGAAACTTTAAGTTCAAACAAAGGTTCTTTAATTTTAGCAATGATTCTTCAGAACATCCAGGGATTACATGTAATAGATTGTGTGTATATTGTGAGCAAACAAGGCATCAATAATAACCTTCTAGCATGGTTTTATCTGGATGTACTGAATTACAAAGAAAACAGTTTTGGATTTTTTCCTAAGTCTCATGGATCACAGATTGCATGTTTAAAAGTGAAAAGGGAGTAGCCAGACAAAGGAAAAGGAACAACATAAAAAGCCTTAAGTTTGCATGAGTTACACTATGCTGAAATCCTGACCTCAAATCAATAAGAAATCCTTTATCTGACACATATTGAGGGATTATAGACTCAACATTTTAGAGGATGTGTTTGAACAGCATTGACATCAAAACCTTCTGAAAACTCCAGGTGGATTATGGACTGTGTACTGTTTATATCTGTAAGTATAAGCAGCTGAAGAGTTGTTTCAGTCTATCTATGCCAGAGTTTTGCAAGTATGCTACGTTTATTTCTTAGGAAATAATTATTACAGAGCAGGGGGTGTTTATGTTGGTCGAGTGGTTAAGGAAAAAGGACTCAAGAGGTCAGGGTTTTCCTTGCAGTTAGGCTACAGACATTCTTTGTGAATGGGGTAAATCGAGTCCCCGTTCTGTAGCTTGTTTCTCTGTAGGTACAGCAGAGATGGTATACGGGCAGCACTGCATGGGATATTACAAGATTTGTTTTATTATTTTTGAAAGGTGCATGCAATTGCTTTTAAAGATACAATACGGCTGCTTTAGGTGTTGGGATTTGAAAAATAGTTCATAGCAGCTCTTCCAAAAAGGTGGTATTTTTCAGTAATCTATGCTTGGTGAGTCTGAAAACCACACTGATGGCATGCTGCTCAAGTAGTTGTATTTTAGATGATTTAGAGTGATCTCTACATTTTAAACTGTTTAAACAAATTTGTTTTGCTGTGAAGAGTGTTAAAGATGCTGAACACTTCAATGCAATAGCTATCTATCTGGGTGTTTTGTGAGCTATGTAACCTATTTTAGGACATTTGGAAAACTGTTTATTGAATAAGTTCTTACTATATAACCTGGGAGTTAAGAAAGGAAATAGATCCAAATGTGTACTAAAGACAAAAAAACCCCCACCAAAACCCATGAAAACAGAAGGGAAGGGAAATGATTGTAAATGAACAAGCCATTGGACTGTATCTTGCATGTTACAAACTCAGGGAAAAGATATAATATTTGATTTAGGAGACACCCATTCAATAAAGCCTTTTGGAGTCTGAACAGCGTCCTGTCAATTATTTTAACAGTTTCAACCCTTTGTTCCCTACTGATGGCCAGCTGCCCTTAAACACAGAGAAATGTGGGGGACCTGGGCTTTTAAAAAGGAATTTAGGTAATGAATGTCTATTATCTCCTTGATATTTAGGAGGAAAATGTTTTGCATATTAAAGAAAACCTGTGTGATATACTTTTAGAAGGATGCTTATGATATTCCCAGAATTAGTCTTCTGTTAATTTTCATGTCAAGTGCAATAGCAAAGAGACTTATCAGTGGCAGGAATCTAGTTAATACAAATCAGAACTGTGCACTAGTGAAAGTAAAAAGGAACAGCACTGGATCTGCTGTTATAATATTCCTTCTGTTTGACAAGACTATGCGTTTTATTTCATATGTGTACTTTCTGTTTCTAAGTGCATATTCAGAGTGTTCTCCTTGAGCACCACTGAGAAATAGGATATTTCCTTCTGTTTTACAGTGATGGGACTTTTTTTAAGTTTTAAATCTAGATTTCATCATGTTTGTGTCAGGACAAATGAAAACTTTCTGTTTTAAAGACTGACAAAGTTCAAACACATTTCACTTGTGGGGCTTTAGCAGGTAAATTTTTATCATGTCCATTGCTGTGTAAGGGGAATTTATTTGGAATTGTTTATTGTTCTGGCTGGTGCCCTTAGGCAACAACAAAAATAACAACAAAATCTCTGCTGGACAAAACAAACAACAAAAGATATAATTTGGTGATAGATAAATTACAACAGTGGGCAAATATGCCTGCAGAAATACAGCAGAAAAATAAGGATAGGTTATGTCTAAAATAAAATCTTACCTTTGGTTGAAAGACTGTTCTGAATTTACCTGTCAGAAAAAGTAGGTACAGTGCTGCAGAATTCTTTCAGGGCTTTGGGGGCTTTAGTATTATATGGAGCTCAACAGAAAAAATAGTTTATCTTGTTTAGCATGTCTGCTAAACAGTATTGCCATTATTTTAAACTATCAGTTTGTGAATACCTGGCCCTAACAGCAGTTTGATTACTGTAATGGTGATAGCTGTGCACATTTGGAACAGAACAAAGATGTTGGTCAAAGATTACAACACAGAGGTGAGAAGGGAAGCTTTGTCTGAAGTCATGTTAAAGCATGGTGCTGGATCTTGGAGTGGGTTTTGATTTCCTCATTTTCATGAGTGTTTTGACCTTCTCTGAGAATACATCTGTATTACTGATTGGTTTTGCTTTGAGTGCCACAAAACTAGTAGCTTCTGTCATGGAGGCAAGGATTAGGATTACAGAAACAGCAAATGAAGCAGAGCATTGCCCAGTCTGACATAGGAAGAGGTGTGTTGGAAAGCCTATAAAGAATCCAATTTTTTTTTTTTTTTCTGTGCTGGCCGCTGTTAGCTCTTTTTATGACAAACACTAATTTGACTCATAAGTGCTAGAATGCTGTGAATTGTGTTTACTTATGTAGGTATTGTTTTTGAGATTATAAATGTTAAGACACTTAAACACAAAGATATATCTATTATTCAGATAGAAAGAAAATATTTAGTTTATATTATTGAAAATCCACTGAACAAACGTTTTTCTTTAAAACAAAGTATAGTGAAACTCATGACTGCATTTTCCTAAGAAAACTCTGAATTAACAGATCACTAACAGGTAATGAATGTCACTAACAGGTAATGAGTCAAGCCAGGTATTTTTTTCTTCTTTCAAAATGTTTTGATTTCTTCAGAAAATATATATATCCATGTGTCAATATGCTATATATGTATTTGTCCTCCTGTGTCTCCATGCACATAAATATACATATATAACCAGTTAACAATGCACGTGGGTGTGTGCTCTAATACAATTATTATAATGCAGTGGGATTATATATATTGTATGCTATGTAATTCTTGTTAGGTGAACGTGTGAACTAAGAACTAGGAATGCAATGAGGTCATGGAATTAATTTTCCTTGTCATAATTATGTGATTCCCATTTTAAGATGTCAAAAGAAACTTTCAGATTATATTTTCTTCCTTTACTCACTGGATGAAAATTTGTTACTTTTAAGTTTTCTTCCATACACACTGAGCGAAAGAAAGCTATTAGTAGCAACTAAGAGGCAAGCTCACATTGTCATCTTGACAGGTGATGCTTGGGACTTCCTACTTAGCCTATTAATGATCAGATTTTAATTTGAAGAAGTCAGCAAAGGTCCTAAATATCTTGTTTATCTCACTCTGAGTTTTAATAAGGCCCAAGATCTGCAGTAAGGCAAGCAAAGCCATATGCATGCAGATAGGAGTTCTTCTGTGTTAGAGGACAATGTGAGATCTGGTGTAATTTCTGGCTCTGCCATGGTCTCCCTCTGCTCCCATGAACCATTTGCTTACTTCCTCTTTGCCCCACATTCCATATTTTTGTTTAGATGTTATATTCTTTCCTTACACCTGTTTCTCTTGTCTGTTAAAATTCAGACTATTGAGAACAGAATTTGCCTTTTACTGTGTGTCTTCTGTCTGTATGAGTAGTGCCTGGTAGAATGGGATGTAGTTGTGGGTTGGGGTTTCTAGTCTTTGGTCATTTTGTAACACAGCAAATGACTAAATTTATTATGTTGGGGCCATAAAAATGGATTATTAATTTTGAACTGTTGAGCAATTGAACAGAGATAGCATAATTTTTCAGATACGTAATGAAATTAACCTACAAAGACTATTTTTTATTTTTGATGGTGGTTTTGTTGTTTGTAACTTGGTTGTTCTTGGATAGCAATATAATTAATTCAATTTTGTTTTAAATGAAACTAATATTCACAATATTACTAAAGAAAATTATGTTAAAAGTATTTTAAAGTATTTTTTGTTGGTGGAAAAAGGTAAGGGATTCTAAATTTAAGGTTACTGATTTGGAAGTGTGTGATAATATATTGAAGTAAATTATATTGAATTACTTGAGCGTGTCCAAAGAAGGGCAACGAAGCTGGTGAAGGGTCTGGAGCACATGTCGTATGAGGAATGGCTGAGGGAACTGGGGTAGTTTAGTCTGGAGAAGAGGAGGCTGAGGGGAGACCTCATTGCCCTCTACAACTCCCTGAAAGGAGGGTGCAGAGAACTGGGGATGAGTCTCTTTAACCGAGTAATAAGCCATAGGACAAGAGGTAATGGCCTCAAATTTCACCAGGGAAGGTTTAGACTAGATATTAGGAAGTATTTCTTTCCAGAAGGGGTTGTTAGGTGTTGGAATGGGCTGCCCAGGGAGGTGGTGGAGTCCCCATCCCTGGAGGTGTTTAAGAGTAGGATCGACATAGCGCTGAGGGATCTGGTGTAGTTGGGAACTGTCAGTGTGAGGTTAATGGTTGGACTGGATGAACTTCAAGGTCTTTTCCAACCTAGACGATTCTGTGATTCTGTAAAGCTGCAACATGAAAGGCAGATTGTTGTATAATTTTTTTGCAATCCACTTTAATGAAGTCTCTGTGTGCAATAGATACTTGGAAACAAGGGAGGAAGTCATTGATAGTGAAATTGTTTACCTGATTTATAGACCACCTTTGCAACTTTGGTTCATAAACTTCTGGTCAGAAAAATTACTTGAAAATGTTTTTCTTGGTAAAGGCTAATATAATAAAGTACAGTGCCTACTGGAGTTATGTATACCTGTTATTTTTGTATGTTATGAGTAGCAGATTGGAACCATAACTGTTTCCATTTTAAAGTACAACTTTTCAACATGTAAATAGGCAACGACTGTGTTTTAAAAATTACTTTAAAATTGTAAGACACCAAAAGACTAGTCTGTAACTATGTGTAACAAGAATTCTCAACTTCAAATATTCAAACTTATAATTCCTGAGAAACGTGCAGAGTATATGTGTACTTGAAAGTACTTTTAATAGTTGTGCAGGAAAAGATATTTATGTCTGGTACAGGACAGCATGCATGAAAAATGAACCTTCAGCGTAGAACGGTTTTAAGCTTACACACTGCCTATAAGCAACCTAGTTAATATTCTTCCATTCTAGTTAGCTAATTTGTAATCCTGGTGACAATTTAGGATAGAGGAATTTGTTTGGGTTTCTCTTTGTTGTCTAGGGATTTAACCTTTTATATGTCTTTCCACAGGAAAACTAAGATTTTGAGTTGAACATGACTTCAGTCTGCTTAAAAAAAAAAAAAAAAGCAACCTTAGTCCTAGTTTCTAGTCTCCTGGCATGATTGTCTATTTTACAGTTTTTATAAGGCAATTTATACTTGCTGCACTGATATGCATTTGCAAATATTAAATTCACTGTGATTTTTTAAATCAATTGTCTTTTTTGGTACCAAAACATCTAATCAGGAAAGGACACATTTCTTAGGGTATTACAGGAGGTGAGTGACAATCCAGCAGATTTTAAAAGATAATTGATTACCCATGAATTCTCCCAGTGACCAATATCCAATAAAGAGGACATGTGATGTCATGAACTCATTACATAAGGACACCAGTGGTCTCCCCCCACCAGTAACAATCTTTTAAATTTTAGGTAAGAAATGTGTCATTATTCTGGAATACTGTATGTGATCTAGTAAATTAGGGTGGTTACTTCATTATTATGATGTTTTCTGTTATCATATCATAATTTATTGTGATGGTAGAGATGTGAGGAAGCATGCTGGATTGAACAATCCTATGGTACACAGGATGGGGTAATGGCAAAACATTGCCTGAATCATCTGCTCTGAAGACAGCAGTACCAGGCTTCACTCAAAGGTGCACAGTTGTATACCAACACATACTGATTAAAAAGACCATCAGTTAAAATCTGGGCACTCCACTCTGTGATGACTGACTTAGACCAGGCTTGTAGTTTCTAGGTTAAAGTTCTGTAGATAGGAAAGACATTCTGTGGTCCTTATATTCTTTTTCATATGTTTTACTGTCTTTCTGCTGTTAAGATGAAATGGTGTTTAGTTTGGGGGGAGGGGGTTTGTTTTGTTTTTTATAAAAATAAAAAGACTGTCTTGTCTCTGTGGCAAATTCCATAAAAAATATGTTCAGATGTTGAATCTAATTAAGTCTAGCCACTAAGTGTGGTTGAATCCTCGAGCTATGCTTCTACAGACAGTTTGAGTTCAACTGACTTGATCTGCTTGACTAATGAGAACTCGGTTTTGAGGACTGCTACCAAATCTGTATAAACAAAGCAGACCAGAAGACATGGGATTTACAGGTGTTTTTACAGTTGTATCATCAAAGCTCATGTTTCCTTTTCCCAGCCTCAGAGATACCATCCTATTCTTCCCCTTGCCATATATCTTTCCCTTCCCAGGATGCTTTCTCTTTGCCCTAGAAGACAGAAAGTATACCATAGAAATGCTGCTAACAACAACAACAAATCAATATACATCCAAACTGGACTAACCCAACCAAACTTTGGTTTTATTACCTCAACCAGGGTAGGCCAGTAAGCAAAGTTTCAGAAATCTAATTCTTTACCTTCCCTCTCCTCAATATCTGTACAGGGGGCCAGGGGACAGACACATGAAACTTTTATTTCTGAGAAACTTTTATTTCTAGAAAACTGTCATCCAATAATTCTCCAAATCTAAAAATGGGTTGATTGCATGTGAATTACTTCTGCTTGCTTTTCTCTTCTTTGAAGTCCTTTGTCAGCTGTTTTCCAGCATTTTCGCCTTGAAGTGTCCTTTACACTCTTCCCTTGCTGCTCTCCACTGCTGTCCTCCAGAAGCAAGCATTTTTATCCCATCATGTGTTCAAATGTTTGTGTTAACCCTTAACATACCTTAACCATTCTACTTCTGGAAATCTTTTTACGTCGTCATGTCATTTATACTACTTTCCTAAGTTATCAGCAGAGGACCCTAGAACATATATAATTCAGTACAGAAAGACATTATAAAAGTGGGAGCACAAATGTATCTGTAAATACTGGTTTATCCTAGTTAGATTCAAAGACCTGTTGCTAGTTGATGTATATTCGTGGGAACAGAGGTTTCAGTCCACGTGTCACTTTGTTGTCTGTTAGTCCTTCATTCTGGGCCTTCTTGGCAAGTCAGGTGGTCAGTATCAAACTTTCTAATCTTTTCTTAGATGTTTTCCCCTAAATCAGTGACAGTTTTTATCTTCCTTCCAAGCAGTCAGGTGGATGGGAAATCTAAACCTACTAACTATTTATTTATTTATGTACTTTGCATACATAAACTAATTAAATATCTCAGTGGTCTGAGTCAGTCTCCATGTAGCTGGTTTACTGATCTAATCAAAGTTACTTGCAATTAGCCTATTCTCTTTCAGGAATTAACATGCCTACCCTTTATATCTTCCCTTCAGCTTTTGTCTGCAATTTCCAAAGCTTTACAAAACTCTGTCTGTTACAGAGATATTTTTTCTTAATATTGTTACTGTAGTCAACATATTAGACTTTGTTTCTTTTATTTCCAGTGTGACTGTAATATTAGATATCTTTTTGATGTTGATTTTATTTCTCCTTGAATAAAGATCTTTCCCCTTTCTTTTAAATTCAGTTCTCCAACACTTCATCATGTCTACGTAGCTGTCTCTGTCATCATGTCCTTCTTAAGCTGTCTCTACCTTATCTTCTCATCTCTATGATGATTGCATTGCAAAAAATACTATGTAGAATAATGTGTTTTATAATGATGATGACATGGAGTCCTGTAAACTATGAGTAGTGCTTTCTGAAGCCACTGCTAATGTCTTCCTGTCAGCCCCAAACTACACAATGAAGGCTTGGAAAATAGAAATCTACTCAGAAGTGTGGTCTGTATAGCCCCAGTACTCCAGTCAGGAATGATTTGTCCTTGGCTGTTACACTCTACAGAAACTCTGCTAGATAGCTTTAAGACCATGGGTTTTTTTTCTTGCTTCTTGTCTTGTTCAGTGTATAAGTAAGCATCCTGATTTTATTCCTTTGGCATCTTGGTAATTTAAACTCTGTGTACTTACTCATTCTATCATAGTGTTTTCAAAGAAAGTGCAGAGGTTTTAGAGGAAGCTTGTAAGCGGTCAGGCTGGCTCCGGCTCTGGGTCCATCACAGCTGGAGTTGATCTAAGTTTGGGCTGCCTTGTCCTCTCCTCTATTGCCTCTGGCTCTGTGTTTCCACCTTCTGCGCTGTGCTGGCACTAGCTCTTGTCTGATCATTCTATGAATTGCTCCTTGGAGCAGATCTGGCTGAAGAGTTTTTTTGTTTGGTTGTTCTTTTTTTTTACTTTTGTGGCGTTAGCTTCCAGACACGTCACCTCCCCGAGCTGGCTCCTGCACACTTATGTGGGTGTTAGTGCTGATGCAAGGGAAAGAATAGAAATGCTTAGTTGGTAGAGAAAGGATGGGAGGCAAAGCTCTGTCAACCGGAATATTTGTTGGTTTAAGGTGCTGTAGGATCCCACCCGCAGGCTGCAGTTCCACTCTTTCTTTAAGCTGGTATGATCTCCATACCAGCACCCATTCACTGCTCTCCCCTCTTGTGCCAGCACTATTTTTTGTGTAGCTGCGCTATTCCAAATCGCAACACACCCCCTCTCCCTGCCCCCCAAATCCAGAGCAGTTTCTTCAACTGACTGAATATGTAGCCACTTAGTGTTACTGCTGGCAGTGAGGATGGAGCAAGAAAAGTAAATTCTGTGATGCCAGCCATTAAGCCATGTGAAGTAACCATGGAATTGCAGCTTGTGAAGTATATATCTTGCATTTTACAAATGAAACCAATCTGTTTAGCCTTGATGTGACTTTTAAGGAGACTGTTCTTGAATGGAAGATTGTTTCCCCCCATCTATTCCTCCAACACAAAACTCCCAGTTGAAGTCTTTTTGCAGACACCTGTAAGTCTATGTCATTATAAAGCCCAGATCTGGCATCTTTCATATTCCGGAAGTTCATGATGTGTTTTTGTACATATATACATGTACTCCCACTTGTACTTACATAGAAAATTAAGAAAACAATAGGGTTATGAAAAACAGGGCTTTAACAGGTTTTCATTGAAAAATAATTTTACATGCTTCCCTGAAGGTGGAACTAAATTCATAGGGGAGGAATAGGTGGATCCATATATGGCACAAACGATCACCGTTCCTTTATCATTTTACATAAATTACGGTGTGCCCAAGATTCCCGTTCTGAAGTAACACAAAGCAGGAGAATGACAAAAGGTAAACGGTAAGACTAGACAAGGGTTGCAAGAGTCATGCAAGATAAGGTAGTATTCATCTCACTTGCTTTAGTCACTAAAAGACAGGTTTTTAGCCTAAATTAATTGTTTCTAGGTCCTTTTTAAGTTGGGAGAATGGGACAGAGTCCTCCAATGGCCTGTTTGTTTCTTCTACTTCAGTTATTCATGGGCAAAACAGGGCAATATTGAAACATGTTATGGAGATACCTCTTTGTGTGTGTGTGTATGTATTTGATTATAAAGGAATCCTACACAATTAACATAGACTAGACAGCTACTTTTAATTTCCTAAACTTATATGAGATATAATTGAGCCTCAATGTTAGTTTATCATATGCACAATTTTTTATCCCCTTTAAGTGTGGAAAACCTTTATATGACTGACAGCTTTTTTGTATTAACAAACTTCAATTATTTCATCAACTTATCACTGACTCTTTACACAAACAGAACTACATCCATTTTAAGAAGTTCTGAATTTGTAAAAAGTGTAGTGATTTGACCCGGAAAGAAATTTTAAGCAAAGGTATGAGAAAGCATATAATTTTTGAGGTTTTCACAAAAAAATCTAAAATAAAATAATGCTGGAGACTTAATTATATTTTGGTAATAGTTTGCTTATTGAACATAGAGCTGTTCATTTTGTCCAGTGAGTATGTTCATGAAACCTTAGTAAATTTTTGAAGTAAAATCTGCAAGTAGCAAAAGCTCTAGCTGGCTAATAATAGGACATCTTCTGCATAAGTGTACTAAAAAAAGAAAAAAAAAGTATCCAGATCTTAAGGAGTAGTATCTCTGCATCTAAAGGGCAAGAGTCTAAATCTGAATGTAAGTATAAAAGCTGGAAAAGATTGAACATATGTTATTTCCCACCAGCACAATATTAAATGCAATTATTTTCTTTCTGCTAAAATCTTGAATATATCTTGCAACACAACCTCAAAGAGTCCCCTGCTGCTGTTGATTATAGTGAATCCCACTTCCTGCCACCCAGTAAGTCTTTGCAATTTTCTCTTTTTCGCCACCCTGTGGAGATAAATAATGTATATTAATGTGAAAATATCAACAGTAAAATCCCTTAATATTCTCCACAAAATAAAGCTTCTCTCTAAATCAAAGGATTTGTATCTTTCATTAATTTTTTGAGCAAAAAGAAACAAGTTCCTCATGTGAGGGCTTTGAAAAGTTTGAATCTCACTCTTGGAAAGCAAGTGTTCCAAATACTGTATAGGAGAGGGTTGGGTTTTTTAGAATTGAAAAAGGATTTAGTATGGTGTACCACATTTAAAGCACAGATTTTAGTCTTTTTCCTATCTCAGTCTTTCATTAAATAGGCCTTAACAAATCCTTGTTTCACCTCCTTTGACCCAGAACCTTGGAAAGTACGTCAGAGTATTTTGTGTTGTTTTTTAGGAACTGCTACCTGTGCAGTGATTACAGAGGATATTTTGTAAAAGGTTCGTCATGTGTGTCTACAACAGACGTGTGCATTCCAAATCTAATACACTGCTAATTCCACACTCAACTCTCCCCACTTTTGTACAGTACAAACTGTAACATGACAAATTTTCTTTGCAACTCTGAGTTCTAGAAAGGACAGGAAAAGCAAAGGCAGAAGCTATGACCCCTTGAATACTGCTTTACAATCTAGGTTTAGGTTTCAGTGCTTAAGTGGAAAATTACCATACTGAAGAATTATTACTCACTGATCCTAAGGGTTGGGGATTTGGGGGGTGCGTGACCATATTGATTCTAAAGTGTTCTCCTTTTGCTCAACATATTTTTCTTTTTAATTTCAATTTCCGTGAGCATGGGTTGCTTTGCTGAACACTGTGAACATTTCCTAAGTTAATTTTTTTAAAAAAGCTACAATGTTCACCTGGGCATACCTTTCTATTGCATAAATTAGAAAGCTAATTGAAAGACGTGTTCCAAACAGAAAAGAAGGAAGAAGAAAAAAAAAAAAAAGAAAAACCCACAGAACAGAAACCTTAGTCACAGACATTTCAGATGGTAGTCTGAGAAAGCTAACCATTCCATATTATTAAAATTCCATCAAATTAAAATAACGGCAAAATACTGAGACAGAGGCAAATTGTGTCCCCTCCTCTGTGGTTGTGGCAGGCCAGCATTCAAGGACCCAGCCAGGAGTATAATTTCTGTGGGAAGAAGGGGAGGGAGAAGGGAGGATACCTTTTGTGTCTCTGGGCTGAGGAACGTGGTACTAGAAAAACCAGGTGGTTGTGAGCTGCATCGTGTTAGCTGGTTCGGTACTTCGCGTTAGTGCAATACCAGAGCAGGCTATTACAGACTAGGCAGAAGTTGTTTCCTTCTTTTGTCCCTGTCTGCTCTACCAATAACAGCTGCTGAAAAGGTATTTTCCCCATGGTGTTTTTTGAAAGGTATACAAAATATTTTCAATTATGCCTTGCCGTTAGATTTCTGTGTAAATAATTTGTGTTATGGTAAAAATCCATCCAAATCAGGAAGACTGTTTGCTGCTTTCAGTCCCAATTCTATAAACATTTATATGCATGTTTAGTTTTAACCATGTGAGCAGTATCCGTTTGGGTGAAGTTAAGTATGGCTGTAGCTGCAAGTTGGAAACTTGACCTACTTTGCATATCATTATGTATGTAGCATAATTTTAGTCCAAGAGAGTAGCCTGTAGTTAGGAAGTCTGAGTTGCAGAAGAGTCCATCGAAAACATGAAATCTGGCCAACTAATATGAATTAAATATTTTTGTACTTTAGTGTAATATATTCATTCACAACTGAGTAAGTAGTAGGAATAGCATAAGTATTAACAGAAATTAGAATTTATTCAGTGTCTGAGGCTAAAACCAAAACCAGCTTGGATGGTGGCAACACACAGGTGATTTATGAGTATCTTTTATGATTAAACTGAAGTTTTTGGAATTATTTTACATGTCACAAAGAGACTTTTGTTTGTTTTGAAAATGTCGACATGATAAGATAGCAAATGACAAGTTGCCTATGCATCCTCTTACTTGTGCCAGAACATTATAATAGCAATATCTTAAAAATCCTTCTATTGAATGTGACGTAGGGCTTTAAGAATGTGAAACCTGAACCTCATTACTAACTTGTATGAGTATTTTTACACATTATCTATTCCATTAACTCAGTTCCTAATACTGCAGAAGTTTATATGCCTGGAATTATACAGAGTGAATAATTCCGTTAGAGTAAATTGGACTACTACAAATGTGTGAAGTGAAATGTGCATATGAGTCTTTGCAGGGCTGGGACTTTTAATGGTAATCTTGTTATGCATAAATATAATTGATATGTGAGGATTCTTTTATGAATTGTCTCCCAACAGTCTCTCTCCATGTAGAGAAATAAGATAAGAAGATGAAAAGTCCAAAAAGGGTAGGCCCCAGCTCTTCAGAGACATATGCCTACATTCGCACACATCCAATATAAGCAGATATGGATCTGTCTAAATTGAGCTCGAGGCAGGCATTCTTTGAATTTTTTCTACTCAAGTGACTTGGTGTAAGTGACTTGTTCAAAAACACTCTGTAGGTTTGTAGCACAGCCAGGAATAGAACCCACATCTCCTGACTCACAGTTATAGACCAGACTTCTTAAATTTGTGTGAAAAGTTAATTTGCCGTGTTTCTATATGAGAGAGAATTTATTAATATGGTTGCTACCTTCCAGTGTTTCATAATTTTCTTGATCTGATCCCATTCAATAAAGGTGTAGAATGTGGGCTTACCCTGTGTAGATGCAGAGCATCTGCTTTATACAAATGGTTTCCCACCAAAAAGGAAAACTTGGAACTGTAGATTTTTAATGCACAGATCTTGTGCTGTTGCAATGTTAAGAAGTCCTTGTTGTTATGAATGTGCATTATGAGTATATTGTACACAGTCCTGGTATGCAAATGTGTAGCATTCAGAGAAGTGAAATAATTCTGTGTTATTATTATCTTTGTAAATTGCATCTTAAGAGTTTGTTGAGGACTTTATGACGGCAGTTTTCTATAGTCACAGCCATACAGCACAAAGTGTTTCTTTCATTATTAACAATAACTGAGCCAATGAAAATGCTTTTAAATATACACCAGACAAGCAGTTATCCAGCTCTTCCTTCTTACCATCCACAAACCATCTTTTAGCATCTTATAAACGAGCATGTAAAATAGCTTTGTAAACATCTGCTTTTCATTGTTAATTGTCAGGGAAAACTAGAGATTTAAATGCTTCTTTTGTAGCATTCCTTAATCCTATCAGAAAGGATAGCTCTAGATGCTTCTCCTTTCTCACTGCAGATAGCTTCTCTAGGCTGTGGGTTTTCTTTTTTTTTTTCTTTCCCTTTTTTGTTTTGTTTTTAATATTGATAGTTTTTATTTACTTACAAATAGCTTGTTTCATGTCTCAGTTTGAAAGGTCTTGCATACTCTAGTCTGTGTGGCAACTCGGTAAATTTAAACAAAATATACTATGTAATCATTGATTACTGTGTAAAATGTGTTGAAAATTACATTTTTTTTTTCATTAGGATCTGCTCAGTATTTTCTTTCATGTATAAACTATCAGATTAGGTATTGTGTCATACATATGCAATAAGAAAACAAGAGTATATGTTCATACTGTCCTATAGCAGCAAAAATAAATAAATAAATGTTATATTGCTACAATACAATTATTATTTTTTCAGAAACACTGCTTTTATTTTGGTTAGCTTTTCTGTTCTAATAATCAAGTCATTAATGTCAGTTGAGTGTGTCTGGCAATGATTTACTTAAGGTAGCATTCATAACACACAGTAGCTGTATTATACAGGAAAAATAAATCTATTCATGTTACATTTCCTACCTTTAAAGCTTTTTTTAATCTTGCATTATGGTCCTGGATTTGTAACATTTGACTTTTTGCTTCTTGCATACACAAAAGGAACATTCATGATTTAAAACTATTTCATGTTTTATATGCCTTGAACAGGAATAAATCTTTTTTTACATATTTTTCCAAATCTGCTTTATTGGGAAAAGATAGGTTTTTCAGTTAGAGTTTGAATGTTTCCGTAGCTTTCGTCTTTTAATTTCGGTGGTTTTGAAATCAAAGTCTGCTTAACTAGTTTCTCTAGCTCAGTTATAGTTTTAAAATAATTTAGAGTTCTCTCTGTTTTGTTAATTAAATAATTGAAGGGTACCGTTTCCTGTTCATATTTTTATTCCTGCTTTTCAATATTTACTTCTAGAACTTCTTAAAAGAATTGTTACACGGACCTCAGCATCACTGCATGTAAAATTAATTGAAATGACATATTGTTGCAGTTTCTATGACAACCATACCATGATGCCGATGTTCTCAAAAATTTATAAACTACAATTTCAACTATGCTAATACCACTGAGTAGAGTTAACATTTATTTACTTAATATTCTTGTTAGAATTAAGCTTTTAATACTTCCTTTAAAAAAAAAAAATCAGAAAAAGGTGTATGTCAGTGTTTTTCATTTGTTTGATGTTAGCTTTTTTGTAAAGGAGTTCTAATTTTTATGAGAACATTTTTAAAATCCAACTCTGCTATGTAACGTTGATGAAGAGCTTATTCACGCCAAACAAAGAAAATGTATATCATCAGTCACAAACTTTTAAATACGACATTCCAAAATAACTCTTACAGTGTAATCCACTACAACTGATTTGCAGATAGTCTTGTTTTGCTAGTGGAATATTTAAAGCCAATTTATTCATATTTCTATTGTCCTAGATGCTAAACTTCAAATGTTTGTGACATAAGAGCACTGATTCACTGGCATGACTTACATAAATAAAGTCACAAGCATAAGTGTCTGCATAACCAGGCACAGAATTATAAACCCCCTAAAAATATCTACTTATATTACTGCCTTATTTTATTGTAAACATTAAAAAGCTTTGCCTGGTAACTTGATTTTTTTTTTTTTCCGTATTAAATACATACCTTTAGTATACTCACGTTATTCCATCAATCTGCAGGCTTTTAGAAGTTAGCTGATTTTAACAGTTTGACAGGGAACTCTATTAGTCAGGCAACACTCATATTGGAATCAATGAGTGTTTTACTTGAGGAAAAAATTTAGGACCGATGTAAGATGCCTTATTCAAGTTACTTCATAATTATATAGATTGCAATGACTTAAAAAATAGTGAGTTTTGCTCTCAAAACATAGTTATTTTATTCGATCTAACTTGCACTTATTAAAAAAGTGTGGTTTATATACAAAATGCATGATTCTCATGTATAAGACTTATTGATCATTGATTCAAATAGGAAATAAAACACCTTGATCTTTCAGTCATTTGTCTTAGGAAGATTCCAGAGCAGTCAAATCACATTTACTTTACTTCAGTCTTAAATCTGATATTACGTTGGAAAAACATTTCATATAATTGAATGTTCAAATATGTTGAGATCATGTCGCATTTTAGTTTTTAACAGTCTGAATACTTTCAGCAGTTTCTACCCAATGTTCCTGGTTTAGTAAGCTATATTTAAACATGTTTTGAAAGATTTATACAGTGATTTGCTTCTTAGTCAACTTTGTTGCAAGAAGTTACTACTGTGTATTTTGGTTAGAAAATGTAAAGTGTTCTAAGAGGTGATCAAAGGGAGGACACAGCCATGCTACCCATTCAATATGCCATGATATTTATAAGCTCCAGGCAGAATGGGACAGTCTGAAAAAACTTTGTACCCCAAAATTTCTTTATAGACATTTTTACCTTTTGTCTTGATATTTTCTAAACAGCTTATCCTTTCCAGCATCATAATTTTGATCCTCTTAATAAGAAGCATACATGCATTTTATATGGACTTGAGCTTCTGGGTGAAACAATTGACGACGACACGAACCTACAAGGTTAGGCCGTATTATCACAAATCCATAGGAACATCTTAAAACCAATGCAATTTATAAGTGCACAGCGGTAGTAATATAAAATACAAAATCTTGGCCAATTATTTCTGTTCATGTGGCATATATATGTGGCTTAGTGGCAATGCATTTATTTGCAATGTGGGCCAGTCCTCAGGTCAAAGACAGCTTTGTATATTTATTCTAGCCTTCAGGGTTTTTTTTTTTTTTACAGTGTCCTGTTTGTAGCATGATAGTTAGGCCAGGAACTTTAAAAATTGTGCTTTGTTGTTGGGATTTGGGGGGGGGGTGGGGGGGTGGGTGTATGATGAACTGTGGAATAAATACAGTGTTATAATATAAAGTCTATACATACTCTGTTGAATCCCAGCATGTGCTGTCAGAATGGGACATTGCCAGCGAAAAAAGAAAAGCACCGTGGTGTGCTGGTAAACCCTTAGAATAGTTCATAGGGGTTTTCAGTCGTCAAGTTTAGTAAAGGTTTTTATGTGATTGAGGTTCTATGGAAAAATATCCAGCAACCTTCATGTTTATATCGCTGACCTACAATTTACTCTGGGCTGTAATATAAAATAGGACAACTGCGGGCTGTAAGGGGTCTTCTAGCACGTGTCCCCTCCCAGCTCCTCAAACGTGTGTGCGGGTATAGATATGCCAGTGTATCTTCCCATCCTTCCTCATTCATAAGACGAGCTCAGCTATTCCTGGCTGAAGCTGGGAATATCAGTGTAACACATGAGGCCACGCAGGTGTATGCTCTTAGTGGGACTGTGATAATCCTGTAAGCGACTCTTGCATGGCTTTGGGTTGCCTCTGAAAAAGTACATTTAAAATCATTGTTAATCTTGAACTGCTTTTTCGATATGTTAATGGTGTTCTATGGTCATCCTATTATACAGAGATGAGAGTAGAAAAATGATTAAGATGACAAGTAGGCAAATCCAGCTGTTAGCTGAAAAGCCCAGAACAGGAGGAGCAGATGCATTCCAGTGGAAATGTTTGCACCTTCCACAGTCACACTAACTGCTTTTCTTTTTTTACTCTATACCTGCAAAGTATCAGGTACCCAATCTTAATGTGATTTCTAATCACAGCCGAATGTAATTGCTATTTTTTGGAGCTTGTTAGTGTTCTCATGATTCATTTGCAGGGCTTACTCCGCTAGTGCAACCTGTAGCCAAAAGTTTAGCGACTTCAACTTTGCTGGTGCAGTTACTGCTCTTCTGGGTGCCGGGGTGCCCTGACATGACGAACGCTCTCCAGTGGCTGGGGGGAGCATCAATCTCGCCGGCTGCTAAAAGCCCCACGAGGGGACCCCTTCCTGTGTAAGGCTTTTCGTGGGAGCAAGGCTATGAACTGCAATGTGTTGTGGTGCACTGTGCCCTTGCATAACAGGATCTGTCTCCTAAAGCTGATCTGCTCCTATAGCTTTCTTGCGCCTGGACCATGCCCAAAAAACTCACCGTGCTGAGTCTTGCCCACAACTTTTAGCAGGGTCACCCCACGTACTGTTCACGGGTCATAACAGCCTAGTCTCTCTTTCTTTTTTCCATTCCCCCTCCATTAAAAAAATAAATGGAGCGTAGATTATAAACTATAAACCCAGCCTCTGCCTTGAAGTCACCTAAAAGACTTGAGAAGCAAAATCCCCCAGGAAAGCCTGGGCAGTGCCCCTGGCCTGATTTGGGCGGGGAAGGAGGCAGGGGGGTTGCGGGCAGAGGGCTCGGGAGCGCTGCCTGGCCCCGCTCGGGGGGAGCTGCCCCGGGTAGGGCGGTCGGAGGCGAGCGGAGCCCCCCAGCCCCCGTGGGAAGGAGCGGGGAGCGCTCCGCGCCGCTGGGAAAGGCAAGGGAAAGGGAAGCGGAGGGACGCGGGCCGGATGGTTAAGGAAAGCGCCGTTGCCGGGTTTTTGCTTTGTGTGTTCCCGTCTCCCTAAACTCGCCTTAAATTCCGCCCTTCCTTCCCTCGGCCCCGGGCAGCGCTCCCGCGGCGGAGCCACCGACCCCGCGCCCGCCGGCAGCGGATTCTTCGATGACTTTCGCGCTGCCGCTAACGCTGTTTGTTTTGCTTTGCGAAGTGCTAATCCGAGAGCTCCTTGGCAGGCGGTTTGCTCTCGCTGCTTTGTTTGCACTCGCCTCACGGTGGCGTTTTAAGCACATAAACAAAGCCCAAGTGAGCGGAGAGGCAAGTGTGTTTGCTAGTTTACCTTTATTAGAATAACAGTTCCGTTAATGTTTTGGATAAATCAAAACTGTCTATTAAAGCGGTTCAAGCACAGGAGATGCGCGATGCTCTACGTCAGTGGAAGGTGTTTAATCTCCCCGGCCGGCACAAAGCCCGGCTGAGTCAGAGCGAGAGCCTGGGTCATCTGCACAGCACCGTCTCACCTGGGGTTGGTTCCCCCCCCCCCCCCCCCCCCCCCGCCCCGTCTCTCTCCTCCCCCAGCCCCCCAGAAGTTTACAAAGAATGTGACTGAAAGTGTAAAGCAGCAGATGCCGACGTTAAACTCCAGCTTGGTTTGGGTATAACGACCCGAGGCACAGCCCTGAGCCGCCGCCCTCATCACTACAGCAGCATGCCCCCGGGACCTGAGTTACCCGGCGAGAATAAACACAATATAGAGTCTCCTTACCTCCGAGCCGAGAGAGCCGCCTTCGAGGCAGGGGAGGGAGCGGAGCGGCTCTCCTCCAGCCCCGCTCGGCCGGGCTGTCGCCTGCCCAGCTGGGCTCGGCTCACCAGCATGCTCCCCCGCCCCCCGGCAGGCAGTCCCCAAACTCAGCCCAGCGCAAATCCAGCACTCAGGGGCAGCCTCTCGAGTCAATCCCTGCCGGTGCAAGTCCCCCATGGCTTCTCTCCGCCAGAGCGTGGAACAGAAGTGCCGGTTGCCCTGAGTTTTTCTCAGGCTTTGCTGGCAATCTAGGAGCAGGTAAGGCGGCTGCTGGCTGCCAGCGATTCCCGTTGCACTTGCAGAGAGCAGCAGAAGCCGGTGGAAGTGGGAGTGTGGTCTGCTCTTCGTTAGGGAGGGGGGAACGGACCCTGGAGGTGATGCAGTGAAACACTTCGACTTCCTTGCATTGTGTTTGTTAGAGATCACGGGCGCTCTCCTTTTATAACATTCACTCCAAGCATTCTCAAACCCAACTGGAATAAGTTCCGATCCTCCCCTTTAGTTTACATTGGGGTTGTCAAAGGATTAAATAAATGAAACTTTATTTGACCGTGGAGTTTACAGACCCTGGGATCCCTGCGCGCTCTGGCCTTATTCTAATTCTATAGCGGTAATTACCCTTCGTTTCTTTAAGTGCAATAGATTTATTGCCTTAGAGACTATGCACAGTTTGATTGAATTATTCATTTTTTTTCTTTGGTGTAGACTGCATCTGGGGACTGATGTGACGTGTAGATTTTTTTTTTTTTTTTTTTCAGGAACAAAGGGAATGTGGAAATGAAAGAGAGAGGGAGAGAGAGGCTGGCAGATGTGATGAGATGCGGTGAAGGTGTATCCAGCTTGGCACTCCCACTCCTCTCTTCTCCTCTCATTGCAGCCCTGGGTGACTCTCAGGCTAACACAAACAGCTTTTCTTCCGCAGCCTGCCCTCTGTCACTGTAAGTACAACAGCCTTCTCTTATCAGCATGCAAATTCCAGCCACTCACTACCTTAGCCTGGTGTTTGCACTTTAGATTTACAGAGGGGACCTTTAAAATGAACTTTCTGAGACAGGAAGGGGTTTTCATGTCAAACTTGCTATTATTTTCTTTGTAAAAGTTTATGTGGTTTTTCCAGTTCTTCCCCCCCCCCCTTTTTTTTTTTTTTTTTTTTTTTTTTTTTTGGAACGGGGGGGTGGAGCGGGGAGATTGTTGCTGCGGCTTTTTGCTTCACTATCGAGATGATGCACAGTTTCAAATGAAATTAAAATCTCCTTGATCCTCTTTCCACCAGGACAATACATTGTGTTGGCAGATGACGCTGTAAGGAATTCAGAGTTTTTGTTTTCAGTCAGATCTTTAGCTTTGGGCGTTATAAAATGCAAACGTCCCCTAAATTTTGAGGAGATCGCCAGAGGTTCTTGTTCTAGGGGAACTCGTGTCAGCTGATGGGTTTGCTTATGAAGAAACGTGCAGTAATATGCTTCTATCTAGTCTAACAAAACTTTCTCCCAATCGGATGATGAGGCTTTAACTTCTTTTCCTTTAGTTTTCTCTCAGATGCTGTTGATTATTTTGCAAAAGTTTCTCTGAACATCCTTACCAAGCCTATGAAAAGTCTTCATGGTCGGAGAGTGTCAGCACAGGGAATTTATAAACGTGCCTGCTAATTGTCCGGCATTGAGTGGGGAGAGAGGGGAGTTTAGAATTTGGGTGAATGACTTTTAAGATGGAATTTCTTGCCCTTTGAATCCAAACTTCTGGGACTGTTGCACCAACTCTACAGGAGTTGTAGGTTTGCTCATCACGTTAAAGATGCGGTACGTAAAACTTAACACACAGACAGGTTGCTTCGCTTGTTGAATGTTCCCTTACTTTAACGTGCTGAAGGCGAGAGACGGCGCGAACCGCAGTGACAGCTGTGAGCAGGTAAGTGCCCCGACGTGAACTGGGCGCTTCCGAGCCCGTCCCTCCGCAGGCACCCACAGCAGCTCAGCATCCCTCCTCGACAGCTGCCTGCGCCGCCTGCTCTGCCTGGTTTTAGCCTAATGAAGCAAAAGCGAGGGAAGTAATTTAAAACGCGGTCTCTAAGCGTATGGTAACGCTAAAAGGAAAAGCGTTTTCTTGGTTCTCGGCACGTGTATGCGTATCTACACGGCGGGTGTTCACTTATGCAAACAAAGAGGGAGCACAATTATTCCTGTGCAGTGCACACACACACGCACATTTGCATACAATGCCCAAGGAATCTGCTTTTTCAACCGCGGAGAAGTTGTAGCGCTCTGGCCCTGGGTGTTACCTCTGGAAGTGAATTGATCAGGCAGGGGAAGCAACAAGCTGGAGATCCCTGCGCTCCGCCCGGCAGCGTGGGCGCCCGTCGCGCTGTCCTGCCCCAGCCCAGGGGCCGGCCCTGCCGGGCGGGCGGGCGCGCCGCGGGCTGTCCCCCGGGCTGTCCCCCGGGCTGTCCCCCGGGCTGTCCCCCGGGCTGCGGCTGGCTGGGCGCTCACAGCCACCCGATGCCTTATCTCTTGTCCCATTACCGCCTCGTACTTCATAAGGCGGACGCTACATTGAGGAGTGGGTTTGGGTTCGGCTTTTTTTTTTTTTTTTTTTCCCCCCCTTTCCCCCCCCCTCCTGTTTGTTTCTTGAAAGAAAAAAAAAAAAAAACCAAACAACTTCCAGTAACAAATTGATGGGGTTGCAAACTCGGGCAGGGTAGTTCGTCCTTGTATGCTGGTTACCTCTTTTCTTACAGTGCTCATGTTTTTGCGCGCCAAAGCTACTAGTTATGCAAAAAGTCAAGGTGTTGCCTTTACTTGCAGCAGGTTTAAATGTGTTACAAGGACCAATCACGGGGATTCTGATAATTAAAGATTAAAAAGGACATGGCAATATCTGGAAAGGCAGCTATTTCCTGTTGTTAAATCCATAGCCCAGATAACTGCAGCAAGGTGAACACTTTGAATTAGCTGAACGCAGGTGAATACAAACTCAGTATTTACAATCCTATAATTTACCCCCGTCTCCGAATTTCAGTTTTTTAGTATCTTTTATTAAAATTGAAAGAAGGCACGGAAATTAGCTACTATGCCTTCAGCCAGCTAATTTGATGGTAAAGCTTCACTAGCTAATTTTGAAGTTCTGCTTGAAGGTGTTTGCTGCTTGCCGAATAGGACTTGATTGCTCCTTTTATTGTAGTGGAATTGCCAAAAATACTGTATAAAATGGGTCCGCTATTCCAAGAGGTTCCGACTTAAAACTCATTTTCCCGGGACTCGACTCGAGAGGGATGATAGTACCTCGGATAGCAAGGTAGAGGATGCACTGTGCACGACTCCAGTAGTGTGTTGAGTTTTACAGCTTGTTAACAAAATGAAATAGAGCCAGATTAGATCAGTCCTGTGCCATCACATTAATGCTCGATTTTCATCACGTCCTTATGAAGCAAGGTTCATTCGTGGTGGGGCTGAACATGCTTCTGGGTCTAACCTATTCCGCAAATTTCTACTTGAGAGAGGAGGAAAGCGAAATCAGGCTTTCTCCTCGTCTTTTTGGCCTCTATAAGTTATGAAGCTATTTTAAAATTAAAAAGTTTCTCTGTTACTAACTGTTCCAGGCGCCTTCTGGAAAATGGGGAGAAAGTGCCAAAAATACAGAGATGAATCAACAACTTCTCTCTCTCTCTCTCATTTTGTGGGCTTGAGGTTGCTTTCCGCACTCCCATCTTAACAACAGTTTAGCCTAGGTGTGAATAATATCAAAAGAGGGAGACGTTAGCTTTGCAGCGCTGTTTGCCCACCTGATCTGCGGGCCCCTGACAGTTTGAAAGACTCTTTTATGTTTACCTTTGGCATGTAAAAATACAGCAGAGAGACTTTCTTGGCTTTGCAGTACTCTGTGCCACTGGTTGATTTTCTCCTCACCTCCTCAGAGTTTTCCCTTCTTTCTCCCAGATTCCTCCCCCCCCCCCCCCCCCCCCCCCCCAATTAGCACTTCCAAGGGAGCGTGAGTTCCTAAATTGGTATTCAAGCTGATATTCAAGTCCTTATCTGTTGCCTTTTGGTAGGCAGGGAGAGAGATATTTATATATTGCCGCTGCTAAAATCTCTCGTCGTCGCCACGAGAATCCCAACTTCAGCTCGAGTCCGTCCTAAATCAGTTTTTCTTCTCCGGTCATACCTGTCTTTCCCTTTTATCCGTGCTCACGTTTTACCTTTCTGTTGAATGCATCGCTAAATAGTTTGTGGACTCTGAGCGCCTACTCCTTCCTCATCTCCCCTTCCTCTCCCCTGGGTCCCCGTAGCTGGACTCCCATCTCTAGTGTAATTTATACTTTACGTTTCATCTGTTTTTTACCCCGACCGGGCTGTGGGATCGGGCTCCTCAGAGCCCCATTTATCAACTGTCACTAGGCGCCTGCTGAGTGCTTTCCCTCTCGTCCTCCCCAGGTCCTGCAGATCGTCTCTCTCCCGCTTTTTTTTTTTTTTTTTTCCTTTCCCTGCTTGCCTTTTTTTTTTTTTTTTTTTAATCTAATTTGCGAGCAGGAGCCCGGTAGGACTTTTTCGGCGTGTGCCTCCCCACGCACTCCCCGGGAAGCGCCGTGCGGGCGGGGGAGGGCCGGCGTGTAACACGCCGCTCCCCCCGCGCAGCCCCGGCCCCGCGACCCGGCTCTCCCGGGACCCCCCCTCTCCCCCTCCTCCTTTTCCGGCCCCCTCCCCGCCCTCCCCTCCCCGCCCTCGCACCCCCTCCCCGGTAACTTTCTAGTACCTTTCCTCACCACTCCGGGCAATCAGTGGTCATTAGAGGAGCGAGGTTTAAGGTTTCATTTGTCTAATAGCACTGTGAGTGGTGATAGCTTCTCGGGGATGCGGCTGGCAGCCCGGGGTGATTTCACTTTCTGTTTTGTGCTCACTTTCTCCGCAGTTGTTGCTCTCCCCGCTCGCTCGCTCTCAGTCTCCCTCTCTCTCCCCCCCTCTCCCTCTCCCTCTCTCTCTCTGTGTTGTCTCATCTTGCCTGTGCTGTCTGGGCGGGGGAGCCCTGCCTCCTTTTGCCTTCCTCAGATCAATGCCCTGGCCACTCACTTTCTGATGTTGCACGACGGGAAATGCTTTGAATACTTACGACATGGCCGCTCACATTGATTGCCAAGATTGACAGCAGTAACCATCGCCTTCACTTGTTTCAGGAGGAAAAAAAAAATAATAATAATGAACCTGATTGTAACCAAATCTCCAGGCAACCCATCCGCAAACTTCTAACGATCGGGATCCTGCACATCCATGGCCCGGAGAAACACCAGCAGACTCTAGTTCATTTATTTTATTTTATTTGATTTGATTTTATTTTACCGAATTACCACCCATTTATCCCTCTTTCTCTCTCCCCTTTCACCTCCTTCCCTCTCTCTCTCTCTTTTTTTTTTTTTTTTTTTTTAATGAAAATTACCGAAGCGCGTTGCAAAAAAAAAAAAAAGGAGGCTCTCCCAGTGCTTTGTGCCACACTGGATCCCGAGGAGGTAACCAGGAAAAAAAAGCCCTATTGTGTTGTATACCTGTTGTTTGCTGTGGTGTGTAGTGCTGCGTGGCTTGGTGGCGGTGGCGGTGGTTTAATGGGTTTTCGCTGGATTTATGTCGCTTTGCAGGAGAGAATCCGGTTCCCTCTGCGCTGTCTTTAATGGGTTATTAGTTGCAATTGAGTGAAGCAGCAGCGTCCGGAGGTAGATCTGTTGTTTAGCTTTTAACATTGCTGAATTCACCCCTTCCCCCCGCCTCCCCCTGCACGATTATTTACTTTTATACCACGAGGGTGTTGTTGGTCGGTTTGTTTTTTTCTTTTCTTTTCTTCTTTAGGGAAAAGTAGTTATAGTCTCGTCCCCGTGCGAGTTTCCGGGGCTGTTTGAATCCCGAGGTTTCCGAGACGTTTGGGGACCCCAGTACCTTGAAATCACAACACTTTCTCATCCTTCCCGAGTAGAGTTTATTTTAAAATGTAGTGACAGATCAGCGTTGTATTTTAAGATCACCCACGGCAGGCGAACACATGGTGCTGGGAAGATATTGTACGTAAGGAACTAACACGAGAGGGAGAAAGAGAGAGAGAGAGAGGAAAAATAAAATCCGAAATAAATCTTTGAGAGCAGAGCGCTGCTGTCATTACTCCGGAGTGCTCGCGTGGGTTTCTCTTCACGGATAACCCCAAAAGCCACGGGATGGAGAAAGGCGAAGGGAGTTTAGTGTTGCTTTTCAATTCTCCGTTAAGTTCGAGGTGGGTAACCGCTTTGAAGTTCGCCACAAATGAGTGCTGTCCCCGGAGCGCGGCACGGCGCGGAGCGGCGGGAGGGGCGGCGGCGATGCTGGGGGTGGCCACGGCGGGGCACTGTCCCCAGGAGCTGCTGCTGCGGCGGCGCCTCATCGCCCCGAGCGGGGGGGCTGGAGAAAGTTATGCTGAAAACTTTAAAATTGATATCGCACCCTAATTTGTGATACACGGGGAGGGGGGAAGAACGCAGTCCATCATCAGAGAGCTCTGTTTACACCGGGAAGGGGAGATGTGTGCCGCTTTGTGGCAACATTCGACTTGGGATTTCTTGCTGCCTTAGCTCTTTGCCGGAGGTCATGCAAATCGACCTTAAAAGAATGCATAAGCCATAAATTAAAATAAACCCTTAGCCAGAGGCTGATCCATAAGTAGACAATACCTAACCTGGACAAAACGGCTTCCTTTGCGAGCTGAAAAAAAGAATAGTGCCTAAGCTAAATGCAAAGTAAGTTTTCAGGAAGTATTTAACTTACTATTATTATTATTATTATTATTTTGAAATAAAATAGGGGCAGTTGCAACAAGCTAGCGCAGCTGTTTACAGACGGTGCTGTAGGATACGAGTAAGGCAAGGTGTGCCTGGTGGAGGGCTTGTCTTTTCCTGGCTTTCACTACCTTGGAGGCTGTTTGGTTTTTTGATGGGGGATAAGGAGCCTCTTTAACCGTAGAAGCAATTTGGTGTTTTATCTCGGATAATGCTGAAGAGTTTATGAACAAATCTGGGTTGCCTGCAACTGTCACATGCGCGCACACAAGCTGTGTCTGTATATAATAGTCTCGGGGCTTGTTTTTTTTTCCCGCAGTTTTTGACAATTGTTCCATTCATGATCCTGAAAGGAATCATCAGTGGGAGCTAATGAGGGTGCCTCTGCGGCTTGCCCTGCGCCGGGGAGGCGCGGGCACCGCCGCGCCCGCTCGTGTAATGCATGCACGCGTGTCCGGCGGCGGGCTGGCCCCTGCAGAGCGCGGCTCGGGGTAGATACGTGAGGGAGAACGTTTAGGCGTGATGTGAGCAGGTACCTCCACGCGTGCATCACCAGCCGCGCTGCCAGAGAGCGGCTCCTCGGCCGCAGAGCCCCCGCTCCCGTGCCGAGCGGCGGGCGGGGAGCAGCCCCCGCTCCGCGGCGGGGCCGCCGGCTCGGCCAGCGTCGGGCCTTCAGGGCAGCCCCGGGCACCGGCCCGGCCGCGCCGGCGGCCGCCGCTGCCTTCGGCGGAGCCTTCCACGGCGGGGGCTGGGGGGCTGGCTCGGCTTTTTGCAGAGGACGGGAAGGAGTGAAAGTGGCAGCGTGAAGAGACAATTAGTGTTGTGTCTGAGTGGCGGGGGGGCTGCAGGGAAAGTCAGCCTGGTGGGAGCCTGGGGACCGCAGATTAGTTCTGTCCTAGGGGTGTTTCCCAAAAACGTAGACGGTGAAACTTTCTGCGATAAAGTGAGATATCTTCGCCTGCTGTTTGTAGATAAGGTATATGTTTATTAAGCTAATTTAAATAGCCTTCGGCACACGAGCGGCACTTTGTTCCTGCTGTTTTCTTTTACCCTCATTTTAACATTTTTGGTATTTCCATCTTCAGTGCTGATCGTGAGGGCGGAAGAGCAGTTTTATCCAGTCCCCAAGCAGGGCTTGAAGTCCAAAAATTAACGAATTTCCCTTTCTGTATTCGTGTAATGGAGTAATTTTGAAACCTGTTTTGAGACTTCGACTTGACTTGACTTGTTTTATTGACGTGCTTGTGCCCACTCATTTAATTAAGCCATTATACCATAAAGTAAATAATAAGAATGAATGTGAGATATGTGCATGTAGTTTGCCATTACATACAAATATTTCCCTGGAAAAGACGCTTTAAAAAACTTTTTTCAGCACACCATGATTCCTTGGCAAGATCTTATTGCAGGTTTTTGTTTGGAGCCAGGATATTTCGCGTGTTTCTGTGCTCACAACGTTATAGGCGCCCTCCACTCGGAATCTAAACAGCAAGCGTACCTAGCAGCTCTTTCTAGTAAAACTAAGGAATAATCTATTTATAGTGAGTACATTTAAAAGAAAATAATGAGGTCATTTGGAGTATGCTGCAGTTTGAAGTGGCTCGACACCTGGCAGAAACTACATACGCATTTTCTTCAGACTCTGCACTATCCATAACTTTTCCTTATAATACATTCTTGTGTTAAGTGAGAAAGGCTGTTTGTAAAACAATCCCCTGGCTGGTTCCAGTGTTGGGTGAAGCTGATCCTGTAATGGCATTTTGTTTTGAACAGTTGCTGTAGTTGAAGTTCCCTCATAAGGTAAGGTGGCACTGGGTCTGAAAGGAGGTCCAAATGCCACATTTATAATTAGACTGCCAATTCAGCACATTGTATCTATTGCTATACAGGGATATACTGCTGTGTCTGGTCTCTCAATAGACTGTATTCAGAATTAGCCAATTCAACTGCTTAAACTTTGGAGTCAAATTTAGAATAGGCAATGAGAGAAGGAAAGAAAGAAGACAATAATGCTTTCTTTTTTCCTCAGCTAGCTATTAAAAGCCAAAGAATATACGGAAACCAACCCAGGCACTGCTCCTGGAATCCCCGCACCAGGCGCAGCCCGGCCAGCCTCGCCTGCGGAGCCATTTGGAAGCGCGCTCCCGGGGGGAGGGGAAGGGGAGCCCTGGGCAGCGCTCCCAGCGCCGCGCTCCGGGCCGCTGCGCTGCCGCCCACCGGCTCCCGCCGACGGGGGCGGGGGACGGGCCCCGGCGGGGCCGCGGGCCGGGGGCGAGGGCCCGGGCGGTGCCGGCGGTCGCGGGGGGCCGGGGAAGGGGGGGGGGGGGGGGGCGGTCTGCCCCCGCCACAGCGCCCCGGGGCGCCACCTCCGGGGAGGAGGGGGGGGCTGGCGGCCCTCCGCGCCCCCTCCGCGCCCCGCGGGGCTCTGGCGGCTGTCGGGGGCAGGCGGAGCCCCGAGGGGAAGGAGCGGCCGCCGGCGGGGGACCCTGCGCCGCCCGGGGACGCCGGGCCGCGGGCTCCGGCCGCTGTGGCGTCTCCCCGCGTCGTGCCCGGATTTACGGCTCCTGGCTCCGTCTCTCCTGTCGTACTTGTTGTTTCGCTCACTCCGATTTCTCCGGCCTCCTCCCCTAGAACTTTAATTCATTCAGCGATGAGAACGTAAGAGGCCCTTTGATCTGCAACCTCGCATCCTCTGCGAGATGCATTATTTTCTCTCTCTGCCTTGCGGTTCAGTGCTGCGGGGAGACTGAGCTGGGCTGCCTCAAAGCGCACTGTTCCCCGGCTCCTAGAGCGCAGGGTGCAGCCTAGTGCCATGTGTATAGCACATAGCATAAAGGGAGTGAGACAGATGGCTGTCTCTCCCTGCACATTACCGATTCTCTGCTGAACTTACGTAACTCTGCTTCATTTTTTCCTTCTTAACGTTTATACACTGGTGAAAGCGAGAAGAGAAACAAAGCGGAGCGGAGTTTCCTTCGTAAGGCCACTAGTGCCTGACTTGCAGAAAATAATAACTGATGTCCAAAGTTAGTTGCCTTCACTTGTCAATTTGGTTTTGTTCACAAGTGGGAACTGCCAGTGCTTGTTCCCGAGCCAGTGGTTTTTAATATGTGCCCGACAATTGTTCATGGTCACTTCCAGCTGAACTTCTTTTGCTCCATGGGGAAAAAAATCCCTCTGGACATGTTTTTTTTGCATCTTTGATCATATTTTTAGTCAAAAGCATCCACGTATGTCTGCAGGTCTTAGAGGCCTTGAAATACCTCGTGGTAATAAAGGCCAGAGCTTTGCATGATGATAGCAAAAACAAATATGCTTTTTCTCAGCATGAGAAAGTTTCTTTAGTCATGACCTTATATCTGCTAAAGACTGTAATCACCTTGGGAGATACCACTTCAGGAAGCATATCCATTAATCTTTTACACTTGGTTTGATTTCCCCCTTAAAAGTGTATAGATCACACTTAAAAGGCTTCCATCAATTTATTTATTTATTTAATGGAACAAAAATTACTTAGGAAAGAGAAGCTGTGATGCGCTTTTCTTTATACCCCATACAATGGGGGGATGGATATTTCTTTTTGCATAGTGTGACTTTAAAGATCAGTGGGCTGGTTTGGCAGAGGTTGTGTGTAATGACTAACGTTTTAAAAGTTATGTAAATAGGGGTGTTTGTGTATATATAAGCTGTGTCAACTGAAGTGATACAACGACATATTTTTAAAACATTTCAGTTAATATAGTAAATCACAGAGACAGAGCTTTGAAACATTTCTGCATGATGTCAGAACCTGGGAGAGAAGTACAGCTTTATGATGTATTCGGGAGTTCACATATAGCTTATTCGTCAAGTAGCAGCAAAGCACAAAGGTGCGCATTTCAAGTTTGTGCCTTAGTAAACAGATTTCTGTTCGTCTCCTTCAGTGTCTTTTTGTGTCATTTTTATTTACACCCTTTTCTATTTTTTCCTTAGGTAGAACAGCAAGAATGGGAACTTTAGGGGACTTGTTACCAAACCACAGAAACTGAATTTCCTTTTTTTATGTGAGCTATTCAGAATTTTTTAGACACGCGATTCTCCCACAGTATTTATTGATGTATCGTTACAGGCCATGATATCATATTGTGAAAAGAACAGAATATGGTAAAATCCTATCATTAGTAAGGTTGTGTACTGGACCGGTGTGATGTCTGTATGAAATATGTGTATATTTATTTAGATGTAGTTCTGCGCAGAAGTGAGAAATCTGATAGACGTATTTGCTGGAAAGCAGCCGATTTCTACAGTGATAAAACTGGATAATTACATGTTCCCAAAGCCTTTTCAGCACAGAAGTAGGTGTTCTTTTAAAACATTATTCTGTGGCAACAACAAATATTTGTGACATCATTGTAAGAGATTTCCTGCCAATTTTTAGTTTACTGTCTTTCAGAAAGTCTAGAGTTCTTTGGCACTGGTGAAACTGCTACACATACCCATCGGATATTCAAGTATTCAGTGAAGTTTTAAATAATTCTCTTTCAATTAGTACAACAGGAACCTGAAAAATGGATTTTCTCTTAAAGAAACAAGAATCAGTACATAGACATTTCTTTCCTCCTCTTGTATATTTTAAAATGCTCGTATCAGTTTTATGTTTACTGTTTTGTCTCCTTAAATTACGAAGAAAGAAAACAGTATCCCAAGTTTGAAAATCACTGATTGGAAATTAGTTTAATCAAATATTTCTTGAGCCTTGTGAATTGAAAGAAGTAATATAAAATTAGATATATCGGTAAACTAGGTTAATCAGAGTTGTTTGTTTATAGTGGAGAATAAATATCTATCAATCGATGTTTTTTTGAAGTCAGGCGAAGCCATTCCATCAAGTTAATGTGTTTAAGGGTATCATATCAGGGACAGACAGGTACTAGAAGTGATAAAAAACAGATAACCTGCAACAAAATGATTTACAGATGGGTCATTATCTTCTATAGAGAGCTTACACAGATCATATTCTTTATAAAAAGAGAATGTATTTGTATAGAGCTAGAAGAAGTATCTAAATAGGTCTGAATATTTAATTTTTTTTCGAGTGACTAGTAGAATTTGTCAAAGCAAAATTTTTTAGCCTTCTTACAGGCACCATATTAATGCAAGCTATGCAAAAGTACCGGGTTTGTATTTTAAGTATTCTTCATGTTTATTTTACCTGTTTGATAAAGTAAAGCTCAGGAAACATTTTGCTTCTTCCCATGTAAACTTTGTAGTACATTCCTTTAATTTGTATATAACATTTTTTTGCATATTTAAGAAAAAAAAAAAGGCTGGAAAGTTTGACGTTAGTGATTTATTAGATTTCGGAACCTATTTCATACAGCAAGTGGCTAAGTTGCATCTTTTCTATTTGGTGGTAAGACAGGTTGACATTTAAATATTTTTTTCTTTCTTCTTGAACTAGGCAGAAAGGTGTACAGTCAATTGTTTCTCCAGTCACTGGTAGACTGATATAAGGCAACAGGAAACTCTAAAACCTCAGAGGTGCAGTATTGATTTGATTCCTAACTGCAAATCCTTCATATCATTGCTCCAAATATCTAACTTTACACCAATATTACCCATTCTTTTTATAGTGACACCATGCTTAGTAAAAAACTTCTAAGCACTGAGGTCAGGTGTTGAGATTGGATTCTAGTTTATTTTTTATGAATCAGATAAAGATTTCTGTGCATGAGACCGTATGTGAAGATGAGAGAACAAGAACATTTCCATATCAAAGGCAATATATCTGAGGCTGCATAGTAATTAAAATGCAGTGGTTTGGACTCTGCACTAGCACTTAGGCAGAGCGTTGTTGGGACCTTGTGCAGCATGCAGGCGGTTGTCTCTTGCATACTTCTAGAAATATACTTATAATTTTGTACAAACATTTATGCCAGTCCACACTTTTCTGTGGATAATTTGTATTTCATCCAAACCATTCAAAGTAGAAGTTATTTTTTGAGCAACCCCCTCATTATGGCTTTTGTGCATCAACTATTTTTATTCTGGTTGTTTGTATTTCCTCTTACCAGAATGATGGCTTGTTTATAGTCGTATTTTTTTGTGCGTTTCTCTAAGACCCCTTCCATATACCACTGAAATTTTACTAGTTGCTTGAAATATCTTGTATTAGAAACAAAAATGTTAATGTCTTTTTAGATTTATTGAAGATGGTGTGATTTCTTACATACCATACTTTATGACAAATTAGATGCATGTGCTGGAACAGTGTGTATTTACTAATTCCAACTAACTATTACACAACATAAGGAGAATTAATACATTGCTCCAAGGACCTGCCAATGTGGGAAAATTGACATAAAATACTGCAGGGTGCTCCCTATCTGGATACTCTTTTCTGGAATAAATGTGACTTTAATTCCTGAGTAGATTGCCCTGGTGAGGAGCTGTTCCGGAAGGGCTGCTGTTGAATTGTTTACTTCATAAACGGTATTGGTCAGTGTCCCAGTGCGGAGGAGGCAGCGAGTGCTGCAAATTTCCTTATTACTCATAGATACTCTTTCTACAGAGGCTCTATCTGTTAATGCTCCAAAACTATTGAGGTGAAGCTTTTAGGAAGTCCTCAGATTTAAACAGATGTTTGTACTGTGAAAGTATTGTATTACAGCAATCTTGCTTCATTTTGTCTAGTTTTAGATTACAACTGGTGTATGAATACGCGAGTACTTTGAGCTAGAGTATCACACTTCCAGAGATTGTTCTGCATGCTTTTTACATCTGTATTATTGTTGTGGATGAGCTTGTTAAACTGAGTTCCTGACCATTTGTGGTTAGTAAAAACCCGTGGTATTTTTGCACAAGTAGGGGGGTTAACCTCAATGTCATGGCCTAATTCCAGCTAAGATAGGATGTAGTTGCCCATCTACATTCTTCTTATAGTTTTAACTGGCTCAGTTAATCCTCACTTCCTTTCCTAAATGCAGTGGAGTAGTGTGCTAAGGACACTCGCAGCATTTTACCTTAGAAGTACCAAATCCAGATATTGGTGGAGCTAGATAATGAATCACATTTTGGGAGCTTTCTGGATAAGGAGGGTGCCGTGTGCCTGCCTGACTTATTATTATTAGAATGAACATTTTGAAGGATTTAATATATATGTTATTTGAATGTTGAGCTATTTCAGAGGAATATTTTGATACAATTTGATATTTGACGGATTCTCAGCTGGCATAAACTGGTGTTACTCCATTTGCTAAGGGGAAGGGTGCCATTTTACTCTAGCCACTAGTGCATTCCTTAGGACATGATACAGTTCCTTCTGGATTCGATGGAAAGACCTTTCTGTGACTGTGCTGGGAGGGGGGTTGCATGTGAAGGTCCTGTTTGCACTGGATTCACTGTGGAAAATAACTTGGTTTTAGCTAAGGTGGAATCAGGTTTGTCTACATGATGTGGGTTATGGCTTTAAGATGACATTAACAGGAATTCATCTCATGTAAACTACATGCTAGATCAACTGTCTCAATAGCTAATCTTCCAGTGGGTCTTCTGGTTTAGTATCTGCAGTGTGTGGGGATTCTGACTGCTGACTCCCTGTAACGGTGGAGGCTGTGGCTGTGCATTTGCTTTTTTTTTTTCTTTGTCACACCTGATCTGCTGAGGGCAGATTATCTTCCTGCAGATGCTTTCATATTTTTCTTCTGCTGAGGAATTCATGTAGGCCATTACAGTAAGAATGTACTTTACTCAACCTTTAGTGCAAGTGTATGTAGATGTGCACATGAAAATTTTTGATGTACATAAGCAGTATTTTAGTAGTATTTTTGTTATGGTAGTACCTACAATTGAGATTTTGTATTCACCTCTGGTTTACATGCGTGCGTTCTTACATTCTGCTATCTATAGCTATTCTCGTTGCTTGTCCAAAAGGTCAAAGATGAATCCTAGGAAAAGCCTTTCATGCTTTCTGGTTGCCTTCCATAGGTCCTAGTTCCCATTATACTACCTGTTCTTTCCACACAAAAATTATGGTACCTGTCATATTTCTCTTTGAAAGTAAAAACGGAATGTTTTCATTTATTTCAAACCAAGTTAGATATGGTTAGCTTTTCATCTTGATTTCATGAGCTAGAAGGTAGTTAACTGGTGTTGGGATGGGATGACGGCTACAGAGGCCGTGAGGGGTAAATTTAGAGAAGTGTAATGAGATAGAAAAATGTAAAGCAGAAGAGATCAAGAAAGAAAGGTATTGCCACCTAATGTGCTAGAAGAAGGAGTAAGAGAAAACATATTCTCATTTCTGCTGAGCAGTAGTACAACAGATCTTTTGTACTCTTCTTAGTGGTGTTATTTATGTATTTTGATCACTCTTAGAATACCTCAAGTTACAAATCTGTCAGCATACCTGCCAGAGAAAAAAGGAATGTTCCTATGCTAGAAGGTCTGCCTAGATTTAAAGTACTGAGTGGGCAATCACTTTGCTGCCATTAGTTGGAAGAATGTGCTAATATTGGCTGTTCTGGCATCTGGCTACCTTGGACTTGGAGAGCAGATGCTATTAGCCTTTCTACTTCAAAGCTATATTATTGCTGCAGGTAAATAAATCACAGGCTCCCTTTATTCTTCAAGAATGACTTACAGGAGTCGAGGATACGTTAGTTTATGCATTATCGTGCCTTTGGGCTCCTGCACCATATGCATGATGCTGCTGAGGGATGGCAAGTTCCAGGTAGCCCCCGCTAGGCGCAACAGTCCCTCTAACTTTTCACCCCTGCTGTCTCTGTGTAGGAACTCAGAGAGACACAGTGGAGTCAGTTCAGGTGTGTCTCTATGCTCACCCACCACGCTCCACCTAGACTTCAAGGGACCATGTCTACTGAGCATTCAAGCAGTCAAGTGGCCCTTTGTTCCCTCCTCTGCAGAACTTCCCTCAGCCTTTGGTGAAAGGCAAAAAAGTTTTCTTTCCTTGCTTGTGTGCACAGCCTTTCCTTGTGATTCCTTTTTTTCCTGTCAGTGGAAACTCTCATTATTATTTTAATCTTCACCATTGGTTCTAAACAATAATGATTCAATCTGTAATGTTTATTTTAAGAATGTAACAAAAACTCCAATTAGTGATGGTAGTGGAGATACACTGGCGTGTATTTTAGTGCCGATATACTGCCATGCATTTTATGGGATGAATGGGTGTGTCCACTAGCAGTTGATTTGAAAACACCATTGCACAACACTCTGTGATGGAATGGGATCAAATTACAGACTCAAAGTCAAGATGATGGTGCAAAAGTGAAAGACTTCGAATGCTGTGTCATACATAGTCTTTTCAGGGAAAGAGAAAATGTGGGTAGGAGAGAGAAGGTAGCTGAGGGACCTAAAGAGTAATTACTGAGGATTAGCTGGAGTTTCTAATTTATGAAGTCCTCCCTTGGACAGGTTGAATTCAATATTTCATGATGTGAGTATGTTGTATAACAAGACCAAAAGCAAAAGCAATGGGAGGAAATTGTTTTGCTGAATAGTATGTAAGGGTGATTTCTTATAGAAGTGCAGACTTCAAGGCAAAAGCTGTTGCTGATTCTACTTCTGATGGATTTTCTTTTTTTTTTTTTTTTTTCCCCAGTCAGAGTGGCACAGAAATGCCTAGGATAAAAAATAAACCAGTAAGAGACAAATCCAGCCCAAAATTGGTTTTGATTACTGCGTTCATCTTGTGGAAGACTTTCAGTAATTCAACACGGGTTGATTAGATAAAGAAGGTGAATGCTTGCTTCCCCTCACGCTGTCTAAGTGTGGCTCCCACATGATACTTCCTGTCTTTCACATATTGTCTCTTTAGTATCGATAGCAACTAGATGCAAATCAGCATGGCATCTGCTAGTTTGTTTTCAGCTGACCGGGCTAAACAGCAGATATGGAATTTATCACCAGGAGGCTGTGACCTCATCACAGACAAGTGGCATTCCCACAAGTAGGTAATGAAGCACCCCTATTGAGTGTAGCTAAAGTCCAAATCCTCAGTAGAGTTATAACATATTCAATCTAAACAGCTCTCCCAAACTTTAAAGCTGTCCCTTGATTTTTTAAAATCCACTCACTGTGGTAGCTGGAACAGCAGCTGTTGCTGGTCTCTGCCGATACCACACTGTGCTGAATTGGGCCTTCTTGAAAGTGTGTGGGAGAAAAGAAGGGATGAAAAAACAAAGGGAGAGGAAGAGGAGGGGAAGGGATATGAAAGGACAAAGATGGGAGGGAAGAGTGAATGGGTCCAACTGAATAGTAACTGTAATGCTCTTCTTGCTGTTGAACACGCATAGAGAATATCTGTACTCAGTGTTTGGTAATAGCTTGATATCTTTAAATTATGAAAGCTGAATATAGATGGCATAATGCTATCTTTTTAGGAAGATAACATGCAGTGGCTAAAAAAGTCCTTTTTAGTGCGTGCTGTATTCAAGACTGAACTCCGTATTCCCTTTCTGTTGCTCATGAAGTTGTTCACAACAAATACTTTGGGACATAAGTTTTCTGTCCTTGCTGTCTGAGAAAAGGTAGGCTTCTGGGGAAGGTTTGAATGGAGCAGTTTGGTAATTTTTGCGTTTTTTAGCATGACTTGTATGCATACATAAATATTATTTATATGACTGGCTCGTGAATACTTACCATGAATCTTAAAGGTTTTTGTGTTTTATTGATCCTTCTAACAACTCATTGATAGCCAATATTGTTGAAAAACCTTACAGATTCTGAATTATCGGTATAAATTAGGAATCCCAATACACTTGCACACGAATTTGTGGTCTGGATGTTGAAGGTGAAATGAAATTGTATTTTATGTCTTTAAAATAGTTGCGAGTGGAAGAGCGGTAGCTTTTTGATCTTGTTAGTGATGAAGGTTTGAGACTAGCTAAAAGCAAAGCAGAAGAGAAATAGATGCTTTAGAACCTGAAATGATCGGTTTCTGTGGATGGGAAGGGAGGGACAATACTTGAATGAGAGGAAACGAGAGGGGGAAAAGGAAGAAAGGGAATAGGGTGAGAAGCAAAGAGACAGAAAAAAACTAGCATGTGTGGGAGCAGATCAGCATTAGTGGATGCAGCCTTTCAAGGCATACTTACTGATTTTATTCTCCTTCTTCACCTATACTCTTCCACTTTCCATGAAACGGAGGATGAGATACCAAAATCAGCACTTCTGTCATTCACAATCAAATGGGATATTAACTGAGCTTAGAGTGGGAGTAATGACTGAACAGCTGTTGATAACTGGGATGTATAACTTCCAGAACTGGGAATATTGTGTCATGTAAAAGGGAAAAATAGTTTTCCTATGTTCTCAGCTTTTTTGGAAAGTTGTGCAGAGAGAGGTTTTTTAGACTTCCCGTGATAGACAATTCTTTTAGAAGAACTAGACCATGCCCTGCAGTCTTCCAGTTGTGCATGATAGGCTGGGCTGGACCCATTGCACCATGTTTAAATAACTGAGACGCAAGCTGGCCGGCTAGTTGTGTTGTGGAGGTAACAAATAGGGAACCGGCCCAAAAATACAAGAAATATGAAGCTTTATCATAAAAGGCACCAAGCCACTGAAACTTCTAGGGAAGGATCCATATATCCTCAGGGTCTCTCCTAAGACTGTCCAGGGTTAATAGGATCATCCATTACTGTGGCTTGACTGGAATTCTTGAACATGTAAAAATATGCCATGGTGCATGTCAGCTCTTCTTCTTGGTGAATGCTGTAGGCCAGGGTTCCCCATAGCAGTGTTCTGTCTAGTTAAAGCTGCTAGATCGTGGCAGTCGACTGTCTGATAATTTTAGGGTCACTCTGTTACCAGTTATGCATGTTCGCTATTTCATTTCTATGCCACAAAGTAATATAGTGGCATAAAATGAGGCACAGCAGTCACTACACAAAACAGTCTTTCAGAATTTGTTTTGAATCTTGTTTCAGATATGGAAGTGCATGTGGTTCTTTCTATTCCCTGTAAGTTTCTCTGTGCAAATTCTCACTTGATTAATGTGTCAGTATCTTACTAAGCTTTTTTGAAATTCAGATTCTAATAGAATGCCTTTACTTATGTTTAAAAATATTTGGTATATCATTTTTTTGCAATGAATAGGGCCCTGAAATTAAAAAAAAAAAAAAAGGCAGAACCTAAAACAAACAACCCCTTTTGCACACAGATAAGAGGTTGCCATTACTCGTTTGATGTGAGAAATTAATTTATTTGCATTTTGTTTTTCTGCTGTTTTGCTTGTCTGAAAGTACACTTGGTGTCACACCAGTTTTCATAGGGCACACTTGGGCCTCAGTCTCCTGGCAGTGAATTCCAGAGCTGTGGTAAAGGCAATCACTGGGTAAGAGACTCTCATTTGCCAGAAGTCCTTGACAGCCTGTTCTCTGGCGTGGGAGCCGGAACGAATACGATCAGATGTGTGACGAGCAGTTTGCCTCTTATCACAATTTTGGTATTAAAATAAATAGCAATGATGAATTGGATAGTTGGCATTTATTCCCAATAACTCAAGCAATGATGATTCTTTCAACTGAACTCAGTAGCACGTTTTTTCTCAGCCAGAGGAGCTGATAGGCTGTGGTCCTTTTTCTAGGTCTATGGGAAGAATATTTTTTTTTCTTTTTTTTTTTTGACACCCCAACAAAGAGAAGATGCTGCAGTGGACCCCAGGAATGGCTGCTGAGCCCTCATTCTTCTACTTGAAGTTGTGGAAGAAGGGTAGTCTGAACTCATAATCTCTGAATGATTCACATCTTCAGAATGAAGTTTAGAGTTATTGACTAAGGCAGATAGAAAATTCATTTGCTTGAGCTCTTTCAGGTCCAGCTGATAACACTCAGGGTTCAAGCCCTGAAAGACACCAAGTGCTCTGGTCCTAGTTCAACAGACTATATAAGCACATGCTGAGCTTTAAAGCCTGTGAATAATCTCAGTGGGAATGAGACTATATATGTGCTTAAAATTCAGCATGTAGTTAAGTACTTTGTTGGATTGGAGCCAACGTGTTTAGCACTTTGGAGGACTGAATCCTTATTCACTAGTGGTGGTTTATATATTTTTTGGTTTATGAATTTCCTCACTGACCTGCTCCTTTGTTTAACGGTCAGCCCGCAACATGGTCAGGATTAAAAACTTCTGGGGCTTGTTTTGTCTAGAAGGCTATGGATAATCTCTAGGGGGAATGGCTTATTTTACATAATTACTGATGCTAAATAAATATGTTCTTTATAATCAATTTACGTTTAATATGAAATTGCTAAGATTTTTGATCGGGAGAACAACATTTGACACAGATTTTATTTCTTCGCTTGTTTAGAACTGTGTTGTTTATCTGCAGAAATTAATAATATCTGTCTACGATAAGTATATCAAGTTCTTAAGATAAGTTATATTTATTTATAATGACTTTTTCTGTTTCCAAGTTCTCTCTGCTCTCTACCAGATTTTTTTTTCTCATTCTGAAAGAGTGTTCTTCAGGGAATAATTAGCAGTGGGCTTTATCTGAACTGAGATCTCTAGGCAGTTCTGTCAGATATTTGGTCTTGACTCAAAATGTCTTGGCCACATAAGGTAATGGTTCTAATTGTCTTCTTCCTCCTCTCACCTGTTCTGCTACAAAGCATAATCTTGGCACTAACTCAACCGTGTTAGAATTACAGAAGCCAGAGAATCTTTTTCTGTTATTGTATGATTATTCCCAATTATATTTTTAAATTTTTACCTGCATATTTGTCCATTATTCTCTCTAAATTCATGACTAAGCATCAGAAAGGATCAACTGAACAAACTGAATTAAAAAAAAAATAAGAAACTCGGGAAAATCCAGGATGTCTCAGGCAAAGGTAATGGATGCAGTTTCTCCGGTAGGAACAAACCTTGGTCTTTTCATACCAGTGAGGAAAGATAATTTAATTGTCTCTGTACGGAGTTTTTGGTTGCTCCCACCAAGATGGAATAGGGGTACAGTTAAGTGCTAGGTTAAATCTTGACTGTTTGTTTTTCTTTTTATGCTCCATCTTTAAAATAGCTGAGGTAAAGTGTATATATATAGCCTAGATTAGAGTGTAGACAGGCATGTTTTTGCACGTCTAGCTGGAGGGACAGAAGAAATCATACGTTTAGCTCTTCTTTCCTGCCTCTCAGCTGAGGTGCAGCAAATCACTGTGTGAATGCTTCAGATGTAATGTCACTGTGTGGCAAAGGGAGTTAGTTGAAACCACAGCTCAAACCATGTAATGTCTAAGTGGAGGGACAGTAAGTTCTAGCAGGGAGAGCAGTGGCTTCTTAAACAATTCTAGTTGCATTCATAAGAGGAGGAACAACATATGCCTGTCATGTAGCTCAGGGAGCAGTGGGCGCCAGTACTTAGGGCACTGGCTGGGGAGGTAGGAGAACTTGGCATTGTCTGTTGTTTTGATGCTGCCACAGACAGTGATTACAAACATGTTACTTTACTCATAGTACCCTTCTTTCCTCTTGTGTAATCTACTTAGACTACAAGGTGTAAAGAATGTCTCTAACTCAGTGTTTGTACCACGGGTATCGTATTTAAGTATGTTCTGGCAATAAATACTGAGAGTTGCAAGTGTATGAGCAGATAGTTTTTAATGCTGCTGTATGGATATGTGCTCCGAATCCACACGAAGAATCTCATTTCCAATTCAGTGTCAGTAAGGTCCTATGTGATTAAAACACTAAGAATTATTTTTTTGCTAGCTACCAGAGATTCATTGAAGGAGGATGGTGAAGCATAGATACTTTTAAAAAACCTTTATCACTTCATGACTTTTAAAATTAGGTGGCCCAAGAAGGCTTTTGAGAAGTCTGTATGATAAAAATGTTCCCAGTCCTGTATGTACTACCAAATACATCAAAAATTGTGCCACTGACATTTTTATCTCAATCTGAGTTCAATTTTCTGTTAACGATGACTGGGTTTTTTGTATTTTTACTATTATTCTAAAGGCTTATTCAGCTTGACAGTTGTAGGATTAAGCTTTACAAACAAAAGGATAATATATCCTATGTTTACAAGTTAGCCAGAGGCCAGGTTTTATAAACTTTAAAAATACAGCAATTGCTAGTTTATAAAATAGACTAGTCAGCTTTTCAAGAGAGAAAATAAATCCAGCAATGGAGCTGATTTTCATGGGAGCTTGGTGCTCTCATGTATAATAATATATTTTGACCTAAAGCAATGCTACATACGAATCTTAAAAATGTTTTGAAAGAGGTAAAAATATGGAGCACAAAGCAGAGTCATGGGGCCTGATTCTGTAAGTATCTTATACCTCCTGTGACACCCTTTAGTTCCGTTGAAAGGGGCACTGAGTAAGTGACATTTGGTACCATTCAGAACAGGGGCCACATAACATTTTAGAATCTGATCTTTCCAATGCTTTCTGTCAGATGCAATGGTTCTCATTAGTTAAAACCTGCTAATAAGTTCACAGGTGGGCCTGTAATCATCTGTGTTAGCAATGGAGAAGAGTATCTTATGTTTTCTGCTGAAGGCCATCTAGCAATACTTTTAGTCTTAAAATTTCAACTCAAAACAGAAGAGGTCCAAAGGTCATAGATAGCAAAATAACAAATTCTGGAAAAGAATTTAGGATGCATTGGGCAACTCAAGTATCTTTATTTACAAGCATACATTTAAAAGAAATTCCACATAAACACAGATGCCTGTTTTATCATTTGTAGCATAGGAATAATTCATCTTCACATCAGAACAGTTGTATTTACAACAGATGAAGAGAACATCTCGGATGAACTATGGCTGTAATGCCGGGCATTTTTATTTAGTGTTTTTTTCAGTAATGGTGATACATTTAAAATGATGAAATCGGATTTGCCAGTCACTCTGGTGAACAGGTCTCCTGTAGCACTGAGGAGGTGCTGCCCTGTTAGTTCTCAATCTTGTCACTTCTGGGGAACAGCAGTGAAACTGTTTGTTCCTGACAGCAGACAGCCCCACTGCAGGGCCCTGGTTTCATGTTACATTAAGTATTAGTGCTGTTCTTTCAGGAGCTATTATGCTGTGACATCAAAGATTTTCTGACAGGGCAGTTGTAGGTTAGCACTGAAGTTGTCTACTGAAATTTTTAAGAATGGAATTAAATATATATGATCAGATTTAATATGAGAGATCGGAAACTGCATATAAAATGGAGTTAGTGGTTAAAGAAAGCTACAAGAATAATTATTTGGTTTGGCCTATTTGTCCTTTCTTGTCCAAGGCAATTTTTATTGCCTTTAATTTCTACAGCAGCTCCAGAAATACTGCCATATGTTAACATTTTTGTGCAACTGCTAATTTTCTGAAAAATGTTGTGTGAAACAGGAGGAAAAGGACTTTTTGTAAAGTAAGTGTTCAGAATAGCCCCTGCAGTGCATATATAAATTAAGCCTTGAACAATAACTGTAATAGCCCAAATTATTTTTTTACTGATTGCCTAATTACTTAAAAGGATCAAGATACACATTTTAAATAGTAAGAAAGAAATTGAAATGGCAAGCAAAAGTGTAATAGTGATTTCTGAGACTTGCATCTTTTCGTAAGAGAGAAACTGTAACTGTGTATAGATTGCAATTCCAACTATTGTTCTTTGGAAATTCTGAATCCAGTTTCTGTCCGACTTAAAGGGAAGATGATAGGAATTTGAAACTAACTGGCTGTGTAGCTGTTCAGGACAAAAAAAAAAAAAAATCTTGAACATGCGCAACTTAATGTTCCTGTAGATTCTTATGTGGTGAAATCAGCGTTGCTACAACTATAAAATTACTATTATGCTCTGATGAGGCAAGTTCAGTGACAGGAAATATCAAAATTAATTTTGGAAACACATGTCTGCATATTTCTGATTACGTTACTAAGGCATTTGTTCCATTTAGTATCAAGCAAGTGAATCATCTATTAAAAATGAAAATGTGTACAATAGAGTAATACTTGTCCAGTAGAAAAAAACAACTAAGAAGTTGAACAGTACTGTTTAGTCATAAACAAGACACCAGCATAATTTGTGCTACATATTTAATACACTCAGGCATGAGAAAAAATGCATAAAGACTGTATCTCTTTCTTTGTAGTGGGATTTTTTTTTTTTTTTTTTTTTTTTTTTTAAATATAGCCATGAATAAGAGGTATGATTCTGAGGTCCTTGCTCAGGTAAACAGATCATTTGATTATTTTTGGGCTGTTCACTAAAAGCTTTGAGTCGACTCTAAAGTTTATATTGCAGTAGAATATGCTATTTACGCTATGCTAATTGACCAAAACTAGCTGTACGGTAGCATGGATCAGGCATAATGATTTTAGTTTATTTAGATAATGTCGCTTGACTTCTCCTTTGGTTTTCCTGCATTGCAACACACCTATCAGCAAATCAAAATCTTTATGGCTGAACATTCAGAGGCAGCTAGTTTAGAATGAAAACTCAACCCTTTATACTGATGTGTGAAGCTCTGGGAATAGTGGCACTACCCTTAGGAAATACTCACTGACAGGTGGCAACAGTGGAATACAAAATTATCCTTTAGCTCTATAATCTCAAATCACAACATTTAAAGTATATATAAAGAAAGAAAAACGTGGGTAGTAGAGCTGGGTCTTGCTGCGAATTTTTTAAGTGATTACAAAGGTACATGACAAAATCTGGTTAGCTACTGTATCTGAAGTATTTGTTGATCAATGGTTCTAATGCCCTCGAGAGTGAGACTGTAGGTAGATTTGTGTTCCTTTCTTCCATGATTTAAAAGGTATGATGTAAAAATGTGTTTTTAAACAATTTTTTAGTAAACAATATGTACTATCAAGAATCCATTTGACTATTTTATTATTTTATTATCTGTAATTGCAGAGCTTAAGGACTTTGTTACATTCAAGTAATGCTGCTTACCAGTCTGTCTATCTGCCTTGTGTCTAGTCCAGCTGTATTTTTCTTCTTGCAGCTTTGTTATGTTTTTTTCTTGACTATTAGAGACTATTAGAGATGTTACTGTACTTCAGAATAGGAAACTGTTTAGGGAGGACTTGTCAAAAATTCTCTCATTATAAGAAGGTCTAGAGTCCTCTTAATTTCCTGCGTAGAATGCCTGGAGTTTGTTGAACAGCTAATATTTCAATTTCGATTTAAATAAACAGCAGTAGAACTGACTTGATAAGTGTGCCACTAAATAGATCATGTTACCACTTAACTTAGGGCTAATGCTTAACAGCCTGGTTCGCTCCATTTTGGTGGCAATGTTCATGTAAAGGCCAGGCAGTTCCAGGAAAGAAACAAACAGTAGTATTATTTTGTATTGCAGCAGCAATTATATTTAGTTGTCTGCAAGTGAAAAGTTGAAAAAGTGTCTAGCATGTGAGTGTACATTAAGCAATTTTTGAATTATCTATAGAAAAGAAAGACTAATTCTTCTCTAAATCTAAAATATGTTTAAAATCTGCAGTTGTGTGGACCCCATATAACAAAAACTAGGAAATCTAACCTTCTGATAGCTTAGTCTGTCACCAGCTTTTCCTCCTGTAGAACGAAAATGACAAGTCCTAAGTCATTAAAGCGTAGCATGTATACACATAGACACTATCCCTTGGCAGCTTCAGACGGATAGCTCTAGGTTTTCCTGGCTTTTGTTAGATTCCACAGTGCTTAAAACACTTCTGAGAAGTTGTCTTTGTCTCTTCTTGCATGCTTAAAATGTATAAATACAATCAGAAAGGCATCGATAGAAGGTGATAAAGTTTCTTCTCTCAGCCATTCAGTTTTGCTTTGGTAAATACACAATGAATCAGGATGTTAAACCTCTACTATATTTTCAGGGGTCATTCAGGCCTTGGGTAAACAGAACCAAATTCTGTGAGCCCGATTCTGTAGTTGCAAAGTGTTTGCACGTATGTTGTGCATGAGCTAGACTTTTGTGCTTGGACGGTTCAGAGGGTGTCCTCTGGAAGAAGAGTAAACCCTACAAACCACAATTAAAATGATAATGGGGAGATATTTTTCTCCTTCAAATTAAACATAACAAGGGTCCTCTTTTTTTTTTTTTTTTTTTTTTTTTTTTCCCCTTCCAGAATGGTCATTTAGATACTCCAGCAGTCTTAGCTGTCTTAGCTTCTCATTCTTATTGAACATCTCACCTCACTTGTGTTCACAGAGTTAGGACTCTCTTCTTTTCTGACAGTTCTGTTTCAGAGCTGTCTGCCAGAGATGAAAAGTCAATGGAGAATGGCCACTTAAGGATTCCCATTTTTGGAGATGCCAGAGACACTGGAGATGCTGTAGGCATGTCCTGGAAGGAAGTTGCGGAAGCCTGTGCACACCATCTTCCAGAGCTGAATGGGATCTTTAGCTTTATCCTGTTATGGGAGAAACCATGACTGATTCAGGTTTTAGCCCTTGAATTACTGCTGAGTAATCTTGAGTAGTTCAGCCCTAATGGAGTTATGAAGGTCAAAAGTTGGTGTCTGATAATTTATTATTTTTACAACTGACCAGAACTTTGCCTCTTCCAACTATTTAAAAGCCCATAGATCTGGCAAGGCACTGCTTGCTATATACGTTAGGCAAGAAGGCACCATCAGCCATCTTTGGGCCAGCAGGGATTGCTGTGCAATCTGTAAAAACAAAAAACAGAGACAGAAAAAGCCTGGCTTATGTTAGTATGTTGGGAGAGACAATTTTTTTTCACCCTCCCTTGCTATCCAGTTCCAGGTTACTTGTCATTTAGAGCCCTGCTGGCTTTGGTGAGAGGTACCTGAGGGTTTCTGATGACAAGCATGTTCCTTCAGGTTTAGAAGAAGGTTAGTGCTTTTATAAGAGTAAGACTCAGAAGAAAGTAAATGTGGACCTTGGAGGAGCTTTACTTTTGATTCTATGTGCCTTTTCCATACAGTTTTCTTTCAGTCTCTCTTTTTCTCTAAATCACCTACCTAACCATGTCTAAACTCTCTTGCAGGTTAGAAAGTGAGCGTATGTAAGAGACAGTATACATGATTGCTATTTGTCTTTTATGTTTGTTTAGAGATGATAAAGGACATTGGAGCTTCTAAATAGACAAGATACTAGTACACTGTGTTTAATTAATCCTCCACTCTTGAGAGAGAAATACTGTAGGCAAGTATGTTTATTCTCACTTTTCCAGTTGGGAAACTGAAGCAGGAAGGTTTCAAGATGGTTTGGGTCCTAGCCAGAATTCGAACTTGGAAGATATGGCTCATTTCCAGGCCTATGCTTAAATTGCAGACCATCTCTCTTTCTTTTTCTTATGCAATATTTTGTAATAAAGATAAGACTTTTTATACCATTACATATGCAGTTAGAAATAGTTCTTTATGTACTTGGAGCTGCCTTTTCTCCATGGCTTTTGATGGAGCATATGTCTGCTTGATCCGTGCTCTAGCGAGGATGCAGACTGTTCATAACAAATCTGTCGTTTATTCCTGTTTTCTTCCTGCCTGAAGGGGACTGCTCTCTTATGCAGTGGGCCATACCACTTTATAACATCAGTAGTTCTGTTCCAGTGAGTTCAAGATTACAGCAGGCTCTGGCAGGCTGTGGAGTTCACCCATCTTGCTCTTAGTTAACTAGCCATGAGCTCCCACCATATGTATGACTGAACATCTGTATCTCTCTTGTTTGTGGCTACGCAAGTGAGGCCTGAAATGCAAACCTACTCCTTCATAGCACAGTGAAGAAAGAAGTTAAGTTAAATCTCCAGAAACTTTCTTTTAATTCACTTTGTCCTTGCATTTTTCTGTATTTGTTTCATCCTGTCTTTCTGGCTTTTACGACTCAGCAATATATTCTGTCTTGAAAACAACATTAAGTGTAGTTACGTGCACACACACTGAGAGGAGAATATCCCCCCACAGTGTTTACAGCAACACCTCTAGGTGACGGCAGGCAGTAAGCTTTCTTTTTATAGAGCTCCAGACTACAGATCATTAGCTTGATATGGTAGCTCAGTGGTGCAAAGTCATTTGAATATTTATTACCCTGCTTAAGACTTTCGCTTTTCAAGTGGGAAATAAATGTGATAAGACCCCCTTTCTGTCCTCTTGCCTGATATGCTAAAGCACAAATATGTGAAATGGATTTTAATTGTATTTTCTTGAACCTCTGTATTAGAGGCCAGCAAGTTGGATATTTTTAAGCAAAAGCGTGTGTTGAACAACTGCTTAAGTTTGCAAAGTCTTTTTACAACCTTCCCTCAAAGTTTGATAGGATATTCAGCTCCAGAAATGAATTGAATTTTCAAAATTTAATATATAAATATTCGTGTATAATATACAGAAAGGCAGCTTTATAAATGTATATTTGAATGGGGCACTGTTACTTAAGTGAAGTACAAATTTAAAGGCCCCTTAAAACTGGACTTTGCCAGCAGTCATAGATTTTGAGAGACTAACAAACCAAACATTGTGTAAATGAAGGTTTGTGGGGGGAAAAACAGTCAACCCTATTACAATACGATCAGCAAGACATGAAAGCCGGCAGCAGGCAACAGAAAGGCAGAGGCAGGCTCCTGAATATATTTTAAAGGTAGAATGTTGTCAGTGTGTTTTCATTTAGCTATTTTAAGATGTCTATGTTTCACTTGCTACAGTCACAAATTCTAACTGTGAATAATAGGAATCATTATATGGGTGTAAATGGTATATTGACTACATTTTTCAGTCTCAAACACACCTTCCTTGTTGGCAGTGGAAGGCAATGAATGAGGCATTTTATTAAAACTGGTGCTTGTGGTTCTAATCAAAGGTCACTGGTTAGCTCTCACTTTTCAGTCTCAGATTTGTCTAGATGTTTGATCAGGGGGCTGCAATGAAATTATTATGACAAAGACTTTGTACTAGGCGGTATCTGTCTGCTGGAACTTGAAAGTCTTTGCCACAGTGATGCTGACAGCATGTGAATGCTGAAAGAATGTGCAAGAAATGTTATGTCTTAAAGAAACCTTTACTAAGTATCATCTTCCCTTTGTGTTACGTTTGAAATCATTTCAGTTGCTATTAAGGTACGAATGAAAAGGTGTTTCATTGATTAAAGGTGGCGTGTGGTTTTTTTAAGTGTACTGTATGCTTTAAGACAGTCTTCCCATTACTTACTCTGTTCAGTCCCTGCTGCACACAGCAAGTTCATTAACATGCAGATATGCAGTGATTGAAGTCGGGTTGCCTTTTACATTGGAGTTGTCTTGATATAATGAGCTTCTCTTTAATGTTCAAAAAGCTGTTGTTACTTTCTAAAAGGGGTTTGTTTGTGAATTTCATTAAATTTAATTCCATCTTCAAACAATTTCAGTATTGTTCATTTTACTACAATTAACATGCTTGCTTGTACTAAAAACTAATTTTTTTTTTTTTTTAAACAGATGCATTTTAACTTTTAGGCGGTGTGTGATGGGGGGTTGTCATTAATGTTGAATGAGAGACCTCCTATTTAGCTCATGGATTCACTATTTTAATTGATGCTCATGTGCAAAAGTAGTAGCGAAAAGTAGGTTAGGGTTAGTTTAACTGTTTTTCCTCTTGGACTGGGATAGTCAGCATTTGGTCAGGGAGAGCGAAAAACACTTGCTATGCCAGCTTTCTTTTCTTTGTTAGATTAGGCTAGACAAATGGAGAAGGAAATGCATCAGTCAGATAATCTGTCTTTGGTAAAGAGAGCATTATAGGACGTAAACTTAAAAAGGATGGTTGTAATTTTCTGCTCAGTATTTCTGATCTAAAAAGATTTGGTTATTCAGGAAATATAAGGTAGAAGCTTACTTGCTTTGAGGTCAAAGGACAGGGAACATCCAGTTGCTAAGATTCTGAGTCTTCAGTGTAGTTTCACAGGTCATTCGATGCCAGTGCCTCTTGGAAACTGCCTGTAAAAGAAAATGAGGCATAGCATTTAAGAAGTAATTTGCTTGGTCTGGAAAAACAAATGAAGGTGATATCAGACGGAAGGTAGGATGGGAAGCAAAACGAGGCTGGAAATACTTTTACTTTTCAATAAATGCAACTTCAGCACTCTAAAATACAATATTACTGTCCGGGAAGTCTCTCATGGATTAGGAAACCATCTGACATTATGTATTTTAAGGATGGATTATGATAGGGTACAGAAGCAAAAAGAAGCAAATTCTTTAATTTGAACAAACAGACAGGGAAGTAGGAAATAAGTTTACATCTTGCCATATTAACTTTTTTTTTTTTAATAAACTGTGCAACTTCTCAAGCTATGTTTCTGAAACAGTTTTGTATGATGTGTCTACTTTAAAATGGTGGCATTGACAATTGGCCTTGATATGAAGGTAATGCTGTCATCTTAATTTTAATTTTCAGATCTACATAAATAAAGATTAATTACAGATAACCCAGGTTACTATGGTATAGTTTTGTTGTCTTGTGAAGAATGCAGAGATACAGAAGAGTTGAATGTGATTTGGATGACTGAAGAAACCCCAGTACTGGCTTTGGAGCTACTAGCTTGGAAAGTTTTAGGTTAACTTCTTGACGTAGCTATCGGAAAGCCTGGTACAGATTACAAATGACAGCATTTTGTATGCATGCGAAATTGAAAGTAGTTTGTCTTTTCAATAAAATGGAACTTTGTTATTATTTGGATACTATTGCAATGCTGTTGTTAAAGATACATTTTTTTTTTTTCCCCCCATTTCTGCTACTGTACCAAATGGAAGTTATCACAACATTCGATGCCTATTAATATGTTTCTTCATTAACATTGCAATTCCAAAATATCTTTTTCTTATCACCTTTAGTATATTTTTTAATGTTCCATGGAGTATTTGGACTTTTACTGCTATCTCTCGGAAAACATTCCTTAGGTTGATGGATTTATTATCACAATCTGTTTCATCAGTATTGAATTAATTTCCTTTACCTAATTTATTTCTCCAGTGGTGAATCTTCAGTAATAATCTGAACATCCTATGATGAGAATCTACATTTAAAACTTACTGAAACTTCTGACTAACTTCTCTCAAAGTGTCATTCTTAGGCATGTCCTGAACTCTGTGCATGTCTCCTGGATTTTCTTTTTATAAAAGTACTCCATTTATTTAACCTGAGATTAATTTTTTTTTTCTCCCTGGAGAAGCTTAGTTGTCTTACAAATGAAAATGTTCTCTGTGTAGTATGCACAGTTTATCTAGCTTCAGGCTCTTTTATGCAGTGAGTAGAGAAAGAGGGTCTCCTATTCGTGTTGCTTTTATTATTCTGGGAACATCAGTAACTGTATAGAAAGCCCTAGCTCGTAATTTAGGCATTTACGCTAGATATCTGAAGTGATTTGGTGTGAATACTCCCTGATAAGAATTTATCAATTTATTGGTAATGATAAAGTGTGAGAGTAGCTTTGTTGCTGCCAATGAAGTTGATGTCAGTGAAAATTTCCAGGCAAGTAAGAGTAGCAAACTGGGCATCTTAGTCATAGAAATTTATTTTCAATAAAGACATCTGTTGAAAATGAAGGACTCGATCCTCATGAATATCCTCCTTATATGTTACAGGCCCTTAGGCACATTATGGAGTCCCATTAAAGTCAAATAAGACTTTTTTTGGGCTCATGACTCAACTATAGTGTAACTCCAATTACAAAATCAGACTGTTAATTGAGCCTTACCTCACTGATCTTTATATATTTTTTTCTTTTTCTTCTGAGAGATTTTTCTCTCTTTTCATCCCTTAAAAACAGTTGTTAATACATTGCACAGATCAGTGATTTTTTTGTTTTGTTTTGCCTTTCTGGATTATCACAATACTGTTTAAGTGTTCTTTTTTTTTAAGCCTTAAAAATGTTTAAATGGTTGCATATGAAAATTTCGTTACAATAAACTAGAGACTCCAAGTAGACTGGTAACTGCAAGGTTATACAGTGCCTGCCTGAAATGACTTTCTAGTTTGTTAAAATCAAATGACATTCAGTACGGATACTATGAAGAGAAAAATCAAAATAGACACCTAATTATAATTACTTTTTTTCCTGTCATTATATCCGTACGTGCAGAACAACTGATTTGAGATCACAACAGCTCAATTCGGTAGGTACAAAGGTTTTTCCTTCCTTTTTTTCATCATCCACAGGATGTAATCTCTAATTTCTTATACTGACCAAAGTCTGAAATTTCCTCAAGTCAATGGGTATGCTACCTGAATTAGTGGAATTAATTAAGTAGTGTATGAATGTTATCAAGGTTATAGATTAATCATACAAGTAAAATCCAAAGGCTAAGCTCCTCAGTTTGTCTTCCAGCTGGACAAAGTTGTGTTAACATATACTTTCATTGCTATTGAAGAAATGTAGTTGAGACCTGAGAGCAAGACTGAAGTGAGAGGGAGGAGGATATATTTGTGAGATGAACTTTGCGATTTTTGAATGCAGAATGCATTGGCTTTCTTCCAGATTTTCATGACCTTTTTGAAATTTTAGTCCAAGCTGCCAGTTCCTTTGTTACATGAAAATTAATGTTTATTTATGAAACTAGCCATTCATGCCTGTAGCTCTCAGTGTGATGTGGGACAGACAAATAGGAACAATACAGAAGCACTTCAGTCTGTATCTTATTTACTACAGAAGGACTGAATGCAACAGGTGTCTGTCATCTGTTTTCATATATTTTTTGGAGGGAGTTGGCCTTTCTCCCTAGAAAGGGGTATATAGTACATATACATTAAAATGTGTGCATGAGTGGGCACACACTTCAGTGTGTGATACTGAAGGAAATGCTAGGTTTGTTAGACAACAACTTGTTTCAAAGCTGAGCCAAAAAACCCAATTAGCATCAGATCAGAAACATGCGAAGTACAGGAGTGCGTAAACTCCTGTATGAAAATAGGGGAAGTTGGGATGGGTGGCAGAAATGAGTCTGCCATGATAGGTATTGGGAAGGTCTCAGGAAAAAAACCAATCATGTGCTGCAAATGCTGGTTAGGGGAGTCTTACTGAAATGATCCCATGGACACTGGAATGATGTTTTCAGAGTAGGAATGTCTAAAGTTAGAGTTCTGATTCACGCTGACACTTCAAAGTGGATGTGGTTGACTTATGAAACGTGCTTGCCCTTAGAATCAGGGAGGAAGAGATGTTTGCCAAACACCTCTCAAAATCAGGCCACTTTTGACTTGGTGACTACAACAGGAATTTAGGAATCTTGCTTTAGGTGCTCCTGTTTCAGCTGCTTTACCAGTTATGTTTTAGAAACAGCTACCATAGGTGCCAGTCTTACCATAGCATTATCTTTCATTCACCCTACACTAGTCACAAATCTGATTATTTGTGGATTCTCAGAGGAACAGTCTATAGTGCAGATGGGATAATACCTGATTTGCCATTTGTACATAGGTCCCCCATTTTAACTGTAATGTAGATAATGCTTTTATATGAGCACTGAAGAAACTAAATATTCATTTTAGTGTGCTAGTACCATGAAAGATGTAGAAATAGCTGAATTGTAAATATTGTAAATCTTTCAAAAGATTGTCCAGAAATGACTGACCTTTTGTAAATCATATAAAACATGTTATTGACATTGAAAATTTTTCTCCAATGTTTTTATTTTTTACATTAGGCTTTCTTTACAAAATGTCAGCTACATACTAGGTTTTAGATTAGGTTCATTTAGCTTTACATTTCCGTGGGATATGGGAGGCAAAAAGCCTTTTTACCACTTTATCACTGTGGTTTTAGATAATTTGTCAAAAAGTACTAATTTATTCTAAAGTTCACGGAGACAATTAGAGGACTTATTTTTTTTGGAATTATATTGCTTTTTGAAAACTGGTTTCAGTACAGTGCACACAAGAGTGTAAGCAAAAAATGAAATACAGATTTGGTTATCTAAATTGATTGGAATAATTCCAATAACTCCTTGGAATTTTTAGCTTAAGCAGAAAGAGAATAAAACACATTCTGTTTGGTCAATCTATGCTTTCAAGATGCATTTTTTCATGTCTGAATTATTTACCTGCCACTACTTTTACTTTAGCACTTTATAGATAAAGATTTTGGCATACCCTGTAAACTGGAGAATACCACACAGTGTGTGTCTGTATCAGATATACTGTAACTGAGGAGACTTTTTTCCTGACCTAAAATGCTTGAGATCCTCCGCACCCTTGCCTCACCCAACATGGAAATATACTTACTGATTTATCTTCTAGGATTTTTAATATTAACACATCAAGCTGTGAGGGGGGAGGAGTAAGGTGTGAAAAAGTGTGAAGTTGCAGTTTAGTATTTTCCAGTCGTGAGAAAGATTTTTAAACCTCTTAAGGAAGCACATGACAAAATAGTCTGTCAGAAGTGCCAGCAGGTGTGGCTCTGAAAAGAAATGCATTGTCCTAAAACTTGTAGGAATGGGGGGCTCCAGGGAGCGAGGCCCTGCATCGGCTGTGGCTGCCTCACTGCCAGAATGCAAGTCACTCTGCAGACACAACATGCCCCAAGATGAGCTTTGCACAGTTAGGTGATAGACTGATAAGCAGCTCGGTTTTTTGGAACCAAACTCAAAAGTCACTCTAGCCAGGGGTATTTTGCATTTGCAGATAGCTGTACATTGTTCCATACATTGGCTGTTTCCAATAACACATGTTGCTTTCTGATAACAAGTTACTGCTTTCAAGAGCAGGCCTTCTCTTTGTTGCTGTAATATCAATGAGAAGGCGCTGGACTGCTGGTGCTTATAACCCATGTTATTTTGGGAAATAATGTTTTAGGCAAATGCAAATTTATTTTATACTTTTTGGTTTCAATTCTATGTAATATCCAGGTATGTTCATCCTGAGATGGGGAGGCACAGCAGCAAAAGAAGGCATTGGAGAATAGTCTAGTTAGAAAAAGCTGGAGAGCAAAACCAATTTCCTGATTATCATTCAGCCTAGAAATATTTAGGCATCATTTAGAAATAAATAAAAGTTAAATTTAAAAGTTTAAAATACATTTATTTGGCAAGAAACAGAAAATATTAACCATTTTCTCTGAAATAGATGTTAAAAGCAACTGACTGACATTCTTTTAGATACAGGCCTTCTTTAATTTGTACTGAAATGTATTTAAGATGGATGATATACATATGAGAAATCTAAGTAACAAAAAAAAATGATTTCAGTAGATGCAAGAATATGTTATATTTACTTTAATCTATAAATCTTTGTTGTCCATGCTGGTGCACCGATGAGTAAACAGATGTGTGTGTGTATGTGTCCATACATGTGCATTGCAGCAGAATGGAGCTGGTCAACCAGTTTGTCCTGAAGACTCCTGTGAAAGGATCTAATATGTTTTGACTTTTTTACACCATGCCTGAATTATGACTCTACTTTAATTTACCATCAGGATTTGAACAAGGTGCCTAACTACTTCTAGGTACCATGATTTGCTATTACACTAATGACAGGAATTACTAAAAATCTTTGCCGCCTTACTGACCATTTAAAGTGCTTAATATTTCTAAGTGAACTCATGCTTTGAGGAGGTTTGTCCAGAAAAACATTTCAAAAAGCAGTTCAAAAGAACAGTGTGGAAATTTGCAAGTCAAACTATGATTTATAATATTATTTTTATAAGTAGCAACCGCAAAAATAATCGTGCTGCTGGAGCCAACAGCAGTGTTTTGAAAAGGTAGGATCTAATGTATGAGGTTATTGCATATGAATGGAGAGATATGTTATTGCAATGATATATTTTATTACTTGCTTCTGTTTTTATTAAGGATAATGAAAACCTTCTGTTTGGCCCTGTGAACAAAACTAATGTGACCTTTCATGTGACCCACCTGTTGTGCTTTCACAATCGATAATAGTTACCTCATGTTAGGGTGATCTGGAAAATAACAGTGTGCCAGCACCACTGAAAATAACATTTGTGTTTCTGTAGTTTGAATTTGTAGGCACCTCAGATATGAAATTATTAAGGAATTAAGGTAAATATAGGTTATCTAACAAAATGCTTAAAAGGCAAAATATTATTGTAAGAGCATTGTCTGTATTACTAGCAGATATGTTTTCAAAGGCATTCAGCTGCTGAATCATAGCTGTAAATTTGCAGAATTGGCTTAAAATCTGTGATTTTTCATAGTATCAAAGATGGTGGGAAAGTCCAGCTAGCTGTTTTGAAAGTTAGGAGAGTACACAAAGTAAAAAATTCAGTATATATAGATACAAGTTTTCCCACTTATTAATTTGAAAAATTACATTTTTTTCCTGTTTCATGTAGTACATAGTATTTATTTGAGTGGAAAATCTTAAAAGGCTGAATTATTTCTAGACATTATTCTTCCAGTTGTATTTAGGTCTTGATTCTGGAAACAAACATTTAACATGATTAGTGCAATAATTTTCTAGGGGTGCCTGATGAACGCATTAGACTTGTATTGGGATGACTTCCAGGTTACGGGCATAAGGATTTGCAGGATCAGGACCCTAATTTCAGAGAGGTTTTTGCATGTGGATTTGAAGTACATGTGCTACTGCAGAATTTGCTCGACAGACCAGAAGGGCTCTTTCCCTTTGGAGCCCTTATGGTTTATCTGGTCAGTGGTTTGCAAGCTAAGAAGGATTTACACATTGGGTCAATGATCCATGAAATAAGGGGGATTTCCACAATGCCTGTCAGTGACAAGTTACAGTGTGGCCACACAGTATGCATTTTCAGAATTAATATGTATGCAGAAATATGTAACTGTATAAGTGATTATTATGTGATACTGTCTAATGATCAGGGAAGTATATAAATAATGTATTATGTGTATCAGAGGGAACTTTGTCATTCCTCCATTTCTTTTGTTTGAATTGAAAAACGTGTGTGTACATTCTGTATTCTGTGCCAATAGTCTGTGTTGGTTGAATGTGCATCAACAACAGTTAGACCCAGTTAACACAAGACGTCTCCCAGTACTACCCTTTCCCTCAAGTCATGTCAATAAATTTCTTCTCTTCTGACCAAGTAGATGTCCCAGGTACTGAAGATCAGCAGTTGGCTGGAGTTACAAAACAGGGTCAAATGTCCTTAAATGAAAGTGTTGTCTCACCAGCACCTCTGTGGTTAAGCCATGAGACTGTCAGTTTGAGTGCCTCCTGATGGCAACTGCTAAGTTATGACATGGGGAGAGAGGTATCCTACTAAGAAGGCAGAGCTTGATCAAAAGCCCCTTTGAAGTCAATAGAAAGATTCCTATTGACTTAAACAGGCTTTGGAATAAGCCCTTAATTATGAGGTGCTCAATCAGGCACATAATAAGCTTCTTATTGTCTAATTATGTACAATGGTAACTTTAGACCTATGACCCTTACGTAGGTTGGACCCCTTATCTTCCAAAAGCTCCATACTACAAACTGACCCACCAGCCAGAGCAACGTCTCAGGTCCTTTTCCTCAGTTTCTTCTCTTGCCTTAAGGGTCTAACCCTAAACTGCAGTTCAGCTCTTCTGCTTTGGGTCTGCCAGCGGGCTCATACCTTGTGTACCCTATTATCCTACTGTAATGAAGAGGACAGGGACTGCACTGTACAGTAAACCTCAAATCTTGTCCATAAATCTGTCAAAGTTCTCAGGACTGGCAGCAGATTGAGCATTGCCATGCAGAAACCCTGTATGTCTGGATCTGATCTTTGTCAGTGTGCCCATTTCAACTGTACCAGCACAAAGTGTACACAGAACACTTTGATTTCAGTAAGACTTCTTTATTACAGAGGAGGCTAAAGAGGACAAATGGTGCAGCCTGGAGCTGCATTGTCTTTTGTAAAGAGTCTCCGCGGGAACATCATCCAGAGAGGTGAAATGAGCCTGTCTTGGTCTTCTCCCTCTTCTTCAGCCCATTTGTTGACTGCTTGGTATGTACAAGAAAGCCCCCAGGGGGTACCTTGCTGTGGAAGGCAAATGTCATTAAGAAAGGCAAATGATTCTTGCAGAAGACACTTGACAAGCAGAGTTTTACTACAGTTTACCTTGAGCAATATGTAAAGGATCACTGAGAATTCCTTGGAAATAAGAGTGTTAGCACTGGGATGAACAAGTTATTCTATGAAAAGACAGCTTATAGGGTGCCTCACACAGTTGTTTTTAAGTCACCTGGATTTCAGTATTCCTGGCTATTTTTTTGAGATTTCTCTTAAAAAAGATTTGCTGATGAGATAATTTAAAGCATGAACTGGCAGGCATGACATACTACAAAACCCCACAATCTATAGCAGGATATCTTACACCTGTTTTTCAGTAATGGTGTAGTTCTGTGACTTTATATTAGAATTTTCCATGACTGCTAGCAGTAGCGTTCTTAATCACACTGCTAAACAAGTATGAATTTACAGACAGCTTGGAAGAAGGGAACATACGAAACAATCCTTTCCACAAGGTTTTGATGGACATCTATTTGGTTATGTTCTTTCTGTCTATGAGGTTTGAGGTTAGGGTCAGAAGAAACAGGGAATGCTGGAGATTTGTATTGTGCTTTTAACCTCTTTGCTTTTTGTCACTACTTGTTTTATCAAAATTAATTTAGATTCTGAGCTGCTTAGATTCTAAGCAATCTGTAGCAGGACTTATGTCTTAAATTTTTAGCAGACAACTCATTTTCACTCTGCCCTGTGTTTGGTTGTTCAAGGCCAAGTCACCCAAAAAGGCCTCATCTTTAAATGGTGAATGGGCAGGGATTTCTGACATTCTGGTATCTAGAAGATGTCTTTGTACCACTAGTGGGTTTTTTTGAATGCTGAAAAGACCTATATCTTTTATTTATCTTTGAAGTACTCACTACATATTGAAGATTATTAAAGAGGAGAGTGCAGATTGGCATTTTCACTTAGGACAGATAAGCAGCATTAGTTTTTATGCTTTGAAAAAATAATACTGATATTTGGTTAAAAAAAAAAAAGAAACCCACAGTGGTTTTCGTATCCTGGAAATATTTCTGTCAGCCATTCATCTAACACGTGTTATTCTCTTCCCAGATCTTTTCCCTGTTGTGTCCTTATTGCAGCAATCATCAAAACCATTTGAAGAGTTTAATTTAGACTGAAATGATTCTCCATAGAATAAACAGAATATCTCACCTGTGAAGGATGATTACATTTTCTAAATTTGTTTTAAAAGGAAGGACCTTCATAATTCACAAGTGTTCTACTTGCAATTTTTATGGTGGAGAAATCTTATATACTTTAGGTCTGAAAATAAAGCACTGCTGTACTTGAGTGCTATCAGCAATTTAATCTTTTGTATTATTGGCACTGAAAGAGTAAGGACCAGTGTTCTGATCTGAGCCATCACCTGGCCATATATTACTATTCTTTTACTGTGAAAATACCTTTTTCTGGTTATCTGAGTACTCGTGATGTGCTGTGTTAAATAAGGGCATTTCAGAGCTCGTTAACAAATTTTACATTAAAAGAGAATTATGATACAGATCTAGGTAGGACTAGATAAAACCAGGGATTCCTTGTGAAAGTATTAGCCTAGAGTTCTGATGCATATTCCGCATGGGCGGGTACTTCTCATCCACTTTTGCATACAGCTGAGACTATGGACTTGCTGTTTAAGCTACTTGGTTTTGGTGAGCAGTTCAGGCACGTCACTTGTGCAAGTCTAGTTGAATCCATTTCAGGATGGAGAGTCAAATTCTTCACCTGCACACATTCTCACTCTCCCCAGCAGCAGTGCTGGTACAGATTTGCCTTGCAAATAAGAGTAAGCTTGCCAGGAACAGTGCAAATGAATTTCCATGGCAGTCATGGCAAGAACAGAATCAGAGGATGTACAGTGGTATGTCTCAACTCTCTCTTGCAGCCCCTACAGAAGTTGTATGACTTTGCTACCAAAGCTGTAGGTCCTCAGTGATGGCCTCTAATCAGGTCTGGCCCTACCAACCCTGTTACCCTTCCAGACCACCTCAAACTGGGTAGCGTACACAAACAGCTAATCCATTTATGCAGCAGCATCTGGCTAGTCCAGATGCCCAGTGAGAACAGGGTCTTTCAATAAGATTTTAGTTTTTCTGATTTGTTAAATACCCTATGCTCTCTCTGTGATTTAGATATCATATTCCAAATATCTGTATCTGTGAAAAGATGTATTTCATATATTTTATGTCTGCCTGAATTTGTGAATTTCCATTCATTTTTTTTTATAGGGTGAAAACCTTTGCTAAGGGCCTGAAACAGGCCAAATATTCTACTGTTGCTATTTCTTAGGCCTTTACATAACCCAGCTGTTTTCTTTAGTGTTATTATCCTTTTTTTTTTTCTCTCTCTGTAATAGGTTATCTTTTTCTCCCTTTAAAGCTGTGTTAAAACTGCATACTTGAATTAATTTGCTATTGGTTGATTGTTCCTTATATCTCTTACCTAGCTTGGAAGTTCAGGGAATTTGTTCAGTTTCTTTCCAGCAGTGCGTAAGATATGAAATGACAACATTTTCAATGCAAAATTAGTTGTGTGGGGTTTTGTTTTTAGGGTTACAGCTACTCTGTAGAACCAGTTTTCAGCACCATCTTTAGGAAAATTAGGATCATCTCAAGATGGAGTCTTACAAAATTAGTGGCTACTTTAAGATCAGATTTACTTTACATACTTTTAAATACCTGCTGCAGTTTGGTACAGTTGTGTATATTCTTATTTCAGCTTTCTTTTCATTGAAAGACTTGGCTATCTTTTTCTTTTGCATATTCAGGATTCTCTGCGTCCCTGCTTCTCTGCATTGTCTGCCGCCTTTTCACAGGAACAGAGTTCTGTTCATCCTGTTATATTTGTTCTGTACTGAAAACAGTATCCAAAAGTCAGAGGGCAGTTTTGGATGCAGTAGTCTGGCCAAAAATATATTGGTGTGACAGGATTTCTGTTCATAAAAAGGGGGGAGTAAAAAAAGTTGGGGAGAAAAAAAAAGACAGCTTATAGATTCCCTTAGGATTTTAAAAGCTGAAGAAAGGTAAAAAGTCATGTTCTCATTTTTCTTGAATATCTCTCAATTCAGGAGTATTTCGTGTGTATCTGACTAGTTGTGAATGTAAATATATGTGTATAAACATGTTTTATTTTGAAGTTATATAGTCTGTTAGCTAAAATAATGTCCCCAAAAGCAGTTGGTCTGTCATAGACAACATAGCTCAGCTTTTATATCCTCTGTTCATCAAAATAAGCAATGAAAATTTCATTCTAACTGACAGGCAAGTAGCTAGAAAAATAAAGACTCATGCCCAGAGCATGAGCAATACAATAATTTGCTAAGACTAATATGGCTGGCTGTAACCTGGTCATATATGGATCAATTGATGATATTCTACATTAATTTATCACATGACTGACTTGCAGTTCTAAATCCCAGGAAAATATCTCCAATGAGTTTAGGGAAAAATAACATATTTTGTTCAATACAGACATTTTGCAGCCAGACAGTGATGGAAGTACTTCCTAATAAGTATATGGAAAGTTGAGAAACATGCAGGATTATTGTCAGACTTCAGCTTTTTTTATTTGAGATTTAGAAAAGGTATTATCCTCTCTCATATAATTTTGTATTATAATTAATTATTAGACAAGGAAGAACTTCATGTGCATTCAGAATTAAACAGACTAGAATAATTTTTGACCAGACCTGGAAAAAATTATCCTTCTGAGTTATACCAGAAGGATATCCTATGTTAAGGATTTATTTCTTTATTTTCCTGTTCCTTGCCATTAAATGGCAGGATGGTTTTAATTGTTTAAAGGAGAGGGGAGTGTGGACACTTCTGGAGTGTCAGCTTCTGTACCTAAGCCTCACTGGCTTACCGAGCTTTTCCAGTTCACTGATGCAAGTGCAAGCATCGGATGGTTCATATACAGCTCTAATTCCAGTTTATTTGGCAGTTATTTCTTCAATGGCCTGATTTTACATATGATTAGTGTTTAATTCTTAAATCACAACATAAACTGTGTGTATTATATTACTATAAAAGTATGTTAATGCATAGGATATGATTAACTCAAAGTGTGAGTTCTGTTTTTCCTGGTACACCAGTGTGCAACCACTGTGGCTTCTGTGGGAACTCCTAGTTTACAGCTGAAGACAGAATTCATCCTGAAGCAAAAAAAAAAGTGATGCAGATTTTTGGGATGCGACAAGAATAACATTACAAGATATATAACTATAGCAAGGCATAACAAGAAAATTATGTTTCTGTGAAAAGCAGACTGCAGTTATTTCTGGGCTGATCCTACTTTCTGATTCACAGTTGTGAAGGCCAAAACATATAGAAATGCATATATTTGTGCATGGGGAGGACTTGGGAAATAGCGCTGAGTCCTGTTCTCATTTGTGTAGGTAAGAATAGGGCCAGACAATATATCTTTCTCTGTTTATATCTACCAACTTCTTACTTTCATTAGAGCGCAATTGTAGAAACAACCATGTGCGGAGCTCATGACTAGCTCATATGCTGTGCAAAAACTGTCCGTTTGTCAGAGCTGGCGAGTCAGTCTTAACGTGCTCAAGGAATTTAGGTCTACTACTATCTCATGTCATTGCTTGTACAGAATTTGCATCAAAAATATGCCAGAATGTATCACTTTTAGAAATGTTAAACGTCTAGTTTGATTAGAAAAGGTAAAGCAAGGACCCATAATACATGGATTTATAGTTTTTTTTAAAAGCCAGATGGAGATGTTAGGATGACTCTTTTTTAATGTAGACATTAGACCTAATTACTTTGTCTCATAGCAAATGAGACTCCACTGTTTCTGTGAAGTTAACGTGTAATAAAACTGAAGTAACACATCAGTGAATCTTCTCTGTTGTGTTTGGCCTTTTCTAGATGCTGTGAAATTTAAACCAAAATATTAATTCCACTGGCCTGAAAGCACCAACATCTTTCCATGTGAAAGTTTTTCTGATGTTATAGCAGTTGCTCAAGATTCTAAGGTGTAAGTTTAATGATTTCTCTCTTAATTGTTATACATTTTAATTTGATTGTATCTTTTCGGGATGGTGTATTATCATCACATTATGGTTGTTACATGTCACCACAATGACAGTAGTTGAAATAACAGAGACACCCATAATGCTTTTGTAAGGTGGCAGTAATCTGGTTATCCTCACTGAAAGTAAATACTTCTGTTGTTTTCACTTGTTGATAGAGACTTTAGAAAGTCATGCCGATGCTCAAAAAATATGAGAATATGACTTGATAACAATTTGCTACTTGTTACAATATTGTTAGCTATGATAAAATTAAAGGGAAAAAATCTGCAGGAAAGAAATAAACTCTATTTGTTTTTTAAATCTCTGATGTTAGCAAATCTGCTTTGAGATCCTGTATAAAAATAAGGATGTAATGCGCAGTTTGTTTTTGCCAACAGAGGAGATACATACTCTTTGGAGTGTCACCCAATGAGAATGACACTCTGTGTAGTCAAATGTTTATTTACTTGCTCATATATTACATTTTGTCTGTCTGACGGCTTGCCTAATAAGGATGATTCCTCAGATTGCCATATGCACTCACAGATCTCTTCACCAAATTGACTGTTTCTAATTTCTCACTTTCATTAGTTCCACTGCCTTTTACTATTGTGCAGATATATTTTTGTATGATTACATACTTTATCCATCTCTTCTTTGCATCTTACTATTATAATTTCATTAGAATTGTTTCTTCAGAATGTTGTTTTGTTGAGGAACTAACCTTTGTTGCTTGTAATAATAGCTTGTTTACTTTCCATCCAAATTTCTTATATAAGTTACTAATTTTTTGATAAAATTTTGTTCAGTTCTCCATGTCTACAATTATGTAATCTGTTATTCTTTCACTGTGTCAGTCCAATTTATATCTATGAAAATTTTGATGGGTGCAAATCCATGTCCTGGTAGGATCATTTTGATTTGAGAGCCTGTGTTTTCTAGTTTATATATTATTGTGGTACTTTAAACGTTTCCATGTCATATGGAGTGCAGCAGCTTATTTGTTTACTGTGGAACTTGTAGTTGTCATTTGGGATATATTTTCTATGCTGTGCTATTTTTAAAAATATTTGCCTGTTGTTTTTTTCATATATTTTTAACTAATTTCAGAGAAGTTGACCCATTTTGACACCAACCAGACTACCACTATGTACGTTCAATAAGTAGGAGTCTTTGAGAGAAATATTTTCTTCCACCTAGGATAATATATAAAGTAAATTCCTTAGAGTATATGTTCCAATAGAACAAATTTGCATAATTTTCTGTCCTTGAATATGTGATGCTTGTAGGTGAGGGACATTAAATGTAGATCTATCCTCAGAATTCCCCAAAGTAACTGAAATCTCTAGATTTGAGAATTATTGGTCATCACTTGAGCTCTCTGATTTTTTTCGTGCTATCCATACTGTCCTGAGAAAGCTGAGAATAACATCATTACTGCATAGACATTTTCACTTTTTGTCACAAATTTTATTGGCAGAAATGAGTGAAATAAGTGAATTAAAGGCAATGTGAAAGAGAGACTTATTAATGTTCTTGGAAGTATGTTCAATGATTCCATCATGTTTTCTTTATGTAGCTCTTGAAAACTAGGAGCCAAAAAGAAGCCTAGTATCATTCAAGAGTAGTCTGTATTCCTGTCTTCTCCCTTTGTTTTTCAGACTTCCCTACATTTAGAGCTGTGCTCATATTGTTACTGTATGTGCAGGCACTGAAAAAAATGTGGTGGGAGAGTCTGATGCGAAATATTCTTGATACTGTTCTTCAGAGTATTATTGTGAAATGACTTTGGTTCCTTTCAGTTCCAGTAGTTTTATTTCTGGTAGATCATTAGTTTGATTTCAGAGCCAGACATCTTAAAAAAAACTGGACCTCAAAGTAGAGGCAATTTGCTTTACCCCTAATCTGTTAGATAGTGCTCAGAGTCATCAATATAGAGGAAACATAGAGTAACAAAACTGGTAAGAGGTATTTTGTATGTGAAGGTGAGGACATTAGCTGAATGTGAAGATGTTCCTTCTTTCTATTCTGCTAGGACTTCCTAGGATAGAAGTCAAACTCTGGTGTGTTGAAATTTCCTTTTGAGGCCGTGCTTTGGCAAGATGCTGTCTTGTTGCTTATAAAATGACTGAAGTGTCTACCAAATGCAAGTGCCAAGTCAAAATATGTTCTGTATTTTGGTAATTGTGCAGAAAGAACACCAGATGGTTCTGATGATGAAGCGCTTTGGGTGGGATCACCAAGTTTTAATAGATGGCAAACTCCAAGGGCTTAATTATTGATCTCTCTAGCAGCATACTTTTTATCAGAGTGGACAAGTTATTTTCAGACACAGAAAAGAACCGTACATTTCTTTGCATGCAGCTGCATAAAACCCACTTAGCTTCTCTGTAGGAGTATCTGAAACTCAGAATACTTGGGCCTAATAGAAAGGGTGCCAAATTATGCTTCCAAAGTGGAAAAACTATATTATGAACAATACTGGTTTTGTTCAAGTAGCTTGATATTTTCCCATCATGCTCAGTTTTCACAGTGTGCTGTTAATATATAATTCTCCTACAATATGAATATATCTCAAATTTTGGGTTCAGGTACATAACGATGATATTTGTTTTCCACATCTAGTCTGAGGTGGCTCTTTCAGAAGATTTTCCCATCAGAGGAATTTGGACAGGCCACATTTAGAGAGTAGAGGAACTAAACAATTAAATAGCAGGTCACACGGCACATTTTATAACTCCTGCAATGTTTCTTGATTTCATAAAGTCCATACAAGTTTGAAGTGTTGATTGATTTGCTTCTGCAATGTTAAGATTTGACTTTCAATTTTAATACGTTCCAGCCAGCCCTAATAACAGCATAGCAATAATTTGTGTGCTGTAATCACAGAGGTCTTTGTATGTATTTGAATGAAGTGTTCTGCATATGATCTTTTTTTCTTGCATTTTATGATATGTTTGCTAAATCCTAGTGATGTGAGAAAACCTAGTGATGTTAGTATTTGCTTCCAGTTTTTACACAAGAATAGTATTACCCTTGTCTGAAACTCTAGTTGTTATTGTCATTGAAATAATTGAAAGTTTCACCATTGACTGTGGTGTGATTATAGGGTCAGCTTGTTGAAATACATCTTGGATGAGGCATAGCTGAGATAATGAGGCCAAGTATAGCTATCACTTGTATCGTGCAAGTTCTTTGACTTCTGTAGGATTGGACTGGTGCAGCTGTGAAATGCTGTGAAATTTGAGTTTTATAAAATGCGAGAATCCTGCTTCTTATGTTGCCACATAACAGTGAACAAAACCAGAAGGACCTAATTGGTTATGTTTTCAGACCCTCTTACTGTGTCTGCAGGAGCCAGATTTTAAAGATTGTTGGGACTTGCTGTAGAGCACAGCTGCTTCTCCAGGTAGGGAGAGGTATCAAGAAGAGTATCATATATGATTGATGGGAGACTCCCTTGTTGGCATTGAGCCACCCTGTAAATTTTTTTATATAATTATCTCTTAATTTTTGTACATGCACTTAAGCAACTTGTGATTAGTTCATCTTAAAATCGGAGTCAGCATGCTTACAGAGAGGATTCATCTGACTTCTAAGAGTAATGTATTTTTTATACTTATAACTTTTAAAATGTTTTAGTATTTTTACTGATTTTTGCAGAGCTCTGCGTGGCTGAGACTAGGATTCTGCTGTCTCTGATCTTATTGACTAGAATCTTATTCCCTGATTTTTCAAGGAGGTGACTTGCTATTAAGGTGTTGCTTAATTACACAAATGACCCCAGTACAGGGTGTCAGTATCAGAAATGTGTGTTGCTTGATCTCCCTCCTAGATCCTCACATTAGGGTTTGAAAGTTCCACAAACTTGGTGTTGGCACTCAGGACAGAGGAAAATATAATCCAACTTTAGTATTTTTAAATATTTATTGTCTTGTAAGGTACTTTAAAATTTCATCTGGAAACATTATCTAGGTGCACAATATATGTTTGTGATGATTAATAATAGTAGTGTCTGACGTTGCAGTGAATTATCAGGTATTGATAGTTCAGCCAAGTTCTGAAAATTTCTAAGAGATTCGTTACCTCATTGGGGTGACAGAATAAAGAGCAGAATCCTCGATCCATTAAAATCATTGTTGTTCTGTGATGAATCAAGTACAGCCAGGTTTTAATCCTGCGTTCCAAAAATAGCCATGCCTTCCTGTGAGTTCAGGGGAGTCCCTAGGGTTTGGTATTTTTCTTTGAGGGACCATATTTATTCACACTGAATAGTGTGTCTGCTGATATTTAAAAAATGCATGTCCTCTTAGAACTGTACACTTTTAAGACCCTTTATGGCAATTTACACAGCACTGAGAACAATGGGATCTTGAACATAGCTGTGACCTGCAGTACCTCCCTAATGTCTCTAGTTGGAAAGAAAGTGGATTAAGTTATTTGCAAGCAAAGAGTAGTTATCAATAAAATAACTGAAACTATAAACATGATCATTTGAACTCTAACTAACATTTTACAGTTTCTTAAATGAGGAAAGAGAACAATAAGGATTAAAAACTTTGTCATGTAGGAAAGATCTTCTGTGAATATGATTTTGGTTCTTGAAGGTGGCATTGGCTAAGATTTTAAACATTTTCTTTTTCCTTGATTTCCCAGAAACTTTTCTTATAAGTTTACTTATAAATAAATAATTAACTTTGCACTGTGTTCCAAAGTGTGCGTATGCCAGAAAAAGAGGGGAGGGTCACCTGGGAAAAGAGAAATTTCTAGCTCAAAGAAGTAAAGTATGTCTAGTTAAAGTAAAATAGAGGAATTAGAAAATTTTACCAAAAAAAAAAAAAAAAAAGAAAAAAACCCTCAACCTACATACTTTATAGTTGCCAGGGAGTAGTTATAACTTGTGCTCTAATGATTTCTGATGGATGGTGCTGTTATGTTCACTCTGGTGTTCGTTAAAAAGCAAATGGAGAAAACACCACCCTAAAATTCCACAGCAATAGCTGCTTCATTTAGCACAAGAGAGAAACATATTTGAAGCACTTCCTAAAGAACTTTCTTTTTAAAGAAAGATAAGTTATTCCCTGTATATTTTTCTTTTCTCCTTAATTTTCTTTTGTTTAGTTAAACCAGGGATAAGATCTTGTAATGAGACATGTCAGGCTGATGAGTTAATTTGGTGAAACTTTCAGGTTTGCTATCCAGATTAATGCCAACTTCTTGATTGTGTGATTTTTTATTTTTATTTTTTATTTTTTAAGATCAGCATTCCATTTATATTTTTGAAATATCATATGCAAAGCACCTAGTAGCCACCCCTCTAGCTGTCAGCTTTCCATTGCTGCTTGACAGTATCATGCTGAGGGCAGGTGCAGATAGCCTGAGGCTCCTAGATGTTGAGCAATGCTAGTAAATGCCTGGAGGTAGGGTTTTATATGACTGCCTAAAGAGGCAGGGAATCATTTTCAGCATGTGAAAAACAGAACCCTTCCCCCAAACTTGCCTTTAAATTTGTAGGTTAGGACAGTCCGTCCTAAAGTGCAGGGCACCTCTGACTCCGGGATCAACAGTTTACTAGTATGTGATCTCTATACACAGTACAAAAACCAGGCTATGAACATAAGACATCTTTATGGACTGATAGGAAGTAGTGCTTTAGTATTGTAGCCTGCTTGACTGTTAGTACCCATGACTGGGCTTAACGTAAATTGGAGTTAGGGGTCATTGTATCATTTATTTGATGGGCAGTATTGTCTGCAAGGATTTCTGTCTATGGTGAACATATTTCAGTTCTGGTTTCAAAATATCTTGCAGAGGTCAACGTTGCAGAAAAAATAGGAAATCAAAATCTTTAGATGATAGGCAACAAGAACAAGTATTGTTCAAAATCACAAACAAGATTTTGACAGAGATGTTGTAGGTGACAATCAGAAGAAATTAGGGCTTCACCTGGTTAAGTCTCCAAAGCCTGAATTCTTATCAGACTGATAGCTTTACCACTGAAGGTAAATTTCTGTTTCAAGGTGTATTCTTTCCTTAGTTAAACATAATTCTTTGCTTGCTTTTTTAAATAATGAAGTAGTCGTGCTTTAGGGGAGACTGAAAGGAGGCTGAGAGGTTTTTATTTTGAGGTCTGGGCAAGGTAATGTAGTTCATATTTCTTCATGTGATTTATTTGTCCATCAGGTGAGAGTTAATTATCTTCAGGACTGTTGATTGTAGATAATCACAAATAGAATGGTCCTTTGGGCAGAATACAAAGCTATACCCTGCTGGTAGAACTGTGTCACATACTTGGGGAACCATTTTCTGACAGAGGATACATATATAAGATGGGATTCTAACTGACTGTGAACTTTTCCTTGAAGAAAGAAGTTTTATTTACTTATGATTCTTGTAAAGTGAAATTAAAATGAGAGCACCTGGACCTCCTTTTCTCTGGCTATAGTGTCAGGAGAAATGAATTTCAAAAATCAGAGCTGAGAGGTGAAGTTAGTATATGAGGTCTTTTTTTTTTTTTTTTAAGAAAGACTTCAGCTATAATTATTATGTTTCAGGGATTCAGGGGGAAAAAAAAAAACCCACAACAAGATATGTAGTAAGGAGGTTTTGTCCCTCAGGGAATCCAGAGAAGTAGACCTGAAGGCAGACATTCTTAAGGCCTTCTAATTGATCTTTATGTCCTACTTAACTAGCTTTGCAAATCTGAGCTTCAGTAATATGGTACTCTCCAAAACAGAACCCCAATATTTCGTCTGGATTAACACTAATTTCAATGGGAAGAAATGGCACACTTATACTGTAATATTACAAAATAGATTTGTCAGAAAAAATGTGAGTTTGTATACAGCTGACTTAGCTCCTGGCCATTTGGCTCACAACCTGCTTACATTAAATTCTGAAGGTAAAGGTACAATGTTTCATTTTTCTTCTTTTTTTTTTTTTTTTAATCAAAACTACCAATCTCTATTTTTTTGTTGTGTGAGTGCACTGCAGTTCTGACAGGTTGAATTTCCAATTCTCAGGGAACTTTCAAATCCAAGTGCTATATGGTATATTTATGCTGGAATTTTAAATATGGTAATGTGATCCCATGCACTAGTATTGTTGTTGATAGCTCTAAAATATGAGCTAGATGTTTCAGCTCTCTTACCATTTGTAGCTCTTGGAAATAATGGTAAAACTGGGCTTTCACAATTAACACTTCTCCCCCCTCCCCCATATATATCTCTTTGCTTGAGGGCTTTAGTTTCCTGTTTAAGAGGTTTCTTGTTACTACTCCAGGTCTTGCCGATGCATACGTAGGTGTTACACTATCAAAAACTGTACCAAAGAGTTTGCATCTGGTAAATGTAGCACAGGTACAGTTTAGTAGGTGTTCAAGTCAAAGTCCAGTGAAAGAACCTGATGAAGATGTGTCCTAAACCCTTTCCGTGGTCTGCGTGCAACAGCTTCAGACTTTGAGCGGTGATGTACAATGACTCAAAGCCTCCCATGTCATTCAGCTGTTCCCAGATCTACGTAATTCTTGATGCTTTGTCTAGTGAGGAAAATACAGTCACACATTTTGTTTTTATTTTTCTTTCCAAAAAGAGCATTTATTTGCTGAGAGGAGGTCAGCAATTTTAGATAAAATATAAAAAACCATATAGATAATATATAAAAAAAAATTGGGGATAAAATGAATATGTACCTGTAAATATAGATAGTTGATATGAATCACAGATCAATGTGATTCCATTCTGTTGTGTAATTGAATTTCAGTTTAGTCCAATCCAGAGCTCATGAAGCTCATTAAAGAGTCTTAACTGCGTGCTAAATTACAGTTTGAATAACATTTTACACTTTTTATACTGTCCTTTCCAGTCATATGACTGAACTGAGAGAACATACCCTCTTTTAAGGTAAGCCAATTCTTCAGTAAAATTACTTTAAACATTGGTCTGAATATGAAAGAGCAGGGAACACCTGACACATGTTACGTATTCAAAAGATAGAGAGCCAAATCTTACTAACAGTATTGTTAATTTTAATACAATTTGTCAAGAAAAAGTATATCACTGTGTTAGGCTAACACCTCCTGGTATGTGTGTTGTTCTTCTTGCATAATAAAATTATTACATAATGATAATATTCTATAATAAACAAAAACATTGTTATTATGTTGTGTTAAAGTTGTACCCAGAGAACCCTTGTGAGATTGTATTACAGTAGTGCCCTGAGACCCTGTTACGGTTGCAAGTCACTGTACACACATAGGAAGATATTAAAAAGCTATCATTCCAAACGGAGAAAGCACAGTTGAGGCACAGAGAGAGAGAAGAGAAAAAAATTGCCAAATATTATAACCCGGGTCAGTGCCAGAGCTGCCATATTGGTCTTTGTGCGTTTGATTTCTGTGGTTGTTTGACAAATGTGAGTCTCTGAAGAGTGACCCTGGATGCCGTTTCCAAGCCATGTCCTCTGCATGCTGCTGCTTCTCTAGGTGTAGAAAGTAACTTTCCAAGTGCTGTTTGTATTTGCTGCAAAACTCTCTCTGTATTTGATATATCCCTCTAACAGTACCACATATTGGAAGTTTTTCTGGTATTTGGAACACCAGTCATAGCAGTCATACTTCCTTGGGCTTGTAATGCTGTAACTTTTCATTCTGGGCTTAATTTGCGTTGTAGCCCCTTCAGCGTATGGATCCGTACACATAAACGCTGCAGCAACATACACGGTTTGAAAGCTTTCTCTGTTTTCTTTAATTCAATCATATTGATTAGGAATGACCCAGCCTGTGGCTATTAAAATGGCATGTAGCCCACAAGAAGTTCAGAAGTGTTTTTTATGTCATAGCTACATCATGTGAGTGGCAGTGGGCTGGAGCAGGAACTGCTGGGAAATCTGAGTCCCTTGATGTGAGAGCAGGGAACCAGCAGCACTTACCAGCCTACCCTGGGCCACTGAGGAGGCTTTTGCTATCTCTAACCCATGAGTTACAATTGGAGTTCCTCCTCTCCCTTCAGCCTTCCAAGCAGTGTGGTGTATGTCTTGTGGTTCTTATCTGCTTGAAGGTATGAGTACAGAGCTTATCAGATCTGGAATGCTAACCCTCTTCCTTTTATATGAAAGAATAAATACATATTTAGGTATTTCTTTCATCTGCACAGTGAATTAGGCGTTTTTGGTGTTTTCAAGTGTAATTTTAGTGGCAGGTGTAATAATACATTTAAATTAGTTGTTGGACATGTGCCGTACTTTTTTCATCAAAATCCTTTTTAGTCTTAACCTGATGCTATGCTATGAAGTGATACAGCCAAAAGACCTTAATTTTGTATTCTGTGCTCAGGTCCTGTAGTGATTGGATGCTTTATAGATATGCAGGCACACAGCAGAGAAACCTTCACGAGCTGCCTGTTGAAGACATAACGCAATTTTGTGAATGCATGCGCCTTTACAGAAGAGATCATAAGGAGCTCTTACCGTCAGTTATATAATGTAATGCTGCCAGATGATGTGCCACTATGGAGTGATACCCTTCTGGGAAAGACAGGGAACAACTGTCTTGTGAACCCCGCTGTGGGGTTTGGCAAAAGTGGTGATGCTTATGGGGTTCCTTTTTTTTAAAGAAGTAGTTTACAGAAACACCATCTATTGTACGCATATGTCGACATGCTTTTTGTAGGCAGATGTGAGGTTGCTTTAAACTGGAAGTCATGTAGTTTACGTAAGTGCTAACCATAGCTAAACGGGATTAGAGTGGGTTTGTGGCCAGTCATCTCCAAGTGTGGGCAGAGTGAGCTCACATCTCCCTGCAAAACTCTGTGGAGATGTATCCTATTTTAGGTATTTTTTTGAGCCTTGTTTCTGTAATAACGACATCACAGCTTCTGGTATGTAGAATTGTAAAGCATCACTGTTACAGAAGAAAGAAATAGTAGCTCCTTTTTGTGATTAAGGAACTAAGAAGTGCAGAGAAACTTTTGCTGAAGGTTGAGCAGAAAATCTATAGCAAAGGCAGCAACCGAGTACAGAGCTTTGGAGACCAATTTTTACATTGTATGCACAGTCATTCTTACCTTACTGTGATGCAACATGTGTTTTAAAATGACCACTTGCCTAACAGGTGGCATGCTCTGATTCCTCCTTTGATAGATCATTTGGCTGCAATCTACAGAGTACAAAAATCCAAATGAGCATCGTTGCAGAGGGACTATTCTAAAATGAAAAGCATTAGAAAAATAACATTGTGGTTGTTTTGGTTTGGTTGGGGTTTTGCTTGTTTGTTTGTTTTATGCTAATGCATGGAACCAAGGAGAATAAACAGTTTAAGAAACAAGCCAGCAAAGACAGTAAAATACAATCCTGGGCCCTTGAAGAGAAGTGACACAAAGGGAAGATAACAGGAATTTCCTTGTCTTTTTTTTGTAGAAAGTCTCATCTATAGTGGTTAATTACTGTGTTTACTTTGTTGTTTCAAAATGATGAATAAAGTTTTCTGTGTGTAAGTAAAACATTCTTCATTGAATCATCTTGAAACTGTACCCTGTACCTGAATTAAGTAAGATTTTTAGAAATCCAACTCAAAGGATTTAATCATAATCAGCCTACTGCCTCCTTCATTTTTGTGATTGTGGCTAGAGTCTTACAGGTCATTAATGTTGTTTTAGTTGTGAAATTTTGCACATTGCAGGGTGTGAAATTGCTATGTGATTCAGGCCCTAAATGTATAGCTTCATTTCTGTATTATTCCTTTTTCTCATTTCACATCATGCTATAATTCTGAAACTAGCTTTTTAGCAGTTGTTGAATGGTACATATTTTAGTCCCAGCACCCCACAATGATAGGCCACATTCTCAAATGATATAACATGATGCTGTGCTTTTTACTAAGTAACTGCTTCCATTTTTAACTTGCAGGCTTCCTTCATGCTCAGTGATAACTGTGCACAGAAAATACAGACTACCTGTAGAGGATCTATCTTAGAAGAATCAGATTTTAATTAAAGATTTTATAAAATGAGTTATTTTTTTTTCTGCTTTCCGAAAGTGGTGAAATCTTATGTTCTGAAAAGTAAAACCTCTTGAAATTATTCACACTGATGGTATTTGGGCAAAAAGAGGACTATTTTATAAGTGACATTTGGCTATTTATGGAATTTTCTTTGGTTCATAACACGTAGGGTATACAACATCCCACAGTGGTTTAGTGCTGTACACAATCTGTTTTGTGTCCAGCGTTCTCCTGGTGTCAATATCCATTTGCAAGACAAGCAAAAGCTTAGGTTTTTGAAAAATGAGTTCTTTTGGAAGATTCTGTGAAATTGTTGGATGACTGTACGTTATTCTTAGTCAAGTCAATGAGAGATGGTTAACTTTATTAACACTTTTATTTAACTTTATTAACTCTCTTAAGCCGGGCCTGTGACTTTTTGGTTCACAGAAATGATCTTGGTCTTATTTCATGTTACCTGATGTTAGGACACCTTTTCCTGTTTGAAAAAAACACCCCAAACAAACAAACAAACAGTCAAACCCATGAAAACTGCTATGTTTGCTTTTGAGCAAACCTTTTAATTTAAAATGTAACCTTTTTATGGTTTTCTAAAATGGAACTTTTGAGGCAAACAAGGAGATAATAAACTTCTGCTATTTTCATTGAAAGCGGATTGTCTCAATCCTTAGATCTTTTGTAAATCCCTGTCTTTGTGGTTTCTTGTTTTCATGGTGTTGTCAGTTTCTATTGTCTGGGTTTTTTATTCTGCTTTCCAAGACTTGGGAGTCCATGGTGTGTTACCTCTGGGTGTTTTCAACAGCAAGTGTCAGAGAAGTATAGCCAGTCAATTCATATAGATCTGCTATATGGCATCTGCTTTTGCCTCAGTTCCCCAACCTTGCAGCCATGCTTCAGCTCGAAAGTTGAAATGCTGATTAGTACCAGAGCACTGGAGTCACCAGTACACAGATTTAAGTCTTTACACTGTAGTTTTCCTCTGCCATCAAAAGTTTTGGCATTTTAACAGAGTGGTAGAACAGAAAGTCAGCTATAGTACAGGAAAAAGAAATGATAACCTTTTTTGTTTGGTTCATGTTATACACCAATTTAAATATGAAACATCTTTTGGCAAAGGTACCTGAAATTAGAGCATAAATTGCTCTTACAACATTATTTTTCCCCTTACATAGTGGGACTGGGAAAGCCAGTCTTTGATAAGGATGCTAGCAACTTTACAAAACGGCATCTTAAATACCTGCAGAAATTGCACATATTGAGAATGTTTTGAGAGCATTTCAACCACAAAATATCTGAATGAAGTTTCTGGTGGGACTTGTACAAATTAAATCCACAGAATACTTTGAAGAAAACGTTCTTGTATATGTTTATGCAACAACTATTCACCTGTGTAGTCACCTGGAGTTCAACTTGAGACATCTAAAGTGAAAGTGTAAATGGTTTAAGCTAATAGAATAAGGGCTAGACTTCTGAAAGGGTTGGGTCTTTCTTCTCAACATCAGTGGGAGTTGGCCTCCCAAACACCTTTAAAAACAGGATACAAGCCTTTTATTGATAAAAGAGACAGGTATAAATATCTACATGGAACAACTACTGACCTGTATAGTATTAGTCCTTGGTCTATTTTATTTATGTAATAAATTTATATTTAATTATAAGATACACCTGATAGAAATTGTGTATTAAACTTTATGATGTTAGTGTTTGATGGACAGAGGGTCTTCTACATGGATAAGAAAATAGTTATATTTTTTAGTTTAAGAAAAATTCCCTGGAAAGCTTAAAAAAAAAAAGTAATGTGAGGCTATAGAATATAGGACTACAGGTGTAAAAGAGAAAAAAAAATAGCAACTACTTCATCTAGTTAGGTCACAAAGTTTACTTCTGTTATTTCTGTGTGTTAGCTATACTGTCTACCTTTTGAGCAAGGAACTGTGCAAGGTAAAATGAGTCAAGGCAGTAAGAAACAGGTATAATTTTCTTCAATATAAACCCCAGGTACCTCATACTTGAATTTTCACTGTGAATAACTATTTCTGGTCAATTAGATTGTTTTCAGCATTTTACTTATACTCTGGTTGTGTTGGTAGACTACTGCTATTACTGAACACTTACTTGATGCACTATTTTATTAAATTTGCTAAGGGAATGTGGTTGAAGGAAAAGTCAGTTTTGTATGATGTACTAAATACAACAGTCTAGCTCAGATGAGTCCATGTTGGTTTTGTTTTTTTCCACCCTGACCACCTATGTAGTAGATAAGCCTGCAGCCGGCTCCTAGTTCTGAGGTGTTATTGAAGCAACAAGCCTTCATTTGCTCAGGATCACTGGGTATGGTTAGCCCCGTTCTGCCTTCTCCCTCACTTGCACTGTTGCTGTAAGAATCAAGGCTTCACATGCATATTATTCTACAGGATTTTTTACCAAACGGAACTATTTTTCCTGATAGATTAACAGAGTGCTAAAGCTAAATTTAAAATTTTGTGTATTTAACCTTTCCCCCTAATTGCTTGCCCAGAATAAAGGTTTGGTGCTTTGTTCCTAAATTCTCTACATGAGGTGGTGTGCATTAAAGTGTATTTATATTCTTTCAGATTAATTAACTGTGACCTTATGAACCACTGTCCTTGTTTAATTGGTGGCTCCAAAGCACACTAATGGCATAAATCAGCTGATAATGAGATTCAGACTTGCTTTTAAAATATATAATAACACTGCATTGATATAGGAAATGAGATTTGTTGACTCTCTGTTGGTACGGCAGGAGAGAAGACACAATTAAATGTGTACTTTCAGGATGGGGGAGGGCTTGGTTGGAATGAATAATATGCACTTCAGGGTGGGTGTATGAAATAAGGAGGATATTCTACATCAAGATAAGTTTGGTATTCTCTCCTTGTCTCTAGGCAATGTGCAGTACTGGCTGGTGCACTTTAGGATACAGAAATGTTGTGGGAAGGTGTTTCTTAAAGATTACTGGAGGCTAACAAAAATGATGATTTCATCTTAAATATAGTTACATGTTTTTAAACTGAGCTTACACCCACTGTTTTATGAACTGCAAATTAATCAGATAGCTCCCAGAGAACAAAAAGGTTTTGACCTAAACTAGTTGCCCAGGCTCCATTACTATTTTCAGTTTAATGTTACCCATATCCATCCTCACATTTTGGAAAGAAAACAAGGGCTGTGCAACAAAGTTTCTTTGTTTTCATAAGAACTAAAAATGTGCTGTATGTAGACCAAACAATAAAAATAAACTACTGAACTACCTTCTAATGCATGGGGGTTCTGGAGAGAGGAAACCATGGATATTTAGAGGCATAAAGTGAGTCATTGTGCTAGTTAAAGAATTTTATAAGGCGAGCTCTGTGGGTTTGAGTTGCATCTGTTACCTTTCCAACTAGAACTGAGGGGTATGCAGGAAAAAGAATGTTGGATTTAATCATGCCTTATAGTGAACGCATTGTACTTAGGCTAAGCTTCTAACTGGGATCTAGACCATAGGAGTACAAAATCTTTAGTCTTTCTTTCTGTATGAATTTTGCCTTAGATGGGTTCCAGTTAAACACACCCAAACAATATTATTTTATACCCGTTAAGCTGCAAAATGCTGTTAACAAAATGCCTTAAAAAAGTAATGAATGTTCTGTAACATTTGAAAACAAAAAACCCAAGCAAAGAACCCCAACCAGCTAAAAAAACCCCTCACAGCTATTTTCCTTATTAAAAGATAACCATGCTTGCATTTATGACAGTTCTTAGAAGCTGTAATGGACTGGGTTGCTATGGTGTGAGATGCAGAACAATGAAATAATTGTTTCTCTTGGTATTGGCTTCCTGGAAACAAATTCTGTGTAAATTACTTGGCTGAAATAGTGACAACAGTCTTGTGTTCTGTTTTATTTAGCTCATAGTTAAAAATCATAACTATTCTATAATAATAAAAAAGTAACGTTTATCAGCTCTGGGCTTTTGTTTCAACTTTTTTTCTGTTTACGTTTTCAGGTCAGTTTCATGAATTCAAAAGCAACTTACCAGTGATTTCTGGGAGCTGGGGCTGATTTTCTTGTGTATTTGTAAGTATTTATTGATTAATATTCCTGTTATGTGCATCTTTCTAATAGTCTTTTAACATGAAGAATGGAAGCCTTTTTAAAATGTCACTGTGATATCACAGTTTTAGAATGTTCTTTTATTAAGAAATGTACCTAATTACTTATAAACTTTTTGTAGTTTATTTGCTATCAACTTACTCTTCAGTTATTCGGAGGGGCTACAGATGCTTTAATTAACAGTGAAAATTCCTATTATTTCAAGCTTTCTTTTGGTTTTCATAATAATAATGAGAGAACAGTGTTGCTTACAGTAACACATCAGTTGTGATGCTTGGTAATGATAGGAGTGCATCTTGCAGTTGTGATGAAAATTATTTCTAGAAATGAACTGAGGCTGTGATTCAAGACCGACAGGGCTTTTAGAGGAAATGCTACATGGGTTTATTGAGGAAACACTAGGGTGACCAGTATCTGCTCAACTGGGAATGCATTTTTATATACCCTGGAGAAAACTGACCTTTATGGTTGCAGTAAAATGACTGAGACTGTAGTCATTTAAGCCATGGCCCAAGAATATGCTTCAGTGTATGCCCAAGTTCAAATAAAGCAAATGGGATTAGGTCTATGCATAAATGGATTGAGAAAGTTAGAGGAGAGAATCTGTGAGGAAGACAGTTATTTACACGACAAATAGAAAGCTTTCAGAATTGCTGTTTTGGATAGTCTTTAGCTTTAGTCAAGTATAATAAGGAAAATCTAATGGGACTTAGACTTGGCATGATATAAATTATTGCAATACCTCTTGTATGATGTAGTATAAATGAGACCAATCTATAGCTTGTTCTCTTAAGTCACAAATATAGTTTATGAATAAATATTTATTCAATCATTTGTGGAAAAAGATGTTTACAAAACTACGTTCATCAGAGAAAAATATGGCTGGTTCTCCTCTCAATATGGAAATGTGTTCGATTTGTACTAACCCTTCCTCTTTACAAATGTTCATTTTCAAATATGGTTTTGCTATTATATGTGTAGTTTCCTTCATTTACAGGGCAGTATCTTTTTAATGAGCATTGTCAGTTGTATGTAAAGAAAATATTGTTATCAAATAAAATAATGTAAAAAAAGTATTACCATTGAAAAGTAGTTCTGAGAAGGCAATGTCAAGTGATTACTGAATAGAGAGTGAGGAATTTGTTGTAACTCTTCCTGGCTTTGCCACTGCATGTTTTTTCAAGCAATCAGTTAGGCTTTCTTTGCCTCATTTTTCTCAGCTGTAAATGGAAATAGTAATATATCAGTCAATACAAACAGTACATCTTTATACTTCAATATGGAGTATACTTTCCAATCAAAGCAATGGAATAAGCACAATGGTGGATTCATGGTTGAACTTCTTTGTGTGTACCAGCCTAATTGGGTGAGAACCTGTAAGTATTGTTTTATTCATGTTCATGTAGTATTATGGACATATAAAGGGCTTTAGTAATTACATGGTAGACTCCTGATCTGAGCCCTGCTTCTCTTGGTTCACAATGACCAAAAGCTGTGGCAAACAAAACTGACATAAAAAGTACTTCGAAAACAATGTTTGCATTTAGGTCAATCAAGTAAGTACTTAAACTTTAATGGGAAGTATGGACTGTTGTTACCACACAACTGTACACTGATTTTTGCAGAAAAAGTTGTTAGTACAGTTGAGACACCTTACAGTATTGTAACTGTGAGAGCTGGAACGTGATTCAACAGCCTGATCAGTGAAGCCAAGTAAACGACTATACAAAATGACTGCACAAAGTGAACCACAGCCTAGTCTTTTATAGGTATTCTCTGCAATCACGTTGACATGAATATCTGGAGAAGCTAACACTATGGCTGACTGTTCGTGTTCTCTGATTAAAGGACTTATTTTAGTATTTAGCACTATATATCTAGGGACATATGCAAACCTTAAGTTCACATAAACTGAAAATAAATCGTAGGATGTACAACTAACTGATTTAGCCCAGTGTTTCCTCACATACAGAAAACAGGATTGAAGTAAACATTCTATAGTAATACAGGCTTAGATCTTCTTAAATCATCGGTATTTTACCTCTCCAAACTGGCAAATATTCTGTAGGTAGTTCACTACTTCAGCAGATACAGACTCTTACTATTCAGTAACAGTAATATGCACAGTGTCATAAATTTTCACTGTGTTCTATAGACTGATAGGAAGGGTTGTTATCTCAAGTATCTTTCAATTTAAAGGCTTGATTTCTGCAAATACTTATTCATATGAGGTGGCCGTGGAAGCTGATGAAATCAGGATCAGGACCTGAGGCTGAACAAATAGGCCCTAAGCAAATGACACTGTATAAGATGGGAGCTTTGGGGGGTTGGTGTTGAAGACAGAAAGTTTGCATATATAAGGAGTTTTGAGAAGATTCAATTCTAAGCAGCATTTTAAAAATGCTAATGAGAAGTGTATACCTTTTTCATGTTATGCTATAATATTTGGGCATGTTTTTATAGTGTGTTTGTTTGATCTATACTCCAAAGGAAAGGAGTGTACATCAGTGCTAGGAAGATTGATCTTTGAAACTGTGCATATTTTTTATATGGGAATACAGCAAGATCAGCTAAATACTGCTACAGTTCTATACCAAAGCTATTTCAACCAGGGGCTATAATAACTTTTTCCTCAAATTTTTGAAAGTTTTGTCATAGATACATTCTGCTGTAACATGTAATTACTTGGATCATCCAGTTCAGACAACTTTGGGGTTTTTTTGTCATATTTGGCTAGTTTTGTTCAGGAGAAAACAGGATTGATGATTCATACAAAAGTAAATTTCATGGAAAATGTGACATTTGTGCTTTTGTGTTATGCCCACAGAGTAATTGTCCTAACTAAAGGTTACTTTTTTCAAGAATGTGGTCTTAACATGGTTTAATTTATTTAATTGTTCTTCTCAAGTAGGTTTGTCCAGTAGTAAACTGCAATAGTTATTTAAAGTTACAGATGGCAAAATAAATGTCCTCTGATAACACAGCATTTAAAGAAAATTTTTCTTGTACATCAGCATTTAGAAATATGTTTTTACTAGCAGTTCAGTTTCTCTGCAAACATTTTATTGTGACTTGACTACAAAGTCAAAACATCAACAGAGGGGGGGGAAAAAACCCCTGAAATGAATGGTGTTAAAGCCCATGAAACTTCAGTGTCTTGCGAGAAAAGTTCCTCAGTGCAAATCCTGTATTGAAAATATGGTGAAAATAATATAATTGGATTTGAGACTAAAATCAAATTGCTTTAAAAAGAAAACAAAAATATAAACACACAGGGGACACAGACATGCACACACATTATAACACACAAAACAGAGATTGTGAGTAGGTAAACTTCATCTTTGCAAATACTTAGTCCAATCAGCACATCGTCAGGGAGTATGCTTTGCTTCAAACTCAGTATTTAATATTTTTTCCTCAATTTTATTTTTAAGGCAATTTTAATACTTTTTTTTTTTTGTTTATTTTGGAATGGTTTTATTTAAAAACTTAGAAAGTGCATTTGCACCATGGAGTATCTGACCAAATAGATTTGGGCTTTGTATTTGTACCAGTTTATTTAAAAGGAGAAAACTATTAAATTGTCAATGTTTACATGATAAAGTCAAAGAAGGCGCAGCTTATTTGGAGCAAGTGAAGACATATGAGTCTTTGGCATTATTTAACTTTACAGGTTTAATTGATAACATCTGATGTCTTACTGAATTACAGTTAATTTGTTTGGGAAAAAGCAGTGTCTATACTTTCTAGAAAAGCAATATATACTGAACTCAATTCTTAAAAAGTTGATCTCCATTTTTGTCTTTGTAAGATATAATTCTTCATCAGCATTTTGGTCAAGGAGGTATCTATCAGCTTATCACTTCTTTCTATAAAGAGTTCATTCTTTCAAAATTCCTATTAAGAAAGCTAAGTGATGCCTCACTAGAAGCTATGTTTGCTGCAACATCCGTACTTTTTTGGCATGTGTGTGCTGGAGGTATCAGAGGTCTTTATCCTCTTCGGCCTACTTTCCTGCTAACATTTGTGACATACCAATGTAAAATGATGCGGTTGCACCATGAAGTAGCCCCTCAGCAATTCAAAACTCTATTTTGCTGGGATTATTTTATAAATGGTGAATATAAAATGTGCTTCTAGTGGAACACTGTCTTACTGTTTTTATGCAATGCTTGCACTACAGTAGCACACAAATTTTCTAATAAGAAACAACGTTCCAGTATATAACGTGAGGTATAAATAAATATAAAAGCAAGGCACCTGCCTTGAAGAGTTTTCTTGTCTGAGAAAGCTTGTGTAAATACACATATTTTAGATGTACTTAAGAGAGTCAGCTGAGTAGAAACAAAATGGAAGGGGGAAAGGGCATTTCTCATTTCTTTCCACTCGAGTAATACCTGGTATGTAGATGCCCAAGCACATTTACCAGCATGGGTCTAATAGCAACCATCGAGGGCTTTTTAGTTGTGCTTGAAGAGAGCAAGGTGTGGAAAAAAGACTGGAGAGAGAATGGTGGCTGGGACATTCATCTGCTGAGAGCAGGACAGAAGTCCAATCAAAACTACAAAAAGTTCTGTTTGTTTTTTACTATCTGACGTTCTCCCTCCCCGCCCTGTGCTTCTAGCTGGGATGTCTGATGGACTGCCATGTGTGAATTTTTCTAAAGCTGTGTGGTGTGGGAGGTCACCTAGGGACTTCTTGTTCTAATAGAAGGAACGTCTGTTGCATGATGCTGGCACAGAAGCCCGTTTACCTTCTGAGTGCAGCAGACATTATTTTGGCTGCTTTTCTATTGACCATACAGACTGTTTCTTGGTAGTAAGTAAATCAATTAATAGATATACAGCATGCTTATACCGTGGAAGCAATATGCATTGTATTCATTTTAGCCAGTTTTCCTTATAATAAGCAACGCTTCAACTATTCTAGGATTTTGATATTTAATGTAGCACAGAAATCTTCAATTCTTTATGAGGAGTGAAATGTATGTCACAAGAAAAATATACAAAACAACAGTTTTCATTCATATAAACCCAAATGGTTTTGTGCTATTAGACTCTTTAGCATTTACTAAAATGAGGACACCACTGAGGGTGAGAGCACTCTCCAACCAGCTTCTGACACAGTGCACAAAGACAGAGGCCAGGACCTATGTGGTCTTTGCTTACTTTTTGATGAAGTTGAACCATTTAGCGAGGCTGCTGCTAGAAGTGCTTTTTCAAAGGATTGTCATGCTCTGGATGTAAGTGAGGACCTCCTTGCTCTGCTGCTGCTCCATATGTGTGCTGGATGAGATCCGTGTAATGCACTAGACCCATCTGCTGTCTAAAAAATTCTTTGCAAAAGTACCAAGCAATAAAATAGAAATCCTCATCCAAACAATTCTATATGCTCTTGAAGTTGCATGCAGTTCTTGGGAGAGAGGAATCTGTTGGAAATACTTGTGCTAGGAAGCTGAATTAAGAATGTGGAAGCAAAGTATTTGTACAAGTCCATACCTGGACAGAGTCCTATAGGTTTTCTGCAAGTGACTGACATTTGCAGAGCCAAAATATTTTTAGAAGAAATGCTTGTTCATCACAAAACCAAAGCCTCAGGTCAATTAATAACTACAATGCAGGATCTTAGAAAAGCTGTAAAGAGAATTTTCTTTAAGCCACACTGTGAGTAGTAAATTATATATAGTATTTCTCATTCTACGTAAATTACACAAAAGATTTCTTATTCTATAGTATGGATGAACAACGCCAACAGTTGATGTCAGCATTAACTTTTCAAATCATATTACTTAAAAGGGTGAGGGTTATAAGGTGTCCACAGACAGCTTCATTTTCTCTCTGTCTTCCTAATGCACATACACCAATGGCTGTTTGATTCATTTATTGACATAAACCAGAATTGCTTAGAAGTAACAACTCATTCATCATAATCACAGTTATGGGAGAGTGTGGGGTAAGAGGTTAACTGCTTGCTAGATGTATCAAGATCTTTGGTATATACCAAAGCCTGACTCGATAGAAATCTGATAATGGTTTGTTGAAGGTAAAACATAAGTGTTAATAGCTAAATAAAAAAAAATGATAAATACTGTGCTGTAAAACACTCACATTTCTAAAGTTAATTAAAAAGAGCTGATCAAAGTGAAGCCTCCATTAAAAATGTTACTTTATGATATTAAAGATAAAATAGAGCATAAAGGTCAATTTTAAAAATCTGTGCATATTTTTTAAAATCCTTTTTCTGTGATTTTTTTTTTTGTTTCTTTCTTGGTAGTGCTTTCATTAATAATTAAAATATAAATAATGTGAAAATGTTAATTTTTACTTTTAGTAGTTTAAGTTCATGTGCAGTGATGATGAATTGATATGTTAGGGTATATACATTAACAAGATATTAAGCAAAATCCATTTGAACTAACTGGGAGCAGCTTCTGTTCTTAATACATGTGTGTGATGGATTCAGTACTGTGCATCATAAAATAATCTAAAACTACACTTAATTGTGTAAATACCATATTATCTTTATGAATTTATTAGAGATTACTGTATAATCCTGGCTCTGAAAGTTAATCTGAAAGATGCTTGCTGCAGGAGCCAAAAAGCCCCAGGGAGTAATTAATCCAATTCTCCGATACTAAAACAAAGCAGGTTACATGAGTTTTTGAAGTTTCGCTTCTCACTTCCACTTTCCCCAATGAAAGAGTTCACAAAGTGTAAGACTTCATTCAAAGTTCTTACTTTCAGTAGAAAAAGAAAAGTTTGATTTAGAAAGGGAGGTGGTCTTAATCTGGAAATCATCAGGAATGAGGGTCTGACTGATACACATGGTCCTACAGAAGATCTAAAGTGCTGTAGGGCACCAGAATAAAGATGGATGACTAGCTAGCAAACTGGCTGTGTATATGGAATTCCTGCTGGTTTAGTATCTGTTTTCTACTCAAATGCTTTAGCATTGGGTATATAATACTTTCTTTTGAAGAATTGCCTGGGCACTGATATAACACTGAACTATGGTTAGATCTGCCGAAGTGATCGGAGTAAAGTGCAAGAATCTGAAGCCAAGCTTAGCACGATGAAAGTGAAGTAAAAATTTCACTCCCCAAAACGTCATGGCTGACTACCTAAAACTTGAGAGGTGCTCCTACAACAGGCACAAGGGGTTGGAGATCTGGTTAACTTTGGAGTGTGTGATAACATGCCGTGATCCTATTTCAGCAAAAGTTTTATGAACGTCAAATCAGGCTCATGATTAGCCAATCCATCAGTGGGAAGTAAGCAGCCCTTTGCATTTCAGAGACAGGTAAAAATGTTCCAGAATGTACCTGGTTTATTAAACAATTTTGTGAAGTTCATTGAACTCACTTTTATTTCTCCTGTATTTCTGAGATACTTTTTAGACTTGAGCACCCTATCTTAATAGAACATGCACTATTGATTTATTTAAAGATATGATATTTTCTCTTTCCTTTTTATGTCTTTTCAGTTTGTTTGTACTATTGACATTTTATTTTGTTGTTCCATTTTTACCAAGTGATTATAGTTTGTATAAAATCCAGCAGTGAAATTAAATAGCTGAAATTATTCTTTCTAAGCTGCAGTGTTCTGTATTTGTCAACAGTGGGTTTCATGTCACTTTGCTGCTTCTTAACCCAGCATTTTTAAAGCATGATTAGAAAGTCTTAATTTTATGGAACATTTCCTCCTCCAAAGCATGATGCAGATTTTAATATAAATTTTTGAAAAGCCATTTCCCCTACAACCATATTGGATCTCCCCACCGCCCCATATCCACTAAAGAACAGTTATTTATTAGAACTCTATTATCCAATCTTGCTTGGGCAAGTTTTTATCATTGCTAGGTTATTGGCCTTTTTTAATTGATTATATATTAAGGTAGCATCCCACCCTAGCAAATAGTCCTTATACTTCCTTACTGTGTTCATTAAAGCCTGACAGTATATCTATGTTTGTAAGAAGTAGGAATGGTTTTGAAAGGAATCTTTTTCCCAAAGATTTGTTTGGTATGAATTGAGGTATATTCACTTGCCTCTGAAATATCAGGTATTGGTTGCTGCCCACTCCAAGATTCTTTTTATCCAGTATGAAAACCTAATATGTTCTTAAATCTCCAGGTCTTGAAATATGATAAAGGAACAAACAAGCTGCATTTGTGATCCTTCACAGCCCCATTCCTAAACAATCACAGCTAGGAAGTGACTATTACTGCAATGTTGAGGTATAACTTTTCTGTAAGTTAGTTACTTGTTTTTCAATGTCTTGTCTTAAAGATGTTTTTTATGGACATAACTGTAACTTTTAGAGAATGACGAGGAGAATGTAACCATGCACATTCTATTATCTTTTTTCTGTATTCCTCAAAACAGCTGCAAGACCTGTATAATCTTACTCTAGATTCCTAGATTTGTACATTAGCTAACATATCCTCTTCACAGGCCAATTTACTTGAATAATTATATAATTATTGAAACAAAATATAATAATAATTTTTCTCTTCCTGTAATTATTTTTAAACTGAATTTATACGTTCTGATTGCCACAGTTTGCATTGTAGATTTGTTTCAGATTGTGCAATATTCGGCAGCAAGCTAATCAGTGTTCTGTCCAGTTAAAAGCATTTAGATGGAGTTTGTGACTCAAAGAGTGTTTTTTTAAGGCCACATAAATTTTGGTAGTTTACCCCAGAAACATGCTAGCCTGCCTTTTTTTTTTATTATTTTTTTCTCCCCTCCCCCCCCTCCCCGCCCCGCCTCCCGCCTTTTAACTCTGGTGGCTTGTTTTTGTGTGTGAATAAACTCCTTCGTTCCTCCAAAACAGCCTTTCCTTTGAGATGGCTGTTGTTCATGGGTTTTTCCTCACCCACCCACCTGCCATTAACTATTTGGTTACCACTTGAAATACTTCATCACTGAGATTCAAACTCATTGTCCTGTGGCCATTGTTGCTTAGCAGAACACCCATGCTTGCTTTCTACACAAACACACACACACAAATTAATAACTGAGTGGAACTCCTCCTCCTCTGTGCTCCAGAAGGAGCTGCTCCAAAAAGAAGCCATTTATAGTATCAATAAGCTGCTTCTCCAAACCATGTACAGATGTGTTATTCAACCAGTTAATATTGGGGTAGTTAAAATCACCCATTATTATTTTTCTGGCAGATTTTGCCACTTCATTAATATCTTTCAACATACTGAGTTGCTTGGCTGTTCCTTCTTTTACATGGCTTATATCATATCATGCCATCACAGCATATTCTGTAGTTTCGAGTTAATTGCCCAATTAACAGTGGTATTCATGAAGTGCTAGGAAAATTCCACAACTAATGATTTGGACAATTTCAAAATAGGTTGGTATTTCATAGTTTAAAATGTCAAACATGCCAATAGCTGCAAGCTTAAGACTGTGCAGGCTTAGAACCCAATAGCTCAAAAATTCTGTATCGCAAATATCATAATCCAACCCTCAGAAACATGTTTCCCAGCCCCCAGTATTTCCATGTAGGGAAGTTCTGCACTACCCTAATTTCTCCTTAGACTGGTGAGGTGGGAGCATGAAATAGGACCTTGTCGCCTTCTCTGTATTTTGGGGAAATGTGGAATGAATACCTTCTGGCAGCAGTGAATGTACCCTCACCCCCAACCTGGCCCCAGATGTTGTTTATGGCAGCACTGGGGAAGCTGCTGTAATAACGGTTGTGTATATGCTTACAAGACTCAGGAAAATGGAGATGCAAGTGATTGGAAGGTTGTAGGATTTGCTAGAGGACTTTGTACTTTTCTTTCTTGTTGCCTGGATTAGGTAGGGATATTAACAATATGTAGTTAGCTTTGATGGGCCATTGTTCCCAGATGCAACTGAGAGTTGCCAATAGACTCTCTAGGCAGCGATCAGATTTTTTGTTTTGTCTCACCAGCTGCCATGCAGAGATGCCAGGGGATACACTGCCTACCCTTTTTCCTTTTCTCAGTACCTTCTGTGCCATTTATAAGTTGTAGGACTGAGGTGATGCCATGGACTCAGTCTACAGAGTCTGGGGATGGGCTGGGGCTGTAAAATAATTTCGTTATCATTGCCCAAGAAAGAAATTGTGAATTTTCAGCCCTGAAATTCAGGGTCAGAAGTGTGGGTACAGTAAAGGAGACAGTCCACCTCCTCAAAGCTAAAGGGTCACAGACTCAAGGGTCATTTCCAACATTTTACATTATTAGAACATTTTGAATTTCCCTACTTATCCAATCTATTGAGACTGTATTGGTGGTCTCATGCAAACTGCTCAGACGTGTGTATATATATATATATATATGTGATTAAGGCTTTAATTCAGCAAGGTGCTTTAAGTACTTTGAGGTACTTCGTTGCAATTGACAGGACTTTGCAGGAGTTAAAATCCTGTGAATACTGAGATCTTTGCTAGGATGGTACTGATTATGTAAGTATGGCTGCTGGATAGCTCTTTTTAAAAATTAAATTACTGAAATACAGTGTTGTTTAGATCTTCCTTTTAGTTCTTGGAGTTGTGGCAGATTCTTTAGGACATTATAATTTACATTTTATAACAAAAATATAGTGAATTGTCTTATTCCTCTTGGCAACTCAGCAAACTATCATTAACATTTTTCATCAGTATTCTGTTTAGAGTTTTCTAAACTGAACAGTATAGTGGTAACAGCTCATTTTTAGATGCTATTACAGTTCTTTCACATCTTTATAGTACTGTAGTAAAGCTGAATTTACTAGCTACCTTGAAAGCAGAGTAAGGCAGCATTAGAATCTACATTAAAGTGATTCAATACTCTTTAGAGAAAAGCCTTCTTAACTTGAGATCAGATACAGCATGTGTTTTGGGGGCAGTTTTATAAGGATTGCCGATAAACTTGAATGCTACCAACAACAGCTGCTTTTTGAAATATTGTTCTGTCCAGCCCAATGAAATTTAGGGGAATTTGCTTTGCTTTGTAAGCACATGTGATCGACATTAGCATTCAGAGGAGCTGCACCTGCAAATGGAAGGGAGGCTATATCCTAGACACTAATTTTATGGTTTGAATTGGTAAAGATGGGAGGGATCAACTTGCATGCACTTGTTTCTCCTTGAGGGTTAGTGCAAGTCTCCAGTATCTTAGGTAAGTACCATGCTCTGATATATTTTTCCTAAACATTCTTCTTGGTGGCCGTTCAGATTCTTTCCAGTTTGGGTATATAGAAAGGATATTTGTTTTCATAAGTGGTCATGAGTTAAGAAAATGAAAGCCCTTCAAGGTCATTCAGTGTTTGTGTCCAGTCAGGTTGATCTGCAATAAATCTAGTGGTTACTCTTCCTGGCTTTATGGTTCTGAGCAGCTCACTTCATCTTGGTTTCCTTTCTTAATCTTTGACTAAATGTTTTACGTTTTTAAACTGTATTCTTACCATGGATAGCAAAGTCTGGTGCCCAAAAGAGGGATTAGTGGAGGCCTCCAGAAATGGCTGTAATACTGATTACAATGATAAATACAGAAGTAGTAGTAGCAACTGCTACTACCTGTAGTACAGTTCAGTAAGTGCAATTTTAAACTGCTGAAATACTAATTTACTCTAAAGCTACCCACAACTACTAGAAAATGTCTTGCTGCTTTTAAAGGGTACAGGGTTCTGTATGTTCTAATTTATACAGAAGTTATACGTGTTTCTTACCTCATTACCATTTTCAATAATTTTGCACCAAAACCTTATTTTCAGATTAAGCTTCAGTTGTAGAAATATGACCCCTTGGCCAATCATAATTCTAGAAATTTTTGCATCTAGATAGCTATGAAAAAAGGATTTGCTAGTTATGTTTGTGTAAGATATGGTCATACGTTTCCCATGTAGCACAAGAGAGCATTTAGTGTTCATGAAAGAAATGCTTTCAGTACTTTGAATGCAGCAGCTTAATGTTATTTCTCTTAAAATGTGATAGCTTTTTAAATTTTTTTTTTTTCCCCAGGTCAAATTTGGTAAATTAATTACACTATAGCCTTAATAAAATTTGAGAATATGACCAATAAATAACAACATCAAATGGAAAAATATTTAAAAGAAGTTTAAGCTGTCTTTTTTAAAATGGTAGTCTCTGATTATATTAAAATTTTTGTTTTATTCCAAAGTAGGAACTATAAAATTAAGTAAACACCAAAAGAAGATCCTTTTATTATTAGTAGCACAAATTCTACAAACTAAAAAACAGTAGGAGTGCAAAAAGTGATTAACCATTCATTGTAATTTAATAGCAATGTCACCATTAATGACCATAGTGACATCTGCAGTATTGCAAACTGAACAGAATGGAAGAGGATTGGTTTTGTGTTTAAAAAATATAACCAGTAATTTAAAGTTAACTTGAAATATAAATAATTTTCAAATAGAATAGTGACCTAACATAGATATAAGTAGTATAATTTAAGATCTGAGATCTAGAAATACTGTGTGGCTTATCCAGTTACAAAGTAAAACATTTTTTTTGAGGGAAATGGTATTTATTAATAAATACATTAAACTTTGTGTTTATAGTTTAAATATTCATTGTTGATAATGCTCAAGAATGCTTAAATGTTTTGGGAATTTCTATTTAACTTCGAGGTTAGGAGTTCCCAAATAATCAGCCAGCGCCATTAAAACAGCTATTCCCCTCCTTACTACTGCATATGAAAAGTCACTGAAATGTGTCATGAATATGTAATTCTGTCCAGGGAAGGTATAAGTGATATTAGTAAAAGGAAGAGTTGTAGCCTTTAGCTCTTTGACTTAGCTAAGTAATCTAGTTTTCAGTGCAAACTTATCTGCCAAATTTGACCAGCCTAAAGATCTCTTTGATAGTGTTGCAAAAGTCTGCTTGCAAAACCACTTTTTAAGCCTAATAGACAATGCTGAAAGAAATCTTGAATTCTGGTGTCCTAAAATGTTTTCTTTCCTCAAAGATGTAGGATTACAAATTTCAGTATCTCTGTGAGTCAAAGGGAGAAGTTACCTGCTGTTAGAGAAAGCAGCATATTTTTGAGATTGCACTTTTTTAAATAGAAAATACTTCTCTTGGCAGAACAGTCTTGTGAAATACCCTCTTATACAGTGTTTAAGACCAGTACATTTAAAATAATGGTTCAAAAAAGAGGAAAAAAAAATGCAGAAAAGAATGATTCCTAATTGCAGCTATTTTCTGGATAGTGTCTCTGTTTTGCTGTCAAGTTTCTAAAAAACCAAAGAGTTTACAAACTTTGAAGACTAAAGGTGTTCCCAGACACATCCTGTTCTTGGTTAAAGGTTCTGCTATATCACTGCTAGGACAAAAAAGTGAAGTGCCTCTCCACCAGCTGCAGAGAAAGAAGGTGATTTGAATGTTAATGAAGGATAGAAGTTTCATAGTAAGAGAAAAACAGAGGCTCTATAGATAAGAGAATATTTTCCCAGGACGTCTCAGTCTGCAGTTGTTGTAACCAGAGGAAGTAATATTACTAAGGAAGTATTTAAATGTCTTTAACAGATATTAGATGATGAAGTGGAGTAGTCATTATATTCCTATCCAAGCTCCAATGCATGAGAGGTCTATTGAAATACAATCTTTTGAGAATATCCACTTAGTCTTGTTTCTAGACTCCCAGATTAGTTTGGGCATCCTGTTAATCTACAGAGCTCCAAACACAGAAGATTTCTCAGAGAAGTTACTAAAGTTGCTGTTTAATGTGGCAATAAAAATCGTAAGGTTCATTGTCTTTATAGATTTAAATACAGTCCCCCCGCCTCTTCTGCCCCAACTGGAAAAAATCCCTGATTCAACAGCATTGAAATTCTCTCCTATTTCCACTATTTCCTAGGTTTTTTAACATCTTTTGGACCTGGCAGTGCCCTCAAATGGTTCATAGCTTATGTGAACATAAGAATTCCTTTTTACTCTTGCTTACTCTTTAGATCTGATCATTCATTGCTATGTTTCATGAGCACAATGAGACAATCCACTCTTTCTAAATGTCTGATCCATTCACATAGATAGTCGTACAAACACAAACTGTCATTCATGGCCTTCCTTGCCATTCCTGTCAAAAAAAAAAAAAAAAAAAAAAAAAAAAGAAAAGAAAGAAGAAACCAAAAGAAAACCAGTAAAAAAATCTGTGTCTTTGTCTTTTAGAGTTTGAGTCAACCTACTTAGACTCTAAGGTATTCAAAGGTTTGGTTATTATTAAAAGCACTGTCACTTGGTGTCCTCAGCAGTTATTTTTTTACTGTTAAACTGTTTCTTTTAAAGCAGTGGCTTCACAACAGTACCACTGAATTGCTCAAATCCTGACACCTTCACAGATGGGCCTTGAGCCTATAAAGGTACAGCATTTGTCATTCTGATGGATGACTTTTCCTGCTCATAAAATAAGGGAAGTAATCCGTCCTCATTCTGCTTAGTTCTCTCTAAGCAGAGACATATATTTGGTTGCCAAACTCTCCTTTTCATTCTTCAACTAATCCCAGGGAAAAATGGAAATACGTTGAAAAGCCTGTGACATGTGGTGGATGACTAGTTCTTTGCTCCCAGAGCGCTCATCTGTAGTGCTTGACAACCCTATGCTTTTTCTTGCTCCTATTTAGTATCTTGATGGAATTGCTGTGGGATCCATTGAGATTAAATTTTTGTCATACATAGGAGATGTGTGGCTTTCTGGAATGATAAAAACCAATTCTGGCTCTCTGAATACCCAGTAGAGAGCAGAATGAAGATCAGCTGGCTTAAGCTAAAACTGAGTAACATGCAACGAGGGATGCCCCTCCAAAACATCTTCCTCTATTCTCTCTTCAATATATCTAGCATTTACCTGCTAGATTTTGAGATAAATATGAATAATAATCAGTTTCCAAGACAAAAATGGGAGATCTATACCTGAGTGTTATTTCAAAATGTTGATTTCGGGACGATAATGGAACAATGATTTCTCTTTTCCCCTTGGAATTTTTTTTTTAATGTAATCTCATCTGTGTGAGATGACAGACTCTGAAAAACACTAATGTAGCAGTCCATAAGCCTACTGAACTTTCTTGTTAACTATTTTTGGATACCTACTGTTGCCATCATCACCATGATATCTGAGTACCTTACAATATTTTTTTAGCATTTTGGAATAATACCGATTTCTAGATCCTTTAAAAGGAGGAGGGAAATACAATGGTTCTGTCAGGAATGGAACCTCATATATAGGGTTTTGGGAATCCTTTTCTGAGTCTTATTTTGACACTGTTCAAGGATACAGAAATTATGTTAGTTACTTGATTTCCCCCCCCCCCCCCCGGATACATCTGTATTCAACAAACAGGGTAAATTAGCCACTGCTGTGGTGGGTTTCAGTATTACCAGTACAAGTTCAGTAGAATTAGTTTAATTCATCTAATCTAAATTTAACTTTACTATCTCTAAACGATATCAGAGTGACTTCTGTGAAGTGACCCTTTGCATTAATTCATCTCAGAAAATTGATAAAATGTCAACTGTGTCATGGGATGGAATATGCAGATGCTCCTTATTTTTCCTCTGATTTTACACTTGCACAGGGAGATGCTTAAGGTTAATTCAAGATGGGTATTAGAAGTTAAGTGAGAAAGGAGCATGAAGAGCTCTGGAAGCTTAGACATGTCATCCTAGTTCTTATCTTTAAATATAATGCAGTCTGTTGTCATGTGCTAGTGATGTCAAATATCATCTGAGCATTCTTTGGGCTATCTATCTCCATGTGCTACTGGCACATGCACATATTTCTGTCCATTTTTTAGCAGTACATATTGGGCTTATTCCTGTGTTAACCTTCCTTCCATCAATCCTGAATGCAAGCCAGCTCTACCAGCAGGAGAATTTTATATGTTTCATACGTTAGTATGATGACAACTTAAAAGGCGACTCCTTAATTCCTTCCAGCTAAGGTTTCTTCTTGTATTCTATATTACAGTGTGAAGGTGTCCTCTTTTGAGGCAATTAATTTCAAACTGTTTTACGTCTTTGATTTCTTCTGTCAAGCAGCATGGGACACATAAAAACCAGGAAGCCAGGATGTTCTTTGGTACAACCTTTAGCAATGCTTCTTGTGCAATTACTGAGGTAGGAAAAAAAGGCAAAGGGTAATAATTCTCAATGCTTGTTTTCTCACAATAGAAGATATGTGTGTAAATCAGATATGGACTATAAATCAGTTATTTTCATTAATTTTGTAGTTAAGGTTTTGTTCATATTTACATCTTGGGAAGATCTAATTCTGGAGAACAGCTGAGTAGGAGGATCCTTCTCTGTAGTCAGCCCTGACTGATAGCTTTGAAGCAGTCTCCTCTTCTGTCTGTGAAAACATATCATTCTACAGTAGATGGTATTTGCTGGACATGCTCTTCTTGATGAAACGGATAAGTTAGCAACATTTTCCACTGGCAAATCTCCAGGGCAAAATATTTGTTATAGTTCTTGTATATCTTTATACTTCATCTGCATGCTTTAATTTTTGTGTTTTAGTAACATAAGAATTCTAACTTGCTCCAGGGTAGAAGTAGCTGCATAGTTAAAAGTGGTCTCAGTTTTTGGCTACAGAAGTATATCTTTGTAGAGCACTTCTAAAGTATCTGAAGACTTAAGAAGTGCAGTATCAGTTTCAAAATACCAGTTTCACTGTGCATATCTAGGGGATGCTTCAGATACCTGCCTCAGACGAACTTGACAATAGACCCTCCCAGCATGACTGAGAATTTCTGCCAGAAATCTCAGCAGATTTCTGTCAGAGTTTTGCTTTAGGTTTGGCAAAAGTTTGAAGACAGCATGGTAGCTGTAATAAGCTTGTTTATAGAATGTTGGAGTATCTGAAAAATTCCAGTCAATTCAATTTAGGATGCTAAATCCTTCTGCAAGTTTATAGCAGCTATGTTTGTAAGTGTCCAAGTCACTTTTTAAAACATGAGTGAGAACTCTTATTTGTTGATACATTTGAAATTTTTCTTTAGGGTCTTTTAAAATACATCACAAGATGTTTTCTGTTGAAAACAGGATGAACAGAGCTTTGCCAGCTGACTAATTAAAAGTTTAATTGGATAACTGTACTTTTTGTGTAGTCTTTCTGAAGCCTAATGCTTCAGTGAAGATCAGATAACTCTTTAAAAATCTGTTTGTGCAATAATTCAATTTCCTTCTTTTAACTATTTTGAATACAGCTTCAGTGTAATACGGTAACAGGGAGAGGGGTGGAGCTGCTTGGCCCTCTGAGCAAATAGCTGAATCCAGGAAATGTAGTCTTTAGTGGTACACTTATGGGATGGGAACAAATGTGTTCTGGAGGATAATAGAGTTAAGGAAATATATTCTTTCATTTTTTAATTCATAACGCTAAGCAGAAGAGTTACCTCTTCAGTAGCTTGATCCTTTGAACTCTGAAGCTGGGTGGCAGGTTTCCCTTCTTTGTTTGTTCTGTCCTGTGGTGTGCTCTTAAAAATGTTGGGATATTTGTTTCTGAAAATTTTATGTATTAGACTGTACTATTACGTCTAAGCCCTAAGTTTCTTTCAATAGAATACATTAAATGCATATGACAGAGAAGCACAAAAAATACGTGGAAAGAGTGAACTGGATGATGAAATTAATTGTGTTTAGACAATTTTGTAATAAGGACATCAGATATGTATTTGGTATCCGCTATCAAATAATGACCTACGGTGGGATTTTTTTTCTGCTGAATATCAAAGGTAGAAATAAAGCCCAACCTGCCTTGTGACACTACTGTGGATTTGCCATTGACTTCCGTTTAGTGACTCAAGCTAAGCCATTTTATTTGACTGTAAACCTAGGTTTTCACTTGAAGGAAAAGAAACTTTTTATCATGGGTATTGCCAGCATATCACGAAGAAAACTTGTTTCAGTTCATACTTTGTTGTTCCTGGGTTTTTTTGTTTTGTTTTTTTCACTATACTGAGATTTTGTACAAGAAATGTATTCAGAGCAATATATAATTGTCCTGGACTGGAACAGAAGAGCACAAATGTCCTAGCATGTTGGAAGTTGAATGTAAAACGTACAAATGCATTCATGTTTTTCTTCTTCACAACTCAGTTACTTACAAGTGAGGTTTACTGCATTTTAGTAGTTTATGCCCTTACACAATGGCAGTCTGCTACACTATAAAGCCAAAGCGCAGTCAATGAAACAAGCAGTGTCTTCTGAAGGAAGGCCAGAGAGCCTAGCAGACAGCACTAAAATGCATAGGCAGAGTTGGTTAGCAAATATGAGGAACCCATTCTAAGAATTGATTATTGCATACATAATAAGATTTAGGTTTTTTAAAAAAAATTCTTTTTACAGATGCTTTCAAATATATTACCCAAGTAGTTGTTTATGAAAAGTTTATAATCATTTAGAAAGCAGAACAAAAAGAATTTGATTATCTGGATGCAAAACAGGCCCGACCCTAAATGTCATATATCTTTAATAAATCAGATGAGGCTTGTGGTCCTAAAGCCATATATACCATTTTAGAGCATCACTGTGCACAGAAATAGTAGGAATTGGCAGTCTTGATGTTCTAAATGATATGCTTATGTGCATCAGCCCAACTGAAGTTTGAGAATTAACTTATGCTAAAGTGCTGTAGTGAATCAACAAGAACTCAAAATATTCAAAGCATGTGTTCTGCTGAAGTCTAAATTAAGGCATTGTTCTTCTGTTGATACGCATGTTCAGAAAAGATGAGCATGTGTAAATGACCGGAGGTTAGTATCTATCGTGTGCAACTTGCGTTAGGTGGACCTTTTTGGTTCTTGTTTTCCTTGGTTTTTGTTGGATGGACCCATGATGTTTTGAAGTTACAGCGTAAATTGAAAGGATACAGCCAGAGCAAGGAAATGGATCCTTACCTAAATTTTAAAAATAAGATCCAAATGGTTTAAAAGTAACCAGCCATCTCGGGTGAGTCTACAAGAGTCACTTTATGCAGTAGATCATGAAAGTTGTTACAAGTGACATGAACATACGGATAGTTCCGTAGCTTCAATTTCAGCATCCTTGTGCAAAGTGTATGACTGATCTGATTTGCTTTTGCCCTGCAAAGTCATAAAGTCCAACTTGGCTTTCTGACACTGACTAAGCTACATGGATTAGGTATAGCTGATCTTAAAAGAGAAAAATTGGACACTTGGCAAACCTAGCAGATATTTTGACGTGCTCTTGGAGCTGATAAGAATCATCATAAATTTAAACGTTACCTTGCCTTGCACAGAAACCAGACTTAATAAATGGCTTTGAATTTTTCATGAATGACTGAGCACCCTGTTTCACTAATAAGACCAAGGTTTTTGGGGTGGGGGAATTGGAGAGCAACAGGACTATGACGGATGCTATAAGGCTACTGATGGAGTGTCGTATAATTTTACTAGTTGCATAACTGCTTTTAACTACTAAACTCTCTCTGATTAAAATAACAATCGAGCTTGTAATTTTTCTGAACAGCTGCTGCTACGGGGGGTCATTACCTTGGAGAGCTTTGAAATAATCGTACTCCTAATACATGACTTATGTAGTCTCATGTTTTACAGCAATGCACAAAGTTTAAAGTCTATAGTAGAATGTTATTTGAAAGCTGTCAAACCATGTTAAAAAAGACTGCATCGTCAAAGGCCCTTGTGGCCAGGATTCAACATGTAGCCTTGTCTTACTCATTATAAAATGCATGTTTATAAAGTTCCACAGAGCATCCAATTCCCAATTCACTTATATCAGCAAGACTTAACTTGCTCATTAATCTAAATTCTTTTGCAACTTTAATCTACATGTTTAATTAATCATAAAATGAGGCGGTAAGTAATTTCAGCAATGTGTGGCTTGTTATCAGATGCATTTAATCACTCTTCTGTGAGCTCATTTGGAAACACCTGAAGATGTCGAGAGCAGTTTGAATAAGCATAAATTATTCTTTGTCAGTGTACTTCACTCAACTAATAAGACATTAATTTAAAAGGCACTGTTCGTCATTTTTAGATCTTCACCAATATTTTTAGCTTAGCAGTATAAATCTAATTGTATATACTGTATGATTCCCAACATAGTGCCCAACATTGAAAAGGGTAAGAGTTTTATTGAATTCATTTTTCTTATTTACATGTAATTATATCATGTAATCGTAATTTTAATGAGGATTAACCATAGGTATCAAATCTGTTAACTATTCAAATGTTTTTGGAATAAGCTGCTAATTACTTGAAATGCTAAAGAATATTAGATGCTACAAAGAGTTATAGATTCTGTTTTTCCTTTACAGATAATAGCTCTTGTCATATTTGGAACAGTTGTCACATAGTAACTTGCTACAGATATGCCTAAGTAGCTCAAATGTAGGTAGGATTAGCTTTTGAAAATACAGAAACAAAGACTGCAATATTGCTGGGCATGTTACATGAATAGCTGCTCTTTCAGATACTTACACAGGATTATATTGAATGGAAAATAATATTCCCATTTTTCCTAGTCACTTAACTATTATGTAGTCAGTGATGGCATTCTAAAAAAAATAAGACATGACCTCAGAGCATATAATTCAAAGGAGCTGAGTAAGTCATATATCTCTTCATGTCAAGAAAACGGGAATAAAAATCACATTTTATTGAATGTCATCACCTGTCTCTTTATGCTGTGAGAGAGGATGACATTCTATAAGAATAATTATTTCACTGGAAACAAATTTATTTGCTTGCCATGGAGCATCTCAGTTAATCTTGCTTTTGAACAGTGGACCACATTGACTAGTTGTCTGGTATGTTCCAGTACGGATCATAACAGGAAAGGGGAGGATATACCATTTTGTCATGAAGTACAAATCACTTCCCCACGTTTTCTCTACTGTATTTAATGTCACTGAATGAACTCTTGTTTTCTCTGACAGTGCAGTGCTCTAATAAGAATAATATTGCTGTAAGTGCCCTGCCTCTGCTACCATGTTAAAGTTGCCGCACCATTTAAACTATAGCAATAAATCGTGGCAGTTGATCCTTTTTCCCTGCTGTATATGTGTTCCTTTCTACTACAATTTAGTTTTTATTTTTATTCAGCTGCCTTTTACAGATGGAAGTGATTGTTTGTTTCTAGAGTGCTAAGAGTTTGCGAACAGTAAACCTTTTGCAGCATCATATAGTACCTATCACCAGGCTGGACAGTTTAACAACGTTTTATGAAACCACAAAAAAACTATGTACAGATTACATTTAGGGTCTGACTAAAATGCATACAAACAAGGAAATATGAGCTCCTTCTAGGCCTTCCTCCATGTAAACGTTTATTCTGACTTATTTACTCTGTAGACAGTAATGAATCCTTCACATGTGTTACTTGGCCTGTTTTTTGCTTGCAGAATGTCTTTTGAAACATCTGTGGTCAAGTTTCAAGATTAAAAAAAAGTCTCAGTTCAGCAAACTGAAAAATGTGGAGTTTGATTTTTCTGTAATTGCTCCTAAGTTAGAGAGTGTTATCAATGCTTATCAGTAAATATTTCAGTGTGTGTGGATGGAGGATTTTGAGAAATCTTCCAGCCTGTTGCTGTGTCCATGGTTTGAACCATTGTTACCTATGTTCAAGCGGTTCATTTTTTCTGTGGTTATCCCAAGATGATGACTTGTTTCTTTTTTTTTTTTTTTTTTTTTTTTTCTTATATCATGGAAAACCAGAGCTAAAATGTGTGGGTCTTGTAAGAGATTCTAGAACAAAAGACATCATTAAAACCTTTGGTCTTTATAGATAGCTAACATACTGCTTTTGATAACTCTAAGCAAAAATACATGTACTTCATTAGGCAGAAGGTGAATTTGTGAAGTTTTTGCACTTAATCACATTGGCCTTTGAAGGGAACATTCTAATCACTTGTTTATATAGAAATTGCAGAGAGCTCACGCAAAATACATCCAATTTGCATAATATATTTTGGCCTTTTCTAATTGTTTGGATGTATCTGTTATCTGCTTCAAGCCAAAAATATTTATTGACTTTATGGACTCGTATGGAATATTTTAAATGGGGATTCCTCAGAAAGATACATCTTTTAAATCTGCAAAAGCCCATGTGTTTGTTTTGCAAGTGAGAGTCCAGTCTTTGACAAGAAAAAGTTATATGCATTAAGTTCCAGAGTTGCCTACTACAAGTGTTAAAAACTTGAATGAACTGTCCTCCCTCAAAAAAGTAAAACAAAGCAAAGGAATCTTCATTTTTGACTCATTAAATTTGTTCCTTTAAAGTTTGCATTTCCAAATGTTTCTGTATGTCTATGTTATTTGCAAAAATGTACAAAAGATGAGATTCTCATGCTCGCATTACTCTAACAGTCATAGCTCCTAACAAAAAAACCCCACCCAACCAAAAATTCATTAGACATTTGTAACAGGTCTATAAGAGGTGGCATCGTAGTGTTTTGCAATAAAGCTGAACTTCTCAGAATAGTGAGGCACCGTAACAGCAGACTTCCCTAGCACAGGTGCTTATATTAGAGCATCTGATTCATTGTACTCAAATATTACAAGGCAGAGAACAAAGTTCTCAAAGAAAAAGATAAAATTGCTCAGCCACGGTTAATTCCTATCATTTTAGTTCATAGTACAAATCCAAGTAGCTACATGGAAGAATCATGCCAAAAAGATGTGTGTCAGCAAAAAAAAGTAACTAAATAAAATAGCTAAATTTTTCCTAGAAAGGGAGAAATAATCAATAGCTGCTGCAGAAATGAGATTGAACCTGTTGAGTAGTATGCTACCAGGTCACACCTACAATGGACAAGGTACTGGAAAGCTATTAAAACAAGGGTATTTATTAGCTGAACACCTTCCTAAAAAGGAGGAAACCCAATAACAATTCACTCTAATCTTTATTTGTTCTGATAAACACTACTGTGAAATATTTCATTTTGAAAATGTTCAGCTCAAGGAAACTGCTAATCTATTGTTTCCAGAAATATACTTGTAGTTTTCAGCTCCCTTTGAGTGGTTAGGCCTCATTATTGTTAGAAAGCAAAGGATCTGACAGCCAAGCACAACTTCTAGTTTTGAAACAAAATTAAAAAAGATAAATCCCTTAGCTGAGGGCTGAGAAAGCTACACATTCTTGCTAGTTACGTGTGTTTAAGAGACTGTTCCCTATTTTTCCCTAATGTGAATCTGACTCTTCTGCTTGTGTCAAAATATTAATTTGAATTAATGAAATCTTTCTGTTTCTAAAGAACGTGACCCAAGCTGTGCTTTACTTTTTTTTTTTTTCTTTTTTTTGTGGGATGCAAAACTGCTGCCTGTTACATGAAAAACAGATCTTGTGTTAAGTTCACTGTTATGTGCACTTAAAAGATTTTAATGCTTGAAACTGGTCACTTAGACCAAAACGCAAGTACTGTAAGTGGTGGTACTACAACTTGTCTTGGTCTCTTATTTAGTGTACGTATATGCATACACTCATAATTTTTTAAGATGCTCATGTTGCAAAAGATCCACATAAATTAATAAAGTACAAGGAGAGTCGTGCATTCCCTGAGGCATTGCATATGGCCAATAGGTGTTCTTTTTAGCATCAAATAACTTTAATGTAAGAGTTTTCCCCAGTACTTCTTGGGTCACAAAATACAGCTTGTGAGCATTACATTCAGCAGGATGTCCCGAGAAGGGAAATACAGCAGAGTATCAAAGGAAATTAAAAACTTCCTGCAATTTCCTAGACGTTAAATGGGAGAATTCTTACTACTATGAAACCAGGCTTTATTACATTTTGGTGATTGAAAAGCACAAAATTCACACACACACACACAAAAATTCTATTTCATTATCTTTAGATGTGTAAAAGAACCTCCAGAGATATCTACTTAATTCTCTGGGAATTCTGAAACAGGCAATATCTTTCTAAGAAACATGTGGCAGGTCACAAGTTTCCTTCAGATGTTTTCCTGATGAAAAGAAAGCATTGAGAAAAGTAAGATTTTAAACTAGCTATTTACACTTGAGGAGATAATTGGTCACCAGCATTGTGACCACTTTGGAAAGAAATAAATCTGAAAAGTCCAGGGAAATACCTCATTGAGTTCTGGACCAGCATTTTGCAGTGAGTAGTGCAGTGCAGTGTTATAAAGTTGACATACATGCTCCCTCATAAACAAACAAACAAACAAGACCCATTGCTTGCTTTGGCAGGGTGTACTGATTTGTAGTCAGGCTAGTGTTTTGTAGAAACCTGACATGATAAATAAAAACCTGCCATTGTACCAAAGTACATTTTAACCCCATGCTAATTAAAAGAATAATAGCAATCTATGTATTATTGATGTAATTAATTTAGACATGCCTATAAAATAAAGGAATAAAATAATAAAAAACCCACCACAAACCCCAAAATACAATAGGGAGTAATAAAAAAGAGGGGAGGGGGAAAACCTGGACTTGTATTACAAGTTTCAGGGGGTCAATTTTGTAACAATAATAAACTTAAAAAAAAAAAAAAATTATTTTGTGAAAACAGACTCTTTAAAGAAAAAGAAATCTTTGTACTTCAGAACCTAACTTTTCACTTAACTTGGTTTGACAGACTTTTCAACAAGCCCATGGTAAAATATGTTTAAAAAGCTTTCAAAGAGAAGGTGGATGATATTTTAGAGCTTTATAAGCAGCCTGCTGAGTAGTGGGACCATAATACTTCATACCAGTGATTTATCTGTTAATTATTTAATTATTCTGTAGTTATTAACAAACTTTTACTATTCAGTGTGACCTATCAAATACAAGGTAGACTTTGGGAGATCTAAACCACATTGATAAATGGTGTTTATGGTTTCTTTTTCATGCCTTTCAGATATCTGTGGTGATTTTTGTAGGTATTTTTTTCTGAGCAGTCTTTGTTAAAATTGTCCTTTCGTCTCCATGGTATTAAAAGGGCACTTTGTTATAAATAAGGGAAGGCATCACCCTTAAAATAATCTTGACTCTTAATTAACCAAATGTATCTATTGTGGCTTTTATTCCTTTATTTTGAAGAGTTCTGAAGTAACTTAAACTCTGTTTTCTATGACAAGTTTTTTTGTTGTGCCTTAATGAAAATTGCCAAATGATAACATGACTTACTTGAAGTGGAAATTGCATTCTGAGTCATATCATCTTCATTTTGTAAATAGGGAAGCGTGCTTGGTCTGAATCTTTTCCATAGGGAAAATTTCAGACCAGAAAGGACCACAAAGGCTGAGAGTGGTTGAGAGACTGGCCTGTGTATTAATTTATATAAGGCTAAAAGAAAACAAAATCTATTTAAAAATAAGATAGTGAAGGTTCATTGGTGCTGCAGATATTCAAAGAAACACAAAATTGTGGGAGATGAAAGAATAATGACTGGAGAATTTGTGTGAGGAGCTTTGTTTTATTGAATAAGATGAAGGCCCAGCAGTAGTTCCTGGATTTAAATTTGTTTTGTCATATATATTTATATTTTAGTTATAAAATATATTCCAAAGTGAGCACCTGATGTAAGGAAGATACTGAATACTGGTCCTAAATACTGCTCTAAAATAATAAAGCTCACAAAATTGGTGTGGTCTATTTAAAAAACAAAGCAAAACAACAACAAATAACCAAAAAGCACCTCCCCCCCACCCCGGTCCAATCCATTTCTCTAAACTTTCATGGAGTACCACTTTGATCCTCAGGAAAGATTCAAAGATCATGATGGGAGTAAGGGAGTCAGTGTGTGTCACTTCAGGACTGTAAAGTGCCTGAATTAGTGTTGCTGTACAGGCACTGTATAACCCCCCCAGCAGGCAATTCTAGGTGCGCAAGTAAAGAATCACCTTCCACTATTTCCGTTGTTTGTAAGAGAATTTATACTCCTAATTCAGATACCCAATTAGATGCCTTGGCACTCTTATTTTCTCCTGTATCCTAGCAGGTCCTTGAATGGGTCAGATAAGCCCTCTGGGCTTGGGCTTTGCCACTTATAAAATAAAGGCAATGCTGATTCATCTTTACAAAATTCTTTGAGATCCACAAATAAAAACTGAGTCTCAGATGAGCACAAATATCGTTGCTGTATATCCTCTCCTATTCGAAGTTTGTGAGTTTTATGGTTAGAGAATGCAACATAGTATTCATATCAAAACAGAAAACTCATTAAGAGCATATTTGTGGATATTGTGTGTAGAAACTGAAGACAGAGGTCATCAATAAGAAGTTCTGTAGGTCTTCAGTGAAGAATTTTTTTCTACTTTTCAGTTCACAAAGGGAAGAAGCTAGAGTTCTTATACTGTAAGAATTTCCTTTTATCCCATCAACAAATCTGCTTCAGACCACAAAAACTGGTATCAGTACTGCTGATTTAGAGCTGACTGTAGTGAATGGGAAACAGTCTTAGTAATCCTTGAAGCTTTGTGACAACACCCAACCCTGTTGGAGTCTGTATGTGAAAGTAATTTCAGTTGTTGAATATGTTTCAGTGGTAGAATATTTGAGGATAATGTGCTAAGTTATATATTAAATGCATTTGAAAAATTGCTATTGATTTCTCAAGAAAAAGTTGGCAAACCTTTGTGATCCATACTGGAATGGTAAGTTGTCATCTCCCAGGCTTGTAAGGGTGTTGCAATTTGACTGAATTTCTGGCCTGTCAAGAGAGGGAGGAATCTCCAAGAGAAGATCTGTGGTAGTGCCTCCAACCAGAGAAGTGAGAGGGCAGTATACGAGAGATTCATTTTCAGCTTTGACAGTACTAGTGTTTCCTAATAACTCTGTCAGTTCAGCTATTTAATTTGGAGCCATGCTCATACTTACAGGAGCTGGAACATCTGGACTCTTATACAGCCAATCAGTGAACTAATTGTAAAGCATAGTGAACCATTTCCTCACATTATTTTTCCTTCTTTGCTGTGGACCTCCAGCTAAGGAGGGAGCCAACACTTGAGTCAAATCTCTGCTCTTTTGCTCTATTTTCTGTATAATTGCTTGGCTGTGTCTCTGAAGGCTGTAGTTTGATCAAGATTGTACTTTAAATTTTTGATTCAGAGGCTCATCTGAATTGCCAGGAATTCTCATTGCATAGCACATTACTTTCCAAGATGGTTGAGATCCCCACCAATGCCCACCTATCTTTAGACTTCAAGTTTCTTAATGCTCTCCAGAGCTGGTTAGGCAAGCAGCAGTGCTTTTACTCTTGTACCCGTTAAACCCTTTAACGTTTTTGGTTGAGTTCTGCTGATGTCTTCATAATATGCAATCTAGGTTTTTGAAAAACAGTAAGTATAAGGACAGCTCACTTCTGCTTGGATTTGAAACTATATTGTAAGGCTGCACAGAGATGGGTTTGTGTTGGACCAAAACAGAATTTCTCATGTTCAAACATGTTCAAAATAGAATAACTCATGTTCAGATATGTATTTAATGTTTTTAATAGGGCCCTGAGAGATGATCTGATGAGTATTTAGCAATGGATTCACATTACCATTCCATCTGAATCACCAAAAGGGTTTCTGATTCACATAATATTTCCTACTTCTTATTCTTCAGAGCCTGTTGGGTGGTAGTTTAGAAAGTAATTTCTTGATAAAAAGAAGAGGAGGAAGATGATGAAGATTAAATAGGACTACTGAATAATTGCTCTAAAGTAATTGATACCCTATGGTCTGCTGAATAGTTTGAAAACTTGTCCAATTAAACAAATTTATATATCCACATGATTTTAAAACATAACAGGTTCTCTGATTTCAGGTCCTAAATGTGAAAACTTAAAAATGAGTTTTTAATGATAGTAACTTAAACTGAAGGCAAGTACAAAACCTAATTTACTTATTTTAATTCTTATTCTCAATCTTTTTAAAAAAAATATTAGTATCTAATTACTTCTTACTCTTCTGAAAATACTTAATTTTAGTTTAGTGTATTTAGGATAAATGAAGTCCCTATGGTGATTGAAGAGGGTGGACTTTGTTTATGGGATCATGAATTAGAAACTAATTGATCTAACTACTGAAGCATAATTTGTGGCATTTGTCAAACTTATAGGAAGTGAAGCAATATTTTGGAAAATTGGTTTCACTTACTACAAAGAATCTTTCTTATTTTTTCCTTTAAAAATACTAACTGCTATACTGATTAAAATCAGATATCCTGTTTCTAGTGCTTGAAAGCATCTATACAGCAAGCCTGAAATGCAACACGGGCTAAATCTGGTTCAGCAGACTTGGAAGCAGAACTTTGAAATTAGCCCTGTGTTGACATTCATGTGTCATTGAGTGAGCTGTTTAACGCTTCTATGTCTGTTTCCATATCAGTAGATGTGCATGAAATATCCACTTTACTGCCATGTCATAAGAATGAAGACCTGCACAGTGGTTTCCCCAAAGGTGTGAGATATTACTAAAATGGGCATTACTGGATTCCTATTGTTATTATTTTATTTGTTTACAAATAAAGAGTCTCCAACTAAAAGTAGAGCTCCTCTGAACTGAAGGTATCTCAGCTGGTAAGTTTACTTTCTAAATGGACAATGCAGACAAAAGGTAGAAGACAGAATATATTTAATCCTCATGCACTGATAGTAAATTTAGATCAAATTCATCCAGACTGATTACTGCATTAAATCAGTCTCTGTATTTATTATAAACTGTGGGCTTTTGAACGTTTAGATGTCCGTCCTTCAGGAAAAACTAATCAAGGGACCTTTGAGTATGTGAATATGGGCCAGAGATTGTTCGAGGTGTTTCCCTGACTGCTTGCATCAAAGTCCCGTGGTGAAAGTCCACATGCGTGCTTGAAAAACTCCATCTTTAATAGGTTCATAACTTTTAAGACTAGAGGGTCCATAGTAATTATTTAGTGTGACTTGCAAATGCAGACACAGAAATGCCCCTAAGTCCCCTAACTATGGCTAGTCTAGAGGTTATATCTTTGTGGGATGTAGCCTGACTGGATAAATGTACAGTGATAGTAGATGTATCAGAAGCTTTTGTTAATTTGTTTTATTGCTTAATTTATCTCACTTATTAAGCTGTGTGCCATAGTTCTATTGTGAATTGGTTTAATCTAAGTTTACAGCCATGGTTATCTGTCTGATTGAAAAATCCTTTGTTATCATATTTTCTTTTCCATGTACATACTGCTAGATTCTGATCTAAAGTTTGTTTTTTTTTTTTTATTCAGCAAATTTGATGGAGTAAGCCACTTGGCTGCCTCACTGCAGAATGTGTTTTCCATTATTTTAATCTTTGTCATGATTCTGTATTAGCCTTTCATAATTGTAAAGGAATTCTGTGTGGAGGTAGTAGTACTTCTGCTGTCGCCAAGTTGATTCTAGTGAAAACTTTCCCTCTTTATTGTACATTTTGCAAATGCTTCTCCTCCTATAATGCTGATGTATTTCTCATGCAAGTGCTGCAGCTTTCTTACATATATCACTTATTAGCTATTGAGTCAATCATTTTGGGTCCTGGTTATGTTTGCGTTTCTGGAAAGCATATTTGATCCCTATTTAAATATCATTATTTTTATTTTCTGTTAAGTCCAAAGGAATGCAGGCAACTACATAATATCTGGTGCTGCAAAGTCATAGGTGATTCTTCCTCACAGTACCTGAGTTTTTCTTCTTGCATAGAATTGTATAAAATAATTTTGAGCATTTTGAGTTTAAAATAGTTATAAAAGGCTATGAAAGTAATATGCTTCACAAACTGAAAAGTTTTTCACCAAGTAGAGAAAATTGTCAGAGAAACAACTAATTGATCTCTGCTCCTTTACAGCTGTGTAATGCTATGCATAACTAAAAGCTCCTGTTAAATTAATTAATGATTTCAATTATGAACTTTTCTCCAAAATGTTATGATTCGTATCAAGCTGATAATGCAGTGACCTGGGAGTGTGAAATCTGTGTTATGTAGAGAGTCGCCAGTTAATTGATTCACAAATTATTTAAAGTTTGTTGCACCCAAGGGAGTGCTCAGATCCATGACAGCTATTTCTTAAAGTGTGCAAACTCTCTTTTCTATTTAAGATTGTCTTGAGCTAACAAGCATGATAAAATGGTTGCAAGCCGGATATTGGCAACTTGTAGTGTGTCGGTTAATGTATTCAAAGGATTTCTCTAGGGTTTTTTTCCTGTACCACAGCAAATGCCTATATGAAAAAGAAACTTTACAGGTATCAACAAGAAAAGGTTAATGTCTTGTCTGGAAGCGAACTTTAGTCCATCTTTTTATACCAATTGCTTTTGTAATTTTGAATGTTTCTGTTAACTTTCCTTATCACCTGTTATCACACATTTCATTTCTGGTAATTGTAGACTAACGTTTCCTGTTAAGGGAAAAACTAGTGAGTGCTTCTGAAAAAGCTTCTGAGGTTTAAAATTAAGGATATTTCATACAATATTGTGGTAGACAGCAGTTTCACAGTACTGAGAAGTAGTAATTACGCCAACCTGTGTTCCAGAATTTAGTTATCAGATCTTGTATTTCACTGACTTTGTCATGCCTTTGTATGTACAGAAGCTTGAACAGGCACTCTTCTTACTTGCTATGGATTCATAGAGAAAGGAGAGGATGTTCAGTCTAATTCTGTCTGATTTTAACATCTTAGTGCATGAGTTTCACAACAATTAGAAATTGAAATGTACAAAGAATAATATAGAAGGAGGTATTAAAATAAGTTAAAGTACTGTTAATATTTTATAAACCTTTATTAAATTTTTATAAATGTTATTAAGGCTCAGTTGGGTTGACTTCAGTGTTGTATAAAATGACCACTTTCACAAATCCTTCTGTGAGTGCCAGTTCTTTACTGAGGGGGCAAAAGGACTTCATACAGCTCCCTGGGTCTGAGGAGAGACCTAAGAGTTTGAGGCATGTTAGGAGAGGTACGTCTTGCTCTGAAGTTCCTGTGGTTGGAATATTAGCAAGCAGTAATACTGCATTGATTTTTTTTTTTTCTTTTTCCTATGAAAACATTTGGGATTGCAGTAAACTAGAAAATGGTTTTGGATACTGTCAGTTAAATACTGTAGGAAAAATAAAAATCATGGTGGTAACTGGTTATTCCCATAGTCTTTCTCACTCTTGGAATATTCTGCCTACCCAAAGATTTAGTTCTCCCAGTTACTGGTCACTTTTTCTTGGTTTTGTATTTCTGTTAAAAATACTTGTGTCAACTCTCCTCTGTTACTAAGACAAACCAAAACAATTAAAAATAAAAGTGCATGTCATGTTATGAAGTTACACATTGCTGCAGGGCCATGAGAAGCTGCCTTGAAGGGGAGAAACTTTAATATCTGTATTGTAGAAAAAAAATACCATTTCAAATACTGAGTAACTGCTTCTGTTTCCTAAAATTAAGGAGCCTATAATCTCAGCACCATTAACAAGTGCTGTCATTCAGATACACAGTGTCTGGCTGATTTAAATAAAATGAAATGAAGATAGTTGTTTCTGGTCCCTTGGCTTCACTCATTGCCATAAACATATGCTCTGCGTCCCGCTTCTTTCCATCTTATTTATGACTTTAATTTGTTGTGTGGGCTGCGCTAGAAATTAAATTTAATACAATTCTCCAAGGGACCCTGTCATATAATAACATGGTAATTTCTGTGTATCCTTTTGAAAAATGAGGAAATTAATTCTTCCTGACATGTTCTAATTATTCCAGTGTGAACGGCAAATCCGTTTTTCCCAGCCCCTGAAGTGTTATAGGCAAATGGCTGCTGTTCAAAGCTGAGGTGCTAATGCTGACCAGCAGTGCGTTTAATTTGAAACATGAGCAGACACCTTTCAACACACCTTTGTAATATTGGAGTACTTTACAGAAATTAATTCACTACTTATTTGGCAGCTTAGCCTGGGGGTTATAGTTTTTATTCATCAATACTATAGTCATGTTAGCACAATGTTTCCTGTTTCCTCTTGTGCTGTGTGCCTGTGCTGCAAAATACAAATTCAGGAGGGAGCAATGGTTAGTTTTAACATACATATTTTTAAAGTGGGGACACAGGTACCATAGCACTAATGATTCTGTGTTGCAGCGTGTTTACAGTTTAGAGAGAGGTACTGTAAGGTCTTCAGTGTTGAGTTAATTACATACTGTGGTTAACACTTTCAATTGAAATTACAGGGAAGAAATTATTTGAACCAACTTCCTGTGAAAGAGTTCTTCCACTCAGATGCTGGCCTCTGTTGTGACAATCTGATGCCTGCTTCCGTTTCTACTGCATTGTGGAGTTCTAACTAAAATCAGAATGCATATGCTGTAACTTTAAAATTCCATAATATACTTGGCATAGGTAGATTTTTGCCAAGAAGAAGGCAACGAGTTATCAGTATAGGCACTGAAACTCACATGAATGATTCTGGGCATTTATGACTTTTGATATGTTGCCTTTGGGAATTTCTATTTTAGTATGTTCATTTTGTGCAGGACTGCCAAGTGAAGTCCTTCAAGAGTCCCAGCTTTGTAATACACAGATGTTGTCTTTGTTAAGTGTTCTTTCAGAATTCAGATGCATGGAAGTATAAAAGAAATTTTAACTATTCCAAGAAACAGAATTTGACAGAAGGCACCAAGAGGAAGAGTCTGGAATAGTTAAGACTTCATTTACAGCTTTTCAGCCATAGATGTAAAGAAGAAAGGATAGTTTTCAGAGATGTTCTTGAAGAACTGGAATGAAGAATTGTCTAAAAGAACTTGCTAACTGCCCATCTATAGGGAGAAATGGGGTGAAGTTTGTGGAGGTGTCAGTTAAGGCAGGAAGGGCATAAGATCCATCAGGCTCAGCCAAGGGAAAAGAACTGAAATCTGAGTTTCTGCCAAAAGAGGGGAATGGATGGAATTAGTAGGTCTATGAAAGGTGAAAGGGAGCAGTGGTTGCCTGAAATGGGGTGCAGAGCTGTGAGTGAAGGATATCAGCTAAGACTAGAGAAGATCAGATCAGGTTAGAGGTCATTTTGTATTTGAGGGTATCAATTGCAGTAGGTGAAAATGACAGAAATGACTTTTGAGGGGATCTTAGAATATTAGAACAGAGACCAAAGGCAGAGTTATTGAGGAACCTTGTAAATATAAAGAAGATTAAGCTAATTGGTTATCAAGTCATAGGAAACATACAGGAACAAGGAAGGTTTATTTTATGACAAGGGCACCAAATGCTAAAGTAAAAAATTAATCTTCTTTTTACACATGGGATTAGTTTTTGCTAACAAGACAAGGAGTCAGTGTTAGAGCAATGATTAGAACTACTGGATCACACCTTAGTATGAAAGTCTTTATATAATGTCCTTTCTGTGATAAATACTTAACTGAAGAATGCGGTGTTCTCACTCTGAGTAATTATTTACACTGAAATCTCTGAATACAGAAAGAGAAGAAAGAAATCTTATATATGACTTTCATAAAGAGAGGTTTTAAGACATACTTGAAATTTCCTTCTGACCAATTCATACGAAGTTTGAATTTCTTGAGGAGACCCTATTAGTGATATATTGTCATGAATACTCTGTGCATCTTTGCTCAACAGACTTTGTTCAAGGAAGTTCAAAACGCAATCTAGATAGTTTAACTACTGGATCTAGTTTTAATTTGAAAAAGTAAATTTTGGCATTAGGATTTTCACTATAAAGGCTAAGTTCTCCCTGTGGATCTGTGCGATGGAAGAAGAAATTACTTCCAAAAGGCTGGCAGTCTTGTGAATAACTCCAGTGATAAAATATGTAAGATGGTGGTCTGAGTGTCTGAATAACAAAATGGAAGGAGGGTACAGCTCCATCAAAAAAAGGATGACCACATAAAGCTTGGGTGTTGGTCAGGGCTCAGTCAAGTCTGTGACCCGCTAAGGTATATTTTGTTACATACAAGTTAGTAGGTAAAGGGCAGAAAATATAAGGCAACACAAACTATGGATATAGAAGCAGTACTCCTCAAAGGAGTGTTACTGATTCAGTGGAGCTAGTGTGTTCATAGCAGCCACACGAAGTATGAGGGGCACTGGTTTAGGCCTCAGGAATATTACCGCTGCATCCTTTTTGTAGAGAGCTGCAACATGAAGGTACCTTCTTTTTCCCAGATCCAGAGAGATCTCACAGATATGCAGAGATCTTGCCATACCACCTAGATCTCTTATTTCCATAGCCTGCCTGCATGTAGCTATTGCAAACATGGCAGTGGAAGCTGTGGCCAGCTGTCTGAAGTCTTATAACATCTGTTGCTGTCTGAAAGCCTGGTTCAAATTCCAGTCTATACACCAGGATTAGCCATGGTACTCATCATTCAGTGTACTCTCCTGTGTAATTCTCTGCATCTTCACCAACACCTTCAAGGCTTTGTACACTAATGGTTCTGCAATGGTACATTTACTGGAGAATAGAGAGTATGGTAAGAGGAATACTATAAACAAATTTATTTTTCCTTTGTCCACTGTATTCACAGTGATAAAATTCATAGTACTCTGCAGAACTTCAGAATAAAGAGCCTTGTCATTCAGGTAGTATTTAGTGCCTTGGCTGCTATGCATTTATATCCATCACAGTGTCATAGTGTTTTTCAGTCACATTTGTCTGATATTTGCCTCAAGATGAAGACCATAGGATAATGCAGGTTGAAAGGGACTTCCAAGGTCTCTAGTCCAACCTCCTGCTCAGAGCAGGGTCAGCTGTGAGGTCTGACCAGGTTACTCGTGGTTTTTTATCCAGGTTGGTCTTAACAAACCTCCAAGGATAGAGACAGCACAACCTCCCTGGGCAGTCTGTCCCACTGCTAAACTCTCCTAATGGTGAAAAAGGTTTTCCTTATGTCCACTTTTGAAGCTTTCTTGTTCCAACTTTGCTCTTTGCAGCACAGCTTAGAAGAGCTACAAAACTGGTTATTTAGGTGGTAATGTATGATAATTCTTTTAAAAACTGGTTGCCTTAGTGACCAACCATATGCAACAATTTCTCTGAAGTGTTTCCTGCCTTGGCTTTTTTCATTGATACCTCTAGGTATAACTTGGTCTAATCTCTCTCTTTTACTGTAAGACCTCTTTTAAGAGGGGAAACCCCTCAGTAACTATTTTGGTTTCCACCTAAAGTGCATACGGTTAAACTTAAAAAGGCAAATGTAAGTTCCAACAACGAACAACAGATGCTTAGCAACAAAACTTAGCTAGTGAGGGTGGTGCGGCTGAAAGTTAGCAGCTGAAGGGTGATTGGGTGATTCTCTTCCTACTATGCTCTTCTGGATTACACAGAAAATAAGTGTTTGTGTTTGTTCTGGGCTTATGACCTTTAGTTTTTGAGCCCTCTTCTCTCTCTGTACTAGTAAATGCTGATTTCATAATTTGTTAGGGTTTTGTTTGGGTTTTGTGGGGTTTTTTGATGTGGTTTTGTTTGTGTGTTTTTTTTTTTTTTGGGGGGGGTGTGTGTGTGTGTTTGTTGGTTGTTTTTTTTTTTTTTTTTTTTTTTCCCATTCCTGGGGCTGAATTGCAAAGGAAAGATTTAATTACATGGAACCTGTCATCTCAAAGGTTTCCAATTTGAACCCAGCCAAGTAAATAATAGCCCATATTTGTTAGTTTGACAGTTAGCTTCTCTGTGTTATGTTAATTGATGGTTCAGATCCACAAAGGTGTCCACAGGGCTAGGCCCATGGTTACTGGTACTTGATAGCTTTTTGGCAGCTTCAGGAATCATATGATTGGAATAGAAATGGCACTTGATCTATCTGCCCATTCCTGACATTCGCTCCTTTTGGGTCAGGGTCAAAACAGGTTGGTGGGGTAATGTGAAGAGGTCTGTGTGGCCAGTGGAGTGTCTGTTCCGTGGATAAATGGAGCCCTTTCAGTTCCTGAGGCTGTCAACCTGGTGTAAGCAATAAATTTACTTGTGGGCAGAAAACAGAAAAGAAAGCAAGACTACCATGTCTGTGTTGAAAGGTCTCTTGTTCATCAGAAGAAGGAAGCAATGTAGGAAATGGAGGAGGCAAGGTCTGAATAATTGTTTTCTCTGGGCTAGAAATGCAATAATTTCTCTAGCAGATGAATGAAGAGTTGTTTGTCACTTTTTTCCCCTAATTATCTTGAGTTCATTGTAGATTTTTCTGGGACAAACCTTTTTTCTGTTTATCCAAGAGACATCACTGACTGAATAATCAATAAGCCTTTTTCTCCATCTATTCAGGCATAAGACTGAGATTATTGAGTGAAAGAAAGGGGGGGTTGCTATCACAAATATTTTAGGACTATTGGCAGTCTTTCTCTACTAAGGTACCTGAGGAAAAAAAAATGCTCAAAGGTCTACTGATATTCTCTTAATGATTAATACTTTTGATGATACAGGTTTATAAATATGCTTTGTTTACATTATAGAGTTAAGGCACCCAAAACATGACTGAGACGTCAAAATTAAAATGGATATATTCTAAGACATGCATATTCACTCATCCCCTCTTTTTTCCTCTTCATTCTTAAATTACATTCCTTCTCCTTTATTCTACCACAGTCTTTATTGCTCCTGTCTTTTTCATTGATTTGGTTCATCTCTTAAATGGATGCAAAACATTAAAAGCAAGGGATTTATAAACAAAATTGGACAAAATAATCCAAATAGCACACTTGGGCATTTCAAGCAGAACTCTGAATTTGTGATTCTTTTTTAAAATATATATATCTTACAAATTGTAACACTGTTAAAAATTCTAAATCTGCTCTTACTCCTAAATCCATCCTTACATTATAATGGCAGTAGTGAAACTAAAATGTAGAAGAAATTAAATAGAAAATTATTTGGTTTTCAGACAGCATTGAGAAAATCTTTTAAGCAGCTATCATTTTTCCTATCACTTCAGTCATTGCAGCTTTTTTAAAAAAAGGTATTATTTAACGTAATACTGGCATTTTATTCCGTGAAAAAATATTCATGTTTTGCATATTTTCAGTATAAAAGTGTCTTACATACAAAGCTACCGAAAATCAGATGGAAGTAGAAACATTACTGACTGCTTGACGAGCTGCTCTTTCTCTTTCAGCTAGATGCAGAAGTCGCTACACTTGTGTTTATGATGTGTGGCCCTTGCTAACTTCTGTCTTCATTGGGAGAGCTCCAATTCCCTCATTTTCCTGGCCCCTGTGATGGCCAGTGTGATATTCTTTTAACAGGCTTCTGCTGCAGTTGCCGGAACTTCGTATCACACAGGCCCTGACTGCGGCCACCCACGTGCCCTTTCTCAGCATGTAGGCTCAATGTCCCAAACTCACCTGTCACTAAATTTATACCGCTTTTGTGTTATTCCCTTTTGGTCACTGAGCTGTGCTTTTCCCTGAGTGAATGGGCACGGCCTTTTCCTTAATTCTGTGTCACAATGCTATGTTATTTTTCTGTATTATTTTAGCAAAGAATTCAATGTTGGATTTGTGCCACTGGCAACCCTGACCTTACTGATGATTGAACATGCTGAAGACATTTTCAAAATCTATGAAATTACGCAGTAGAAATATGAGCAGTAGAATACATTACTTTTAGATCATATTTATTTGCTAGAATGGATAGTGCAGAAGTGACTTCACATTTTGCATTGATTGATTTTAAAAGCACACTCCCTCTGCAAATAATAACTAAATAGTCATATGGAGTTCATTTAGTTACTGTGGCAAGAGGTGTAAAGTGGGCAGGATGGATGTAAAAGTGTTAGGCAAATGTTCATAATATTATGGCAAAATTCTGTGCATATTAATCTTCCACATACCTTGTTCTTAGAGAATAACTGATTTTTTTCATTTCAGAGGGAACTTTATCTTGCTGAAATAATTTTATAGGGTACTAAAATTATCCTAACAGAAATGATTGTCAGAATGCATTGGACTAATGTTTATGGTTATTAGTGTTTATTGTTAATGATAAAAAAGAAGTTAATATAGAAACTGTTAGAAGAGCAGGAGAAATTTGGGGAAATTCAGCTTGGTTCTGAACCAAGCTAGGGCTGGATATGTGCTTGGCTGGAACTAGGGAAGGCCTTGCAGTGTGACTTTCTTGGCCTCTGCCTGGCTCAGTCTGCTGTTGAGGAACATATCCCAAAGGGAAGGGGAAAATCAGGGAGAAAACTGTCCATGGCTCTTCCTTCCTTAAACTGCTTCAGCCTGCGTGCCCTTTCTGCTTGTCAGCTATCATATGGGAGAGAAATGGTGCTGATCCCACGTGAGTTAGAGCCTGAAATCACATTTTAAATCAATAATCTACAGGAAATTGCATGCTCTTTAAAATCCAACTGAGAAATAGATAGCAATACTTTTGATCAACATTACTAAATTGTGTCCATTTTACATTTGTGTGCACACACACACGCACACCTGAATATATGCCTTGAACCATTTGTGACCCCTTTGAAAATGTGTAATAACAAGATCATGGTGAAACAAGTTGCTTAAACAGACAAACAGTAACGTATAGTATACACCTATAGTATAACTGCTCACACAGATATGGGAACATGAATTAAACATGTACATAAAGAAATAGTAACTCTAGGGAGAGTATATGTGACACTTACAGTATTTGTTTAGCTATGGAAACGTCTATATTTAAATTGGCAGAAATTGCACTGAAATTTCCCAAACAAGTAACCTAGTCAAGAGCAATAATCTAAAAGCAAGTAGGAGGACTGTAAAATAGCATGATTGTTTAGTTAACATAGTTTTTAGTATAAATAGAGTTTCAAGTCAGTGTGACTTTAATGCTGACCCTCCCAGTATATTAAAAAAAAAAAATTAACGCTTGAAACTAACAGCATGTTAGCAGCTAATTCGTGCATTATTTCAGTATCATTCATAAATTACTTTTGAATCCTTTGACTTAAGAAAAAGAAAATCCAACAAATCCTACTTTTGGTCAAAGCATAAGACCATAATTAACTCGGCATGTGCTTTTGAATTAAGAACACAGTGTTCTGAGCTTTCTTAAAAGCTTTTAAAAATGTTGGGGGAATACTTTCATAGAGCCTTATTGACTGAGCAGAGTTTTAAGATTTGTCACATATGAAGTGATGTTAATTAAATATTGTTATTCCTTTCTGTCAATCAAGTAATGTTAAGCTTTTTTTGTTACTTGAACAAAAAGGGAAGTGAAACAGGTGAAAATATATAAAACAGCTGTGAGGAAGACAGGAGGAATAACATAGTAGGAATTTAATTAGTCAGAATTTATGGGGGATGCAGGAGGTTTAGGTGCTAATTCCAAAGCATTGCATTTTTTTGTAGTCCTAATACCATTTGAATATTTTTGGACTTTTTGGCAATATTTCATTTACCTCATGAATGTAGAAAATAAATGTAGTGGCAGAAGGCCAGTTTTTGACACTTGTATATGGTTTATTTAAACTCATATTTGCAAACTGATGTTTAATGTGGCTATCACTGAAACCTTCTTTTTATTAAACCAAAATGTCGTTAATCAGAATTGCATTTAATGCTGCTTCAGCTCTTTTGGATGCTATGGGCATATTTTTAAGACAAAATGAGTTATTCTTTATATTAGGTATTCAAGTATCACTGATAATGTCTCCCCAAACCATGAATTTTAAAATGATGCATGTTTATATCCTTTTATTTCTGTTAATGAGCATGCGCCTGTGGGTGTGTCACATGTGCAAGGACATCTTCAGGACAAGGTTTTCTAGAACTTTCCTTCTTGGAAGAAATGAAAATGGGAGTATAATTACATGACTTGAAATGCTGGTACTTAAAATCCACCACCAAACGTTACATGAGTCTATTACAATTGACAATTCCAAGGACAAAACCAAGAAGCAGGTATGGACCTATATAATAATAGCTAAGCTATATTGTTTCATCAATGTATTAAGCTTGGACAGTATATTATTGCTGTGAGGCTCTATTAATACTGTCAGTATTGAAACCTTTGAAGGCGTGAAAAGCATCCAGGAAGAAATGTGGAGATTGTTTTACAGTTTCTTCTTGTTTTCTGCTTAATGGGGAAGAAACTTCTCTGTGAACAGAATTAAATTCATGTGGCGAATTCTGCCTCTAAATCTTTTGCTTCCAGGCTCTTCATGTTTTATTGTGGGTCTTTGGAAACAGCATGGCCCACAATGACCTAGAGTCATGAGAGGCTGCTTCAAAAGTTTCAGTGCTTTTGAAATCTTGTAGGTACTGAGGTAAGTTTTCATGGAATGGGTCTCTTCTTTAACTTCACTTTGGAAAATTCAGAAGTCTGTAGTAAAATGATGTCTGTAGTTAGTTTTTTCACTTCATCCTGGATAACTGAGGAAATACGGGAGCTTTGATGAAGTAGAATGTTTTTGGTTTATGATGCTCTTTTGTTTAATTAAATAAATACCAGTTATTTAAGAAAACAAATATAAATTCCCCCCATTTTAATACTACATGATTTAAAGCAACTTAATTTGCATTGGAAATGTCATGTTTTATATACCCAATGTGTTTTTTATCATTTAGGTTTTTTTTTTTTTTCTAGTATGGTATTTAGGTTTTCTTTTACAATTTCTCCTTCCTTGAAGATATTCAAAACTTGGCTGAACAAGTACCTGAGAAGCCTGAGCTGCTGTAAGCTGGAGGCAGGAGGGGTCTTTGCCAACCTACATGATTCTATGGGGCTTCACAACCTTGACCAAACCTTGTGGACTGGACTGTTGAGCATAAGAGAACAAATGTCTGTAGGTTGAATTAAAGAGCCATGCTTTTAAAGTGAAGAGCTCTGATGGACTGAGTAGAAAAGGACACATAGTATGCACTGAGCACTTACATTTTACTTTGAATGAGGAAATAAAGCATTTTGCTTATAATCAGCTTTTTGTTTATAGTGAGCTTTACTTTCTGGATCTTGTCCACTCAGATACAATTATGAAGTATCTTCTAGTTTCCTTATTTTATTAAAGAAAAAATAACCAAAATATTACTATCCGTGAGCATTTTTAAGGGCTCTGAATTTTGGAACTAGGATTTTTGCATGTTCCCTTTGGATTGGGAAATGATAACAGTGTTAAGTGCAGCATCTCTAGCACTTCAAATAATCTGGGAGAGCAGAAAGCTACTCAAACCTGAAGCAGTTTTGTTTAATAGTATGAGATATTAGCAATTAACAGTTAAATTAATTAATTCTTCCTGTATTAGTTATTAGTTTTGATATTGACTGGTAAGTAATGTATTATGAATCTTTGAAAAAGTCTGTTGTACTTTGATCTGCAAATATTTTATTAACAGAGGCTATAAACCACAATGAGTGGCTCAGTTGTGGGTGGTTTTTTCATGCTTATTTTGATGATATAGCATTATCTTGGGATGACATACTGTAGTGAGTGAGGATAAATATGTGTTGCCAAGGTCTAAACAGCAGCAATATGGAAGTAATTCAGCAGTCAGTTTCACTCAAAGTTTGAAATCTGTGCTGTATTAGAGGTATGCATAGAAGCTGTGTTAATTGCTAGCTTGTTTTCCATATGGTTCTGTTTTAATGGAGCACATTTGTTGCAGATGGTTGGAAAGTGGGTTGGACAGTGTCTAAACTGGCTATGACTAATTCGTACAGTGATTATACTATACTTTAATGTTTAACAGTCTTCTTTGTAAACTTCTTTCATTCACAGTTCCCTTGCAATTGAAATGTGGTCCAAGATAACTGAAAAGTATTCTTCTTTATTTAAACTTGGCCTTAGAGAAGAGAAAGAGCATGGGGTGTGTAGTCATCTTTTCCCTGATTCAAACTCAAAACCACACCCAAATTGTTTTCTTCAAATGGGTTATCTCCATCATTATTATGGTTAGCTGAGCATATTTAGTTGAGGTAATGGACTCTAAGAAGAGCCACTTGAAGAACTGAAGTGACCTTACCAAATGCCAAAAGTGGCTTTCTTCACACCACAATGCTTTCACCTCTTCCTTGGTTGGCAACTCACTATGGCTGTTTCCTGACTGCAAGTTTTAATATTGCTAGCTTAGACTTGAGGACACTAAATACTTGCATTATGTTGAGGTGAAAACAAAGATACAAATGCAGCAACATGTTGTTGTAGATCAATTTAGTGATGACATGCATGACAAGAATCTTTCATCTATTAGCCTGGCTTTTTAACAGATCATCTATGAATTCATCCTAAATCCATAGAGGAAATTAAAATATAGAAGATTGTCCAGCACAGATGTAGTTGATTTTTATAATAGTTTATTTGGGTTTCTTGTGACAAAGCTTGTATGACTGACTTTCCCTTCGCTGAAGACTACAGTGAATGTCATAGTCCAGTTGATCGTTCTTAGTAAAGAAAAAAAGAGTGCTACGGTTCAGTGGGTTTCTCTACCATTTTTACTGTTGTTTTCTCACATTGTCACTAAAATATTCTCTTTGTTATCTGAATGGGACATCTGCTGACTGGCCTAGCTCTCTTTACCTGATTGTGTGAAAAGTCTTGGTTAAATCTGTTAGGCCTTGGAGGCCCAGTAACCTGCTAAGTGCTATAGAGCCTGAAAGACATTATGTCCTTGGACTAACTTGTCTCTTCTACTTACGGCTGTATGTGATAGATAAACCAAACTTACATATAAAAGACTGGGGTAAATGTAATTTTAATACACTTGTGGACATGTTAATGAGTAGCTGCATTTTTCTTACCCTAAAGCGTATAAAAATCCATATGGAATAAGGTGTATTCTATAGTAGGGCAGAAAAATAAAACAGGCCAACTCTAAAAGAAAGCCTTTTTCTCTGGCTCTATCACAAACCTGCTCAATTGAAATTGATAATTTGTTTGAAGTGGTAGGAAATCCACTTACTATGGCTAACAACACAGAATAATGCAGACCATTTGGCAGTTAGCACTAAGATGTCTAAACTACAGCTTTGATGCAATAATACTATAACTTGAAGATTTACCTAATTTATAATTTTTTTCAAATCTTTCCCCTGCTCTGCACCGCTGTTTGGCATGGCGATTTGTCTGCGCTAACCGAAGTTTGGTTTGAAACACGTTTACATTTGATTGGTGTTTTTAGATTTTGATAGCTGCTAGTTCCTCTCTACAGAAGTAACCTTTTAAAATGTCAGTTTTAATGTACAAATTTTATGAGAATAAAAAGACTTTTAAAATACTAATTTTAGACTCTGCTGAGCTTGTAGTCAGCTGCTGTTGTCTCAGGCTGAGTCTTGGAAAATTAAGTCAGTGCTCACTATAATAAAATGTGTACTCTGGACTTCATGTGGAGAAAAAAATAGTTTCCTTTTAAATTCTTCTTCTGTAACTGTTGCACAACTGCCAAAGTAATCTTCTGTCCTTTTACTTGTTGATATTTACCCTCTTTCCTTCCTTCTTTCCATCCATCCTTCTGTCTGTCTGTGTCTAACATACGCTGGATTTCCTGCAAGAGAGAATTCCTCTCCTCTTAGGCAGTAGTCCTCCCTGAGAGGAGTAATGACAGGTACATGAGATTTCATCTTGTGCTTTGTAACAGAAAAACCTTACAAATTAGGTGTACAGTTTATCAACTATTTCATGTAAAACATGGTTTAAAGACCTTTTCCCTCTGAAAGTGACACTATTAAATTGCTGCTAAAAGATCTGATAATTTTCTGTAATCTTAATTGCTGCAGCTTTTCCTGTAATTTGTCATATTGTCTAGGATGCTGTGTCATATACAGAGGTGAACTGAAATTTAAAAGGAATGGAAGCTCAAGCTTTTTCCCCCTCTTCCAATGTCCCTTGTTATAAATGAGCAAAGCAGCACTTGTTTTGGCTTCAGGGAGCTGTATGTTCAAACTCACAGCTGGAGGTGTGGTGCTGCAGTGATGGTCACCAGTGATGGGAAGGGAGAATATAATGAATTAAAAACCCCAACAAAAACACAGCCACATAAAAAAACCTTTGGGATTAAAGACAAGCGCTTCATTCTTTTCTCTCTTAAAGCTCCTGTATAAATTGTGCACACAGATGAAAGAATTACAGAAGGGAATATGTTCAGATTTTAAATATCAACAAGATATATTTGGTTGTGATATTGCCTCATATGGAAGTAGTGAGATTTTCTTTATCATCTTCCAGTTATGTTTCCTAAAATTGTGTCTTTTTGGTCATGATTCTTTTCAAAGAAGTAACAAACTTCTTTTCAAAGTAGCAGAGCTAAGCCTTTTCATTTAATTGTAGTAAAATGTTGCCCTAAAGTGGAATAAAAAAATTATTTTTTTTACTAGTTCATATAGAAAAACATATAAATGTAATAATATTTTAACTATAGTTTGTATAGATCTCTCCCATTTAAACGCTATGCAAATCTTTCATACTGCAGGGCAAACAACTGTGAGACTATAATGTGCAGTGTAGCAAGGATACACCATAAATTTGATAATCATACTTGTGAGTTCTTCATATTTCATACAAAGAATAGGGAAGAATAAAAATAGGGGGAAAAGAGCACACAATAGAATTATGAATATCAGTGTGTAAAAGAAATAAGAAAAGATTACCTTCATCTTCTGCACTTGCCTGTGCTAAACTGTTATGCTGAAGGCCGATCGGATGCTGTGGGTTATAGTGGAATGTGGGAATATTATGGAATCAGAATTCCTTTCAGATGTATTCCATTATTTTTGAAGTCCTATTATTTCCCCATGTGTTCTGGCTGATGAAATGAGAAGAGGACCCTTTTAATGGGGGCAAGAGGAGACTTTACTGCTCAGCTTGTACACGTTATCCAGCTGGACTGATAGGCCACTGTTTAGAGAAACATGGGTGGGAGGCTATTTTAAAAGAAAATGAAAAAACCATTTGTTTAACTGCATGGCAACACAAATATTTTACCAAGTGAGGGCTGACTGTGCATTTCATTATGACAAAAGGTGCAGGCTTGAGGGGGAAAGAAAGAAAGCAAAACACTATCTCTCTAGGATTTAAGCTAATCACTCTATATGTGATTATCTTAAACCTCTATATAAATTTATGTATTTAAGTCCTTCATTTCTCACATCCCTTTTCTAATCTGAAGTAGTCTGTTGGAAGGAAGTGCTTGCCAATGTTTCCTATCAAAGGCAGATGCCAGGCAGAAGTTCCCAGGGTTTTGTAGGGAGTCCCTAAGACTTCCCAAGCTGTTGCTGTTCTGATTCTCCTCCCCATTAGTTCTGCTACCATCTCTTTTGCTGGGGCATCTGTTCCCTGCGGTCACTCACCTGCAGCACTGGCTCGGTCCTGCACCCTGTGGTGTCCTCTTTCAGGTACCAGAGCAGAGAAATGGCTACATATTTTCCTCTGCTCTAACTGGTGGGCTTTGAAGAAAAGGCTGTGAACACAACCCAATGATTTTGCTTAAACATAACCATACATGTAGGTATATATATGTATGCATACATATATGTATATATATAAAAGATGATATGTATATATATGAAAAGTCAGAAAAACTGTGTTTTCAAATCCATTTGTGATCATATTTTTCACAAACGCTGAAGAAACCAGGTAGTTGTGCAGCTCATTCTCTGCGATTACCAGCAAGACTTTTATATCCGTACTAAGTTAGCTTAGTGGAACACTGAACTGATTACAATAATTAAAAAAATTTAGGTGGTTCAACTTATCTGCATTACTTAGCTTACTAAACTGCTTTAGTTTCCATCAGTGTGACAGAGTTTCCAGCTGTGTCAGCAGTGGAAATCTTGTAAAGATTTAGATGTACCTCAAAGTAGTGATATAACCCCAAAATGACACATTTTCAAAATCTGTTACCCTAAACTCTTTGAGAGTGAACTATAAATGAATCTCTATACTGTAGTTAAGAGTATCATCTTTCTAATAGGTTATATATTTTAATTCCACTCTTTAGAAATGAAAGATTTAAAATCCTGATAATTACATGGGCAGAAGAAATGAGTGCCCAAAGATTGGATGGTGCATATCATTAAACTGCAACAGGTATAGCTTTGGAGGGATGTTTAATGTGTGAAAATTTGATATATGGGGTTTTACGAAGTGTAGTGAAAGTGCCTGCTTGCAGCACCTTCCAGGTCTGAAACACTGTGTGGCACAGCTCCAGAAAGATTTGTCAGCCTGAAAGCTGTGGCAGCTGGAGCTGGATTTCAGTCTGAACCTAGGAAGGACATGTACGGGATATAGCATGTAAACAAAGTGCACTCACTGTCCTGACTTGATTAATTTGTCTGTTCGGATCCACTTTATAACAAAAAAATTTGGATCCTCTTTACAATAAAAAATTATTACAATATAATAATAAAGATGCAGTAGTATGACTAGCTGATTGGGTATTGAAAGCTCCAACATTAGAGAAAGAAAGAAAGAAAAAAACCAACCCAACCCCCCCAAACCTCTATGTTAATTTGTTCTGTTTTGTTTTGTTTTTAGGCGATACCTGTTTCAGACTGCTTAGACATTCAGTTTCCCTCATTCCCTCCTTTTATCAGCAGATCTCAAAGCAGTTTAGAAAGGTGATTTATAAAGCTTTTGTTTCTCCTGTTTTACACTTGGGTAAACCAAGGCATAAAAAGGTAATTAGCATGCCAGGTACTGAGTCAAAAATATGCCTTAGTCTTCTGTGTGCCCCTTCATTAGGCAATACTGATTGGGAAATTTTGACTAGTGGAAAAATTGTAAGTTAAATGCTGAAAGATGCCTAGTGAATTATTTTTTGAGGAGGTACTGAAGTTCACCACATGGCTATCTTTTGTGTGTGAGTATGACACATCATGTAATTATATACGCATGATGCATTTCTGTGTATGAGCTATTTCATGTTGAGTTCAACAGCAAACTGAAATCCCTTAACAGTTACATTTGGCCCAGTTTCTCTGGAAACCTGGTCTCTGTTTCTGAAGTGAGATGCAAGCCAAATTTGCATATGGATAATTTTCACTTAATTGTGGTGAAGTTTTCACGTAATTTGTGCAGGTTACTTCTGCAAGCCAGAATGCAAAAATATTTTTTTAAATGCTCATTGAGTATATTATCTGCACTTGGAAGTATATAGGTAGTTTTTCTGTTACGTATAATGTGAAATATTTTATCAACTTAATTTCTGGCACTCGCTATAAAATCAGTGATGAATTGCATAGATCAGTATTCTCTTGCAGAAGACAGTTTGGAATATAATAGCCCTATCATTTACTGAAATCAAGTGATAATAGTCAGAAGAGTGGAGTTGACTGCTTGTGTGGTTTTTGTTCCATCATTTATCTAGTTTATCTTCAGAACTAAAAAATTAGCAGATATGAAAATATGAAGACTACAATTGCGAAAAGAGTTTAAGATGTTAAGTCAAAAGTTCAATGGTATGTTCATAGGGGCAACAGTTCCAAAATCAAATAAGAAATTTGTGAGGGATTTGAACACTGTTTTGTACATTATACGACAAAATGAAGTTTTGGAATGAGACGGAATATCTAGGTTTGCAAGAAGAGTTAAATAGTAGCAAGAATTTCTAGTGGTGTATGTGGTGACCTGATAAGTGACTTGAATTCAAATATGTAAGTTGCTTGATCCTGTAGTTCTTAGGGCTGAAAAAGAGCTACTTTTATGGACCAAATGCAGTCTTTTGGAAACCAAAAGAGCAGACAGCTCTGCTTTCTCTCATCTGACAAATGTGCATACAGTGATACCAGTATGGACTGACCAGGTGGAATAGGATGCGGAGAACCTGTAGAGAAGGATACATGGAAAAAACTGAGATATATTATTATACATGAAGTCTTAATGACTTGATGACTTTTTAACCTAGAAATACATTTTATTCCACTATGCATCAGTGCAGAGCTTATTGAGACTTTTGCTTGGGTGTGTGAAAGTGATGTTCAAAGAAATGAGACAGTAGATTGTCTTTTCTGCTCTGTACTGGCCACCAGAGTTTCCGGGATCAATGTGACAGAGCACTATAGTTACTCAGCGACGTTCTTTAATGGGCCCAGTTGAACTCATAACGTATCAAAGTCCAACCAGTGTCTTATTCTGCACCAAGCCAGCATGATTACTGAGTGTTTGACTGCTTTACTAGTGTTTCCACCGTGCCATGACATGCCACTAGCTGCTGCTGTGCCAGCCTGACTCTTGTCAGACTCCTACATTGAAGTCTTAGATTACTGGATTACTGTTGTTCTTTTACATATATTTCTATGTACTACATGGATATCCAGCACAAAACATAGGACGCAAAGTACTGTATTCATGTAGGCACTGACTGTTCTAATGCTGGCTGTACCTGGACAGCTCTCTAGCTGGTAAATGTGAAATGATGCAGATAATTTGCTATCTAAGCAGCTCTGATCTTAAAGCATGAATTCACGTTCTGTGTAGGATACTAATGCAGATTTTATTACTTGTTCACTAGAAGAACATTGACATATTTAATATATTTTAAGAAACAAATAGAACTTTTGGGTGTATTTGCATTGTGCATATCAATGCAGTAGCCATTGCAAAATACTTTTAAAATACACTGCTAGGATGAATTCCACAAATCATAGTATGTGCACAGCCACAAATGGAAATAATGGGAATTTTCTGACTGAGTTTTAAAGGATAGAGCCACCTATCACTTTGCACAAAGTCTGTTTTTCATTAGATGTTGGTGTATTTTTTTATAAATAAATTTAGCAGTGTGTTTTCTGTCTCACAGAGGTGGTTATATTCAGGAAAAAATAACAACTAAGAGGCAGCCAAGGAACACTAGAGGATGATACATGTGTCTGTGAAAACAGGTTCTCATATCTTAAGATGTGATTATTTTGGCAGAATAGAAGTTAAGTTTAAACAAATAAATAAATGGTGGTACTGGCTGATGACAGTGATATCTTGAAGTTGTAGAAGACTGTTGTGAAGTTCGACATATTTTTAACCAGATAGAATACTACTACATAATTTTATTAACATTTTGTTTATCAGAATTTGTTTACCACCTTTTAAGCAGCTAGGTGTTTGAGTGTTAAGTAAACTGAAATGACTATCTTTGCAAGTAAGTGTATTTTCCCTTTTTATGTCGTTTCAATGACTTGCATACGCTTGTGTTAATATTTTCAAGGGCAAGCTGTCAATTTTTTTTCAGAATTTGGACTATTGTGAAGGAGTGTAGTGACAACAGTGTGGCAGAATCTGGCCTGTACTCTGTAAAATAGAGACAAGCAATACAGAGTGTTGACATATGGGTCTGAGAATTCCTGGAGAGGAATTGAATTGTTCTTTCCATTGACTAGTGGTTTTGGGGGCATTGGGATTTGGATTCACACAGTACCTTATCTCTGGACTGATGAACTTTTAAGTAAAACATAATGCAATAAGGGACTAAAAAATGACTGAAGATCCCCTTTGCAGTCGTGTTTGTCAATTACTGGTCAATTAAGGATCACTTGGAGGGTGGGAGACTTCTGCAAACGAACAGACATCGAGGCCAGCACAGCTTCTCAACATCTCGTCCATCCTCCTACTACTGTGACCTAGGAAGAACTCTGTCATGCTCTGCTGGTATGTTTGGAGGAGGCTGGTTTGGGATCTTTATGGCAAAGATGTCAGCTTACAGAGAAAGCCTTTTTTCTTAACTGTTTGTAAGAAACAGGTCAAGTGGGGTTAATCTCAACTGCCCAGCTAATTATTCTGGACTTTTCAGGTAGGTATTCTTTGCGGTGCTGAACAGCAGACTCTGCTGCTGTTGTTTGAAGCCAGCGTTGGCACTGTCAGCAAGGTTTTGCTTCTTCGTTGGTATCTTGTTGTGTCTCTCTAGGTACTGTGTGACGTTACATCTTGCCAGAGATGTGGAATTTGTGACTGCAAAGGATTGGGCCTGTGTACAGTTTAGGTGGTGCAGGAGGCTTAATGAATATTTGCGCAGCTACAATTTCAAAAAAGGAAGTCACTTATACATTTTGTCACTGGGAGATTAGAGTTCTTTTCTTCTGAAATTTTGTGTGAAGTAAATGTGCAAAACTCAAGTATTCAAAAAACCAGAGCTTTCAGTACCATGAGGTTTAAGAAAAAGTTTTCTATTTGGTTTGAGACTTTGAAGTCACGTTATTAGACTTTCTCCTGTAGCATATTTTAAGAAAATATCACAAGACTTGTGGAAAAATGTTGAGATTTGGCAGATCTAGCTTAATTTTGTGTGTTTAGTGAACTTGTTACAATGAACGGTAAACTGGGAAAGAACAAACATGTACCTTTATTTGGGGTCTTTTGTTGCGTTTCTGTGAACAAAGCACAGAAGCAGAATATTTCACAGCAAGTTGGGGCTGGCTCTTTTGGGATTTACAGAAGTGTATCTGTAGTGTCTGTCTGAGAGGGTAAGAATTTTCCATTCCATGCTTTTCTCTGTGCCTGGTACAAGTATCACCTGGCCCGTGGTGGTTTCAAAAGTTTTTCTCTTTCCTTATGGTGTCTGAATGGGCACAGACTTCTTTCCAGTTAACATACAACAATCTCTTGTGCTGACTACTGAACTCTGATCTTTGGCTGGATGCACGCTTGTTTCTTTAAGCACATGTGGTGCAGAGTAGGCCTGGAGTTGGGTAATTCATAAGAGCTGACTATTATTATTACTACTACTTGAAAGGGTCTGTATTATTTTGCACAGCAGTGTGGTCACCTGGCAGCAGGTCATTAGCATTTTAGGTTTCTTTCCTTCACAACAATGCACAACATGCTAATTAGAGGGTTTTGAAAGCTAAGCAACCTGTTTTAAAATCAGACATTTTAATTTGCAGCTTTAATGGCTGTATTATAATAACTGGCTTGGCTCGGGGGAGAGGGGGAGAGGAGCACTTCTCATGTTCCAGTAGCAAGGCCCAATATAACAGAGGCTGACAAAATTAAAAACCTTATAATGTGACCTTTGCCTGGGATAAAAGGCTGTTTCATAACAATTTCCTTTTGTTCTTTGTTTAAGCCATTACTCCAAAAGGAGCCTCCGATTAATCTAAGTAAATGCATCATTACAGTCCTAATCCATGTCCTTCTGTCAGTGTCTGTTTTAATTAAATAAGAAACACTAGCAGAAAGATATCACGCACAAAGCTGTGATTGGAGAAAGAGGGTTGTTTGATCAGGGTGAGATTAAAAAAGGCTTTACTGTTTTGTCCTTTTGCTCTAGATGCCACAATGTAGGTTAAAGGAAGAAAACTTGCCTAATAGTTTAGCACATTGCTCTCCATTACAGTATTAAAATAACCAGATTTACCAATGAAACTGTCCCAGACATCCAATTAATTATATCCAGAACATTCACAGACAAATGGTATGGCAACTTGGTTTGAGTAATTTGACACATTAATGTGTTTGGGACTGTTTACACAGTTGGCCAGAAATTGTATTCAAGTTTTTTATATTAAATAAAGCATTGAGTAAAATTATTGATTAATTTAGTAATTTCTTTCTCTTAGTACTTGTGGCTCACAAATTGTAAACGTGACTTATTGCAAGCCTCTGATTTTTTAAAAATATTTTTATTTCTCACAAAATCAGGATAATTATTTTAAAGCGATGAAGAATCCATTTAATGAATGTTGTAATATCTAGCTAGTTAATATTGCTAAAGCAATACATATGTAAGAGACTCTTCCTCAAGGTAGTGTTTCAGGATCCCTGTGGTGAGGGTTTTCTCCCATATCCAGGCCATTATTTGATGTAATGAAAAGAGAAAGTGTGCAACACAGAGATTGTTAATTAATTTAGCCTAACAAGATGAAGATAAATGAAGCAAAGCATGGATTGAATGAAGCAAGAGGTCTTATTTACAATTTAATACTTCTTTATATTAGGCATTTTTCAATTTACAAAAGAAAAGATCCTGAGTTTAAAGAAAATGTGTTCTGTGAGTACATGCGAGACAATTTTACATTATGTGAGCAGTTCTAAGGACTGCTGAAAATACCTTTTGGGTTAACCTTTAACTTTAAGTTTTCATCACCCTTTTTTTTCCTTTTCACATTTTTTTTTCTCATTTCAATTTACAATATGTTGATAAGAATAAGAAAAAATGCAAACCTAAACTTTTCCCCACTGAAATAAATAACAGAGTACCAATGGTACTCTTGCAAGCCCAAATTCTGTCGTTTCTGATTGTTTATATTCACCCAGAGTCATAGCCTTTTTTTGAGCAATTTCTATGTAGAAAGGTGCATTAAGAGAGGTAAATATAAAAAATACAGTAAGACATGATTTTGATGTCTGTTTCAAAGTGTAAATCTGTTATTGCTTATATGTTTTCAACTATTCTGTTGCAGTGAAATTTAGGACAGGAATCCAGAATAGTGTTATTCAAAAATGATTTTATGTAGTAGAACTAAGATTTTTGATTTGGGAGAATGGTAGTTTTTTTTTTCTCAAGGTCATGTTTATCTTAAACTTTTGTGAAAAGCTGTATATTTTAATTTCTTATAAATTAAAAAACGCCAAGGTTGAAAGACGTTCCAGAGATTTTAGAATATCTCTTCCTCCCAGTCCCAATTTTAAATAAAGAATATCCAAATCTAAGTTACAATTTACATCAGTTGGGTCACTACATCTCAAGGTATGTTATTCAGTTTCTCAACTACAAAGTTTAGGGTATAATTCTACAGAAGAGGTGAAGACAAAATAAGGTCTGTCATTTTTAATATCTAATCAACTAACCAACAAAGAAGTCCTGTGTTGTGACTGACTTAGGCAGACCTTTATCAGTTTGATTTAAACCCAGAATTCTAAATGATGACCAAATATATTAGGTTTGTTTTGTTTTTTAATAAAACATCTTCCTTTTTACAGATGAATTGAGTCTGTCCACTGTTTGACCTTCTGTCATGATTTCTGTCTGCAAAGGGAAACGCCTGCCTTCCTTTTGCAGTAGCTAGACAGGACAGTGTTATCTAGTGTCACTACAAGCAGTGGTCTCTACAAATAGCATTATTATGGTCCCTATGTTTTTATCTTGGGGGTCATGAACAAATCCATGCAACTGCTTCTAAAGATTTCAATAAATAGGACTTTTTACTCAGACAATTGCCTTTTATATTACTTTTAAACAAAACTACTAGTCCATCAAGAGTTTCAAAAGGAAAACAATTCTACAGAGTGCTGGTATGGCAGCACAGACCAATCATTATGGCACCCATTCTCCAGTCCTTTATTTTTCAAGTCCACAACAATAGGTTGTTGATTCAATGGACAAGACCAGAACAATTAAGTTCTCTGTTTAGCAGCAGTGCAGCATTTTAATGCCCTCCTCTAATAATGGTCTCATTATTGTTATTCTAAGACTGGGCCTCAGGAGGAGGAATATTTGCTGGAGGTACGTCATTATTTTGCAAATTTCGATTAGCTCATCATGTTGTCTGTACTGTGAAAATCGTAGCTAATTAGGGCAGTCAGTTAGACTACCAGCTTTTGAGCTTATGAGTTAAAAGGTAGCACACTTGATAGGCCAATGATGTGAAAAAGGTGGTAAAAAGGGGGATTAGAGCTGTTGCCTTAGTAACTCTAACTTCCATCTGTGCGGGAACAATGGACCTGTGTTTCTCCTCCACCTTGGTGTAAAAATTGGTTTTGTTTCGAAAGGACGGGGCTTTTTATGACAATCTGGAATTCAGCCTAACAGGGTGTAGTTTTAGTTGTTAGGAGAGACCATTGGAGGATAGGAAAGATGAAAGGTCATGGCGAGCTCCAAGGACATGAAAGGTCATTGTCTCTTATAACAATAGTGGATTGTTTTGTCCCATTATTTCCAGCCAACCACTCAATCAGGTGATAGAAGAGATACCACCAGTTTAGTCAGGTGGAACAGGAGGGAAAGATAATGCACCTTCTAAAGAACAAAAGATAACTATAATTTGCCTTTATTAAACAAAGTTGCACTTATTTGTGACCATCCTCTGAAAAAGGTTGTTTACTGACTTACTATTCCAGCCTGCTTTGTTCAGCACTGCCTCTGTAGGCCATCACATCTCTGGGAAGCAATCCAATGTGTTAGAAAATGTTGTTTAAGCTTTCTTCCCATGAAGAGGAGCCCCCAGGAGTACCACTGATGTGATACTTAACAATAAATTCAGTTGTTGTAGCTTTCTCACGTTATTGGTGTTCTTAAAAGGTTTTCCTTCAAACACACACAGAATAAAATTAACTATAAATATGAAATAAATTTGCTTCAACACTTTATAGCATTTTATCATAAATTCTACAGCACATATTATAGAAAGTTTACAGCAAACTGTATTAGGTGCTACAGAAGAAAGAGCAGTAGACAGAGAGCAGAGACCTACAGTTGTGTAAAAACAGATTTGCTATAGGACTACTCTTACACAAAGGGAAATAGACAAAGTCTCTTCTGTGCTCTGCAATAACTTTTGGAGACTGTCCCTTTGTCTAAGGAAAAAACAAAAGTACTGCAGTATTATTTAATAAAACAGCTATAGCACAATTTACCAAGAAAGTGAATAGAACTGTTATCTCTTATATTTTTCCTAAAGCATCCAAAACCCCTAGTTATTGTTTTCCAGGAGGAAAAAAAAAAAAAAAAAAAAAAAGCCTTTCTTATGATTTCTCCATTTCTGCAGCATTATGCCTTGGTCATCCGTGCAACAAGTTTACTTTTTTCTTCCACTTCCCTCTGTCCACAATCAAAGCACATTCCAGGGTCCATCTTGCATCCCCCAAACAAAGACTAGTTTCTTTAGGTCAGGATTTCCAGAATGTTTCACCCTCCTCTATGAGATCTCTAAACCCATTTACTGGGTTTGTTTTATAATTTTTTCACTCATTTCACAACAGAATTGCCAAAATTTATTGAATACTTATGAAATGGATAAAATGTATGTAATTTGCCCCAATTACCTTTGAAAAATAAAATTACATATAGTTGTTATGTATCCCCTCTTAAACTGTTCTGACCTTATTTGAACTCCCCTTTTTAGCTATTCTGGGCCCCTCTTATCTCATTTTTACTCCTGGCCACTCTTGCTCTTGCTTTCTGGCAACACAGATGGATGGCCTTGCGCAAACTGATAACTGTGGTAATTTCTCAGCACACTATTCAATAATAAAAGATGTTATTTTCAGAATTCAGCAGGCATGTGTCATATTTACATGTACACCGAAGAAGAGAGGTTGAGCAGTAGCTTCATGGGAGTGAGCTGCCGTATGAGCCACTGGACTTTACAGCTTTCAGTTTGTTGATGCATTGGTTTACTGGCTCTTAGGTTTAGTAAGTAGTCTTTGAGAGAAAGAAAGTCTTCTTTTAAGTATTTACAAGCTTTTAGTTTTTTAAGATAATTAATTCTTATACTTTCTCTTTAGCTTGCTGTTTTGTTGTCATGTATGTACTGTCATATGTTTTGTTATTTTTGTATTAAAATGAACTGAACATTGCAGGCTGTTTAGTTCAAAATGGGAGACCTGCAAAGGGTTAACCAGCAGAGAAATACAAATGAACTATCAGGAAAGTTGATTATTAATCCAGCAAGAGAGAAAATATCCTTCCAGTTAGCAAGAATTAGTACCTGAAGAGCTGATAATATTGTTCAGGCTGTCGGTGTGGAATGGCAAAACCAGGTAAGCTAGACATCTTCTCACAGGAATAAAGTATTTTCTTTCTGTTTTTCGTTGTAAAGAGAGTTTAGTTTTAAAAAGAATCTTTGGTGATTTACTTAAACTATCAGCTTATGAAACAATGTCTGTTGATCCTTAGTTTCCTCATATGAATGAAAGAAATTAAAATTGTGCTTTAACTTTGGTAAGAAGATATATTTCTAAGCTATACAATATATGTGACCGTGAAATATTGTAACAATTCTTTACTAGTTTCTGGTTAAGTGTGAGAACTGATTACAAAACCTGAAGAGTCCTTCGTAGTTGCTAGCTAATATATTACGTAAGTCTGTCTTTAGTTGTGCTTAACCATATTGTGGAGGTTTACAGAAACTTTTATGTTGCAGAGCTCTTTCATTCAGAGTTATTAGCCTTCAGTTTTCACACTGTGTGGATGATTTATTCAAGTTTGTTTTGATTTTGTGAACACATTTGTGTTCATTAAAAAACTTTTTCTGTGGGGTTTCAAAAATCTATGATCTGGGGTTAGAAGGAAATGGATGTTTGGTAAACACACCACTGTGTTTATACAGAGAAATGCAAACCAAACCATTAGATCACTTGAATATAATCTTCTTATAATTTTTGTACTTTTCTAAAGACTCAAGGCTCTGTCTTGGAAAAACTTTTGAATTTGTCTGTTATATTTGTGCTGCTGATACTAATCAATAGGTATGATAAGCATTTATTTTTTCAGTGTAGTCAGTTTATTATGAGACGTGTAAAATCTTTAAAATAATGGTCTAATACTGTAGAAATTCGAAAGTCTGTATACAGTATTTAATGACTTTTCCTAAATTGTGTGCTGTTCCTTAAATTAGTAGCATTTAAAAAAATCCTGATTTGCTTGTTGAATGGAATTCAACATTCATATGATGTTACTACAGTATCTTTCTTGGTGGAAAAGTTTACTATCTCCAGATTTTAGCCTGTATCTATGAAATAGCCTGAAAACTACATGAAAGGGATTGTGGTGATACGAGAATGAAAATAAAGGTAAAAACTGAAAGTAACCCAAATCTGAAGGCTGAGCCCCTGTAGAAATTTAGTTCTATGTGGTAACCTTTCATGAGCCATACAGAAAGGAAGGAACCTTTTGATCTGGAGAATGGGATTAAGATATGGCCTAGGGCAAAGGAGAAATAGAAAGAAAGGAAGAAGAGGCAGGGAGGAAAGTGAAACAGAGAAGTGGCGTTTGTCTGACAGGTTTAATTGTTTTGTGTGTGACTTTGGCCTACCTGAGCAGAGAGACAGCTGGTGGCCAATTTTTCTGAAGGGTGGCTCATCACATTAGGGTAAATTCAAATCCTAGAATTTGCTGATGATGGAGCTAGCAGGGCAACAAATGGTGGCATTTTGGAAGCTATGCTAAATATTCAGATAGAGAGGCAAATAACTTCTTGTGGCACATTTGATCTGAGTATTTTAAGGAGAATGGAGGGGACAACAAAAATAAGCTGCTTTGCCTGAATTTGAACAACAGCATCTAGGAAACATAGAAAGAGCAAGAAAACCAATGATGAAAAAATTATCACACAGAAAATGATATATGTAGAAAAAACAAGATCGTAATTAGTGGAGGAAAGTAAGAAACTGATTAGAGAAATCCAGATGTTTAAGGAAAAAATGAAAGTTAAATTAGATATGCTCTTTTAACTAGTATTGGAGAAGAATGCTTGCTTCAGAATGGGAAAGCTAAACTTAAAATTAGAAAAGAGCTGGCAACTTGAGTTTAGCTCAACTGTTTTCCTGCACGAGTGACTCTTTGGAATGCTCTGCTTGGAACATCATCAGGAACAACCAGTGTAGTGCTGTTGAGGGAAAAAACCCCCAAATGAAACTCAATGTATGCTTATGTGGAATCATTAAGGTGATTGTATTACTTATGTGTGTACTAACCCACAAATTAGACAAATTGGTTGAATTTTGAAGTAGTATTTCCAGATTCATTGTATTTTGTATGTCTATGTAGTTGACATCTGAGCTCTAGCACTGTACTGGTTCAACTGACAGACTTTAATAACCACTTTAAAATTTATTGTAAGTATTAGCTTATTGGCAGAATCCTAAATCATCAAATACCACCTGCAACTGAAGAGAAACATTCTTGAACACCCAACTGTAAGCCAGTGTAAATTAGCTGTTATTTAATTATTAAAATTTAAATTATTTCTGATAAAAGTAATATTCTTAAATAAGAAATGGAAACAAAAGATATCAAGCAGAAACTGTCTTTTTGTGCCCATTCAAGTCTCATTTCAAATTCAATAATATCATAGTGTAGCCTGTGAAAAAAGTCCCCCTACAAGTCAGTTCAGCATGGCTCTACAGCCGACATGATCTCTGCTTTTGTGGCAGTTGTAGCTTCAGTTGTATATAAAAAAAAAAAAAGGGGGGGGGGAGGAAAAAAAAAAGAACAAGTTGGATGTGTCTGGAATAGATTGATAAGAACATCACCCGATTTTGGTAGAACTAGTTTGACTGAGCAGGGTTTTCACGTTAAGTAGAATTGTTGCATTTTCTTCAGTGAGACTGTGTAGCTTCCAGACTGTTTAAAGGCTTAAGGTTGAGAAGTGATGAATTTCCAAAGGTCTCTGACTAACTAGACATACATCTGGAAACACAGCTGCAACTTAGGGGAGGCTGCTGAAGCAGTTAGCCTGCAGCAATCAAGCCATTCTTGTCACTACATGGTTGGGACAGTAAGATGAGATGGTGGGTAGGGTGGAGCATAAATATCTATACGTTGCTTGATTCTCTACTTTATAAAAACCCGGTGGTAGCCAGCAAGAAGCTTGTCTACAGAAGCAGATGGCCAAAGCAAAGGTTGGGCCAGGTTATTTTTGTTCCTTAGACCACACCTTGTCTGTGATGACAGTACTGGAGAGAAAATGTGTTTCAGTTCATTAGGAGCTCAGTGAGGCTATATGGATAACACTGAAGTATTTTATAAGATTCAGTGTAAAGCTGCATAGTTCAAGGAAGCTCATGTCTTATTAGCTATGGCTAAGGTCAGTTATCCACACAATGAGGGGGAAACTCTTTCATAAACAAGTAGATAAATATGGTGCAGCTGGTGCTTAGCTGTGCTTCAGGCTGTTATATTACCAAAAGTGCTCGTGAACAACTCTGGCTTTTACAGAGTCCTTATGGAGCATCAGCAGCTTAGAGCGGTCGGATGTAAAATTACAAGGTTGTGTAATAAAAAAGGATAAATCCAGGGTGAACTTGTGACTTTGTATATAGGTGTCTATCTCTACAAGATCTTAAAGGGAGAATACAGAAACATTAGAACTCTCCTTCTAAAAGAAAATAAATTGCAAAATCTTGGAAGTGATAAAAACTTTAAACCGACCCTGTCTAAACCCCTGAATAAAACAGGCCTGGTGTCTTCTGGGTTTTGGTTTCAGCGCAAGCTGCTAAGTGTCCCGTGTTTTTCAAAAATGCCAATTAGGTGCATAGGTGTTCATTAACACTTGATCCATGTCTGATAATGCTGAGAGAAATCTTGTAAGACTTCATTTGGCCTTTGGGACTAGCATTTTTACTGTCTTATGGAAAATAATTACATTTTAAACAGCTGCAAAGAGAGAAGAGCTTGAAGAGTTAAATGAATCGTGCTGCTAGAGGAAAACATTTTTTTCTTTCCTTTTTTTCCTCATCAGAAGTAGGAGTTACATGTGTTCCTTATTACATCCAACATATTCCAATAGTTTTTTTTAAAAAGACATACTCATGAAGCAGTGTATTTCTTGAAGACACATTACTTTATTTTCAGCTACTAAATCCTGGAGCAATCAAACATGTGTCATTTTTCACCATCTGAATACAGTTCTGTGGTAGTAGTGAATGATAGTACATAACATCCATAGAATGTAAAATGTAATCCCCTGACTGTCTTTACTACACAGACTTTGGTTGTATTTTTATAGTTGCTAGAGGAGAATCTGTTGGTATTTCTTCCAAAGATAGTACAAATCAGTATTTGTGCAGTTATTAATTATTCTAGAGCCTTTGGACCAAATGTTTTAATTGTAGTAAAAAACCACACAAAAACAAACAAACAACCAAAACCCACACCAAATTTGCTCTAACTGTATTCACCCAAGTTTGTAAGAGCCGAAGGACAGTAGATTGACTGTTGTCCCACAAACGGGTCTGTTTTACTAACCAGACTGATGAGACTGTGATGTGCAGGTGTTCAGTGTAGGAGGCAAACAGTAGTGTTCAGAACAGAGCGGAGATTTGTCAGGGCGCTTCTGCTTAAATAGGTCAAACCAACCAGATTCCACTGCGCTGGGAGAAGGCCAAAGCTGGGCACTTCAGCAGCAGCTATAATGCACAGATGCCACAACTACTCAGTGACATCCTTTTGGCCTTTCTACCTCTGGACAGGGATGGATAATGCAAACAATATATAACAGTTTGTCTGCTAGTTTATGTGCATGTGCAAGTTTCCTGTCATTTTACAGTGGGGGATCATCTATTTAAAACTTAGTGAGAATTGCAGTAGGCAAATCGTGACTGTTTATGTTTATTTTATTTCAAAACAGAGTTTTCATCATGACCGCACTTGTTTAATTCCAATTTAAAGACATTTGTTCTACTTCTCTATTAACTTGGATTTAAAAAAAGCCGTATGTGTAAGCATACATCCCGATTTTTGCATGAAAAATGTGAGCTAAATCACAAATGTCTTTGTTCTTGCTTTACCGGGGTAAGCTTTTAGCGTTTATTGAGGTAATATATATGGTTTACCAGTGTTTATGCTGAACCTTTCTTGTCTGTGATTTTTCAATAGACTGCTTTTTCTTTGAAAGAAGTATTTTTAGTATGCTGTTGATTATTCTTTCTTCTTTCTACTTTTCCCATCGGTTGTAGTCCGTTTAATGCTATCATCATGTTACAGAGTACAGATTTGAGGGAAAACAAAGTAGCTGCTAGTGACCCCAGGACAACTGTCTGGTAAACCTGATTGCTAATCTAGAGTGTTGTTTAATGTGAAGGCCAAATAAAACCCCGCAGGAGAAAAACATTGTTTTGTTTTAAATTTCTATTAGGAAGGGAGCTGCTATATTATAAGAAAGAGAATAATAACCCTCCCTTGCTTGTCAGGATTCAGATCTAGGCATTCAGTGCATACTTGTCTAGACTTCCTATTTCAAAGAGAGAGCTAAGTTTTGGAATTGATGTCAAAGTTAACTAAAACAATAATCGGTAATAGCAGTTTTTTGTTTCGGGGAGGATCAGATTCTGCTTTGAGCTATACTGATATACTTCTGAAGTTAGTGTATGGACTTCATTAGGGTTATTCTCTCCTGCACCCTACAGCTGTGACATGTAGTCGAGAGTTACTGTGTCCTCTGTCTTCTGCTACCTGCTTTTAGCTGTTTGTAGCAAGCAAAGAAGGAAAAGAAGTGACTACTTTATATGCTAGTATCAATAATAATTTCTGCATTGTATGAGAAATGTCATTTTCCCATTTCTCTAAAACCTATGTTTTCAGGGAATAAATTAGAAAGGGAGCTTGGTGACAGAAAATAAATTATTGAGCATTTTCTGAATGTTTTTTGCACTATCACGCCACTAGCCTTTAAGGGTACAATCAACATGCCTTAGGTGGTAGATGATAATAGAAGTCATAGAAACGAAATTACCTGCACATTTTCAACAGCATAGAGGCACATGTAGGAAGAATGATTTACTTTACTTCACCTGTACTAGTGAAATACAACTAATTTTTAGTTGAATTTTAATTCATCAGTCGTAATGTTCTGATTTTATTTCTGCAGCTCCAGTAGTGCAGCAACTGTTTTAGTTTAAAAAAATGTGCCTGTATGTCTGAATACATCTTCATAAATTATTAAAACCATACAAGATGGGTTGACTGATACCATCCAAGTCTAGAGAGACTGAACCACACAGTGAGGAATTGAAAGAAAAAAACAATATTTATTGTTGTTAAAAAATATATCACTTTGTGAACGTGTACAGTGATTTTTAGACCCAGACTAGGCAGTGATCCATGTTTTAGAAAATTTGTGAGCACATACTGTGACCCTGCAATAGGATACATGATGTCAGTTATTGTAGTCCTTATTAGTAACAATTAGCTTAGTGAATTCCTTCCATATTACATATATGTGTGTCTGTCTGAATGACATATAGTTATATACAGGTTATAGATCTTTTTATCTACATATAAGCACACACACATACATATATGCATTCAAGTCCATTTTGTCCATTATTTTATATGTATTGCTGCATATGCAAATATGTACATGTATTTACATAAATATGTATGTGAACATACACATGCATCTGTCCATTTATGGCCATTTATGTACGTATGCATGGTAATACCCTATATCATTTTCATATTAATATTAGGCACAAAACTTCACACTTCCTTATACGTATTGTCTAGCTTACGTATACATCATTCTACTTTCAGACATGATGTTCTGCAATTTAGAGGAGTACACTGTCAGCAAAAATACAGAGAATTAGTTGATAAAATCAGTGATAGATTAGAATGTTTATGAGTCTTCCAGGCTATTGTTAGCAGTTTTATTTATGAAATGCATGTGTCAGTTCTAGCACAGCAATGGACCTGTAACCATCCTGATGTTCTACCTTTCACTTTCAGGATTTCTAGTATTAAGCAGATAGAGAATTGGACATTGTATGTATTTACTTATTACCTAAGATATTTATAAAATTGCTTTCAGAGATTATAGACATCATATCAATGTTCTTTGCCAACTTGATTTTTTTTTTTTTCCAGGGGTTTAAGGGAAAAAGCATAAGAAAATCAGTTTCCTGGCAATATCTGTGATATTACCATGCTCATGATCTTGATAAATCTCACCATGAAGTGCTAGTGTCCCCTAATTTATGTGGTAGTCTGGAACGTAATTCCTTTTCTTGTTGTTTCTGTTGCCTTCTCCTGTGGAATACCATAATCTTTTATCATGATGCTATATTTTGAAAACTGAAAATGAAACTAGTCAAAATAGCTTTTGGATGCTTAATTAGATTTTTTTTAAAATGCCAGAAAATATATTTTTAATAGGTTTTATCTATAAATTTTTCCTACAAGGTTAAACAAGTATTAATTCTGTTTTCTAGTATTAATCCTACTTTGCCAATCAAATGTCTTTGGTTAGAACAAGTGTTTATCACTTTTCTGTCAAATAAAAGGTAACACAGTACACATACTTTACAGCTTGAACGTATATAAAATGTTTTGTTACACCCTTGAAGTCAGTGGACAGGTGATCAACCCCAAAGTCACTTCTTTTTGTTAATATATTGAGTGACCTTTTTGCTGAAACATATTTGTTCATACATTTTAAAAAGTCCTTATAGCAGATGGCCCTTAACCTCTATCAGTCCATAATCGCACAGAGAAATATAGTTGAAAGTTTAGAGAATTGTAATCCTTTGTTGCACAATAATTTTATATTAGTGTTTAGAACATTTGCAGGTTGAAAATCATGTATTAAAAACTGTTATAGCATGTTGTATCATACATCTCCTGTTGATGAATATAAGATACAATATAGAAATATAAAAGTGTTCATTTCGTTCTCAAGAAATTTTATCTATATAGGAGAAGAAGATGATCTAAGAGCGTGGATAAGCGAGTGAGAATCACGCTGGCCATTGATTACACCATTTACCTTATTGCCACTGTCCTTTTGATGTAACAGATTTCACTCTCACCAGTTAACAAGCTGAAAGGTTGACCTCTTGGTATACATACTTAGTACTGTCTCGTATACAGAGACTATGACTTAAACCATATTTTATTATGGAGCCCTAAGACAGAACTCTCCCTGTTTTCTGATCAGTGTATTCTGCCCTTTTTTCCTTCTTCTTTTCTCGCTACTCTAAGCAAGCGATAAATGGGTATGACTTTTTTTTTTCTATAGTTGTTGCTATAAAAAAATCCGTACCTTAAATGCACCAATATTTTTCATAATAATACCATTGATGGCTTTATTTTACTTATAAGATTTTATTTTTTTTTTGCATACAATTTATGAAAGTACCAGTTCTCATTATATGGAGTTACAAAGTTTTTGTTTTCAATTTGTGTTTCATGGAAGGTTACACCGTAAAGAACTCAGTTTATTTACTCATAAGATAGGTGAGGCATTTGATGCAGCTTTTATATATATTCACAACAATATATTATGATCCTGCTCTGAATGAAGGGATCAGATAGTATCTGTCCTGAGGAATTCCTGGGATTCATGTGTGGCTGGTAAAGATTTGCTATTGGCCTGAGATCATCAACCCATTTTATTGAACCACTGAACACTTGTACATTTGTGTTCAGTGTGACCTCAGAATTGTGGACTAGTGACAAGGGAACAAGACAAGGGTGCCTGTATTCCATTTCAGTGTCAAGAGCTTTATTCCCACCTTGCAACTTTTTGAAATCAGTTCCATATACTCATAGAGGCAGTCATAGAGGTACTCTCTACTAGGTGATTGTGGGGACACTGGTAATGGTTTACCAACTTTACCATTTTAGCTTGCAGATACTCTTTTTTCTTGTATTGTGGTAATATTTAATGCTACTGACATAGCTGAAGGCCCAAGTCTTTCTCTCTAGTCCATGGAGTGGTGTTGCTTTAATTGTGAGAAACCTCATGAAGACCATTAAGCTTCATACAAGCATCTGTACTTTGCTTATAAATTACATACATCAGATTATAAGGTCAGGCATGTAATTTTCATGTTTAAAAAGAATATTGGACCAAGATTTTTAATACATTGGTTTGTTGCCTTATAGCCTTTTGATAGTGCCAAGTTTTCTCTCTGCTCTGTAACAAACATGCTGTAGTAATCTGACCTTTGTTATCCCATTGTTATAGTTTATAGGTTGATAACCATTCTATGAGCTACGAAGTGTGGACCTGCCCCTGCTGCATTCCCTGAAAGAAAAAGAAAAACAAGAAAGGAAGGAAAAAAGAAACCCCTCTCCACTAACCATTAAATTGTAGGGTGATCTAGAGATAAAAGCAGAATCTCTTTTTTGCTTTTCAAATATTTGCCTGGCCTTCAAAAGGTATTTGCCTTTTGTGTTTACATTGGATTTATTTTTTTGGCCTACATGCAGAAAGAGAATGATACATTAAAGAATAATGGACAATAGAGAGGAAAATGCTCTCAGCTTTCACATCTAGCCTGTATTTTCTACTTTAGGTTTATTTTTTTAAATCTTGTCTACTTTTATTTAAATAGAAACTGCTGAGTATTGCAGAGGGTTGTAAATGTGAAAGTATCAGATGAAGTACAGTACAAGAAGATTATCTACAGGTTGGCAGGCAGTAATGAGAGTTGGCAAAGTGCCATTTTCTACTACGAACCTTTGGGACCTCAAGTTATTCCTGTGTGTGGCAGAACAATGTAAGGCTTCAAAAGCCAGTGTTCTGTCATTTGCAGAATTGCTTTTTGCTGTTCCTGAAAGAGGCAGGTGAGGTTTATGTCTGTAAAATTGTATAAATCTTCACCAAGGCAAAAGGAGAGATGCTTTGGTTGAAAGCTGAGGTCTGTGTCATATCATCTTCAGTTCTTTCCTTCTGGACGGCATTAGGGCTTCTTTGGAACCTGCATTGTTCCTCATGGATTTGTTTTCATTGAAAGAGCAGTTTTTCAGCAAGTTTGTATAAAATGTAATTTGATGTAAAAGCTCATATTCAAGGGAAGCACCACTTTGGGACAGTAACCTGTCCCAAGGTTTATCTTCTCTGTTGCTCAGGTAGATCACTTTGTCATGTTACATACTACTACCGCATCGTGAAAAGCTTGTGATGTTGTTAGAGCGGAGTCATGAAATAGAGATGTTGCCCAAATCTGCTTACTGTAATAATCAACATTTTTTGATGCCACTAACTTGAAAACAAATGCAACCCAATGATTCGATTGAAGTATCTTGATTAACGTGCTTTAAAAACGTATGTATTTATAATATAAAAAAAAATATTTCACCACACGTATGTCATAAAGCTCTTAGTATGTTACAGTTTGTGAAAATTACAGTCAGTTAATAATGTGTCAGCTCCCCACTGTGTGCTTTGTTGGATACTGAATGGGTGTTACATGATTTATTTGCTGGATTTTGCAGGTTTTCTGTAGCGTGTCAGATGCCTTGCTGATTGCTTGGCGAAGCCTAGAGCATGAGCTCCCTCCTGCAATGTTTACTTTAAGTCAATCTATATTTGCTTAAAAGTATGACAGTCTTAAAATCAGATCATCTCCTCAAAACTTTCATAAAAACCTGCATGCTTTTTAGTAAGAGTATTGTTTGTAATTTAGATGTCCATTCTGTGTGGCAATCATAATTTAGTTCATAGTTCTTAGAATTACAGGGAATGGATTGTTAATGAACCAAATATATTATAATTTTGCTAGAGTGATAATAATACTGCAAATAATTTATACTCTTCTCTGGGATTTGAGGAGGGGGGAAGTTACTTGGCATTTATTGACATGGTCCATAATATAGTTAGAAGGATTCTCTCTCCTTTTACCACTTTCATTCTTACATATTTCCTTGACCTCCTCATGTCTTCTCATTCTTTCATTAATAGAGAGAACTAATAGGCCATATCCATAAAGGTGAAGTGTTGTTTTCCACCTACAGATTTAGGAGGTGGGCATGCTCAGTTAAGTTTTAAGTTCTCTTTATTTGTTACCTTTCTGGTGGTTTTTTTTCATGCTGTCTTTTAGGATTACAGTGGAACAGTTCTGTTTAAATGTTTGCATCCATGTCCCACAGCGCACACAGGCTTGAAGATTAGTTAGAAGGTGTAGAAATATCTGTTCTAAAAAAAGTGTAAAATCCTGAAGATGATGACTGGAGATAAAAATTGTAGGAGTCTCAAGATGGCAAGTCATTTGAGCAAGGCATAGGTCTCTATGGTGTCCCACTGTATGGCCATATAGTATGCTATGTCAGGATAATATGGTTTAAACCATGGATGGGTAAATTTTTGTGTGACTTCAAGAGCATCGAACACCAGCTTGTATAGCAATTGTATTTAACAGGTGAAGAAAGCAAAGGGAATTTAGAAAAAGAGAAATTGTGTGAGTTGGTGATTTAAGAATTGAGGCTTTTGTCTGATGCTAGTAAAGGTCATTCTTTTTGTAGATATAATGTACATTACTGAAATAATTTGTATACTTCTATGCTTGCGTGTACTATCTTGAATGAGGTATATGTTTATAATTTCTGGCTTTCATTTTTAAATCTGTGAACACAGCAAGAGCTCAGTGAGCTCTGGCAATAATAGTCCTATAATGTGAAGACTCTGAGAACTTCCTTACAAATGGAAGGAGTCATTCATCTAACAAAATTGGTAGAGAAAGAAACTTGCCAGAGTTGCAAAGAATCATTTCTGCAAAGGTCATGTAGAGTAGATTAGACCATAATCAAAATATTTTTGGGACAGCTTGGGATTTTGAGAGACATAGTTAAGAAGGAGCTTTGAGGATGGGTGTTTTGAGATGTATTTTCAGATCTACTACTTTGATTTATATCTCATGTGCAGTAAAAACATGCATATTGTGAATTATAGGCTTTAATTCCCTGTCTGGTTTCTACTGATACCATATGTCAGGAGAGTGAAACTCAAAAAATGTTCATCTTCTCCAGGTAATTATTGGTGGAATTGTAACTCTTGTTTTCTTTCTGTTCCTCTTTCCCATTTTATGTGTAATTATGTATGCATAGTAGGACTGGTAGCAATTTCCAGAATTAATATTGAACAAACATTTATATTTAAACTTTTTTTCCTCTTAATTTACAACTTCTCCAAACTCTCTTCTTCTTTTAAAATATACTTTTCTTGCCTTTCTTATAAATCTATCTTTATTTTGTGTTGGTTTATTAGGGAATATTAGAGCATTGTGGGCAGTGTTTATGGAGCTATCTTATAAAGTGTTTCTTGTATGCAGATTGAAATGGTAATTTTCTTTCTGTCATGTGTTTTCCCTTGTTTTATATATATTTGGTTGTAGTTGTATTTCTTTGTGGAACGTGAATAACCAGTTTTCACAAACAGGCTGGACTGGCACACTGCTGGGGCACCTTTGGGGAGCCCTGTGGTTCTTCAGGGAGTGATATAATCTGGTAACATATTTGTTATCTGATAACATATTTGTTATATTCCAAAACTTGGAATCTTACATCTGGTCATTTTTATAACATTTCTGGCAAATATAGAGGAAGTTCTTCCCAAATCTGCTCATAGTATATGACCATGCAGAAATAATTTCTCTGCAGCCTTTCAGTTGGTTTCAAATGATAGCTTTCTGGCAGGTGCTGGGCAGATATTCAGTCTGTCAGGCACGTTAAACTGCCTTTCACTGGTTTAAGCTTAACCTGGTCTCTGCACTTTTTTCAATGTGCCAACTCCGTCCCTCCGTCCCTCCTTCCCTCCCTCCCTACTTTCTGTGTGCCCAAAAACCAGTGCCTGGTAGAGCTGCCTGGAAGAGCCCCAGGCATTTTTGACCCTGTTACTAGGCATTCAGAAGGAGGAGGAGTTGAGAGTGGGTCTGTAGCCTCAGCCCCTCTTTCAAAAAGCTGGTTGGTGTCAGAGCTGTTAGAGGTGGTGGTGTCTGGAGGGTGTCTGCAGGAACCTGGGGAGAAATGTGGACCCATTCCCACTGGTGATCCAGGAGGTCTGCCTAGTAAAGTTGCACCTTAAAATACATTGAGTGAAATCCTGATTCTGCTGAAATCACTGGGCACTTAGGCATTAATTTTATTCCAGCAAGGATTTCACCAGTATTTTTATTTTGCAGCTGTAGTGGGCCGGCGGGGGGGGGGACCCTGAACCAAGATGAATGTGACTTCACATTGTGAAATACATTCTCTGCTAGTATCATCCTTGCCTTCCTCCCATCTGAATAACTGTAAATGATGTTCTCTGTTAATAAGTGTGTACTTTGTCTAAATTGCATTTATTTTTCTTTTGACATACATACCATTTTACTATTAATCATCCTGTTCTGCTCTTTGCTGTACAAAGACACTGTTGTGCTGATGGAAGATATTTAATCTTCAGTATGTTGTATTTTAGTTCTATTGTTGCTTTCTCATTTCTTTATGGAAAACCTTTCTTTATTGACTCTTAAATCATGGGTAAAGCCCTTATTGAAAACATGTTCTGTATGTACTTCTTGCTAGAGAAAAAAGTTCTTTTGAGGTTGTAGGCTAGGCTTACACAAATACTTCACTATACAGTAAAAATTCAGAGGTCTCCTATATGTTATCTAAAGCTAGAAATATACCCAATTACTCAGCAGCACATCATAAAAGAGATGCATACTATGTTCATGTCTGTCACTGCCTTAAGTCATCACTCTACAGCCTTCTTTAAATTCTCTTTTTATTGAAACCAAGAAACAAAACAAAGACAAAAAAAAGCAAAACCAACATCAATTAGATGTCAACATGACATCAAACAGCATAATATATCATAAAAATAAATGTATGATCTGGTAACTCAATGATTTCTGTCCACATGGCATTTACAGAGAAGTAAAGAAAAGGCAAATAGCTGCACATCTGTATTGAGAAAAATATCCAATATAAAATTGGCCATAGTGACAGCCCTAGAAAGCTCTCACTGGAGATTACCTGGAAATAAATAACATGCAGAAGGGGAAGCAAGGTTCCAACCGTCTCACTCTTATACGTATTTAGAGTTTTGTACAGTAAGCATTGTGCAGGCATATACATTTTTATAAAAATTACTTTAAGGATGGAGATATTCTACTTGCTGGTGATAGGTCCAAGTTTATAGATGGGTGTGTAGTGCAACTGCATGCAAAGAGATATAAAAGTGCAATTAGGAAAAAAAGAAATCTTTGGAAATAAATGTGACTATCTGTTGAAACTATTAAAATGAATACTGACTCCAAGCCTATTTCTATATTTGCTGAAAGACATATGAAAAAGCCTCTTTGTATAAGTGCTAAGCACATAAAAAGCACTGAGAATCAGTTAAGTCTCTAAAATAATAATCTGAGAATTCCATTCATTATTATAGTAAAGGGCATCATAACTTTATGGTAAGCAGGGAAGGGTGGGAGAGAGGTGAGACTGTGGGGGTGGGAACTAGAGGAAGTAAACCCAGAAAGATCCAGAATCAAACACGGCCTCTGTTATTTGGATTTGCTGTTAATTTTCAATGGAGTGATAACTGCAACAGCTCAGCCTGAACTGCCTGGCTCGACACTTCCCTTTCTAAGGAACTTGGATGTGTTTCACAGCTTACATCTGGACAACAGGGTACAGGGAAAAAAGCCACAAGGATAGAGCACATATTCTCTTTGCATATTATAGGACTTGAATCTCATATGTAATAAATATATGAATATATACATTTATATATGTACACACACACACGTGTTCGTGTGTGTATAAATCCACCTCCACATGGGATTTCTTCTCTTTTTGCTGTTAGGCTCAGTTCACAGATCTATCTTCTGTCTCTCCAGAGATATAAGAATTTGGATCTGGAATTTTGTTCCTTTTCCCTGACCAAGTTGTCTTTTTATACAGCGATATCCGAGATCTCTTTTTGTTGATCTTATTACAAGTACATCTATAGGCCTCAAAGGAGGTGACAAGCAACCTGTTGGACCTTGGAAATGGTACTTTCTGTTAGAGCAGAGAATAAGTAATGAACTCCTTATCTTATCTTTTAGATCAGTGATAACTTCAGTGAGACCACTTGGTCAATATTGTACATCTCACTGTATGGCCATGTCTCATCAAAGTAGTAGCAAAATGCATTCTTCTCAGTATATGCAACTGGCTATTATGCATGGTAGAAAACAGTGTAGCACAGAGCCTGTGGAGAGAAGCAGCTCCTCAGGGTAAAATAGCAGTACACTGAAACCTCAAAGGAAATTTAAGAAGGGATGGTGTGAGTGTGTGCGTGTATGCATTTAAGTCTGAAGCCAGAAAACTATGAGGGTTATGTGGAACATTTCCTGGAGCTCACCACTAATAAACATGGCGGGATTGTCAGCCCTGCAGTGTCCATACCGTCCTCCTGGGCCCGTGCCAGTGCCCCTCTAATTGTCGGAGAGTGCATCCTCACCAAAGGGTAGGAGCTTTTCGTTGTATCCTCCTGCACATATTTTATCACTCTCCCCACTCCCTGTTCTCTCCAACCGAGGGAGGACTTTTCAGTATCCCTGTACAGTGCCCCCCAGTTGTTTGGATGTCACAATGCAGAGGACTAGGGGATCTCCATTTCTGCCATTCTGTTTTGTCCTTACTGCTTTAGGCTGTGGAAGGCTAGGAGTGGAAACTAATTTAATAATTTGATTTATTCATACACTCATTAATTTTGGGTGAACTAGCAGTAAACCACCAAACATCATATCCCACCGTTTATTAAGAAGGCGTATATAGAACACAATTGCCAATAACAACCAGTTCCTTTGTTTCCCTGCTCTGTCATGCATTCATTGTAAAATATTTCCCATTTTTAAAAATTAGGCTCATCCCATTCTCATACACAGAAAATCCTCTCTGCCACCAAAACACTTTGCATATTATGGGCCACATCCCAAAACCTTTACAGTCAGCTGGTGTCTCTCCATTTACTTCATTGGGACATAGATCAGTCCCTCTCTGTATTCAGCACTACCAAAATGTAGCCTTTTCTGGAGCAGGTTGGCAGAAATGATGTTATAGGCATCATTCCAGTGGAACCTATAGCAGCAGCACCGTGACCTGTAAGGACAGGCATGACCTGGCGGACAAGACAGGACTTCAAACTTTAACACTTCCTTCCAGACTACTCCAGAGTTTCATTAGTGTGAACATGTCTCTCTTAGAAGCACAAAAGATTTAATTCTGTTGCTCCAGGCAGAACTTTTAAACCTAATACTTATATAAGTAAACTG